>NC_090437.1:199941124-202341124 GCF_031143425.1 Pleurodeles waltl
AGAACTTTCTGCCACAGAAATGTGAGGAACATGTGTTTTTTTAGCCAAATTGTGAGGTTTGCAAAGGATTCTGGGTAACAGAACCTGGTCCGAGCCACACAAGTCACCCCATCTTGTATTCCCCTAGGTCTCTAGTTTTCAGGAATGCACAGGTTTGGTAGGTTTCCCTAGGTGGCGGCTGAGCTACAGGCCAAAATCTCCATGTAGGCACTTTGCAAAAAACACCTCTGTTTTCCTTCACAAATTTGGATGTGTCCACGTTGCGCTTTGGGGCGTTTCCTGTCTCATGCGCTAGGCCTACCCACACATGTGAGGTATCATTTTTATCGTGAGACATGGGGGAACGCTGGGTGGAAGGAAATTCGTGGCTCCTCTCAGATTCCAGAACGTTCTGCCACAGAAATTTGAGGAACATGAGTTTTTTTAGCCAAATTTTGATGTTTGCAAAGGATTCTGGGTAACAGAATCTGGTCCGAGCCTCACAAGTCACCCCATCTTGGATTCCCCTAGGTCTGTAGTTTTCAGAAATGCACAGGTTTGGTAAGTTTCCCTAGGCGGCGGCTGAGCTACAGGCCAAAATCTACAGGTAGGCACTTTGCAAAAAACACCTCAGTTTTCCTTCAAAAATGTGTCTGTGTCCACGTTGCGCTTTGGGGCATTTCCTGTCACGGGCGCTAGGCCTACCCACACAAGTGAGGTATCATTTTTATCGGGAGACGTGGGGGAACGCTGGGTGGAAGGAAATTCGTGGCTCCTCTCAGATTCCAGAACTTTCTGCCACAGAAATGTGAGGAATATGTGTTTTTTTAGCCAAATTTTGAGGTTTGCAAAGGATTCTGGGTAACAGAACCTGGTCCGAGCCACACAAGTCACCCCATCTTGGATTTCCCTAGGTCTCTAGTTTTCAGAAATGTACAGGTTTGGTAGGTTTACCTAGGTGGCGGCTGAGCTACAAGCCAAAATCTACAGGTAGGCACTTTGCAAAAAACACCTCTGTTTTCCTTCACAAATTTGGATGTGTCCACGTTGCGCTTTGGGGCGTTTTCTGTCGCGGGCGCTAGGCCTACCCACACAAGTGAGGTTTCATTTTTATCGGGAGATGTGGGGGAACGCTGGTTGGAAGGACATTTGTGGCTCCTCTCAGATTCCAGAACTTTCTGCCACAGAAATGTTAGGAACATGTGTTTTTTTAGCCAAATTTTGAGTTTTGCAAAGGATTCTGGGTAACAGAACCTGGTCCGAGCCACACAAGTCACCCCATCTTGGATTCCCCTAGGTCTCTAGTTTTCAGAAATGCACAGGTTTGGTAGGTTTCCCTATGTGGCGGCTAAGCTACAGGCCATAATCTACAGGTAGGCACTTTGCAAAAAACACCTCTGTTTTCCTTCAAAAATTTGGCTGTGTCCACGTTGCGCTTTGGGGCATTTCCTGTCACGGGCGCCAGGCCTACCCACACAAGTAAGGTATCATTTTTATCGGGAGACGTGGGGGAACGCTGGGTGGAAGGAAATTCGTGGCTCCTCTCAGATTCCAGAACTTTCTGCCACAGAAATGTGAGGAACATGTGTTTTTTAGCCAAATTGTGAGGTTTGCAAAGGATTCTGGGTAACAGAACCTGGTCTGAGCCACACAAGTCACCCCATCTTGGATTCCCCTAGGTCTCTAGTTTTCTGAAATGCTCAGGTTTGGTAGGTTTCCCTAGGTGGCGGCTGAGCTACAGGCCAAAATCTACAGGTAGGCACTTTGCAAAAAACACCTCTGTTTTCCTTCAAAAATAAGTCTGTGTCCACGTTGCGCTTTGTGGCATTTCCTGTCACGGGCGCTAGGCCTACCCACACAAGTGAGGTATCATTTTTATCGGGAGACGTGGGGGAACGCTGGGTGGAAGGAAATTCGTGGCTCCTCTCAGATTCCAGAACTTTCTGCCACAGAAATGTGAGGAACATGTGTTTTTTTAGCCAAATTTTGAGGTTTGCAATGGATTCTGGGTAACAGAACCTGGTCCGAGTCACACAAGTCACCCCATCTTGGATTCCCCTAGGTCTCTAGTTTTCAGAAATGCACAGGTTTGGTAGGTTTCCCTAGGTGGCGGCTAAGCTACAGGCCATAATCTACAGGTAGGCACTTTGCAAAAAACACCTCTGTTTTCCTTTAAAAATTTGGCTGTGTCCACGTTGCGCTTTGGGGCATTTCCTGTCACGGGCGCCAGGCCTACCCACACAAGTGAGGTATCATTTTTATCGGGAGACGTGGGGGAACGCTGGGTGGAAGGAAATTCGTGGCTCCTCTCAGATTCCAGAACTTTCTGCCACAGAAATGTGAGGAACATGTGTTTTTTAGCCAAATTGTGAGGTTTGCAAAGGATTCTGGGTAACAGAACCTGGTCCGAGCCACACAAGTCACCCCATCTTGGATTCCCCTAGGTCTCTAGTTTTCAGAAATGCAAAGGTTTGGTAGGTTTCCCTAGGTGGCGGCTGAGCTACAGGCCAAAATCTACAGGTAGGCACTTTGCAAAAAACACCTCTGTTTTCCTTCAAAAATAAGTCTGTGTCCACGTTGCGCTTTGGGGCATTTCCTGTCACTGGCGCTAGACCTACCCACACAAGTGAGGTATCATTTTTATCGGGAGACGTGGGGGAACGCTGGGTGGAAGGAAATTCGTGGCTCCTCTCATATTCCAGAACTTTCTGCCACAGAAATGTGAGGAACATGTGTTTTTTTAGCCAAATTTTGAGGTTTGCAATGGATTCTGGGTAACAGAACCTGGTCCGAGCCACACAAGTCACCCCACCTTGGATTCCCTTAGGTCTCTAGTTTTCAGAAATGCACAGGTTTGGTAGGTTTCCCTAGGTGGCGGCTGAGCTACAGAACAAAATCTACAGGTAGGCACTTTGCAAAAAACACCTCTGTTTTCCTTTAAAAATTTGGATGCGTCCACGTTGCACTTTGGGGCATTTCCTGTCACGGGCGCTAGGCCTACCCACACAAGTGAGGTATCATTTTTATCGGGAGACGTGGGGGAACGCTGGGTGGAAGGAAATTCGTGGCTCCTCTCAGATTCCAGAACTTTCTGCCACAGAAATGTGAGGAACATGTGTTTTTTTAGCCAAATTTTGAGGTTTGCAATGGATTCTGGGTAACAGAACCTGGTCCGAGCCACACAAGTCACCCCACCTTGGATTCCCTTAGGTCTCTAGTTTTCAGAAATGCACAGGTTTGGTAGGTTTCCCTAGGTGGCGGCTGAGCTACAGGCCAAAATCTACAGGTAGGCACTTTGCAAAAAACACCTCTGTTATCCTTCAAAAATTTGGCTGTGTCTACGTTGCGCTTTGGGGCATTTCCTGTCGCGAGCGCTAGGCCTACCCACACAAGTGAGGTATCATTTTTATCGGGAGACGTGGGGGAACGCTGGGTGGAAGGAAATTCGTGGCTCCTCTCAGATTCCAGAACTTTCTGCCACAGAAATGTGAGGAACATGTGTTTTTTTAGCCAAATTTTGAGGTTTGCAAAGGATTCTGGGTAACAGGACCTGGTCAGAGCCACACAAGTCACCCCATCTTGGATTCCCCTAGGTCTCTAGTTTTCAGAAATGCACAGGTTTGGTAGGTTTCCGTAGGTGGCAGCTGAGCTACAGGCCAAAATCTACAGGTAGGCACTTTGCAAAAAACACCTCTGTTTTCCTTCAAAAATAAGTCTGTGTCCACGTTGCGCTTTGGGGCATTTCCTGTCACGGGCGCTAGGCCTACCCACACAAGTGAGGTATCATTTTTATGGGGAGACGTGGGGGAACGCTGGGTGGAAGGAAATTCGTGGCTCCTCTCAGATTCCAGAACTTTCTGCCACAGAAATGTGAGGAACATGTGTTTTTTTAGCCAAATTTTGAGGTTTGCAATGGATTCTGGGTAACAGAACCTGGTCCGAGCCACACAAGTCACCCCACCTTGGATTCCCTTAGGTCTCTAGTTTTCAGAAATGCACAGGTTTGGTAGGTTTCCCTAGGTGGCGGCTGAGCTAGAGAACAAAATCTACAGGTAGGCACTTTGCAAAAAACACCTCTGTTTTCCTTTAAAAATTTGGATGCGTCCACGTTGCGCTTTGGGGCATTTCCTGTCACGGGCGCTAGGCCTACCCACACAAGTGAGGTATCATTTTTATCGGGAGACGTGGGGGAACGCTGGATGGAAGGAAATTCGTGGCTCCTCTCAGATTCCAGAACTTTCTGCCACAGAAATGTGAGGAACATGTGTTTTTTTAGCCAAATTTTGAGGTTTGCAATGGATTCTGGGTAACAGAAGCTGGTCCGAGCCACACAAGTCACCCCACCTTGGATTCCCTTAGGTCTCTAGTTTTCAGAAATGCACAGGTTTGGTAGGTTTCCCTAGGTGGCGGCTGAGCTACAGGCCGAAATCTACAGGTAGGCACTTTGCAAAAAACACCTCTGTTATCCTTCAAAAATTTGGCTGTGTCTACGTTGCGCTTTGGGGCATTTCCTGTCGCGAGCGCTAGGCCTACCCACACAAGTGAGGTATCATTTTTATCGGGAGACGTGGGGGAACGCTGGGTGGAAGGAAATTCGTGGCTCCTCTCAGATTCCAGAACTTTCTGCCACAGAAATGTGAGGAACATGTGTTTTTTTAGCCAAATTTTGAGGTTTGCAAAGGATTCTGGGTAACAGGACCTGGTCAGAGCCAAACACAAGTCACCCCATCTTGGATTCCCCTAGGTCTCTAGTTTTCAGAAATGCACAGGTTTGGTAGGTTTCCGTAGGTGGCGGCTGAGCTACAAGCCAAAATCTACAGGTAGGCACTTTGCAAAAAACACCTCTGTTTTCCTTCACAAATTTGGATGTGTCCACGTTGCGCTTTGGGGCGTTTTCTGTCGCGGGCGCTAGGCCTACCCACACAAGTGAGGTATCATTTTTATCTGGAGACGTGGGGGAACGCTGGGTGGAAGGAAATTTGTGGCTCCTCTCAGATTCCAGAACTTTCTGCCACAGAAATGTTAGGAACATGTGTTTTTTTAGCCAAATTTTGAGGTTTGCAAAGGATTCTGGGTAACAGAACCTGGTCCGAGCCACACAAGTCACCCCATCTTGGATTCCCCTAGGTCTCTAGGTTTCAGAAATGCACAGGTTTGTTAGGTTTCCCTAGGTGGCGGCTGAGCTACAAGCCAAAATCTACAGGTAGGCACTTTGCAAAAAACACCTCTGTTTTCCTTCAAAAATTTGGCTGTGTCTACGTTGCGCTTTGGGGCGTTTCCTGTCGCGGGCGCTAGGCCTACCCACACAAGTGAGGTATCATTTTTATCGGGAGACGTGGGGGAACGCTGGGTGGAAGGAAATTCGTGGCTCCTCTCAGATTCCAGAACTTTCTGCCACAGAAATGTGAGGAACATGTGTTTTTTTATCCAAATTTTGAGGTTTGCAAAGGATTCTGGGTAACAGAACCTGGTCCGAGCCACACAAGTCACCCCATCTTGGATTCCCCTAGGTCTCTAGTTTTCAGGAATGCACAGGTTTGGTAGGTTTCCCTATGTGGCGGCTGAGCTACAGGCCAAAATCTACATGTAGGCACTTTGCAAAAAACACCTCTGTTTTCCTTCACAAATTTGGATGTGTCCACGTTGCGCTTTGGGGCGTTTCCTGTCTCATGCGCTAGGCCTACCCACACATGTGAGGTATCATTTTTATCGTGAAACATGGGGGAACGCTGGGTGGAAGGAAATTCGTGGCTCCTCTCAGATTCCAGAACGTTCTGCCACAGAAATGTGAGGAACATGAGTTTTTTTAGCCAAATTTTGATGTTTGCAAAGGATTCTGGGTAACAGAACCTGGTCCGAGCCACACAAGTCACCCCATCTTGGATTCCCCTAGGTCTCTAGTTTTCAGAAATGCACAGGTTTGGTAAGTTTCCCTAGGCGGCGGCTGAGCTACAGGCCAAAATCTACAGGTAGGCACTTTGCAAAAAACACCTCAGTTTTCCTTCAAAAATGTGTCTGTGTCCACGTTGCGCTTTGGGGCATTTCCTGTCACGGGCGCTAGGCCTACCCACACAAGTGAGGTATCATTTTTATCGGGAGACGTGGGGGAATGCTGGGTGGAAGGAAATTCGTGGCTCCTCTCAGATTCCAGAACTTTCTGCCACAGAAATGTGAGGAACATGTGTTTTTTTAGCCAAATTTTGAGGTTTGCAAAGGATTCTGGGTAACAGGACCTGGTCAGAGCCACACAAGTCACCCCATCTTGGATTCCCCTAGGTCTCTAGTTTTCAGAAATGCACAGGTTTGGTAGGTTTCCGTAGGTGGCGGCTGAGCTACAGGCCAAAATCTACAGGTAGGCACTTTGCAAAAAACACCTCTGTTTTCCTTCAAAAATAAGTCTGTGTCCACGTTGCGCTTTGGGGCATTTCCTGTCACGGGCGCTAGGCCTACCCACACAAGTGAGGTATCATTTTTATGGGGAGACGTGGGGGAACGCTGGGTGGAAGGAAATTCGTGGCTCCTCTCAGATTCCAGAACTTTCTGCCACAGAAATGTGAGGAACATGTGTTTTTGTAGCCAAATTTTGAGGTTTGCAATGGATTCTGGGTAACAGAACCTGGTCCGAGCCACACAAGTCACCCCACCTTGGATTCCCTTAGGTCTCTAGTTTTCAGAAATGCACAGGTTTGGTAGGTTTCCCTAGGTGGCGGCTGAGCTAGAGAACAAAATCTACTGGTAGGCACTTTGCAAAAAACACCTCTGTTTTCCTTTAAAAATTTGGATGCGTCCACGTTGCGCTTTGGGGCATTTCCTGTCACGGGCGCTAGGCCTACCCACACAAGTGAGGTATCATTTTTATCGGGAGACGTGGGGGAACGCTGGGTGGAAGGAAATTCGTGGCTCCTCTCAGATTCCAGAACTTTCTGCCACAGAAATGTGAGGAACATGTGTTTTTTTAGCCAAATTTTGAGGTTTGCAATGGATTCTGGGTAACAGAACCTGGTCCGAGCCACACAAGTCACCCCAACTTGGATTCCCTTAGGTCTCTAGTTTTCAGAAATGCACAGGTTTGGTAGGTTTCCCTAGGTGGCGGCTGAGCTACAGGCCAAAATCTACAGGTAGGCACTTTGCAAAAAACACCTCTGTTATCCTTCAAAAATTTGGCTGTGTCTACGTTGCGCTTTGGGGCATTTCCTGTCGCGAGCGCTAGGCCTACCCACACAAGTGAGGTATCATTTTTATCGGGAGACGTGGGGGAACGCTGGGTGGAAGGAAATTCGTGGCTCCTCTCAGATTCCAGAACTTTCTGCCACAGAAATGTGAGGAACATGTGTTTTTTTAGCCAAATTTTGAGGTTTGCAAAGGATTCTGGGTAACAGGACCTGGTCAGAGCCACACAAGTCACCCCATCTTGGATTCCCCTAGGTCTCTAGTTTTCAGAAATGCACAGGTTTGGTAGGTTTCCGTAGGTGGCGGCTGAGCTACAAGCCAAAATCTACAGGTAGGCACTTTGCAAAAAACACCTCTGTTTTCCTTCACAAATTTGGATGTGTCCACGTTGCGCTTTGGGGCGTTTTCTGTCGCGGGCGCTAGGCCTACCCACACAAGTGAGGTATCATTTTTATCTGGAGACGTGGGGGAACGCTGGGTGGAAGGAAATTTGTGGCTCCTCTCAGATTCCAGAACTTTCTGCCACAGAAATGTTAGGAACATGTGTTTTTTTAGCCAAATTTTGAGGTTTGCAAAGGATTCTGGGTAACAGAACCTGGTCCGAGCCACACAAGTCACCCCATCTTGGATTCCCCTAGGTCTCTAGGTTTCAGAAATGCACAGGTTTGTTAGGTTTCCCTAGGTGGCGGCTGAGCTACAAGCCAAAATCTACAGGTAGGCACTTTGCAAAAAACACCTCTGTTTTCCTTCAAAAATTTGGCTGTGTCTACGTTGCGCTTTGGGGCGTTTCCTGTCGCGGGCGCTAGGCCTACCCACACAAGTGAGGTATCATTTTTATCGGGAGACGTGGGGGAACGCTGGGTGGAAGGAAATTCGTGGCTCCTCTCAGATTCCAGAACTTTCTGCCACAGAAATGTGAGGAACATGTGTTTTTTTATCCAAATTTTGAGGTTTGCAAAGGATTCTGGGTAACAGAATCTGGTCCGAGCCACACAAGTCACCCCATCTTGGATTCCCCTAGGTCTCTAGTTTTTAGGAATGCACAGGTTTGGTAGGTTTCCCTATGTGGCGGCTGAGCTACAGGCCAAAATCTACATGTAGGCACTTTGCAAAAAACACCTCTGTTTTCCTTCACAAATTTGGATGTGTCCACGTTGCGCTTTGGGGCGTTTCCTGTCTCATGCGCTAGGCCTACCCACACATGTGAGGTATCATTTTTATCGTGAAACATGGGGGAACGCTGGGTGGAAGGAAATTCGTGGCTCCTCTCAGATTCCAGAACGTTCTGCCACAGAAATGTGAGGAACTTGAGTTTTTTTAGCCAAATTTTGATGTTTGCAAAGGATTCTGGGTAACAGAACCTGGTCCGAGCCACACAAGTCACCCCATCTTGGATTCCCCTAGGTCTCTAGTTTTCAGAAATGCACAGGTTTGGTAAGTTTCCCTAGGCGGCGGCTGAGCTACAGGCCAAAATCTACAGGTAGGCACTTTGCAAAAAACACCTCAGTTTTCCTTCAAAAATGTGTCTGTGTCCACGTTGCGCTTTGGGGCATTTCCTGTCACGGGCGCTAGGCCTACCCACACAAGTGAGGTATCATTTTTATCGGGAGACGTGGGGGAACGCTGGGTGGAAGGAAATTCGTGGCTCCTCTCAGATTCCAGAACTTTCTGCCACAGAAATGTGAGGAACATGTGTTTTTTTATCTAAATTTTGAGGTTTGCAAAGGATTCTGGGTAACAGAACCTGGTCCGAGCCACACAAGTCACCCCATCTTGGATTCCCCTAGGTCTCTAGTTTTCAGAAATGTACAGGTTTGGTAGGTTTACCTAGGTGGCGGCTGAGCTACAAGCCAAAATCTACAGGTAGGCACGTTGCAAAAAACACCTCTGTTTTCCTTCAAAAATTTGGCTGTGTCTACGTTGCGCTTTGGGGCGTTTCCTGTCGCGGGCGCTAGGCCTACCCACACAAGTGAGGTATCATTTTTATCGAGAGACGTGGGGGAACGCTGGGTGGAAGGACATTTGTGGCTCCTCTCAGATTCCAGAACTTTCTGCCACAGAAATGTTAGGAACATGTGATTTTTTAGCCAAATTTTGAGGTTTGCAAAGGATTCTGGGTAACAGAACCTGATCCGAGCCACACAAGTCACCCCATCTTTCCCCTAGCATTCCCCTAGGTCTCTAGTTTTCAGAAATGCACAGGTTTGGTAGGTTTCCCTAGGTGGCGGCTGAGCTACAGGCCATAATCTACAGGTAGGCACTTTGCAAAAAACACCTCTGTTTTCCTTAAAAAATTTGGCTGTGTCCACGTTGCGCTTTGGGGCATTTCCTGTCACGGGAGCTAGGCCTACCCACACAAGTGAGGTATCATTTTTATCGGGAGACATAGGGGAACGCTGGGTGGAAGGAAATTCGTGGCTCCTCTCAGATTCCAGAACTTTCTGCCACAGAAATGTGAGGAACATGTGTTTTTTTAGCCAAATTTTGAGGTTTGCAAAGGATTCTGGGTAACAGAACCTGGTCCGAGCCACACAAGTCACCCCATCTTGGATTCCCCTAGGTCTCTAGGTTTCAGAAATGCACAGGTTTGTTAGGTTTCCCTAGTTGGCGGCTGAGCTACAAGCCAAAATCTACAGGTAGGCACTTTGCAAAAAACACCTCTGTTTTCCTTCAAAAATTTGGCTGTGTCTACGTTGCGCTTTGGGGCGTTTCCTGTCGCGGGCGCTAGGCCTACCCACACAAGTGAGGTATCATTTTTATCGGGAGACGTGGGGGAACGCTGGGTGGAAGGAAATTCGTGGCTCCTCTCAGATTCCAGAACTTTCTGCCACAGAAATGTGAGGAACATGTGTTTTTTTATCCAAATTTTGAGGTTTGCAAAGGATTCTGGGTAACAGAACCTGGTCCGAGCCACACAAGTCACCCCATCTTGGATTCCCCTAGGTCTCTAGTTTTCAGGAATGCACAGGTTTGGTAGGTTTCCCTATGTGGCGGCTGAGCTACAGGCCAAAATCTACATGTAGGCACTTTGCAAAAAACACCTCTGTTTTCCTTCACAAATTTGGATGTGTCCACGTTGCGCTTTGGGGCGTTTCCTGTCTCATGCGCTAGGCCTACCCACACATGTGAGGTATCATTTTTATCGTGAAACATGGGGGAACGCTGGGTGGAAGGAAATTCGTGGCTCCTCTCAGATTCCAGAACGTTCTGCCACAGAAATGTGAGGAACATGAGTTTTTTTAGCCAAATTTTGATGTTTGCAAAGGATTCTGGGTAACAGAACCTGGTCCGAGCCACACAAGTCACCCCATCTTGGATTCCCCTAGGTCTCTAGTTTTCAGAAATGCACAGGTTTGGTAAGTTTCCCTAGGCGGCGGCTGAGCTACAGGCCAAAATCTACAGGTAGGCACTTTGCAAAAAACACCTCAGTTTTCCTTCAAAAATGTGTCTGTGTCCACGTTGCGCTTTGGGGCATTTCCTGTCACGGGCGCTAGGCCTACCCACACAAGTGAGGTATCATTTTTATCTGGAGACGTGGGGGAACGCTGGGTGGAAGGAAATTCGTGGCTCCTCTCAGATTCCAGAACTTTCTGCCACAGAAATGTGAGGAACATGTGTTTTTTTAGCCAAATTTTGAGGTTTGCAAAGGATTCTGGGTAACAGAACCTGGTCCGAGCCACACAAGTCACCCCATCTTGGATTCCCCTAGGTCTCTAGTTTTCAGAAATGTACAGGTTTGGTAGGTTTACCTAGGTGGCGGCTGAGCTACAAGCCAAAATCTACAGGTAGGCACTTTGCAAAAAACACCTCTGTTTTCCTTCAAAAATTTGGCTGTGTCTACGTTGCGCTTTGGGGCGTTTCCTGTCGCGGGCGCTAGGCCTACCCACACAAGTGAGGTATCATTTTTATCGGGAGACGTGGGGGAACGCTGGGTGGAAGGAAATTCGTGGCTCCTCTCAGATTCCAGAACTTTCTGCCACAGAAATGTGAGGAACATGTGTTTTTTTATCCAAATTTTGAGGTTTGCAAAGGATTCTGGGTAACAGAACCTGGTCCGAGCCACACAAGTCACCCCATCTTGGATTCCCCTAGGTCTCTAGTTTTCAGGAATGCACAGGTTTGGTAGGTTTCCCTATGTGGCGGCTGAGCTACAGGCCAAAATCTACATGTAGGCACTTTGCAAAAAACACCTCTGTTTTCCTTCACAAATTTGGATGTGTCCACGTTGCGCTTTGGGGCGTTTCCTGTCTCATGCGCTAGGCCTACCCACACATGTGAGGTATCATTTTTATCGTGAAACATGGGGGAACGCTGGGTGGAAGGAAATTTGTGGCTCCTCTCAGATTCCAGAACGTTCTGCCACAGAAATGTGAGGAACATGAGTTTTTTTAGCCAAATTTTGATGTTTGCAAAGGATTCTGGGTAACAGAACCTGGTCCGAGCCACACAAGTCACCCCATCTTGGATTCCCCTAGGTCTCTAGTTTTCAGAAATGCACAGGTTTGGTAAGTTTCCCTAGGCGGCGGCTGAGCTACAGGCCAAAATCTACAGGTAGGCACTTTGCAAAAAACACCTCAGTTTTCCTTCAAAAATGTGTCTGTGTCCACGTTGCGCTTTGGGGCATTTCCTGTCACGGGCGCTAGGCCTACCCACACAAGTGAGGTATCATTTTTATCGGGAGACGTGGGGGAACGCTGGGTGGAAGGAAATTCGTGGCTCCTCTCAGATTCCAGAACTTTCTGCCACAGAAATGTGAGGAACATGTGTTTTTTTATCCAAATTTTGAGGTTTGCAAAGGATTCTGGGTAACAGAACCTGGTCCGAGCCACACAAGTCACCCCATCTTGGATTCCCCTAGGTCTCTAGTTTTCAGAAATGTACAGGTTTGGTAGGTTTACCTAGGTGGCGGCTGAGCTACAAGCCAAAATCTACAGGTAGGCACTTTGCAAAAAACACCTCTGTTTTCCTTAAAAAATTTGGCTGTGTCTACGTTGCGCTTTGGGGCGTTTCCTGTCGCGGGCGCTAGGCCTACCCACACAAGTGAGGTATCATTTTTATCGAGAGACGTGGGGGAACGCTGGGTGGAAGGACATTTGTGGCTCCTCTCAGATTCCAGAACTTTCTGCCACAGAAATGTTAGGAACATGTGATTTTTTAGCCAAATTTTGAGGTTTGCAAAGGATTCTGGGTAACAGAACCTGATCCGAGCCACACAAGTCACCCCATCTTTCCCCTAGCATTCCCCTAGGTCTCTAGTTTTCAGAAATGCACAGGTTTGGTAGGTTTCCCTAGGTGGCGGCTGAGCTACAGGCCATAATCTACAGGTAGGCACTTTGCAAAAAACACCTCTGTTTTCCTTCAAAAATTTGGCTGTGTCCACGTTGCGCTTTGGGGCATTTCCTGTCACGGGCGCTAGGCCTACCCACACAAGTGAGGTATCATTTTTATCGGGAGACATGGGGGAACGCTGGGTGGAAGGAAATTCGTGGCTCCTCTCAGATTCCAGAACTTTCTGCCACAGAAATGTGAGGAACATGTGTTTTTTTAGCCAAATTTTGAGGTTTGCAAAGGATTCTGGGTAACAGGACCTGGTCAGAGCCACACAAGTCACCCCATCTTGGATTCCCCTAGGTCTCTAGTTTTCAGAAATGCACAGGTTTGGTAGGTTTCCGTAGGTGGCGGCTGAGCTACAAGTCAAAATCTACAGGTAGGCACTTTGCAAAAAACACCTCTGTGTTCCTTCATAAATTTGGATGTGTCCACGTTGCGCTTTGGGGCGTTTTCTGTCGCGGGCACTAGGCCTACCCACACAAGTGAGGTATCATTTTTATCTGGAGACGTGGGGTAACGCTGGGTGGAAGGAAATTTGTGGCTCCTCTCAGATTCCAGAACTTTCTGCCACAGAAATGTTAGGAACATGTGTTTTTTTAGCCAAATTTTGAGGTTTGCAAAGGATTCTGGGTAACAGAACCTGGTCCGAGCCACACAAGTCACCCCATCTTGGATTCCCCTAGGTCTCTAGGTTTCAGAAATGCACAGGTTTGTTAGGTTTCACTAGGTGGCGGCTGAGCTACAAGCCAAAATCTACAGGTAGGCACTTTGCAAAAAACACCTCTGTTTTCCTTAAAAAATTTGGCTGTGTCTACGTTGCGCTTTGGGGCGTTTCCTGTCGCGGGCGCTAGGCCTACCCACACAAGTGAGGTATCATTTTTATCGGGAGACGTGGGGGAACGCTGGGTGGAAGGAAATTCGTGGCTCCTCTCAGATTCCAGAACTTTCTGCCACAGAAATGTGAGGAACATGTGTTTTTTTAGCCAAATTTTGAGGTTTGCAAAGGATTCTGGGTAACAGAACCTGGTCCGAGCCACACAAGTCACCCCATCTTGGATTCCCCTAGGTCTCTAGTTTTCAGAAATGCACAGGTTTGGTAGGTTTCCCTATGTGGCGGCTGAGCTACAAGCCAAAATCTACAGGTTAGGCACTTTGCAAAAAACACCTCTGTTTTCCTTCACAAATTTGGATGTGTCCACGTTGCGCTTTGGGGCGTTTTCTGTCGCGGGCGCTAGGCCTACCCACACAAGTGAGGTATCATTTTTATCGGGAGACGTGGGGGGACGCTGGGTGGAAGGAAATTTGTAGCTCCTCTCAGAATCCAGAACTTTCTGCCACAGAAATTTGAGGAACATGTGTTTTTTTAGCCAAATTTTGAGGTTTGCAAAGGATTCTGGGTAACAGAACCTGGTCCGAGCCACACAAGTCACCCCATCTTGGATTCCCCTAGGTCTCTAGTTTTCAGAAATGCACAGATTTGGTAGGTTTCCCTAGGTGGCGGCTGAGCTAAAAGCCAAAATCTACAGGTAGGCACTTTGCAAAAAACACGTCTGTTTTCCTTCACAAATTTGGATGTGTCCACGTTGCGCTTTGGGGCGTTTTCTGTCGTGGGCGCTAGGCCTACCCACACAAGTGAGGTTTCATTTTTATCGGGAGACGTGGGGGAACTCTGGGTGGAAGGAAATTTGTGGCTCCTCTCAGATTCCAGAACTTTCTGCCACAGAAATGTTAGGAACATGTGTTTTTTTAGCCAAATTTTGAGGTTTGCAAAGGATTCTGGGTAACAGAACCTGGTCCGAGCCACACAAGTCACCCCATCTTGGATTCCCCTAGGTCTCTAGTTTTCAGAAATGCACAGGTTTGGTAGGTTTCCCTAGGTGGCGGCTGAGCTACAAGCCAAAATCTACAGGTAGGCACTTTGCAAAAACACCTCTGTTTTCCTTCAAAAATTTGGCTGTGTCTACGTTGCGCTTTGGGGCGTTTCCTGTTGCGGGCGCTAGGCCTACCCACACAAGTGAGGTATCATTTTTATCGGGAGACGTGGGGGAACGCTGGGTGGAATGACATTTGTGGCTCCTCTCAGATTCCAGAACTTTCTGCCACAGAAATATTAGGAACATGTGTTTTTTTAGCCAAATTTTGAGGTTTGCAAAGGATTCTGGGTAACAGAACCTGGTCCGAGCCACACAAGTCACCCCATCTTGGATTCCCCTAGGTCTCTAGTTTTCAGAAATGCACAGGTTTGGTAGGTTTCCCTAGGTGGCGGCTGAGCTACAGGCCATAATCTACAGGTAGGCACTTTGCAAAAAACACCTCTGTTTTCCTTAAAAAATTTGGCTGTGTCCACGTTGCGCTTTGGGGCATTTCCTGTCACGGGCGCTAGGCCTACCCACACAAGTGAGGTATCATTTTTATCGGGAGACGTGGGGGAACGCTGGGTGGAAGGAAATTCGTGGCTCCTCTCAGATTCCAGAACTTTCTGCCACAGAAATGTGAGGAACATGTGTTTTTTTAGCCAAATTGTGAGGTTTGCAAAGGATTCTGGGTAACAGAACCTGGTCCGAGCCACACAAGTCACCCCATCTTGGATTCCCCTAGGTCTCTAGTTTTCAGGAATGCACAGGTTTGGTAGGTTTCCCTAGGTGGCGGCTGAGCTACAGGCCAAAATCTACATGTAGGCACTTTGCAAAAAACACCTCTGTTTTCCTTCACAAATTTGGATGTGTCCACGTTGCGCTTTGGGGCGTTTCCTGTCTCATGCGCTAGGCCTACCCACACATGTGAGGTATCATTTTTATCGTGAGACATGGGGGAACGCTGGGTGGAAGGAAATTCGTGGCTCCTCTCAGATTCCAGAACGTTCTGCCACAGAAATGTGAGGAACATGAGTTTTTTTAGCCAAATTTTGATGTTTGCAAAGGATTCTGGGTAACAGAACCTGGTCCGAGCCACACAAGTCACCCCATCTTGGATTCCCCTAGGTCTCTAGTTTTCAGAAATGCACAGGTTTGGTAAGTTTCCCTAGGCGGCGGCTGAGCTACTGGCCAAAATCTACAGGTAGGCACTTTGCAAAAAACACCTCAGTTTTCCTTAAAAAATGTGTCTGTGTCCACGTTGCGCTTTGGGGCATTTCCTGTCACGGGCGCTAGGCCTACCCACACAAGTGAGGTATCATTTTTATCGGGAGACGTGGGGGAACGCTGGGTGGAAGGAAATTCGTGGCTCCTCTCAGATTCCAGAACTTTCTGCCACAGAAATGTGAGGAACATGTGTTTTTTTAGCCAAATTTTGAGGTTTGCAAAGGATTCTGGGTAACAGAACCTGGTCCGAGCCACACAAGTCACCCCATCTTGGATTCCCCTAGGTCTCTAGTTTTCAGAAATGTACAGGTTTGGTAGGTTTACCTAGGTGGCGGCTGAGCTACAAGCCAAAATCTACAGGTAGGCACTTTGCAAAAAACACCTCTGTTTTCCTTCACAAATTTGGATGTGTCCACGTTGCGCTTTGGGGCGTTTTCTGTCGCGGGCGCTAGGCCTACCCACACAGGTGAGGTATCATTTTTATCGGGAGATGTGGGGGAACGCTGGGTGGAAGGACATTTGTGGCTCCTCTCAGATTCCAGAACTTTCTGCCACAGAAATGTTAGGAACATGTGTTTTTTTAGCCAAATTTTGAGGTTTGCAAAGGGTTCTGGGTAACAGAACCTGGTCCGAGCCACACAAGTCACCCCATCTTGGATTCCCCTAGGTCTCTAGTTTTCAGAAATGCACAGGTTTGGTAGGTTTCCCTAGGTGGCGGCTAAGCTACAGGCCATAATCTACAGGTAGGCACTTTGCAAAAAACACCTGTTTTCCTTCAAATATTTGGCTGTGTCCACGTTGCGCTTTGGGGCATTTCCTGTCACGGGCGCCAGGCCTACCCACACAAGTGAGGTATCATTTTTATCGGGAGACGTGGGGGAACGCTGGGTGGAAGGAAATTCGTGGCTCCTCTCAGATTCCAGAACTTTCTGCCACAGAAATGTGAGGAACATGTGTTTTTTAGCCAAATTGTGAGGTTTGCAAAGGATTCTGGGTAACAGAACCTGGTCCGAGCCACACAAGTCACCCCATCTTGGATTCCCCTAGGTCTCTAGTTTTCAGAAATGCACAGGTTTGGTAGGTTTCCCTAGGTGGCGGCTGAGCTACAGGCCAAAATCTACAGGTAGGCACTTTGCAAAAAACACCTCTGTTTTCCTTCAAAAATAAGTCTGTGTCCACGTTGCGCTTTGGGGCATTTCCTGTCACGGGCGCTAGGCCTACCCACACAAGTGAGGTATCATTTTTATCGGGAGACGTGGGGGAACGCTGGGTGGAAGGAAATTCGTGGCTCCTCTCAGATTCCAGAACTTTCTGCCACAGAAATGTGAGGAACATGTGTTTTTTTAGCCAAATTTTGAGGTTTGCAATGGATTCTGGGTAACAGAACCTGGTCCGAGCCACACAAGTCACCCCACCTTGGATTCCCTTAGGTCTCTAGTTTTCAGAAATGCACAGGTTTGGTAGGTTTCCCTAGGTGGCGGCTGAGCTACAGAACAAAATCTACAGGTAGGCACTTTGCAAAAAACACCTCTGTTTTCCTTTAAAAATTTGGATGCGTCCACGTTGCGCTTTGGGGCATTTCCTGTCACGGGCGCTAGGCCTACCCACACAAGTGAGGTATCATTTTTATCGGGAGACGTGGGGGAACGCTGGGTGGAAGGAAATTCGTGGCTCCTCTCAGATTCCAGAACTTTCTGCCACAGAAATGTGAGGAACATGTGTTTTTTTAGCCAAATTTTGAGGTTTGCAATGGATTCTGGGTAACAGAACCTGGTCCGAGCCACACAAGTCACCCCACCTTGGATTCCCTTAGGTCTCTAGTTTTCAGAAATGCACAGGTTTGGTAGGTTTCCCTAGGTGGCGGCTGAGCTACAGGCCAAAATCTACAGGTAGGCACTTTGCAAAAAACACCTCTGTTATCCTTCAAAAATTTGGCTGTGTCTACGTTGCGCTTTGGGGCATTTCCTGTCGCGAGCGCTAGGCCTACCCACACAAGTGAGGTATCATTTTTATCGGGAGACGTGGGGGAACGCTGGGTGGAAGGAAATTCGTGGCTCCTCTCAGATTCCAGAACTTTCTGCCACAGAAATGTGAGGAACATGTGTTTTTTTAGCCAAATTTTGAGGTTTGCAAAGGATTCTGGGTAACAGAACCTGGTCCGAGCCACACAAGTCACCCCATCTTGGATTCCCCTAGGTCTCTAGTTTTTAGAAATGCACAGGTTTGGTAGGTTTCCCTAGGTGGCGGCTGAGCTAAAAGCCAAAATCTACAGGTTAGGCACTTTGCAAAAAACACCTCTGTTTTCCTTCACAAATTTGGATGTGTCCACGTTGCGCTTTGGGGCGTTTTCTGTCGCGGGCGCTAGGCCTACCCACACAAGTGAGGGATCATTTTTATCGGGAGACGTGGGGGAACGCTGGGTGGAAGGAAATTTGTAGCTCCTCTCAGAATCCAGAACTTTCTGCCACAGAAATGTGAGGAACATGTGTTTTTTTAGCCAAATTTTGAGGTTTGCAAAGGATTCTGGGTAACAGAAACTGGTCCGAGCCACACAAGTCACCCCATCTTGGATTCCCCTAGGTCTCTAGTTTTCAGAAATGCACAGGTTTGGTAGGTTTCCCTAGGTGGCGGCTGAGCTAAAAGCCAAAATCTACAGGTAGGCACTTTGCAAAAAACACCTCTGTTTCCCTTCACAAATTTTGATGTGTCCACGTTGCGCTTTGGGGCGTTTTCTGTCGTGGGCGCTAGGCCTACCCACACAAGTGAGGTTTCATTTTTATCGGGAGACGTGGGGGAACTCTGGGTGGAAGGAAATTTGTGGCTCCTCTCAGATTCCAGAACTTTCTGCCACAGAAATGTTAGGAACATGTGTTTTTTTAGCCAAATTTTGAGGTTTGCAAAGGATTCTGGGTAACAGAACCTGGTCCGAGCCACATAAGTCACCCCATCTTGGATTCCCCTAGGTCTCTAGTTTGCAGAAATGCACAGGTTTGGTAGGTTTCCCTAGGTGGCGGCTGAGCTACAAGCCAAAATCTACAGGTAGGCACTTTGCAAAAACACCTCTGTTGTCCTTCAAAAATTTGGCTGTGTCTACGTTGCGCTTTGGGGCGTTTCGTGTCGCGGGCGCTAGGCCTACCCACACAAGTGAGGTATCATTTTTATCGAGAGACGTGGGGGAACGCTGGGTGGAAGGACATTTGTGGCTCCTCTCAGATTCCAGAACTTTCTGCCACAGAAATGTTAGGAACATGTGATTTTTTAGCCAAATTTTGAGGTTTGCAAAGGATTCTGGGTAACAGAACCTGATCCGAGCCACACAAGTCACCCCATCTTTCCCCTAGCATTCCCCTAGGTCTCTAGTTTTCAGAAATGCACAGGTTTGGTAGGTTTCCCTAGGTGGCGGCTGAGCTACAGGCCATAATCTACAGGTAGGCACTTTGCAAAAAACACCTCTGTTTTCCTTCAAAAATTTGGCTGTGTCCACGTTGCGCTTTGGGGCATTTCCTGTCACGGGCGCTAGGCCTACCCACACAAGTGAGGTATCATTTTTATCGGGAGACATGGGGGAACGCTGGGTGGAAGGAAATTCGTGGCTCCTCTCAGATTCCAGAACTTTCTGCCACAGAAATGTGAGGAACATGTGTTTTTTTAGCCAAACTGTGAGGTTTGCAAAGGATTCTGGGTAACAGAACCTGGTCCGAGCCACACAAGTCACCCCATCTTGGATTCCCCTAGGTCTCTAGTTTTCAGGAATGCACAGGTTTGGTACGTTTCCCTAGGTGGCGGCTGAGCTACAGGCCAAAATCTACATGTAGGCACTTTGCAAAAAACAACTCTGTTTTCCTTCACAAATTTGGATGTGTACACGTTGCGCTTTGGGGCGTTTCCTGTCTCATGCGCTAGGCCTACCCACACATGTGAGGTATCATTTTTATCGTGAGACATGGGGGAAGGCTGGGTGGAAGGAAATTCGTGGCTCCTCTCAGATTCCAGAAAGATCTGCCACAGAAATGTGAGGAACATGAGTTTTTTTAGCCAAATTTTGATGTTTGCAAGGGATTCTGCGTAACAGAACCTGGTCCGAGCCACACAAGTCACCCCATCTTGGATTCCCCTAGGTCTCTAGTTTTCAGAAATGCACAGGTTTGGTAAGTTTCCCTAGGCGGCGGCTGAGCTACAGGCCAAAATCCACAGGTAGGCACTTTGCAAAAAACACCTCAGTTTTCCTTCTAAAATGTGTCTGTGTCCACGTTGCGCTTTGGGGCATTTCCTGTCACGGGCGCTAGGCCTACCCACACAAGTGAGGTATCATTTTTATCGGGAGACGTGGGGGAACGCTGGGTGGAAGGAAATTCGTGGCTCCTCTCAGATTCCAGAAATTTCTGCCACAGAAATGTGAGGAACATGTGTTTTTTTAGCCAAATTTTGAGGTTTGCAAAGGATTCTGGGTAACAGAACCTGGTCCGAGCCACACAAGTCACCCCATCTTGGATTCCCCTAGGTCTCTAGGTTTCAGAAAAGCACAGGTTTGTTAGGTTTCCCTAGGTGGCGGCTGAGCTACAAGCCAAAATCTACAGGTAGGCACTTTGCAAAAAACACCTCTGTTTTCCTTCAAAAATTTGGCTGTGTCTACGTTGCGCTTTGGGGCGTTTCGTGTCGCGGGCGCTAGGCCTACCCACACAAGTGAGGTATCATTTTTATCGGGAGACGTGGGGGAACGCTGGGTGGAAGGACATTTGTGGCTCCTTTCAGATTCCAGAACTTTCTGCCACAGAAATGTTAGGAACATGTGTTTTTTTAGCCACATTTTGAGGTTTGCAAAGGATTCTGGGTAACAGAACCTGGTCCGAGCCACACAAGTCACCCCATCTTGGATTCCCCTAGGTCTCTAGTTTTCAGAAATGCACAGGTTTGGTCGGTTTCCCTAGGTGGCGGCTGAGCTACAGGCCATAATCTACAGGTAGGCACTTTGCAAAAAACACCTCTGTTTTCCTTCAAAAATTTGGCTGTGTTCACGTTGCGCTTTGGGGCATTTCCTGTCACGGGCGCTAGGCCTACCCACACAAGTGAGGTATCATTTTTATCGGGAGACGTGGGGGAACGCTGGGTGGAAGGAAATTCGTGGCTCCTCTCAGATTCCAGAACTTTCTGCCACAGAAATGTGAGGAACATGTGTTTTTTTAGCCAAATTGTGAGGTTTGCAAAGGATTCTGGGTAACAGAACCTGGTCCGAGCCACACAAGTCACCCCATCTTGGATTCCCCTAGGTCTCTAGTGTTCAGAAATGCACAGGTTTGGTAGGTTTTCCTAGGTGGCGGCTGAGCTACAGGCCAAAATCTACAGGTAGGCACTTTGCAAAAAACACCTCTGTTTTCCTTCAAAAATTTGTCTGTGTCCACGTTGCGCTTTGTGGCATTTCCTGTCACGGGCGCTAGGCCTACCCACACAAGAGAGGTATCATTTTTATCGGGAGACGTGGGGAAACGCTGGGTGGAAGGAAATTTGTGGCTCCTCTCAGATTCCAGAACTTTCTGCCACAGAAATGTGAGGAACATGTGTTTTTTTAGCCAAATTTTGAGGTTTGCAAAGGATTCTGGGTAACAGTACCTGGTCTGAGCCACACAAGTCACCCCATCTTGGATTCCCCTAGGTCTCTAATTTTCAGGAATGCACAGGTTTGGTAGGTTTCCCTAGGAGGCGGCTGCGCTACAGGCCAAAATCTACATGTAGGCACTTTGCAAAAAACACCTCTGTTTTCCTTCACAAATTTGGATGTGTCCACGTTGCGCTTTGGGGCGTTTCCTGTCTCATGCGCTAGGCCTACCCACACATGTGAGGTATCATTTTTATCGTGAGACATGGGGGAACGCTGGGTGGAAGGAAATTCGTGGCTCCTCTCAGATTCCAGAACGTTCTGCCACAGAAATGTGAGGAACATGAGTTTTTTTAGCCAAATTTTGATGTTTGCAAAGGATTCTGGGTAACAGAACCTGGTCCGAGCCACACAAGTCACCCCATCTTGGATTCCCCTAGGTCTCTAGTTTTCAGAAATGCACAGGTTTGGTAAGTTTCCCTAGGCGGCGGCTGAGCTACAGGCCAAAATCTACAGGTAGGCACTTTGCAAAAAACACCTCAGTTTTCCTTCAAAAATGTGTCTGTGTCCACGTTGCGCTTTGGGGCGTTTTCTGTCGCGGGCGCTAGGCCTACCCACACAAGTGAGGTATCATTTTTATCGGGAGACGTGGGGGAACGCTGGGTGGAAGGAAATTTGTGGCTCCTCTCAGATTCCAGAACTTTCTGCCACAGAAATGTGAGGAACCTGTGTTTTTTTAGCCAAATTTTGAGGTTTGCAAAGGATTCTGGGTAACAGAACCTGGTCCGAGCCACACAAGTCACCCCATCTTGGATTCCCCTAGGTCTCTAGTTTTCAGAAATTCACAGGTTTAGTAGGTTTCCCTAGGTGGCGGCTGAGCTACAAGCCAAAATGTACAGGTAGGCACTTTGCAAAAAACACCTCTGTTTTCCTTCACAAATTTGGATGTGTCCACGTTGTGCTTTGGGGCGTTTTCTGTCACGGGCGCTAGGCCTACCCACACAAGTGAGGTATCATTTTTATCGGGAGACGTGGGGGAACGCTGGGTGGTAGGAAATTTGTGGCTCCTCTCAGATTCCAGAACTTTCTGCCACAGAAATGTTAGGAACATGTGTTTTTTTAGACAAATTTTGAGGTTTGCAAAGGATTCTGGGTAACAGAACCTGGTCCGAGCCACACAAGTCACCTCATCTTGGATTCCCCTAGGTCTCTAGTTTTCAGAAATGCACAGGTTTGGTAGGTTTCCCTAGGTGGCGGCTGAGCTACAGGCCAAAATCTACAGGTAGGCACTTTGCAAAAAACACCTCTGTTTCCCTTCAAAAATGTGTCTGTGTCCACGTTGCGCTTTTGGGCATTTCCTGTCACGGGCGCTAGGCCTACCCACACAAGTGAGGTATCATTTTTATCGGGAGACGTGGGGGAACGCTGGGTGGAAGGAAATTCGTGGCTCCTCTCAGATTCCAGAACTTTCTGCCACAGAAATGTGAGGAACATGTGTTTTTTTAGCCAAATTTTGAGGTTTGCAATGGATTCTGGGTAACAGAACCTGGTCCGAGCCACACAAGTCACCCCACCTTGGATTCCCTTAGGTCTCTAGTTTTCAGAAATGCACAGGTTTGGTAGGTTTCCCTAGGTGGCGGCTGAGCTACAGAACAAAATCTACAGGTAGGCACTTTGCAAAAAACACCTCTGTTTTCCTTCAAAAATTTGTCTGTGTCCACGTTGCGCTTTGGGGCATTTCCTGTCACGGGCGCTAGGCCTACCCACACAAGAGAGGTATCATTTTTATCGGGAGACGTGGGGAAACGCTGGGTGGAAGGAAATTTGTGGCTCCTCTCAGATTCCAGAACTTTCTGCCACAGAAATGTGAGGAACATGTGTTTTTTTAGCCAAATTTTGAGGTTTGCAAAGGATTCTGGGTAACAGTACCTGGTCTGAGCCACACAAGTCACCCCATCTTGGATTCCCCTAGGTCTCTAATTTTCAGGAATGCACAGGTTTGGTAGGTTTCCCTAGGTGGCGGCTGCGCTACAGGCCAAAATCTACATGTAGGCACTTTGCAAAAAACACCTCTGTTTTCCTTCACAAATTTGGATGTGTCCACGTTGCGCTTTGGGGCGTTTCCTGTCTCATGCGCTAGGCCTACCCACACATGTGAGGTATCATTTTTATCGTGAGACATGGGGGAACGCTGGGTGGAAGGAAATTCGTGGCTCCTCTCAGATTCCAGAACGTTCTGCCACAGAAATGTGAGGAACATGAGTTTTTTTAGCCAAATTTTGATGTTTGCAAAGGATTCTGGGTAACAGAACCTGGTCCGAGCCACACAAGTCACCCCATCTTGGATTCCCCTAGGTCTCTAGTTTTCAGAAATGCACAGGTTTGGTAGGTTTCCCTAGGTGGCGGCTGAGCTACAAGCCAAAATCTACAGGTAGGCACTTTGCAAAAAACACCTCTGTTTTCCTTCAAAAATTTGGCTGTGTCTACGTTGCGCTTTGGGGCGTTTCCTGTCGCGGGCGCTAGGCCTACCCACACAAGTGAGGTATCATTTTTATCGGGAGACGTGGGGGAACGCTGGGTGGAAGGAAATTCGTGGCTCCTCTCAGATTCCAGAACTTTCTGCCACAGAAATGTGAGGAACCTGTGTTTTTTTAGCCAAATTTTGAGGTTTGCAAAGGATTCTGGGTAACAGAACCTGGTCCGAGCCACACAAGTCACCCCATCTTGGATTCCCCTAGGTCTCTAGTTTTCAGAAATGCACAGGTTTAGTAGGTTTCCCTAGGTGGCGGCTGAGCTACAAGCCAAAATGTACAGGTAGGCACTTTGCAAAAAACACCTGTTTTCCTTCACAAATTTGGATGTGTCCACGTTGTGCTTTGGGGCGTTTTCTGTCGCGGGCGCTAGGCCTACCCACACAAGTGAGGTATCATTTTTATCGGGAGACGTGGGGGAACGCTGGGTGGTAGGAAATTTGTGGCTCCTCTCAGATTCCAGAACTTTCTGCCACAGAAATGTTAGGAACATGTGTTTTTTTAGACAAATTTTGAGGTTTGCAAAGGATTCTGGGTAACAGAACCTGGTCCGAGCCACACAAGTCACCTCATCTTGGATTCCCCTAGGTCTCTAGTTTTCAGAAATGCACAGGTTTGGTAGGTTTCCCTAGGTGGCGGCTGAGCTACAGGCCATAATCTACAGGTAGGCACTTTGCAAAAAACACCTCTGTTTTCCTTCAAAAATTTGGCTGTGTCCACGTTGCGCTTTGGGGCATTTCCTGTCACGGGCGCTAGGCCTACCCACACAAGTGAGGTATCATTTTTATCGGGAGACGTGGGGGAACGCTGGGTGGAAGGAAATTCGTGGCTCCTCTCAGATTCCAGAACTTTCTGCCACAGAAATGTGAGGAACATGTGTTTTTTTAGCCAAATTGTGAGGTTTGCAAAGGATTCTGGGTAACAGAACCTGGTCCGAGCCACACAAGTCACCCCATCTTGGATTCCCCTAGGTCTCTAGTTTTCAGAAATGCACAGGTTTGGTAGGTTTCCCTAGGTGGCGGCTGAGCTACAGGCCAAAATCTACAGGTAGGCACTTTGCAAAAAACACCTCTGTTTCCCTTCAAAAATTTGTCTGTGTCCACGTTGCGCTTTGGGGCATTTCCTGTCACGGGCGCTAGGCCTACCCACACAAGTGAGGTATCATTTTTATCGGGAGACGTGGGGGAACGCTGGGTGGAAGGAAATTCGTGGCTCCTCTCAGATTCCAGAACTTTCTGCCACAGAAATGTGAGGAACATGTGTTTTTTTAGCCAAATTTTGAGGTTTGCAATGGATTCTGGGTAACAGAACCTGGTCCGAGCCACACAAGTCACCCCACCTTGGATTCCCTTAGGTCTCTAGTTTTCAGAAATGCACAGGTTTGGTAGGTTTCCCTAGGTGGCGGCTGAGCTACAGAACAAAATCTACAGGTAGGCACTTTGCAAAAAACACCTCTGTTTTCCTTCAAAAATTTGTCTGTGTCCACGTTGCGCTTTGGGGCATTTCCTGTCACGGGCGCTAGGCCTACCCACACAAGAGAGGTATCATTTTTATCGGGAGACGTGGGGAAACGCTGGGTGGAAGGAAATTTGTGGCTCCTCTCAGATTCCAGAACTTTCTGCCACAGAAATGTGAGGAACATGTGTTTTTTTAGCCAAATTTTGAGGTTTGCAAAGGATTCTGGGTAACAGTACCTGGTCTGAGCCACACAAGTCACCCCATCTTGGATTCCCCTAGTTCTCTAATTTTCAGGAATGCACAGGTTTGGTAGGTTTCCCTAGGTGGCGGCTGCGCTACAGGCCAAAATCTACATGTAGGCCCTTTGCAAAAAACACCTCTGTTTTCCTTCACAAATTTGTCTGTGTCCACGTTGCGCTTTGGGGCATTTCCTGTCTCATGCGCTAGGCCTACCCACACATGTGAGGTATCATTTTTATCGTGAGACATGGGGGAACGCTGGGTGGAAGGAAATTCGTGGCTCCTCTCAGATTCCAGAACGTTCTGCCACAGAAATGTGAGGAACATGAGTTTTTTTAGCCAAATTTTGATGTTTGCAAAGGATTCTGGGTAACAGAACCTGGTCCGAGCCACACAAGTCACCCCATCTTGGATTCCCCTAGGTCTCTAGTTTTCAGAAATGCACAGGTTTGGTAGGTTTCCCTAGGTGGCGGCTGAGCTACAAGCCAAAATCTACAGGTAGGCACTTTGCAAAAAACACCTCTGTTTTCCTTCAAAAATTTGGCTGTGTCTACGTTGCGCTTTGGGGCGTTTCCTGTCGCGGGCGCTAGGCCTACCCACACAAGTGAGGTATCATTTTTATCGGGAGACGTGGGGGAACGCTGGGTGGAAGGAAATTCGTGGCTCCTCTCAGATTCCAGAACTTTCTGCCACAGAAATGTGAGGAACATGTGTTTTTTTAGCCAAATTGTGAGGTTTGCAAAGGATTCTGGGTAACAGAACCTGGTCCGAGCCACACAAGTCACCCCATCTTGGATTCCCCTAGGTCTCTAGTTTTCAGAAATGCACAGGTTTGGTAAGTTTCCCTAGATGGCGGCTGAGCTACAAGCCAAAATCTACAGGTAGGCACTTTGCAAAAAACACCTCTGTTTTCCTTCAAAAATTTGGCTGTGTCTACGTTGCGCTTTGGGGCGTTTCGTGTCGCGGGCGCTAGGCCTACCCACACAAGTGAGGTATCATTTTTATCGGGAGACGTGGGGGAACGCTGGGTGGAAGGACATTTGTGGCTCCTTTCAGATTCTAGAACTTTCTGCCACAGAAATGTTAGGAACATGTGTTTTTTTAGCCAAATTTTGAGGTTTGCAAAGGATTCTGGGTAACAGAACCTGGTCCGAGCCACACAAGTCACCCCATCTTGGATTCCCCTAGGTCTCTAGTTTTCAGCAATGCACAGGTTTGGTAGGTTTCCCTAGGTGGTGGCTGAGCTACAGGCCATAATCTACAGGTAGGCACTTTGCAAAAAACACCTCTGTTTTCCTTCAAAAATTTGGCTGTGTCCACGTTGCGCTTTGGGGCATTTCCTGTCACGGGCGCTAGGCCTACCCACACAAGTGAGGTATCATTTTTATCGGGAGACGTGGGGAAACGCTGGGTGGAAGGAAATTCGTGGCTCCTCTCAGATTCCAGAACGTTCTGCCACAGAAATGTGAGGAACATGAGTTTTTTTAGCCAAATTTTGATGTTTGCAAAGGATTCTGGGTAACAGAACCTGGTCCGAGCCACACAAGTCACCCCATCTTGGATTCCCCTAGGTCTCTAGTTTTCAGAAATGCACAGGTTTAGTAGGTTTCCCTAGGTGGCGGCTGAGCTACAAGCCAAAATGTACAGGTAGGCACTTTGCAAAAAACACCTCTGTTTTCCTTCACAAATTTGGATGTGTCCACGTTGTGCTTTGGGGCGTTTTCTGTCGCGGGCGCTAGGCCTACCCACACAAGTGAGGTATCATTTTTATCGGGAGACATGGGGGAACGCTGGGTGGTAGGAAATTTGTGGCTCCTCTCAGATTCCAGAACTTTCTGCCACAGAAATGTTAGGAACATGTGTTTTTTTAGACAAATTTTGAGGTTTGCAAAGGATTCTGGGTAACAGAACCTGGTCCGAGCCACACAAGTCACCCCATCTTGGATTCCCCTAGGTCTCTAGTTTTCAGAAATGCACAGGTTTGGTAGGTTTCCCTAGGTGGCGGCTGAGCTACAGGCCATAATCTACAGGTAGGCACTTTGCAAAAAACACCTCTGTTTTCCTTCAAAAATTTGGCTGTGTCCACGTTGCGCTTTGGGGCATTTCCTGTCACGGGCGCTAGGCCTACCCACACAAGAGAGGTATCATTTTTATCGGGAGACGTGGGGAAACGCTGGGTGGAAGGAAATTTGTGGCTCCTCTCAGATTCCAGAACTTTCTGCCACAGAAATGTGAGGAACATGTGTTTTTTTAGCCAAATTTTGAGGTTTGCAAAGGATTCTGGGTAACAGAACCTGGTCTGAGCCACACAAGTCACCCCATCTTGGATTCCCCTAGGTCTCTAATTTTCAGGAATGCACAGGTTTGGTAGGTTTCCCTAGGTGGCGGCTGCGCTACAGGCCAAAATCTACATGTAGGCACTTTGCAAAAAACACCTCTGTTTTCCTTCACAAATTTGGATGTGTCCACGTTGCGCTTTGGGGCGTTTCCTGTCTCATGCGCTAGGCCTACCCACACATGTGAGGTATCATTTTTATCGTGAGACATGGGGGAACGCTGGGTGGAAGGAAATTCGTGGCTCCTCTCAGATTCCAGAACGTTCTGCCACAGAAATGTGAGGAACATGAGTTTTTTTAGCCAAATATTGATGTTTGCAAAGGATTCTGGGTAACAGAACCTGGTCCGAGCCACACAAGTCACCCCATCTTGGATTCCCCTAGGTCTCTAGTTTTCAGAAATGCACAGGTTTGGTAAGTTTCCCTAGGCGGCGGCTGAGCTACAGGCCAAAATCTACAGGTAGGCACTTTGCAAAAAACACCTCCGTTTTCCTTCAAAAATGTGTCTGTGTCCACGTTGCGCTTTGGGGCATTTCCTGTCACGGGCGCTAGGCCTACCCACACAAGTGAGGTATCATTTTTATCGGGAGACGTGGGGGAACGCTGGGTGGAAGGAAATTCGTGGCTCCTCTCAGATTCCAGAACTTTCTGCCACAGAAATGTGAGGAACATGTGTTTTTTTAGCCAAATTTTGAGGTTTGCAAAGGATTCTGGGTAACAGAACCTGGTCCGAGCCACACAAGTCACCCCATCTTGGATTCCCCTAGGTCTCTAGTTTTCAGAAATGCACAGGTTTAGTAGGTTTCCCTAGGTGGCGGCTGAGCTACAAGCCAAAATCTACAGGTAGGCACTTTGCAAAAAACACATCTGTTTTCCTTCACAAATTTGGATGTGTCCACGTTGCGCTTTGGGGCGTTTTCTGTCGCGGGCGCTAGGCCTACCCACACAAGTGAGTTATCATTTTTATCGGGAGACGTGGGGGAACGCTGGGTGGAAGGAAATTCGTGGCTCCTCTCAGATTCCAGAACGTTCTGCCACAGAAATGTGAGGAACATGAGTTTTTTTAGCCAAATATTGATGTTTGCAAAGGATTCTGGGTAACAGAACCTGGTCCGAGCCACACAAGTCACCCCATCTTGGATTCCCCTAGGTCTCTAGTTTTCAGAAATGCACAGGTTTGGTAAGTTTCCCTAGGCGGCGGCTGAGCTACAGGCCAAAATCTACAGGTAGGCACTTTGCAAAAAACACCTCCGTTTTCCTTCAAAAATATGTCTGTGTCCACGTTGCGCTTTGGGGCATTTCCTGTCACGGGCGCTAGGCCTACCCACACAAGTGAGGTATCATTTTTATCGGGAGACGTGGGGGAACGCTGGGTGGAAGGAAATTCGTGGCTCCTCTCAGATTCCAGAACTTTCTGCCACAGAAATGTGAGGAACATGTGTTTTTTTAGACAAATTTTGAGGTTTGCAAAGGATTCTGGGTAACAGAACCTGGTCCGAGCCACACAAGTCACCCCATCTTGGATTCCCCTAGGTCTCTAGTTTTCAGAAATGCACAGGTTTAGTAGGTTTCCCTAGGTGGCGGCTGAGCTACAAGCCAAAATCTACAGGTAGGCACTTTGCAAAAAACACATCTGTTTTCCTTCACAAATTTGGATGTGTCCACGTTGCGCTTTGGGGCGTTTTCTGTCGCGGGCGCTAGGCCTACCCACACAAGTGAGGTATCATTTTTATCGGGAGACGTGGGGGAACGCTGGGTGGAAGGAAATTTGTGGCTCCTCTCAGATTCCAGAACTTTCTGCCACAGAAATGTGAGGAACCTGTGTTTTTTTAGCCAAATTTTGAGGTTTGCAAAGGATTCTGGGTAACAGAACCTGGTCCGAGCCACACAAGTCACCCCATCTTGGATTCCCCTAGGTCTCTAGTTTTCAGAAATGCACAGGTTTAGTAGGTTTCCCTAGGTGGCGGCTGAGCTACAAGCCAAAATGTACAGGTAGGCACTTTGCAAAAAACACCTCTGTTTTCCTTCACAAATTTGGATGTGTCCACGTTGTGCTTTGGGGCGTTTTCTGTCGCGGGCGCTAGGCCTACCCACACAAGTGAGGTATCATTTTTATCGGGAGACATGGGGGAACGCTGGGTGGTAGGAAATTTGTGGCTCCTCTCAGATTCCAGAACTTTCTGCCACAGAAATGTTAGGAACATGTGTTTTTTTAGACAAATTTTGAGGTTTGCAAAGGATTCTGGGTAACAGAACCTGGTCCGAGCCACACAAGTCACCCCATCTTGGATTCCCCTAGGTCTCTAGTTTTCAGAAATGCACAGGTTTGGTAGGTTTCCCTAGGTGGCGGCTGAGCTACAGGCCATAATCTACAGGTAGGCACTTTGCAAAAAACACCTCTGTTTTCCTTCAAAAATTTGGCTGTGTCCACGTTGCGCTTTGGGGCATTTCCTGTCACGGGCGCTAGGCCTACCCACACAAGTGAGGTATCATTTTTATCGGGAGACGTGGGGGAACGCTGGGTGGAAGGAAATTCGTGGCTCCTCTCAGATTCCAGAACTTTCTGCCACAGAAATGTGAGGAACATGTGTTTTTTTAGCCAAATTGTGAGGTTTGCAAAGGATTCTGGGTAACAGAACCTGGTCCGAGCCACACAAGTCACCCCATCTTGGATTCCCCTAGGTCTCTAGTTTTCAGAAATGCACAGGTTTGGTAGGTTTCCCTAGGTGGCGGCTGAGCTACAGGCCAAAATCTACAGGTAGGCACTTTGCAAAAAACACCTCTGTTATCCTTCAAAAATTTGTCTGTGTCCACGTTGCGCTTTGGGGCATTTCCTGTCACGGGCGCTAGGCCTACCCACACAAGTGAGGTATCATTTTTATCGGGAGACGTGGGGGAACGCTGGGTGGAAGGAAATTCGTGGCTCCTCTCAGATTCCAGAACTTTCTGCCACAGGAATGTGAGGAACATGTGTTTTTTTAGCCAAATTTTGAGGTTTGCAATGGATTCTGGGTAACAGAACCTGGTCCGAGCCACACAAGTCACCCCACCTTGGATTCCCTTAGGTCTCTAGTTTTCAGAAATGCACAGGTTTGGTAGGTTTCCCTAGGTGGCGGCTGAGCTACAGAACAAAATCTACAGGTAGGCACTTTGCAAAAAACACCTCTGTTTTCCTTCACAAATTTGGATGTGTCCACGTTGCGCTTTGGGGCGTTTTCTGTCGCGGGCGCTAGGCCTACCCACACAAGTGAGGTTTCATTTTTATCGGGAGACGTGGGGAAACGCTGGGTGGAAGGAAATTTGTGGCTCCTCTCAGATTCCAGAACTTTCTGCCACAGAAATGTGAGGAACATGTGTTTTTTTAGCCAAATTTTGAGGTTTGCAAAGGATTCTGGGTAACAGAACCTGGTCTGAGCCACACAAGTCACCCCATCTTGGATTCCCCTAGGTCTCTAATTTTCAGGAATGCACAGGTTTGGTAGGTTTCCCTAGGTGGCGGCTGCGCTACAGGCCAAAATCTACATGTAGGCACTTTGCAAAAAACACCTCTGTTTTCCTTCACAAATTTGGATGTGTCCACGTTGCGCTTTGGGGCGTTTCCTGTCTCATGCGCTAGGCCTACCCACACATGTGAGGTATCATTTTTATCGTGAGACATGGGGGAACGCTGGGTGGAAGGAAATTCGTGGCTCCTCTCAGATTCCAGAACGTTCTGCCACAGAAATGTGAGGAACATGAGTTTTTTTAGCCAAATATTGATGTTTGCAAAGGATTCTGGGTAACAGAACCTGGTCCGAGCCACACAAGTCACCCCATCTTGGATTCCCCTAGGTCTCTAGTTTTCAGAAATGCACAGGTTTGGTAAGTTTCCCTAGGCGGCGGCTGAGCTACAGGCCAAAATCTACAGGTAGGCACTTTGCAAAAAACACCTCCGTTTTCCTTCAAAAATGTGTCTGTGTCCACGTTGCGCTTTGGGGCATTTCCTGTCACGGGCGCTAGGCCTACCCACACAAGTGAGGTATCATTTTTATCGGGAGACGTGGGGGAACGCTGGGTCGAAGGAAATTCGTGGCTCCTCTCAGATTCCAGAACTTTCTGCCACAGAAATGTGAGGAACATGTGTTTTTTTAGCCAAATTTTGAGGTTTGCAAAGGATTCTGGGTAACAGAACCTGGTCCGAGCCACACAAGTCACCCCATCTTGGATTCCCCTAGGTCTCTAGTTTTCAGAAATGCACAGGTTTAGTAGGTTTCCCTAGGTGGCGGCTGAGCTACAAGCCAAAATCTACAGGTAGGCACTTTGCAAAAAACACATCTGTTTTCCTTCACAAATTTGGATGTGTCCACGTTGCGCTTTGGGGCGTTTTCTGTCGCGGGCGCTAGGCCTACCCACACAAGTGAGTTATCATTTTTATCGGGAGACGTGGGGGAACGCTGGGTGGAAGGAAATTCGTGGCTCCTCTCAGATTCCAGAACGTTCTGCCACAGAAATGTGAGGAACATGAGTTTTTTTAGCCAAATATTGATGTTTGCAAAGGATTCTGGGTAACAGAACCTGGTCCGAGCCACACAAGTCACCCCATCTTGGATTCCCCTAGGTCTCTAGTTTTCAGAAATGCACAGGTTTGGTAAGTTTCCCTAGGCGGCGGCTGAGCTACAGGCCAAAATCTACAGGTAGGCACTTTGCAAAAAACACCTCCGTTTTCCTTCAAAAATATGTCTGTGTCCACGTTGCGCTTTGGGGCATTTCCTGTCACGGGCGCTAGGCCTACCCACACAAGTGAGGTATCATTTTTATCGGGAGACGTGGGGGAACGCTGGGTGGAAGGAAATTCGTGGCTCCTCTCAGATTCCAGAACTTTCTGCCACAGAAATGTGAGGAACATGTGTTTTTTTAGACAAATTTTGAGGTTTGCAAAGGATTCTGGGTAACAGAACCTGGTCCGAGCCACACAAGTCACCCCATCTTGGATTCCCCTAGGTCTCTAGTTTTCAGAAATGCACAGGTTTAGTAGGTTTCCCTAGGTGGCGGCTGAGCTACAAGCCAAAATCTACAGGTAGGCACTTTGCAAAAAACACATCTGTTTTCCTTCACAAATTTGGATGTGTCCACGTTGCGCTTTGGGGCGTTTTCTGTCGCGGGCGCTAGGCCTACCCACACAAGTGAGGTATCATTTTTATCGGGAGACGTGGGGGAACGCTGGGTGGAAGGAAATTTGTGGCTCCTCTCAGATTCCAGAACTTTCTGCCACAGAAATGTGAGGAACCTGTGTTTTTTTAGCCAAATTTTGAGGTTTGCAAAGGATTCTGGGTAACAGAACCTGGTCCGAGCCACACAAGTCACCCCATCTTGGATTCCCCTAGGTCTCTAGTTTTCAGAAATGCACAGGTTTAGTAGGTTTCCCTAGGTGGCGGCTGAGCTACAAGCCAAAATGTACAGGTAGGCACTTTGCAAAAAACACCTCTGTTTTCCTTCACAAATTTGGATGTGTCCACGTTGTGCTTTGGGGCGTTTTCTGTCGCGGGCGCTAGGCCTACCCACACAAGTGAGGTATCATTTTTATCGGGAGACATGGGGGAACGCTGGGTGGTAGGAAATTTGTGGCTCCTCTCAGATTCCAGAACTTTCTGCCACAGAAATGTTAGGAACATGTGTTTTTTTAGACAAATTTTGAGGTTTGCAAAGGATTCTGGGTAACAGAACCTGGTCCGAGCCACACAAGTCACCCCATCTTGGATTCCCCTAGGTCTCTAGTTTTCAGAAATGCACAGGTTTGGTAGGTTTCCCTAGGTGGCGGCTGAGCTACAGGCCATAATCTACAGGTAGGCACTTTGCAAAAAACACCTCTGTTTTCCTTCAAAAATTTGGCTGTGTCCACGTTGCGCTTTGGGGCATTTCCTGTCACGGGCGCTAGGCCTACCCACACAAGTGAGGTATCATTTTTATCGGGAGACGTGGGGGAACGCTGGGTGGAAGGAAATTCGTGGCTCCTCTCAGATTCCAGAACTTTCTGCCACAGAAATGTGAGGAACATGTGTTTTTTTAGCCAAATTGTGAGGTTTGCAAAGGATTCTGGGTAACAGAACCTGGTCCGAGCCACACAAGTCACCCCATCTTGGATTCCCCTAGGTCTCTAGTTTTCAGAAATGCACAGGTTTGGTAGGTTTCCCTAGGTGGCGGCTGAGCTACAGGCCAAAATCTACAGGTAGGCACTTTGCAAAAAACACCTCTGTTATCCTTCAAAAATTTGTCTGTGTCCACGTTGCGCTTTGGGGCATTTCCTGTCACGGGCGCTAGGCCTACCCACACAAGTGAGGTATCATTTTTATCGGGAGACGTGGGGGAACGCTGGGTGGAAGGAAATTCGTGGCTCCTCTCAGATTCCAGAACTTTCTGCCACAGGAATGTGAGGAACATGTGTTTTTTTAGCCAAATTTTGAGGTTTGCAATGGATTCTGGGTAACAGAACCTGGTCCGAGCCACACAAGTCACCCCACCTTGGATTCCCTTAGGTCTCTAGTTTTCAGAAATGCACAGGTTTGGTAGGTTTCCCTAGGTGGCGGCTGAGCTACAGAACAAAATCTACAGGTAGGCACTTTGCAAAAAACACCTCTGTTTTCCTTCACAAATTTGGATGTGTCCACGTTGCGCTTTGGGGCGTTTTCTGTCGCGGGCGCTAGGCCTACCCACACAAGTGAGGTTTCATTTTTATCGGGAGACGTGGGGGAACTCTGGGTGGAAGGAAATTTGTGGCTCCTCTCATTTTCCAGAACTTTCTGCCACAGAAATGTTAGGAACATGTGTTTTTTTAGCCAAATTTTGAGGTTGCAAAGGATTCTGGGTAACAGAACCTGGTCCGAGCCACACAAGTCACCCCATCTTGGATTCCCCTAGGTCTCTAATTTTCAGGAATGCACAGGTTTGGTAGGTTTCCCTAGGTGGCGGCTGCGCTACAGGCCAAAATCTACATGTAGGCACTTTGCAAAAAACACCTCTGTTTTCCTTCACAAATTTGGATGTGTCCACGTTGCGCTTTGGGGCGTTTCCTGTCTCATGCGCTAGGCCTACCCACACATGTGAGGTATCATTTTTATCGTGAGACATGGGGGAACGCTGGGTGGAAGGAAATTCGTGGCTCCTCTCAGATTCCAGAACGTTCTGCCACAGAAATGTGAGGAACATGAGTTTTTTTAGCCAAATTTTGATGTTTGCAAAGGATTCTGGGTAACAGAACCTGGTCCGAGCCACACAAGTCACCCCATCTTGGATTCCCCTAGGTCTCTAGTTTTCAGAAATGCACAGGTTTGGTAGGTTTCCCTAGGTGGCGGCTGAGCTACAAGCCAAAATCTACAGGTAGGCACTTTGCAAAAAACACCTCTGTTTTCCTTCAAAAGTTTGGCTGTGTCTACGTTGCGCTTTGGGGCGTTTCCTGTCGCGGGCGCTAGGCCTACCCACACAAGTGAGGTATAATTTTTATCGGGAGACGTGGGGGAACGCTGGGTGGAAGGAAATTCGTGGCTCCTCTCAGATTCCAGAACTTTCTGCCACAGAAATGTGAGGAACATGTGTTTTTTTAGCCAAATTGTGAGGTTTGCAAAGGATTCTGGGTAACAGAACCTGGTCCGAGCCACACAAGTCACCCCATCTTGGATTCCCCTAGGTCTCTAGTTTTCAGAAATGCACAGGTTTGGTAAGTTTCCCTAGGTGGCGGCTGAGCTACAGGCCATAATCTACAGGTAGGCACTTTGCAAAAAACACCTCTGTTTTCCTTCAAAAATTTGGCTGTGTCCACGTTGCGCTTTGGGGCATTTCCTGTCACGGGCGCTAGGCCTACCCACACAAGTGAGGTATCATTTTTATCGGGAGACGTGGGGGAACGCTGGGTGGAAGGAAATTCGTGGCTCCTCTCAGATTCCAGAACTTTCTGCCACAGAAATGTGAGGAACATGTGTTTTTTTAGCCAAATTGTGAGGTTTGCAAAGGATTCTGGGTAACAGAACCTGGTCCGAGCCACACAAGTCACCCCATCTTGGATTCCCCTAGGTCTCTAGTTTTCAGAAATGCACAGGTTTGGTAGGTTTTCCTAGGTGGCGGCTGAGCTACAAGCCAAAATCTACAGGTAGGCACTTTGCAAAAAACACATCTGTTTTCCTTCAAAAATTTGGATGTGTCCACGTTGCGCTTTGGGGCATTTTCTGTCGCGGGCGCTAGGCCTACCCACACAAGTGAGGTATCATTTTTATCGGGAGACGTGGGGAAACGCTGGGTGGAAGGAAATTTGTGGCTCCTCTCAGATTCCAGAACTTTCTGCCACAGAATTGTGAGGAACCTGTGTTTTTTTAGCCAAATTTTGAGGTTTGCAAAGGATTCTGGGTAACAAAACCTGGTCCGAGCCACACAAGTCACCCCATCTTGGATTCCCCTAGGTCTCTAGTTTTCAGAAATGCACAGGTTTGGTAGGTTTCCCTAGGTGGCGGCTGAGCTACAAGCCAAAATGTACAGGTAGGCACTTTGCAAAAAACACCTCTGTTTTCCTTCACAAATTTGGATGTGTCCACGTTGTGCTTTGGGGCGTTTTCTGTCGCGGGCGCTAGGCCTACCCACACAAGTGAGGTATCATTTTTATCGGGAGACGTGGGGGAACGCTGGGTGGAAGGAAATTTGTGGCTCCTCTCAGATTCCAGAACTTTCTGCCACAGAAATGTGAGGAACCTGTGTTTTTTTAGCCAAATTTTGAGGTTTGCAAAGGATTCTGGGTAACAGAACCTGGTCCGAGCCACACAAGTCACCCCATCTTGGATTCCCCTAGGTCTCTAGTTTTCAGAAATGCACAGGTTTAGTAGGTTTCCCTAGGTGGCGGCTGAGCTACAAGCCAAAATGTACAGGTAGGCACTTTGCAAAAAACACCTCTGTTTTCCTTCACAAATTTGGATGTGTCCACGTTGTGCTTTGGGGCGTTTTCTGTCGCGGGCGCTAGGCCTACCCACACAAGTGAGGTATCATTTTTATCGGGAGACATGGGGGAACGCTGGGTGGTAGGAAATTTGTGGCTCCTCTCAGATTCCAGAACTTTCTGCCACAGAAATGTTAGGAACATGTGTTTTTTTAGACAAATTTTGAGGTTTGCAAAGGATTCTGGGTAACAGAACCTGGTCCGAGCCACACAAGTCACCCCATCTTGGATTCCCCTAGGTCTCTAGTTTTCAGAAATGCACAGGTTTGGTAGGTTTCCCTAGGTGGCGGCTGAGCTACAGGCCATAATCTACAGGTAGGCACTTTGCAAAAAACACCTCTGTTTTCCTTCAAAAATTTGGCTGTGTCCACGTTGCGCTTTGGGGCATTTCCTGTCACGGGCGCTAGGCCTACCCACACAAGTGAGGTATCATTTTTATCGGGAGACGTGGGGGAACGCTGGGTGGAAGGAAATTCGTGGCTCCTCTCAGATTCCAGAACTTTCTGCCACAGAAATGTGAGGAACATGTGTTTTTTTAGCCAAATTGTGAGGTTTGCAAAGGATTCTGGGTAACAGAACCTGGTCCGAGCCACACAAGTCACCCCATCTTGGATTCCCCTAGGTCTCTAGTTTTCAGAAATGCACAGGTTTGGTAGGTTTTCCTAGGTGGCGGCTGAGCTACAAGCCAAAATCTACAGGTAGGCACTTTGCAAAAAACACATCTGTTTTCCTTCAAAAATTTGGATGTGTCCACGTTGCGCTTTGGGGCATTTTCTGTCGCGGGCGCTAGGCCTACCCACACAAGTGAGGTATCATTTTTATCGGGAGACGTGGGGAAACGCTGGGTGGAAGGAAATTTGTGGCTCCTCTCAGATTCCAGAACTTTCTGCCACAGAATTGTGAGGAACCTGTGTTTTTTTAGCCAAATTTTGAGGTTTGCAAAGGATTCTGGGTAACAAAACCTGGTCCGAGCCACACAAGTCACCCCATCTTGGATTCCCCTAGGTCTCTAGTTTTCAGAAATGCACAGGTTTGGTAGGTTTCCCTAGGTGGCGGCTGAGCTACAAGCCAAAATGTACAGGTAGGCACTTTGCAAAAAACACCTCTGTTTTCCTTCACAAATTTGGATGTGTCCACGTTGTGCTTTGGGGCGTTTTCTGTCGCGGGCGCTAGGCCTACCCACACAAGTGAGGTATCATTTTTATCGGGAGACATGGGGGAACGCTGGGTGGTAGGAAATTTGTGGCTCCTCTCAGATTCCAGAACTTTCTGCCACAGAAATGTTAGGAACATGTGTTTTTTTAGACAAATTTTGAGGTTTGCCAAGGATTCTGGGTAACAGAACCTGGTCCGAGCCACACAAGTCACCCCATCTTGGATTCCCCTAGGTCTCTAGTTTTCAGAAATGCACAGGTTTGGTAGGTTTCCCTGGGTGGCGGCTGAGCTACAGGCCATAATCTACAGGTAGGCACTTTGCAAAAAACACCTCTGTTTTCCTTCAAAAATTTGGCTGTGTCCACGTTGCGCTTTGGGGCATTTCCTGTCACGGGCGCTAGGCCTACCCACACAAGAGAGGTATCATTTTTATCGGGAGACGTGGGGAAACGCTGGGTGGAAGGAAATTTGTGGCTCCTCTCAGATTCCAGAACTTTCTGCCACAGAAATGTGAGGAACATGTGTTTTTTTAGCCAAATTTTGAGGTTTGCAAAGGATTCTGGGTAACAGAACCTGGTCTGAGCCACACAAGTCACCCCATCTTGGATTCCCCTAGGTCTCTAATTTTCAGGAATGCACAGGTTTGGTAGGTTTCCCTAGGTGGCGGCTGCGCTACAGGCCAAAATCTACATGTAGGCACTTTGCAAAAAACACCTCTGTTTTCCTTCACAAATTTGGATGTGTCCACGTTGCGCTTTGGGGCGTTTCCTGTCTCATGCGCTAGGCCTACCCACACATGTGAGGTATCATTTTTATCGTGAGACATGGGGGAACGCTGGGTGGAAGGAAATTCGTGGCTCCTCTCAGATTCCAGAACGTTCTGCCACAGAAATGTGAGGAACATGAGTTTTTTTAGCCAAATATTGATGTTTGCAAAGGATTCTGGGTAACAGAACCTGGTCCGAGCCACACAAGTCACCCCATCTTGGATTCCCCTAGGTCTCTAGTTTTCAGAAATGCACAGGTTTGGTAAGTTTCCCTAGGCGGCGGCTGAGCTACAGGCCAAAATCTACAGGTAGGCACTTTGCAAAAAACACCTCCGTTTTCCTTCAAAAATGTGTCTGTGTCCACGTTGCGCTTTGGGGCATTTCCTGTCACGGGCGCTAGGCCTACCCACACAAGTGAGGTATCATTTTTATCGGGAGACGTGGGGGAACGCTGGGTGGAAGGAAATTCGTGGCTCCTCTCAGATTCCAGAAATTTCTGCCACAGAAATGTGAGGAACATGTGTTTTTTTAGCCAAATTTTGAGGTTTGCAAAGGATTCTGGGTAACAGAACCTGGTCCGAGCCACACAAGTCACCCCATCTTGGATTCCCCTAGGTCTCTAGTTTTCAGAAATGCACAGGTTTAGTAGGTTTCCCTAGGTGGCGGCTGAGCTACAAGCCAAAATCTACAGGTAGGCACTTTGCAAAAAACACATCTGTTTTCCTTCAAAAATTTGGATGTGTCCACGTTGCGCTTTGGGGCATTTTCTGTCGCGGGCGCTAGGCCTACCCACACAAGTGAGGTATCATTTTTATCGGGAGACGTGGGGAAACGCTGGGTGGAAGGAAATTTGTGGCTCCTCTCAGATTCCAGAACTTTCTGCCACAGAAATGTGAGGAACCTGTGTTTTTTTAGCCAAATTTTGAGGTTTGCAAAGGATTCTGGGTAACAAAACCTGGTCCGAGCCACACAAGTCACCCCATCTTGGATTCCCCTAGGTCTCTAGTTTTCAGAAATGCACAGGTTTGGTAGGTTTCCCTAGGTGGCGGCTGAGCTACAAGCCAAAATGTACAGGTAGGCACTTTGCAAAAAACACCTCTGTTTTCCTTCACAAATTTGGATGTGTCCACGTTGTGCTTTGGGGCGTTTTCTGTCGCGGGCGCTAGGCCTACCCACACAAGTGAGGTATCATTTTTATCGGGAGACATGGGGGAACGCTGGGTGGTAGGAAATTTGTGGCTCCTCTCAGATTCCAGAACTTTCTGCCACAGAAATGTTAGGAACATGTGTTTTTTTAGACAAATTTTGAGGTTTGCAAAGGATTCTGGGTAACAGAACCTGGTCCGAGCCACACAAGTCACCCCATCTTGGATTCCCCTAGGTCTCTAGTTTTCAGAAATGCACAGGTTTGGTAAGTTTCCCTAGGCGGCGGCTGAGCTACAGGCCAAAATCTACAGGTAGGCACTTTGCAAAAAACACCTCCGTTTTCCTTCAAAAATGTGTCTGTGTCCACGTTGCGCTTTGGGGCATTTCCTGTCACGGGCGCTAGGCCTACCCACACAAGTGAGGTATCATTTTTATCGGGAGACGTGGGGGAACGCTGGGTGGAAGGAAATTCGTGGCTCCTCTCAGATTCCAGAACTTTCTGCCACAGAAATGTGAGGAACATGTGTTTTTTTAGCCAAATTTTGAGGTTTGCAAAGGATTCTGGGTAACAGAACCTGGTCCGAGCCACACAAGTCACCCCATCTTGGATTCCCCTAGGTCTCTAGTTTTCAGAAATGCACAGGTTTAGTAGGTTTCCCTAGGTGGCGGCTGAGCTACAAGCCAAAATCTACAGGTAGGCACTTTGCAAAAAACACATCTGTTTTCCTTCACAAATTTGGATGTGTCCACGTTGCGCTTTGGGGCGTTTTCTGTCGCGGGCGCTAGGCCTACCCACACAAGTGAGTTATCATTTTTATCGGGAGACGTGGGGGAACGCTGGGTGGAAGGAAATTCGTGGCTCCTCTCAGATTCCAGAACGTTCTGCCACAGAAATGTGAGGAACATGAGTTTTTTTAGCCAAATATTGATGTTTGCAAAGGATTCTGGGTAACAGAACCTGGTCCGAGCCACACAAGTCACCCCATCTTGGATTCCCCTAGGTCTCTAGTTTTCAGAAATGCACAGGTTTGGTAAGTTTCCCTAGGCGGCGGCTGAGCTACAGGCCAAAATCTACAGGTAGGCACTTTGCAAAAAACACCTCCGTTTTCCTTCAAAAATATGTCTGTGTCCACGTTGCGCTTTGGGGCATTTCCTGTCACGGGCGCTAGGCCTACCCACACAAGTGAGGTATCATTTTTATCGGGAGACGTGGGGGAACGCTGGGTGGAAGGAAATTCGTGGCTCCTCTCAGATTCCAGAACTTTCTGCCACAGAAATGTGAGGAACATGTGTTTTTTTAGACAAATTTTGAGGTTTGCAAAGGATTCTGGGTAACAGAACCTGGTCCGAGCCACACAAGTCACCCCATCTTGGATTCCCCTAGGTCTCTAGTTTTCAGAAATGCACAGGTTTAGTAGGTTTCCCTAGGTGGCGGCTGAGCTACAAGCCAAAATCTACAGGTAGGCACTTTGCAAAAAACACATCTGTTTTCCTTCACAAATTTGGATGTGTCCACGTTGCGCTTTGGGGCGTTTTCTGTCGCGGGCGCTAGGCCTACCCACACAAGTGAGGTATCATTTTTATCGGGAGACGTGGGGGAACGCTGGGTGGAAGGAAATTTGTGGCTCCTCTCAGATTCCAGAACTTTCTGCCACAGAAATGTGAGGAACCTGTGTTTTTTTAGCCAAATTTTGAGGTTTGCAAAGGATTCTTGGTAACAGAACCTGGTCCGAGCCACACAAGTCACCCCATCTTGGATTCCCCTAGGTCTCTAGTTTTCAGAAATGCACAGGTTTAGTAGGTTTCCCTAGGTGGCGGCTGAGCTACAAGCCAAAATGTACAGGTAGGCACTTTGCAAAAAACACCTCTGTTTTCCTTCACAAATTTGGATGTGTCCACGTTGTGCTTTGGGGCGTTTTCTGTCGCGGGCGCTAGGCCTACCCACACAAGTGAGGTATCATTTTTATCGGGAGACATGGGGGAACGCTGGGTGGTAGGAAATTTGTGGCTCCTCTCAGATTCCAGAACTTTCTGCCACAGAAATGTTAGGAACATGTGTTTTTTTAGACAAATTTTGAGGTTTGCAAAGGATTCTGGGTAACAGAACCTGGTCCGAGCCACACAAGTCACCCCATCTTGGATTCCCCTAGGTCTCTAGTTTTCAGAAATGCACAGGTTTGGTAGGTTTCCCTAGGTGGCGGCTGAGCTACAGGCCATAATCTACAGGTAGGCACTTTGCAAAAAACACCTCTGTTTTCCTTCAAAAATTTGGCTGTGTCCACGTTGCGCTTTGGGGCATTTCCTGTCACGGGCGCTAGGCCTACCCACACAAGTGAGGTATCATTTTTATCGGGAGACGTGGGGGAACGCTGGGTGGAAGGAAATTCGTGGCTCCTCTCAGATTCCAGAACTTTCTGCCACAGAAATGTGAGGAACATGTGTTTTTTTAGCCAAATTGTGAGGTTTGCAAAGGATTCTGGGTAACAGAACCTGGTCCGAGCCACACAAGTCACCCCATCTTGGATTCCCCTAGGTCTCTAGTTTTCAGAAATGCACAGGTTTGGTAGGTTTCCCTAGGTGGCGGCTGAGCTACAGGCCAAAATCTACAGGTAGGCACTTTGCAAAAAACACCTCTGTTATCCTTCAAAAATTTGTCTGTGTCCACGTTGCGCTTTGGGGCATTTCCTGTCACGGGCGCTAGGCCTACCCACACAAGTGAGGTATCATTTTTATCGGGAGACGTGGGGGAACGCTGGGTGGAAGGAAATTCGTGGCTCCTCTCAGATTCCAGAACTTTCTGCCACAGGAATGTGAGGAACATGTGTTTTTTTAGCCAAATTTTGAGGTTTGCAATGGATTCTGGGTAACAGAACCTGGTCCGAGCCACACAAGTCACCCCACCTTGGATTCCCTTAGGTCTCTAGTTTTCAGAAATGCACAGGTTTGGTAGGTTTCCCTAGGTGGCGGCTGAGCTACAGAACAAAATCTACAGGTAGGCACTTTGCAAAAAACACCTCTGTTTTCCTTCACAAATTTGGATGTGTCCACGTTGCGCTTTGGGGCGTTTTCTGTCGCGGGCGCTAGGCCTACCCACACAAGTGAGGTTTCATTTTTATCGGGAGACGTGGGGAAACGCTGGGTGGAAGGAAATTTGTGGCTCCTCTCAGATTCCAGAACTTTCTGCCACAGAAATGTGAGGAACATGTGTTTTTTTAGCCAAATTTTGAGGTTTGCAAAGGATTCTGGGTAACAGAACCTGGTCTGAGCCACACAAGTCACCCCATCTTGGATTCCCCTAGGTCTCTAATTTTCAGGAATGCACAGGTTTGGTAGGTTTCCCTAGGTGGCGGCTGCGCTACAGGCCAAAATCTACATGTAGGCACTTTGCAAAAAACACCTCTGTTTTCCTTCACAAATTTGGATGTGTCCACGTTGCGCTTTGGGGCGTTTCCTGTCTCATGCGCTAGGCCTACCCACACATGTGAGGTATCATTTTTATCGTGAGACATGGGGGAACGCTGGGTGGAAGGAAATTCGTGGCTCCTCTCAGATTCCAGAACGTTCTGCCACAGAAATGTGAGGAACATGAGTTTTTTTAGCCAAATATTGATGTTTGCAAAGGATTCTGGGTAACAGAACCTGGTCCGAGCCACACAAGTCACCCCATCTTGGATTCCCCTAGGTCTCTAGTTTTCAGAAATGCACAGGTTTGGTAAGTTTCCCTAGGCGGCGGCTGAGCTACAGGCCAAAATCTACAGGTAGGCACTTTGCAAAAAACACCTCCGTTTTCCTTCAAAAATGTGTCTGTGTCCACGTTGCGCTTTGGGGCATTTCCTGTCACGGGCGCTAGGCCTACCCACACAAGTGAGGTATCATTTTTATCGGGAGACGTGGGGGAACGCTGGGTCGAAGGAAATTCGTGGCTCCTCTCAGATTCCAGAACTTTCTGCCACAGAAATGTGAGGAACATGTGTTTTTTTAGCCAAATTTTGAGGTTTGCAAAGGATTCTGGGTAACAGAACCTGGTCCGAGCCACACAAGTCACCCCATCTTGGATTCCCCTAGGTCTCTAGTTTTCAGAAATGCACAGGTTTAGTAGGTTTCCCTAGGTGGCGGCTGAGCTACAAGCCAAAATCTACAGGTAGGCACTTTGCAAAAAACACATCTGTTTTCCTTCACAAATTTGGATGTGTCCACGTTGCGCTTTGGGGCGTTTTCTGTCGCGGGCGCTAGGCCTACCCACACAAGTGAGTTATCATTTTTATCGGGAGACGTGGGGGAACGCTGGGTGGAAGGAAATTCGTGGCTCCTCTCAGATTCCAGAACGTTCTGCCACAGAAATGTGAGGAACATGAGTTTTTTTAGCCAAATATTGATGTTTGCAAAGGATTCTGGGTAACAGAACCTGGTCCGAGCCACACAAGTCACCCCATCTTGGATTCCCCTAGGTCTCTAGTTTTCAGAAATGCACAGGTTTGGTAAGTTTCCCTAGGCGGCGGCTGAGCTACAGGCCAAAATCTACAGGTAGGCACTTTGCAAAAAACACCTCCGTTTTCCTTCAAAAATATGTCTGTGTCCACGTTGCGCTTTGGGGCATTTCCTGTCACGGGCGCTAGGCCTACCCACACAAGTGAGGTATCATTTTTATCGGGAGACGTGGGGGAACGCTGGGTGGAAGGAAATTCGTGGCTCCTCTCAGATTCCAGAACTTTCTGCCACAGAAATGTGAGGAACATGTGTTTTTTTAGACAAATTTTGAGGTTTGCAAAGGATTCTGGGTAACAGAACCTGGTCCGAGCCACACAAGTCACCCCATCTTGGATTCCCCTAGGTCTCTAGTTTTCAGAAATGCACAGGTTTAGTAGGTTTCCCTAGGTGGCGGCTGAGCTACAAGCCAAAATCTACAGGTAGGCACTTTGCAAAAAACACATCTGTTTTCCTTCACAAATTTGGATGTGTCCACGTTGCGCTTTGGGGCGTTTTCTGTCGCGGGCGCTAGGCCTACCCACACAAGTGAGGTATCATTTTTATCGGGAGACGTGGGGGAACGCTGGGTGGAAGGAAATTTGTGGCTCCTCTCAGATTCCAGAACTTTCTGCCACAGAAATGTGAGGAACCTGTGTTTTTTTAGCCAAATTTTGAGGTTTGCAAAGGATTCTGGGTAACAGAACCTGGTCCGAGCCACACAAGTCACCCCATCTTGGATTCCCCTAGGTCTCTAGTTTTCAGAAATGCACAGGTTTAGTAGGTTTCCCTAGGTGGCGGCTGAGCTACAAGCCAAAATGTACAGGTAGGCACTTTGCAAAAAACACCTCTGTTTTCCTTCACAAATTTGGATGTGTCCACGTTGTGCTTTGGGGCGTTTTCTGTCGCGGGCGCTAGGCCTACCCACACAAGTGAGGTATCATTTTTATCGGGAGACATGGGGGAACGCTGGGTGGTAGGAAATTTGTGGCTCCTCTCAGATTCCAGAACTTTCTGCCACAGAAATGTTAGGAACATGTGTTTTTTTAGACAAATTTTGAGGTTTGCAAAGGATTCTGGGTAACAGAACCTGGTCCGAGCCACACAAGTCACCCCATCTTGGATTCCCCTAGGTCTCTAGTTTTCAGAAATGCACAGGTTTGGTAGGTTTCCCTAGGTGGCGGCTGAGCTACAGGCCATAATCTACAGGTAGGCACTTTGCAAAAAACACCTCTGTTTTCCTTCAAAAATTTGGCTGTGTCCACGTTGCGCTTTGGGGCATTTCCTGTCACGGGCGCTAGGCCTACCCACACAAGTGAGGTATCATTTTTATCGGGAGACGTGGGGGAACGCTGGGTGGAAGGAAATTCGTGGCTCCTCTCAGATTCCAGAACTTTCTGCCACAGAAATGTGAGGAACATGTGTTTTTTTAGCCAAATTGTGAGGTTTGCAAAGGATTCTGGGTAACAGAACCTGGTCCGAGCCACACAAGTCACCCCATCTTGGATTCCCCTAGGTCTCTAGTTTTCAGAAATGCACAGGTTTGGTAGGTTTCCCTAGGTGGCGGCTGAGCTACAGGCCAAAATCTACAGGTAGGCACTTTGCAAAAAACACCTCTGTTATCCTTCAAAAATTTGTCTGTGTCCACGTTGCGCTTTGGGGCATTTCCTGTCACGGGCGCTAGGCCTACCCACACAAGTGAGGTATCATTTTTATCGGGAGACGTGGGGGAACGCTGGGTGGAAGGAAATTCGTGGCTCCTCTCAGATTCCAGAACTTTCTGCCACAGGAATGTGAGGAACATGTGTTTTTTTAGCCAAATTTTGAGGTTTGCAATGGATTCTGGGTAACAGAACCTGGTCCGAGCCACACAAGTCACCCCACCTTGGATTCCCTTAGGTCTCTAGTTTTCAGAAATGCACAGGTTTGGTAGGTTTCCCTAGGTGGCGGCTGAGCTACAGAACAAAATCTACAGGTAGGCACTTTGCAAAAAACACCTCTGTTTTCCTTCACAAATTTGGATGTGTCCACGTTGCGCTTTGGGGCGTTTTCTGTCGCGGGCGCTAGGCCTACCCACACAAGTGAGGTTTCATTTTTATCGGGAGACGTGGGGGAACTCTGGGTGGAAGGAAATTTGTGGCTCCTCTCATTTTCCAGAACTTTCTGCCACAGAAATGTTAGGAACATGTGTTTTTTTAGCCAAATTTTGAGGTTGCAAAGGATTCTGGGTAACAGAACCTGGTCCGAGCCACACAAGTCACCCCATCTTGGATTCCCCTAGGTCTCTAATTTTCAGGAATGCACAGGTTTGGTAGGTTTCCCTAGGTGGCGGCTGCGCTACAGGCCAAAATCTACATGTAGGCACTTTGCAAAAAACACCTCTGTTTTCCTTCACAAATTTGGATGTGTCCACGTTGCGCTTTGGGGCGTTTCCTGTCTCATGCGCTAGGCCTACCCACACATGTGAGGTATCATTTTTATCGTGAGACATGGGGGAACGCTGGGTGGAAGGAAATTCGTGGCTCCTCTCAGATTCCAGAACGTTCTGCCACAGAAATGTGAGGAACATGAGTTTTTTTAGCCAAATTTTGATGTTTGCAAAGGATTCTGGGTAACAGAACCTGGTCCGAGCCACACAAGTCACCCCATCTTGGATTCCCCTAGGTCTCTAGTTTTCAGAAATGCACAGGTTTGGTAGGTTTCCCTAGGTGGCGGCTGAGCTACAAGCCAAAATCTACAGGTAGGCACTTTGCAAAAAACACCTCTGTTTTCCTTCAAAAGTTTGGCTGTGTCTACGTTGCGCTTTGGGGCGTTTCCTGTCGCGGGCGCTAGGCCTACCCACACAAGTGAGGTATAATTTTTATCGGGAGACGTGGGGGAACGCTGGGTGGAAGGAAATTCGTGGCTCCTCTCAGATTCCAGAACTTTCTGCCACAGAAATGTGAGGAACATGTGTTTTTTTAGCCAAATTGTGAGGTTTGCAAAGGATTCTGGGTAACAGAACCTGGTCCGAGCCACACAAGTCACCCCATCTTGGATTCCCCTAGGTCTCTAGTTTTCAGAAATGCACAGGTTTGGTAAGTTTCCCTAGGTGGCGGCTGAGCTACAGGCCATAATCTACAGGTAGGCACTTTGCAAAAAACACCTCTGTTTTCCTTCAAAAATTTGGCTGTGTCCACGTTGCGCTTTGGGGCATTTCCTGTCACGGGCGCTAGGCCTACCCACACAAGTGAGGTATCATTTTTATCGGGAGACGTGGGGGAACGCTGGGTGGAAGGAAATTCGTGGCTCCTCTCAGATTCCAGAACTTTCTGCCACAGAAATGTGAGGAACATGTGTTTTTTTAGCCAAATTGTGAGGTTTGCAAAGGATTCTGGGTAACAGAACCTGGTCCGAGCCACACAAGTCACCCCATCTTGGATTCCCCTAGGTCTCTAGTTTTCAGAAATGCACAGGTTTGGTAGGTTTTCCTAGGTGGCGGCTGAGCTACAAGCCAAAATCTACAGGTAGGCACTTTGCAAAAAACACATCTGTTTTCCTTCAAAAATTTGGATGTGTCCACGTTGCGCTTTGGGGCATTTTCTGTCGCGGGCGCTAGGCCTACCCACACAAGTGAGGTATCATTTTTATCGGGAGACGTGGGGAAACGCTGGGTGGAAGGAAATTTGTGGCTCCTCTCAGATTCCAGAACTTTCTGCCACAGAATTGTGAGGAACCTGTGTTTTTTTAGCCAAATTTTGAGGTTTGCAAAGGATTCTGGGTAACAAAACCTGGTCCGAGCCACACAAGTCACCCCATCTTGGATTCCCCTAGGTCTCTAGTTTTCAGAAATGCACAGGTTTGGTAGGTTTCCCTAGGTGGCGGCTGAGCTACAAGCCAAAATGTACAGGTAGGCACTTTGCAAAAAACACCTCTGTTTTCCTTCACAAATTTGGATGTGTCCACGTTGTGCTTTGGGGCGTTTTCTGTCGCGGGCGCTAGGCCTACCCACACAAGTGAGGTATCATTTTTATCGGGAGACATGGGGGAACGCTGGGTGGTAGGAAATTTGTGGCTCCTCTCAGATTCCAGAACTTTCTGCCACAGAAATGTTAGGAACATGTGTTTTTTTAGACAAATTTTGAGGTTTGCCAAGGATTCTGGGTAACAGAACCTGGTCCGAGCCACACAAGTCACCCCATCTTGGATTCCCCTAGGTCTCTAGTTTTCAGAAATGCACAGGTTTGGTAGGTTTCCCTGGGTGGCGGCTGAGCTACAGGCCATAATCTACAGGTAGGCACTTTGCAAAAAACACCTCTGTTTTCCTTCAAAAATTTGGCTGTGTCCACGTTGCGCTTTGGGGCATTTCCTGTCACGGGCGCTAGGCCTACCCACACAAGAGAGGTATCATTTTTATCGGGAGACGTGGGGAAACGCTGGGTGGAAGGAAATTTGTGGCTCCTCTCAGATTCCAGAACTTTCTGCCACAGAAATGTGAGGAACATGTGTTTTTTTAGCCAAATTTTGAGGTTTGCAAAGGATTCTGGGTAACAGAACCTGGTCTGAGCCACACAAGTCACCCCATCTTGGATTCCCCTAGGTCTCTAATTTTCAGGAATGCACAGGTTTGGTAGGTTTCCCTAGGTGGCGGCTGCGCTACAGGCCAAAATCTACATGTAGGCACTTTGCAAAAAACACCTCTGTTTTCCTTCACAAATTTGGATGTGTCCACGTTGCGCTTTGGGGCGTTTCCTGTCTCATGCGCTAGGCCTACCCACACATGTGAGGTATCATTTTTATCGTGAGACATGGGGGAACGCTGGGTGGAAGGAAATTCGTGGCTCCTCTCAGATTCCAGAACGTTCTGCCACAGAAATGTGAGGAACATGAGTTTTTTTAGCCAAATATTGATGTTTGCAAAGGATTCTGGGTAACAGAACCTGGTCCGAGCCACACAAGTCACCCCATCTTGGATTCCCCTAGGTCTCTAGTTTTCAGAAATGCACAGGTTTGGTAAGTTTCCCTAGGCGGCGGCTGAGCTACAGGCCAAAATCTACAGGTAGGCACTTTGCAAAAAACACCTCCGTTTTCCTTCAAAAATGTGTCTGTGTCCACGTTGCGCTTTGGGGCATTTCCTGTCACGGGCGCTAGGCCTACCCACACAAGTGAGGTATCATTTTTATCGGGAGACGTGGGGGAACGCTGGGTGGAAGGAAATTCGTGGCTCCTCTCAGATTCCAGAAATTTCTGCCACAGAAATGTGAGGAACATGTGTTTTTTTAGCCAAATTTTGAGGTTTGCAAAGGATTCTGGGTAACAGAACCTGGTCCGAGCCACACAAGTCACCCCATCTTGGATTCCCCTAGGTCTCTAGTTTTCAGAAATGCACAGGTTTAGTAGGTTTCCCTAGGTGGCGGCTGAGCTACAAGCCAAAATCTACAGGTAGGCACTTTGCAAAAAACACATCTGTTTTCCTTCAAAAATTTGGATGTGTCCACGTTGCGCTTTGGGGCATTTTCTGTCGCGGGCGCTAGGCCTACCCACACAAGTGAGGTATCATTTTTATCGGGAGACGTGGGGAAACGCTGGGTGGAAGGAAATTTGTGGCTCCTCTCAGATTCCAGAACTTTCTGCCACAGAAATGTGAGGAACCTGTGTTTTTTTAGCCAAATTTTGAGGTTTGCAAAGGATTCTGGGTAACAAAACCTGGTCCGAGCCACACAAGTCACCCCATCTTGGATTCCCCTAGGTCTCTAGTTTTCAGAAATGCACAGGTTTGGTAGGTTTCCCTAGGTGGCGGCTGAGCTACAAGCCAAAATGTACAGGTAGGCACTTTGCAAAAAACACCTCTGTTTTCCTTCACAAATTTGGATGTGTCCACGTTGTGCTTTGGGGCGTTTTCTGTCGCGGGCGCTAGGCCTACCCACACAAGTGAGGTATCATTTTTATCGGGAGACATGGGGGAACGCTGGGTGGTAGGAAATTTGTGGCTCCTCTCAGATTCCAGAACTTTCTGCCACAGAAATGTTAGGAACATGTGTTTTTTTAGACAAATTTTGAGGTTTGCAAAGGATTCTGGGTAACAGAACCTGGTCCGAGCCACACAAGTCACCCCATCTTGGATTCCCCTAGGTCTCTAGTTTTCAGAAATGCACAGGTTTGGTAAGTTTCCCTAGGCGGCGGCTGAGCTACAGGCCAAAATCTACAGGTAGGCACTTTGCAAAAAACACCTCCGTTTTCCTTCAAAAATGTGTCTGTGTCCACGTTGCGCTTTGGGGCATTTCCTGTCACGGGCGCTAGGCCTACCCACACAAGTGAGGTATCATTTTTATCGGGAGACGTGGGGGAACGCTGGGTGGAAGGAAATTCGTGGCTCCTCTCAGATTCCAGAACTTTCTGCCACAGAAATGTGAGGAACATGTGTTTTTTTAGCCAAATTTTGAGGTTTGCAAAGGATTCTGGGTAACAGAACCTGGTCCGAGCCACACAAGTCACCCCATCTTGGATTCCCCTAGGTCTCTAGTTTTCAGAAATGCACAGGTTTAGTAGGTTTCCCTAGGTGGCGGCTGAGCTACAAGCCAAAATCTACAGGTAGGCACTTTGCAAAAAACACATCTGTTTTCCTTCACAAATTTGGATGTGTCCACGTTGCGCTTTGGGGCGTTTTCTGTCGCGGGCGCTAGGCCTACCCACACAAGTGAGGTATCATTTTTATCGGGAGACGTGGGGGAACGCTGGGTGGAAGGAAATTTGTGGCTCCTCTCAGATTCCAGAACTTTCTGAAACAGAAATGTGAGGAACCTGTGTTTTTTTAGCCAAATTTTGAGGTTTGCAAAGGATTCTGGGTAACAGAACCTGGTCCGAGCCACACAAGTCACCCCATCTTGGATTCCCCTAGGTCTCTAGTTTTCAGAAATGCACAGGTTTAGTAGGTTTCCCTAGGTGGCGGCTGAGCTACAAGCCAAAATGTACAGGTAGGCACTTTGCAAAAAACACCTCTGTTTTCCTTCACAAATTTGGATGTGTCCACGTTGTGCTTTGGGGCGTTTTCTGTCGCGGGCGCTAGGCCTACCCACACAAGTGAGGTATCATTTTTATCGGGAGACATGGGGGAACGCTGGGGGGTAGGAAATTTGTGGCTCCTCTCAGATTCCAGAACTTTCTGCCACAGAAATGTTAGGAACATGTGTTTTTTTAGACAAATTTTGAGGTTTGCAAAGGATTCTGGGTAACAGAACCTGGTCCGAGCCACACAAGTCACCCCATCTTGGATTCCCCTAGGTCTCTAGTTTTCAGAAATGCACAGGTTTGGTAGGTTTCCCTAGGTGGCGGCTGAGCTACAGGCCATAATCTACAGGTAGGCACTTTGCAAAAAACACCTCTGTTTTCCTTCAAAAATTTGGCTGTGTCCACGTTGCGCTTTGGGGCATTTCCTGTCACGGGCGCTAGGCCTACCCACACAAGTGAGGTATCATTTTTATCGGGAGACGTGGGGGAACGCTGGGTGGAAGGAAATTCGTGGCTCCTCTCAGATTCCAGAACTTTCTGCCACAGAAATGTGAGGAACATGTGTTTTTTTAGCCAAATTGTGAGGTTTGCAAAGGATTCTGGGTAACAGAACCTGGTCCGAGCCACACAAGTCACCCCATCTTGGATTCCCCTAGGTCTCTAGTTTTCAGAAATGCACAGGTTTGGTAGGTTTCCCTAGGTGGCGGCTGAGCTACAGGCCAAAATCTACAGGTAGGCACTTTGCAAAAAACACCTCTGTTTCATTTCAAAAATTTGTCTGTGTCCACGTTGCGCTTTGGGGCATTTCCTGTCACGGGCGCTAGGCCTACCCACACAAGTGAGGTATCATTTTTATCGGGAGACGTGGGGGAACGCTGGGTGGAAGGAAATTCGTGGCTCCTCTCAGATTCCAGAACTTTCTGCCACAGAAATGTGAGGAACATGTGTTTTTTTAGCCAAATTTTGAGGTTTGCAATGGATTCTGGGTAACAGAACCTGGTCCGAGCCTCACAAGTCATCCCACCTTGGATTCCCTTAGGTCTCTAGTTTTCAGAAATGCACAGGTTTGGTAGGTTTCCCTAGGTGGCGGCTGAGCTACAGAACAAAATCTACAGGTAGGCACTTTGCAAAAAACACCTCTGTTTTCCTTCACAAATTTGGATGTGTCCACGTTGCGCTTTGGGGCGTTTTCTGTCGCGGGCGCTAGGCCTACCCACACAAGTGAGGTTTCATTTTTATCGGGAGACGTGGGGGAACTCTGGGTGGAAGGAAATTTGTGGCTCCTCTCATTTTCCAGAACTTTCTGCCACAGAAATGTTAGGAACATGTGTTTTTTTAGCCAAATTTTGAGGTTGCAAAGGATTCTGGGTAACAGAACCTGGTCCGAGCCACACAAGTCACCCCATCTTGGATTCCCCTAGGTCTCTAGTTTTCAGAAATGCACAGGTTTGGTAGGTTTCCCTAGGTGGCGGCTGAGCTACAAGCCAAAATCTACAGGTAGGCACTTTGCAAAAAACACCTCTGTTTTCCTTCAAAAATTTGGCTGTGTCTACGTTGCGCTTTGGGGCGTTTCCTGTCGCGGGCGCTAGGCCTACCCACACAAGTGAGGTATCATTTTTATCGGGAGACGTGGGGGAACGCTGGGTGGAAGGACATTTGTGGCTCCTCTCAGATTCCAGAACTTTCTGCCACAGAAATGTTAGAAACATGTGTTTTTTTAGCCAAATTTTGAGGTTTGCAAAGGATTCTGGGTAACAGAACCTGGTCTGAGCCACACAAGTCACCCCATCTTGGATTCCCCTAGGTCTCTAATTTTCAGGAATGCACAGGTTTGGTAGGTTTCCCTAGGTGGCGGCTGCGCTACAGGCCAAAATCTACATGTAGGCACTTTGCAAAAAACACCTCTGTTTTCCTTCACAAATTTGGATGTGTCCACGTTGCGCTTTGGGGCGTTTCCTGTCTCATGCGCTAGGCCTATCCACACATGTGAGGTATCATTTTTATCGTGAGACATGGGGGAACGCTGGGTGGAAGGAAATACGTGGCTCCTCTCAGATTCCAGAACGTTCTGCCACAGAAATGTGAGGAACCTGTGTTTTTTTAAACAAATTTTGAGGTTTGCAAAGGATTCTGGGTAACAGAACCTGGTCCGAGCCACACAAGTCACCCCATCTTGGATTCCCCTAGGTCTCTAGTTTTCAGAAATGCACAGGTTTAGTAGGTTTCCCTAGGTGGCGGCTGAGCTACAAGCCAAAATGTACAGGTAGGCACTTTGCAAAAAACACCTTTGTTTTCCTTCACAAATTTGGATGTGTCCACGTTGTGCTTTGGGGCGTTTTCTGTCGCGGGCGCTAGGCCTACCCACACAAGTGAGGTATCATTTTTATCGGGAGACATGGGGGAACGCTGGGTGGTAGGAAATTTGTGGCTCCTCTCAGATTCCAGAACTTTCTGCCACAGAAATCTTAGGAACATGTGTTTTTTTAGACAAATTTTGAGGTTTGCAAAGGATTCTGGGTAACAGAACCTGGTCCGAGCCACACAAGTCACCCCATCTTGGATTCCCCTAGGTCTCTAGTTTTCAGAAATGCACAGGTTTGGTAGGTTTCCCTAGGTGGCGGCTGAGCTACAGGCCATAATCTACAGGTAGGCACTTTGCAAAAAACACCTCCGTTTTCCTTCAAAAATTTGGCTGTGTCCACGTTGCGCTTTGGGGCATTTCCTGTCACGGGCGCTAGGCCTACCCACACAAGAGAGGTATCATTTTTATCGGGAGACGTGGGGAAACGCTGGGTGAAGGAAATTTGTGGCTCCTCTCAGATTCCAGAACTTTCTGCCACAGAAATGTGAGGAACATGTGTTTTTTTAGCCAAATTTTGAGGTTTGCAAAGGATTCTGGGTAACAGAACCTGGTCTGAGCCACACAAGTCACCCCATCTTGGATTCCCCTAGGTCTCTAATTTTCAGGAATGCACAGGTTTGGTAGGTTTCCCTAGGTGGCGGCTGCGCTACAGGCCAAAATCTACATGTAGGCACTTTGCAAAAAACACCTCTGTTTTCCTTCACAAATTTGGATGTGTCCACGTTGCGCTTTGGGGCGTTTCCTGTCTCATGCGCTAGGCCTACCCACACATGTGAGGTATCATTTTTATCGTGAGACATGGGGGAACGCTGGGTGGAAGGAAATTCGTGGCTCCTCTCAGATTCCAGAACGTTCTGCCACAGAAATGTGAGGAACATGAGTTTTTTTAGCCAAATATTGATGTTTGCAAAGGATTCTGGGTAACAGAACCTGGTCCGAGCCACACAAGTCACCCCATCTTGGATTCCCCTAGGTCTCTAGTTTTCAGAAATGCACAGGTTTGGTAAGTTTCCCTAGGCGGCGGCTGAGCTACAGGCCAAAATCTACAGGTAGGCACTTTGCAAAAAACACCTCCGTTTTCCTTCAAAAATGTGTCTGTGTCCACGTTGCGCTTTGGGGCATTTCCTGTCACGGGCGCTAGGCCTACCCACACAAGTGAGGTATCATTTTTATCAGGAGACGTGGGGGAACGCTGGGTGGAAGGAAATTCGTGGCTCCTCTCAGATTCCAGAACTTTCTGCCACAGAAATGTGAGGAACATGTGTTTTTTTAGCCAAATTTTGAGGTTTGCAAAGGATTCTGGGTAACAGAACCTGGTCCGAGCCACACAAGTCACCCCATCTTGGATTCCCCTAGGTCTCTAGTTTTCAGAAATGCACAGGTTTAGTAGGTTTCCCTAGGTGGCGGCTGAGCTACAAGCCAAAATCTACAGGTAGGCACTTTGCAAAAAACACATCTGTTTTCCTTCACAAATTTGGATGTGTCCACGTTGCGCTTTGGGGCGTTTTCTGTCGCGGGCGCTAGGCCTACCCACACAAGTGAGGTATCATTTTTATCGGGAGATGGGGGGGAACGCTGGGTGGAAGGAAATTTGTGGCTCCTCTCAGATTCCAGAACTTTCTGCCACAGAAATGTGAGGAACCTGTGTTTTTTTAGCCAAATTTTGAGGTTTGCAAAGGATTCTGGGTAACAGAACCTGGTCCGAGCCACACAAGTCACCCCATCTTGGATTCCCCTAGGTCTCTAGTTTTCAGAAATGCACAGGTTTAGTAGGTTTCCCTAGGTGGCGGCTGAGCTACAAGCCAAAATGTACAGGTAGGCACTTTGCAAAAAACACCTCTGTTTTCCTTCACAAATTTGGATGTGTCCACGTTGTGCTTTGGGGCGTTTTCTGTCGCGGGCGCTAGGCCTACCCACACAAGTGAGGTATCATTTTTATCGGGAGACATGGGGAAACGCTGGGTGGTAGGAAATTTGTGGCTCCTCTCAGATTCCAGAACTTTCTGCCACAGAAATGTTAGGAACATGTGTTTTTTTAGACAAATTTTGAGGTTTGCAAAGGATTCTGGGTAACAGAACCTGGTCCGAGCCACACAAGTCACCCCATCTTGGATTCCCCTAGGTCTCTAATTTTCAGGAATGCACAGGTTTGGTAGGTTTCCCTAGGTGGCGGCTGCGCTACAGGCCAAAATCTACATGTAGGCACTTTGCAAAAAACACCTCTGTTTTCCTTCACAAATTTGGATGTGTCCACGTTGCGCTTTGGGGCGTTTCCTGTCTCATGCGCTAGGCCTACCCACACATGTGAGGTATCATTTTTATCGTGAGACATGGGGGAACGCTGGGTGGAAGGAAATTCGTGGCTCCTCTCAGATTCCAGAACTTTCTGCCACAGAAATGTGAGGAACATGTGTTTTTTTAGCCAAATTTTGAGGTTTGCAAAGGATTCTGGGTAACAGAACCTGGTCCGAGCCACACAAGTCACCCCATCTTGGATTCCCCTAGGTCTCTAGTTTTCAGAAATGCACAGGTTTAGTAGGTTTCCCTAGGTGGCGGCTGAGCTACAAGCCAAAATCTACAGGTAGGCACTTTGCAAAAAACACATCTGTTTTCCTTCACAAATTTGGATGTGTCCACGTTGCGCTTTGGGGCGTTTTCTGTCGCGGGCGCTAGGCCTACCCACACAAGTGAGGTATCATTTTTATCGGGAGACGTGGGGGAACGCTGGGTGGAAGGAAATTTGTGGCTCCTCTCAGATTCCAGAACTTTCTGCCACAGAAATGTGAGGAACCTGTGTTTTTTTAGCCAAATTTTGAGGTTTGCAAAGGATTCTGGGTAACAGAACCTGGTCCGAGCCACACAAGTCACCCCATCTTGGATTCCCCTAGGTCTCTAGTTTTCAGAAATGCACAGGTTTAGTAGGTTTCCCTAGGTGGCGGCTGAGCTACAAGCCAAAATGTACAGGTAGGCACTTTGCAAAAAACACCTCTGTTTTCCTTCACAAATTTGGATGTGTCCACGTTGTGCTTTGGGGCGTTTTCTGTCGCGGGCGCTAGGCCTACCCACACAAGTGAGGTATCATTTTTATCGGGAGACATGGGGGAACGCTGGGTGGTAGGAAATTTGTGGCTCCTCTCAGATTCCAGAACTTTCTGCCACAGAAATGTTAGGAACATGTGTTTTTTTAGACAAATTTTGAGGTTTGCAAAGGATTCTGGGTAACAGAACCTGGTCCGAGCCACACAAGTCACCCCATCTTGGATTCCCCTAGGTCTCTAGTTTTCAGAAATGCACAGGTTTGGTAGGTTTCCCTAGGTGGCGGCTGAGCTACAGGCCATAATCTACAGGTAGGCACTTTGCAAAAAACACCTCTGTTTTCCTTCAAAAATTTGGCTGTGTCCACGTTGCGCTTTGGGGCATTTCCTGTCACGGGCGCTAGGCCTACCCACACAAGTGAGGTATCATTTTTATCGGGAGACGTGGGGGAACGCTGGGTGGAAGGAAATTCGTGGCTCCTCTCAGATTCCAGAACTTTCTGCCACAGAAATGTGAGGAACATGTGTTTTTTTAGCCAAATTGTGAGGTTTGCAAAGGATTCTGGGTAACAGAACCTGGTCCGAGCCACACAAGTCACCCCATCTTGGATTCCCCTAGGTCTCTAGTTTTCAGAAATGCACAGGTTTGGTAGGTTTCCCTAGGTGGCGGCTGAGCTACAGGCCAAAATCTACAGGTAGGCACTTTGCAAAAAACACCTCTGTTTCCCTTCAAAAATTTGTCTGTGTCCACGTTGCGCTTTGGGGCATTTCCTGTCATGGGCGCTAGGCCTACCCACACAAGTGAGGTATCATTTTTATCGGGAGACGTGGGGGAACGCTGGGTGGAAGGAAATTCGTGGCTCCTCTCAGATTCCAGAACTTTCTGCCACAGAAATGTGAGGAACATGTGTTTTTTTAGCCAAATTTTGAGGTTTGCAAAGGATTCTGGGTAACAGAACCTGGTCCGAGCCACACAAGTCACCCCACCTTGGATTCCCTTAGGTCTCTAGTTTTCAGAAATGCACAGGTTTGGTAGGTTTCCCTAGGTGGCGGCTGAGCTACAGAACAAAATCTACAGGTAGGCACTTTGCAAAAAACACCTCTGTTTTCCTTCACAAATTTGGATGTGTCCACGTTGCGCTTTGGGGCGTTTTCTGTCGCGGGCGCTAGGCCTACCCACACAAGTGAGGTTTCATTTTTATCGGGAGACGTGGGGGAACTCTGGGTGGAAGGAAATTTGTGGCTCCTCTCATTTTCCTGAACTTTCTGCCACAGAAATGTTAGGAACATGTGTTTTTTTAGCCAAATTTTGAGGTTGCAAAGGATTCTGGGTAACAGAACCTGGTCCGAGCCACACAAGTCACCCCATCTTGGATTCCCCTAGGTCTCTAGTTTTCAGAAATGCACAGGTTTGGTAGGTTTCCCTAGGTGGCGGCTGAGCTACAAGCCAAAATCTACAGGTAGGCACTTTGCAAAAAACACCTCTGTTTTCCTTCAAAAATTTGGCTGTGTCTACGTTGCGCTTTGGGACGTTTCCTGTCGCGGGCGCTAGGCCTACCCACACAAGTGAGGTATCATTTTTATCGGGAGACGTGGGGGAACGCTGGGTGGAAGGACATTTGTGGCTCCTCTCAGATTCCAGAACTTTCTGCCACAGAAATATGAGGAACATGTGTTTTTTTAGCCAAATTTTGAGGTTTGCAAAGGATTCTGGGTAACAGAACCTGGTCTGAGCCACACAAGTCACCCCATCTTGGATTACCCTAGGTCTCTAATTTTCAGGAATGCACAGGTTTGGTAGGTTTCCCTAGGTGGCGGCTGCGCTACAGGCCAAAATCTACATGTAGGCACTTTGCAAAAAACACCTCTGTTTTCCTTCACAAATTTGGATGTGTCCACGTTGCGCTTTGGGGCGTTTCCTGTCTCATGCGCTAGGCCTACCCACACATGTGAGGTATCATTTTTATCGTGAGACATGGGGGAACGCTGGGTGGAAGGAAATACGTGGCTCCTCTCAGATTCCAGAACGTTCTGCCACAGAAATGTGAGGAACATGAGTTTTTTTAGCCAAATTTTGATGTTTGCAAAGGATTCTGGGTAACAGAACCTGGTCCGAGCCACACAAGTCACCCCATCTTGGATTCCCCTAGGTCTCTAGTTTTCAGAAATGCACAGGTTTGGTAAGTTTCCCTAGGCGGCGGCTGAGCTACAGGCCAAAATCTACAGGTAGGCACTTTGCAAAAAACACCTCCGTTTTCCTTCAAAAATGTGTCTGTGTCCACGTTGCGCTTTGGGGCATTTCCTGTCACGGGCGCTAGGCCTACCCACACAAGTGAGGTATCATTTTTATCGGGAGACGTGGGGGAACGCTGGGTGGAAGGAAATTCGTGGCTCCTCTCAGATTCCAGAACTTTCTGCCACAGAAATGTGAGGAATATGTGTTTTTTTAGCCAAATTTTGAGGTTTGCAAAGGATTCTGGGTAACAGAACCTGGTCCGAGCCACACAAGTCACCCCATCTTGGATTCCCCTAGGTCTCTAGTTTTCAGAAATGCACAGGTTTAGTAGGTTTCCCTAGGTGGCGGCTGAGCTACAAGCCAAAATCTACAGGTAGGCACTTTGCAAAAAACACATCTGTTTTCCTTCACAAATTTGGATGTGTCCACGTTGCGCTTTGGGGCGTTTTCTGTCGCGGGCGCTAGGCCTACCCACACAAGTGAGGTATCATTTTTATCGGGAGACGTGGGGGAACGCTGGGTGGAAGGAAATTTGTGGCTCCTCTCAGATTCCAGAACTTTCTGCCACAGAAATGTGAGGAACCTGTGTTTTTTTAGCCAAATTTTGAGGTTTGCAAAGGATTCTGGGTAACAGAACCTGGTCCGAGCCACACAAGTCACCCCATCTTGGATTCCCCTACGTCTCTAGTTTTCAGAAATGCACAGGTTTAGTAGGTTTCCCTAGGTGGCGGCTGAGCTACAAGCCAAAATGTACAGGTAGGCACTTTGCAAAAAACACCTCTGTTTTCCTTCACAAATTTGGATGTGTCCACGTTGTGCTTTGGGGCGTTTTCTGTCGCGGGCGCTAGGCCTACCCACCCAAGTGAGGTATCATTTTTATCGGGAGACGTGGGGGAACGCTGGGTGGTAGGAAATTTGTGGCTCCTCTTAGATTCCAGAACTTTCTGCCACAGAAATGTGAGGAACATGTGTTTTTTTAGCCAAATTGTGAGGTTTGCAAAGGATTCTGGGTAACAGAACCTGGTCCGAGCCACACAAGTCACCCCATCTTGGATTCCCCTAGGTCTCTAGTTTTCAGAAATGCACAGGTTTCGTAGGTTTCCCTAGGTGGCGGCTGAGCTACAGGCCAAAATCTACAGGTAGGCACTTTGCAAAAAACACCTCTGTTTCCCTTCAAAAATTTGTCTGTGACCACGTTGCGCTTTGGGGCATTTCCTGTCACGGGCGCTAGGCCTACCCACACAAGTGAGGTATCATTTTTATCGGGAGACGTGGGGGAACGCTGGGTGGAAGGAAATTCGTGGCTCCTCTCAGGTTCCAGAACTTTCTGCCACACAAATGTGAGGAACATGTGTTTTTTTAGCCAAATTTTGAGGTTTGCAATGGATTCTGGGTAACAGAACCTGGTCCGAGCCACACAAGTCACCCCACCTTGGATTCCCTTAGGTCTCTAGTTTTCAGAAATGCACAGGTTTGGTAGGTTTCCCTAGGTGGCGGCTGAGCTAAAAGCCAAAATCTACAGGTAGGCACTTTGCAAAAAACAGCTCTGTTTTCCTTCACAAATTTGGATGTGTCCACGTTGTTCTTTGGGGCGTTTTCTGTCGCCGGCGCAAGGCCTACCCACACAAGTGAGGTATCATTTTTATCGGAAGACATGGGGGAACGATGGGTGGAAGGAAATTTGTGGCTCCTCTCAGATTCCAGAACTTTCTGCCACAGAAATGTTAGGAACATGTGTTTTTTTAGCCTAATTTTGAGGTTTGCAAAGGATTCTGGGTAACAGAACCTGGTCCGAGCCACACAAGTCACCCATCTTGGATTCCCCTAGGTCTCTAGTTTTCAGAAATGCACAGGTTTGGTAGGTTTTCCTAGATGGCGGCTGAGCTACAAGCCAAAATCTACAGGTAGGCACTTTGCAAAAAACACCTCTGTTTTCCTTCAAAAATTTGGCTGTGTCTACGTTGCGCTTTGGGGCGTTTCGTGTCGCGGGCGCTAGGCCTACCCACACAAGTGAGGTATCATTTTTATCGGGAGACGTGGGGGAACGCTGGGTGGAAGGACATTTGTGGCTCCTTTCAGATTTCAGAACTTTCTGCCACAGAAATGTTAAGAACATGTGTTTTTTTAGCCAAATTTTGAGGTTTGCAAAGGATTCTGGGTAACAGAACCTGGTCCGAGCCACACAAGTCACCCCATTTTGGATTCCCCTATGTCTCTAGTTTTCAGAAATGCACAGGTTTGGTAGGTTTCCCTAGGTGGCGGCTGAGCTACAGGCCATAATCTACAGGTAGGCACTTTGCAAAAAACACCTCTGTTTTCCTTCAAAAATTTGGCTGTGTCCACGTTGCGCTTTGGGGCATTTCCTGTCACGGGCGCTAGGCATACCCACACAAGTGAGGTATCATTTTTATCGGGAGACGTGGGGGAACGCTGGGTGGAAGGAAATTCGTGGCTCCTCTCAGATTCCAGAACCTTCTGCCACAGAAATGTGAGGAACATGTGTTTTTTTAGCCAAATTGTGAGGTTTGCAAAGGATTCTGGGTAACAGAACCTGGTCCGAGCCACACAAGTCACCCCATCTTGGATTCCCCTAGGTCTCTAGTTTTCAGAAATGCACAGGTTTGGTAGGTTTCCCTAGGTGGCGGCTGAGCTACAGGCCAAAATCTACAGGTAGGCACTTTGCAAAAAACACCTCTGTTTCCCTTCAAAAATTTGTCTGTGTCCACGTTGCGCTTTGGGGCATTTCCTGTCACGGGCGCTAGGCCTACCCACACAAGTGAGGTATCATTTTTATCGGGAGACGTGGGGGAACGCTGGGTGGAAGGAAATTCGTGGCTCCTCTCAGATTCCAGAACTTTCTGCCACAGAAATGTGAGGAACATGTGTTTTTTTAGCCAAATTTTGAGGTTTGCAATGGATTCTGGGTAACAGAACCTGGTCCGAGCCACAAGTCACCCCACCTTGGATTCCCTTAGGTCTCTAGTTTTCAGAAATGCACAGGTTTGGTAGGTTTCCCTAGGTGGCGGCTGAGCTACAGAACAAAATCTACAGGTAGGCACTTTGCAAAAAACACCTCTGTTTTCCTTCACAAATTTGGATGTGTCCACGTTGCGCTTTGGGGCGTTTTCTGTCGCGGGCGCTAGGCCTACCCACACAAGTGAGGTTTCATTTTTATCGGGAGACGTAGGGGAACTCTGGGTGGAAGGAAATTTGTGGCTCCTCTCATTTTCCAGAACTTTCTGCCACAGAAATGTTAGGAACATGTGTTTTTTTAGCCAAATTTTGAGGTTGCAAAGGATTCTGGGTAACAGAACCTGGTCCGAGCCACACAAGTCACCCCATCTTGGATTCCCCTAGGTCTCTAGTTTTCAGAAATGCACAGGTTTGGTAGGTTTCCCTAGGTGGCGGCTGAGCTACAAGCCAAAATCTACAGGTAGGCACTTTGCAAAAAACACCTCTGTTTTCCTTCAAAAATTTGGCTGTGTCTACGTTGCGCTTTGGGACGTTTCCTGTCGCGGGCGCTAGGCCTACCCACACAAGTGAGGTATCATTTTTATCGGGAGACGTGGGGGAACGCTGGGTGGAAGGACATTTGTGGCTCCTCTCAGATTCCAGAACTTTCTGCCACAGAAATGTGAGGAACATGTGTTTTTTTAGCCAAATTTTGAGGTTTGCAAAGGATTCTGGGTAACAGAACCTGGTCTGAGCCACACAAGTCACCCCATCTTGGATTCCCCTAGGTCTCTAATTTTCAGGAATGCACAGGTTTGGTAGGTTTCCCTAGGTGGCGGCTGCGCTACAGGCCAAAATCTACATGTAGGCACTTTGCAAAAAACACCTCTGTTTTCCTTCACAAATTTGGATGTGTCCACGTTGCGCTTTGGGGCGTTTCCTGTCTCATGCGCTAGGCCTACCCACACATGTGAGGTATCATTTTTATCGTGAGACATGGGGGAACGCTGGGTGGAAGGAAATACGTGGCTCCTCTCAGATTCCAGAACGTTCTGCCACAGAAATGTTAGGAACATGAGTTTTTTTTGCCAAATTTTGATGTTTGCAAAGGATTCTGGGTAACAGAACCTGGTCCGAGCCACACAAGTCACCCCATCTTGGATTCCCCTAGGTCTCTAGTTTTCAGAAATGCACAGGTTTGGTAAGTTTCCCTAGGCGGCGGCTGAGCTACAGGCCAAAATCTACAGGTAGGCACTTTGCAAAAAACACCTCCGTTTTCCTTCAAAAATGTGTCTGTGTCCAAGTTGCGCTTTGGGGCATTTCCTGTCACGGGCGCTAGGCCTACCCACACAAGTGAGGTATCATTTTTATCGGGAGACGTGGGGGAACGCTGGGTGGAAGGAAATTCGTGGCTCCTCTCAGATTCCAGAACTTTCTGCCACAGAAATGTGAGGAATATGTGTTTTTTTAGCCAAATTTTGAGGTTTGCAAAGGATTCTGGGTAACAGAACCTGGTCCGAGCCACACAAGTCACCCCATCTTGGATTCCCCTAGGTCTCTAGTTTTCAGAAATGCACAGGTTTGGTAGGTTTCCCTAGGTGGCGGCTGAGCTACAAGCCAAAATCTACAGGTAGGCACTTTGCAAAAAACACCTCTGTTTTCCTTCAAAAATTTGGCTGTGTCTACGTTGCGCTTTGGGGCGTTTCCTGTCGCGGGCGCTAGGCCTACCCACACAAGTGAGGTATCATTTTTATCGGGAGACGTGGGGGAACGCTGGGTGGAAGGACATTTGTGGCTCCTCTCAGATTCCAGAACTTTCTGCCACAGAAATGTTAGAAACATGTGTTTTTTTAGCCAAATTTTGAGGTTTGCAAAAGAATTCTGGGTAACAGAACCTGGTCTGAGCCACACAAGTCACCCCATCTTGGATTCCCCTAGGTCTCTAATTTTCAGGAATGCACAGGTTTGGTAGGTTTCCCTAGGTGGCGGCTGCGCTACAGGCCAAAATCTACATGTAGGCACTTTGCAAAAAACACCTCTGTTTTCCTTCACAAATTTGGATGTGTCCACGTTGCGCTTTGGGGCGTTTCCTGTCTCATGCGCTAGGCCTACCCACACATGTGAGGTATAATTTTTATCGTGAGACATGGGGGAACGCTGGGTGGAAGGAAATACGTGGCTCCTCTCAGATTCCAGAACGTTCTGCCACAGAAATGTGAGGAACATGAGTTTTTTTAGCCAAATTTTGATGTTTGCAAAGGATTCTGGGTAACAGAACCTGGTCCGAGCCACACAAGTCACCTCATCTTGGATTCCCCTAGGTCTCTAGTTTTCAGAAATGCACAGGTTTGGTAAGTTTCCCTAGGCGGCGGCTGAGCTACAGGCCAAAATCTACAGGTAGGCACTTTGCAAAAAACACCTCCATTTTCCTTCAAAAATGTGTCTGTGTCCACGTTGCGCTTTGGGGCATTTCCTGTCACGGGCGCTAGGCCTACCCACACAAGTGAGGTATCATTTTTATCGGGAGACGTGGGGGAACGCTGGGTGGAAGGAAATTCGTGGCTCCTCTCAGATTCCAGAACTTTCTGCCACAGAAATGTGAGGAATATGTGTTTTTTTAGCCAAATTTTGAGGTTTGCAAAGGATTCTGGGTAACAGAACCTGGTCCGAGCCACACAAGTCACCCCATCTTGGATTCCCCTAGGTCTCTAGTTTTCAGAAATGCACAGGTTTAGTAGGTTTCCCTAGGTGGCGGCTGAGCTACAAGCCAAAATCTACAGGTAGGCACTTTGCAAAAAACACATCTGTTTTCCTTCACAAATTTGGATGTGTCTACGTTGCGCTTTGGGGCGTTTCGTGTCACGGGCGCTAGGCCTACCCACACAAGTGAGGTATCATTTTTATCGGGAGACGTGGGGGAACGCTGGGTGGAAGGACATTTGTGGCTCCTTTCAGATTCCAGAACTTTCTGCCACAGAAATGTTAGGAACATGTGTTTTTTTAGCCAAATTTTGAGGTTTGCAAAGGATTCTGGGTAACAGAACCTGGTCCGAGCCACACAAGTCACCCCATTTTGGATTCCCCTATGTCTCTAGTTTTCAGAAATGCATAGGTTTGGTAGGTTTCCCTAGGTGGCGGCTGAGCTACAGGCCATAATCTACAGGTAGGCACTTTGCAAAAAACACCTCTGTTTTCCTTCAAAAATTTGGCTGTGTCCACGTTGCGCTTTGGGGCATTTCCTGTCACGGGCGCTAGGCCTACCCACACAAGTGAGGTATCATTTTTATCGGGAGACGTGGGGGAACGCTGGGTGGAAGGAAATTCGTGGCTCCTCTCAGATTCCAGAACCTTCTGCCACAGAAATGTGAGGAACATGTGTTTTTTTAGCCAAATTGTGAGGTTTGCAAAGGATTCTGGGTAACAGAACCTGGTCCGAGCCACACAAGTCACCCCATCTTGGATTCCCCTAGGTCTCTAGTTTTCAGAAATGCACAGGTTTGGTAGGTTTTCCTAGGTGGCGGCTGAGCTACAGGCCAAAATCTACAGGTAGGCACTTTGCAAAAAACACCTCTGTTTTCCTTCAAAAATTTGTCTGTGTCCACGTTGCGCTTTGGGGCATTTCCTGTCACGGGCGCTAGGCCTACCCACACAAGAGAGGTATCATTTTTATCGGGAGACGTGGGGAAACGCTGGGTGGAAGGAAATTTGTGGCTCCTCTCAGATTCCAGAACTTTCTGCCACAGAAATGTGAGGAACATGTGTTTTTTTAGCCAAATTTTGAGGTTTGCAAAGGATTCTGGGTAATAGAACCTGGTCTGAGCCACACAAGTCACCCCATCTTGGATTCCCCTAGGTCTCTAATTTTCAGGAATGCACAGGTTTGGTAGGTTTCCCTAGGTGGCGGCTGCGCTACAGGCCAAAATCTACATGTAGGCACTTTGCAAAAAACACCTCTGTTTTCCTTCACAAATTTGGATGTGTCCACGTTGCGCTTTGGGGCGTTTCCTGTCTCATGCGCTAGGCCTACCCACACATGTGAGGTATCATTTTTATCGTGAGACATGGGGGAACGCTGGGTGGAAGGAAATTCGTGGCTCCTCTCAGATTCCAGAACGTTCTGCCACAGAAATGTGAGGAACATGAGTTTTTTTAGCCAAATTTTGATGTTTGCAAAGGATTCTGGGTAACAGAACCTGGTCCGAGCCACACAAGTCACCCCATCTTGGATTCCCCTAGGTCTCTAGTTTTCAGAAATGCACAGGTTTGGTAAGTTTCCCTAGGCGGCGGCTGAGCTACAGGCCAAAATCTACAGGTAGGCACTTTGCAAAAAACACCTCCGTTTTCCTTCAAAAATGTGTCTGTGTCCACGTTGCGCTTTGGGGCATTTCCTGTCACGGGCGCTAGGCCTACCCACACAAGTGAGGTATCATTTTTATCGGGAGACGTGGGGGAACGCTGGGTGGAAGGAAATTCGTGGCTCCTCTCAGATTCCAGAACTTTCTGCCACAGAAATGTGAGGAACATGTGTTTTTTTAGCCAAATTTTGAGGTTTGCAAAGGATTCTGGGTAACAGAACCTGGTCCGAGCCACACAAGTCACCCCATCTTGGATTCCCCTAGGTCTCTAGTTTTCAGAAATGCACAGGTTTAGTAGGTTTCCCTAGGTGGCGGCTGAGCTACAAGCCAAAATCTACAGGTAGGCACTTTGCAAAAAACACATCTGTTTTCCTTCACAAATTTGGATGTGTCCACGTTGCGCTTTGGGGCGTTTTCTGTCGCGGGCGCTAGGCCTACCCACACAAGTGAGGTATCATTTTTATCGGGAGACGTGGGGGAACGCTGGGTAGAAGGAAATTTGTGGCTCCTCTCAGATTCCAGAACTTTCTGCCACGGAAATGTGAGGAACCTGTGTTTTTTTAGCCAAATTTTGAGGTTTGCAAAGGATTCTGGGTAACAGAACCTGGTCCGAGCCACACAAGTCACCCCATCTTGGATTCCCCTAGGTCTCTAGTTTTCAGAAATGCACAGGTTTAGTAGGTTTCCCTAGGTGGCGGCTGAGCTACAAGCCAAAATGTACAGGTAGGCACTTTGCAAAAAACACCTCTGTTTTCCTTCACAAATTTGGATGTGTCCACGTTGCGCTTTGGGGCGTTTCCTATTGCGGGCGCTAGGCCTACCCACTCAAGTGAGGTATCATTTTTATCGGGAGACGTGGGGGAACGCTGGGTGGAATGACATTTGTGGCTCCTCTCAGATTCCAGAACTTTCTGCCACAGAAATATTAGGAACATGTGTTTTTTTAGCCAAATTTTGAGGTTTGCAAAGGATTCTGGGTAACAGAACCTGGTCCGAGCCACACAAGTCACCCCATCTTGGATTCCACTTGTTCTCTAGTTTTCAGAAATGCACAGGTTTGGTAGGTTTCCCTAGGTGGCGGCTGAGCTACAGGCCAAAATCTACATGTAGGCACTTTGCAAAAAACACCTCTGTTTTCCTTCACAAATTTGGATGTGTCCACGTTGCGCTTTGGGGCGTTTCCTGTCTCATGCGCTAGGCCTACCCACACATGTGAGGTATCATTTTTATCGTGAGACATGGGGGAACGCTGGGTGGAAGGAAATTCGTGGCTCCTCTCAGATTCCAGAACGTTCTGCCACAGAAATGTGAGGAACATGAGTTTTTTTAGCCAAATTTTGATGTTTGCAAAGGATTCTGGGTAACAGAACCTGGTCCGAGCCACACAAGTCACCCCATCTTGGATTCCCCTAGGTCTCTAGTTTTCAGAAATGCACAGGTTTGGTAAGTTTCCCTAGGCGGCGGCTGAGCTACTGGCCAAAATCTACAGGTAGGCACTTTGCAAAAAACACCTCAGTTTTCCTTCAAAAATGTGTCTGTGTCAACGTTGCGCTTTGGGGCATTTCCTGTCACGGGCGCTAGGCCTACCCACACAAGTGAGGTATCATTTTCATCGGGAGACGTGGGGGAACGCTGGGTGGAAGGAAATTCGTGGCTCCTCTCAGATTCCAGAACTTTCTGCCACAGAAATGTGAGGAACATGTGTTTTTTTAGCCAAATTTTGAGGTTTGCAAAGGATTCTGGGTAACAGAACCTGGTCCGAGCCACACAAGTCACCCCATCTTGGATTCCCCTAGGTCTCTAGTTTTCAGAAATGTACAGGTTTGGTAGGTTTACCTAGGTGGCGGCTGAGCTACAAGCCAAAATCTACAGGTAGGCACTTTGGAAAAAACACCTCTGTTTTCCTTCACAAATTTGGATGTGTCCACGTTGCGCTTTGGGGCGTTTTCTGTCGCGGGCGCTAGGCCTACCCACACAGGTGAGGTATCATTTTTATCGGGAGATGTGGGGGAACGCTGGGTGGAAGGACATTTGTGGCTCCTCTCAGATTCCAGAACTTTCTGCCACAGAAATGTTAGGAACATGTGTTTTTTTAGCCAAATTTTGAGGTTTGCAAAGGATTCTGGGTAACAGAACCTGGTCCGAGCCACACAAGTCACCCCATCTTGGATTCCACTTGTTCTCTAGTTTTCAGAAATGCACAGGTTTGGTAGGTTTCCCTAGGTGGCGGCTAAGCTACAGGCCATAATCTACAGGTAGGCACTTTGCAAAAAACACCTGTTTTCCTTCAAAAATTTGGCTGTGTCCACGTTGCGCTTTGGGGCATTTCCTGTCACGGGCGCCAGGCCTACCCACACAAGTGAGGTATCATTTTTATCGGGAGACGTGGGGGAACGCTGGGTGGAAGGAAATTCGTGGCTCCTCTCAGATTCCAGAACTTTCTGCCACAGAAATGTGAGGAACATGTGTTTTTTAGCCAAATTGTGAGGTTTGCAAAGGATTCTGGGTAACAGAACCTGGTCCGAGCCACACAAGTCACCCCATCTTGGATTCCCCTAGGTCTCTAGTTTTCAGAAATGCACAGGTTTGGTAGGTTTCCCTAGGTGGCGGCTGAGCTACAGGCCAAAATCTACAGGTAGGCACTTTGCAAAAAACACCTCTGTTTTCCTTCAAAAATAAGTCTGTGTCCACGTTGCGCTTTGGGGCATTTCCTGTCACGGGCGCTAGGCCTACCCACACAAGTGAGGTATCATTTTTATCGGGAGACGTGGGGGAACGCTGGGTGGAAGGAAATTCGTGGCTCCTCTCAGATTCCAGAACTTTCTGCCACAGAAATGTGAGGAACATGTGTTTTTTTAGCCAAATTGTGAGGTTTGCAAAGGATTCTGGGTAACAGAACCTGGTCCGAGCCACACAAGTCACCCCATCTTGGATTCCCCTAGGTCTCTAGTTTTCAGGAATGCACAGGTTTGGTAGGTTTCCCTAGGTGGCGGCTGAGCTACAGGCCAAAATCTACATGTAGGCACTTTGCAAAAAACACCTCTGTTTTCCTTCACAAATTTGGATGTGTCCACGTTGCGCTTTGGGGCGTTTCCTGTCTCATGCGCTAGGCCTACCCACACATGTGAGGTATCATTTTTATCGTGAGACATGGGGGAAGGCTGGGTGGAAGGAAATTCGTGGCTCCTCTCAGATTCCAGAACTTTCTGCCACAGAAATGTGAGGAACATGTGTTTTTTTAGCCAAATTTTGAGGTTTGCAATGGATTCTGGGTAACAGAACCTGGTCCGAGCCACACAAGTCACCCTACCTTGGATTCCCTTAGGTCTCTAGTTTTCAGAAATGCACAGGTTTGGTAGGTTTCCCTAGGTGGCGGCTGAGCTACAGGCCAAAATCTACAGGTAGGCACTTTGCAAAAAACACCTCTGTTATCCTTCAAAAATTTGGCTGTGTCTACGTTGCGCTTTGGGGCATTTCCTGTCGCGAGCGCTAGGCCTACCCACACAAGTGAGGTATCATTTTTATCGGGAGACGTGGGGGAACGCTGGGTGGAAGGAAATTCGTGGCTCCTCTCAGATTCCAGAACTTTCTGCCACAGAAATGTGAGGAACATGTGTTTTTTTAGCCAAATTTTGAGGTTTGCAAAGGATTCTGGGTAACAGAACCTGGTCCGAGCCACACAAGTCACCCCATCTTGGATTCCCCTAGGTCTCTAGTTTTTAGAAATGCACAGGTTTGGTAGGTTTCCCTAGGTGGCGGCTGAGCTAAAAGCCAAAATCTACAGGTTAGGCACTTTGCAAAAAACACCTCTGTTTTCCTTCACAAATTTGGATGTGTCCACGTTGCGCTTTGGGGCGTTTTCTGTCGCGGGCGCTAGGCCTACCCACACAAGTGAGGGATCATTTTTATCGGGAGACGTGGGGGAACGCTGGGTGGAAGGAAATTTGTAGCTCCTCTCAGAATCCAGAACTTTCTGCCACAGAAATGTGAGGAACATGTGTTTTTTTAGCCAAATTTTGAGGTTTGCAAAGGATTCTGGGTAACAGAAACTGGTCCGAGCCACACAAGTCACCCCATCTTGGATTCCCCTAGGTCTCTAGTTTTCAGAAATGCACAGGTTTGGTAGGTTTCCCTAGGTGGCGGCTGAGCTAAAAGCCAAAATCTACAGGTAGGCACTTTGCAAAAAACACCTCTGTTTCCCTTCACAAATTTTGATGTGTCCACGTTGCGTTTTGGGGCGTTTTCTGTCGTGGGCGCTAGGCCTACCCACACAAGTGAGATTTCATTTTTATCGGGAGACGTGGGGGAACTCTGGGTGGAAGGAAATTTGTGGCTCCTCTCAGATTCCAGAACTTTCTGCCACAGAAATGTTAGGAACATGTGTTTTTTTAGCCAAATTTTGAGGTTTGCAAAGGATTCTGGGTAACAGAACCTGGTCCGAGCCACACAAGTCACCCCATCTTGGATTCCCCTAGGTCTCTAGTTTGCAGAAATGCACAGGTTTGGTAGGTTTCCCTAGGTGGCGGCTGAGCTACAAGCCAAAATCTACAGGTAGGCACTTTGCAAAAACACCTCTGTTTTCCTTCAAAAATTTGGCTGTGTCTACGTTGCGCTTTGGGGCGTTTCGTGTCGCGGGCGCTAGGCCTACCCACACAAGTGAGGTATCATTTTTATCGAGAGACGTGGGGGAACGCTGGGTGGAAGGACATTTGTGGCTCCTCTCAGATTCCAGAACTTTCTGCCACAGAAATGTTAGGAACATGTGATTTTTTAGCCAAATTTTGAGGTTTGCAAAGGATTCTGGGTAACAGAACCTGATCCGAGCCACACAAGTCACCCCATCTTTCCCCTAGCATTCCCCTAGGTCTCTAGTTTTCAGAAATGCACAGGTTTGGTAGGTTTCCCTAGGTGGCGGCTGAGCTACAGGCCATAATCTACAGGTAGGCACTTTGCAAAAAACACCTCTGTTTTCCTTCAAAAATTTGGCTGTGTCCACGTTGCGCTTTGGGGCATTTCCTGTCACGGGCGCTAGGCCTACCCACACAAGTGAGGTATCATTTTTATCGGGAGACATGGGGGAACGCTGGGTGGAAGGAAATTCGTGGCTCCTCTCAGATTCCAGAACTTTCTGCCACAGAAATGTGAGGAACATGTGTTTTTTTAGCCAAACTGTGAGGTTTGCAAAGGATTCTGGGTAACAGAACCTGGTCCGAGCCACACAAGTCACCCCATCTTGGATTCCCCTAGGTCTCTAGTTTTCAGGAATGCACAGGTTTGGTACGTTTCCCTAGGTGGCGGCTGAGCTACAGGCCAAAATCTACATGTAGGCACTTTGCAAAAAACACCTCTGTTTTCCTTCACAAATTTGGATGTGTACACGTTGCGCTTTGGGGCGTTTCCTGTCTCATGCGCTAGGCCTACCCACACATGTGAGGTATCATTTTTATCGTGAGACATGGGGGAAGGCTGGGTGGAAGGAAATTCGTGGCTCCTCTCAGATTCCAGAAAGTTCTGCCACAGAAATGTGAGGAACATGAGTTTTTTTAGCCAAATTTTGATGTTTGCAAGGGATTCTGCGTAACAGAACCTGGTCCGAGCCACACAAGTCACCCCATCTTGGATTCCCCTAGGTCTCTCGTTTTCAGAAATGCACAGGTTTGGTAAGTTTCCCTAGGCGGCGGCTGAGCTACAGGCCAAAATCCACAGGTAGGCACTTTGCAAAAAACACCTCAGTTTTCCTTCTAAAATGTGTCTGTGTCCACGTTGCGCTTTGGGGCATTTCCTGTCACGGGCGCTAGGCCTACCCACACAAGTGAGGTATCATTTTTATCGGGAGACGTGGGGGAACGCTGGGTGGAAGGAAATTCGTGGCTCCTCTCAGATTCCAGAACTTTCTGCCACAGAAATGTGAGGAACATGTGTTTTTTTTTAGCCAAATTTTGAGGTTTGCAATGGATTCTGGGTAACAGAACCTGGTCCGAGCCACACAAGTCACCCCATCTTGGATTCCCCTAGGTCTCTAGTTTTTAGAAATGCACAGGTTTGGTAGGTTTCCCTAGGTGGCGGCTGAGCTAAAAGCCAAAATCTACAGGTTAGGCACTTTGCAAAAAACACCTCTGTTTTCCTTCACAAATTTGGATGTGTCCACGTTGCGCTTTGGGGCGTTTTCTGTCGCGGGCGCTAGGCCTACCCACACAAGTGAGGGATCATTTTTATCGGGAGACGTGGGGGAACGCTGGGTGGAAGGAAATTTGTAGCTCCTCTCAGAATCCAGAACTTTCTGCCACAGAAATGTGAGGAACATGTGTTTTTTTAGCCAAATTTTGAGGTTTGCAAAGGATTCTGGGTAACAGAACCTGGTCCGAGCCACACAAGTCACCCCATCTTGGATTCCCCTAGGTCTCTAGTTTTCAGAAATGCACAGCTTTGGTAGGTTTCCCTAGGTGGCGGCTGAGCTAAAAGCCAAAATCTACAGGTAGGCACTTTGCAAAAAACACCTCTGTTTCCCTTCACAAATTTTGATGTGTCCACGTTGCGCTTTGGGGCGTTTTCTGTCGTGGGCGCTAGGCCTACCCACACAAGTGAGGTTTCATTTTTATCGGGAGACGTGGGGGAACTCTGGGTGGAAGGAAATTTGTGGCTCCTCTCAGATTCCAGAACTTTCTGCCACAGAAATGTTAGGAACATGTGTTTTTTTAGCCAAATTTTGAGGTTTGCAAAGGATTCTGGGTAACAGAACCTGGTCCGAGCCACACAAGTCACCCCATCTTGGATTCCCCTAGGTCTCTAGTTTGCAGAAATGCACAGGTTTGGTAGGTTTCCCTAGGTGGCGGCTGAGCTACAAGCCAAAATCTACAGGTAGGCACTTTGCAAAAACACCTCTGTTTTCCTTAAAAAATTTGGCTGTGTCTACGTTGCGCTTTGGGGCGTTTCGTGTCGCGGGCGCTAGGCCTACCCACACAAGTGAGGTATCATTTTTATCGAGAGACGTGGGGGAACGCTGGGTGGAAGGACATTTGTGGCTCCTCTCAGATTCCAGAACTTTCTGCCACAGAAATGTTAGGAACATGTGATTTTTTAGCCAAATTTTGAGGTTTGCAAAGGATTCTGGGTAACAGAACCGGATCCGAGCCACACAAGTCACCCCATCTTTCCCCTAGCATTCCCCTAGGTCTCTAGTTTTCAGAAATGCACAGGTTTGGTAGGTTTCCCTAGGTGGCGGCTGAGCTACAGGCCATAATCTACAGGTAGGCACTTTGCAAAAAACACCTCTGTTTTCCTTCAAAAATTTGGCTGTGTCCACGTTGCGCTTTGGGGCATTTCCTGTCACGGGCGCTAGGCCTACCCACACAAGTGAGGTATCATTTTTATCGGGAGACATGGGGGAACGCTGGGTGGAAGGAAATTCGTGGCTCCTCTCAGATTCCAGAACTTTCTGCCACAGAAATGTGAGGAACATGTGTTTTTTTAGCCAAACTGTGAGGTTTGCAAAGGATTCTGGGTAACAGAACCTGGTCCGAGCCACACAAGTCACCCCATCTTGGATTCCCCTAGGTCTCTAGTTTTTAGGAATGCACAGGTTTGGTACGTTTCCCTAGGTGGCGGCTGAGCTACAGGCCAAAATCTACATGTAGGCACTTTGCAAAAAACACCTCTGTTTTCCTTTACAAATTTGGATGTGTACACGTTGCGCTTTGGGGCGTTTCCTGTCTCATGCGCTAAGCCTACCCACACATGTGAGGTATCATTTTTATCGTGAGACATGGGGGAAGGCTGGGTGGAAGGAAATTCGTGGCTCCTCTCAGATTCCAGAAAGTTCTGCCACAGAAATGTGAGGAACATGAGTTTTTTTAGCCAAATTTTGATGTTTGCAAGGGATTCTGCGTAACAGAACCTGGTCCGAGCCACACAAGTCACCCCATCTTGGATTCCCCTAGGTCTCTAGTTTTCAGAAATGCACAGGTTTGGTAAGTTTCCCTAGGCGGCGGCTGAGCGTCAGGCCAAAATCCACAGGTAGGCACTTTGCAAAAAACACCTCAGTTTTCCTTCTAAAATGTGTCTGTGTCCACGTTGCGCTTTGGGGCATTTCCTGTCACGGGCGCTAGGCCTACCCACACAAGTGAGGTATCATTTTTATCGGGAGACGTGGGGGAACGCTGGGTGGAAGGAAATTTGTGGCTCCTCTCAGATTCCAGAAATTTCTGCCACAGAAATGTGAGGAACATGTGTTTTTTTAGCCAAATTTTGAGGTTTGCAAAGGATTCTGGGTAACAGAACCTGGTCCGAGCCACACAAGTCACCCCATCTTGGATTCCCCTATGTCTCTAGTTTTCAGAAATGCACAGGTTTGGTAGGTTTCCCTAGGTGGCGGCTGAGCTAAAAGCCAAAATCTACAGGTAGGCACTTTGCAAAAAACAGCTCTGTTTTCCTTCACAAATTTGGATGTGTCCACGTTGCTCTTTGGGGTGTTTTCTGTCGCCGGCGCAAGGCCTACCCACACAAGTGAGGTATCATTTTTATCGGAAGACGTGGGGGAACGCTGGGTGGAAGGAAATTTGTGGCTCCTCTCAGATTCCAGAACTTTCTGCCACAGAAATGTTAGGAACATGTGTTTTTTTAGCCAAATTTTGAGGTTTGCAAAGGATTCTGGGTAACAGAACCTGGTCCGAGCCACACAAGTCACCCCATCTTGGATTCCCCTAGGTCTCTAGTTTTCAGAAATGCACAGGTTTGGTAGGTTTCCCTAGAAGGCGGCTGAGCTACAAGCCAAAATCTACAGGTAGGCACTTTGCAAAAAACACCTCTGTTTTCCTTCAAAAATTTGGCTGTGTCTACGTTGCGCTTTGGGGCGTTTCGTGTCGCGGGCGCTAGGCCTACCCACACAAGTGAGGTATCATTTATATCGGGAGACGTGGGGGAACGCTGGGTGGAAGGACATTTGTGGCTCCTTTCAGATTCCAGAACTTTCTGCCACAGAAATGTTAGGAACATGTGTTTTTTTAGCCACATTTTGAGGTTTGCAAAGGATTCTGGGTAACAGAACCTGGTCCGAGCCACACAAGTCACCCCATCTTGGATTCCCCTAGGTCTCTAGTTTTCAGAAATGCACAGGTTTGGTAGGTTTCCCTAGGTGGCGGCTGAGCTACAGGCCATAATCTACAGGTAGGCACTTTGCAAAAAACACCTCTGTTTTCCTTCAAAAATTTGGCTGTGTCCACGTTGCGCTTTGGGGCATTTCCTGTCACGGGCGCTAGGCCTACCCACACAAGTGAGGTATCATTTTTATCGGGAGACGTGGGGGAACGCTGGGTGGAAGGAAATTCGTGGCTCCTCTCAGATTCCAGAACTTTCTGCCACAGAAATGTGAGGAACATGTGTTTTTTTAGCCAAATTGTGAAGTTTGCAAAGGATTCTGGGTAACAGAACCTGGTCCGAGCCACACAAGTCACCCCATCTTGGATTCCCCTAGGTCTCTAGTGTTCAGAAATGCACAGGTTTGGTAGGTTTTCCTAGGTGGCGGCTGAGCTACAGGCCAAAATCTACAGGTAGGCACTTTGCAAAAAACACCTCTGTTTTCCTTCAAAAATTTGTCTGTGTCCACGTTGCGCTTTGGGGCATTTCCTGTCACGGGCGCTAGGCCTACCCACACAAGAGAGGTATCATTTTTATCGGGAGACGTGGGGAAACGCTGGGTGGAAGGAAATTTGTGGCTCCTCTCAGATTCCAGAACTTTCTGCCACAGAAATGTGAGGAACATGTGTTTTTTAGCCAAATTTTGAGGTTTGCAAAGGATTCTGGGTAACAGTACCTGGTCTGAGCCACACAAGTCACCCCATCTTGGATTCCCCTAGGTCTCTAATTTTCAGGAATGCACAGGTTTGGTAGGTTTCCCTAGGTGGCGGCTGCGCTACAGGCCAAAATCTACATGTAGGCACTTTGCAAAAAACACCTCTGTTTTCCTTCACAAATTTGGATGTGTCCACGTTGCGCTTTGGGGCGTTTCCTGTCTCATGCGCTAGGCCTACCCACACATGTGAGGTATCATTTTTATCGTGAGACATGGGGGAACGCTGGGTGGAAGGAAATTCGTGGCTCCTCTCAGATTCCAGAACGTTCTGCCACAGAAATGTGAGGAACATGAGTTTTTTTAGCCAAATTTTGATGTTTGCAAAGGATTCTGGGTAACAGAACCTGGTCCGAGCCACACAAGTCACCCCATCTTGGATTCCCCTAGGTCTCTAGTTTTCAGAAATGCACAGGTTTGGTAAGTTTCCCTAGGCGGCGGCTGAGCTACAGGCCAAAATCTACAGGTAGGCACTTTGCAAAAAACACCTCAGTTTTCCTTCAGAAATGTGTCATTGTCCACGTTGCGCTTTGGGGCATTTCCTGTCACGGGCGCTAGGCCTACCCACACAAGTGAGGTATGATTTTTATCGGGAGACGTGGGGGAACGCTGGGTGGAAGGAAATTCGTGGCTCCTCTCAGATTCCAGAACTTTCTGCCACAGAAATGTGAGGAACATGTGTTTTTTTAGCCAAATTTTGAGGTTTGCAAAGGATTCTGGGTAACAGAACCTGGTCCGAGCCACACAAGTCACCCCATCTTGGATTCCCCTAGGTCTCTAGTTTTCAGAAATGCACAGGTTTAGTAGGTTTCCCTAGGTGGCGGCTGAGCTACAAGCCAAAATCTACAGGTAGGCACTTTGCAAAAAACACATCTGTTTTCCTTCACAAATTTGGATGTGTCCACGTTGCGCTTTGGGGCGTTTTCTGTCGCGGGCGCTAGGCCTACCCACACAAGTGAGGTATCATTTTTATCGGGAGACGTGGGGGAACGCTGGGTGGAAGGAAATTTGTGGCTCCTCTCAGATTCCAGAACTTTCTGCCACAGAAATGTGAGGAACCTGTGTTTTTTTAGCCAAATTTTGAGGTTTGCAAAGGATTCTGGGTAACAGAACCTGGTCCGAGCCACACAAGTCACCCCATCTTGGATTCCCCTAGGTCTCTAGTTTTCAGAAATGCACAGGTTTAGTAGGTTTCCCTAGGTGGCGGCTGAGCTACAAGCCAAAATGTACAGGTAGGCACTTTGCAAAAAACACCTCTGTTTTCCTTCACAAATTTGGATGTGTCCACGTTGTGCTTTGGGGCGTTTTCTGTCGCGGGCGCTAGGCCTACCCACACAAGTGAGGTATCATTTTTATCGGGAGACGTGGGGGAACGCTGGGTGGTAGGAAATTTGTGGCTCCTCTCAGATTCCAGAACTTTCTGCCACAGAAATGTTAGGAACATGTGTTTTTTTAGACAAATTTTGAGGTTTGCAAAGGATTCTGGGTAACAGAACCTGGTCCGAGCCACACAAGTCACCTCATCTTGGATTCCCCTAGGTCTCTAGTTTTCAGAAATACACAGGTTTGGTAGGTTTCCCTAGGTGGCGGCTGAGCTACAGGCCATAATCTACAGGTAGGCACTTTGCAAAAAACACCTCTGTTTTCCTTCAAAAATTTGGCTGTGTCCACGTTGCGCTTTGGGGCATTTCCTGTCACGGGCGCTAGGCCTACCCACACAAGTGAGGTATCATTTTTATCAGGAGACGTGGGGGAACGCTGGGTGGAAGGAAATTCGTGGCTCCTCTCAGATTCCAGAACTTTCTGCCACAGAAATGTGAGGAACATGTGTTTTTTTAGCCAAATTGTGAGGTTTGCAAAGGATTCTGGGTAACAGAACCTGGTCCGAGCCACACAAGTCACCCCATCTTGGATTCCCCTAGGTCTCTAGTTTTCAGAAATGCACAGGTTTGGTAGGTTTCCCTAGGTGGCGGCTGAGCTACAGGCCAAAATCTACAGGTAGGCACTTTGCAAAAAACACCTCTGTTTCCCTTCAAAAATTTGTCTGTGTCCACGTTGCGCTTTGGGGCATTTCCTGTCACGGGCGCTAGGCCTACCCACACAAGTGAGGTATCATTTTTATCGGGAGACGTGGGGGAACGCTGGGTGGAAGGAAATTCGTGGCTCCTCTCAGATTCCAGAACTTTCTGCCACAGAAATGTGAGGAACATGTGTTTTTTTAGCCAAATTTTGAGGTTTGCAATGGATTCTGGGTAACAGAACCTGGTCCGAGCCACACAAGTCACCCCACCTTGGATTCCCTTAGGTCTCTAGTTTTCAGAAATGCACAGGTTTGGTAGGTTTCCCTAGGTGGCGGCTGAGCTACAGAACAAAATCTACAGGTAGGCACTTTGCAAAAAACACCTCTGTTTTCCTTCAAAAATTTGTCTGTGTCCACGTTGCGCTTTGGGGCATTTCCTGTCACGGGCGCTAGGCCTACCCACACAAGAGAGGTATCATTTTTATCGGGAGACGTGGGGAAACGCTGGGTGGAAGGAAATTTGTGGCTCCTCTCAGATTCCAGAACTTTCTGCCACAGAAATGTGAGGAACATGTGTTTTTTTAGCCAAATTTTGAGGTTTGCAAAGGATTCTGGGTAACAGTACCTGGTCTGAGCCACACAAGTCACCCCATCTTGGATTCCCCTAGGTCTCTAATTTTCAGGAATGCACAGGTTTGGTAGGTTTTCCTAGGTGGCGGCTGCGCTACAGGCCAAAATCTACATGTAGGCACTTTGCAAAAAACACCTCTGTTTTCCTTCACAAATTTGGATGTGTCCACGTTGCGCTTTGGGGCGTTTCCTGTCTCATGCGCTAGGCCTACCCACACATGTGAGGTATCATTTTTATCGTGAGACATGGGGAAACGCTGGGTGGAAGGAAATTCGTGGCTCCTCTCAGATTCCAGAACGTTCTGCCACAGAAATGTGAGGAACATGAGTTTTTTTAGCCAAATTTTGATGTTTGGAAAGGATTCTGGGTAACAGAACCTGGTCCGAGCCACACAAGTCACCCCATCTTGGATTCCCCTAGGTCTCTAGTTTTCAGAAATGCACAGGTTTGGTAAGTTTCCCTAGATGGCGGCTGAGCTACAAGCCAAAATCTACAGGTAGGCACTTTGCAAAAAACACCTCTGTTTTCCTTCAAAAATTTGGCTGTGTCTACGTTGCGCTTTGGGGCGTTTCCTGTCGCGGGCGCTAGGCCTACCCACACAAGTGAGGTATCATTTTTATCGGGAGACGTGGGGGAACGCTGGGTGGAAGGAAATTCGTGGCTCCTCTCAGATTCCAGAACTTTCTGCCACAGAAATGTGAGGAACATGTGTTTTTTTAGCCAAATTGTGAGGTTTGCAAAGGATTCTGGGTAACAGAACCTGGTCCGAGCCACACAAGTCACCCCATCTTGGATTCCCCTAGGTCTCTAGTTTTCAGAAATGCACAGGTTTGGTAAGTTTCCCTAGATGGCGGCTGAGCTACAAGCCAAAATCTACAGGTAGGCACTTTGCAAAAAACACCTCTGTTTTCCTTCAAAAATTTGGCTGTGTCTACGTTGCGCTTTGGGGCGTTTCGTGTCGCGGGCGCTAGGCCTACCCACACAAGTGAGGTATCATTTTTATCGGGAGACGTGGGGGAACGCTGGGTGGAAGGACATTTGTGGCTCCTTTCAGATTCTAGAACTTTCTGCCACAGAAATGTTAGGAACATGTGTTTTTTTAGCCAAATTTTGAGGTTTGCAAAGGATTCTGGGTAACAGAACCTGGTCCGAGCCACACAAGTCACCCCATCTTGGATTCCCCTAGGTCTCTAGTTTTCAGCAATGCACAGGTTTGGTAGGTTTCCCTAGGTGGCGGCTGAGCTACAGGCCATAATCTACAGGTAGGCACTTTGCAAAAAACACCTCTGTTTTCCTTCAAAAATTTGGCTGTGTCCACGTTGCGCTTTGGGGCATTTCCTGTCACGGGCGCTAGGCCTACCCACACAAGTGAGGTATCATTTTTATCGGGAGACGTGGGGGAACGCTGGGTGGAAGGAAATTCGTGGCTCCTCTCAGATTCCAGAACTTTCTGCCACAGAAATGTTAGGAACATGTGTTTTTTTAGCCAAATTTTGAGGTTTGCAAAGGATTCTGGGTAACAGAACCTGGTCCGAGCCACACAAGTCACCCCATCTTGGATTCCCCTAGGTCTCTAGTTTTCAGAAATGCACAGGTTTGGTAGGTTTTCCTAGGTGGCGGCTGAGCTACAGGCCAAAATCTACAGGTAGGCACTTTGCAAAAAACACCTCTGTTTTCCTTCAAAAATTTGTCTGTGTCCACGTTGCGCTTTGGGGCATTTCCTGTCACGGGCGCTAGGCCTACCCACACAAGAGAGGTATCATTTTTATCGGGAGACGTGGGGAAACGCTGGGTGGAAGGAAATTTGTGGCTCCTCTCAGATTCCAGAACTTTCTGCCACAGAAATGTGAGGAACATGTTTTTTTTTAGCCAAATTTTGAGGTTTGTAAAGGATTCTGGGTAACAGAACCTGGTCTGAGCCACACAAGTCACCCCATCTTGGATTCCCCTAGGTCTCTAATTTTCAGGAATGCACAGGTTTGGTAGGTTTCCCTAGGTGGCGGCTGCGCTACAGGCCAAAATCTACATGTAGGCACTTTGCAAAAAACACCTCTGTTTTCCTTCACAAATTTGGATGTGTCCACGTTGCGCTTTGGGGCGTTTCCTGTCTCATGCGCTAGGCCTACCCACACATGTGAGGTATCATTTTTATCGTGAGACATGGGGGAACGCTGGGTGGAAGGAAATTCGTGTCTCCTCTCAGATTCCAGAACGTTCTGCCACAGAAATGTGAGGAACATGAGTTTTTTTAGCCAAATTTTGATGTTTGCAAAGGATTCTGGGTAACAGAACCTGGTCCGAGCCACACAAGTCACCCCATCTTGGATTCCCCTAGGTCTCTAGTTTTCAGAAATGCACAGGTTTGGTAAGTTTCCCTAGGCGGCGGCTGAGCTACAGGCCAAAATCTACAGGTAGGCACTTTGCAAAAAACACCTCCGTTTTCCTTCAAAAATGTGTCTGTGTCCACGTTGCGCTTTGGGGCATTTCCTGTCACGGGCGCTAGGCCTACCCACACAAGTGAGGTATCATTTTTATCGGGAGACGTGGGGGAACGCTGGGTGGAAGGAAATTCGTGGCTCCTCTCAGATTCCAGAACTTTCTGCCACAGAAATGTGAGGAACATGTGTTTTTTTAGCCAAATTTTGAGGTTTGCAAAGGATTCTGGGTAACAGAACCTGGTCCGAGCCACACAAGTAACCCCATATTGGATTCCCCTAGGTCTCTAGTTTTCAGAAATGCACAGGTTTAGTAGGTTTCCCTAGGTGGCGGCTGAGCTACAAGCCAAAATCTACAGGTAGGCACTTTGCAAAAAACACATCTGTTTTCCTTCACAAATTTGGATGTGTCCACGTTGCGCTTTGGGGCGTTTTCTGTCGCGGGCGCTAGGCCTACCCACACAAGTGAGGTATCATTTTTATCGGGAGACGTGGGGGAACGGTGGGTGGAAGGAAATTTGTGGCTCCTCTCAGATTCCAGAACTTTCTGCCACAGAAATGTGAGGAACCTGTGTTTTTTTAGCCAAATTTTGAGGTTTGCAAAGGATTCTGGGTAACAGAACCTGGTCCGAGCCACACAAGTCACCCCATCTTGGATTCCCCTAGGTCTCTAGTTTTCAGAAATGCACAGGTTTAGTAGGTTTCCCTAGGTGGCGGCTGAGCTACAAGCCAAAATGTACAGGTAGGCACTTTGCAAAAAACACCTCTGTTTTCCTTCACAAATTTGGATGTGTCCACGTTGTGCTTTGGGGCGTTTTCTGTCGCGGGCGCTAGGCCTACCCACACAAGTGAGGTATCATTTTTATCGGGAGACTTGGGGGAACGCTGGGTGGTAGGAAATTTGTGGCTCCTCTCAGATTCCAGAACTTTCTGCCACAGAAATGTTAGGAACATGTGTTTTTTTAGACAAATTTTGAGGTTTGCAAAGGATTCTGGGTAACAGAACCTGGTCCGAGCCACACAAGTCACCCCATCTTGGATTCCCCTAGGTCTCTAGTTTTCAGAAATGCACAGGTTTGGTAGGTTTCCCTAGGTGGCGGCTGAGCTACAGGCCATAATCTACAGGTAGGCACTTTGCAAAAAACACCTCTGTTTTCCTTCAAAAATTTGGCTGTGTCCACGTTGCGCTTTGGGGCATTTCCTGTCACAGGCGCTAGGCCTACCCACACAAGAGAGGTATCATTTTTATCGGGAGACGTGGGGAAACGCTGGGTGGAAGGAAATTTGTGGCTCCTCTCAGATTCCAGAACTTTCTGCCACAGAAATGTGAGGAACATGTGGTTTTTTAGCCAAATTTTGAGGTTTGCAAAGGATTCTGGGTAACAGAACCTGGTCTGAGCCACACAAGTCACCCCATCTTGGATTCCCCTAGGTCTCTAATTTTCAGTAATGCACAGGTTTGGTAGGTTTCCCTAGGTGGCGGCTGCGCTACAGGCCAAAATCTTCATGTAGGCACTTTGCAAAAAACACCTCTGTTTTCCTTCACAAATTTGGATGTGTCCACGTTGGGCTTTGGGGCGTTTCCTGTCTCATGCGCTAGGCCTACCCACACATATGAGGTATCATTTTTATCGTGAGACATGGGGGAACGCTGGGTGGAAGGAAATTCGTGGCTCCTCTCAGATTCCAGAACGTTCTGCCACAGAAATGTGAGGAACATGAGTTTTTTTAGCCAAATTTTGATGTTTGCAAAGGATTCTGGGTAACAGAACCTGGTCCGAGCCACACAAGTCACCCCATCTTGGATTCCCCTAGGTCTCTAGTTTTCAGAAATGCACAGGTTTGGTAAGTTTCCCTAGGCGGCGGCTGAGCTACAGGCCAAAACCTACAGGTAGGCACTTTGCAAAAAACACCTCCGTTTTCCTTCAAAAATGTGTCTGTGTCCACGTTGCGCTTTGGGGCATTTCCTGTCACGGGCGCTAGGCCTACCCACACAAGTGAGGTATCATTTTTATCGGGAGACGTGGGGGAACGCTGGGTGGAAGGAAATTCGTGGCTCCTCTCAGATTCCAGAACTTTCTGCCACAGAAATGTGAGGAACATGTGTTTTTTTAGCCAAATTTTGAGGTTTGCAAAGGATTCTGGGTAACAAAACCTGGTCCGAGCCACACAAGTCACCCCATCTTGGATTCCCCTAGGTCTCTAGTTTTCAGAAATGCACAGGTTTAGTAGGTTTCCCTAGGTGGCGGCTGAGCTACAAGCCAAAATCTACAGGTAGGCACTTTGCAAAAAACACATCTGTTTTCCTTCACAAATTTGGATGTGTCCACGTTGCGCTTTGGGGCGTTTTCTGTCGCGGGCGCTAGGCCTACCCACACAAGTGAGGTATCATTTTTATCGGGAGACGTGGGGGAACGCTGGGTGGAAGGAAATTTGTGGCTCCTCTCAGATTCCAGAACTTTCTGCCACAGAAATGTGAGGAACCTGTGTTTTTTTAGCCAAATTTTGAGGTTTGCAAAGGATTCTGGGTAACAGAACCTGGTCCGAGCCACACAAGTCACCCCATCTTGGATTCCCCTAGGTCTCTAGTTTTCAGAAATGCACAGGTTTAGTAGGTTTCCCTAGGTGGCGGCTGAGCTACAAGCCAAAATGTACAGGTAGGCACTTTGCAAAAAACACCTCTGTTTTCCTTCACAAATTTGGATGTGTCCACGTTGTGCTTTGGGGCGTTTTCTGTCGCGGGCGCTAGGCCTACCCACACAAGTGAGGTATCATTTTTATCGGGAGACATGGGGGAACGCTGGGTGGTAGGAAATTTGTGGCTCCTCTCAGATTCCAGAACTTTCTGCCACAGAAATGTTAGGAACATGTGTTTTTTTAGACAAATTTTGAGGTTTGCAAAGGATTCTGGGTAACAGAACCTGGTCCGAGCCACACAAGTCACCCCATCTTGGATTCCTCTAGGTCTCTAGTTTTCAGAAATGCACAGGTTTGGTAGCTTTCCCTAGGTGGCGGCTGAGCTACAGGCCATAATCTACAGGTAGGCACTTTGCAAAAAACACCTCTGTTTTCCTTCAAAATTTGGCTGTGTCCACGTTGCGCTTTGGGGCATTTCCTGTCACGGGCGCTAGGCCTACCCACACAAGTGAGGTATCATTTTTATCGGGATACGTGGGGGAACGCTGGGTGGAAGGAAATTCGTGGCTCCTCTCAGATTCCAGAACTTTCTGCCACAGAAATGTGAGGAACATGTGTTTTTTTAGCCAAATTGTGAGGTTTGCAAAGGATTCTGGGTAACAGAACCTGGTCCGAGCCACACAAGTCACCCCATCTTGGATTCCCCTAGGTCTCTAGTTTTCAGAAATGCACAGGTTTGGTAGGTTTCCCTAGGTGGCGGCTGAGCTACAGGCCAAAATCTACAGGTAGGCACTTTGCAAAAAACACCTCTGTTTCCCTTCAAAAATTTGTCTGTGTCCACGTTGCGCTTTGGGGCATTTCCTGTCACGGGCGCTAGGCCTACCCACACAAGTGAGGTATCATTTTTATCGGGAGACGTGGGGGAACGCTGGGTGGAAGGAAATTCGTGGCTCCTCTCAGATTCCAGAACTTTCTGCCACAGAAATGTGAGGAACATGTGTTTTTTTAGCCAAATTTTGAGGTTTGCAATGGATTCTGGGTAACAGAACCTGGTCCGAGCCACACAAGTCACCCCACCTTGGATTCCCTTAGGTCTCTAGTTTTCAGAAATGCACAGGTTTGGTAGGTTTCCCTAGGTGGCGGCTGAGTTACAGAACAAAATCTACAGGTAGGCACTTTGCAAAAAACACCTCTGTTTTCCTTCACAAATTTGGATGTGTCCACGTTGCGCTTTGGGGCGTTTTCTGTCGCGGGCGCTAGGCCTACCCACACAAGTGAGGTTTCATTTTTATCGGGAGACGTGGGGGAACTCTGGGTGGAAGGAAATTTGTGGCTCCTCTCATTTTCCAGAACTTTCTGCCACAGAAATGTTTGGAACATGTGTTTTTTTAGCCAAATTTTGAGGTTGCAAAGGATTCTGGGTAACAGAACCTGGTCCGAGCCACACAAGTCACCCCATCTTGGATTCCCCTAGGTCTCTAGTTTTCAGAAATGCACAGGTTTGGTAGGTTTCCCTAGGTGGCGGCTGAGCTACAAGCCAAAATCTACAGGTAGGCACTTTGCAAAAAACACCTCTGTTTTCCTTCAAAAATTTGGCTGTGTCTACGTTGCGCTTTGGGGCGTTTCCTGTCGCGGGCGCTAGGCCTACCCACACAAGTGAGGTATCATTTTTATCGGGAGACGTGGGGGAACGCTGGGTGGAAGGACATTTGTGGCTCCTCTCAGATTCCAGAACTTTCTGCCACAGAAATGTTAGAAACATGTGTTTTTTTAGCCAAATTTTGAGGTTTGCAAAGGATTCTGGGTAACAGAACCTGGTCTGAGCCACACAAGTCACCCCATCTTGGATTCCCCTAGGTCTCTAATTTTCAGGAATGCACAGGTTTGGTAGGTTTCCCTAGGTGGCGGCTGCGCTACAGGCCAAAATCTACATGTAGGCACTTTGCAAAAAACACCTCTGTTTTCCTTCACAAATTTGGATGTGTCCACGATGCGCTTTGGGGCGTTTCCTGTCTCATGCGCTAGGCCTACCCACACATGTGAGGTATCATTTTTATCGTGAGACATGGGGGAACGCTGGGTGGAAGGAAATACGTGGCTCCTCTCAGATTCCAGAACGTTCTGCCACAGAAATGTGAGGAACATGAGTTTTTTTAGCCAAATTTTGATGTTTGCAAAGGATTCTGGGTAACAGAACCTGGTCCGAGCCACACAAGTCACCCCATCTTGGATTCCCCTAGGTCTCTAGTTTTCAGAAATGCACAGGTTTGGTAAGTTTCCCTAGGCGGCGGCTGAGCTACAGGCCAAAATCTACAGGTAGGCACTTTGCAAAAAACACCTCCGTTTTCCTTCAAAAATGTGTCTGTGTCCACGTTGCGCTTTGGGGCATTTCCTGTCACGGGCGCTAGGCCTACCCACACAAGTGAGGTATCATTTTTATCGGGAGACGTGGGGGAACGCTGGGTGGAAGGAAATTCGTGGCTCCTCTCAGATTCCAGAACTTTCTGCCACAGAAATGTGAGGAATATGTGTTTTTTTAGCCAAATTTTGAGGTTTGCAAAGGATTCTGGGTAACAGAACCTGGTCCGAGCCACACAAGTCACCCCATCTTGGATTCCCCTAGGTCTCTAGTTTTCAGAAATGCACAGGTTTAGTAGGTTTCCCTAGGTGGCGGCTGAGCTACAAGCCAAAATCTACAGGTAGGCACTTTGCAAAAAACACATCTGTTTTCCTTCACAAATTTGGATGTGTCCACGTTGCGCTTTGGGGCGTTTTCTGTCGCGGGCGCTAGGCCTACCCACACAAGTGAGGTATCATTTTTATCGGGAGACGTGGGGGAACGCTGGGTGGAAGGAAATTTGTGGCTCCTCTCAGATTCCAGAACTTTCTGCCACAGAAATGTGAGGAACCTGTGTTTTTTTAGCCAAATTTTGAGGTTTGCAAAGGATTCTGGGTAACAGAACCTGGTCCGAGCCACACAAGTCACCCCATCTTGGATTCCCCTACGTCTCTAGTTTTCAGAAATGCACAGGTTTAGTAGGTTTCCCTAGGTGGCGTCTGAGCTACAAGCCAAAATGTACAGGTAGGCACTTTGCAAAAAACACCTCTGTTTTCCTTCACAAATTTGGATGTGTCCACGTTGTGCTTTGGGGCGTTTTCTGTCGCGGGCGCTAGGCCTACCCACACAAGTGAGGTATCATTTTTATCGGGAGACGTGGGGGAACGCTGGGTGGTAGGAAATTTGTGGCTCCTCTTAGATTCCAGAACTTTCTGCCACAGAAATGTGAGGAACATGTGTTTTTTTAGCCAAATTGTGAGGTTTGCAAAGGATTCTGGGTAACAGAACCTGGTCCGAGCCACACAAGTCACCCCATCTTGGATTCCCCTAGGTCTCTAGTTTTCAGAAATGCACAGGTTTCGTAGGTTTCCCTAGGTGGCGGCTGAGCTACAGGCCAAAATCTACAGGTAGGCACTTTGCAAAAAACACCTCTGTTTCCCTTCAAAAATTTGTCTGTGTCCACGTTGCGCTTTGGGGCATTTCCTGTCACGGGCGCTAGGCCTACCCACACAAGTGAGGTATCATTTTTATCGGGAGACATGGGGGAACGCTGGGTGGAAGGAAATTCGTGGCTCCTCTCAGGTTCCAGAACTTTCTGCCACAGAAATGTGAGGAACATGTGTTTTTTTAGCCAAATTTTGAGGTTTGCAATGGATTCTGGGTAACAGAACCTGGTCCGAGCCACACAAGTCACCCCACCTTGGATTCCCTTAGGTCTCTAGTTTTCAGAAATGCACAGGTTTGGTAGGTTTCCCTAGGTGGCGGCTGAGCTAAAAGCCAAAATCTACAGGTAGGCACTTTGCAAAAAACAGCTCTGTTTTCCTTCACAAATTTGGATGTGTCCACGTTGTTCTTTGGGGCGTTTTCTGTCGCCGGCGCAAGGCCTACCCACACAAGTGAGGTATCATTTTTATCGGAAGACATGGGGGAACGCTGGGTGGAAGGAAATTTGTGGCTCCTCTCAGATTCCAGAACTTTCTGCCACAGAAATGTTAGGAACATGTGTTTTTTTAGCCAAATTTTGAGGTTTGCAAAGGATTCTGGGTAACAGAACCTGGTCCGAGCCACACAAGTCACCCCATCTTGGATTCCCCTAGGTCTCTAGTTTTCAGAAATGCACAGGTTTGGTAGGTTTCCCTAGATGGCGGCTGAGCTACAAGCCAAAATCTACAGGTAGGCACTTTGCAAAAAACACCTCTGTTTTCCTTCAAAAATTTGGCTGTGTCTACGTTGCGCTTTGGGGCGTTTCGTGTCGCGGGCGCTAGGCCTACCCACACAAGTGAGGTATCATTTTTATCGGGAGACGTGGGGGAACGCTGGGTGGAAGGACATTTGTGGCTCCTTTCATATTCCAGAACTTTCTGCCATAGAAATTTTAGGAACATGTGTTTTTTTAGCCAAATTTTGAGGTTTGCAAAGGATTCTGGGTAACAGAACCTGGTCCGAGCCACACAAGTCACCCCATCTTGGATTCCCCTATGTCTCTAGTTTTCAGAAATGCACAGGTTTGGTAGGTTTCCCTAGGTGGCGGCTGAGCTACAGGCCATAATCTACAGGTAGGCACTTTTCAAAAAACACCTCTGTTTTCCTTCAAAAATTTGGCTGTGTCCACGTTGCGCTTTGGGGCATTTCCTGTCACGGGCGCTAGGCCTACCCACACAAGTGAGGTATCATTTTTATCGGGAGACGTGGGGGAACGCTGGGTGGAAGGAAATTCGTGGCTCCTCTCAGATTCCAGAACCTTCTGCCACAGAAATGTGAGGAACATGTGTTTTTTTAGCCAAATTGTGAGGTTTGCAAAGGATTCTGGGTAACAGAACCTGGTCCGAGCCACACAAGTCACCCCATCTTGGATTCCCCTAGGTCTCTAATTTTCAGGAATGCACAGGTTTGGTAGGTTTCCCTAGGTGGCGGCTGCGCTACAGGCCAAAATCTACATGTAGGCACTTTGCAAAAAACACCTCTGTTTTCCTTCACAAATTTGGATGTGTCCACGTTGTGCTTTGGGGCGTTTCCTGTCTCATGCGCTAGGCCTACCCACACATGTGAGGTATCATTTTTATCGTGAGACATGGGGGAACGCTGGGTGGAAGGAAATTCGTGGCTCCTCTCAGATTCCAGAACGTTCTGCCACAGAAATGTGAGGAACATGAGTTTTTTTAGCCAAATTTTGATGTTTGCAAAGGATTCTGGGTAACAGAACCTGGTCCGAGCCACACAAGTCACCCCATCTTGGATTCCCCTAGGTCTCTAGTTTTCAGAAATGCACAGGTTTGGTAAGTTTCCTTAGGCGGCGGCTGAGCAACAGGCCAAAATCTACAGGTAGGCACTTTGCAAAAAACACCTCCGTTTTCCTTCAAAAATGTGTCTGTGTCCACGTTGCGCTTTGGGGCATTTCCTGTCACGGGCGCTAGGCCTACCCACACAAGTGAGGTATCATTTTTATCGGGAGACGTGGGGGAACGCTGGGTGGAAGGAAATTCGTGGCTCCTCTCAGATTCCAGAACTTTCTGCCACAGAAATGTGAGGAACATGTGTTTTTTTAGCCAAATTTTGAGGTTTGCAAAGGATTCTGGGTAACAGAACCTGGTCCGAGCCACACAAGTCACCCCATCTTGGATTCCCCTAGGTCTCTAGTTTTCAGAAATGCACAGGTTTAGTAGGTTTCCCTAGGTGGCGGCTGAGCTACAAGCCAAAATCTACAGGTAGGCACTTTGCAAAAAACACATCTGTTTTCCTTCACAAATTTGGATGTGTCCACGTTGCGCTTTGGGGCGTTTTCTGTCGCGGGCGCTAGGCCTACCCACACAAGTGAGGTATCATTTTTATCGGGAGACGTGGGGGAACGCTGGGTGGAAGGAAATTTGTGGCTCCTCTCAGATTCCAGAACTTTCTGCCACAGAAATGTGAGGAACCTGTGTTTTTTTAGCCAAATTTTGAGGTTTGCAAAGGATTCTGGGTAACAGAACCTGGTCCGAGCCACACAAGTCACCCCATCTTGGATTCCCCTAGGTCTCTAGTTTTCAGAAATGCACAGGTTTGGTAGGTTTCCCTAGGTGGCGACTGAGCTACAGGCCATAATCTACAGGTAGGCACTTTGCAAAAAACACCTCTGTTTTCCTTCAAAAATTTGGCTGTGTCCACGTTGCGCTTTGGGGCATTTCCTGTCACGGGCGCTAGGCCTACCCACACAAGTGAGGTATCATTTTTATCGGGAGACGTGGGGGAACGCTGGGTGGAAGGAAATTCGTGGCTCCTCTCAGATTCCAGAACTTTCTGCCACAGAAATGTGAGGAACATGTGTTTTTTTAGCCAAATTGTGAGGTTTGCAAAGGATTCTGGGTAACAGAACCTGGTCCGAGCCACACAATTCACCCCATCTTGGATTCCCCTAGGTCTCTAGTTTTCAGAAATGCACAGGTTTGGTAGGTTTCCCTAGGTGGCGGCTGAGCTACAGGCCAAAATCTACAGGTAGGCACTTTGCAAAAAACACCTCTGTTTCCCTTCAAAAATTTGTCTGTGTCCACGTTGCGCTTTGGGGCATTTCCTGTCACGGGCGCTAAGCCTACCCACACAAGTGAGGTATCATTTTTATCGGGAGACGTGGGGGAACGCTGGGTGGAAGGAAATTCGTGGCTCCTCTCAGATTCCAGAACTTTCTGCCACAGAAATGTGAGGAACATGTGTTTTTTTAGCCAAATTTTGAGGTTTGCAATGGATTCTGGGTAACAGAACCTGGTCCGAGCCACACAAGTCACCCCACCTTGGATTCCCTTAGGTCTCTAGTTTTCAGAAATGCACAGGTTTGGTAGGTTTCCCTAGGTGGCGGCTGAGCTACAGAACAAAATCTACAGGTAGGCACTTTGCAAAAAACACCTCTGTTTTCCTTCACAAATTTGGATGTGTCCACGTTGCGCTTTGGGGCGTTTTTTGTCGCGGGCGCTAGGCCTACCCACACAAGTGAGGTTTCATTTTTATCGGGAGACGTGGGGGAACTCTGGGTGGAAGGAAATTTGTGGCTCCTCTCATTTTCCAGAACTTTCTGCCACAGAAATGTTAGGAACATGTGTTTTTTTAGCCAAATTTTGAGGTTGCAAAGGATTCAGGGTAACAGAACCTGGTCCGAGCCACACAAGTCACCCCATCTTGGATTCCCCTAGGTCTCTAGTTTTCAGAAATGCACAGGTTTAGTAGGTTTCCCTAGGTGGCGGCTGAGCTACAAGCCAAAATGTACAGGTAGGCACTTTGCAAAAAACACCTCTGTTTTCCTTCACAAATTTGGATGTGTCCACGTTGTGCTTTGGGGCGTTTTCTGTCGCGGGCGCTAGGCCTACCCACACAAGTGAGGTATCATTTTTATCGGGAGACGTGGGGGAACGCTGGGTGGTAGGAAATTTGTGGCTCCTCTCAGATTCCAGAACTTTCTGCCACAGAAATGTTAGGAACATGTGTTTTTTTAGACAAATTTTGAGGTTTGCAAAGGATTCTGGGTAACAGAACCTGGTCCGAGCCACACAAGTCACCTCATCTTGGATTCCCCTAGGTCTCTAGTTTTCAGAAATGCACAGGTTTGGTAGGTTTCCCTAGGTGGCGGCTGAGCTACAGGCCATAATCTACAGGTAGGCACTTTGCAAAAAACACCTCTGTTTTCCTTCAAAAATTTGGCTGTGTCCACGTTGCGCTTTGGGGCATTTCCTGTCACGGGCGCTAGGCCTACCCACACAAGTGAGGTATCATTTTTATCAGGAGACGTTGGGGAACGCTGGGTGGAAGGAAATTCGTGGCTCCTCTCAGATTCCAGAACTTTCTGCCACAGAAATGTGAGGAACATGTGTTTTTTTAGCCAAATTGTGAGGTTTGCAAAGGATTCTGGGTAACAGAACCTGGTCCGAGCCACACAAGTCACCCCATCTTGGATTCCCCTAGGTCTCTAGTTTTCAGAAATGCACAGGTTTGGTAGGTTTCCCTAGGTGGCGGCTGAGCTACAGGCCAAAATCTACAGGTAGGCACTTTGCAAAAAACACCTCTGTTTCCCTTCAAAAATTTGTCTGTGTCCACGTTGCGCTTTGGGGCATTTCCTGTCACGGGCGCTAGGCCTACCCACACAAGAGAGGTATCATTTTTATCGGGAGACGTGGGGAAACGCTGGTGGAAGGAAATTTGTGGCTCCTCTCAGATTCCAGAACTTTCTGCCACAGAAATGTGAGGAACATGTGTTTTTTTAGCCAAATTTTGAGGTTTGCAAAGGATTCTGGGTAACAGTACCTGGTCTGAGCCACACAAGTCACCCCATCTTGGATTCCCCTAGGTCTCTAATTTTCAGGAATGCACAGGTTTGGTAGGTTTCCCTAGGTGGCGGCTGCGCTACAGGCCAAAATCTACATGTAGGCACTTTGCAAAAAACACCTCTGTTTTCCTTCACAAATTTGGATGTGTCCACGTTGCGCTTTGGGGCGTTTCCTGTCTCATGCGCTAGGCCTACCCACACATGTGAGGTATCATTTTTATCGTGAGACATGGGGGAACGCTGGGTGGAAGGAAATTCGTGGCTCCTCTCAGATTCCAGAACGTTCTGCCACAGAAATGTGAGGAACATGAGTTTTTTTAGCCAAATTTTGATGTTTGCAAAGGATTCTGGGTAACAGAACCCGGTCCGAGCCACACAAGTCACCCCATCTTGGATTCCCCTAGGTCTCTAGTTTTCAGAAATGCACAGGTTTGGTAAGTTTCCCTAGGCGGCGGCTGAGCTACAGGCCAAAATCTACAGGTAGGCACTTTGCAAAAAACACCTCAGTTTTCCTTCAGAAATGTGTCATTGTCCACGTTGCGCTTTGGGGCATTTCCTGTCACGGGCGCTAGGCCTACCCACACACGTGAGGTATGATTTTTATCGGGAGACGTGGGGGAACGCTGGGTGGAAGGAAATTCGTGGCTCCTCTCAGATTCCAGAACTTTCTGCCACAGAAATGTGAGGAACATGTGTTTTTTTAGCCAAATTTTGAGGTTTGCAAAGGATTCTGGGTAACAGAACCTGGTCCGAGCCACACAAGTCACCCCATCTTGGATTCCCCTAGGTCTCTAGTTTTCAGAAATGCACAGGTTTAGTAGGTTTCCCTAGGTGGCGGCTGAGCTACAAACCAAAATCTACAGGTAGGCACTTTGCAAAAAACACATCTGTTTTCCTTCACAAATTTGGATGTGTCCACGTTGCGCTTTGGGGCGTTTTCTGTCGCGGGCGCTAGGCTTACCCACACAAGTGAGGTATCATTTTTATCGGGAGACGTGGGGGAACGCTGGGTGGAAGGAAATTTGTGGCTCCTCTCAGATTCCAGAACTTTCTGCCACAGAAATGTGAGGAACCTGTGTTTTTTTAGCCAAATTTTGAGGTTTGCAAAGGATTCAGGGTAACAGAACCTGGTCCGAGCCACACAAGTCACCCCATCTTGGATTCCCCTAGGTCTCTAGTTTTCAGAAATGCACAGGTTTAGTAGGTTTCCCTAGGTGGCGGCTGAGCTACAAGCCAAAATGTACAGGTAGGCACTTTGCAAAAAACACCTCTGTTTTCCTTCACAAATTTGGATGTGTCCACGTTGTGCTTTGGGGCGTTTTCTGTCGCGGGCGCTAGGCCTACCCACACAAGTGAGGTATCATTTTTATCGGGAGACGTGGGGGAACGCTGGGTGGTAGGAAATTTGTGGCTCCTCTCAGATTCCAGAACCTTCTGCCACAGAAATGTTAGGAACATGTGTTTTTTTAGACAAATTTTGAGGTTTGCAAAGGATTCTGGGTAACAGAACCTGGTCCGAGCCACACAAGTCACCTCATCTTGGATTCCCCTAGGTCTCTAGTTTTCAGAAATGCACAGGTTTGGTAGGTTTCCCTAGGTGGCGGCTGAGCTACAGGCCATAATCTACAGGTAGGCACTTTGCAAAAAACACCTCTGTTTTCCTTCAAAAATTTGGCTGTGTCCACGTTGCGCTTTGGGGCATTTCCTGTCACGGGCGCTAGGCCTACCCACACAAGTGAGGTATCATTTTTATCAGGAGACGTTGGGGAACGCTGGGTGGAAGGAAATTCGTGGCTCCTCTCAGATTCCAGAACTTTCTGCCACAGAAATGTGAGGAACATGTGTTTTTTTAGCCAAATTGTGAGGTTTGCAAAGGATTCTGGGTAACAGAACCTGGTCCGAGCCACACAAGTCACCCCATCTTGGATTCCCCTAGGTCTCTAGTTTTCAGAAATGCACAGGTTTGGTAGGTTTCCCTAGGTGGCGGCTGAGCTACAGGCCAAAATCTACAGGTAGGCACTTTGCAAAAAACACCTCTGTTTCCCTTAAAAAATTTGTCTGTGTCCACGTTGCGCTTTGGGGTATTTCCTGTCACGGGCGCTAGGCCTACCCACACAAGTGAGGTATCATTTTTATCGGGAGACGTGGGGGAACGCTGGGTGGAAGGAAATTCGTGGCTCCTCTCAGATTCCAGAACTTTCTGCCACAGAAATGTGAGGAACATGTGTTTTTTTAGCCAAATTTTGAGGTTTGCAATGGATTCTGGGTAACAGAACCTGGTCCGAGCCACACAAGTCACCCCACCTTGGATTCCCTTAGGTCTCTAGTTTTCAGAAATGCACAGGTTTGGTAGGTTTCCCTAGGTGGCGGCTGAGCTACAGAACAAAATCTACAGGTAGGCACTTTGCAAAAAACACCTCTGTTTTCCTTCAAAAATGTGTCTGTGTCCACGTTGCGCTTTGGGGCATTTCCTGTCACGGGCGCTAGGCCTACCCACACAAGAGAGGTATCATTTTTATCGGGAGACGTGGGGAAACGCTGGGTGGAAGGAAATTTGTGGCTCCTCTCAGATTCCAGAACTTTCTGCCACAGAAATGTGAGGAACATGTGTTTTTTTAGCCAAATTTTGAGGTTTGCAAAGGATTCTGGGTAACAGTACCTGGTCTGAGCCACACAAGTCACCCCATCTTGGATTCCCCTAGGTCTCTAATTTTCAGGAATGCACAGGTTTGGTAGGTTTCCCTAGGTGGCGGCTGCGCTACAGGCCAAAATCTACATGTAGGCACTTTGCAAAAAACACCTCTGTTTTCCTTCACAAATTTGGATGTGTCCACGTTGCGCTTTGGGGCGTTTCCTGTCTCATGCGCTAGGCCTACCCACACATGTGAGGTATCATTTTTATCGTGAGACATGGGGGAACGCTGGGTGGAAGGAAATTCGTGGCTCCTCTCAGATTCCAGAACGTTCTGCCACAGAAATGTGAGGAACATGAGTTTTTTTAGCCAAATTTTGATGTTTGCAAAGGATTCTGGGTAACAGAACCTGGTCCGAGCCACACAAGTCACCCCATCTTGGATTCCCCTAGGTCTCTAGTTTTCAGAAATGCACAGGTTTGGTAAGTTTCCCTAGATGGCGGCTGAGCTACAAGCCAAAATCTACAGGTAGGCACTTTGCAAAAAACACCTCTGTTTTCCTTCAAAAATTTGGCTGTGTCTACGTTGCGCTTTGGGGCGTTTCGTGTCGCGGGCGCTAGGCCTACCCACACAAGTGAGGTATCATTTTTATCGGGAGACGTGGGGGAACGCTGGGTGGAAGGACATTTGTGGCTCCTTTCAGATTCTAGAACTTTCTGCCACAGAAATGTTAGGAACATGTGTTTTTTTAGCCAAATTTTGAGGTTTGCAAAGGATTCTGGGTAACAGAACCTGGTCCGAGCCACACAAGTCACCCCATCTTGGATTCCCCTAGGTCTCTAGTTTTCAGCAATGCACAGGTTTGGTAGGTTTCCCTAGGTGGCGGCTGAGCTACAGGCCATAATCTACAGGTAGGCACTTTGCAAAAAACACCTCTGTTTTCCTTCAAAAATTTGGCTGTGTCCACGTTGCGCTTTGGGGCATTTCCTGTCACGGGCGCTAGGCCTACCAACACAAGTGAGGTATCATTTTTATCGGGAGACGTGGGGGAACGCTGGGTGGAAGGAAATTCGTGGCTCCTCTCAGATTCCAGAACTTTCTGCCACAGAAATGTTAGGAACATGTGTTTTTTTAGCCAAATTGTGAGGTTTGCAAAGGATTCTGGGTAACAGAACCTGGTCCGAGCCACACAAGTCACCCCATCTTGGATTCCCCTAGGTCTCTAGTTTTCAGAAATGCACAGGTTTGGTAGGTTTTCCTAGGTGGCGGCTGAGCTACAGGCCAAAATCTACAGGTAGGCACTTTGCAAAAAACACCTCTGTTTTCCTTCAAAAATTTGTCTGTGTCCACGTTGCGCTTTGGGGCATTTCCTGTCACGGGCGCTAGGCCTACCCACACAAGAGAGGTATCATTTTTATCGGGAGACGTGGGGAAACGCTGGGTGGAAGGAAATTTGTGGCTCCTCTCAGATTCCAGAACTTTCTGCCACAGAAATGTGAGGATCATGTTTTTTTTTAGCCAAATTTTGAGGTTTGTAAAGGATTCTGGGTAACAGAACCTGGTCTGAGCCACACAAGTCACCCCATCTTGGATTCCCCTAGGTCTCTAATTTTCAGGAATGCACAGGTTTGGTAGGTTTCCCTAGGTGGCGGCTGCGCTACAGGCCAAAATCTACATGTAGGCACTTTGCAAAAAACACCTCTGTTTTCCTTCACAAATTTGGATGTGTCCACGTTGCGCTTTGGGGCGTTTCCTGTCTCATGCGCTAGGCCTACCCACACATGTGAGGTATCATTTTTATCGTGAGACATGGGGGAACGCTGGGTGGAAGGAAATTCGTGGCTCCTCTCAGATTCCAGAAAGTTCTGCCACAGAAATGTGAGGAACATGTGTTTTTTTAGCCAAATTTTGAGGTTTGCAAAGGATTCTGGGTAACAGAACCTGGTCCGAGCCACACAAGTCACCCCATCTTGGATTCCCCTAGGTCTCTAGTTTGCAGAAATGCACAGGTTTGGTAGGTTTCCCTAGGTGGCGGCTGAGCTACAAGCCAAAATCTACAGGTAGGCACTTTGCAAAAACACCTCTGTTTTCCTTCAAAAATTTGGCTGTGTCTACGTTGCGCTTTGGGGCGTTTCGTGTCGCGGGCGCTAGGCCTACCCACACAAGTGAGGTATCATTTTTATCGAGAGACGTGGGGGAACGCTGGGTGGAAGGACATTTGTGGCTCCTCTCAGATTCCAGAACTTTCTGCCACAGAAATGTTAGGAACATGTGATTTTTTAGCCAAATTTTGAGGTTTGCAAAGGATTCTGGGTAACAGAACCTGATCCGAGCCACACAAGTCACCCCATCTTTCCCCTAGCATTCCCCTAGGTCTCTAGTTTTCAGAAATGCACAGGTTTGGTAGGTTTCCCTAGGTGGCGGCTGAGCTACAGGCCATAATCTACAGGTAGGCACTTTGCAAAAAACACCTCTGTTTTCCTTCAAAAATTTGGCTGTGTCCACGTTGCGCTTTGGGGCATTTCCTGTCACGGGCGCTAGGCCTACCCACACAAGTGAGGTATCATTTTTATCGGGAGACATGGGGGAACGCTGGGTGGAAGGAAATTCGTGGCTCCTCTCAGATTCCAGAACTTTCTGCCACAGAAATGTGAGGAACATGTGTTTTTTTAGCCAAACTGTGAGGTTTGCAAAGGATTCTGGGTAACAGAACCTGGTCCGAGCCACACAAGTCACCCCATCTTGGATTCCCCTAGGTCTCTAGTTTTCAGGAATGCACAGGTTTGGTACGTTTCCCTAGGTGGCGGCTGAGCTACAGGCCAAAATCTACATGTAGGCACTTTGCAAAAAACACCTCTGTTTTCCTTCACAAATTTGGATGTGTACACGTTGCGCTTTGGGGCGTTTCCTGTCTCATGCGCTAGGCCTACCCACACATGTGAGGTATCATTTTTATCGTGAGACATGGGGGAAGGCTGGGTGGAAGGAAATTCGTGGCTCCTCTCAGATTCCAGAAAGTTCTGCCACAGAAATGTGAGGAACATGAGTTTTTTTAGCCAAATTTTGATGTTTGCAAGGGATTCTGCGTAACAGAACCTGGTCCGAGCCACACAAGTCACCCCATCTTGGATTCCCCTAGGTCTCTCGTTTTCAGAAATGCACAGGTTTGGTAAGTTTCCCTAGGCGGCGGCTGAGCTACAGGCCAAAATCCACAGGTAGGCACTTTGCAAAAAACACCTCAGTTTTCCTTCTAAAATGTGTCTGTGTCCACGTTGCGCTTTGGGGCATTTCCTGTCACGGGCGCTAGGCCTACCCACACAAGTGAGGTATCATTTTTATCGGGAGACGTGGGGGAACGCTGGGTGGAAGGAAATTCGTGGCTCCTCTCAGATTCCAGAACTTTCTGCCACAGAAATGTGAGGAACATGTGTTTTTTTTTAGCCAAATTTTGAGGTTTGCAATGGATTCTGGGTAACAGAACCTGGTCCGAGCCACACAAGTCACCCCATCTTGGATTCCCCTAGGTCTCTAGTTTTTAGAAATGCACAGGTTTGGTAGGTTTCCCTAGGTGGCGGCTGAGCTAAAAGCCAAAATCTACAGGTTAGGCACTTTGCAAAAAACACCTCTGTTTTCCTTCACAAATTTGGATGTGTCCACGTTGCGCTTTGGGGCGTTTTCTGTCGCGGGCGCTAGGCCTACCCACACAAGTGAGGGATCATTTTTATCGGGAGACGTGGGGGAACGCTGGGTGGAAGGAAATTTGTAGCTCCTCTCAGAATCCAGAACTTTCTGCCACAGAAATGTGAGGAACATGTGTTTTTTTAGCCAAATTTTGAGGTTTGCAAAGGATTCTGGGTAACAGAACCTGGTCCGAGCCACACAAGTCACCCCATCTTGGATTCCCCTAGGTCTCTAGTTTTCAGAAATGCACAGCTTTGGTAGGTTTCCCTAGGTGGCGGCTGAGCTAAAAGCCAAAATCTACAGGTAGGCACTTTGCAAAAAACACCTCTGTTTCCCTTCACAAATTTTGATGTGTCCACGTTGCGCTTTGGGGCGTTTTCTGTCGTGGGCGCTAGGCCTACCCACACAAGTGAGGTATCATTTTTATCGGGAGACGTGGGGGAACTCTGGGTGGAAGGAAATTTGTGGCTCCTCTCAGATTCCAGAACTTTCTGCCACAGAAATGTTAGGAACATGTGTTTTTTTAGCCAAATTTTGAGGTTTGCAAAGGATTCTGGGTAACAGAACCTGGTCCGAGCCACACAAGTCACCCCATCTTGGATTCCCCTAGGTCTCTAGTTTGCAGAAATGCACAGGTTTGGTAGGTTTCCCTAGGTGGCGGCTGAGCTACAAGCCAAAATCTACAGGTAGGCACTTTGCAAAAACACCTCTGTTTTCCTTAAAAAATTTGGCTGTGTCTACGTTGCGCTTTGGGGCGTTTCGTGTCGCGGGCGCTAGGCCTACCCACACAAGTGAGGTATCATTTTTATCGGGAGACGTGGGGGAACGCTGGGTGGAAGGACATTTGTGGCTCCTTTCATATTCCAGAACTTTCTGCCATAGAAATTTTAGGAACATGTGTTTTTTTAGCCAAATTTTGAGGTTTGCAAAGGATTCTGGGTAACAGAACCTGGTCCGAGCCACACAAGTCACCCCATCTTGGATTCCCCTATGTCTCTAGTTTTCAGAAATGCACAGGTTTGGTAGGTTTCCCTAGGTGGCGGCTGAGCTACAGGCCATAATCTACAGGTAGGCACTTTTCAAAAAACACCTCTGTTTTCCTTCAAAAATTTGGCTGTGTCCACGTTGCGCTTTGGGGCATTTCCTGTCACGGGCGCTAGGCCTACCCACACAAGTGAGGTATCATTTTTATCGGGAGACGTGGGGGAACGCTGGGTGGAAGGAAATTCGTGGCTCCTCTCAGATTCCAGAACCTTCTGCCACAGAAATGTGAGGAACATGTGTTTTTTTAGCCAAATTGTGAGGTTTGCAAAGGATTCTGGGTAACAGAACCTGGTCCGAGCCACACAAGTCACCCCATCTTGGATTCCCCTAGGTCTCTAATTTTCAGGAATGCACAGGTTTGGTAGGTTTCCCTAGGTGGCGGCTGCGCTACAGGCCAAAATCTACATGTAGGCACTTTGCAAAAAACACCTCTGTTTTCCTTCACAAATTTGGATGTGTCCACGTTGTGCTTTGGGGCGTTTCCTGTCTCATGCGCTAGGCCTACCCACACATGTGAGGTATCATTTTTATCGTGAGACATGGGGGAACGCTGGGTGGAAGGAAATTCGTGGCTCCTCTCAGATTCCAGAACGTTCTGCCACAGAAATGTGAGGAACATGAGTTTTTTTAGCCAAATTTTGATGTTTGCAAAGGATTCTGGGTAACAGAACCTGGTCCGAGCCACACAAGTCACCCCATCTTGGATTCCCCTAGGTCTCTAGTTTTCAGAAATGCACAGGTTTGGTAAGTTTCCTTAGGCGGCGGCTGAGCAACAGGCCAAAATCTACAGGTAGGCACTTTGCAAAAAACACCTCCGTTTTCCTTCAAAAATGTGTCTGTGTCCACGTTGCGCTTTGGGGCATTTCCTGTCACGGGCGCTAGGCCTACCCACACAAGTGAGGTATCATTTTTATCGGGAGACGTGGGGGAACGCTGGGTGGAAGGAAATTCGTGGCTCCTCTCAGATTCCAGAACTTTCTGCCACAGAAATGTGAGGAACATGTGTTTTTTTAGCCAAATTTTGAGGTTTGCAAAGGATTCTGGGTAACAGAACCTGGTCCGAGCCACACAAGTCACCCCATCTTGGATTCCCCTAGGTCTCTAGTTTTCAGAAATGCACAGGTTTAGTAGGTTTCCCTAGGTGGCGGCTGAGCTACAAGCCAAAATCTACAGGTAGGCACTTTGCAAAAAACACATCTGTTTTCCTTCACAAATTTGGATGTGTCCACGTTGCGCTTTGGGGCGTTTTCTGTCGCGGGCGCTAGGCCTACCCACACAAGTGAGGTATCATTTTTATCGGGAGACGTGGGGGAACGCTGGGTGGAAGGAAATTTGTGGCTCCTCTCAGATTCCAGAACTTTCTGCCACAGAAATGTGAGGAACCTGTGTTTTTTTAGCCAAATTTTGAGGTTTGCAAAGGATTCTGGGTAACAGAACCTGGTCCGAGCCACACAAGTCACCCCATCTTGGATTCCCCTAGGTCTCTAGTTTTCAGAAATGCACAGGTTTGGAAGGTTTCCCTAGGTGGCGACTGAGCTACAGGCCATAATCTACAGGTAGGCACTTTGCAAAAAACACCTCTGTTTTCCTTCAAAAATTTGGCTGTGTCCACGTTGCGCTTTGGGGCATTTCCTGTCACGGGCGCTAGGCCTACCCACACAAGTGAGGTATCATTTTTATCGGGAGACGTGGGGGAACGCTGGGTGGAAGGAAATTCGTGGCTCCTCTCAGATTCCAGAACTTTCTGCCACAGAAATGTGAGGAACATGTGTTTTTTTAGCCAAATTGTGAGGTTTGCAAAGGATTCTGGGTAACAGAACCTGGTCCGAGCCACACAAGTCACCCCATCTTGGATTCCCCTAGGTCTCTAGTTTTCAGAAATGCACAGGTTTGGTAGGTTTCCCTAGGTGGCGGCTGAGCTACAGGCCAAAATCTACAGGTAGGCACTTTGCAAAAAACACCTCTGTTTCCCTTCAAAAATTTGTCTGTGTCCACGTTGCGCTTTGGGGCATTTCCTGTCACGGGCGCTAGGCCTACCCACACAAGTGAGGTATCATTTTTATCGGGAGACGTAGGGGAACGCTGGGTGGTAGGAAATTCGTGGCTCCTCTCAGATTCCAGAACTTTCTGCCACAGAAATGTGAGGAACATGTGTTTTTTTAGCCAAATTTTGAGGTTTGCAATGGATTCTGGGTAACAGAACCTGGTCCGAGCCACACAAGTCACCCCACCTTGGATTCCCTTAGGTCTCTAGTTTTCAGAAATGCACAGGTTTGGTAGGTTTCCCTAGGTGGCGGCTGAGCTACAGAACAAAATCTACAGGTAGGCACTTTGCAAAAAACACCTCTGTTTTCCTTCACAAATTTGGATGTGTCCACGTTGCGCTTTGGGGCGTTTTTTGTCGCGGGCGCTAGGCCTACCCACACAAGTGAGGTTTCATTTTTATCGGGAGACGTGGGGGAACTCTGGGTGGAAGGAAATTTGTGGCTCCTCTCATTTTCCAGAACTTTCTGCCACAGAAATGTTAGGAACATGTGTTTTTTTAGCCAAATTTTGAGGTTGCAAAGGATTCTGGGTAACAGAACCTGGTCCGAGCCACACAAGTCACCCCATCCTGGATTCCCCTAGGTCTCTAGTTTTCAGAAATGCACAGGTTTAGTAGGTTTCCCTAGGTGGCGGCTGAGCTACAAGCCAAAATCTACAGGTAGGCACTTTGCAAAAAACACATCTGTTTTCCTTCACAAATTTGGATGTGTCCACGTTGCGCTTTGGGGCGTTTTCTGTCGCGGGCGCTAGGCCTACCCACACAAGTGAGGTATCATTTTTATCGGGAGACGTGGGGGAACGCTGGGTGGAAGGAAATTTGTGGCTCCTCTCAGATTCCAGAACTTTCTGCCACAGAAATGTGAGGAACCTGTGTTTTTTTAGCCACATTTTGAGGTTTGCAAAGGATTCTGGGTAACAGAACCTGGTCCGAGCCACACAAGTCACCCCATCTTGGATTCCCCTAGGTCTCTAGTTTTCAGAAATGCACAGGTTTGGTAGGTTTCCCTAGGTGGCGGCTGAGCTACAGGCCATAATCTACAGGTAGGCACTTTGCAAAAAACACCTCTGTTTTCCTTCAAAAATTTGGCTGTGTCCACGTTGCGCTTTGGGGCATTTCCTGTCACGGGCGCTAGGCCTACCCACACAAGTGAGGTATCATTTTTATCGGGAGACGTGGGGGAACGCTGGGTGGAAGGAAATTCGTGGCTCCTCTCAGATTCCAGAACTTTCTGCCACAGAAATGTGAGGAACATGTGTTTTTTTAGCCAAATTGTGAGGTTTGCAAAGGATTCTGGGTAACAGAACCTGGTCCGAGCCACACAAGTCACCCCATCTTGGATTCTCCTAGGTCTCTAGTGTTCAGAAATGCACAGGTTTGGTAGGTTTTCCTAGGTGGCGGCTGAGCTACAGGCCAAAATCTACAGGTAGGCACTTTGCAAAAAACACCTCTGTTTTCCTTCAAAAATTTGTCTGTGTCCACGTTGCGCTTTGGGGCATTTCCTGTCACGGGCGCTAGGCCTACCCACACAAGAGAGGTATCATTTTTATCGGGAGACGTGGGGAAACGCTGGTGGAAGGAAATTTGTGGCTCCTCTCAGATTCCAGAACTTTCTGCCACAGAAATGTGAGGAACATGTGTTTTTTTAGCCAAATTTTGAGGTTTGCAAAGGATTCTGGGTAACAGTACCTGGTCTGAGCCACACAAGTCACCCCATCTTGGATTCCCCTAGGTCTCTAATTTTCAGGAATGCACAGGTTTGGTAGGTTTCCCTAGGTGGCGGCTGCGCTACAGGCCAAAATCTACATGGAGGCACTTTGCAAAAAACACCTCTGTTTTCCTTCACAAATTTGGATGTGTCCACGTTGCGCTTTGGGGCGTTTCCTGTCTCATGCGCTAGGCCTACCCACACATGTGAGGTATCATTTTTATCGTGAGACATGGGGGAACGCTGGGTGGAAGGAAATTCGTGGCTCCTCTCAGATTCCAGAACGTTCTGCCACAGAAATGTGAGGAACATGAGTTTTTTTAGCCAAATTTTGATGTTTGCAAAGGATTCTGGGTAACAGAACCCGGTCCGAGCCACACAAGTCACCCCATCTTGGATTCCCCTAGGTCTCTAGTTTTCAGAAATGCACAGGTTTGGTAAGTTTCCCTAGGCGGCGGCTGAGCTACAGGCCAAAATCTACAGGTAGGCACTTTGCAAAAAACACCTCAGTTTTCCTTCAGAAATGTGTCATTGTCCACGTTGCGCTTTGGGGCATTTCCTGTCACGGGCGCTAGGCCTACCCACACACGTGAGGTATGATTTTTATCGGGAGACGTGGGGGAACGCTGGGTGGAAGGAAATTCGTGGCTCCTCTCAGATTCCAGAACTTTCTGCCACAGAAATGTGAGGAACATGTGTTTTTTTAGCCAAATTTTGAGGTTTGCAAAGGATTCTGGGTAACAGAACCTGGTCCGAGCCACACAAGTTACCCCATCTTGGATTCCCCTAGGTCTCTAGTTTTCAGAAATGCACAGGTTTAGTAGGTTTCCCTAGGTGGCGGCTGAGCTACAAACCAAAATCTACAGGTAGGCACTTTGCAAAAAACACATCTGTTTTCCTTCACAAATTTGGATGTGTCCACGTTGCGCTTTGGGGCGTTTTCTGTCGCGGGCGCTAGGCCTACCCACACAAGTGAGGTATCATTTTTATCGGGAGACGTGGGGGAACGCTGGGTGGAAGGAAATTTGTGGCTCCTCTCAGATTCCAGAACTTTCTGCCACAGAAATGTGAGGAACCTGTGTTTTTTTAGCCAAATTTTGAGGTTTGCAAAGGATTCAGGGTAACAGAACCTGGTCCGAGCCACACAAGTCACCCCATCTTGGATTCCCCTAGGTCTCTAGTTTTCAGAAATGCACAGGTTTAGTAGGTTTCCCTAGGTGGCGGCTGAGCTACAAGCCAAAATGTACAGGTAGGCACTTTGCAAAAAACACCTCTGTTTTCCTTCACAAATTTGGATGTGTCCACGTTGTGCTTTGGGGCGTTTTCTGTCGCGGGCGCTAGGCCTACCCACACAAGTGAGGTATCATTTTTATCGGGAGACGTGGGGGAACGCTGGGTGGTAGGAAATTTGTGGCTCCTCTCAGATTCCAGAACTTTCTGCCACAGAAATGTTAGGAACATGTGTTTTTTTAGACAAATTTTGAGGTTTGCAAAGGATTCTGGGTAACAGAACCTGGTCCGAGCCACACAAGTCACCTCATCTTGGATTCCCCTAGGTCTCTAGTTTTCAGAAATGCACAGGTTTGGTAGGTTTCCCTAGGTGGCGGCTGAGCTACAGGCCATAATCTACAGGTAGGCACTTTGCAAAAAACACCTCTGTTTTCCTTCAAAAATTTGGCTGTGTCCACGTTGCGCTTTGGGGCATTTCCTGTCACGGGCGCTAGGCCTACCCACACAAGTGAGGTATCATTTTTATCAGGAGACGTTGGGGAACGCTGGGTGGAAGGAAATTCGTGGCTCCTCTCAGATTCCAGAACTTTCTGCCACAGAAATGTGAGGAACATGTGTTTTTTTAGCCAAATTGTGAGGTTTGCAAAGGATTCTGGGTAACAGAACCTGGTCCGAGCCACACAAGTCACCCCATCTTGGATTCCCCTAGGTCTCTAGTTTTCAGAAATGCACAGGTTTGGTAGGTTTCCCTAGGTGGCGGCTGAGCTACAGGCCAAAATCTACAGGTAGGCACTTTGCAAAAAACACCTCTGTTTCCCTTCAAAAATTTGTCTGTGTCCACGTTGCGCTTTGGGGCATTTCCTGTCACGGGCGCTAGGCCTACCCACACAAGAGAGGTATCATTTTTATCGGGAGACGTGGGGAAACGCTGGTGGAAGGAAATTTGTGGCTCCTCTCAGATTCCAGAACTTTCTGCCACAGAAATGTGAGGAACATGTGTTTTTTTAGCCAAATTTTGAGGTTTGCAAAGGATTCTGGGTAACAGTACCTGGTCTGAGCCACACAAGTCACCCCATCTTGGATTCCCCTAGGTCTCTAATTTTCAGGAATGCACAGGTTTGGTAGGTTTCCCTAGGTGGCGGCTGCGCTACAGGCCAAAATCTACATGTAGGCACTTTGCAAAAAACACCTCTGTTTTCCTTCACAAATTTGGATGTGTCCACGTTGCGCTTTGGGGCGTTTCCTGTCTCATGCGCTAGGCCTACCCACACATGTGAGGTATCATTTTTATCGTGAGACATGGGGGAACGCTGGGTGGAAGGAAATTCGTGGCTCCTCTCAGATTCCAGAACGTTCTGCCACAGAAATGTGAGGAACATGAGTTTTTTTAGCCAAATTTTGATGTTTGCAAAGGATTCTGGGTAACAGAACCCGGTCCGAGCCACACAAGTCACCCCATCTTGGATTCCCCTAGGTCTCTAGTTTTCAGAAATGCACAGGTTTGGTAAGTTTCCCTAGGCGGCGGCTGAGCTACAGGCCAAAATCTACAGGTAGGCACTTTGCAAAAAACACCTCAGTTTTCCTTCAGAAATGTGTCATTGTCCACGTTGCGCTTTGGGGCATTTCCTGTCACGGGCGCTAGGCCTACCCACACACGTGAGGTATGATTTTTATCGGGAGACGTGGGGGAACGCTGGGTGGAAGGAAATTCGTGGCTCCTCTCAGATTCCAGAACTTTCTGCCACAGAAATGTGAGGAACATGTGTTTTTTTAGCCAAATTTTGAGGTTTGCAAAGGATTCTGGGTAACAGAACCTGGTCCGAGCCACACAAGTCACCCCATCTTGGATTCCCCTAGGTCTCTAGTTTTCAGAAATGCACAGGTTTAGTAGGTTTCCCTAGGTGGCGGCTGAGCTACAAACCAAAATCTACAGGTAGGCACTTTGCAAAAAACACATCTGTTTTCCTTCACAAATTTGGATGTGTCCACGTTGCGCTTTGGGGCGTTTTCTGTCGCGGGCGCTAGGCCTACCCACACAAGTGAGGTATCATTTTTATCGGGAGACGTGGGGGAACGCTGGGTGGAAGGAAATTTGTGGCTCCTCTCAGATTCCAGAACTTTCTGCCACAGAAATGTGAGGAACCTGTGTTTTTTTAGCCAAATTTTGAGGTTTGCAAAGGATTCAGGGTAACAGAACCTGGTCCGAGCCACACAAGTCACCCCATCTTGGATTCCCCTAGGTCTCTAGTTTTCAGAAATGCACAGGTTTAGTAGGTTTCCCTAGGTGGCGGCTGAGCTACAAGCCAAAATGTACAGGTAGGCACTTTGCAAAAAACACCTCTGTTTTCCTTCACAAATTTGGATGTGTCCACGTTGTGCTTTGGGGCGTTTTCTGTCACGGGCGCTAGGCCTACCCACACAAGTGAGGTATCATTTTTATCGGGAGACGTGGGGGAACGCTGGGTGGTAGGAAATTTGTGGCTCCTCTCAGATTCCAGAACCTTCTGCCACAGAAATGTTAGGAACATGTGTTTTTTTAGACAAATTTTGAGGTTTGCAAAGGATTCTGGGTAACAGAACCTGGTCCGAGCCACACAAGTCACCTCATCTTGGATTCCCCTAGGTCTCTAGTTTTCAGAAATGCACAGGTTTGGTAGGTTTCCCTAGGTGGCGGCTGAGCTACAGGCCATAATCTACAGGTAGGCACTTTGCAAAAAACACCTCTGTTTTCCTTCAAAAATTTGGCTGTGTCCACGTTGCGCTTTGGGGCATTTCCTGTCACGGGCGCTAGGCCTACCCACACAAGTGAGGTATCATTTTTATCAGGAGACGTTGGGGAACGCTGGGTGGAAGGAAATTCGTGGCTCCTCTCAGATTCCAGAACTTTCTGCCACAGAAATGTGAGGAACATGTGTTTTTTTAGCCAAATTGTGAGGTTTGCAAAGGATTCTGGGTAACAGAACCTGGTCCGAGCCACACAAGTCACCCCATCTTGGATTCCCCTAGGTCTCTAGTTTTCAGAAATGCACAGGTTTGGTAGGTTTCCCTAGGTGGCGGCTGAGCTACAGGCCAAAATCTACAGGTAGGCACTTTGCAAAAAACACCTCTGTTTCCCTTAAAAAATGTGTCTGTGTCCACGTTGCGCTTTGGGGTATTTCCTGTCACGGGCGCTAGGCCTACCCACACAAGTGAGGTATCATTTTTATCGGGAGACGTGGGGGAACGCTGGGTGGAAGGAAATTCGTGGCTCCTCTCAGATTCCAGAACTTTCTGCCACAGAAATGTGAGGAACATGTGTTTTTTTAGCCAAATTTTGAGGTTTGCAATGGATTCTGGGTAACAGAACCTGGTCCGAGCCACACAAGTCACCCCACCTTGGATTCCCTTAGGTCTCTAGTTTTCAGAAATGCACAGGTTTGGTAGGTTTCCCTAGGTGGCGGCTGAGCTACAGAACAAAATCTACAGGTAGGCACTTTGCAAAAAACACCTCTGTTTTCCTTCAAAAATGTGTCTGTGTCCACGTTGCGCTTTGGGGCATTTCCTGTCACGGGCGCTAGGCCTACCCACACAAGAGAGGTATCATTTTTATCGGGAGACGTGGGGAAACGCTGGGTGGAAGGAAATTTGTGGCTCCTCTCAGATTCCAGAACTTTCTGCCACAGAAATGTGAGGAACATGTGTTTTTTTAGCCAAATTTTGAGGTTTGCAAAGGATTCTGGGTAACAGTACCTGGTCTGAGCCACACAAGTCACCCCATCTTGGATTCCCCTAGGTCTCTAATTTTCAGGAATGCACAGGTTTGGTAGGTTTCCCTAGGTGGCGGCTGCGCTACAGGCCAAAATCTACATGTAGGCACTTTGCAAAAAACACCTCTGTTTTCCTTCACAAATTTGGATGTGTCCACGTTGCGCTTTGGGGCGTTTCCTGTCTCATGCGCTAGGCCTACCCACACATGTGAGGTATCATTTTTATCGTGAGACATGGGGGAACGCTGGGTGGAAGGAAATTCGTGGCTCCTCTCAGATTCCAGAACGTTCTGCCACAGAAATGTGAGGAACATGAGTTTTTTTAGCCAAATTTTGATGTTTGCAAAGGATTCTGGGTAACAGAACCTGGTCCGAGCCACACAAGTCACCCCATCTTGGATTCCCCTAGGTCTCTAGTTTTCAGAAATGCACAGGTTTGGTAAGTTTCCCTAGATGGCGGCTGAGCTACAAGCCAAAATCTACAGGTAGGCACTTTGCAAAAAACACCTCTGTTTTCCTTCAAAAATTTGGCTGTGTCTACGTTGCGCTTTGGGGCGTTTCGTGTCGCGGGCGCTAGGCCTACCCACACAAGTGAGGTATCATTTTTATCGGGAGACGTGGGGGAACGCTGGGTGGAAGGACATTTGTGGCTCCTTTCAGATTCTAGAACTTTCTGCCACAGAAATGTTAGGAACATGTGTTTTTTTAGCCAAATTTTGAGGTTTGCAAAGGATTCTGGGTAACAGAACCTGGTCCGAGCCACACAAGTCACCCCATCTTGGATTCCCCTAGGTCTCTAGTTTTCAGCAATGCACAGGTTTGGTAGGTTTCCCTAGGTGGCGGCTGAGCTACAGGCCATAATCTACAGGTAGGCACTTTGCAAAAAACACCTCTGTTTTCCTTCAAAAATTTGGCTGTGTCCACGTTGCGCTTTGGGGCATTTCCTGTCACGGGCGCTAGGCCTACCCACACAAGTGAGGTATCATTTTTATCGGGAGACGTGGGGGAACGCTGGGTGGAAGGAAATTCGTGGCTCCTCTCAGATTCCAGAACTTTCTGCCACAGAAATGTTAGGAACATGTGTTTTTTTAGCCAAATTGTGAGGTTTGCAAAGGATTCTGGGTAACAGAACCTGGTCCGAGCCACACAAGTCACCCCATCTTGGATTCCCCTAGGTCTCTAGTTTTCAGAAATGCACAGGTTTGGTAGGTTTTCCTAGGTGGCGGCTGAGCTACAGGCCAAAATCTACAGGTAGGCACTTTGCAAAAAACACCTCTGTTTTCCTTCAAAAATTTGTCTGTGTCCACGTTGCGCTTTGGGGCATTTCCTGTCACGGGCGCTAGACCTACCCACACAAGAGAGGTATCATTTTTATCGGGAGACGTGGGGAAACGCTGGGTGGAAGGAAATTTGTGGCTCCTCTCAGATTCCAGAACTTTCTGCCACAGAAATGTGAGGATCATGTTTTTTTTTAGCCAAATTTTGAGGTTTGTAAAGGATTCTGGGTAACAGAACCTGGTCTGAGCCACACAAGTCACCCCATCTTGGATTCCCCTAGGTCTCTAATTTTCAGGAATGCACAGGTTTGGTAGGTTTCCCTAGGTGGCGGCTGCGCTACAGGCCAAAATCTACATGTAGGCACTTTGCAAAAAACACCTCTGTTTTCCTTCACAAATTTGGATGTGTCCACGTTGCGCTTTGGGGCGTTTCCTGTCTCATGCGCTAGGCCTACCCACACATGTGAGGTATCATTTTTATCGTGAGACATGGGGGAACGCTGGGTGGAAGGAAATTCGTGGCTCCTCTCAGATTCCAGAAAGTTCTGCCACAGAAATGTGAGGAACATGTGTTTTTTTAGCCAAATTTTGAGGTTTGCAAAGGATTCTGGGTAACAGAACCTGGTCCGAGCCACACAAGTCACCCCATCTTGGATTCCCCTAGGTCTCTAGTTTGCAGAAATGCACAGGTTTGGTAGGTTTCCCTAGGTGGCGGCTGAGCTACAAGCCAAAATCTACAGGTAGGCACTTTGCAAAAACACCTCTGTTTTCCTTCAAAAATTTGGCTGTGTCTACGTTGCGCTTTGGGGCGTTTCGTGTCGCGGGCGCTAGGCCTACCCACACAAGTGAGGTATCATTTTTATCGAGAGACGTGGGGGAACGCTGGGTGGAAGGACATTTGTGGCTCCTCTCAGATTCCAGAACTTTCTGCCACAGAAATGTTAGGAACATGTGATTTTTTAGCCAAATTTTGAGGTTTGCAAAGGATTCTGGGTAACAGAACCTGATCCGAGCCACACAAGTCACCCCATCTTTCCCCTAGCATTCCCCTAGGTCTCTAGTTTTCAGAAATGCACAGGTTTGGTAGGTTTCCCTAGGTGGCGGCTGAGCTACAGGCCATAATCTACAGGTAGGCACTTTGCAAAAAACACCTCTGTTTTCCTTCAAAAATTTGGCTGTGTCCACGTTGCGCTTTGGGGCATTTCCTGTCACGGGCGCTAGGCCTACCCACACAAGTGAGGTATCATTTTTATCGGGAGACATGGGGGAACGCTGGGTGGAAGGAAATTCGTGGCTCCTCTCAGATTCCAGAACTTTCTGCCACAGAAATGTGAGGAACATGTGTTTTTTTAGCCAAACTGTGAGGTTTGCAAAGGATTCTGGGTAACAGAACCTGGTCCGAGCCACACAAGTCACCCCATCTTGGATTCCCCTAGGTCTCTAGTTTTCAGGAATGCACAGGTTTGGTACGTTTCCCTAGGTGGCGGCTGAGCTACAGGCCAAAATCTACATGTAGGCACTTTGCAAAAAACACCTCTGTTTTCCTTCACAAATTTGGATGTGTACACGTTGCGCTTTGGGGCGTTTCCTGTCTCATGCGCTAGGCCTACCCACACATGTGAGGTATCATTTTTATCGTGAGACATGGGGGAAGGCTGGGTGGAAGGAAATTCGTGGCTCCTCTCAGATTCCAGAAAGTTCTGCCACAGAAATGTGAGGAACATGTGTTTTTTTAGCCAAACTGTGAGGTTTGCAAAGGATTCTGGGTAACAGAACCTGGTCCGAGCCACACAAGTCACCCCATCTTGGATTCCCCTAGGTCTCTCGTTTTCAGAAATGCACAGGTTTGGTAAGTTTCCCTAGGCGGCGGCTGAGCTACAGGCCAAAATCCACAGGTAGGCACTTTGCAAAAAACACCTCAGTTTTCCTTCTAAAATGTGTCTGTGTCCACGTTGCGCTTTGGGGCATTTCCTGTCACGGGCGCTAGGCCTACCCACACAAGTGAGGTATCATTTTTATCGGGAGACGTGGGGGAACGCTGGGTGGAAGGAAATTCGTGGCTCCTCTCAGATTCCAGAACTTTCTGCCACAGAAATGTGAGGAACATGTGTTTTTTTTTAGCCAAATTTTGAGGTTTGCAATGGATTCTGGGTAACAGAACCTGGTCCGAGCCACACAAGTCACCCCATCTTGGATTCCCCTAGGTCTCTAGTTTTTAGAAATGCACAGGTTTGGTTGGTTTCCCTAGGTGGCGGCTGAGCTAAAAGCCAAAATCTACAGGTTAGGCACTTTGCAAAAAACACCTCTGTTTTCCTTCACAAATTTGGATGTGTCCACGTTGCGCTTTGGGGCGTTTTCTGTCGCGGGCGCTAGGCCTACCCACACAAGTGAGGGATCATTTTTATCGGGAGACGTGGGGGAACGCTGGGTGGAAGGAAATTTGTAGCTCCTCTCAGAATCCAGAACTTTCTGCCACAGAAATGTGAGGAACATGTGTTTTTTTAGCCAAATTTTGAGGTTTGCAAAGGATTCTGGGTAACAGAACCTGGTCCGAGCCACACAAGTCACCCCATCTTGGATTCCCCTAGGTCTCTAGTTTGCAGAAATGCACAGGTTTGGTAGGTTTCCCTAGGTGGCGGCTGAGCTACAAGCCAAAATCTACAGGTAGGCACTTTGCAAAAACACCTCTGTTTTCCTTCAAAAATTTGGCTGTGTCTACGTTGCGCTTTGGGGCGTTTCGTGTCGCGGGCGCTAGGCCTACCCACACAAGTGAGGTATCATTTTTATCGAGAGACGTGGGGGAACGCTGGGTGGAAGGACATTTGTGGCTCCTCTCAGATTCCAGAACTTTCTGCCACAGAAATGTTAGGAACATGTGATTTTTTAGCCAAATTTTGAGGTTTGCAAAGGATTCTGGGTAACAGAACCTGATCCGAGCCACACAAGTCACCCCATCTTTCCCCTAGCATTCCCCTAGGTCTCTAGTTTTCAGAAATGCACAGGTTTGGTAGGTTTCCCTAGGTGGCGGCTGAGCTACAGGCCATAATCTACAGGTAGGCACTTTGCAAAAAACACCTCTGTTTTCCTTCAAAAATTTGGCTGTGTCCACGTTGCGCTTTGGGGCATTTCCTGTCACGGGCGCTAGGCCTACCCACACAAGTGAGGTATCATTTTTATCGGGAGACATGGGGGAACGCTGGGTGGAAGGAAATTCGTGGCTCCTCTCAGATTCCAGAACTTTCTGCCACAGAAATGTGAGGAACATGTGTTTTTTTAGCCAAACTGTGAGGTTTGCAAAGGATTCTGGGTAACAGAACCTGGTCCGAGCCACACAAGTCACCCCATCTTGGATTCCCCTAGGTCTCTAGTTTTCAGGAATGCACAGGTTTGGTACGTTTCCCTAGGTGGCGGCTGAGCTACAGGCCAAAATCTACATGTAGGCACTTTGCAAAAAACACCTCTGTTTTCCTTCACAAATTTGGATGTGTACACGTTGCGCTTTGGGGCGTTTCCTGTCTCATGCGCTAGGCCTACCCACACATGTGAGGTATCATTTTTATCGTGAGACATGGGGGAAGGCTGGGTGGAAGGAAATTCGTGGCTCCTCTCAGATTCCAGAAAGTTCTGCCACAGAAATGTGAGGAACATGTGTTTTTTTAGCCAAACTGTGAGGTTTGCAAAGGATTCTGGGTAACAGAACCTGGTCCGAGCCACACAAGTCACCCCATCTTGGATTCCCCTAGGTCTCTCGTTTTCAGAAATGCACAGGTTTGGTAAGTTTCCCTAGGCGGCGGCTGAGCTACAGGCCAAAATCCACAGGTAGGCACTTTGCAAAAAACACCTCAGTTTTCCTTCTAAAATGTGTCTGTGTCCACGTTGCGCTTTGGGGCATTTCCTGTCACGGGCGCTAGGCCTACCCACACAAGTGAGGTATCATTTTTATCGGGAGACGTGGGGGAACGCTGGGTGGAAGGAAATTCGTGGCTCCTCTCAGATTCCAGAACTTTCTGCCACAGAAATGTGAGGAACATGTGTTTTTTTTTAGCCAAATTTTGAGGTTTGCAATGGATTCTGGGTAACAGAACCTGGTCCGAGCCACACAAGTCACCCCATCTTGGATTCCCCTAGGTCTCTAGTTTTTAGAAATGCACAGGTTTGGTTGGTTTCCCTAGGTGGCGGCTGAGCTAAAAGCCAAAATCTACAGGTTAGGCACTTTGCAAAAAACACCTCTGTTTTCCTTCACAAATTTGGATGTGTCCACGTTGCGCTTTGGGGCGTTTTCTGTCGCGGGCGCTAGGCCTACCCACACAAGTGAGGGATCATTTTTATCGGGAGACGTGGGGGAACGCTGGGTGGAAGGAAATTTGTAGCTCCTCTCAGAATCCAGAACTTTCTGCCACAGAAATGTGAGGAACATGTGTTTTTTTAGCCAAATTTTGAGGTTTGCAAAGGATTCTGGGTAACAGAACCTGGTCCGAGCCACACAAGTCACCCCATCTTGGATTCCCCTAGGTCTCTAGTTTTCAGAAATGCACAGCTTTGGTAGGTTTCCCTAGGTGGCGGCTGAGCTAAAAGCCAAAATCTACAGGTAGGCACTTTGCAAAAAACACCTCTGTTTCCCTTCACAAATTTTGATGTGTCCACGTTGCGCTTTGGGGCGTTTTCTGTCGTGGGCGCTAGGCCTACCCACACAAGTGAGGTTTCATTTTTATCGGGAGACGTGGGGGAACTCTGGGTGGAAGGAAATTTGTGGCTCCTCTCAGATTCCAGAACTTTCTGCCACAGAAATGTTAGGAACATGTGTTTTTTTAGCCAAATTTTGAGGTTTGCAAAGGATTCTGGGTAACAGAACCTGGTCCGAGCCACACAAGTCACCCCATCTTGGATTCCCCTAGGTCTCTAGTTTGCAGAAATGCACAGGTTTGGTAGGTTTCCCTAGGTGGCGGCTGAGCTACAAGCCAAAATCTACAGGTAGGCACTTTGCAAAAACACCTCTGTTTTCCTTAAAAAATTTGGCTGTGTCTACGTTGCGCTTTGGGGCGTTTCGTGTCGCGGGCGCTAGGCCTACCCACACAAGTGAGGTATCATTTTTATCGAGAGACGTGGGGGAACGCTGGGTGGAAGGACATTTGTGGCTCCTCTCAGATTCCAGAACTTTCTGCCACAGAAATGTTAGGAACATGTGATTTTTTAGCCAAATTTTGAGGTTTGCAAAGGATTCTGGGTAACAGAACCGGATCCGAGCCACACAAGTCACCCCATCTTTCCCCTAGCATTCCCCTAGGTCTCTAGTTTTCAGAAATGCACAGGTTTGGTAGGTTTCCCTAGGTGGCGGCTGAGCTACAGGCCATAATCTACAGGTAGGCACTTTGCAAAAAACACCTCTGTTTTCCTTCAAAAATTTGGCTGTGTCCACGTTGCGCTTTGGGGCATTTCCTGTCACGGGCGCTAGGCCTACCCACACAAGTGAGGTATCATTTTTATCGGGAGACATGGGGGAACGCTGGGTGGAAGGAAATTCGTGGCTCCTCTCAGATTCCAGAACTTTCTGCCACAGAAATGTGAGGAACATGTGTTTTTTTAGCCAAACTGTGAGGTTTGCAAAGGATTCTGGGTAACAGAACCTGGTCCGAGCCACACAAGTCACCCCATCTTGGATTCCCCTAGGTCTCTAGTTTTTAGGAATGCACAGGTTTGGTACGTTTCCCTAGGTGGCGGCTGAGCTACAGGCCAAAATCTACATGTAGGCACTTTGCAAAAAACACCTCTGTTTTCCTTCACAAATTTGGATGTGTACACGTTGCGCTTTGGGGCGTTTCCTGTCTCATGCGCTAAGCCTACCCACACATGTGAGGTATCATTTTTATCGTGAGACATGGGGGAAGGCTGGGTGGAAGGAAATTCGTGGCTCCTCTCAGATTCCAGAAAGTTCTGCCACAGAAATGTGAGGAACATGAGTTTTTTTAGCCAAATTTTGATGTTTGCAAGGGATTCTGCGTAACAGAACCTGGTCCGAGCCACACAAGTCACCCCATCTTGGATTCCCCTAGGTCTCTAGTTTTCAGAAATGCACAGGTTTGGTAAGTTTCCCTAGGCGGCGGCTGAGCGTCAGGCCAAAATCCACAGGTAGGCACTTTGCAAAAAACACCTCAGTTTTCCTTCTAAAATGTGTCTGTGTCCACGTTGCGCTTTGGGGCATTTCCTGTCACGGGCGCTAGGCCTACCCACACAAGTGAGGTATCATTTTTATCGGGAGACGTGGGGGAACGCTGGGTGGAAGGAAATTTGTGGCTCCTCTCAGATTCCAGAAATTTCTGCCACAGAAATGTGAGGAACATGTGTTTTTTTAGCCAAATTTTGAGGTTTGCAAAGGATTCTGGGTAACAGAACCTGGTCCGAGCCACACAAGTCACCCCATCTTGGATTCCCCTATGTCTCTAGTTTTCAGAAATGCACAGGTTTGGTAGGTTTCCCTAGGTGGCGGCTGAGCTAAAAGCCAAAATCTACAGGTAGGCACTTTGCAAAAAACAGCTCTGTTTTCCTTCACAAATTTGGATGTGTCCACGTTGCTCTTTGGGGTGTTTTCTGTCGCCGGCGCAAGGCCTACCCACACAAGTGAGGTATCATTTTTATCGGGAGACGTGGGGGAACGCTGGGTGGAAGGAAATTTGTGGCTCCTCTCAGATTCCAGAACTTTCTGCCACAGAAATGTTAGGAACATGTGTTTTTTTAGCCAAATTTTGAGGTTTGCAAAGGATTCTGGGTAACAGAACCTGGTCCGAGCCACACAAGTCACCCCATCTTGGATTCCCCTAGGTCTCTAGTTTTCAGAAATGCACAGGTTTGGTAGGTTTCCCTAGAAGGCGGCTGAGCTACAAGCCAAAATCTACAGGTAGGCACTTTGCAAAAAACACCTCTGTTTTCCTTCAAAAATTTGGCTGTGTCTACGTTGCGCTTTGGGGCGTTTCGTGTCGCGGGCGCTAGGCCTACCCACACAAGTGAGGTATCATTTATATCGGGAGACGTGGGGGAACGCTGGGTGGAAGGACATTTGTGGCTCCTTTCAGATTCCAGAACTTTCTGCCACAGAAATGTTAGGAACATGTGTTTTTTTAGCCACATTTTGAGGTTTGCAAAGGATTCTGGGTAACAGAACCTGGTCCGAGCCACACAAGTCACCCCATCTTGGATTCCCCTAGGTCTCTAGTTTTCAGAAATGCACAGGTTTGGTAGGTTTCCCTAGGTGGCGGCTGAGCTACAGGCCATAATCTACAGGTAGGCACTTTGCAAAAAACACCTCTGTTTTCCTTCAAAAATTTGGCTGTGTCCACGTTGCGCTTTGGGGCATTTCCTGTCACGGGCGCTAGGCCTACCCACACAAGTGAGGTATCATTTTTATCGGGAGACGTGGGGGAACGCTGGGTGGAAGGAAATTCGTGGCTCCTCTCAGATTCCAGAACTTTCTGCCACAGAAATGTGAGGAACATGTGTTTTTTTAGCCAAATTGTGAAGTTTGCAAAGGATTCTGGGTAACAGAACCTGGTCCGAGCCACACAAGTCACCCCATCTTGGATTCCCCTAGGTCTCTAGTGTTCAGAAATGCACAGGTTTGGTAGGTTTTCCTAGGTGGCGGCTGAGCTACAGGCCAAAATCTACAGGTAGGCACTTTGCAAAAAACACCTCTGTTTTCCTTCAAAAATTTGTCTGTGTCCACGTTGCGCTTTGGGGCATTTCCTGTCACGGGCGCTAGGCCTACCCACACAAGAGAGGTATCATTTTTATCGGGAGACGTGGGGAAACGCTGGGTGGAAGGAAATTTGTGGCTCCTCTCAGATTCCAGAACTTTCTGCCACAGAAATGTGAGGAACATGTGTTTTTTAGCCAAATTTTGAGGTTTGCAAAGGATTCTGGGTAACAGTACCTGGTCTGAGCCACACAAGTCACCCCATCTTGGATTCCCCTAGGTCTCTAATTTTCAGGAATGCACAGGTTTGGTAGGTTTCCCTAGGTGGCGGCTGCGCTACAGGCCAAAATCTACATGTAGGCACTTTGCAAAAAACACCTCTGTTTTCCTTCACAAATTTGGATGTGTCCACGTTGCGCTTTGGGGCGTTTCCTGTCTCATGCGCTAGGCCTACCCACACATGTGAGGTATCATTTTTATCGTGAGACATGGGGGAACGCTGGGTGGAAGGAAATTCGTGGCTCCTCTCAGATTCCAGAACGTTCTGCCACAGAAATGTGAGGAACATGAGTTTTTTTAGCCAAATTTTGATGTTTGCAAAGGATTCTGGGTAACAGAACCTGGTCCGAGCCACACAAGTCACCCCATCTTGGATTCCCCTAGGTCTCTAGTTTTCAGAAATGCACAGGTTTGGTAAGTTTCCCTAGGCGGCGGCTGAGCTACAGGCCAAAATCTACAGGTAGGCACTTTGCAAAAAACACCTCAGTTTTCCTTCAGAAATGTGTCATTGTCCACGTTGCGCTTTGGGGCATTTCCTGTCACGGGCGCTAGGCCTACCCACACAAGTGAGGTATGATTTTTATCGGGAGACGTGGGGGAACGCTGGGTGGAAGGAAATTCGTGGCTCCTCTCAGATTCCAGAACTTTCTGCCACAGAAATGTGAGGAACATGTGTTTTTTTAGCCAAATTTTGAGGTTTGCAAAGGATTCTGGGTAACAGAACCTGGTCCGAGCCACACAAGTCACCCCATCTTGGATTCCCCTAGGTCTCTAGTTTTCAGAAATGCACAGGTTTAGTAGGTTTCCCTAGGTGGCGGCTGAGCTACAAGCCAAAATCTACAGGTAGGCACTTTGCAAAAAACACATCTGTTTTCCTTCACAAATTTGGATGTGTCCACGTTGCGCTTTGGGGCGTTTTCTGTCGCGGGCGCTAGGCCTACCCACACAAGTGAGGTATCATTTTTATCGGGAGACGTGGGGGAACGCTGGGTGGAAGGAAATTTGTGGCTCCTCTCAGATTCCAGAACTTTCTGCCACAGAAATGTGAGGAACCTGTGTTTTTTTAGCCAAATTTTGAGGTTTGCAAAGGATTCTGGGTAACAGAACCTGGTCCGAGCCACACAAGTCACCCCATCTTGGATTCCCCTAGGTCTCTAGTTTTCAGAAATGCACAGGTTTAGTAGGTTTCCCTAGGTGGCGGCTGAGCTACAAGCCAAAATGTACAGGTAGGCACTTTGCAAAAAACACCTCTGTTTTCCTTCACAAATTTGGATGTGTCCACGTTGTGCTTTGGGGCGTTTTCTGTCGCGGGCGCTAGGCCTACCCACACAAGTGAGGTATCATTTTTATCGGGAGACGTGGGGGAACGCTGGGTGGTAGGAAATTTGTGGCTCCTCTCAGATTCCAGAACTTTCTGCCACAGAAATGTTAGGAACATGTGTTTTTTTAGACAAATTTTGAGGTTTGCAAAGGATTCTGGGTAACAGAACCTGGTCCGAGCCACACAAGTCACCTCATCTTGGATTCCCCTAGGTCTCTAGTTTTCAGAAATGCACAGGTTTGGTAGGTTTCCCTAGGTGGCGGCTGAGCTACAGGCCATAATCTACAGGTAGGCACTTTGCAAAAAACACCTCTGTTTTCCTTCAAAAATTTGGCTGTGTCCACGTTGCGCTTTGGGGCATTTCCTGTCACGGGCGCTAGGCCTACCCACACAAGTGAGGTATCATTTTTATCAGGAGACGTGGGGGAACGCTGGGTGGAAGGAAATTCGTGGCTCCTCTCAGATTCCAGAACTTTCTGCCACAGAAATGTGAGGAACATGTGTTTTTTTAGCCAAATTGTGATGTTTGCAAAGGATTCTGGGTAACAGAACCTGGTCCGAGCCACACAAGTCACCCCATCTTGGATTCCCCTAGGTCTCTAGTTTTCAGAAATGCACAGGTTTGGTAGGTTTCCCTAGGTGGCGGCTGAGCTACAGGCCAAAATCTACAGGTAGGCACTTTGCAAAAAACACCTCTGTTTCCCTTCAAAAATTTGTCTGTGTCCACGTTGCGCTTTGGGGCATTTCCTGTCACGGGCGCTAGGCCTACCCACACAAGTGAGGTATCATTTTTATCGGGAGACGTGGGGGAACGCTGGGTGGAAGGAAATTCGTGGCTCCTCTCAGATTCCAGAACTTTCTGCCACAGAAATGTGAGGAACATGTGTTTTTTTAGCCAAATTTTGAGGTTTGCAATGGATTCTGGGTAACAGAACCTGGTCCGAGCCACACAAGTCACCCCACCTTGGATTCCCTTAGGTCTCTAGTTTTCAGAAATGCACAGGTTTGGTAGGTTTCCCTAGGTGGCGGCTGAGCTACAGAACAAAATCTACAGGTAGGCACTTTGCAAAAAACACCTCTGTTTTCCTTCAAAAATTTGTCTGTGTCCACGTTGCGCTTTGGGGCATTTCCTGTCACGGGCGCTAGGCCTACCCACACAAGAGAGGTATCATTTTTATCGGGAGACGTGGGGAAACGCTGGGTGGAAGGAAATTTGTGGCTCCTCTCAGATTCCAGAACTTTCTGCCACAGAAATGTGAGGAACATGTGTTTTTTTAGCCAAATTTTGAGGTTTGCAAAGGATTCTGGGTAACAGTACCTGGTCTGAGCCACACAAGTCACCCCATCTTGGATTCCCCTAGGTCTCTAATTTTCAGGAATGCACAGGTTTGGTAGGTTTTCCTAGGTGGCGGCTGCGCTACAGGCCAAAATCTACATGTAGGCACTTTGCAAAAAACACCTCTGTTTTCCTTCACAAATTTGGATGTGTCCACGTTGCGCTTTGGGGCGTTTCCTGTCTCATGCGCTAGGCCTACCCACACATGTGAGGTATCATTTTTATCGTGAGACATGGGGGAACGCTGGGTGGAAGGAACATCGTGGCTCCTCTCAGATTCCAGAACGTTCTGCCACAGAAATGTGAGGAACATGAGTTTTTTTAGCCAAATTTTGATGTTTGCAAAGGATTCTGGGTAACAGAACCTGGTCCGAGCCACACAAGTCACCCCATCTTGGATTCCCCTAGGTCTCTAGTTTTCAGAAATGCACAGGTTTGGTAAGTTTCCCTAGATGGCGGCTGAGCTACAAGCCAAAATCTACAGGTAGGCACTTTGCAAAAAACACCTCTGTTTTCCTTCAAAAATTTGGCTGTGTCTACGTTGCGCTTTGGGGCGTTTCCTGTCGCGGGCGCTAGGCCTACCCACACAAGTGAGGTATCATTTTTATCGGGAGACGTGGGGGAACGCTGGGTGGAAGGAAATTCGTGGCTCCTCTCAGATTCCAGAACTTTCTGCCACAGAAATGTGAGGAACATGTGTTTTTTTAGCCAAATTGTGAGGTTTGCACAGGTTTGGTAAGTTTCCCTAGATGGCGGCTGAGCTACAAGCCAAAATCTACAGGTAGGCACTTTGCAAAAAACACCTCTGTTTTCCTTCAAAAATTTGGCTGTGTCTACGTTGCGCTTTGGGGCGTTTCGTGTCGCGGGCGCTAGGCCTACCCACACAAGTGAGGTATCATTTTTATCGGGAGACGTGGGGGAACGCTGGGTGGAAGGACATTTGTGGCTCCTTTCAGATTCTAGAACTTTCTGCCACAGAAATGTTAGGAACATGTGTTTTTTTAGCCAAATTTTGAGGTTTGCAAAGGATTCTGGGTAACAGAACCTGGTCCGAGCCACACAAGTCACCCCATCTTGGATTCCCCTAGGTCTCTAGTTTTCAGCAATGCACAGGTTTGGTAGGTTTCCCTAGGTGGCGGCTGAGCTACAGGCCATAATCTACAGGTAGGCACTTTGCAAAAAACACCTCTGTTTTCCTTCAAAAATTTGGCTGTGTCCACGTTGCGCTTTGGGGCATTTCCTGTCACGGGCGCTAGGCCTACCCACACAAGTGAGGTATCATTTTTATCGGGAGACGTGGGGGAACGCTGGGTGGAAGGAAATTCGTGGCTCCTCTCAGATTCCAGAACTTTCTGCCACAGAAATGTTAGGAACATGTGTTTTTTTAGCCAAATTGTGAGGTTTGCAAAGGATTCTGGGTAACAGAACCTGGTCCGAGCCACACAAGTCACCCCATCTTGGATTCCCCTAGGTCTCTAGTTTTCAGAAATGCACAGGTTTGGTAGGTTTTCCTAGGTGGCGGCTGAGCTACAGGCCAAAATCTACAGGTAGGCACTTTGCAAAAAACACCTCTGTTTTCCTTCAAAAATTTGTCTGTGTCCACGTTGCGCTTTGGGGCATTTCCTGTCACGGGCGCTAGGCCTACCCACACAAGAGAGGTATCATTTTTATCGGGAGACGTGGGGAAACGCTGGGTGGAAGGAAATTTGTGGCTCCTCTCAGATTCCAGAACTTTCTGCCACAGAAATGTGAGGAACATGTTTTTTTTTAGCCAAATTTTGAGGTTTGTAAAGGATTCTGGGTAACAGAACCTGGTCTGAGCCACACAAGTCACCCCATCTTGGATTCCCCTAGGTCTCTAATTTTCAGGAATGCACAGGTTTGGTAGGTTTCCCTAGGTGGCGGCTGCGCTACAGGCCAAAATCTACATGTAGGCACTTTGCAAAAAACACCTCTGTTTTCCTTCACAAATTTGGATGTGTCCACGTTGCGCTTTGGGGCGTTTCCTGTCTCATGCGCTAGGCCTACCCACACATGTGAGGTATCATTTTTATCGTGAGACATGGGGGAACGCTGGGTGGAAGGAAATTCGTGTCTCCTCTCAGATTCCAGAACGTTCTGCCACAGAAATGTGAGGAACATGAGTTTTTTTAGCCAAATTTTGATGTTTGCAAAGGATTCTGGGTAACAGAACCTGGTCCGAGCCACACAAGTCACCCCATCTTGGATTCCCCTAGGTCTCTAGTTTTCAGAAATGCACAGGTTTGGTAAGTTTCCCTAGGCGGCGGCTGAGCTACAGGCCAAAATCTACAGGTAGGCACTTTGCAAAAAACACCTCCGTTTTCCTTCAAAAATGTGTCTGTGTCCACGTTGCGCTTTGGGGCATTTCCTGTCACGGGCGCTAGGCCTACCCACACAAGTGAGGTATCATTTTTATCGGGAGACGTGGGGGAACGCTGGGTGGAAGGAAATTCGTGGCTCCTCTCAGATTCCAGAACTTTCTGCCACAGAAATGTGAGGAACATGTGTTTTTTTAGCCAAATTTTGAGGTTTGCAAAGGATTCTGGGTAACAGAACCTGGTCCGAGCCACACAAGTAACCCCATCTTGGATTCCCCTAGGTCTCTAGTTTTCAGAAATGCACAGGTTTAGTAGTTTTCCCTAGGTGGCGGCTGAGCTACAAGCCAAAATCTACAGGTAGGCACTTTGCAAAAAACACATCTGTTTTCCTTCACAAATTTGGATGTGTCCACGTTGCGCTTTGGGGCGTTTTCTGTCGCGGGCGCTAGGCCTACCCACACAAGTGAGGTATCATTTTTATCGGGAGACGTGGGGGAACGGTGGGTGGAAGGAAATTTGTGGCTCCTCTCAGATTCCAGAACTTTCTGCCACAGAAATGTGAGGAACCTGTGTTTTTTTAGCCAAATTTTGAGGTTTGCAAAGGATTCTGGGTAACAGAACCTGGTCCGAGCCACACAAGTCACCCCATCTTGGATTCCCCTAGGTCTCTAGTTTTCAGAAATGCACAGGTTTAGTAGGTTTCCCTAGGTGGCGGCTGAGCTACAAGCCAAAATGTACAGGTAGGCACTTTGCAAAAAACACCTCTGTTTTCCTTCACAAATTTGGATGTGTCCACGTTGTGCTTTGGGGCGTTTTCTGTCGCGGGCGCTAGGCCTACCCACACAAGTGAGGTATCATTTTTATCGGGAGACTTGGGGGAACGCTGGGTGGTAGGAAATTTGTGGCTCCTCTCAGATTCCAGAACTTTCTGCCACAGAAATGTTAGGAACATGTGTTTTTTTAGACAAATTTTGAGGTTTGCAAAGGATTCTGGGTAACAGAACCTGGTCCGAGCCACACAAGTCACCCCATCTTGGATTCCCCTAGGTCTCTAGTTTTCAAAAATGCACAGGTTTGGTAGGTTTCCCTAGGTGGCGGCTGAGCTACAGGCCATAATCTACAGGTAGGCACTTTGCAAAAAACACCTCTGTTTTCCTTCAAAAATTTGGCTGTGTCCACGTTGCGCTTTGGGGCATTTCCTGTCACAGGCGCTAGGCCTACCCACACAAGAGAGGTATCATTTTTATCGGGAGACGTGGGGAAACGCTGGGTGGAAGGAAATTTGTGGCTCCTCTCAGATTCCAGAACTTTCTGCCACAGAAATGTGAGGAACATGTGGTTTTTTAGCCAAATTTTGAGGTTTGCAAAGGATTCTGGGTAACAGAACCTGGTCTGAGCCACACAAGTCACCCCATCTTGGATTCCCCTAGGTCTCTAATTTTCAGTAATGCACAGGTTTGGTAGGTTTCCCTAGGTGGCGGCTGCGCTACAGGCCAAAATCTACATGTAGGCACTTTGCAAAAAACACCTCTGTTTTCCTTCACAAATTTGGATGTGTCCACGTTGGGCTTTGGGGCGTTTCCTGTCTCATGCGCTAGGCCTACCCACACATATGAGGTATCATTTTTATCGTGAGACATGGGGGAACGCTGGGTGGAAGGAAATTCGTGGCTCCTCTCAGATTCCAGAACGTTCTGCCACAGAAATGTGAGGAACATGAGTTTTTTTAGCCAAATTTTGATGTTTGCAAAGGATTCTGGGTAACAGAACCTGGTCCGAGCCACACAAGTCACCCCATCTTGGATTCCCCTAGGTCTCTAGTTTTCAGAAATGCACAGGTTTGGTAAGTTTCCCTAGGCGGCGGCTGAGCTACAGGCCAAAATCTACAGGTAGGCACTTTGCAAAAAACACCTCCGTTTTCCTTCAAAAATGTGTCTGTGTCTACGTTGCGCTTTGGGGCATTTCCTGTCACGGGCGCTAGGCCTACCCACACAAGTGAGGTATCATTTTTATCGGGAGACGTGGGGGAACGCTGGGTGGAAGGAAATTCGTGGCTCCTCTCAGATTCCAGAACTTTCTGCCACAGAAATGTGAGGAACATGTGTTTTTTTAGCCAAATTTTGAGGTTTGCAAAGGATTCTGGGTAACAAAACCTGGTCCGAGCCACACAAGTCACCCCATCTTGGATTCCCCTAGGTCTCTAGTTTTCAGAAATGCACAGGTTTAGTAGGTTTCCCTAGGTGGCGGCTGAGCTACAAGCCAAAATCTACAGGTAGGCACTTTGCAAAAAACACATCTGTTTTCCTTCACAAATTTGGATGTGTCCACGTTGCGCTTTGGGGCGTTTTCTGTCGCGGGCGCTAGGCCTACCCACACAAGTGAGGTATCATTTTTATCGGGAGACGTGGGGGAACGCTGGGTGGAAGGAAATTTGTGGCTCCTCTCAGATTCCAGAACTTTCTGCCACAGAAATGTGAGGAACCTGTGTTTTTTTAGCCAAATTTTGAGGTTTGCAAAGGATTCTGGGTAACAGAACCTGGTCCGAGCCACACAAGTCACCCCATCTTGGATTCCCCTAGGTCTCTAGTTTTCAGAAATGCACAGGTTTAGTAGGTTTCCCTAGGTGGCGGCTGAGCTACAAGCCAAAATGTACAGGTAGGCACTTTGCAAAAAACACCTCTGTTTTCCTTCACAAATTTGGATGTGTCCACGTTGTGCTTTGGGGCGTTTTCTGTCGCGGGCGCTAGGCCTACCCACACAAGTGAGGTATCATTTTTATCGGGAGACATGGGGGAACGCTGGGTGGTAGGAAATTTGTGGCTCCTCTCAGATTCCAGAACTTTCTGCCACAGAAATGTTAGGAACATGTGTTTTTTTAGACAAATTTTGAGGTTTGCAAAGGATTCTGGGTAACAGAACCTGGTCCGAGCCACACAAGTCACCCCATCTTGGATTCCTCTAGGTCTCTAGTTTTCAGAAATGCACAGGTTTGGTAGGTTTCCCTAGGTGGCGGCTGAGCTACAGGCCATAATCTACAGGTAGGCACTTTGCAAAAAACACCTCTGTTTTCCTTCAAAAATTTGGCTGTGTCCACGTTGCGCTTTGGGGCATTTCCTGTCACGGGCGCTAGGCCTACCCACACAAGTGAGGTATCATTTTTATCGGGATACGTGGGGAACGCTGGGTGGAAGGAAATTCGTGGCTCCTCTCAGATTCCAGAACTTTCTGCCACAGAAATGTGAGGAACATGTGTTTTTTTAGCCAAATTGTGAGGTTTGCAAAGGATTCTGGGTAACAGAACCTGGTCCGAGCCACACAAGTCACCCCATCTTGGATTCCCCTAGGTCTCTAGTTTTCAGAAATGCACAGGTTTGGTAGGTTTCCCTAGGTGGCGGCTGAGCTACAGGCCAAAATCTACAGGTAGGCACTTTGCAAAAAACACCTCTGTTTCCCTTCAAAAATGTGTCTGTGTCCACGTTGCGCTTTGGGGCATTTCCTGTCACGGGCGCTAGGCCTACCCACACAAGTGAGGTATCATTTTTATCGGGAGACGTGGGGGAACGCTGGGTGGAAGGAAATTCGTGGCTCCTCTCAGATTCCAGAACTTTCTGCCACAGAAATGTGAGGAACATGTGTTTTTTTAGCCAAATTTTGAGGTTTGCAATGGATTCTGGGTAACAGAACCTGGTCCGAGCCACACAAGTCACCCCACCTTGGATTCCCTTAGGTCTCTAGTTTTCAGAAATGCACAGGTTTGGTAGGTTTCCCTAGGTGGCGGCTGAGCTACAGAACAAAATCTACAGGTAGGCACTTTGCAAAAAACACCTCTGTTTTCCTTCACAAATTTGGATGTGTCCACGTTGCGCTTTGGGGCGTTTTCTGTCGCGGGCGCTAGGCCTACCCACACAAGTGAGGTTTCATTTTTATCGGGAGACGTGGGGGAACTCTGGGTGGTAGGAAATTTGTGGCTCCTCTTAGATTCCAGAACTTTCTGCCACAGAAATGTGAGGAACATGTGTTTTTTTAGCCAAATTGTGAGGTTTGCAAAGGATTCTGGGTAACAGAACCTGGTCCGAGCCACACAAGTCACCCCATCTTGGATTCCTCTAGGTCTCTAGTTTTCAGAAATGCACAGGTTTGGTAGGTTTCCCTAGGTGGCGGCTGAGCTACAGGCCATAATCTACAGGTAGGCACTTTGCAAAAAACACCTCTGTTTTCCTTCAAAAATTTGGCTGTGTCCACGTTGCGCTTTGGGGCATTTCCTGTCACGGGCGCTAGGCCTACCCACACAAGTGAGGTATCATTTTTATCGGGATACGTGGGGAACGCTGGGTGGAAGGAAATTCGTGGCTCCTCTCAGATTCCAGAACTTTCTGCCACAGAAATGTGAGGAACATGTGTTTTTTTAGCCAAATTTTGATGTTTGCAAAGGATTCTGGGTAACAGAACCCGGTCCGAGCCACACAAGTCACCCCATCTTGGATTCCCCTAGGTCTCTAGTTTTCAGAAATGCACAGGTTTGGTAAGTTTCCCTAGGCGGCGGCTGAGCTACAGGCCAAAATCTACAGGTAGGCACTTTGCAAAAAACACCTCAGTTTTCCTTCAGAAATGTGTCATTGTCCACGTTGCGCTTTGGGGCATTTCCTGTCACGGGCGCTAGGCCTACCCACACACGTGAGGTATGATTTTTATCGGGAGACGTGGGGGAACGCTGGGTGGAAGGAAATTTGTGGCTCCTCTCAGATTCCAGAACTTTCTGCCACAGAAATGTGAGGAACCTGTGTTTTTTTAGCCAAATTTTGAGGTTTGCAAAGGATTCTGGGTAACAGAACCTGGTCCGAGCCACACAAGTCACCCCATCTTGGATTCCCCTACGTCTCTAGTTTTCAGAAATGCACAGGTTTAGTAGGTTTCCCTAGGTGGCGTCTGAGCTACAAGCCAAAATGTACAGGTAGGCACTTTGCAAAAAACACCTCTGTTTTCCTTCACAAATTTGGATGTGTCCACGTTGTGCTTTGGGGCGTTTTCTGTCGCGGGCGCTAGGCCTACCCACACAAGTGAGGTATCATTTTTATCGGGAGACGTGGGGGAACGCTGGGTGGTAGGAAATTTGTGGCTCCTCTTAGATTCCAGAACTTTCTGCCACAGAAATGTGAGGAACATGTGTTTTTTTAGCCAAATTGTGAGGTTTGCAAAGGATTCTGGGTAACAGAACCTGGTCCGAGCCACACAAGTCACCCCATCTTGGATTCCCCTAGGTCTCTAGTTTTCAGAAATGCACAGGTTTCGTAGGTTTCCCTAGGTGGCGGCTGAGCTACAGGCCAAAATCTACAGGTAGGCACTTTGCAAAAAACACCTCTGTTTCCCTTCAAAAATTTGTCTGTGTCCACGTTGCGCTTTGGGGCATTTCCTGTCACGGGCGCTAGGCCTACCCACACAAGTGAGGTATCATTTTTATCGGGAGACATGGGGGAACGCTGGGTGGAAGGAAATTCGTGGCTCCTCTCAGGTTCCAGAACTTTCTGCCACAGAAATGTGAGGAACATGTGTTTTTTTAGCCAAATTTTGAGGTTTGCAATGGATTCTGGGTAACAGAACCTGGTCCGAGCCACACAAGTCACCCCACCTTGGATTCCCTTAGGTCTCTAGTTTTCAGAAATGCACAGGTTTGGTAGGTTTCCCTAGGTGGCGGCTGAGCTAAAAGCCAAAATCTACAGGTAGGCACTTTGCAAAAAACAGCTCTGTTTTCCTTCACAAATTTGGATGTGTCCACGTTGTTCTTTGGGGCGTTTTCTGTCGCCGGCGCAAGGCCTACCCACACAAGTGAGGTATCATTTTTATCGGAAGACATGGGGGAACGCTGGGTGGAAGGAAATTTGTGGCTCCTCTCAGATTCCAGAACTTTCTGCCACAGAAATGTTAGGAACATGTGTTTTTTTAGCCAAATTTTGAGGTTTGCAAAGGATTCTGGGTAACAGAACCTGGTCCGAGCCACACAAGTCACCCCATCTTGGATTCCCCTAGGTCTCTAGTTTTCAGAAATGCACAGGTTTGGTAGGTTTCCCTAGATGGCGGCTGAGCTACAAGCCAAAATCTACAGGTAGGCACTTTGCAAAAAACACCTCTGTTTTCCTTCAAAAATTTGGCTGTGTCTACGTTGCGCTTTGGGGCGTTTCGTGTCGCGGGCGCTAGGCCTACCCACACAAGTGAGGTATCATTTTTATCGGGAGACGTGGGGGAACGCTGGGTGGAAGGACATTTGTGGCTCCTTTCATATTCCAGAACTTTCTGCCATAGAAATTTTAGGAACATGTGTTTTTTTAGCCAAATTTTGAGGTTTGCAAAGGATTCTGGGTAACAGAACCTGGTCCGAGCCACACAAGTCACCCCATCTTGGATTCCCCTATGTCTCTAGTTTTCAGAAATGCACAGGTTTGGTAGGTTTCCCTAGGTGGCGGCTGAGCTACAGGCCATAATCTACAGGTAGGCACTTTTCAAAAAACACCTCTGTTTTCCTTCACAAATTTGGCTGTGTCCACGTTGCGCTTTGGGGCATTTCCTGTCACGGGCGCTAGGCCTACCCACACAAGTGAGGTATCATTTTTATCGGGAGACGTGGGGGAACGCTGGGTGGAAGGAAATTCGTGGCTCCTCTCAGATTCCAGAACCTTCTGCCACAGAAATGTGAGGAACATGTGTTTTTTTAGCCAAATTGTGAGGTTTGCAAAGGATTCTGGGTAACAGAACCTGGTCCGAGCCACACAAGTCACCCCATCTTGGATTCCCCTAGGTCTCTAATTTTCAGGAATGCACAGGTTTGGTAGGTTTCCCTAGGTGGCGGCTGCGCTACAGGCCAAAATCTACATGTAGGCACTTTGCAAAAAACACCTCTGTTTTCCTTCACAAATTTGGATGTGTCCACGTTGCGCTTTGGGGCGTTTCCTGTCTCATGCGCTAGGCCTACCCACACATGTGAGGTATCATTTTTATCGTGAGACATGGGGGAACGCTGGGTGGAAGGAAATTCGTGGCTCCTCTCAGATTCCAGAACGTTCTGCCACAGAAATGTGAGGAACATGAGTTTTTTTAGCCAAATTTTGATGTTTGCAAAGGATTCTGGGTAACAGAACCTGGTCCGAGCCACACAAGTCACCCCATCTTGGATTCCCCTAGGTCTCTAGTTTTCAGAAATGCACAGGTTTGGTAAGTTTCCTTAGGCGGCGGCTGAGCTACAGGCCAAAATCTACAGGTAGGCACTTTGCAAAAAACACCTCCGTTTTCCTTCAAAAATGTGTCTGTGTCCACGTTGCGCTTTGGGGCATTTCCTGTCACGGGCGCTAGGCCTACCCACACAAGTGAGGTATCATTTTTATCGGGAGACGTGGGGGAACGCTGGGTGGAAGGAAATTCGTGGCTCCTCTCAGATTCCAGAACTTTCTGCCACAGAAATGTGAGGAACATGTGTTTTTTTAGCCAAATTTTGAGGTTTGCAAAGGATTCTGGGTAACAGAACCTGGTCCGAGCCACACAAGTCACCCCATCTTGGATTCCCCTAGGTCTCTAGTTTTCAGAAATGCACAGGTTTAGTAGGTTTCCCTAGGTGGCGGCTGAGCTACAAGCCAAAATCTACAGGTAGGCACTTTGCAAAAAACACATCTGTTTTCCTTCACAAATTTGGATGTGTCCACGTTGCGCTTTGGGGCGTTTTCTGTCGCGGGCGCTAGGCCTACCCACACAAGTGAGGTATCATTTTTATCGGGAGACGTGGGGGAACGCTGGGTGGAAGGAAATTTGTGGCTCCTCTCAGATTCCAGAACTTTCTGCCACAGAAATGTGAGGAACCTGTGTTTTTTTAGCCAAATTTTGAGGTTTGCAAAGGATTCTGGGTAACAGAACCTGGTCCGAGCCACACAAGTCACCCCATCTTGGATTCCCCTAGGTCTCTAGTTTTCAGAAATGCACAGGTTTGGTAGGTTTCCCTAGGTGGCGACTGAGCTACAGGCCATAATCTACAGGTAGGCACTTTGCAAAAAACACCTCTGTTTTCCTTCAAAAATTTGGCTGTGTCCACGTTGCGCTTTGGGGCATTTCCTGTCACGGGCGCTAGGCCTACCCACACAAGTGAGGTATCATTTTTATCGGGAGACGTGGGGGAACGCTGGGTGGAAGGAAATTCGTGGCTCCTCTCAGATTCCAGAACTTTCTGCCACAGAAATGTGAGGAACATGTGTTTTTTTAGCCAAATTGTGAGGTTTGCAAAGGATTCTGGGTAACAGAACCTGGTCCGAGCCACACAAGTCACCCCATCTTGGATTCCCCTAGGTCTCTAGTTTTCAGAAATGCACAGGTTTGGTAAGTTTCCTTAGGCGGCGGCTGAGCTACAGGCCAAAATCTACAGGTAGGCACTTTGCAAAAAACACCTCCGTTTTCCTTCAAAAATGTGTCTGTGTCCACGTTGCGCTTTGGGGCATTTCCTGTCACGGGCGCTAGGCCTACCCACACAAGTGAGGTATCATTTTTATCGGGAGACGTGGGGGAACGCTGGGTGGAAGGAAATTCGTGGCTCCTCTCAGATTCCATAACTTTCTGCCACAGAAATGTGAGGAACATGTGTTTTTTTAGCCAAATTTTGAGGTTTGCAAAGGATTCTGGGTAACAGAACCTGGTCCGAGCCACACAAGTCACCCCATCTTGGATTCCCCTAGGTCTCTAGTTTTCAGAAATGCACAGGTTTAGTAGGTTTCCCTAGGTGGCGGCTGAGCTACAAGCCAAAATCTACAGGTAGGCACTTTGCAAAAAACACATCTGTTTTCCTTCACAAATTTGGATGTGTCCACGTTGCGCTTTGGGGCGTTTTCTGTCGCGGGCGCTAGGCCTACCCACACAAGTGAGGTATCATTTTTATCGGGAGACGTGGGGGAACGCTGGGTGGAAGGAAATTTGTGGCTCCTCTCAGATTCCAGAACTTTCTGCCACAGAAATGTGAGGAACCTGTGTTTTTTTAGCCAAATTTTGAGGTTTGCAAAGGATTCTGGGTAACAGAACCTGGTCCGAGCCACACAAGTCACCCCATCTTGGATTCCCCTAGGTCTCTAGTTTTCAGAAATGCACAGGTTTGGTAGGTTTCCCTAGGTGGCGACTGAGCTACAGGCCATAATCTACAGGTAGGCACTTTGCAAAAAACACCTCTGTTTTCCTTCAAAAATTTGGCTGTGTCCACGTTGCGCTTTGGGGCATTTCCTGTCACGGGCGCTAGGCCTACCCACACAAGTGAGGTATCATTTTTATCGGGAGACGTGGGGGAACGCTGGGTGGAAGGAAATTCGTGGCTCCTCTCAGATTCCAGAACTTTCTGCCACAGAAATGTGAGGAACATGTGTTTTTTTAGCCAAATTGTGAGGTTTGCAAAGGATTCTGGGTAACAGAACCTGGTCCGAGCCACACAAGTCACCCCATCTTGGATTCCCCTAGGTCTCTAGTTTTCAGAAATGCACAGGTTTGGTAGGTTTCCCTAGGTGGCGGCTGAGCTACAGGCCATAATCTACAGGTAGGCACTTTGCAAAAAACACCTCTGTTTCCCTTCAAAAATTTGTCTGTGTCCACGTTGCGCTTTGGGGCATTTCCTGTCACGGGCGCTAGGCCTACCCACACAAGTGAGGTATCATTTTTATCGGGAGACGTGGGGGAACGCTGGGTGGAAGGAAATTCGTGGCTCCTCTCAGATTCCAGAACTTTCTGCCACAGAAATGTGAGGAACATGTGTTTTTTTAGCCAAATTTTGAGGTTTGCAATGGATTCTGGGTAACAGAACCTGGTCCGAGCCACACAAGTCACCCCACCTTGGATTCCCTTAGGTCTCTAGTTTTCAGAAATGCACAGGTTTGGTAGGTTTCCCTAGGTGGCGGCTGAGCTACAGAACAAAATCTACAGGTAGGCACTTTGCAAAAAACACCTCTGTTTTCCTTCACAAATTTGGATGTGTCCACGTTGCGCTTTGGGGCGTTTTTTGTCGCGGGCGCTAGGCCTACCCACACAAGTGAGGTTTCATTTTTATCGGGAGACGTGGGGGAACTCTGGGTGGAAGGAAATTTGTGGCTCCTCTCATTTTCTAGAACTTTCTGCCACAGAAATGTTAGGAACATGTGTTTTTTTAGCCAAATTTTGAGGTTGCAAAGGATTCTGGGTAACAGAACCTGGTCCGAGCCACACAAGTCACCCCATCCTGGATTCCCCTAGGTCTCTAGTTTTCAGAAATGCACAGGTTTAGTAGGTTTCCCTAGGTGGCGGCTGAGCTACAAGCCAAAATCTACAGGTAGGCACTTTGCAAAAAACACATCTGTTTTCCTTCACAAATTTGGATGTGTCCACGTTGCGCTTTGGGGCGTTTTCTGTCGCGGGCGCTAGGCCTACCCACACAAGTGAGGTATCATTTTTATCGGGAGACGTGGGGGAACGCTGGGTGGAAGGAAATTTGTGGCTCCTCTCAGATTCCAGAACTTTCTGCCACAGAAATGTGAGGAACCTGTGTTTTTTTAGCCACATTTTGAGGTTTGCAAAGGATTCTGGGTAACAGAACCTGGTCCGAGCCACACAAGTCACCCCATCTTGGATTCCCCTAGGTCTCTAGTTTTCAGAAATGCACAGGTTTGGTAGGTTTCCCTAGGTGGCGGCTGAGCTACAGGCCATAATCTACAGGTAGGCACTTTGCAAAAAACACCTCTGTTTTCCTTCAAAAATTTGGCTGTGTCCACGTTGCGCTTTGGGGCATTTCCTGTCACGGGCGCTAGGCCTACCCACACAAGTGAGGTATCATTTTTATCGGGAGACGTGGGGGAACGCTGGGTGGAAGGAAATTCGTGGCTCCTCTCAGATTCCAGAACTTTCTGCCACAGAAATGTGAGGAACATGTGTTTTTTTAGCCAAATTGTGAGGTTTGCAAAGGATTCTGGGTAACAGAACCTGGTCCGAGCCACACAAGTCACCCCATCTTGGATTCCCCTAGGTCTCTAGTGTTCAGAAATGCACAGGTTTGGTAGGTTTTCCTAGGTGGCGGCTGAGCTACAGGCCAAAATCTACAGGTAGGCACTTTGCAAAAAACACCTCTGTTTTCCTTCAAAAATTTGTCTGTGTCCACGTTGCGCTTTGGGGCATTTCCTGTCACGGGCGCTAGGCCTACCCACACAAGAGAGGTATCATTTTTATCGGGAGACGTGGGGAAACGCTGGTGGAAGGAAATTTGTGGCTCCTCTCAGATTCCAGAACTTTCTGCCACAGAAATGTGAGGAACATGTGTTTTTTTAGCCAAATTTTGAGGTTTGCAAAGGATTCTGGGTAACAGTACCTGGTCTGAGCCACACAAGTCACCCCATCTTGGATTCCCCTAGGTCTCTAATTTTCAGGAATGCACAGGTTTGGTAGGTTTCCCTAGGTGGCGGCTGCGCTACAGGCCAAAATCTACATGGAGGCACTTTGCAAAAAACACCTCTGTTTTCCTTCACAAATTTGGATGTGTCCACGTTGCGCTTTGGGGCGTTTCCTGTCTCATGCGCTAGGCCTACCCACACATGTGAGGTATCATTTTTATCGTGAGACATGGGGGAACGCTGGGTGGAAGGAAATTCGTGGCTCCTCTCAGATTCCAGAACGTTCTGCCACAGAAATGTGAGGAACATGAGTTTTTTTAGCCAAATTTTGATGTTTGCAAAGGATTCTGGGTAACAGAACCCGGTCCGAGCCACACAAGTCACCCCATCTTGGATTCCCCTAGGTCTCTAGTTTTCAGAAATGCACAGGTTTGGTAAGTTTCCCTAGGCGGCGGCTGAGCTACAGGCCAAAATCTACAGGTAGGCACTTTGCAAAAAACACCTCAGTTTTCCTTCAGAAATGTGTCATTGTCCACGTTGCGCTTTGGGGCATTTCCTGTCACGGGCGCTAGGCCTACCCACACACGTGAGGTATGATTTTTATCGGGAGACGTGGGGGAACGCTGGGTGGAAGGAAATTTGTGGCTCCTCTCAGATTCCAGAACTTTCTGCCACAGAAATGTGAGGAACCTGTGTTTTTTTAGCCAAATTTTGAGGTTTGCAAAGGATTCTGGGTAACAGAACCTGGTCCGAGCCACACAAGTCACCCCATCTTGGATTCCCCTAGGTCTCTAGTTTTCAGAAATGCACAGGTTTGGTAGGTTTCCCTAGGTGGCGACTGAGCTACAGGCCATAATCTACAGGTAGGCACTTTGCAAAAAACACCTCTGTTTTCCTTCAAAAATTTGGCTGTGTCCACGTTGCGCTTTGGGGCATTTCCTGTCACGGGCGCTAGGCCTACCCACACAAGTGAGGTATCATTTTTATCGGGAGACGTGGGGGAACGCTGGGTGGAAGGAAATTCGTGGCTCCTCTCAGATTCCAGAACTTTCTGCCACAGAAATGTGAGGAACATGTGTTTTTTTAGCCAAATTGTGAGGTTTGCAAAGGATTCTGGGTAACAGAACCTGGTCCGAGCCACACAAGTCACCCCATCTTGGATTCCCCTAGGTCTCTAGTTTTCAGAAATGCACAGGTTTAGTATGTTTCCCTAGGTGGCGGCTGAGCTACAAGCCAAAATGTACAGGTAGGCACTTTGCAAAAAACACCTCTGTTTTCCTTCACAAATTTGGATGTGTCCACGTTGTGCTTTGGGGCGTTTTCTGTCGCGGGCGCTAGGCCTACCCACACAAGTGAGGTATCATTTTTATCGGGAGACGTGGGGGAACGCTGGGTGGTAGGAAATTTGTGGCTCCTCTCAGATTCCAGAACTTTCTGCCACAGAAATGTTAGGAACATGTGTTTTTTTAGACAAATTTTGAGGTTTGCAAAGGATTCTGGGTAACAGAACCTGGTCCGAGCCACACAAGTCACCTCATCTTGGATTCCCCTAGGTCTCTAGTTTTCAGAAATGCACAGGTTTGGTAGGTTTCCCTAGGTGGCGGCTGAGCTACAGGCCATAATCTACAGGTAGGCACTTTGCAAAAAACACCTCTGTTTTCCTTCAAAAATTTGGCTGTGTCCACGTTGCGCTTTGGGGCATTTCCTGTCACGGGCGCTAGGCCTACCCACACAAGTGAGGTATCATTTTTATCAGGAGACGTTGGGGAACGCTGGGTGGAAGGAAATTCGTGGCTCCTCTCAGATTCCAGAACTTTCTGCCACAGAAATGTGAGGAACATGTGTTTTTTTAGCCAAATTGTGAGGTTTGCAAAGGATTCTGGGTAACAGAACCTGGTCCGAGCCACACAAGTCACCCCATCTTGGATTCCCCTAGGTCTCTAGTTTTCAGAAATGCACAGGTTTGGTAGGTTTCCCTAGGTGGCGGCTGAGCTACAGGCCAAAATCTACAGGTAGGCACTTTGCAAAAAACACCTCTGTTTCCCTTCAAAAATTTGTCTGTGTCCACGTTGCGCTTTGGGGCATTTCCTGTCACGGGCGCTAGGCCTACCCACACAAGAGAGGTATCATTTTTATCGGGAGACGTGGGGAAACGCTGGTGGAAGGAAATTTGTGGCTCCTCTCAGATTCCAGAACTTTCTGCCACAGAAATGTGAGGAACATGTGTTTTTTTAGCCAAATTTTGAGGTTTGCAAAGGATTCTGGGTAACAGTACCTGGTCTGAGCCACACAAGTCACCCCATCTTGGATTCCCCTAGGTCTCTAATTTTCAGGAATGCACAGGTTTGGTAGGTTTCCCTAGGTGGCGGCTGCGCTACAGGCCAAAATCTACATGTAGGCACTTTGCAAAAAACACCTCTGTTTTCCTTCACAAATTTGGATGTGTCCACGTTGCGCTTTGGGGCGTTTCCTGTCTCATGCGCTAGGCCTACCCACACATGTGAGGTATCATTTTTATCGTGAGACATGGGGGAACGCTGGGTGGAAGGAAATTCGTGGCTCCTCTCAGATTCCAGAACGTTCTGCCACAGAAATGTGAGGAACATGAGTTTTTTTAGCCAAATTTTGATGTTTGCAAAGGATTCTGGGTAACAGAACCCGGTCCGAGCCACACAAGTCACCCCATCTTGGATTCCCCTAGGTCTCTAGTTTTCAGAAATGCACAGGTTTGGTAAGTTTCCCTAGGCGGCGGCTGAGCTACAGGCCAAAATCTACAGGTAGGCACTTTGCAAAAAACACCTCAGTTTTCCTTCAGAAATGTGTCATTGTCCACGTTGCGCTTTGGGGCATTTCCTGTCACGGGCGCTAGGCCTACCCACACACGTGAGGTATGATTTTTATCGGGAGACGTGGGGGAACGCTGGGTGGAAGGAAATTCGTGGCTCCTCTCAGATTCCAGAACTTTCTGCCACAGAAATGTGAGGAACATGTGTTTTTTTAGCCAAATTTTGAGGTTTGCAAAGGATTCTGGGTAACAGAACCTGGTCCGAGCCACACAAGTCACCCCATCTTGGATTCCCCTAGGTCTCTAGTTTTCAGAAATGCACAGGTTTAGTAGGTTTCCCTAGGTGGCGGCTGAGCTACAAACCAAAATCTACAGGTAGGCACTTTGCAAAAAACACATCTGTTTTCCTTCACAAATTTGGATGTGTCCACGTTGCGCTTTGGGGCGTTTTCTGTCGCGGGCGCTAGGCCTACCCACACAAGTGAGGTATCATTTTTATCGGGAGACGTGGGGGAACGCTGGGTGGAAGGAAATTTGTGGCTCCTCTCAGATTCCAGAACTTTCTGCCACAGAAATGTGAGGAACCTGTGTTTTTTTAGCCAAATTTTGAGGTTTGCAAAGGATTCAGGGTAACAGAACCTGGTCCGAGCCACACAAGTCACCCCATCTTGGATTCCCCTAGGTCTCTAGTTTTCAGAAATGCACAGGTTTAGTAGGTTTCCCTAGGTGGCGGCTGAGCTACAAGCCAAAATGTACAGGTAGGCACTTTGCAAAAAACACCTCTGTTTTCCTTCACAAATTTGGATGTGTCCACGTTGTGCTTTGGGGCGTTTTCTGTCGCGGGCGCTAGGCCTACCCACACAAGTGAGGTATCATTTTTATCGGGAGACGTGGGGGAACGCTGGGTGGTAGGAAATTTGTGGCTCCTCTCAGATTCCAGAACCTTCTGCCACAGAAATGTTAGGAACATGTGTTTTTTTAGACAAATTTTGAGGTTTGCAAAGGATTCTGGGTAACAGAACCTGGTCCGAGCCACACAAGTCACCTCATCTTGGATTCCCCTAGGTCTCTAGTTTTCAGAAATGCACAGGTTTGGTAGGTTTCCCTAGGTGGCGGCTGAGCTACAGGCCATAATCTACAGGTAGGCACTTTGCAAAAAACACCTCTGTTTTCCTTCAAAAATTTGGCTGTGTCCACGTTGCGCTTTGGGGCATTTCCTGTCACGGGCGCTAGGCCTACCCACACAAGTGAGGTATCATTTTTATCAGGAGACGTTGGGGAACGCTGGGTGGAAGGAAATTCGTGGCTCCTCTCAGATTCCAGAACTTTCTGCCACAGAAATGTGAGGAACATGTGTTTTTTTAGCCAAATTGTGAGGTTTGCAAAGGATTCTGGGTAACAGAACCTGGTCCGAGCCACACAAGTCACCCCATCTTGGATTCCCCTAGGTCTCTAGTTTTCAGAAATGCACAGGTTTGGTAGGTTTCCCTAGGTGGCGGCTGAGCTACAGGCCAAAATCTACAGGTAGGCACTTTGCAAAAAACACCTCTGTTTCCCTTAAAAAATTTGTCTGTGTCCACGTTGCGCTTTGGGGTATTTCCTGTCACGGGCGCTAGGCCTACCCACACAAGTGAGGTATCATTTTTATCGGGAGACGTGGGGGAACGCTGGGTGGAAGGAAATTCGTGGCTCCTCTCAGATTCCAGAACTTTCTGCCACAGAAATGTGAGGAACATGTGTTTTTTTAGCCAAATTTTGAGGTTTGCAATGGATTCTGGGTAACAGAACCTGGTCCGAGCCACACAAGTCACCCCACCTTGGATTCCCTTAGGTCTCTAGTTTTCAGAAATGCACAGGTTTGGTAGGTTTCCCTAGGTGGCGGCTGAGCTACAGAACAAAATCTACAGGTAGGCACTTTGCAAAAAACACCTCTGTTTTCCTTCAAAAATTTGTCTGTGTCCACGTTGCGCTTTGGGGCATTTCCTGTCACGGGCGCTAGGCCTACCCACACAAGAGAGGTATAATTTTTATCGGGAGACGTGGGGAAACGCTGGGTGGAAGGAAATTTGTGGCTCCTCTCAGATTCCAGAACTTTCTGCCACAGAAATGTGAGGAACATGTGTTTTTTTAGCCAAATTTTGAGGTTTGCAAAGGATTCTGGGTAACAGTACCTGGTCTGAGCCACACAAGTCACCCCATCTTGGATTCCCCTAGGTCTCTAATTTTCAGGAATGCACAGGTTTGGTAGGTTTCCCTAGGTGGCGGCTGCGCTACAGGCCAAAATCTACATGTAGGCACTTTGCAAAAAACACCTCTGTTTTCCTTCACAAATTTGGATGTGTCCACGTTGCGCTTTGGGGCGTTTCCTGTCTCATGCGCTAGGCCTACCCACACATGTGAGGTATCATTTTTATCGTGAGACATGGGGGAACGCTGGGTGGAAGGAAATTCGTGGCTCCTCTCAGATTCCAGAACGTTCTGCCACAGAAATGTGAGGAACATGAGTTTTTTTAGCCAAATTTTGATGTTTGCAAAGGATTCTGGGTAACAGAACCTGGTCCGAGCCACACAAGTCACCCCATCTTGGATTCCCCTAGGTCTCTAGTTTTCAGAAATGCACAGGTTTGGTAAGTTTCCCTAGATGGCGGCTGAGCTACAAGCCAAAATCTACAGGTAGGCACTTTGCAAAAAACACCTCTGTTTTCCTTCAAAAATTTGGCTGTGTCTACGTTGCGCTTTGGGGCGTTTCGTGTCGCGGGCGCTAGGCCTACCCACACAAGTGAGGTATCATTTTTATCGGGAGACGTGGGGGAACGCTGGGTGGAAGGACATTTGTGGCTCCTTTCAGATTCTAGAACTTTCTGCCACAGAAATGTTAGGAACATGTGTTTTTTTAGCCAAATTTTGAGGTTTGCAAAGGATTCTGGGTAACAGAACCTGGTCCGAGCCACACAAGTCACCCCATCTTGGATTCCCCTAGGTCTCTAGTTTTCAGCAATGCACAGGTTTGGTAGGTTTCCCTAGGTGGCGGCTGAGCTACAGGCCATAATCTACAGGTAGGCACTTTGCAAAAAACACCTCTGTTTTCCTTCAAAAATTTGGCTGTGTCCACGTTGCGCTTTGGGGCATTTCCTGTCACGGGCGCTAGGCCTACCCACACAAGTGAGGTATCATTTTTATCGGGAGACGTGGGGGAACGCTGGGTGGAAGGAAATTCGTGGCTCCTCTCAGATTCCAGAACTTTCTGCCACAGAAATGTTAGGAACATGTGTTTTTTTAGCCAAATTGTGAGGTTTGCAAAGGATTCTGGGTAACAGAACCTGGTCCGAGCCACACAAGTCACCCCATCTTGGATTCCCCTAGGTCTCTAGTTTTCAGAAATGCACAGGTTTGGTAGGTTTTCCTAGGTGGCGGCTGAGCTACAGGCCAAAATCTACAGGTAGGCACTTTGCAAAAAACACCTCTGTTTTCCTTCAAAAATTTGTCTGTGTCCACGTTGCGCTTTGGGGCATTTCCTGTCACGGGCGCTAGGCCTACCCACACAAGAGAGGTATCATTTTTATCGGGAGACGTGGGGAAACGCTGTGTGGAAGGAAATTTGTGGCTCCTCTCAGATTCCAGAACTTTCTGCCACAGAAATGTGAGGATCATGTTTTTTTTTAGCCAAATTTTGAGGTTTGTAAAGGATTCTGGGTAACAGAACCTGGTCTGAGCCACACAAGTCACCCCATCTTGGATTCCCCTAGGTCTCTAATTTTCAGGAATGCACAGGTTTGGTAGGTTTCCCTAGGTGGCGGCTGCGCTACAGGCCAAAATCTACATGTAGGCACTTTGCAAAAAACACCTCTGTTTTCCTTCACAAATTTGGATGTGTCCACGTTGCGCTTTGGGGCGTTTCCTGTCTCATGCGCTAGGCCTACCCACACATGTGAGGTATCATTTTTATCGTGAGACATGGGGGAACGCTGGGTGGAAGGAAATTCGTGTCTCCTCTCAGATTCCAGAACGTTCTGCCACAGAAATGTGAGGAACATGAGTTTTTTTAGCCAAATTTTGATGTTTGCAAAGGATTCTGGGTAACAGAACCTGGTCCGAGCCACACAAGTCACCCCATCTTGGATTCCCCTAGGTCTCTAGTTTTCAGAAATGCACAGGTTTGGTAAGTTTCCCTAGGCGGCGGCTGAGCTACAGGCCAAAATCTACAGGTAGGCACTTTGCAAAAAACACCTCCGTTTTCCTTCAAAAATGTGTCTGTGTCCACGTTGCGCTTTGGGGCATTTCCTGTCACGGGCGCTAGGCCTACCCACACAAGTGAGGTATCATTTTTATCGGGAGACGTGGGGGAACGCTGGGTGGAAGGAAATTCGTGGCTCCTCTCAGATTCCAGAACTTTCTGCCACAGAAATGTGAGGAACATGTGTTTTTTTAGCCAAATTTTGAGGTTTGCAAAGGATTCTGGGTAACAGAACCTCGTCCGAGCCACACAAGTAACCCCATCTTGGATTCCCCTAGGTCTCTAGTTTTCAGAAATGCACAGGTTTAGTAGGTTTCCCTAGGTGGCGGCTGAGCTACAAGCCAAAATCTACAGGTAGGCACTTTGCAAAAAACACATCTGTTTTCCTTCACAAATTTGGATGTGTCCACGTTGTGCTTTGGGGCGTTTTCTGTCGCGGGCGCTAGGCCTACCCACACAAGTGAGGTATCATTTTTATCGGGAGACATGGGGGAACGCTGGATGGTAGGAAATTTGTGGCTCCTCTCAGATTCCAGAACTTTCTGCCACAGAAATGTTAGGAACATGTGTTTTTTTAGACAAATTTTGAGGTTTACAAAGGATTCTGGGTAACAGAACCTGGTCCGAGCCACACAAGTCACCCCATCTTGGATTCCCCTAGGTCTCTAGTTTTCAGAAATGCACAGGTTTGGTAGGTTTCCCTAGGTGGCGGCTGAGCTACAGGCCATAATCTACAGGTAGGCACTTTGCAAAAAACACCTCTGTTTTCCTTCAAAAATTTGGCTGTGTCCACGTTGCGCTTTGGGGCATTTCCTGTCACGGGCGCTAGGCCTACCCACACAAGAGAGGTATCATTTTTATCGGGAGACGTGGGGAAACGCTGGGTGGAAGGAAATTTGTGGCTCCTCTCAGATTCCAGAACTTTCTGCCACAGAAATGTGAGGAACATGTGTTTTTTTAGCCAAATTTTGAGGTTTGCAAAGGATTCTGGGTAACAGAACCTGGTCTGAGCCACACAAGTCACCCCATCTTGGATTCCCCTAGGTCTCTAATTTTCAGGAATGCACAGGTTTGGTAGGTTTCCCTAGGTGGCGGCTGCGCTACAGGCCAAAATCTACATGTAGGCACTTTGCAAAAAACACCTCTGTTTTCCTTCACAAATTTGGATGTGTCCACGTTGGGCTTTGGGGCGTTTCCTGTCTCATGCGCTAGGCCTACCCACACATATGAGGTATCATTTTTATCATGAGACATGGGGGAACGCTGGGTGGAAGGAAATTCGTGGCTCCTCTCAGATTCCAGAACGTTCTGCCACAGAAATGTGAGGAACATGAGTTTTTTTAGCCAAATTTTGATGTTTGCAAAGGATTCTGGGTAACAGAACCTGGTCCGAGCCACACAAGTCACCCCATCTTGGATTCCCCTAGGTCTCTAGTTTTCAGAAATGCACAGGTTTGGTAAGTTTCCCTAGGCGGCGGCTGAGCTACAGGCCAAAATCTACAGGTAGGCACTTTGCAAAAAACACCTCCGTTTTCCTTCAAAAATGTGTCTGTGTCCACGTTGCGCTTTGGGGCATTTCCTGTCACGGGCGCTAGGCCTACCCACACAAGTGAGGTATCATTTTTATCGGGAGACGTGGGGGAACGCTGGGTGGAAGGAAATTCGTGGCTCCTCTCAGATTCCAGAACTTTCTGCCACAGAAATGTGAGGAACATGTGTTTTTTTAGCCAAATTTTGAGGTTTGCAAAGGATTCTGGGTAACAAAACCTGGTCCGAGCCACACAAGTCACCCCATCTTGGATTCCCCTAGGTCTCTAGTTTTCAGAAATGCACAGGTTTAGTAGGTTTCCCTAGGTGGCGGCTGAGCTACAAGCCAAAATCTACAGGTAGGCACTTTGCAAAAAACACATCTGTTTTCCTTCACAAATTTGGATGTGTCCACGTTGCGCTTTGGGGCGTTTTCTGTCGCGGGCGCTAGGCCTACCCACACAAGTGAGGTATCATTTTTATCGGGAGACGTGGGGGAACGCTGGGTGGAAGGAAATTTGTGGCTCCTCTCAGATTCCAGAACTTTCTGCCACAGAAATGTGAGGAACCTGTGTTTTTTTAGCCAAATTTTGAGGTTTGCAAAGGATTCTGGGTAACAGAACCTGGTCCGAGCCACACAAGTCACCCCATCTTGGATTCCCCTAGGTCTCTAGTTTTCAGAAATGCACAGGTTTAGTAGGTTTCCCTAGGTGGCGGCTGAGCTACAAGCCAAAATGTACAGGTAGGCACTTTGCAAAAAACACCTCTGTTTTCCTTCACAAATTTGGATGTGTCCACGTTGTGCTTTGGGGCGTTTTCTGTCGCGGGCGCTAGGCCTACCCACACAAGTGAGGTATCATTTTTATCGGGAGACATGGGGGAACGCTGGGTGGTAGGAAATTTGTGGCTCCTCTCAGATTCCAGAACTTTCTGCCACAGAAATGTTAGGAACATGTGTTTTTTTAGACAAATTTTGAGGTTTGCAAAGGATTCTGGGTAACAGAACCTGGTCCGAGCCACACAAGTCACCCCATCTTGGATTCCCCTAGGTCTCTAGTTTTCAGAAATGCACAGGTTTGGTAGGTTTCCCTAGGTGGCGGCTGAGCTACAGGCCATAATCTACAGGTAGGCACTTTGCAAAAAACACCTCTGTTTTCCTTAAAAAATGTGGCTGTGTCCACGTTGCGCTTTGGGGCATTTCCTGTCACGGGCGCTAGGCCTACCCACACAAGTGAGGTATCATTTTTATCGGGAGACGTGGGGGAACGCTGGGTGGAAGGAAATTTGTGGCTCCTCTCAGATTCCAGAACTTTCTGCCACAGAAATGTGAGGAACATGTGTTTTTTTAGCCAAATTGTGAGGTTTGCAAAGGATTCTGGGTAACAGAACCTGGTCCGAGCCACACAAGTCACCCCATCTTGGATTCCCCTAGGTCTCTAGTTTTCAGAAATGCACAGGTTTGGTAGGTTTCCCTAGGTGGCGGCTGAGCTACAGGCCAAAATCTACAGGTAGGCACTTTGCAAAAAACACCTCTGTTTCCCTTCAAAAATTTGTCTGTGTCCACGTTGCGCTTTGGGGCATTTCCTGTCACGGGCGCTAGGCCTACCCACACAAGTGAGGTATCATTTTTATCGGGAGACGTGGGGGAACGCTGGGTGGAAGGAAATTCGTGGCTCCTCTCAGATTCCAGAACTTTCTGCCACAGAAATGTGAGGAACATGTGTTTTTTTAGCCAAATTTTGAGGTTTGCAATGGATTCTGGGTAACAGAACCTGGTCCGAGCCACACAAGTCACCCCACCTTGGATTCCCTTAGGTCTCTAGTTTTCAGAAATGCACAGGTTTGGTAGGTTTCCCTAGGTGGCGGCTGAGCTACAGAACAAAATCTACATGTAGGCACTTTGCAAAAAACACCTCTGTTTTCCTTCACAAATTTGGATGTGTCCACGTTGCGCTTTGGGGCGTTTTCTGTCGCGGGCGCTAGGCCTACCCACACAAGTGAGGTTTCATTTTTATCGGGAGACGTGGGGGAACTCTGGGTGGAAGGAAATTTGTGGCTCCTCTCATTTTCCAGAACTTTCTGCCACAGAAATGTTTGGAACATGTGTTTTTTTAGCCAAATTTTGAGGTTGCAAAGGATTCTGGGTAACAGAACCTGGTCCGAGCCACACAAGTCACCCCATCTTGGATTCCCCTAGGTCTCTAGTTTTCAGAAATGCACAGGTTTGGTAGGTTTCCCTAGGTGGCGGCTGAGCTACAAGCCAAAATCTACAGGTAGGCACTTTGCAAAAAACACCTCTGTTTTCCTTCAAAAATTTGGCTGTGTCTACGTTGCGCTTTGGGGCGTTTCCTGTCGCGGGCGCTAGGCCTACCCACACAAGTGAGGTATCATTTTTATCGGGAGACGTGGGGGAACGCTGGGTGGAAGGACATTTGTGGCTCCTCTCAGATTCCAGAACTTTCTGCCACAGAAATGTTAGAAACATGTGTTTTTTTAGCCAAATTTTGAGGTTTGCAAAGGATTCTGGGTAACAGAACCTGGTCTGAGCCACACAAGTCACCCCATCTTGGATTCCCCTAGGTCTCTAATTTTCAGGAATGCACAGGTTTGGTAGGTTTCCCTAGGTGGCGGCTGCGCTACAGGCCAAAATCTACATGTAGGCACTTTGCAAAAAACACCTCTGTTTTCCTTCACAAATTTGGATGTGTCCACGTTGCGCTTTGGGGCGTTTCCTGTCTCATGCGCTAGGCCTACCCACACATGTGAGGTATCATTTTTATCGTGAGACATGGGGGAACGCTGGGTGGAAGGAAATACGTGGCTCCTCTCAGATTCCAGAACGTTCTGCCACAGAAATGTGAGGAACATGAGTTTTTTTAGCCAAATTTTGATGTTTGCAAAGGATTCTGGGTAACAGAACCTGGTCCGAGCCACACAAGTCACCCCATCTTGGATTCCCCTAGGTCTCTAGTTTTCAGAAATGCACAGGTTTGGTAAGTTTCCCTAGGCGGCGGCTGAGCTACAGGCCAAAATCTACAGGTAGGCACTTTGCAAAAAACACCTCCGTTTTCCTTCAAAAATGTGTCTGTGTCCACGTTGCGCTTTGGGGCATTTCCTGTCACGGGCGCTAGGCCTACCCACACAAGTGAGGTATCATTTTTATCGGGAGACGTGGGGGAACGCTGGGTGGAAGGAAATTCGTGGCTCCTCTCAGATTCCAGAACTTTCTGCCACAGAAATGTGAGGAATATGTGTTTTTTTAGCCAAATTTTGAGGTTTGCAAAGGATTCTGGGTAACACAACCTGGTCCGAGCCACACAAGTCACCCCATCTTGGATTCCCCTAGGTCTCTAGTTTTCAGAAATGCACAGGTTTAGTAGGTTTCCCTAGGTGGCGGCTGAGCTACAAGCCAAAATCTACAGGTAGGCACTTTGCAAAAAACACATCTGTTTTCCTTCACAAATTTGGATGTGTCCACGTTGCGCTTTGGGGCGTTTTCTGTCGCGGGCGCTAGGCCTACCCACACAAGTGAGGTATCATTTTTATCGGGAGACGTGGGGGAACGCTGGGTGGAAGGAAATTTGTGGCTCCTCTCAGATTCCAGAACTTTCTGCCACAGAAATGTGAGGAACCTGTGTTTTTTTAGCCAAATTTTGAGGTTTGCAAAGGATTCTGGGTAACAGAACCTGGTCCGAGCCACACAAGTCACCCCATCTTGGATTCCCCTACGTCTCTAGTTTTCAGAAATGCACAGGTTTAGTAGGTTTCCCTAGGTGGCGTCTGAGCTACAAGCCAAAATGTACAGGTAGGCACTTTGCAAAAAACACCTCTGTTTTCCTTCACAAATTTGGATGTGTCCACGTTGTGCTTTGGGGCGTTTTCTGTCGCGGGCGCTAGGCCTACCCACCCAAGTGAGGTATCATTTTTATCGGGAGACGTGGGGGAACGCTGGGTGGTAGGAAATTTGTGGCTCCTCTTAGATTCCAGAACTTTCTGCCACAGAAATGTGAGGAACATGTGTTTTTTTAGCCAAATTGTGAGGTTTGCAAAGGATTCTGGGTAACAGAACCTGGTCCGAGCCACACAAGTCACCCCATCTTGGATTCCCCTAGGTCTCTAGTTTTCAGAAATGCACAGGTTTCGTAGGTTTCCCTAGGTGGCGGCTGAGCTACAGGCCAAAATCTACAGGTAGGCACTTTGCAAAAAACACCTCTGTTTCCCTTCAAAAATTTGTCTGTGTCCACATTGCGCTTTGGGGCATTTCCTGTCACGGGCGCTAGGCCTACCCACACAAGTGAGGTATCATTTTTATCGGGAGACGTGGGGGAACGCTGGGTGGAAGGAAATTCGTGGCTCCTCTCAGGTTCCAGAACTTTCTGCCACAGAAATGTTAGAAACATGTGTTTTTTTAGCCAAATTTTGAGGTTTGCAAAGGATTCTGGGTAACAGAACCTGGTCTGAGCCACACAAGTCACCCCATCTTGGATTCCCCTAGGTCTCTAATTTTCAGGAATGCATAGGTTTGGTAGGTTTCCCTAGGTGGCGGCTGCGCTACAGGCCAAAATCTACATGTAGGCACTTTGCAAAAAACACCTCTGTTTTCCTTCACAAATTTGGATGTGTCCACGTTGCGCTTTGGGGCGTTTCCTGTCTCATGCGCTAGGCCTACCCACACATGTGAGGTATCATTTTTATCGTGAGACATGGGGGAACGCTGGGTGGAAGGAAATACGTGGCTCCTCTCAGATTCCAGAACGTTCTGCCACAGAAATGTGAGGAACATGAGTTTTTTTAGCCAAATTTTGATGTTTGCAAAGGATTCTGGGTAACAGAACCTGGTCCGAGCCACACAAGTCACCCCATCTTGGATTCCCCTAGGTCTCTAGTTTTCAGAAATGCACAGGTTTGGTAAGTTTCCCTAGGCGGCGGCTGAGCTACAGGCCAAAATCTACAGGTAGGCACTTTGCAAAAAACACCTCCGTTTTCCTTCAAAAATGTGTCTGTGTCCACGTTGCGCTTTGGGGCATTTCCTGTCACGGGCGCTAGGCCTACCCACACAAGTGAGGTATCATTTTTATCGGGAGACGTGGGGGAACGCTGGGTGGAAGGAAATTCGTGGCTCCTCTCAGATTCCAGAACTTTCTGCCACAGAAATGTGAGGAACATGTGTTTTTTTAGCCAAATTTTGAGGTTTGCAAAGGATTCTGGGTAACAGAACCTGGTCCGAGCCACACAAGTAACCCCATCTTGGATTCCCCTAGGTCTCTAGTTTTCATAAATGCACAGGTTTAGTAGGTTTCCCTAGGTGGCGGCTGAGCTACAAGCCAAAATCTACAGGTAGGCACTTTGCAAAAAACACATCTGTTTTCCTTCACAAATTTGGATGTGTCCACGTTGCGCTTTGGGGCGTTTTCTGTCGCGGGCGCTAGGCCTACCCACACAAGTGAGGTATCATTTTTATCGGGAGACGTGGGGGAACGGTGGGTGGAAGGAAATTTGTGGCTCCTCTCAGATTCCAGAACTTTCTGCCACAGAAATGTGAGGAACCTGTGTTTTTTTAGCCAAATTTTGAGGTTTGCAAAGGATTCTGGGTAACAGAACCTGGTCCGAGCCACACAAGTCACCCCATCTTGGATTCCCCTAGGTCTCTAGTTTTCAGAAATGCACAGGTTTAGTAGGTTTCCCTAGGTGGCGGCTGAGCTACAAGCCAAAATGTACAGGTAGGCACTTTGCAAAAAACACCTCTGTTTTCCTTCACAAATTTGGATGTGTCCACGTTGTGCTTTGGGGCGTTTTCTGTCGCGGGCGCTAGGCCTACCCACACAAGTGAGGTATCATTTTTATCGGGAGACATGGGGGAACGCTGGGTGGTAGGAAATTTGTGGCTCCTCTCAGATTCCAGAACTTTCTGCCACAGAAATGTTAGGAACATGTGTTTTTTTAGACAAATTTTGAGGTTTGCAAAGGATTCTGGGTAACAGAACCTGGTCCGAGCCACACAAGTCACCCCATCTTGGATTCCCCTAGGTCTCTAGTTTTCAGAAATGCACAGGTTTGGTAGGTTTCCCTAGGTGGCGGCTGAGCTACAGGCCATAATCTACAGGTAGGCACTTTGCAAAAAACACCTCTGTTTTCCTTCAAAAATTTGGCTGTGTCCACGTTGCGCTTTGGGGCATTTCCTGTCACGGGCGCTAGGCCTACCCACACAAGTGAGGTATCATTTTTATCGGGAGACGTGGGGGAACGCTGGGTGGAAGGAAATTCGTGGCTCCTCTCAGGTTCCAGAACTTTCTGCCACAGAAATGTTAGAAACATGTGTTTTTTTAGCCAAATTGTGAGGTTTGCAAAGGATTCTGGGTAACAGAACCTGGTCTGAGCCACACAAGTCACCCCATCTTGGATTCCCCTAGGTCTCTAATTTTCGGGAATGCACAGGTTTGGTAGGTTTCCCTAGGTGGCGGCTGCGCTACAGGCCAAAATCTACATGTAGGCACTTTGCAAAAAACACCTCTGTTTTCCTTCACAAATTTGGATGTGTCCACGTTGCGCTTTGGGGCGTTTCCTGTCTCATGCGCTAGGCCTACCCACACATGTGAGGTATCATTTTTATCGTGAGACATGGGGGAACGCTGGGTGGAAGGAAATACGTGGCTCCTCTCAGATTCCAGAACGTTCTGCCACAGAAATGTGAGGAACATGAGTTTTTTTAGCCAAATTTTGATGTTTGCAAAGGATTCTGGGTAACAGAACCTGGTCCGAGCCACACAAGTCACCCCATCTTGGATTCCCCTAGGTCTCTAGTTTTCAGAAATGCACAGGTTTGGTAAGTTTCCCTAGGCGGCGGCTGAGCTACAGGCCAAAATCTACAGGTAGGCACTTTGCAAAAAACACCTCCGTTTTCCTTCAAAAATGTGTCTGTGTCCACGTTGCGCTTTGGGGCATTTCCTGTCACGGGCACTAGGCCTACCCACACAAGTGAGGTATCATTTTTATCGGGAGACGTGGGGGAACGCTGGGTGGAAGGAAATTCGTGGCTCCTCTCAGATTCCAGAACTTTCTGCCACAGAAATGTGAGGAACATGTGTTTTTTTAGCCAAATTTTGAGGTTTGCAAAGGATTCTGGGTAACAGAACCTGGTCCGAGCCACACAAGTAACCCCATCTTGGATTCCCCTAGGTCTCTAGTTTTCAGAAATGCACAGGTTTAGTAGGTTTCCCTAGGTGGCGGCTGAGCTACAAGCCAAAATCTACAGGTAGGCACTTTGCAAAAAACACATCTGTTTTCCTTCACAAATTTGGATGTGTCCACGTTGCGCTTTGGGGCGTTTTCTGTCGCGGGCGCTAGGCCTACCCACACAAGTGAGGTATCATTTTTATCGGGAGACGTGGGGGAACGGTGGGTGGAAGGAAATTTGTGGCTCCTCTCAGATTCCAGAACTTTCTGCCACAGAAATGTGAGGAACCTGTGTTTTTTTAGCCAAATTTTGAGGTTTGCAAAGGATTCTGGGTAACAGAACCTGGTCCGAGCCACACAAGTCACCCCATCTTGGATTCCCCTAGGTCTCTAGTTTTCAGAAATGCACAGGTTTAGTAGGTTTCCCTAGGTGGCGGCTGAGCTACAAGCCAAAATGTACAGGTAGGCACTTTGCAAAAAACACCTCTGTTTTCCTTCACAAATTTGGATGTGTCCACGTTGTGCTTTGGGGAGTTTTCTGTCGCGGGCGCTAGGCCTACCCACACAAGTGAGGTATCATTTTTATCGGGAGACATGGGGGAACGCTGGGTGGTAGGAAATTTGTGGCTCCTCTCAGATTCCAGAACTTTCTGCCACAGAAATGTTAGGAACATGTGTTTTTTTAGACAAATTTTGAGGTTTGCAAAGGATTCTGGGTAACAGAACCTGGTCCGAGCCACACAAGTCACCCCATCTTGGATTCCCCTAGGTCTCTAGTTTTCAGAAATGCACAGGTTTGGTAGGTTTCCCTAGGTGGCGGCTGAGCTACAGGCCATAATCTACAGGTAGGCACTTTGCAAAAAACACCTCTGTTTTCCTTCAAAAATTTGGCTGTGTCCACGTTGCGCTTTGGGGCATTTCCTGTCACGGGCGCTAGGCCTACCCACACAAGAGAGGTATCATTTTTATCGGGAGACGTGGGGAAACGCTGGGTGGAAGGAAATTTGTGGCTCCTCTCAGATTCCAGAACTTTCTGCCACAGAAATGTGAGGAACATGTGGTTTTTTAGCCAAATTTTGAGGTTTGCAAAGGATTCTGGGTAACAGAACCTGGTCTGAGCCACACAAGTCACCCCATCTTGGATTCCCCTAGGTCTCTAATTTTCAGGAATGCACAGGTTTGGTAGGTTTCCCTAGGTGGCGGCTGCGCTACAGGCCAAAATCTACATGTAGGCACTTTGCAAAAAACACCTCTGTTTTCCTTCACAAATTTGGATGTGTCCACGTTGGGCTTTGGGGCGTTTCCTGTCTCATGCGCTAGGCCTACCCACACATATGAGGTATCATTTTTATCGTGAGACATGGGGGAACGCTGGGTGGAAGGAAATTCGTGGCTCCTCTCAGATTCCAGAACGTTCTGCCACAGAAATGTGAGGAACATGAGTTTTTTTAGCCAAATGTTGATGTTTGCAAAGGATTCTGGGTAACAGAACCTGGTCCGAGCCACACAAGTCACCCCATCTTGGATTCCCCTAGGTCTCTAGTTTTCAGAAATGCACAGGTTTGGTAAGTTTCCCTAGGCGGCGGCTGAGCTACAGGCCAAAATCTACAGGTAGGCACTTTGCAAAAAACACCTCCGTTTTCCTTCAAAAATGTGTCTGTGTCCACGTTGCGCTTTGGGGCATTTCCTGTCACGGGCGCTAGGCCTACCCACACAAGTGAGGTATCATTTTTATCGGGAGACGTGGGGGAACGCTGGGTGGAAGGAAATTCGTGGCTCCTCTCAGATTCCAGAACTTTCTGCCACAGAAATGTGAGGAACATGTGTTTTTTTAGCCAAATTTTGAGGTTTGCAAAGGATTCTGGGTAACAAAACCTGGTCCGAGCCACACAAGTCACCCCATCTTGGATTCCCCTAGGTCTCTAGTTTTCAGAAATGCACAGGTTTAGTAGGTTTCCCTAGGTGGCGGCTGAGCTACAAGCCAAAATCTACAGGTAGGCACTTTGCAAAAAACACATCTGTTTTCCTTCACAAATTTGGATGTGTCCACGTTGCGCTTTGGGGCGTTTTCTGTCGCGGGCGCTAGGCCTACCCACACAAGTGAGGTATCATTTTTATCGGGAGACGTGGGGGAACGCTGGGTGGAAGGAAATTTGTGGCTCCTCTCAGATTCCAGAACTTTCTGCCACAGAAATGTGAGGAACCTGTGTTTTTTTAGCCAAATTTTGAGGTTTGCAAAGGATTCTGGGTAACAGAACCTGGTCCGAGCCACACAAGTCACCCCATCTTGGATTCCCCTAGGTCTCTAGTTTTCAGAAATGCACAGGTTTAGTAGGTTTCCCTAGGTGGCGGCTGAGCTACAAGCCAAAATGTACAGGTAGGCACTTTGCAAAAAACACCTCTGTTTTCCTTCACAAATTTGGATGTGTCCACGTTGTGCTTTGGGGCGTTTTCTGTCGCGGGCGCTAGGCCTACCCACACAAGTGAGGTATCATTTTTATCGGGAGACATGGGGGAACGCTGGGTGGTAGGAAATTTGTGGCTCCTCTCAGATTCCAGAACTTTCTGCCACAGAAATGTTAGGAACATGTGTTTTTTTAGACAAATTTTGAGGTTTGCAAAGGATTCTGGGTAACAGAACCTGGTCCGAGCCACACAAGTCACCCCATCTTGGATTCCCCTAGGTCTCTAGTTTTCAGAAATGCACAGGTTTGGTAGGTTTCCCTAGGTGGCGGCTGAGCTACAGGCCATAATCTACAGGTAGGCACTTTGCAAAAAACACCTCTGTTTTCCTTCAAAAATTTGGCTGTGTCCACGTTGCGCTTTGGGGCATTTCCTGTCACGGGCGCTAGGCCTACCCACACAAGTGAGGTATCATTTTTATCGGGAGACGTGGGGGAACGCTGGGTGGAAGGAAATTCGTGGCTCCTCTCAGATTCCAGAACTTTCTGCCACAGAAATGTGAGGAACATGTGTTTTTTTAGCCAAATTGTGAGGTTTGCAAAGGATTCTGGGTAACAGAACCTGGTCCGAGCCACACAAGTCACCCCATCTTGGATTCCCCTAGGTCTCTAGTTTTCAGAAATGCACAGGTTTTGTAGGTTTCCCTAGGTGGCGGCTGAGCTACAGGCCAAAATCTACAGGTAGGCACTTTGCAAAAAACACCTCTGTTTCCCTTCAAAAATTTGTCTGTGTCCACGTTGCGCTTTGGGGCATTTCCTGTCACGGGCGCTAGGCCTACCCACACAAGTGAGGTATCATTTTTATCGGGAGACGTGGGGGAACGCTGGGTGGAAGGAAATTCGTGGCTCCTCTCAGATTCCAGAACTTTCTGCCACAGAAATGTGAGGAACATGTGTTTTTTTAGCCAAATTTTGAGGTTTGCAATGGATTCTGGGTAACAGAACCTGGTCCGAGCCACACAAGTCATCCCACCTTGGATTCCCTTAGGTCTCTAGTTTTCAGAAATGCACAGGTTTGGTAGGTTTCCCTAGGTGGCGGCTGAGCTACAGAACAAAATCTACATGTAGGCACTTTGCAAAAAACACCTCTGTTTTCCTTCACAAATTTGGATGTGTCCACGTTGCGCTTTGGGGCGTTTTCTGTCGCGGGCGCTAGGCCTACCCACACAAGTGAGGTTTCATTTTTATCGGGAGACGTGGGGGAACTCTGGGTGGAAGGAAATTTGTGGCTCCTCTCATTTTCCAGAACTTTCTGCCACAGAAATGTTTGGAACATGTGTTTTTTTAGCCAAATTTTGAGGTTGCAAAGGATTCTGGGTAACAGAACCTGGTCCGAGCCACACAAGTCACCCCATCTTGGATTCCCCTAGGTCTCTAGTTTTCAGAAATGCACAGGTTTAGTAGGTTTCCCTAGGTGGCGGCTGAGCTACAAGCCAAAATCTACAGGTAGGCACTTTGCAAAAAACACCTCTGTTTTCCTTCACAAATTTGGATGTGTCCACGTTGCGCTTTGGGGCGTTTTCTGTCGCGGGCGCTAGGCCTACCCACACAAGTGAGGTATCATTTTTATCGGGAGACGTGGGGGAACGGTGGGTGGAAGGAAATTTGTGGCTCCTCTCAGATTCCAGAACTTTCTGCCACAGAAATGTGAGGAACCTGTGTTTTTTTAGCCAAATTTTGAGGTTTGCAAAGGATTCTGGGTAACAGAACCTGGTCCGAGCCACACAAGTCACCCCATCTTGGATTCCCCTAGGTCTCTAGTTTTCAGAAATGCACAGGTTTAGTAGGTTTCCCTAGGTGGCGGCTGAGCTACAAGCCAAAATGTACAGGTAGGCACTTTGCAAAAAACACCTCTGTTTTCCTTCACAAATTTGGATGTGTCCACGTTGTGCTTTGGGGCGTTTTCTGTCGCGGGCGCTAGGCCTACCCACACAAGTGAGGTATCATTTTTATCGGGAGACATGGGGGAACGCTGGGTGGTAGGAAATTTGTGGCTCCTCTCAGATTCCAGAACTTTCTGCCACAGAAATGTTAGGAACATGTGTTTTTTTAGACAAATTTTGAGGTTTGCAAAGGATTCTGGGTAACAGAACCTGGTCCGAGCCACACAAGTCACCCCATCTTGGATTCCCCTAGGTCTCTAGTTTTCAGAAATGCACAGGTTTGGTAGGTTTCCCTAGGTGGCGGCTGAGCTACAGGCCATAATCTACAGGTAGGCACTTTGCAAAAAACACCTCTGTTTTCCTTCAAAAATTTGGCTGTGTCCACGTTGCGCTTTGGGGCATTTCCTGTCACGGGCGCTAGGCCTACCCACACAAGAGAGGTATCATTTTTATCGGGAGACGTGGGGAAACGCTGGGTGGAAGGAAATTTGTGGCTCCTCTCAGATTCCAGAACTTTCTGCCACAGAAATGTGAGGAACATGTGGTTTTTTAGCCAAATTTTGAGGTTTGCAAAGGATTCTGGGTAACAGAACCTGGTCTGAGCCACACAAGTCACCCCATCTTGGATTCCCCTAGGTCTCTAATTTTCAGGAATGCACAGGTTTGGTAGGTTTCCCTAGGTGGCGGCTGCGCTACAGGCCAAAATCTACATGTAGGCACTTTGCAAAAAACACCTCTGTTTTCCTTCACAAATTTGGATGTGTCCACGTTGGGCTTTGGGGCGTTTCCTGTCTCATGCGCTAGGCCTACCCACACATATGAGGTATCATTTTTATCGTGAGACATGGGGGAACGCTGGGTGGAAGGAAATTCGTGGCTCCTCTCAGATTCCAGAACGTTCTGCCACAGAAATGTGAGGAACATGAGTTTTTTTAGCCAAATTTTGATGTTTGCAAAGGATTCTGGGTAACAGAACCTGGTCCGAGCCACACAAGTCACCCCATCTTGGATTCCCCTAGGTCTCTAGTTTTCAGAAATGCACAGGTTTGGTAAGTTTCCCTAGGCGGCGGCTGAGCTACAGGCCAAAATCTACAGGTAGGCACTTTGCAAAAAACACCTCCGTTTTCCTTCAAAAATGTGTCTGTGTCCACGTTGCGCTTTGGGGCATTTCCTGTCACGGGCGCTAGGCCTACCCACACAAGTGAGGTATCATTTTTATCGGGAGACGTGGGGGAACGCTGGGTGGAAGGAAATTCGTGGCTCCTCTCAGATTCCAGAACTTTCTGCCACAGAAATGTGAGGAACATGTGTTTTTTTAGCCAAATTTTGAGGTTTGCAAAGGATTCTGGGTAACAAAACCTGGTCCGAGCCACACAAGTCACCCCATCTTGGATTCCCCTAGGTCTCTAGTTTTCAGAAATGCACAGGTTTAGTAGGTTTCCCTAGGTGGCGGCTGAGCTACAAGCCAAAATCTACAGGTAGGCACTTTGCAAAAAACACATCTGTTTTCCTTCACAAATTTGGATGTGTCCACGTTGCGCTTTGGGGCGTTTTCTGTCGCGGGCGCTAGGCCTACCCACACAAGTGAGGTATCATTTTTATCGGGAGACGTGGGGGAACGGTGGGTGGAAGGAAATTTGTGGCTCCTCTCAGATTCCAGAACTTTCTGCCACAGAAATGTGAGGAACCTGTGTTTTTTTAGCCAAATTTTGAGGTTTGCAAAGGATTCTGGGTAACAGAACCTGGTCCGAGCCACACAAGTCACCCCATCTTGGATTCCCCTAGGTCTCTAGTTTTCAGAAATGCACAGGTTTAGTAGGTTTCCCTAGGTGGCGGCTGAGCTACAAGCCAAAATGTACAGGTAGGCACTTTGCAAAAAACACCTCTGTTTTCCTTCACAAATTTGGATGTGTCCACGTTGTGCTTTGGGGCGTTTTCTGTCGCGGGCGCTAGGCCTACCCACACAAGTGAGGTATCATTTTTATCGGGAGACATGGGGGAACGCTGGGTGGTAGGAAATTTGTGGCTCCTCTCAGATTCCAGAACTTTCTGCCACAGAAATGTTAGGAACATGTGTTTTTTTAGACAAATTTTGAGGTTTGCAAAGGATTCTGGGTAACAGAACCTGGTCCGAGCCACACAAGTCACCCCATCTTGGATTCCCCTAGGTCTCTAGTTTTCAGAAATGCACAGGTTTGGTAGGTTTCCCTAGGTGGCGGCTGAGCTACAGGCCATAATCTACAGGTAGGCACTTTGCAAAAAACACCTCTGTTTTCCTTCAAAAATGTGGCTGTGTCCACGTTGCGCTTTGGGGCATTTCCTGTCACGGGCGCTAGGCCTACCCACACAAGTGAGGTATCATTTTTATCGGGAGACGTGGGGGAACGCTGGGTGGAAGGAAATTTGTGGCTCCTCTCAGATTCCAGAACTTTCTGCCACAGAAATGTGAGGAACATGTGTTTTTTTAGCCAAATTGTGAGGTTTGCAAAGGATTCTGGGTAACAGAACCTGGTCCGAGCCACACAAGTCACCCCATCTTGGATTCCCCTAGGTCTCTAGTTTTCAGAAATGCACAGGTTTGGTAGGTTTCCCTAGGTGGCGGCTGAGCTACAGGCCAAAATCTACAGGTAGGCACTTTGCAAAAAACACCTCTGTTTCCCTTCAAAAATTTGTCTGTGTCCACGTTGCGCTTTGGGGCATTTCCTGTCACGGGCGCTAGGCCTACCCACACAAGTGAGGTATCATTTTTATCGGGAGACGTGGGGGAACGCTGGGTGGAAGGAAATTCGTGGCTCCTCTCAGATTCCAGAACTTTCTGCCACAGAAATGTGAGGAACATGTGTTTTTTTAGCCAAATTTTGAGGTTTGCAATGGATTCTGGGTAACAGAACCTGGTCCGAGCCACACAAGTCATCCCACCTTGGATTCCCTTAGGTCTCTAGTTTTCAGAAATGCACAGGTTTGGTAGGTTTCCCTAGGTGGCGGCTGAGCTACAGAACAAAATCTACATGTAGGCACTTTGCAAAAAACACCTCTGTTTTCCTTCACAAATTTGGATGTGTCCACGTTGCGCTTTGGGGCGTTTTCTGTCGCGGGCGCTAGGCCTACCCACACAAGTGAGGTTTCATTTTTATCGGGAGACGTGGGGGAACTCTGGGTGGAAGGAAATTTGTGGCTCCTCTCATTTTCCAGAACTTTCTGCCACAGAAATGTTTGGAACATGTGTTTTTTTAGCCAAATTTTGAGGTTGCAAAGGATTCTGGGTAACAGAACCTGGTCCGAGCCACACAAGTCACCCCATCTTGGATTCCCCTAGGTCTCTAGTTTTCAGAAATGCACAGGTTTGGTAGGTTTCCCTAGGTGGCGGCTGAGCTACAAGCCAAAATCTACAGGTAGGCACTTTGCAAAAAACACCTCTGTTTTCCTTCAAAAATTTGGCTGTGTCTACGTTGCGCTTTGGGGCGTTTCCTGTCGCGGGCGCTAGGCCTACCCACACAAGTGAGGTATCATTTTTATCGGGAGACGTGGGGGAACGCTGGGTGGAAGGACATTTGTGGCTCCTCTCAGATTCCAGAACTTTCTGCCACAGAAATGTTAGAAACATGTGTTTTTTTAGCCAAATTTTGAGGTTTGCAAAGGATTCTGGGTAACAGAACCTGGTCTGAGCCACACAAGTCACCCCATCTTGGATTCCCCTCGGTCTCTAATTTTCAGGAATGCACAGGTTTGGTAGGTTTCCCTAGGTGGCGGCTGCGCTACAGGCCAAAATCTACATGTAGGCACTTTGCAAAAAACACCTCTGTTTTCCTTCACAAATTTGGATGTGTCCACGTTGCGCTTTGGGGCGTTTCCTGTCTCATGCGCTAGGCCTACCCACACATGTGAGGTATCATTTTTATCGTGAGACATGAGGGAACGCTGGGTGGAAGGAAATACGTGGCTCCTCTCAGATTCCAGAACGTTCTGCCACAGAAATGTGAGGAACATGAGTTTTTTTAGCCAAATTTTGATGTTTGCAAAGGATTCTGGGTAACAGAACCTGGTCCGAGCCACACAAGTCACCCCATCTTGGATTCCCCTAGGTCTCTAGTTTTCAGAAATGCACAGGTTTGGTAAGTTTCCCTAGGCGGCGGCTGAGCAACAGGCCAAAATCTACAGGTAGGCACTTTGCAAAAAACACCTCCGTTTTCCTTCAAAAATGTGTCTGTGTCCACGTTGCGCTTTGGGGCATTTCCTGTCACGGGCGCTAGGCCTACCCACACAAGTGAGGTATCATTTTTATCGGGAGACGTGGGGGAACGCTGGGTGGAAGGAAATTCGTGGCTCCTCTCAGATTCCAGAACTTTCTGCCACAGAAATGTGAGGAATATGTGTTTTTTTAGCCAAATTTTGAGGTTTGCAAAGGATTCTGGGTAACAGAACCTGGTCCGAGCCACACAAGTCACCCCATCTTGGATTCCCCTACGTCTCTAGTTTTCAGAAATGCACAGGTTTAGTAGGTTTCCCTAGGTGGCGTCTGAGCTACAAGCCAAAATGTACAGGTAGGCACTTTGCAAAAAACACCTCTGTTTTCCTTCACAAATTTGGATGTGTCCACGTTGTGCTTTGGGGCGTTTTCTGTCGCGGGCGCTAGGCCTACCCACCAAGTGAGGTATCATTTTTATCGGGAGACGTGGGGGAACGCTGGGTGGTAGGAAATTTGTGGCTCCTCTTAGATTCCAGAACTTTCTGCCACAGAAATGTGAGGAACATGTGTTTTTTTAGCCAAATTGTGAGGTTTGCAAAGGATTCTGGGTAACAGAACCTGGTCCGAGCCACACAAGTCACCCCATCTTGGATTCCCCTAGGTCTCTAGTTTTCAGAAATGCACAGGTTTCGTAGGTTTCCCTAGGTGGCGGCTGAGCTACAGGCCAAAATCTACAGGTAGGCACTTTGCAAAAAACACCTCTGTTTCCCTTCAAAAATTTGTCTGTGTCCACGTTGCGCTTTGGGGCATTTCCTGTCACGGGCACTAGGCCTACCCACACAAGTGAGGTATCATTTTTATCGGGAGACGTGGGGGAACGCTGGGTGGAAGGAAATTCGTGGCTCCTCTCAGGTTCCAGAACTTTCTGCCACAGAAATGTGAGGAACATGTGTTTTTTTAGCCAAATTTTGAGGTTTGCAATGGATTCTGGGTAACAGAACCTGGTCCGAGCCACACAAGTCACCCCACCTTGGATTCCCTTAGGTCTCTAGTTTTCAGAAATGCACAGGTTTGGTAGGTTTCCCTAGGTGGCGGCTGAGCTAAAAGCCAAAATCTACAGGTAGGCACTTTGCAAAAAACAGCTCTGTTTTCCTTCACAAATTTGGATGTGTCCACGTTGTTCTTTGGGGCGTTTTCTGTCACCGGCGCAAGGCCTACCCACACAAGTGAGGTATCATTTTTATCGGAAGACATGGGGGAACGCTGGGTGAAAGGAAATTTGTGGCTCCTCTCAGATTCCAGAACTTTCTGCCACAGAAATGTTAGGAACATGTGTTTTTTTAGCCAAATTTTGAGGTTTGCAAAGGATTCTGGGTAACAGAACCTGGTCCGAGCCACACAAGTCACCCCATCTTGGATTCCCCTAGGTCTCTAGTTTTCAGAAATGCACAGGTTTGGTAGGTTTCCCTAGATGGCGGCTGAGCTACAAGCCAAAATCTACAGGTAGGCACTTTGCAAAAAACACCTCTGTTTTCCTTCAAAAATTTGGCTGTGTCTACGTTGCGCTTTGGGGCGTTTCGTGTCGCGGGCGCTAGGCCTACCCACACAAGTGAGGTATCATTTTTATCGGGAGACGTGGGGGAACGCTGGGTGGAAGGACATTTGTGGCTCCTTTCATATTCCAGAACTTTCTGCCACAGAAATTTTAGGAACATGTGTTTTTTTAGCCAAATTTTGAGGTTTGCAAAGGATTCTGGGTAACAGAACCTGGTCCGAGCCACACAAGTCACCCCATCTTGGATTCCCCTATGTCTCTAGTTTTCAGAAATGCACAGGTTTGGTAGGTTTCCCTAGTTGGCGGCTGAGCTACAGGCCGTAATCTACAGGTAGGCACTTTTCAAAAAACACCTCTGTTTTCCTTCAAAAATTTGGCTGTGTCCACGTTGCGCTTTGGGGCATTTCCTGTCACGGGCGCTAGGCCTACCCACACAAGTGAGGTATCATTTTTATCGGGAGACGTGGGGGAACGCTGGGTGGAAGGAAATTCGTGGCTCCTCTCAGATTCCAGAACCTTCTGCCACAGAAATGTGAGGAACATGTGTTTTTTTAGCCAAATTGTGAGGTTTGCAAAGGATTCTGGGTAACAGAACCTGGTCCGAGCCACACAAGTCACCCCATCTTGGATTCCCCTAGGTCTCCAATTTTCAGGAATGCACAGGTTTGGTAGGATTCCCTAGGTGGCGGCTGCGCTACAGGCCAAAATCTACATGTAGGCACTTTGCAAAAAACACCTCTGTTTTCCTTCACAAATTTGGATGTGTCCACGTTGCGCTTTGGGGCGTTTCCTGTCTCATGCGCTAGGCCTACCCACACATGTGAGGTATCATTTTTATCGTGAGACATGGGGGAACGCTGGGTGGAAGGAAATTCGTGGCTCCTCTCAGATTCCAGAACGTTCTGCCACAGAAATGTGAGGAACATGAGTTTTTTTAGCCAAATTTTGATGTTTGCAAAGGATTCTGGGTAACAGAACCTGGTCCGAGCCACACAAGTCACCCCATCTTGGATTCCCCTAGGTCTCTAGTTTTCAGAAATGCACAGGTTTGGTAAGTTTCCCTAGGCGGCGGCTGAGCTACAGGCCAAAATCTACAGGTAGGCACTTTGCAAAAAACACCTCCGTTTTCCTTCAAAAATGTGTCTGTGTCCACGTTGCGCTTTGGGGCATTTCCTGTCACGGGCGCTAGGCCTACCCACACAAGTGAGGTATCATTTTTATCGGGAGACGTGGGGGAACGCTGGGTGGAAGGAAATTCGTGGCTCCTCTCAGATTCCAGAACGTTCTGCCACAGAAATGTGAGGAACATGAGTTTTTTTAGCCAAATTTTGATGTTTGCAAAGGATTCTGGGTAACAGAACCTGGTCCGAGCCACACAAGTCACCCCATCTTGGATTCCCCTAGGTCTCTAGTTTTCAGAAATGCACAGGTTTGGTAAGTTTCCCTAGGCGGCGGCTGAGCTACAGGCCAAAATCTACAGGTAGGCACTTTGCAAAAAACACCTCCGTTTTCCTTCAAAAATGTGTCTGTGTCCACGTTGCGCTTTGGGGCATTTCCTGTCACGGGCGCTAGGCCTACCCACACAAGTGAGGTATCATTTTTATCGGGAGACGTGGGGGAACGCTGGTGGAAGGAAATTCGTGGCTCCTCTCAGATTCCAGAACTTTCTGCCACAGAAATGTGAGGAACATGTGTTTTTTTAGCCAAATTTTGAGGTTTGCAAAGGATTCTGGGTAACAAAACCTGGTCCGAGCCACACAAGTCACCCCATCTTGGATTCCCCTAGGTCTCTAGTTTTCAGAAATGCACAGGTTTAGTAGGTTTCCCTAGGTGGCGGCTGAGCTACAAGCCAAAATCTACAGGTAGGCACTTTGCAAAAAACACATCTGTTTTCCTTCACAAATTTGGATGTGTCCACGTTGCGCTTTGGGGCGTTTTCTGTCGCGGGCGCTAGGCCTACCCACACAAGTGAGGTATCATTTTTATCGGGAGACGTGGGGGAACGCTGGGTGGAAGGAAATTTGTGGCTCCTCTCAGATTCCAGAACTTTCTGCCACAGAAATGTGAGGAACCTGTGTTTTTTTAGCCAAATTTTGAGGTTTGCAAAGGATTCTGGGTAACAGAACCTGGTCCGAGCCACACAAGTCACCCCATCTTGGATTCCCCTAGGTCTCTAGTTTTCAGAAATGCACAGGTTTAGTAGGTTTCCCTAGGTGGCGGCTGAGCTACAAGCCAAAATGTACAGGTAGGCACTTTGCAAAAAACACCTCTGTTTTCCTTCACAAATTTGGATGTGTCCACGTTGTGCTTTGGGGCGTTTTCTGTCGCGGGCGCTAGGCCTACCCACACAAGTGAGGTATCATTTTTATCGGGAGACATGGGGGAACGCTGGGTGGTAGGAAATTTGTGGCTCCTCTCAGATTCCAGAACTTTCTGCCACAGAAATGTTAGGAACATGTGTTTTTTTAGACAAATTTTGAGGTTTGCAAAGGATTCTGGGTAACAGAACCTGGTCCGAGCCACACAAGTCACCCCATCTTGGATTCCCCTAGGTCTCTAGTTTTCAGAAATGCACAGGTTTGGTAGGTTTCCCTAGGTGGCGGCTGAGCTACAGGCCATAATCTACAGGTAGGCACTTTGCAAAAAACACCTCTGTTTTCCTTCAAAAATTTGGCTGTGTCCACGTTGCGCTTTGGGGCATTTCCTGTCACGGGCGCTAGGCCTACCCACACAAGTGAGGTATCATTTTTATCGGGAGACGTGGGGGAACGCTGGGTGGAAGGATATTCGTGGCTCCTCTCAGATTCCAGAACTTTCTGCCACAGAAATGTGAGGAACATGTGTTTTTTTAGCCAAATTGTGAGGTTTGCAAAGGATTCTGGGTAACAGAACCTGGTCCGAGCCACACAAGTCACCCCATCTTGGATTCCCCTAGGTCTCTAGTTTTCAGAAATGCACAGGTTTTGTAGGTTTCCCTAGGTGGCGGCTGAGCTACAGGCCAAAATCTACAGGTAGGCACTTTGCAAAAAACACCTCTGTTTCCCTTCAAAAATTTGTCTGTGTCCACGTTGCGCTTTGGGGCATTTCCTGTCACGGGCGCTAGGCCTACCCACACAAGTGAGGTATCATTTTTATCGGGAGACGTGGGGGAACGCTGGGTGGAAGGAAATTCGTGGCTCCTCTCAGATTCCAGAACTTTCTGCCACAGAAATGTGAGGAACATGTGTTTTTTTAGCCAAATTTTGAGGTTTGCAATGGATTCTGGGTAACAGAACCTGGTCCGAGCCACACAAGTCATCCCACCTTGGATTCCCTTAGGTCTCTAGTTTTCAGAAATGCACAGGTTTGGTAGGTTTCCCTAGGTGGCGGCTGAGCTACAGAACAAAATCTACATGTAGGCACTTTGCAAAAAACACCTCTGTTTTCCTTCACAAATTTGGATGTGTCCACGTTGCGCTTTGGGGCGTTTTCTGTCGCGGGCGCTAGGCCTACCCACACAAGTGAGGTTTCATTTTTATCGGGAGACGTGGGGGAACTCTGGGTGGAAGGAAATTTGTGGCTCCTCTCATTTTCCAGAACTTTCTGCCACAGAAATGTTTGGAACATGTGTTTTTTTAGCCAAATTTTGAGGTTGCAAAGGATTCTGGGTAACAGAACCTGGTCCGAGCCACACAAGTCACCCCATCTTGGATTCCCCTAGGTCTCTAGTTTTCAGAAATGCACAGGTTTAGTAGGTTTCCCTAGGTGGCGGCTGAGCTACAAGCCAAAATCTACAGGTAGGCACTTTGCAAAAAACACCTCTGTTTTCCTTCACAAATTTGGATGTGTCCACGTTGCGCTTTGGGGCGTTTTCTGTCGCGGGCGCTAGGCCTACCCACACAAGTGAGGTATCATTTTTATCGGGAGACGTGGGGGAACGGTGGGTGGAAGGAAATTTGTGGCTCCTCTCAGATTCCAGAACTTTCTGCCACAGAAATGTGAGGAACCTGTGTTTTTTTAGCCAAATTTTGAGGTTTGCAAAGGATTCTGGGTAACAGAACCTGGTCCGAGCCACACAAGTCACCCCATCTTGGATTCCCCTAGGTCTCTAGTTTTCAGAAATGCACAGGTTTAGTAGGTTTCCCTAGGTGGCGGCTGAGCTACAAGCCAAAATGTACAGGTAGGCACTTTGCAAAAAACACCTCTGTTTTCCTTCACAAATTTGGATGTGTCCACGTTGTGCTTTGGGGCGTTTTCTGTCGCGGGCGCTAGGCCTACCCACACAAGTGAGGTATCATTTTTATCGGGAGACATGGGGGAACGCTGGGTGGTAGGAAATTTGTGGCTCCTCTCAGATTCCAGAACTTTCTGCCACAGAAATGTTAGGAACATGTGTTTTTTTAGACAAATTTTGAGGTTTGCAAAGGATTCTGGGTAACAGAACCTGGTCCGAGCCACACAAGTCACCCCATCTTGGATTCCCCTAGGTCTCTAGTTTTCAGAAATGCACAGGTTTGGTAGGTTTCCCTAGGTGGCGGCTGAGCTACAGGCCATAATCTACAGGTAGGCACTTTGCAAAAAACACCTCTGTTTTCCTTCAAAAATTTGGCTGTGTCCACGTTGCGCTTTGGGGCATTTCCTGTCACGGGCGCTAGGCCTACCCACACAAGAGAGGTATCATTTTTATCGGGAGACGTGGGGAAACGCTGGGTGGAAGGAAATTTGTGGCTCCTCTCAGATTCCAGAACTTTCTGCCACAGAAATGTGAGGAACATGTGGTTTTTTAGCCAAATTTTGAGGTTTGCAAAGGATTCTGGGTAACAGAACCTGGTCTGAGCCACACAAGTCACCCCATCTTGGATTCCCCTAGGTCTCTAATTTTCAGGAATGCACAGGTTTGGTAGGTTTCCCTAGGTGGCGGCTGCGCTACAGGCCAAAATCTACATGTAGGCACTTTGCAAAAAACACCTCTGTTTTCCTTCACAAATTTGGATGTGTCCACGTTGGGCTTTGGGGCGTTTCCTGTCTCATGCGCTAGGCCTACCCACACATATGAGGTATCATTTTTATCGTGAGACATGGGGGAACGCTGGGTGGAAGGAAATTCGTGGCTCCTCTCAGATTCCAGAACGTTCTGCCACAGAAATGTGAGGAACATGAGTTTTTTTAGCCAAATTTTGATGTTTGCAAAGGATTCTGGGTAACAGAACCTGGTCCGAGCCACACAAGTCACCCCATCTTGGATTCCCCTAGGTCTCTAGTTTTCAGAAATGCACAGGTTTGGTAAGTTTCCCTAGGCGGCGGCTGAGCTACAGGCCAAAATCTACAGGTAGGCACTTTGCAAAAAACACCTCCGTTTTCCTTCAAAAATGTGTCTGTGTCCACGTTGCGCTTTGGGGCATTTCCTGTCACGGGCGCTAGGCCTACCCACACAAGTGAGGTATCATTTTTATCGGGAGACGTGGGGGAACGCTGGGTGGAAGGAAATTCGTGGCTCCTCTCAGATTCCAGAACTTTCTGCCACAGAAATGTGAGGAACATGTGTTTTTTTAGCCAAATTTTGAGGTTTGCAAAGGATTCTGGGTAACAAAACCTGGTCCGAGCCACACAAGTCACCCCATCTTGGATTCCCCTAGGTCTCTAGTTTTCAGAAATGCACAGGTTTAGTAGGTTTCCCTAGGTGGCGGCTGAGCTACAAGCCAAAATCTACAGGTAGGCACTTTGCAAAAAACACATCTGTTTTCCTTCACAAATTTGGATGTGTCCACGTTGCGCTTTGGGGCGTTTTCTGTCGCGGGCGCTAGGCCTACCCACACAAGTGAGGTATCATTTTTATCGGGAGACGTGGGGGAACGGTGGGTGGAAGGAAATTTGTGGCTCCTCTCAGATTCCAGAACTTTCTGCCACAGAAATGTGAGGAACCTGTGTTTTTTTAGCCAAATTTTGAGGTTTGCAAAGGATTCTGGGTAACAGAACCTGGTCCGAGCCACACAAGTCACCCCATCTTGGATTCCCCTAGGTCTCTAGTTTTCAGAAATGCACAGGTTTAGTAGGTTTCCCTAGGTGGCGGCTGAGCTACAAGCCAAAATGTACAGGTAGGCACTTTGCAAAAAACACCTCTGTTTTCCTTCACAAATTTGGATGTGTCCACGTTGTGCTTTGGGGCGTTTTCTGTCGCGGGCGCTAGGCCTACCCACACAAGTGAGGTATCATTTTTATCGGGAGACATGGGGGAACGCTGGGTGGTAGGAAATTTGTGGCTCCTCTCAGATTCCAGAACTTTCTGCCACAGAAATGTTAGGAACATGTGTTTTTTTAGACAAATTTTGAGGTTTGCAAAGGATTCTGGGTAACAGAACCTGGTCCGAGCCACACAAGTCACCCCATCTTGGATTCCCCTAGGTCTCTAGTTTTCAGAAATGCACAGGTTTGGTAGGTTTCCCTAGGTGGCGGCTGAGCTACAGGCCATAATCTACAGGTAGGCACTTTGCAAAAAACACCTCTGTTTTCCTTCAAAAATGTGGCTGTGTCCACGTTGCGCTTTGGGGCATTTCCTGTCACGGGCGCTAGGCCTACCCACACAAGTGAGGTATCATTTTTATCGGGAGACGTGGGGGAACGCTGGGTGGAAGGAAATTTGTGGCTCCTCTCAGATTCCAGAACTTTCTGCCACAGAAATGTGAGGAACATGTGTTTTTTTAGCCAAATTGTGAGGTTTGCAAAGGATTCTGGGTAACAGAACCTGGTCCGAGCCACACAAGTCACCCCATCTTGGATTCCCCTAGGTCTCTAGTTTTCAGAAATGCACAGGTTTGGTAGGTTTCCCTAGGTGGCGGCTGAGCTACAGGCCAAAATCTACAGGTAGGCACTTTGCAAAAAACACCTCTGTTTCCCTTCAAAAATTTGTCTGTGTCCACGTTGCGCTTTGGGGCATTTCCTGTCACGGGCGCTAGGCCTACCCACACAAGTGAGGTATCATTTTTATCGGGAGACGTGGGGGAACGCTGGGTGGAAGGAAATTCGTGGCTCCTCTCAGATTCCAGAACTTTCTGCCACAGAAATGTGAGGAACATGTGTTTTTTTAGCCAAATTTTGAGGTTTGCAATGGATTCTGGGTAACAGAACCTGGTCCGAGCCACACAAGTCATCCCACCTTGGATTCCCTTAGGTCTCTAGTTTTCAGAAATGCACAGGTTTGGTAGGTTTCCCTAGGTGGCGGCTGAGCTACAGAACAAAATCTACATGTAGGCACTTTGCAAAAAACACCTCTGTTTTCCTTCACAAATTTGGATGTGTCCACGTTGCGCTTTGGGGCGTTTTCTGTCGCGGGCGCTAGGCCTACCCACACAAGTGAGGTTTCATTTTTATCGGGAGACGTGGGGGAACTCTGGGTGGAAGGAAATTTGTGGCTCCTCTCATTTTCCAGAACTTTCTGCCACAGAAATGTTTGGAACATGTGTTTTTTTAGCCAAATTTTGAGGTTGCAAAGGATTCTGGGTAACAGAACCTGGTCCGAGCCACACAAGTCACCCCATCTTGGATTCCCCTAGGTCTCTAGTTTTCAGAAATGCACAGGTTTGGTAGGTTTCCCTAGGTGGCGGCTGAGCTACAAGCCAAAATCTACAGGTAGGCACTTTGCAAAAAACACCTCTGTTTTCCTTCAAAAATTTGGCTGTGTCTACGTTGCGCTTTGGGGCGTTTCCTGTCGCGGGCGCTAGGCCTACCCACACAAGTGAGGTATCATTTTTATCGGGAGACGTGGGGGAACGCTGGGTGGAAGGACATTTGTGGCTCCTCTCAGATTCCAGAACTTTCTGCCACAGAAATGTTAGAAACATGTGTTTTTTTAGCCAAATTTTGAGGTTTGCAAAGGATTCTGGGTAACAGAACCTGGTCTGAGCCACACAAGTCACCCCATCTTGGATTCCCCTCGGTCTCTAATTTTCAGGAATGCACAGGTTTGGTAGGTTTCCCTAGGTGGCGGCTGCGCTACAGGCCAAAATCTACATGTAGGCACTTTGCAAAAAACACCTCTGTTTTCCTTCACAAATTTGGATGTGTCCACGTTGCGCTTTGGGGCGTTTCCTGTCTCATGCGCTAGGCCTACCCACACATGTGAGGTATCATTTTTATCGTGAGACATGAGGGAACGCTGGGTGGAAGGAAATACGTGGCTCCTCTCAGATTCCAGAACGTTCTGCCACAGAAATGTGAGGAACATGAGTTTTTTTAGCCAAATTTTGATGTTTGCAAAGGATTCTGGGTAACAGAACCTGGTCCGAGCCACACAAGTCACCCCATCTTGGATTCCCCTAGGTCTCTAGTTTTCAGAAATGCACAGGTTTGGTAAGTTTCCCTAGGCGGCGGCTGAGCAACAGGCCAAAATCTACAGGTAGGCACTTTGCAAAAAACACCTCCGTTTTCCTTCAAAAATGTGTCTGTGTCCACGTTGCGCTTTGGGGCATTTCCTGTCACGGGCGCTAGGCCTACCCACACAAGTGAGGTATCATTTTTATCGGGAGACGTGGGGGAACGCTGGGTGGAAGGAAATTCGTGGCTCCTCTCAGATTCCAGAACTTTCTGCCACAGAAATGTGAGGAATATGTGTTTTTTTAGCCAAATTTTGAGGTTTGCAAAGGATTCTGGGTAACAGAACCTGGTCCGAGCCACACAAGTCACCCCATCTTGGATTCCCCTACGTCTCTAGTTTTCAGAAATGCACAGGTTTAGTAGGTTTCCCTAGGTGGCGTCTGAGCTACAAGCCAAAATGTACAGGTAGGCACTTTGCAAAAAACACCTCTGTTTTCCTTCACAAATTTGGATGTGTCCACGTTGTGCTTTGGGGCGTTTTCTGTCGCGGGCGCTAGGCCTACCCACCAAGTGAGGTATCATTTTTATCGGGAGACGTGGGGGAACGCTGGGTGGTAGGAAATTTGTGGCTCCTCTTAGATTCCAGAACTTTCTGCCACAGAAATGTGAGGAACATGTGTTTTTTTAGCCAAATTGTGAGGTTTGCAAAGGATTCTGGGTAACAGAACCTGGTCCGAGCCACACAAGTCACCCCATCTTGGATTCCCCTAGGTCTCTAGTTTTCAGAAATGCACAGGTTTCGTAGGTTTCCCTAGGTGGCGGCTGAGCTACAGGCCAAAATCTACAGGTAGGCACTTTGCAAAAAACACCTCTGTTTCCCTTCAAAAATTTGTCTGTGTCCACGTTGCGCTTTGGGGCATTTCCTGTCACGGGCGCTAGGCCTACCCACACAAGTGAGGTATCATTTTTATCGGGAGACGTGGGGGAACGCTGGGTGGAAGGAAATTCGTGGCTCCTCTCAGGTTCCAGAACTTTCTGCCACAGAAATGTGAGGAACATGTGTTTTTTTAGCCAAATTTTGAGGTTTGCAATGGATTCTGGGTAACAGAACCTGGTCCGAGCCACACAAGTCACCCCACCTTGGATTCCCTTAGGTCTCTAGTTTTCAGAAATGCACAGGTTTGGTAGGTTTCCCTAGGTGGCGGCTGAGCTAAAAGCCAAAATCTACAGGTAGGCACTTTGCAAAAAACAGCTCTGTTTTCCTTCACAAATTTGGATGTGTCCACGTTGTTCTTTGGGGCGTTTTCTGTCACCGGCGCAAGGCCTACCCACACAAGTGAGGTATCATTTTTATCGGAAGACATGGGGGAACGCTGGGTGAAAGGAAATTTGTGGCTCCTCTCAGATTCCAGAACTTTCTGCCACAGAAATGTTAGGAACATGTGTTTTTTTAGCCAAATTTTGAGGTTTGCAAAGGATTCTGGGTAACAGAACCTGGTCCGAGCCACACAAGTCACCCCATCTTGGATTCCCCTAGGTCTCTAGTTTTCAGAAATGCACAGGTTTGGTAGGTTTCCCTAGATGGCGGCTGAGCTACAAGCCAAAATCTACAGGTAGGCACTTTGCAAAAAACACCTCTGTTTTCCTTCAAAAATTTGGCTGTGTCTACGTTGCGCTTTGGGGCGTTTCGTGTCGCGGGCGCTAGGCCTACCCACACAAGTGAGGTATCATTTTTATCGGGAGACGTGGGGGAACGCTGGGTGGAAGGACATTTGTGGCTCCTTTCATATTCCAGAACTTTCTGCCACAGAAATTTTAGGAACATGTGTTTTTTTAGCCAAATTTTGAGGTTTGCAAAGGATTCTGGGTAACAGAACCTGGTCCGAGCCACACAAGTCACCCCATCTTGGATTCCCCTATGTCTCTAGTTTTCAGAAATGCACAGGTTTGGTAGGTTTCCCTAGTTGGCGGCTGAGCTACAGGCCGTAATCTACAGGTAGGCACTTTTCAAAAAACACCTCTGTTTTCCTTCAAAAATTTGGCTGTGTCCACGTTGCGCTTTGGGGCATTTCCTGTCACGGGCGCTAGGCCTACCCACACAAGTGAGGTATCATTTTTATCGGGAGACGTGGGGGAACGCTGGGTGGAAGGAAATTCGTGGCTCCTCTCAGATTCCAGAACCTTCTGCCACAGAAATGTGAGGAACATGTGTTTTTTTAGCCAAATTGTGAGGTTTGCAAAGGATTCTGGGTAACAGAACCTGGTCCGAGCCACACAAGTCACCCCATCTTGGATTCCCCTAGGTCTCCAATTTTCAGGAATGCACAGGTTTGGTAGGATTCCCTAGGTGGCGGCTGCGCTACAGGCCAAAATCTACATGTAGGCACTTTGCAAAAAACACCTCTGTTTTCCTTCACAAATTTGGATGTGTCCACGTTGCGCTTTGGGGCGTTTCCTGTCTCATGCGCTAGGCCTACCCACACATGTGAGGTATCATTTTTATCGTGAGACATGGGGGAACGCTGGGTGGAAGGAAATTCGTGGCTCCTCTCAGATTCCAGAACGTTCTGCCACAGAAATGTGAGGAACATGAGTTTTTTTAGCCAAATTTTGATGTTTGCAAAGGATTCTGGGTAACAGAACCTGGTCCGAGCCACACAAGTCACCCCATCTTGGATTCCCCTAGGTCTCTAGTTTTCAGAAATGCACAGGTTTGGTAAGTTTCCCTAGGCGGCGGCTGAGCTACAGGCCAAAATCTACAGGTAGGCACTTTGCAAAAAACACCTCCGTTTTCCTTCAAAAATGTGTCTGTGTCCACGTTGCGCTTTGGGGCATTTCCTGTCACGGGCGCTAGGCCTACCCACACAAGTGAGGTATCATTTTTATCGGGAGACGTGGGGGAACGCTGGGTGGAAGGAAATTCGTGGCTCCTCTCAGATTCCAGAACTTTCTGCCACAGAAATGTGAGGAACATGTGTTTTTATAGCCAAATTTTGAGGTTTGCAAAGGATTCTGGGTAACAGAACCTGGTCCGAGCCACACAAGTCACCCCATCTTGGATTCCCCTAGGTCTCTAGTTTTCAGAAATGCACAGGTTTAGTAGGTTTCCCTAGGTGGCGGCTGAGCTACAAGCCAAAATCTACAGGTAGGCACTTTGCAAAAAACACATCTGTTTTCCTTCACAAATTTGGATGTGTCCACGTTGCGCTTTGGGGCATTTCCTGTCACGGGCGCTAGGCCTACCCACACAAGTGAGGTATCATTTTTATCGGGAGACGTGGGGGAACGCTGGGTGGAAGGAAATTCGTGGCTCCTCTCAGATTCCAGAACTTTCTGCCACAGAAATGTGAGGAACATGTGTTTTTTTAGCCAAATTTTGAGGTTTGCAATGGATTCTGGGTAACAGAACCTGGTCCGAGCCACACAAGTCATCCCACCTTGGATTCCCTTAGGTCTCTAGTTTTCAGAAATGCACAGGTTTGGTAGGTTTCCCTAGGTGGCGGCTGAGCTACAGAACAAAATCTACATGTAGGCACTTTGCAAAAAACACCTCTGTTTTCCTTCACAAATTTGGATGTGTCCACGTTGCGCTTTGGGGCGTTTTCTGTCGCGGGCGCTAGGCCTACCCACACAAGTGAGGTTTCATTTTTATCGGGAGACGTGGGGGAACTCTGGGTGGAAGGAAATTTGTGGCTCCTCTCATTTTCCAGAACTTTCTGCCACAGAAATGTTTGGAACATGTGTTTTTTTAGCCAAATTTTGAGGTTGCAAAGGATTCTGGGTAACAGAACCTGGTCCGAGCCACACAAGTCACCCCATCTTGGATTCCCCTAGGTCTCTAGTTTTCAGAAATGCACAGGTTTGGTAGGTTTCCCTAGGTGGCGGCTGAGCTACAAGCCAAAATCTACAGGTAGGCACTTTGCAAAAAACACCTCTGTTTTCCTTCAAAAATTTGGCTGTGTCTACGTTGCGCTTTGGGGCGTTTCCTGTCGCGGGCGCTAGGCCTACCCACACAAGTGAGGTATCATTTTTATCGGGAGACGTGGGGGAACGCTGGGTGGAAGGACATTTGTGGCTCCTCTCAGATTCCAGAACTTTCTGCCACAGAAATGTTAGAAACATGTGTTTTTTTAGCCAAATTTTGAGGTTTGCAAAGGATTCTGGGTAACAGAACCTGGTCTGAGCCACACAAGTCACCCCATCTTGGATTCCCCTCGGTCTCTAATTTTCAGGAATGCACAGGTTTGGTAGGTTTCCCTAGGTGGCGGCTGCGCTACAGGCCAAAATCTACATGTAGGCACTTTGCAAAAAACACCTCTGTTTTCCTTCACAAATTTGGATGTGTCCACGTTGCGCTTTGGGGCGTTTCCTGTCTCATGCGCTAGGCCTACCCACACATGTGAGGTATCATTTTTATCGTGAGACATGAGGGAACGCTGGGTGGAAGGAAATACGTGGCTCCTCTCAGATTCCAGAACGTTCTGCCACAGAAATGTGAGGAACATCAGTTTTTTTAGCCAAATATTGATGTTTGCAAAGGATTCTGGGTAACAGAACCTGGTCCGAGCCACACAAGTCACCCCATCTTGGATTCCCCTAGGTCTCTAGTTTTCAGAAATGCACAGGTTTGGTAAGTTTCCCTAGGCGGCGGCTGAGCAACAGGCCAAAATCTACAGGTAGGCACTTTGCAAAAAACACCTCCGTTTTCCTTCAAAAATGTGTCTGTGTCCACGTTGCGCTTTGGGGCATTTCCTGTCACGGGCGCTAGGCCTACCCACACAAGTGAGGTATCATTTTTATCGGGAGACGTGGGGGAACGCTGGGTGGAAGGAAATTCGTGGCTCCTCTCAGATTCCAGAACTTTCTGCCACAGAAATGTGAGGAATATGTGTTTTTTTAGCCAAATTTTGAGGTTTGCAAAGGATTCTGGGTAACAGAACCTGGTCCGAGCCACACAAGTCACCCCATCTTGGATTCCCCTAGGTCTCTAGTTTTCAGAAATGCACAGGTTTAGTAGGTTTCCCTAGGTGGCGGCTGAGCTACAAGCCAAAATCTACAGGTAGGCACTTTGCAAAAAACACATCTGTTTTCCTTCACAAATTTGGATGTGTCCACGTTGCGCTTTGGGGCGTTTTCTGTCGCGGGCGCTAGGCCTACCCACACAAGTGAGGTATCATTTTTATCGGGAGACTTGGGGGAACGCTGGGTGGAAGGAAATTTGTGGCTCCTCTCAGATTCCAGAACTTTCTGCCACAGAAATGTGAGGAACCTGTGTTTTTTTAGCCAAATTTTGAGGTTTGCAAAGGATTCTGGGTAACAGAACCTGGTCCGAGCCACACAAGTCACCCCATCTTGGATTCCCCTACGTCTCTAGTTTTCAGAAATGCACAGGTTTAGTAGGTTTCCCTAGGTGGCGTCTGAGCTACAAGCCAAAATGTACAGGTAGGCACTTTGCAAAAAACACCTCTGTTTTCCTTCACAAATTTGGATGTGTCCACGTTGTGCTTTGGGGCGTTTTCTGTCGCGGGCGCTAGGCCTACCCACCCAAGTGAGGTACCATTTCTATCGGGAGACGTGGGGGAACGCTGGGTGGTAGGAAATTTGTGGCTCCTCTTAGATTCCAGAACTTTCTGCCACAGAAATGTGAGGAACATGTGTTTTTTTAGCCAAATTGTGAGGTTTGCAAAGGATTCTGGGTAACAGAACCTGGTCCGAGCCACACAAGTCACCCCATCTTGGATTCCCCTAGGTCTCTAGTTTTCAGAAATGCACAGGTTTCGTAGGTTTCCCTAGGTGGCGGCTGAGCTACAGGCCAAAATCTACAGGTAGGCACTTTGCAAAAAACACCTCTGTTTCCCTTCAAAAATTTGTCTGTGTCCACGTTGCGCTTTGGGGCATTTCCTGTCACGGGCGCTAGGCCTACCCACACAAGTGAGGTATCATTTTTATCGGGAGACGTGGGGGAACGCTGGGTGGAAGGAAATTCGTGGCTCCTCTCAGGTTCCAGAACTTTCTGCCACAGAAATGTGAGGAACATGTGTTTTTTTAGCCAAATTTTGAGGTTTGCAATGGATTCTGGGTAACAGAACCTGGTCCGAGCCACACAAGTCACCCCACCTTGGATTCCCTTAGGTCTCTAGTTTTCAGAAATGCACAGGTTTGGTAGGTTTCCCTAGGTGGCGGCTGAGCTAAAAGCCAAAATCTACAGGTAGGCACTTTGCAAAAAACAGCTCTGTTTTCCTTCACAAATTTGGATGTGTCCACGTTGTTCTTTGGGGCGTTTTCTGTCGCCGGCGCAAGGCCTACCCACACAAGTGAGGTATCATTTTTATCGGAAGACATGGGGGAACGCTGGGTGAAAGGAAATTTGTGGCTCCTCTCAGATTCCAGAACTTTCTGCCACAGAAATGTTAGGAACATGTGTTTTTTTAGCCAAATTTTGAGGTTTGCAAAGGATTCTGGGTAACAGAACCTGGTCCGAGCCACACAAGTCACCCCATCTTGGATTCCCCTAGGTCTCTAGTTTTCAGAAATGCACAGGTTTGGTAGGTTTCCCTAGATGGCGGCTGAGCTACAAGCCAAAATCTACAGGTAGGCACTTTGCAAAAAACACCTCTGTTTTCCTTCAAAAATTTGGCTGTGTCTACGTTGCGCTTTGGGGCGTTTCGTGTCGCGGGCGCTAGGCCTACCCACACAAGTGAGGTATCATTTTTATCGGGAGACGTGGGGGAACGCTGGGTGGAAGGACATTTGTGGCTCCTTTCATATTCCAGAACTTTCTGCCACAGAAATTTTAGGAACATGTGTTTTTTTAGCCAAATTTTGAGGTTTGCAAAGGATTCTGGGTAACAGAACCTGGTCCGAGCCACACAAGTCACCCCATCTTGGATTCCCCTATGTCTCTAGTTTTCAGAAATGCACAGGTTTGGTAGGTTTCCCTAGTTGGCGGCTGAGCTACAGGCCGTAATCTACAGGTAGGCACTTTTCAAAAAACACCTCTGTTTTCCTTCAAAAATTTGGCTGTGTCCACGTTGCGCTTTGGGGCATTTCCTGTCACGGGCGCTAGGCCTACCCACACAAGTGAGGTATCATTTTTATCGGGAGACGTGGGGGAACGCTGGGTGGAAGGAAATTCGTGGCTCCTCTCAGATTCCAGAACCTTCTGCCACAGAAATGTGAGGAACATGTGTTTTTTTAGCCAAATTGTGAGGTTTGCAAAGGATTCTGGGTAACAGAACCTGGTCCGAGCCACACAAGTCACCCCATCTTGGATTCCCCTAGGTCTCCAATTTTCAGGAATGCACAGGTTTGGTAGGATTCCCTAGGTGGCGGCTGCGCTACAGGCCAAAATCTACATGTAGGCACTTTGCAAAAAACACCTCTGTTTTCCTTCACAAATTTGGATGTGTCCACGTTGCGCTTTGGGGCGTTTCCTGTCTCATGCGCTAGGCCTACCCACACATGTGAGGTATCATTTTTATCATGAGACATGGGGGAACGCTGGGTGGAAGGAAATTTGTGGCTCCTCTCAGATTCCAGAACGTTCTGCCACAGAAATGTGAGGAACATGAGTTTTTTTAGCCAAATTTTGATGTTTGCAAAGGATTCTGGGTAACAGAACCTGGTCCGAGCCACACAAGTCACCCCATCTTGGATTCCCCTAGGTCTCTAGTTTTCAGAAATGCACAGGTTTGGTAAGTTTCCCTAGGCGGCGGCTGAGCTACAGGCCAAAATCTACAGGTAGGCACTTTGCAAAAAACACCTCCGTTTTCCTTCAAAAATGTGTCTGTGTCCACGTTGCGCTTTGGGGCATTTCCTGTCACGGGCGCTAGGCCTACCCACACAAGTGAGGTATCATTTTTATCGGGAGACGTGGGGGAACGCTGGGTGGAAGGAAATTCGTGGCTCCTCTCAGATTCCAGAACTTTCTGCCACAGAAATGTGAGGAACATGTGTTTTTTTAGCCAAATTTTGAGGTTTGCAAAGGATTCTGGGTAACAGAACCTGGTCCGAGCCACACAAGTCACCCCATCTTGGATTCCCCTAGGTCTCTAGTTTTCAGAAATGCACAGGTTTAGTAGGTTTCCCTAGGTGGCGGCTGAGCTACAAGCCAAAATCTACAGGTAGGCACTTTGCAAAAAACACATCTGTTTTCCTTCACAAATTTGGATGTGTCCACGTTGCGCTTTGGGGCATTTCCTGTCACGGGCGCTAGGCCTACCCACACAAGTGAGGTATCATTTTTATCGGGAGACGTGGGGGAACGCTGGGTGGAAGGAAATTCGTGGCTCCTCTCAGATTCCAGAACTTTCTGCCACAGAAATGTGAGGAACATGTGTTTTTTTAGCCAAATTTTGAGGTTTGCAATGGATTCTGGGTAACAGAACCTGGTCCGAGCCACACAAGTCATCCCACCTTGGATTCCCTTAGGTCTCTAGTTTTCAGAAATGCACAGGTTTGGTAGGTTTCCCTAGGTGGCGGCTGAGCTACAGAACAAAATCTACATGTAGGCACTTTGCAAAAAACACCTCTGTTTTCCTTCACAAATTTGGATGTGTCCACGTTGCGCTTTGGGGCGTTTTCTGTCGCGGGCGCTAGGCCTACCCACACAAGTGAGGTTTCATTTTTATCGGGAGACGTGGGGGAACTCTGGGTGGAAGGAAATTTGTGGCTCCTCTCATTTTCCAGAACTTTCTGCCACAGAAATGTTTGGAACATGTGTTTTTTTAGCCAAATTTTGAGGTTGCAAAGGATTCTGGGTAACAGAACCTGGTCCGAGCCACACAAGTCACCCCATCTTGGATTCCCCTAGGTCTCTAGTTTTCAGAAATGCACAGGTTTGGTAGGTTTCCCTAGGTGGCGGCTGAGCTACAAGCCAAAATCTACAGGTAGGCACTTTGCAAAAAACACCTCTGTTTTCCTTCAAAAATTTGGCTGTGTCTACGTTGCGCTTTGGGGCGTTTCCAGTCGCGGGCGCTAGGCCTACCCACACAAGTGAGGTATCATTTTTATCGGGAGACGTGGGGGAACGCTGGGTGGAAGGACATTTGTGGCTCCTCTCAGATTCCAGAACTTTCTGCCACAGAAATGTTAGAAACATGTGTTTTTTTAGCCAAATTTTGAGGTTTGCAAAGGATTCTGGGTAACAGAACCTGGTCTGAGCCACACAAGTCACCCCATCTTGGATTCCCCTCGGTCTCTAATTTTCAGGAATGCACAGGTTTGGTAGGTTTCCCTAGGTGGCGGCTGCGCTACAGGCCAAAATCTACATGTAGGCACTTTGCAAAAAACACCTCTGTTTTCCTTCACAAATTTGGATGTGTCCACGTTGCGCTTTGGGGCGTTTCCTGTCTCATGCGCTAGGCCTACCCACACATGTGAGGTATCATTTTTATCGTGAGACATGAGGGAACGCTGGGTGGAAGGAAATACGTGGCTCCTCTCAGATTCCAGAACGTTCTGCCACAGAAATGTGAGGAACATCAGTTTTTTTAGCCAAATATTGATGTTTGCAAAGGATTCTGGGTAACAGAACCTGGTCCGAGCCACACAAGTCACCCCATCTTGGATTCCCCTAGGTCTCTAGTTTTCAGAAATGCACAGGTTTGGTAAGTTTCCCTAGGCGGCGGCTGAGCTACAGGCCAAAATCTACAGGTAGGCACTTTGCAAAAAACACCTCCGTTTTCCTTCAAAAATGTGTCTGTGTCCACGTTGCGCTTTGGGGCATTTCCTGTCACGGGCGCTAGGCCTACCCACACAAGTGAGGTATCATTTTTATCGGGAGACGTGGGGGAACGCTGGGTGGAAGGAAATTCGTGGCTCCTCTCAGATTCCAGAACTTTCTGCCACAGAAATGTGAGGAATATGTGTTTTTTTAGCCAAATTTTGAGGTTTGCAAAGGATTCTGGGTAACAGAACCTGGTCCGAGCCACACAAGTCACCCCATCTTGGATTCCCCTAGGTCTCTAGTTTTCAGAAATGCACAGGTTTAGTAGGTTTCCCTAGGTGGCGGCTGAGCTACAAGCCAAAATCTACAGGTAGGCACTTTGCAAAAAACACATCTGTTTTCCTTCACAAATTTGGATGTGTCCACGTTGCGCTTTGGGGCGTTTTCTGTCGCGGGCGCTAGGCCTACCCACACAAGTGAGGTATCATTTTTATCGGGAGACGTGGGGGAACGCTGGGTGGAAGGAAATTTGTGGCTCCTCTCAGATTCCAGAACTTTCTGCCACAGAAATGTGAGGAACCTGTGTTTTTTTAGCCAAATTTTGAGGTTTGCAAAGGATTCTGGGTAACAGAACCTGGTCCGAGCCACACAAGTCACCCCATCTTGGATTCCCCTACGTCTCTAGTTTTCAGAAATGCACAGGTTTAGTAGGTTTCCCTAGGTGGCGTCTGAGCTACAAGCCAAAATGTACAGGTAGGCACTTTGCAAAAAACACCTCTGTTTTCCTTCACAAATTTGGATGTGTCCACGTTGTGCTTTGGGGCGTTTTCTGTCGCGGGCGCTAGGCCTACCCACCCAAGTGAGGTATCATTTTTATCGGGAGACGTGGGGGAACGCTGGGTGGTAGGAAATTTGTGGCTCCTCTTAGATTCCAGAACTTTCTGCCACAGAAATGTGAGGAACATGTGTTTTTTTAGCCAAATTGTGAGGTTTGCAAAGGATTCTGGGTAACAGAACCTGGTCCGAGCCACACAAGTCACCCCATCTTGGATTCCCCTAGGTCTCTAGTTTTCAGAAATGCACAGGTTTCGTAGGTTTCCCTAGGTGGCGGCTGAGCTACAGGCCAAAATCTACAGGTAGGCACTTTGCAAAAAACACCTCTGTTTCCCTTCAAAAATTTGTCTGTGTCCACGTTGCGCTTTGGGGCATTTCCTGTCACGGGCGCTAGGCCTACCCACACAAGTGAGGTATCATTTTTATCGGGAGACGTGGGGGAACGCTGGGTGGAAGGAAATTCGTGGCTCCTCTCAGGTTCCAGAACTTTCTGCCACAGAAATGTGAGGAACATGTGTTTTTTTAGCCAAATTTTGAGGTTTGCAATGGATTCTGGGTAACAGAACCTGGTCTGAGCCACACAAGTCACCCCACCTTGGATTCCCTTAGGTCTCTAGTTTTCAGAAATGCACAGGTTTGGTAGGTTTCCCTAGGTGGCGGCTGAGCTAAAAGCCAAAATCTACAGGTAGGCACTTTGCAAAAAACAGCTCTGTTTTCCTTCACAAATTTGGATGTGTCCACGTTGTTCTTTGGGGCGTTTTCTGTCGCCGGCGCAAGGCCTACCCACACAAGTGAGGTATCATTTTTATCGGAAGACATGGGGGAACGCTGGGTGGAAGGAAATTTGTGGCTCCTCTCAGATTCCAGAACTTTCTGCCACAGAAATGTTAGGAACATGTGTTTTTTTAGCCAAATTTTGAGGTTTGCAAAGGATTCTGGGTAACAGAACCTGGTCCGAGCCACACAAGTCACCCCATCTTGGATTCCCCTAGGTCTCTAGTTTTCAGAAATGCACAGGTTTGGTAGGTTTCCCTAGATGGCGGCTGAGCTACAAGCCAAAATCTACAGGTAGGCACTTTGCAAAAAACAGCTCTGTTTTCCTTCACAAATTTGGATGTGTCCACGTTGTTCTTTGGGGCGTTTTCTGTCGCCGGCGCAAGGCCTACCCACACAAGTGAGGTATCATTTTTATCGGGAGACGTGGGGGAACGCTGGGTGGAAGGACATTTGTGGCTCCTTTCATATTCCAGAACTTTCTGCCACAGAAATTTTAGGAACATGTGTTTTTTTAGCCAAATTTTGAGGTTTGCAAAGGATTCTGGGTAACAGAACCTGGTCCGAGCCACACAAGTCACCCCATCTTGGATTCCACTATGTCTCTAGTTTTCAGAAATGCACAGGTTTGGTAGGTTTCCCTAGTTGGCGGCTGAGCTACAGGCCGTAATCTACAGGTAGCCACTTTTCAAAAAACACCTCTGTTTTCCTTCAAAAATTTGGCTGTGTCCACGTTGCGCTTTGGGGCATTTCCTGTCACGGGCGCTAGGCCTACCCACACAAGTGAGGTATCATTTTTATCGGGAGACGTGGGGGAACGCTGGGTGGAAGGAAATTCGTGGCTCCTCTCAGATTCCAGAACCTTCTGCCACAGAAATGTGAGGAACATGTGTTTTTTTAGCCAAATTGTGAGGTTTGCAAAGGATTCTGGGTAACAGAACCTGGTCCGAGCCACACAAGTCACCCCATCTTGGATTCCCCTTGGTCTCTAATTTTCAGGAATGCACAGGTTTGGTAGGATTCCCTAGGTGGCGGCTGCGCTACAGGCCAAAATCTACATGTAGGCACTTTGCAAAAAACACCTCTGTTTTCCTTCACAAATTTGGATGTGTCCACGTTGCGCTTTGGGGCGTTTCCTGTCTCATGCGCTAGGCCTACCCACACATGTGAGGTATCATTTTTATCGTGAGACATGGGGGAACGCTGGGTGGAAGGAAATTCGTGGCTCCTCTCAGATTCCAGAACGTTCTGCCACAGAAATGTGAGGAACATGAGTTTTTTTAGCCAAATTTTGATGTTTGCAAAGGATTCTGGGTAACAGAACCTGGTCCGAGCCACACATGTCACCCCATCTTGGATTCCCCTAGGTCTCTAGTTTTCAGAAATGCACAGGTTTGGTAAGTTTCCCTAGGCGGCGGCTGAGCTACAGGCCAAAATCTACAGGTAGGCACTTTGCAAAAAACACCTCCGTTTTCCTTCAAAAATGTGTCTGTGTCCACGTTGCGCTTTGGGGCATTTCCTGTCACGGGCGCTAGGCCTACCCACACAAGTGAGGTATCATTTTTATCGGGAGACGTGGGGGAACGCTGGGTGGAAGGAAATTCGTGGCTCCTCTCAGATTCCAGAACTTTCTGCCACAGAAATGTGAGGAACATGTGTTTTTTTAGCCAAATTTTGAGGTTTGCAAAGGATTCTGGGTAACAGAACCTGGTCCGAGCCACACAAGTCACCCCATCTTGGATTCCCCTAGGTCTCTAGTTTTCAGAAATGCACAGGTTTAGTAGGTTTCCCTAGGTGGCGGCTGAGCTACAAGCCAAAATCTACAGGTAGGCACTTTGCAAAAAACACATCTGTTTTCCTTCACAAATTTGGATGTGTCCACGTTGCGCTTTGGGGCGTTTTCTGTCGCGGGCGCTAGGCCTACCCACACAAGTGAGGTATCATTTTTATCGGGAGACGTGGGGGAACGCTGGGTGGAAGGAAATTTGTGGCTCCTCTCAGATTCCAGAACTTTCTGCCACAGAAATGTGAGGAACCTGTGTTTTTTTAGCCAAATTTTGAGGTTTGCAAAGGATTCTGGGTAACAGAACCTGGTCCGAGCCACACAAGTCACCCCATCTTGGATTCCCCTACGTCTCTAGTTTTCAGAAATGCACAGGTTTCGTAGGTTTCCCTAGGTGGCGGCTGAGCTACAGGCCAAAATCTACAGGTAGGCACTTTGCAAAAAACACCTCTGTTTCCCTTCAAAAATTTGTCTGTGTCCACGTTGCGCTTTGGGGCATTTCCTGTCACGGGCGCTAGGCCTACCCACACAAGTGAGGTATCATTTTTATCGGGAGACGTGGGGGAACGCTGGGTGGAAGGAAATTCGTGGCTCCTCTCAGGTTCCAGAACTTTCTGCCACAGAAATGTGAGGAACATGTGTTTTTTTAGCCAAATTTTGAGGTTTGCAATGGATTCTGGGTAACAGAACCTGGTCCGAGCCACACAAGTCACCCCACCTTGGATTCCCTTAGGTCTCTAGTTTTCAGAAATGCACAGGTTTGGTAGGTTTCCCTAGGTGGCGGCTGAGCTAAAAGCCAAAATCTACAGGTAGGCACTTTGCAAAAAACAGCTCTGTTTTCCTTCACAAATTTGGATGTGTCCACGTTGTTCTTTGGGGCGTTTTCTGTCGCCGGCGCAAGGCCTACCCACACAAGTGAGGTATCATTTTTATCGGAAGACATGGGGGAACGCTGGGTGAAAGGAAATTTGTGGCTCCTCTCAGATTCCAGAACTTTCTGCCACAGAAATGTTAGGAACATGTGTTTTTTTAGCCAAATTTTGAGGTTTGCAAAGGATTCTGGGTAACAGAACCTGGTCCGAGCCACACAAGTCACCCCATCTTGGATTCCCCTAGGTCTCTAGTTTTCAGAAATGCACAGGTTTGGTAGGTTTCCCTAGATGGCGGCTGAGCTACAAGCCAAAATCTACAGGTAGGCACTTTGCAAAAAACACCTCTGTTTTCCTTCAAAAATTTGGCTGTGTCTACGTTGCGCTTTGGGGCGTTTCGTGTCGCGGGCGCTAGGCCTACCCACACAAGTGAGGTATCATTTTTATCGGGAGACGTGGGGGAACGCTGGGTGGAAGGACATTTGTGGCTCCTTTCATATTCCAGAACTTTCTGCCACAGAAATTTTAGGAACATGTGTTTTTTTAGCCAAATTTTGAGGTTTGCAAAGGATTCTGGGTAACAGAACCTGGTCCGAGCCACACAAGTCACCCCATCTTGGATTCCCCTATGTCTCTAGTTTTCAGAAATGCACAGGTTTGGTAGGTTTCCCTAGTTGGCGGCTGAGCTACAGGCCGTAATCTACAGGTAGGCACTTTTCAAAAAACACCTCTGTTTTCCTTCAAAAATTTGGCTGTGTCCACGTTGCGCTTTGGGGCATTTCCTGTCACGGGCGCTAGGCCTACCCACACAAGTGAGGTATCATTTTTATCGGGAGACGTGGGGGAACGCTGGGTGGAAGGAAATTCGTGGCTCCTCTCAGATTCCAGAACCTTCTGCCACAGAAATGTGAGGAACATGTGTTTTTTTAGCCAAATTGTGAGGTTTGCAAAGGATTCTGGGTAACAGAACCTGGTCCGAGCCACACAAGTCACCCCATCTTGGATTCCCCTAGGTCTCCAATTTTCAGGAATGCACAGGTTTGGTAGGATTCCCTAGGTGGCGGCTGCGCTACAGGCCAAAATCTACATGTAGGCACTTTGCAAAAAACACCTCTGTTTTCCTTCACAAATTTGGATGTGTCCACGTTGCGCTTTGGGGCGTTTCCTGTCTCATGCGCTAGGCCTACCCACACATGTGAGGTATCATTTTTATCGTGAGACATGGGGGAACGCTGGGTGGAAGGAAATTCGTGGCTCCTCTCAGATTCCAGAACGTTCTGCCACAGAAATGTGAGGAACATGAGTTTTTTTAGCCAAATTTTGATGTTTGCAAAGGATTCTGGGTAACAGAACCTGGTCCGAGCCACACAAGTCACCCCATCTTGGATTCCCCTAGGTCTCTAGTTTTCAGAAATGCACAGGTTTGGTAAGTTTCCCTAGGCGGCGGCTGAGCTACAGGCCAAAATCTACAGGTAGGCACTTTGCAAAAAACACCTCCGTTTTCCTTCAAAAATGTGTCTGTGTCCACGTTGCGCTTTGGGGCATTTCCTGTCACGGGCGCTAGGCCTATCCACACAAGTGAGGTATCATTTTTATCGGGAGACGTGGGGGAACGCTGGGTGGAAGGAAATTCGTGGCTCCTCTCAGATTCCAGAACTTTCTGCCACAGAAATGTGAGGAACATGTGTTTTTTTAGCCAAATTTTGAGGTTTGCAAAGGATTCTGGGTAACAGAACCTGGTCCGAGCCACACAAGTCACCCCATCTTGGATTCCCCTAGGTCTCTAGTTTTCAGAAATGCACAGGTTTAGTAGGTTTCCCTAGGTGGCGGCTGAGCTACAAGCCAAAATCTACAGGTAGGCACTTTGCAAAAAACACATCTGTTTTCCTTCACAAATTTGGATGTGTCCACGTTGCGCTTTGGGGCATTTCCTGTCACGGGCGCTAGGCCTACCCACACAAGTGAGGTATCATTTTTATCGGGAGACGTGGGGGAACGCTGGGTGGAAGGAAATTCGTGGCTCCTCTCAGATTCCAGAACTTTCTGCCACAGAAATGTGAGGAACATGTGTTTTTTTAGCCAAATTTTGAGGTTTGCAATGGATTCTGGGTAACAGAACCTGGTCCGAGCCACACAAGTCATCCCACCTTGGATTCCCTTAGGTCTCTAGTTTTCAGAAATGCACAGGTTTGGTAGGTTTCCCTAGGTGGCGGCTGAGCTACAGAACAAAATCTACATGTAGGCACTTTGCAAAAAACACCTCTGTTTTCCTTCACAAATTTGGATGTGTCCACGTTGCGCTTTGGGGCGTTTTCTGTCGCGGGCGCTAGGCCTACCCACACAAGTGAGGTTTCATTTTTATCGGGAGACGTGGGGGAACTCTGGGTGGAAGGAAATTTGTGGCTCCTCTCATTTTCCAGAACTTTCTGCCACAGAAATGTTTGGAACATGTGTTTTTTTAGCCAAATTTTGAGGTTGCAAAGGATTCTGGGTAACAGAACCTGGTCCGAGCCACACAAGTCACCCCATCTTGGATTCCCCTAGGTCTCTAGTTTTCAGAAATGCACAGGTTTGGTAGGTTTCCCTAGGTGGCGGCTGAGCTACAAGCCAAAATCTACAGGTAGGCACTTTGCAAAAAACACCTCTGTTTTCCTTCAAAAATTTGGCTGTGTCTACGTTGCGCTTTGGGGCGTTTCCTGTCGCGGGCGCTAGGCCTACCCACACAAGTGAGGTATCATTTTTATCGGGAGACGTGGGGGAACGCTGGGTGGAAGGACATTTGTGGCTCCTCTCAGATTCCAGAACTTTCTGCCACAGAAATGTTAGAAACATGTGTTTTTTTAGCCAAATTTTGAGGTTTGCAAAGGATTCTGGGTAACAGAACCTGGTCTGAGCCACACAAGTCACCCCATCTTGGATTCCCCTCGGTCTCTAATTTTCAGGAATGCACAGGTTTGGTAGGTTTCCCTAGGTGGCGGCTGCGCTACAGGCCAAAATCTACATGTAGGCACTTTGCAAAAAACACCTCTGTTTTCCTTCACAAATTTGGATGTGTCCACGTTGCGCTTTGGGGCGTTTCCTGTCTCATGCGCTAGGCCTACCCACACATGTGAGGTATCATTTTTATCGTGAGACATGAGGGAACGCTGGGTGGAAGGAAATACGTGGCTCCTCTCAGATTCCAGAACGTTCTGCCACAGAAATGTGAGGAACATCAGTTTTTTTAGCCAAATATTGATGTTTGCAAAGGATTCTGGGTAACAGAACCTGGTCCGAGCCACACAAGTCACCCCATCTTGGATTCCCCTAGGTCTCTAGTTTTCAGAAATGCACAGGTTTGGTAAGTTTCCCTAGGCGGCGGCTGAGCAACAGGCCAAAATCTACAGGTAGGCACTTTGCAAAAAACACCTCCGTTTTCCTTCAAAAATGTGTCTGTGTCCACGTTGCGCTTTGGGGCATTTCCTGTCACGGGCGCTAGGCCTACCCACACAAGTGAGGTATCATTTTTATCGGGAGACGTGGGGGAACGCTGGGTGGAAGGAAATTCGTGGCTCCTCTCAGATTCCAGAACTTTCTGCCACAGAAATGTGAGGAACATGTGTTTTTTTAGCCAAATTTTGAGGTTTGCAAAGGATTCTGGGTAACAGAACCTGGTCCGAGCCACACAAGTCACCCCATCTTGGATTCCCCTAGGTCTCTAGTTTTCAGAAATGCACAGGTTTAGTAGGTTTCCCTAGGTGGCGGCTGAGCTACAAGCCAAAATCTACAGGTAGGCACTTTGCAAAAAACACATCTGTTTTCCTTCACAAATTTGGATGTGTCCACGTTGCGCTTTGGGGCGTTTTCTGTCGCGGGCGCTAGGCCTACCCACACAAGTGAGGTATCATTTTTATCGGGAGACGTGGGGGAACGCTGGGTGGAAGGAAATTTGTGGCTCCTCTCAGATTCCAGAACTTTCTGCCACAGAAATGTGAGGAACCTGTGTTTTTTTAGCCAAATTTTGAGGTTTGCAAAGGATTCTGGGTAACAGAACCTGGTCCGAGCCACACAAGTCACCCCATCTTGGATTCCCCTACGTCTCTAGTTTTCAGAAATGCACAGGTTTAGTAGGTTTCCCTAGGTGGCGTCTGAGCTACAAGCCAAAATGTACAGGTAGGCACTTTGCAAAAAACACCTCTGTTTTCCTTCACAAATTTGGATGTGTCCACGTTGTGCTTTGGGGCGTTTTCTGTCGCGGGCGCTAGGCCTACCCACCCAAGTGAGGTATCATTTTTATCGGGAGACGTGGGGGAACGCTGGGTGGAAGGAAATTCGTGGCTCCTCTCAGGTTCCAGAACTTTCTGCCACAGAAATGTGAGGAACATGTGTTTTTTTAGCCAAATTTTGAGGTTTGCAATGGATTCTGGGTAACAGAACCTGGTCCGAGCCACACAAGTCACCCCACCTTGGATTCCCTTAGGTCTCTAGTTTTCAGAAATGCACAGGTTTGGTAGGTTTCCCTAGGTGGCGGCTGAGCTAAAAGCCAAAATCTACAGGTAGGCACTTTGCAAAAAACAGCTCTGTTTTCCTTCACAAATTTGGATGTGTCCACGTTGTTCTTTGGGGCGTTTTCTGTCGCCGGCGCAAGGCCTACCCACACAAGTGAGGTATCATTTTTATCGGAAGACATGGGGGAACGCTGGGTGAAAGGAAATTTGTGGCTCCTCTCAGATTCCAGAACTTTCTGCCACAGAAATGTTAGGAACATGTGTTTTTTTAGCCAAATTTTGAGGTTTGCAAAGGATTCTGGGTAACAGAACCTGGTCCGAGCCACACAAGTCACCCCATCTTGGATTCCCCTAGGTCTCTAGTTTTCAGAAATGCACAGGTTTGGTAGGTTTCCCTAGATGGCGGCTGAGCTACAAGCCAAAATCTACAGGTAGGCACTTTGCAAAAAACACCTCTGTTTTCCTTCAAAAATTTGGCTGTGTCTACGTTGCGCTTTGGGGCGTTTCGTGTCGCGGGCGCTAGGCCTACCCACACAAGTGAGGTATCATTTTTATCGGGAGACGTGGGGGAACGCTGGGTGGAAGGACATTTGTGGCTCCTTTCATATTCCAGAACTTTCTGCCACAGAAATTTTAGGAACATGTGTTTTTTTAGCCAAATTTTGAGGTTTGCAAAGGATTCTGGGTAACAGAACCTGGTCCGAGCCACACAAGTCACCCCATCTTGGATTCCCCTATGTCTCTAGTTTTCAGAAATGCACAGGTTTGGTAGGTTTCCCTAGTTGGCGGCTGAGCTACAGGCCGTAATCTACAGGTAGGCACTTTTCAAAAAACACCTCTGTTTTCCTTCAAAAATTTGGCTGTGTCCACGTTGCGCTTTGGGGCATTTCCTGTCACGGGCGCTAGGCCTACCCACACAAGTGAGGTATCATTTTTATCGGGAGACGTGGGGGAACGCTGGGTGGAAGGAAATTCGTGGCTCCTCTCAGATTCCAGAACCTTCTGCCACAGAAATGTGAGGAACATGTGTTTTTTTAGCCAAATTGTGAGGTTTGCAAAGGATTCTGGGTAACAGAACCTGGTCCGAGCCACACAAGTCACCCCATCTTGGATTCCCCTAGGTCTCCAATTTTCAGGAATGCACAGGTTTGGTAGGATTCCCTAGGTGGCGGCTGCGCTACAGGCCAAAATCTACATGTAGGCACTTTGCAAAAAACACCTCTGTTTTCCTTCACAAATTTGGATGTGTCCACGTTGCGCTTTGGGGCGTTTCCTGTCTCATGCGCTAGGCCTACCCACACATGTGAGGTATCATTTTTATCGTGAGACATGGGGGAACGCTGGGTGGAAGGAAATTCGTGGCTCCTCTCAGATTCCAGAACGTTCTGCCACAGAAATGTGAGGAACATGAGTTTTTTTAGCCAAATTTTGATGTTTGCAAAGGATTCTGGGTAACAGAACCTGGTCCGAGCCACACAAGTCACCCCATCTTGGATTCCCCTAGGTCTCTAGTTTTCAGAAATGCACAGGTTTGGTAAGTTTCCCTAGGCGGCGGCTGAGCTACAGGCCAAAATCTACAGGTAGGCACTTTGCAAAAAACACCTCCGTTTTCCTTCAAAAATGTGTCTGTGTCCACGTTGCGCTTTGGGGCATTTCCTGTCACGGGCGCTAGGCCTATCCACACAAGTGAGGTATCATTTTTATCGGGAGACGTGGGGGAACGCTGGGTGGAAGGAAATTCGTGGCTCCTCTCAGATTCCAGAACTTTCTGCCACAGAAATGTGAGGAACATGTGTTTTTTTAGCCACATTTTGAGGTTTGCAAAGGATTCTGGGTAACAGAACCTGGTCCGAGCCACACAAGTCACCCCATCTTGGATTCCCCTAGGTCTCTAGTTTTCAGAAATGCACAGGTTTAGTAGGTTTCCCTAGGTGGCGGCTGAGCTACAAGCCAAAATCTACAGGTAGGCACTTTGCAAAAAACACATCTGTTTTCCTTCACAAATTTGGATGTGTCCACGTTGCGCTTTGGGGCATTTCCTGTCACGGGCGCTAGGCCTACCCACACAAGTGAGGTATCATTTTTATCGGGAGACGTGGGGGAACGCTGGGTGGAAGGAAATTCGTGGCTCCTCTCAGATTCCAGAACTTTCTGCCACAGAAATGTGAGGAACATGTGTTTTTTTAGCCAAATTTTGAGGTTTGCAATGGATTCTGGGTAACAGAACCTGGTCCGAGCCACACAAGTCATCCCACCTTGGATTCCCTTAGGTCTCTAGTTTTCAGAAATGCACAGGTTTGGTAGGTTTCCCTAGGTGGCGGCTGAGCTACAGAACAAAATCTACATGTAGGCACTTTGCAAAAAACACCTCTGTTTTCCTTCACAAATTTGGATGTGTCCACGTTGCGCTTTGGGGCGTTTTCTGTCGCGGGCGCTAGGCCTACCCACACAAGTGAGGTTTCATTTTTATCGGGAGACGTGGGGGAACTCTGGGTGGAAGGAAATTTGTGGCTCCTCTCATTTTCCAGAACTTTCTGCCACAGAAATGTTTGGAACATGTGTTTTTTTAGCCAAATTTTGAGGTTGCAAAGGATTCTGGGTAACAGAACCTGGTCCGAGCCACACAAGTCACCCCATCTTGGATTCCCCTAGGTCTCTAGTTTTCAGAAATGCACAGGTTTGGTAGGTTTCCCTAGGTGGCGGCTGAGCTACAAGCCAAAATCTACAGGTAGGCACTTTGCAAAAAACACCTCTGTTTTCCTTCAAAAATTTGGCTGTGTCTACGTTGCGCTTTGGGGCGTTTCCTGTCGCGGGCGCTAGGCCTACCCACACAAGTGAGGTATCATTTTTATCGGGAGACGTGGGGGAACGCTGGGTGGAAGGACATTTGTGGCTCCTCTCAGATTCCAGAACTTTCTGCCACAGAAATGTTAGAAACATGTGTTTTTTTAGCCAAATTTTGAGGTTTGCAAAGGATTCTGGGTAACAGAACCTGGTCTGAGCCACACAAGTCACCCCATCTTGGATTCCCCTCGGTCTCTAATTTTCAGGAATGCACAGGTTTGGTAGGTTTCCCTAGGTGGCGGCTGCGCTACAGGCCAAAATCTACATGTAGGCACTTTGCAAAAAACACCTCTGTTTTCCTTCACAAATTTGGATGTGTCCACGTTGCGCTTTGGGGCGTTTCCTGTCTCATGCGCTAGGCCTACCCACAAATGTGAGGTATCATTTTTATCGTGAGACATGAGGGAACGCTGGGTGGAAGGAAATACGTGGCTCCTCTCAGATTCCAGAACGTTCTGCCACAGAAATGTGAGGAACATCAGTTTTTTTAGCCAAATATTGATGTTTGCAAAGGATTCTGGGTAACAGAACCTGGTCCGAGCCACACAAGTCACCCCATCTTGGATTCCCCTAGGTCTCTAGTTTTCAGAAATGCACAGGTTTGGTAAGTTTCCCTAGGCGGCGGCTGAGCAACAGGCCAAAATCTACAGGTAGGCACTTTGCAAAAAACACCTCCGTTTTCCTTCAAAAATGTGTCTGTGTCCACGTTGCGCTTTGGGGCATTTCCTGTCACGGGCGCTAGGCCTACCCACACAAGTGAGGTATCATTTTTATCGGGAGACGTGGGGGAACGCTGGGTGGAAGGAAATTCGTGGCTCCTCTCAGATTCCAGAACTTTCTGCCACAGAAATGTGAGGAATATGTGTTTTTTTAGCCAAATTTTGAGGTTTGCAAAGGATTCTGGGTAACAGAACCTGGTCCGAGCCACACAAGTCACCCCATCTTGGATTCCCCTAGGTCTCTAGTTTTCAGAAATGCACAGGTTTAGTAGGTTTCCCTAGGTGGCGGCTGAGCTACAAGCCAAAATCTACAGGTAGGCACTTTGCAAAAAACACATCTGTTTTCCTTCACAAATTTGGATGTGTCCACGTTGCGCTTTGGGGCGTTTTCTGTCGCGGGCGCTAGGCCTACCCACACAAGTGAGGTATCATTTTTATCGGGAGACGTGGGGGAACGCTGGGTGGAAGGAAATTTGTGGCTCCTCTCAGATTCCAGAACTTTCTGCCACAGAAATGTGAGGAACCTGTGTTTTTTTAGCCAAATTTTGAGGTTTGCAAAGGATTCTGGGTAACAGAACCTGGTCCGAGCCACACAAGTCACCCCATCTTGGATTCCCCTACGTCTCTAGTTTTCAGAAATGCACAGGTTTAGTAGGTTTCCCTAGGTGGCGTCTGAGCTACAAGCCAAAATGTACAGGTAGGCACTTTGCAAAAAACACCTCTGTTTTCCTTCACAAATTTGGATGTGTCCACGTTGTGCTTTGGGGCGTTTTCTGTCGCGGGCGCTAGGCCTACCCACCCAAGTGAGGTATCATTTTTATCGGGAGACGTGGGGGAACGCTGGGTGGTAGGAAATTTGTGGCTCCTCTTAGATTCCAGAACTTTCTGCCACAGAAATGTGAGGAACATGTGTTTTTTTAGCCAAATTGTGAGGTTTGCAAAGGATTCTGGGTAACAGAACCTGGTCCGAGCCACACAAGTCACCCCATCTTGGATTCCCCTAGGTCTCTAGTTTTCAGAAATGCACAGGTTTCGTAGGTTTCCCTAGGTGGCGGCTGAGCTACAGGCCAAAATCTACAGGTAGGCACTTTGCAAAAAACACCTCTGTTTCCCTTCAAAAATTTGTCTGTGTCCACGTTGCGCTTTGGGGCATTTCCTGTCACGGGCGCTAGGCCTACCCACACAAGTGAGGTATCATTTTTATCGGGAGACGTGGGGGAACGCTGGGTGGAAGGAAATTCGTGGCTCCTCTCAGGTTCCAGAACTTTCTGCCACAGAAATGTGAGGAACATGTGTTTTTTTAGCCAAATTTTGAGGTTTGCAATGGATTCTGGGTATCAGAACCTGGTCCGAGCCACACAAGTCACCCCACCTTGGATTCCCTTAGGTCTCTAGTTTTCAGAAATGCACAGGTTTGGTAGGTTTCCCTAGGTGGCGGCTGAGCTAAAAGCCAAAATCTACAGGTAGGCACTTTGCAAAAAACAGCTCTGTTTTCCTTCACAAATTTGGATGTGTCCACGTTGTTCTTTGGGGCGTTTTCTGTCGCCGGCGCAAGGCCTACCCACACAAGTGAGGTATCATTTTTATCGGAAGACATGGGGGAACGCTGGGTGAAAGGAAATTTGTGGCTCCTCTCAGATTCCAGAACTTTCTGCCACAGAAATGTTAGGAACATGTGTTTTTTTAGCCAAATTTTGAGGTTTGCAAAGGATTCTGGGTAACAGAACCTGGTCCGAGCCACACAAGTCACCCCATCTTGGATTCCCCTAGGTCTCTAGTTTTCAGAAATGCACAGGTTTGGTAGGTTTCCCTAGATGGCGGCTGAGCTACAAGCCAAAATCTACAGGTAGGCACTTTGCAAAAAACACCTCTGTTTTCCTTCAAAAATTTGGCTGTGTCTACGTTGCGCTTTGGGGCGTTTCGTGTCGCGGGCGCTAGGCCTACCCACACAAGTGAGGTATCATTTTTATCGGGAGACGTGGGGGAACGCTGGGTGGAAGGACATTTGTGGCTCCTTTCATATTCCAGAACTTTCTGCCACAGAAATTTTAGGAACATGTGTTTTTTTAGCCAAATTTTGAGGTTTGCAAAGGATTCTGGGTAACAGAACCTGGTCCGAGCCACACAAGTCACCCCATCTTGGATTCCCCTATGTCTCTAGTTTTCAGAAATGCACAGGTTTGGTAGGTTTCCCTAGTTGGCGGCTGAGCTACAGGCCGTAATCTACAGGTAGGCACTTTTCAAAAAACACCTCTGTTTTCCTTCAAAAATTTGGCTGTGTCCACGTTGCGCTTTGGGGCATTTCCTGTCACGGGCGCTAGGCCTACCCACACAAGTGAGGTATCATTTGTATCGGGAGACGTGGGGGAACGCTGGGTGGAAGGAAATTCGTGGCTCCTCTCAGATTCCAGAACCTTCTGCCACAGAAATGTGAGGAACATGTGTTTTTTTAGCCAAATTGTGAGGTTTGCAAAGGATTCTGGGTAACAGAACCTGGTCCGAGCCACACAAGTCACCCCATCTTGGATTCCCCTAGGTCTCTAGTTTTCAGAAATGCACAGGTTTGGTAAGTTTCCCTAGGCGGCGGCTGAGCAACAGGCCAAAATCTACAGGTAGGCACTTTGCAAAAAACACCTCCGTTTTCCTTCAAAAATGTGTCTGTGTCCACGTTGCGCTTTGGGGCATTTCCTGTCACGGGCGCTAGGCCTACCCACACAAGTGAGGTATCATTTTTATCGGGAGACGTGGGGGAACGCTGGGTGGAAGGAAATTCGTGGCTCCTCTCAGATTCCAGAACTTTCTGCCACAGAAATGTGAGGAACATGTGTTTTTTTAGCCAAATTTTGAGGTTTGCAAAGGATTCTGGGTAACAGAACCTGGTCCGAGCCACACAAGTCACCCCATCTTGGATTCCCCTAGGTCTCTAGTTTTCAGAAATGCACAGGTTTAGTAGGTTTCCCTAGGTGGCGGCTGAGCTACAAGCCAAAATCTACAGGTAGGCACTTTGCAAAGAACACATCTGTTTTCCTTCACAAATTTGGATGTGTCCACGTTGCGCTTTGGGGCGTTTTCTGTCGCGGGCACTAGGCCTACCCACACAAGTGAGGTATCATTTTTATCGGGAGACGTGGGGGAACGCTGGGTGGAAGGAAATTTGTGGCTCCTCTCAGATTCCAGAACTTTCTGCCACAGAAATGTGAGGAACCTGTGTTTTTTTAGCCAAATTTTGAGGTTTGCAAAGGATTCTGGGTAACAGAACCTGGTCCGAGCCACACAAGTCACCCCATCTTGGATTCCCCTACGTCTCTAGTTTTCAGAAATGCACAGGTTTAGTAGGTTTCCCTAGGTGGCGTCTGAGCTACAAGCCAAAATGTACAGGTAGGCACTTTGCAAAAAACACCTCTGTTTTCCTTCACAAATTTGGATGTGTCCACGTTGTGCTTTGGGGCGTTTTCTGTCGCGGGCGCTAGGCCTACCCACCCAAGTGAGGTATCATTTTTATCGGGAGACGTGGGGGAACGCTGGGTGGTAGGAAATTTGTGGCTCCTCTTAGATTCCAGAACTTTCTGCCACAGAAATGTGAGGAACATGTGTTTTTTTAGCCAAATTGTGAGGTTTGCAAAGGATTCTGGGTAACAGAACCTGGTCCGAGCCACACAAGTCACCCCATCTTGGATTCCCCTAGGTCTCTAGTTTTCAGAAATGCACAGGTTTCGTAGGTTTCCCTAGGTGGCGGCTGAGCTACAGGCCAAAATCTACAGGTAGGCACTTTGCAAAAAACACCTCTGTTTCCCTTCAAAAATTTGTCTGTGTCCACGTTGCGCTTTGGGGCATTTCCTGTCACGGGCGCTAGGCCTACCCACACAAGTGAGGTATCATTTTTATCGGGAGACGTGGGGGAACGCTGGGTGGAAGGAAATTCGTGGCTCCTCTCAGGTTCCAGAACTTTCTGCCACAGAAATGTGAGGAACATGTGTTTTTTTAGCCAAATTTTGAGGTTTGCAATGGATTCTGGGTAACAGAACCTGGTCCGAGCCACACAAGTCACCCCACCTTGGATTCCCTTAGGTCTCTAGTTTTCAGAAATGCACAGGTTTGGTAGGTTTCCCTAGGTGGCGGCTGAGCTAAAAGCCAAAATCTACAGGTAGGCACTTTGCAAAAAACAGCTCTGTTTTCCTTCACAAATTTGGATGTGTCCACGTTGTTCTTTGGGGCGTTTTCTGTCGCCGGCGCAAGGCCTACCCACACAAGTGAGGTATCATTTTTATCGGAAGACATGGGGGAACGCTGGGTGAAAGGAAATTTGTGGCTCCTCTCAGATTCCAGAACTTTCTGCCACAGAAATGTTAGGAACATGTGTTTTTTTAGCCAAATTTTGAGGTTTGCAAAGGATTCTGGGTAACAGAACCTGGTCCGAGCCACACAAGTCACCCCATCTTGGATTCCCCTAGGTCTCTAGTTTTCAGAAATGCACAGGTTTGGTAGGTTTCCCTAGATGGCGGCTGAGCTACAAGCCAAAATCTACAGGTAGGCACTTTGCAAAAAACACCTCTGTTTTCCTTCAAAAATTTGGCTGTGTCTACGTTGCGCTTTGGGGCGTTTCGTGTCGCGGGCGCTAGGCCTACCCACACAAGTGAGGTATCATTTTTATCGGGAGACGTGGGGGAACGCTGGGTGGAAGGACATTTGTGGCTCCTTTCATATTCCAGAACTTTCTGCCACAGAAATTTTAGGAACATGTGTTTTTTTAGCCAAATTTTGAGGTTTGCAAAGGATTCTGGGTAACAGAACCTGGTCCGAGCCACACAAGTCACCCCATCTTGGATTCCCCTATGTCTCTAGTTTTCAGAAATGCACAGGTTTGGTAGGTTTCCCTAGTTGGCGGCTGAGCTACAGGCCGTAATCTACAGGTAGGCACTTTTCAAAAAACACCTCTGTTTTCCTTCAAAAATTTGGCTGTGTCCACGTTGCGCTTTGGGGCATTTCCTGTCACGGGCGCTAGGCCTACCCACACAAGTGAGGTATCATTTTTATCGGGAGACGTGGGGGAACGCTGGGTGGAAGGAAATTCGTGGCTCCTCTCAGATTCCAGAACCTTCTGCCACAGAAATGTGAGGAACATGTGTTTTTTTAGCCAAATTGTGAGGTTTGCAAAGGATTCTGGGTAACAGAACCTGGTCCGAGCCACACAAGTCACCCCATCTTGGATTCCCCTAGGTCTCCAATTTTCAGGAATGCACAGGTTTGGTAGGATTCCCTAGGTGGCGGCTGCGCTACAGGCCAAAATCTACATGTAGGCACTTTGCAAAAAACACCTCTGTTTTCCTTCACAAATTTGGATGTGTCCACGTTGCGCTTTGGGGCGTTTCCTGTCTCATGCGCTAGGCCTACCCACACATGTGAGGTATCATTTTTATCGTGAGACATGGGGGAACGCTGGGTGGAAGGAAATTCGTGGCTCCTCTCAGATTCCAGAACGTTCTGCCACAGAAATGTGAGGAACATGAGTTTTTTTAGCCAAATTTTGATGTTTGCAAAGGATTCTGGGTAACAGAACCTGGTCCGAGCCACACAAGTCACCCCATCTTGGATTCCCCTAGGTCTCTAGTTTTCAGAAATGCACAGGTTTGGTAAGTTTCCCTAGGCGGCGGCTGAGCTACAGGCCAAAATCTACAGGTAGGCGCTTTGCAAAAAACACCTCCGTTTTCCTTCAAAAATGTGTCTGTGTCCACGTTGCGCTTTGGGGCATTTCCTGTCACGGGCGCTAGGCCTATCCACACAAGTGAGGTATCATTTTTATCGGGAGACGTGGGGGAACGCTGGGTGGAAGGAAATTTGTGGCTCCTCTCAGATTCCAGAACTTTCTGCCACAGAAATGTGAGGAACATGTGTTTTTTTAGCCACATTTTGAGGTTTGCAAAGGATTCTGGGTAACAGAACCTGGTCCGAGCCACACAAGTCACCCCATCTTGGATTCCCCTAGGTCTCTAGTTTTCAGAAATGCACAGGTTTAGTAGGTTTCCCTAGGTGGCGGCTGAGCTACAAGCCAAAATCTACAGGTAGGCACTTTGCAAAAAACACATCTGTTTTCCTTCACAAATTTGGATGTGTCCACGTTGCGCTTTGGGGCATTTCCTGTCACGGGCGCTAGGCCTACCCACACAAGTGAGGTATCATTTTTATCGGGAGACGTGGGGGAACGCTGGGTGGAAGGAAATTCGTGGCTCCTCTCAGATTCCAGAACTTTCTGCCACAGAAATGTGAGGAACATGTGTTTTTTTAGCCAAATTTTGAGGTTTGCAATGGATTCTGGGTAACAGAACCTGGTCCGAGCCACACAAGTCATCCCACCTTGGATTCCCTTAGGTCTCTAGTTTTCAGAAATGCACAGGTTTGGTAGGTTTCCCTAGGTGGCGGCTGAGCTACAGAACAAAATCTACATGTAGGCACTTTGCAAAAAACACCTCTGTTTTCCTTCACAAATTTGGATGTGTCCACGTTGCGCTTTGGGGCGTTTTCTGTCGCGGGCGCTAGGCCTACCCACACAAGTGAGGTTTCATTTTTATCGGGAGACGTGGGGGAACTCTGGGTGGAAGGAAATTTGTGGCTCCTCTCATTTTCCAGAACTTTCTGCCACAGAAATGTTTGGAACATGTGTTTTTTTAGCCAAATTTTGAGGTTGCAAAGGATTCTGGGTAACAGAACCTGGTCCGAGCCACACAAGTCACCCCATCTTGGATTCCCCTAGGTCTCTAGTTTTCAGAAATGCACAGGTTTGGTAGGTTTCCCTAGGTGGCGGCTGAGCTACAAGCCAAAATCTACAGGTAGGCACTTTGCAAAAAACACCTCTGTTTTCCTTCAAAAATTTGGCTGTGTCTACGTTGCGCTTTGGGGCGTTTCCTGTCGCGGGCGCTAGGCCTACCCACACAAGTGAGGTATCATTTTTATCGGGAGACGTGGGGGAACGCTGGGTGGAAGGACATTTGTGGCTCCTCTCAGATTCCAGAACTTTCTGCCACAGAAATGTTAGAAACATGTGTTTTTTTAGCCAAATTTTGAGGTTTGCAAAGGATTCTGGGTAACAGAACCTGGTCTGAGCCACACAAGTCACCCCATCTTGGATTCCCCTCGGTCTCTAATTTTCAGGAATGCACAGGTTTGGTAGGTTTCCCTAGGTGGCGGCTGCGCTACAGGCCAAAATCTACATGTAGGCACTTTGCAAAAAACACCTCTGTTTTCCTTCACAAATTTGGATGTGTCCACGTTGCGCTTTGGGGCGTTTCCTGTCTCATGCGCTAGGCCTACCCACAAATGTGAGGTATCATTTTTATCGTGAGACATGAGGGAACGCTGGGTGGAAGGAAATACGTGGCTCCTCTCAGATTCCAGAACGTTCTGCCACAGAAATGTGAGGAACATCAGTTTTTTTAGCCAAATATTGATGTTTGCAAAGGATTCTGGGTAACAGAACCTGGTCCGAGCCACACAAGTCACCCCATCTTGGATTCCCCTAGGTCTCTAGTTTTCAGAAATGCACAGGTTTGGTAAGTTTCCCTAGGCGGCGGCTGAGCAACAGGCCAAAATCTACAGGTAGGCACTTTGCAAAAAACACCTCCGTTTTCCTTCAAAAATGTGTCTGTGTCCACGTTGCGCTTTGGGGCATTTCCTGTCACGGGCGCTAGGCCTACCCACACAAGTGAGGTATCATTTTTATCGGGAGACGTGGGGGAACGCTGGGTGGAAGGAAATTCGTGGCTCCTCTCAGATTCCAGAACTTTCTGCCACAGAAATGTGAGGAATATGTGTTTTTTTAGCCAAATTTTGAGGTTTGCAAAGGATTCTGGGTAACAGAACCTGGTCCGAGCCACACAAGTCACCCCATCTTGGATTCCCCTAGGTCTCTAGTTTTCAGAAATGCACAGGTTTAGTAGGTTTCCCTAGGTGGCGGCTGAGCTACAAGCCAAAATCTACAGGTAGGCACTTTGCAAAAAACACATCTGTTTTCCTTCACAAATTTGGATGTGTCCACGTTGCGCTTTGGGGCGTTTTCTGTCGCGGGCGCTAGGCCTACCCACACAAGTGAGGTATCATTTTTATCGGGAGACGTGGGGGAACGCTGGGTGGAAGGAAATTTGTGGCTCCTCTCAGATTCCAGAACTTTCTGCCACAGAAATGTGAGGAACCTGTGTTTTTTTAGCCAAATTTTGAGGTTTGCAAAGGATTCTGGGTAACAGAACCTGGTCCGAGCCACACAAGTCACCCCATCTTGGATTCCCCTACGTCTCTAGTTTTCAGAAATGCACAGGTTTAGTAGGTTTCCCTAGGTGGCGTCTGAGCTACAAGCCAAAATGTACAGGTAGGCACTTTGCAAAAAACACCTCTGTTTTCCTTCACAAATTTGGATGTGTCCACGTTGTGCTTTGGGGCGTTTTCTGTCGCGGGCGCTAGGCCTACCCACCCAAGTGAGGTATCATTTTTATCGGGAGACGTGGGGGAACGCTGGGTGGTAGGAAATTTGTGGCTCCTCTTAGATTCCAGAACTTTCTGCCACAGAAATGTGAGGAACATGTGTTTTTTTAGCCAAATTGTGAGGTTTGCAAAGGATTCTGGGTAACAGAACCTGGTCCGAGCCACACAAGTCACCCCATCTTGGATTCCCCTAGGTCTCTAGTTTTCAGAAATGCACAGGTTTCGTAGGTTTCCCTAGGTGGCGGCTGAGCTACAGGCCAAAATCTACAGGTAGGCACTTTGCAAAAAACACCTCTGTTTCCCTTCAAAAATTTGTCTGTGTCCACGTTGCGCTTTGGGGCATTTCCTGTCACGGGCGCTAGGCCTACCCACACAAGTGAGGTATCATTTTTATCGGGAGACGTGGGGGAACGCTGGGTGGAAGGAAATTCGTGGCTCCTCTCAGGTTCCAGAACTTTCTGCCACAGAAATGTGAGGAACATGTGTTTTTTTAGCCAAATTTTGAGGTTTGCAATGGATTCTGGGTAACAGAACCTGGTCCGAGCCACACAAGTCACCCCACCTTGGATTCCCTTAGGTCTCTAGTTTTCAGAAATGCACAGGTTTGGTAGGTTTCCCTAGGTGGCGGCTGAGCTAAAAGCCAAAATCTACAGGTAGGCACTTTGCAAAAAACAGCTCTGTTTTCCTTCACAAATTTGGATGTGTCCACGTTGTTCTTTGGGGCGTTTTCTGTCGCCGGCGCAAGGCCTACCCACACAAGTGAGGTATCATTTTTATCGGAAGACATGGGGGAACGCTGGGTGAAAGGAAATTTGTGGCTCCTCTCAGATTCCAGAACTTTCTGCCACAGAAATGTTAGGAACATGTGTTTTTTTAGCCAAATTTTGAGGTTTGCAAAGGATTCTGGGTAACAGAACCTGGTCCGAGCCACACAAGTCACCCCATCTTGGATTCCCCTAGGTCTCTAGTTTTCAGAAATGCACAGGTTTGGTAGGTTTCCCTAGATGGCGGCTGAGCTACAAGCCAAAATCTACAGGTAGGCACTTTGCAAAAAACACCTCTGTTTTCCTTCAAAAATTTGGCTGTGTCTACGTTGCGCTTTGGGGCGTTTCGTGTCGCGGGCGCTAGGCCTACCCACACAAGTGAGGTATCATTTTTATCGGGAGACGTGGGGGAACGCTGGGTGGAAGGACATTTGTGGCTCCTTTCATATTCCAGAACTTTCTGCCACAGAAATTTTAGGAACATGTGTTTTTTTAGCCAAATTTTGAGGTTTGCAAAGGATTCTGGGTAACAGAACCTGGTCCGAGCCACACAAGTCACCCCATCTTGGATTCCCCTATGTCTCTAGTTTTCAGAAATGCACAGGTTTGGTAGGTTTCCCTAGTTGGCGGCTGAGCTACAGGCCGTAATCTACAGGTAGGCACTTTTCAAAAAACACCTCTGTTTTCCTTCAAAAATTTGGCTGTGTCCACGTTGCGCTTTGGGGCATTTCCTGTCACGGGCGCTAGGCCTACCCACACAAGTGAGGTATCATTTTTATCGGGAGACGTGGGGGAACGCTGGGTGGAAGGAAATTCGTGGCTCCTCTCAGATTCCAGAACCTTCTGCCACAGAAATGTGAGGAACATGTGTTTTTTTAGCCAAATTGTGAGGTTTGCAAAGGATTCTGGGTAACAGAACCTGGTCCGAGCCACACAAGTCACCCCATCTTGGATTCCCCTAGGTCTCCAATTTTCAGGAATGCACAGGTTTGGTAGGATTCCCTAGGTGGCGGCTGCGCTACAGGCCAAAATCTACATGTAGGCACTTTGCAAAAAACACCTCTGTTTTCCTTCACAAATTTGGATGTGTCCACGTTGCGCTTTGGGGCGTTTCCTGTCTCATGCGCTAGGCCTACCCACACATGTGAGGTATCATTTTTATCGTGAGACATGGGGGAACGCTGGGTGGAAGGAAATTCGTGGCTCCTCTCAGATTCCAGAACGTTCTGCCACAGAAATGTGAGGAACATGAGTTTTTTTAGCCAAATTTTGATGTTTGCAAAGGATTCTGGGTAACAGAACCTGGTCCGAGCCACACAAGTCACCCCATCTTGGATTCCCCTAGGTCTCTAGTTTTCAGAAATGCACAGGTTTGGTAAGTTTCCCTAGGCGGCGGCTGAGCTACAGGCCAAAATCTACAGGTAGGCACTTTGCAAAAAACACCTCCGTTTTCCTTCAAAAATGTGTCTGTGTCCACGTTGCGCTTTGGGGCATTTCCTGTCACGGGCGCTAGGCCTACCCACACAAGTGAGGTATCATTTTTATCGGGAGACGTGGGGGAACGCTGGGTGGAAGGAAATTCGTGGCTCCTCTCAGATTCCAGAACTTTCTGCCACAGAAATGTGAGGAACATGTGTTTTTTTAGCCAAATTTTGAGGTTTGCAAAGGATTCTGGGTAACAGAACCTGGTCCGAGCCACACAAGTCACCCCATCTTGGATTCCCCTAGGTCTCTAGTTTTCAGAAATGCACAGGTTTAGTAGGTTTCCCTAGGTGGCGGCTGAGCTACAAGCCAAAATCTACAGGTAGGCACTTTGCAAAAAACACATCTGTTTTCCTTCACAAATTTGGATGTGTCCACGTTGCGCTTTGGGGCATTTCCTGTCACGGGCGCTAGGCCTACCCACACAAGTGAGGTATCATTTTTATCGGGAGACGTGGGCGAACGCTGGGTGGAAGGAAATTCGTGGCTCCTCTCAGATTCCAGAACTTTCTGCCACAGAAATGTGAGGAACATGTGTTTTTTTAGCCAAATTTTGAGGTTTGCAATGGATTCTGGGTAACAGAACCTGGTCCGAGCCACACAAGTCATCCCACCTTGGATTCCCTTAGGTCTCTAGTTTTCAGAAATGCACAGGTTTGGTAGGTTTCCCTAGGTGGCGGCTGAGCTACAGAACAAAATCTACATGTAGGCACTTTGCAAAAAACACCTCTGTTTTCCTTCACAAATTTGGATGTGTCCACGTTGCGCTTTGGGGCGTTTTCTGTCGCGGGCGCTAGGCCTACCCACACAAGTGAGGTTTCATTTTTATCGGGAGACGTGGGGGAACTCTGGGTGGAAGGAAATTTGTGGCTCCTCTCATTTTCCAGAACTTTCTGCCACAGAAATGTTTGGAACATGTGTTTTTTTAGCCAAATTTTGAGGTTGCAAAGGATTCTGGGTAACAGAACCTGGTCCGAGCCACACAAGTCACCCCATCTTGGATTCCCCTAGGTCTCTAGTTTTCAGAAATGCACAGGTTTGGTAGGTTTCCCTAGGTGGCGGCTGAGCTACAAGCCAAAATCTACAGGTAGGCACTTTGCAAAAAACACCTCTGTTTTCCTTCAAAAATTTGGCTGTGTCTACGTTGCGCTTTGGGGCGTTTCCTGTCGCGGGCGCTAGGCCTACCCACACAAGTGAGGTATCATTTTTATCGGGAGACGTGGGGGAACGCTGGGTGGAAGGACATTTGTGGCTCCTCTCAGATTCCAGAACTTTCTGCCACAGAAATGTTAGAAACATGTGTTTTTTTAGCCAAATTTTGAGGTTTGCAAAGGATTCTGGGTAACAGAACCTGGTCTGAGCCACACAAGTCACCCCATCTTGGATTCCCCTCGGTCTCTAATTTTCAGGAATGCACAGGTTTGGTAGGTTTCCCTAGGTGGCGGCTGCGCTACAGGCCAAAATCTACATGTAGGCACTTTGCAAAAAACACCTCTGTTTTCCTTCACAAATTTGGATGTGTCCACGTTGCGCTTTGGGGCGTTTCCTGTCTCATGCGCTAGGCCTACCCACACATGTGAGGTATCATTTTTATCGTGAGACATGAGGGAACGCTGGGTGGAAGGAAATACGTGGCTCCTCTCAGATTCCAGAACGTTCTGCCACAGAAATGTGAGGAACATCAGTTTTTTTAGCCAAATATTGATGTTTGCAAAGGATTCTGGGTAACAGAACCTGGTCCGAGCCACAGAAGTCACACCATCTTGGATTCCCCTAGGTCTCTAGTTTTCAGAAATGCACAGGTTTGGTAGGTTTCCTTAGGTGGTGGCTGAGCTACAAGCCAAAATCTACAGGTAGGCACTTTGCAAAAAACACCTCTGTTTTCTTTTAAAAAAATGGATGTGTCCACGTTGCGCTTTGGGGCGTTTCCTGTCGCGGGCGCTAGGCCTACCCACACAAGTGAGGTATCATTTTTATCAGGAGATTTGGGGGAACGTTGGGTGGAAGGAAATTTGTGGCTGCTCTCATATTCCAGAACTTTCTGCCACAGAAATGTGAGGAGCATGTGTTTTTTTAGCCAAATTTTGAGGTTTGCAAAGGATTCTGGGTAACAGAACCTGGTCCGTGCCACACAAGTCACCCCATCTTGGATTCCCCTAGATCTCTAGTTTGCAGAAATACACAGGTGTGGTAGGTTTCCCTAGGTGCGGGCTGAGCTACAGGCCAAAATATACAGGTATGCACTTTGCAAAAAACACCTCAGTTTTCTTTAAAAAATTTGGATTTGTCCATGTTGCGCTTTGGGGCGTTTCCTGTTGTGGGCGCTAGGCCTACCCACACAAGTGAGGTATCATTTTTATCGGGAGACGTGGGGGAACGCTGGGTGGAAGGAAATTTGTGGCTCCTCTCAGATTACAGAACTTTCTGCCACAGAAATGTGAGGAACATGTGTTTTTTTAGCCAAATTTTGAGGTTTGCAAAGGATTCTGGGTAACATAACCTGGTCCGAGCCACACAAGTCCCCCCATCTTGGATTCCCCTAGGTCTCTAGTTTTCAGAAATGCACAGGTTTGGTAGGTTTCCCTAGGTGGCGGCTGAGCTATAGGCCAAAATCTACAGGTAGGCACTTTGCAAAAAACACCTCTGTTTTCTTTTAAAAAATTGGATGTGTCCACGTTGCGCTTTGGGCCTTTTCTATCGCGGGCGCTAGGCCTACCCACACAAGTGCGGTATCATTTTTATCGGGAGACGTGGGGAAACGCTGGGTGGAAGGAAATTTGTGGCTCCTCTCAGATTCCAGAACTTTCTGCCACAGAAATGTGAGGAACATGTGTTTTATTAGCCAAATTTTGAGGTTTGCAAAGGATTCTGGGTAACAGAACCTGGTCCGAGCCACACAAGTCACCCCATCTTGAATTCCCCTTGGTCTCTAGTTTTTAGAAATGCACAGGTTTGGTCGGTTTCCCTAGGTGGCGGCTGAGCTAGAGGCCAAAATCTACAGGTAGGCACTTTGCAAAAAACACCTCTGTTTTCTTTAAAAAAAAATGGATGTGTCCACGTTGCGCTTTGGGGCGTTTCCTGTCGCGGGCGCTAGGCCTACCCACACAAGTGAGGTATCATTTTTATCAGGAGATTTGGGGGAACGCTGGGTGGAAGGAAATTTGTGGCTCCTCTCAGATTCCAGAACTTTCTGCCACAGAAATGTGAAAAACGTGTTTTTTTAGCCAAATTTTGAGGTTTGCAAAGGATTCTGGGTAACAGAACCTGGTCCGAGCCACACAAGTCACCCCATCTTGGATTCCCCTAGATCTCTAGTTTGCAGAAATGCACAGGTTTGGTAGGTTTCCATAGGTGCCGGCTGAGCTACAGGCCAAAATATACAGGTAGGCACTTTGCAAAAAACACCTCAGTTTTGTTTAAAAAATTCGGATTTGTCCATGTTGCGCTTTGGGGCGTTTCCTGTTGTGGGCGCTAGAACTACCCACACAAGTGAGGTATCATTTTTATCGGGAGATGTGGGGGAACGCTGGGTGGAAGGAAATTTGTGGCTCCTCTCAGATTCCAGAACTTTCTGCCACAGAAATGTGAGGAACATGTGTTTTTTTAGCCAAATTTTGAGGTTTGCAAAGGATTCTGGGTAACAGAACCTGGTCTGAGCCACACAAGTCACCCCATCTTGGATTCCCCTAGGTCTCTGGTTTTCAGAAATGCACAGGTTTGGTAGGTTTCCCTAGGTGGCGGCTGAGCTTCAGGCCAAAATCTACAGGTAGGCACTTTGCAAAAAACACCTCTGTTTTCTTTTAAAAAATTGGATGTGTCCACGTTGCGCTTTGGGCCTTTTCTATCGCGGGCGCTAGGCCTACCCACACAAGTGAGGTATCATTTTTATCGGGAGACGTGGGGAAACGCTGGGTGGAAGGAAATTTGTGGCTCCTCTCAGATTCCAGAACTTTCTGCCACAGAAATGTGAGGAACATGTGTTTTTTTAGCCAAATTTTGAGGTTTGCAAAGGATTCTGGGTAATAGAACCTGGTCCTAGCCACACAAGTCACCCCATCTTGGATTCCCCTATGTCTCTAGTTTTCAGACATGCACAGGTTTGGTAGGTTTCCCTTTTCTTTAAAAAATTTGGATGTGTCCACGTTGTGTTTTGGGGCGGTTCCTGTCGCGGGCGCTAGGCCTACCCACACAAGTGAGGTATCATTTTTATCGGGAGACGTGGGGGAACGTTGGGTGGAAGGAAATTTGTGGCTCCTCTCAGATTCCAGAACTTTCTGCCACAGAAATGTGAGAAACATGTGTTTTTTTAGCCAAATTTTGAGGTTTGCAAAGGATTCTGGGTAACAGAACCTGGTCCGAGCCACACAAGTCACACCATCTTGGATTCCCCTAGGTCTCTAGTTTTCAGAAATGCACAGGTTTGGTAGGTTTCCCTAGGTGGTGGCTGAGCTACAAGCCAAAATCTACAGGTAGGCACTTTGCAAAAAACACCTCTGTTTTCTTTAAAAAAAATGGATGTGTCCACGTTGCGCTTTGGGGCGTTTCCTGTCGCGGGCGCTAGGCCTACCCACACAAGTGAGGTATCATTTTTATCAGGAGATTTGGGGGAACGCTGGGTGGAAGGAAATTTGTGGCTACTCTCAGATTCCAGAACTTTCTGCCACAGAAATGTGAGGAACATGTGTTTTTTTAGCCAAATTTTGAGGTTTGCAAAGGATTCTGGGTAACAGAACCTGGTCCGAGCCACACAAGTCACCCCATCTTGGATTCCTCTAGATCTCTAGTTTGCAGAAATGCACAGGTTTGGTAGGTTTCCCTAGGTGCCGGCTGAGCTACAGGCCAAAATATACAGGTAGGCACTTTGCAAAAAACACCTCAGTTTTCTTTAAAAAATTTGGATTTGTCCATGTTGCGCTTTGGGGCGTTTCCTGTTGTGGGCGCTAGGCCTACCCACACAAGTGAGGTATCATTTTTATCGGGAGACGTGGGGGAACGCTGGGTGGAAGGAAATTTGTGGCTCCTCTCAGATTCCAGAACTTTCTGCCACAGAAATGTGAGGAACATGTGTTTTTTTAGCCAAATTTTGAGGTTTGCAAAGGATTCTGGGTAACATAACCTGGTCCGAGCCACACAAGTCCCCCCATCTTGGATTCCCCTAGGTCTCTAGTTTTCAGAAATGCACAGGTTTGGTAGGTTTCCCTAGGTGGCGGCTGAGCTATAGGCCAAAATCTACAGGTAGGCACTTTGCAAAAAACACCTCTGTTTTCTTTTAAAAAATTGGATGTGTCCATGTTGCGCTTTGGGCCTTTTCTATCGCGGGCGCTAGGCCTACCCACACAAGTGCGGTATCATTTTTATCGGGAGACGTGGGGAAACGCTGGGTGGAAGGAAATTTGTGGCTCCTCTCAGATTCCAGAACTTTCTGCCACAGAAATGTGAGGAACATGTGTTTTATTAGCCAAATTCTGAGGTTTGCAAAGGATTCTGGGTAACAGAACCTGGTCCGAGCCACACAAGTCACCCCATCTTGGATTCCCCTTGGTCACTAGTTTTTAGAAATGCACAGGTTTGGTAGGTTTCCCTAGGTGGCGGCTGAGCTAGAGGCCAAAATCTACAGGTAGGCACTTTGCAAAAAACACCTCTGTTTTCTTTAAAAAAAATGGATGTGTCCACGTTGCGCTTTGGGGCGTTTCCTGTCGCGGGCGCTAGGCCTACCCACACAAGTGAGGTATCATTTTTATCAGGAGATTTGGGGGAACGCTGGGTGGAAGGAAATTTGTGGCTCCTCTCAGATTCCAGAACTTTCTGCCACAGAAATGTGAAAAACATGTGTTTTTTTAGCCAAATTTTGAGGTTTGCAAAGGATTCTGGGTAACAGAACCTGGTCTGAGCCACACAAGTCACCCAATCTTGGATTCCACTAGGTCTCTAGTTTTCAGAAATGCACAGGTTTGGTAGGTTTCCCTAGGTGGCGGCTGAGCTATAGGCCAAAATCTACAGGTAGGCACTTTGCAAAAAACACCTCAGTTTTCTTTAAAAAATTTGGATTTGTCCATGTTGCGCTTTGGGGCGTTTCCTGTTGTGGGCGCTAGGCCTACCCACACAAGTGAGGTATCATTTTTATCGGGAGACGTGGGGGAACGCTGGGTGGAAGGAAATTTGTGGCTCCTCTCAGATTCCAGAACTTTCTGCCACAGAAATGTGAGGAACATGTGTTTTTTAGCCAAATTTTGAGGTTTGCAAAGGATTCTGGGTAACATAACCTGGTCCGAGCCACACAAGTCCCCCCATCTTGGATTCCCCTAGGTCTCTAGTTTTCAGAAATGCACAGGTTTGGTAGGTTTCCCTAGGTGGCGGCTGAGCTAGAGGCCAAAATCTACAGGTAGGCACTTTGCAAAAAACACCTCTGTTTTCTTTAAAAAAAATGGATGTGTCCACGTTGCGCTTTGGGGCGTTTCCTGTCATGGGCGCTAGGCCTACCCACACAAGTGAGGTATCATTTTTATCAGGAGATTTGGGGGAACGCTGGGTGGAAGGAAATTTGTGGCTACTCTCAGATTCCAGAACTTTCTGCCACAGAAATGTGAGGAACATGTGTTTTTTTAGCCAAATTTTGAGGTTTGCAAAGGATTCTGGGTAACAGAACCTGGTCCGAGCCACACAAGTCACCCCATCTTGGATTCCTCTAGATCTCTAGTTTGCAGAAATGCACAGGTTTGGTAGGTTTCCCTAGGTGCCGGCTGAGCTACAGGCCAAAATATACAGGTAGGCACTTTGCAAAAAACACCTCAGTTTTGTTTAAAAAATTTGGATTTGTCCATGTTGCGCTTTGGGGCGTTTCCTGTTGTGGGCGCTAGGCCTACCCACACAAGTGAGGTATCATTTTTATCGGGAGACGTGGGGGAACGCTGGGTGGAAGGAAATTTGTGGCTCCTCTCAGATTCCAGAACTTTCTGCCACAGAAATGTGAGGAACATGTGTTTTTTTAGCCAAATTTTGAGGTTTGCAAAGGATTCTGGGTAACATAACCTGGTCCGAGCCACACAAGTCCCCCCATCTTGGATTCCCCTAGGTCTCTAGTTTTCAGAAATGCACAGGTTTGGTAGGTTTCCCTAGGTGGCGGCTGAGCTATAGGCCAAAATCTACAGGTAGGCACTTTGCAAAAAACACCTCTGTTTTCTTTTAAAAAATTGGATGTGTCCACGTTGCGCTTTGGGCCTTTTCTATCGCGGGCGCTAGGCCTACCCACACAAGTGCGGTATCATTTTTATCGGGAGACGTGGGGAAACGCTGGGTGGAAGGAAATTTGTGGCTCCTCTCAGATTCCAGAACTTTCTGCCACAGAAATGTGAGGAACATGTGTTTTATTAGCCAAATTCTGAGGTTTGCAAAGGATTCTGGGTAACAGAACGTGGTCCGAGCCACACAAGTCACCCCATCTTGGATTCCCCTTGGTCACTAGTTTTTAGAAATGCACAGGTTTGGTAGGTTTCCCTAGGTGGCGGCTGAGCTAGAGGCCAAAATCTACAGGTAGGCACTTTGCAAAAAACACCTCTGTTTTCTTTAAAAAAAATGGATGTGTCCACGTTGCGCTTTGGGGCGTTTCCTGTCGCGGGCGCTAGGCCTACCCACACAAGTGAGGTATCATTTTTATCAGGAGATTTGGGGGAACGCTGGGTGGAAGGAAATTTGTGGCTCCTCTCAGATTCCAGAACTTTCTGCCACAGAAATGTGAAAAACATGTGTTTTTTTAGCCAAATTTTGAGGTTTGCAAAGGATTCTGGGTAACAGAACCTGGTCTGAGCCACACAAGTCACCCCATCTTGGATTCCCCTAGGTCTCTAGTTTTCAGAAATGCACAGGTTTGGTAGGTTTCCCTAGGTGGCGGCTGAGCTATAGGCCAAAATCTACAGGTAGGCACTTTGCAAAAAACACCTCAGTTTTCTTTAAAAAATTTGGATTTGTCCATGTTGCGCTTTGGGGCGTTTCCTGTTGTGGGCGCTAGGCCTACCCACACAAGTGAGGTATCATTTTTATCGGGAGACGTGGGGGAACGCTGGGTGGAAGGACATTTGTGGCTCCTCTCAGATTCCAGAACTTTCTGCCACAGAAATGTGAGGAACATGTGTTTTTTTAGCCAAATTTTGAGGTTTGCAAAGGATTCTGGGTAACATAACCTGGTCCGAGCCACACAAGTCCCCCCATCTTGGATTCCCCTAGGTCTCTAGTTTTCAGAAATGCACAGGTTTGGTAGGTTTCCCTAGGTGGCGGCTGAGCTATAGGCCAAAATCTACAGGTAGGCACTTTGCAAAAAACACCTCTGTTTTCTTTTAAAAAATTGGATGTGTCCACGTTGCGCTTTGGGCCTTTTCTATCGCGGGCGCTAGGCCTACCCACACAAGTGCGGTATCATTTTTATCGGGAGACGTGGGGAAACGCTGGGTGGAAGGAAATTTGTGGCTCCTCTCAGATTCCAGAACTTTCTGCCACAGAAATGTGAGGAACATGTGTTTTATTAGCCAAATTCTGAGGTTTGCAAAGGATTCTGGGTAACAGAACCTGGTCCGAGCCACACAAGTCACCCCATCTTGGATTCCCCTTGGTCACTAGTTTTTAGAAATGCACAGGTTTGGTAGGTTTCCCTAGGTGGCGGCTGAGCTAGAGGCCAAAATCTACAGGTAGGCACTTTGCAAAAAACACCTCTGTTTTCTTTAAAAAAAATGGATGTGTCCACGTTGCGCTTTGGGGCGTTTCCTGTCGCGGGCGCTAGGCCTACCCACACAAGTGAGGTATCATTTTTATCAGGAGATTTGGGGGAACGCTGGGTGGAAGGAAATTTGTGGCTCCTCTCAGATTCCAGAACTTTCTGCCACAGAAATGTGAAAAACATGTGTTTTTTTAGCCAAATTTTGAGGTTTGCAAAGGATTCTGGGTAACAGAACCTGGTCTGAGCCACACAAGTCACCCCATCATGGATTCCCCTAGGTCTCTAGTTTTCAGAAATGCACAGGTTTGGTAGGTTTCCCTAGGTGGCGGCTGAGCTACAGGCCAAAACCTACAGGTAGGCAGTTTGCAAAAAACACCTCTGTTTTCTTTTTAAAAATTGGATGTGTCCACGTTGCGCTTTGGGCCTTTTCTATCGCGGGCGCTAGGCCTACCCACACAAGTGAGGTATCATTTTTATCGGGAGACGTGGGGAAACGCTGGGTGGAAGGAAATTTGTGGCTCCTCTCAGATTCCAGAACTTTCTGCCACAGAAATGTGAGGAACATGTGTTTTTTTAGCCAAATTTTGAGGTTTGCAAAGGATTCTGGGTAACAGAACCTGGTCCGAGCCACACAAGTCACCCCATCTTGGATTCCCCTAGATCTCTAGTTTGCAGAAATGCACAGGTTTGGTAGGTTTCCCTAGGTGGCGGCTGAGCTATAGGCCAAAATCTACAGGTAGGCACTTTGCAAAAAACACCTCTGTTTTCTTTTAAAAAATTGGATGTGTCCACGTTGCGCTTTGGGCCTTTTCTATCGCGGGCGCTAGGCCTACCCACACAAGTGCGGTATCATTTTTATCGGGAGACGTGGGGAAACGCTGGGTGGAAGGAAATTTGTGGCTCCTCTCAGATTCCAGAACTTTCTGCCACAGAAATGTAAGGAACATGTGTTTTATTAGCCAAATTTTGAGGTTTGCAAAGGATTCTGGGTAACAGAACCTGGTCCGAGCCACACAAGTCACCCCATCTTGAATTCCCCTTGGTCTCTAGTTTTTAGAAATGCACAGGTTTGGTAGGTTTCCCTAGGTGGCGGCTGAGCTAGAGGCCAAAATCTACAGGTAGGCACTTTGCAAAAAACACCTCTGTTTTCTTTAAAAAAAATGGATGTGTCCACGTTGCGCTTTGGGGCGTTTCCTGTCGCGGGCGCTAGGCCTACCCACACAAGTGAGGTATCATTTTTATCAGGAGATTTGGGGGAACGCTGGGTGGAAGGAAATTTGTGGATCCTCTCAGATTCCAGAACTTTCTGCCACAGAAATGTGAAAAACGTGTTTTTTTAGCCAAATTTTGAGGTTTGCAAAGGATTCTGGGTAACAGAACCTGGTCTGAGCCACACAAGTCACCCCATCTTGGATTCCCCTAGGTCTCTAGTTTTCAGAAATGCACAGGTTTGGTAGGTTTCCCTAGGTGGCGGCTGAGCTACAGGCCAAAATCTACAGGTAGGCACTTTGCAAAAAACACCTCTGTTTTCTTTTAAAAAATTGGATGTGTCCACGTTGCGCTTTGGGCCTTTTCTATCGCGGGCGCTAGGCCTACCCACACAAGTGAGGTATCATTTTTATCGGGAGACGTGGGGAAACGCTGGGTGGAAGGAAATTTGTGGCTCCTCTCACATTCCAGAACTTTCTGCCACAGAAATGTGAGGAACATGTGTTTTTTTAGCCAAATTTTGAGGTTTGCAAAGGATTCTGGGTAACAGAACCTGGTCCGAGCCACACAAGTCACCCCATCTTGGATTCCCCTAGATCTCTAGTTTGCAGAAATGCACAGGTTTGGTAGGTTTCAATAGGTGCCGGCTGAGCTACAGGCCAAAATATACAGGTAGGCACTTTGCAAAAAACACCTCAGTTTTGTTTAAAAAATTCGGATTTGTCCATGTTGCGCTTTGGGGCGTTTCCTGTTGTGGGCGCTAGAACTACCCACACAAGTGAGGTATCATTTTTATCGGGAGATGTGGGGGAACGCTGGGTGGAAGGAAATTTGTGGCTCCTCTCAGATTCCAGAACTTTCTGCCACAGAAATGTGAGGAACATGTGTTTTTTTAGCCAAATTTTGAGGTTTGCAAAGGATTCTGGGTAACAGAACCTGGTCTGAGCCACACAAGTCACCCCATCTTGGATTCCCCTAGGTCTCTGGTTTTCAGAAATGCACAGGTTTGGTAGGTTTCCCTAGGTGGCGGCTGAGCTACAGGCCAAAATCTACAGGTAGGCACTTTGCAAAAAACACCTCTGTTTTCTTTTAAAAAATTGGATGTGTCCACGTTGCGCTTTGGGCCTTTTCTATCGCGGGCGCTAGGCCTACCCACACAAGTGAGGTATCATTTTTATCGGGAGACGTGGGGAAACGCTGGGTGGAAGGAAATTTGTGGCTCCTCTCAGATTCCAGAACTTTCTGCCACAGAAATGTGAGGAACATGTGTTTTTTTAGCCAAATTTTGAGGTTTGCAAAGGATTCTGGGTAATAGAACCTGGTCCTAGCCACACAAGTCACCCCATCTTGGATTCCCCTAGGTCTCTAGTTTTCAGACATGCACAGGTTTGGTAGGTTTCCCTTTTCTTTAAAAAATGTGGATGTGTCCACGTTGCGTTTTGGGGCAGTTCCTGTTGCGGGCGCTAGGCCTACCCACACAAGTGAGGTATCATTTTTATCGGGAGACGTGGGGGAACGTTGGGTGGAAGGAAATTTGTGGCTCCTCTCAGATTCCAGAACTTTCTGCCACAGAAATGTGAGAAACATGTGTTTTTTTAGCCAAATTTTGAGGTTTGCAAAGGATTCTGGGTAACAGAACCTGGTCCGAGCCACACAAGTCACACCATCTTGGATTCCCCTAGGTCTCTAGTTTTCAGAAATGCACAGGTTTGGTAGGTTTCCCTAGGTGGTGGCTGAGCTACAAGCCAAAATCTACAGGTAGGCACTTTGCAAAAAACACCTCTGTTTTCTTTAAAAAAAATGGATGTGTCCACGTTGCGCTTTGGGGCGTTTCCTGTCGCGGGCGCTAGGCCTACCCACACAAGTGAGGTATCATTTTTATCAGGAGATTTGGGGGAACGCTGGGTGGAAGGAAATTTGTGGCTACTCTCAGATTCCAGAACTTTCTGCCACAGAAATGTGAGGAACATGTGTTTTTTTAGCCAAATTTTGAGGTTTGCAAAGGATTCTGGGTAACAGAACCTGGTCCGAGCCACACAAGTCACCCCATCTTGGATTCTCCTAGATCTCTAGTTTGCAGAAATGCACAGGTTTGGTAGGTTTCCCTAGGTGCCGGCTGAGCTACAGGCCAAAATATACAGGTAGGCATTTTGCAAAAAACACCTCAGTTTTCTTTAAAAAATTTGGATTTGTCCATGTTGCGCTTTGGGGCGTTTCCTGTTGTGGGCGCTAGGCCTACCCACACAAGTGAGGTATCATTTTTATCGGGAGACGTGGGGGAACGCTGGGTGGAAGGAAATTTGTGGCTCCTCTCAGATTCCAGAACTTTCTGCCACAGAAATGTGAGGAACATGTGTTTTTTTAGCCAAATTTTGAGGTTTGCAAAGGATTCTGGGTAACATAACCTGGTCCGAGCCACACAAGTCCCCCCATCTTGGATTCCCCTAGGTCTCTAGTTTTCAGAAATGCACAGGTTTGGTAGGTTTCCCTAGGTGGCGGCTGAGCTATAGGCCAAAATCTACAGGTAGGCACTTTGCAAAAAACACCTCTGTTTTCTTTTAAAAAATTGGATGTGTCCACGTTGCGCTTTGGGCCTTTTCTATCGCGGGCGCTAGGCCTACCCACACAAGTGCGGTATCATTTTTATCGGGAGACGTGGGGAAACGCTGGGTGGAAGGAAATTTGTGGCTCCTCTCAGATTCCAGAACTTTCTGCCACAGAAATGTGAGGAACATGTGTTTTATTAGCCAAATTCTGAGGTTTGCAAAGGATTCTGGGTAACAGAACCTGGTCCGAGCCACACAAGTCACCCCATCTTGGATTCCCCTTGGTCTCTAGTTTTTAGAAATGCACAGGTTTGGTAGGTTTCCCTAGGTGGCGGCTGAGCTAGAGGCCAAAATCTACAGGTAGGCACAATGCAAAAAACACCCCTGTTTTCTTTAAAAAAAATGGATGTGTCCACGTTGCGCTTTGGGGCGTTTCCTGTCGCGGGCGCTAGGCCTACCCACACAAGTGAGGTATCATTTTTATCAGGAGATTTGGGGGAACGCTGGGTGGAAGGAAATTTGTGGCTCCTCTCAGATTCCAGAACTTTCTGCCACAGAAATGTGAAAAACATGTGTTTTTTTAGCCAAATTTTGAGGTTTGCAAAGGATTCCGGGTAACAGAACCTGGTCTGAGCCACACAAGTCACCCCATCTTGGATTCCCCTAGGTCTCTAGTTTTCAGAAATGCACAGGTTTGGTAGGTTTCCCTAGGTGGCGGCTGAGCTACAGGCCAAAATCTACAGGTAGGCACTTTGCAAAAAACACCTCTGTTTTCTTTTTAAAAATTGGATGTGTCCACGTTGCGCTTTGGGCTTTTTCTATCGCGGGCGCTAGGCCTACCCACACAAGTGAGGTATCATTTTTATCGGGAGACGTGGGGAAACGCTGGGTGGAAGGAAATTTGTGGCTCCTCTCATATTCCAGAACTTTCTGCCACAGAAATGTGTGGAACATGTGTTTTTTTAGCCAAATTTTGAGGTTTACAAAGGATTCTGGGTAACAGAACCTGGTCCGAGCCACACAAGTCACCCCATCTTGGATTCCCCTAGATCTCTAGTTTGCAGAAATGCACAGGTTTGGTAGGTTTCCCTAGGTGCCGGCTGAGCTACAGGCCAAAATATACAGGTAGGCAATTTGCAAAAAACACCTCAGTTTTCTTTAAAAAATTGGATGTGTCCACGTTGCGCTTTGGGCCTTTTCTATCGCGGGCGCTAGGCCTACCCACACAAGTGAGGTATCATTTTTATCGGGAGACGTAGGGAAACGCTGGGTGGAAGGAAATTTGTGGCTCCTCTCAGATTCCAGAACTTTCTGCCACAGAAATGTGAGGAACATGTGTTTTTTTAGCCAAATTTTGAGGTTTGCAAAGGATTCTGGGTAATAGAACCTGGTCCTAGCCACACAAGTCACCCCATCTTGGATTCCCCTAGGTCTCTAGTTTTCAGACATGCACAGGTTTGGTAGGTTTCCCTTTTCTTTAAAAAATTTGGATGTGTCCACGTTGCGTTTTGGGGCGATTCCTGTCGCGGGCGCTAGGCCTACCCACACAAGTGAGGTATCATTTTTATCGGGAGACGTGGGGGAACGTTGGGTGGAAGGAAATTTGTGGCTCCTCTCAGATTCCAGAACTTTCTGCCACAGAAATGTGAGAAACATGTGTTTTTTTAGCCAAATTTTGAGGTTTGCAAAGGATTCTGGGTAACAGAACCTGGTCCGAGCCACACAAGTCACACCATCTTGGATTCCCCTAGGTCTCTAGTTTTCAGAAATGCACAGGTTTGGTAGGTTTCCCTAGGTGGTGGCTGAGCTACAAGCCAAAATCTACAGGTAGGCACTTTGCAAAAAACACCTCTGTTTTCTTTAAAAAAAAATGGATGTGTCCACGTTGCGCTTTGGGGCGTTTCCTGTCGCGGGCGCTAGGCCTACCCACACAAGTGAGGTATCATTTTTATCAGGAGATTTGGGGGAACGCTGGGTGGAAGGAGATTTGTGGCTACTCTCAGATTCCAGAACTTTCTGCCACAGAAATGTGAGGAACATGTGTTTTTTTAGCCAAATTTTGAGGTTTGCAAAGGATTCTGGGTAACAGAACCTGGTCCGAGCCACACAAGTCACCCCATCTTGGATTCCCCTAGATCTCTAGTTTGCAGAAATGCACAGGTTTGGTAGGTTTCCCTAGGTGCCGGCTGAGCTACAGGCCAAAATATACAGGTAGGCACTTTGCAAAAAACACCTCTGTTTTCTTTAAAAAATTTGGATGTGTCCACGTTGCGGTTTGGGGCGTTTCCTGTCGTGGGCACTAGGCCTACCCACACAAGTGAGGTATCATTTTTATCGGGAGATGTGGGGGAACGCTGGGTGGAAGGAAATTTGTGGCTCCTCTCAGATTCCAGAACTTTCTGCCACAGAAATGTGAGGAACATGTGTTTTTTTAGCCAAATTTTGAGGTTTGCAAAGGATTCTCGGTAACAGAACCTGGTCCGAGCCACACAAGTCACCCCATCTTGGAGTCCCCTAGGTCTCTAGTTTTCAGAAATGCACAGGTTTGGTAGGTTTCCCTAGGAGGCGGCGGAGCTAGAGGCCAAAATCTACAGGTAGGCACTTTGCAAAAAACACCTCTGTTTTCTTTAAAAAATTTGGATTTGTCCATGTTGCGCTTTGGGGCGTTTCCTGTCGTGGGCACTAGGCCTACCCACACAAGTGAGGTATCATTTTTATCGGGAGATGTGGGGGAACGCTGGGTGGAAGGAAATTTGTGGCTCCTCTCAGATTCCCGAACTTTCTGCCACAGAAATGTGAGGAACATGTGTTTTTTTAGCCAAATTATGAGGTTTCCAAAGGATTCTGGGTAACAGAACCTGGTCCGAGCCACACAAGTCACCCCATCTTGGAGTCCCCTAGGTCTCTAGTTTTCAGAAATGCACAGGTTTGGTAGGTTTCCCTAGGAGGCGGCGGAGCTACAAGCCAAAATCTACAGGTAGGCACTTTGCAAAAAACACCTCTGTTTTCTTTCAAAAATTTGGATGTGTCCACGTTGCGCTTTGGGGCGGTTCCTGTCGCGGGCGCTAGGCCTACCCACACAAGTGAGGTATCATTTTTATCGGGAGACGTGGGGGAACGTTGGGTGGAAGGAAATTTGTGGCTCCTCTCAGATTCCAGAACTTTCTGCCACAGAAATGTGAGAAACATGTGTTTTTTTTAGCCAAATTTTGAGGTTTGCAAAGGATTCTGGGTAACAGAACCTGGTCCGAGCCACACAAGTCACACCATCTTGGATTCCCCTAGGTCTCTAGTTTTTAGAAATGCACAGATTTGGTAGGTTTCCCTAGGTGGCGGCTGAGCTACAAGCCAAAATCTACAGGTAGGCACTTTGCAAAAAACACCTCTGTTTTCTTTAAAAAAAATGGATGTGTCCACGTTGCGCTTTGGGGCGTTTCATGTCACGGGCGCTAGGCCTACCCACACAAGTGAGGTATTATTTTTATCGGGAGACGTGGGGGAACGCTGGGTGGAAGGAAATTTGTGGCTCCTCTCAGATTCCAGAACTTTCTGCCACAGAAATGTGAGGAACATGTGTTTTTTTAGCCAAATTTTGAGGTTTGCAAAGGATTCTGGGTAACAGAACCTGGTCCGAGCCACACAAGTCACCCCATCTTGGATTCCCCTAGATCTCTAGTTTGTAGAAATGCACAGGTTTGGTAGTTTTCCCTAGGTGCCGGCTTAGCTACAGGCCAAAATATACAGGTAGGCACTTTGCAAAAAACACCTCAGTTTTCTTTAAAAAATTTGGATTTGTCCATGTTGCGCTTTGGGGCGTTTCCTGTTGTGGGCGCTAGAACTACCCACACAAGTGAGGTATCATTTTTATCGGGAGACGTGGGGGAACGCTGGGTGGAATGACATTTGTGGCTCCTCTCAGATTCCAGAACTTTCTGCCACAGAAATGTGAGGAACATGTGTTTTTTTATCCAAATTTTGAGGTTTGCAAAGGATTCTGGGTAACAGAACCTGGTCCGAGCCACACAAGTCACCCCATCTTGGATTCCCCTAGGTCTCTAGTTTTCAGAAATGCACAGGTTTGGTAGGTTTCCCTAGGTGGCGGCTGAGCTACAGGCCAAAATCTACAGGTAGGCACTTCGCAAAAAACACCTCTGTTTTCATTTAAAAAATTGGATGTGTCCACGTTGCGCTTTGGGCCTTTTCTATCGCGGGTGCTAGGCCTACCGACACAAGTGAGGTATCATTTTTATCGGGAGATGTGGGGGAACGCTGGGTGGAAGGCAATTTGTGGCTCGTCTCAGATTCCAGAACTTTCTGCCACAGAAATGTGAGGAACATGTGTTTTTTTAGCCAAATTTTGAGGTTTCCAAAGGATTCTGGGTAACAGAACCTGGTCCGAGCCACACAAGTCACCCCATCTTGGATTCCCCTAGGTCCCTAGTTTTCAGAAATGCACAGGTTTGGTAGGTTTCCATAGGAGGCGGCGGAGCTACAAGCCAAAATCTACAAGTAGGCACTTTGCAAAAAACACCTCTGTTTTCTTTCAAAAAATTGGATGTGTCCACGTTGCACTTTGGGGCGTTTCCTGTCGCGGGCGCTAGGCCTACCCACACAAGTGAGGTATCATTTTTATCGGGAGACGTGGGGGAACGCTGGGTGGAAGGAAATTTGTGGCTCCTCTCAGATTCCAGAACTTTCTGCCACAGGAATGTGAGGAACATGTGTTTTTTTAGCAAAATTTTGAGGTTTGCAAAGGATTCTGGGTAACAACCTGGTCCGAGCCACACAAGTCACCCCATCTTGGATTCCCCTAGGTCTCTAGTTTTTAGAAATGCACAGGTTTGGTAGGTTTCCCTAGGTGGCGGCTGAGCTAGAGGCCAAAATCTACAGGTAGGCACTTTACAAAAAACACCTCTGTTTTCTTTAAAAAAATTGGATGTGTCCACGTTGCGCTTTGGGGCGTTTCCTGTCGTGGGCACTAGGCCTACCCACACAAGTGAGGTATCATTTTTATCGGGAGATGTGGGGGAACGCTGGGTGGAAGGAAATTTGTGGCTCCTCTCAGATTCCAGAACTTTCTGCCACAGAAATGTGAGGAACATGTGTTTTTTTAGCCAAATTTTGAGGTTTCCAAAGGATTCTGGGTAACAGAACCTGGTCCGAGCCACACAAGTCACCCCATCTTGGAGTCCCCTAGGTCTCTAGTTTTCAGAAATGCACAGGTTTGGTAGGTTTCCCTAGGAGGCGGCGGAGCTACAAGCCAAAATCTACAGGTAGGCACTTTGCAAAAAACACCTCTGTTTTCTTTAAAAAAATTGGATGTGTCCACGTTGCACTTTGGGGCGTTTCCTGTCGCGGGCGCTAGGCCTACCCACACAAGTGAGGTATCATTTTTATCGGGAGACGTGGGGGAACGCTGGGTGGAAGGAAATTTGTGGCTCCTCTCAGATTCCAGAACTTTCTGCCACAGGAATGTGAGGAACATGTGTTTTTTTAGCAACATTTTGAGGTTTGCAAAGGATTCTGGGTAACAACCTGGTCCGAGCCACACAAGTCACCCCATCTTGGATTCCCCTAGGTCTCTAGTTTTTAGAAATGCACAGGTTTGGTAGGTTTCCCTAGGTGGCGGCTGAGCTACAGGCCAAAATCTACAGGTAGGCACTTTGCAAAAAACACCTCTGTTTTTTTTCAAAAAATTGGATGTGTCCACGTTGCCTTTTGGGGCGTCTCCTGTCGCGGGCGCTAGGCCTACCCACACAAGTGAGGTATTATTTTTATCGGGAGACGTGGGGGAACGCTGGGTGGAAGGAAATTTGTGGCTCCTCTCAGATTCCAGAACTTTCTGCCACAGAAATGTGAGGAACATGTGTTGTTTTAGCCAAATTTTGAGGTTTGCAAAGGATTCTGGGTAATAGAACCTGGTCCTAGCCACACAAGTCACCCCATCTTAGATTCCCCTAGGTCTCTAGTTTTCAGACATGCACAGGTTTGGTAGGTTTCCCTAGGTTGCGGCTGAGCTAGAGGCCAAAATCTACAGGTAGGCACTTTGCAAAAAACACCTCTGTTTTCTTTAAAAAATTTGGATGTGTCCACGTTGCGCTTTGGGGCGGTTCCTGTCGCGGGCGCTAGGCCTACCCACTCAAGTGAGGTATCATTTATATCGGGAGACGTGGGGGAACGTTGGGTGGAAGGAAATTTGTGGCTCCTCTCAGATTCCAGAACTTTCTGCCACAGAAATGTGAGAAACATGTGTTTTTTTAGCCAAATTTTGAGGTTTGCAAAGGATTCTGGGTAACAGAACCTGGTCCGAGCCACACAAGTCACACCATCTTGGATTCCCCTAGGTCTCTAGTTTTTAGAAATGCACAGGTTTGGTAGGTTTCCCTAGGTGGCGGCTGAGCTACAAGCCAAAATCTACAGGTAGGCACTTTGCAAAAAACACCTCTGTTTTCTTTAAAAAAAATGGATGTGTCCACGTTGCGCTTTGGGGCGTTTCATGTCACGGGCGCTAGGCCTACCCACACAAGTGAGGTATTATTTTTATCGGGAGACGTGGGGGAACGCTGGGTGGAAGGAAATTTGTGGCTCCTCTCAGATTCCAGGACTTTCTGCCACAGAAATGTGAGGAACATGTGTTTTTTTAGCCAAATTTTGAGGTTTGCAAAGGATTCTGGGTAACAGAACCTGGTCCGAGCCACACAAGTCACCCCATCTTGGATTCCCCTAGATCTCTAGTTTGCAGAAATGCACAGGTTTGGTAGGTTTCCCTAGGTGCCGGCTTAGCTACAAGCCAAAATATACAGGTAGGCACTTTGCAAAAAACACCTCAGTTTTCTTTAAAAAATTTGGATTTGTCCATGTTGCGCTTTGGGGCGTTTCCTGTTGTGGGCGCTAGAACTACCCACACAAGTGAGGTATCATTTTTATCGGGAGACGTGGGGGAACGCTGGTTGGAAGGAAATTTGTGGCTCCTCTCAGATTCCAGAACTTTCTGCCACAGAAATGTGAGGAACATGTGTTTTTTTAGCCAAATTTTGAGGTTTCCAAACGATTCTGGGTAACATAACCTGGTCCGAGCCACACAAGTCCCCCCATCTTGGATTCCCCTAGGTCTCTAGTTTTCAGAAATGCACAGGTTTGGTAGGTTTCCCTAGGTGGCGGCTGAGCTATAGGCCAAAATCTACAGGTAGGCACTTTGCAAAAAACACCTCTGTTTTCTTTTAAAAAATTGGATGTGTCCACGTTGCGCTTTGGGCCTTTTCTATCGCGGGCGCTAGGCCTACCCACACAAGTGCGGTATCATTTTTATCGGGAGACGTGGGGAAACGCTGGGTGGAAGGAAATTTGTGGCTCCTCTCAGATTCCAGAACTTTCTGCCACAGAAATGTGAGGAACATGTGTTTTATTAGCCAAATTCTGAGGTTTGCAAAGGATTCTGGGTAACAGAACCTGGTCCGAGCCACACAAGTCACCCCATCTTGGATTCCCCTTGGTCTCTAGTTTTTAGAAATGCACAGGTTTGGTAGGTTTCCTTAGGTGGCGGCTGAGCTAGAGGCCAAAATCTACAGGTAGGCACTTTGCAAAAAACACCTCTGTTTTCTTTAAAAAAAATGGATGTGTCCACGTTGCGCTTTGGGGCGTTTCCTGTCGCGGGCGCTAGGCCTACCCACACAAGTGAGGTATCATTTTTATCAGGAGATTTGGGGGAACGCTGGGTGGAAGGAAATTTGTGGCTCCTCTCAGATTCCAGAACTTTCTGCCACAGAAATGTGAAAAACATGTGTTTTTTTAGCCAAATTTTGAGGTTTGCAAAGGATTCCGGGTAACAGAACCTGGTCTGAGCCACACAAGTCACCCCATCTTGGATTCCCCTAGGTCTCTAGTTTTCAGAAATGCACAGGTTTGGTAGGTTTCCCTAGGTGGCGGCTGAGCTACAGGCCAAAATCTACAGGTAGGCACTTTGCAAAAAACACCTCTGTTTTCTTTTTAAAAATTGGATGTGTCCACGTTGCGCTTTGGGCTTTTTCTATCGCGGGCGCTAGGCCTACCCACACAAGTGAGGTATCATTTTTATCGGGAGACGTGGGGAAACGCTGGGTGGAAGGAAATTTGTGGCTCCTCTCATATTCCAGAACTTTCTGCCACAGAAATGTGTGGAACATGTGTTTTTTTAGCCAAATTTTGAGGTTTGCAAAGGATTCTGGGTAACAGAACCTGGTCCGAGCCACACAAGTCACCCCATCTTGGATTCCCCTAGATCTCTAGTTTGCAGAAATGCACAGGTTTGGTAGGTTTCCCTAGGTGCCGGCTGAGCTACAGGCCAAAATATACAGGTAGGCAATTTGCAAAAAACACCTCAGTTTTCTTTAAAAAATTGGATGTGTCCACGTTGCGCTTTGGGCCTTTTCTATCGCGGGCGCTAGGCCTACCCACACAAGTGAGGTATCATTTTTATCGGGAGACGTAGGGAAACGCTGGGTGGAAGGAAATTTGTGGCTCCTCTCAGATTCCAGAACTTTCTGCCACAGAAATGTGAGGAACATGTGTTTTTTTAGCCAAATTTTGAGGTTTGCAAAGGATTCTGGGTAATAGAACCTGGTCCTAGCCACACAAGTCACCCCATCTTGGATTCCCCTAGGTCTCTAGTTTTCAGACATGCACAGGTTTGGTAGGTTTCCCTTTTCTTGAAAAAATTTGGATGTGTCCACGTTGCGTTTTGGGGCGGTTCCTGTCGCGGGCGCTAGGCCTACCCACACAAGTGAGGTATCATTTTTATCGGGAGACGTGGGGGAACGTTGGGTGGAAGGAAATTTGTGGCTCCTCTCAGATTCCAGAACTTTCTGCCACAGAAATGTGAGAAACATGTGTTTTTTTAGCCAAATTTTGAGGTTTGCAAAGGATTCTGGGTAACAGAACCTGGTCCGAGCCACACAAGTCACACCATCTTGGATTCCCCTAGGTCTCTAGTTTTCAGAAATGCACAGGTTTGGTAGGTTTCCCTAGGTGGTGGCTGAGCTACAAGCCAAAATCTACAGGTAGGCACTTTGCAAAAAACACCTCTGTTTTCTTTAAAAAAAAATGGATGTGTCCACGTTGCGCTTTGGGGCGTTTCCTGTCGCGGGCGCTAGGCCTACCCACACAAGTGAGGTATCATTTTTATCAGGAGATTTGGGGGAACGCTGGGTGGAAGGAAATTTGTGGCTACTCTCAGATTCCAGAACTTTCTGCCACAGAAATGTGAGGAACATGTGTTTTTTTAGCCAAATTTTGAGGTTTGCAAAGGATTCTGGGTAACAGAACCTGGTCCGAGCCACACAAGTCACCCCATCTTGGATTCCCCTAGATCTCTAGTTTGCAGAAATGCACAGGTTTGGTAGGTTTCCCTAGGTGCCGGCTGAGCTACAGGCCAAAATATACAGGTAGGCACTTTGCAAAAAACACCTCAGTTTTGTTTAAAAAATTTGGATTTGTCCATGTTGCGCTTTGGGGCGTTTCCTGTTGTGGGCGCTAGAACTACCCACACAAGTGAGGTATCATTTTTATCGGGAGATGTGGGGGAACGCTGGGTGGAAGGAAATTTGTGGCTCCTCTCAGATTCCAGAACTTTCTGCCACAGAAATGTGAAGAACATGTGTTTTTTTAGCCAAATTTTGAGGTTTGCAAAGGATTCTGGGTGACAGAACCTGGTCTGAGCCACACAAGTCACTCCATCTTGGATTCCCCTAGGTCTCTAGTTTTCAGAAATGCACAGGTTTGGTAGTTTTCCCTAGGTGGCGGCTGAGCTACAGGCCAAAATCTACAGGTAGGCACTTTGCAAAAAACACCTCTGTTTTCTTTTAAAATATTGGATGTGTCCACGTTGCGCTTTGGGCCTTTTCTATCGCGGGCGCTAGGCCTACCCACACAAGTGAGGAATCATTTTTATCGGGAGACGTGGGGAAACGCTGGGTGGAAGGAAATTTGTGGCTCCTCTCAGATTCCAGAACTTTCTGCCACAGAAATGTGAGGAACATGTGTTTTTTTATCCAAATTTTGAGGTTTGCAAAGGATTCTGGGTAACAGAACCTGGTCCGAGCCACACAAGTCACCCCATCTTGGATTCCCCTAGGTCTCTAGTTTTCAGAAATGCACAGGTTTGGTAGGTTTCCCTAGGTGGCGGCTGAGCTAGAGGCCAAAATCTACAGGTAGGCACTTTGCAAAAAACACCTCTGTTTTCTTTAAAAAATTTGGATGTGTCCACGTTGCGGTTTGGGGCGTTTCCTGTCGTGGGCACTAGGCCTACCCACACAAGTGAGGTATCATTTTTATCGGGAGATGTGGGGGAACGCTGGGTGGAAGGAAATTTGTGGCTCCTCTCAGATTCCAGAACTTTCTGCCACAGAAATGTGAGGAACATGTGTTTTTTTAGCCAAATTTTGAGGTTTGCAAAGGATTCTCGGTAACAGAACCTGGTCCGAGCCACACAAGTCACCCCATCTTGGAGTCCCCTAGGTCTCTAGTTTTCAGAAATGCACAGGTTTGGTAGGTTTCCCTAGGAGGCGGCGGAGCTAGAGGCCAAAATCTACAGGTAGGCACTTTGCAAAAAACACCTCTGTTTTCTTTAAAAAATTTGGATGTGTCCATGTTGCGCTTTGGGGCGTTTCCTGTCGTGGGCACTAGGCCTACCCACACAAGTGAGGTATCATTTTTATCGGGAGATGTGGGGGAACGCTGGGTGGAAGGAAATTTGTGGCTCCTCTCAGATTCCCGAACTTTCTGCCACAGAAATGTGAGGAACATGTGTTTTTTTAGCCAAATTATGAGGTTTCCAAAGGATTCTGGGTAACAGAACCTGGTCCGAGCCACACAAGTCACCCCATCTTGGAGTCCCCTAGGTCTCTAGTTTTCAGAAATGCACAGGTTTGGTAGGTTTCCCTAGGAGGCGGCGGAGCTACAAGCCAAAATCTACAGGTAGGCACTTTGCAAAAAACACCTCTGTTTTCTTTCAAAAATTTGGATGTGTCCACGTTGCGCTTTGGGGCGGTTCCTGTCGCGGGCGCTAGGCCTACCCACACAAGTGAGGTATCATTTTTATCGGGAGACGTGGGGGAACGTTGGGTGGAAGGAAATTTGTGGCTCCTCTCAGATTCCAGAACTTTCTGCCACAGAAATGTGAGAAACATTTGTTTTTTTTTAGCCAAATTTTGAGGTTTGCAAAGGATTCTGGGTAACAGAACCTGGTCCGAGCCACACAAGTCACACCATCTTGGATTCCCCTAGGTCTCTAGTTTTTAGAAATGCACAGATTTGGTAGGTTTCCCTAGGTGGCGGCTGAGCTACAAGCCAAAATCTACAGGTAGGCACTTTGCAAAAAACACCTCTGTTTTCTTTAAAAAAAATGGATGTGTCCACGTTGCGCTTTGGGGCGTTTCATGTCACGGGCGCTAGGCCTACCCACACAAGTGAGGTATTATTTTTATCGGGAGACGTGGGGGAACGCTGGGTGGAAGGAAATTTGTGGCTCCTCTCAGATTCCAGAACTTTCTGCCACAGAAATGTGAGGAACATGTGTTTTTTTAGCCAAATTTTGAGGTTTCCAAAGGATTCTGGGTAACAGAACCTGGTCCGAGCCACACAAGTCACCCCATCTTGGATTCCCCTAGATCTCTAGTTTGTAGAAATGCACAGGTTTGGTAGTTTTCCCTAGGTGCCGGCTTAGCTACAGGCCAAAATATACAGGTAGGCACTTTGCAAAAAACACCTCAGTTTTCTTTAAAAAATTTGGATTTGTCCATGTTGCGCTTTGGGGCGTTTCCTGTTGTGGGCGCTAGAACTACCCACACAAGTGAGGTATCATTTTTATCGGGAGACGTGGGGGAACGCTGGGTGGAATGACATTTGTGGCTCCTCTCAGATTCCAGAACTTTCTGCCACAGAAATGTGAGGAACATGTGTTTTTTTATCCAAATTTTGAGGTTTGCAAAGGATTCTGGGTAACAGAACCTGGTCCGAGCCACACAAGTCACCCCCTCTTGGATTCCCCTAGGTCTCTAGTTTTCAGAAATGCACAGGTTTGGTAGGTTTCCCTAGGTGGCGGCTGAGCTACAGGCCAAAATCTACAGGTAGGCACTTCGCAAAAAACACCTCTGTTTTCATTTAAAAAATTGGATGTGTCCACGTTGCGCTTTGGGCCTTTTCTATCGCGGGTGCTAGGCCTACCGACACAAGTGAGGTATAATTTTTATCGGGAGATGTGGGGGAACGCTGGGTGGAAGGCAATTTGTGGCTCGTCTCAGATTCCAGAACTTTCTGCCACAGAAATGTGAGGAACATGTGTTTTTTTAGCCAAATTTTGAGGTTTCCAAAGGATTCTGGGTAACAGAACCTGGTCCGAGCCACACAAGTCACCCCATCTTGGATTCCCCTAGGTCCCTAGTTTTCAGAAATGCACAGGTTTGGTAGGTTTCCATAGGAGGCGGCGGAGCTACAAGCCAAAATCTACAAGTAGGCACTTTGCAAAAAACACCTCTGTTTTCTTTCAAAAAATTGGATGTGTCCACGTTGCACTTTGGGGCGTTTCCTGTCGCGGGCGCTAGGCCTACCCACACAAGTGAGGTATCATTTTTATCGGGAGACGTGGGGGAACGCTGGGTGGAAGGAAATTTGTGGCTCCTCTCAGATTCCAGAACTTTCTGCCACAGGAATGTGAGGAACATGTGTTTTTTTAGCAAAATTTTGAGGTTTGCAAAGGATTCTGGGTAACAACCTGGTCCGAGCCACACAAGTCACCCCATCTTGGATTCCCCTAGGTCTCTAGTTTTTAGAAATGCACAGGTTTGGTAGGTTTCCCTAGGTGGCGGCTGAGCTAGAGGCCAAAATCTACAGGTAGGCACTTTACAAAAAACACCTCTGTTTTCTTTAAAAAAATTGGATGTGTCCACGTTGCGCTTTGGGGCGTTTCCTGTCGTGGGCACTAGGCCTACCCACACAAGTGAGGTATCATTTTTATCGGGAGATGTGGGGGAACGCTGGGTGGAAGGAAATTTGTGGCTCCTCTCAGATTCCAGAACTTTCTGCCACAGAAATGTGAGGAACATGTGTTTTTTTAGCCAAATTTTGAGGTTTCCAAAGGATTCTGGGTAACAGAACCTGGTCCGAGCCACACAAGTCACCCCATCTTGGAGTCCCCTAGGTCTCTAGTTTTCAGAAATGCACAGGTTTGGTAGGTTTCCCTAGGAGGCGGCGGAGCTACAAGCCAAAATCTACAGGTAGGCACTTTGCAAAAAACACCTCTGTTTTCTTTAAAAAAATTGGATGTGTCCACGTTGCACTTTGGGGCGTTTCCTGTCGCGGGCGCTAGGCCTACCCACACAAGTGAGGTATCATTTTTATCGGGAGACGTGGGGGAACGCTGGGTGGAAGGAAATTTGTGGCTCCTCTCAGATTCCAGAACTTTCTGCCACAGGAATGTGAGGAACATGTGTTTTTTTAGCAACATTTTGAGGTTTGCAAAGGATTCTGGGTAACAACCTGGTCCGAGCCACACAAGTCACCCCATCTTGGATTCCCCTAGGTCTCTAGTTTTTAGAAATGCACAGGTTTGGTAGGTTTCCCTAGGTGGCGGCTGAGCTACAGGCCAAAATCTACAGGTAGGCACTTTGCAAAAAACACCTCTGTTTTTTTTCAAAAAATTGGATGTGTCCACGTTGCCTTTTGGGGCGTCTCCTGTCGCGGGCGCTAGGCCTACCCACACAAGTGAGGTATTATTTTTATCGGGAGACGTGGGGGAACGCTGGGTGGAAGGAAATTTGTGGCTCCTCTCAGATTCCAGAACTTTCTGCCACAGAAATGTGAGGAACATGTGTTGTTTTAGCCAAATTTTGAGGTTTGCAAAGGATTCTGGGTAATAGAACCTGGTCCTAGCCACACAAGTCACCCCATCTTAGATTCCCCTAGGTCTCTAGTTTTCAGACATGCACAGGTTTGGTAGGTTTCCCTAGGTTGCGGCTGAGCTAGAGGCCAAAACCTACAGGTAGGCACTTTGCAAAAAACACCTCTGTTTTCTTTCAAAAATTTGGATGTGTCCACGTTGCGCTTTGGGGCGGTTCCTGTCGCGGGCGCTAGGCCTACCCACTCAAGTGAGGTATCATTTATATCGGGAGACGTGGGGGAACGTTGGGTGGAAGGAAATTTGTGGCTCCTCTCAGATTCCAGAACTTTCTGCCACAGAAATGTGAGAAACATGTGTTTTTTTAGCCAAATTTTGAGGTTTGCAAAGGATTCTGGGTAACAGAACCTGGTCCGAGCCACACAAGTCACACCATCTTGGATTCCCCTAGGTCTCTAGTTTTTAGAAATGCACAGGTTTGGTAGGTTTCCCTAGGTGGCGGCTGAGCTACAAGCCAAAATCTACAGGTAGGCACTTTGCAAAAAACACCTCTGTTTTCTTTAAAAAAAATGGATGTGTCCACGTTGCGCTTTGGGGCGTTTCATGTCACGGGCGCTAGGCCTACCCACACAAGTGAGGTATTATTTTTATCGGGAGACGTGGGGGAACGCTGGGTGGAAGGAAATTTGTGGCTCCTCTCAGATTCCAGGACTTTCTGCCACAGAAATGTGAGGAACATGTGTTTTTTTAGCCAAATTTTGAGGTTTGCAAAGGATTCTGGGTAACAGAACCTGGTCCGAGCCACACAAGTCACCCCATCTTGGATTCCCCTAGATCTCTAGTTTGCAGAAATGCACAGGTTTGGTAGGTTTCCCTAGGTGCCGGCTTAGCTACAAGCCAAAATATACAGGTAGGCACTTTGCAAAAAACACCTCAGTTTTCTTTAAAAAATTTGGATTTGTCCATGTTGCGCTTTGGGGCGTTTCCTGTTGTGGGCGCTAGAACTACCCACACAAGTGAGGTATCATTTTTATCGGGAGACGTGGGGGAACGCTGGTTGGAAGGAAATTTGTGGCTCCTCTCAGATTCCAGAACTTTCTGCCACAGAAATGTGAGGAACATGTGTTTTTTTAGCCAAATTTTGAGGTTTCCAAACGATTCTGGGTAACAGAACCTGGTCCGAGCCACACAAGTCACCCCATCTTGGATTCCCCTAGGTCTCTAGTTTTCAGAAATGCACAGGTTTGGTAGGTTTCCCTAGGTGGCGGCTGAGCTAGAGGCCAAAATCTACAGGTAGGCACTTTGCAAAAAACACCTCTGTTTTCTTTAAAAAATTTGGATGTGTCCACGTTGCGCTTTGGGGCGTTTCCTGTCGTGGGCACTAGGCCTACCCACACAAGTGAGGTATCATTTTTATCGGGAGATGTGGGGGAACGCTGGGTGGAAGAAAATTTGTGGCTCCTCTCAGATTCCAGAACTTTCTGCCACAGAAATGTGAGGAACATGTGTTTTTTTAGCCAAATTTTGAGGTTTCCAAAGGCTTCTGGGTAACAGAACCTGGTCCGAGCCACACAAGTCACCCCATCTTGGATTCCCCTAGGTCTCTAGTTTTCAGAAATGCACAGGTTTGGCAGGTTTCCCTAGGAGGCGGTGGAGCTACAAGCCAAAATCTACAGGTAGGCACTTTGCAAAAAACACCTCTGTTTTCTTTCAAAAAATTGGATGTGTCCACGTTGCACTTTGGGGCGTTTCCTGTCGCGGGCGCTAGGCCTAACCACACAAGTTAGGTATCATTTTTATCGGGAGACGTGGGGGAACGCTGGGTGGAAGGAAATTTGTGGCTCCTCTCAGATTCCTGAACTTTCTGCCACAGGAATGTGAGGAACATGTGTTTTTTTAGCAAAATTTTGAGGTTTGCAAAGGATTCTGGGTAACAACCTGGTCCGAGCCACACAAGTCACCCCATCTTGGATTCCCCTAGGTCTCTAGTTTTTAGAAATGCACAGGTTTGGTAGGTTTCCCTAGGTGGCGGCTGAGCTACAGGCCAAAATCTACAGGTAGGCACTTTGCAAAAAACACCTCTGTTTTTGTTCAAAAAATTGGATGTGTCCACGTTGCCTTTTGGGGCGTCTCCTGTCGCGGGCGCTAGGCCTACCCACACAAGTGAGGTATTATTTTTATCGGGAGACGTGGGGGAACGCTGGGTGGAAGGAAATTTGTGGCTCCTCTCAGATTCCCGAACTTTCTGCCACAGAAATGTGAGGAACATGTGTTTTTTTAGCCAAATTTTGAGGTTTGCAAAGGATTCTGGGTAATAGAACCTGGTCCTAGCCACACAAGTCACCCCTTCTTAGATTCCCCTAGGTCTCTAGTTTTCAGACATGCACAGGTTTGGTAGGTTTCCCTAGGTGGCGGCTGAGCTAGAGGCCAAAATCTACAGGTAGGCACTTTGCAAAAAACACCTCTGTTTTCTTTCAAAAATTTGGATGTGTCCACGTTGCGCTTTCGGGCGGTTCCTGTCGCGGCGCTAGGCCTACCCACACAAGTGAGGTATAATTTTTATCGGGAGACGTGGGGGAACGTTGGGTGGAAGGAAATTTGTGGCTCCTCTCAGATTCCAGAACTTTCTGCCACAGAAATGTGAGAAACATGTGTTTTTTTAGCCAAATTTTGAGGTTTGCAAAGGATTCTGGGTAACAGAACCTGGTCCGAGCCACACAAGTCACACCATCTTGGATTCCCCTAGGTCTCTAGTTTTCAGAAATGCACAGGTTTGGTAGGTTTCCCTATGTGGCGGCTGAGCTACAAGCCAAAATCTACAGGTAGGCACTTTGCAAAAAACACCTCTGTTTTCTTTAAAAAAAATGGATGTGTCCACGTTGCGCTTTGGGGCGTTTCATGTCGCGTGGCGCTAGGCCTACCCACACAAGTGAGGTATCATTTTTATCAGGAGATTTGGGGGAACGCTGGGTGGAAGGAAATTTGTGGCTACTCTCAGATTCCAGAACTTTCTGCCACAGAAATGTGAGGAACATGTGTTTTTTTAGCCAAATTTTGAGGTTTTCAAAGGATTCTGGGTAACAGAACCTGGTCCGAGCCACACAAGTCACCCCATCTTGGATTCCCCTAGATCTCTAGTTTGCAGAAATACACAGGTTTGGTAGGTTTCCCTAGGTGGCGGCTGAGCTAGAGGCCAAAATCTACAGGTAGGCACTTTGCAAAAAACACCTCTGTTTTCTTTCAAAAATTTGGATGTGTCCACGTTGCGCTTTGGGGCGTTTCCTGTTGCGGGCGCTAGGCCTACCCACACAAGTGAGGTATTATTTTTATCGGGAGACGTGGGGGAACGCTGGGTGGAAGGAAATTTGTGGCTCCTCTCAGATTCCAGAACTTTCTGCCACAGAAATGTGAGGAACATGTGTTTTTTAAGCCAAATTTTGAGGTTTGCAAATGATTCTGGGTAATAGAACCTGGTCCTAGCCACACAAGTCACCCCATCTTGGATTCCCCTAGGTCTCTAGTTTTCAGACATACACAGGTTTGGTAGGTTTCCCTTTTCTTAAAAAAATTTGGATGTGTCCACGTTGCGCTTTGGGGCGGTTCCTGTCGCGGGCGCTACGCCTACCCACACAAGTGAGGTATCATTTTTATCGGGAGACGTGGGGGAACGTTGGGTGGAAGGAAATTTGTGGCTCCTCTCAGATTCCAGAACTTTCTGCCACAGAAATGTGAGAAACATGTGGTTTTTTAGCCAAATTTTGAGGTTTGCAAAGGATTCTGGGTAACAGAACCTGGTCCGAGCCACACAAGTCACACCATCTTGGATTCCCCTAGGTCTCTAGTTTTCAGAAATGCACAGGTTTGGTAGGTTTCCCTAGGTGGCGGCTGAGCTACAAGCCAAAATCTACAGGTAGGCACTTTGCAAAAAACACCTCTGTTTTCTTTAAAAAAAATGGATGTGTCCGCGTTGCGCTTTGGGGCGTTTCCTGTCGCGGGCTCTAGGCCTACCCACACAAGTGAGGTATCATTTTTATCAGAAGATTTGGGGGAACGCTGGGTGGAAGGAAATTTGTGGCTACTCTCAGATTCCAGAACTTTCTGCCACAGAAATGTGAGGAACATGTGTTTTTTTAGCCAAATTTTGAGGTTTGCAAAGGATTCTGGGTAACAGAACCTGGTCCGAGCCACACAAGTCACCCCATCTTGGATTCCCCTAGATCTCTAGTTTGCAGAAATGCACAGGTTTGGTAGGTTTCCCTAGGTGCCGGCTGAGCTACAGGCCAAAATATACAGGTAGGCACTTTGCAAAAAACACCTCAGTTTTGTTTAAAAAATTTGGATTTGTCCATGTTGCGCTTTGGGGCGTTTCCTGTTGTGGGCGCTAGAACTACCCACACAAGTGAGGTATCATTTTTATCGGGAGATGTGGGGGAACGCTGGGTGGAAGGAAATTTGTGGCTCCTCTCAGATTCCAGAACTTTCTGCCACAGAAATGTGAGGAACATGTGTTTTTTTAGCCAAATTTTGAGGTTTGCAAAGGATTCTGGGTAACAGAACCTGGTCTGAGCCACACAAGTCACCCCATCTTGGATTCCCCTTGGTCTCTAGTTTTCAGAAATGCACAGGTTTGGTAGGTTTCCCTAGGTGGCGGCTGAGCTACAGGCCAAAATCTACAGGTAGGCACTTTGCAAAAAACACCTCTGTTTTCTTTTAAAAAATTGGATGTGTCCACGTTGCGCATTGGGCCTTTTCTATCGCGGGCGCTAGGCCTACCCACACAAGTGAGGTATCATTTTTATCGGGAGACGTGGGGAAACGCTGGGTGGAAGGAAATTTGTGGCTCCTCTCAGATTCCAGAACTTTCTGCCACAGAAATGTGAGGAACATGTGTTTTTTTAGCCAAATTTTGAGGTTTGCAACGGATTCTGGGTAGCAGAACCTGGTCCGAGCCACACAAGTCACCCCATCTTGGATTCCCCTAGGTCTCTAGTTTTTAGAAATGCACAGGTTTGGTAGGTTTCCCTAGGTGGCGGCTGAGCTACAGGCCAAAATCTACAGGTAGGCACTTTGCAAAAAACACCTCTGTTTTTGTTCAAAAAATTGGATGTGTCCACGTTGCCTTTTGGGGCGTCTCCTGTCGCGGGCGCTAGGCCTACCCACACAAGTGAGGTATTATTTTTATCGGGAGACATGGGGGAACGCTGGGTGGAATGAAATTTGTGGCTCCTCTCAGATTCCAGAACTTTCTGCCACAGAAATGTGAGGAACATGTGTTTTTTTAGCCAAATTTTGAGGTTTGCAAAGGATTCTGGGTAATAGAACCTGGTCCTAGCCACACAAGTCACCCCTTCTTAGATTCCCCTAGGTCTCTAGTTTTCAGACATGCACAGGTTTGGTAGGTTTCCCTAGGTGGCGGCTGAGCTAGAGGCCAAAATCTACAGGTAGGCACTTTGCAAAAAACACCTCTGTTTTCTTTCAAAAATTTGGATGTGTCCACGTTGCGCTTTCGGGCGGTTCCTGTCGCGGCGCTAGGCCTACCCACACAAGTGAGGTATCATTTTTATCGGGAGACGTGGGGGAACGTTGGGTGGAAGGAAATTTGTGGCTCCTCTCAGATTCCAGAACTTTCTGCCACAGAAATGTGAGAAACATGTGTTTTTTTAGCCAAATTTTGAGGTTTGCAAAGGATTCTGGGTAACAGAACCTGGTCCGAGCCACACAAGTCACACCATCTTGGATTCCCCTAGGTCTCTAGTTTTCAGAAATGCACAGGTTTGGTAGGTTTCCCTAGGTGGCGGCTGAGCTACAAGCCAAAATCTACAGGTAGGCACTTTGCAAAAAACACCTCTGTTTTCTTTAAAAAAAATGGATGTGTCCACGTTGCGCTTTGGGGCGTTTCATGTCGCGTGGCGCTAGGCCTACCCACACAAGTGAGGTATCATTTTTATCAGGAGATTTGGGGGAACGCTGGGTGGAAGGAAATTTGTGGCTACTCTCAGATTCCAGAACTTTCTGCCACAGAAATGTGAGGAACATGTGTTTTTTTAGCCAAATTTTGAGGTTTTCAAAGGATTCTGGGTAACAGAACCTGGTCCGAGCCACACAAGTCACCCCATCTTGGATTCCCCTAGATCTCTACTTTGCAGAAATACACAGGTTTGGTAGGTTTCCCTAGGTGGCGGCTGAGCTAGAGGCCAAAATCTACAGGTAGGCACTTTGCAAAAAACACCTCTGTTTTCTTTCAAAAATTTGGATGTGTCCACGTTGCGCTTTGGGGAGTTTCCTGTCGCGGGCGCTAGGCCTACCCACACAACTGAGGTATTATTTTTATCGGGAGACGTGGGGGAACGCTGGGTGGAAGGAAATTTGTGGCTCCTCTCAGATTCCAGAACTTTCTGCCACAGAAATGTGAGGAACATGTGTTTTTTTAGCCAAATTTTGAGGTTTGCAAATGATTCTGGGTAATAGAACCTGGTCCTAGCCACACAAGTCACCCCATCTTGGATTCCCCTAGGTCTCTAGTTTTCAGACATACACAGGTTTGGTAGGTTTCCCTTTTCTTAAAAAAATTTGGATGTGTCCACGTTGCGCTTTCGGGTGGTTCCTGTCGCGGGCGCTAGGCCTACCCACACAAGTGAGGTATCATTTTTATCGGGAGACGTGGGGGAACGTTGGGTGGAAGGAAATTTGTGGCTCCTCTCAGATTCCAGAACTTTCTGCCACAGAAATGTGAGAAACATGTGTTTTTTTAGCCAAATTTTGAGGTTTGCAAAGGATTCTGGGTAACAGAACCTGGTCCAAGCCACACAAGTCACACCATCTTGGATTCCCCTAGGTCTCTAGTTTTCAGAAATGCACAGGTTTGGTAGGTTTCCCTAGGTGGCAGCTGAGCTACAAGCCAAAATCTACAGGTAGGCACTTTGCAAAAAACACCTCTGTTTTCTTTAAAAAAAATGGATGTGTCCGCGTTGCGCTTTGGGGCGTTTCCTGTCGCGGGCTCTAGGCCTACTCACACAAGTGAGGTATCATTTTTATCAGGAGATTTGGGGGAACGCTGGGTGGAAGGAAATTTGTGGCTACTCTCAGATTCCAGAACTTTCTGCCACAGAAATGTGAGGAACATGTGTTTTTTTAGCCAAATTTTGAGGTTTGCAAAGGATTCTGGGTAACAGAACCTGGTCCGAGCCACACAAGTCACCCCATCTTGGATTCCCCTAGATCTCTAGTTTGCAGAAATGCACAGGTTTGGTAGGTTTCCCTAGGTGCCGGCTGAGCTACAGGCCAAAATATACAGGTAGGCACTTTGCAAAAAACACCTCAGTTTTGTTTAAAAAATTTGGATTTGTCCATGTTGCGCTTTGGGGCGTTTCCTGTTGTGGGCGCTAGAACTACCCACACAAGTGAGGTATCATTTTTATCGGGAGATGTGGGGGAACGCTGGGTGGAAGGAAATTTGTGGCTCCTCTCAGATTCCAGAACTTTCTGCCACAGAAATGTGAGGAACATGTGTTTTTTTAGCCAAATTTTGAGGTTTGCAAAGGATTCTGGGTAACAGAACCTGGTCTGAGCCACACAAGTCACCCCATCTTGGATTCCCCTTGGTCTCTAGTTTTCAGAAATGCACAGGTTTGGTAGGTTTCCCTAGGTGGCGGCTGAGCTACAGGCCAAAATCTACAGGTAGGCACTTTGCAAAAAACACCTCTGTTTTCTTTTAAAAAATTGGATGTTTCCACGTTGCGCTTTGGGCCTTTTCTATCGCGGGCGCTAGGCCTACCCACACAAGTGAGGTATCATTTTTATCGGGAGACGTGGGGAAACGCTGGGTGGAAGGAAATTTGTGGCTCCTCTCAGATTCCAGAACTTTCTGCCACAGAAATGTGAGGAACATGTGTTTTTTTAGCCAAATTTTGAGGTTTGCAAAGGATTCTGGGTAATAGAACCTGGTCCTAGCCACACAAGTCACCCCATCTTGGATTCCCCTAGGTCTCTAGTTTTCAGACATGCACAGGTTTGGTAGGTTTCCCTTTTCTTGAAAAAATTTGGATGTGTCCACGTTGCGCTTTGGGGCGGTTCCTGTCGCGGGCGCTAGGCCTACCCACACAAGTGAGGTATCATTTTTATCGGGAGACGTGGGGGAACGTTGGGTGGAAGGAAATTTGTGGCTCCTCTCAGATTCCAGAACTTTCTGCCACAGAAATGTGAGAAACATGTGTTTTTTTAGCCAAATTTTGAGGTTTCCAAAGGATTCTGGGTAACAGAACCTGGTCCGAGCCACACAAGTCACCCCATCTTGGATTCCCCTAGATCTCTAGTTTGCAGAAATACACAGGTTTGGTAGGTTTCCCTAGGTGCCGGCTGAGCTACAGGCCAAAATATACAGGTAGGCACTTTGCAAAAAACACCTCAGTTTTCTTTAAAAAATTTGGATTTGTCCATGTTGCGCTTTGGGGCGTTTCCTGTTGTGGGCGCTAGAACTACCCACACAAGTGAGGTATCATTTTTATTGGGAGACGTGGGGGAACGCTGGGTGGAAGGAAATTTGTGGCTCCTCTCAGATTCCAGAACTTTCTGCCACAGAAATGTGAGGAACATGTGTTTTTTTAGCCAAATTTTGAGGTTTGCAAAGGATTCTGGGAAACAGAACCTGGTCCAAGCCACACAAGTCACCCCATCTTGGATTCCCTTAGGTCTCTAGTTTTCAGAAATGCACAGGTTTGGTAGGTTTCCCTAGGTGGCGGATGAGCTAGAGGCCAAAATCTACAGGTAGGCACTTTGCAAAAAACACCTCTGTTTTCTTTAAAAAATTTGGATCTGTCCACGTTGAGCTTTAGGGCGTTTCCTGTTGCGGGCCCTAGGCCTACCCACACAAGTGAGGTATCATTTTTATCGGGAGATGTGGGGGAACGCTGGGTGGAAGGAAATTTGTGGCTCCTCTCAGATTCCAGAACTTTCTGCCACAGAAATCTGAGGAACATGTTGTTTTTTAGCCAAATTTTGAGGTTTCCAAACGATTCTGGGTAACAGAACCTGGTCCAAGCCACACAAGTCACACCATCTTGGATTCCCCTAGATCTCTAGTTTTTAGAAATGCACAGGTTTGGTAGGTTTCCCTAGGTGGCCGCTGAGCTACAAGCCAAAATATACAGGTAGGCACTTTGCAAAAAACACCTCAGTTTTCTTTAAAAAATTTGGATTTGTCCATGTTGCGCTTTGGGGCGTTTCCTGTTGTGGGCGCTAGAACTACCCACACAAGTGAGGTATCATTTTTATCGGGAGACGTGGGGGAACGCTGGGTGGAAGGAAATTTGTGGCTCCTCTCAGATTCCAGAACTTTCTGCCACAGAAATGTGAGGAACATGTGTTTTTTTAGCCAAATTTTGAGGTTTGCAACGGATTCTGGGTAGCAGAACCTGGTCCGAGCCACACAAGTCACCCCATCTTGGATTCCCCTAGGTCTCTAGTTTTCAGAAATGCACAGGTTTGGTAGGTTTCCCTAGGTGGCGGCTGAGCTAGAGGCCAAAATCTACAGGTAGGCACTTTGCAAAAAACACCTCTGTTTTCTTTAAAAAATTTGGATGTGTCCACGTTGCGCTTTGGTTCGGATCCTGTCGCGGGCGCTAGGCCTACCCACACAAGTGAGGTATCATTTTTATCGGGAGACGTGGGGGAACGCTGGGTGGAAGGAAATTTGTGGCTCCTCTCAGATTCCAGAACTTACCGCCACAGGAATGTGAGGAACATGTGTTTTTTTAGCCAAATTTTGAGGTTTGCAAAGGATTCTGGGTAACAACCTGGTCCGAGCCACACAAGTCACCCCATCTTGGATTCCCCTAGGTCTCTAGTTTTCAGAAATGCACAGGTTTGTTAGGTTTCCCTAGGTGGCGGCTGAGCTACAGGCCAAAATCTACAGGTAGGCACTTTGCAAAAAACACCTCTGTTTTTTTTCAAAAATTTGGATGTGTCCACGTTGCGCTTTGGGCCGTTTCCTGTCACGGGCACTAGGCCTACCGACACAAGTGAGGTATTATTTTTATCGGGAGACGTGGGGGAACGCTGGGTGGAAGGAAATTTGTGGCTCCTCTCAGATTCCAGAACTTTCTGCCACAGAAATGTGAGGAACATGTGTTTTTTTAGCCAAATTTTGAGGTTTGCAAAGGATTCTGGGTAACAGAACCTGGTCCGAGCCACACAAGTCACCCCATCTTGGATTCCCCTAGATCTCTAGTTTGCAGAAATGCACAGGTTTGGTAGGTTTCCCTAGGTGCCGGCTGAGCTACAAGCCAAAATATACAGGTAGGCACTTTGCAAAAAACACCTCAGTTTTGTTTAAAAAATTTGGATTTGTCCATGTTGCGCTTTGGGGCGTTTCCTGTTGTGGGCGCTAGAACTACCCACACAAGTGAGGTATCATTTTTATCGGGAGACGTGGGGGAACGCTGGGTGGAAGGAAATTTGTGGCTCCTCTCAGATTCCAGAACTTTCTGCCACAGAAATGTGAGGAACATGTGTTTTTTTAGCCAAATTTTGAGGTTTGCAAAGGATTCTGGGTAACAGAACCTGGTCTGAGCCACACAAGTCACCCCATCTTGGATTCCCCTAGGTCTCTAGTTTTCAGAAATGCACAGGTTTGGTAGGTTTCCCTAGGTGGCGGCTGAGCTACAGGCCAAAATCTACAGGTAGGCACTTTGCAAAAAACACCTCTGTTTTCTTTTAAAAAATTGGATGTGTCCACGTTGCGCTTTGGGCCTTTTCTATCGCGGGCGCTAGGCCTACCCACACAAGTGAGGTATCATTTTTATCGGGAGATGTGGGGAAACGCTGGGTGGAAGGAAATTTGTGGCTCCTCTCAGATTCCAGAACTTTCTGCCACAGAAATGTGAGGAACATGTGTTTTATTAGCCAAATTTTGAGGTTTGCAAAGGATTCTGGGTAACAGAACCCGGTCCGAGCCACACAAGTCACCCCATCTTGGATTCCCCTAGGTCTCTAGTTTTTAGAAATGCACAGGTTTGGTAGGTTTCCCTAGGTGGCGGCTGAGCTAGAGGCCAAAATCTACAGATAGGCACTTTGCAAAAAACACCTCTGGTTTTTTTCAAAAATTTGGATGTGTCCACGTTGCGCTTTGGGGCGTTTCCTGTCACGGGCGCTAGGCCTACCCACACAAGTGAGGTATTATTTTTATCGGGAGACGTGGGGGAACGCTGGGTGGAAGGAAATTTGTGGCTCCTCTCAGATTCCAGAACTTTCTGCCACCGAAATGTGAGGAACATGTGTTTTTTTAGCCAAATGTTGAGGTTTGCAAAGGATTCTGGGTAACAGAACCTGGTCCGAGCCACACAAGTCACCGCATCTTGGATTCCCCTAGATCTCTAGTTTGCAGAAATGCACAGGTTTGGTAGGTTTCCCTAGGTGGCGGCTGAGCTAGAGGCCAAAATCTACAGGTAGGCACTTTGCAAAAAACACCTCTGTTTTCTTTCAAAAATTTGGATGTGTCCACGTTGCGCTTTGGTTCGGATCCTGTCGCGGGCGCTAGGCCTACCCACACAAGTGAGGTATCATTTTTATCGGGAGACGTGGGGGAACGCTGGGTGGAAGGAAATTTGTGGCTCCTCTCAGATTCCAGAACTTACCGCCACAGGAATGTGAGGAACATGTGTTTTTTTAGCCAAATTTTGAGGTTTGCAAAGGATTCTGGGTAACAACCTGGTCCGAGCCACACAAGTCACCCCATCTTGGATTCCCCTAGGTCTCTAGTTTTCAGAAATGCACAGGTTTGTTAGGTTTCCCTAGGTGGCGGCTGAGCTACAGGCCAAAATCTACAGGTAGGCACTTTGCAAAAAACACCTCTGTTTTTTTTCAAAAATTTGGATGTGTCCACGTTGCACTTTGGGCCGTTTCCTGTCACGGGCACTAGGCCTACCCACACAAGTGAGGTATTATTTTTATCGGGAGACGTGGGGGAACGCTGGGTGGAAGGAAATTTGTGGCTCCTCTCAGATTCCAGAACTTTCTGCCACAGAAATGTGAGGAACATGTGTTTTTTTAGCCAAATTTTGAGGTTTGCAAAGGATTCTGGGTAACAGAACCTGGTCCGAGCCACACAAGTCACCCCATCTTGGATTCCCCTAGATCTCTAGTTTGCAGAAATGCACAGGTTTGGTAGGTTTCCCTAGGTGCCGGCTGAGCTACAAGCCAAAATATACAGGTAGGCACTTTGCAAAAAACACCTCAGTTTTCTTTAAAAAATTTGGATTTGTCCATGTTGCGCTTTGGGGCGTTTCCTGTTGTGGGCGCTAGAACTACCCACACAAGTGAGGTATCATTTTTATCGGGAGACGTGGGGGAACGCTGGGTGGAAGGAAATGTGTGGCTCCTCTCAGATTCCAGAACTTTCTGCCTCAGAAATGTGAGGAACATGTGTTTTTTTAGCCAAATTTTGAGGTTTGCAAAGGATTCTGGGTAACAGAACCTGGTCTGAGCCACACAAGTCACCCCATCTTGGATTCCCCTACGTCTCTAGTTTTCAGAAATGCACAGGTTTGGTAGGTTTCCCTAGGTGGCGGCTGAGCTACAGGCCAAAATCTACAGGTAGGCACTTTGCAAAAAACACCTCTGTTTTCTTTTAAAAAATTGGATGTGTCCACGTTGCGCTTTGGGCCTTTTCTATCGCGGGCGCTAGGCCTACCCACACAAGTGAGGTATCATTTTTATCGGGAGATGTGGGGAAACGCTGGGTGGAAGGAAATTTGTGGCTCCTCTCAGATTCCAGAACTTTCTGCCACAGAAATGTGAGGAACATGTGTTTTATTAGCCAAATTTTGAGGTTTGCAAAGGATTCTGGGTAACAGAACCCGGTCCGAGCCACACAAGTCACCCCATCTTGGATTCCCCTAGGTCTCTAGTTTTTAGAAATGCACAGGTTTGGTAGGTTTCCCTAGGTGGCGGCTGAGCTAGAGGCCAAAATCTACAGATAGGCACTTTGCAAAAAACACCTCTGGTTTTTTTCAAAAATTTGGATGTGTCCACGTTGCGCTTTGGGGCGTTTCCTGTCACGGGCGCTAGGCCTACCCACACAAGTGAGGTATTATTTTTATCGGGAGACGTGGGGGAACGCTGGGTGGAAGGAAATTTGTGGCTCCTCTCAGATTCCAGAACTTTCTGCCACAGAAATGTGAGGAACATGTGTTTTTTTAGCCAAATGTTGAGGTTTGCAAAGGATTCTGGGTAACAGAACCTGGTCCGAGCCACACAAGTCACCCCATCTTGGATTACCCTAGATCTCTAGTTTGCAGAAATGCACAGGTTTGGTAGGTTTCCCTAGGTGGCGGCTGAGCTACATGCCAAAATCTACAGGTAGGCACTTTGCAAAAAACACCTCTGTTTTCTTTTAAAAAATTGGATGTGTCCACGTTGCGCTTTGGGCCTTTTCTATTGCGGGCGCTAGGCCTACCCACACAAGTGAGGTATCATTTTTATCGGGAGACGTGGGGAAACGCTGGGTGGAAGGAAATTTGTGGCTCCTCTCAGATTCCAGAACTTTCTGCCACAGAAATGTGAGGAACATGTGTTTTATTAGCCAAATTTTGAGGTTTGCAAAGGATTCTGAGTAACAGAACCTGGTCCGAGCCACACAAGTCACCCCATCTTGGATTCCCCTAGGTCTCTAGTTTTTAGAAATGCACAGGTTTGGTAGGTTTCCCTAGGTGGCGGCTGAGCTAGAGGCCAAAATCTACAGGTAGGCACTTTGCAAAAAACACATCTGTTTTCTTTAAAAAATTTGGATGTGTCCACGTTGCGCTTTGGGTCGTTTCCTGTCGCGGGCACTAGGCCTACCCACACAAGTGAGGTATCATTTTTATCGGGAGATGTGGGGGAACGCTGGGTGGAAGGAAATTTGTGGCTCCTCTCAGATTCCAGAACTTTCTGCCACAGAAATGTGAGGAACATGTGTTTTTTTAGCCAAATTTTGAGGTTTGCAAAGGATTCTGGGTAACAGAACCTGGTCCGAGCCACACAAGTCACCCCATCTTGGATTCCCCTAGATCTCTAGTTTGCAGAAATGCACAGGTTTGGTAGGTTTCCCTAGGTGCCGGCTGAGCTACAAGCCAAAATATACAGGTAGGCACTTTGCAAAAAACACCTCAGTTTTGTTTAAAAAATTTGGATTTGTCCATGTTGCGCTTTGGGGCGTTTCCTGTTGTGGGCGCTAGAACTACCCACACAAGTGAGGTATCATTTTTATCGGGAGACGTGGGGGAACGCTGGGTGGAAGGAAATTTGTGGCTCCTCTCAGATTCCAGAACTTTCTGCCACAGAAATGTGAGGAACATGTGTTTTTTTAGCCAAATTTTGAGGTTTGCAAAGGATTCTGGGTAACAGAACCTGGTCTGAGCCACACAAGTCACCCCATCTTGGATTCCCCTAGGTCTCTAGTTTTCAGAAATGCACAGGTTTGGTAGGTTTCCCTAGGTGGCGGCTGAGCTACAGGCCAAAATCTACAGGTAGGCACTTTGCAAAAAACACCTCTGTTTTCTTTTAAAAAATTGGATGTGTCCACGTTGCGCTTTGGGCCTTTTCTATCGCGGGCGCTAGGCCTACCCACACAAGTGAGGTATCATTTTTATCGGGAGATGTGGGGAAACGCTGGGTGGAAGGAAATTTGTGGCTCCTCTCAGATTCCAGAACTTTCTGCCACAGAAATGTGAGGAACATGTGTTTTATTAGCCAAATTTTGAGGTTTGCAAAGGATTCTGGGTAACAGAACCCGGTCCGAGCCACACAAGTCACCCCATCTTGGATTCCCCTAGGTCTCTAGTTTTTAGAAATGCACAGGTTTGGTAGGTTTCCCTAGGTGGCGGCTGAGCTAGAGGCCAAAATCTACAGATAGGCACTTTGCAAAAAACACCTCTGGTTTTTTTCAAAAATTTGGATGTGTCCACGTTGCGCTTTGGGGCGTTTCCTGTCACGGGCGCTAGGCCTACCCACACAAGTGAGGTATTATTTTTATCGGGAGACGTGGGGGAACGCTGGGTGGAAGGAAATTTGTGGCTCCTCTCAGATTCCAGAACTTTCTGCCACCGAAATGTGAGGAACATGTGTTTTTTTAGCCAAATGTTGAGGTTTGCAAAGGATTCTGGGTAACAGAACCTGGTCCGAGCCACACAAGTCACCCCATCTTGGATTCCCCTAGATCTCTAGTTTGCAGAAATGCACAGGTTTGGTAGGTTTCCCTAGGTGGCGGCTGAGCTAGAGGCCAAAATCTACAGGTAGGCACTTTGCAAAAAACACCTCTGTTTTCTTTCAAAAATTTGGATGTGTCCACGTTGCGCTTTGGTTCGGATCCTGTCGCGGGCGCTAGGCCTACCCACACAAGTGAGGTATCATTTTTATCGGGAGACGTGGGGGAACGCTGGGTGGAAGGAAATTTGTGGCTCCTCTCAGATTCCAGAACTTACCGCCACAGGAATGTGAGGAACATGTGTTTTTTTAGCCAAATTTTGAGGTTTGCAAAGGATTCTGGGTAACAACCTGGTCCGAGCCACACAAGTCACCCCATCTTGGATTCCCCTAGGTCTCTAGTTTTCAGAAATGCACAGGTTTGTTAGGTTTCCCTAGGTGGCGGCTGAGCTACAGGCCAAAATCTACAGGTAGGCACTTTGCAAAAAACACCTCTGTTTTTTTTCAAAAATTTGGATGTGTCCACGTTGCACTTTGGGCCGTTTCCTGTTACGGGCACTAGGCCTACCCACACAAGTGAGGTATTATTTTTATCGGGAGACGTGGGGGAACGCTGGGTGGAAGGAAATTTGTGGCTCCTCTCAGATTCCAGAACTTTCTGCCACAGAAATTTGAGGAACATGTGTTTTTTTAGCCAAATTTTGAGGTTTGCAAAGGATTCTGGGTAACAGAACCTGGTCCGAGCCACACAAGTCACCCCATCTTGGATTCCCCTAGATCTCTAGTTTGCAGAAATGCACAGGTTTGGTAGGTTTCCCTAGGTGCCGGCTGAGCTACAAGCCAAAATATACAGGTAGGCACTTTGCAAAAAACACCTCAGTTTTGTTTAAAAAATTTGGATTTGTCCATGTTGCGCTTTGGGGCGTTTCCTGTTGTGGGCGCTAGAACTACCCACACAAGTGAGGTATCATTTTTATCGGGAGACGTGGGGGAACGCTGGGTGGAAGGAAATTTGTGGCTCCTCTCAGATTCCAGAACTTTCTGCCACAGAAATGTGAGGAACATGTGTTTTTTTAGCCAAATTTTGAGGTTTTCAAAGGATTCTGGGTAACAGAACCTGGTCTGAGCCACACAAGTCACCCCATCTTGGATTCCCCTAGGTCTCTAGTTTTCAGAAATGCACAGGTTTGGTAGGTTTCCCTAGGTGGCGGCTGAGCTACAGGCCAAAATCTACAGGTAGGCACTTTGCAAAAAACACCTCTGTTTTCTTTTAAAAAATTGGATGTGTCCACGTTGCGCTTTGGGCCTTTTCTATCGCGGGCGCTAGGCCTACCCACACAAGTGAGGTATCATTTTTATCGGGAGATGTGGGGAAACGCTGGGTGGAAGGAAATTTGTGGCTCCTCTCAGATTCCAGAACTTTCTGCCACAGAAATGTGAGGAACATGTGTTTTATTAGCCAAATTTTGAGGTTTGCAAAGGATTCTGGGTAACAGAACCCGGTCCGAGCCACACAAGTCACCCCATCTTGGATTCCCCTAGGTCTCTAGTTTTTAGAAATGCACAGGTTTGGTAGGTTTCCCTAGGTGGCGGCTGAGCTAGAAGCCAAAATCTACAGATAGGCACTTTGCAAAAAACACCTCTGGTTTTTTTCAAAAATTTGGATGTGTCCACGTTGCGCTTTGGGGCGTTTCCTGTCACGGGCGCTAGGCCTACCCACACAAGTGAGGTATTATTTTTATCGGGAGACGTGGGGGAACGCTGGGTGGAAGGAAATTTGTGGCTCCTCTCAGATTCCAGAACTTTCTGCCACAGAAATGTGAGGAACATGTGTTTTTTTAGCCAAATGTTGAGGTTTGCAAAGGATTCTGGGTAACAGAACCTGGTCCGAGCCACACAAGTCACCCCATCTTGGATTACCCTAGATCTCTAGTTTGCAGAAATGCACAGGTTTGGTAGGTTTCCCTAGGTGGCGGCTGAGCTACATGCCAAAATCTACAGGTAGGCACTTTGCAAAAAACACCTCTGTTTTCTTTTAAAAAATTGGATGTGTCCACGTTGCGCTTTGGGCCTTTTCTATTGCGGGCGCTAGGCCTACCCACACAAGTGAGGTATCATTTTTATCGGGAGACGTGGGGAAACGCTGGGTGGAAGGAAATTTGTGGCTCCTCTCAGATTCCAGAACTTTCTGCCACAGAAATGTGAGGAACATGTGTTTTATTAGCCAAATTTTGAGGTTTGCAAAGGATTCTGAGTAACAGAACCTGGTCCGAGCCACACAAGTCACCCCATCTTGGATTCCCCTAGGTCTCTAGTTTTTAGAAATGCACAGGTTTGGTAGGTTTCCCTAGGTGGCGGCTGAGCTAGAGGCCAAAATCTACAGGTAGGCACTTTGCAAAAAACACATCTGTTTTCTTTAAAAAATTTGGATGTGTCCACGTTGCGCTTTGGGTCGTTTCCTGTCGCGGGCACTAGGCCTACCCACACAAGTGAGGTATCATTTTTATCGGGAGATGTGGGGGAACGCTGGGTGGAAGGAAATTTGTGGCTCCTCTCAGATTCCAGAACTTTCTGCCACAGAAATGTGACGAACATGTGTTTTTTTAGCCAAAGTTTGAGGTTTCCAAAGGATTCTGGGTAACAGAACCTGGTCCGAGCCACACAAGTCACCCCATCTTGGATTCCCCTAGGTCTCTAGTTTTCAGAAATGCACAGGTTTGGTAGGTTTCCATAGGTGGCGGCTGAGCTACAAGCCAAAATCTACAGGTAGGCACTTTTCAAAAAACACCTCTGTTTTCTTTCAAAAAATTGGATGTGTCCACGTTGCGCTTTGGGGCGTTTCCTGTCGCGGGCGCTAGGCCTACCAAAACAAGTGAGGTATCATTTTTATCGGGAGACGTGGGGGAATGCTGGGTGGAAGGAAATTTGTGGCTCCTCTCAGATTCCAGAACTTTCAGCCACAGAAATGTGAGGAACATGTGTTTTATTAGCCAAATTTTGAGGTTTGCAAAGGATTCTGGGTAACAACCTGGTCCGAGCCACACAAGTCACCCCATCTTGGATTTCCCTAGGTCTCTAGTTTTCAGAAATGCACAGGTTTGGTAGGTTTCCCTAGGAGGCGGCTAAGCTACAAGCCAAAATATACAGGTAGGCACTTTGCAAAAAACACCTCAGTTTTCTTTCAAAAAATTGGATGTGTCCACGTTGCACTTTGGGGCGTTCCCTGTTGTGGGCGCTAGAACTACCCACACAAGTGAGGTATCATTTTAATCGGGAGATGTGGGGGAACGCTGGGTGGAAGGAAATTTGTGGCTCCTCTCAGATTCCAGAACTTTCTGCCACAGAAATGTGAGGAACATGTGTTTTTTTAGCCAAATTTTGAGGTTTGCAACGGATTCTGGGTAACAGAACCTGGTCCGAGCCACACAAGTCACCCCATCTTGGATTCCCCTAGGTCTCTAGTTTTCAGAAATGCACAGGTTTGGTAGGTTTCCCTAGGTGGCGGCTGAGCTACAAGCCAAAATCTACAGGTAGGCACTTTGCAAAAAACACCTCTGTTTTCTTTAAAAAAATTGGATGTGTCCACGTTGCACTTTGGGGCGTTTCCTGTCGCGGGCGCTAGGCCTACCCACACAAGTGAGGTATCATTTTTATCGGGAGACGTGGGGGAACGCTGGGTGGAAGGAAATTTGTGGCTCCTCTCAGATTCCAGAACTTTCAGCCACAGGAATGTGAGGAACATGTGTTTTATTAGCCAAATTTTGAGGTTTGCAAAGGATTCTGGGTAACAGAACCTGGTCCGAGCCACACAAGTCACCCCATCTTGGATTCCCCTAGGTCTCCAGTTTTTAGAAATGTACAGGTTTGGTAGGTTTCCCTAGGTGGCGGCTGAGCTAGAGGGCAAAATCTACAGATAGGCACTTTGCAAAAAACACCTCTGTTTTTTTTCAAAAATTTGGATGTGTCCACATTGCGCTTTGGGGCGTTTCCTGTCACGGGCGCTAGGCCTACCCACACAAGTGAGGTATTATTTTTATCGAGAGACGTGGGGGAACGCTGGGTGGAAGGAAATTTGTGGCTCCTCAGATTCCAGAACTTTCTGCCACAGAAATGAGAGGAACATGTGTTTTTTTAGCCAAATTTTGAGGTTTGCAAAGGATTCTGGGTAACAGAACCTGGTCCGAGCCACACAAGTCACCCCATCTTGGATTCCCCTAGATCTCTAGTTTGCAGAAATGCACAGGTTTGGTAGGTTTCCCTAGGTGCCGGCTGAGCTACAGGCCAAAATATACAGGTAGGCACTTTGCAAAAAACACCTCTGTTTTCTTTTAAAAAATTGGATGTGTCCACGTTGCGCTTTGGGCCTTTTCTATTGCGGGCGCTAGGCCTACCCACACAAGTGAGGTATCATTTTTATCGGGAGACGTGGGAAACGCTGGGTGGAAGGAAATTTGTGGCTCCTCTCAGATTCCAGAACTTTCTGCCACAGAAATGTGAGGAACATGTGTTTTATTAGCCAAATGTTGAGGTTTGCAAAGGATTCTGGGTAACAGAACCTGGTCTGAGCCACACAAGTCACCCCATCTTGGATTCCCCTAGGTCTCTAGTTTTTAGAAATGTACAGGTTTGGTAGGTTTCCCTAGGTGGCGGCTGAGCTAGAGGCCAAAATCTACAGATAGGCACTTTGCAAAAAACACCTCTGTTTTTTTTCAAAAATTTGGATGTGTCCACATTGCGCTTTGGGGCGTTTCCTGTCACGGGCGCTAGGCCTACCCACACAAGTGAGGTATTATTTTTATCGGGAGACGTGGGGGAACGCTGGGTGGAAGGAAATTTGTGGCTCCTCTCAGATTCCAGAACTTTCTGCCACAGAAATGTGAGGAACATGTGTTTTTTTAGCCAAATTTTGAGGTTTGCAAAGGATTCTGGGTAACAGAACCTGGTCCGAGCCACACAAGTCACCCCATCTTGGATTCCCCTAGATCTCTAGTTTGCAGAAATACACAGGTTTGGTAGGTTTCCCTAGGTGCCGGCTGAGCTACAGGCCAAAATATACAGGTAGGCACTTTGCAAAAAACACCTCAGTTTTGTTTAAAAAATTTGGATTTGTCCATGTTGCGCTTTGGGGCGTTTCCTGTTGTGGGCGCTAGAACTACCCACACAAGTGAGGTATCATTTTAATCGTGAGATGTGGGGGAACGCTGGGTGGAAGGAAATTTGTGGCTCCTCTCAGATTCCAGAACTTTCTGCCACAGAAATGAGAGGAACATGTGTTTTTTTAGCCAAATGTTGAGGTTTGCAAAGGATTCTGGGTAACAGAACCTGGTCCGAGCCACACAAGTCACCCCATCTTGGATTCCCCTAGATCTCTAGTTTGCAGAAATGCACAGGTTTGGTAGGTTTCCCTAGGTGCCGGCTGAGCTACAGGCCAAAATATACAGGTAGGCACTTTGCAAAAAACACCTCTGTTTTCTTTTTAAAAATTGGATGTGTCCATGTTGCGCTTTGGGCCTTTTCTATTGCGGGCGCTAGGCTTACCCACACAAGTGAGGTATCATTTTTATCGGGAGACGTGGGAAACGCTGGGTGGAAGGAAATTTGTGACTCCTCTCAGATTCCAGAACTTTCTGCCACAGAAATGTGAGGAACATGTGTTTTATTAGCCAAATGTTGAGGTTTGCAAAGGATTCTGGGTAACAGAACCTGGTCCGAGCCACACAAGTCACCCCATCTTGGATTCCCCTAGGTCTCTAGTTTTTAGAAATGTACAGGTTTGGTAGGTTTCCCTAGGTGGCGGCTGAGCTAGAGGCCAAAATCTACAGATAGGCACTTTGCAAAAAACACCTCTGTTTTTTTTCAAAAATTTGGATGTGTCCACATTGCGCTTTGGGGCGTTTCCTGTCACGGGCGCTAGGCCTACCCACACAAGTGAGGTATTATTTTTATCGGGAGACGTGGGGGAACGCTGGGTGGAAGGAAATTTGTGGCTCCTCTCAGATTCCAGAACTTTCTGCCACAGAAATGTGAGGAACATGTGTTTTTTTAGCCAAATTTTGAGGTTTGCAAAGGATTCTGGATAACAGAACCTGGTCCGAGCCACACAAGTCACCCCATCTTGGATTCCCCTAGATCTCTAGTTTGCAGAAATGCACAGGTTTGGTAGGTTTCCCTAGGTGCCGGCTGAGCTACAGGCCAAAATATACAGGTAGGCAATTTGCAAAAAACACCTCAGTTTTCTTTAAAAAATTGGATGTGTCCACGTTGCGCTTTGGGCCTTTTCTATTGCGGGCGCTAGGCCTACCACACAAGTGAGGTATCATTTTTATCGGGAGACGTGGGAAACGCTGGGTGGAAGGAAATTTGTGGCTCCTCTCAGATTCCAGAACTTTCTGCCACAGAAATGTGAGGAACATGTGTTTTATTAGCCAAATGTTGAGGTTTGCAAAGGATTCTGGGTAACAGAACCTGGTCCGAGCCACACAAGTCACCCCATCTTGGATTCCCCTAGGTCTCTAGTTTTTAGAAATGTACAGGTTTGGTAGGTTTCCCTAGGTGGCGGCTGAGCTAGAGGCCAAAATCTACAGATAGGCACTTTGCAAAAAACACCTCTGTTTTTTTTCAAAAATTTGGATGTGTCCACATTGCGCTTTGGGGCGTTTCCTGTCACGGGCGCTAGGCCTACCCACACAAGTGAGGTATTATTTTTATCGGGAGACGTGGGGGAACGCTGGGTGGAAGGAAATTTGTGGCTCCTCTCAGATTCCAGAACTTTCTGCCACAGAAATGTGAGGAACATGTGTTTTTTTAGCCAAATTTTGAGGTTTGCAAAGGATTCTGGATAACAGAACCTGGTCCGAGCCACACAAGTCACCCCATCTTGGATTCCCCTAGATCTCTAGTTTGCAGAAATGCACAGGTTTGGTAGGTTTCCCTAGGTGCCGGCTGAGCTACAGGCCAAAATATACAGGTAGGCACTTTGCAAAAAACACCTCAGTTTTGTTTAAAAAATTTGGATTTGTCCATGTTGCGCTTTGGGGCGTTTCCTGTTGTGGGCGCTAGAACAACCCACACAAGTGAGGTATCATTTTAATCGTGAGATGTGGGGGAACGCTGGGTGGAAGGAAATTTGTGGCTCCTCTCAGATTCCAGAACTTTCTGCCACAGAAATCTGAGGAACATGTGTTTTTTTAGCCAAATTTTGAGGTTTACAAACGATTCTGGGTAACAGAACCTGGTCCAAGCCACACAAGTCACACCATCTTGGATTCCCCTAGATCTCTAGTTTTCAGAAATGCACAGGTTTGGTAGGTTTCCCTAGGTGGCGGCTGAGCTACAAGCCAAAATATACAGGTAGGCACTTTGCAAAAAACACCTCAGTTTTCTTTCAAAAATTTGGATGTGTCCACGTTGCGCTTTGTGGCGGTTCCTGTCGCGGGCGCTAGGCCTACCCACACAAGTGAGGTATCATTTTTATCGGGAGACGTGGGGGAACGTTGGGTGGAAGGAAATTTGTGGCTCCTCTCAGATTCCAGAACTTTCTGCCACAAAAATGTGAGAAACATGTGTTTTTTTAGCCAAATTTTGAGGTTTGCAAAGGATTCTGGGTAACAACCTGGTCCGAGCCACACAAGTCACCCCATCTTGGATTCCCCTCGGTCTCTAGTTTTCAGAAATGCACAGGTTTGGTAGGTTTCCCTAGGTGGCGGCTGAGCTACAGGCCAAAATCTACAGGTAGGCACTTTGCAAAAAACACCTGTTTTTTTTCAAAAATTTGGATGTGTCCATGTTGCCTTTTGGGGCGTTTCCTGTCGCGGGTGCTAGGCCTACCCACACAAGTGAGGTATTATTTTTATCGGGAGACGTGGGGGAACGCTGGGTGGAAGGAAATTTGTGGCTCCTCTCAGATTCCAGAACTTTCTGCCACAGAAATGTGAGGAACATGTGTTTTTTTAGCCAAATTTTGAGGTTTGCAAAGGATTCTGGGTAATAGAACCTGGTCCTAGCCACACAAGTCACCCCATCTTGGATTCCCCTAGGTCTCTAGTTTTCAGACATGCACAGGTTTGGTAGGTTTCCCTAGGTGGCGGCTGAGCTAAAGACCAAAATCTACAGGTAGGCACTTTGCAAAAAACACCTCTGTTTTCTTTCAAAAATTTGGATGTGTCCACGTTGCGCTTTGGGGCGGTTCCTGTCGCGAGCGCTAGGCCTACCCACACAAGTGAGGTATCATTTTTATCGGGAGACGTGGGGGAACGTTGGGTGGAAGGAATTTGTGGCTCCTCTCAGATTCCAGAACTTTCTGCCACAGAAATGTGAGAAACATGTGTTTTTTTAGCCAAATTGTGAGGTTTGCAAAGGATTCTGGGTAACAGAACCTGGTCCGAGCCACAGAAGTCACACCATCTTGGATTCCCCTAGGTCTCTAGTTTTCAGAAATGCACAGGTTTGGTAGGTTTCCCTAGGTGGCGGCTGAGCTACAGGCCAAAATCTACAGGTAGGCACTTTGCAAAAAACACCTCTGTTTTCTTTAAAAAAAATTGATGTGTCCATGTTGCGCTTTGGGGCGTTTCATGTCGCGGGCGCTAAGCCTACCCATACAAGTGAGGTATCATTTTTATCAGGAGATTTGGGGGAACGCTGGGTGGAAGGAAATTTGTGGCTACTATCAGATTCCAGAAGTTTCTGCCACAGAAATGTGAGGAACATGTGTTTTTTTAGCCAAATTTTGAGGTTTGCAAAGGATTCTGGGTAACAACCTGGTCCGAGCCACACAAGTCACCCCATCTTGGATTTCCCTAGGTCTCTAGTTTTCAGAAATGCACAGGTTTGGTAGGTTTCCCTAGGAGGCGGCTAAGCTACAAGCCAAAATATACAGGTAGGCACTTTGCAAAAAACACCTCAGTTTTCTTTCAAAAAATTGGATGTGTCCACGTTGCACTTTGGGGCGTTCCCTGTTGTGGGCGCTAGAACTACCCACACAAGTGAGGTATCATTTTAATCGGGAGATGTGGGGGAACGCTGGGTGGAAGGAAATTTGTGGCTCCTCTCAGATTCCAGAACTTTCTGCCACAGAAATGTGAGGAACATGTGTTTTTTTAGCCAAATTTTGAGGTTTGCAACGGATTCTGGGTAACAGAACCTGGTCCGAGCCACACAAGTCACCCCATCTTGGATTCCCCTAGGTCTCTAGTTTTTAGAAATGTACAGGTTTGGTAGGTTTCCCTAGGTGGCGGCTGAGCTAGAGGCCAAAATCTACAGATAGGCACTTTGCAAAAAACACCTCTGTTTTTTTTCAAAAATTTGGATGTGTCCACATTGCGCTTTGGGGCGTTTCCTGTCACGGGCGCTAGGCCTACCCACACAAGTGAGGTATTATTTTTATCGGGAGACGTGGGGGAACGCTGGGTGGAAGGAAATTTGTGGCTCCTCTCAGATTCCAGAACTTTCTGCCACAGAAATGTGAGGAACATGTGTTTTTTTAGCCAAATTTTGAGGTTTGCAAAGGATTCTGGGTAACAGAACCTGGTCCGAGCCACACAAGTCACCCCATCTTGGATTCCCCTAGATCTCTAGTTTGCAGAAATACACAGGTTTGGTAGGTTTCCCTAGGTGGCGGCTGAGCTACAGGCCAAAATCTACAGGTAGGCACTTTGCAAAAAACACCTCTGTTTTCTTTAAAAAAAATTGATGTGTCCATGTTGCGCTTTGGGGCGTTTCATGTCGCGGGCGCTAAGCCTACCCATACAAGTGAGGTATCATTTTTATCAGGAGATTTGGGGGAACGCTGGGTGGAAGGAAATTTGTGGCTACTATCAGATTCCAGAAGTTTCTGCCACAGAAATGTGAGGAACATGTGTTTTTTTAGCCAAATTTTGAGGTTTGCAAAGGATTCTGGGTAACAACCTGGTCCGAGCCACACAAGTCACCCCATCTTGGATTTCCCTAGGTCTCTAGTTTTCAGAAATGCACAGGTTTGGTAGGTTTCCCTAGGAGGCGGCTAAGCTACAAGCCAAAATATACAGGTAGGCACTTTGCAAAAAACACCTCAGTTTTCTTTCAAAAAATTGGATGTGTCCACGTTGCACTTTGGGGCGTTCCCTGTTGTGGGCGCTAGAACTACCCACACAAGTGAGGTATCATTTTAATCGGGAGATGTGGGGGAACGCTGGGTGGAAGGAAATTTGTGGCTCCTCTCAGATTCCAGAACTTTCTGCCACAGAAATGTGAGGAACATGTGTTTTTTTAGCCAAATTTTGAGGTTTGCAACGGATTCTGGGTAACAGAACCTGGTCCGAGCCACACAAGTCACCCCATCTTGGATTCCCCTAGGTCTCTAGTTTTCAGAAATGCACAGGTTTGGTAGGTTTCCCTAGGTGGCGGCTGAGCTACAAGCCAAAATCTACAGGTAGGCACTTTGCAAAAAACACCTCTGTTTTCTTTAAAAAAATTGGATGTGTCCACGTTGCACTTTGGGGCGTTTCCTGTCGCGGGCGCTAGGCCTACCCACACAAGTGAGGTATCATTTTTATCGGGAGACGTGGGGGAACGCTGGGTGGAAGGAAATTTGTGGCTCCTCTCAGATTCCAGAACTTTCAGCCACAGGAATGTGAGGAACATGTGTTTTATTAGCCAAATTTTGAGGTTTGCAAAGGATTCTGGGTAACAGAACCTGGTCCGAGCCACACAAGTCACCCCATCTTGGATTCCCCTAGGTCTCCAGTTTTTAGAAATGTACAGGTTTGGTAGGTTTCCCTAGGTGGCGGCTGAGCTAGAGGCCAAAATCTACAGATAGGCACTTTGCAAAAAACACCTCTGTTTTTTTTCAAAAATTTGGATGTGTCCACATTGCGCTTTGGGGCGTTTCCTGTCACGGGCGCTAGGCCTACCCACACAAGTGAGGTATTATTTTTATCGAGAGACGTGGGGGAACGCTGGGTGGAAGGAAATTTGTGGCTCCTCAGATTCCAGAACTTTCTGCCACAGAAATGAGAGGAACATGTGTTTTTTTAGCCAAATTTTGAGGTTTGCAAAGGATTCTGGGTAACAGAACCTGGTCCGAGCCACACAAGTCACCCCATCTTGGATTCCCCTAGATCTCTAGTTTGCAGAAATGCACAGGTTTGGTAGGTTTCCCTAGGTGCCGGCTGAGCTACAGGCCAAAATATACAGGTAGGCACTTTGCAAAAAACACCTCTGTTTTCTTTTAAAAAATTGGATGTGTCCACGTTGCGCTTTGGGCCTTTTCTATTGCGGGCGCTAGGCCTACCCACACAAGTGAGGTATCATTTTTATCGGGAGACGTGGGAAACGCTGGGTGGAAGGAAATTTGTGGCTCCTCTCAGATTCCAGAACTTTCTGCCACAGAAATGTGAGGAACATGTGTTTTATTAGCCAAATGTTGAGGTTTGCAAAGGATTCTGGGTAACAGAACCTGGTCTGAGCCACACAAGTCACCCCATCTTGGATTCCCCTAGGTCTCTAGTTTTTAGAAATGTACAGGTTTGGTAGGTTTCCCTAGGTGGCGGCTGAGCTAGAGGCCAAAATCTACAGATAGGCACTTTGCAAAAAACACCTCTGTTTTTTTTCAAAAATTTGGATGTGTCCACATTGCGCTTTGGGGCGTTTCCTGTCACGGGCGCTAGGCCTACCCACACAAGTGAGGTATTATTTTTATCGGGAGACGTGGGGGAACGCTGGGTGGAAGGAAATTTGTGGCTCCTCTCAGATTCCAGAACTTTCTGCCACAGAAATGTGAGGAACATGTGTTTTTTTAGCCAAATTTTGAGGTTTGCAAAGGATTCTGGGTAACAGAACCTGGTCCGAGCCACACAAGTCACCCCATCTTGGATTCCCCTAGATCTCTAGTTTGCAGAAATACACAGGTTTGGTAGGTTTCCCTAGGTGCCGGCTGAGCTACAGGCCAAAATATACAGGTAGGCACTTTGCAAAAAACACCTCAGTTTTGTTTAAAAAATTTGGATTTGTCCATGTTGCGCTTTGGGGCGTTTCCTGTTGTGGGCGCTAGAACTACCCACACAAGTGAGGTATCATTTTAATCGTGAGATGTGGGGGAACGCTGGGTGGAAGGAAATTTGTGGCTCCTCTCAGATTCCAGAACTTTCTGCCACAGAAATGAGAGGAACATGTGTTTTTTTAGCCAAATGTTGAGGTTTGCAAAGGATTCTGGGTAACAGAACCTGGTCCGAGCCACACAAGTCACCCCATCTTGGATTCCCCTAGATCTCTAGTTTGCAGAAATGCACAGGTTTGGTAGGTTTCCCTAGGTGCCGGCTGAGCTACAGGCCAAAATATACAGGTAGGCACTTTGCAAAAAACACCTCTGTTTTCTTTTTAAAAATTGGATGTGTCCATGTTGCGCTTTGGGCCTTTTCTATTGCGGGCGCTAGGCTTACCCACACAAGTGAGGTATCATTTTTATCGGGAGACGTGGGAAACGCTGGGTGGAAGGAAATTTGTGACTCCTCTCAGATTCCAGAACTTTCTGCCACAGAAATGTGAGGAACATGTGTTTTATTAGCCAAATGTTGAGGTTTGCAAAGGATTCTGGGTAACAGAACCTGGTCCGAGCCACACAAGTCACCCCATCTTGGATTCCCCTAGGTCTCTAGTTTTTAGAAATGTACAGGTTTGGTAGGTTTCCCTAGGTGGCGGCTGAGCTAGAGGCCAAAATCTACAGATAGGCACTTTGCAAAAAACACCTCTGTTTTTTTTCAAAAATTTGGATGTGTCCACATTGCGCTTTGGGGCGTTTCCTGTCACGGGCGCTAGGCCTACCCACACAAGTGAGGTATTATTTTTATCGGGAGACGTGGGGGAACGCTGGGTGGAAGGAAATTTGTGGCTCCTCTCAGATTCCAGAACTTTCTGCCACAGAAATGTGAGGAACATGTGTTTTTTTAGCCAAATTTTGAGGTTTGCAAAGGATTCTGGATAACAGAACCTGGTCCGAGCCACACAAGTCACCCCATCTTGGATTCCCCTAGATCTCTAGTTTGCAGAAATGCACAGGTTTGGTAGGTTTCCCTAGGTGCCGGCTGAGCTACAGGCCAAAATATACAGGTAGGCAATTTGCAAAAAACACCTCAGTTTTCTTTAAAAAATTGGATGTGTCCACGTTGCGCTTTGGGCCTTTTCTATTGCGGGCGCTAGGCCTACCACACAAGTGAGGTATCATTTTTATCGGGAGACGTGGGAAACGCTGGGTGGAAGGAAATTTGTGGCTCCTCTCAGATTCCAGAACTTTCTGCCACAGAAATGTGAGGAACATGTGTTTTATTAGCCAAATGTTGAGGTTTGCAAAGGATTCTGGGTAACAGAACCTGGTCCGAGCCACACAAGTCACCCCATCTTGGATTCCCCTAGGTCTCTAGTTTTTAGAAATGTACAGGTTTGGTAGGTTTCCCTAGGTGGCGGCTGAGCTAGAGGCCAAAATCTACAGATAGGCACTTTGCAAAAAACACCTCTGTTTTTTTTCAAAAATTTGGATGTGTCCACATTGCGCTTTGGGGCGTTTCCTGTCACGGGCGCTAGGCCTACCCACACAAGTGAGGTATTATTTTTATCGGGAGACGTGGGGGAACGCTGGGTGGAAGGAAATTTGTGGCTCCTCTCAGATTCCAGAACTTTCTGCCACAGAAATGTGAGGAACATGTGTTTTTTTAGCCAAATTTTGAGGTTTGCAAAGGATTCTGGATAACAGAACCTGGTCCGAGCCACACAAGTCACCCCATCTTGGATTCCCCTAGATCTCTAGTTTGCAGAAATGCACAGGTTTGGTAGGTTTCCCTAGGTGCCGGCTGAGCTACAGGCCAAAATATACAGGTAGGCACTTTGCAAAAAACACCTCAGTTTTGTTTAAAAAATTTGGATTTGTCCATGTTGCGCTTTGGGGCGTTTCCTGTTGTGGGCGCTAGAACAACCCACACAAGTGAGGTATCATTTTAATCGTGAGATGTGGGGGAACGCTGGGTGGAAGGAAATTTGTGGCTCCTCTCAGATTCCAGAACTTTCTGCCACAGAAATCTGAGGAACATGTGTTTTTTTAGCCAAATTTTGAGGTTTACAAACGATTCTGGGTAACAGAACCTGGTCCAAGCCACACAAGTCACACCATCTTGGATTCCCCTAGATCTCTAGTTTTCAGAAATGCACAGGTTTGGTAGGTTTCCCTAGGTGGCGGCTGAGCTACAAGCCAAAATATACAGGTAGGCACTTTGCAAAAAACACCTCAGTTTTCTTTCAAAAATTTGGATGTGTCCACGTTGCGCTTTGTGGCGGTTCCTGTCGCGGGCGCTAGGCCTACCCACACAAGTGAGGTATCATTTTTATCGGGAGACGTGGGGGAACGTTGGGTGGAAGGAAATTTGTGGCTCCTCTCAGATTCCAGAACTTTCTGCCACAAAAATGTGAGAAACATGTGTTTTTTTAGCCAAATTTTGAGGTTTGCAAAGGATTCTGGGTAACAACCTGGTCCGAGCCACACAAGTCACCCCATCTTGGATTCCCCTCGGTCTCTAGTTTTCAGAAATGCACAGGTTTGGTAGGTTTCCCTAGGTGGCGGCTGAGCTACAGGCCAAAATCTACAGGTAGGCACTTTGCAAAAAACACCTGTTTTTTTTCAAAAATTTGGATGTGTCCATGTTGCCTTTTGGGGCGTTTCCTGTCGCGGGTTCTAGGCCTACCCACACAAGTGAGGTATTATTTTTATCGGGAGACGTGGGGGAACGCTGGGTGGAAGGAAATTTGTGGCTCCTCTCAGATTCCAGAACTTTCTGCCACAGAAATGTGAGGAACATGTGTTTTTTTAGCCAAATTTTGAGGTTTGCAAAGGATTCTGGGTAATAGAACCTGGTCCTAGCCACACAAGTCACCCCATCTTGGATTCCCCTAGGTCTCTAGTTTTCAGACATGCACAGGTTTGGTAGGTTTCCCTAGGTGGCGGCTGAGCTAAAGACCAAAATCTACAGGTAGGCACTTTGCAAAAAACACCTCTGTTTTCTTTCAAAAATTTGGATGTGTCCACGTTGCGCTTTGGGGCGGTTCCTGTCGCGAGCGCTAGGCCTACCCACACAAGTGAGGTATCATTTTTATCGGGAGACGTGGGGGAACGTTGGGTGGAAGGAATTTGTGGCTCCTCTCAGATTCCAGAACTTTCTGCCACAGAAATGTGAGAAACATGTGTTTTTTTAGCCAAATTGTGAGGTTTGCAAAGGATTCTGGGTAACAGAACCTGGTCCGAGCCACAGAAGTCACACCATCTTGGATTCCCCTAGGTCTCTAGTTTTCAGAAATGCACAGGTTTGGTAGGTTTCCCTAGGTGGCGGCTGAGCTACAGGCCAAAATCTACAGGTAGGCACTTTGCAAAAAACACCTCTGTTTTCTTTAAAAAAAATTGATGTGTCCATGTTGCGCTTTGGGGCGTTTCATGTCGCGGGCGCTAAGCCTACCCATACAAGTGAGGTATCATTTTTATCAGGAGATTTGGGGGAACGCTGGGTGGAAGGAAATTTGTGGCTACTATCAGATTCCAGAAGTTTCTGCCACAGAAATGTGAGGAACATGTGTTTTTTTAGCCAAATTTTGAGGTTTGCAAAGGATTCTGGGTAACAGAACCTGGTCCGAGCAACACGTCACCCCATCTTGGATTCCCCTAGATCTCTAGTTTGCAGAAATACACAGGTTTGGTATGTTTCCCTAGGTGCCGGCTGAGCTACAGGCCAAAATATACAGGTAAGCACTTTGCAAAAAACACCTCAGTTTTCTTTAAAAAATTTGGATTTGTCCATGTTGCGCTTTGGGGCGTTTCCTGTTGTGGGCGCTAGAACTACCCACACAAGTGAGGTATCATTTTTATTGGGAGACGTGGGGGAACGCTGGGTGGAAGGAAATTTGTGGCTCCTCTCAGATTCCAGAACTTTCTGCCACAGAAATGTGAGGAACATGTGTTTTTTTAGCCAAATTTTGAGGTTTGCAACGGTTTCTGGGTAACAGAACCTGGTCCGAGCCACACAAGTCACCCCATCTTGGATTCCCCTAGGTCTCTAGTTTTCAGAAATGCACAGGTTTGGTAGGTTTCCCTAGGTGGCGGCTGAGCTACAAGCCAAAATATACAGATAGGCACTTTGCAAAAAACACCTCAGTTTTCTTTAAAAAATTTGGATTTGTCCATGTTGCGCTTTGGGGCGTTTCCTGTTGTGGGCGCTAGAACTACCCACACAAGTGAGGTATCATTTTTATCGGGAGACATGGGGGAACGCTGGGTGCAACGAAATTTGTGGCTCCTCTCAGATTCCAGAACTTTCTGCCACAGAAATGTGAGGAACATGTGTTTTTTTAGCCAAATTTTGAGGTTTGCAACGGATTCTGGGTAGCAGAACCTGGTCCGAGCCACACAAGTCACCCCATCTTGGATTCCCCTAGGTCTCTAGTTTTCAGAAATGCACAGGTTTGGTAGGTTTCCCTAGGTGGCGGCTGAGCTACAGGCCAAAATCTACAGGTAGGCACTTTGCAAAAAACACCTCTGTTTTCTTTTAAAAAATTGGATGTGTCCACGTTGCGCTTTGGGCCTTTTCTATCGCGGGCGCTAGGCCTACCCACACAAGTGAGGTATCATTTTTATCGGGAGACGTGGGGAAACGCTGGGTGGAAGGAAATTTGTGGCTCCTCTCAGATTCCAGAACTTTCTGCCACATAAATGTGAGGAACATGTGTTTTATTAGCCAAATTTTGAGGTTTGCAAAGGATTCTGGGTAACAGAACCTGGTCCGAGCCACACAAGTCACCCCATCTTGGATTCCCCTAGGTCTCTAGTTTTTAGAAATGCACAGGTTTGGTAGGTTTCCCTAGGTGGCGGCTGAGCTAGAGGCCAAAATCTACAGATAGGCACTTTGCAAAAAACACCTCTGTTTTTTTTCAAAAATTTGGATGTGTCCACGTTGCGCTTTGGGGCGTTTCCTGTCACGGGCGCTAGGCCTACCCACACAAGTGAGGTATTATTTTTATCGGGAGACGTGGGGGAACGCTGGGTGGAAGGAAATTTGTGGCTCCTCTCAGATTCCAGAACTTTCTGCCACAGAAATATGAGGAACATGTGTTTTTTTAGCCAAATTTTGAGGTTTGCAAAGGATTCTGGGTAACAGAACCTGGTCCGAGCCACACAAGTCACCCCATCTTGGATTCCCCTAGATCTCTAGTTTGCAGAAATGCACAGGTTTGGTAGGTTTCCCTAGGTGCCGGCTGAGCTACAGGCCAAAATATAGAGGTAGGCACTTTGCAAAAAACACCTCAGTTTTGTTTAAAAAATTTGGATTTGTCCATGTTGCGCTTTGGGGCGTTTCCTGTTGTGGGCGCTAGAACTACCCACACAAGTGAGGTATCATTTTAATCGGGAGATGTGGGGGAACGCTGGGTGGAAGGAAATTTGTGGCTCCTCTCAGATTCCAGAACTTTCTGCCACAGAAATGTGAGGAACATGTGTTTTTTTAGCCAAATTTTGAGGTTTGCAAAGGATTCTGGGAAACAGAACCTAGTCCGAGCCACACATGTCACCCCATCTTGGATTCCTCTAGGTCTCTAGTTTTCAGAAATGCACAGGTTTGGGAGGTGTCCCTAGGTGGCGGCTGAGCTAGAGGCCAAAATCTACAGGTAGGCACTTTGCAAAAAACACCTCTGTTTTCTTTAAAAAATGTGGATGTGTCCACGTTGCGCTTTGGGGCGTTTCCTGTCGCGGGCACTAGGCCTACCCACACAAGTGAGGTATAATTTTTATCGGGAGATGTGGGGGAACGCTGGGTGGAAGGAAATTTGTGGCTCCTCTCAGATTCCAGAACTTTCTGCCACAGAAATGTGAGGAACATGTGTTTTTTTAGCCAAATTTTGAGGTTTGCAACGGATTCTGGGTAACAGAACCTGGTCCGAGCCACACAAGTCACCCCATCTTGGATTCCCCTAGGTCTCTAGTTTTCAGAAATGCACAGGTTTGGTAGGTTTCCCTAGGTGGCGGCTGAGCTACAAGCCAAAATCTACAGGTAGGCACTTTGCAAAAAACACCTCTGTTTTCTTTCAATAAATTGGATGTGTCCACGTTGCACTTTGGGGCGTTTCCTGTCGCGGGCGCTAGGCCTACCCACACAAGTGAGGTATCATTTTTATCGGGAGACGTGGGGGAACGCTGGGTGGAAGGAAATTTGTGGCTCCTCTCAGATTCCAGAACTTTCAGCCACAGGAATGTGAGGAACATGTGTTTTATTAGCCAAATTTTGAGGTTTGCAAAGGATTCTGGGTAACAGAACCTGGTCCGAGCCACACAAGTCACCCCATCTTGGATTCCCCTAGGTCTCTAGTTTTTTAGAAATGTACAGGTTTGGTAAGTTTCCCTAGGTGGCGGCTGAGCTAGAGGCCAAAATCTACAGATAGGCACTTTGCAAAAAACACCTCTGTTTTTTTTCAAAAATTTGGATGTGTCCACATTGCGCTTTGGGGCGTTTCCTGTCACGGGCGCTAGGCCTACCCACACAAGTGAGGTATTATTTTTATCGGGAGACGTGGGGGAACGCTGGGTGGAAGGAAATTTGTGGCTCCTCTCAGATTCCAGAACTTTCTGCCACAGAAATGTGAGGAACATGTGTTTTTTTAGCCAAATTTTGAGGTTTGCAAAGGATTCTGGGTAACAGAACCTGGTCCGAGCCACACAAGTCACCCCATCTTGGATTCCCCTAGATCTCTAGTTTGCAGAAATGCACAGGTTTGGTAGGTTTCCCTAGGTGCCGGCTGAGCTACAGGCCAAAATATACAGGTAGGCACTTTGCAAAAAACACCTCTGTTTTCTTTTAAAAAATTGGATGTGTCCACGTTGCGCTTTGGGCCTTTTCTATTGCGGGCGCTAGGCTTACCCACACAAGTGAGGTATCATTTTTATCGGGAGACGTGGGAAACGCTGGGTGGAAGGAAATTTGTGGCTCCTCTCAGATTCCAGAACTTTCTGCCACAGAAATGTGAGGAACATGTGTTTTATTAGCCAAATGTTGAGGTTTGCAAAGGATTCTGGGTAACAGAACCTGGTCCGAGCCACACAAGTCACCCCATCTTGGATTCCCCTAGGTCTCTAGTTTTTAGAAATGTACAGGTTTGGTAGGTTTCCCTAGGTGGCGGCTGAGCTAGAGGCCAAAATCTACAGATAGGCACTTTGCAAAAAACACCTCTGTTTTTTTTCAAAAATTTGGATGTGTCCACATTGCGCTTTGGGGCGTTTCCTGTCACGGGCGCTAGGCCTACCCACACAAGTGAGGTATTATTTTTATCGGGAGACGTGGGGGAACGCTGGGTGGAAGGAAATTTGTGGCTCCTCTCAGATTCCAGGACTTTCTGCCACAGAAATGTGAGGAACATGTGTTTTTTTAGCCAAATTTTGAGGTTTGCAAAGGATTCTGGATAACAGAACCTGGTCCGAGCCACACAAGTCACCCCATCTTGGATTCCCCTAGATCTCTAGTTTGCAGAAATGCACAGGTTTGGTAGGTTTCCCTAGGTGCCGGCTGAGCTACAGGCCAAAATATACAGGTAGGCACTTTGCAAAAAACACCTCAGTTTTGTTTAAAAAATTTGGATTTGTCCATGTTGCGCTTTGGGGCGTTTCCTGTTGTGGGCGCTAGAACAACCCACACAAGTGAGGTATCATTTTAATCGTGAGATGTGGGGGAACGCTGGGTGGAAGGAAATTTGTGGCTCCTCTCAGATTCCAGAACTTTCTGCCACAGAAATCTGAGGAACATGTGTTTTTTTAGCCAAATTTTGAGGTTTACAAACGATTCTGGGTAACAGAACCTGGTCCAAGCCACACAAGTCACACCATCTTGGATTCCCCTAGATCTCTAGTTTTCAGAAATGCACAGGTTTGGTAGGTTTCCCTAGGTGGCGGCTGAGCTACAAGCCAAAATATACAGGTAGGCACTTTGCAAAAAACACCTCAGTTTTCTTTCAAAAATTTGGATGTGTCCACGTTGCGCTTTGTGGCGGTTCCTGTCGCGGGCGCTAGGCCTACCCACACAAGTGAGGTATCATTTTTATCGGGAGACGTGGGGGAACGTTGGGTGGAAGGAAATTTGTGGCTCCTCTCAGATTCCAGAACTTTCTGCCACAAAAAAGTGAGAAACATGTCTTTTTTTAGCCAAATTTTGAGGTTTGCAAAGGATTCTGGGTAACAACCTGGTCCGAGCCACACAAGTCACCCCATCTTGGATTCCCCTCGGTCTCTAGTTTTCAGAAATGCACAGGTTTGGTAGGTTTCCCTAGGTGGCGACTGAGCTACAGGCCAAAATCTACAGGTAGGCACTTTGCAAAAAACACCTGTTTTTTTTCAAAAATTTGGATGTGTCCATGTTGCCTTTTGGGGCGTTTCCTGTCGCGGGTGCTAGGCCTACCCACACAAGTGAGGTATTATTTTTATCGGGAGACGTGGGGGAACGCTGGGTGGAAGGAAATTTGTGGCTCCTCTCAGATTCCAGAACTTTCTGCCACAGAAATGTGAGGAACATGTGTTTTTTTAGCCAAATTTTGAGGTTTGCAAAGGATTCTGGGTAATAGAACCTGGTCCTAGCCACACAAGTCACCCCATCTTGGATTCCCCTAGGTCTCTAGTTTTCAGACATGCACAGGTTTGGTAGGTTTCCCTAGGTGGCCGCTGAGCTAAAGACCAAAATCTACAGGTAGGCACTTTGCAAAAAACACCTCTGTTTTCTTTCAAAAATTTGGATGTGTCCACGTTGCGCTTTGGGGCGGTTCCTGTCGCGGGCGCTAGGCCTACCCACACAAGTGAGGTATCATTTTTATCGGGAGACGTGGGGGAACGTTGGGTGGAAGGAATTTGTGGCTCCTCTCAGATTCCAGAACTTTCTGCCACAGAAATGTGAGAAACATGTGTTTTTTTAGCCAAATTGTGAGGTTTGCAAAGGATTCTGGGTAACAGAACCTGGTCCGAGCCACAGAAGTCACACCATCTTGGATTCCCCTAGGTCTCTAGTTTTCAGAAATGCACAGGTTTGGTAGGTTTCCCTAGGTGGCGGCTGAGCTACAGGCCAAAATCTACAGGTAGGCACTTTGCAAAAAACACCTCTGTTTTCTTTAAAAAAAATGGATGTGTCCATGTTGCGCTTTGGGGCGTTTCATGTCGCGGGCGCTAAGCCTACCCATACAAGTGAGGTATCATTTTTATCAGGAGATTTGGGGGAACGCTGGGTGGAAGGAAATTTGTGGCTACTCTCAGATTCCAGAAGTTTCTGCCACAGAAATGTGAGGAACATGTGTTTTTTTAGCCAAATTTTGAGGTTTGCAAAGGATTCTGGGTAACAGAACCTGGTCCGAGCAACACAAGTCACCCCATCTTGGATTCCCCTAGATCTCTAGTTTGCAGAAATACACAGGTTTGGTATGTTTCCCTAGGTGCCGGCTGAGCTACAGGCCAAAATATACAGGTAAGCACTTTGCAAAAAACACCTCAGTTTTCTTTAAAAAATTTGGATTTGTCCATGTTGCGCTTTGGGGCGTTTCCTGTTGTGGGCGCTAGAACTACCCACACAAGTGAGGTATCATTTTTATTGGGAGACGTGGGGGAACGCTGGGTGGAAGGAAATTTGTGGCTCCTCTCAGATTCCAGAACTTTCTGCCACAGAAATGTGAGGAACATGTGTTTTTTTAGCCAAATTTTGAGGTTTGCAACGGTTTCTGGGTAACAGAACCTGGTCCGAGCCACACAAGTCACCCCATCTTGGATTCCCCTAGGTCTCTAGTTTTCAGAAATGCACAGGTTTGGTAGGTTTCCCTAGGTGGCGGCTGAGCTACAAGCCAAAATATACAGATAGGCACTTTGCAAAAAACACCTCAGTTTTCTTAAAAAAATTTGGATTTGTCCATGTTGCGCTTTGGGGCGTTTCCTGTTGTGGGCGCTAGAACTACCCACACAAGTGAGGTATCATTTTTATCGGGAGACATGGGGGAACGCTGGGTGCAAGGAAATTTGTGGCTCCTCTCAGATTCCAGAACTTTCTGCCACAGAAATGTGAGGAACATGTGTTTTTTTAGCCAAATTTTGAGGTTTGCAACGGATTCTGGGTAGCAGAACCTGGTCCGAGCCACACAAGTCACCCCATCTTGGATTCCCCTAGGTCTCTAGTTTTCAGAAATGCACAGGTTTGGTAGGTTTCCCTAGGTGGCGGCTGAGCTACAGGCCAAAATCTACAGGTAGGCACTTTGCAAAAAACACCTCTGTTATCTTTTAAAAAATTGGATGTGTCCACGTTGCGCTTTGGGCCTTTTCTATTGCGGGCGCTAGGCTTACCCACACAAGTGAGGTATCATTTTTATCGGGAGACGTGGGAAACGCTGGGTGGAAGGAAATTTGTGGCTCCTCTCAGATTCCAGAACTTTCTGCCACAGAAATGTGAGGAACATGTGTTTTATTAGCCAAATGTTGAGGTTTGCAAAGGATTCTGGGTAACAGAACCTGGTCCGAGCCACACAAGTCACCCCATCTTGGATTCCCCTAGGTCTCTAGTTTTTAGAAATGTACAGGTTTGGTAGGTTTCCCTAGGTGGCGGCTGAGCTAGAGGCCAAAATCTACAGATAGGCACTTTGCAAAAAACACCTCTGTTTTTTTTCAAAAATTTGGATGTGTCCACATTGCGCTTTGGGGCGTTTCCTGTCACGGGCGCTAGGCCTACCCACACAAGTGAGGTATTATTTTTATCGGGAGACGTGGGGGAACGCTGGGTGGAAGGAAATTTGTGGCTCCTCTCAGATTCCAGAACTTTCTGCCACAGAAATGTGAGGAACATGTGTTTTTTTAGCCAAATTTTGAGGTTTGCAAAGGATTCTGGATAACAGAACCTGGTCCGAGCCACACAAGTCACCCCATCTTGGATTCCCCTAGATCTCTAGTTTGCAGAAATGCACAGGTTTGGTAGGTTTCCCTAGGTGCCGGCTGAGCTACAGGCCAAAATATACAGGTAGGCAATTTGCAAAAAACACCTCAGTTTTCTTTAAAAAATTGGATGTGTCCACGTTGCGCTTTGGGCCTTTTCTATTGCGGGCGCTAGGCCTACCCACACAAGTGAGGTATCATTTTTATCGGGAGACGTGGGAAACGCTGGGTGGAAGGAAATTTGTGGCTCCTCTCAGATTCCAGAACTTTCTGCCACAGAAATGTGAGGAACATGTGTTTTATTAGCCAAATGTTGAGGTTTGCAAAGGATTCTGGGTAACAGAACCTGGTCCGAGCCACACAAGTCACCCCATCTTGGATTCCCCTAGGTCTCTAGTTTTTAGAAATGTACAGGTTTGGTAGGTTTCCCTAGGTGGCGGCTGAGCTAGAGGCCAAAATCTACAGATAGGCACATTGCAAAAAACACCTCTGTTTTTTTTCAAAAATTTGGATGTGTCCACATTGCGCTTTGGGGCGTTTCCTGTCACGGGCGCTAGGCCTACCCACACAAGTGAGGTATTATTTTTATCGGGAGACGTGGGGGAACGCTGGGTGGAAGGAAATTTGTGGCTCCTCTCAGATTCCAGAACTTTCTGCCACAGAAATGTGAGGAACATGTGTTTTTTTAGCAAAATTTTGAGGTTTGCAAAGGATTCTGGGTAACAGAACCTGGTCCGAGCCACACAAGTCACCCCATCTTGGATTCCCCTAGATCTCTAGTTTGCAGAAATACACAGGTTTGGTAGGTTTCCCTAGGTGCCGGCTGAGCTACAGGCCAAAATATACAGGTAGGCACTTTGCAAAAAACACCTCAGTTTTGTTTAAAAAATTTGGATTTGTCCATGTTGCGCTTTGGGGCGTTTCCTGTTGTGGGCGCTAGAACTACCCACACAAGTGAGGTATCATTTTAATCGTGAGATGTGGGGGAACGCTGGGTGGAAGGAAATTTGTGGCTCCTCTCAGATTCCAGAACTTTCTGCCACAGAAATGAGAGGAACATGTGTTTTTTTAGCCAAATGTTGAGGTTTGCAAAGGATTCTGGGTAACAGAACCTGGTCCGAGCCACACAAGTCACCCCATCTTTGATTCCCCTAGATCTCTAGTTTGCAGAAATGCACAGGTTTGGTAGGTTTCCCTAGGTGCCGGCTGAGCTACAGGCCAAAATATACAGGTAGGCACTTTGCAAAAAACACCTCTGTTTTCTTTTAAAAAATTGGATGTGTCCATGTTGCGCTTTGGGCCTTTTCTATTGCGGGCGCTAGGCTTACCCACACAAGTGAGGTATCATTTTTATCGGGAGACGTGGGAAACGCTGGGTGGAAGGAAATTTGTGACTCCTCTCAGATTCCAGAACTTTCTGCCACAGAAATGTGAGGAACATGTGTTTTATTAGCCAAATGTTGAGGTTTGCAAAGGATTCTGGGTAACAGAACCTGGTCCGAGCCACACAAGTCACCCCATCTTGGATTCCCCTAGGTCTCTAGTTTTTAGAAATGTACAGGTTTGGTAGGTTTCCCTAGGTGGCGGCTGAGCTAGAGGCCAAAATCTACAGATAGGCACTTTGCAAAAAACACCTCTGTTTTTTTTCAAAAATTTGGATGTGTCCACATTGCGCTTTGGGGCGTTCCTGTCACGGGCGCTAGGCCTACCCACACAAGTGAGGTATTATTTTTATCGGGAGACGTGGGGGAACGCTGGGTGGAAGGAAATTTGTGGCTCCTCTCAGATTCCAGAACTTTCTGCCACAGAAATGTGAGGAACATGTGTTTTTTTAGCCATATTTTGAGGTTTGCAAAGGATTCTGGATAACAGAACCTGGTCCGAGCCACACAAGTCACCCCATCTTGGATTCCCCTAGATCTCTAGTTTGCAGAAATGCACAGGTTTGGTAGGTTTCCCTAGGTGCCGGCTGAGCTACAGGCCAAAATATACAGGTAGGCAATTTGCAAAAAACACCTCAGTTTTCTTTAAAAAATTGGATGTGTCCACGTTGCGCTTTGGGCCTTTTCTATTGCGGGCGCTAGGCCTACCCACACAAGTGAGGTATCATTTTTATCGGGAGACGTGGGAAACGCTGGGTGGAAGGAAATTTGTGGCTCCTCTCAGATTCCAGAACTTTCTGCCACAGAAATGTGAGGAACATGTGTTTTATTAGCCAAATGTTGAGGTTTGCAAAGGATTCTGGGTAACAGAACCTGGTCCGAGCCACACAAGTCACCCCATCTTGGATTCCCCTAGGTCTCTAGTTTTTAGAAATGTACAGGTTTGGTAGGTTTCCCTAGGTGGCGGCTGAGCTAGAGGCCAAAATCTACAGATAGGCACTTTGCAAAAAACACCTCTGTTTTTTTTCAAAAATTTGGATGTGTCCACATTGCGCTTTGGGGCGTTTCCTGTCACGGGCGCTAGGCCTACCCACACAAGTGAGGTATTATTTTTATCGGGAGACGTGGGGGAACGCTGGGTGGAAGGAAATTTGTGGCTCCTCTCAGATTCCAGAACTTTCTGCCACAGAAATGTGAGGAACATGTGTTTTTTTAGCCAAATTTTGAGGTTTGCAAAGGATTCTGGGTAACAGAACCTGGTCCGAGCCACACAAGTCACCCCATCTTGGATTCCCCTAGATCTCTAGTTTGCAGAAATACACAGGTTTGGTAGGTTTCCCTAGGTGACGGCTGAGCTACAGGCCAAAATATACAGGTAGGCACTTTGCAAAAAACACCTCAGTTTTGTTTAAAAAATTTGGATTTGTCCATGTTGCGCTTTGGGGCGTTTCCTGTTGTGGGCGCTAGAACTACCCACACAAGTGAGGTATCATTTTAATCGTGAGATGTGGGGGAACGCTGGGTGGAAGGAAATTTGTGGCTCCTCTCAGATTCCAGAACTTTCTGCCACAGAAATGAGAGGAACATGTGTTTTTTTGGCCAAATTTTGAGGTTTGCAAAGGATTCTGGGTAACAGAACCAGGTCCGAGCCACACAAGTCACCCCATCTTGGATTCCCCTAGATCTCTAGTTTGCAGAAATGCACAGGTTTGGTAGGTTTCCCTAGGTGCCGGCTGAGCTACAGGCCAAAATATACAGGTAGGCACTTTGCAAAAAACACCTCTGTTTTCTTTTAAAAAATTGGATGTGTCCACGTTGCGCTTTGGGCCTTTTCTATTGCGGGCGCTAGGCTTACCCACACAAGTGAGGTATCATTTTTATCGGGAGACGTGGGAAACGCTGGGTGGAAGGAAATTTGTGGCTCCTCTCAGATTCCAGAACTTTCTGCCACAGAAATGTGAGGAACATGTGTTTTATTAGCCAAATGTTGAGGTTTGCAAAGGATTCTGGGTAACAGAACCTGGTCCGAGCCACACAAGTCACCCCATCTTGGATTCCCCTAGGTCTCTAGTTTTTAGAAATGTACAGGTTTGGTAGGTTTCCCTAGGTGGCGGCTGAGCTAGAGGCCAAAATCTACAGATAGGCACTTTGCAAAAAACACCTCTGTTTTTTTTCAAAAATTTGGATGTGTCCACATTGCGCTTTGGGGCGTTTCCTGTCACGGGCGCTAGGCCTACCCACACAAGTGAGGTATTATTTTTATCGGGAGACGTGGGGGAACGCTGGGTGGAAGGAAATTTGTGGCTCCTCTCAGATTCCAGAACTTTCTGCCACAGAAATGTGAGGAACATGTGTTTTTTTAGCCAAATTTTGAGGTTTGCAAAGGATTCTGGATAACAGAACCTGGTCCGAGCCACACAAGTCACCCCATCTTGGATTCCCCTAGATCTCTAGTTTGCAGAAATGCACAGGTTTGGTAGGTTTCCCTAGGTGCCGGCTGAGCTACAGGCCAAAATATACAGGTAGGCACTTTGCAAAAAACACCTCAGTTTTGTTTAAAAAATTTGGATTTGTCCATGTTGCGCTTTGGGGCGTTTCCTGTTGTGGGCGCTAGAACAACCCACACAAGTGAGGTATCATTTTAATCGTGAGATGTGGGGGAACGCTGGGTGGAAGGAAATTTGTGGCTCCTCTCAGATTCCAGAACTTTCTGCCACAGAAATCTGAGGAACATGTGTTTTTTTAGCCAAATTTTGAGGTTTACAAACGATTCTGGGTAACAGAACCTGGTCCAAGCCACACAAGTCACACCATCTTGGATTCCCCTAGATCTCTAGTTTTCAGAAATGCACAGGTTTGGTAGGTTTCCCTAGGTGGCGGCTGAGCTACAAGCCAAAATATACAGGTAGGCACTTTGCAAAAAACACCTCAGTTTTCTTTCAAAAATTTGGATGTGTCCACGTTGCGCTTTGTGGCGGTTCCTGTCGCGGGCGCTAGGCCTACCCACACAAGTGAGGTATCATTTTTATCGGGAGACGTGGGGGAACGTTGGGTGGAAGGAAATTTGTGGCTCCTCTCAGATTCCAGAACTTTCTGCCACAAAAATGTGAGAAACATGTGTTTTTTTAGCCAAATTTTGAGGTTTGCAAAGGATTCTGGGTAACAACCTGGTCCGAGCCACACAAGTCACCACATCTTGGATTCCCCTCGGTCTCTAGTTTTCAGAAATGCACAGGTTTGGTAGGTTTCCCTAGGTGGCGGCTGAGCTACAGGCCAAAATCTACAGGTAGGCACTTTGCAAAAAACACCTGTTTTTTTTCAAAAATTTGGATGTGTCCATGTTGCCTTTTGGGGCGTTTCCTGTCGCGGGTGCTAGGCCTACCCACACAAGTGAGGTATTATTTTTATCGGGAGACGTGGGGGAACGCTGGGTGGAAGGAAATTTGTGGCTCCTCTCAGATTCCAGAACTTTCTGCCACAGAAATGTGAGGAACATGTGTTTTTTTAGCCAAATTTTGAGGTTTGCAAAGGATTCTGGGTAATAGAACCTGGTCCTAGCCACACAAGTCACCCCATCTTGGATTCCCCTAGGTCTCTAGTTTTCAGACATGCACAGGTTTGGTAGGTTTCCCTAGGTGGCGGCTGAGCTAAAGACCAAAATCTACAGGTAGGCACTTTGCAAAAAACACCTCTGTTTTCTTTCAAAAATTTGGATGTGTCCACGTTGCGCTTTGGGGCGGTTCCTGTCGCGAGCGCTAGGCCTACCCACACAAGTGAGGTATCATTTTTATCGGGAGACGTGGGGGAACGTTGGGTGGAAGGAATTTGTGGCTCCTCTCAGATTCCAGAACTTTCTGCCACAGAAATGTGAGAAACATGTGTTTTTTTAGCCAAATTGTGAGGTTTGCAAAGGATTCTGGGTAACAGAACCTGGTCCGAGCCACAGAAGTCACACCATCTTGGATTCCCCTAGGTCTCTAGTTTTCAGAAATGCACAGGTTTGGTAGGTTTCCCTAGGTGGCGGCTGAGCTACAGGCCAAAATCTACAGGTAGGCACTTTGCAAAAAACACCTCTGTTTTCTTTAAAAAAAATTGATGTGTCCATGTTGCGCTTTGGGGCGTTTCATGTCGCGGGCGCTAAGCCTACCCATACAAGTGAGGTATCATTTTTATCAGGAGATTTGGGGGAACGCTGGGTGGAAGGAAATTTGTGGCTACTCTCAGATTCCAGAAGTTTCTGCCACAGAAATGTGAGGAACATGTGTTTTTTTAGCCAAATTTTGAGGTTTGCAAAGGATTCTGGGTAACAGAACCTGGTCCGAGCAACACAAGTCACCCCATCTTGGATTCCCCTAGATCTCTAGTTTGCAGAAATACACAGGTTTGGTATGTTTCCCTAGGTGCCGGCTGAGCTACAGGCCAAAATATACAGGTAAGCACTTTGCAAAAAACACCTCAGTTTTCTTTAAAAAATTTGGATTTGTCCATGTTGCGCTTTGGGGCGTTTCCTGTTGTGGGCGCTAGAACTACCCACACAAGTGAGGTATCATTTTTATTGGGAGACGTGGGGGAACGCTGGGTGGAAGGAAATTTGTGGCTCCTCTCAGATTCCAGAACTTTCTGCCACAGAAATGTGAGGAACATGTGTTTTTTTAGCCAAATTTTGAGGTTTGCAACGGTTTCTGGGTAACAGAACCTGGTCCGAGCCACACAAGTCACCCCATCTTGGATTCCCCTAGGTCTCTAGTTTTCAGAAATGCACAGGTTTGGTAGGTTTCCCTAGGTGGCGGCTGAGCTACAAGCCAAAATATACAGATAGGCACTTTGCAAAAAACACCTCAGTTTTCTTTAAAAAATTTGGATTTGTCCATGTTGCGCTTTGGGGCGTTTCCTGTTGTGGGCGCTAGAACTACCCACACAAGTGAGGTATCATTTTTATCGGGAGACATGGGGGAACGCTGGGTGCAACGAAATTTGTGGCTCCTCTCAGATTCCAGAACTTTCTGCCACAGAAATGTGAGGAACATGTGTTTTTTTAGCCAAATTTTGAGGTTTGCAACGGATTCTGGGTAGCAGAACCTGGTCCGAGCCACACAAGTCACCCCATCTTGGATTCCCCTAGGTCTCTAGTTTTCAGAAATGCACAGGTTTGGTAGGTTTCCCTAGGTGGCGGCTGAGCTACAGGCCAAAATCTACAGGTAGGCACTTTGCAAAAAACACCTCTGTTTTCTTTTAAAAAATTGGATGTGTCCACGTTGCGCTTTGGGCCTTTTCTATCGCGGGCGCTAGGCCTACCCACACAAGTGAGGTATCATTTTTATCGGGAGACGTGGGGAAACGCTGGGTGGAAGGAAATTTGTGGCTCCTCTCAGATTCCAGAACTTTCTGCCACATAAATGTGAGGAACATGTGTTTTATTAGCCAAATTTTGAGGTTTGCAAAGGATTCTGGGTAACAGAACCTGGTCCGAGCCACACAAGTCACCCCATCTTGGATTCCCCTAGGTCTCTAGTTTTTAGAAATGCACAGGTTTGGTAGGTTTCCCTAGGTGGCGGCTGAGCTAGAGGCCAAAATCTACAGATAGGCACTTTGCAAAAAACACCTCTGTTTTTTTTCAAAAATTTGGATGTGTCCACGTTGCGCTTTGGGGCGTTTCCTGTCACGGGCGCTAGGCCTACCCACACAAGTGAGGTATTATTTTTATCGGGAGACGTGGGGGAACGCTGGGTGGAAGGAAATTTGTGGCTCCTCTCAGATTCCAGAACTTTCTGCCACAGAAATATGAGGAACATGTGTTTTTTTAGCCAAATTTTGAGGTTTGCAAAGGATTCTGGGTAACAGAACCTGGTCCGAGCCACACAAGTCACCCCATCTTGGATTCCCCTAGATCTCTAGTTTGCAGAAATGCACAGGTTTGGTAGGTTTCCCTAGGTGCCGGCTGAGCTACAGGCCAAAATATAGAGGTAGGCACTTTGCAAAAAACACCTCAGTTTTGTTTAAAAAATTTGGATTTGTCCATGTTGCGCTTTGGGGCGTTTCCTGTTGTGGGCGCTAGAACTACCCACACAAGTGAGGTATCATTTTAATCGGGAGATGTGGGGGAACGCTGGGTGGAAGGAAATTTGTGGCTCCTCTCAGATTCCAGAACTTTCTGCCACAGAAATGTGAGGAACATGTGTTTTTTTAGCCAAATTTTGAGGTTTGCAAAGGATTCTGGGAAACAGAACCTAGTCCGAGCCACACATGTCACCCCATCTTGGATTCCTCTAGGTCTCTAGTTTTCAGAAATGCACAGGTTTGGGAGGTGTCCCTAGGTGGCGGCTGAGCTAGAGGCCAAAATCTACAGGTAGGCACTTTGCAAAAAACACCTCTGTTTTCTTTAAAAAATGTGGATGTGTCCACGTTGCGCTTTGGGGCGTTTCCTGTCGCGGGCACTAGGCCTACCCACACAAGTGAGGTATAATTTTTATCGGGAGATGTGGGGGAACGCTGGGTGGAAGGAAATTTGTGGCTCCTCTCAGATTCCAGAACTTTCTGCCACAGAAATGTGAGGAACATGTGTTTTTTTAGCCAAATTTTGAGGTTTGCAACGGATTCTGGGTAACAGAACCTGGTCCGAGCCACACAAGTCACCCCATCTTGGATTCCCCTAGGTCTCTAGTTTTCAGAAATGCACAGGTTTGGTAGGTTTCCCTAGGTGGCGGCTGAGCTACAAGCCAAAATCTACAGGTAGGCACTTTGCAAAAAACACCTCTGTTTTCTTTCAATAAATTGGATGTGTCCACGTTGCACTTTGGGGCGTTTCCTGTCGCGGGCGCTAGGCCTACCCACACAAGTGAGGTATCATTTTTATCGGGAGACGTGGGGGAACGCTGGGTGGAAGGAAATTTGTGGCTCCTCTCAGATTCCAGAACTTTCAGCCACAGGAATGTGAGGAACATGTGTTTTATTAGCCAAATTTTGAGGTTTGCAAAGGATTCTGGGTAACAGAACCTGGTCCGAGCCACACAAGTCACCCCATCTTGGATTCCCCTAGGTCTCTAGTTTTTTAGAAATGTACAGGTTTGGTAAGTTTCCCTAGGTGGCGGCTGAGCTAGAGGCCAAAATCTACAGATAGGCACTTTGCAAAAAACACCTCTGTTTTTTTTAAAAAATTTGGATGTGTCCACATTGCGCTTTGGGGCGTTTCCTGTCACGGGCGCTAGGCCTACCCACACAAGTGAGGTATTATTTTTATCGGGAGACGTGGGGGAACGCTGGGTGGAAGGAAATTTGTGGCTCCTCTCAGATTCCAGAACTTTCTGCCACAGAAATGTGAGGAACATGTGTTTTTTTAGCCAAATTTTGAGGTTTGCAAAGGATTCTGGGTAACAGAACCTGGTCCGAGCCACACAAGTCACCCCATCTTGGATTCCCCTAGATCTCTAGTTTGCAGAAATGCACAGGTTTGGTAGGTTTCCCTAGGTGCCGGCTGAGCTACAGGCCAAAATATACAGGTAGGCACTTTGCAAAAAACACCTCTGTTTTCTTTTAAAAATTTGGATGTGTCCACGTTGCGCTTTGGGCCTTTTCTATTGCGGGCGCTAGGCTTACCCACACAAGTGAGGTATCATTTTTATCGGGAGACGTGGGAAACGCTGGGTGGAAGGAAATTTGTGGCTCCTCTCAGATTCCAGAACTTTCTGCCACAGAAATGTGAGGAACATGTGTTTTATTAGCCAAATGTTGAGGTTTGCAAAGGATTCTGGGTAACAGAACCTGGTCCGAGCCACACAAGTCACCCCATCTTGGATTCCCCTAGGTCTCTAGTTTTTAGAAATGTACAGGTTTGGTAGGTTTCCCTAGGTGGCGGCTGAGCTAGAGGCCAAAATCTACAGATAGGCACTTTGCAAAAAACACCTCTGTTTTTTTTCAAAAATTTGGATGTGTCCACATTGCGCTTTGGGGCGTTTCCTGTCACGGGCGCTAGGCCTACCCACACAAGTGAGGTATTATTTTTATCGGGAGACGTGGGGGAACGCTGGGTGGAAGGAAATTTGTGGCTCCTCTCAGATTCCAGGACTTTCTGCCACAGAAATGTGAGGAACATGTGTTTTTTTAGCCAAATTTTGAGGTTTGCAAAGGATTCTGGATAACAGAACCTGGTCCGAGCCACACAAGTCACCCCATCTTGGATTCCCCTAGATCTCTAGTTTGCAGAAATGCACAGGTTTGGTAGGTTTCCCTAGGTGCCGGCTGAGCTACAGGCCAAAATATACAGGTAGGCACTTTGCAAAAAACACCTCAGTTTTGTTTAAAAAATTTGGATTTGTCCATGTTGCGCTTTGGGGCGTTTCCTGTTGTGGGCGCTAGAACAACCCACACAAGTGAGGTATCATTTTAATCGTGAGATGTGGGGGAACGCTGGGTGGAAGGAAATTTGTGGCTCCTCTCAGATTCCAGAACTTTCTGCCACAGAAATCTGAGGAACATGTGTTTTTTTAGCCAAATTTTGAGGTTTACAAACGATTCTGGGTAACAGAACCTGGTCCAAGCCACACAAGTCACACCATCTTGGATTCCCCTAGATCTCTAGTTTTCAGAAATGCACAGGTTTGGTAGGTTTCCCTAGGTGGCGGCTGAGCTACAAGCCAAAATATACAGGTAGGCACTTTGCAAAAAACACCTCAGTTTTCTTTCAAAAATTTGGATGTGTCCATGTTGCGCTTTGTGGCGGTTCCTGTCGCGGGCGCTAGGCCTACCCACACAAGTGAGGTATCATTTTTATCGGGAGACGTGGGGGAACGTTGGGTGGAAGGAAATTTGTGGCTCCTCTCAGATTCCAGAACTTTCTGCCACAAAAAAGTGAGAAACATGTGTTTTTTTAGCCAAATTTTGAGGTTTGCAAAGGATTCTGGGTAACAACCTGGTCCGAGCCACACAAGTCACCCCATCTTGGATTCCCCTCGGTCTCTAGTTTTCAGAAATGCACAGGTTTGGTAGGTTTCCCTAGGTGGCGGCTGAGCTACAGGCCAAAATCTACAGGTAGGCACTTTGCAAAAAACACCTGTTTTTTTTCAAAAATTTGGATGTGTCCATGTTGCCTTTTGGGGCGTTTCCTGTCGCGGGTGCTAGGCCTACCCACACAAGTGAGGTATTATTTTTATCGGGAGACGTGGGGGAACGCTGGGTGGAAGGAAATTTGTGGCTCCTCTCAGATTCCAGAACTTTCTGCCACAGAAATGTGAGGAACATGTGTTTTTTTAGCCAAATTTTGAGGTTTGCAAAGGATTCTGGGTAATAGAACCTGGTCCTAGCCACACAAGTCACCCCATCTTGGATTCCCCTAGGTCTCTAGTTTTCAGACATGCACAGGTTTGGTAGGTTTCCCTAGGTGGCCGCTGAGCTAAAGACCAAAATCTACAGGTAGGCACTTTGCAAAAAACACCTCTGTTTTCTTTCAAAAATTTGGATGTGTCCACGTTGCGCTTTGGGGCGGTTCCTGTCGCGGGCGCTAGGCCTACCCACACAAGTGAGGTATCATTTTTATCGGGAGACGTGGGGGAACGTTGGGTGGAAGGAATTTGTGGCTCCTCTCAGATTCCAGAACTTTCTGCCACAGAAATGTGAGAAACATGTGTTTTTTTAGCCAAATTGTGAGGTTTGCAAAGGATTCTGGGTAACAGAACCTGGTCCGAGCCACAGAAGTCACACCATCTTGGATTCCCCTAGGTCTCTAGTTTTCAGAAATGCACAGGTTTGGTAGGTTTCCCTAGGTGGCGGCTGAGCTACAGGCCAAAATCTACAGGTAGGCACTTTGCAAAAAACACCTCTGTTTTCTTTAAAAAAAATGGATGTGTCCATGTTGCGCTTTGGGGCGTTTCATGTCGCGGGCGCTAAGCCTACCCATACAAGTGAGGTATCATTTTTATCAGGAGATTTGGGGGAACGCTGGGTGGAAGGAAATTTGTGGCTACTCTCAGATTCCAGAAGTTTCTGCCACAGAAATGTGAGGAACATGTGTTTTTTTAGCCAAATTTTGAGGTTTGCAAAGGATTCTGGGTAACAGAACCTGGTCCGAGCAACACAAGTCACCCCATCTTGGATTCCCCTAGATCTCTAGTTTGCAGAAATACACAGGTTTGGTATGTTTCCCTAGGTGCCGGCTGAGCTACAGGCCAAAATATACAGGTAAGCACTTTGCAAAAAACACCTCAGTTTTCTTTAAAAAATTTGGATTTGTCCATGTTGCGCTTTGGGGCGTTTCCTGTTGTGGGCGCTAGAACTACCCACACAAGTGAGGTATCATTTTTATTGGGAGACGTGGGGGAACGCTGGGTGGAAGGAAATTTGTGGCTCCTCTCAGATTCCAGAACTTTCTGCCACAGAAATGTGAGGAACATGTGTTTTTTTAGCCAAATTTTGAGGTTTGCAACGGTTTCTGGGTAACAGAACCTGGTCCGAGCCACACAAGTCACCCCATCTTGGATTCCCCTAGGTCTCTAGTTTTCAGAAATGCACAGGTTTGGTAGGTTTCCCTAGGTGGCGGCTGAGCTACAAGCCAAAATATACAGATAGGCACTTTGCAAAAAACACCTCAGTTTTCTTTAAAAAATTTGGATTTGTCCATGTTGCGCTTTGGGGCGTTTCCTGTTGTGGGCGCTAGAACTACCCACACAAGTGAGGTATCATTTTTATCGGGAGACATGGGGGAACGCTGGGTGCAAGGAAATTTGTGGCTCCTCTCAGATTCCAGAACTTTCTGCCACAGAAATGTGAGGAACATGTGTTTTTTTAGCCAAATTTTGAGGTTTGCAACGGATTCTGGGTAGCAGAACCTGGTCCGAGCCACACAAGTCACCCCATCTTGGATTCCCCTAGGTCTCTAGTTTTCAGAAATGCACAGGTTTGGTAGGTTTCCCTAGGTGGCGGCTGAGCTACAGGCCAAAATCTACAGGTAGGCACTTTGCAAAAAACACCTCTGTTTTCTTTTAAAAAATTGGATGTGTCCACGTTGCGCTTTGGGCTTTTTCTATCGCGGGCGCTAGGCCTACCCACACAAGTGAGGTATCATTTTTATCGGGAGACGTGGGGAAACGCTGGGTGGAAGGAAATTTGTGGCTCCTCTCAGATTCCAGAACTTTCTGCCACATAAATGTGAGGAACATGTGTTTTATTAGCCAAATTTTGAGGTTTGCAAAGGATTCTGGGTAACAGAACCTGGTCCGAGCCACACAAGTCACCCCATCTTGGATTCCCCTAGGTCTCTAGTTTTTAGAAATGCACAGGTTTGGTAGGTTTCCCTAGGTGGCGGCTGAGCTAGAGGCCAAAATCTACAGATAGGCACTTTGCAAAAAACAACTCTGTTTTTTTTCAAAAATTTGGATGTGTCCACGTTGCGCTTTGGGGCGTTTCCTGTCACGGGCGCTAGGCCTACCCACACAAGTGAGGTATTATTTTTATCGGGAGACGTGGGGGAACGCTGGGTGGAAGGAAATTTGTGGCTCCTCTCAGATTCCAGAACTTTCTGCCACAGAAATATGAGGAACATGTGTTTTTTTAGCCAAATTTTGAGGTTTGCAAAGGATTCTGGGTAACAGAACCTGGTCCGAGCCACACAAGTCACCCCATCTTGGATTCCCCTAGATCTCTAGTTTGCAGAAATGCACAGGTTTGGTAGGTTTCCCTAGGTGCCGGCTGAGCTACAGGCCAAAATATAGAGGTAGGCACTTTGCAAAAAACACCTCAGTTTTGTTTAAAAAATTTGGATTTGTCCATGTTGCGCTTTGGGGCGTTTCCTGTTGTGGGCGCTAGAACTACCCACACAAGTGAGGTATCATTTTAATCGGGAGATGTGGGGGAACGCTGGGTGGAAGGAAATTTGTGGCTCCTCTCAGATTCCAGAACTTTCTGCCACAGAAATGTGAGGAACATGTGTTTTTTTAGCCAAATTTTGAGGTTTGCAAAGGATTCTGGGAAACAGAACCTAGTCCGAGCCACACATGTCACCCCATCTTGGATTCCTCTAGGTCTCTAGTTTTCAGAAATGCACAGGTTTGGGAGGTGTCCCTAGGTGGCGGCTGAGCTAGAGGCCAAAATCTACAGGTAGGCACTTTGCAAAAAACACCTCTGTTTTCTTTAAAAAATGTGGATGTGTCCACGTTGCGCTTTGGGGCGTTTCCTGTCGCGGGCACTAGGCCTACCCACACAAGTGAGGTATCATTTTTATCGGGAGATGTGGGGGAACGCTGGGTGGAAGGAAATTTGTGGCTCCTCTCAGATTCCAGAACTTTCTGCCACAGAAATGTGAGGAACATGTGTTTTTTTAGCCAAATTTTGAGGTTTGCAACGGATTCTGGGTAACAGAACCTGGTCCGAGCCACACAAGTCACCCCATCTTGGATTCCCCTAGGTCTCTAGTTTTCAGAAATGCACAGGTTTGGTAGGTTTCCCTAGGTGGCGGCTGAGTTACAAGCCAAAATCTACAGGTAGGCACTTTGCAAAAAACACCTCTGTTTTCTTTCAAAAAATTGGATGTGTCCACGTTGCACTTTGGGGCGTTTCCTGTCGCGGGCGCTAGGCCTACCCACACAAGTGAGGTATCATTTTTATCGGGAGACGTGGGGGAACGCTGGGTGGAAGGAAATTTGTGGCTCCTCTCAGATTCCAGAACTTTCAGCCACAGGAATGTGAGGAACATGTGTTTTATTAGCCAAATTTTGAGGTTTGCAAAGGATTCTGGGTAACAGAACCTGGTCCGAGCCACACAAGTCACCCCATCTTGGATTCCCCTAGGTCTCTAGTTTTTTAGAAATGTACAGGTTTGGTAAGTTTCCCTAGGTGGCGGCTGAGCTAGAGGCCAAAATCTACAGATAGGCACTTTGCAAAAAACACCTCTGTTTTTTTTCAAAAATTTGGATGTGTCCACATTGCGCTTTGGGGCGTTTCCTGTCACGGGCGCTAGGCCTACCCACACAAGTGAGGTATTATTTTTATCGGGAGACGTGGGGGAACGCTGGGTGGAAGGAAATTTGTGGCTCCTCTCAGATTCCAGAACTTTCTGCCACAGAAATGTGAGGAACATGTGTTTTTTTAGCCAAATTTTGAGGTTTGCAAAGGATTCTGGGTAACAGAACCTGGTCCGAGCCACACAAGTCACCCCATCTTGGATTCCCCTAGATCTCTAGTTTGCAGAAATGCACAGGTTTGGTAGGTTTCCCTAGGTGCCGGCTGAGCTACAGGCCAAAATATACAGGTAGGCACTTTGCAAAAAACACCTCAGTTTTGTTTAAAAAATTTGGATTTGTCCATGTTGCGCTTTGGGGCGTTTCCTGTTGTGGGCGCTAGAACTACCCACACAAGTGAGGTATCATTTTAATCGGGAGATGTGGGGGAACTCTAGGTGGAAGGAAATTTGTGGCTCTCTCAGATTCCAGAACTTTCTGCCACAGAAATGTGAGGAACATGTGTTTTTTTAGCCAAATTTTGAGGTTTGCAAAGGATTCTGGGAAACAGAACCTGGTCCGAGCCACACAAGTCACCCCATCTTGGATTCCTCTAGGTCTCTAGTTTTCAGAAATGCACAGGTTTGGGAGGTGTCCCTAGGTGGCGGCTGAGCTAGAGGCCAAAATCTACAGGTAGGCACTTTGCAAAAAACACCTATGTTTTCTTTAAAAAATGTGGATGTGTCCACGTTGCGCTTTGGGGCGTTTCCTGTCGCGGGCACTAGGCCTACCCACACAAGTGAGGTATCATTTTTATCGGGAGATGTGGGGGAACGCTGGGTGGAAGGAAATTTGTGGCTCCTCTCAGATTCCAGAACTTTCTGCCACAGAAATGTGAGGAACATGTGTTTTTTTAGCCAAATTTTGAGGTTTGCAAAAGATTCTGGGTAACAACCTGGTCCGAGCAACACAAGTCACCCCATCTTGGATTCCCCTAGGTCTCTAGTTTTCAGAAATGCACAGGTTTGGTAGGTTTCCCTAGGTGGCGGCTGAGCTACAGGCCAAAATCTACAGGTAGGCACTTTGCAAAAAACACCTCTGTTTTTTTTAAAAAATGTGGATGTGTCCACGTTGCCTTTTGGGGCGTTTCCTGTCGCGGGTGCTAGGCCTACCCACACAAGTGAGGTATTATTTTTATCGGGAGACGTGGGGGAACGCTGGGTGGAAGGAAATTTGTGGCTCCTCTCAGATTCCAGAACTTTCTGCCACAGAAATGTGAGGAACATGTGTTTTTTTAGCCAAATATTGAGGGTTGCAACGGATTCTGGGTAACAGAACCTGGTCCGAGCCACACAAGTCACCCCATCTTGGATTCCCCTAGGTCTCTAGTTTTCAGAAATGCACAGGTTTGGTAGGTTTCCATAGGTGGCGGCTGAGCTACAAGCCAAAATCTACAGGTAGGCACTTTGCAAAAAACACCTCTGTTTTTTTTAAAAAATTTGGATGTGTCCACGTTGCCTTTTGGGGCGTTTCCTGTCACGGGTGCTAGGCCTACCCACACAAGTGAGGTATTATTTTTATCGGGAGACGTGGGGGAACGCTGGGTGGAAGGAAATTTGTGGCTCCTCTCAGATTCCAGAACTTTCTGCCACAGAAATGTGAGGAACATGTGTTTTTTTAGCCAAATATTGAGGGTTGCAACGGATTCTGGGTAACAGAACCTGGTCCGAGCCACACAAGTCACCCCATCTTAGATTCCCCTAGGTCTCTAGTTTTCAGAAATGCACAGGTTTGGTAGGTTTCCATAGGTGGCGGCTGAGCTAGAGACCAAAATCTACAGGTAGGCACTTTGCAAAAAACACCTCTGTTTTCTTTCAAAAAATTGGATGTGTCCACGTTGCGCTTTGGGGTGTTTCCTGTCGCGGGCGCTAGGCCTACCCACACAAGTGAGGTATCATTTTTATCGGGAGACGTGGGGGAACGCTGGGTGGAAGGAAATTTGTGGCTCCTCTCAGATTCCAGAACTTTCAGCCACAGGAATGTGAGGAACATGTGTTTTTTTAGCAAAATTTTGAGGTTTGCAAAGGATTCTGGGTAACAACCTGGTCCGAGCCACAAAAGTCACCCCATCTTGGATTCCCCTAGGTCTCTAGTTTTCAGAAATGCACAGGTTTGGTAGGTTTCTCTAGGTGGCGGCTGAGCTACAGGCCAAAATCTACAGGTAGGCACTTTGCAAAAAACACCTCTGTTTTTTTTCAAAAATTTGGATGTGTCCACGTTGCCTTTTGGGGCGTTTCCTGTCGCGGGTGCTAGGCCTACCCACACAAGTGAGGTATTATTTTTATCGGGAGACGTGGGGGAACGCTGGGTGGAAGGAAATTTGTGGCTCCTCTCAGATTCCAGAACTTTCTGCCACAGAAATGTGAGGAACATGTGTTTTTTTAGCCAAATTTTGAGGTTTGCAAAGGATTCTGGGTAATAGAACCTGGTCCTAGCCACACAAGTCACCCCATCTTGGATTCCCCTAGGTCTCTAGTTTTCAGACATGCACAGGTTTGGTAGGTTTCCCTAGGTGGCGGCTGAGCTAGAGACCAAAATCTACAGGTAGGCACTTTGCAAAAAACACCTCTGTTTTCTTTCAAAAATTTGGATGTGTCCACGTTGCGCTTTGGGGCGGTTCCTGTCGCGGGCGCTAGGCCTACCCACACAAGTGAGGTATCATTTTTATCGGGAGACGTGGGGGAACGTTGGGTGGAAGGAAATTTGTGGCTCCTCTCAGATTCCAGAACTTTCTGCCACAGAAATGTGAGAAACATGTGTTTTTTTAGCCAAATTGTCAGGTTTGCAAAGGATTCTGGGTAACAGAACCTGGTCCGAGCCACAGAAGTCACACCATCTTGGATTCCCCTAGGTCTCTAGTTTTCAGAAATGCACAGGTTTGGTAGGTTTCCCTAGGTGGCGGCTGAGCTACAAGCCAAAATCTACAGGTAGGCACTTTGCAAAAAACACCTCTGTTTTCTTTAAAAAAAATGGATGTGTCCATGTTGCGCTTTGTGGCGTTTCATGTCGCGGGCGCTAAGCCTACCCACACAAGTGAGGTATCATTTTTATCAGGAGATTTGGGGGAACGCTGGGTGGAAGGAAATTTGTGGCTACTCTCAGATTCCAGAACTTTCTGCCACAGAAATGTGAGGAACATGTGTTTTTTTAGCCAAATTTTGAGGTTTGCAAAGGATTCTGGGTAACAGAACCTGGTCCGAGCCACACAAGTCACCCCATCTTGGATTCCCCTCGATCTCTAGTTTGCAGAAATACACAGGTTTGGTATGTTTCCCTAGGTGCCGGCTGAGCTACAGGCCAAAATATACAGGTAGGCACTTTGCAAAAAACACCTCAGTTTTCTTTAAAAAATTTGGATTTGTCCATGTTGCGCTTTGGGGCGTTTCCTGTTGTGGGCGCTAGAACTACCCACACAAGTGAGGTATCATTTTTATCGGGAGACATGGGGGAACGCTGGGTGGAAGGAAATTTGTGGCTCCTCTCAGATTCCAGAACTTTCTGCCACAGAAATGTGAGGAACATGTGTTTTTTTAGCCAAATTTTGAGGTTTGCAACGGATTCTGGGTAGCAGAACCTGGTCCGAGCCACACAAGTCACCCCATCTTGGATTCCCCTAGGTCTCTAGTTTTCAGAAATGCACAGGTTTGGTAGGTTTCCCTAGGTGGCGGCTGAGCTACAGGCCAAAATCTACAGGTAGGCACTTTGCAAAAAACACCTCTGTTTTCTTTAAAAAAAATGGATGTGTCCATGTTGCGCTTTGTGGCGTTTCATGTCGCGGGCGCTAAGCCTACCCACACAAGTGAGGTATCATTTTTATCAGGAGATTTGGGGGAACGCTGGGTGGAAGGAAATTTGTGGCTACTCTCAGATTCCAGAACTTTCTGCCACAGAAATGTGAGGAACATGTGTTTTTTTAGCCAAATTTTGAGGTTTGCAAAGGATTCTGGGTAACAGAACCTGGTCCGAGCCACACAAGTCACCCCATCTTGGATTCCCCTCGATCTCTAGTTTGCAGAAATACACAGGTTTGGTATGTTTCCCTAGGTGCCGGCTGAGCTACAGGCCAAAATATACAGGTAGGCACTTTGCAAAAAACACCTCAGTTTTCTTTAAAAAATTTGGATTTGTCCATGTTGCGCTTTGGGGCGTTTCCTGTTGTGGGCGCTAGAACTACCCACACAAGTGAGGTATCATTTTTATCGGGAGACATGGGGGAACGCTGGGTGGAAGGAAATTTGTGGCTCCTCTCAGATTCCAGAACTTTCTGCCACAGAAATGTGAGGAACATGTGTTTTTTTAGCCAAATTTTGAGGTTTGCAACGGATTCTGGGTAGCAGAACCTGGTCCGAGCCACACAAGTCACCCCATCTTGGATTCCCCTAGGTCTCTAGTTTTCAGAAATGCACAGGTTTGGTAGGTTTCCCTAGGTGGCGGCTGAGCTACAGGCCAAAATCTACAGGTAGGCACTTTGCAAAAAACACCTCTGTTTTTTTTAAAAAATGTGGATGTGTCCACGTTGCCTTTTGGGGCGTTTCCTGTCGCGGGTGCTAGGCCTACCCACACAAGTGAGGTATTATTTTTATCGGGAGACGTGGGGGAACGCTGGGTGGAAGGAAATTTGTGGCTCCTCTCAGATTCCAGAACTTTCTGCCACAGAAATGTGAGGAACATGTGTTTTTTTAGCCAAATATTGAGGGTTGCAACGGATTCTGGGTAACAGAACCTGGTCCGAGCCACACAAGTCACCCCATCTTGGATTCCCCTAGGTCTCTAGTTTTCAGAAATGCACAGGTTTGGTAGGTTTCCATAGGTGGCGGCTGAGCTACAAGCCAAAATCTACAGGTAGGCACTTTGCAAAAAACACCTCTGTTTTTTTTAAAAAATTTGGATGTGTCCACGTTGCCTTTTGGGGCGTTTCCTGTCACGGGTGCTAGGCCTACCCACACAAGTGAGGTATTATTTTTATCGGGAGACGTGGGGGAACGCTGGGTGGAAGGAAATTTGTGGCTCCTCTCAGATTCCAGAACTTTCTGCCACAGAAATGTGAGGAACATGTGTTTTTTTAGCCAAATATTGAGGGTTGCAACGGATTCTGGGTAACAGAACCTGGTCCGAGCCACACAAGTCACCCCATCTTAGATTCCCCTAGGTCTCTAGTTTTCAGAAATGCACAGGTTTGGTAGGTTTCCATAGGTGGCGGCTGAGCTAGAGACCAAAATCTACAGGTAGGCACTTTGCAAAAAACACCTCTGTTTTCTTTCAAAAAATTGGATGTGTCCACGTTGCGCTTTGGGGTGTTTCCTGTCGCGGGCGCTAGGCCTACCCACACAAGTGAGGTATCATTTTTATCGGGAGACGTGGGGGAACGCTGGGTGGAAGGAAATTTGTGGCTCCTCTCAGATTCCAGAACTTTCAGCCACAGGAATGTGAGGAACATGTGTTTTTTTAGCAAAATTTTGAGGTTTGCAAAGGATTCTGGGTAACAACCTGGTCCGAGCCACAAAAGTCACCCCATCTTGGATTCCCCTAGGTCTCTAGTTTTCAGAAATGCACAGGTTTGGTAGGTTTCTCTAGGTGGCGGCTGAGCTACAGGCCAAAATCTACAGGTAGGCACTTTGCAAAAAACACCTCTGTTTTTTTTCAAAAATTTGGATGTGTCCACGTTGCCTTTTGGGGCGTTTCCTGTCGCGGGTGCTAGGCCTACCCACACAAGTGAGGTATTATTTTTATCGGGAGACGTGGGGGAACGCTGGGTGGAAGGAAATTTGTGGCTCCTCTCAGATTCCAGAACTTTCTGCCACAGAAATGTGAGGAACATGTGTTTTTTTAGCCAAATTTTGAGGTTTGCAAAGGATTCTGGGTAATAGAACCTGGTCCTAGCCACACAAGTCACCCCATCTTGGATTCCCCTAGGTCTCTAGTTTTCAGACATGCACAGGTTTGGTAGGTTTCCCTAGGTGGCGGCTGAGCTAGAGACCAAAATCTACAGGTAGGCACTTTGCAAAAAACACCTCTGTTTTCTTTCAAAAATTTGGATGTGTCCACGTTGCGCTTTGGGGCGGTTCCTGTCGCGGGCGCTAGGCCTACCCACACAAGTGAGGTATCATTTTTATCGGGAGACGTGGGGGAACGTTGGGTGGAAGGAAATTTGTGGCTCCTCTCAGATTCCAGAACTTTCTGCCACAGAAATGTGAGAAACATGTGTTTTTTTAGCCAAATTGTCAGGTTTGCAAAGGATTCTGGGTAACAGAACCTGGTCCGAGCCACAGAAGTCACACCATCTTGGATTCCCCTAGGTCTCTAGTTTTCAGAAATGCACAGGTTTGGTAGGTTTCCCTAGGTGGCGGCTGAGCTACAAGCCAAAATCTACAGGTAGGCACTTTGCAAAAAACACCTCTGTTTTCTTTAAAAAAAATGGATGTGTCCATGTTGCGCTTTGTGGCGTTTCATGTCGCGGGCGCTAAGCCTACCCACACAAGTGAGGTATCATTTTTATCAGGAGATTTGGGGGAACGCTGGGTGGAAGGAAATTTGTGGCTACTCTCAGATTCCAGAACTTTCTGCCACAGAAATGTGAGGAACATGTGTTTTTTTAGCCAAATTTTGAGGTTTGCAAAGGATTCTGGGTAACAGAACCTGGTCCGAGCCACACAAGTCACCCCATCTTGGATTCCCCTCGATCTCTAGTTTGCAGAAATACACAGGTTTGGTATGTTTCCCTAGGTGCCGGCTGAGCTACAGGCCAAAATATACAGGTAGGCACTTTGCAAAAAACACCTCAGTTTTCTTTAAAAAATTTGGATTTGTCCATGTTGCGCTTTGGGGCGTTTCCTGTTGTGGGCGCTAGAACTACCCACACAAGTGAGGTATCATTTTTATCGGGAGACATGGGGGAACGCTGGGTGGAAGGAAATTTGTGGCTCCTCTCAGATTCCAGAACTTTCTGCCACAGAAATGTGAGGAACATGTGTTTTTTTAGCCAAATTTTGAGGTTTGCAACGGATTCTGGGTAGCAGAACCTGGTCCGAGCCACACAAGTCACCCCATCTTGGATTCCCCTAGGTCTCTAGTTTTCAGAAATGCACAGGTTTGGTAGGTTTCCCTAGGTGGCGGCTGAGCTACAGGCTAAAATCTACAGGTAGGCACTTTGCAAAAAACACCTCTGTTTTTTTTCAAAAATTTTGATGTGTCCATGTTGCCTTTTGGGGCGTTTCCTGTCGCGGGTGCTAGGCCTACCCACACAAGTGAGGTATTATTTTTATCGGGAGACGTGGGGGAACGCTGGGTGGAAGGAAATTTGTGGCTCCTCTCAGATTCCAGAACTTTCTGCCACAGAAATGTGAGGAACATGTGTTTTTTTAGCCAAATATTGAGGGTTGCAACGGATTCTGGGTAACAGAACCTGGTCCGAGCCACACAAGTCACCTCATCTTGGATTCCCCTAGGTCTCTAGTTTTCAGAAATGCACAGGTTTGGGAGGTTTCCATAGGTGGCGGCTGAGCTACAAGCCAAAATCTACAGGTAGGCACTTTGCAAAAAACACCTCTGTTTTCTTTCAAAAAATTGGATGTGTCCACGTTGCGCTTTGGGGCGTTTCCTGTCGCGGGCGCTAGGCCTACCCACACAAGTGAGGTATCATTTTTATCGGGAGACGTGGGGGAACGCTGGGTGGAAGGAAATTTGTGGCTCCTCTCAGATTCCAGAACTTTCAGCCACAGGAATGTGAGGAACATGTGTTTTTTTAGCAAAATTTTGAGGTTTGCAAAGGATTGTGGGTAACAACCTCGTCCGAGCCACACAAGTCACCCCATCTTGGATTCCCCTAGGTCTCTAGTTTTCAGAAATGCACAGGTTTGGTAGGTTTCTCTAGGTGGCGGCTGAGCTACAGGCCAAAATCTACAGGTAGGCACTTTGCAAAAAACACCTCTGTTTTTTTTCAAAAATTTGGATGTGTCCACGTTGCCTTTTGGGGCGTTTCCTGTCGCGGGTGCTAGGCCTACCCACACAAGTGAGGTATTATTTTTATCGGGAGACGTGGGGGAACGCTGGGTGGAAGGAAATTTGTGGCTCCTCTAAGATTCCAGAACTTTCTGCCACAGAAATGTGAGGAACATGTGTTTTTTTAGCCAAATTTAGAGGTTTGCAAAGGATTCTGGGTAATAGAACCTGGTCCTAGCCACACAAGTCACCCCATCTTGGATTCCCCTAGGTCTCAAGTTTTCAGACATGCACAGGTTTGGTAGGTTTCCCTAGGTGGCGGCTGAGCTAGAGACCAAAATCTACAGGTAGGCACTTTGCAAAAAACACCTCTGTTTTCTTTCAAAAATTTGGATGTGTCCACGTTGCGCTTTGTGGCGGTTCCTGTCGCGGGCGCTAGGCCTACCCACACAAGTGAGGTATCATTTTTATCGGGAGACGTGGGGGAACGTTGGGTGGAAGGAAATTTGTGGCTCCTCTCAGATTCCAGATCTTTCTGCCACAAAAATGTGAGAAACATGTGTTTTTTTAGCCAAATTTTGAGGTTTGCAAAGGATTCTGGGTAACAACCTGGTCCGAGCCACACAAGTCACCCCATCTTGGATTCCCCTAGGTCTCTAGTTTTCAGAAATGCACAGGTTTGGTAGGTTTCCCTAGGTGGCGGCTGAGCTACAGGCCAAAATCTACAGGTAGGCACTTTGCAAAAAACACCTCTGTTTTTTTTCAAAAATTTGGATGTGTCCATGTTGCCTTTTGGGGCGTTTCCTGTCGCGGGTGCTAGGCCTACCCACACAAGTGAGGTATTATTTTTATCGGGAGACGTGGGGGAACGCTGGGTGGAAGGAAATTTGTGGCTCCTCTCAGATTCCAGAACTTTCTGCCACAGAAATGTGAGGAACATGTGTTTTTTTAGCCAAATTTTGAGGTTTGCAAAGGATTCTGGGTAATAGAACCTGGTCCTAGCCACACAAGTCACCCCATCTTGGATTCCCCTAGGTCTCTAGTTTTCAGACATGCACAGGTTTGGTAGGTTTCCCTAGGTGGCGGCTGAGCTAGAGACCAAAATCTACAGGTAGGCACTTTGCAAAAAACACCTCTGTTTTCTTTCAAAAATTTGGATGTGTCCACGTTGCGCTTTGGGGCGGTTCCTGTCGCGGGCGCTAGGCCTACCCACACAAGTGAGGTATCATTTTTATCGGGAGACGTGGGGGAACGTTGGGTGGAAGGAATTTGTGGCTCCTCTCAGATTCCAGAACTTTCTGCCACAGAAATGTGAGAAACATGTGTTTTTTTAGCCAAATTGTGAGGTTTGCAAAGGATTCTGGGTAACAGAACCTGGTCCGAGCCACAGAAGTCACACCATCTTGGATTCCCCTAGGTCTCTAGTTTTCAGAAATGCACAGGTTTGGTAGGTTTCCCTAGGTGGCGGCTGAGCAACAAGCCAAAATCTACAGGTAGGCACTTTGCAAAAAACACCTCTGTTTTCTTTAAAAAAAATGGATGTGTCCATGTTGCGCTTTGGGGCGTTTCATGTCGCGGGCGCTAAGCCTACCCATACAAGTGAGGTATCATTTTTATCAGGAGATTTGGGGGAACGCTGGGTGGAAGGAAATTTGGGGCTACTCTCAGATTCCAGAAGTTTCTGCCACAGAAATGTGAGGAACATGTGTTTTTTTAGCCAAATTTTGAGGTTTGCAAAGGATTCTGGGTAACAGAACCTGGTCCGAGCAACACAAGTCACCCCATCTTGGATTCCCCTAGATCTCTAGTTTGCAGAAATACACAGGTTTGGTATGTTTCCCTAGGTGCCGGCTGAGCTACAGGCCAAAATATACAGGTAAGCACTTTGCAAAAAACACCTCAGTTTTCTTTAAAAAATTTGGATTTGTCCATGTTGCGTTTTGGGGCGTTTCCTGTTGTGGGCGCTAAAACTACCCACACAAGTGAGGTATCATTTTTATTGGGAGACGTGGGGGAACGCTGGGTGGAAGGAAATTTGTGGCTCCTCTCAGATTCCAGAACTTTCTGCCACAGAAATGTGAGGAACATGTGTTTTTTTAGCCAAATTTTGAGGTTTGCAACGGTTTCTGGGTAACAGAACCTGGTCCGAGCCACACAAGTCACCCCATCTTGGATTCCCCTAGGTCTCTAGTTTTCAGAAATGCACAGGTTTGGTAGGTTTCCCTAGGTGGCGGCTGAGCTACAAGCCAAAATATACAGATAGGCACTTTGCAAAAAACACCTCAGTTTTCTTTAAAAAATTTGGATTTGTCCATGTTGCGCTTTGGGGCGTTTCCTGTTGTGGGCGCTAGAACTACCCACACAAGTGAGGTATCATTTTTATCGGGAGACATGGGGGAACGCTGGGTGGAAGGAAATTTGTGGCTCCTCTCAGATTCCAGAACTTTCTGCCACAGAAATGTGAGGAACATGTGTTTTTTTAGCCAAATTTTGAGGTTTGCAACGGATTCTGGGTAGCAGAACCTGGTCCGAGCCACACAAGTCACCCCATCTTGGATTCCCCTAGGTCTCTAGTTTTCAGAAATGCACAGGTTTGGTAGGTTTCCCTAGGTGGCGGCTGAGCTACAGGCCAAAATCTACAGGTAGGCACTTTGCAAAAAACACCTCTGTTTTCTTTTAAAAAATTGGATGTGTCCACGTTGCGCTTTGGGCCTTTTCTATCGCGGGCGCTAGGCCTACCCACACAAGTGAGGTATCATTTTTATCGGGAGACGTGGGGAAACGCTGGGTGGAAGGAAATTTGTGGCTCCTCTCAGATTCCAGAACTTTCTGCCACAGAAATGTGAGGAACATGTGTTTTATTAGCCAAATTTTGAGGTTTGCAAAGGATTCTGGGTAACAGAACCTGGTCCGAGCCACACAAGTCACCCCATCTTGGATTCCCCTAGGTCTCTAGTTTTTAGAAATGCACAGGTTTGGTAGGTTTCCCTAGGTGGCGGCTGAGCTAGAGGCCAAAATCTACAGATAGGCACTTTGCAAAAAACACCTCTGTTTATTTTCAAAAATTTGGATGTGTCCACGTTGCGCTTTGGGGCGTTTCCTGTCACGGGCGCTAGGCCTACCCACACAAGTGAGGTATTATTTTTATCGGGAGACGTGGGGGAACGCTGGGTGGAAGGAAATTTGTGGCTCCTCTCAGATTCCAGAACTTTCTGCCACAGAAATATGAGGAACATGTGTTTTTTTAGCCATTTTTTGAGGTTTGCAAAGGATTCTGGGTAACAGAACCTGGTCCGAGCCACACAAGTCACCCCATCTTGGATTCCCCTAGATCTCTAGTTTGCAGAAATGCACAGGTTTGGTAGGTTTCCCTAGGTGCCGGCTGAGCTACAGGCCAAAATATACAGGTAGGCACTTTGCAAAAAACACCTCAGTTTTGTTTAAAAAATTTGGATTTGTCCATGTTGCGCTTTGGGGCGTTTCCTGTTGTGGGCGCTAGAACTACCCACACAAGTGAGGTATCATTTTAATCGGGAGATGTGGGGGAACTCTAGGTGGAAGGAAATTTGTGGCTCCTCTCAGATTCCAGAACTTTCTGCCACAGAAATGTGAGGAACATGTGTTTTTTTAGCCAAATTTTGAGGTTTGCAAAGGATTCTGGGAAACAGAACCTAGTCCGAGCCACACAAGTCACCCCATCTTGGATTCCTCTAGGTCTCTAGTTTTCAGAAATGCACAGGTTTGGGAGGTGTCCCTAGGTGGCGGCTGAGCTAGAGGCCAAAATCTACAGGTAGGCACTTTGCAAAAAACACCTATGTTTTCTTTAAAAAATGTGGATGTGTCCACGTTGCGCTTTGGGGCGTTTCCTGTCGCGGGCACTAGGCCTACCCACACAAGTGAGGTATCATTTTTATCGGGAGATGTGGGGGAACGCTGGGTGGAAGGAAATTTGTGGCTCCTCTCAGATTCCAGAACTTTCAGCCACAGAAATGTGAGGAACATGTGTTTTTTTAGCCAAATTTTGAGGTTTGCAAAAGATTCTGGGTAACAACCTGGTCCGAGCCACACAAGTCACCCCATCTTGGATTCCCCTAGGTCTCTAGTTTTCAGAAATGCACAGGTTTGGTAGGTTTCCCTAGGTGGCGGCTGAGCTACAGGCCAAAATCTACAGGTAGGCACTTTGCAAAAAACACCTCTGTTTTTTTTCAAAAATTTGGATGTGTCCACGTTGCCTTTTGGGGCGTTTCCTGTCGCGGGTGCTAGGCCTACCCACACAAGTGAGGTATTATTTTTATCGGGAGACGTGGGGGAACGCTGGGTGGAAGGAAATTTGTGGCTCCTCTCAGATTCCAGAACTTTCTGCCACAGAAATGTGAGGAACATGTGTTTTTTTAGCCAAATATTGAGGGTTGCAACGGATTCTGGGTAACAGAACCTGGTCCGAGCCACACAAGTCACCCCATCTTGGATTCCCCTAGGTCTCTAGTTTTCAGAAATGCACAGGTTTGGTAGGTTTCCATAGGTGGCGGCTGAGCTACAAGCCAAAATCTACAGGTAGGCACTTTGCAAAAAACACCTCTGTTTTTAAAAAAAAATTTGGATGTGTCCACGTTGCCTTTTGGGGCGTTTCCTGTCACGGGTGCTAGGCCTACCCACACAAGTGAGGTATTATTTTTATCGGGAGACGTGGGGGAACGCTGGGTGGAAGGAAATTTGTGGCTCCTCTCAGATTCCAGAACTTTCTGCCACAGAAATGTGAGGAACATGTGTTTTTTTAGCCAAATATTGAGGGTTGCAACGGATTCTGGGTAACAGAACCTGGTCCGAGCCACACAAGTCACCCCATCTTGGATTCCCCTAGGTCTCTAGTTTTCAGAAATGCACAGGTTTGGTAGGTTTCCATAGGTGGCGGTTGAGCTAGAAGCCAAAATCTACAGGTAGGCACTTTGCAAAAAACACCTCTGTTTTCTTTCAAAAAATTGGATGTGTCCGCGTTGCGCTTTGGGGTGTTTCCTGTCGCGGGCGCTAGGCCTACCCACACAAGTGAGGTATCATTTTTATCGGGAGACGTGGGGGAACGCTGGGTGGAAGGAAATTTGTGGCTCCTCTCAGATTCCAGAACTTTCAGCCACAGGAATGTGAGGAACATGTGTTTTTTTAGCAAAATTTTGAGGTTTGCAAAGGATTCTGGGTAACAACCTGGTCCGAGCCACACAAGTCACCCCATCTTGGATTCCCCTAGGTCTCTAGTTTTCAGAAATGCACAGGTTTGGTAGGTTTCTCTAGGTGGCGGCTGAGCTACAGGCCAAAATCTACAGGTAGGCACTTTGCAAAAAACACCTCTGTTTTTTTTCAAAAATTTGGATGTGTCCACTTTGCCTTTTGGGGCGTTTCCTGTCGCGGGTGCTAGGCCTACCCTCACAAGTGAGGTATTATTTTTATCGGGAGACGTGGGGGAACGCTGGGTGGAAGGAAATTTGTGGCTCCTCTAAGATTCCAGAACTTTCTGCCACAGAAATGTGAGGAACATGTGTTTTTTTAGCCAAATTTAGAGGTTTGCAAAGGATTCTGGGTAATAGAACCTGGTCCTAGCCACACAAGTCACCCCATCTTGGATTCCCCTAGGTCTCTAGTTTTCAGACATGCACAGGTTTGGTAGGTTTCCCTAGGTGGCGGCTGAGCTAGAGACCAAAATCTACAGGTAGCCACTTTGCAAAAAACACCTCTGTTTTCTTTAAAAAATGTGGATGTGTCCACGTTGCGCTTTGTGGCGGTTCCTGTCGCGGGCGCTAGGCCTACCCACACAAGTGAGGTATCATTTTTATCGGGAGACGTGGGGAAACGTTGGGTGGAAGGAAATTTGTGGCTCCTCTCAGATTCCAGAACTTTCTGCCACAAAAATGTGAGAAACATGTGTTTTTTTAGCCAAATTTTGAGGTTTGCAAAGGATTCTGGGTAACAACCTGGTCCGAGCCACACAAGTCACCCCATCTTGGATTCCCCTATGTCTCTAGTTTTCAGAAATGCACAGGTTTGGTAGGTTTCCCTAGGTGGCGGCTGAGCTACAGGCCAAAATCTACAGGTAGGCACTTTGCAAAAAACACCTCTGTTTTTTTTCAAAAATTTGGATGTGTCCATGTTGCCTTTTGGGGCGTTTCCTGTCGCGGGTGCTAGGCCTACCCACACAAGTGAGGTATTATTTTTATCGGGAGACGTGGGGGAACGCTGGGTGGAAGGAAATTTGTGGCTCCTCTCAGATTCCAGAACTTTCTGCCACAGAAATGTGAGGAACATGTGTTTTTTTAGCCAAATTTTGAGGTTTGCAAAGGATTCTGGGTAATAGAACCTGGTCTTAGCCACACAAGTCACCCCATCTTGGATTCCCCTAGGTCTCTAGTTTTCAGACATGCACAGGTTTGGTAGGTTTCCCTAGGTGGCGGCTGAGCTAGAGACCAAAATCTACAGGTAGGCACTTTGCAAAAAACACCTCTGTTTTCTTTAAAAAATTTGGATGTGTCCACGTTGCGCTTTGGGGCGGTTCCTGTCGCGGGCGCTAGGCCTACCCACACAAGTGAGGTATCATTTTTATCGGGAGACGTGGGGGAACGTTGGGTGGAAGGAAATTTGTGGCTCCTCTCAGATTCCAGAACTTTCTGCCACAGAAATGTGAGAAACATGTGTTTTTTTAGCCAAATTGTGAGGTTTGCAAAGGATTCTGGGTAACAGAACCTGGTCCGAGCCACAGAAGTCACACCATCTTGGATTCCCCTAGGTCTCTAGTTTTCAGAAATGCACAGGTTTGGTAGGTTTCCCTAGGTGGCGGCTGAGCTACAAGCCAAAATCTACAGGTAGGCACTTTGCAAAAAACACCTCTGTTTTCTTTTAAAAAAATGGATGTGTCCATGTTGCGCTTTGGGGCGTTTCATGTCGCGGGCGCTAAGCCTACCCACACAAGTGAGGTATCATTTTTATCAGGAGATTTGGGGGAACGCTGGGTGGAAGGAAATTTGTGGCTACTCTCAGATTCCAGAACTTTCTGCCACAGAAATTTGAGGAACATGTGTTTTTTTAGCCAAATTTTGAGGTTTGCAAAGGATTCTGGGTAACAGAACCTGGTCCGAGCCACACAAGTCACCCCATCTTGGATTCCCCTAGATCTCTAGTTTGCAGAAATACACAGGTTTGGTATGTTTCCCTAGGTGCCGGCTGAGCTACAGGCCAAAATATACAGGTAGGCACTTTGCAAAAAACACCTCAGTTTTCTTTAAAAAATTTGGATTTGTCCATGTTGCGCTTTGGGGCGTTTCCTGTTGTGGGCGCTAGAACTACCCACACAAGTGAGGTATCATTTTTATCGGGAGACATGGGGGAACGCTGGGTGGAAGGAAATTTGTGGCTCCTCTCAGATTCCAGAACTTTCTGCCACAGAAATGTGAGGAACATGGGTTTTTTTAGCCAAATTTTGAGGTTTGCAACGGATTCTGGGTAGCAGAACCTGGTCCGAGCCACACAAGTCACCCCATCTTGGATTCCCCTAGGTCTCTAGTTTTCAGAAATGCACAGGTTTGGTAAGTTTCCCTAGGTGGCGGCTGAGCTACAGGCTAAAATCTACAGGTAGGCACTTTGCAAAAAACACCTCTGGTTTTTTTCAAAAATTTTGATGTGTCCACGTTGCCTTTTGGGGCGTTTCCTGTCGCGGGTGCTAGGCCTACCCACACAAGTGAGGTATTATTTTTATCGGGAGACGTGGGGGAACGCTGGGTGGAAGGAAATTTGTGGCTCCTCTCAGATTCCAGAACTTTCTGCCACAGAAATGTGAGGAACATGTGTTTTTTTAGCCAAATATTGAGGGTTGCAACGGATTCTGGGTAACAGAACCTGGTCCGAGCCACACAAGTCACCCCATCTTGGATTCCCCTAGGTCTCTAGTTTTCAGAAATGCACAGGTTTGGTAGGTTTCCATAGGTGGCGGCTGAGCTACAAGCCAAAATCTACAGGTAGGCACTTTGCAAAAAACACCTCTGTTTTCTTTCAAAAAATTGGATGTGTCCACGTTGCGCTTTGGGGCGTTTCCTGTCGCGGGCGCTAGGCCTACCCACACAAGTGAGGTATCATTTTTATCGGGAGACGTGGGGGAACGCTGGGTGGAAGGAAATTTGTGGCTCCTCTCAGATTCCAGAACTTTCAGCCACAGGAATGTGAGGAACATGTGTTTTTTTAGCAAAATTTTGAGGTTTGCAAAGGATTCTGGGTAACAACCTGGTCCGAGCCACACAAGTCACCCCATCTTGGATTCCCCTAGGTCTCTAGTTTTCAGAAATGCACAGGTTTGGTAGGTTTCTCTAGGTGGCGGCTGAGCTACAGGCCAAAATCTACAGGTAGGCACTTTGCAAAAAACACCTCTGTTTTTTTTCAAAAATTTGGATGTGTCCACGTTGCCTTTTGGGGCATTTCCTGTCGCGGGTGCTAGGCCTACCCACACAAGTGAGGTATTATTTTTATCGGGAGACGTGGGGGAACGCTGGGTGGAAGGAAATTTGTGGCTCCTCTAAGATTCCAGAACTTTCTGCCACAGAAATGTGAGGAACATGTGTTTTTTTAGCCAAATTTAGAGGTTTGCAAAGGATTCTGGGTAATAGAACCTGGTCCTAGCCACACAAGTCACCCCATCTTGGATTCCCCTAGGTCTCTAGTTTTCAGACATGCACAGGTTTGGTAGGTTTCCCTAGGTGGCGGCTGAGCTAGAGACCAAAATCTACAGGTAGGCACTTTGCAAAAAACACCTCTGTTTTCTTTAAAAAATTTGGATGTGTCCACGTTGCGCTTTGTGGCGGTTCCTGTCGCGGGCGCTAGGCCTACCCACACAAGTGAGGTATCATTTTTATCGGGAGACGTGGGGAAACGTTGGGTGGAAGGAAATTTGTGGCTCCTCTCAGATTCCAGAACTTTCTGCCACAAAAATGTGAGAAACATGTGTTTTTTTAGCCAAATTTTGAGGTTTGCAAAGGATTCTGGGTAACAACCTGGTCCGAGCCACACAAGTCACCCCATCTTGGATTCCCCTATGTCTCTAGTTTTCAGAAATGCACAGGTTTGGTAGGTTTCCCTAGGTGGCGGCTGAGCTACAGGCCAAAATCTACAGGTAGGCACTTTGCAAAAAACACCTCTGTTTTTTTTCAAAAATTTGGATGTGTCCATGTTGCCTTTTGGGGCGTTTCCTGTCGCGGGTGCTAGGCCTACCCACACAAGTGAGGTATTATTTTTATCGGGAGACGTGGGGGAACGCTGGGTGGAAGGAAATTTGTGGCTCCTCTCAGATTCCAGAACTTTCTGCCACAGAAATGTGAGGAACATGTGTTTTTTTAGCCAAATTTTGAGGTTTGCAAAGGATTCTGGGTAATAGAACCTGGTCTTAGCCACACAAGTCACCCCATCTTGGATTCCCCTAGGTCTCTAGTTTTCAGACATGCACAGGTTTGGTAGGTTTCCCTAGGTGGCGGCTGAGCTAGAGACCAAAATCTACAGGTAGGCACTTTGCAAAAAACACCTCTGTTTTCTTTCAAAAATTTGGATGTGTCCACGTTGCGCTTTGGGGCGGTTCCTGTCGCGGGCGCTAGGCCTACCCACACAAGTGAGGTATCATTTTTATCGGGAGACGTGGGGGAACGTTGGGTGGAAGGAAATTTGTGGCTCCTCTCAGATTCCAGAACTTTCTGCCACAGAAATGTGAGAAACATGTGTTTTTTTAGCCAAATTGTGAGGTTTGCAAAGGATTCTGGGTAACAGAACCTGGTCCGAGCCACAGAAGTCACACCATCTTGGATTCCCCTAGGTCTCTAGTTTTCAGAAATGCACAGGTTTGGTAGGTTTCCCTAGGTGGCGGCTGAGCTAGAGACCAAAATCTACAGGTAGGCACTTTGCAAAAAACACCTCTGTTTTCTTTAAAAAATTTGGATGTGTCCACGTTGCGCTTTGTGGCGGTTCCTGTCGCGGGCGCTAGGCCTACCCACACAAGTGAGGTATCATTTTTATCGGGAGACGTGGGGAAACGTTGGGTGGAAGGAAATTTGTGGCTCCTCTCAGATTCCAGAACTTTCTGCCACAAAAATGTGAGAAACATGTGTTTTTTTAGCCAAATTTTGAGGTTTGCAAAGGATTCTGGGTAACAACCTGGTCCGAGCCACACAAGTCACCCCATCTTGGATTCCCCTATGTCTCTAGTTTTCAGAAATGCACAGGTTTGGTAGGTTTCCCTAGGTGGCGGCTGAGCTACAGGCCAAAATCTACAGGTAGGCACTTTGCAAAAAACACCTCTGTTTTTTTTCAAAAATTTGGATGTGTCCATGTTGCCTTTTGGGGCGTTTCCTGTCGCGGGTGCTAGGCCTACCCACACAAGTGAGGTATTATTTTTATCGGGAGACGTGGGGGAACGCTGGGTGGAAGGAAATTTGTGGCTCCTCTCAGATTCCAGAACTTTCTGCCACAGAAATGTGAGGAACATGTGTTTTTTTAGCCAAATTTTGAGGTTTGCAAAGGATTCTGGGTAATAGAACCTGGTCTTAGCCACAAAAGTCACCCCATCTTGGATTCCCCTAGGTCTCTAGTTTTCAGACATGCACAGGTTTGGTAGGTTTCCCTAGGTGGCGGCTGAGCTAGAGACCAAAATCTACAGGTAGGCACTTTGCAAAAAACACCTCTGTTTTCTTTCAAAAATTTGGATGTGTCCACGTTGCGCTTTGGGGCGGTTCCTGTCGCGGGCGCTAGGCCTACCCACACAAGTGAGGTATCATTTTTATCGGGAGACGTGGGGGAACGTTGGGTGGAAGGAAATTTGTGGCTCCTCTCAGATTCCAGAACTTTCTGCCACAGAAATGTGAGAAACATGTGTTTTTTTAGCCAAATTGTGAGGTTTGCAAAGGATTCTGGGTAACAGAACCTGGTCCGAGCCACAGAAGTCACACCATCTTGGATTCCCCTAGGTCTCTAGTTTTCAGAAATGCACAGGTTTGGTAGGTTTCCCTAGGTGGCGGCTGAGCTACAAGCCAAAATCTACAGGTAGGCACTTTGCAAAAAACACCTCTGTTTTCTTTAAAAAAAATGGATGTGTCCATGTTGCGCTTTGGGGCGTTTCATGTCGCGGGCGCTAAGCCTACCCACACAAGTGAGGTATCATTTTTATCAGGAGATTTGGGGGAACGCTGGGTGGAAGGAAATTTGTGGCTACTCTCAGATTCCAGAACTTTCTGCCACAGAAATGTGAGGAACATGTGTTTTTTTAGCCAAATTTTGAGGTTTGCAAAGGATTCTGGGTAACAGAACCTGGTCCGAGCCACACAAGTCACCCCATCTTGGATTCCCCTAGATCTCTAGTTTGCAGAAATACACAGGTTTGGTATGTTTCCCTAGGTGCCGGCTGAGCTACAGGCCAAAATATACAGGTAGGCACTTTGCAAAAAACACCTCAGTTTTCTTTAAAAAATTTGGATTTGTCCATGTTGCGCTTTGGGGCGTTTCCTGTTGTGGGCGCTAGAACTACCCACACAAGTGAGGTATCATTTTTATCGGGAGACATGGGGGAACGCTGGGTGGAAGGAAATTTGTGGCTCCTCTCAGATTCCAGAACTTTCTGCCACAGAAATGTGAGGAACATGTGTTTTTTTAGCCAAATTTTGAGGTTTGCAACGGATTCTGGGTAGCAGAACCTGGTCCGAGCCACACAAGTCACCCCATCTTGGATTCCCCTAGGTCTCTAGTTTTCAGAAATGCACAGGTTTGGTAAGTTTCCCTAGGTGGCGGCTGAGCTACAGGCTAAAATCTACAGGTAGGCACTTTGCAAAAAACACCTCTGTTTTTTTTCAAAAATTTTGATGTGTCCACGTTGCCTTTTGGGGCGTTTCCTGTCGCGGGTGCTAGGCCTACCCACACAAGTGAGGTATTATTTTTATCGGGAGACGTGGGGGAACGCTGGGTGGAAGGAAATTTGTGGCTCCTCTCAGATTCCAGAACTTTCTGCCACAGAAATGTGAGGAACATGTGTTTTTTTAGCCAAATATTGAGGGTTGCAACGGATTCTGGGTAACAGAACCTGGTCCGAGCCACACAAATCACCCCATCTTGGATTCCCCTAGGTCTCTAGTTTTCAGAAATGCACAGGTTTGGTAGGTTTCCATAGGTGGCGGCTGAGCTACAAGCCAAAATCTACAGGTAGGCACTTTGCAAAAAACACCTCTGTTTTCTTTCAAAAAATTGGATGTGTCCATGTTGCCTTTTGGGGCGTTTCCTGTCGCGGGTGCTAGGCCTACCCACTCAAGTGAGGTATCATTTTTATCGGGAGACGTGGGGGAACGCTGGGTGGAAGGAAATTTGTGGCTCCTCTCAGATTCCAGAACTTTCAGCCACAGGAATGTGAGGAACATGTGTTTTTTTAGCAAAATTTTGAGGTTTGCAAAGGATTCTGGGTAACAACCTCGTCCGAGCCACACAAGTCACCCCATCTTGGATTCCCCTAGGTCTCTAGTTTTCAGAAATGCACAGGTTTGGTAGGTTTCTCTAGGTGGCGGCTGAGCTACAGGCCAAAATCTACAGGTAGGCACTTTGCAAAAAACACCTCTGTTTTTTTTCAAAAATTTGGATGTGTCCACGTTGCCTTTTGGGGCGTTTCCTGTCGCGGGTGCTAGGCCTACCCACACAAGTGAGGTATTATTTTTATCGGGAGACGTGGGGGAACGCTGGGTGGAAGGAAATTTGTGGCTCCTCTAAGATTCCAGAACTTTCTGCCACAGAAATGTGAGGAACATGTGTTTTTTTAGCCAAATTTAGAGGTTTGCAAAGGATTCTGGGTAATAGAACCTGGTCCTAGCCACACAAGTCACCCCATCTTGGATTCCCCTAGGTCTCTAGTTTTCAGACATGCACAGGTTTGGTAGGTTTCCCTAGGTGGCGGCTGAGCTAGAGACCAAAATCTACAGGTAGGCACTTTGCAAAAAACACCTCTGTTTTCTTTCAAAAATTTGGATGTGTCCACGTTGCGCTTTGGGGCGGTTCCTGTCGCGGGCGCTAGGCGTACCCACACAAGTGAGGTATCATTTTTATCGGGAGACGTGGGGGAACGTTGGGTGGAAGGAAATTTGTGGCTCCTCTCAGATTCCAGAACTTTCTGCCACAGAAATGTGAGAAACATGTGTTTTTTTAGCCAAATTGTCAGGTTTGCAAAGGATTCTGGGTAACAGAACCTGGTCCGAGCCACAGAAGTCACACCATCTTGGATTCCCCTAGGTCTCTAGTTTTCAGAAATGCACAGGTTTGGTAGGTTTCCCTAGGTGGCGGCTGAGCTACAAGCCAAAATCTACAGGTAGGCACTTTGCAAAAAACACCTCTGTTTTCTTTAAAAAAAATGGATGTGTCCATGTTGCGCTTTGTGGCGTTTCATGTCGCGGGCGCTAAGCCTACCCACACAAGTGAGGTATCATTTTTATCAGGAGATTTGGGGGAACGCTGGGTGGAAGGAAATTTGTGGCTACTCTCAGATTCCAGAACTTTCTGCCACAGAAATGTGAGGAACATGTGTTTTTTTAGCCAAATTTTGAGGTTTGCAAAGGATTCTGGGTAACAGAACCTGGTCCGAGCCACACAAGTCACCCCATCTTGGATTCCCCCCGATCTCTAGTTTGCAGAAATACACAGGTTTGGTATGTTTCCCTAGGTGCCGGCTGAGCTACAGGCCAAAATATACAGGTAGGCACTTTGCAAAAAACACCTCAGTTTTCTTTAAAAAATTTGGATTTGTCCATGTTGCGCTTTGGGGCGTTTCCTGTTGTGGGCGCTAGAACTACCCACACAAGTGAGGTATCATTTTTATCGGGAGACATGGGGGAACGCTGGGTGGAAGGAAATTTGTGGCTCCTCTCAGATTCCAGAACTTTCTGCCACAGAAATGTGAGGAACATGTGTTTTTTTAGCCAAATTTTGAGGTTTGCAACGGATTCTGGGTAGCAGAACCTGGTCCGAGCCACACAAGTCACCCCATCTTGGATTCCCCTAGGTCTCTAGTTTTCAGAAATGCACAGGTTTGGTAGGTTTCCCTAGGTGGCGGCTGAGCTACAGGCTAAAATCTACAGGTAGGCACTTTGCAAAAAACACCTCTGTTTTTTTTCAAAAATTTTGATGTGTCCACGTTGCCTTTTGGGGCGTTTCCTGTCGCGGGTGCTAGGCCTACCCACACAAGTGAGGTATTATTTTTATCGGGAGACGTGGGGGAACGCTGGGTGGAAGGAAATTTGTGGCTCCTCTCAGATTCCAGAACTTTCTGCCACAGAAATGTGAGGAACATGTGTTTTTTTAGCCAAATATTGAGGGTTGCAACGGATTCTGGGTAACAGAACCTGGTCCGAGCCACACAAGTCACCTCATCTTGGATTCCCCTAGGTCTCTAGTTTTCAGAAATGCACAGGTTTGGGAGGTTTCCATAGGTGGCGGCTGAGCTACAAGCCAAAATCTACAGGTAGGCACTTTGCAAAAAACACCTCTGTTTTCTTTCAAAAAATTGGATGTGTCCACGTTGCGCTTTGGGGCGTTTCCTGTCGCGGGCGCTAGGCCTACCCACACAAGTGAGGTATCATTTTTATCGGGAGACGTGGGGGAACGCTGGGTGGAAGGAAATTTGTGGCTCCTCTCAGATTCCAGAACTTTCAGCCACAGGAATGTGAGGAACATGTGTTTTTTTAGCAAAATTTTGAGGTTTGCAAAGGATTGTGGGTAACAACCTCGTCCGAGCCACACAAGTCACCCCATCTTGGATTCCCCTAGGTCTCTAGTTTTCAGAAATGCACAGGTTTGGTAGGTTTCTCTAGGTGGCGGCTGAGCTACAGGCCAAAATCTACAGGTAGGCACTTTGCAAAAAACACCTCTGTTTTTTTTCAAAAATTTGGATGTGTCCACGTTGCCTTTTGGGGCGTTTCCTGTCGCGGGTGCTAGGCCTACCCACACAAGTGAGGTATTATTTTTATCGGGAGACGTGGGGGAACGCTGGGTGGAAGGAAATTTGTGGCTCCTCTAAGATTCCAGAACTTTCTGCCATAGAAATGTGAGGAACATGTGTTTTTTTAGCCAAATTTTGAGGTTTGCAAAGGATTCTGGGTAATAGAACCTGGTCCTAGCCACACAAGTCACCCCATCTTGGATTCCCCTAGGTCTCAAGTTTTCAGACATGCACAGGTTTGGTAGGTTTCCCTAGGTGGCGGCTGAGCTAGAGACCAAAATCTACAGGTAGGCACTTTGCAAAAAACACCTCTGTTTTCTTTCAAAAATTTGGATGTGTCCACGTTGCGCTTTGTGGCGGTTCCTGTCGCGGGCGCTAGGCCTACCCACACAAGTGAGGTATCATTTTTATCGGGAGACGTGGGGGAACGTTGGGTGGAAGGAAATTTGTGGCTCCTCTCAGATTCCAGATCTTTCTGCCACAAAAATGTGAGAAACATGTGTTTTTTTAGCCAAATTTTGAGGTTTGCAAAGGATTCTGGGTAACAACCTGGTCCGAGCCACACAAGTCACCCCATCTTGGATTCCCCTAGGTCTCTAGTTTTCAGAAATGCACAGGTTTGGTAGGTTTCCCTAGGTGGCGGCTGAGCTACAGGCCAAAATCTACAGGTAGGCACTTTGCAAAAAACACCTCTGTTTTTTTTCAAAAATTTGGATGTGTCCATGTTGCCTTTTGGGGCGTTTCCTGTCGCGGGTGCTAGGCCTACCCACACAAGTGAGGTATTATTTTTATCGGGAGACGTGGGGGAACGCTGGGTGGAAGGAAATTTGTGGCTCCTCTCAGATTCCAGAACTTTCTGCCACAGAAATGTGAGGAACATGTGTTTTTTTAGCCAAATTTTGAGGTTTGCAAAGGATTCTGGGTAATAGAACCTGGTCCTAGCCACACAAGTCACCCCATCTTGGATTCCCCTAGGTCTCTAGTTTTCAGACATGCACAGGTTTGGTAGGTTTCCCTAGGTGGCGGCTGAGCTAGAGACCAAAATCTACAGGTAGGCACTTTGCAAAAAACACCTCTGTTTTCTTTCAAAAATTTGGATGTGTCCACGTTGCGCTTTGGGGCGGTTCCTGTCGCGGGCGCTAGGCCTACCCACACAAGTGAGGTATCATTTTTATCGGGAGACGTGGGGGAACGTTGGGTGGAAGGAATTTGTGGCTCCTCTCAGATTCCAGAACTTTCTGCCACAGAAATGTGAGAAACATGTGTTTTTTTAGCCAAATTGTGAGGTTTGCAAAGGATTCTGGGTAACAGAACCTGGTCCGAGCCACAGAAGTCACACCATCTTGGATTCCCCTAGGTCTCTAGTTTTCAGAAATGCACAGGTTTGGTAGGTTTCCCTAGGTGGCGGCTGAGCAACAAGCCAAAATCTACAGGTAGGCACTTTGCAAAAAACACCTCTGTTTTCTTTAAAAAAAATGGATGTGTCCATGTTGCGCTTTGGGGCGTTTCATGTCGCGGGCGCTAAGCCTACCCATACAAGTGAGGTATCATTTTTATCAGGAGATTTGGGGGAACGCTGGGTGGAAGGAAATTTGGGGCTACTCTCAGATTCCAGAAGTTTCTGCCACAGAAATGTGAGGAACATGTGTTTTTTTAGCCAAATTTTGAGGTTTGCAAAGGATTCTGGGTAACAGAACCTGGTCCGAGCAACACAAGTCACCCCATCTTGGATTCCCCTAGATCTCTAGTTTGCAGAAATACACAGGTTTGGTATGTTTCCCTAGGTGCCGGCTGAGCTACAGGCCAAAATATACAGGTAAGCACTTTGCAAAAAACACCTCAGTTTTCTTTAAAAAATTTGGATTTGTCCATGTTGCGTTTTGGGGCGTTTCCTGTTGTGGGCGCTAAAACTACCCACACAAGTGAGGTATCATTTTTATTGGGAGACGTGGGGGAACGCTGGGTGGAAGGAAATTTGTGGCTCCTCTCAGATTCCAGAACTTTCTGCCACAGAAATGTGAGGAACATGTGTTTTTTTAGCCAAATTTTGAGGTTTGCAACGGTTTCTGGGTAACAGAACCTGGTCCGAGCCACACAAGTCACCCCATCTTGGATTCCCCTAGGTCTCTAGTTTTCAGAAATGCACAGGTTTGGTAGGTTTCCCTAGGTGGCGGCTGAGCTACAAGCCAAAATATACAGATAGGCACTTTGCAAAAAACACCTCAGTTTTCTTTAAAAAATTTGGATTTGTCCATGTTGCGCTTTGGGGCGTTTCCTGTTGTGGGCGCTAGAACTACCCACACAAGTGAGGTATCATTTTTATCGGGAGACATGGGGGAACGCTGGGTGGAAGGAAATTTGTGGCTCCTCTCAGATTCCAGAACTTTCTGCCACAGAAATGTGAGGAACATGTGTTTTTTTAGCCAAATTTTGAGGTTTGCAACGGATTCTGGGTAGCAGAACCTGGTCCGAGCCACACAAGTCACCCCATCTTGGATTCCCCTAGGTCTCTAGTTTTCAGAAATGCACAGGTTTGGTAGGTTTCCCTAGGTGGCGGCTGAGCTACAGGCCAAAATCTACAGGTAGGCACTTTGCAAAAAACACCTCTGTTTTCTTTTAAAAAATTGGATGTGTCCACGTTGCGCTTTGGGCCTTTTCTATCGCGGGCGCTAGGCCTACCCACACAAGTGAGGTATCATTTTTATCGGGAGACGTGGGGAAACGCTGGGTGGAAGGAAATTTGTGGCTCCTCTCAGATTCCAGAACTTTCTGCCACAGAAATGTGAGGAACATGTGTTTTATTAGCCAAATTTTGAGGTTTGCAAAGGATTCTGGGTAACAGAACCTGGTCCGAGCCACACAAGTCACCCCATCTTGGATTCCCCTAGGTCTCTAGTTTTTAGAAATGCACAGGTTTGGTAGGTTTCCCTAGGTGGCGGCTGAGCTAGAGGCCAAAATCTACAGATAGGCACTTTGCAAAAAACACCTCTGTTTATTTTCAAAAATTTGGATGTGTCCACGTTGCGCTTTGGGGCGTTTCCTGTCACGGGCGCTAGGCCTACCCACACAAGTGAGGTATTATTTTTATCGGGAGACGTGGGGGAACGCTGGGTGGAAGGAAATTTGTGGCTCCTCTCAGATTCCAGAACTTTCTGCCACAGAAATATGAGGAACATGTGTTTTTTTAGCCAAATTTTGAGGTTTGCAAAGGATTCTGGGTAACAGAACCTGGTCCGAGCCACACAAGTCACCCCATCTTGGATTCCCCTAGATCTCTAGTTTGCAGAAATGCACAGGTTTGGTAGGTTTCCCTAGGTGCCGGCTGAGCTACAGGCCAAAATATACAGGTAGGCACTTTGCAAAAAACACCTCAGTTTTGTTTAAAAAATTTGGATTTGTCCATGTTGCGCTTTGGGGCGTTTCCTGTTGTGGGCGCTAGATCTACCCACACAAGTGAGGTATCATTTTAATCGGGAGATGTGGGGGAACTCTAGGTGGAAGGAAATTTGTGGCTCCTCTCAGATTCCAGAACTTTCTGCCACAGAAATGTGAGGAACATGTGTTTTTTTAGCCAAATTTTGAGGTTTGCAAAGGATTCTGGGAAACAGAACCTAGTCCGAGCCACACAAGTCACCCCATCTTGGATTCCTCTAGGTCTCTAGTTTTCAGAAATGCACAGGTTTGGGAGGTGTCCCTAGGTGGCGGCTGAGCTAGAGGCCAAAATCTACAGGTAGGCACTTTGCAAAAAACACCTATGTTTTCTTTAAAAAATGTGGATGTGTCCACGTTGCGCTTTGGGGCGTTTCCTGTCGCGGGCACTAGGCCTACCCACACAAGTGAGGTATCATTTTTATCGGGAGATGTGGGGGAACGCTGGGTGGAAGGAAATTTGTGGCTCCTCTCAGATTCCAGAACTTTCTGCCACAGAAATGTGAGGAACATGTGTTTTTTTAGCCAAATTTTGAGGTTTGCAAAAGATTCTGGGTAACAACCTGGTCCGAGCCACACAAGTCACCCCATCTTGGATTCCCCTAGGTCTCTAGTTTTCAGAAATGCACAGGTTTGGTAGGTTTCCCTAGGTGGCGGCTGAGCTACAGGCCAAAATCTACAGGTAGGCACTTTGCAAAAAACACCTCTGTTTTTTTTCAAAAATTTGGATGTGTCCACGTTGCCTTTTGGGGCGTTTCCTGTCGCGGGTGCTAGGCCTACCCACACAAGTGAGGTATTATTTTTATCGGGAGACGTGGGGGAACGCTGGGTGGAAGGAAATTTGTGGCTCCTCTCAGATTCCAGAACTTTCTGCCACAGAAATGTGAGGAACATGTGTTTTTTTAGCCAAATATTGAGGGTTGCAACGGATTCTGGGTAACAGAACCTGGTCCGAGCCACACAAGTCACCCCATCTTGGATTCCCCTAGGTCTCTAGTTTTCAGAAATGCACAGGTTTGGTAGGTTTCCCTAGGTGGCGGCTGAGCTACAGGCCAAAATCTACAGGTAGGCACTTTGCAAAAAACACCTCTGTTTTCTTTTAAAAAATTGGATGTGTCCACGTTGCGCTTTGGGCCTTTTCTATCGCGGGCGCTAGGCCTACCCACACAAGTGAGGTATCATTTTTATCGGGAGACGTGGGGAAACGCTGGGTGGAAGGAAATTTGTGGCTCCTCTCAGATTCCAGAACTTTCTGCCACAGAAATGTGAGGAACATGTGTTTTATTAGCCAAATTTTGAGGTTTGCAAAGGATTCTGGGTAACAGAACCTGGTCCGAGCCACACAAGTCACCCCATCTTGGATTCCCCTAGGTCTCTAGTTTTTAGAAATGCACAGGTTTGGTAGGTTTCCCTAGGTGGCGGCTGAGCTAGAGGCCAAAATCTACAGATAGGCACTTTGCAAAAAACACCTCTGTTTATTTTCAAAAATTTGGATGTGTCCACGTTGCGCTTTGGGGCGTTTCCTGTCACGGGCGCTAGGCCTACCCACACAAGTGAGGTATTATTTTTATCGGGAGACGTGGGGGAACGCTGGGTGGAAGGAAATTTGTGGCTCCTCTCAGATTCCAGAACTTTCTGCCACAGAAATATGAGGAACATGTGTTTTTTTAGCCAAATTTTGAGGTTTGCAAAGGATTCTGGGTAACAGAACCTGGTCCGAGCCACACAAGTCACCCCATCTTGGATTCCCCTAGATCTCTAGTTTGCAGAAATGCACAGGTTTGGTAGGTTTCCCTAGGTGCCGGCTGAGCTACAGGCCAAAATATACAGGTAGGCACTTTGCAAAAAACACCTCAGTTTTGTTTAAAAAATTTGGATTTGTCCATGTTGCGCTTTGGGGCGTTTCCTGTTGTGGGCGCTAGAACTACCCACACAAGTGAGGTATCATTTTAATCGGGAGATGTGGGGGAACTCTAGGTGGAAGGAAATTTGTGGCTCCTCTCAGATTCCAGAACTTTCTGCCACAGAAATGTGAGGAACATGTGTTTTTTTAGCCAAATTTTGAGGTTTGCAAAGGATTCTGGGAAACAGAACCTAGTCCGAGCCACACAAGTCACCCCATCTTGGATTCCTCTAGGTCTCTAGTTTTCAGAAATGCACAGGTTTGGGAGGTGTCCCTAGGTGGCGGCTGAGCTAGAGGCCAAAATCTACAGGTAGGCACTTTGCAAAAAACACCTATGTTTTCTTTAAAAAATGTGGATGTGTCCACGTTGCGCTTTGGGGCGTTTCCTGTCGCGGGCACTAGGCCTACCCACACAAGTGAGGTATCATTTTTATCGGGAGATGTGGGGGAACGCTGGGTGGAAGGAAATTTGTGGCTCCTCTCAGATTCCAGAACTTTCTGCCACAGAAATGTGAGGAACATGTGTTTTTTTAGCCAAATTTTGAGGTTTGCAAAAGATTCTGGGTAACAACCTGGTCCGAGCCACACAAGTCACCCCATCTTGGATTCCCCTAGGTCTCTAGTTTTCAGAAATGCACAGGTTTGGTAGGTTTCCCTAGGTGGCGGCTGAGCTACAGGCCAAAATCTACAGGTAGGCACTTTGCAAAAAACACCTCTGTTTTTTTTCAAAAATTTGGATGTGTCCACGTTGCCTTTTGGGGCGTTTCCTGTCGCGGGTGCTAGGCCTACCCACACAAGTGAGGTATTATTTTTATCGGGAGACGTGGGGGAACGCTGGGTGGAAGGAAATTTGTGGCTCCTCTCAGATTCCAGAACTTTCTGCCACAGAAATGTGAGGAACATGTGTTTTTTTAGCCAAATATTGAGGGTTGCAACGGATTCTGGGTAACAGAACCTGGTCCGAGCCACACAAGTCACCCCATCTTGGATTCCCCTAGGTCTCTAGTTTTCAGAAATGCACAGGTTTGGTAGGTTTCCATAGGTGGCGGCTGAGCTACAAGCCAAAATCTACAGGTAGGCACTTTGCAAAAAACACCTCTGTTTTTAAAAAAAAATTTGGATGTGTCCACGTTGCCTTTTGGGGCGTTTCCTGTCACGGGTGCTAGGCCTACCCACACAAGTGAGGTATTATTTTTATCGGGAGACGTGGGGGAACGCTGGGTGGAAGGAAATTTGTGGCTCCTCTCAGATTCCAGAACTTTCTGCCACAGAAATGTGAGGAACATGTGTTTTTTTAGCCAAATATTGAGGGTTGCAACGGATTCTGGGTAACAGAACCTGGTCCGAGCCACACAAGTCACCCCATCTTGGATTCCCCTAGGTCTCTAGTTTTCAGAAATGCACAGGTTTGGTAGGTTTCCATAGGTGGCGGTTGAGCTAGAAGCCAAAATCTACAGGTAGGCACTTTGCAAAAAACACCTCTGTTTTCTTTAAAAAATTGGATGTGTCCGCGTTGCGCTTTGGGGTGTTTCCTGTCGCGGGCGCTAGGCCTACCCACACAAGTGAGGTATCATTTTTATCGGGAGACGTGGGGGAACGCTGGGTGGAAGGAAATTTGTGGCTCCTCTCAGATTCCAGAACTTTCAGCCACAGGAATGTGAGGAACATGTGTTTTTTTAGCAAAATTTTGAGGTTTGCAAAGGATTCTGGGTAACAACCTGGTCCGAGCCACACAAGTCACCCCATCTTGGATTCCCCTAGGTCTCTAGTTTTCAGAAATGCACAGGTTTGGTAGGTTTCTCTAGGTGGCGGCTGAGCTACAGGCCAAAATCTACAGGTAGGCACTTTGCAAAAAACACCTCTGTTTTTTTTCAAAAATTTGGATGTGTCCACGTTGCCTTTTGGGGCGTTTCCTGTCGCGGGTGCTAGGCCTACCCACACAAGTGAGGTATTATTTTTATCGGGAGACGTGGGGGAACGCTGGGTGGAAGGAAATTTGTGGCTCCTCTAAGATTCCAGAACTTTCTGCCACAGAAATGTGAGGAACATGTGTTTTTTTAGCCAAATTTAGAGGTTTGCAAAGGATTCTGGGTAATAGAACCTGGTCCTAGCCACACAAGTCACCCCATCTTGGATTCCCCTAGGTCTCTAGTTTTCAGACATGCACAGGTTTGGTAGGTTTCCCTAGGTGGCGGCTGAGCTAGAGACCAAAATCTACAGGTAGCCACTTTGCAAAAAACACCTCTGTTTTCTTTAAAAAATGTGGATGTGTCCACGTTGCGCTTTGTGGCGGTTCCTGTCGCGGGCGCTAGGCCTACCCACACAAGTGAGGTATCATTTTTATCGGGAGACGTGGGGAAACGTTGGGTGGAAGGAAATTTGTGGCTCCTCTCAGATTCCAGAACTTTCTGCCACAAAAATGTGAGAAACATGTGTTTTTTTAGCCAAATTTTGAGGTTTGCAAAGGATTCTGGGTAACAACCTGGTCCGAGCCACACAAGTCACCCCATCTTGGATTCCCCTATGTCTCTAGTTTTCAGAAATGCACAGGTTTGGTAGGTTTCCCTAGGTGGCGGCTGAGCTACAGGCCAAAATCTACAGGTAGGCACTTTGCAAAAAACACCTCTGTTTTTTTTCAAAAATTTGGATGTGTCCATGTTGCCTTTTGGGGCGTTTCCTGTCGCGGGTGCTAGGCCTACCCACACAAGTGAGGTATTATTTTTATCGGGAGACGTGGGGGAACGCTGGGTGGAAGGAAATTTGTGGCTCCTCTCAGATTCCAGAACTTTCTGCCACAGAAATGTGAGGAACATGTGTTTTTTTAGCCAAATTTTGAGGTTTGCAAAGGATTCTGGGTAATAGAACCTGGTCTTAGCCACACAAGTCACCCCATCTTGGATTCCCCTAGGTCTCTAGTTTTCAGACATGCACAGGTTTGGTAGGTTTCCCTAGGTGGCGGCTGAGCTAGAGACCAAAATCTACAGGTAGGCACTTTGCAAAAAACACCTCTGTTTTCTTTAAAAAATTTGGATGTGTCCACGTTGCGCTTTGGGGCGGTTCCTGTCGCGGGCGCTAGGCCTACCCACACAAGTGAGGTATCATTTTTATCGGGAGACGTGGGGGAACGTTGGGTGGAAGGAAATTTGTGGCTCCTCTCAGATTCCAGAACTTTCTGCCACAGAAATGTGAGAAACATGTGTTTTTTTAGCCAAATTGTGAGGTATGCAAAGGATTCTGGGTAACAGAACCTGGTTCGAGCCACAGAAGTCACACCATCTTGGATTCCCCTAGGTCTCTAGTTTTCAGAAATGCACAGGTTTGGTAGGTTTCCCTAGGTGGCGGCTGAGCTACAAGCCAAAATCTACAGGTAGGCACTTTGCAAAAAACACCTCTGTTTTCTTTAAAAAAAATGGATGTGTCCATGTTGCGCTTTGGGGCGTTTCATGTCGCGGGCGCTAAGCCTACCCACACAAGTGAGGTATCATTTTTATCAGGAGATTTGGGGGAACGCTGGGTGGAAGGAAATTTGTGGCTACTCTCAGATTCCAGAACTTTCTGCCACAGAAATGTGAGGAACATGTGTTTTTTTAGCCAAATTTTGAGGTTTGCAAAGGATTCTGGGTAACAGAACCTGGTCCGAGCCACACAAGTCACCCCATCTTGGATTCCCCTAGATCTCTAGTTTGCAGAAATACACAGGTTTGGTATGTTTCCCTAGGTGCCGGCTGAGCTACAGGCCAAAATATACAGGTAGGCACTTTGCAAAAAACACCTCAGTTTTCTTTAAAAAATTTGGATTTGTCCATGTTGCGCTTTGGGGCGTTTCCTGTTGTGGGCGCTAGAACTACCCACACAAGTGAGGTATCATTTTTATCGGGAGACATGGGGGAACGCTGGGTGGAAGGAAATTTGTGGCTCCTCTCAGATTCCAGAACTTTCTGCCACAGAAATGTGAGGAACATGTGTTTTTTTAGCCAAATTTTGAGGTTTGCAACGGATTCTGGGTAGCAGAACCTGGTCCGAGCCACACAAGTCACCCCATCTTGGATTCCCCTAGGTCTCTAGTTTTCAGAAATGCACAGGTTTGGTAAGTTTCCCTAGGTGGCGGCTGAGCTACAGGCTAAAATCTACAGGTAGGCACTTTGCAAAAAACACCTCTGTTTTTTTTCAAAAATTTTGATGTGTCCACGTTGCCTTTTGGGGCGTTTCCTGTCGCGGGTGCTAGGCCTACCCACACAAGTGAGGTATTATTTTTATCGGGAGACGTGGGGGAACGCTGGGTGGAAGGAAATTTGTGGCTCCTCTCAGATTCCAGAACTTTCTGCCACAGAAATGTGAGGAACATGTGTTTTTTTAGCCAAATATTGAGGGTTGCAACGGATTCTGGGTAACAGAACCTGGTCCGAGCCACACAAGTCACCCCATCTTGGATTCCCCTAGGTCTCTAGTTTTCAGAAATGCACAGGTTTGGTAGGTTTCCATAGGTGGCGGCTGAGCTACAAGCCAAAATCTACAGGTAGGCACTTTGCAAAAAACACCTCTGTTTTCTTTCAAAAAATTGGATGTGTCCACGTTGCGCTTTGGGGCGTTTCCTGTCGCGGGCGCTAGGCCTACCCACACAAGTGAGGTATCATTTTTATCGGGAGACGTGGGGGAACGCTGGGTGGAAGGAAATTTGTGGCTCCTCTCAGATTCCAGAACTTTCAGCCACAGGAATGTGAGGAACATGTGTTTTTTTAGCAAAATTTTGAGGTTTGCAAAGGATTCTGGGTAACAACCTGGTCCGAGCCACACAAGTCACCCCATCTTGGATTCCCCTAGGTCTCTAGTTTTCAGAAATGCACAGGTTTGGTAGGTTTCTCTAGGTGGCGGCTGAGCTACAGGCCAAAATCTACAGGTAGGCACTTTGCAAAAAACACCTCTGTTTTTTTTCAAAAATTTGGATGTGTCCACGTTGCCTTTTGGGGCATTTCCTGTCGCGGGTGCTAGGCCTACCCACACAAGTGAGGTATTATTTTTATCGGGAGACGTGGGGGAACGCTGGGTGGAAGGAAATTTGTGGCTCCTCTAAGATTCCAGAACTTTCTGCCACAGAAATGTGAGGAACATGTGTTTTTTTAGCCAAATTTAGAGGTTTGCAAAGGATTCTGGGTAATAGAACCTGGTCCTAGCCACACAAGTCACCCCATCTTGGATTCCCCTAGGTCTCTAGTTTTCAGACATGCACAGGTTTGGTAGGTTTCCCTAGGTGGCGGCTGAGCTAGAGACCAAAATCTACAGGTAGGCACTTTGCAAAAAACACCTCTGTTTTCTTTCAAAAATTTGGATGTGTCCACGTTGCGCTTTGTGGCGGTTCCTGTCGCGGGCGCTAGCCTACCCACACAAGTGAGGTATCATTTTTATCGGGAGACGTGGGGAAACGTTGGGTGGAAGGAAATTTGTGGCTCCTCTCAGATTCCAGAACTTTCTGCCACAAAAATGTGAGAAACATGTGTTTTTTTAGCCAAATTTTGAGGTTTGCAAAGGATTCTGGGTAACAACCTGGTCCGAGCCACACAAGTCACCCCATCTTGGATTCCCCTATGTCTCTAGTTTTCAGAAATGCACAGGTTTGGTAGGTTTCCCTAGGTGGCGGCTGAGCTACAGGCCAAAATCTACAGGTAGGCACTTTGCAAAAAACACCTCTGTTTTTTTTCAAAAATTTGGATGTGTCCATGTTGCCTTTTGGGGCGTTTCCTGTCGCGGGTGCTAGGCCTACCCACACAAGTGAGGTATTATTTTTATCGGGAGACGTGGGGGAACGCTGGGTGGAAGGAAATTTGTGGCTCCTCTCAGATTCCAGAACTTTCTGCCACAGAAATGTGAGGAACATGTGTTTTTTTAGCCAAATTTTGAGGTTTGCAAAGGATTCTGGGTAATAGAACCTGGTCTTAGCCGCACAAGTCACCCCATCTTGGATTCCCCTAGGTCTCTAGTTTTCAGACATGCACAGGTTTGGTAGGTTTCCCTAGGTGGCGGCTGAGCTAGAGACCAAAATCTACAGGTAGGCACTTTGCAAAAAACACCTCTGTTTTCTTTCAAAAATTTGGATGTGTCCACGTTGCGCTTTGGGGCGGTTCCTGTCGCGGGCGCTAGGCCTACCCACACAAGTGAGGTATCATTTTTATCGGGAGACGTGGGGGAACGTTGGGTGGAAGGAAATTTGTGGCTCCTCTCAGATTCCAGAACTTTCTGCCAAAGAAATGTGAGAAACATGTGTTTTTTTAGCCAAATTGTGAGGTTTGCAAAGGATTCTGGGTAACAGAACCTGGTCCGAGCCACAGAAGTCACACCATCTTGGATTCCCCTAGGTCTCTAGTTTTCAGAAATGCACAGGTTTGGTAGGTTTCCCTAGGTGGCGGCTGAGCTACAAGCCAAAATCTACAGGTAGACACTTTGCAAAAAACACCTCTGTTTTCTTTAAAAAAAATGGATGTCTCCATGTTGCGCTTTGGGGCGTTTCATGTCGCGGGCGCTAAGCCTACCCACACAAGTGAGGTATCATTTTTATCAGGAGATTTGGGGGAACGCTGGGTGGAAGGAAATTTGTGGCTACTCTCAGATTCCAGAACTTTCTGCCACAGAAATGTGAGGAACATGTGTTTTTTTAGCCAAATTTTGAGGTTTGCAAAGGATTCTGGGTAACAGAACCTGGTCCGAGCCACACAAGTCACCCCATCTTGGATTCCCCTAGATCTCTAGTTTGCAGAAATACACAGGTTTGGTATGTTTCCCTAGGTGCCGGCTGAGCTACAGGCCAAAATATACAGGTAGGCACTTTGCAAAAAACACCTCAGTTTTCTTTAAAAAATTTGGATTTGTCCATGTTGCGCTTTGGGGCGTTTCCTGTTGTGGGCGCTAGAACTACCCACACAAGTGAGGTATCATTTTTATTGGGAGACATGGGGGAACGCTGGGTGGAAGGAAATTTGTGGCTCCTCTCAGATTCCAGAACTTTCTGCCACAGAAATGTGAGGAACATGTGTTTTTTTAGCCAAATTTTGAGGTTTGCAACGGATTCTGGGTAGCAGAACCTGGTCCGAGCCACACAAGTCACCCCATCTTGGATTCCCCTAGGTCTCTAGTTTTCAGAAATGCACAGGTTTGGTAAGTTTCCCTAGGTGGCGGCTGAGCTACAGGCTAAAATCTACAGGTAGGCACTTTGCAAAAAACACCTCTGTTTTTTTTCAAAAATTTTGATGTGTCCACGTTGCCTTTTGGGGCGTTTCCTGTCGCGGGTGCTAGGCCTACCCACACAAGTGAGGTATTATTTTTATCGGGAGACGTGGGGGAACGCTGGGTGGAAGGAAATTTGTGGCTCCTCTCAGATTCCAGAACTTTCTGCCACAGAAATGTGAGGAACATGTGTTTTTTTAGCCAAATATTGAGGGTTGCAACGGATTCTGGGTAACAGAACCTGGTCCGAGCCACACAAATCACCCCATCTTGGATTCCCCTAGGTCTCTAGTTTTCAGAAATGCACAGGTTTGGTAGGTTTCCATAGGTGGCGGCTGAGCTACAAGCCAAAATCTACAGGTAGGCACTTTGCAAAAAACACCTCTGTTTTCTTTAAAAAAATTGGATGTGTCCACGTTGCGCTTTGGGGCGTTTCCTGTCGCGGGCGCTAGGCCTACCCACACAAGTGAGGTATCATTTTTATCGGGAGACGTGGGGGAACGCTGGGTGGAAGGAAATTTGTGGCTCCTCTCAGATTCCAGAACTTTCAGCCACAGGAATGTGAGGAACATGTGTTTTTTTAGCAAAATTTTGAGGTTTGCAAAGGATTCTGGGTAACAACCTGGTCCGAGCCACACAAGTCACCCCATCTTGGATTCCCCTAGGTCTCTAGTTTTCAGAAATGCACAGGTTTGGTAGGTTTCTCTAGGTGGCGGCTGAGCTACAGGCCAAAATCTACAGGTAGGCACTTTGCAAAAAACACCTCTGTTTTTTTTCAAAAATTTGGATGTGTCCACGTTGCCTTTTGGGGCGTTTCCTGTCGCGGGTGCTAGGCCTACCCACACAAGTGAGGTATTATTTTTATCGGGAGACGTGGGGGAACGCTGGGTGGAAGGAAATTTGTGGCTCCTCTAAGATTCCAGAACTTTCTGCCACAGAAATGTGAGGAACATGTGTTTTTTTAGCCAAATTTAGAGGTTTGCAAAGGATTCTGGGTAATAGAACCTGGTCCTAGCCACACAAGTCACCCCATCTTGGATTCCCCTAGGTCTCAAGTTTTCAGACATGCACAGGTTTGGTAGGTTTCCCTAGGTGGCGGCTGAGCTAGAGACCAAAATCTACAGGTAGGCACTTTGCAAAAAACACCTCTGTTTTCTTTCAAAAAAATGGATGTGTCCACGTTGCGCTTTGGGGCGTTTCATGTCGCGGGCGCTAGGCCTACCCACACAAGTGAGGTATCATTTTTATCAGGAGATTTGGGGGAACGCTGGGTGGAAGGAAATTTGTGGCTACTCTCAGATTCCAGTTCTTTCTGCCACAGAAATGTGAGGAACATGTTTTTTTTTAGCCACATTTTGAGGTTTGCAACGGATTCTGGGTAATAGAACCTGGTCCTAGCCACACAAGTCACCCCATCTTGGATTCCCCTAGGTCTCAAGTTTTCAGACATGCACAGGTTTGGTAGGTTTCCCTAGGTGGCGGCTGAGCTAGAGACCAAAATCTACAGGTAGGCACTTTGCAAAAAACACCTCTGTTTTCTTTCAAAAATTTGGATGTGTCCACGTTGCGCTTTGTGGCGGTTCCTGTCGCGGGCGCTAGGCCTACCCACACAAGTGAGGTATCATTTTTATCGGGAGACGTGGGGGAACGTTGGGTGGAAGGAAATTTGTGGCTCCTCTCAGATTCCAGAACTTTCTGCCACAAAAATGTGAGAAACATGTGTTTTTTTAGCCAAATTTTGAGGTTTGCAAAGGATTCTGGGTAACAACCTGGTCCGAGCCACACAAGTCACCCCATCTTGGATTCCCCTAGGTCTCTAGTTTTCAGAAATGCACAGGTTTGGTAGGTTTCCCTAGGTGGCGGCTGAGCTACAGGCCAAAATCTACAGGTAGGCACTTTGCAAAAAACACCTCTGTTTTTTTTCAAAAATTTGGATGTGTCCATGTTGCCTTTTGGGGCGTTTCCTGTCGCGGGTGCTAGGCCTACCCACACAAGTGAGGTATTATTTTTATCGGGAGACGTGGGGGAACGCTGGGTGGAAGGAAATTTGTGGCTCCTCTCAGATTCCAGAACTTTCTGCCACAGAAATGTGAGGAACATGTGTTTTTTTAGTCAAATTTTGAGGTTTGCAAAGGATTCTGGGTAATAGAACCTGGTCCTAGCCACACAAGTCACCCCATCTTGGATTCCCCTAGGTCTCTAGTTTTCAGACATGCACAGGTTTGGTAGGTTTCCCTAGGTGGCGGCTGAGCTAGAGACCAAAATCTACAGGTAGGCACTTTGCAAAAAACACCTCTGTTTTCTTTCAAAAATTTGGATGTGTCCACGTTGCGCTTTGGGGCGGTTCCTGTCGCGGGCGCTAGGCCTACCCACACAAGTGAGGTATCATTTTTATCGGGAGACGTGGGGGAACGTTGGGTGGAAGGAATTTGTGGCTCCTCTCAGATTCCAGAACTTTCTGCCACAGAAATGTGAGAAACATGTGTTTTTTTAGCCAAATTGTGAGGTTTGGAAAGGATTCTGGGTAACAGAACCTGGTCCGAGCCACACAAGTCACACCATCTTGGATTCCCCTAGGTCTCTAGTTTTCAGAAATGCACAGGTTTGGTAGGTTTCCCTAGGTGGCGGCTGAGCTACAAGCCAAAATCTACAGGTAGGCACTTTGCAAAAAACACCTCTGTTTTCTTTAAAAAAAATGGATGTGTCCATGTTGCGCTTTGGGGCGTTTCATGTCGCGGGCGCTAAGCCTACCCATACAAGTGAGGTATCATTTTTATCAGGAGATTTGGGGGAACGCTGGGTGGAAGGAAATTTGTGGCTACTCTCAGATTCCAGAAGTTTCTGCCACAGAAATGTGAGGAACATGTGTTTTTTTAGCCAAATTTTGAGGTTTGCAAAGGATTCTGGGTAACAGAACCTGGTCCGAGCAACACAAGTCACCCCATCTTGGATTCCCCTAGATCTCTAGTTTGCAGAAATACACAGGTTTGGTATGTTTCCCTAGGTGCCGGCTGAGCTACAGGCCAAAATATACAGGTAAGCACTTTGCAAAAAACACCTCAGTTTTCTTTAAAAAATTTGGATTTGTCCATGTTGCGCTTTGGGGCGTTTCCTGTTGTGGGCGCTAGAACTACCCACACAAGTGAGGTATCATTTTTATTGGGAGACGTGGGGGAACGCTGGGTGGAAGGAAACTTGTGGCTCCTCTCAGATTCCAGAACTTTCTGCCACAGAAATGTGAGGAACATGTGTTTTTTTAGCCAAATTTTGAGGTTTGCAACGGTTTCTGGGTAACAGAACCTGGTCCGAGCCACACAAGTCACCCCATCTTGGATTCCCCTAGGTCTCTAGTTTTCAGAAATGCACAGGTTTGGTAGGTTTCCCTAGGTGGCGGCTGAGCTACAAGCCAAAATATACAGATAGGCACTTTGCAAAAAACACCTCAGTTTTCTTAAAAAAATTTGGATTTGTCCATGTTGCGCTTTGGGGCGTTTCCTGTTGTGGGCGCTAGAACTACCCACACAAGTGAGGTTTCATTTTTATCGGGAGACATGGGGGAACGCTGGGTGGAAGGAAATTTGTGGCTCCTCTCAGATTCCAGAACTTTCTGCCACAGAAATGTGAGGAACATGTGTTTTTTTAGCCAAATTTTGAGGTTTGCAACGGATTCTGGGTAGCAGAACCTGGTCCGAGCCACACAAGTCACCCCATCTTGGATTCCCCTAGGTCTCTAGTTTTCAGAAATGCACAGGTTTGGTAGGTTTCCCTAGGTGGCGGCTGAGCTACAGGCCAAAATCTACAGGTAGGCACTTTGCAAAAAACACCTCTGTTTTCTTTTAAAAAATTGGATGTGTCCACGTTGCGCTTTGGGCCTTTTCTATCGCGGGCGCTAGGCCTACCCACACAAGTGAGGTATCATTTTTATCGGGAGACGTGGGGAAACGCTGGGTGGAAGGAAATTTGTGGCTCCTCTCAGATTCCAGAACTTTCTGCCACAGAAATGTGAGGAACATGTGTTTTTTTAGCCAAATTTAGAGGTTTGCAAAGGATTCTGGGTAATAGAACCTGGTCCTAGCCACACAAGTCACCCCATCTTGGATTCCCCTAGGTCTCAAGTTTTCAGACATGCACAGGTTTGGTAGGTTTCCCTAGGTGGCGGCTGAGCTAGAGACCAAAATCTACAGGTAGGCACTTTGCAAAAAACACCTCTGTTTTCTTTCAAAAATTTGGATGTGTCCACGTTGCGCTTTGTGGCGGTTCCTGTCGCGGGCGCTAGGCCTACCCACACAAGTGAGGTATCATTTTTATCGGGAGACGTGGGGGAACGTTGGGTGGAAGGAAATTTGTGGCTCCTCTCAGATTCCAGAACTTTCTGCCACATAAATGTGAGAAACATGTGTTTTTTTAGCCAAATTTTGAGGTTTGCAAAGGATTCTGGGTAACAACCTGGTCCGAGCCACACAAGTCACCCCATCTTGGATTCCCCTAGGTCTCTAGTTTTCAGAAATGCACAGGTTTGGTAGGTTTCCCTAGGTGGCGGCTGAGCTACAGGCCAAAATCTACAGGTAGGCACTTTGCAAAAAACACCTCTGTTTTTTTTCAAAAATGTGGATGTGTCCATGTTGCCTTTTGGGGCGTTTCCTGTCGCGGGTGCTAGGCCTACCCACACAAGTGAGGTATTATTTTTATCGGGAGACGTGGGGGAACGCTGGGTGGAAGGAAATTTGTAGCTCCTCTCAGATTCCAGAACTTTCTGCCACAGAAATGTGAGGAACATGTGTTTTTTTAGCCAAATTTTGAGGTTTGCAAAGGATTCTGGGTAATAGAACCTGGTCCTAGCCACACAAGTCACCCCATCTTGGATCCCCCTAGGTCTCTAGTTTTCAGACATGCACAGGTTTGGTAGGTTTCCCTAGGTGGCGGCTGAGCTAGAGACCAAAATCTACAGGTAGGCACTTTGCAAAAAACACCTCTGTTTTCTTTCAAAAATTTGGATGTGTCCACGTTGCGCTTTGGGGCGGTTCCTGTCGCGGGCGCTAGGCCTACCCACACAAGTGAGGTATCATTTTTATCGGGAGACGTGGGGGAACGTTGGGTGGAAGGAATTTGTGGCTCCTCTCAGATTCCAGAACTTTCTGCCACAGAAATGTGAGAAACATGTGTTTTTTTAGCCAAATTGTGAGGTTTGCAAAGGATTCTGGGTAACAGAACCTGGTCCGAGCCACAGAAGTCACACCATCTTGGATTCCCCTAGGTCTCTAGTTTTCAGAAATGCACAGGTTTGGAGGTTTCCCTAGGTGGCGGCTGAGCTACAAGCCAAAATCTACAGGTAGGCACTTTGCAGAAAACACCTCTGTTTTCTTTAAAAAAAATGGATGTGTCCATGTTGCGCTTTGGGGCGTTTCATGTCGCGGGCGCTAAGCCTACCCATACAAGTGAGGTATCATTTTTATCAGGAGATTTGGGGGAACGCTGGGTGGAAGGAAATTTGTGGCTACTCTCAGATTCCAGAAGTTTCTGCCACAGAAATGTGAGGAACATGTGTTTTTTTAGCCAAATTTTGAGGTTTGCAAAGGATTCTGGGTAACAGAACCTGGTCCGAGCAACACAAGTCACCCCATCTTGGATTCCCCTAGATCTCTAGTTTGCAGAAATACACAGGTTTGGTATGTTTCCCTAGGTGCCGGCTGAGCTACAGGCCAAAATATACAGGTAAGCACTTTGCAAAAAACACCTCAGTTTTCTTTAAAAAATTTGGATTTGTCCATGTTGCGCTTTGGGGCGTTTCCTGTTGTGGGCGCTAGAACTACCCACACAAGTGAGGTATCATTTTTATTGGGAGACGTGGGGGAACGCTGGGTGGAAGGAAATTTGTGGCTCCTCTCAGATTCCAGAACTTTCTGCCACAGAAATGTGAGGAACATGTGTTTTTTTAGCCAAATTTTGAGGTTTGCAACGGTTTCTGGGTAACAGAACCTGGTCCGAGCCACACAAGTCACCCCATCTTGGATTCCCCTAGGTCTCTAGTTTTCAGAAATGCACAGGTTTGGTAGGTTTCCCTAGGTGGCGGCTGAGCTACAAGCCAAAATATACAGATAGGCACTTTGCAAAAAACACCTCAGTTTTCTTTAAAAAATTTGGATTTGTCCATGTTGCGCTTTGGGGCGTTTCCTGTTGTGGGCGCTAGAACTACCCACACAAGTGAGGTATCATTTTTATCGGGAGACATGGGGGAACGCTGGGTGGAAGGAAATTTGTGGCTCCTCTCAGATTCCAGAACTTTCTGCCACAGAAATGTGAGGAACATGTGTTTTTATAGCCAAATTTTGAGGTTTGCAACGGATTCTGGGTAGCAGAACCTGGTCCGAGCCACTCAAGTCACCCCATCTTGGATTCCCCTAGGTCTCTAGTTTTCAGAAATGCACAGGTTTGGTAGGTTTCCCTAGGTGGCGGCTGAGCTACAGGCCAAAATCTACAGGTAGGCACTTTGCAAAAAACACCTCTGTTTTCTTTTAAAAAATTGGATGTGTCCACGTTGCGCTTTGGGCCTTTTCTATTGCGGGCGCTAGGCCTACCCACACAAGTGAGGTATTATTTTTATCGGGAGACGTGGGGGAACGCTGGGTGGAAGGAAATTTGTGGCTCCTCTCAGATTCCAGAACTTTCTGCCACAGAAATAAGAGGAACATGTGTTTTTTTAGCCAAATTTTGAGGTTTGCAAATGATTCTGGGTAATAGAACCTGGTCCTAGCCACACAAGTTACCCCATCATGGATTCCCCTAGGTCTCTAGTTTTCAGACATGCACAGGTTTGGTAGGTTTCCCTAGGTGGCGGTTGAGCTAGAGACCAAAATCTACAGGTAGGCACTTTGTAAAAAACACCTCTGTTTTCTTTCAAAAATTTGGATGTGTCCACGTTGTGCTTTGGGGCGGTTCCTGTCGCGGGTGCTAGGCCTACCCACACAAGTGAGGTATTATTTTTATCGGGAGACGTGGGGGAACGCTGGGTGGAAGGAAATTTGTGGCTCCTCTCAGATTCCAGAACTTTCTGCCACAGAAATGTGAGGAACATGTGTTTTTTTAGCCAAATTTTGAGGTTTGCAAAGGATTCTGGGTAATAGAACCTGGTCCTAGCCACACAAGTCACCCCATCTTGGATTCCCCTAGGTCTCTAGTTTTCAGACATGCACAGGTTTGGTAGGTTTCCCTAGGTGGCGGCTGAGCTAGAGACCAAAATCTACAGGTAGGCACTTTGCAAAAAACACCTCTGTTTTCTTTCAAAAATTTGGATGTGTCCACGTTGCGCTTTGGGGCGGTTCCTGTCGCGGGCGCTAGGCCTACCCACACAAGTGAGGTATCATTTTTATCGGGAGACGTGGGGGAACGTTGGGTGGAAGGAATTTGTGGCTCCTCTCAGATTCCAGAACTTTCTGCCACAGAAATGTGAGAAACATGTGTTTTTTTAGCCAAATTGTGAGGTTTGCAAAGCATTCTGGGTAACAGAACCTGGTCCGAGCCACAGAAGTCACACCATCTTGGATTCCCCTAGGTCTCTAGTTTTCAGAAATGCACAGGTTTGGAGGTTTCCCTAGGTGGCGGCTGAGCTACAAGCCAAAATCTACAGGTAGGCACTTTGCAGAAAACACCTCTGTTTTCTTTAAAAAAAATGGATGTGTCCATGTTGCGCTTTGGGGCGTTTCATGTCGCGGGCGCTAAGCCTACCCATACAAGTGAGGTATCATTTTTATCAGGAGATTTGGGGGAACGCTGGGTGGAAGGAAATTTGTGGCTACTCTCAGATTCCAGAAGTTTCTGCCACAGAAATGTGAGGAACATGTGTTTTTTTAGCCAAATTTTGAGGTTTGCAAAGGATTCTGGGTAACAGAACCTGGTCCGAGCAACACAAGTCACCCCATCTTGGATTCCCCTAGATCTCTAGTTTGCAGAAATACACAGGTTTGGTATGTTTCCCTAGGTGCCGGCTGAGCTACAGGCCAAAATATACAGGTAAGCACTGTGCAAAAAACACCTCAGTTTTCTTTAAAAAATTTGGATTTGTCCATGTTGCGCTTTGGGGCGTTTCCTGTTGTGGGCGCTAGAACTACCCACACAAGTGAGGTATCATTTTTATTGGCAGACGTGGGGGAACGCTGGGTGGAAGGAAATTTGTGGCTCCTCTCAGATTCCAGAACTTTCTGCCACAGAAATGTGAGGAACATGTGTTTTTTTAGCCAAATTTTGAGGTTTGCAACGGTTTCTGGGTAACAGAACCTGGTCCGAGCCACACAAGTCACCCCATCTTGGATTCCCCTAGGTCTCTAGTTTTCAGAAATGCACAGGTTTGGTAGGTTTCCCTAGGTGGCGGCTGAGCTACAAGCCAAAATATACAGATAGGCACTTTGCAAAAAACACCTCAGTTTTCTTTAAAAAATTTGGATTTGTCCATGTTGCGCTTTGGGGCGTTTCCTGTTGTGGGCGCTAGAACTACCCACACAAGTGAGGTATCATTTTTATAGGGAGACATGGGGGAACGCTGGGTGGAAGGAAATTTGTGGCTCCTCTCAGATTCCAGAACTTTCTGCCACAGAAATGTGAGGAACATGTGTTTTTATAGCCAAATTTTGAGGTTTGCAACGGATTCTGGGTAGCAGAACCTGGTCCGAGCCACTCAAGTCACCCCATCTTGGATTCCCCTAGGTCTCTAGTTTTCAGAAATGCACAGGTTTGGTAGGTTTCCCTAGGTGGCGGCTGAGCTACAGGCCAAAATCTACAGGTAGGCACTTTGCAAAAAACACCTCTGTTTTCTTTTAAAAAATTGGATGTGTCCACGTTGCGCTTTGGGCCTTTTCTATTGCGGGCGCTAGGCCTACCCACACAAGTGAGGTATTATTTTTATCGGGAGACGTGGGGGAACGCTGGGTGGAAGGAAATTTGTGGCTCCTCTCAGATTCCAGAACTTTCTGCCACAGAAATAAGAGGAACATGTGTTTTTTTAGCCAAATTTTGAGGTTTGCAAATGATTCTGGGTAATAGAACCTGGTCCTAGCCACACAAGTTACCCCATCATGGATTCCCCTAGGTCTCTAGTTTTCAGACATGCACAGGTTTGGTAGGTTTCCCTAGGTGGCGGTTGAGCTAGAGACCAAAATCTACAGGTAGGCACTTTGTAAAAAACACCTCTGTTTTCTTTCAAAAATTTGGATGTGTCCACGTTGTGCTTTGGGGCGGTTCCTGTCGCGGGCGCTAGGCCTACCCACACAAGTGAGGTATCATTTTTATCGAGAGACGTGGGGGAACGTTGGGTGGAAGGAAATGTGTGGCTCCTCTCAGATTCCAGAACTTTCTGCCACAGAAATGTGAGAAACATGTGTTTTTTTAGCCAAATTGTGAGGTTTGCAAAGGATTCTGGGTAACAGAACCTGGTCCGAGCCACAGAAGTCACACCATCTTGGATTCCCCTAGGTCTCTAGTTTTCAGAAATGCACAGGTTTGGTAGGTTTCCCTAGGTGGCGGCTGAGCTACAAGCCAAAATCTACAGGTAGGCACTTTGCAAAAAACACCTCTGTTTTCTTTAAAAAAAATGGATGTGTCCACGTTGCGCTTTGGGGCGTTTCATGTCGCGGGCGCTAGGCCTACCCACACAAGTGAGGTATCATTTTTATCAGGAGATTTGGGGGAACGCTGGGTGGAAGGAAATTTGTGGCTACTCTCAGATTCCAGATCTTTCTGCCGCAGAAATGTGAGGAACATGTTTTTTTTTAGCCACATTTTGAGGTTTGCAACGGATTCTGGGTAACAGAACCTGGTCCGAGCCACACAAGTCACCCCATCTTGGATTCCCCTAGGTCTCTAGTTTTCAGAAATGCACAGGTTTGGTAGGTTTCCCTAGGTGGCGGCTGAGCTAGAGGCCAAAATGTACAGGTAGGCACTTTGCAAAAAACACCTCTGTTTTTTTTCAAAAATTTGGATGTGTCCATGTTGCCTTTTGGGGCGTTTCCTGTCGCGGGTGCTAGGCCTACCCACACAAGTGAGGTATTATTTTTATCGGGAGACGTGGGGGAACGCTGGGTGGAAGGAAATTTGTGGCTCCTCTCAGATTCCAGAACTTTCTGCCACAGAAATGTGAGGAACATGTGTTTTTTTAGCCAAATTTTGAGGTTTGCAAAGGATTCTGGGTAATAGAACCTGGTCCTAGCCACACAAGTTACCCCATCTTGGATTCCCCTAGGTCTCTAGTTTTCAGACATGCACAGGTTTGGTAGGTTTCCCTAGGTGGCGGCTGAGCTAGAGACCAAAATCTACAGGTAGGCACTTTGCAAAAAACACCTCTGTTTTCTTTCAAAAATTTGGATGTGTCCACATTGCGCTTTGGGGCGGTTCCTGTCGCGGGCGCTAGGCCTACCCACACAAGTGAGGTATCATTTTTATCGGGAGACGTGGGGGAACGTTGGGTGGAAGGAAATTTGTGGCTCCTCTCAGATTCCAGAACTTTCTGCCACAGAAATGTGAGAAACATGTGTTTTTTTAGCCAAATTGTGAGGTTTTCAAAGGATTCTGGGTAACAGAACCTGGTCCGAGCCACAGAAGTCACACCATCTTGGATTCCCCTAGGTCTCTAGTTTTCAGAAATGCACAGGTTTGGTAGGTTTCCCTAGGTGGCGGCTGAGCTACAAGCCAAAATCTACAGGTAGGCACTTTGCAAAAACACCTCTGTTTTCTTTAAAAAAAATGGATGTGTCCACGTTGCGCTTTGGGGCGTTTCATGTCGCGGACGCTAGGCCTACCCACACAAGTGAGGTATCATTTTTATTGGGAGACGTGGGGGAACGCTGGGTGGAAGGAAATGTGTGGCTCCTCTCAGATTCCAGAACTTTCTGCCACAGAAATGTGAGGAACATGTGTTTTTTTAGCCAAATTTTGAGGTTTGCAAAGGATTCTTGGTAACAGAACCTGGTCCGAGCCACACAAGTCACCCCATCTTGGATTCCCCTAGGTCTCTAGTTTTCAGAAATGCACAGGTTTGGTAGGTTTCCCTAGGTGGCGGCTGAGCTAGAGGCCAAAATCTACAGGTAGGCACTTTGCAAAAAACACCTCTGTTTTTTTTCAAAAATTTGGATGTGTCCACGTTGCCTTTTGGGGCGTTTCCTGTCGCGGGTGCTAGGCCTACCCACACAAGTGAGGTATTATTTTTATCGGGAGACGTGGGGGAACGCTGGGTGGAAGGAAATTTGTGGCTCCTCTCAGATTCCAGAACTTTCTGCCACAGAAATGTGAGGAACATGTGTTTTTTTAGCCAAATTTTGAGGTTTGCAACGGATTCTGGGTAACAGAACCTGGTCCGAGCCACACAAGTCACCCCATCTTGGATTCCCCTAGGTCTCTAGTTTTCAGACATGCACAGGTTTGGTAGGTTTCCCTAGGTGGCGGCTGAGCTAGAGACCAAAATCTACAGGTAGGCACTTTGCAAAAAACACCTCTTTTTTCTTTCAAAAATTTGGATGTGTCCACGTTGCGCTTTGTGGCGGTTCATGTCGCAGGCGCTAGGCCTACCTACACAAGTGAGGTATCATTTTTATCGGGAGACGTGGGGGAACGTTGGGTGGAAGGAAATTTGTGGCTCCTCTCAGATTCCAGAACTTTCTGCCACAAAAATGTGAGAAACATGTGTTTTTTTAGCCAAATTTTGAGGTTTGCAAAGGATTCTGGGTAACAACCTGGTCCGAGCCACACAAGTCACCCCATCTTGGATTCCCCTAGGTCTCTAGTTTTCAGAAATGCACAGGTTTGGTAGGTTTCCCTAGGTGGCGGCTGAGCTACAGGCCAAAATCTACAGGTAGGCACTTTGCAAAAAACACCTCTGTTTTTTTTCAAAAATTTGGATGTGTCCATGTTGCCTTTTGGGGCGTTTCCTGTCGCGGGTGCTAGGCCTACCCACACAAGTGAGGTATTATTTTTATCGGGAGACGTGGGGGAACGCTGGGTGGAAGGAAATTTGTGGCTCCTCTCAGATTCCAGAACTTTCTGCCACAGAAATAAGAGGAACATGTGTTTTTTTAGCCAAATTTTGAGGTTTGCAAATGATTCTGGGTAATAGAACCTGGTCCTAGCCACACAAGTTACCCCATCTTGGATTCCCCTAGGTCTCTAGTTTTCAGAAATGCACAGGTTTGGTAGGTTTCCCTAGGTGGCGGCTGAGCTAGAGACCAAAATCTACAGGTAGGCACTTTGCAAAAAACACCTCTGTTTTCTTTCAAAAATTTGGATGTGTCCACGTTGCGCTTTGGGGCGGTTCCTGTCGCGGGCGCTAGGCCTTCCCACACAAGTGAGGTATCATTTTTATCGGGAGACGTGGGGGAACGTTGGGTGGAAGGAAATTTGTGGCTCCTCTCAGATTCCAGAACTTTCTGCCACAGAAATGTGAGAAACATGTGTTTTTTTAGCCAAATTGTGAGGTTTGCAAAGGATTCTGGGTAACAGAACCTGGTCCGAGCCACAGAAGTCACACCATCTTGGATTCCCCTAGGTCTCTAGTTTTCAGAAATGCACAGGTTTGGTAGGTTTCCCTAGGTGGCGGCTGAGCTACAAGCCAAAATCTACAGGTAGGCACTTTGCAAAAAACACCTCTGTTTTCTTTAAAAAAAATGGATGTGTCCACGTTGCGCTTTGGGGCGTTTCATGTCGCGGGCGCTAGGCCTACCCACACAAGTGAGGTATCATTTTTATCAGGAGATTTGGGGGAACGCTGGGTGGAAGGAAATTTGTGGCTACTCTCAGATTCCAGATCTTTCTGCCACAGAAATGTGAGGAACATGTGTTTTTTTAGCCAAATTTTGAGGTTTGCAAAGGATTCTGGGTAACAGAACCTGGTCCGAGCCACACAAGTCACCCCATCTTGGATTCCCCTAGATCTCTAGTTTGCAGAAATACACAGGTTTGGTAGGTTTCCCTAGGTGCCGGCTGAGCTACAGGTCAAAATATACAGGTATGCACTTTGCAAAAAACACCTCAGTTTTCTTTAAAAAATTTGGATTTGTCCATGTTGCGCTTTGGGGCGTTTCCTGTTGTGGGCGCTAGAACTACCCACACAAGTGAGGAATCATTTTTATTGGGAGACGTGGGGGAACGCTGGGTGGAAGAAATTTGTGGCTCCTCTCAGATTCCAGAACTTTCTGCCACAGAAATGTGAGGAACATGTGTTTTTTTAGCCAAATTTTGAGGTTTGCAAAGGATTCTGGGTAACAGAACCTGGTCTGAGCCACACAAGTCACCCCATCTTGGATTCCCCTAGGTCTCTAGTTTTCAGAAATGCACAGGTTTGGTAGGTTTCCCTAGGTGGCGGCTGAGCTAGAGGCCAAAATCTACAGGTAGGCACTTTGCAAAAAACACCTCTGTTTTTTTTCAAACATTTGAATGTGTCCACGTTGCTTTTTGGGGCGTTTCCTGTCGCGGGTGCTAGGCCTACCCACACAAGTGAGGTATTATTTTTATCGGGAGACGTGGGGGAACGCTGGGTGGAAGCAAATTTGTGGCTCCTCTCAGATTCCAGAACTTTCTGCCACAGAAATGTGAGGAACATGTGTTTTTTTAGCCAAATTTTGAGGTTTGCAACGGATTCTGGGTAACAACCTGGTCCGAGCCACACAAGTCACCCCATCTTGGATTCCCCTAGGTCTCTAGTTTTCAGAAATGCAAAGGTTTGGTAGGTTTCCCTAGGTGGCGGCTGAGCTACAGGCCAAAATCTACAGGTAGGCACTTTGCAAAAAACACCTCTGTTTTTTTTCAAAAATTTGGATGTGTCCACGTTGCCTTTTGGGGCGTTTCCTGTCGCGGGTGCTAGGCCTACCCACACAAGTGAGGTATTATTTTTATCGGGAGACGTGGGGGAACGCTGGGTGGAAGGAAATTTGTGGCTCCTCTCAGATTCCAGAACTTTCTGCCACAGAAATGTGAGGAACATGTGTTTTTTTAGCCAAATTTTGAGGTTTGCAATGGATTCTGGGTAATAGAACCTGGTCCTAGCCACACAAGTTACCCCATCTTGGATTCCCCTAGGTCTCTAGTTTTCAGACATGCACAGGTTTGGTAGGTTTCCCTAGGTGGCGGCTGAGCTAGAGACCAAAATCTACAGGTAGGCACTGAGGAAATTCGATTTTTAATACGATCGTATCGACCCGCCATTTTGTGGCCCGCCGCCATTTTATGTTGCCTTCACTCAGGCAGCACAGCGAACGAAGTCCATTCTGCCTTTTCTGCTTATTCTGCAACATGGTGTTCAAAACAGTCTTCTGCCTCTATCTTTACAAGACTGGTATTAAGGTCTGACCGAGTACACTAATCCCTGTCTGGTTTTCTAATCCTTGTTTCAACTATCTGTAGGCTCACACTATTCTCCGCCGATCTTATCTTATCGTCTGGCCTTCGCTGTCCTTTGCTAGTATTCTCTCATTTCACAACTGTCTTCCAAACGCACACAAAACTTATCGCACCATATGCAACTTCGTTGTGGATCGGTTAATGAATTAGCTCGAGGGAGGGGTGACAAACACAGCTGGAGGGGAGGCAACCTTAAGTCACTTGATACTTTGTTCTGTCTTGTTTTCCGACATTTCTATTGACTCTGTTCTATCTTTACATCATTCTTACTGGCTCCTTTCTATGTGTTCTGGGAGTGTATGTAGTTAATAAATGTTTTTATACGGTATATAAGATTGTGCGCCACAAAGTAAAGTGGCAGTCTCCTGAGAACATACCTTGTGTACTTCTTGGACAACTGTACTAGCTGCAGCTAATAAAATCTGATCTTTTACGCCTGACAGAGTGTCCCGTGTCTCTGTTAGTTGAGGCAGGTGAATCCAAGGAGATTTTAGGCGTACCCTGCGCCGCCAGGCCCAAAAGGTTCTGGTTCTTCAACTGGCGCCCAACGTGGGGCGGCTTCAGCGGTACCGGTTCTGCCTGAAGGTCGTGAGGAACCCCGCAAGAAAATTCTGGAGGAATCGCGAGCCACGTCAAGCGACCCCTGTATGTCGAAGTGGTCCAAAGGTCTTTTTCAGCGCGGTTACTCCTTCCTGACGGCTACTGACAACTGCTGCCCTGACTGCCGCCCTGCCTTGGCCCTTTCTTTGATGATGTATGGTAAAGCGAGACGATAGACGGGCCTCTGTTGGTGTAAGAAGACATCCTTAGTTAAGTATTTGGTGGGTCGCGCCCACAAATTTTGGTCTTTGTTTTGTCCTTAGGTTCTTAGATTTGGCCATTGCAGTGGCCAAAGCCGAGGGGTAAGTGCATTTGTGCTGTGTAAACTGAAAGTTTTACCCCCTTGATGTTTGTGAACAGCCAGTAAAATCGTGAGATGTCTGGTCTGACTAAGTTTGGAAAACTTTGTTGCTTTGGTTGTAATAGGGACTCCCAGCTTGAGGACTCCTGTCCGATTCCTTCGGTTGGAACTCCCACATATGAGCTCTATTCTAAACATGGTGTTGGTCCTATTGCCTTTAATAAGACATGGACCCGATATACAAAGAAAGATGGTGTTTTAAAATGGCCAGAAAATGGTAGTTTCGAAACTGATGTGCTAGATAATTTAGAAGCAACGTTATTTAAAAGAAAAGCCCGGCCGGCAATGTTTGACTCTTTTCGCCTTTGGCGTAAGGAAGCCAAACAGAGAGAAATTAAACAAGCGAAACGAGATAGGAAAACACAGGGAATGACGATTATACAGGCTGCTCAGCAATTCAAAGATGATGAAATAGATAATGCAATGGAAATTTCAGACAGACAGCATCGAATGGCAATAGATAAGTGCTATCCGACGTTGCCTATCTCTTCCCTTGATAAGAGAAAAGATTTTGAGGAAGATTCCTTAATGTCCCACTTATTGAAATTGCCTCCGCCCTATGTACAAGGTGCTAATGCACCCCCGATGTTACAGCCTGTTCAGCCGCCAGTTGTGCTTCCGCCTGCTCCAGCTTTTCCACATTTGCCTCCTCAAGTATTGCCTATGCCAGCTTTGCCTTTAACTCCTTTGCCTTCTGCTCCTTTGGCAATTCCTAATGCTCCTTTAGTTAATTCACCTAATACCTTGTCCCCTATCCTTATGTCAAATTCTCCATCTACGCGTAAGCGATTTACCGATACTGTCTCTGGTCTCTTATCACCTTTCTTTGAAGCTTTAAATGTGTCTCCAGCTTTTTCTCGAAGACAGTCTCGTAGTCAATTCCCAGACTCCGAAGAGCGAGAAAAATTGGACTCACTTGCTTGTAGATGGATTAAGAAGGGTCCCCAATATAGTACGTCTGATATTATGTCCACCTTTCTGCAATGGAATGCACCTACGCAGAGATATGTTTTTAAAGTTATGTGCGATACTCTCGCTAAAGAATGGGAGGATATGAATTTGGGTTCGGTCCCACAGGACCTGTTAGATGTTCAGGCTGACTTTGACAAAGGACTTATTGTGGGTCCTAAGGTTGAAAACGCTGTCAGAACACTTATTTCTTTCAGATCCCTATTGTTCTCACAGACTTTTCCTGATTCTGATCCTTCAGTTAGGACAGCACTGAAAAACTATCCCATGAGAGAGGTTTCTCCAATATGGAAGGAAGAAGTTGCAGCAGCAGGTGCTAATCCAGCCATTCCTGCGCATTTTCAGCGCATATGGATACATGTCCCCTGGAAAAGGTCTGAAGTTTTAGCACTTAAACAGTCACTACCAGATTCACGCAAAAATCCTGCTGGTTACTATAAAGAGTTGTCGCAGACAGTTGATGCATGTACTATGAATCTAGCAGATATTGACATGTTGATGGGAAATGTAGTTCCACAGACAATATGGGCTAAAATTCGTAGAGAGGATCACGCTCAAGAATTAGGCGGCGATTGGAACGCTATTATTGCCGCAGATAGAGGTCAAGTAGGTGGTGCAAAGCCCGACGCTTTGATCTCAGAACTCCCTGGTAGGATTATTACATTAATGAAAACAATGATGCCTGCTTTGAGAGTTAATTGGGATAAGCTAGCAGCATGTAAACAAAAGAAAGATGAAAGTGTTTCCGATTTCTTTACCCGATTCGAGGAGACATTCATTGATCACAGTGGTCAAGATATGGCTACGGAAGGGGGACAGCGATTATTTGTGGATAAGTTCGTATATAACTTGCTTCCTGAACTATCACACAAGCTAAAAGACTCCGAGAGTTCATGGGCAGTTTCTTCTTCCGCCCAGATATTGGCTACTGCACAATATTATGAAAATAGAGACAAAGAAGAAAGGGAAAAACAAGAGAAAAAGACGAAAGAATTAAAAACTAAAGTTCTCTTGCAACAGGCTTATCCTCCTCGTTATGTTCAGCCTCAGTTTCAACAGCCTCCGCAGTTTCAGAGGTTGTATCAAAAGCCTGAACCATTCATTCCAAGACCTCTGCTAGGTCCCAATCAATGTGCTTATTGTAGGGAGGAAGGTCATTTTAAGAACAGTTGTCCGGCATTGTTGCAGCGTAATGGAGCAACATCTGCTTCACGAGGTCGTGGTGGTCTTCAGTCAGCAAATAGAGGTAGAGGTCGAGGTGTGTTAACCCAAGGGCAGCGTTCTTTTGTTCCTCCAAATTCCGGAAATTACTTTGACCAGCAAAATGTTAGGTCTACACAGTATTACAGTGAGGATCAGTATATTGAAGGAGGGAATGAAAGTCTTCATTTTGAATAGGACAGCCATGGACAAAGTAAGGGGGTTACGTCAATTCCAGTGGATCAGAATGGACCTTATGTTAATGTCACTACAATGGGTGTTTCAGAGCCATTTCTTTTAGATACTGGTGCCATGAGAAGCTCTATCATTCATTCTAAACTCCCTGGCGCACCTTTGTCTGGCTTAACGAATGTATCTGTAGGATTTTCTGGCGCCCCTGTTCGCAATCCAGTTTCTTGCCATTTGCCTGTTTCAATAGGCCCTTATGATTTAGAAGCTCCGCTTCTTCTGACGAATGGTTGTGGTGAAAATCTGTTGGGTTTAGATCTATTAAAAAGAATGCATGCTACGATATATTGTTCACCTTCTGGTGTATACCTCACTCTAGGACAGAAAATGACTAGTCCAACGTACTTATCAAAAGATCAATTCCCACCTGAATTGCTTTCTCTTCCCGAAACGCTTTGGGCTACGGGTCCGAATGACGTTGGTTGTCTTGAGATCCCACCTTATGTTGTTACTCTTAAGCCCAATGCTGAAATGCCACGTATTCCGCAATACAGAATCTCTACTGAAGGTGAGAAAGCACTTCTGGAAATTGTCCATGATTTGATTCAGAAGGGTGTGGTTGAGGAAACGAGAGGAAATATATGTAACAGTCCTGTTCTTCCGGTTCTTAAACGCACTGATCCTTCTCAGCCTCCTGTTTATCGTTTTGTAATTGATCTTCGGGAGGTAAACAAGATTGTCGTACCGCAGTTTCCTGTAGTCCCAGATATCACTGCTCTGTTGACGATGATACCTTCTACAGCGACTTGGTTTTCAGTTATCGATTTAAAGAATGCTTTCTTTAGTATTCCCATCGCTGAAGAGAGTAGAGATATTTTTGGTTTTTCCCTCGGAGGCCGAAGCTTCCGGTTTAAACGCGTACCTCAAGGTTATTGTGAAAGTCCCTCTGTTTACAGTCAAACTCTAAAATGTCATCTTGATGCCTTTTCCTTACCGTCCGGTGCCGCTCTCATTCAGTACATGGATGACTTATTAGTTGCCGCTGATTCAGAGGAGATTTGCAAAAACGTGACCGTTGCACTGTTGCGTCATTTGTTTGATCTAAATCACAAGGTTTCTCCTTCTAAATTACAATATGTCTGTCGCGAGGTGACTTATTTGGGTCATCTCTTGTCAAAGGAGGGACGACGATTGACCCCCGAACGAATTCAGGCAATTGCACAAATGTCAGTGCCATCCACACAAAGAGAGGTACGTGCCTTTTTGGGCATTACTTCTTATTGTAGACAATGGATTCCGAGTTTCTCTTTATTGGCTAAACCGCTGTTGGCGCTAACTTTAAAAGATACGCCTCAGCCTCTTCCGTGGACTGACGAGTGTCAGAAGAGTTTTACTGATTTGCGTATTGCTTTGTGTTCTGCTCCTGTATTGGGTACTCCTGATTACAGTAAGCCCTTTACGCTCTATGTCCACGAAAGAGAGGGTTGTGCATTGTCAGTCTTAACGCAGCGTTTTGGAGATCAACAACGACCATGCGCATATTTCTCAGCTACGTTAGATCCAGTAGCTAAAGCCTTGCCTAGTTGTCTTAAGGCGACAGCGGCAGCAGCAATTTCTATTCGACAGTCTGCTGGAGTAGTGCTAGATAATACTCTCATTGTTATGGTGCCACATGCAGTGGATATTTTACTAAATAGGACAAAAACGCAGCATCTTACGAGTGCTCGGTTGTCCGGATATGAGCTGACGCTTTTGGCTAGTCACATACACATCAAACGATGTAATACCCTGAATCCAGCTACTTTGTTGCCTCTTCCAGAAGAGAGAGATGTTTCTGAACAGCATGATTGTTTTCTCCGTACTGAAGAAGAGACTAAGGGTAGAATTGACCTAAAAGACACGCCATTAGTGAATCCAGATGGAACACTATGGGTAGATGGTTCTTGTTTCAAGCTCCCGAATGGAGATACAGTTTCAGCCTACGCTATTACTACTTTGCATACGATTGTGGAGACAGCACGCATTAGACATAATTCAGCTCAGGCAGCTGAATTGATAGCCTTAACTAGAGCGTGTGTGTTATCCGAAGGAAAAAGAGTAAACGTGTACACTGATAGCCAATACGCTTTTGGTGTAGCGTTTAACTTTGGGCGCTTATGGAAGGAAAGAGGATTCTTTACTTCCCATGGTACTAAGATACAACATGGTCAATTAGTGACTGAACTTCTTGAGTCCCTTACAATGCCTACTCAGATAGCGATCGTGAAGTGTAGTGCACACAAAAAGATTGTGGACGATGTTGGTCGAGGAAATGCATTTGCAGATGAGGTAGCGAAAAAGACAGCCAGAGACAACACAAGTCGAATGTATGTTGCAGGTCCCGCAAACTGCGTAAGAGAAAAGGGAATGTGTGAAGATACAGTAGAGAGTGTGAAATCAATTCAAGGAGAGGCTACGGAGAATGAGTTGAGAAAGTGGAAGGAAAGTACAGGAATGTTAGATGAGATGGGATGTTGGGTTGAATTATCAGAACATCAACGTTGGCTGTTACCAGATGCTTATGTACTACCTGTAGTTACTATGGCACATGGTCCAGCTCACCTAAGTGCAAAAGGAATATGTAAGCTTCTGGCTCCAGTGTGGCAAAATGAGGGGATCCCAAAGTGTGCAAATAATGTAGTAAAACATTGTATTGTTTGCTTGATGTACAATCCGGGAAAGGGAACCCCAACTCCAGCAGGTCATTTTGCTCCTCCGACATATCCATTTGAGGTGTTGCAGATCGATTATATTCACATGGAACGATGCAACAACCTCAAATATGTTCTGGTGGTAGTATGTGCTTTTTCTAGATGGGTAGAAGCCTACCCTCTGAAGGACAATACTGCTTTATCAACTGCCAAAATACTTTTGAAAGAATTTTTCCCTAGGTTTGGTTTGCCGCGCATTGTCTGGAGTGACAATGGGAGCGAATTTGTGGGTCAAGTCATGCAAAAAGTTTGTGCAGGTCTTGGCATAAAACAGAAGTTCCACGCGGCGAATCACCCACAGTCGGCTGGTTTAGTAGAATGCTACAATGGAACCTTGAAGCTTAAAATTGCTAAGGTGCAAGCTAGCACAGGACTTAATTGGCCTGATGCTTTACCATTGGCTCTTCTGTCCACCAGAACAGCAGTACACTCTCGTTTGGGGCTTAGCCCTTACGAAGTGATATTTGGTCGCCCAGCTAATGTATGGGGAGTTCCTCGCCCTAAGAAATACTCAGACTTGCCATACCCGATGTTGATTGACTACTTGCATGACCTTACAACTAAATTGCGTGTTCTTCATCAACAGGTTCAGAGTGCTCTACCAGAGGCTTCCACAGACCCAGGTTATTCCATCCAACCAGGTGACTGGGTCTGCACGAAAAATTTCCAACGACAGAGAAATTTGGAGCCCAGATGGAGAGAGCCACGCCTGGTTCTTTTGACCACAAGAACAGCAGTTAAAGTCGAAGGAAAGAAAAACTGGGTGCATGCCGTGCACTGCAAGAAAGTGCCTTTGCCCTTGCCTTTCGATCAGTGGGTCCGTAGAGGCATCAGTGACTCTGAAAGTGAGAAAGTTCCGCAATTTGTACCATTCAGTGATGCGCGTCTAATTGGAACACTTTCTGAGAAAGAGGACGACGACATCCTTCAAGAAGCAATACCATCGCATCGTCGCTTGAACACGACAAATCCAGGAACATTGTTTCAAAACCAGACTGCCTCTGGACAGGAACGCTATAATTTGAGACCAAGACCAAAGAACTTGTAAATTTCTCTCCTATGTAGTACTCTATCCCGGTTGCAGGGTCACGGTAGGAGTCTTAGTCACGACCTGAGTAAGTGGCAATAGGCCTGCAGGACCTCACAGTGTCATAGGACGGTAGATAATCGTGACTACAGTGATTGAGGAAGATTGCCGTGAGCATCCACTTAGAAAGATGGAGGCTACATTAGATAAAAGAGAAAGTAAAAATGTAAAGAATAATTGTAAAGAAATATGTAGTCGTTGTAGTATTGCTCTATGCGTCATTATATTGTCGTGTATTCTTTTGGCATCTGTAAACTGGATCATTATTACTCTGCAGCAAAAAGTTGTCTCTTCTCCTACCTCTACATCTTCTTCTACTATCTCTCCGCACCTATTTCACACTCTTCCCCAGCATGAACTCATCAGAAGAACTGAATACTTTAACAATTCCTTCGTCCAGTTGTTACATCAACATCAGTTAGTGATCAATACAACTGACTGTTGGGTGTGTGGACTCATACCACATACGGTAGAAAAAGGAATGCCATATTTAGTTCTTCCATTCTCCTATGAAGGTTCCGCTTGGGCTTATTTTGTCATTTTCAATAATGCATATCAAAGTAAAATTAAACAACCTGTCAGTTCACATAGTGTTGGTTCAGATTTCAGTCATAGTTTATTGATAAAGGGAATGGTAGCTATGGCTAAAATCATGGAAAAAAAGTGAAGCTTCCATAGATGAAAGAAAAGCATATACCAATTGGAACATAACTAATTACATTTCCAGCCTCAATGATAAGATTGAGCAAGGAAAATCTCCTCCGATACGGGTCATACCCCAACAAGGAAATTTCTGTCTGCAAATAAATGGTAGAACTCCAAACACCGGACAAAGAGAAAGTTTATGTTCCCATACATATGTTTATTCAGCCCTGAATTCACCGCCGTTAGTACCATCTCAAGGTACATACTTCGTTTGCCACGATAGGGCTTATACATGGTTGCCAGCTGATTTTTCTGGTACTTGTTATATAGCCTTTCTTCTTCCCCCTACATACACCGCTCCTGCGAACCATCATAAAAATAGATATGGCAGAGGGATTGTGGATTCGAAAGACACAGCAGGACAAGAGGGAGGAGATTTCCTCAAAGGATTTCTTCCCTTCTGGGGTCCAATGGCCAACAGCAGAAATATAAGGCAATTGGTTCGTGTCGTAGAAACAACCATAGACATCACTGTAGGAGCTTTAAGTAACATTACAGCTGAACTACAAGCTGATCGTCTTATGACCTTGCAGAACCGTGTTGCCTTAGACTTTGTTCTTGCGGACCGTGGTGGAGTATGCAAATTGATCGGATCAAGTTGCTGTATTTTCATACCTAATGACGCTCCGACAGTATACCAAGCTATCTCTAAGTTACACATAATCTCCGAGTCGATTCATCAGGACGAAGGAGATTGGTCCTTTTCAGAGTGGTTTTGGGGATTACTGTCCAAATGGGGTTGGAAGGTATTGACATTCTTTGGAGTAATTTTAGCTTTTATATTCTCTTGTTGTCTTTGTATGCACTGCGGTCCTGCCGTCTGCAACCTATGTGCTACTGCATGTATTCCCAAACCCAAGTCACAAAGAGCAGAGAATATCAAAATGATGGTACAGCAACAGCTTGATGACCTCATGGCCATAGATATCGACTCAGACTAACATGAGTTTGTGTATCTTGCCTGAGTTCTGGCAAAAGGAGGGTCTGAGGAAATTCGATTTTTAATACGATCGTATCGACCCGCCATTTTGTGGCCCGCCGCCATTTTATGTTGCCTTCACTCAGGCAGCACAGCGAACGAAGTCCATTCTGCCTTTTCTGCTTATTCTGCAACATGGTGTTCAAAACAGTCTTCTGCCTCTATCTTTACAAGACTGGTATTAAGGTCTGACCGAGTACACTAATCCCTGTCTGGTTTTCTAATCCTTGTTTCAACTATCTGTAGGCTCACACTATTCTCCGCCGATCTTATCTTATCGTCTGGCCTTCGCTGTCCTTTGCTAGTATTCTCTCATTTCACAACTGTCTTCCAAACGCACACAAAACTTATCGCACCATATGCAACTTCGTTGTGGATCGGTTAATGAATTAGCTCGAGGGAGGGGTGACAAACACAGCTGGAGGGGAGGCAACCTTAAGTCACTTGATACTTTGTTCTGTCTTGTTTTCCGACATTTCTATTGACTCTGTTCTATCTTTACATCATTCTTACTGGCTCCTTTCTATGTGTTCTGGGAGTGTATGTAGTTAATAAATGTTTTTATACGGTATATAAGATTGTGCGCCACAAAGTAAAGTGGCAGTCTCCTGAGAACATACCTTGTGTACTTCTTGGACAACTGTACTAGCTGCAGCTAATAAAATCTGATCTTTTACGCCTGACAGAGTGTCCCGTGTCTCTGTTAGTTGAGGCAGGTGAATCCAAGGAGATTTTAGGCGTACCCTGCGCCGCCAGGCCCAAAAGGTTCTGGTTCTTCAGCACTTTGCAAAAAACACCTCTGTTTTCTTTAAAAAAAATGGATGTGTCCACGTTGCGCTTTGGGGCGTTTCCTGTCGCGGGCACTAGGCCTACCCACACAAGTGAGGTATCATTTTTATCGGGAGACGTGGGGGAACGCTGGGTGGAAGGAAATTTGTGGCTCCTCTCAGATTCCAGAACTTTCTGCCACAGAAATGTGAGGAACATGTGTTTTTTTAGCCAAATTTTGAGGTTTGCAAAGGATTCTGGGTAACAGAACCTGGTCCGAGCCACACAAGTCACCCCATCTTGGATTCCCCTAGGTCTCTAGTTTTCAGAAATGCACAGGTTTGGTAGGTGTCTATAGGTGCCGGCTGAGCTAGAGGCCAAAATCTACAGGTAGGCACTTTGCAAAAAACACCTCTGTTTTCTTTAAAAAATTTGGATGTGTCCACGTTGCGCTTTGGGGCGTTTCCTGTCGCGGGCACTAGGCCTACCCACACAAGTGAGCTATCATTTTTATCGGGAGATGTGGGGGAACGCTGGGTGGAAGGAAATTTGTGGCTCCTCTCAGATTCCAGAACTTTCTGCCACAGAAATGTGAGGAACCTGTGTTTTTTTAGCCAAATTTTGAGGTTTCCAAAGGATTCTGGGTAACAGAACCTGGTCCGAGCCACACAAGTCACCCCATCTTGGATTCCCCTAGGTCTCTAGTTTTCAGAAATGCACAGGTTTGGTAGGTTTCCCTAGGTGGCGGCTGAGCTACAAGCCAAAATCTACAGGTAGGCACTTTGCAAAAAACACCTCTGTTTTCTTTAAAAAAAATTGGATGTGTCCACGTTGCACTTTGGGGCGTTTCCTGTCGCGGGCGCTAGGCCTACCCACACAAGTGAGGTATCATTTTTATCGGGAGACGTGGGGGAACGCTGGGTGGAAGGAAATTTGTGGCTTCTCTCAGATTCCAGAACTTTCTGCCACAGGAATGTGAGGAACATGTGTTTTTTTAGCCAAATTTTGAGGTTTGCAAAGGATTCTGGGTAACAACCTGGTCCGAGCCACACAAGTCACCCCATCTTGGATTCCCCTAGGTCTCTAGTTTTCAGAAATGCAAAGGTTTGGTAGGTTTCCCTAGGTGGCGGCTGAGCTACAGGCCAAAATCTACAGGTAGGCACTTTGCAAAAAACAATTCTGTTTTTTTTCAAAAATTTGGATGTGTCCACGTTGCCTTTTGGGGCGTTTCCTGTTGCGGGTGCTAGGCCTACCCACACAAGTGAGGTATTATTTTTATCGGGAGACGTGGGGGAACGCTGGGTGGAAGGAAATTTGTGGCTCCTCTCAGATTCCAGAACTTTCTGCCACAGAAATGTGAGGAACATGTGTTTTTTTAGCCAAATTTTGAGGTTTGCAAAGGATTCTGGGTAATAGAACCTGGTCCTAGCCACACAAGTCACCCCATCTTGGATTCCCCTAGGTCTCTAGTTTTCAGACATGCACAGGTTTGGTAGGTTTCCCTAGGTGGCGGCTGAGCTAGAGACCAAAATCTACAGGTAGGCACTTTGCAAGAAACACCTCTGTTTTCTTTAAAAAAAATGGATGTGTCCACGTTGCGCTTTGGGGCGTTTCATGTCGCGGGCGCTAGGCCTACCCACACAAGTGAGGTATCATTTTTATCAGGAGATTTGGGGGAACGCTGGGTGGAAGGAAATTTGTGGCTACTCTCAGATTCCAGAACTTTCTGCCACAGAAATGTGAGGAACATGTGTTTTTTTAGCCAAATTTTGAGGTTTGCAAAGGATTCTGGGTAACAGAACCTGGTCCGAGCCACACAAGTCACCCCATCTTGGATTCCCCTAGATCTCTAGTTTGCAGAAATACACACGTTTGGTAGGTTTCCCTAGGTGCCGGCTGAGCTACAGGCCAAAATATACAGGTAGGCACTTTGTAAAAAACACCTCTGTTTTCTTTAAAAAATTTGGATTTGTCCATGTTGCGCTTTGGGGCGTTTCCTGTTGTGGGCGCTAGAACTACCCACACAAGTGAGGTATCATTTTTATTGGGAGACGTGGGGGAACGCTGGGTGGAAGGAAATTTGTGGCTCCTCTCAGATTCCAGAACTTTCTGCCACAGAAATGTGAGGAACATGTGTTTTTTTAGCCAAATTTTGAGGTTTCCAAAGGATTCTGGGTAACAGAACCTGTTCCGAGCCACACAAGTCACCCCATCTTGGATTCCCCTAGGTCTCTAGTTTTCAGAAATGCACAGGTTTGGTAGGTTTCCCTAGGTGGCGGCAGAGCTACAAGCCAAAATCTACAGGTAGGCACTTTGCAAAAAACACCTCTGTTTTCTTTCAAAAAATTGGATGTGTCCACGTTGCACTTTGGGGCGTTTCCTGTCGCGGGCGCTAGGCCTACCCACACAAGTGAGGTATCATTTTTATCGGGAGACGTGGGGGAACGCTGGGTGGAAGGAAATTTGTGACTCCTCTCAGATTCCAGAACTTTAAGCCACAGGAATGTGAGGAACATGTGTTTTTTTAGCCAAATTTTGAGGTTTGCAAAGGATTCTGGGTAACAACCTGGTCCGAGCCACACAAGTCACCCCATCTTGGATTCCCCTAGGTCTCTAGTTTTCAGAAATGCACAGGTTTGGTAGGTTTCCCTAGGTGGCGGCTGAGCTACAGGCCAAAATCTACAGGTAGGCACTTTGCAAAAAACACCTCTGTTTTTTTTCAAAAATTTGGATGTGTCCACGTTGCCTTTTGGGGCGTTTCCTGTCGCGGGTGCTAGGCCTACCCACACAAGTGAGGTATTATTTTTATCGGGAGACGTGGGGGAACGCTGGGTGGAAGGAAATTTGTGGCTCCTCTCAGATTTCAGAACTTTCTGCCACAGAAATGTGAGGAACATGTGTTTTTTTAGCCAAATTTTGAGGTTTCCAAAGGATTCTGGGTAACAGAACCTGGTCCGAGCCACACAAGTCACCCCATATTGGATTCCCCTAGGTCTCTAGTTTTCAGAAATGCACAGGTTTGGTAGGTTTCCCTAGGTGGCGGCTGAGCTACAAGCCAAAATCTACAGGTAGGCACTTTGCAAAAAACACCTCTGTTTTCTTTAAAAAAAATGGATGTGTCCACGTTGCGCTTTGGGGCGTTTCATGTCGCGGGCGCTAGGCCTACCCACACAAGTGAGGTATCATTTTTATCAGGAGATTTGGGGGAACGCTGGGTGGAAGGAAATTTGTGGCTACTCTCAGATTCCAGAACTTTCTGCCACAGAAATGTGAGGAACATGTGTTTTTTTAGCCAAATTTTGAGGTTTGCAAAGGATTTTGGGTAACAGAACCTGGTCCGAGCCACACAAGTCACCCCATCTTGGATTCCCCTAGATCTCTAGTTTGCAGAAATACACAGGTTTGGTAGGTTTCTCTAGGTGCCGGCTGAGCTACAGGCCAAAATATACAGGTAGGCACTTTGCAAAAAACGCCTCAGTTTTCTTTAAAAAATTTGGATTTGTCCATGTTGCGCTTTGGGGCGTTTCCTGTTGTGGGCGCTAGAACTACCCACACAAGTGAGGTATCATTTTTATTGGGAGACGTGGGGAAACGCTGGGTGGAAGGAAATTTGTGGCTCCTCTCAGATTCCAGAACTTTCTGCCACAGAAATGTGAGGAACATGTGTTTTTTTAGCCAAATTTTGAGGTTTGCAAAGGATTCTGGGTAACAGAACCTGGTCCGAGCCACACAAGTCACCCCATCTTGGATTCCCCTAGGTCTCTAGTTTTCACAAATGCACAGGTTTGGTAGGTTTCCCTAGGTGGCGGCTGAGCTAGAGGCCGAAATCTACAGGTAGGCACTTTGCAAAAAACACCTCTGTTTTCTTTAAAAAATTTGGATGTGTCCACGTTGCGCTTTGGGGCGTTTCCTGTTGCGGGCACTAGGCCTACCCACACAAGTGAGGTATCATTTTTATCGGGAGATGTGGGGGAACGCTGGGTGGAAGGAAATTTGTGGCTCCTCTCAGATTCCAGAACTTTCTGCCACAGAAATGTGAGGAACATGTGTTTTTTTAGCCAAATTTTGAGGTTTCCAAACGATTCTGGGTAACAGAAACTGGTCCAAGCCACACAAGTCACACCATCTTGGATTCCCCTAGATCTCTAGTTTTCAGAAATGCACAGGTTTTGTAGGTTTCCCTAGGTGGCGGCTGATCTACAAGCCAAAATATACAGGTAGGCACTTTGCAAAAAACACCTCAGTTTTCTTTTAAAAATTTGGATTTGTCCATGTTGTGCTTTGGGGCGTTTCCTGTTTTGGGCGCTAGAACTACCCACACAAGTGAGGTATCATTTTTATCGGGAGACGTGGGGGAACGCTGGGTGGAAGGAAATTTGTGGCTCCTCTCAGATTCCAGAACTTTCTGCCACAGAAATGTGAGGAACATGTGTTTTTTTAGCCAAATTTTGAGGTTTGCAAAGGATTCTGGGTAACAACCTGGTCCGAGCCACACAAGTCACCCCATCTTGGATTCCCCTAGGTCTCTAGTTTTCAGAAATGCACAGGTTTGGTAGGTTTCCCTAGGTGGCGGCTGAGCTACAGCCCAAAATCTACAGGTAGGCACTTTGCAAAAAACACCTCTGTTTTTTTTCAAAAATGTGGATGTGTCCACGTTGCCTTTTGGGGCGTTTCCTGTCGCGGGTGCTAGGCCTACCCACACAAGTGAGGTATTGTTTTTATCGGGAGACGTGGGGGAACGCTGGGTGGAAGGAAATTTGTGGCTCCTCTCAGATTCCAGAACTTTCTGCCACAGAAATGTGAGGAACATGTGTTTTTTTAGCCAAATTTTGAGGTTTGCAACGGATTCTGGGTAACAGAACCTGGTCCGAGCCACACAAGTCACCCCATCTTGGATTCCCCTAGGTCTCTAGTTTTCAGAAATGCACAGGTTTGGTAGGTTTCCCTAGGTGGCGGCTGAGCTAGAGGCCAAAATCTACAGGTAGGCACTTTGCAAAAAACACCTCTGTTTTCTTTAAAAAATTTGGATGTGTCCACGTTGCGCTTTGGGCGTTTCCTGTCGCGGGCACTAGGCCTACCCACACAAGTGAGGTATCATTTTTATCGGGAGACGTGGGGGAACGCTGGGTGGAAGGAAATTTGTGGCTCCTCTCAGATTCCAGAACTTTCTGCCACAGAAATGTGAGGAACATGTGTTTTTTTAGCCAAATTTTGAGGTTTGCAAAGGATTCTGGGTAACAGAACCTGGTCCGAGCCACACAAGTCACCCCATCTTGGATTCCCCTAGGTCTCTAGTTTTCAGAAATGCACAGGTTTGGTAGGTGTCTCTAGGTGCCGGCTGAGCTAGAGGCCAAAATCTACAGGTAGGCACTTTGCAAAAAACACCTCTGTTTTCTTGAAAAAATTTGGATGTGTCCACGTTGCGCTTTGGGGCGTTTCCTGTCGCGGGCACTAGGCCTACCCACACAAGTGAGCTATCATTTTTATCGGGAGATGTGGGGGAACGCTGGGTGGAAGGAAATTTGTGGCTCCTCTCAGATTCCAGAACTTTCTGCCACAGAAATGTGAGGAACATGTGTTTTTTTAGCCAAATTTTGAGGTTTCCAAAGGATTCTGGGTAACAGAACCTGGTCCGAGCCACACAAGTCACCCCATCTTGGATTCCCCTAGGTCTCTAGTTTTCAGAAATGCACAGGTTTGGTAGGTTTCCCTAGGTGGCGGCTGAGCTACAAGCCAAAATCTACAGGTAGGCACTTTGCAAAAAACACCTCTGTTTTCTTTAAAAAAATTGGATGTGTCCACGTTGCACTTTGGGGCGTTTCCTGTCGCGGGCGCTAGGCCTACCCACACAAGTGAGGTATCATTTTTATCGGGAGACGTGGGGGAACGCTGGGTGGAAGGAAATTTGTGGCTCCTCTCAGATTCCAGAACTTTCTGCCACAGAAATGTGAGGAACATGTGTTTTTTTAGCCAAATTTTGAGGTTTGCAACGGATTCTGGGTAACAGAACCTGGTCCGAGCCACACAAGTCACCCCATCTTGGATTCCCCTAGGTCTCTAGTTTTCAGAAATGCACAGGTTTGGTAGGTTTCCCTAGGTGGCGGCTGAGCTAGAGGCCAAAATCTACAGGTAGGCACTTTGCAAAAAACACCTCTGTTTTCTTTAAAAAATTTGGATGTGTCCACGTTGCGCTTTGGGGCGTTTCCTGTCGCGGGCACTAGGCCTACCCACACAAGTGAGGTATCATTTTTATCGGGAGACGTGGGGGAACGCTGGGTGGAAGGAAATTTGTGGCTCCTCTCAGATTCCAGAACTTTCTGCCACAGAAATGTGAGGAACATGTGTTTTTTTAGCCAAATTTTGAGGTTTGCAAAGGATTCTGGGTAACAGAACCTGGTCCGAGCCACACAAGTCACCCCATCTTGGATTCCCCTAGGTCTCTAGTTTTCAGAATTGCACAGGTTTGGTAGGTGTCTCTAGGTGCCGGCTGAGCTAGAGGCCAAAATCTACAGGTAGGCACTTTGCAAAAAACACCTCTGTTTTCTTTAAAAAAATTGGATGTGTCCACGTTGCACTTTGGGGCGTTTCCTGTCGCGGGCGCTAGGCCTACCCACACAAGTGAGGTATCATTTTTATCGGGAGACGTGGGGGAACGCTGGGTGGAAGGAAATTTGTGGCTTCTCTCAGATTCCAGAACTTTCAGCCACAGGAATGTGAGGAACATGTGTTTTTTTAGCCAAATTTTGAGGTTTGCAAAGGATTCTGGGTAACAACCTGGTCCGAGCCACACAAGTCACCCCATCTTGGATTCCCCTAGGTCTCTAGTTTTCAGAAATGCACAGGTTTGGTAGGTTTCCCTAGGTGGTGGCTGAGCTACAGGCCAAAATCTACAGGTAGGCACTTTGCAAAAAACACCTCTGTTTTTTTTCAAAAATTTGGATGTGCCCACGTTGCCTTTTGGGGCGTTTCCTGTTGCGGGTGCTAGGACTACCCACACAAGTAAGGTATTATTTTTATCGGGAGACGTGGGGGAACGCTGGGTGGAAGGAAATTTGTGGCTCCTCTCATATTCCAGAACTTTCTGCCACAGAAATGTGAGGAACATGTGTTTTTTTAGCCAAATTTTGAGGTTTGCAAAGGATTCTGGGTAATAGAACCTGGTCCTAGCCACACAAGTCACCCCATCTTGGATTCCCCTAGGTCTCTAGTTTTCAGACATGCACAGGTTTGGTAGGTTTCCCTAGGTGGCGGCTGAGCTAGAGACCAAAATCTACAGGTAGGCACTTTGCAAAAAACACCTCTGTTTTCTTTAAAAAAAATGGATGTGTCCACGTTGCGATTTGGGGCGTTTCATGTCGCGGGCGCTAGGCCTACCCACACAAGTGAGGTATCATTTTTATCAGGAGATTTGGGGGAACGCTGGGTGGAAGGAAATTTGTGGCTACTCTCAGATTCCAGAACTTTCTGCCACAGAAATGTGAGGAACATGTGTTTTTTTAGCCAAATTTTGAGGTTTGCAAAGGATTCTGGGTAACAGAACCTGGTCCGAGCCACACAAGTCACCCCATCTTGGATTCCCCTAGGTCTCTAGTTTTCAGAATTGCACAGGTTTGGTAGGTGTCTCTAGGTGCCGGCTGAGCTAGAGGCCAAAATCTACAGGTAGGCACTTTGCAAAAAACACCTCTGTTTTCTTTAAAAAAATTGGATGTGTCCACGTTGCACTTTGGGGCGTTTCCTGTCGCGGGCGCTAGGCCTACCCACACAAGTGAGGTATCATTTTTATCGGGAGACGTGGGGGAACGCTGGGTGGAAGGAAATTTGTGGCTTCTCTCAGATTCCAGAACTTTCAGCCACAGGAATGTGAGGAACATGTGTTTTTTTAGCCAAATTTTGAGGTTTGCAAAGGATTCTGGGTAACAACCTGGTCCGAGCCACACAAGTCACCCCATCTTGGATTCCCCTAGGTCTCTAGTTTTCAGAAATGCACAGGTTTGGTAGGTTTCCCTAGGTGGTGGCTGAGCTACAGGCCAAAATCTACAGGTAGGCACTTTGCAAAAAACACCTCTGTTTTTTTTCAAAAATTTGGATGTGCCCACGTTGCCTTTTGGGGCGTTTCCTGTTGCGGGTGCTAGGCCTACCCACACAAGTGAGGTATTATTTTTATCGGGAGACGTGGGGGAACGCTGGGTGGAAGGAAATTTGTGGCTCCTCTCATATTCCAGAACTTTCTGCCACAGAAATGTGAGGAACATGTGTTTTTTTAGCCAAATTTTGAGGTTTGCAAAGGATTCTGGGTAATAGAACCTGGTCCTAGCCACACAAGTCACCCCATCTTGGATTCCCCTAGGACTCTAGTTTTCAGACATGCACAGGTTTGGTAGGTTTCCCTAGGTGGCGGCTGAGCTAGAGACCAAAATCTACAGGTAGGCACTTTGCAAAAAACACCTCTGTTTTCTTTAAAAAAAATGGATGTGTCCACGTTGCGATTTGGGGCGTTTCATGTCGCGGGCGCTAGGCCTACCCACACAAGTGAGGTATCATTTTTATCAGGAGATTTGGGGGAACGCTGGGTGGAAGGAAATTTGTGGCTACTCTCAGATTCCAGAACTTTCTGCCACAGAAATGTGAGGAACATGTGTTTTTTTAGCCAAATTTTGAGGTTTGCAAAGGATTCTGGGTAACAGAACCTGGTCCGAGCCACACAAGTCACCCCATCTTGGATTCCCCTAGATCTCTAGTTTGCAGAAATACACAGGTTTGGTAGGTTTCCCTAGGTGCCGGCTGAGCTACAGGCCAAAATATACAGGTAGGCACTTTGCAAAAAACACCTCTGTTTTCTTTAAAAAATTTGGATTTGTCCATGTTGCGCTTTGGGGCGTTTCCTGTTGTGGGCGCTAGAACTACCCACACAAGTGAGGTATCATTTTTATTGGGAGACGTGGGGGAACGCTGGGTGGAAGGAAATTTGTGGCTCCTCTCAGATTCCAGAACTTTCTGCCACAGAAATGTGAGGAACATGTGTTTTTTTAGCCAAATTTTGAGGTTTCCAAAGGATTCTGGGTAACAGAACCTGTTCCGAGCCACACAAGTCACCCCATCTTGGATTCCCCTAGGTCTCTAGTTTTCAGAAATGCACAGGTTTGGTAGGTTGCCCTAGGTGGCGGCTGAGCTACAAGCCAAAATCTACAGGTAGGCACTTTGCAAAAAACACCTCTGTTTTCTTTCAAAAAATTGGATGTGTCCACGTTGCACTTTGGGGCGTTTCCTGTCGCGGGCGCTAGGCCTACCCACACAAGTGAGGTATCATTTTTATCGGGAGACGTTGGGGAACGCTGGGTGGAAGGAAATTTGTGGCTCCTCTCAGATTCCAGAACTTTCAGCCACAGGAATGTGAGGAACATGTGTTTTTTTAGCCAAATTTTGAGGTTTGCAAAGGATTCTGGGTAACAACCTGGTCCGAGCCACACAATTCACCCCATCTTGGATTCCCCTAGGTCTCTAGTTTTCAGAAATGCACAGGTTTGGTAGGTTTCCCTAGGTGGCGGCTGAGCTACAGGCCAAAATCTACAGGTAGGCACTTTGCAAAAAACACCTCTGTTTTTTTTCAAAAATTTGGATGTGTCCATGTTGCCTTTTGGGGCGTTTCCTGTCGCGGGTGCTAGGCCTACCCACACAAGTGAGGTATTATTTTTATCGGGAGACGTGGGGGAACGCTGGGTGGAAGGAAATTTGTGGCTCCTCTCAGATTCCAGAACTTTCTGCCCAGAAATGTGAGGAACATGTGTTTTTTTAGCCACATTTTGAGGTTTGCAAAGGATTCTGGGTAATAGAACCTGGTCCTAGCCACACAAGTCACCCCATCTTGGATTCCCCTAGGTCTCTAGTTTTCAGATATGCACAGGTTTGGTAGGTTTCCCTAGGTGGCGGCTGAGCTAGAGACCAAAATCTACAGGTAGGCACTTTGCAAAAAACACCTCTGTTTTCTTTCAAAAATGTGGATGTGTCCACGTTGCGCTTTGGGGCGGTTCCTGTCGCGGGCGCTAGGCCTACCCACACAAGTGAGGTATCATTTTTATCGGGAGACGTGGGGGAACGCTGGGTGGAAGGAAATTTGTGGCTCCTCTCAGATTCCAGAACTTTCTGCCACAGAAATGTGAGGAACATGTGTTTTTTTAGCCAAATTTTGAGGTTTGCAAAGGATTCTGGGTAACAGAACCTGGTCCGAGCCACACAAGTCACCCCATCTTGGATTCCCCTAGGTCTCTAGTTTTCAGAAATGCACAGGTTTGGTAGGTGTCTCTAGGTGCCGGCTGAGCTAGAGGCCAAAATCTACAGGTAGGCACTTTGCAAAAAACACCTCTGTTTTCTTTAAAAAATTTGGATGTGTCCACATTGCGCTTTGGGGCGTTTCCTGTCGCGGGCACTAGGCCTACCCACACAAGTGAGCTATCATTTTTTTCGGGAGATGTGGGGGAACGCTGGGTGGAAGGAAATTTGTGGCTCCTCTCAGATTCCAGAACTTTCTGCCACAGAAATGTGAGGAACATGTGTTTTTTTAGCCAAATTTTGAGGTTTCCAAAGGATTCTGGGTAACAGAACGTGGTCCGAGCCACACAAGTCACCCCATCTTGGATTCCCCTAGGTCTTTAGTTTTCAGAAATGCACAGGTTTGGTAGGTTTCCCTAGGTGGCGGCTGAGCTACAAGCCAAAATCTACAGGTAGGCACTTTGCAAAAAACACCTCTGTTTTCTTTAAAAAAATTGGATGTGTCCACGTTGCACTTTGGGGCGTTTCCTGTCGCGGGCGCTAGGCCTACCCACACAAGTGAGGTATCATTTTTATCGGGAGACGTGGGGGAACGCTGGGTGGAAGGAAATTTGTGGCTTCTCTCAGATTCCAGAACTTTCAGCCACAGGAATGTGAGGAACATGTGTTTTTTTAGCCAAATTTTGAGGTTTGCAAAGGATTCTGGGTAACAACCTGGTCCGAGCCACACAAGTCACCCCATCTTGGATTCCCCTAGGTCTCTAGTTTTCAGAAATGCACAGGTTTGGTAGGTTTCCCTAGGTGGTGGCTGAGCTACAGGCCAAAATCTACAGGTAGGCACTTTGCAAAAAACACCTCTGTTTTTTTTCAAAAATTTGGATGTGCCCACGTTGCCTTTTGGGGCGTTTCCTGTTGCGGGTGCTAGGCCTACCCACACAAGTGAGGTATTATTTTTATCGGGAGACGTGGGGGAACGCTGGGTGGAAGGAAATTTGTGGCTCCTCTCATATTCCAGAACTTTCTGCCACAGAAATGTGAGGAACATGTGTTTTTTTGGCCAAATTTTGAGGTTTGCAAAGGATTCTGGGTAATAGAACCTGGTCCTAGCCACACAAGTCACCCCATCTTGGATTCCCCTAGGTCTCTAGTTTTCAGACATGCACAGGTTTGGTAGGTTTCCCTAGGTGGCGGCTGAGCTAGAGACCAAAATCTACAGGTAGGCACTTTGCAAAAAACACCTCTGTTTTCTTTAAAAAAAATGGATGTGTCCACGTTGCGATTTGGGGCGTTTCATGTCGCGGGCGCTAGGCCTACCCACACAAGTGAGGTATCATTTTTATCAGGAGATTTGGGGGAACGCTGGGTGGAAGGAAATTTGTGGCTACTCTCAGATTCCAGAACTTTCTGCCACAGAAATGTGAGGAACATGTGTTTTTTTAGCCAAATTTTGAGGTTTGCAAAGGATTCTGGGTAACAGAACCTGGTCCGAGCCACACAAGTCACCCCATCTTGGATTCCCCTAGATCTCTAGTTTGCAGAAATACACAGGTTTGGTAGGTTTCCCTAGGTGCCGGCTGAGCTACAGGCCAAAATATACAGGTAGGCACTTTGCAAAAAACACCTCTGTTTTCTTTAAAAAATTTGGATTTGTCCATGTTGCGCTTTGGGGCGTTTCCTGTTGTGGGCGCTAGAACTACCCACACAAGTGAGGTATCATTTTTATTGGGAGACGTGGGGGAACGCTGGGTGGAAGGAAATTTGTGGCTCCTCTCAGATTCCAGAACTTTCTGCCACAGAAATGTGAGGAACATGTGTTTTTTTAGCCAAATTTTGAGGTTTCCAAAGGATTCTGGGTAACAGAACCTGTTCCGAGCCACACAAGTCACCCCATCTTGGATTCCCCTAGGTCTCTAGTTTTCAGAAATGCACAGGTTTGGTAGGTTGCCCTAGGTGGCGGCTGAGCTACAAGCCAAAATCTACAGGTAGGCACTTTGCAAAAAACACCTCTGTTTTCTTTCAAAAAATTGGATGTGTCCACGTTGCACTTTGGGGCGTTTCCTGTCGCGGGCGCTAGGCCTACCCACCTAAGTGAGGTATCATTTTTATCGGGAGACGTGGGGGAACGCTGGGTGGAAGGAAATTTGTGGCTCCTCTCAGATTCCAGAACTTTCAGCCACAGGAATGTGAGGAACATGTGTTTTTTTAGCCAAATTTTGAGGTTTGCAAAGGATTCTGGGTAACAACCTGGTCCGAGCCACACAAGTCACCCCATCTTGGATTCCCCTAGGTCTCTAGTTTTCAGAAATGCACAGGTTTGGTAGGTTTCCCTAGGTGGCAGCTGAGCTACAGGCCAAAATCTACAGGTAGGCACTTTGCAAAAAACACCTCTGTTTTTTTTCAAAAATTTGGATGTGCCCACGTTGCCTTTTGGGGCGTTTCCTGTTGCGGGTGCTAGGCCTACCCACACAAGTGAGGTATTATTTTTATCGGGAGACGTGGGGGAACGCTGGGTGGAAGGAAATTTGTGGCTCCTCTCATATTCCAGAACTTTCTGCCACAGAAATGTGAGGAACATGTGTTTTTTTAGCCAAATTTTGAGGTTTGCAAAGGATTCTGGGTAATAGAACCTGGTCCTAGCCACACAAGTCACCCCATCTTGGATTCCCCTAGGTCTCTAGTTTTCAGACATGCACAGGTTTGGTAGGTTTCCCTAGGTGGCGGCTGAGCTAGAGACCAAAATCTACAGGTAGGCACTTTGCAAAAAACACCTCTGTTTTCTTTAAAAAAAATGGATGTGTCCACGTTGCGATTTGGGGCGTTTCATGTCGCGGGCGCTAGGCCTACCCACACAAGTGAGGTATCATTTTTATCAGGAGATTTGGGGGAACGCTGGGTGGAAGGAAATTTGTGGCTACTCTCAGATTCCAGAACTTTCTGCCACAGAAATGTGAGGAACATGTGTTTTTTTAGCCAAATTTTGAGGTTTGCAAAGGATTCTGGGTAACAGAACCTGGTCCGAGCCACACAAGTCACCCCATCTTGGATTCCCCTAGATCTCTAGTTTGCAGAAATACACAGGTTTGGTAGGTTTCCCTAGGTGCCGGCTGAGCTACAGGCCAAAATATACAGGTAGGCACTTTGCAAAAAACACCTCTGTTTTCTTTAAAAAATTTGGATTTGTCCATGTTGCGCTTTGGGGCGTTTCCTGTTGTGGGCGCTAGAACTACCCACACAAGTGAGGTATCATTTTTATTGGGAGACGTGGGGGAACGCTGGGTGGAAGGAAATTTGTGGCTCCTCTCAGATTCCAGAACTTTCTGCCACAGAAATGTGAGGAACATGTGTTTTTTTAGCCAAATTTTGAGGTTTCCAAAGGATTCTGGTTAACAGAACCTGTTCCGAGCCACACAAGTCACCCCATCTTGGATTCCCCTAGGTCTCTAGTTTTCAGAAATGCACAGGTTTGGTAGGTTGCCCTAGGTGGCGGCTGAGCTACAAGCCAAAATCTACAGGTAGGCACTTTGCAAAAAACACCTCTGTTTTCTTTCAAAAAATTGGATGTGTCCACGTTGCACTTTGGGGCGTTTCCTGTCGCGGGCGCTAGGCCTACCCACACAAGTGAGGTATCATTTTTATCGGGAGACGTGGGGGAACGCTGGGTGGAAGGAAATTTGTGGCTCCTCTCAGATTCCAGAACTTTCAGCCACAGGAATGTGAGGAACATGTGTTTTTTTAGCCAAATTTTGAGGTTTGCAAAGGATTCTGGGTAACAACCTGGTCCGAGCCACACAAGTCACCCCATCTTGGATTCCCCTAGGTCTCTAGTTTTCAGAAATGCACAGGTTTGGTAGGTTTCCCTAGGTGGCGGCTGAGCTACAGGCCAAAATCTACAGGTAGGCACTTTGCAAAAAACACCTCTGTTTTTTTTCAAAAATTTGGATGTGTCCACGTTGCCTTTTGGGGCGTTTCCTGTCGCGGGTGCTAGGCCTACCCACACAAGTGAGGTATTATTTTTATCGGGAGACGTGGGGGAACGCTGGGTGGAAGGAAATTTGTGGCTCCTCTCAGATTCCAGAACTTTCTGCCACAGAAATGTGAGGAACATGTGTTTTTTTAGCCACATTTTGAGGTTTGCAAAGGATTCTGGGTAATAGAACCTGGTCCTAGCCACACAAGTCACCCCATCTTGGATTCCCCTAGGTCTCTAGTTTTCAGATATGCACAGGTTTGGTAGGTTTCCCTAGGTGGCGGCTGAGCTAGAGACCAAAATCTACAGGTAGGCACTTTGCAAAAAACACCTCTGTTTTCTTTCAAAAATGTGGATGTGTCCACGTTGCGCTTTGGGGCGGTTCCTGTCGCGGGCGCTAGGCCTACCCACACAAGTGAGGTATCATTTTTATCGGGAGACGTGGGGGAACGCTGGGTGGAAGGAAATTTGTGGCTCCTCTCAGATTCCAGAACTTTCTGCCACAGAAATGTGAGGAACATGTGTTTTTTTAGCCAAATTTTGAGGTTTGCAAAGGATTTTGGGTAACAGAACCTGGTCCGAGCCACACAAGTCACCCCATCTTGGATTCCCCTAGATCTCTAGTTTGCAGAAATACACAGGTTTGGTAGGTTTCTCTAGGTGCCTGCTGAGCTACAGGCCAAAATATACAGGTAGGCACTTTGCAAAAAACACCTCAGTTTTCTTTAAAAAATTTAGATTTGTCCATGTTGCGCTTTGGGGCGTTTCCTGTTGTGGGCGCTAGAACTACCCACACAAGTGAGGTATCATTTTTATTGGGAGACGTGGGGGAACGCTGGGTGGAAGGAAATTTGTGGCTCCTCTCAGATTCCAGAACTTTCTGCCACAGAAATGTGAGGAACATGTGTTTTTTTAGCCAAATTTTGAGGTTTGCAAAGGATTCTGGGTAACAGAACCTTGTCCGAGCCACACAAGTCACCCCATCTTGGATTCCCCTAGGTCTCTAGTTTTCAGAAATGCACAGGTTTGGTAGGTTTCCCTAGGTGGCGGCTGAGCTAGAGGCCGAAATCTACAGGTAGGCACTTTGCAAAAAACACCTCTGTTTTCTTTAAAAAATTTGCATGTGTCCACGTTGCGCTTTGGGGCGTTTCCTGTTGCGGGCACTAGGCCTACCCACACAAGTGAGGTATCATTTTTATTGGGAGATGTGGGGGAACGCTGGGTGGAAGGAAATTTGTGGCTCCTCTCAGATTCCAGAACTTTCTGCCACAGAAATGTGAGGAACATGTGTTTTTTTAGCCAAATTTTGAGGTTTCCAAACCATTCTGGGTAACAGAACCTGGTCCAAGCCACACAAGTCACACCATCTTGGATTCCCCTAGATCTCTAGTTTTCAGAAATGCACAGGTTTTGTAGGTTTCCCTAGGTGGCGGCTGATCTACAAGCCAAAATATACAGGTAGGCACTTTGCAAAAAACACCTCAGTTTTCTTTTAAAAATTTGGATTTGTCCATGTTGTGCTTTGGGGCGTTTCCTGTTGTGGGCGCTAGAACTACCCACACAAGTGAGGTATCATTTTTATCGGGAGACGTGGGGGAACGCTGGGTGGAAGGAAATTTGTGGCTCCTCTCAGATTCCAGAACTTTCTGCCACAGAAATGTGAGGAACATGTGTTTTTTTAGCCAAATTTTGAGGTTTGCAACGGATTCTGGGTAACAGAACCTGGTCCGAGCCACACAAGTCACCCCATCTTGGATTCCCCTAGGTCTCTAGTTTTCAGAAATGCACAGGTTTGGTAGGTTTCCCTAGGTGGCAGCTGAGCTAGAGGCCAAAATCTACAGGTAGGCACTTTGCAAAAAACACCTCTGTTTTCTTTAAAAAATTTGGATGTGTCCACATTGCGGTTTGGGGCGTTTCCTGTCGCGGGCACTAGGCCTACCCACACAAGTGAGGTATCATTTTTATCGGGAGATGTGGGGGAACGCTGGGTGGAAGGAAATTTGTGGCTCCTCTCAGATTCCAAAACTTTCTGCCACAGAAATGTGAGGAACATGTGGTTTTTTTGCCAAATGTTGAGGTTTGCAAAGGATTCTGGGTAATAGAACCTGGTCCTAGCCACACAAGTCACCCCATCTTGGATTCCCCTAGGTCTCTAGTTTTCAGACATGCACAGGTTTGGTAGGTTTCCCTAGGTGGCGGCTGAGCTAGAGGCCAAAATCTACAGGTAGGCACTTTGCAAAAAACACCTTTGTTTTCTTTCAAAAATTTGGATGTGTCCACGTTGCGCTTTGGGGCGGATCCTGTCGTGGGCGCTAGGCCTACCCACACAAGTGAGGTATCATTTTTATCGGGAGACGTGGGGGAACGCTGGGTGTAAGGAAATTTGTGGCTCCTCTCAGATTCCAGAACTTACCGCCACAGGAATGTGAGGAACATGTGTTCTTTTAGCCACATTTTGAGGTTTGCAAAGGATTCTGGGTAACAACCTGGTCTGAGCCACACAAGTCACCCCATCTTGGATTCCCCTAGGTCTCTAGTTTTCAGAAATGCACAGGTTTGGTAGGTTTCCCTAGGTGGCGGCTGAGCTACAGGCCAAAATCTACAGGTAGGCACTTTGCAAAAAACACCTCTGTTTTTTTCCCAAAATTTGGATGTGTCCACGTTGTGCTTTGGGGCGTTTCCTGTCGCGGGCGCTAGGCCTACCCACACAAGTGAGGTATTATTTTTATCGGGAGACGTGGGGGAACGCTGGGTGGAAGGAAATTTGTGGCTCCTCTCAGATTCCAGAACTTTCTGCCACAGAAATGTGAGGAACATGTGTTTTTTTAGCCAAATTTTGAGGTTTGCAAAGGATTCTGGGTAACAGAACCTGGTCCGAGCCACACAAGTCACCCCATCTTGGATTCCCCTAGATCTCTAGTTTGCAGAAATACACAGGTTTGGTAGGTTTCCCTAGGTGCCGGCTGAGCTACAGGCCAAAATATACAGGTAGGCACTTTGCAAAAAACACCTCTGTTTTCTTTAAAAAATTTGGATTTGTCCATGTTGCGCTTTGGGGCGTTTCCTGTTGTGGGCGCTAGAACTACCCACACAAGTGAGGTATCATTTTTATTGGGAGACGTGGGGGAACGCTGGGTGGAAGGAAATTTGTGGCTCCTCTCAGATTCCAGAACTTTCTGCCACAGAAATGTGAGGAACATGTGTTTTTTTAGCCAAATTTTGAGGTTTCCAAAGGATTCTGGGTAACAGACTCGTTCCGAGCCACACAAGTCACCCCATCTTGGATTCCCCTAGCTCTAGTTTTCAGAAATGCACAGGTTTGGTAGGTTGCCCTAGGTGGCGGCTGAGCTACAAGCCAAAATCTACAGGTAGGCACTTTGCAAAAAACACCTCTGTTTTCTTTCAAAAAATTGGATGTGTCCACGTTGCACTTTGGGGCGTTTCCTGTCGCGTGCGCTAGGCCTACCCACACAAGTGAGGTATCATTTTTATCGGGAGACGTGGGGGAACGCTGGGTGGAAGGAAATTTGTGGCTCCTCTCAGATTCCAGAACTTTCAGCCACAGGAATGTGAGGAACATGTGTTTTTTTAGCCAAATTTTGAGGTTTGCAAAGGATTCTGGGTAACAACCTGGTCCGAGCCACACAAGTCACCCCATCTTGGATTCCCCTAGGTCTCTAGTTTTCAGAAATGCACAGGTTTGGTAGGTTTCCCTAGGTGGCGGCTGAGCTACAGGCCAAAATCTACAGGTAGGCACTTTGCAAAAAACACCTCTGTTTTTTTTCAAAAATTTGGATGTGTCCACGTTGCCTTTTGGGGCGTTTCCTGTCGCGGGTGCTAGGCCTACCCACACAAGTGAGGTATTATTTTTATCGGGAGACGTGGGGGAACGCTGGGTGGAAGGAAATTTGTGGCTCCTCTCAGATTCCAGAACTTTCTGCCACAGAAATGTGAGGAACATGTGTTTTTTTAGCCACATTTTGAGGTTTGCAAAGGATTCTGGGTAATAGAACCTGGTCCTAGCCACACAAGTCACCCCATCTTGGATTCCCCTAGGTCTCTAGTTTTCAGATATGCACAGGTTTGGTAGGTTTCCCTAGGTGGCGGCTGAGCTAGAGACCAAAATCTACAGGTAGGCACTTTGCAAAAAACACCTCTGTTTTCTTTCAAAAATGTGGATGTGTCCACGTTGCGCTTTGGGGCGGTTCCTGTCGCGGGCGCTAGGCCTACCCACACAAGTGAGGTATCATTTTTATCGGGAGACGTGGGGGAACGCTGGGTGGAAGGAAATTTGTGGCTCCTCTCAGATTCCAGAACTTTCTGCCACAGAAATGTGAGGAACATGTGTTTTTTTAGCCAAATTTTGAGGTTTGCAAAGGATTTTGGGTAACAGAACCTGGTCCGAGCCACACAAGTCACCCCATCTTGGATTCCCCTAGATCTCTAGTTTGCAGAAATACACAGGTTTGGTAGGTTTCTCTAGGTGCCGGCTGAGCTACAGGCCAAAATATACAGGTAGGCGCTTTGCAAAAAACACCTCAGTTTTCTTTAAAAAATTTAGATTTGTCCATGTTGCGCTTTGGGGCGTTTCCTGTTGTGGGCGCTAGAACTACCCACACAAGTGAGGTATCATTTTTATTGGGAGACGTGGGGGAACGCTGGGTGGAAGGAAATTTGTGGCTCCTCTCAGATTCCAGAACTTTCTGCCACAGAAATGTGAGGAACATGTGTTTTTTTAGCCAAATTTTGAGGTTTGCAAAGGATTCTGGGTAACAGAACCTTGTCCGAGCCACACAAGTCACCCCATCTTGGATTCCCCTAGGTCTCTAGTTTTCAGAAATGCACAGGTTTGGTAGGTTTCCCTAGGTGGCGGCTGAGCTAGAGGCCGAAATCTACAGGTAGGCACTTTGCAAAAAACACCTCTGTTTTCTTTAAAAAATTTGGATGTGTCCACGTTGCGCTTTGGGGCGTTTCCTGTTGCGGGCACTAGGCCTACCCACACAAGTGAGGTATCATTTTTATTGGGAGATGTGGGGGAACGCTGGGTGGAAGGAAATTTGTGGCTCCTCTCAGATTCCAGAACTTTCTGCCACAGAAATGTGAGGAACATGTGTTTTTTTAGCCAAATTTTGAGGTTTCCAAACCATTCTGGGTAACAGAACCTGGTCCAAGCCACACAAGTCACACCATCTTGGATTCCCCTAGATCTCTAGTTTTCAGAAATGCACAGGTTTTGTAGGTTTCCCTAGGTGGCGGCTGATCTACAAGCCAAAATATACAGGTAGGCACTTTGCAAAAAACACCTCAGTTTTCTTTTAAAAATTTGGATTTGTCCATGTTGTGCTTTGGGGCGTTTCCTGTTGTGGGCGCTAGAACTACCCACACAAGTGAGGTATCATTTTTATCGGGAGACGTGGGGGAACGCTGGGTGGAAGGAAATTTGTGGCTCCTCTCAGATTCCAGAACTTTCTGCCACAGAAATGTGAGGAACATGTGTTTTTTTAGCCAAATTTTGAGGTTTGCAACGGATTCTGGGTAACAGAACCTGGTCCGAGCCACACAAGTCACCCCATCTTGGATTCCCCTAGGTCTCTAGTTTTTAGAAATGCACAGGTTTGGTAGGTTTCCCTAGGTGGCAGCTGAGCTAGAGGCCAAAATCTACAGGTAGGCACTTTGCAAAAAACACCTCTGTTTTCTTTAAAAAATTTGGATGTGTCCACGTTGCGGTTTGGGGCGTTTCCTGTCGCGGGCACTAGGCCTACCCACACAAGTGAGGTATCATTTTTATCGGGAGATGTGGGGGAACGCTGGGTGGAAGGAAATTTGTGGCTCCTCTCAGATTCCAAAACTTTCTGCCACAGAAATGTGAGGAACATGTGGTTTTTTTGCCAAATGTTGAGGTTTGCAAAGGATTCTGGGTAATAGAACCTGGTCCTAGCCACACAAGTCACCCCATCTTGGATTCCCCTAGGTCTCTAGTTTTCAGACATGCACAGGTTTGGTAGGTTTCCCTAGGTGGCGGCTGAGCTAGAGGCCAAAATCTACAGGTAGGCACTTTGCAAAAAACACCTTTGTTTTCTTTCAAAAATTTGGATGTGTCCACGTTGCGCTTTGGGGCGGATCCTGTCGTGGGCGCTAGGCCTACCCACACAAGTGAGGTATTATTTTTATCGGGAGACGTTGGGGAACGCTGGGTGGAAGGAAATTTGTGGCTCCTCTCAGATTCCAGAACTTTCTGCCACAGAAATGTGAGGAACATGTGTTTTTTTAGCCAAATTTTGAGGTTTGCAAAGGATTCTGGGTAACAACCTGGTCTGAGCCACACAAGTCACCCCATCTTGGATTCCCCTAGGTCTCTAGTTTTCAGAAATGCACAGGTTTGGTAGGTTTCCCTAGGTGGCGGCTGAGCTACAGGCCAAAATCTACAGGTAGGCACTTTGCAAAAAACACCTCTGTTTTTTTCCCAAAATTTGGATGTGTCCACGTTGTGCTTTGGGGCGTTTCCTGTCGCGGGCGCTAGGCCTACCCACACAAGTGAGGTATTATTTTTATCGGGAGACGTGGGGGAACGCTGGGTGGAAGGAAATTTGTGGCTCCTCTCAGATTCCAGAACTTTCTGCCACAGAAATGTGAGGAACATGTGTTTTTTTAGCCAAATTTTGAGGTTTGCAAAGGATTCTGTGTAATAGAACCTGGTCCTAGCCACACAAGTCACCCCATCTTGGATTCCCCTAGGTCTCTAGTTTTCAGACATGCACAGGTTTGGTAGGTTTCCCTAGGTGGCGGCTGAGCTAGAGACCAAAATCTACAGGTAGGCACTTTGCAAAAAACACCTCTGTTTTCTTTCAAAAATTTGGATGTATCCACGTTGCGCTTTGGGGCGGTTCCTGTCGCGGGCGCTAGGCCTACCCACACAAGTGAGGTATCATTTTTATCGGGAGACGTGGGGGAACGTTGGGTGGAAGGAAATTTGTGGCTCCTCTCAGATTCCAGAACTTTCTGCCACAGAAATGTGAGAAACATGTGTTTTTTTAGCCAAATTGTGAGGTTTGTAAAGGATTCTGGGTAACAGAACCTGGTCCGAGCCACACAAGTCACACCATCTTGGATTCCCCTAGGTCTCTAGTTTTCAGAAATGCACAGGTTTGGTAGGTTTCCCTAGGTGGCGGCTGAGCTACAAGCCAAAATCTACAGGTAGGCACTTTGCAAAAAACACCTCTGTTTTCTTTAAAAAAAATGGATGTGTCCACGTTGCGCTTTGGGGCGTTTCATGTCGCGGGCGCTAGGCCTACCCACACAAGTGAGGTATCATTTTTATCAGGAGATTTGGGGGAACGCTGGGTGGAAGGAAATTTGTGGCTACTCTCAGATTCCAGAACTTTCTGCCACAGAAATGTGAGGAACATGTGTTTTTTTAGCCAAATTTTGAGGTTTGCAAAGGAATCTGGGTACCAGAACCTGGTCCGAGCCACACAAGTCACCCCATCTTGGATTCCCCTAGGTCTCTAGTTTTCAGAAATGCACAGGTTTGGTAGGTTTCCCTAGGTGGCGGCTGAGCTAGAGGCCAAAATCTACAGGTAGGCACTTTGCAAAAAACACCTCTGTTTTCTTTAAAAAATTTGGATGTGTCCACGTTGCGCTTTGGGGCGTTTCCTGTTGCGGGCACTAGGCCTACCCACACAAGTGAGGTATAATTTTTATCGGGAGATGTGGGGGAACGCTGGGTGGAAGGAAATTTGTGGCTCCTCTCAGATTCCAGAACTTTCTGCCACAGAAATGTGAGGAACATGTGTTTTTTTAGCCAAATTTTGAGGTTTGCAACGGATTCTGGGTAACAGAACCTGGTCCGAGCCACACAAGTCACCCCATCTTGGATTCCCCTAGGTCTCTAGTTTTCTGAAATGCACAGGTTTGGTAGGTTTCCCTAGGTGGCGGCTGAGCTAGAGGCCAAAATCTACAGGTAGGCACTTTGCAAAAAACACCTCTGTTTTCTATAAAAAATTTGGATGTGTCCACGTTGCGCTTTGGGGCATTTCCTGTCGCGGGCACTAGGCCTACCCACACAAGTGAGGTATCATTTTTATCGGGAGACGTGGGGGAACGCTGGGTGGAAGGAAATTTGTGGCTCCTCTCAGATTCCAGAACTTTCTGCCACAGAAATGTGAGGAACATGTGTTTTTTTAGCCAAATTTTGAGGTTTGCAAAGGATTCTGGGTAACAGAACCTGGTCCGAGCCACACAAGTCACCCCATCTTGGATTCCCCTAGGTCTCTAGTTTTCAGAAATGCACAGGTTTGGTAGGTGTCTCTAGGTGCCGGCTGAGCTAGAGGCCAAAATCTACAGGTAGGCACTTTGCAAAAAACACCTCTGTTTTCTTTAAAAAATTTGGATGTGTCCACGTTGCGCTTTGGGGCGTTTCCTGTCGCGGGCACCAAGCCTACCCACACAAGTGAGCTATCATTTTTATCGGGAGATGTGGGGGAACGCTGGGTGGAAGGAAATTTGTGGCTCCTCTCAGATTCCAGAACTTTCTGCCACAGAAATGTGAGGAACATGTGTTTTTTTAGCCAAATTTTGAGGTTTCCAAAGGACTCTGGGTAACAGAACCTGGTCCGAGCCACACAAGTCACCCCATCTTGGATTCCCCTAGGTCTCTAGTTTTCAGAAATGCACAGGTTTGGTAGGTTTCCCTAGGTGGCGGCTGAGCTACAAGCCAAAATCTACAGGTAGGCACTTTGCAAAAAACACCTCTGTTTTCTTTAAAAAAATTGGATGTGTCCACGTTGCACTTTGGGGCGTTTCCTGTCGCGGGCGCTAGGCCTACCCACACAAGTGAGGTATCATTTTTATCGGGAGACGTGGGGGAACGCTGGGTGGAAGGAAATTTGTGGCTCCTCTCAGATTCCAGAACTTTCTGCCACAGAAATGTGAGGAACATGTGTTTTTTTAGCCAAATTTTGAGGTTTGCAAAGGATTCTGGGTAACAGAACCTGGTCCGAGCCACACAAGTCACCCCATCTTGGATTCCCCTAGGTCTCTAGTTTTCAGAAATGCACAGGTTTGGTAGGTGTCTCTAGGTGCCGGCTGAGCTAGAGGCCAAAATCTACAGGTAGGCACTTTGCAAAAAACACCTCTGTTTTCTTTAAAAAATTTTGATGTGTCCACGTTGCGCTTTGGGGCGTTTCCTGTCGCGGGCACTAGGCCTACCCACACAAGTGAGCTATCATTTTTATCGGGAGATGTGGGGGAACGCTGGGTGGAAGGAAATTTGTGGCTCCTCTCAGATTCCAGAACTTTCTGCCACAGAAATGTGAGGAACATGTGTTTTTTTAGCCAAATTTTGAGGTTTCCAAAGGATTCTGGGTAACAGAACCTGGTCCGAGCCACACAAGTCACCCCATCTTGGATTCCCCTAGGTCTCTAGTTTTCAGAAATGCACAGGTTTGGTAGGTTTCCCTAGGTGGCGGCTGAGCTACAAGCCAAAATCTACAGGTAGGCACTTTGCAAAAAACACCTCTGTTTTCTTTAAAAAAATTGGATGTGTCCACGTTGCACTTTGGGGCGTTTCCTGTCGCGGGCGCTAGGCCTACCCACACAAGTGAGGTATCATTTTTATCGGGAGACGTGGGGGAACGCTGGGTGGAAGGAAATTTGTGGCTTCTCTCAGATTCCAGAACTTTCAGCCACAGGAATGTGAGGAACATGTGTTTTTTTAGCCAAATTTTGAGGTTTGCAAAGGATTCTGGGTAACAACCTGGTCCGAGCCACACAAGTCACCCCATCTTGGATTCCCCTAGGTCTCTAGTTTTCAGAAATGCAAAGGTTTGGTAGGTTTCCCTAGGTGGCGGCTGAGCTACAGGCCAAAATCTACAGGTAGGCACTTTGCAAAAAACACCTCTGTTTTTTTTCAAAAATTTGGATGTGTCCACGTTGCCTTTTGGGGCGTTTCCTGTTGCGGGTGCTAGGCCTACCCACACAAGTGAGGTATTATTTTTATCGGGAGACGTGGGGGAACGCTGGGTGGAAGGAAATTTGTGGCTCCTCTCAGATTCCAGAACTTTCTGCCACAGAAATGTGAGGAACATGTGTTTTTTTAGCCAAATTTTGAGGTTTGCAAAGGATTCTGGGTAATAGAACCTGGTCCTAGCCACACAAGTCACCCCATCTTGGATTCCCCTAGGTCTCTAGTTTTCAGACATGCACAGGTTTGGTAGGTTTCCCTAGGTGGCGGCTGAGCTAGAGACCAAAATCTACAGGTAGGCACTTTGCAAAAAACACCTCTGTTTTCTTTAAAAAAAATGGATGTGTCCACGTTGCGCTTTGGGGCGTTTCATGTCGCGGGCGCTAGGCCTACCCACACAAGTGAGGTATCATTTTTATCAGGAGATTTGGGGGAACGCTGGGTGGAAGGAAATTTGTGGGTACTCTCAGATTCCAGAACTTTCTGCCACAGAAATGTGAGGAACATGTGTTTTTTTAGCCAAATTTTGAGGTTTGCAAAGGATTCTGGGTAACAGAACCTGGTCCGAGCCACACAAGTCACCCCATCTTGGATTCCCCTAGATCTCTAGTTTGCAGAAATACACAGGTTTGGTAGGTTTCTCTAGGTGCCGGCTGAGCTACAGGCCAAAATATACAGGTAGGCACTTTGCAAAAAACACCTCCGTTTTCTTTAAAAAATTTGGATTTGTCCATGTTGCGCTTTGGGGCGTTTCCTGTTGTGGGCGCTAGAACTACCCACACAAGTGAGGTATCATTTTTATTGGGAGACGTGGGGGAACGCTGGGTGGAAGGAAATTTGTGGCTCCTCTCAGATTCCAGAACTTTCTGCCACAGAAATGTGAGGAACATGTGTTTTTTTAGCCAAATTTTGAGGTTTGCAAAGGATTCTGGGTAACAGAACCTGGTCCGAGCCACACAAGTCACCCCATCTTGGATTCCCCTCGGTCTCTAGTTTTCAGAAATGCACAGGTTTGGTAGGTTTCCCTAGGTGGCGGCTGAGCTAGAGGCCGAAATCTACAGGTAGGCACTTTGCAAAAAACACCTCTGTTTTCTTTAAAAAATTTGGATGTGTCCACGTTGCGCTTTGGGGCGTTTCCTGTCGCGGGTGCTAGGCCTACCCACACAAGTGAGGTATTATTTTTATCGGGAGACGTGGGGGAACGCTGGGTGGAAGGAAATTTGTGGCTCCTCTCAGATTCCAGAACTTTCTGCCACAGAAATGTGAGGAACATATGTTTTTTTAGCCAAATTTTGAGGTTTGCAAAGGATTCTGGGTAATAGAACCTGGTCCTAGCCACACAAGTCACCCCATCTTGCATTCCCCTAGGTCTCTAGTTTTCAGATATGCACAGGTTTGGTAGGTTTCCCTAGGTGGCGGCTGAGCTAGAGACCAAAATCTACAGGTAGGCACTTTGCAAAAAACACCTCTGTTTTCTTTCAAAAATTTGGATGTGTCCACGTTGCGCTTTGGGGCGGTTCCTGTTGCGGGCGCTAGGCCTACCCACACAAGTGAGGTATCATTTTTATCGGGAGACGTGGGGGAACGCTGGGTGGAAGGAAATTTGTGGCTCCTCTCAGATTCCAGAACTTTCTGCCACAGAAATGTGAGGAACATGTGTTTTTTTAGCCAAATTTTGAGGTTTCCAAAGGATTCTGGGTAACAGAACCTGGTCCGAGCCACACAAGTCACCCCATATTGGATTCCCCTAGGTCTCTAGTTTTCAGAAATGCACAGGTTTGGTAGGTTTCCCTAGGTGGCGGCTGAGCTACAAGCCAAAATCTACAGGTAGGCACTTTGCAAAAAACACCTCTGTTTTCTTTAAAAAAAATGGATGTGTCCACGTTGCGCTTTGGGGCGTTTCATGTCGCGGGCGCTAGGCCTACCCACACAAGTGAGGTATCATTTTTATCAGGAGATTTGGGGGAACGCTGGGTGGAAGGAAATTTGTGGCTACTCTCAGATTCCAGAACTTTCTGCCACAGAAATGTGAGGAACATGTGTTTTTTTAGCCAAATTTTGAGGTTTGCAAAGGATTCTGGGTAACAGAACCTGGTCCGAGCCACACAAGTCACCCCATCTTGGATTCCCCTAGATCTCTAGTTTGCAGAAATACACAGGTTTGGTAGGTTTCTCTAGGTGCCGGCTGAGCTACAGGCCAAAATATACAGGTAGGCACTTTGCAAAAAACACCTCAGTTTTCTTTAAAAAATTTGGATTTGTCCATGTTGCGCTTTGGGGCGTTTCCTGTTGTGGGCGCTAGAACTACCCACACAAGTGAGGTATCATTTTTATTGGGAGACGTGGGGGAACGCTGGGTGGAAGGAAATTTGTGGCTCCTCTCAGATTCCAGAACTTTCTGCCACAGAAATGTGAGGAACATGTGTTTTTTTAGCCAAATTTTGAGGTTTGCAAAGGATTCTGGGTAACAGAACCTGGTCCGAGCCACACAAGTCACCCCATCTTGGATTCCCCTAGGTCTCTAGTTTTCAGAAATGCACAGGTTTGGTAGGTTTCCCTAGGTGGCGGCTGAGCTAGAGGCCGAAATCTACAGGTAGGCACTTTGCAAAAAACACCTCTGTTTTCTTTCAAAAATTTGGATGTGTCCACGTTGCGCTTTGGGGCGTTTCCTGTCGCGGGTGCTAGGCCTACCCACACAAGTGAGGTATTATTTTTATCGGGAGACGTGGGGGAACGCTGGGTGGAAGGAAATTTGTGGCTCCTCTCAGATTCCAGAACTTTCTGCCACAGAAATGTGAGGAACATGTGTTTTTTTAGCCAAATTTTGAGGTTTGCAAAGGATTCTGGGTAATAGAACCTGGTCCTAGCCACACAAGTCACCCCATCTTGGATTCCCCTAGGTCTCTAGTTTTCAGATATGCACAGGTTTGGTAGGTTTCCCTAGGTGGCGGCTGAGCTAGAGACCAAAATCTACAGGTAGGCACTTTGCAAAAAACACCTCTGTTTTCTTTCAAAAATTTGGATGTGTCCACGTTGCGCTTTCGGGCGGTTCCTGTTGCGGGCGCTAGGCCTACCCACACAAGTGAGGTATCATTTTTATCGGGAGACGTGGGGGAACGCTGGGTGGAAGGAAATTTGTGGCTCCTCTCAGATTCCAGAACTTTCTGCCACAGAAATGTGAGGAACATGTGTTTTTTTTAGCCAAATTTTGAGGTTTCCAAAGGATTCTGGGTAACAGAACCTGGTCCGAGCCACACAAGTCACCCCATATTGGATTCCCCTAGGTCTCTAGTTTTCAGAAATGCACAGGTTTGGTAGGTTTCCCTAGGTGGCGGCTGAGCTACAAGCCAAAATCTACAGGTAGGCACTTTGCAAAAAACACCTCTGTTTTCTTTAAAAAAAATGGATGTGTCCACGTTGCGCTTTGGGGCGTTTCATGTCGCGGGCGCTAGGCCTACCCACACAAGTGAGGTATCATTTTTATCAGGATATTTGGGGGAACGCTGGGTGGAAGGAAATTTGTGGCTACTCTCAGATTCCAGAACTTTCTGCCACAGAAATGTGAGGAACATTTTTTTTTTTAGCCAAATTTTGAGGTTTGCAAAGGATTCTGGGTAACAGAACCTGGTCCGAGCCACACAAGTCACCCCATCTTGGATTCCCCTAGATCTCTAGTTTGCAGAAATACACAGGTTTGGTAGGATTCTCTAGGTGCCGGCTGAGCTACAGGCCAAAATATACAGGTAGGCACTTTGCAAAAAACACCTCAGTTTTCTTTAAAAAATTTGGATTTGTCCATGTTGCGCTTTGGGGCGTTTCCTGTTGTGGGCGCTAGAACTACCCACACAAGTGAGGTATCATTTTTATTGGGAGACGTGGGGGAACGCTGGGTGGAAGGAAATTTGTGGCTCCTCTCAGATTCCAGAACTTTCTGCCACAGAAATGTGAGGAACATGTGTTTTTTTAGCCAAATTTTGAGGTTTGCAAAGGATTCTGTGTAATAGAACCTGGTCCTAGCCACACAAGTCACCCCATCTTGGATTCCCCTAGGTCTCTAGTTTTCAGACATGCACAGGTTTGGTAGGTTTCCCTAGGTGGCGGCTGAGCTAGAGACCAAAATCTACAGGTAGGCACTTTGCAAAAAACACCTCTGTTTTCTTTCAAAAATGTGGATGTGTCCACGTTGCACTTTGGGGCGGTTCCTGTCGCGGGCGCTAGGCCTACCCACACAAGTGATGTATCATTTTTATCGGGAGACGAGGGGGAACGTTGGGTGGAAGGAAATTTGTGGCTCCTCTCAGATTCCAGAACTTTCTGCCACAGAAATGTGAGAAACATGTGTTTTTTTAGCCAAATTGTGAGGTTTGTAAAGGATTCTGGGTAACAGAACCTGTTCCGAGCCACACAAGTCACACCATCTTGGATTCCCCTAGGTCTCTAGTTTTCAGAAATGCACAGGTTTGGTAGGTTTCCCTAGGTGGCGGCTGAGCTACAAGCCAAAATCTACAGGTAGGCACTTTGCAAAAAACACCTCTGTTTTCTTTAAAAAAAATGGATGTGTCCACGTTGCGCTTTGGGGCGTTTCATGTCGCGGGCGCTAGGCCTACCCACACAAGTGAGGTATCATTTTTATCAGGAGATTTGGGGGAACGCTGGGTGGAAGGAAATTTGTGGCTACTCTCAGATTCCAGAACTTTCTGCCACAGAAATGTGAGGAACATGTGTTTTTTTAGCCAAATTTTGAGGTTTGCAAAGGATTCTGGGTAACAGAACCTGGTCCGAGCCACACAAGTCACCCCATCTTGGATTCCCCTAGATCTCTAGTTTGCAGAAATACACAGGTTTGGTAGGTTTCCCTAGGTGCCGGCTGAGCTACAGGCCAAAATATACAGGTAGGCACTTTGCAAAAAACACCTCAGTTTTCTTTAAAAAATTTGGATTTGTCCATGTTGCGCTTTGGGGCGTTTCCTGTTGTGGGCGCTAGAACTACCCACACAAGTGAGGTATCATTTTTATTGGGAGACGTGGGGGAACGCTGGGTGGAAGGAAATTTGTGGCTCCTCTCAGATTCCAGAACTTTCTGCCACAGAAATGTGAGGAACATGTGTTTTTTTAGCCAAATTTTGAGGTTTGCAAAGGAATCTGGGTACCAGAACCTGGTCCGAGCCACACAAGTCACCCCATCTTGGATTCCCCTAGGTCTCTAGTTTTCAGAAATGCACAGGTTTGGTAGGTTTCCCTAGGTGGCGGCTGAGCTAGAGGCCAAAATCTACAGGTAGGCACTTTGCAAAAAACACCTCTGTTTTCTTTAAAAAATTTGGATGTGTCCACGTTGCGCTTTGGGGCGTTTCCTGTTGCGGGCACTAGGCCTACCCACACAAGTGAGGTATCATTTTTATCGGGAGATGTGAGGGAACGCTGGGTGGAAGGAAATTTGTGGCACCTCTCAGATTCCAGAACTTTCTGCCACAGAAATGTGAGGAACATGTGTTTTTTTAGCCAAATTTTGAGGTTTGCAACGGATTCTGGGTAACAGAACCTGGTCCGAGCCACACAAGTCACCCCATCTTGGATTCCCCTAGGTCTCTAGTTTTCAGAAATGCACAGGTTTGGTAGGTTTCCCTAGGTGGCGGCTGAGCTAGAGGCCAAAATCTACAGGTAGGCACTTTGCAAAAAACACCTCTGTTTTCTTTAAAAAATTTGGATGTGTCCATGTTGCGCTTTGGGGCATTTCCTGTCGCGGGCACTAGGCCTACCCACACAAGTGAGGTATCATTTTTATCGGGAGACGTGGGGGAACGCTGGGTGGAAGGAAATTTGTGGCTCCTCTCAGATTCCAGAACTTTCTGCCACAGAAATGTGAGGAACATGTGTTTTTTTTTATCCAAATTTTGAGGTTTGCAAAGGATTCTGGGTAACAGAACCTGGTCCGAGCCACACAAGTCACCCCATCTTGGATTCCCCTAGGTCTCTAGTTTTCAGAAATGCACAGGTTTGGTAGGTGTCTCTAGGTGCCGGCTGAGCTAGAGGCCAAAATCTACAGGTAGGCACTTTGCAAAAAACACCTCTGTTTTCTTTAAAAAATTTGGATGTGTCCACGTTGCGCTTTGGGGCGTTTCCTGTCGCGGGCACTAGGCCTACCCACACAAGTGAGCTATCATTTTTATCGGGAGATGTGGGGGAACGCTGGGTGGAAGGAAATTTGTGGCTCCTCTCAGATTCCAGAACTTTCTGCCACAGAAATGTGAGGAACATGTGTTTTTTTAGCCAAATTTTGAGGTTTCCAAAGGATTCTGGGTAACAGAACCTGGTCCGAGCCACACAAGTCACCCCATCTTGGATTCCCCTAGGTCTCTAGTTTTCAGAAATGCACAGGTTTGGTAGGTTTCCCTAGGTGGCGGCTGAGCTACAAGCCAAAATCTACAGGTAGGCACTTTGCAAAAAACACCTCTGTTTTCTTTAAAAAAATTGGATGTGTCCACGTTGCACTTTGGGGCGTTTCCTGTCGCGGGCGCTAGGCCTACCCACACAAGTGAGGTATCATTTTTATCGGGAGACGTGGGGGAACGCTGGGTGGAAGGAAATTTGTGGCTTCTCTCAGATTCCAGAACTTTCAGCCACAGGAATGTGAGGAACATGTGTTTTTTTAGCCAAATTTTGAGGTTTGCAAAGGATTCTGGGTAACAACCTGGTCCGAGCCACACAAGTCACCCCATCTTGGATTCCCCTAGGTCTCTAGTTTTCAGAAATGCAAAGGTTTGGTAGGTTTCCCTAGGTGGCGGCTGAGCTACAGGCCAAAATCTACAGGTAGGCACTTTGCAAAAAACACCTCTGTTTTTTTTCAAAAATTTGGATGTGTCCACGTTGCCTTTTGGGGCGTTTCCTGTTGCGGGTGTTAGGCCTACCCACACAAGTGAGGTATTATTTTTATCGGGAGACGTGGGGGAACGCTGGGTGGAAGGAAATTTGTGGCTCCTCTCAGATTCCAGAACTTTCTGCCACAGAAATGTGAGGAACATGTGTTTTTTTAGCCAAATTTTGAGGTTTGCAAAGGATTCTGGGTAATAGAACCTGGTCCTAGCCACACAAGTCACCCCATCTTGGATTCCCCTAGGTCTCTAGTTTTCAGACATGCACAGATTTGGTAGGTTTCCCTAGGTGGCGGCTGAGCTAGAGACCAAAATCTACAGGTAGGCACTTTGAAAAAAACACCTCTGTTTTCTTTAAAAAAAATGGATGTGTCCACGTTGCGCTTTGGGGCGTTTCATGTCGCGGGCGCTAGGCCTACCCACACAAGTGAGGTATCATTTTTATCAGGAGATTTGGGGGAACGCTGGGTGGAAGGAAATTTGTGGCTACTCTCAGATTCCAGAACTTTCTGCCACAGAAATGTGAGGAACATGTGTTTTTTTAGCCAAATTTTGAGGTTTGCAAAGGAATCTGGCTACCAGAACCTGGTCCGAGCCACAAAAGTCACCCCATCTTGGATTCCCATAGGTCTCTAGTTTTCAGAAATGCACAGGTTTGGTAGGTTTCCCTAGGTGGCGGCTGAGCTAGAGGCCAAAATCTACAGGTAGGCACTTTGCAAAAAACACCTCTGTTTTCTTTAAAAAATGTGGATGTGTCCACGTTGCGCTTTGGGGCGTTTCCTGTTGCGGGCACTAGGCCTACCCACACAAGTGAGGTATAATTTTTATCGGGAGATGTGGGGGAACGCTGGGTGGAAGGAAATTTGTGGCTCCTCTCAGATTCCAGAACTTTCTGCCACAGAAATGTGAGGAACATGTGTTTTTTTAGCCAAATTTTGAGGTTTGCAACGGATTCTGGGTAACAGAACCTGGTCCGAGCCACACAAGTCACCCCATCTTGGATTCCCCTAGGTCTCTAGTTTTCTGAAATGCACAGGTTTGGTAGGTTTCCCTAGGTGGCGGCTGAGCTAGAGGCCAAAATCTACAGGTAGGCACTTTGCAAAAAACACCTCTGTTTTCTTTAAAAAATTTGGATGTGTCCACGTTGCGCTTTGGGGCATTTCCTGTCGCGGGCACTAGGCCTACCCACACAAGTGAGGTATCATTTTTATCGGGAGACGTGGGGGAACGCTGGGTGGAAGGAAATTTGTGGCTCCTCTCAGATTCCAGAACTTTCTGCCACAGAAATGTGAGGAACATGTGTTTTTTTAGCCAAATTTTGAGGTTTGCAAAGGATTCTGGGTAACAGAACCTGGTCCGAGCCACACAAGTCACCCCATCTTGGATTCCCCTAGGTCTCTAGTTTTCAGAAATGCACAGGTTTGGTAGGTGTCTCTAGGTGCCGGCTGAGCTAGAGGCCAAAATCTACAGGTAGGCACTTTGCAAAAAACACCTCTGTTTTCTTTAAAAAATTTGGATGTGTCCACGTTGCGCTTTGGGGCGTTTCCTGTCGCGGGCACTAGGCCTACCCACACAAGTGAGCTATCATTTTTATCGGGAGATGTGGGGGAACGCTGGGTGGAAGGAAATTTGTGGCTCCTCTCAGATTCCAGAACTTTCTGCCACAGAAATGTGAGGAACATGTGTTTTTTTAGCCAAATTTTGAGGTTTCCAAAGGATTCTGGGTAACAGAACCTGGTCCGAGCCACACAAGTCACCCCATCTTGGATTTCCCTAGGTCTCTAGTTTTCAGAAATGCACAGGTTTGGTAGGTTTCCCTAGGTGGCGGCTGAGCTACAAGCCAAAATCTACAGGTAGGCACTTTGCAAAAAACACCTCTGTTTTCTTTAAAAAAATTGGATGTGTCCACGTTGCACTTTGGGGCGTTTCCTGTGGCGGGCGCTAGGCCTACCCACACAAGTGAGGTATCATTTTTATCGGGAGACGTGGGGGAACGCTGGGTGGAAGGAAATTTGTGGCTCCTCTCAGATTCCAGAACTTTCTGCCACAGAAATGTGAGGAACATGTATTTTTTTAGCCAAATTTTGAGGTTTGCAAAGGATTCTGGGTAACAGAACCTGGTCCGAGCCACACAAGTCACCCCATCTTGGATTCCCCTAGGTCTCTAGTTTTCAGAAATGCACAGGTTTGGTAGGTGTCTCTAGGTGCCGGCTGAGCTAGAGGCCAAAATCTACAGGTAGGCACTTTGCAAAAAACACCTCTGTTTTCTTTAAAAAATTTGGATGTGTCCACGTTGCGCTTTGGGGCGTTTCCTGTCGCGGGCACTAGGCCTACCCACACAAGTGAGCTATCATTTTTATCGGGAGATGTGGGGGAACGCTGGGTGGAAGGAAATTTGTGGCTCCTCTCAGATTCCAGAACTTTCTGCCACAGAAATGTGAGGAACATGTGTTTTTTTAGCCAAATTTTGAGGTTTCCAAAGGATTCTGGGTAACAGAACCTGGTCCGAGCCACACAAGTCACCCCATCTTGGATTCCCCTAGGTCTCTAGTTTTCAGAAATGCACAGGTTTGGTAGGTTTCCCTAGGTGGCGGCTGAGCTACAAGCCAAAATCTACAGGTAGGCACTTTGCAAAAAACACCTCTGTTTTCTTTAAAAAAATTGGATGTGTCCACGTTGCACTTTGGGGCGTTTCCTGTGGCGGGCGCTAGGCCTACCCACACAAGTGAGGTATCATTTTTATCGGGAGACGTGGGGGAACGCTGGGTGGAAGGAAATTTGTGGCTCCTCTCAGATTCCAGAACTTTCTGCCACAGAAATGTGAGGAACATGTGTTTTTTTAGCCAAATTTTGAGGTTTGCAAAGGATTCTGGGTAACAGAACCTGGTCCGAGCCACACAAGTCACCCCATCTTGGATTCCCCTAGGTCTCTAGTTTTCAGAAATGCACAGGTTTGGTAGGTGTCTCTAGGTGCCGGCTGAGCTAGAGGCCAAAATCTACAGGTAGGCACTTTGCAAAAAACACCTCTGTTTTCTTTAAAAAATTTGGATGTGTCCACGTTGCGCTTTGGGGCGTTTCCTGTCGCGGGCACTAGGCCTACCCACACAAGTGAGCTATCATTTTTATCGGGAGATGTGGGGGAACGCTGGGTGGAAGGAAATTTGTGGCTCCTCTCAGATTCCAGAACTTTCTGCCACAGAAATGTGAGGAACATGTGTTTTTTTAGCCAAATTTTGAGGTTTGCAAAGGATTCTGGGTAATAGAACCTGGTCCTAGCCACACAAGTCACCCCATCTTGGATTCCCCTAGGTCTCTAGTTTTCAGACATGCACAGGTTTGGTAGGTTTCCCTAGGTGGCGGCTGAGCTAGAGACCAAAATCTACAGGTAGGCACTTTGCAAAAAACACCTCTGTTTTCTTTAAAAAAAATGGATGTGTCCACGTTGCGCTTTGGGGCGTTTCATGTCGCGGGCGCTAGGCCTACCCACACAAGTGAGGTATCATTTTTATCAGGAGATTTGGGGGAACGCTGGGTGGAAGGAAATTTGTGGGTACTCTCAGATTCCAGAACTTTCTGCCACAGAAATGTGAGGAACATGTGTTTTTTTAGCCAAATTTTGAGGTTTGCAAAGGATTCTGGGTAACAGAACCTGGTCCGAGCCACACAAGTCACCCCATCTTGGATTCCCCTAGATCTCTAGTTTGCAGAAATACACAGGTTTGGTAGGTTTCTCTAGGTGCCGGCTGAGCTACAGGCCAAAATATACAGGTAGGCACTTTGCAAAAAACACCTCCGTTTTCTTTAAAAAATTTGGATTTGTCCATGTTGCGCTTTGGGGCGTTTCCTGTTGTGGGCGCTAGAACTACCCACACAAGTGAGGTATCATTTTTATTGGGAGACGTGGGGGAACGCTGGGTGGAAGGACATTTGTGGCTCCTCTCAGATTCCAGAACTTTCTGCCACAGAAATGTGAGGAACATGTGTTTTTTTAGCCAAATTTTGAGGTTTGCAAAGGATTCTGGGTAACTGAACCTGGTCCGAGCCACACAAGTCACCCCATCTTGGATTCCCCTAGGTCTCTAGTTTTCAGAAATGCACAGGTTTGGTAGGTTTCCCTAGGTGGCGGCTGAGCTAGAGGCCGAAATCTACAGGTAGGCACTTTGCAAAAAACACCTCTGTTTTCTTTAAAAAATGTGGATGTGTCCACGTTGCGCTTTGGGGCGTTTCCTGTCGCGGGTGCTAGGCCTACCCACACAAGTGAGGTATTATTTTTATCGGGAGACGTGGGGGAACGCTGGGTGGAAGGAAATTTGTGGCTCCTCTCAGATTCCAGAACTTTCTGCCACAGAAATGTGAGGAACATATGTTTTTTTAGCCAAATTTTGAGGTTTGCAAAGGATTCTGGGTAATAGAACCTGGTCCTAGCCACACAAGTCACCCCATCTTGGATTCCCCTAGGTCTCTAGTTTTCAGATATGCACAGGTTTGGTAGGTTTCCCTAGGTGGCGGCTGAGCTAGAGACCAAAATCTACAGGTAGGCACTTTGCAAAAAACACCTCTGTTTTCTTTCAAAAATTTGGATGTGTCCACGTTGCGCTTTGGGGCGGTTCCTGTTGCGGGCGCTAGGCCTACCCACACAAGTGAGGTATCATTTTTATCGGGAGACGTGGGGGAACGCTGGGTGGAAGGAAATTTGTGGCTCCTCTCAGATTCCAGAACTTTCTGCCACAGAAATGTGAGGAACATGTGTTTTTTTAGCCAAATTTTGAGGTTTCCAAAGGATTCTGGGTAACAGAACCTGGTCCGAGCCACACAAGTCACCCCATATTGGATTCCCCTAGGTCTCTAGTTTTCAGAAATGCACAGGTTTGGTAGGTTTCCCTAGGTGGCGGCTGAGCTACAAGCCAAAATCTACAGGTAGGCACTTTGCAAAAAACACCTCTGTTTTCTTTAAAAAAAAATGGATGTGTCCACGTTGCGCTTTGGGGCGTTTCATGTCGCGGGCGCTAGGCCTACCCACACAAGTGAGGTATCATTTTTATCAGGAGATTTGGGGGAACGCTGGGTGGAAGCAAATTTGTGGCTACTCTCAGATTCCAGAACTTTCTGCCACAGAAATGTGAGGAACATGTGTTTTTTTAGCCAAATTTTGATGTTTGCAAAGGATTCTGGGTAACAGAACCTGGTCCGAGCCACACAAGTCACCCCATCTTGGATTCCCCTAGATCTCTAGTTTGCAGAAATACACAGGTTTGGTAGGTTTCTCTAGGTGCCGGCTGAGCTACAGGCCAAAATATACAGGTAGGCACTTTGCAAAAAACACCTCAGTTTTCTTTAAAAAATTTGGATTTGTCCATGTTGCGCTTTGGGGCGTTTCCTGTTGTGGGCGCTAGAACTACCCACACAAGTGAGGTATCATTTTTATTGGGAGACGTGGGGGAACGCTGGGTGGAAGGAAATTTGTGGCTCCTCTCAGATTCCAGAACTTTCTGCCACAGAAATGTGAGGAACATGTGTTTTTTTAGCCAAATTTTGAGGTTTGCAAAGGATTCTGGGTAACAGAACCTGGTCCGAGCCACACAAGTCACCCCATCTTGGATTCCCCTAGGTCTCTAGTTTTCAGAAATGCACAGGTTTGGTAGGTTTCCCTAGGTGGCGGCTGAGCTAGAGGCCGAAATCTACAGGTAGGCACTTTGCAAAAAACACCTCTGTTTTCTTTCAAAAATTTGGATGTGTCCACGTTGCGCTTTGGGGCGTTTCCTGTCGCGGGTGCTAGGCCTACCCACACAAGTGAGGTATTATTTTTATCGGGAGACGTGGGGGAACGCTGGGTGGAAGGAAATTTGTGGCTCCTCTCAGATTCCAGAACTTTCTGCCACAGAAATGTGAGGAACATGTGTTTTTTTAGCCAAATTTTGAGGTTTGCAAAGGATTCTGGGTAATAGAACCTGGTCCTAGCCACACAAGTCACCCCATCTTGGATTCCCCTAGGTCTCTAGTTTTCAGATATGCACAGGTTTGGTAGGTTTCTCTAGGTGCCGGCTGAGCTACAGGCCAAAACATACAGGTAGGCACTTTGCAAAAAACACCTCAGTTTTCTTTAAAAAATTTGGATTTGTCCATGTTGCGCTTTGGGGCGTTTCCTGTTGTGGGCGCTAGAACTACCCACACAAGTGAGGTATCATTTTTATTGGGAGACGTGGGGGAACGCTGGGTGGAAGGAAATTTGTGGCTCCTCTCAGATTCCAGAACTTTCTGCCACAGAAATGTGAGGAACATGTGTTTTTTTAGCCAAATTTTGAGGTTTGCAAAGGATTCTGGGTAACAGAACCTGGTCCGAGCCACACAAGTCACCCCATCTTGGATTCCCCTAGGTCTCTAGTTTTCAGAAATGCACAGGTTTGGTAGGTTTCCCTAGGTGGCGGCTGAGCTAGAGGCCGAAATCTACAGGTAGGCACTTTGCAAAAAACACCTCTGTTTTCTTTCAAAAATTTGGATGTGTCCACGTTGCGCTTTGGGGCGTTTCCTGTCGCGGGTGCTAGGCCTACCCACACAAGTGAGGTATTATTTTTATCGGGAGACGTGGGGGAACGCTGGGTGGAAGGAAATTTGTGGCTCCTCTCAGATTCCAGAACTTTCTGCCACAGAAATGTGAGGAACATGTGTTTTTTTAGCCAAATTTTGAGGTTTGCAAAGGATTCTGGGTAATAGAACCTGGTCCTAGCCACACAAGTCACCCCATCTTGGATTCCCCTAGGTCTCTAGTTTTCAGATATGCACAGGTTTGGTAGGTTTCCCTAGGTGGCGGCTGAGCTAGAGACCAAAATCTACAGGTAGGCACTTTGCAAAAAACACCTCTGTTTTCTTTCAAAAATTTGGATGTGTCCACGTTGCGCTTTCGGGCGGTTCCTGTTGCGGGCGCTAGGCCTACCCACACAAGTGAGGTATCATTTTTATCGGGAGACGTGGGGGAACGCTGGGTGGAAGGAAATTTGTGGCTCCTCTCAGATTCCAGAACTTTCTGCCACAGAAATGTGAGGAACATGTGTTTTTTTAGCCAAATTTTGAGATTTCCAAAGGATTCTGGGTAACAGAACCTGGTCCGAGCCACACAAGTCACCCCATATTGGATTCCCCTAGGTCTCTAGTTTTCAGAAATGCACAGGTTTGGTAGGTTTCCCTAGGTGGCGGCTGAGCTACAAGCCAAAATCTACAGGTAGGCACTTTGCAAAAAACACCTCTGTTTTCTTTAAAAAAAATGGATGTGTCCACGTTGCGCTTTGGGGCGTTTCATGTCGCGGGCGCTAGGCCTACCCACACAAGTGAGGTATCATTTTTATCAGGAGATTTGGGGGAACGCTGGGTGGAAGGAAATTTGTGGCTACTCTCAGATTCCAGAACTTTCTGCCACAGAAATGTGAGGAACATGTGTTTTTTTAGCCAAATTTTGAGGTTTGCAAAGGATTCTGGGTAACAGAACCTGGTCCGAGCCACACAAGTCACCCCATCTTGGATTCCCCTAGATCTCTAGTTTGCAGAAATACACAGGTTTGGTAGGTTTCTCTAGGTGCCGGCTGAGCTACAGGCCAAAATATACAGGTAGGCACTTTGCAAAAAACACCTCAGTTTTCTTTAAAAAATTTGGATTTGTCCATGTTGCGCTTTGGGGCGTTTCCTGTTGTGGGCGCTAGAACTACCCACACAAGTGAGGTATCATTTTTATTGGGAGACGTGGGGGAACGCTGGGTGGAAGGAAATTTGTGGCTCCTCTCAGATTCCAGAACTTTCTGCCACAGAAATGTGAGGAACATGTGTTTTTTTAGCCAAATTTTGAGGTTTGCAAAGGATTCTGTGTAATAGAACCTGGTCCTAGCCACACAAGTCACCCCATCTTGGATTCCCCTAGGTCTCTAGTTTTCAGACATGCACAGGTTTGGTAGGTTTCCCTAGGTGGCGGCTGAGCTAGAGACCAAAATCTACAGGTAGGCACTTTGCAAAAAACACCTCTGTTTTCTTTCAAAAATTTGGATGTGTCCACGTTGCGCTTTGGGGCGTTTCCTGTTGCGGGCACTAGGCCTACCCACACAAGTGAGGTATCATTTTTATCGGGAGATGTGAGGGAACGCTGGTTGGAAGGAAATTTGTGGCTCCTCTCAGATTCCAGAACTTTCTGCCACAGAAATGTGAGGAACATGTGTTTTTTTAGCCAAATTTTGAGGTTTGCAACGGATTCTGGGTAACAGAACCTGGTCCGAGCCACACAAGTCACCCCATCTTGGATTCCCCTAGGTCTCTAGTTTTCAGAAATGCACAGGTTTGGTAGGTTTCCCTAGGTGGCGGCTGAGCTAGAGGCCAAAATCTACAGGTAGGCACTTTGCAAAAAACACCTCTGTTTTCTTTAAAAAATTTGGATGTGTCCATGTTGCGCTTTGGGGCATTTCCTGTCGCGGGCACTAGGCCTACCCACACAAGTGAGGTATCATTTTTATCGGGAGACGTGGGGGAACGCTGGGTGGAAGGAAATTTGTGGCTCCTCTCAGATTCCAGAACTTTCTGCCACAGAAATGTGAGGAACATGTGTTTTTTTAGCCAAATTTTGAGGTTTGCAAAGGATTCTGGGTAACAGAACCTGGTCCGAGCCACACAAGTCACCCCATCTTGGATTCCCCTAGGTCTCTAGTTTTCAGAAATGCACAGGTTTGGTAGGTGTCTCTAGGTGCCGGCTGAGCTAGAGGCCAAAATCTACAGGTAGGCACTTTGCAAAAAACACCTCTGTTTTCTTTAAAAAATTTGGATGTGTCCACGTTGCGCTTTGGGGCGTTTCCTGTCGCGGGCACTAGGCCTACCCACACAAGTGAGCTATCATTTTTATCGGGAGATGTGGGGGAACGCTGGGTGGAAGGAAATTTGTGGCTCCTCTCAGATTCCAGAACTTTCTGCCACAGAAATGTGAGGAACATGTGTTTTTTTAGCCAAATTTTGAGGTTTCCAAAGGATTCTGGGTAACAGAACCTGGTCCGAGCCACACAAGTCACCCCATCTTGGATTCCCCTAGGTCTCTAGTTTTCAGAAATGCACAGGTTTGGTAGGTTTCCCTAGGTGGCGGCTGAGCTACAAGCCAAAATCTACAGGTAGGCACTTTGCAAAAAACACCTCTGTTTTCTTTAAAAAAATTGGATGTGTCCACGTTGCACTTTGGGGCGTTTCCTGTCGCGGGCGCTAGGCCTACCCACACAAGTGAGGTATCATTTTTATCGGGAGACGTGGGGGAACGCTGGGTGGAAGGAAATTTGTGGCTTCTCTCAGATTCCAGAACTTTCAGCCACAGGAATGTGAGGAACATGTGTTTTTTTAGCCAAATTTTGAGGTTTGCAAAGGATTCTGGGTAACAACCTGGTCCGAGCCACACAAGTCACCCCATCTTGGATTCCCCTAGGTCTCTAGTTTTCAGAAATGCAAAGGTTTGGTAGGTTTCCCTAGGTGGCGGCTGAGCTACAGGCCAAAATCTACAGGTAGGCACTTTGCAAAAAACACCTCTGTTTTTTTTCAAAAATTTGGATGTGTCCACGTTGCCTTTTGGGGCGTTTCCTGTTGCGGGTGTTAGGCCTACCCACACAAGTGAGGTATTATTTTTATCGGGAGACGTGGGGGAACGCTGGGTGGAAGGAAATTTGTGGCTCCTCTCAGATTCCAGAACTTTCTGCCACAGAAATGTGAGGAACATGTGTTTTTTTAGCTAAATTTTGAGGTTTGCAAAGGATTCTGGGTAATAGAACCTGGTCCTAGCCACACAAGTCACCCCATCTTGGATTCCCCTAGGTCTCTAGTTTTCAGACATGCACAGATTTGGTAGGTTTCCCTAGGTGGCGGCTGAGCTAGAGACCAAAATCTACAGGTAGGCACTTTGAAAAAAACACCTCTGTTTTCTTTAAAAAATTTGGATGTGTCCACGTTGCGCTTTGGGGCGTTTCCTGTTGCGGGCACTAGGCCTACCCACACAAGTGAGGTATAATTTTTATCGGGAGATGTGGGGGAACGCTGGGTGGAAGGAAATTTGTGGCTCCTCTCAGATTCCAGAACTTTCTGCCACAGAAATGTGAGGAACATGTGTTTTTTTAGCCAAATTTTGAGGTTTGCAACGGATTCTGGGTAACAGAACCTGGTCCGAGCCACACAAGTCACCCCATCTTGGATTCCCCTAGGTCTCTAGTTTTCTGAAATGCACAGGTTTGGTAGGTTTCCCTAGGTGGCGGCTGAGCTAGAGGCCAAAATCTACAGGTAGGCACTTTGCAAAAAACACCTCTGTTTTCTTTAAAAAATTTGGATGTGTCCACGTTGCGCTTTGGGGCATTTCCTGTCGCGGGCACTAGGCCTACCCACACAAGTGAGGTATAATTTTTATCGGGAGACGTGGGGGAACGCTGGGTGGAAGGAAATTTGTGGCTCCTCTCAGATTCCAGAACTTTCTGCCACAGAAATGTGAGGAACATGTGTTTTTTTAGCCAAATTTTGAGGTTTGCAAAGGATTCTGGGTAACAGAACCTGGTCCGAGCCACACAAGTCACCCCATCTTGGATTCCCCTAGGTCTCTAGTTTTCAGAAATGCACAGGTTTGGTAGGTGTCTCTAGGTGCCGGCTGAGCTAGAGGCCAAAATCTACAGGTAGGCACTTTGCAAAAAACACCTCTGTTTTCTTTAAAAAATTTGGATGTGTCCACGTTGCGCTTTGGGGCGTTTCCTGTCGCGGGCACTAGGCCTACCCACACAAGTGAGCTATCATTTTTATCGGGAGATGTGGGGGAACGCTGGGTGGAAGGAAATTTGTGGCTCCTATCAGATTCCAGAACTTTCTGCCACAGAAATGTGAGGAACATGTGTTTTTTTAGCCAAATTTTGAGGTTTCCAAAGGATTCTGGGTAACAGAACCTGGTCCGAGCCACACAAGTCACCCCATCTTGGATTCCCCTAGGTCTCTAGTTTTCAGAAATGCACAGGTTTGGTAGGTTTCCCTAGGTGGCGGCTGAGCTACAAGCCAAAATCTACAGGTAGGCACTTTGCAAAAAACACCTCTGTTTTCTTTAAAAAAATTGGATGTGTCCACGTTGCACTTTGGGGCGTTTCCTGTGGCGGGCGCTAGGCCTACCCACACAAGTGAGGTATCATTTTTATCGGGAGACGTGGGGGAACGCTGGGTGGAAGGAAATTTGTGGCTCCTCTCAGATTCCAGAACTTTCTGCCACAGAAATGTGAGGAACATGTGTTTTTTTAGCCAAATTTTGAGGTTTGCAAAGGATTCTGGGTAACAGAACCTGGTCCGAGCCACACAAGTCACCCCATCTTGGATTCCCCTAGGTCTCTAGTTTTCAGAAATGCACAGGTTTGGTAGGTGTCTCTAGGTGCCGGCTGAGCTAGAGGCCAAAATCTACAGGTAGGCACTTTGCAAAAAACACCTCTGTTTTCTTTAAAAAATTTGGATGTGTCCACGTTGCGCTTTGGGGCGTTTCCTGTCGCGGGCACTAGGCCTACCCACACAAGTGAGCTATCATTTTTATCGGGAGACGTGGGGGAACGCTGGGTGGAAGGAAATTTGTGGCTCCTCTCAGATTCCAGAACTTTCTGCCACAGAAATGTGAGGAACATGTGTTTTTTTAGCCAAATTTTGAGGTTTCCAAAGGATTCTGGGTAACAGAACCTGGTCCGAGCCACACAAGTCACCCCATATTGGATTCCCCTAGGTCTCTAGTTTTCAGAAATGCACAGGTTTGGTAGGTTTCCCTAGGTGGCGGCTGAGCTACAAGCCAAAATCTACAGGTAGGCACTTTGCAAAAAACACCTCTGTTTTCTTTAAAAAAAAATGGATGTGTCCACGTTGCGCTTTGGGGCGTTTCATGTCGCGGGCGCTAGGCCTACCCACACAAGTGAGGTATCATTTTTATCAGGAGATTTGGGGGAACGCTGGGTGGAAGGAAATTTGTGGCTACTCTCAGATTCCAGAACTTTCTGCCACAGAAATGTGAGGAACATGTGTTTTTTTAGCCAAATTTTGATGTTTGCAAAGGATTCTGGGTAACAGAACCTGGTCCGAGCCACACAAGTCACCCCATCTTGGATTCCCCTAGATCTCTAGTTTGCAGAAATACACAGGTTTGGTAGGTTTCTCTAGGTGCCGGCTGAGCTACAGGCCAAAATATACAGGTAGGCACTTTGCAAAAAACACCTCAGTTTTCTTTAAAAAATTTGGATTTGTCCATGTTGCGCTTTGGGGCGTTTCCTGTTGTGGGCGCTAGAACTACCCACACAAGTGAGGTATCATTTTTATTGGGAGACGTGGGGGAACGCTGGGTGGAAGGAAATTTGTGGCTCCTCTCAGATTCCAGAACTTTCTGCCACAGAAATGTGAGGAACATGTGTTTTTTTAGCCAAATTTTGAGGTTTGCAAAGGATTCTGGGTAACAGAACCTGGTCCGAGCCACACAAGTCACCCCATCTTGGATTCCCCTAGGTCTCTAGTTTTCAGAAATGCACAGGTTTGGTAGGTTTCCCTAGGTGGCGGCTGAGCTAGAGGCCGAAATCTACAGGTAGGCACTTTGCAAAAAACACCTCTGTTTTCTTTCAAAAATTTGGATGTGTCCACGTTGCGCTTTGGGGCGTTTCCTGTCGCGGGTGCTAGGCCTACCCACACAAGTGAGGTATTATTTTTATCGGGAGACGTGGGGGAACGCTGGGTGGAAGGAAATTTGTGGCTCCTCTCAGATTCCAGAACTTTCTGCCACAGAAATGTGAGGAACATGTGTTTTTTTAGCCAAATTTTGAGGTTTGCAAAGGATTCTGGGTAATAGAACCTGGTCCTAGCCACACAAGTCACCCCATCTTGGATTCCCCTAGGTCTCTAGTTTTCAGATATGCACAGGTTTGGTAGGTTTCTCTAGGTGCCGGCTGAGCTACAGGCCAAAATATACAGGTAGGCACTTTGCAAAAAACACCTCAGTTTTCTTTAAAAAATTTGGATTTGTCCATGTTGCGCTTTGGGGCGTTTCCTGTTGTGGGCGCTAGAACTACCCACACAAGTGAGGTATCATTTTTATTGGGAGACGTGGGGGAACGCTGGGTGGAAGGAAATTTGTGGCTCCTCTCAGATTCCAGAACTTTCTGCCACAGAAATGTGAGGAACATGTGTTTTTTTAGCCAAATTTTGAGGTTTGCAAAGGATTCTGGGTAACAGAACCTGGTCCGAGCCACACAAGTCACCCCATCTTGGATTCCCCTAGATCTCTAGTTTGCAGAAATACACAGGTTTGGTAGGTTTCCCTAGGTGCCGGCTGAGCTACAGGCCAAAATATACAGGTAGGCACTTTGCAAAAAACACCTCAGTTTTCTTTAAAAAATTTGGATTTGTCCATGTTGCGCTTTGGGGCGTTTCCTGTTGTGGGCGCTAGAACTACCCACACAAGTGAGGTATCATTTTTATTGGGAGACGTGGGAGAACGCTGGGTGGAAGGAAATTTGTGGCTCCTCTCAGATTCCAGAACTTTCTGCCACAGAAATGTGAGGAACATGTGTTTTTTTAGCCAAATTTTGAGGTTTGCAAAGGAATCTGGGTACCAGAACCTGGTCCGAGCCACACAAGTCACCCCATCTTGGATTCCCCTAGGTCTCTAGTTTTCAGAAATGCACAGGTTTGGTAGGTTTCCCTAGGTGGCGGCTGAGCTAGAGGCCAAAATCTACAGGTAGGCACTTTGCAAAAAACACCTCTGTTTTCTTTAAAAAATTTGGATGTGTCCACGTTGCGCTTTGGGGCGTTTCCTGTTGCGGGCACTAGGCCTACCCACACAAGTGAGGTATCATTTTTATCGGGAGATGTGAGGGAACGCTGGGTGGAAGGAAATTTGTGGCTCCTCTCAGATTCCAGAACTTTCTGCCACAGAAATGTGAGGAACATGTGTTTTTTTAGCCAAATTTTGAGGTTTGCAACGGATTCTGGGTAACAGAACCTGGTCCGAGCCACACAAGTCACCCCATCTTGGATTCCCCTAGGTCTCTAGTTTTCAGAAATGCACAGGTTTGGTAGGTTTCCCTAGGTGGCGGCTGAGCTAGAGGCCAAAATCTACAGGTAGGCACTTTGCAAAAAACACCTCTGTTTTCTTTAAAAAATTTGGATGTGTCCATGTTGCGCTTTGGGGCATTTCCTGTCGCGGGCATTAGGCCTACCCACACAAGTGAGGTATCATTTTTATCGGGAGACGTGGGGGAACGCTGGGTGGAAGGAAATTTGTGGCTCCTCTCAGATTCCAGAACTTTCTGCCACAGAAATGTGAGGAACATGTGTTTTTTTAGCCAAATTTTGAGGTTTGCAAAGGATTCTGGGTAACAGAACCTGGTCCGAGCCACACAAGTCACCCCATCTTGGATTCCCCTAGGTCTCTAGTTTTCAGAAATGCACAGGTTTGGTAGGTGTCTCTAGGTGCCGGCTGAGCTAGAGGCCAAAATCTACAGGTAGGCACTTTGCAAAAAACACCTCTGTTTTCTTTAAAAAATTTGGATGTGTCCACGTTGCGCTTTGGGGCGTTTCCTGTCGCGGGCACTAGGCCTACCCACACAAGTGAGCTATCATTTTTATCGGGAGATGTGGGGGAACGCTGGGTGGAAGGAAATTTGTGGCTCCTCTCAGATTCCAGAACTTTCTGCCACAGAAATGTGAGGAACATGTGTTTTTTTAGCCAAATTTTGAGGTTTCCAAAGGATTCTGGGTAACAGAACCTGGTCCGAGCCACACAAGTCACCCCATCTTGGATTCCCCTAGGTCTCTAGTTTTCAGAAATGCACAGGTTTGGTAGGTTTCCCTAGGTGGCGGCTGAGCTACAAGCCAAAATCTACAGGTAGGCACTTTGCAAAAAACACCTCTGTTTTCTTTAAAAAAATTGGATGTGTCCACGTTGCACTTTGGGGCGTTTCCTGTCGCGGGCGCTAGGCCTACCCACACAAGTGAGGTATCATTTTTATCGGGAGACGTGGGGGAACGCTGGGTGGAAGGAAATTTGTGGCTTCTCTCAGATTCCAGAACTTTCAGCCACAGGAATGTGAGGAACATGTGTTTTTTTAGCCAAATTTTGAGGTTTGCAAAGGATTCTGGGTAACAACCTGGTCCGAGCCACACAAGTCACCCCATCTTGGATTCCCCTAGGTCTCTAGTTTTCAGAAATGCAAAGGTTTGGTAGGTTTCCCTAGGTGGCGGCTGAGCTACAGGCCAAAATCTACAGGTAGGCACTTTGCAAAAAACACCTCTGTTTTTTTTCAAAAATTTGGATGTGTCCACGTTGCCTTTTGGGGCGTTTCCTGTTGCGGGTGTTAGGCCTACCCACACAAGTGAGGTATTATTTTTATCGGGAGACGTGGGGGAACGCTGGGTGGAAGGAAATTTGTGGCTCCTCTCAGATTCCAGAACTTTCTGCCACAGAAATGTGAGGAACATGTGTTTTTTTAGCCAAATTTTGAGGTTTGCAAAGGATTCTGGGTAATAGAACCTGGTCCTAGCCACACAAGTCACCCCATCTTGGATTCCCCTAGGTCTCTAGTTTTCAGACATGCACAGATTTGGTAGGTTTCCCTAGGTGGCGGCTGAGCTAGAGACCAAAATCTACAGGTAGGCACTTTGAAAAAAACACCTCTGTTTTCTTTAAAAAAAATGGATGTGTCCACGTTGCGCTTTGGGGCGTTTCATGTCGCGGGCGCTAGGCCTACCCACACAAGTGAGGTATCATTTTTATCAGGAGATTTGGGGGAACGCTGGGTGGAAGGAAATTTGTGGCTACTCTCAGATTCCAGAACTTTCTGCCACAGAAATGTGAGGAACATGTGTTTTTTTAGCCAAATTTTGAGGTTTGCAAAGGATTCTGGGTAACAGAACCTGGTCCGAGCCACACAAGTCACCCCATCTTGGATTCCCCTAGATCTCTAGTTTGCAGAAATACACAGGTTTGGTAGGTTTCTCTAGGTGCCGGCTGAGCTACAGGCCAAAATATACAGGTAGGCACTTTGCAAAAAACACCTCCGTTTTCTTTAAAAAATTTGGATTTGTCCATGTTGCGCTTTGGGGCGTTTCCTGTTGTGGGCGCTAGAACTACCCACACAAGTGAGGTATCATTTTTATTGGGAGACGTGGGGGAACGCTGGGTGGAAGGAAATTTGTGGCTCCTCTCAGATTCCAGAACTTTCTGCCACAGAAATGTGAGGAACATGTGTTTTTTTAGCCAAATTTTGAGGTTTGCAAAGGATTCTGGGTAACAGAACCTGGTCCGAGCCACACAAGTCACCCCATCTTGGATTCCCCTAGGTCTCTAGTTTTCAGAAATGCACAGGTTTGGTAGGTTTCCCTAGGTGGCGGCTGAGCTAGAGGCCGAAATCTACAGGTAGGCACTTTGCAAAAAACACCTCTGTTTTCTTTAAAAAATTTGGATGTGTCCACGTTGCGCTTTGGGGCGTTTCCTGTTGCGGGCACTAGGCCTACCCACACAAGTGAGGTATCATTTTTATCGGGAGATGTGGGGGAACGCTGGGTGGAAGGAAATTTGTGGCTCCTCTCAGATTCCAGAACTTTCTGCCACAGAAATGTGAGGAACATGTGTTTTTTTAGCCAAATTTTGAGGTTTCCAAACGATTCTGGGTAACAGAACCTGGTCCAAGCCACACAAGTCACACCATCTTGGATTCCCCTAGATCTCTAGTTTTCAGAAATGCACAGGTTTTGTAGGTTTCCCTAGGTGGCGGCTGATCTACAAGCCAAAATATACAGGTAGGCACTTTGCAAAAAACACCTCAGTTTTCTTTTAAAAATTTGGATTTGTCCATGTTGTGCTTTGGGGCGTTTCCTGTTGTGGGCGCTAGAACTACCCACACAAGTGAGGTATCATTTTTATCGGGAGACGTGGGGGAACGCTGGGTGGAAGGAAATTTGTGGCTCCTCTCAGATTCCAGAACTTTCTGCCACAGAAATGTGAGGAACAAGTGTTTTTTTAGCCAAATTTTGAGGTTTGCAACGGATTCTGGGTAACAGAACCTGGTCCGAGCCACACAAGTCACCCCATCTTGGATTCCCCTAGGTCTCTAGTTTTCAGAAATGCACAGGTTTGGTAGGATTCCCTAGGTGGCAGCTGAGCTAGAGGCCAAAATCTACAGGTAGGCACTTTGCAAAAAACACCTCTGTTTTCTTAAAAAAAATTGGATGTGTCCACGTTGCGGTTTGGGGCGTTTCCTGTCGCGGGCACTAGGCCTACCCACACAAGTGAGGTATCATTTTTATCGGGAGATGTGGGGGAACGCTGGGTAGAAGGAAATTTGTGGCTCCTCTCAGATTCCAAAACTTTCTGCCACAGAAATGTGAGGAACATGTGTTTTTTTACCCAAATTTTGAGGTTTGCAAAGGATTCTGGGTAATAGAACCTGGTCCTAGCCACACAAGTCACCCCATCTTGGATTCCCCTAGGTCTCTAGTTTTCAGACATGCACAGGTTTGGTAGGTTTCCCTAGGTGGCGGCTGAGCTAGAGGCTAAAATCTACAGGTAGGCACTTTGCAAAAAACACCTCTGTTTTCTTTCAAAAATTTGGATGTGTCCACGTTGCGCTTTGGGGCGGATCCTGTCGTGGGCGCTAGGCCTACCCACACAAGTGAGGTATCATTTTTATCGGGAGACGTGGGGGAACGCTGGGTGTAAGGAAATTTGTGGATCCTCTCAGATTCCAGAACTTACCGCCACAGGAATGTGAGGAACATGTGTTTTTTTAGCCAAATTTTGAGGTTTGCAAAGGATTCTGGGTAACAACCTGGTCCGAGCCACACAAGTCACCCCATCTTGGATTCCCCTAGGTCTCTAGTTTTCAGAAATGCACAGGTTTGGTAGATTTCCCTAGGTGGCGGCTGAGCTACAGGCCAAAATCTACAGGTAGGCACTTTGCAAAAAACACCTCTGTTTTTTTCCAAAAATTTGGATGTGTCCACGTTGTGCTTTGGGGAGTTTCCTGTCGCGGGCGCTAGGCCTACCCACACAAGTGAGGTATTATTTTTATCGGGAGACGTGGGGGAACGCTGGGTGGAAGGAAATTTGTGGCTCCTCTCAGATTCCAGAACTTTCTGCCACAGAAATGTGAGGAACATGTGTTTTTTTAGCCAAATTTTGAGGTTTGCAAAGGATTCTGTGTAATAGAACCTGGTCCTAGCCACACAAGTCACCCCATCTTGGATTCCCCTAGGTCTCTAGTTTTCAGACATGCACAGGTTTGGTAGGTTTCCCTAGGTGGCGGCTGAGCTAGAGACCAAAATCTACAGGTAGGCACTTTGCAAAAAACACCTCCGTTTTCTTTAAAAAATTTGGATTTGTCCATGTTGCGCTTTGGGGCGTTTCCTGTTGTGGGCGCTAGAACTACCCACACAAGTGAGGTATCATTTTTATTGGGAGACGTGGGGGAACGCTGGGTGGAAGGAAATTTGTGGCTCCTCTCAGATTCCAGAACTTTCTGCCACAGAAATGTGAGGAACATGTGTTTTTTTAGCCAAATTTTGAGGTTTGCAAAGGATTCTGGGTAACAGAACCTGGTCCGAGCCACACAAGTCACCCCATCTTGGATTCCCCTAGGTCTCTAGTTTTCAGAAATGCACAGGTTTGGTAGGTGTCTCTAGGTGCCGGCTGAGCTAGAGGCCAAAATCTACAGGTAGGCACTTTGCAAAAAACACCTCTGTTTTCTTTAAAAAATTTGGATGTGTCCACGTTGCGCTTTGGGGCGTTTCCTGTCGCGGGCACTAGGCCTACCCACACAAGTGAGGTATCATTTTTATCAGGAGATTTGGGGGAACGCTGGGTGGAAGGAAATTTGTGGCTACTCTCAGATTCCAGAACTTTCTGCCACAGAAATGTGAGGAACATGTGTTTTTTTAGCCAAATTTTGAGGTTTGCAAAGGATTCTGGGTAACAGAACCTGGTCCGAGCCACACAAGTCACCCCATCTTGGATTCCCCTAGATCTCTAGTTTGCAGAAATACACAGGTTTGGTAGGTTTCCCTAGGTGCCGGCTGAGCTACAGGCCAAAATATACAGGTAGGCACTTTGCAAAAAACACCTCAGTTTTCTTTAAAAAATTTGGATTTGTCCATGTTGCGCTTTGGGGCGTTTCCTGTTGTGGGCGCTAGAACTACCCACACAAGTGAGGTATCATTTTTATTGGGAGACGTGGGGGAACGCTGGGTGGAAGGAAATTTGTGGCTCCTCTCAGATTCCAGAACTTTCTGCCACAGAAATGTGAGGAACATGTGTTTTTTTAGCCAAATTTTGAGGTTTGCAAAGGAATCTGGGTACCAGAACCTGGTCCGAGCCACACAAGTCACCCCATCTTGGATTCCCCTAGGTCTCTAGTTTTCAGAAATGCACAGGTTTGGTAGGTTTCCCTAGGTGGCGGCTGAGCTAGAGGCCAAAATCTACAGGTAGGCACTTTGCAAAAAACACCTCTGTTTTCTTTAAAAAATTTGGATGTGTCCACGTTGCGCTTTGGGGCGTTTCCTGTTGCGGGCACTAGGCCTACCCACACAAGTGAGGTATCATTTTTATCGGGAGATGTGAGGGAACGCTGGGTGGAAGGAAATTTGTGGCTCCTCTCAGATTCCAGAACTTTCTGCCACAGAAATGTGAGGAACATGTGTTTTTTTAGCCAAATTTTGAGGTTTGCAACGGATTCTGGGTAACAGAACCTGGTCCGAGCCACACAAGTCACCCCATCTTGGATTCCCCTAGGTCTCTAGTTTTCAGAAATGCACAGGTTTGGTAGGTTTCCCTAGGTGGCGGCTGAGCTAGAGGCCAAAATCTACAGGTAGGCACTTTGCAAAAAACACCTCTGTTTTCTTTAAAAAATTTGGATGTGTCCATGTTGCGCTTTGGGGCATTTCCTGTCGCGGGCACTAGGCCTACCCACACAAGTGAGGTATCATTTTTATCGGGAGACGTGGGGGAACGCTGGGTGGAAGGAAATTTGTGGCTCCTCTCAGATTCCAGAACTTTCTGCCACAGAAATATGAGGAACATGTGTTTTTTTAGCCAAATTTTGAGGTTTGCAAAGGATTCTGGGTAACAGAACCTGGTCCGAGCCACACAAGTCACCCCATCTTGGATTCCCCTAGGTCTCTAGTTTTCAGAAATGCACAGGTTTGGTAGGTGTCTCTAGGTGCCGGCTGAGCTAGAGGCCAAAATCTACAGGTAGGCACTTTGCAAAAAACACCTCTGTTTTCTTTAAAAAATTTGGATGTGTCCACGTTGCGCTTTGGGGCGTTTCCTGTCGCGGGCACTAGGCCTACCCACACAAGTGAGCTATCATTTTTATCGGGAGATGTGGGGGAACGCTGGGTGGAAGGAAATTTGTGGCTCCTCTCAGATTCCAGAACTTTCTGCCACAGAAATGTGAGGAACATGTTATTTTAGCCAAATTTTGAGGTTTCCAAAGGATTCTGGGTAACAGAACCTGGTCCGAGCCACACAAGTCACCCCATCTTGGATTCCCCTAGGTCTCTAGTTTTCAGAAATGCACAGGTTTGGTAGGTTTCCCTAGGTGGCGGCTGAGCTACAAGCCAAAATCTACAGGTAGGCACTTTGCAAAAAACACCTCTGTTTTCTTTAAAAAAATTGGATGTGTCCACGTTGCACTTTGGGGCGTTTCCTGTCGCGGGCGCTAGGCCTACCCACACAAGTGAGGTATCATTTTTATCGGGAGACGTGGGGGAACGCTGGGTGGAAGGAAATTTGTGGCTTCTCTCAGATTCCAGAACTTTCAGCCACAGGAATGTGAGGAACATGTGTTTTTTTAGCCAAATTTTGAGGTTTGCAAAGGATTCTGGGTAACAACCTGGTCCGAGCCACACAAGTCACCCCATCTTGGATTCCCCTAGGTCTCTAGTTTTCAGAAATGCAAAGGTTTGGTAGGTTTCCCTAGGTGGCGGCTGAGCTACAGGCCAAAATCTACAGGTAGGCACTTTGCAAAAAACACCTCTGTTTTTTTTCAAAAATTTGGATGTGTCCACGTTGCCTTTTGGGGCGTTTCCTGTTGCGGGTGTTAGGCCTACCCACACAAGTGAGGTATTATTTTTATCGGGAGACGTGGGGGAACGCTGGGTGGAAGGAAATTTGTGGCTCCTCTCAGATTCCAGAACTTTCTGCCACAGAAATGTGAGGAACATGTGTTTTTTTAGCCAAATTTTGAGGTTTGCAAAGGATTCTGGGTAATAGAACCTGGTCCTAGCCACACAAGTCACCCCATCTTGGATTCCCCTAGGTCTCTAGTTTTCAGACATGCACAGATTTGGTAGGTTTCCCTAGGTGGCGGCTGAGCTAGAGACCAAAATCTACAGGTAGGCACTTTGAAAAAAACACCTCTGTTTTCTTTAAAAAAAATGGATGTGTCCACGTTGCGCTTTGGGGCGTTTCATGTCGCGGGCGCTAGGCCTACCCACACAAGTGAGGTATCATTTTTATCAGGAGATTTGGGGGAACGCTGGGTGGAAGGAAATTTGTGGCTACTCTCAGATTCCAGAACTTTCTGCCACAGAAATGTGAGGAACATGTGTTTTTTTAGCCAAATTTTGAGGTTTGCAAAGGATTCTGGGTAACAGAACCTGGTCCGAGCCACACAAGTCACCCCATCTTGGATTCCCCTAGATCTCTAGTTTGCAGAAATACACAGGTTTGGTAGGTTTCTCTAGGTGCCGGCTGAGCTACAGGCCAAAATATACAGGTAGGCACTTTGCAAAAAACACCTCCGTTTTCTTTAAAAAATTTGGATTTGTCCATGTTGCGCTTTGGGGCGTTTCCTGTTGTGGGCGCTAGAACTACCCACACAAGTGAGGTATCATTTTTATTGGGAGACGTGGGGGAACGCTGGGTGGAAGGAAATTTGTGGCTCCTCTCAGATTCCAGAACTTTCTGCCACAGAAATGTGAGGAACATGTGTTTTTTTAGCCAAATTTTGAGGTTTCCAAAGGATTCTGGGTAACAGAACCTGGTCCGAGCCACACAAGTCACCCCATATTGGATTCCCCTAGGTCTCTAGTTTTCAGAAATGCACAGGTTTGGTAGGTTTCCCTAGGTGGCGGCTGAGCTACAAGCCAAAATCTACAGGTAGGCACTTTGCAAAAAACACCTCTGTTTTCTTTAAAAAAAATGGATGTGTCCACGTTGCGCTTTGGGGCGTTTCATGTCGCGGGCGCTAGGCCTACCCACACAAGTGAGGTATCATTTTTATCAGGAGATTTGGGGGAACGCTGGGTGGAAGGAAATTTGTGGCTACTCTCAGATTCCAGAACTTTCTGCCACAGAAATGTGAGGAACATGTGTTTTTTTAGCCAAATTTTGAGGTTTGCAAAGGATTCTGGGTAACAGAACCTGGTCCGAGCCACACAAGTCACCCCATCTTGGATTCCCCTAGATCTCTAGTTTGCAGAAATACACAGGTTTGGTAGGTTTCTCTAGGTGCCGGCTGAGCTACAGGCCAAAATATACAGGTAGGCACTTTGCAAAAAACACCTCTGTTTTCTTTAAAAAATTTGGATTTGTCCATGTTGCGCTTTGGGGCGTTTCCTGTTGTGGGCGCTAGAACTACCCGCACAAGTGAGGTATCATTTTTATTGGGAGACGTGGGGGAACGCTGGGTGGAAGGAAATTTGTGGCTCCTCTCAGATTCCAGAACTTTCTGCCACAGAAATGTGAGGAACATGTGTTTTTTTAGCCAAATTTTGAGGTTTGCAAAGGATTCTGGGTAACAGAACCTGGTCCGAGCCACACAAGTCACCCCATCTTGGATTCCCCTAGGTCTCTAGTTTTCAGAAATGCACAGGTTTGGTAGGTTTCCCTAGGTGGCGGCTGAGCTAGAGGCCGAAATCTACAGGTAGGCACTTTGCAAAAAACACCTCTGTTTTCTTTAAAAAATTTGGATGTGTCCACGTTGCGCTTTGGGGCGTTTCCTGTTGCGGGCACTAGGCCTACCCACACAAGTGAGGTATCATTTTTATCGGGAGATGTGGGGGAACGCTGGGTGGAAGGAAATTTGTGGCTCCTCTCAGATTCCAGAACTTTCTGCCACAGAAATGTGAGGAACATGTGTTTTTTTAGCCAAATTTTGAGGTTTCCAAACGATTCTGGGTAACAGAACCTGGTCCAAGCCACACAAGTCACACCATCTTGGATTCCCCTAGATCTCTAGTTTTCAGAAATGCACAGGTTTTGTAGGTTTCCCTAGGTGGCGGCTGATCTACAAGCCAAAATATACAGGTAGGCACTTTGCAAAAAACACCTCAGTTTTCTTTTAAAAATTTGGATTTGTCCATGTTGTGCTTTGGGGCGTTTCCTGTTGTGGGCGCTAGAACTACCCACACAAGTGAGGTATCATTTTTATCGGGAGACGTGGGGGAACGCTGGGTGGAAGGAAATTTGTGGCTCCTCTCAGATTCCAGAACTTTCTGCCACAGAAATGTGAGGAACATGTGTTTTTTTAGCCAAATTTTGAGGTTTGCAACGGATTCTGGGTAACAGAACCTGGTCCGAGCCACACAAGTCACCCCATCTTGGATTCCCCTAGGTCTCTAGTTTTCAGAAATGCACAGGTTTGGTAGGATTCCCTAGGTGGCAGCTGAGCTAGAGGCCAAAATCTACAGGTAGGCACTTTGCAAAAAACACCTCTGTTTTCTTAAAAAAAATTGGATGTGTCCACGTTGCGGTTTGGGGCGTTTCCTGTCGCGGGCACTAGGCCTACCCACACAAGTGAGGTATCATTTTTATCGGGAGATGTGGGGGAACGCTGGGTAGAAGGAAATTTGTGGCTCCTCTCAGATTCCAAAACTTTCTGCCACAGAAATGTGAGGAACATGTGTTTTTTTACCCAAATTTTGAGGTTTGCAAAGGATTCTGGGTAATAGAACGTGGTCCTAGCCACACAAGTCACCCCATCTTGGATTCCCCTAGGTCTCTAGTTTTCAGACATGCACAGGTTTGGTAGGTTTCCCTAGGTGGCGGCTGAGCTAGAGGCCAAAATCTACAGGTAGGCACTTTGCAAAAAACACCTCTGTTTTCTTTCAAAAATTTGGATGTGTCCACGTTGCGCTTTGGGGCGGATCCTGTCGTGGGCGCTAGGCCTACCCACACAAGTGAGGTATCATTTTTATCGGGAGACGTGGGGGAACGCTGGGTGTAAGGAAATTTGTGGCTCCTCTCAGATTCCAGAACTTACCGCCACAGGAATGTGAGGAACATGTGTTTTTTTAGCCAAATTTTGAGGTTTGCAAAGGATTCTGGGTAACAACCTGGTCCGAGCCACACAAGTCACCCCATCTTGGATTCCCCTAGGTCTCTAGTTTTCAGAAATGCACAGGTTTGGTAGATTTCCCTAGGTGGCGGCTGAGCTACAGGCCAAAATCTACAGGTAGGCACTTTGCAAAAAACACCTCTGTTTTTTTCCAAAAATTTGGATGTGTCCACGTTGTGCTTTGGGGAGTTTCCTGTCGCGGGCGCTAGGCCTACCCACACAAGTGAGGTATTATTTTTATCGGGAGACGTGGGGGAACGCTGGGTGGAAGGAAATTTGTGGCTCCTCTCAGATTCCAGAACTTTCTGCCACAGAAATGTGAGGAACATGTGTTTTTTTAGCCAAATTTTGAGGTTTGCAAAGGATTCTGTGTAATAGAACCTGGTCCTAGCCACACAAGTCACCCCATCTTGGATTCCCCTAGGTCTCTAGTTTTCAGACATGCACAGGTTTGGTAGGTTTCCCTAGGTGGCGGCTGAGCTAGAGACCAAAATCTACAGGTAGGCACTTTGCAAAAAACACCTCCGTTTTCTTTAAAAAATTTGGATTTGTCCATGTTGCGCTTTGGGGCGTTTCCTGTTGTGGGCGCTAGAACTACCCACACAAGTGAGGTATCATTTTTATTGGGAGACGTGGGGGAACGCTGGGTGGAAGGAAATTTGTGGCTCCTCTCAGATTCCAGAACTTTCTGCCACAGAAATGTGAGGAACATGTGTTTTTTTAGCCAAATTTTGAGGTTTGCAAAGGATTCTGGGTAACAGAACCTGGTCCGAGCCACACAAGTCACCCCATCTTGGATTCCCCTAGGTCTCTAGTTTTCAGAAATGCACAGGTTTGGTAGGTGTCTCTAGGTGCCGGCTGAGCTAGAGGCCATAATCTACAGGTAGGCACTTTGCAAAAAACACCTCTGTTTTCTTTAAAAAATTTGGATGTGTCCACGTTGCGCTTTGGGGCGTTTCCTGTCGCGGGCACTAGGCCTACCCACACAAGTGAGGTATCATTTTTATCAGGAGATTTGGGGGAACGCTGGGTGGAAGGAAATTTGTGGCTACTCTCAGATTCCAGAACTTTCTGCCACAGAAATGTGAGGAACATGTGTTTTTTTTGCCAAATTTTGAGGTTTGCAAAGGATTCTGGGTAACAGAACCTGGTCCGAGCCACACAAGTCACCCCATCTTGGATTCCCCTAGATCTCTAATTTGCAGAAATACACAGGTTTGGTAGGTTTCCCTAGGTGCCGGCTGAGCTACAGGCCAAAATATACAGGTAGGCACTTTGCAAAAAACACCTCAGTTTTCTTTAAAAAATTTGGATTTGTCCATGTTGCGCTTTGGGGCGTTTCCTGTTGTGGGCGCTAGAACTACCCAAACAAGTGAGGTATCATTTTTATTGGGAGACGTGGGGGAACGCTGGGTGGAAGGAAATTTGTGGCTCCTCTCAGATTCCAGAACTTTCTGCCACAGAAATGTGAGGAACATGTGTTTTTTTAGCCAAATTTTGAGGTTTGCAAAGGAATCTGGGTACCAGAACCTGGTCCGAGCCACACAAGTCACCCCATCTTGGATTCCCCTAGGTCTCTAGTTTTCAGAAATGCACAGGTTTGGTAGGTTTCCCTAGGTGGCGGCTGAGCTAGAGGCCAAAATCTACAGGTAGGCACTTTGCAAAAAACACCTCTGTTTTCTTTAAAAAATTTGGATGTGTCCACGTTGCGCTTTGGGGCGTTTCCTGTTGCGGGCACTAGGCCTACCCACACAAGTGAGGTATAATTTTTATCGGGAGATGTGAGGGAACGCTGGGTGGAAGGAAATTTGTGGCTCCTCTCAGATTCCAGAACTTTCTGCCACAGAAATGTGAGGAACATGTGTTTTTTTAGCCAAATTTTGAGGTTTGCAACGGATTCTGGGTAACAGAACCTGGTCCGAGCCACACAAGTCACCCCATCTTGGATTCCCCTAGGTCTCTAGTTTTCAGAAATGCACAGGTTTGGTAGGTTTCCCTAGGTGGCGGCTGAGCTAGAGGCCAAAATCTACAGGTAGGCACTTTGCAAAAAACACCTCTGTTTTCTTTAAAAAATTTGGATGTGTCCATGTTGCGCTTTGGGGCATTTCCTGTCGCGGGCACTAGGCCTACCCACACAAGTGAGGTATCATTTTTATCGGGAGACGTGGGGGAACGCTGGGTGGAAGGAAATTTGTGGCTCCTCTCAGATTCCAGAACTTTCTGCCACAGAAATATGAGGAACATGTGTTTTTTTAGCCAAATTTTGAGGTTTGCAAAGGATTCTGGGTAACAGAACCTGGTCCGAGCCACACAAGTCACCCCATCTTGGATTCCCCTAGGTCTCTAGTTTTCAGAAATGCACAGGTTTGGTAGGTGTCTCTAGGTGCCGGCTGAGCTAGAGGCCAAAATCTACAGGTAGGCACTTTGCAAAAAACACCTCTGTTTTCTTTAAAAAATTTGGATGTGTCCACGTTGCGCTTTGGGGCGTTTCCTGTCGCGGGCACTAGGCCTACCCACACAAGTGAGCTATCATTTTTATCGGGAGATGTGGGGGAACGCTGGGTGGAAGGAAATTTGTGGCTCCTCTCAGATTCCAGAACTTTCTGCCACAGAAATGTGAGGAACATGTGTTTTTTTAGCCACATTTTGAGGTTTCCAAAGGATTCTGGGTAACAGAACCTGGTCCGAGCCACACAAGTCACCCCATCTTGGATTCCCCTAGGTCTCTAGTTTTCAGAAATGCACAGGTTTGGTAGGTTTCCCTAGGTGGCGGCTGAGCTACAAGCCAAAATCTACAGGTAGGCACTTTGCAAAAAACACCTCTGTTTTCTTTAAAAAAATTGGATGTGTCCACGTTGCACTTTGGGGCGTTTCCTGTCGCGGGCGCTAGGCCTACCCACACAAGTGAGGTATCATTTTTATCGGGAGACGTGGGGGAACGCTGGGTGGAAGGAAATTTGTGGCTTCTCTCAGATTCCAGAACTTTCAGCCACAGGAATGTGAGGAACATGTGTTTTTTTAGCCAAATTTTGAGGTTTGCAAAGGATTCTGGGTAACAACCTGGTCCGAGCCACACAAGTCACCCCATCTTGGATTCCCCTAGGTCTCTAGTTTTCAGAAATGCAAAGGTTTGGTAGGTTTCCCTAGGTGGCGGCTGAGCTACAGGCCAAAATCTACAGGTAGGCACTTTGCAAAAAACACCTCTGTTTTTTTTCAAAAATTTGGATGTGTCCACGTTGCCTTTTGGGGCGTTTCCTGTTGCGGGTGTTAGGCCTACCCACACAAGTGAGGTATTATTTTTATCGGGAGACGTGGGGGAACGCTGGGTGGAAGGAAATTTGTGGCTCCTCTCAGATTCCAGAACTTTCTGCCACAGAAATGTGAGGAACATGTGTTTTTTTAGCCAAATTTTGAGGTTTGCAAAGGATTCTGGGTAATAGAACCTGGTCCTAGCCACACAAGTCACCCCATCTTGGATTCCCCTAGGTCTCTAGTTTTCAGACATGCACAGATTTGGTAGGTTTCCCTAGGTGGCGGCTGAGCTAGAGACCAAAATCTACAGGTAGGCACTTTGAAAAAAACACCTCTGTTTTCTTTAAAAAAAATGGATGTGTCCACGTTGCGCTTTGGGGCGTTTCATGTCGCGGGCGCTAGGCCTACCCACACAAGTGAGGTATCATTTTTATCAGGAGATTTGGGGGAACGCTGGGTGGAAGGAAATTTGTGGCTACTCTCAGATTCCAGAACTTTCTGCCACAGAAATGTGAGGAACATGTGTTTTTTTAGCCAAATTTTGAGGTTTGCAAAGGATTCCGGGTAACAGAACCTGGTCCGAGCCACACAAGTCACCCCATCTTGGATTCCCCTAGATCTCTAGTTTGCAGAAATACACAGGTTTGGTAGGTTTCTCTAGGTGCCGGCTGAGCTACAGGCCAAAATATACAGGTAGGCACTTTGCAAAAAACACCTCCGTTTTCTTTAAAAAATTTGGATTTGTCCATGTTGCGCTTTGGGGCGTTTCCTGTTGTGGGCGCTAGAACTACCCACACAAGTGAGGTATCATTTTTATTGGGAGACGTGGGGGAACGCTGGGTGGAAGGAAATTTGTGGCTCCTCTCAGATTCCAGAACTTTCTGCCACAGAAATGTGAGGAACATGTGTTTTTTTAGCCAAATTTTGAGGTTTCCAAAGGATTCTGGGTAACAGAACCTGGTCCGAGCCACACAAGTCACCCCATATTGGATTCCCCTAGGTCTCTAGTTTTCAGAAATGCACAGGTTTGGTAGGTTTCCCTAGGTGGCGGCTGAGCTACAAGCCAAAATCTACAGGTAGGCACTTTGCAAAAAACACCTCTGTTTTCTTTAAAAAAAATGGATGTGTCCACGTTGCGCTTTGGGGCGTTTCATGTCGCGGGCGCTAGGCCTACCCACACAAGTGAGGTATCATTTTTATCAGGAGATTTGGGGGAACGCTGGGTGGAAGGAAATTTGTGGCTACTCTCAGATTCCAGAACTTTCTGCCACAGAAATGTGAGGAACATGTGTTTTTTTAGCCAAATTTTGAGGTTTGCAAAGGATTCTGGGTAACAGAACCTGGTCCGAGCCACACAAGTCACCCCATCTTGGATTCCCCTAGATCTCTAGTTTGCAGAAATACACAGGTTTGGTAGGTTTCTCTAGGTGCCGGCTGAGCTACAGGCCAAAATATACAGGTAGGCACTTTGCAAAAAACACCTCTGTTTTCTTTAAAAAATTTGGATTTGTCCATGTTGCGCTTTGGGGCGTTTCCTGTTGTGGGCGCTAGAACTACCCGCACAAGTGAGGTATCATTTTTATTGGGAGACGTGGGGGAACGCTGGGTGGAAGGAAATTTGTGGCTCCTCTCAGATTCCAGAACTTTCTGCCACAGAAATGTGAGGAACATGTGTTTTTTTAGCCAAATTTTGAGGTTTGCAACGGATTCTGGGTAACAGAACCTGGTCCGAGCCACACAAGTCACCCCATCTTGGATTCCCCTAGGTCTCTAGTTTTCAGAAATGCACAGGTTTGGTAGGTTTCCCTAGGTGGCGGCTGAGCTAGAGGCCAAAATCTACAGGTAGGCACTTTGCAAAAAACACCTCTGTTTTCTTTAAAAAATTTGGATGTGTCCATGTTGCGCTTTGGGGCATTTCCTGTCGCGGGCACTAGGCCTACCCACACAAGTGAGGTATCATTTTTATCGGGAGACGTGGGGGAACGCTGGGTGGAAGGAAATTTGTGGCTCCTCTCAGATTCCAGAACTTTCTGCCACAGAAATATGAGGAACATGTGTTTTTTTAGCCAAATTTTGAGGTTTGCAAAGGATTCTGGGTAACAGAACCTGGTCCGAGCCACACAAGTCACCCCATCTTGGATTCCCCTAGGTCTCTAGTTTTCAGAAATGCACAGGTTTGGTAGGTGTCTCTAGGTGCCGGCTGAGCTAGAGGCCAAAATCTACAGGTAGGCACTTTGCAAAAAACACCTCTGTTTTCTTTAAAAAATTTGGATGTGTCCACGTTGCGCTTTGGGGCGTTTCCTGTCGCGGGCACTAGGCCTACCCACACAAGTGAGCTATCATTTTTATCGGGAGATGTGGGGGAACGCTGGGTGGAAGGAAATTTGTGGCTCCTCTCAGATTCCAGAACTTTCTGCCACAGAAATGTGAGGAACATGTGTTTTTTTAGCCACATTTCGAGGTTTCCAAAGGATTCTGGGTAACAGAACCTGGTCCGAGCCACACAAGTCACCCCATCTTGGATTCCCCTAGGTCTCTAGTTTTCAGAAATGCACAGGTTTGGTAGGTTTCCCTAGGTGGCGGCTGAGCTACAAGCCAAAATCTACAGGTAGGCACTTTGCAAAAAACACCTCTGTTTTCTTTAAAAAAATTGGATGTGTCCACGTTGCACTTTGGGGCGTTTCCTGTCGCGGGCGCTAGGCCTACCCACACAAGTGAGGTATCATTTTTATCGGGAGACGTGGGGGAACGCTGGGTGGAAGGAAATTTGTGGCTTCTCTCAGATTCCAGAACTTTCAGCCACAGGAATGTGAGGAACATGTGTTTTTTTAGCCAAATTTTGAGGTTTGCAAAGGATTCTGGGTAACAACCTGGTCCGAGCCACACAAGTCACCCCATCTTGGATTCCCCTAGGTCTCTAGTTTTCAGAAATGCAAAGGTTTGGTAGGTTTCCCTAGGTGGCGGCTGAGCTACAGGCCAAAATCTACAGGTAGGCACTTTGCAAAAAACACCTCTGTTTTTTTTCAAAAATTTGGATGTGTCCACGTTGCCTTTTGGGGCGTTTCCTGTTGCGGGTGTTAGGCCTACCCACACAAGTGAGGTATTATTTTTATCGGGAGACGTGGGGGAACGCTGGGTGGAAGGAAATTTGTGGCTCCTCTCAGATTCCAGAACTTTCTGCCACAGAAATGTGAGGAACATGTGTTTTTTTAGCCAAATTTTGAGGTTTGCAAAGGATTCTGGGTAATAGAACCTGGTCCTAGCCACACAAGTCACCCCATCTTGGATTCCCCTAGGTCTCTAGTTTTCAGACATGCACAGATTTGGTAGGTTTCCCTAGGTGGCGGCTGAGCTAGAGACCAAAATCTACAGGTAGGCACTTTGAAAAAAACACCTCTGTTTTCTTTAAAAAAAATGGATGTGTCCACGTTGCGCTTTGGGGCGTTTCATGTCGCGGGCGCTAGGCCTACCCACACAAGTGAGGTATCATTTTTATCAGGAGATTTGGGGGAACGCTGGGTGGAAGGAAATTTGTGGCTACTCTCAGATTCCAGAACTTTCTGCCACAGAAATGTGAGGAACATGTGTTTTTTTAGCCAAATTTTGAGGTTTGCAAAGGATTCCGGGTAACAGAACCTGGTCCGAGCCACACAAGTCACCCCATCTTGGATTCCCCTAGATCTCTAGTTTGCAGAAATACACAGGTTTGGTAGGTTTCTCTAGGTGCCGGCTGAGCTACAGGCCAAAATATACAGGTAGGCACTTTGCAAAAAACACCTCCGTTTTCTTTAAAAAATTTGGATTTGTCCATGTTGCGCTTTGGGGCGTTTCCTGTTGTGGGCGCTAGAACTACCCACACAAGTGAGGTATCATTTTTATTGGGAGACGTGGGGGAACGCTGGGTGGAAGGAAATTTGTGGCTCCTCTCAGATTCCAGAACTTTCTGCCACAGAAATGTGAGGAACATGTGTTTTTTTAGCCAAATTTTGAGGTTTCCAAAGGATTCTGGGTAACAGAACCTGGTCCGAGCCACACAAGTCACCCCATCTTGGATTCCCCTAGGTCTCTAGTTTTCAGAACTGCACAGGTTTGGTAGGTTTCCCTAGGTGGCGGCTGAGCTAGAGGCCAAAATCTACAGGTAGGCACTTTGCAAAAAACACCTCTGTTTTCTTTAAAAAATGTGGATGTGTCCACGTTGCGCTTTGGGGCGTTTCCTGTCGCGGGCACTAGGCCTACCCACACAAGTGAGAAATCATTTCTATCGGGAGATGTGGGGGAACGCTGGGTGGAAGGAAATTTGTGGCTCCTCTCAGATTCCAAAACTTTCTGCCACAGAAATGTATAGAACATGTGTTTTTTTAGCCAAATTTTGAGGTTTGCAAAGGATTCTGGGTAATACAACCTGGTCCTAGCCACACAAGTCACCCCATCTTGGATTCCCCTAGGTCTCTAGTTTTCAGACATGCACAGGTTTGGTAGGTTTCCCTGGGTGGCGGCTGAGCTAGAGGCCAAAATCTACAGGTAGGCACTTTGCAAAAAACACCTCTGTTTTCTTTCAAAAATTTGGATGTGTCCACGTTGCGCTTTGGGGCGGATCCTGTCGCGGGCGCTAGGCCTACCCACACAAGTGAGGTATCATTTTTATCGGGAGACGTGGGGGAACGCTGGGTGTAAGGAAATTTGTGGCTCCTCTCAGATTCCAGAACTTACAGCCACAGGAATGTGAGGAACATGTGTTTTTTTAGCCAAATTTTGAGGTTTACAAAGGATTCTGGGTAACAACCTGGTCCGAGCCACACAAGTCACCCCATCTTGTATTCCCCTAGGTCTCTAGTTTTCAGAAATGCACAGGTTTGGTAGGTTTCCCTAGGTGGCGGCTGAGCTACAGGCCATAATCTACAGGTAGGCACTTTGCAAAAAACACCTCTGTTTTTTTTCAAAAAATTGGATGTGTCCACGTTGCGCTTTGGGGCGTTTCCTGTCGCGGGCGCTAGGCCTACCCACACAAGTGAGGTATTATTTTTATCGGGAGACGTGGGGGAACGCTGGGTGGAAGGAAATTTGTGGCTCCTCTCAGATTCCAGAACTTTCTGCCACAGAAATATGAGGAACATGTGTTTTTTTAGCCAAATTTTGAGGTTTGCAAAGGATTCTGTGTAATAGAACCTGGTCCTAGCCACACAAGTCACCCCATCTTGGATTCCCCTAGGTCTCTAGTTTTCAGACATGCAGAGGTTTGGTAGGTTTCCCTAGGTGCCGGCTGAGCTACAGGCCAAAATATACAGGTAGGCACTTTGCAAAAAACACCTCAGTTTTCTTTAAAAAATTTGGATTTGTCCATGTTGCGCTTTGGGGCGTTTCCTGTTGTGGGCGCTAGAACTACCCACACAAGTGAGGTATCATTTTTATCGGGAGACGTGGGGGAACGCTGGGTGGAAGGAAATTTGTGGCTCCTCTCAGATTCCAGAACTTTCTGCCACAGAAATGTGAGGAACATGTGTTTTTTTAGCCAAATTTTGAGGTTTGCAACGGATTCTGGGTAACAGAACCTGGTCCGAGCCACACAAGTCACCCCATCTTGGATTCCCCTAGGTCTCTAGTTTTCAGAAATGCACAGGTTTGGTAGGTTTCCCTAGGTGGCGGCTGAGCTAGAGGCCAAAATCTACAGGTAGGCACTTTGCAAAAAACACCTCTGTTTTCTTAAAAAAATTTGAATGTGTCCACGTTGCGCTTTGGGGCGTTTCCTGTCGCGGGCACTAGGACTACCCACACAAGTGAGATATCATTTTTATCGGGAGATATGGGGGAACGCTGGGTGGAAGGAAATTTGTGGCTCCTCTCAGATTTCAGAACTTTCTGCCACAGAAATGTGAGGAACATGTGTTTTTTTAGCCACATTTTGAGGTTTCCAAAGGATTCTGGGTAACAGAACCTGGTCCGAGCCACACAAGTCACCCCATCTTGGATTCCCCTAGGTCTCTAGTTTTCAGAAATGCACAGGTTTGGTTGGTTTCCCTAGGTGGCGGCTGAGCTACAAGCCAAAATCTACAGGTAGGCACTTTGCAAAAAACACCTCTGTTTTCTTTCAAAAAATTGGATGTGTCCACGTTGCACTTTGGGGCGTTTCCTGTCACGGGCGCTAGGCCTACCCACACAAGTGAGGTATCATTTTTATCGGGAGACGTGGGGGAACGCTGGGTGGAAGGAAATTTGTGGCTCCTCTCAGATTCCAGAACTTTCTGCCACAGAAATGTGAGGAACATGTGTTTTTTTAGCCAAATTTTGAGGTTTGCAAAGGATTCTGGGTAACAACCTGGTCCGAGCCACACAAGTCACCCCATCTTGGATTCCCCTAGGTCTCTAGTTTTCAGAAATGCACAGGTTTGGTAGGTTTCCCTAGGTGGCGGCTGAGCTACAGGCCAAAATCTACAGGTAGGCACGTTGCAAAAAACACCTATGTTTTTTTTCAAAAATTTGGATGTGTCCACGTTGCGCTTTGGGGCGTTTCCTGTCGCGGGCGCTAGGCCTACCCACACAAGTGAGGTGTTATTTTTATCGGGAGACGTGGGGGAACGCTGGGTGGAAGGAAATTTGTGGCTCCTCTCAGATTCCAGAACTTTCTGCCACAGAAATGTGAGGAACATGTGTTTTTTTAGCCAAATTTTGAGGTTTGCAAAGGATTCTGGGTAATAGAACCTGGTCCTAGCCACACAAGTCACCCCATCTTGGATTCCCCTAGGTCTCTAGTTTTCAGACATGCACAGGTTTGGTAGGTTTCCCTAGGTGGCGGCTGAGCTAGAGGCCAAAATCTACAGTCAGGCACTTTGCAAAAAACACCCTTGTTTTCTTTAAAAAATTTGGATGTGTCCACGTTGCGCTTTGGGGCGGATTCTGTCGCGGGCGCTAGGCCTACCCACACAAGTGAGGTATCATTTTTATCGGGAGACGTGGGGGAACGTTGGGTGGAAGGAAATTTGTAGCTCCTCTCAGATTCCAGAACTTTCTGCCACAGAAATTTGAGAAACATGTGTTTTTTTAGCCAAATTTTGAGGTTTGCAAAGGATTCTGGGTAACAGAACCTGGTCCGAGCCACACAAGTCACACCATCTTGGATTCCCCTAGGTCTCTAGTTTTCAGAAATGCACAGGTTTGGTAGGTTTCCCTAGGTGGCGGCTGAGCTACAAGCCAAAATCTACAGGTAGGCACTTTGCAAAAAACACCTCTGTTTTCTTTTAAAAAAATGGATGTGTCCACGTTGCGCTTTGGGGCGTTTCCTGTCGCGGGCGCTAGGCCTACCCACACAAGTGAGGTATCATTTTTATCAGGAGATTTGGGGGAACGCTGGGTGGAAGGAAATTTGTGGCTACTCTCACATTCCAGAACTTTCTGCCTCAGAAATGTGAAGAACATGTGTTTTTTCAGCCAAATTTTAAGGTTTGCAAAGGATTCTGGGTAACAGAACCTGGTCCGAGCCACACAAGTCACCCCATCTTGGTTTCCCCTAGATCTCTAGTTTTCAGAAATGCACAGGTTTGGTAAGTTTCCCTAGGTGCCTTGCTGAGCTACAGGCCAAAATATACAGATAGGCACTTTGCAAAAAACACCTCAGTTTTCTTTAAAAAATTTGGATTTGTCCATGTTGCGCTTTGGGGCGTTTCCTGTTGTGGGCGCTAGAACTACCCACACAAGTGAGGTATCATTTTTATCGGGAGACGTGGGGGAACGCTGGGTGGAAGGAAATTTGTGGCTCCTCTCAGATTCCAGAACTTTCTGCCACAGAAATGTGAGGAACATGTGTTTTTTTAGCCAAATTTTGAGGTTTGCAAAGGATTCTGGGTAACAGAACCTGGTCCAAGCCACACAAGTCACACCATCTTGGATTCCCCTAGATCTTTAGTTTTCAGAAATGCACAGGTTTTGTAGGTTTCCCTAGGTGGCGGCTGAGCTACAAGCCAAAATATACAGGTAGGCACTTTGCAAAAAACACCTCAGTTTTCTTTAAAAAATTTTGATTTGTCCATGTTGCGCTTTGGGGCGTTTCCTGTTGTGGGCGCTAGAACTACCCACACAAGTGAGGTATCAATTTTATCGGGAGACGTGGGGGAACGCTGGGTGGAAGGAAATTTGTGGCTCCTCTCAGATTCCAGAACTTTCTGCCACAGAAATGTGAGGAACATGTGTTTTTTTAGCCAAATTTTGAGGTTTGCAACGGATTCTGGGTAACAGAACCTGGTCCGAGCCACACAAGTCACCCCATCTTGGATTCCCCTAGGTCTCTAGTTTTCAGAAATGCACAGGTTTGGTAGGTTTCCCTAGGTGGCGGCTGAGCTAGAGGCCAAAATCTACAGGTAGGCACTTTGCAAAAAACACCTCTGTTTTCTTTAAAAAATTTGGATTTGTCCATGTTGCGCTTTGGGGCGTTTCCTGTTGTGGGCGCTAGAACTACCCACACAAGTGAGGTATCATTTTTATCGGGAGACGTGGGGGAATGCTGGGTGGAAGGAAATTTGTGGCTCCTCTCAGATTCCAGAACTTTCTGCCACAGAAATGTGAGGAACATGTGTTTTTTTAGCCAAATTTTGAGGTTTGCAACGGATTCTGGGTAACAGAACCTGGTCCGAGCCACACAAGTCACCCCATCTTGGATTCCCCTAGGTCTCTAGTTTTCAGAACTGCACAGGTTTGGTAGGTTTCCCTAGGTGGCGGCTGAGCTAGAGGCCAAAATCTACAGGTAGGCACTTTGCAAAAAACACCTCTGTTTTCTTTAAAAAATTTGGATGTGTCCACGTTGCGCTTTGGGGCGTTTCCTGTCGCGGGCACTAGGCCTACCCACACAAGTGAGGAATCATTTTTATCGGGAGATGTGGGGGAACGCTGGGTGGAAGGAAATTTGTGGCTCCTTTCAGATTCCAAAACTTTCTGCCACAGAAATGTATAGAACATGTGTTTTTTTAGCCAAATTTTGAGGTTTGCAAAGGATTCTGGGTAATACAACCTGGTCCTAGCCACACAAGTCACCCCATCTTGGATTCCCCTAGGTCTCTAGTTTTCAGACATGCACAGGTTTGGTAGGTTTCCCTGGGTGGCGGCTGAGCTAGAGGCCAAAATCTACAGGTAGGCACTTTGCAAAAAACACCTCTGTTTTCTTTCAAAAATTTGGATGTGTCCACGTTGCGCTTTGGGGCGGATCCTGTCGCGGGCGCTAGGCCTACCCACACAAGTGAGGTATCATTTTTATCGGGAGACGTGGGGGAACGCTGGGTGTAAGGAAATTTGAGGCTCCTCTCAGATTCCAGAACTTACCGCCACAGGAATGTGAGGAACATGTGTTTTTTTCGCCAAATTTTGAGGTTTATAAAGGATTCTGGGTAACAACCTGGTCCGAGCCACACAAGTCACCCCATCTTGTATTCCCCTAGGTCTCTAGTTTTCAGAAATGCACAGGTTTGGTAGGTTTCCCTAGGTGGCGGCTGAGCTACAGGCCAAAATCCATAGGTAGGCACTTTGCAAAAAACACCTCTGTTTTTTTTCAAAAATTTGGATGTGTCCACGTTGCGCTTTGGGGCGTTTCCTGTCGCGGGCGCTAGGCCTACCCACACAAGTGAGGTATTATTTTTATCGGGAGACGTGGGGGAACGCTGGGTGGAAGGAAATTTGTGGCTCCTCTCAGATTCCAGAACTTTCTGCCACAGAAATGTGAGGAACATGTGTTTTTTTAGCCAAATTTTGAGGTTTGCAAAGGATTCTGGGTAACAACCTGGTCCGAGCCACACAAGTCACCCCATCTTGGATTCCCCTAGGTCTCTAGTTTTCAGAAATGCACAGGTTTGGTAGGTTTCCCTAGGTGGCGGCTGAGCTACAGGCCAAAATCTACACGTAGGCACGTTGCAAAAAACACCTCTGTTTTTTTTCAAAAATTTGGATGTGTCCACGTTGCGCTTTGGGGCGTTTCCTGTCGCGGGCGCTAGGCCTACCCACACAAGTGAGGTGTTATTTTTATCGGGAGACGTGGGGGAACGCTGGGTGGAAGGAAATTTGTGGCTCCTCTCAGATTCCAGAACTTTCTGCCACAGAAATGTGAGGAACATGTGTTTTTTTAGCCAAATTTTGAGGTTTGCAAAGGATTCTGGGTAATAGAACCTGGTCCTAGCCCCACAAGTCACCCCATCTTGGATTCCCCTAGGTCTCTAGTTTTCAGACATGCACAGGTTTGGTAGGTTTCCCTAGGTGGTGGCTGAGCTAGAGGCCAAAATCTACAGTCAGGCACTTTTAAAAAAACACCCTTGTTTTCTTTAAAAAATTTGGATGTGTCCACGTTGCGCTTTGGGGCGGATTCTGTCGCGGGCGCTAGGCCTACCCACACAAGTGAGGTATCATTTTTATCGGGAGACGTGGGGGAACGTTGGGTGGAAGGAAATTTGTGGCTCCTCTCAGATTCCAGAACTTTCTGCCACAGAAATGTGAGAAACATGTGTTTTTTTAGCCACATTTTGAGGTTTGCAAAGGATTCTGGGAAACAGAACCTGGTCCGAGCCACACAAGTCACACCATCTTGGATTCCCCTAGGTCTCTAGTTTTCAGAAATGCACAGGTTTGGTAGGTTTCCCTAGGTGGCGGCTGAGCTACAAGCCAAAATCTACAGGTAGGCACTTTGCAAAAAACACCTCTGTTTTCTTTTAAAAAAATGGATGTGTCCACGTTGCGCTTTGGGGCGTTTCCTGTCGTGGGCGCTAGGCCTACCCACACAAGTGAGGTATCATTTTTATCAGGAGATTTGGGGGAACGCTGGGTGGGAGGAAATTTGTGGCTACTCTCACATTCCAGAACTTTCTGCCTCAGAAATGTGAAGAACATGTGTTTTTTTAGCCAAATTTTGAGGTTTGCAAAGGATTCTGGGTAACAGAACCTGGTCCGAGCCACACAAGTCACCCCATCTTGGTTTCCCCTAGATCTCTTGTTTTTCAGAAATGCACAGGTTTGGTAGGTTTCCCTAGGTGCCTGGCTGAGCTACAGGCCAAAATATACAGATAGGCACTTTGCAAAAAACACCTCAGTTTTCTTTAAAAAATTTGGATTTGTCCATGTTGCGCTTTGGGGCGTTTCCTGTTGTGGGCGCTAGAACTACCCACACAAGTGAGGTATCATTTTTATCGGGAGACGTAGGGGAACGCTGGGTGGAAGGAAATTTGTTGCTCCTCTCAGATTCCAGAACTTTCTGTCACAGAAATGTGAGGAACATGTGTTTTTTTAGCCAAATTTTGAGGTTTGCAAAGGATTCTGGGTAACAGAACCTGGTCCGAGCCACACAAGTCACCCCATCTTGGATTCCCCTAGGTCTCTAGTTTTCAGAAATGCACAGGTTTGGGAGGTTTCCCTAGGTGGTGGCTGAGCTAGAGGCCAAAATCTACAGGTAGGCACTTTGCAAAAAACACCTCTGTTTTCTTTAAAAAATTTAGATGTGTCCACGTTGCGCTTTGGGGCGTTTCCTGTCGCGGGCACTAGGCCTACCCACACAAGTGAGGTATCATTTTTATCGGGAGATGTGGGGGAACGCTGGGTGGAAGGAAATTTGTGGCTCCTCTCAGATTCCAGAACTTTCTGCCACAGAAATGTGAGGAACATGTGTTTTTTTAGCCAAATTTTGAGGTTTCCAAATGATTCTGGGTAACAGAACCTGGTCCGAGCCACACAAGTCACCCCATCTTGGATTCCCCTAGGTCTCTAGTTTTCAGAAATGCACAGGTTTGGTAGGTATCCCTAGGTGGCGGCTGAGCTAGAGGCCAAAATCTACAGGTAGGCACTTTGCAAAAAACACCTCTGTTTTCTTGAAAAAATGTGGATGTGTCCACGTTGCGCTTTGTGGCGTTTCCTGTTGCGGGCACTAGGCCTACCCACACAAGTGAGTTATCATTTTTATCGGGAGATGTGGGGGAACGCTGGGTGGAAGGAAATTTGTGGCTCCTCTCAGATTCCAGAACTTTCTGCCACAGAAATGTGAGGAACATGTGTTTTTTTAGCCAAATTTTGAGGTTTCCAAACGATTCTGGGTAACAGAACCTGGTCCAAGCCACACAAGTCACACCATCTTGGATTCCCCTAGATCTCTAGTTTTCAGAAATGCACAGGTTTTGTAGGTTTCCCTAGGTGGCGGCTGAGCTACAAGCCAAAATATACAGGTAGGCACTTTGGAAAAAACACCTCAGTTTTCTTTAAAAAATTTTGATTTCTCCATGTTGCGCTTTGGGGCGTTTCCTGTTGTGGGCGCTAGAACTACCCACACAAGTGAGGTATCATTTTTATCGGGAGATGTGGGGGAACGCTGGGTGGAAGGAAATTTGTGGCTCCTCTCAGATTCCAAAACTTTCTGCCACAGAAATGTGAGGAACATGTGTTTTTTTAGCCAAATTTTGAGGTTTGCAAAGGATTCTGGGTAACAGAACCTGGTCCAAGCCACACAAGTCACACCATCTTGGATTCCCCTAGATCTTTAGTTTTCAGAAATGCACAGGTTTTGTAGGTTTCCCTAGGTGGTGGCTGAGCTACAAGCCAAAATATACAGGTAGGCACTTTGCAAAAAACACCTCAGTTTTCTTTAAAAAACTTTGATTTGTCCATGTTGCGCTTTGGGGCGTTTCCTGTTGTGGGCGCTAGAACTACCCACACAAGTGAGGTATCATTTTTATCGGGAGACGTGGGGGAACGCTGGGTGGAAGGAAATTTGTGGCTCCTCTCAGATTCCAGAACTTTCTGCCACAGAAATGTGAGGAACATGTGTTTTTTTAGCCAAATTTTGAGGTTTGCAACGGATTCTGGGTAACAGAACCTGGTCCGAGCCACACAAGTCACCCCATCTTGGATTCCCCTAGGTCTCTAGTTTTCAGAAATGCACAGGTTTGGTAGGTTTCCCTAGGTGGCGGCTGAGCTAGAGGCCAAAATCTACAGGTAGGCACTTTGCAAAAAACACCTCTGTTTTCTTTAAAAAATTTGGATTTGTCCATGTTGCGCTTTGGGGCGTTTCCTGTTGTGGGCGCTAGAACTACCCACACAAGTGAGGTATCATTTTTATCGGGAGACGTGGGGGAATGCTGCGTGGAAGGAAATTTGTGGCTCCTCTCAGATTCCAGAACTTTCTGCCACAGAAATGTGAGGAACATGTGTTTTTTTAGCCAAATTTTGAGGTTTGCAAAGGATTCTGGGTAACAGAACCTGGTCCGAGCCACACAAGTCACCCCATCCTGGATTCCCCTAGGTCTCTAGTTTTCAGAAATGCACAGGTTTGGGAGGTTTCCCTAGGTGGTGGCTGAGCTAGAGGCCAAAATCTACAGGTAGGCACTTTGCAAAAAACACCTCTGTTTTCTTTAAAAAATTTAGATGTGTCCACGTTGCGCTTTGGGGCGTTTCCTGTCGCGGGCACTAGGCCTACCCACACAAGTGAGGTATCATTTTTATCGGGAGATGTGGGGGAACGCTGGGTGGAAGGAAATTTGTGGCTCCTCTCAGATTCCAGAACTTTCTGCAACAGAAATGTGAGGAACATGTGTTGTTTTAGCCAAATTTTGAGGTTTGCAAAGGATTCTGGGTAACAGAACCTGGTCCGAGCCACACAAGTCACCCCATCTTGGATTCCCCTAGGTCTCTAGTTTTCAGAAATGCACAGGTTTGGTAGGTTTCCCTAGGTGGCGGCTGAGCTAGAGGCCAAAATCTACAGGTAGGCACTTTGCAAAAAAAACCTCTGTTTTCTTTCAAAAAATTGGATGTGTCCACGTTGCACTTTGGGGCGTTTCCTGTCGCGGGCGCTAGGCCTACCCACACAAGTGAGGTATCATTTTTATCGGGAGACGTGGGGGAATGCTGGGTGGAAGGAAATTTGTGGCTCCTCTCAGATTCCAGAATTTTCTGCCACAGGAATGTGAGGAACATGTGTTTTTTTAACCAAATTTTGAGGTTTGCAAAGGATTCTGGGTAATAGAACCTGGTCCTAGCCACACAAGTCACCCCATCTTGGATTCCCCTAGGTCTCTAGTTTTCAGACATGCACAGGTTTGGTAGGTTTCCCTAGGTGACGGCTGAGCTAGAGGCCAAAATCTACAGGTAGGCACTTTGCAAAAAACACCTCTGTTTTCTTTAAAAAATTTGGATGTGTCCACGTTGCGCTTTGGGGCGGTTCCTGTCGCAGGCGCTAGGCCTACCCACACAAGTGAGGTATCATTTTTATCGGGAGACGTGGGGGAACGTTGGGTGTAAGGAAATTTGTGGCTCCTCTCAGATTCCAGAACTTACCGCCACAGGAATGTGAGGAACATGTGTTTTTTTAGCCAAATTTTGAGGTTTACAAAGGATTCTGGGTAACAGAACCTGGTCCGAGCCACACAAGTCACCCCATCTTGGATTCCCCTAGGTCTCTAGTTTTCAGAAATGCACAGGTTTGGTAGGTTTCCCTAGGTGGCGGCTGAGCTACAAGCCAAAATCTACAGGTAGGCACTTTGCAAAAAACACCTCTGTTTTCTTTTAAAAAAATGGATGTGTCCACGTTGCGCTTTGGGGCGTTTCCTGTCGCGGGCGCTAGGCCTACCCACACAAGTGAGGTATCATTTTTATCAGGAGATTTGGGGGAACGCTGGGTGGAAGGAAATTTGTGGCTCCTCTCAGATTCCAGAACTTTCTGCCACAGAAATATGAGGAACATGTGTTTTTTTAGCCAAATTTTGAGGTTTGCAAAGGATTCTGGGTAATAGAACCTGGTCCTAGCCACACAAGTCACCCCATCTTGGATTCCCCTAGGTCTCTAGTTTTCACACATGCACAGGTTTGGTAGGTTTCCCTAGGTGGCGGCTGAGCTAGAGGACAAAATCTACAGGTAGGCACTTTGCAAAAAACACCTCTGTTTTCTTTCAAAAATTTGGATGTGTCCACGTTGCGCTTTGGGGCGGTTCCTGTCGCGGGCGCTAGGCCTACCCACACAAGTGAGGTATCATTTTTATCGGGAGACGTGGGGGAACGTTGGGTGGAAGGAAATTTGTGGCTCCTCTCAGATTCCAGAACTTTCTGCCACAGAAATGTGAGAAACATGTGTTTTTTTAGCAAATTTTGAGGTTTGCAAAGGATTCTGGGTAACACAACCTGGTCCGAGCCACACAAGTCACACCATCTTGGATTCCCCTAGGTCTCTAGTTTTCAGAAATGCACAGGTTTGGTAGGTTTCCCTAGGTGGCGGCTGAACTACAAGCCAAAATCTACAGGTAGGCACTTTGCAAAAAACACCTCTGTTTTCTTAAAAAAAAATGGATGTGTCCACGTTGCGCTTTGGGGCAGATTCTGTCGCGGGCGCTAGGCCTACCCACACAAGTGAGGTATCATTTTTATCGGGAGACGTGGGGGAACGTTGGGTGGAAGGAAATTTGTGGCTCCTCTCAGATTCCAGAACTTTCTGCCACAGAAATGTGAGAAACATGTGTTTTTTTAGCCAAATTTTGAGGTTTGCAAAGGATTCTGGGTAACAGAACCTGGTCCGAGCCACACAAGTCACACCATCTTGGATTCCCCTAGGTCTCTAGTTTTCAGAAATGCACAGGTTTGGTAGGTTTCCCTAGGTGGCGGCTGAGCTACAAGCCAAAATCTACAGGTAGGCACTTTGCAAAAAACACCTCTGTTTTCTTTTAAAAAAATGGATGTGTCCACGTTGCGCTTTGGGGCGTTTCCTGTCGCGGGCGCTAGGCCTACCCACACAAGTGAGGTATCATTTTTATCAGGAGATTTGGGGGAACGCTGGGTGGAAGGAAATTTGTGGCTACTCTCACATTCCAGAACTTTCTGCCACAGAAATGTGAAGAACATGTGTTTTTTTAGCCAAATTTTGAGGTTTGCAAAGGATTCTGGGTAACAGAACCTGGTCCGAGCCACACAAGTCACCCCATCTTGGATTCCCCTAGATCTCTAGTTTTCAGAAATGCACAGGTTTGGTAGGTTTCCCTAGGTGCCTGGCTGAGCTACAGGCCAAAATATACAGGTAGGCACTTTGCAAAAAACACCTCATTTTTTTTAAAAAAAATTGGATTTGTCCATGTTGCGCTTTGGGGCGTTTCCTGTTGTGGGCGCTAGAACTACACACACAAGTGAGGTATCATTTTTATCGGGAGACGTGGGGGAATGCTGGGTGGAAGGAAATTTGTGGCTTCTCTCAGATTCCAGAACTTTCTGCCACAGAAATGTGAGGAACATGTGTTTTTTTAGCCAAATTTTGAGGTTTGCAAAGGATTCTGGGTAACAGAACCTGGTCCGAGCCACACAAGTCACCCCATCCTGGATTCCCCTAGGTCTCTAGTTTTCAGAAATGCACAGGTTTGGGAGGTTTCCCTAGGTGGTGGCTGAGCTAGAGGCCAAAATCTACAGGTAGGCACTTTGCAAAAAACACCTCTGTTTTCTTTAAAAAATTTAGATGTGTCCACGTTGCGCTTTGGGGCGTTTCCTGTCGCGGGCACTAGGCCTACCCACACAAGTGAGGTATCATTTTTATCGGGAGATGTGGGGGAACGCTGGGTGGAAGGAAATTTGTGGCTCCTCTCAGATTCCAGAACTTTCTGCCACAGAAATGTGAGGAACATGTTTTTTTAGCCAAATTTTGAGGTTTCCAAAGGATTCTGGGTAACAGAACCTGGTCCGAGCCACACAAGTCACCCCATCTTGGATTCCCCTAGGTCTCTAGTTTTCAGAAATGCACAGGTTTGGTAGGTTTCCCTAGGTGGCAGCTGAGCTACAAGCCAAAATCTACAGGTAGGCACTTTGCAAAAAACACCTCTGTTTTCTTTCAAAAAATTGGATGTGTCCACGTTGCACTTTGGGGCGTTTCCTGTCGCGGGTGCTAGGCCTACCCACACAAGTGAGGTATCATTTTTATCGGGAGACGTGGGGGAACGCTGGGTGGAAGGAAATTTGTGGCTCCTCTCAGATTCCAGAACTTTCTGCCACAGAAATGTGAGGAACATGTGTTTTTTTAGCCAAATTTTGAGGTTTCCAAAGGATTCTGGGTAACAGAACCTGGTCCGAGCCACACAAGTCACCCCATCTTGGATTCCCCTAGGTCTCTAGTTTTCAGAAATGCACAGGTTTGGTAGGTTTCCCTAGGTGGCGGCTGAGCTAGAGGCCAAAATCTACAGGTAGGCACTTTGCAAAAAACACCTCTGTTTTCTTGAAAAAATGTGGATGTGTCCACGTTGCGCTTTGGGGCGTTTCCTGTTGCGGGCACTAGGCCTACCCACACAAGTGAGGTATCATTTTTATCGGGAGATGTGGGGGAACGCTGGGTGGAAGGAAATTTGTGGCTCCTCTCAGATTCCAGAACTTTCTGCCACAGAAATGTGAGGAACATGTGTTTTTTTAGCCAAATTTTGAGGTTTCCAAACGATTCTGGGTAACAGAACCTGGTCCAAGCCACACAAGTCACACCATCTTGGATTCCCCTAGATCTCTAGTTTTCAGAAATGCACAGGTTTTGTAGGTTTCCCTAGGTGGCGGCTGAGCTACAAGCCAAAATATACAGGTTGGCACTTTGCAAAAAACACCTCAGTTTTCTTTAAAAAATTTTGATTTCTCCATGTTGCGCTTTGGGGCGTTTCCTGTTGTGGGCGCTAGAACTACCCACACAAGTGAGGTATCATTTTTATCGGGAGATGTGGGGGAACGCTGGGTGGAAGGAAATTTGTGGCTCCTCTCAGATTCCAAAACTTTCTGCCACAGAAATGTGAGGAACATGTGTTTTTTTAGCCAAATTTTGAGGTTTGCAAAGGATTCTGGGTAACAGAACCTGGTCCAAGCCACACAAGTCACACCATCTTGGATTCCCCTAGATCTTTAGTTTTCAGAAATGCACAGGTTTTGTAGGTTTCCCTAGGTGGCGGCTGAGCTACAAGCCAAAATATACAGGTAGGCACTTTGCAAAAAACACCTCAGTTTTCTTTAAAAAACTTTGATTTGTCCATGTTGCGCTTTGGGGCGTTTCCTGTTGTGGGCGCTAGAACTACCCACACAAGTGAGGTATCATTTTTATCGGGAGACGTGGGGGAACGTTGGGTGTAAGGAAATTTGTGGCTCCTCTCAGATTCCAGAACTTTCTGCCACAGAAATGTGAGGAACATGTGTTTTTTTAGCCAAATTTTGAGGTTTGCAACGGATTCTGGGTAACAGAATCTGGTCCGAGCCACACAAGTCACCCCATCTTGGATTCCCCTAGGTCTCTAGTTTTCAGAAATGCACAGGTTTGGTAGGTTTCCCTAGGTGGCGGCTGAGCTAGAGGCCAAAATCTACAGGTAGGCACTTTGCAAAAAACACCTCTGTTTTCTTTTTAAAAAATGGATGTGTCCACGTTGCGCTTTGGGGCGTTTCCTGTCGCGGGCGCTAGGCCTACCCACACAAGTGAGGTATCATTTTTATCAGGAGATTTGGGGGAACGCTGGGTGGAAGGAAATGTGTGGCTACTCTCAGATTCCAGAACTTTCTGCCACAGATAATGGGAGGAACATGTGTTTTTTTAGCCAAATTTTGAGGTTTGCAAAGGATTCTGGGTAACAACCTGGTCCGAGCCACACAAGTCACCCCATCTTGGATTCCCCTAGGTCTCTAGTTTTCAGACATGCACAGGTTTGGTAGGTTTCCCTAGGTGGCGGCTGAGCTAGAGGCCAAAATCTACAGGTAGGCACTTTGCAAAAAACACCCCTGTTTTTTTTCAAAAATTTGGATGTGTCCACATTGCGCTTTGGGGCGTTTCCTGTCGCGGGCGCTAGGCCTACCCACACAAGTGAGGTATTATTTTTATCGGGAGAAGTGGGGGAACGCTGGGTGGAAGGAAATTTGTGGCTCCTCTCAGATTCCAGAACTTTCTGCCACAGAAATGTGAGGAACATGTGTTTTTTTAGCCAAATTTTGAGGTTTCCAAAGGATTCTGGGTAACAACCTGGTCCGAGCCACACAAGTCACCCCATCTTGGATTCCCCTAGGTCTCTAGTTTTCAGAAATGCACAGGTTTGGTAGGTTTCCCTAGGTGGCGGCTGAGCTACAGGCCAAAATCTACAGGTAGGCACTTTGCAAAAAACACCTCTGGTTTTTAAAAAAAAATTTAGATGTGTCCACGTTGCGCTTTGGGGCGTTTCCTGTCGCGGGCGCTAGTCCTACCCACACAAGTGAGGTATTATTTTTATCGGGAGACGTGGGGGAACGCTGGGTGGAAGGAAATTTGTGGCTCCTCTCAGATTCCAGAACTTTCTGCCACAGAAATATGAGGAACATGTGTTTTTTTAGCCAAATTTTGAGGTTTGCAAAGGATTCTGGGTAATAGAACCTGGTCCTAGCCACACAAGTCACCCCATCTTGGATTCCTCTAGGTCTCTAGTTTTCACACATGCACAGGTTTGGTAGGTTTCCCTAGGTGGCGGCTGAGCTAGAGGACAAAATCTACAGGTAGGCACTTTGCAAAAAACACCTCTGTTTTCTTTCAAAAATTTGGATGTGTCCACGTTGCGCTTTGGGGCGGTTCCTGTCGCGGGCGCTAGGCCTACCCACACAAGTGAGGTATCATTTTTATCGGGAGACGTGGGGGAACGTTGGGTGGAAGGAAATTTGTGGCTCCTCTCAGATTCCAGAACTTTCTGCCACAGAAATGTGAGAAACATGTGTTTTTTTAGCAAATTTTGAGGTTTGCAAAGGATTCTGGGTAACACAACCTGGTCCGAGCCACACAAGTCACACCATCTTGGATTCCCCTAGGTCTCTAGTTTTCAGAAATGCACAGGTTTGGTAGGTTTCCCTAGGTGGCGGCTGAACTACAAGCCAAAATCTACAGGTAGGCACTTTGCAAACAACACCTCTGTTTTCTTAAAAAAAAATGGATGTGTCCACGTTGCGCTTTGGGGCAGATTCTGTCGCGGGCGCTAGGCCTACCCACACAAGTGAGGTATCATTTTTATCGGGAGACGTGGGGGAACGTTGGGTGGAAGGAAATTTGTGGCTCCTCTCAGATTCCAGAACTTTCTGCCACAGAAATGTGAGAAACATGTGTTTTTTTAGCCAAATTTTGAGGTTTGCAAAGGATTCTGGGTAACAGAACCTGGTCCGAGCCACACAAGTCACACCATCTTGGATTCCCCTAGGTCTCTAGTTTTCAGAAATGCACAGGTTTGGTAGGTTTCCCTAGGTGGCGGCTGAGCTACAAGCCAAAATCTACAGGTAGGCACTTTGCAAAAAACACCTCTGTTTTCTTTTAAAAAAATGGATGTGTCCACGTTGCGCTTTGGGGCGTTTCCTGTCGCGGGCGCTAGGCCTACCCACACAAGTGAGGTATCATTTTTATCAGGGGATTTGGGGGAACGCTGGGTGGAAGGAAATTTGTGGCTACTCTCACATTCCAGAACTTTCTGCCACAGAAATGTGAAGAACATGTGTTTTTTTAGCCAAATTTAGAGGTTTGCAAAGGATTCTGGGTAACAGAACCTGGTCCGAGCCACACAAGTCACCCCATCTTGGATTCCCCTAGATCTCTAGTTTTCAGAAATGCACAGGTTTGGTAGGTTTCCCTAGGTGCCTGGCTGAGCTACAGGCCAAAATATACAGGTAGGCACTTTGCAAAAAACACCTCATTTTTTAAATTTTTTTTTTGATTTGTCCATGTTGCGCTTTGGGGCGTTTCCTGTTGTGGGCGCTAGAACTACACACACAAGTGAGGTATCATTTTTATCGGGAGACGTGGGGGAATGCTGGGTGGAAGGAAATTTGTGGCTTCTCTCAGATTCCAGAACTTTCTGCCACAGAAATGTGAGGAACATGTGTTTTTTTAGCCAAATTTTGAGGTTTGCAAAGGATTCTGGGTAACAGAACCTGGTCCGAGCCACACAAGTCACCCCATCCTGGATTCCCCTAGGTCTCTAGTTTTCAGAAATGCACAGGTTTGGGAGGTTTCCCTAGGTGGTGGCTGAGCTAGAGGCCAAAATCTACAGGTAGGCACTTTGCAAAAAACACCTCTGTTTTCTTTAAAAAATTTAGATGTGTCCACGTTGCGCTTTGGGGCGTTTCCTGTCGCGGGCACTAGGCCTACCCACACAAGTGAGGTATCATTTTTATCGGGAGATGTGGGGGAACGCTGGGTGGAAGGAAATTTGTGGCTCCTCTCAGATTCCAGAACTTTCTGCCACAGAAATGTGAGGAACATGTTTTTTTAGCCAAATTTTGAGGTTTCCAAAGGATTCTGGGTAACAGAACCTGGTCCGAGCCACACAAGTCACCCCATCTTGGATTCCCCTAGGTCTCTAGTTTTCAGAAATGCACAGGTTTGGGAGGTTTCCCTAGGTGGCGGCTGAGCTACAAGTCAAAATCTACAGATAGGCACTTTGCAAAAAACACCTCTGTTTTCTTTCAAAAAATTGGATGTGTCCACGTTGCACTTTGGGGCGTTTCCTGTCGCGGGCGCTAGGCCTACCCACACAAGTGAGGTATCATTTTTATCGGGAGACGTGGGGGAACGCTGGGTGGAAGGAAATTTGTGGCTCCTCTCAGATTCCAGAACTTTCTGCCACAGAAATGTGAGGAACATGTGTTTTTTTAGCCAAATTTTGAGGTTTCCAAAGGATTCTGGGTAACTGAACCTGGTCCGAGCCACACGTCACCCCATCTTGGATTCCCCTAGGTCTCTAGTTTTCAGAAATGCACAGGTTTGGTAGGTTTCCCTAGGTGGCGGCTGAGCTAGAGGCCAAAATCTACAGGTAGGCACTTTGCAAAAAACACCTCTGTTTTCTTGAAAAAATGTGGATGTGTCCACGTTGCGCTTTGGGGCGTTTCCTGTTGCGGGCACTAGGCCTACCCACACAAGTGAGGTATCATTTTTATCGGGAGATGTGGGGGAACGCTGGGTGGAAGGAAATTTGTGGCTCCTCTCAGATTCCAGAACTTTCTGCCACAGAAATGTTAGGAACATGTGTTTTTTTAGCCAAATTTTGAGGTTTCCAAACGATTCTGGGTAACAGAACCTGGTCCAAGCCACACAAGTCACACCATCTTGGATTCCCCTAGATCTCTAGTTTTCAGAAATGCACAGGTTTTGTAGGTTTCCCTAGGTGGCGGCTGAGCTACAAGCCAAAATATACAGGTAGGCACTTTGCAAAAAACACCTCAGTTTTCTTTAAAAAATTTTGATTTCTCCATGTTGCGCTTTGGGGCGTTTCCTGTTGTGGGCGCTAGAACTACCCACACAAGTGAGGTATCATTTTTATCGGGAGATGTGGGGGAACGCTGGGTGGAAGGAAATTTGTGGCTCCTCTCAGATTCCAAAACTTTCTGCCACAGAAATGTGAGGAACATGTGTTTTTTTAGCCAAATTTTGAGGTTTGCAAAGGATTCTGGGTAACAGAACCTGGTCCAAGCCACACAAGTCACACCATCTTGGATTCCCCTAGATCTTTAGTTTTCAGAAATGCACAGGTTTTGTAGGTTTCCCTAGGTGGCGGCTGAGCTACAAGCCAAAATATACAGGTAGGCACTTTGCAAAAAACACCTCAGTTTTCTTTAAAAAACTTTGATTTGTCCATGTTGCGCTTTGGGGCGTTTCCTGTTGTGGGCGCTAGAACTACCCACACAAGTGAGGTATCATTTTTATCGGGAGACGTGGGGGAACGCTGGGTGGAAGGAAATTTGTGGCTCCTCTCAGATTCCAGAACTTTCTGCCACAGAAATGTGAGGAACATGTGTTTTTTTAGCCAAATTTTGAGGTTTGCAACGGATTCTGGGTAACAGAACCTGGTCCGAGCCACACAAGTCACCCCATCTTGGATTCCCCTAGGTCTCTAGTTTTCAGAAATGCACAGGTTTGGTAGGTTTCCGTAGGTGGCGGCTGAGCTAGAGGCCAAAATCTACAGGTAGGCACTTTGCAAAAAACACCTCTGTTTTCTTTAAAAAATTTGGATTTGTCCATGTTGCGCTTTGGGGCGTTTCCTGTTGTGGGCGCTAGAACTACCCACACAAGTGAGGTATCATTTTTATCGGGAGACGTGGGGGAATGCTGGGTGGAAGGAAATTTGTGGCTCCTCTCAGATTCCAGAACTTTCTGCCACTGAAATGTGAGGAACATGTGTTTTTTTAGCCAAATTTTGAGGTTTGCAAAGGATTCTGGGTAACAGAACCTGGTCCGAGCCACACAAGTCACCCCATCCTGGATTCCCCTAGGTCTCTAGTTTTCAGAAATGCACAGGTTTGGGAGGTTTCCCTAGGTGGTGGCTGAGCTAGAGGCCAAAATCTACAGGTAGGCACTTTGCAAAAAACACCTCTGTTTTCTTTAAAAAATTTAGATGTGTCCACGTTGCGCTTTGGGGCGTTTCCTGTCGCGGGCACTAGGCCTACCCACACAAGTGAGGTATCATTTTTATCGGGAGATGTGGGGGAACGCTGGGTGAAAGGAAATTTGTGGCTCCTCTCAGATTCCAGAACTTTCTGCCACAGAAATGTGAGGAACATGTGTTTTTTTAGCCAAATTTTGAGGTTTGCAAAGGATTCTGGGTAACAGAACCTGGTCCGAGCCACACAAGTCACCCCATCTTGGATTCCCCTAGGTCTCTAGTTTTCAGAAATGCACAGGTTTGGTAGGTTTCCCTAGGTGGCGGCTGAGCTAGAGGCCAAAATCTACAGGTAGGCACTTTGCAAAAAACACCTCTGTTTTCTTTCAAAAAATTGGATGTGTCCACGTTGCACTTTGGGGCGTTTCCTGTCGCGGGCGCTAGGCCTACCCACACAAGTGAGGTATCATTTTTATCGGGAGACGTGGGGGAACGCTGGGTGGAAGGAAATTTGTGGCTCCTCTCAGATTCCAGAATTTTCTGCCACAGGAATGTGAGGAACATGTGTTTTTTTTACCAAATTTTGAGGTTTGCAAAGGATTCTGGGTAAGAGAACCTGGTCCTAGCCACACAAGTCACCCCATCTTGGATTCCCCTAGGTCTCTAGTTTTCAGACATGCACAGGTTTGGTAGGTTTCCCTAGGTGACGGCTGAGCTAGAGGCCAAAATCTACAGGTAGGCACTTTGCAAAAAACACCTCTGTTTTCTTTAAAAAATTTGGATGTGTCCACGTTGCGCTTTGGGGCGGTTCCTGTCGCAGGCGCTAGGCCTACCCACACAAGTGAGGTATCATTTTTATCGGGAGACGTGGGGGAACGTTGGGTGTAAGGAAATTTGTGGCTCCTCTCAGATTCCAGAACTTACCGCCACAGGAATGTGAGGAACATGTGTTTTTTTAGCCAAATTTTGAGGTTTACAAAGGATTCTGGGTAACAGAACCTGGTCCGAGCCACACAAGTCACCCCATCTTGGATTCCCCTAGGTCTCTAGTTTTCAGAAATGCACAGGTTTGGTAGGTTTCCCTAGGTGGCGGCTGAGCTACAAGCCAAAATCTACAGGTAGGCACTTTGCAAAAAACACCTCTGTTTTTTTTTAAAAAAATGTATGTGTCCACGTTGCGCTTTGGGGCGTTTCCTGTCGCGGGCGCTAGGCCTACCCACACAAGTGAGGTATCATTTTTATCAGGAGATTTGGGGGAACGCTGGGTGGAAGGAAATGTGTGGCTACTCTCAGATTCCAGAACTTTCTGCCACAGAAATGGGAGGAACATGTGTTTTTTTAGCCAAATTTTGAGGTTTGCAAAGGATTCTGGGTAACAACCTGGTCCGAGCCACACAAGTCACCCCATCTTGGATTCCCCTAGGTCTCTAGTTTTCAGACATGCACAGGTTTGGTAGGTTTCCCTAGGTGGCGGCTGAGCTAGAGGCCAAAATCTACAGGTAGGCACTTTGCAAAAAACACCCCTGTTTTTTTTCAAAAATGTGGATGTGTCCACATTGCGCTTTGGGGCGTTTCCTGTCGCGGGCGCTAGGCCTACCCACACAAGTGAGGTATTATTTTTATCGGGAGAAGTGGGGGAACGCTGGGTGGAAGGAAATTTGTGGCTCCTCTCAGATTCCAGAACTTTCTGCCACAGAAATGTGAGGAACATGTGTTTTTTTAGCCAAATTTTGAGGTTTCCAAAGGATTCTGGGTAACAACCTGGTCCGAGCCACACAAGTCACCCCATCTTGGATTCCCCTAGGTCTCTAGTTTTCAGAAATGCACAGGTTTGGTAGGTTTCCCTAGGTGGCGGCTGAGCTACAGGCCAAAATCTACAGGTAGGCACTTTGCAAAAAACACCTCTGGTTTTTAAAAAAAAATTTAGATGTGTCCACGTTGCGCTTTGGGGCGTTTCCTGTCGCGGGCGCTAGTCCTACCCACACAAGTGAGGTATTATTTTTATCGGGAGACGTGGGGGAACGCTGGGTGGAAGGAAATTTGTGGCTCCTCTCAGATTCCAGAACTTTCTGCCACAGAAATATGAGGAACATGTGTTTTTTTAGCCAAATTTTGAGGTTTGCAAAGGATTCTGGGTAATAGAACCTGGTCCTAGCCACACAAGTCACCCCATCTTGGATTCCCCTAGGTCTCTAGTTTTCACACATGCACAGGTTTGGTAGGTTTCCCTAGGTGGCGGCTGAGCTAGAGGACAAAATCTACAGGTAGGCACTTTGCAAAAAACACCTCTGTTTTCTTTCAAAAATTTGGATGTGTCCACGTTGCGCTTTGGGGCGGTTCCTGTCGCGGGCGCTAGGCCTACCCACACAAGTGAGGTATCATTTTTATCGGGAGACGTGGGGGAACGTTGGGTGGAAGGAAATTTGTGGCTCCTCTCAGATTCCAGAACTTTCTGCCACAGAAATGTGAGAAACATGTGTTTTTTTAGCAAATTTTGAGGTTTGCAAAGGATTCTGGGTAACACAACCTGGTCCGAGCCACACAAGTCACACCATCTTGGATTCCCCTAGGTCTCTAGTTTTCAGAAATGCACAGGTTTGGTAGGTTTCCCTAGGTGGCGGCTGAACTACAAGCCAAAATCTACAGGTAGGCACTTTGCAAAAAACACCTCTGTTTTCTTAAAAAAAAATGGATGTGTCCACGTTGCGCTTTGGGGCAGATTCTGTCGCGGGCGCTAGGCCTACCCACACAAGTGAGGTATCATTTTTATCGGGAGACGTGGGGGAACGTTGGGTGGAAGGAAATTTGTGGCTCCTCTCAGATTCCAGAACTTTCTGCCACAGAAATGTGAGAAACATGTGTTTTTTTAGCCAAATTTTGAGGTTTGCAAAGGATTCTGGGTAACAGAACCTGGTCCGAGCCACACAAGTCACACCATCTTGGATTCCCCTAGGTCTCTAGTTTTCAGAAATGCACAGGTTTGGTAGGTTTCCCTAGGTGGCGGCTGAGCTACAAGCCAAAATCTACAGGTAGGCACTTTGCAAAAAACACCTCTGTTTTCTTTTAAAAAAATGGATGTGTCCACGTTGCGCTTTGGGGCGTTTCCTGTCGCGGGCGCTAGGCCTACCCACACAAGTGAGGTATCATTTTTATCAGGGGATTTGGGGGAACGCTGGGTGGAAGGAAATTTGTGGCTACTCTCACATTCCAGAACTTTCTGCCACAGAAATGTGAAGAACATGTGTTTTTTTAGCCAAATTTTGAGGTTTGCAAAGGATTCTGGGTAACAGAACCTGGTCCGAGCCACACAAGTCACCCCATCTTGGATTCCCCTAGATCTCTAGTTTTCAGAAATGCACAGGTTTGGTAGGTTTCCCTAGGTGCCTGGCTGAGCTACAGGCCAAAATATACAGGTAGGCACTTTGCAAAAAACACCTCATTTTTTAAAAAATTTTTTGGATTTGTCCATGTTGCGCTTTGGGGCGTTTCCTGTTGTGGGCGCTAGAACTACACACACAAGTGAGGTATCATTTTTATCGGGAGACGTGGCGGAATGCTGGGTGGAAGGAAATTTGTGGCTTCTCTCAGATTCCAGAACTTTCTGCCACAGAAATGTGAGGAACATGTGTTTTTTTAGCCAAATTTTGAGGTTTGCAAAGGATTCTGGGTAACAGAACCTGGTCCGAGCCACACAAGTCACCCCATCCTGGATTCCCCTAGGTCTCTAGTTTTCAGAAATGCACAGGTTTGGGAGGTTTCCCTAGGTGGTGGCTGAGCTAGAGGCCAAAATCTACAGGTAGGCACTTTGCAAAAAACACCTCTGTTTTCTTTAAAAAATTTAGATGTGTCCACGTTGCGCTTTGGGGCGTTTCCTGTCGCGGGCACTAGGCCTACCCACACAAGTGAGGTATCATTTTTATCGGGAGATGTGGGGGAACGCTGGGTGGAAGGAAATTTGTGGCTCCTCTCAGATTCCAGAACTTTCTGCCACAGAAATGTGAGGAACATGTTTTTTTAGCCAAATTTTGAGGTTTCCAAAGGATTCTGGGTAACAGAACCTGGTCCGAGCCACACAAGTCACCCCATCTTGGATTCCCCTAGGTCTCTAGTTTTCAGAAATGCACAGGTTTGGTAGGTTTCCCTAGGTGGCGGCTGAGCTACAAGCCAAAATCTACAGGTAGGCACTTTGCAAAAAACACCTCTGTTTTCTTTCAAAAAATTGGATGTGTCCACGTTGCACTTTGGGGCGTTTCCTGTCGCGGGCGCTAGGCCACCCACACAAGTGAGGTATCATTTTTATCGGGAGACGTGGGGGAACGCTGGGTGGAAGGAAATTTGTGGCTCCTCTCAGATTCCAGAACTTTCTGCCACAGGAATGTGAGGAACATGTGTTTTTTTAGCCAAATTTTGAGGTTTGCAAAGGATTCTGGGTAACAACCTGGTCCGAGCCATACAAGTCACCCCATCTTGGATTCCCCAAGGTCTCTAGTTTTCAGACATGCACAGGTTTGGTAGGTTTCCCTAGGTGGCGGCTGAGCTAGAGGCCAAAATCTACAGGTAGGCACTTTGCAAAAAACACCTCTGTTTTTTTTCAAAAATTTGGATGTGTCCACATTGCGCTTTGGGGCGTTTCCTGTTGCGGGCGCTAGGCCTACCCACACAAGTGAGGTATTATTTTTATCGGGAGAAGTGGGGGAACGCTGGGTGGAAGGAAATTTTTGGCTCCTCTCAGATTCCAGAACTTTCTGCCACAGAAATGTGAGGAACATGTGTTTTTTTAGCCAAATTTTGAGGTTTGCAAAGGATTCTGGGTAATAGAACCTGGTCCTAGCCACACAAGTCACCCCATCCTGGATTCCCCTAGGTCTCTAGTTTTCAGACATGCACAGGTTTGGTAGGTTTCCCTAGGTGGCGGCTGAGCTAGAGGCCAAAATCTACAGGTAGGCACTTTGCAAAAAACACCTCTGTTTTCTTTCAAAAATGTGGATGTGTCCACGTTGCGCTTTGGGGCGGTTCCTGTCGCGGGCGCTAGGCCTACCCACACAAGTGAGGTATTATTTTTATCGGGAGACGTGGGGGAACGCTGGGTGGAAGGACATTTGTGGCTCCTCTCAGATTCCAGAACTTTCTGCCACAGAAATGTGAGGAACATGTGTTTTTTTAGCCAAATTTTGAGGTTTGCAAAGGATTCTGGGTAATAGAACCTGGTCCTAGCCACATAAGTCACCCCATCTTGGATTCCCCTAGGTCTCTAGTTTTCAGACATGCACAGGTTTGGTAGGTTTCCCTAGGTGGTGGCTGAGCTAGAGGCCAAAATCTACAGGTAGGCACTTTGCAAAAAACACCTCTGTTTTCTTTAAAAAATTTGGATGTGTCCACGTTGCGCTTTGGGGCGGTTCCTGTCGCGGGCGCTAGGCCTACCCACACAAGTGAGGTATCATTTTTATCAGGAGATTTGGGGGAACGCTGGGTGGAAGGAAATTTGTGGCTCCTCTCAGATTCCAGAACTTTCTGCCACAGAAATGTGAGGAACATGTGTTTTTTTAGCCAAATTTTGAGGTTTCCAAAGGATTCTGGGTAACAGAACCTGGTCCGAGCCACACAAGTCACCCCATCTTGGATTCCCCTAGGTCTTTAGTTTTCAGAAATGCACAGGTTTGGTAGGTTTCCCTAGGTGGCGGCTGAGCTACAAGCCAAAATCTACAGGTAGGCACTTTGCAAAAAAACACCTCTGTTTTCTTTCAAAAAATTGGATGTGTCCACGTTGCGCTTTGGGTCGTTTCCTGTCGCGGGCACTAGGCCTACCCACACAAGTGAGGTATCATTTTTATCGGGAGATGTGGGGGAACGCTGGGTGGAAGGAAATTTGTGGCTCCTCTCAGATTCCAGAACTTTCTGCCACAGAAATGTGAGGAACATGTTTTTTTAGCCAAATTTTGAGGTTTCCAAAGGATTCTGGGTAACAGAACCTGGTCCGAGCCACACAAGTCACCCCATCTTGGATTCCCCTAGGTCTCTAGTTTTCAGAAATGCACAGGTTTGGTAGGTTTCCCTAGGTGGCGGCTGAGCTACAAGCCAAAATCTACAGGTAGGCACTTTGCAAAAACACCTCTGTTTTCTTTCAAAAAATTGGATGTGTCCACGTTGCACTTTGGGGCGTTTCCTGTCGCGGGCGCTAGGCCTACCCACACAAGTGAGGTATCATTTTTATCGGGAGACGTGGGGGAACGCTGGGTGGAAGGAAATTTGTGGCTCCTCTCAGATTCCAGAACTTTCTGCCACAGGAATGTGAGGAACATGTGTTTTTTTAGCCAAATTTTGAGGTTTGCAAAGGATTCTGGGTAACAACCTGGTCCGAGCCACACAAGTCACCCCATCTTGGATTCCCCTAGGTCTCTAGTTTTCAGACATGCACAGGTTTGGTAGGTTTCCCTAGGTGGCGGCTGAGCTAGAGGCCAAAATCTACAGGTAGGCACTTTGCAAAAAACACCTCTGTTTTTTTTCAAAAATTTGGATGTGTCCACATTGCGCTTTGGGGCGTTTCCTGTCACGGGCGCTAGGCCTACCCACACAAGTGAGGTATTATTTTTATCGGGAGAAGTGGGGGAATGCTGGGTGGAAGGAAATTTTTGGCTCCTCTCAGATTCCAGAACTTTCTGCCACAGAAATGTGAGGAACATGTGTTTTTTTAGCCAAATTTTGAGGTTTGCAAAGGATTCTGGGTAATAGAACCTGGTCCTAGCCACACAAGTCACCCCATCTTGGATTCCCCTAGGTCTCTAGTTTTCAGACATGCACAGGTTTGGTAGGTTTCCCTAGGTGGCGGCTGAGCTAGAGGCCAAAATCTACAGGTAGGCACTTTGCAAAAAACACCTCTGTTTTCTTTCAAAAATGTGGATGTGTCCACGTTGCGCTTTGGGGCGGTTCCTGTCGCGGGCGCTAGGCCTACCCACACAAGTGAGGTATTATTTTTATCGGGAGACGTGGGGGAACGCTGGGTGGAAGGACATTTGTGGCTCCTCTCAGATTCAAGAACTTTCTGCCACAGAAATGTGAGGAACATGTGTTTTTTTAGCCAAATTTTGAGGTTTGCAAAGGATTCTGGGTAATAGAACCTGGTCCTAGCCACACAAGTCACCCCATATTGGATTCCCCTAGGTCTCTAGTTTTCAGACATGCACAGGTTTGGTAGGTTTCCCTAGGTGGTGGCTGAGCTAGAGGCCAAAATCTACAGGTAGGCACTTTGCAAAAAACACCTCTGTTTTCTTTCAAAAATTTGGATGTGTCCACGTTGCGCTTTGGGGCGGTTCCTGTCGCGGGCGCTAGGCCTACCCACACAAGTGAGGTATCATTTTTATCAGGAGATTTGGGGGAACGCTGGGTGGAAGGAAATTTGTGGCTACTCTCAGATTCCAGAACTTTCTGCCACAGAAATGTGAGGAACATGTGTTTTTTTAGCCAAATTTTGAGGTTTGCAAAGGATTCTGAGTAACAGAACCTGGTCCGAGCCACACAAGTCACCCCATCTTGGATTCCCCTAGATCTCTAGTTTGCAGAAATGCACAGGTTTGGTAGGTTTCCCTAGGTGCCGGCTGAGCTACACGCCAAAATATACAGGTACGCACTTTGCAAAAAACACATCAGTTTTCTTGAAAAAATGTTGATTTGTCCATGTTGCGCATTGGGGCGTTTCCTGTTGTGGGCGCTAGAACTACCCACACAAGTGAGTAATCATTTTTATCGGGAGACGTGGGGGAACGCTGGGTGGAAGGAAATTTGTGGCTCCTCTCAGATTCCAGAACTTTCTGCCACAGGAATGTGAGGAACATGTGTTTTTTTAGCCAAATTTTGAGGTTTGCAAAGGATTCTGGGTAATAGAACCTGGTCCGAGCCACACAAGTCACCCCATCTTGGATTCCCCTAGGTCTCTAGTGTTCAGAAATGCACAGGTTTGGTAGGTTTCCCTAGGTGGCGGCTGAGCTACAGGCCAAAATCTACAGGTAGGCACTTTGCAAAAAACACCTCTGGTTTTTTTTGAAAAATTTGGATGTGTCCACGTTGCGCTTTGGGGCGTTTCCTGTCGCGGGCGCTAGTCCTACCCACACAAGTGAGGTATTATTTTTATCGGGAGACGTGGGGGAACGCTGGGTGGAAGGAAATTTGTGGCTCCTCTCAGATTCCAGAACTTTCTGCCACAGAAATGTGAGGAACATGTGTTTTTTTAACCAAATTTTGAGGTTTGCAAAGGATTCTGGGTAATAGAACCTGGTCCTAGCCACACAAGTCACCCCATCTTGGATTCCCCTAGGTCTCTAGTTTTCAGACATGCACAGGTTTGGTAGGTTTCCCTAGGTGACGGCTGAGCTAGAGGCCAAAATATACAGGTAGGCACTTTGCAAAAAACACATCAGTTTTCTTTAAAACATTTTGATTTGTCCATGTTGCGCTTTGGGGCGTTTCCTGTTGTGGGCGCTAGAACTACCCACACAAGTGAGTAATCATTTTTATCGGGAGACGTGGGGGAACGCTGGGTGGAAGGACATTTGTGGCTCCTCTCAGATTCCAGAACTTTCTGCCACAGGAATGTGAGGAACATGTGTTTTTTTAGCCAAATTTTGAGGTTTGCAAAGGATTCTGGGTAACAACCTGGTCCGAGCCACACAAGTCACCCCATCTTGGATTCCCCTAGGTCTCTAGTTTTCAGAAATGCACAGGTTTGGTAGGTTTCCCTAGGTGGCGGCTGAGCTACAGGCCAAAATCTACAGGTAGGCACTTTGCAAGAAACACCTCTGGTTTTTTTTGAAAAATTTGGATGTGTCCACGTTGCGCTTTGGGGCGTTTCCTGTCGCGGGCGCTAGTCCTACCCACACAAGTGAGGTATTATTTTTATCGGGTGACGTGGGGGAACGCTGGGTGGAAGGAAATTTGTGGCTCCTCTCAGATTCCAGAACTTTCTGCCACAGAAATATGAGGAACATGTGTTTTTTTAACCAAATTTTGAGGTTTGCAAAGGATTCTGGGTAATAGAACCTGGTCCTAGCCTCACAAGTCACCCCATCTTGGATTCCCCTAGGTCTCTAGTTCTCAGACATGCACAGGTTTGGTAGGTTTCCCTAGGTGATGGCTGACCTAGAGGCCAAAATCTACAGGTAGGCACTTTGCAAAAAACACCTCTGTTTTCTTTCAAAAATTTGGATGTGTCCACGTTGCGCTTTGGGGCGGTTCCTGTCGCAGGCGCTAGGCCTACCCACACAAGTGAGGTATCATTTTTATCGGGAGACGTGTGGGAACGTTGGGTGGAAGGAAATTTGTGGCTCCTCTCAGATTCCAGAACTTTCTGCCACAGAAATGTGAGAAACATGTGTTTTTTTAGCCAAATTTTGAGGTTTGCAAAGGATTCTGGGTAACAGAACCTGGTCCGAGCCACACAAGTCACACCATCTTGGATTCCCCTAGGTCTCTAGTTTTCAGAAATGCACAGGTCTGATAGGTTTCCCTAGGTGGCGGCTGAGCTACAGGCCAAAATCTATAGGTAGGCACTTTGCAAAAAACACCTCTGTTTTTTTTTTTTTAAATTTAGATGTGTCCACGTTGCGCTTTGGGGCGTTTCCTGTGGCGGGCGCTAGTCCTACCCACACAAGTGAGGTATTGTTTTTATCGGGAGACGTGGGGGAACGCTGGGTGGAAGGAAATTTGTGGCTCCTCTCAGATTCCAGAACTTTCTGCCACAGAAATATGAGGAACATGTGTTTTTTTAGCCAAATTTTGAGGTTTGCAAAGGATTCTGGGTAATAGAACCTGGTCCTAGCCACACAAGTCACCCCATCTTGGATTCCCCTAGGTCTCTAGTTTTCAGACATGCACAGGTTTGGTAGGTTTCCCTAGGTGGCTGCTGAGCTAGAGGCCAAAATCTACAGGTAGGCACTTTGCAAAAAACACCTCTGTTTTCTTTCAAAAATTTGGATGTGTCCACGTTGCTCTTTGGGGCGGTTCCTGTCGCGGGCGCTAGGCCTACCCACACAAGTGAGGTATCATTTTTATCGGGAGACGTGGGGGAACGTTGGGTGGAAGGAAATTTGTGGCTCCTCTCAGATTCCAGAACTTTCTGCCACAGAAATGTGAGAAACATGTGTTTTTTTAGCAAATTTTGAGGTTTGCAAAGGATTCTGGGTAACACAACCTGGTCCGAGCCACACAAGTCACACCATCTTGGATTCCCCTAGGTCTCTAGTTTTCAGAAATGCACAGGTTTGGTAGGTTTCCCTAGGTGGCGGCTGAGCTACAAGCCAAAATCTACAGGTAGGCACTTTGCAAAAAACACCTCTGTTTTCTTAAAAAATTTGGATTTGTCCATGTTGAGCTTTGGGGCGTTTCCTGTTGTGGGCGCTAGAACTACTCACACAAGTGAGGTATCATTTTTATCGGGAGATGTGGGGGAACGCTGGGTGGAAGGAAATTTGTGGCTCCTCTCAGATTCCAGAACTTTCTGCCACAGAAATGTGAGGAACATGTGTTTTTTTTGCCAAATTTTGAGGTTTGCAAAGGATTCTGGGTAACAGAACCTGGTCCGAGCCACACAAGTCACACCATCTTGGATTCCCCTAGGTCTCTAGTTTTCAGAAATGCACAGGTCTGATAGGTTTCCCTAGGTGGCGGCTGAGCTACAAGCCAAAATCTACAGGTAGGCACTTTGGAAAAAAAACCTCTGTTTTCTTTTAAAAAAATGGATGTGTCCACGTTGCGCTTTGGGGCGTTTCCTGTCGCGGGCGCTAGGCCTACCCACACAAGTGAGGTATCATTTTTATCAGGAGATTTGGGGGAACGCTGGGTGGAAGGAAATGTGTGGCTACTCTCAGATTCCAGAACTTTCTGCCACAGAAATGGGAGGAACATGTGTTTTTTTAGCCAAATTTTGAGGTTTGCAAAGGATTCTGGGTAACAACCTGGTCCGAGCCACACAAGTCACCCCATCTTGGATTCCCCTAGGTCTCTAGTTTTCAGACATGCACAGGTTTGGTAGGTTTCCCTAGGTGGCGGCTGAGCTAGAGGCCAAAATCTACAGGTAGGCACTTTGCAAAAAACACCTCTGTTTTTTTTCAAAAATTTGGATGTGTCCACATTGCGCTTTGGGGCGTTTCCTGTCGCGGGCGCTAGGCCTACCCACACAAGTGAGGTATTATTTTTATCGGGAGAAGTGGGGGAACGCTGGGTGGAAGGAAATTTGTGGCTCCTCTCAGATTCCAGAACTTTCTGCCACAGAAATGTGAGGAACATGTGTTTTTTTAGCCAAATTTTGAGGTTTCCAAAGGATTCTGGGTAACAGAACCTGGTCCGAGCCACACAAGTCACCCCATCTTGGATTCCCCTAGGTCTTTAGTTTTGAGAAATGCACAGGTTTGGTAGGTTTCCCTAGGTGGCGGCTGAGCTACAAGCCAAAATCTACAGGTAGGCACTTTGCAAAAAAACACCTCTGTTTTCTTTCAAAAAATTGGATGTGTCCACGTTGCACTTTGGGGCGTTTCCTGTCGCGGGCGCTAGGCCTACCCACACAAGTGAGGAATCATTTTTATCGGGAGACGTGGGGGAACGCTGGGTGGAAGGAAATTTGTGGCTCCTCTCAGATTCCAGAACTTTCTGCCACGGGAATGTGAGGAACATGTGTTTTTTTAGCCAAATTTTGAGGTTTGCAAAGGATTCTGGGTAACAACCTGGTCCGAGCCACACAAGTCACCCCATCTTGGATTCCCCTAGGTCTCTAGTTTTCAGAAATGCACAGGTTTGGTAGGTTTCCCTAGGTGGCGGCTGAGCTACAGGCCAAAATCTACAGGTAGGCACTTTGCAAAAAACACCTCTGTTTTTTTTTTTTTAATTTAGATGTGTCCACGTTGCGCTTTGGGGCGTTTCCTGTCGCGGGCGCTAGTCCTACCCACACAAGTGAGGTATTATTTTTATCGGGAGACGTGGGGGAACGCTGGGTGGAAGGAAATTTGTGGCTCCTCTCAGATTCCAGAACTTTCTGCCACAGAAATATGAGGAACATGTGTTTTTTTAGCCAAATTTTGAGGTTTGCAAAGGATTCTGGTTAATAGAACCTGGTCCTAGCCACACAAGTCACCCCATCTTGGATTCCCCTAGGTCTCTAGTTTTCAGACATGCACAGGTTTGGTAGGTTTCCCTAGGTGGCGGCTGAGCTAGAGGCCAAAATCTACAGGTAGGCACTTTGCAAAAAACACCTCTGTTTTCTTTCAAAAATTTGGATGTGTCCACGTTGCGCTTTGGGGCGGTTCCTGTCGCGGGCGCTAGGCCTACCCACACAAGTGAGGTATCATTTTTATCGGGAGACGTGGGGGAACGTTGGGTGGAAGGAAATTTGTGGCTCCTCTCAGATTCCAGAACTTTCTGCCACAGAAATGTGAGAAACATGTGTTTTTTTAGCAAATTTTGAGGTTTGCAAAGGATTCTGGGTAACACAACCTGGTCCGAGCCACACAAGTCACACCATCTTGGATTCCCCTAGGTCTCTAGTTTTCAGAAATGCACAGGTTTGGTAGGTTTCCCTAGGTGGCGGCTGAGCTACAAGCCAAAATCTACAGGTAGGCACTTTGCAAAAAACACCTCTGTTTTCTTAAAAAAAAATGGATGTGTCCACGTTGCGCTTTGGGGCGTTTCCTGTCGCGGGCGCTAGGCCTACCCACACAAGTGAGGTATCATTTTTATCAGAAGATTCGGGGAACGCTGGGTGGAAGGAAATTTGTGGCTACTCTCAGATTCCAGATCTTTCTGCCACAGAAATGTGAGGAACATGTGTTTTTTTTAGCCAAATTTTGAGGTTTGCAAAGGATTCTGGGTAACAGAACCTGGTCCGAGCCACACAAGTCACCCCATCTTGGATTCCCCTAGATCTCTAGTTTGCAGAAATGCACAGGTTTGGTAGGTTTCCCTAGGTGCCGGCTGAGCTACAGGCCAAAATATACAGGTAGACACTTTGCAAAAAACACCTCAGTTTTCTTTAAAAAATTTGGATTTGTCCATGTTGAGCTTTGGGGCGTTTCCTGTTGTGGGCGCTAGAACTACCCACACAAGTGAGGTATCATTTTTATCGGGAGATGTGGGGGAACGCTGGGTGGAAGGAAATTTGTGGCTCCTCTCAGATTCCAGAACTTTCTGCCACAGAAATGTGAGGAACATGTGTTTTTTTTTGCCAAATTTTGAGGTTTCCAAAGGATTCTGGGTAACAGAACCTGGTCCGAGCCACACAAGTCACCCCATCCTGGATTCCCCTAGGTCTCTAGTTTTCAGAAATGCACAGGTTTGGTAGGTTTCCCTAGGTGGCGGCTGAGCTACAAGCCAAAATCTACAGGTAGGCACTTTGCAAAGAACACCTCTGTTTTCTTTCAAAAAATTGGATGTGTCCACGTTGCACTTTGGGGCGTTTCCTGTTGCGGGCGCTAGGCCTACCCACACAAGTGAGGCATCATTTTTATCGGGAGACGTGGGGGAACGCTGGGTGGAAGGAAATTTGTGGCTCCTCTCAGATTCCAGAACTTTCTGCCACAGGAATGTGAGGAACATGTGTTTTTTTAGCCAAATTTTGAGGTTTGAAAAGGATTCTGGGTAACAACCTGGTCCGAGCCACACAAGTCACCCCATCTTGGATTCCCCTAGGTCTCTAGTTTTCAGAAATGCACAGGTTTGGTAGGTTTTCCTAGGTGGCGGCTGAGCTACAGGCCAAAATCTACAGGTAGGCACTTTGCAAAAAACACCTCTGTTTTCTTTTAAAAATTTGGATGTGTCCACGTTGCGCTTTGGGCATTTTCTATCGCGGGCGCTAGGCCTACCCACACAAGTGAGGTATCATTTTTATCGGGAGACGTGGGGAAACGCTGGGTGGAAGGAAATTTGTGGCTCCTCTCAGATTCCAGAACTTTCTGCCACAGAAATGTGAGGAACATGTGTTTTATTAGCCAAATTTTGAGGATTGCAAAGGATTCTGGGTAACAGAACCTGGTCCGAGCCACACAAGTCACCCCATCTTGGATTCCCCTAGGTCTCTAGTTTTTAGAAATGCACAGGTTTGGTAGGTTTCCCTAGGTGTCGGCTGAGCTACAGGCCAAAATCTACAGGTAGGCACTTTGCAAAAAACACCTCTGTTTTTTTTCAAAAATTTGGATGTGTCCACGGTGCGCTTTGCGGCATTTCCTGTCGCGGGCGCTAAGCCTACCCACACAAGTGAGGTATTATTTTTATCGGGAGACGTGGGGGAACGCTGGGTGGAAGGAAATTTGTGGCTCCTCTCAGATTACAAAACTTTCTGCCACAGAAATGTGAGGAACATGTGTTTTTTTAGCCAAATTTTGAGGTTTGCAAAGGATTCTGGGTAACAGAACCTGGTCCAAGCCACACAAGTCACACCATCTTGGATTCCCCTAGATCTTTAGTTTTCAGAAATGCACAGGTTTTGTAGGTTTCCCTAGGTGGCGGCTGAGCTACAAGCCCAAATCTACAGGTAGGCACTTTGCAAAAAACACCTCTGTTTTCTTTCAAAAATTTGGATGTGTCCACGTTGCGCTTTGGGGCGGTTCCTGTCGCGGGCGCTAGGCCTACCCACACAAGTGAGGTATCATTTTTATCGGGAGACGTGGGGGAACGTTGGGTGGAAGGAAATTTGTGGCTCCTCTCAGATTCCAGAACTTTCTGCCACAGAAATGTGAGGAACATGTGTTTTTTTAGCCAAATTTTGAGGTTTGCAACGGATTCTGGGTAACAGAACCTGGTCCGAGCCACACAAGTCACCCCATCTTGGATTCCCCTAGGTCTCTAGTTTTCAGAAATGCACAGGTTTGGTAGGTTTCCCTAGGTGGCGGCTGAGCTAGAGGCCAAAATCTACAGGTAGGCACTTTGCAAAAAACACCTCTGTTTTCTTTAAAAAATTTGGATTTGTCCATGTTGCGCTTTGGGGCGTTTCCTGTTGTGGGCGCTAGAACTACCCACACAAGTGAGGTATCATTTTTATCGGGAGACGTGGGGGAATGCTGGGTGGAAGGAAATTTGTGGCTCCTCTCAGATTCCAGAACTTTCTGCCACAGAAATGTGAGGAACATGTGTTTTTTTAGCCAATTTTTGAGGTTTGCAACGGATTCTGGGTAACAGAACCTGGTCCGAGCCACACAAGTCACCCCATCTTGGATTCCCCTAGGTCTCTAGTTTTCAGAACTGCACAGGTTTGGTAGGTTTCCCTAGGTGGCGGCTGAGCTAGAGGCCAAAATCTACAGGTAGGCACTTTGCAAAAAACACCTCTGTTTTCTTTAAAAAATTTGGATGTGTCCACGTTGCGCTTTGGGGCGTTTCCTGTCGCGGGCACTAGGCCTACCCACACAAGTGAGGAATCATTTTTATCGGGAGATGTGGGGGAACGCTGGGTGGAAGGAAATTTGTGGCTCCTCTCAGATTCCAAAACTTTCTGCCACAGGAATGTATAGAACATGTGTTTTTTTAGCCAAATTTTGAGGTTTGCAAAGGATTCTGGGTAATACAACCTGGTCCTAGCCACACAAGTCACCCCATCTTGGATTCCCCTAGGTCTCTAGTTTTCAGACATGCACAGGTTTGGTAGGTTTCCCTGGGTGGCGGCTGAGCTAGAGGCCAAAATCTACAGGTAGGCACTTTGCAAAAAACACCTCTGTTTTCTTTCAAAAATTTGGATGTGTCCACGTTGCGCTTTGGGGCGGATCCTGTCGCGGGCCCTAGGCCTACCCACACAAGTGAGGTATCATTTTTATCGGGAGACGTGGGGGAACGCTGGGTGTAAGGAAATTTGTGGCTCCTCTCAGATTCAAGAACTTACCGCCACAGGAATGTGAGGAACATGTGTTTTTTTAGCCAAATTTTGAGGTTTACAAAGGATTCTGGGTAACAACCTGGTCCGAGCCACACAAGTCACCCCATCTTGTATTCCCCTAGGTCTCTAGTTTTCAGAAATGCACAGGTTTGGTATGTTTCCCTAGGTGGCGGCTGAGCTACAGGCCAAAATCTACAGGTAGGCACTTTGCAAAAAACACCTCTGTTTTTTTTCAAAAATTTGGATGTGTCCACGTTGCGCTTTGGGGCGTTTCCTGTCGCGGGCGCTAGGCTTACCCACACAAGTGAGGTATTATTTTTATCGGGAAACGTGGGGGAACGCTGGGTGGAAGGAAATTTGTGGCTCCTCTCAGATTCCAGAACTTTCTGCCACAGAAATGTGAGGAACATGTGTTTTTTTAGCCAAATTTTGAGGTTTGCAAAGGATTCTGTGTAATAGAACCTGGTCCTAGCCACACAAGTCACCCCATCTTGGATTCCCCTAGGTCTCTAGTTTTCAGACATGCACAGGTTTGGTAGGTTTCCCTAGGTGGCGGCTGAGCTAGAGGCCAAAATCTACAGATAGGCACTTTGCAAAAAACACCTCTGTTTTTTTTCAAAAATTTGGATGTGTCCACGTTGCGCTTTGGGGCGTTTCCTGTCACGGGCGCTAGGCCTACCACACAAGTGAGGTATTCTTTTTATCGGGAGACGTGGGGGAACGCTGGGTGGAAGGAAATTTGTGGCTCCTCTCAGATTCCAGAACTTTCTGCCACAGAAATGTGAGGAACATGTGCTTTTTTAGCCAAATTTTGAGGTTTGCAAAGGATTCTGGGTAACAGATCCTGGTCCGAGCCACACAAGTCACCCCATCTTGGATTCCCCTAGATCTCTAGTTTGCAGAAATGCACAGGTTTGGTAGGTTTCCCTAGGTGCCGGCTGAGCTACAGGCCAAAATATACAGGTAGGCACTTTGCAAAAAACACCTCAGTTTTCTTTAAAAAATTTGGATTTGTCCATGTTGCGCTTTGGGGCGTTTCCTGTTGTGGGCCCTAGAACTACCCACACAAGTGAGGTATCATTTTTATCGGGAGACGTGGGGGAACGCTGGGTGGAAGGAAATTTGTGGCTCCTCTCAGATTCCAGAACTTTCTGCCACAGAAATGTGAGGAACATGTGTTTTTTTAGCCAAATTTTGAGGTTTGCAACGGATTCTGGGTAACAGAACCTGGTCCGAGCCACACAAGTCACCCCATCTTGGATTCCCCTAAGTCTCTAGTTTTCAGAAATGCACAGGTTTGGTAGGTTTCCCTAGGTGGCGGCTGAGCTAGAGGCCAAAATCTACAGGTAGGCACTTTGCAAAAAACACCTCTGTTTTCTTAAAAAAATTTGGATGTGTCCACGTTGCGCTTTGGGGCGTTTCCTGTCGTGGGCACTAGGACTACCCACACAAGTGAGATATCATTTTTATCGGGAGATGTGGGGGAACGCTGGGTGGAAGGAAATTTGTGGCTCCTCTCAGATTTCAGAACTTTCTGCCACAGAAATGTGAGGAACATGTGTTTTTTTAGCCAAATTTTGAGGTTTCCAAAGGATTCTGGGTAACAGAACCTGGTCCGAGCCACACAAGTCACCCCATCTTGGATTCCCCTAGGTCTCTAGTTTTCAGAAATGCACAGGTTTGGTTGGTTTCCCTAGGTGGCGGCTGAGCTACAAGCCAAAATCTACAGGTAGGCACTTTTCAAAAAACACCTCTGTTTTCTTTCAAAAAATTGGATGTGTCCACGTTGCACTTTGGGGCGTTTCCTGTCACGGGCGCTAGGCCTACCCACACAAGTGAGGTATAATTTTTATCGGGAGACGTGGGGGAACGCTGGGTGGAAGGAAATGTGTGGCTCCTCTCAGATTCCAGAACTTTCTGCCACAGAAATGTGAGGAACATGTGTTTTTTTTGCCAAATTTTGAGGTTTGCAAAGGATTCTGGGTAACAACGTGGTCCGAGCCACACAAGTCACCCCATCTTGGATTCCCCTAGGTCTCTAGTTTTCAGAAATGCACAGGTTTGGTAGGTTTCCCTAGGTGGCGGCTGAGCTACAGGCCAAAATCTACAGGTAGGCACGTTGCAAAAAACACCTCTGTATTTTTTAAAAAATTTGGATGTGTCCACGTTGCGCTTTGGGGCGTTTCCTGTCGCGGGCGCTAGGCCTACCCACACAAGTGAGGTGTTATTTTTATCGGGAGACGTGGGGGAACGCTGGGTGGAAGGAAATTTGTGGCTCCTCTCAGATTCCAGAACTTTCTGCCACAGAAATGTGAGGAACATGTGTTTTTTTAGCCAAATTTTGAGGATTGCAAAGGATTCTGGGTAATAGAACCTGGTCCTAGCCACACAAGTCACCCCATCTTGGATTCCCCTAGGTCTCTAGTTTTCAGACATGCACAGGTTTGGTAGGTTTCCCTAGGTGGCGGCTGATCTAGAGGCCAAAATCTACAGTCAAGCACTTTGCAAAAAACACCCTTGTTTTCTTTAAAAAATTTGGATGTGTCCACGTTGCGCTTTGGGGCGGATTCTGTCGCGGGCGCTAGGCCTACCCACACAAGTGAGGTATCATTTTTATCGGGAGACGTGGGGGAACGTTGGGTGGAAGGAAATTAGTGGCTCCTCTCAGATTACAGAACTTTCTGCCACTGAAATGTGAGAAACATGTGTTTTTTTAGCCAAATTTTGAGGTTTGCAAAGGATTCTGGGTAACAGAACCTGGTCCGAGCCACACAAGTCACACCATCTTGGATTCCCCTAGGTCTCTAGTTTTCAGAAATGCACAGGTTTGGTAGGTTTCCCTAGGTGGCGGCTGAGCTACAAGCCAAAATCTACAGGTAGGCACTTTGCAAAAAACACCTCTGTTTTCTTTTAAAAAAATGGATGTGTCCACGTTGCGCTTTGGGGCGTTTCCTGTCGCGGGCGCTAGGCCTACCCACACAAGTGAGGTATCATTTTTATCAGGAGATTTGGGGGAACGCTGGGTGGAAGATAATTTGTGGCTACTCTCACATTCCAGAACTTTCTGCCTCAGAAATGTGAAGAACATGTGTTTTTTTAGCCAAATTTTGAGGTTTGCAAAGGATTCTGGGTAACAGAACCTGGTCCGAGCCACACAAGTCACCCCATCTTGGTTTCCCCTAGATCTCTAGTTTTCAGAAATGCACAGGTTTGGTAGGTTTCCCTAGGTGCCTGGCTGAGCTACAGGCCAAAATATACAGATAGGCACTTTGCAAAAAACACCTCAGTTTTCTTTAAAAAATTTGGATTTGTCCATGTTGCGCTTTGGGGCGTTTCCTGTTGTGGGCGCTAGAACTACCCACACAAGTGAGGTATCATTTTTATCGGGAGATGTGGGGGAACGCTGGGTGGAAGGAAATTTGTGGCTCCTCTCAGATTCCAGAACTTTCTGCCACAGAAATGTGAGGAACATGTGTTTTTTTAGCCAAATTTTGAGGTTTCCAAAGGCTTCTGGGTAACAGAACCTGGTCCGAGCCACACAAGTCACCCCATCTTGGATTCCCCTAGGTCTCTAGTTTTCAGAAATGCACACGTTTGGTAGGTTTCCCTAGGTGGCGGCTGAGCTAGAGGCCAAAATCTACAGGTAGGCACTTTGCAAAAAACACCTCTGTTTTCTTGAAAAAATTTGGATGTGTCCACGTTGCGCTTTGGGGCGTTTCCTGTTGCGGGCACTAGGCCTACCCACACAAGTGAGGTATCATTTTTATCGGGAGATGTGGGGGAACGCTGGGTGGAAGGAAATTTGTGGCTCCTCTCAGATTCCAGAACTTTCTGCCACAGAAATGTGAGGAACATGTGTTTTTTTAGCCAAATTTTGAGGTTTCCAAACGATTCTGGGTAACAGAACCTGGTCCAAGCCACATAAGTCACACCATCTTGGATTCCCCTAGATCTCTAGTTTTCAGAAATGCACAGGTTTTGTAGGTTTCCCTAGGTGGCGGCTGAGCTACAAGCCAAAATATACAGGTAGGCACTTTGCAAAAAACACCTCAGTTTTCTTTAAAAAAATTTGATTTGTCCATGTTGCGCTTTGGGGCGTTTCCTGTTGTGGGCGCTAGAACTACCCACACAAGTGAGGTATCATTTTTATCGGGAGATGTGGGGGAACGCTGGGTGGAAGGAAATTTGTGGCTCCTCTCAGATTCCAAAACTTTCTGCCACAGAAATGTGAGGAACATGTGTTTTTTTAGCCAAATTTTGAGGTTTGCAAAGGATTCTGGGTAACAGAACCTGGTCCAAGCCACACAAGTCACACCATCTTGGATTCCCCTAGATCTTTAGTTTTCAGAAATGCACAGGTTTTGTAGGTTTCCCTAGGTGGCGGCTGAGCTACAAGCCAAAATATACAGGTAGGCACTTTGCAAAAAACACCTCAGTTTTCTTTAAAAAATTTTGATTTGTCCATGTTGCGCTTTGGGGCGTTTCCTGTTGTGGGCGCTAGAACTACCCACACAAGTGAGGTATCATTTTTATCGGGAGACGTGGGGGAACGCTGGGTGGAAGGAAATTTGTGGCTCCTCTCAGATTCCAGAACTTTCTGCCACAGAAATGTGAGGAACATGTGTTTTTTTAGCCAAATTTTGAGGTTTGCAAAGGATTCTGGGTAACAGAACCTGGTCCGAGCCACACAAGTCACCCCATCTTGGATTCCCCTAGGTCTCTAGTTTTCAGAAATGCACAGGTTTGGTAGGTTTCCCTAGGTGGCGGCTGAGCTAGAGGCCAAAATCTACAGGTAGGCACTTTGCAAAAAACACCTCTGTTTTCTTTCAAAAAATTGGATGTGTCCACGTTGCACTTTGGGGCGTTTCCTGTCGCGGGCGCTAGGCCTACCCACACAAGTGAGGTATCATTTTTATCGGGAGACGTGGGGGAATGCTGGGTGGAAGGAAATTTGTGGCTCCTCTCAGATTCCAGAACTTTCTGCCACAGAAATGTGAGGAACATGTGTTTTTTTAGCCAAATTTTGAGGTTTGCAAAGGATTCTGGGTAACAGAACCTGGTCCGAGCCACACAAGTCACCCCATCCTGGATTCCCCTAGGTCTCTAGTTTTCAGAAATGCACAGGTTTGGGAGGTTTCCCTAGGTGGTGGCTGAGCTAGAGGCCAAAATCTACAGGTAGGCACTTTGCAAAAAACACCTCTGTTTTCTTTAAAAAATTTAGATGTGTCCACGTTGCGCTTTGGGGCGTTTCCTGTCGCGGGCACTAGGCCTACCCACACAAGTGAGGTATCATTTTTATCGGGAGATGTGGGGGAACGCTGGGTGGAAGGAAATTTGTGGCTCCTCTCAGATTCCAGAACTTTCTGCCACAGAAATGTGAGGAACATGTGTTTTTTTAGCCAAATTTTGAGGTTTGCAAAGGATTCTGGGTAACAGAACCTGGTACGAGCCACACAAGTCACCCCATCTTGGATTCCCCTAGGTCTCTAGTTTTCAGAAATGCACAGGTTTGGTAGGTTTCCCTAGGTGACGGCTGAGCTAGAGGCCAAAATCTACAGGTAGGCACTTTGCAAAAAACACCTCTGTTTTCTTTTAAAAAAATGGATGTGTCCACGTTGCGCTTTGGGACGTTTCCTGTCGCGGGCGCTAGGCCTACCCACACAAGTGAGGTATCATTTTTATCAGGAGATTTGGGGGAACGCTGGGTAGAAGGAAATGTGTGGCTACTCTCAGATTCCAGAACTTTCTGCCACAGAAATGGGAGGAACATGTGTTTTTTTAGCCAAATTTTGAGGTTTGCAAAGGATTCTGGGTAAAAACCTGGTCCGAGCCACACAAGTCACCCCATCTTGGATTCCCCTAGGTCTCTAGTTTTCAGACATGCACAGGTTTGGTAGGTTTCCCTAGGTGGCGGCTGAGCTAGAGGCCAAAATCTACAGGTAGGCACTTTGCAAAAAACACCTCTGTTTTTTTTCAAAAATTTGGATGTGTCCACATTGCGCTTTGGGGCGTTTCCTGTCGCGGGCGCTAGGCCTACCCACACAAGTGAGGTATTATTTTTATCGGGAGAAGTGGGGGAACGCTGGGTGGAAGGAAATGTGTGGCTCCTCTCAGATTCCAGAACTTTCTGCCACAGAAATGTGAGGAACATGTGTTTTTTTAGCCAAATTTTGAGGTTTGCAAAGGATTCTGGGTAACAACGTGGTCCGAGCCACACAAGTCACCCCATCTTGGATTCCCCTAGGTCTCTAGTTTTCAGAAATGCACAGGTTTGGTAGGTTTCCCTAGGTGGCGGCTGAGCTACAGGCCAAAATCTACAGGTAGGCACGTTGCAAAAAACACCTCTGTATTTTTTAAAAAATTTGGATGTGTCCACGTTGCGCTTTGGGGCGTTTCCTGTCGCGGGCGCTAGGCCTACCCACACAAGTGAGGTGTTATTTTTATCGGGAGACGTGGGGGAACGCTGGGTGGAAGGAAATTTGTGGCTCCTCTCAGATTCCAGAACTTTCTGCCACAGAAATGTGAGGAACATGTGTTTTTTTAGCCAAATTTTGAGGTTTGCAAAGGATTCTGGGTAATAGAACCTGGTCCTAGCCACACAAGTCACCCCATCTTGGATTCCCCTAGGTCTCTAGTTTTCAGACATGCACAGGTTTGGTAGGTTTCCCTAGGTGGCGGCTGATCTAGAGGCCAAAATCTACAGTCAAGCACTTTGCAAAAAACACCCTTGTTTTCTTTAAAAAATTTGGATGTGTCCACGTTGCGCTTTGGGGCGGATTCTGTCGCGGGCGCTAGGCCTACCCACACAAGTGAGGTATCATTTTTATCGGGAGACGTGGGGGAACGTTGGGTGGAAGGAAATTAGTGGCTCCTCTCAGATTCCAGAACTTTCTGCCACTGAAATGTGAGAAACATGTGTTTTTTTAGCCAAATTTTGAGGTTTGCAAAGGATTCTGGGTAACAGAACCTGGTCCGAGCCACACAAGTCACACCATCTTGGATTCCCCTAGGTCTCTAGTTTTCAGAAATGCACAGGTTTGGTAGGTTTCCCTAGGTGGCGGCTGAGCTACAAGCCAAAATCTACAGGTAGGCACTTTGCAAAAAACACCTCTGTTTTCTTTTAAAAAAATGGATGTGTCCACGTTGCGCTTTGGGGCGTTTCCTGTCGCGGGCGCTAGGCCTACCCACACAAGTGAGGTATCATTTTTATCAGGAGATTTGGGGGAACGCTGGGTGGAAGATAATTTGTGGCTACTCTCACATTCCAGAACTTTCGGCCTCAGAAATGTGAAGAACATGTGTTTTTTTAGCCAAATTTTGAGGTTTGCAAAGGATTCTGGGTAACAGAACCTGGTCCGAGCCACACAAGTCACCCCATCTTGGTTTCCCCTAGATCTCTAGTTTTCAGAAATGCACAGGTTTGGTAGGTTTCCCTAGGTGCCTGGCTGAGCTACAGGCCAAAATATACAGATAGGCACTTTGCAAAAAACACCTCAGTTTTCTTTAAAAAATTTGGATTTGTCCATGTTGCGCTTTGGGGCGTTTCCTGTTGTGGGCGCTAGAACTACCCACACAAGTGAGGTATCATTTTTATCGGGAGATGTGGGGGAACGCTGGGTGGAAGGAAATTTGTGGCTCCTCTCAGATTCCAGAACTTTCTGCCACAGAAATGTGAGGAACATGTGTTTTTTTAGCCAAATTTTGAGGTTTCCAAAGGCTTCTGGGTAACAGAACCTGGTCCGAGCCACACAAGTCACCCCATCTTGGATTCCCCTAGGTCTCTAGTTTTCAGAAATGCACACGTTTGGTAGGTTTCCCTAGGTGGCGGCTGAGCTAGAGGCCAAAATCTACAGGTAGGCACTTTGCAAAAAACACCTCTGTTTTCTTGAAAAAATTTGGATGTGTCCACGTTGCGCTTTGGGGCGTTTCCTGTTGCGGGCACTAGGCCTACCCACACAAGTGAGGTATCATTTTTATCGGGAGATGTGGGGGAACGCTGGGTGGAAGGAAATTTGTGGCTCCTCTCAGATTCCAGAACTTTCTGCCACAGAAATGTGAGGAACATGTGTTTTTTTAGCCAAATTTTGAGGTTTCCAAACGATTCTGGGTAACAGAACCTGGTCCAAGCCACATAAGTCACACCATCTTGGATTCCCCTAGATCTCTAGTTTTCAGAAATGCACAGGTTTTGTAGGTTTCCCTAGGTGGCGGCTGAGCTACAAGCCAAAATATACAGGTAGGCACTTTGCAAAAAACACCTCAGTTTTCTTTAAAAAAATTTGATTTGTCCATGTTGCGCTTTGGGGCGTTTCCTGTTGTGGGCGCTAGAACTACCCACACAAGTGAGGTATCATTTTTATCGGGAGATGTGGGGGAACGCTGGGTGGAAGGAAATTTGTGGCTCCTCTCAGATTCCAAAACTTTCTGCCACAGAAATGTGAGGAACATGTGTTTTTTTAGCCAAATTTTGAGGTTTGCAAAGGATTCTGGGTAACAGAACCTGGTCCAAGCCACACAAGTCACACCATCTTGGATTCCCCTAGATCTTTAGTTTTCAGAAATGCACAGGTTTTGTAGGTTTCCCTAGGTGGCGGCTGAGCTACAAGCCAAAATATACAGGTAGGCACTTTGCAAAAAACACCTCAGTTTTCTTTAAAAAATTTTGATTTGTCCATGTTGCGCTTTGGGGCGTTTCCTGTTGTGGGCGCTAGAACTACCCACACAAGTGAGGTATCATTTTTATCGGGAGACGTGGGGGAACGCTGGGTGGAAGGAAATTTGTGGCTCCTCTCAGATTCCAGAACTTTCTGCCACAGAAATGTGAGGAACATGTGTTTTTTTAGCCAAATTTTGAGGTTTGCAAAGGATTCTGGGTAACAGAACCTGGTCCGAGCCACACAAGTCACCCCATCTTGGATTCCCCTAGGTCTCTAGTTTTCAGAAATGCACAGGTTTGGTAGGTTTCCCTAGGTGGCGGCTGAGCTAGAGGCCAAAATCTACAGGTAGGCACTTTGCAAAAAACACCTCTGTTTTCTTTCAAAAAATTGGATGTGTCCACGTTGCACTTTGGGGCGTTTCCTGTCGCGGGCGCTAGGCCTACCCACACAAGTGAGGTATCATTTTTATCGGGAGACGTGGGGGAATGCTGGGTGGAAGGAAATTTGTGGCTCCTCTCAGATTCCAGAACTTTCTGCCACAGAAATGTGAGGAACATGTGTTTTTTTAGCCAAATTTTGAGGTTTGCAAAGGATTCTGGGTAACAGAACCTGGTCCGAGCCACACAAGTCACCCCATCCTGGATTCCCCTAGGTCTCTAGTTTTCAGAAATGCACAGGTTTGGGAGGTTTCCCTAGGTGGTGGCTGAGCTAGAGGCCAAAATCTACAGGTAGGCACTTTGCAAAAAACACCTCTGTTTTCTTTAAAAAATTTAGATGTGTCCACGTTGCGCTTTGGGGCGTTTCCTGTCGCGGGCACTAGGCCTACCCACACAAGTGAGGTATCATTTTTATCGGGAGATGTGGGGGAACGCTGGGTGGAAGGAAATTTGTGGCTCCTCTCAGATTCCAGAACTTTCTGCCACAGAAATGTGAGGAACATGTGTTTTTTTAGCCAAATGTTGAGGTTTGCAAAGGATTCTGGGTAACAGAACCTGGTACGAGCCACACAAGTCACCCCATCTTGGATTCCCCTAGGTCTCTAGTTTTCAGAAATGCACAGGTTTGGTAGGTTTCCCTAGGTGACGGCTGAGCTAGAGGCCAAAATCTACAGGTAGGCACTTTGCAAAAAACACCTCTGTTTTCTTTTAAAAAAATGGATGTGTCCACGTTGCGCTTTGGGACGTTTCCTGTCGCGGGCGCTAGGCCTACCCACACAAGTGAGGTATCATTTTTATCAGGAGATTTGGGGGAACGCTGGGTAGAAGGAAATGTGTGGCTACTCTCAGATTCCAGAACTTTCTGCCACAGAAATGGGAGGAACATGTGTTTTTTTAGCCAAATTTTGAGGTTTGCAAAGGATTCTGGGTAAAAACCTGGTCCGAGCCACACAAGTCACCCCATCTTGGATTCCCCTAGGTCTCTAGTTTTCAGACATGCACAGGTTTGGTAGGTTTCCCTAGGTGGCGGCTGAGCTAGAGGCCAAAATCTACAGGTAGGCACTTTGCAAAAAACACCTCTGTTTTTTTTCAAAAATTTGGATGTGTCCACATTGCGCTTTGGGGCGTTTCCTGTCGCGGGCGCTAGGCCTACCCACACAAGTGAGGTATTATTTTTATCGGGAGAAGTGGGGGAACGCTGGGTGGAAGGAAATGTGTGGCTCCTCTCAGATTCCAGAACTTTCTGCCACAGAAATGTGAGGAACATGTGTTTTTTTAGCCAAATTTTGAGGTTTGCAAAGGATTCTGGGTAACAACGTGGTCCGAGCCACACAAGTCACCCCATCTTGGATTCCCCTAGGTCTCTAGTTTTCAGAAATGCACAGGTTTGGTAGGTTTCCCTAGGTGGCGGCTGAGCTACAGGCCAAAATCTACAGGTAGGCACGTTGCAAAAAACACCTCTGTATTTTTTAAAAAATTTGGATGTGTCCACGTTGCGCTTTGGGGCGTTTCCTGTCGCGGGCGCTAGGCCTACCCACACAAGTGAGGTGTTATTTTTATCGGGAGACGTGGGGGAACGCTGGGTGGAAGGAAATTTGTGGCTCCTCTCAGATTCCAGAACTTTCTGCCACAGAAATGTGAGGAACATGTGTTTTTTTAGCCAAATTTTGAGGTTTGCAAAGGATTCTGGGTAATAGAACCTGGTCCTAGCCACACAAGTCACCCCATCTTGGATTCCCCTAGGTCTCTAGTTTTCAGACATGCACAGGTTTGGTAGGTTTCCCTAGGTGGCGGCTGATCTAGAGGCCAAAATCTACAGTCAAGCACTTTGCAAAAAACACCCTTGTTTTCTTTAAAAAATTTGGATGTGTCCACGTTGCGCTTTGGGGCGGATTCTGTCGCGGGCGCTAGGCCTACCCACACAAGTGAGGTATCATTTTTATCGGGAGACGTGGGGGAACGTTGGGTGGAAGGAAATTAGTGGCTCCTCTCAGATTCCAGAACTTTCTGCCACTGAAATGTGAGAAACATGTGTTTTTTTAGCCAAATTTTGAGGTTTGCAAAGGATTCTGGGTAACAGAACCTGGTCCGAGCCACACAAGTCACACCATCTTGGATTCCCCTAGGTCTCTAGTTTTCAGAAATGCACAGGTTTGGTAGGTTTCCCTAGGTGGCGGCTGAGCTACAAGCCAAAATCTACAGGTAGGCACTTTGCAAAAAACACCTCTGTTTTCTTTTAAAAAAATGGATGTGTCCACGTTGCGCTTTGGGGCGTTTCCTGTCGCGGGCGCTAGGCCTACCCACACAAGTGAGGTATCATTTTTATCAGGAGATTTGGGGGAACGCTGGGTGGAAGATAATTTGTGGCTACTCTCACATTCCAGAACTTTCGGCCTCAGAAATGTGAAGAACATGTGTTTTTTTAGCCAAATTTTGAGGTTTGCAAAGGATTCTGGGTAACAGAACCTGGTCCGAGCCACACAAGTCACCCCATCTTGGTTTCCCCTAGATCTCTAGTTTTCAGAAATGCACAGGTTTGGTAGGTTTCCCTAGGTGCCTGGCTGAGCTACAGGCCAAAATATACAGATAGGCACTTTGCAAAAAACACCTCAGTTTTCTTTAAAAAATTTGGATTTGTCCATGTTGCGCTTTGGGGCGTTTCCTGTTGTGGGCGCTAGAACTACCCACACAAGTGAGGTATCATTTTTATCGGGAGATGTGGGGGAACGCTGGGTGGAAGGAAATTTGTGGCTCCTCTCAGATTCCAGAACTTTCTGCCACAGAAATGTGAGGAACATGTGTTTTTTTAGCCAAATTTTGAGGTTTCCAAAGGCTTCTGGGTAACAGAACCTGGTCCGAGCCACACAAGTCACCCCATCTTGGATTCCCCTAGGTCTCTAGTTTTCAGAAATGCACACGTTTGGTAGGTTTCCCTAGGTGGCGGCTGAGCTAGAGGCCAAAATCTACATGTAGGCACTTTGCAAAAAACACCTCTGTTTTCTTGAAAAAATTTGGATGTGTCCACGTTGCGCTTTGGGGCGTTTCCTGTTGCGGGCACTAGGCCTACCCACACAAGTGAGGTATCATTTTTATCGGGAGATGTGGGGGAACGCTGGGTGGAAGGAAATTTGTGGCTCCTCTCAGATTCCAGAACTTTCTGCCACAGAAATGTGAGGAACATGTGTTTTTTTAGCCAAATTTTGAGGTTTCCAAACGATTCTGGGTAACAGAACCTGGTCCAAGCCACATAAGTCACACCATCTTGGATTCCCCTAGATCTCTAGTTTTCAGAAATGCACAGGTTTTGTAGGTTTCCCTAGGTGGCGGCTGAGCTACAAGCCAAAATATACAGGTAGGCACTTTGCAAAAAACACCTCAGTTTTCTTTAAAAAAATTTGATTTGTCCATGTTGCGCTTTGGGGCGTTTCCTGTTGTGGGCGCTAGAACTACCCACACAAGTGAGGTATCATTTTTATCGGGAGATGTGGGGGAACGCTGGGTGGAAGGAAATTTGTGGCTCCTCTCAGATTCCAAAACTTTCTGCCACAGAAATGTGAGGAACATGTGTTTTTTTAGCCAAATTTTGAGGTTTGCAAAGGATTCTGGGTAACAGAACCTGGTCCAAGCCACACAAGTCACACCATCTTGGATTCCCCTAGATCTTTAGTTTTCAGAAATGCACAGGTTTTGTAGGTTTCCCTAGGTGGCGGCTGAGCTACAAGCCAAAATATACAGGTAGGCACTTTGCAAAAAACACCTCAGTTTTCTTTAAAAAATTTTGATTTGTCCATGTTGCGCTTTGGGGCGTTTCCTGTTGTGGGCGCTAGAACTACCCACACAAGTGAGGTATCATTTTTATCGGGAGACGTGGGGGAACGCTGGGTGGAAGGAAATTTGTGGCTCCTCTCAGATTCCAGAACTTTCTGCCACAGAAATGTGAGGAACATGTGTTTTTTTAGCCAAATTTTGAGGTTTGCAAAGGATTCTGGGTAACAGAACCTGGTCCGAGCCACACAAGTCACCCCATCTTGGATTCCCCTAGGTCTCTAGTTTTCAGAAATGCACAGGTTTGGTAGGTTTCCCTAGGTGGCGGCTGAGCTAGAGGCCAAAATCTACAGGTAGGCACTTTGCAAAAAACACCTCTGTTTTCTTTCAAAAAATTGGATGTGTCCACGTTGCACTTTGGGGCGTTTCCTGTCGCGGGCGCTAGGCCTACCCACACAAGTGAGGTATCATTTTTATCGGGAGACGTGGGGGAATGCTGGGTGGAAGGAAATTTGTGGCTCCTCTCAGATTCCAGAACTTTCTGCCACAGAAATGTGAGGAACATGTGTTTTTTTAGCCAAATTTTGAGGTTTGCAAAGGATTCTGGGTAACAGAACCTGGTCCGAGCCACACAAGTCACCCCATCCTGGATTCCCCTAGGTCTCTAGTTTTCAGAAATGCACAGGTTTGGGAGGTTTCCCTAGGTGGTGGCTGAGCTAGAGGCCAAAATCTACAGGTAGGCACTTTGCAAAAAACATCTCTGTTTTCTTTAAAAAATTTAGATGTGTCCACGTTGCGCTTTGGGGCGTTTCCTGTCGCGGGCACTAGGCCTACCCACACAAGTGAGGTATCATTTTTATCGGGAGATGTGGGGGAACGCTGGGTGGAAGGAAATTTGTGGCTCCTCTCAGATTCCAGAACTTTCTGCCACAGAAATGTGAGGAACATGTGTTTTTTTAGCCAAATTTTGAGGTTTGCAAAGGATTCTGGGTAACAGAACCTGGTACGAGCCACACAAGTCACCCCATCTTGGATTCCCCTAGGTCTCTAGTTTTCAGAAATGCACAGGTTTGGTAGGTTTCCCTAGGTGACGGCTGAGCTAGAGGCCAAAATCTACAGGTAGGCACTTTGCAAAAAACACCTCTGTTTTCTTTTAAAAAAATGGATGTGTCCACGTTGCGCTTTGGGACGTTTCCTGTCGCGGGCGCTAGGCCTACCCACACAAGTGAGGTATCATTTTTATCAGGAGATTTGGGGGAACGCTGGGTAGAAGGAAATGTGTGGCTACTCTCAGATTCCAGAACTTTCTGCCACAGAAATGGGAGGAACATGTGTTTTTTTAGCCAAATTTTGAGGTTTGCAAAGGATTCTGGGTAAAAACCTGGTCCGAGCCACACAAGTCACCCCATCTTGGATTCCCCTAGGTCTCTAGTTTTCAGACATGCACAGGTTTGGTAGGTTTCCCTAGGTGGCGGCTGAGCTAGAGGCCAAAATCTACAGGTAGGCACTTTGCAAAAAACACCTCTGTTTTTTTTCAAAAATTTGGATGTGTCCACATTGCGCTTTGGGGCGTTTCCTGTCGCGGGCGCTAGGCCTACCCACACAAGTGAGGTATTATTTTTATCGGGAGAAGTGGGGGAACGCTGGGTGGAAGGAAATTTGTGGCTCCTCTCAGATTACAGAACTTTCTGCCACAGAAATGTGAGGAACATGTGTTTTTTTAGCCAAATTTTGAGGTTTCCAAAGGATTCTGGGTAACAACCTGGTCCGAGCCACACAAGTCACCCCATCTTGGATTCCCCTAGGTCTCTAGTTTTCAGAATTGCACAGGTTTGGTAGGTTTCCCTAGGTGGCGGCTGAGCTACAGGCCAAAATCTACAGGTAGGCACTTTGCAAAAAACACCTCTGTTTTTTTAAAAAAAATTTAGATGTGTCCACGTTGCGCTTTGGGGCGTTTCCTGTCGCGGGCGCTAGTCCTACCCACACAAGTGAGGTATTATTTTTATCGGGAGACGTGGGGGAACGCTGGGTGGAAGGAAATTTGTGGCTCCTCTCAGATTCCAGAACTTTCTGCCACAGAAATATGAGGAACATGTGTTTTTTTAGCCAAATTTTGAGGTTTGCAAAGGATTCTGGGTAATAGAACCTGGTCCTAGCCACACAAGTCACCCCATCTTGGATTCCCCTAGGTCTCTAGTTTTCAGACATGCACAGGTTTGGTAGGTTTCCCTAGGTGGCGGCTGAGCTAGAGGCCAAAATCTACAGGTAGGCACTTTGCAAAAAACACCTCTGTTTTCTTTCAAAAATTTGGATGTGTCCACGTTGCGCTTTGGGGCGGTTCCTGTCGCGGGCGCTAGGCCTACCCACACAAGTGAGGTATCATTTTTATTGGAAGACGTGGGGGAACGTTGGGTGGAAGGAAACTTGTGGCTCCTCTCAGATTCCAGAACTTTCTGCCACAGAAATGTGAGAAACATGTGTTTTTTTAGCAAATTTTGAGGTTTGCAAAGGATTCTGGGTAACACAACCTGGTCCGAGCCACACAAGTCACACCATCTTGGATTCCCCTAGGTCTCTAGTTTTCAGAAATGCACAGGTTTGGTAGGTTTCCCTAGGTGGCGGCTGAACTACAAGCCAAAATCTACAGGTAGGCACTTTGCAAAAAACACCTCTGTTTTCTTAAAAAAAAATGGATGTGTCCACGTTGCGCTTTGGGGCAGATTCTGTCGCAGGCGCTAGGCCTACCCACACAAGTGAGGTATCATTTTTATCGGGAGACGTGGGGGAACGTTGGGTGGAAGGAAATTTGTGGCTCCTCTCAGATTCCAGAACTTTCTGCCACAGAAATGTGAGAAACATGTGTTTTTTTAGCCAACTTTTGAGGTTTGCAAAGGATTCTGGGTAACAGAACCTGGTCCGAGCCACACAAGTCACACCATCTTGGATTCCCCTAGGTCTCTAGTTTTCAGAAATGCACAGGTTTGGTAGGTTTCCCTAGGTGGCGGCTGAGCTACAAGCCAAAATCTACAGGTAGGCACTTTGCAAAAAACACCTCTGTTTTCGTTGAAAAAAATGGATGTGTCCACGTTGCGCTTTGGGGCGTTTCCTGTCGCGGGCGCTAGGCCTACCCACACAAGTGAGGTATCATTTTTATCAGGAGATTTGGGGGAACGCTGGGTGGAAGGAAATTTGTGGCTACTCTCACATTCCAGAACTTTCTGCCACAGAAATGTGAAGAACATGTGTTTTTTTAGCCAAATTTTGAGGTTTGCAAAGGATTCTGGGTAACAGAACCTGGTCCGAGCCACACAAGTCACCCCATCTTGGATTCCCCTAGATCTCTAGTTTTCAGAAATGCACAGGTTTGGTAGGTTTCCCTAGGTGCCTGGCTGAGCTACAGGCCAAAATATACAGATAGGCACTTTGCAAAAAACACCTCAGTTTTTAAAAAAAAAATTGGATTTGTCCATGTTGCGCTTTGGGGCGTTTCCTGTCGCGGGCGCTAGTCCTACCCACACAAGTGAGGTATTATTTTTATCGGGAGACGTGGGGGAACGCTGGGTGGAAGGAAATTTGTGGCTCCTCTCAGATTCCAGAACTTTCTGCCACAGAAATATGAGGAACATGTGTTTTTTTAGCCAAATTTTGAGGTTTGCAAAGGATTCTGGGTAATAGAACCTGGTCCTAGCCACACAAGTCACCCCATCTTGGATTCCCCTAGGTCTCTAGTTTTCAGACATGCACAGGTTTGGTAGGTTTCCCTAGGTGGCGGCTGAGCTAGAGGCCAAAATCTACAGGTAGGCACTTTGCAAAAAACACCTCTGTTTTCTTTCAAAAATTTGGATGTGTCCACGTTGCGCTTTGGGGCGGTTCCTGTCGCGGGCGCTAGGCCTACCCACACAAGTGAGGTATCATTTTTATTGGAAGACGTGGGGGAACGTTGGGTGGAAGGAAATTTGTGGCTCCTCTCAGATTCCAGAACTTTCTGCCACAGAAATGTGAGAAACATGTGTTTTTTTAGCAAATTTTGAGGTTTGCAAAGGATTCTGGGTAACACAACCTGGTCCGAGCCACACAAGTCACACCATCTTGGATTCCCCTAGGTCTCTAGTTTTCAGAAATGCACAGGTTTGGTAGGTTTCCCTAGGTGGCGGCTGAACTACAAGCCAAAATCTACAGGTAGGCACTTTGCAAAAAACACCTCTGTTTTCTTAAAAAAAAATGGATGTGTCCACGTTGCGCTTTGGGGCAGATTCTGTCGCAGGCGCTAGGCCTACCCACACAAGTGAGGTATCATTTTTATCGGGAGACGTGGGGGAACGTTGGGTGGAAGGAAATTTGTGGCTCCTCTCAGATTCCAGAACTTTCTGCCACAGAAATGTGAGAAACATGTGTTTTTTTAGCCAAATTTTGAGGTTTGCAAAGGATTCTGGGTATCAGAACCTGGTCCGAGCCACACAAGTCACACCATCTTGGATTCCCCTAGGTCTCTAGTTTTCAGAAATGCACAGGTTTGGTAGGTTTCCCTAGGTGGCGGCTGAGCTACAAGCCAAAATCTACAGGTAGGCACTTTGCAAAAAACACCTCTGTTTTCTTTTAAAAAAATGGATGTGTCCACGTTGCGCTTTGGGGCGTTTCCTGTCGCGGGCGCTAGGCCTACCCACACAAGTGAGGTATCATTTTTATCAGGAGATTTGGGGGAACGCTGGGTGGAAGGAAATTTGTGGTTACTCTCACATTCCAGAACTTTCTGCCACAGAAATGTGAAGAACATGTGTTTTTTTAGCCAAATTTTGAGGTTTGCAAAGGATTCTGGGTAACAGAACCTGGTCCGAGCCACACAAGTCACCCCATCTTGGATTCCCCTAGATCTCTAGTTTTCAGAAATGCACAGGTTTGGTAGGTTTCCCTAGGTGCCTGGCTGAGCTACAGGCCAAAATATACAGGTAGGCACTTTGCAAAAAACATCTCAGTTTTTTAAAAAAAAATTGGATTTGTCCATGTTGCGCTTTGGGGCGTTTCCTGTTGTGGGCGCTAGAACTACACACACAAGTGAGGTATCATTTTTATCGGGAGACGTGGGGGAATGCTGGGTGGAAGGTAATTTGTGGCTTCTCTCAGATTCCAGAACTTTCTGCCACAGAAATGTGAGGAACATGTGTTTTTTTAGCCAAATTTTGAGGTTTGCAAAGGATTCTGGGTAACAGAACCTGGTCCGAGCCACACAAGTCACCCCATCCTGGATTCCCCTAGGTCTCTAGTTTTCAGAAATGCACAGGTTTGGGAGGTTTCCCTAGGTGGTGGCTGAGCTAGAGGCCAAAATCTACAGGTAGGCACTTTGCAAAAAAAACCTCTGTTTTCTTTAAAAAATTTAGAAGTGTCCACGTTGTGCTTTGGGGCGTTTCCTGTCGCGGGCACTAGGCCTACCCACACAAGTGAGGTATCATTTTTATCGGGAGATGTGGGGGAACGCTGGGTGGAAGGAAATTTGTGGCTCCTCTCAGATTCCAGAACTTTCTGCCACAGAAATGTGAGGAACATGTGTTTTTTTAGCCAAATTTTGAGGTTTGCAAAGGATTCTGGGTAACAGAACCTGGTCCGAGCCACACAAGTCACCCCATCTTGGATTCCCCTAGGTCTCTAGTTTTCAGAAATGCACAGGTTTGGTAGGTTTCCCTAGGTGGCGGCTGAGCTACAAGCCAAAATCTACAGGTAGGCACTTTGCAAAAAACACCTCTGTTTTCTTTCAAAAAATTGGATGTGTCCACGTTGCACTTTGGGGCGTTTCCTGTCGCGGGCGCTAGGCCTACCCACACAAGTGAGGTATCATTTTTATCGGGAGACGTGGGGGAACGCTGGGTGGAAGGAAATTTGTGGCTCCTCTCAGATTCCAGAACTTTCTGCCACAGGAATGTGAGGAACATGTGTTTTTTTAGCCAAATTTTGAGCTTTGCAAAGGATTCTGGGTAACAACCTGGTCCGAGCCACACAAGTCACCCCATCTTGGATTCCCCTAGGTCTCTAGTTTTCAGACATGCACAGGTTTGGTAGGTTTCCCTAGGTGGCGGCTGAGCTAGAGGCCAAAATCTACAGGTAGGCACTTTGCAAAAAACACCTCTGTTTTTTTTCAAAAATTTGGATGTGTCCACATTGCGCTTTGGGGCGTTTCCTGTCGCGGGCGCTTGGCCTACCCACACAAGTGAGGTATTATTTTTATCGGAAGAAGTGGGGGAACGCTGGGTGGAAGGAAATTTTTGGCTCCTCTCAGATTCCAGAACTTTCTGCCACAGAAATGTGAGGAACATGTGTTTTTTTAGCCAAATTTTGAGGTTTGCAAAGGATTCTGGGTAATAGAACCTGGACCTAGCCACACAAGTCACCCCATCTTGGATTCCCCTAGGTCTCTAGTTTTCAGACATGCACAGGTTTGGTAGGTTTCCCTAGGTGGCGGCTGAGCTAAAGGCCAAAATCTACAGGTAGGCACTTTGCAAAAAACACCTCTGTTTTCTTTCAAAAATGTGGATGTGTCCACGTTGCGCTTTGGGGCGGTTCCTGTCGCGGGCGCTAGGCCTACCCACACAAGTGAGGTATTATTTTTATCGGGAGACGTGGGGGAACGCTGGGTGGAGGGAAATTTGTGGCTCCTCTCAGATTCCAGAACTTTCTGCCACAGGAATGTGAGGAACATGTGTTTTTTTAGCCAAATTTTGAGGTTTGCAAAGGATTCTGGGTAACAACCTGGTCCGAGCCACACAAGTCACCCCATCTTGGATTCCCCTAGGTCTCTAGTTTTCAGACATGCACAGGTTTGGTAGGTTTCCCTAGGTGGCGGCTGAGCTAGAGGCCAAAATCTACAGGTAGGCACTTTGCAAAAAACACCTCTGTTTTTTTTCAAAAATTTGGATGTGTCCACATTGCGCTTTGGGGCGTTTCCTGTCGCGGGCGCTTGGCCTACCCACACAAGTGAGGTATTATTTTTATCGGGAGAAGTGGGGGAAGGCTGGGTGGAAGGAAATTTTTGGCTCCTCTCAGATTCCAGAACTTTCTGCCACAGAAATGTGAGGAACATGTGTTTTTTTAGCCAAATTTTGAGGTTTGCAAAGGATTCTGGGTAACAGAACCTGGTCCGAGCCACACAAGTCACCCCATCCTGGATTCCCCTAGGTCTCTAGTTTTCAGAAATGCACAGGTTTGGGAGGTTTCCCTAGGTGGTGGCTGAGCTAGAGGCCAAAATCTACAGGTAGGCACTTTGCAAAAAAAACCTCTGTTTTCTTTAAAAAATTTAGAAGTGTCCACGTTGCGCTTTGGGGCGTTTCCTGTCGCGGGCACTAGGCCTACCCACACAAGTGAGGTATCATTTTTATCGGGAGATGTGGGGGAACGCTGGGTGGAAGGAAATTTGTGGCTCCTCTCAGATTCCAGAACTTTCTGCCACAGAAATGTGAGGAACATGTGTTTTTTTAGCCAAATTTTGAGGTTTGCAAAGGATTCTGGGTAACAGAACCTGGTCCGAGCCACACAAGTCACCCCATCTTGGATTCCCCTAGGTCTCTAGTTTTCAGAAATGCACAGGTTTGGTAGGTTTCCCTAGGTGGCGGCTGAGCTACAAGCCAAAATCTACAGGTAGGCACTTTGCAAAAAACACCTCTGTTTTCTTTCAAAAAATTGGATGTGTCCACGTTGCACTTTGGGGCGTTTCCTGTCGCGGGCGCTAGGCCTACCCACACAAGTGAGGTATCATTTTTATCGGGAGACGTGGGGGAACGCTGGGTGGAAGGAAATTTGTGGCTCCTCTCAGATTCCAGAACTTTCTGCCACAGGAATGTGAGGAACATGTGTTTTTGTAGCCAAATTTTGAGCTTTGCAAAGGATTCTGGGTAACAACCTGGTCCGAGCCACACAAGTCACCCCATCTTGGATTCCCCTAGGTCTCTAGTTTTCAGACATGCACAGGTTTGGTAGGTTTCCCTAGGTGGCGGCTGAGCTAGAGGCCAAAATCTACAGGTAGGCACTTTGCAAAAAACACCTCTGTTTTTTTTCAAAAATTTGGATGTGTCCACATTGCGCTTTGGGGCGTTTCCTGTCGCGGGCGCTTGGCCTACCCACACAAGTGAGGTATTATTTTTATCGGAAGAAGTGGGGGAACGCTGGGTGGAAGGAAATTTTTGGCTCCTCTCAGATTCCAGAACTTTCTGCCACAGAAATGTGAGGAACATGTGTTTTTTTAGCCAAATTTTGAGGTTTGCAAAGGATTCTGGGTAATAGAACCTGGTCCTAGCTACACAAGTCACCCCATCTTGGATTCCCCTAGGTCTCTAGTTTTCAGACATGCACAGGTTTGGTAGGTTTCCCTAGGTGGCGGCTGAGCTAGAGGCCAAAATCTACAGGTAGGCACTTTGCAAAAAACACCTCTGTTTTCTTTCAAAAATGTGGATGTGTCCACGTTGCGCTTTGGGGCGGTTCCTGTCGCGGGCGCTAGGCCTACCCACACAAGTGAGGTATTATTTTTATCGGGAGACGTGGGGGAACGCTGGGTGGAGGGAAATTTGTGGCTCCTCTCAGATTCCAGAACTTTCTGCCACAGGAATGTGAGGAACATGTGTTTTTTTAGCCAAATTTTGAGGTTTGCAAAGGATTCTGGGTAACAACCTGGTCCGAGCCACACAAGTCACCCCATCTTGGATTCCCCTAGGTCTCTAGTTTTCAGACATGCACAGGTTTGGTAGGTTTCCCTAGGTGGCGGCTGAGCTAGAGGCCAAAATCTACAGGTAGGCACTTTGCAAAAAACACCTCTGTTTTTTTTCAAAAATTTGGATGTGTCCACATTGCGCTTTGGGGCGTTTCCTGTCGCGGGCGCTTGGCCTACCCACACAAGTGAGGTATTATTTTTATCGGGAGAAGTGGGGGAAGGCTGGGTGGAAGGAAATTTTTGGCTCCTCTCAGATTCCAGAACTTTCTGCCACAGAAATGTGAGGAACATGTGTTTTTTTAGCCAAATTTTGAGGTTTGCAAAGGATTCTGGGTAATAGAACCTGGTCCTAGCCACACAAGTCACCCCATCTTGGATTCCCCTAGGTCTCTAGTTTTCAGACATGCACAGGTTTGGTAGGTTTCCCTAGGTGGCGGCTGAGCTAGAGGCCAAAATCTACAGGTAGGCACTTTGCAAAAAACACCTCTGTTTTCTTTCAAAAATGTGGATGTGTCCACGTTGCGCTTTGGGGCGGTTCCTGTCGCGGGCGCTAGGCCTACCCACACAAGTGAGGTATTATTTTTATCGGGAGACGTGGGGGAACGCTGGGTGGAAGGACATTTGTGGCTCCTCTCAGATTCCAGAACTTTCTGCCACAGAAATGTGAGGAACATGTGTTTTTTCATCCAAATTTTGAGGTTTGCAAAGGATTCTGGGTAATAGAACCTGGTCCTAGCCACACAAGTCACCCCATCTTGGATTCCCCTAGGTCTCTAGTTTTCAGACATGCACAGGTTTGGTAGGTTTCCCTAGGTGGTGGCTGAGCTAGAGGCCAAAATCTACAGGTAGGCACTTTGCAAAAAACACCTCTGTTTTCTTTCAAAAATTTGGATGTGTCCACGTTGCGCTTTGGGGCGGTTCCTGTCGCGGGCGCTAGGCCTACCCACACAAGTGAGGTATCATTTTTATCAGGAGATTTGGGGGAACGCTGGGTGGAATGAAATTTGTGGCTACTCTCAGATTCCAGAACTTTCTGCCACAGAAATCTGAGGAACATGTGTTTTTTTAGCCAAATTTTGAGGTTTGCAAAGGATTCTGAGTAACAGAACCTGGTCCGAGCCACACAAGTCACCCCATCTTGGATTCCCCTAGATCTCTAGTTTGCAGAAATGCACAGGTTTGGTAGGTTTCCCTAGGTGCCGGCTGAGCTACACGCCAAAATATACAGGTAGGCACTTTGCAAAAAACATATCAGTTTTCTTTAAAAAATTTTGATTTGTCCATGTTGCGCTTTGGGGCGTTTCCTGTTGTTGGCGCTAGAACTACCCACACAAGTGAGTAATCATTTTTATCGGGAGACGTGGGGGAACGCTGGGTGGAAGGAAATTTGTGGCTCCTCTCAGATTCCTGAACTTTCTGCCACAGGAATGTGAGGAACATGTGTTTTTTTAGCCAAATTTTGAGGTTTGCAAAGGATTCTGGGTAACAACCTGGTCCGAGCCACACAAGTCACCCCATCTTGGATTCCCCTAGGTCTCTAGTTTTCAGAAATGCACAGGTTTGGTAGGTTTCCCTAGGTGGCGGATGAGCTACAGGCCAAAATCTACAGGTAGGCACTTTGCAAAAAACACACCTGTTTTTTTTTGAAAAATTTGGATGTGTCCACGTTGCGCTTTGGGGCGTTTCCTGTCGCGGGAGCTAGTCCTACCCACACAAGTGAGGTATTATTTTTATCGGGAGACGTGGGGGAACGCTGGGTGGAAGGAAATTTGTGGCTCCTCTCAGATTCCAGAACTTTCTGCCACAGAAATATGAGGAACATGTGTTTTTTTAACCAAATTTTGAGGTTTGCAAAGGATTCTGGGTAATAGAACCTGGTCCTAGCCACACAAGTCACCCCATCTTGGATTCCCCTAGGTCTCTAGTTTTCAGACATGCACAGGTTTGGTAGGTTTCCCTAGGTGACGGCTGAGCTAGAGGCCAAAATATACAGGTAGGCACTTTGCAAAAAACACATCAGTTTTCTTTAAAAAAATTTGATTTGTCCATGTTGCGCTTTGGGGCGTTTCCTGTTGTGGGCGCTAGAACTACCCACACAAGTGAGTAATCAATTTTATCGGGAGACGTGGGGGAACGCTGGGTGGAAGGAAATTTGTGGCTCCTCTCAGATTCCAGAACTTTCTGCCACAGGAATGTGAGGAACATGTGTTTTTTTAGCCAAATTTTGAGGTTTGCAAAGGATTCTGGGTAACAACCTGGTCCGAGCCACACAAGTCACCCCATCTTGGATTCCCCTAGGTCTCTAGTTTTCAGAAATGCACAGGTTTGGTAGGTTTCCCTAGGTGGCGGCTGAGCTACAGGCCAAAATCTACAGGTAGGCACTTTGCAAAAAACACCTCTGTTTTTTTTTGAAAAATTTGGATGTGTCCACGTTGCGCTTTGGGGCGTTTCCTGTCGCGGGCGCTAGTCCTACCCACACAAGTGAGGTATTATTTCTATCGGGAGACGTGGGGGAACGCTGGGTGGAAGGAAATTTGTAGCTCCTCTCAGATTCCAGAACTTTCTGCCACAGAAATGTGAGGAACATGTGTTTTTTTAACCAAATTTTGAGGTTTGCAAAGGATTCTGGGTAATAGAACCTGGTCCTAGCCACACAAGTCACCCCATCTTGGATTCCCCTAGGTCTCTAGTTCTCAGACATGCACAGGTTTGGTAGCTTTCCCTAGGTGACGGCTGAGCTAGAGGCCAAAATCTACAGGTAGGCACTTTGCAAAAAACACCTCTGTTTTCTTTCAAAAATTTGGATGTGTCCACGTTGCGCTTTGGGGCGGTTCCTGTCGCAGGTGCTAGGCCTACCCACACAAGTGAGGTATCATTTTTATCGGGAGACGTGGGGGAACGTTGGGTGGAAGGAAATTTGTGGCTCCTCTCAGATTCCAGAACTTTCTGCCACAGAAATGTGAGAAACATGTGTTTTTTTAGCCAAATTTTGAGGTTTGCAAAGGATTCTGGGTAACAGAACCTGGTCCGAGCCACACAAGTCACACCATCTTGGATTCCCCTAGGTCTCTAGTTTTCAGAAATGCACAGGTCTGATAGGTTTCCCTAGGTGGCGGCTGAGCTACAAGCCAAAATCTACAGGTAGGCACTTTGCAAAAAACACCTCTGTTTTCTTTTAAAAAAATGGATGTGTCCACGTTGCGCTTTGGGGCGTTTCCTGTCGCGGGCGCTAGGCCTACCCACACAAGTGAGGTATCATTTTTATCAGGAGATTTGGGGGAACGCTGGGTGGAAGGAAATGTGTGGCTACTCTCAGATTCCAGAACTTTCTGCCACAGAAATGGGAGGAACATGTGTTTTTTAGCCAAATTTTGAGGTTTGCAAAGGATTCTGGGTAACAACCTGGTCCGAGCCACACAAGTCACCCCATCTTGGATTCCCCTAGGTCTCTAGTTTTCAGACATGCACAGGTTTGGTAGGTTTCCCTAGGTGGCGGCTGAGCTAGAGGCCAAAATCTACAGGTAGGCACTTTGCAAAAAACACCTCTGTTTTTTTTCAAAAATTTGGATGTGTCCACATTGCGCTTTGGGGCGTTTCCTGTCGCGGGCGCTAGGCCTACCCACACAAGTGAGGAATCATTTTTATCGGGAGACGTGGGGGAACGCTGGGTGGAAGGAAATTTGTGGCTCCTCTCAGATTCCAGAACTTTCTGCCACAGGAATGTGAGGAACATGTGTTTTTTTAGCCAAATTTTGAGGTTTGCAAAGGATTCTGGGTAACAACCTGGTCCGAGCCACACAAGTCACCCCATCTTCGATTCCCCTAGGTCTCTAGTTTTCAGAAATGCACAGGTTTGGTAGGTTTCCCTAGGTGGCGGCTGAGCTACAGGCCAAAATCTACAGGTAGGCACTTTGCAAAAAACACCTCTGTTTTTTTTTTTTTAATTTAGATGTGTCCACGTTGCGCTTTGGGGCGTTTCCTGTCGCGGGCGCTAGTCCTACCCACACAAGTGAGGTATTATTTTTATCGGGAGACGTGGGGGAACGCTGGGTGGAAGGAAATTTGTGGCTCCTCTCAGATTCCAGAACTTTCTGCCACAGAAATATGAGGAACATGTGTTTTTTTAGCCAAATTTTGAGGTTTGCAAAGGATTCTGGGTAATAGAACCTGGTCCTAGCCACACAAGTCACCCCATCTTGGATTCCCCTAGGTCTCTAGTTTTCAGACATGCACAGGTTTGGTAGGTTTCCCTAGGTGGCTGCTGAGCTAGAGGCCAAAATCTACAGGTAGGCACTTTGCAAAAAACACCTCTGTTTTCTTTCAATAATTTGGATGTGTCCACGTTGCGCTTTGGGGCGGTTCCTGTCGCGGGCGCTAGGCCTACCCACACAAGTGAGGTATCATTTTTATCGGGAGACGTGGGGGAACGTTGGGTGGAAGGAAATTTGTGGCTCCTCTCAGATTCCAGAACTTTCTGCCACAGAAATGTGAGAAACATGTGTTTTTTTAGCAAATTTTGAGGTTTGCAAAGGATTCTGGGTAACACAACCTGGTCCGAGCCACACAAGTCACACCATCTTGGATTCCCCTAGGTCTCTAGTTTTCAGAAATGCACAGGTTTGGTAGGTTTCCCTAGGTGGCGGCTGAGCTACAAGCCAAAATCTACAGGTAGGCACTTTGCAAAAAACACCTCTGTTTTCTTAAAAAAAAATGGATGTGTCCACGTTGCGCTTTGGGGCGTTTCCTGTCGCGGGCGCTAGGCCTACCCACACAAGTGAGGTATCATTTTTATCAGAAGATTCGGGGAACGCTGGGTGGAAAGAAATTTGTGGCTACTCTCAGATTCCAGATCTTTCTGCCACAGAAATGTGAGGAACATGTGTTTTTTTAGCCAAATTTTGAGGTTTGCAAAGGATTCTGGGTAACAGAACCTGGTCCGAGCCACACAAGTCACCCCATCTTGGATTCCCCTAGATCTCTAGTTTGCAGAAATGCACAGGTTTGGTAGGTTTCCCTAGGTGCCGGCTGAGCTACAGGCCAAAATATACAGGTAGGCACTTTGCAAAAAACACCTCAGTTTTCTTTAAAAAATTTGGATTTGTCCATGTTGAGCTTTGGGGCGTTTCCTGTTGTGGGCGCTAGAACTACCCACACAAGTGAGGTATCATTTTTATCGGGAGATGTGGGGGAACGCTGGGTGGAAGGAAATTTGTGGCTCCTCTCAGATTCCAGAACTTTCTGCCACAGAAATGTGAGGAACATGTGTTTTTTTTGCCAAATTTTGAGGTTTGCAAAGGATTCTGGGTAACAGAACCTGGTCCGAGCCACACAAGTCACACCATCTTGGATTCCCCTAGGTCTCTAGTTTTCAGAAATGCACAGGTCTGATAGGTTTCCCTAGGTGGCGGCTGAGCTACAAGCCAAAATCTACAGGTAGGCACTTTGCAAAAAACACCTCTGTTTTCTTTTAAAAAAATGGATGTGTCCACGTTGCGCTTTGGGGCGTTTCCTGTCGCGGGCGCTAGGCCTACCCACACAAGTGAGGTATCATTTTTATCAGGAGATTTGGGGGAACGCTGGGTGGAAGGAAATGTGTGGCTACTCTCAGATTCCAGAACTTTCTGCCACAGAAATGTGAGGAACATGTGTTTTTTTAGCCAAATTTTGAGGTTTGCAAAGGATTCTGGGTAACAACCTGGTCCGAGCCACACAAGTCACCCCATCTTGGATTCCCCTAGGTCTCTAGTTTTCAGACATGCACAGGTTTGGTAGGTTTCCCTAGGTGGCGGCTGAGCTAGAGGCCAAGATCTACAGGTAGGCACTTTGCAAAAAACACCTGTTTTTTTTCAAAAATTTGGATGTGTCCACATTGCGCTTTGGGGCGTTTCCTGTCGCGGGCGCTAGGCCTACCCACACAAGTGAGGTATTATTTTTATCGGGAGAAGTGGGGGAACGCTGGGTGGAAGGAAATTTGTGGCTCCTCTCAGATTCCAGAACTTTCTGCCACAGAAATGTGAGGAACATGTGTTTTTTTAGCCAAATTTTGAGGTTTCCAAAGGATTCTGGGTAACAGAACCTGGTCCGAGCCACACAAGTCACCCCATCTTGGATTCCACTAGGTCTCTAGTTTTCAGAAATGCACAGGTTTGGTAGGTTTCCCTAGGTGGCGGCTGAGCTACAAGCCAAAATCTACAGGTAGGCACTTTGCAAAAAAACACCTCTGTTTTCTTTAAAAAAATTGGATGTGTCCACGTTGCACTTTGGGGCGTTTCCTGTCGCGGGCGCTAGGCCTACCCACACAAGTGAGGAATCATTTTTATCGGGAGACGTGGGGGAACGCTGGGTGGAAGGAAATTTGTGGCTCCTCTCAGATTCCAGAACTTTCTGCCACAGGAATGTGAGGAACATGTGTTTTTTTAGCCAAATTTTGAGGTTTGCAAAGGATTCTGGGTAACAACCTGGTCCGAGCCACACAAGTCACCCCATCTTGGATTCCCCTAGGTCTCTAGTTTTCAGAAATGCACAGGTTTGGTAGGTTTCCCTAGGTGGCGGCTGAGCTACAGGCCAAAATCTACAGGTAGGCACTTTGCAAAAAACACCTCTGTTTTTTTTTTTTAAATTTAGATGTGTCCACGTTGCGCTTTGGGGCGTTTCCTGTCGCGGGCGCTAGTCCTACCCACACAAGTGAGGTATTATTTTTATCGGGAGACGTGGGGGAACGCTGGGTGGAAGGAAATTTGTGGCTCCTCTCAGATTCCAGAACTTTCTGCCACAGAAATATGAGGAACATGTGTTTTTTTAGCCAAATTTTGAGGTTTGCAAAGGATTCTGGGTAATAGAACCTGGTCCTAGCCACACAAGTCACCCCATCTTGGATTCCCCTAGGGCTCTAGTTTTCAGACATGCACAGGTTTGGTAGGTTTCCCTAGGTGGCGGCTGAGCTAGAGGCCAAAATCTACAGGTAGGCACTTTGCAAAAAACACCTCTGTTTTCTTTCAAAAATTTGGATGTGTCCACGTTGCGCTTTGGGGCGGTTCCTGTCGCGGGCGCTAGGCCTACCCACACAAGTGAGGTATCATTTTTATCGGGAGACGTGGGGGAACGTTGGGTGGAAGGAAATTTGTGGCTCCTCTCAGATTCCAGAACTTTCTGCCACAGAAATGTGAGAAACATGTGTTTTTTTAGCAAATTTTGAGGTTTGCAAAGGATTCTGGGTAACACAACCTGGTCCGAGCCACACAAGTCACATCATCTTGGATTCCCCTAGGTCTCTAGTTTTCAGAAATGCACAGGTTTGGTAGGTTTCCCTAGGTGGCGGCTGAGCTACAAGCCAAAATCTACAGGTAGGCACTTTGCAAAAAACACCTCTGTTTTCTTTAAAAAAAATGGATGTGTCCACGTTGCGCTTTGGGGCGTTTCCTGTCGCGGGCGCTAGGCCTACCCACACAAGTGAGGTATCATTTTTATCAGAAGATTCGGGGAACGCTGGGTGGAAGGAGATTTGTGGCTACTCTCAGATTCCAGATCTTTCTGCCACAGAAATGTGAGGAACATGTGTTTTTTTAGCCAAATTTTGAGGTTTGCAAAGGATTCTGGGTAACAGAACATGGTCCGAGCCACACAAGTCACCCCATCTTGGATTCCCCTAGATCTCTAGTTTGCAGAAATGCACAGGTTTGGTCGGTTTCCCTAGGTGCCGGCTGAGCTACAGGCCAAAATATACAGGTAGACACTTTGCAAAAAACACCTCAGTTTTCTTTAAAAAATTTGGATTTGTCCATGTTGAGCTTTGGGGCGTTTCCTGTTGTGGGCGCTAGAACTACCCACACAAGTGAGGTATCATTTTTATCGGGAGATGTGGGGGAACGCTGGGTGGAAGGAAATTTGTGGCTCCTCTCAGATTCCAGAACTTTCTGCCACAGAAATGTGAGGAACATGTGTTTTTTTTGCCAAATTTTGAGGTTTCCAAAGGATTCTGTGTAACAGAACCTGGTCCGAGCCACACAAGTCACCCCATCTTGGATTCCCCTAGGTCTCTAGTTTTCAGAAATGCACAGGTTTGGTAGGTTTCCCTAGGTGGCGGCTGAGCTACAAGCCAAAATCTACAGGTAGGCACTTTGCAAAAAACACCTCTGTTTTCTTTCAAAAAATTGGATGTGTCCACGTTGCACTTTGGGGCGTTTCCTGTTGCGGGCGCTAGGCCTACCCACACAAGTGAGGCATCATTTTTATCGGGAGACGTGGGGGAACGCTGGGTGGAAGGAAATTTGTGGCTCCTCTCAGATTCCAGAACTTTCTGCCACAGGAATGTGAGGAACATGTGTTTTTTTAGCCAAATTTTGAGGTTTGAAAAGGATTCTGGGTAACAACCTGGTCCGAGCCACACAAGTCACCCCATCTTGGATTCCCCTAGGTCTCTAGTTTTCAGAAATGCACAGGTTTGGTAGGTTTTCCTAGGTGGCGGCTGAGCTACAGGCCAAAATCTACAGGTAGGCACTTTGCAAAAAACACCTCTGTTTTCTTTTAAAAATTTGGATGTGTCCACGTTGCGCTTTGGGCATTTTCTATCGCGGGCGCTAGGCCTACCCACACAAGTGAGGTATCATTTTTATCGGGAGACGTGGGGAAACGCTGGGTGGAAGGAAATTTGTGGCTCCTCTCAGATTCCAGAACTTTCTGCCACAGAAATGTGAGGAACATGTGTTTTATTAGCCAAATTTTGAGGATTGCAAAGGATTCTGGGTAACAGAACCTGGTCCGAGCCACACAAGTCACCCCATCTTGGATTCCCCTAGGTCTCTAGTTTTTAGAAATGCACAGGTTTGGTAGGTTTCCCTAGGTGTCGGCTGAGCTACAGGCCAAAATCTACAGGTAGGCACTTAGCAAAAAACACCTCTGTTTTTTTTAAAAAATTTGGATGTGTCCACGTTGCGCTTTGGGGCATTTCCTGTCGCGGGCGCTAAGCCTACCCACACAAGTGAGGTATTATTTTTATCGGGAGACGTGGGGGAACGCTGGGTGGAAGGAAATTTGTGGCTCCTCTCAGATTCCAGAACTTTCTGCAAACAGAAATGTGAGGAACATGTGTTTTTTTAGCCACATTTTAAGGTTTGCAAAGGATTCTAGGTAATAGAACCTGGTCCTAGCCACACAAGTCACCCCATCTTGGATTCCCCTAGGTCTCTAGTTTTCAGATATGCACAGGTTTGGTAGGTTTCCCTAGGTGGCGGCTGAGCTACAGGCCAAAATCTACAGGTAGGCACTTTGCAAAAAACACCTCTGTTTTTTTTCAAAAATTTGGATGTGTCCACGTTGCGCTTTGGGGCATTTCCTGTCGCGGGCGCTAAGCCTACCCACACAAGTGAGGTATTATTTTTATCGGGAGACGTGGGGGAACGCTGGGTGGAAGGAAATTTGTGGCTCCTCTCAGATTCCAGAACTTTCTGCCACAGAAATGTGAGGAACATGTGTTTTTTTAGCCACATTTTAAGGTTTGCAAAGGATTCTAGGTAATAGAACCTGGTCCTAGCCACACAAGTCACCCCATCTTGGATTCCCCTAGGTCTCTAGTTTTCAGATATGCACAGGTTTGGTAGGTTTCCCTAGGTGGCGGCTGAGCTACAGGCCAAAATCTACAGGTAGGCACTTTGCAAAAAACACCTCTGTTTTTTTTCAAAAATTTGGATGTGTCCACGTTGCGCTTTGGGCCTTTTCTATCGTGGGCGCTAGGCCTACCCACACAAGTGAGGTATCATTTTTATCGGGAGACATGGGGGAACGCTGGGTGGAAGGAAATTTGTGGCTCCTCTCAGATTCCAGAACTTTCTGCCACAGAAATATGAGGAACACGTGTTTTATTAGCCAAATTTTGAGGTTTGCAAAGGATTCTGGGTAACAGAACCTGGTCTGAGCCACACAAGTCACCCCATCTTGGATTCCCCTAGGTCTCTAGTTTTTAGAAATGCACAGGTTTGGTAGGTTTCCCTAGGTGGCGGCTGCGCTACAGGCCAAAATCTACAGGTAGGCACTTTGCAAAAAACACCTCTGTTTTTTTTCAAAAATTTTGATGTGTCCACGTTGCGCTTTGGGGCGTTTCCTGTCGCGGGCGCTAGGCCTACCCACACAAGTGAGGTATTATTTTTATAGGGAGACGTGGGGGAACGCTGGGTGGAAGGAAATTTGTGGCTCCTCTCAGATTCCAGAACTTTCTGCCACAGAAATGTGAGAAACATGTGTTTTTTTAGCCAAATTTTGAGGTTTGCAAAGGATTCTGGGTAACAGAACCTAGTCCGAGCCACACAAGTCACACCATCTTGGATTCCCCTAGGTCTCTAGCTTTCAGAAATGCACAGGTTTGGTAGGTTTCCCTAGGTGGCGGCTGAGCTACAAGCCAAAATCTACAGGTAGGCACTTTGCAAAAAACACCTCTGTTTTCCTTCACAAATTTGGATGTGTCCACGTTGCGCTTTGGGGCGTTTTCTGTCACGGGCACCAGGCCTACCCACACAAGTGAGGTATCATTTTTACCAGAAGATTCGGGGAACGCTGGGTGGAAGGAAATTTGTGGCTACTCTCAGATTCCAGATCTTTCTGCCACAGAAATGTGAGGAACATGTGTTTTTTTAGCCAAATTTTTAGGTTTGCAAAGGATTCTGGGTAACAGAACCTGGTCCGAGCCACACAAGTCACCCCATCTTGGATTCCCCTAGATCTCTAGTTTGCAGAAATGCACAGGTTTGGTAGGTTTCCATAGGTGCCGGCTGAGCTTCAGGCCAAAATATACAGGTAGGCACTTTGCAAAAAACACCTCAGTTTTCTTTACAAAATTTGGATTTGTCCATGTTGAGCTTTGGGGCATTTCCTGTTGTGGGCGCTAGAACTACCCACACAAGTGAGGTATCATTTTTATCGGGAGATGTGGGGGAACGCTGGGTGGAAGGAAATTTGTGGCTCCTCTCAGATTCCAGAACTTTCTGCCACAGAAATGTGAGGAACATGTGTTTTTTTAGCCAAATTTTGAGGTTTCCAAAGGATTCTGGGTAACAGAACCTGGTCCGAGCCACACAAGTCACCCCATCTTGGATTCCCCTAGGTCTCTCGTTTTCAGAAATGCACAGGTTTGGTAGGTTTCCCTAGGTGGCGGCTGAGCTACAAGCCAAAATCTACAGGTAGGCACTTTGCAAAAAACACCTCTGTTTTCTTTCAAAAAATTGGATGTGTCCACGTTGCACTTTGGGGCGTTTCCTGTCGCGGGCGCTAGGCCTACCCACACAAGTGAGGCATCATTTTTATCGGGAGACGTGGGGGAACGCTGGGTGGAAGGAAATTTGTGGCTCCTCTCAGATTCCAGAACTTTCTGCCACAGGAATGTGAGGAACATGTGTTTTTTTAGCCAAATTTTGAGGTTTGAAAAGGATTCTGGGTAACAACCTGGTCCGAGCCACACAAGTCACCCAATCTTGGATTCCCCTAGGTCTCTAGTTTTCAGAAATGCACAGGTTTGGTAGGTTTTCCTAGGTGGCGGCTGAGCTACAGGCCAAAATCTACAGGTAGGCACTTTGCAAAAAACACCTCTGTTTTCTTTTAAAAATTTGGATGTGTCCACGTTGCGCTTTGGGCCTTTTCTATCGCGGGCGCTACGCCTACCCACACAAGTGAGGTATCATTTTTATCGGGAGACGTGGGGAAACGCTGGGTGGAAGGAAATTTGTGGCTCCTCTCTGATTCCAGAACTTTCTGCCACAGAAATGTGAGGAACATGTGTTTTATTAGCCAAATTTTGAGGTTTGCAAAGGATTCTGGGTAACAGAACCTGGTCCGAGCCACACAAGTCACCCCATCTTGGATTCCCCTAGGTCTCTAGTTTTTAGAAATGCACAGGTTTGGTAGGTTTCCCTAGGTGGCGGCTGAGCTAGAGGCCAAAATCTACAGGTAGGCACTTTGCAAAAAACACCTCTGTTTTTTTTCAAAAATGTGGATGTGTCCACGTTGCGCTTTGGGGCGTTTCCTGTCGCGGGCGCTAGGCCTACCCACACAAGTGAGGTATTATTTTTATCGGGAGACGCGGGGGAACGCTGGGTGGAATGAAATTTGTGGCTCCTCTCAGATTCCAGAACTTTCTGTCACAGAAATGTGAGAAACATGTGTTTTTTTAGCCAAATTTTGAGGTTTGCAAAGGATTCTGGGTAACAGAACCTGGTCCGAGCCACACAAGTCACACCATCTTGGATTCCCCTAGGTCTCTAGTTTTCAGAAATACTCAGGTTTGGTAGGTTTCCCTAGGTGGCGGCTGAGCTACAAGCCAAAATCTACAGGTAGGCACTTTGCAAAAAACACCTTTGTTTTCTTTTAAAAATTTGGATGTGTCCACGTTACGCTTTGGGCCTTTTCTATCGTAGGCGCTAGGCCTACCCACACAAGTGAGGTATCATTTTTATCGGGAGACGTGGGGAAACGCTGGGTGGAAGGAAATTTGTGGCTCCTCTCAGATTCCAGAACTTTCTGCCACAGAAATGTGAGGAACATGTGTTTTATTAGCCAAATTTTGAGGTTTGCAAAGGATTCTGGGTAACAGAACCTGGTCCGAGCCACACAAGTCACCGCATCTTGGATTCCCCTAGGTCTCTAGTTTTCAGACATGCACAGGTTTGGTAGGTTTCCCTAGGTGGCGGCTGAGCTAGAGGCCAAAATCTACAGGTAGGCACTTTGCAAAAAACACCTCTGTTTTCTTTCAAAAATTTGGATGTGTCCACGTTGCGCTTTGGGGCGGTTCCTGTCGCAGGCGCTAGGCCTACCCACACAAGTGAGGTATCATTTTTATCGGGAGACGTGGGGGAACGTTGGGTGGAAGGAAATTTGTGGCTCCTCTCAGATTCCAGAACTTTCTGCCACAGAAATGTGAGAAACATGTGTTTTTTTAGCCAAATTTTGAGGTTTGCAAAGGATTCTGGGTAACAGAACCTGGTCCGAGCCACACAAGTCACACCATCTTGGATTTCCCTAGTTCTCTAGTTTTCAGAAATGCACAGGTCTGATAGGTTTCCCTAGGTGGCGGCTGAGCTACAAGCCAAAATCTACAGGTAGGCACTTTGCAAAAAATACCTCTGTTTTCTTTAAAAAAAATGGATGTGTCCACGTTGCGCTTTGGGGCGTTTCCTGTCGCGGGCGCTAGGCCTACCCACACAAGTGAGGTATCATTTTTATCAGGAGATTTGGGGGAACGCTGGGTGGAAGGAAATTTGTGGCTACTCTCTGATTCCAGAACTTTCTGCCACAGAAATGTGAGGAACATGTGTTTTTTTAGCCAAATTTTGAGGTTTGCAAAGGATTCTGGGTAACAGAACCTGGTCCGAGCCACACAAGTCACCCCATCTTGGATTCCCCTAGATCTCTAGTTTGCAGAAATGCACAGGTTTGGTAGGTTTCCCTAGGTGCCGGCTGAGCTACAGGCCAAAATATACAGGTAGGCACTTTGCAAAAAACACCTCAGTTTTCTTTAAAAAATTTGGATTTGTCCAAGTTGCGCTTTGGGGCGTTTCCTGTTGTGGGCGCTAGAACTACCCACACAAGTGAGGTATCATTTTTATCGGGAGACGTGGGGGAACGCTGGGTGGAAGGAAATGTGTGGCTCCTCTCAGATTCCAGAACTTTCTCCCACAGAAATGTGAGGAACATGTGTTTTTTTTGCCAAATTTTGAGGTTTCCAAAGGATTCTGGGTAACAGAACCTGGTCCGAGCCACACAAGTCACCCCATCTTGGATTCCCCTAGGTCTCTAGTTTTCAGAAATGCACAGGTTTGGTTGGTTTCCCTAGGTGGCGGCTGAGCTACAAGCCAAAATCTACAGGTAGGCACTTTGCAAAAAACACCTCTGTTTTCTTTCAAAAAATTGGATGTGTCCACGTTGCACTTTGGGGCGTTTCCTGTCGCGGGCGCTAGGCCTACACACACAAGTGAGGAATCATTTTTATCGGGAGACGTGGGGGAACGCTGGGTGGAAGGAAATTTGTGGCTCCTCTCAGATTCCAGAACTTTCTGCCACAGGAATGTGAGGAACATGTGTTTTTTTAGCCAAATTTTGAGGTTTGCAAAGGATTCTGGGTAATAGAACCTGGTCCTAGCCACACAAGTCACCCCATCTTGGATTCCCCTAGGTCTCTAGTTTTCAGAAATGCACAGGTTTGGTAGGTTTCCCTAGGTGGCGGCTGAGCTAGAGGCCAAAATCTACAGGTAGGCACTTTGCAAAAAACACCTCTGTTTTTTTTCAAAAATGTGGATGTGTCCACGTTGCGCTTTGGGGCGTTTCCTGTCGCGGGCGCTAGGCCTACCCACACAAGTGAGGTATTATTTTTATAGGGAGACGTGGGGGAACGCTGGGTGGAAGGAAATTTGTGGCTCCTCTCAGATTCCAGAACTTTCTGCCACAGAAATATGAGGAACATGTGTTTTTTTAGCCAAATTTTGAGGTTTGCAAAGGATTCTGGGTAATAGAACCTGGTCCTAGCCACACAAGTCACCCCATCTTGGATTCCCCTAGGTCTCTAGTTTTCAGACATGCACAGGTTTGGTAGGTTTCCCTAGGTGGCGGCTGAGCTAGAGGCCAAAATCTACAGGTAGGCACTTTGCAAAAAACACCTCTGTTTTCTTTCAAAAATTTGGATGTGTCCATGTTGCGCTTTGGGGCGGTTCCTGTCGCGGGCGCTAGGCCTACCCACACAAGTGAGGTATCATTTTTATCGGGAGACGTGGGGGAACGTTGGGTGGAAGGAAATTTGTGGCTCCTCTCAGATTCCAGAACTTTCTGCCACAGAAATGTGAGAAACATGTGTTTTTTTAGCCAAATTTTGAGGTTTGCAAAGGATTCTGGGTAACAGAACCTGGTCCGAGCCACACAAGTCACACCATCTTGGATTCCCCTATGTCTCTAGTTTTCAGAAATGCACAGGTTTGGTAGGTTTCCCTAGGTGGCGGCTGAGCTACAAGCCAAAATCTACAGGTAGGCACTTTGCAAAAAACACCTCTGTTTTCTTTAAAAAAAAATGGATGTGTCCACGTTGCGCTTTGGGGCGTTTCCTGTCGCGGGCGCTAGGCCTACCCACACAAGTGAGGTATCATTTTTATCAGAAGATTCGGGGAACGCTGGGTGGAAGGAAATTTGTGGCTACTCTCAGATTCCAGATCTTTCTGCCATAGAAATGTGAGGAACATGTGTTTTTTTAGCCAAATTTTGAGGTTTGCAAAGGATTCTGGGTAACAGAACCTGGTCCGAGCCACACAAGTCACCCCATCTTGGATTCCATTAGATCTCTAGTTTGCAGAAATGCACAGGTTTGGTAGGTTTCCCTAGGTGCCGGCTGAGCTACAGGCCAAAATATACAGGTAGGCACTTTGCAAAAAACACCTCAGTTTTCTTTAAAAAATTTGGATTTGTCCATGTTGAGCTTTGGGGCGTTTCCTGTTGTGGGCGCTAGAACTACCCACACAAGTGAGGTATCATTTTTATTGGGAGACGTGGGGGAACGCTGGGAGGAAGGAAATTTGTGGCTCCTCTCAGATTCCAGAACTTTCTGCCACAGAAATGTGAGGAACATGTGTTTTTTTTGCCAAATTTTGAGGATTCCAAAGGATTCTGGGTAACAGAACCTGGTCCGAGCCACACAAGTCACCCCATCTTGGATTCCCCTAGGTCTCTAGTTTTCAGAAATGCACAGGTTTGGTAGGTTTCCCTAGGTGGCGGCTGAGCTACAAGCCAAAATCTACAGGTAGGCACTTTGCAAAAAACACCTCTGTTTTCTTTCAAAAAATTGGATGTGTCCACGTTGTACTTTGGGGCGTTTCCTGTCGCGGGCGCTAGCCCTACCCACACAAGTGAGGAATCATTTTTATCGGGAGACGTGGGGGAACGCTGGGTGGAAGGAAATTTGTGGCTCCTCTCAGATTCCAGAACTTTCTGCCACAGGAATGTGAGGAACATGTGTTTTTTTAGCCAAATTTTGAGGTTTGCAAAGGATTCTGGGTAACAACCTGGTCCGAGCCACACAAGTCACCCCATCTTGGATTCCCCTAGGTCTCTAGTTTTCAGAAATGCACAGGTTTGGTAGGTTTCCCTAGGTGGCGGCTGAGCTACAGGCCAAAATCTACAGGTAGGCACTTTGCAAAAAACACCTCTGTTTTTTTTTGAAAAATTTGGATGTGTCCACGTTGCGCTTTGGGGCATTTCCTGTCGTGGGCGCTAAGCCTACCCACACAAGTGAGGTATTATTTTTATCGGGAGACGTGGGGGAACGCTGGGTGGAAGGAAATTTGTGGCTCCTCTCAGATTCCAGAACTTTCTGCCACAGAAATGTGAGGAACATGTGTTTTTTTAGCAAAATTTTAAGGTTTGCAAAGGATTCTAGGTAATAGAACCTGGTCCTAGCCACACAAGTCACCCCATCTTGGATTCCCCTAGGTCTCTAGTTTTCAGATATGCACAGGTTTGGTAGGTTTCCCTAGGTGGCGGCTGAGCTACAGGCCAAAATATACAGGTAGGCACTTTGCAAAAAACACCTCAGTTTTTTTTCAAAAATGTGGATGTGTCCACGTTGCGCTTTGGGGCGTTTCCTGTCGCGGGCGCTAGGCCTACCCACACAAGTGAGGTATTATTTTTATCGGGAGACGTGGGGGAATGCTGGGTGGAAGGAAATTTGTGGCTCCTCTCAGATTCCAGAACTTTCTGCCACAGAAATGTGAGAAACATGTGTTTTTTTTGCCAAATTTTGAGGTTTCCAAAGGATTCTGGGTAACAGAACCTGGTCCGAGCCACACAAGTCACACCATCTTGGATTCCCCTAGGTCTCTAGTTTTCAGAAATGCACAGGTTTGGTAGGTTTCCCTAGGTGGCGGCTGAGCTACAAGCCAAAATCTACAGGTAGGCACTTTGCAAAAAACACCTCTGTTTTCTTTAAAAAAAATGGATGTGTCCACGTTGCGCTTTGGGGCGTTTCCTGTCGCGGGCGCTAGGCCTACCCACACAAGTGAGGTATCATTTTTATCAGGAGATTTGGGGGAACGCTGGGTGGAAGGAAATTTGTGGCTACTCTCATATTCCAGAACTTTCTGCCACAGAAATTTGAGGAACATGTGTTTTTTTAGCCAAATTTTGAGGTTTGCAAAGGATTCTGGGTAACAGAACCTGGTCCGAGCCACACAAGTCACCCCATCTTGGATTCCCCTAGGTCTCTAGTTTTCAGAAATGCACAGGTTTGGTAGGTTTCCCTAGGTGGCGGCTGAGCTACAGGCCAAAATCTACAGGTAGGCACTTTGCAAAAAACACCTTTGTTTTCTTTAAAAAATTTGGATGTGTCCACGTTGCGCTTTGGGCCTTTTCTATCGTGGGCGCTAGGCCTACCCACACAAGTGAGGTATCATTTTTATCGGGAGACGTGGGGAAACGCTGGGTGGAAGGAAATTTGTGGCTCCTCTCAGATTCCAGAACTTTCTGCCACAGAAATGTGAGGAACATGTGTTTTATTAGCCAAATTTTGAGGTTTGCAAAGGATTCTGGGTAACAGAACCTGGTCCGAGCCACACAAGTCACCCCATCTTGGATTCCCCTAGGTCTCTAGTTTTCAGACATGCACAGGTTTGGTAGGTTTCCCTAGGTGGCGGCTGAGCTAGAGGCCAAAATCTACAGGTAGGCACTTTGCAAAAAACACCTCTGTTTTCTTTCAAAAATTTGGATGTGTCCACGTTGCGCTTTGGGGCGGTTCCTGTCGCAGGCGCTAGGCCTACCCACACAAGTGAGGTATCATTTTTATCGGGAGACGTGGGGGAACGTTGGGTGGAAGGAAATTTGTGGCTCCTCTCAGATTCCAGAACTTTCTGCCACAGAAATGTGAGAAACATGTGTTTTTTTAGCCAAATTTTGAGGTTTGCAAAGGATTCTGGGTAACAGAACCTGGTCCGAGCCACACAAGTCACACCATCTTGGATTTCCCTAGTTCTCTACTTTTCAGAAATGCACAGGTCTGATAGGTTTCCCTAGGTGGCGGCTGAGCTACAAGCCAAAATCTACAGGTAGGCACTTTGCAAAAAATACCTCTGTTTTCTTTAAAAAAAATGGATGTGTCCACGTTGCGCTTTGGGGCGTTTCCTGTCGCGGGCGCTAGGCCTACCCACACAAGTGAGGTATCATTTTTATCAGGAGATTTGGGGGAACGCTGGGTGGAAGGAAATTTGTGGCTACTCTCAGATTCCAGAACTTTCTGCCACAGAAATGTGAGGAACATGTGTTTTTTTAGCCAAATTTTGAGGTTTGCAAAGGATTCTGGGTAACAGAACCTGGTCCGAGCCACACAAGTCACCCCATCTTGGATTCCCCTAGATCTCTAGTTTGCAGAAATGCACAGGTTTGGTAGGTTTCCCTAGGTGCCGGCTGAGCTACAGGCCAAAATATACAGGTAGGCACTTTGCAAAAAACACCTCAGTTTTCTTTAAAAAATTTTGATTTGTCCATGTTGCGCTTTGGGGCGTTTCCTGTTGTGGGCGCTAGAACTACCCACACAAGTGAGGTATCATTTTTATCGGGAGACGTGGGGGAACGCTGGGTGGAAGGAAATGTGTGGCTCCTCTCAGATTCCAGAACTTTCTCCCACAGAAATGTGAGGAACATGTGTTTTTTTTGCCAAATTTTGAGGTTTCCAAAGGATTCTGGGTAACAGAACCTGGTCCGAGCCACACAAGTCACCCCATCTTGGATTCCCCTAGGTCTCTAGTTTTCAGAAATGCACAGGTTTGGTTGGTTTCCCTAGGTGGCGGCTGAGCTACAAGCCAAAATCTACAGGTAGGCACTTTGCAAAAAACACCTCTGTTTTCTTTCAAAAAATTGGATGTGTCCACGTTGCACTTTGGGGCGTTTCCTGTCGCGGGCGCTAGGCCTACACACACAAGTGAGGAATCATTTTTATCGGGAGACGTGGGGGAACGCTGGGTGGAAGGAAATTTGTGGCTCCTCTCAGATTCCAGAACTTTCTGCCACAGGAATGTGAGGAACATGTGTTTTTTTAGCCAAATTTTGAGGTTTGCAAAGGATTCTGGGTAATAGAACCTGGTCCTAGCCACACAAGTCACCCCATCTTGGATTCCCCTAGGTCTCTAGTTTTCAGAAATGCACAGGTTTGGTAGGTTTCCCTAGGTGGCGGCTGAGCTAGAGGCCAAAATCTACAGGTAGGCACTTTGCAAAAAACACCTCTGTTTTTTTTCAAAAATGTGGATGTGTCCACGTTGCGCTTTGGGGCGTTTCCTGTCGCGGGCGCTAGGCCTACCCACACAAGTGAGGTATTATTTTTATAGGGAGACGTGGGGGAACGCTGGGTGGAAGGAAATTTGTGGCTCCTCTCAGATTCCAGAACTTTCTGCCACAGAAATATGAGGAACATGTGTTTTTTTAGCCAAATTTTGAGGTTTGCAAAGGATTCTGGGTAATAGAACCTGGTCCTAGCCACACAAGTCACCCCATCTTGGATTCCCCTAGGTCTCTAGTTTTCAGACATGCACAGGTTTGGTAGGTTTCCCTAGGTGGCGGCTGAGCTAGAGGCCAAAATCTACAGGTAGGCACTTTGCAAAAAACACCTCTGTTTTCTTTCAAAAATTTGGATGTGTCCATGTTGCGCTTTGGGGCGGTTCCTGTCGCGGGCGCTAGGCCTACCCACACAAGTGAGGTATCATTTTTATCAGAAGATTCGGGGAACGCTGGGTGGAAGGAAATTTGTGGCTACTCTCAGATTCCAGATCTTTCTGCCATAGAAATGTGAGGAACATGTGTTTTTTTAGCCAAATTTTGAGGTTTGCAAAGGATTCTGGGTAACAGAACCTGGTCCAAGCCACACAAGTCACCCCATCTTGGATTCCCCTAGATCTCTAGTTTGCAGAAATGCACAGGTTTGGTAGGTTTCCCTAGGTGCCGGCTGAGCTACAGGCCAAAATATACAGGTAGGCACTTTGCAAAAAACACCTCAGTTTTCTTTAAAAAATTTGGATTTGTCCATGTTGAGCTTTGGGGCGTTTCCTGTTGTGGGCGCTAGAACTACCCACACAAGTGAGGTATCATTTTTATCGGGAGACGTGGGGGAACGCTGGGAGGAAGGAAATTTGTGGCTCCTCTCAGATTCCAGAACTTTCTGCCACAGAAATGTGAGGAACATGTGTTTTTTTTGCCAAATTTTGAGGATTCCAAAGGATTCTGGGTAACAGAACCTGGTCCGAGCCACACAAGTCACCCCATCTTGGATTCCCCTAGGTCTCTAGTTTTCAGAAATGCACAGGTTTGGTAGGTTTCCCTAGGTGGCGGCTGAGCTACAAGCCAAAATCTACAGGTAGGCACTTTGCAAAAAACACCTCTGTTTTCTTTAAAAAAATTGGATGTGTCCACGTTGTACTTTGGGGCGTTTCCTGTCGCGGGCGCTAGGCCTACCCACACAAGTGAGGAATCATTTTTATCGGGAGACGTGGGGGAACGCTGGGTGGAAGGAAATTTGTGGCTCCTCTCAGATTCCAGAACTTTCTGCCACAGGAATGTGAGGAACATGTGTTTTTTTAGCCAAATTTTGAGGTTTGCAAAGGATTCTGGGTAATAACCTGGTCCGAGCCACACAAGTCACCCCATCTTGGATTCCCCTAGGTCTCTAGTTTTCAGAAATGCACAGGTTTGGTAGGTTTCCCTAGGTGGCGGCTGAGCTGCAAGCCAAAATCTACAGGTAGGCACTTTGCAAAAAACACCTCTGTTTTCTTTAAAAAAAATGGATGTGTCCACGTTGCGCTTTGGGGCGTTTCCTGTCGCGGGCGCTAGGCCTACCCACACAAGTGAGGTATTATTTTTATCGGGAGACGTGGGGGAACGCTGGGTGGAAGGAAATTCGTGGCTCCTCTCAGATTCCAGAACTTTCTGCCACAGAAATATGAGGAACATGTGTTTTTTTAGCCAAATTTTGAGGTTTGCAAAGGATTCTGGGTAATAGAACCTGGTCCTAGCCACACAAGTCACCCCATCTTAGATTCCCCTAGGTCTCTAGTTTTCAGACATGCACAGGTTTGGTAGGTTTCCCTAGGTGGCGGCTGAGCTACAGGCCAAAATCTACAGGTAGGCACTTTGCAAAAAACACCTCTGTTTTTTTTCAAAAATTTGGATGTGTCCACGTTGCGCTTTGGGGCATTTCCTGTCGTGGGCGCTAAGCCTACCCACACAAGTGAGGTATTATTTTTATCGGGAGACGTGGGGGAACGCTGGGTGGAAGGAAATTTGTGGCTCCTCTCAGATTCCAGAACTTTCTGCCACAGAAATGTGAGGAACATGTGTTTTTTTAGCCACATTTTAAGGTTTGCAAAGGATTCTAGGTAATAGAACCTGGTCCTAGCCACACAAGTCACCCCATCTTGGATTCCCCTAGGTCTCTAGTTTTCAGATATGCACAGGTTTGGTAGGTTTCCCTAGGTGGCGGCTGAGCTACAGGCCAAAATATACAGGTAGGCACTTTGCAAAAAACACCTCAGTTTTTTTTCAAAAATGTGGATGTGTCCACGTTGCGCTTTGGGGCGTTTCCTGTCGCGGGCGCTAGGCCTACCCACACAAGTGAGGTATCATTTTTATCGGGAGACGTGGGGGAACGCTGGGTGGAAGGAAATTTGTGGCTCCTCTCAGATTCCAGAACTTTCTGCCACAGAAATGTGAGAAACATGTGTTTTTTTTGCCAAATTTTGAGGTTTCCAAAGGATTCTGGGTAACAGAACCTGGTCCGAGCCACACAAGTCACACCATCTTGGATTCCCCTAGGTCTCTAGTTTTCAGAAATGCACAGGTTTGGTAGGTTTCCCTAGGTGGCGGCTGAGCTACAAGCCAAAATCTACAGGTAGGCACTTTGCAAAAAACACCTCTGTTCTCTTTAAAAAAAATGGATGTGTCCACGTTGCGCTTTGGGGCGTTTCCTGTCGCGGGCGCTAGGCCTACCCACACAAGTGAGGTATCATTTTTATCAGGAGATTTGGGGGAACGCTGGGTGGAAGGAAATTTGTGGCTACTCTCAGATTCCAGAACTTTCTGCCACAGAAATTTGAGGAACATGTGTTTTTTTAGCCAAATTTTGAGGTTTGCAAAGGATTCTGGGTAACAGAACCTGGTCCGAGCCACACAAGTCACCCCATCTTGGATTCCCCTAGGTCTCTAGTTTTCAGAAATGCACAGGTTTGGTAGGTTTCCCTAGGTGGCGGCTGAGCTACAGGCCAAAATCTACAGGTAGGCACTTTGCAAAAAACACCTTTGTTTTCTTTAAAAAATTTGGATGTGTCCACGTTGCGCTTTGGGCCTTTTCTATCGTGGGCGCTAGGCCTACCCACACAAGTGAGGTATCATTTTTATCGGGAGACGTGGGGAAACGCTGGGTGGAAGGAAATTTGTGGCTCCTCTCAGATTCCAGAACTTTCTGCCACAGAAATGTGAGGAACATGTGTTTTATTAGCCAAATTTTGAGGTTTGCAAAGGATTCTGGGTAACAGAACCTGGTCCGAGCCACACAAGTCACCCCATCTTGGATTCCCCTAGGTCTCTAGTTTTCAGACATGCACAGGTTTGGTAGGTTTCCCTAGGTGGCGGCTGAGCTAGAGGCCAAAATCTACAGGTAGGCACTTTGCAAAAAACACCTCTGTTTTCTTTCAAAAATTTGGATGTGTCCACGTTGCGCTTTGGGGCGGTTCCTGTCGCAGGCGCTAGGCCTACCCACACAAGTGAGGTATCATTTTTATCGGGAGACGTGGGGGAACGTTGGGTGGAAGGAAATTTGTGGCTCCTCTCAGATTCCAGAACTTTCTGCCACAGAAATGTGAGAAACATGTGTTTTTTTAGCCAAATTTTGAGGTTTGCAAAGGATTCTGAGTAACAGAACCTGGTCCGAGCCACACAAGTCACACCATCTTGGATTTCCCTAGTTCTCTAGTTTTCAGAAATGCACAGGTCTGATAGGTTTCCCTAGGTGGCGGCTGAGCTACAAGCCAAAATCTACAGGTAGGCACTTTGCAAAAAATACCTCTGTTTTCTTTAAAAAAAATGGATGTGTCCACGTTGCGCTTTGGGGCGTTTCCTGTCGCGGGCGCTAGGCCTACCCACACAAGTGAGGTATTATTTTTATCGGGAGACGTGGGGGAACGCTGGGTGGAATGAAATTTGTGGCTCCTCTCAGATTCCAGAACTTTCTGTCACAGAAATGTGAGAAACATGTGTTTTTTTAGCCAAATTTTGAGGTTTGCAAAGGATTCTGGGTAACAGAACCTGGTCCGAGCCACACAAGTCACACCATCTTGGATTCCCCTAGGTCTCTAGTTTTCAGAAATACACAGGTTTGGTAGGTTTCCCTAGGTGGCGGCTGAGCTACAGGCCAAAATATACAGGTAGGCACTTTGCAAAAAAAACCTCAGTTTTTTTTCAAAAATGTGGATGTGTCCACGTTGCGCTTTGGGGCGTTTCCTGTCGCGGGCGCTAGGCCTACCCACACAAGTGAGGTATTATTTTTATCGGGAGACGTGGGGGAACGCTGGGTGGAAGGAAATTTGTGGCTCCTCTCAGATTCCAGAACTTTCTGCCACAGAAATGTGAGAAACATGTGTTTTTTTTGCCAAATTTTGAGGTTTCCAAAGGATTCTGGGTAACAGAACCTGGTCCGAGCCACACAAGTCACACCATCTTGGATTCCCCTAGGTCTCTAGTTTTCAGAAATGCACAGGTTTGGTAGGTTTCCCTAGGTGGCGGCTGAGCTACAAGCCAAAATCTACAGGTAGGCACTTTGCAAAAAACACCTCTGTTTTCTTTAAAAAAAATGGATGTGTCCACGTTGCGCTTTGGGGCGTTTCCTGTCGCGGGCGCTAGGCCTACCCACACAAGTGAGGTATCATTTTTATCAGGAGATTTGGGGGAACGCTGGGTGGAAGGAAATTTGTGGCTACTCTCAGATTCCAGAACTTTCTGCCACAGAAATTTGAGGAACATGTGTTTTTTTAGCCAAATTTTGAGGTTTGCAAAGGATTCTGGGTAACAGAACCTGGTCCGAGCCACACAAGTCACCCCATCTTGGATTCCCCTAGTTCTCTAGTTTTCAGAAATGCACAGGTTTGGTAGGTTTCCCTAGGTGGCGGCTGAGCTACAGGCCAAAATCTACAGGTAGGCACTTTGCAAAAAACACCTTTGTTTTCTTTAAAAAATTTGGATGTGTCCACGTTGCGCTTTGGGCCTTTTCTATTGTGGGCGCTAGGCCTACCCACACAAGTGAGGTATCATTTTTATCGGGAGACGTGGGGAAACGCTGGGTGGAAGGAAATTTGTGGCTCCTCTCAGATTCCAGAACTTTCTGCCACAGAAATGTGAGGAACATGTGTTTTATTAGCCAAATTTTGAGGTTTGCAAAGGATTCTGGGTAACAGAACCTGGTCCGAGCCACACAAGTCACCCCATCTTGGATTCCCCTAGGTCTCTAGTTTTCAGACATGCACAGGTTTGGTAGGTTTCCCTAGGTGGCGGCTGAGCTAGAGGCCAAAATCTACAGGTAGGCACTTTGCAAAAAACACCTCTGTTTTCTTTCAAAAATTTGGATGTGTCCACGTTGCGCTTTGGGGCGGTTCCTGTCGCAGGCGCTAGGCCTACCCACACAAGTGAGGTATCATTTTTATCGGGAGACGTGGGGGAACGTTGGGTGGAAGGAAATTTGTGGCTCCTCTCAGATTCCAGAACTTTCTGCCACAGAAATGTGAGAAACATGTGTTTTTTTTAGCCAAATTTTGAGGTTTGCAAAGGATTCTGGGTAACAGAACCTGGTCCGAGCCACACAAGTCACACCATCTTGGATTTCCCTAGTTCTCTAGTTTTCAGAAATGCACAGGTCTGATAGGTTTCCCTAGGTGGCGGCTGAGCTACAAGCCAAAATCTACAGGTAGGCACTTTGCAAAAAATACCTCTGTTTTCTTTAAAAAAAATGGATGTGTCCACGTTGCGCTTTGGGGCGTTTCCTGTCGCGGGCGCTAGGCCTACCCACACAAGTGAGGTATCATTTTTATCAGGAGATTTGGGGGAACGCTGGGTGGAAGGAAATTTGTGGCTACTCTCAGATTCCAGAACTTTCTGCCACAGAAATGTGAGGAACATGTGTTTTTTTAGCCAAATTTTGAGGTTTGCAAAGGATTCTGGGTAACAGAACCTGGTCCGAGCCACACAAGTCACCCCATCTTGGATTCCCCTAGATCTCTAGTTTGCAGAAATGCACAGGTTTGGTAGGTTTCCCTAGGTGCCGGCTGAGCTACAGGCCAAAATATACAGGTAGGCACTTTGCAAAAAACACCTCAGTTTTCTTTAAAAAATTTTGATTTGTCCATGTTGCGCTTTGGGGCGTTTCCTGTTGTGGGCGCTAGAACTACCCACACAAGTGAGGTATCATTTTTATCGGGAGACGTGGGGGAACGCTGGGTGGAAGGAAATGTGTGGCTCCTCTCAGATTCCAGAACTTTCTCCCACAGAAATGTGAGGAACATGTGTTTTTTTTGCCAAATTTTGAGGTTTCCAAAGGATTCTGGGTAACAGAACCTGGTCCGAGCCACACAAGTCACCCCATCTTGGATTCCCCTAGGTCTCTAGTTTTCAGAAATGCACAGGTTTGGTTGGTTTCCCTAGGTGGCGGCTGAGCTACAAGCCAAAATCTACAGGTAGGCACTTTGCAAAAAACACCTCTGTTTTCTTTAAAAAAATTGGATGTGTCCACGTTGCACTTTGGGGCGTTTCCTGTCGCGGGCGCTAGGCCTACACACACAAGTGAGGAATCATTTTTATCGGGAGACGTGGGGGAACGCTGGGTGGAAGGAAATTTGTGGCTCCTCTCAGATTCCAGAACTTTCTGCCACAGGAATGTGAGGAACATGTGTTTTTTTAGCCAACTTTTGAGGTTTGCAAAGGATTCTGGGTAATAGAACCTGGTCCTAGCCACACAAGTCACCCCATCTTGGATTCCCCTAGGTCTCTAGTTTTCAGAAATGCACAGGTTTGGTAGGTTTCCCTAGGTGGCGGCTGAGCTAGAGGCCAAAATCTACAGGTAGGCACTTTGCAAAAAACACCTCTGTTTTTTTTCAAAAATGTGGATGTGTCCACGTTGCGCTTTGGGGCGTTTCCTGTCGCGGGCGCTAGGCCTACCCACACAAGTGAGGTATTATTTTTATAGGGAGACGTGGGGGAACGCTGGGTGGAAGGAAATTTGTGGCTCCTCTCAGATTCCAGAACTTTCTGCCACAGAAATATGAGGAACATGTGTTTTTTTAGCCAAATTTTGAGGTTTGCAAAGGATTCTGGGTAATAGAACCTGGTCCTAGCCACACAAGTCACCCCATCTTGGATTCCCCTAGGTCTCTAGTTTTCAGACATGCACAGGTTTGGTAGGTTTCCCTAGGTGGCGGCTGAGCTAGAGGCCAAAATCTACAGGTAGGCACTTTGCAAAAAACACCTCTGTTTTCTTTCAAAAATTTGGATGTGTCCATGTTGCGCTTTGGGGCGGTTCCTGTCGCGGGCGCTAGGCCTACCCACACAAGTGAGGTATCATTTTTATCGGGAGACGTGGGGGAACGTTGGGTGGAAGGAAATTTGTGGCTCCTCTCAGATTCCAGAACTTTCTGCCACAGAAATGTGAGAAACATGTGTTTTTTTAGCCAAATTTTGAGGTTTGCAAAGGATTCTGGGTAACAGAACCTGGTCCGAGCCACACAAGTCACACCATCTTGGATTCCCCTAGGTCTCTAGTTTTCAGAAATGCACAGGTTTGGTACGTTTCCCTAGGTGGCGGCTGAGCTACAAGCCAAAATCTACAGGTAGGCACTTTGCAAAAAACACCTCTGTTTTCTTAAAAAAAAAATGGATGTGTCCACGTTGTGCTTTGGGGCGTTTCCTGTCGCGGGCGCTAGGCCTACCCACACAAGTGAGGTATCATTTTTATCAGAAGATTCGGGGAACGCTGGGTGGAAGGAAATTTGTGGCTACTCTCAGATTCCAGATCTTTCTGCCATAGAAATGTGAGGAACATGTGTTTTTTTAGCCAAATTTTGAGGTTTGCAAAGGATTCTGGGTAACAGAACCTGGTCCGAGCCACACAAGTCACCCCATCTTGGATTCCCCTAGATCTCTAGTTTGCAGAAATGCACAGGTTTGGTAGGTTTCCCTAGGTGCCGGCTGAGCTACAGGCCAAAATATACAGGTAGGCACTTTGCAAAAAACACCTCAGTTTTCTTTAAAAAATTTGGATTTGTCCATGTTGAGCTTTGGGGCGTTTCCTGTTGTGGGCGCTAGAACTACCCACACAAGTGAGGTATCATTTTTATCGGGAGACGTGGGGGAACGCTGGGAGGAAGGAAATTTGTGGCTCCTCTCAGATTCCAGAACTTTCTGCCACAGAAATGTGAGGAACATGTGTTTTTTTTGCCAAATTTTGAGGATTCCAAAGGATTCTGGGTAACAGAACCTGGTCCGAGCCACACAAGTCACCCCATCTTGGATTCCCCTAGGTCTCTAGTTTTCAGAAATGCACAGGTTTGGTAGGTTTCCCTAGGTGGCGGCTGAGCTACAAGCCAAAATCTACAGGTAGGCACTTTGCAAAAAACACCTCTGTTTTCTTTAAAAAAATTGGATGTGTCCACGTTGTACTTTGGGGCGTTTCCTGTCGCGGGCGCTAGGCCTACCCACACAAGTGAGGAATCATTTTTATCGGGAGACGTGGGGGAACGCTGGGTGGAAGGAAATTTGTGGCTCCTCTCAGATTCCAGAACTTTCTGCCACAGGAATGTGAGGAACATGTGTTTTTTTAGCCACATTTTGAGGTTTGCAAAGGATTCTGGGTAATAGAACCTGGTCCTAGCCACACAAGTCACCCCATCTTGGATTCCCCTAGGTCTCTAGTTTTCAGAAATGCACAGGTTTGGTAGGTTTCCCTAGGTGGCGGCTGAGCTAGAGGCCAAAATCTACAGGTAGGCACTTTGCAAAAAACACCTCTGTTTTTTTTCAAAAATGTGGATGTGTCCACGTTGCGCTTTGGGGCGTTTCCTGTCGCGGGCGCTAGGCCTACCCACACAAGTGAGGTATTATTTTTATAGGGAGACGTGGGGGAACGCTGGGTGGAAGGAAATTTGTGGCTCCTCTCAGATTCCAGAACTTTCTGCCACAGAAATATGAGGAACATGTGTTTTTTTAGCCAAATTTTGAGGTTTGCAAAGGATTCTGGGTAATAGAACCTGGTCCTAGCCACACAAGTCACCCCATCTTGGATTCCCCTAGGTCTCTAGTTTTCAGACATGCACAGGTTTGGTAGGTTTCCCTAGGTGGCGGCTGAGCTAGAGGCCAAAATCTACAGGTAGGCACTTTGCAAAAAACACCTCTGTTTTCTTTCAAAAATTTGGATGTGTCCATGTTGCGCTTTGGGGCGGTTCCTGTCGCGGGCGCTAGGCCTACCCACACAAGTGAGGTATCATTTTTATCGGGAGACGTGGGGGAACGTTGGGTGGAAGGAAATTTGTGGCTCCTCTCAGATTCCAGAACTTTCTGCCACAGAAATGTGAGAAACATGTGTTTTTTTAGCCAAATTTTGAGGTTTGCAAAGGATTCTGGGTAACAGAACCTGGTCCGAGCCACACAAGTCACACCATCTTGGATTCCCCTAGGTCTCTAGTTTTCAGAAATGCACAGGTTTGGTACGTTTCCCTAGGTGGCGGCTGAGCTACAAGCCAAAATCTACAGGTAGGCACTTTGCAAAAAACACCTCTGTTTTCTTAAAAAAAAAATGGATGTGTCCACGTTGCGCTTTGGGGCGTTTCCTGTCGCGGGCGCTAGGCCTACCCACACAAGTGAGGTATCATTTTTATCAGAAGATTCGGGGAACGCTGGGTGGAAGGAAATTTGTGGCTACTCTCAGATTCCAGATCTTTCTGCCATAGAAATGTGAGGAACATGTGTTTTTTTAGCCAAATTTTGAGGTTTGCAAAGGATTCTGGGTAACAGAACCTGGTCCGAGCCACACAAGTCACCCCATCTTGGATTCCCCTAGATCTCTAGTTTGCAGAAATGCACAGGTTTGGTAGGTTTCCCTAGGTGCCGGCTGAGCTACAGGCCAAAATATACAGGTAGGCACTTTGCAAAAAACACCTCAGTTTTCTTTAAAAAATTTGGATTTGTCCATGTTGAGCTTTGGGGCGTTTCCTGTTGTGGGCGCTAGAACTACCCACACAAGTGAGGTATCATTTTTATCGGGAGACGTGGGGGAACGCTGGGAGGAAGGAAATTTGTGGCTCCTCTCAGATTCCAGAACTTTCTGCCACAGAAATGTGAGGAACATGTGTTTTTTTTGCCAAATTTTGAGGATTCCAAAGGATTCTGGGTAACAGAACCTGGTCCGAGCCACACAAGTCACCCCATCTTGGATTCCCCTAGGTCTCTAGTTTTCAGAAATGCACAGGTTTGGTAGGTTTCCCTAGGTGGCGGCTGAGCTACAAGCCAAAATCTACAGGTAGGCACTTTGCAAAAAACACCTCTGTTTTCTTTAAAAAAATTGGATGTGTCCACGTTGTACTTTGGGGCGTTTCCTGTCGCGGGCGCTAGGCCTACCCACACAAGTGAGGAATCATTTTTATCGGGAGACGTGGGGGAACGCTGGGTGGAAGGAAATTTGTGGCTCCTCTCAGATTCCAGAACTTTCTGCCACAGGAATGTGAGGAACATGTGTTTTTTTAGCCACATTTTGAGGTTTGCAAAGGATTCTGGGTAATAGAACCTGGTCCTAGCCACACAAGTCACCCCATCTTGGATTCCCCTAGGTCTCTAGTTTTCAGAAATGCACAGGTTTGGTAGGTTTCCCTAGGTGGCGGCTGAGCTAGAGGCCAAAATCTACAGGTAGGCACTTTGCAAAAAACACCTCTGTTTTTTTTCAAAAATGTGGATGTGTCCACGTTGCGCTTTGGGGCGTTTCCTGTCGCGGGCGCTAGGCCTACCCACACAAGTGAGGTATTATTTTTATAGGGAGACGTGGGGGAACGCTGGGTGGAAGGAAATTTGTGGCTCCTCTCAGATTCCAGAACTTTCTGCCACAGAAATATGAGGAACATGTGTTTTTTTAGCCAAATTTTGAGGTTTGCAAAGGATTCTGGGTAATAGAACCTGGTCCTAGCCACACAAGTCACCCCATCTTGGATTCCCCTAGGTCTCTAGTTTTCAGACATGCACAGGTTTGGTAGGTTTCCCTAGGTGGCGGCTGAGCTAGAGGCCAAAATCTACAGGTAGGCACTTTGCAAAAAACACCTCTGTTTTCTTTCAAAAATTTGGATGTGTCCATGTTGCGCTTTGGGGCGGTTCCTGTCGCGGGCGCTAGGCCTACCCACACAAGTGAGGTATCATTTTTATCGGGAGACGTGGGGGAACGTTGGGTGGAAGGAAATTTGTGGCTCCTCTCAGATTCCAGAACTTTCTGCCACAGAAATGTGAGAAACATGTGTTTTTTTAGCCAAATTTTGAGGTTTGCAAAGGATTCTGGGTAACAGAACCTGGTCCGAGCCACACAAGTCACACCATCTTGGATTCCCCTAGGTCTCTAGTTTTCAGAAATGCACAGGTTTGGTACGTTTCCCTAGGTGGCGGCTGAGCTACAAGCCAAAATCTACAGGTAGGCACTTTGCAAAAAACACCTCTGTTTTCTTAAAAAAAAAATGGATGTGTCCACGTTGCGCTTTGGGGCGTTTCCTGTCGCGGGCGCTAGGCCTACCCACACAAGTGAGGTATCATTTTTATCAGAAGATTCGGGGAACGCTGGGTGGAAGGAAATTTGTGGCTACTCTCAGATTCCAGATCTTTCTGCCATAGAAATGTGAGGAACATGTGTTTTTTTAGCCAAATTTTGAGGTTTGCAAAGGATTCTGGGTAACAGAACCTGGTCCGAGCCACACAAGTCACCCCATCTTGGATTCCCCTAGATCTCTAGTTTGCAGAAATGCACAGGTTTGGTAGGTTTCCCTAGGTGCCGGCTGAGCTACAGGCCAAAATATACAGGTAGGCACTTTGCAAAAAACACCTCAGTTTTCTTTAAAAAATTTGGATTTGTCCATGTTGAGCTTTGGGGCGTTTCCTGTTGTGGGCGCTAGAACTACCCACACAAGTGAGGTATCATTTTTATCGGGAGACGTGGGGGAACGCTGGGAGGAAGGAAATTTGTGGCTCCTCTCAGATTCCAGAACTTTCTGCCACAGAAATGTGAGGAACATGTGTTTTTTTTGCCAAATTTTGAGGATTCCAAAGGATTCTGGGTAACAGAACCTGGTCCGAGCCACACAAGTCACCCCATCTTGGATTCCCCTAGGTCTCTAGTTTTCAGAAATGCACAGGTTTGGTAGGTTTCCCTAGGTGGCGGCTGAGCTACAAGCCAAAATCTACAGGTAGGCACTTTGCAAAAAACACCTCTATTTTCTTTAAAAAAATTGGATGTGTCCACGTTGTACTTTGGGGCGTTTCCTGTCGCGGGCGCTAGGCCTACCCACACAAGTGAGGAATCATTTTTATCGGGAGACGTGGGGGAACGCTGGGTGGAAGGAAATTTGTGGCTCCTCTCAGATTCCAGAACTTTCTGCCACAGGAATGTGAGGAACATGTGTTTTTTTAGCCAAATTTTGAGGTTTGCAAAGGATTCTGGGTAACAACCTGGTCCGAGCCACACAAGTCACCCCATCTTGGATTCCCCTAGGTCTCTAGTTTTCAGAAATGCACAGGTTTGGTAGGTTTCCCTAGGTGGCGGCTGAGCTACAGGCCAAAATCTACAGGTAGGCACTTTGCAAAAAACACCTCTGTTTTTTTTTGAAAAATTTGGATGTGTCCACGTTGCGCTTTGGGGCGTTTCCTGTCGCGGGCGCTAGGCCTACCCACACAAGTGAGGTATTATTTTTATCGGGAGACGTGGGGGAACGCTGGGTGGAAGGAAATTTGTGGCTCCTCTCAGATTCCAGAACTTTCTGCCACAGAAATATGAGGAACATGTGTTTTTTTAGCCAAATTTTGAGGTTTGCAAAGGATTCTGGTTAATAGAACCTGGTCCTAGCCACACAAGTCACCCCATCTTAGATTCCCCTAGGTCTCTAGTTTTCAGACATGCACAGGTTTGGTAGGTTTCCCTAGGTGGCGGCTGAGCTACAGGCCAAAATCTACAGGTAGGCACTTTGCAAAAAACACCTCTGTTTTTTTTCAAAAATTTGGATGTGTCCACGTTGCGCTTTGGGGCATTTCCTGTCGTGGGCGCTAAGCCTACCCACACAAGTGAGGTATTATTTTTATCGGGAGACGTGGGGGAACGCTGGGTGGAAGGAAATTTGTGGCTCCTCTCAGATTCCAGAACTTTCTGCCACAGAAATGTGAGGAACATGTGTTTTTTTAGCCACATTTTAAGGTTTGCAAAGGATTCTAGGTAATAGAACCTGGTCCTAGCCACACAAGTCACCCCATCTTGGATTCCCCTAGGTCTCTAGTTTTCAGATATGCACAGGTTTGGTAGGTTTCCCTAGGTGGCGGCTGAGCTACAGGCCAAAATATACAGGTAGGCACTTTGCAAAAAACACCTCAGTTTTTTTTCAAAAATGTGGATGTGTCCACGTTGCGCTTTGGGGCGTTTCCTGTCGCGGGCGCTAGGCCTACCCACACAAGTGAGGTATTATTTTTATCGGGAGACGTGGGGGAACGCTGGGTGGAAGGAAATTTGTGGCTCCTCTCAGATTCCAGAACTTTCTGCCACAGAAATGTGAGAAACATGTGTTTTTTTTGCCAAATTTTGAGGTTTCCAAAGGATTCTGGGTAACAGAACCTGGTCCGAGCCACACAAGTCACACCATCTTGGATTCCCCTAGGTCTCTAGTTTTCAGAAATGCACAGGTTTGGTAGGTTTCCCTAGGTGGCGGCTGAGCTACAAGCCAAAATCTACAGGTAGGCACTTTGCAAAAAACACCTCTGTTTTCTTTTAAAAAAATGGATGTGTCCACGTTGCGCTTTGGGGCGTTTCCTGTCGCGGGCGCTAGGCCTACCCACACAAGTGAGGTATCATTTTTATCAGGAGATTTGGGGGAACGCTGGGTGGAAGGAAATTTGTGGCTACTCTCAGATTCCAGAACTTTCTGCCACAGAAATTTGAGGAACATGTGTTTTTTTAGCCAAATTTTGAGGTTTGCAAAGGATTCTGGGTAACAGAACCTGGTCCGAGCCACACAAGTCACCCCATCTTGGATTCCCCTAGGTCTCTAGTTTTCAGAAATGCACAGGTTTGGTAGGTTTCCCTAGGTGGCGGCTGAGCTACAGGCCAAAATCTACAGGTAGGCACTTTGCAAAAAACACCTCTGTTTTCTTTTAAAAATTTGGATGTGTCCACGTTGCGCTTTGGGCCTTTTCTATCGTGGGCGCTAGGCCTACCCACACAAGTGAGGTATCATTTTTATCGGGAGACGTGGGGAAACGCTGGGTGGAAGGATATTTGTGGCTCCTCTCAGATTCCAGAACTTTCTGCCACAGAAATGTGAGGAACATGTGTTTTATTAGCCAAATTTTGTGGTTTGCAAAGGATTCTGGGTAACAGAACCTGGTCCGAGCCACACAAGTCACCCCATCTTGGATTCCCCTAGGTCTCTAGTTTTTAGAAATGCACAGGTTTGGTAGGTTTCCCTAGGTGGCGGCTGCGCTACAGGCCAAAATCTACAGGTAGGCACTTTGCAAAAAACACCTCTGTTTTTTTTCAAAAATTTGGATGTGTCCACGTTGCGCTTTGGGGCGTTTGCTGTCGCGGGCGCTAGGCCTACCCACACAAGTGAGGTATTATTTTTATAGGGAGACGTGGGGGAACGCTGGGTGGAAGGAAATTTGTGGCTCCTCTCAGATTCCAGAACTTTCTGCCACAGAAATGTGAGAAACATGTGTTTTTTTAGCCAAATTTTGAGGTTTCCAAAGGATTCTGGGTAACAGAACCTGGTCCGAGCCACACAAGTCACACCATCTTGGATTCAACCTGGTCTCTAGCTTTCAGAAATGCACAGGTTTGGTAGGTTTCCCTAGGTGGCGGCTGAGCTACAAGCCAAAATCTACAGGTAGGCACTTTGCAAAAAACACCTCTGTTTTCTTTAAAAAAAATGGATGTGTCCATGTTGCGCTTTGGGGCGTTCCCTGTCGCGGGCGCTAGGCCTACCCACACAAGTGAGGTATCATTTTTATCAGAAGATTCGGGGAACGCTGGGTGGAAGGAAATTTGTGGCTACTCTCAGATTCCAGATCTTTCTGCCACAGAAATGTGAGGAACATGTGTTTTTTTAGCCAAATTTTGAGGTTTGCAAAGGATTCTGGGTAACAGAACCTGGTCCGAGCCACACAAGTCACCCCATCTTGGATTCCCCTAGATCTCTAGTTTGCAGAAATGCACAGGTTTGGTAGGTTTCCCTAGGTGCCGGCTGAGCTACAGGCCAAAATCTACAGGTAGGCACTTTGCAAAAAACACCTCAGTTTTCTTTAAAAAATTTGGATTTGTCCATGTTGAGCTTTGGGGCGTTTCCTGTTGTGGGCGCTAGAACTACCCACACAAGTGAGGTATCATTTTTATCGGGAGATGTGGGGGAACGCTGGGTGGAAGGAAATTTGTGGCTCCTCTCAGATTCCAGAACTTTCTGCCACAGAAATGTGAGGAACATTTGTTTTTTTAGCCAAATTTTGAGGTTTCCAAAGGATTCTGGGTAACAGAACCTGGTCCGAGCCACACAAGTCACCCCATCTTGGATTCCCCTAGGTCTCTAGTTTTCAGAAATGCACAGGTTTGGTAGGTTTCCCTAGGTGGCGGCTGAGCTACAAGCCAAAATCTACAGGTAGGCACTTTGCAAAAAACACCTCTGTTTTCTTTAAAAAAAATGGATGTGTCCACGTTGCGCTTTGGGGCGTTTCCTGTCGCGGGCGCTAGGCCTACCCACACAAGTGAGGTATCATTTTTACCAGAAGATTCGGGGAACGCTGGGTGGAAGGAAATTTGTGGCTACTCTCAGATTCCAGATCTTTCTGCCACAGAAATGTGAGGAACATGTGTTTTTTTAGCCAAATTTTTAGGTTTGCAAAGGATTCTGGGTAACAGAACCTGGTCCGAGCCACACAAGTCACCCCATCTTGGATTCCCCTAGATCTCTAGTTTGCAGAAATGCACAGGTTTGGTAGGTTTCCCTAGGTGCCGGCTGAGCTACAGGCCAAAATATACAGGTAGGCACTTTGCAAAAAACACCTCAGTTTTCTTTAAAAAATTTGGATTTGTCCATGTTGAGCTTTGGGGCGTTTCCTGTTGTGGGCGCTAGAACTACCCACACAAGTGAGGTATCATTTTTATCGGGAGATGTGGGGGAACGCTGGGTGGAAGGAAATTTGTGGCTCCTCTCAGATTCCAGAACTTTCTGCCACAGAAATGTGAGGAACATGTGTTTTTTTAGCCAAATTTTGAGTTTTCCAAAGGATTCTGGGTAACACAACCTGGTCCGAGCCACACAAGTCACCCCATCTTGGATTCCCCTAGGTCTCTCGTTTTCAGAAATGCACAGGTTTGGTAGGTTTCCCTAGGTGGCGGCTGAGCTACAAGCCAAAATCTACAGGTAGGCACTTTGCAAAAAACACCTCTGTTTTCTTTAAAAAAATTGGATGTGTCCACGTTGCACTTTGGGGCGTTTCCTGTCGCGGGCGCTAGGCCTACCCACACAAGTAAGGCATCATTTTTATCGGGAGACGTGGGGGAACGCTGGGTGGAAGGAAATTTGTGGCTCCTCTCAGATTCCAGAACTTTCTGCCACAGAAATGTGAGGAACATTTGTTTTTTTAGCCAAATTTTGAGGTTTCCAAAGGATTCTGGGTAACAGAACCTGGTCCGAGCCACACAAGTCACCCCATCTTGGATTCCCCTAGGTCTCTAGTTTTCAGAAATGCACAGGTTTGGTAGGTTTCCCTAGGTGGCGGCTGAGCTACAAGCCAAAATCTACAGGTAGGCACTTTGCAAAAAACACCTCTGTTTTCTTTAAAAAAAATGGATGTGTCCACGTTGCGCTTTGGGGCGTTTCCTGTCGCGGGCGCTAGGCCTACCCACACAAGTGAGGTATCATTTTTACCAGAAGATTCGGGGAACGCTGGGTGGAAGGAAATTTGTGGCTACTCTCAGATTCCAGATCTTTCTGCCACAGAAATGTGAGGAACATGTGTTTTTTTAGCCAAATTTTTAGGTTTGCAAAGGATTCTGGGTAACAGAACCTGGTCCGAGCCACACAAGTCACCCCATCTTGGATTCCCCTAGATCTCTAGTTTGCAGAAATGCACAGGTTTGGTAGGTTTCCCTAGGTGCCGGCTGAGCTACAGGCCAAAATATACAGGTAGGCACTTTGCAAAAAACACCTCAGTTTTCTTTAAAAAATTTGGATTTGTCCATGTTGAGCTTTGGGGCGTTTCCTGTTGTGGGCGCTAGAACTACCCACACAAGTGAGGTATCATTTTTATCGGGAGATGTGGGGGAACGCTGGGTGGAAGGAAATTTGTGGCTCCTCTCAGATTCCAGAACTTTCTGCCACAGAAATGTGAGGAACATGTGTTTTTTTAGCCAAATTTTGAGTTTTCCAAAGGATTCTGGGTAACACAACCTGGTCCGAGCCACACAAGTCACCCCATCTTGGATTCCCCTAGGTCTCTCGTTTTCAGAAATGCACAGGTTTGGTAGGTTTCCCTAGGTGGCGGCTGAGCTACAAGCCAAAATCTACAGGTAGGCACTTTGCAAAAAACACCTCTGTTTTCTTTAAAAAAATTGGATGTGTCCACGTTGCACTTTGGGGCGTTTCCTGTCGCGGGCGCTAGGCCTACCCACACAAGTAAGGCATCATTTTTATCGGGAGACGTGGGGGAACGCTGGGTGGAAGGAAATTTGTGGCTCCTCTCAGATTCCAGAACTTTCTGCCACAGGAATGTGAGGAACATGTGTTTTTTTAGCCAAATTTTGAGGTTTGAAAAGGATTCTGGGTAACAACCTGGTCCGAGCCACACAAGTCACCCCATCTTGGATTCCCCTAGGTCTCTAGTTTTCAGAAATGCACAGGTTTGGTAGGTTTTCCTAGGTGGCGGCTGAGCTACAGGCCAAAATCTACAGGTAGGCACTTTGCAAAAAACACCTCTGTTTTCTTTTAAAAATTTGGATGTGTCCACGTTGCGCTTTGGGCCTTTTCTATCGCGGGCGCTAGGCCTACCCACACAAGTGAGGTATCATTTTTATCGGGAGACGTGGGGAAACGCTGGGTGGAAGGAAATTTGTGGCTCCTCTCTGATTCCAGAACTTTCTGCCACAGAAATGTGAGGAACATGTGTTTTATTAGCCAAATTTTGAGGTTTGCAAGGGATTCTGGGTAACAGAACCTGGTCCGAGCCACACAAGTCACCCCATCTTGGATTCCCCTAGGTCTCTAGTTTTTAGAAATGCACAGGTTTGGTAGGTTTCCCTAGGTGGCGGCTGAGCTAGAGGCCAAAATCTACAGGTAGGCACTTTGCAAAAAACACCTCTGTTTTTTTTCAAAAATGTGGATGTGTCCACGTTGCGCTTTGGGGCGTTTCCTGTCGCGGGCGCTAGGCCTACCCACACAAGTGAGGTATTATTTTTATCGGGAGACGTGGGGGAACGCTGGGTGGAATGAAATTTGTGGCTCCTCTCAGATTCCAGAACTTTCTGTCACAGAAATGTGAGAAACATGTGTTTTATTAGCCAAATTTTGTGGTTTGCAAAGGATTCTGGGTAACAGAACCTGGTCCGAGCCACACAAGTCACCCCATCTTGGATTCCCCTAGGTCTCTAGTTTTTAGAAATGCACAGGTTTGGTAGGTTTCCCTAGGTGGCGGCTGCGCTACAGGCCAAAATCTACAGGTAGGCACTTTGCAAAAAACACCTCTGTTTTTTTTCAAAAATTTGGATGTGTCCACGTTGCGCTTTGGGGCGTTTGCTGTCGCGGGCGCTAGGCCTACCCACACAAGTGAGGTATTATTTTTATAGGGAGACGTGGGGGAACGCTGGGTGGAAGGAAATTTGTGGCTCCTCTCAGATTCCAGAACTTTCTGCCACAGAAATGTGAGAAACATGTGTTTTTTTAGCCAAATTTTGAGGTTTGCAAAGGATTCTGGGTAACAGAACCTGGTCCGAGCCACACAAGTCACACCATCTTGGATTCAACCTGGTCTCTAGCTTTCAGAAATGCACAGGTTTGGTAGGTTTCCCTAGGTGGCGGCTGAGCTACAAGCCAAAATCTACAGGTAGGCACTTTGCAAAAAACACCTCTGTTTTCTTTAAAAAAAATGGATGTGTCCATGTTGCGCTTTGGGGCGTTCCCTGTCGCGGGCGCTAGGCCTACCCACACAAGTGAGGTATCATTTTTATCAGAAGATTCGGGGAACGCTGGGTGGAAGGAAATTTGTGGCTACTCTCAGATTCCAGATCTTTCTGCCACAGAAATGTGAGGAACATGTGTTTTTTTAGCCAAATTTTGAGGTTTGCAAAGGATTCTGGGTAACAGAACCTGGTCCGAGCCACACAAGTCACCCCATCTTGGATTCCCCTAGATCTCTAGTTTGCAGAAATGCACAGGTTTGGTAGGTTTCCCTAGGTGCCGGCTGAGCTACAGGCCAAAATCTACAGGTAGGCACTTTGCAAAAAACACCTCAGTTTTCTTTAAAAAATTTGGATTTGTCCATGTTGAGCTTTGGGGCGTTTCCTGTTGTGGGCGCTAGAACTACCCACACAAGTGAGGTATCATTTTTATCGGGAGATGTGGGGGAACGCTGGGTGGAAGGAAATTTGTGGCTCCTCTCAGATTCCAGAACTTTCTGCCACAGAAATGTGAGGAACATTTGTTTTTTTAGCCAAATTTTGAGGTTTCCAAAGGATTCTGGGTAACAGAACCTGGTCCGAGCCACACAAGTCACCCCATCTTGGATTCCCCTAGGTCTCTAGTTTTCAGAAATGCACAGGTTTGGTAGGTTTCCCTAGGTGGCGGCTGAGCTACAAGCCAAAATCTACAGGTAGGCACTTTGCAAAAAACACCTCTGTTTTCTTTAAAAAAAATGGATGTGTCCACGTTGCGCTTTGGGGCGTTTCCTGTCGCGGGCGCTAGGCCTACCCACACAAGTGAGGTATCATTTTTACCAGAAGATTCGGGGAACGCTGGGTGGAAGGAAATTTGTGGCTACTCTCAGATTCCAGATCTTTCTGCCACAGAAATGTGAGGAACATGTGTTTTTTTAGCCAAATTTTTAGGTTTGCAAAGGATTCTGGGTAACAGAACCTGGTCCGAGCCACACAAGTCACCCCATCTTGGATTCCCCTAGATCTCTAGTTTGCAGAAATGCACAGGTTTGGTAGGTTTCCCTAGGTGCCGGCTGAGCTACAGGCCAAAATATACAGGTAGGCACTTTGCAAAAAACACCTCAGTTTTTTTTCAAAAATGTGGATGTGTCCACGTTGCGCTTTGGGGCGTTTCCTGTCGCGGGCGCTAGGCCTACCCACACAAGTGAGGTATTATTTTTATCGGGAGACGTGGGGGAACGTTGGGTGGAAGGAAATTTGTGGCTCCTCTCAGATTCCAGAACTTTCTGCCACAGAAATGTGAGAAACATGTGTTTTTTTAGCCAAATTTTGAGGTTTGCAAAGGATTCTGGGTAACAGAACCTGGTCCGAGCCACACAAGTCACACCATCTTGGATTTCCCTAGTTCTCTAGTTTTCAGAAATGCACAGGTCTGATAGGTTTCCCTAGGTGGCGGCTGAGCTACAAGCCAAAATCTACAGGTAGGCACTTTGCAAAAAATACCTCTGTTTTCTTTAAAAAAAATGGATGTGTCCACGTTGCGCTTTGGGGCGTTTCCTGTCGCGGGCGCTAGGCCTACCCACACAAGTGAGGTATTATTTTTATCGGGAGACGTGGGGGAACGCTGGGTGGAATGAAATTTGTGGCTCCTCTCAGATTCCAGAACTTTCTGTCACAGAAATGTGAGAAACATGTGTTTTTTTAGCCAAATTTTGAGGTTTGCAAAGGATTCTGGGTAACAGAACCTGGTCCGAGCCACACAAGTCACACCATCTTGGATTCCCCTAGGTCTCTAGTTTTCAGAAATACACAGGTTTGGTAGGTTTCCCTAGGTGGCGGCTGAGCTACAGGCCAAAATATACAGGTAGGCACTTTGCAAAAAACACCTCAGTTTTTTTTCAAAAATGTGGATGTGTCCACGTTGCGCTTTGGGGCGTTTCCTGTCGCGGGCGCTAGGCCTACCCACACAAGTGAGGTATTATTTTTATCGGGAGACGTGGGGGAACGCTGGGTGGAAGGAAATTTGTGGCTCCTCTCAGATTCCAGAACTTTCTGCCACAGAAATGTGAGAAACATGTGTTTTTTTTGCCAAATTTTGAGGTTTCCAAAGGATTCTGGGTAACAGAACCTGGTCCGAGCCACACAAGTCACACCATCTTGGATTCCCCTAGGTCTCTAGTTTTCAGAAATGCACAGGTTTGGTAGGTTTCCCTAGGTGGCGGCTGAGCTACAGGCCAAAATCTACAGGTAGGCACTTTGCAAAAAACACCTCAGTTTTCTTTAAAAAATTTGGATTTGTCCATGTTGAGCTTTGGGGCGTTTCCTGTTGTGGGCGCTAGAACTACCCACACAAGTGAGGTATCATTTTTATCGGGAGATGTGGGGGAACGCTGGGTGGAAGGAAATTTGTGGCTCCTCTCAGATTCCAGAACTTTCTGCCACAGAAATGTGAGGAACATTTGTTTTTTTAGCCAAATTTTGAGGTTTCCAAAGGATTCTGGGTAACAGAACCTGGTCCGAGCCACACAAGTCACCCCATCTTGGATTCCCCTAGGTCTCTAGTTTTCAGAAATGCACAGGTTTGGTAGGTTTCCCTAGGTGGCGGCTGAGCTACAAGCCAAAATCTACAGGTAGGCACTTTGCAAAAAACACCTCTGTTTTCTTTAAAAAAAATGGATGTGTCCACGTTGCGCTTTGGGGCGTTTCCTGTCGCGGGCGCTAGGCCTACCCACACAAGTGAGGTATCATTTTTACCAGAAGATTCGGGGAACGCTGGGTGGAAGGAAATTTGTGGCTACTCTCAGATTCCAGATCTTTCTGCCACAGAAATGTGAGGAACATGTGTTTTTTTAGCCAAATTTTTAGGTTTGCAAAGGATTCTGGGTAACAGAACCTGGTCCGAGCCACACAAGTCACCCCATCTTGGATTCCCCTAGATCTCTAGTTTGCAGAAATGCACAGGTTTGGTAGGTTTCCCTAGGTGCCGGCTGAGCTACAGGCCAAAATATACAGGTAGGCACTTTGCAAAAAACACCTCAGTTTTCTTTAAAAAATTTGGATTTGTCCATGTTGAGCTTTGGGGCGTTTCCTGTTGTGGGCGCTAGAACTACCCACACAAGTGAGGTATCATTTTTATCGGGAGATGTGGGGGAACGCTGGGTGGAAGGAAATTTGTGGCTCCTCTCAGATTCCAGAACTTTCTGACACAGAAATGTGAGGAACATGTGTTTTTTTAGCCAAATTTTGAGTTTTCCAAAGGATTCTGGGTAACACAACCTGGTCCGAGCCACACAAGTCACCCCATCTTGGATTCCCCTAGGTCTCTCGTTTTCAGAAATGCACAGGTTTGGTAGGTTTCCCTAGGTGGCGGCTGAGCTACAAGCCAAAATCTACAGGTAGGCACTTTGCAAAAAACACCTCTGTTTTCTTTAAAAAAATTGGATGTGTCCACGTTGCACTTTGGGGCGTTTCCTGTCGCGGGCGCTAGGCCTACCCACACAAGTAAGGCATCATTTTTATCGGGAGACGTGGGGGAACGCTGGGTGGAAGGAAATTTGTGGCTCCTCTCAGATTCCAGAACTTTCTGCCACAGGAATGTGAGGAACATGTGTTTTTTTAGCCAAATTTTGAGGTTTGAAAAGGATTCTGGGTAACAACCTGGTCCGAGCCACACAAGTCACCCCATCTTGGATTCCCCTAGGTCTCTAGTTTTCAGAAATGCACAGGTTTGGTAGGTTTTCCTAGGTGGCGGCTGAGCTACAGGCCAAAATCTACAGGTAGGCACTTTGCAAAAAACACCTCTGTTTTCTTTTAAAAATTTGGATGTGTCCACGTTGCGCTTTGGGCCTTTTCTATCGCGGGCGCTAGGCCTACCCACACAAGTGAGGTATCATTTTTATCGGGAGACGTGGGGAAACGCTGGGTGGAAGGAAATTTGTGGCTCCTCTCTGATTCCAGAACTTTCTGCCACAGAAATGTGAGGAACATGTGTTTTATTAGCCAAATTTTGAGGTTTGCAAGGGATTCTGGGTAACAGAACCTGGTCCGAGCCACACAAGTCACCCCATCTTGGATTCCCCTAGGTCTCTAGTTTTTAGAAATGCACAGGTTTGGTAGGTTTCCCTAGGTGGCGGCTGAGCTAGAGGCCAAAATCTACAGGTAGGCACTTTGCAAAAAACACCTCTGTTTTTTTTCAAAAATGTGGATGTGTCCACGTTGCGCTTTGGGGCGTTTCCTGTCGCGGGCGCTAGGCCTACCCACACAAGTGAGGTATTATTTTTATCGGGAGACGTGGGGGAACGCTGGGTGGAATGAAATTTGTGGCTCCTCTCAGATTCCAGAACTTTCTGTCACAGAAATGTGAGAAACATGTGTTTTTTTAGCCAAATTTTGAGGTTTGCAAAGGATTCTGGGTAACAGAACCTGGTCCGAGCCACACAAGTCACACCATCTTGGATTTCCCTAGGTCTCTCGTTTTCAGAAATACACAGGTTTGGTAGGTTTCCCTAGGTGGCGGCTGAGCTACAAGCCAAAATCTACAGGTAGGCACTTTGCAAAAAACACCTCTGTTTTCTTTTAAAAAAATGGATGTGTCCACGTTGCGCTTTGGGGCGTTTCCTGTCGCGGGCGCTAGGCCTACCCACACAAGTGAGGTATCATTTTTATCAGGAGATTTGGGGGAACGCTGGGTGGAAGGAAATTTGTGGCTACTCTCAGATTCCAGAACTTTCTGCCACAGAAATGTGAGGAACATGTGTATTTTTAGCCAAATTTTGAGGTTTGCAAAGGATTCTGGGTAACAGAACCTGGTCCGAGCCACACAAGTCACCCCATCTTGGATTCCCCTAGGTCTCTAGTTTTCAGAAATGCACAGGTTTGGTAGGTTTCCCTAGGTGGCGGCTGAGCTACAGGCCAAAATCTACAGGTAGGCACTTTGCAAAAAACACCTTTGTTTTCTTTTAAAAATTTGGATGTGTCCACGTTGCGCTTTGGGCCTTTTCTATCGTGGGCGCTAGGCCTACCCACACAAGTGAGGTATCATTTTTATCGGGAGACGTGGGGAAACGCTGGGTGGAAGGAAATTTGTGGCTCCTCTCAGATTCCAGAACTTTCTGCCACAGAAATGTGAGGAACATGTGTTTTATTAGCCAAATTTTGAGGTTTGCAAAGGATTCTGGGTAACAGAACCTGGTCCGAGCCACACAAGTCACCCCATCTTGGATTCCCCTAGGTCTCTAGTTTTCAGACATGCACAGGTTTGGTAGGTTTCCCTAGGTGGCGGCTGAGCTAGAGGCCAAAATCTACAGGTAGGCACTTTGCAAAAAACACCTCTGTTTTCTTTCAAAAATTTGGATGTGTCCACGTTGCGCTTTGGGGCGGTTCCTGTCGCAGGCGCTAGGCCTACCCACACAAGTGAGGTATCATTTTTATCGGGAGACGTGGGGGAACGTTGGGTGGAAGGAAATTTGTGGCTCCTCTCAGATTCCAGAACTTTCTGCCACAGAAATGAGAGAAACATGTGTTTTTTTAGCCAAATTTTGAGGTTTGCAAAGGATTCTGGGTAACAGAACCTGGTCCGAGCCACACAAGTCACACCATCTTGGATTCCCCTAGGTCTCTAGTTTTCAGAAATGCACAGGTCTGATAGGTTTCCCTAGGTGGCGGCTGAGCTACAAGCCAAAATCTACAGGTAGGCACTTTGCAAAAAATACCTCTGTTTTCTTTTAAAAAAATGGATGTGTCCACGTTGCGCTTTGGGGCGTTTCCTGTCGCGGGCGCTGGGCCTACCCACACAAGTGAGGTATCATTTTTATCAGGAGATTTGGGGGAACGCTGGGTGGAAGGAAATTTGTGGCTACTCTCAGATTCCAGAACTTTCTGCCACAGAAATGGGAGGAACATGTGTTTTTTTAGCCAAATTTTGAGGTTTGCAAAGGATTCTGGGTAACAGAACCTGGTCCGAGCCACACAAGTCACCCCATCTTTGATTCCCCTAGATCTCTAGTTTGCAGAAATGCACAGGTTTGGTAGGTTTCCCTAGGTGCCGGCTGAGCTACAGGCCAAAATATACAGGTAGGCACTTTGCAAAAAACACCTCAGTTTTCTTTAAAAAATTTGGATTTGTCCATGTTGCGCTTTGGGGCGTTTCCTGTTGTGGGCGCTAGAACTACCCACACAAGTGAGGTATCATTTTTATCGGGAGACGTGGGGGAACGCTGGGTGGAAGGAAATGTGTGGCTCCTCTCAAATTCCAGAACTTTCTGCCACAGAAATGTGAGGAACATGTGTTTTTTTTGCCAAATTTTGAGGTTTCCAAAGGATTCTGGGTAACAGAACCTGGTCCGAGCCACACAAGTCACCCCATCTTGGATTCCCCTAGGTCTCTAGTTTTCAGAAATGCACAGGTTTGGTAGGTTTCCCTAGGTGGCGGCTGAGCTACAATCCAAAATCTACAGGTAGGCACTTTGCAAAAAACACCTCTGTTTTCTTTAAAAAAATTGGATGTGTCCACGTTGCACTTTGGGGCGTTTCCTGTCGCGGGCGCTAGGCCTACCCACACAAGTGAGGAATCATTTTTATCGGGAAACGTGGGGGAACGCTGGGTGGAAGGAAATTTGTGGCTCCTCTCAGATTCCAGAACTTTCTGCCACAGGAATGTGAGGAACATGTGTTTTTTTAGCCAAATTTTGAGGTTTGCAAAGGATTCTGGGTAACAACCTGGTCCGAGCCACACAAGTCACCCCATCTTGGATTCCCCTAGGTCTCTAGTTTTCAGAAATGCACAGGTTTGGTAGGTTTCCCTAGGTGGCGGCTGAGCTACAGGCCAAAATCTACAGGTAGGCACTTTGCAAAAAACACCTCTGTTTTTTTTGGAAAAATTTGGATGTGTCCACGTTGCGCTTTGGGGCGTTTCCTGTCGCGGGCGCTAGGCCTACCCACACAAGTGAGGTATTATTTTTATCGGGAGACGTGGGGGAACGCTGGGTGGAAGGAAATTTGTGGCTCCTCTCAGATTCCAGAACTTTCTGCCACAGAAATATGAGGAACATGTGTTTTTTTAGCCAAATTTTGAGGTTTGCAAAGGATTCTGGGTAATAGAACCTGGTCCTAGCCACACAAGTCACCCCATCTTGGATTCCCCTAGGTCTCTAGTTTTCAGACATGCACAGGTTTGGTAGGTTTCCCTAGGTGGCGGCTGAGCTAGAGGCCAAAATCTACAGGTAGGCACTTTGCAAAAAACACCTCTGTTTTCTTTCAAAAATTTGGATGTGTCCATGTTGCGCTCTGGGGCGGATCCTGTCGCGGGCGCTAGGCCTACGCACACAAGTGAGGTATCATTTTTATCGGGAGACGTGGGGGAACGTTGGGTGGAAGGAAATTTGTGGCTCCTCTCAGATTCCAGAACTTTCTGCCACAGAAATGTGAGAAACATGTGTTTTTTTAGCCAAATTTTGAGGTTTGCTAAGGATTCTGGGTAACAGAACCTGGTCCGAGCCACACAAGTCACACCATCTTGGATTCCCCTAGGTCTCTAGTTTTCAGAAATGCACAGGTTTGGTAGGTTTCCCTAGGTGGCGGCTGAGCTACAAGCCAAAATCTACAGGTAGGCACTTTGCAAAAAACACCTCTGTTTTCTTAAAAAAAAATGGATGTGTCCACGTTGCGCTTTGGGGCGTTTCCTGTCGCGGGCGCTAGGCCTACCCACACAAGTGAGGTATCATTTTTATCAGAAGATTCGGGGAACGCTGGGTGGAAGGAAATTTGTGGCTACTCTCAGATTCCAGATCTTTCTGCCATAGAAATGTGAGGAACATGAGTTTTTTTAGCCAAATTTTGAGGTTTGCAAAGGATTCTGGGTAACAGAACCTGGTCCGAGCCACACAAGTCACCCCATCTTGGATTCCCCTAGATCTCTAGTTTGCAGAAATGCACAGGTTTGGTAGGTTTCCCTAGGTGCCGGATGAGCTACAGGCCAAAATATACAGGTAGGCACTTTGCAAAAAACACCTCTGTTTTCTTTAAAAAATTTGGATTTGTCCATGTTGAGCTTTGGGGCGTTTCCTGTTGTGGGCGCTAGAACTACCCACACAAGTGAGGTATCATTTTTATCGGGAGACGTGGGGGAACGCTGGGAGGAAGGAAATTTGTGGCTCCTCTCAGATTCCAGAACTTTCTGCCACAGAAATGTGAGGAACATGTGTTTTTTTTGCCAAATTTTGAGGTTTCCAAAGGATTCTGGGTAACAGAACCTGGTCCGAGCCACACAAGTCACCCCATCTTGGATTCCCCTAGGTCTCTAGTTTTCAGAAATGCACAGGTTTGGTAGGTTTCCCTAGGTGGCGGCTGAGCTACAAGCCAAAATCTACAGGTAGGCACTTTGCAAAAAACACCTCTGTTTTCTTTCAAAAAATTGGATGTGTCCACGTTGCACTTTGGGGCGTTTCCTGTCGCGGGCGCTAGGCCTACCCACACAAGTGAGGAATCATTTTTATCGGGAGACGTGGGGGAACGCTGGGTGGAAGGAAATTTGTGGCTCCTCTCAGATTCCAGAACTTTCTGCCACAGGAATGTGAGGAACATGTGTTTTTTTAGCCAAATTTTGAGGTTTGCAAAGGATTCTGGGTAACAACCTGGTCCGAGCCACACAAGTCACCCCATCTTGGATTCCCCTAGGTCTCTAGTTTTCAGAAATGCACAGGTTTGGTAGGTTTCCCTAGGTGGCGGCTGAGCTACAGGCCAAAATCTACAGGTAGGCACTTGCAAAAAACACCTCTGTTTTTTTTAAAAAAAATTGGATGTGTCCACGTTGCGCTTTGGGGCGTTTCCTGTCGCGGGCGCTAGGCCTACCCACACAAGTGAGGTATTATTTTTATCGGGAGACGTGGGGGAACGCTGGGTGGAAGGAAATTTGTGGCTCCTCTCAGATTCCAGAACTTTCTGCCACAGAAATATGAGGAACATGTGTTTTTTTAGCCAAATTTTGAGGTTTGCAAAGGATTCTGGGTAATAGAACCTGGTCCTAGCCACACAAGTCACCCCATCTTGGATTCCCCTAGGTCTCTAGTTTTCAGACATGCACAGGTTTGGTAGGTTTCCCTAGGTGGCGGCTGAGCTACAGGCCAAAATCTACAGGTAGGCACTTTGCATAAAACACCTCTGTTTTTTTTCAAAAATTTGGATGTGTCCACGTTGCGCTTTGGGGCATTTCCTGTCGCGGGCGCTAAGCCTACCCACACAAGTGAGGTATTATTTTTATCAGGAGACGTGGGGGAACGCTGGGTGGAAGGAAATTTGTGGCTCCTCTCAGATTCCAGAACTTTCTGCCACAGAAATGTGAGGAACATGTGTTTTTTTAGCCACATTTTAAGGTTTGCAAAGGATTCTAGGTAATAGAACCTGGTCCTAGCCACACAAGTCACCCCATCTTGGATTCCCCTAGGTCTCTAGTTTTCAGATATGCACAGGTTTGGTAGGTTTCCCTAGGTGGCGGCTGAGCTAGAGGCCAAAATCTACAGGTAGGCACTTTGCAAAAAACACCTCTGTTTTTTTTCAAAAATGTGGATGTGTCCACGTTGCGCTTTGGGGCGTTTCCTGTCGCGGGCGCTAGGCCTACCCACAGAAGTGAGGTATTATTTTTATCGGGAGACGTGGGGGAACGCTGGGTGGAAGGAAATTTGTGGCTCCTCTCAGATTCCAGAACTTTCTGCCACAGAAATGTGAGAAACATGTGTTTTTTTAGCCAAATTTTGAGGTTTGCAAAGGATTCTGGGTAACAGAACCTGGTCCGAGCCACACAAGTCACACCATCTTGGATTCCCCTAGGTCTCTAGTTTTCAGAAATGCACAGGTTTGGTAGGTTTCCCTAGGTGGCGGCTGAGCTACAGGCCAAAATCTACAGGTAGGCACTTTGCAAAAAACACCTCTGTTTTCTTTAAAAAAAATGGATGTGTCCACGTTGCGCTTTGGGGCGTTTCCTGTGGCGGGCGCTAGGCCTACTCACACAAGTGAGGTATCATTTTTATCAGGAGATTTGGGGGAACGCTGAGTGGAAGGAAATTTGTGGCTACTCTCAGATTCCAGAACTTTCTGCCACAGAAATTTGAGGAACATGTGTTTTTTTAGCCAAATTTTGAGGTTTGCAAAGGATTCTGGGTAACAGAACCTGGTCCGAGCCACACAAGTCACCCCATCTTGGATTCCCCTAGGTCTCTAGTTTTCAGAAATGCACAGGTTTGGTAGGTTTCCCTAGGTGGCGGCTGAGCTACAGGCCAAAATCTACAGGTAGGCACTTTGCAAAAAACACCTCTGTTTTCTTTTAAAAATTTGGATGTGTCCACGTTGCGCTTTGGGCCTTTTCTATCGTGGGCGCTAGGCCTACCCACACAAGTGAGGTATCATTTTTATCGGGAGACGTGGGGAAACGCTGGGTGGAAGGAAATTTGTGGCTCCTCTCAGATTCCAGAACTTTCTGCCACAGAAATGTGAGGAACATGTGTTTTATTAGCCAAATTTTGAGGTTTGCAAAGGATTCTGGGTAACAGAACCTGGTCCTAGCCACACAAGTCACCCCATCTTGGATTCCCCTAGGTCTCTAGTTTTCAGAAATGCACAGGTTTGGTAGGTTTCCCTAGGTGGCGGCTGCGCTACAGGCCAAAATCTACAGGTAGGCACTTTGCAAAAAACACCTCTGTTTTTTTTCAAAAATGTGAATGTGTCCACGTTGCGCTTTGGGGCGTTTCCTGTCGCGGGCGCTAGGCCTACCCACACAAGTGAGGTATTATTTTTATAGGGAGACGTGGGGGAACGCTGGGTGGAAGGAAATTTGTGGCTCCTCTCAGATTCCAGAACTTTCTGCCACAGAAATGTGAGGAACATGTGTTTTTTTAGCCAAATTTTTAGGTTTGCAAAGGATTCTGGGTAACAGAACCTGGTCCGAGCCACACAAGTCACCCCATCTTGGATTCCCCTAGATCTCTAGTTTGCAGAAATGCACAGGTTTGGTAGGTTTCCCTAGGTGCCGGCTGAGCTACAGGCCAAAATATACAGGTTGGCACTTTGCAAAAAACACCTCAGTTTTCTTTAAAAAATTTGGATTTGTCCATGTTGAGCTTTGGGGCGTTTCCTGTTGTGGGCGCTAGAACTACCCACACAAGTGAGGTATCATTTTTATCGGGAGATGTGGGGGAACGCTGGGTGGAAGGAAATTTGTGGCTCCTCTCAGATTCCAGAACTTTCTGCCACAGAAATGTGAGGAACATGTGTTTTTTTAGCAACATTTTAAGGTTTGCAAAGGATTCTGGGTAATAGAACCTGGTCCTAGCCACACAAGTCACCCCATCTTGGATTCCCCTAGGTCTCTAGTTTTCAGAAATGCACAGGTTTGGTAGGTTTCCCTAGGTGGCGGCTGAGCTAGAGGCCAAAATCTACAGGTAGGCACTTTGCAAAAAACACCTCTTTTTTTTTTCAAAAATGTGGATGTGTCCACGTTGCGCTTTGGGGTGTTTCCTGTCGCGGGCGCTAGGCCTACCCACACAAGTGAGGTATTATTTTTATCGGGAGACGTGGGGGAACGCTGGGTGGAAGGAAATTTGTGGCTCCTCTCAGATTCCAGAACTTTCTGCCACAGAAATGTGAGAAACATGTGTTTTTTTAGCCAAATTTTGAGGTTTGCAAAGGATTCTGGGTAACAGAACCTGGTCCGAGCCACACAAGTCACACCATCTTGGATTCCCCTAGGTCTCTAGCTTTTAGAAATGCACAGGTTTGGGAGGTTTCCTTAGGTGGCGGCTGAGCTACAAGCCAAAATCTACAGGTATCCACTTTGCAAAAAACACCTCTGTTTTCTTTAAAAAAAATGGATGTGTCCACGTTGCGCTTTGGGGCGTTTCCTGTCGCGGGCGCTAGGCCTACCCACACAAGTGAGGTATCATTTTTATCAGGAGATTTGGGGGAACGCTGGGTGGAAGGAAATTTGTGGCTACTCTCAGATTCCAGAACTTTCTGCCACAGAAATGTGAGGAACATGTGTTTTTTTAGCCAAATTTTGAGGTTTGCAAAGGATTCTGGGTAACAGAACCTGGTCCGAGCCACACAAGTCACCCCATCTTGGATTCCCCTAGGTCTCTAGTTTTCAGAAATGCACAGGTTTGGTAGGTTTCCCTAGGTGGCGGCTGAGCTACAGGCCAAAATCTACAGGTAGGCACTTTGCAAAAAACACCTCTGTTTTCTTTTAAAAATTTGGATGTGTCCACGTTGCGCTTTGGGGCGTTTCCTGTCGCGGGCGCTAGGCCTACCCACACAAGTGAGGTATTATTTTTATCGGGAGACATCGGGGAACGCTGGGTGGAAGGAAATTTGTGGCTCCTCTCAGATTCCAGAACTTTCTGCCACAGAAATGTGAGGAACATGTGTTTTTTTAGCCAAATTTTGAGGTTTGCAAAGGATTCTGGGTAATAGAACCTGGTCCTAGCCACACAAGTCACCCCATCTTGGATTCCCCTTGGTCTCTAGTTTTCAGAAATGGACAGGTTTGGTAGGTTTCCCTAGGTGGCGGCTGAGCTAGAGGCCAAAATCTACAGGTAGGCACTTTGCAAAAAACACCTCTGTTTTTTTTCAAAAATTTGGATGTGTCCACGTTGCGCTTTGGGGCGTTTCCTGTCGCGGGCGCTAGGCCTACCCACACAAGTGAGGTATTATTTTTATCGGGAGACGTGGGGGAACGCTGGGTGGAAGGAAATTTGTGGCTCCTCTCAGATTCCAGAACTTTCTGCCACAGAAATATGAGGAACACGTGTTTTTTTAGCTAAATTTTGAGGTTTGCAAAGGATTCTGGGTAATAGAACCTGGTCCTAGCCACACAAGTCACCCCATCTTGGATTCCCCTAGGTCTCTAGTTTTCAGAAATGCACAGGTTTGGTAGGTTTCCCTAGGTGGCGGCTGAGCTAGAGGCCAAAATCTACAGGTAGGCACTTTGCAAAAAACACCTCTGTTTTTTTTCAAAAATGTGAATGTGTCCACGTTGCGCTTTGGGGCGTTTCCTGTCGCGGGCGCTAGGCCTACCCACACAAGTGAGGTATTATTTTTATAGGGAGACGTGGGGGAACGCTGGGTGGAAGGAAATTTGTGGCTCCTCTCAGATTCCAGAACTTTCTGCCACAGAAATGTGAGAAACATGTGTTTTTTTAGCCAAATTTTTAGGTTTGCAAAGGATTCTGGGTAACAGAACCTGGTCCGAGCCACACAAGTCACACCATCTTGGATTCAACCTGGTCTCTAGCTTTCAGAAATGCGCAGGTTTGGTAGGTTTCCCTAGGTGGCGGCTGAGCTACAAGCCAAAATCTACAGGTAGGCACTTTGCAAAAAACACCTCTGTTTTCTTTAAAAAACAATGAATGTGTCCATGTTGCGCTTTGGGGCGTTTCCTGTCGCGGGCGCTAGGCCTACCCACACAAGTGAGGTATCATTTTTATCAGAAGATTCGGGGAACGCTGGGTGGAAGGAAATTTGTGGCTACTCTCAGATTCCAGATCTTTCTGCCACAGAAATGTGAGGAACATGTGTTTTTTTAGCCAAATTTTGAGGTTTGCAAAGGATTCTGGGTAACAGAACCTGGTCCGAGCCACACAAGTCACCCCATCTTGGATTCCCCTAGATCTCTAGTTTGCAGAAATGCACAGGTTTGGTAGGTTTCCCTAGGTGCCGGCTGAGCTACAGGCCAAAATCTACAGGTAGGCACTTTGCAAAAAACACCTCAGTTTTCTTTAAAAAATTTGTCCATGTTGAGCTTTGGGGCGTTTCCTGTTGTGGGCGCTAGAACTACCCACACAAGTGATTTATCATTTTTATCGGGAGATGTGGGGGAACGCTGGGTGGAAGGAAATTTGTGGCTCCTCTCAGATTCCAGAACTTTCTGCCACAGAAATGTGAGGAACATGTGTTTTTTTAGCAACATTTTAAGGTTTGCAAAGGATTCTGGGTAATAGAACCTGGTCCTAGCCACACAAGTCACCCCATCTTGGATTCCCCTAGGTCTCTAGTTTTCAGAAATGCACAGGTTTGGTAGGTTTCCCTAGGTGGCGGCTGAGCTAGAGGCCAAAATCTACAGGTAGGCACTTTGCAAAAAACACCTCTGTTTTTTTTCAAAAATGTGGATGTGTCCACGTTGCGCTTTGGGGCGTTTCCTGTCGCGGGCGCTAGGCCTACCCACACAAGTGAGGTATTATTTTTATCGGGAGACGTGGGGGAACGCTGGGTGGAAGGAAATTTGTGGCTCCTCTCAGATTCCAGAACTTTCTGCCACAGAAATGTGAGAAACATGTGTTTTTTTAGCCAAATTTTGAGGTTTGCAAAGGATTCTGGGTAACAGAACCTGGTCCGAGCCACACAAGTCACACCATCTTGGATTCCCCTAGGTCTCTAGCTTTTAGAAATGCACAGGTTTGGTAGGTTTCCTTAGGTGGCGGCTGAGCTACAAGCCAAAATCTACAGGTAGGCACTTTGCAAAAAACACCTCTGTTTTCTTTAAAAAAAATGGATGTGTCCACGTTGCGCTTTGGGGCGTTTCCTGTCGCGGGCGCTAGGCCTACCCACACAAGTGAGGTATCATTTTTATCAGGAGATTTGGGGGAACGCTGGGTGGAAGGAAATTTGTGGCTACTCTCAGATTCCAGAACTTTCTGCCACAGAAATGTGAGGAACATGTGTTTTTTTAGCCAAATTTTGAGGTTTGCAAAGGATTCTGGGTAACAGAACCTGGTCCGAGCCACACAAGTCACCCCATCTTGGATTCCCCTAGGTCTCTAGTTTTCAGAAATGCACAGGTTTGGTAGGTTTCCCTAGGTGGCGGCTGAGCTACAGGCCAAAATCTACAGGTAGGCACTTTGCAAAAAACACCTCTGTTTTTTTTCAAAAATTTGGATGTGTCCACGTTGCGCTTTGGGGCGTTTCCTGTCGCGGGCGCTAGGCCTACCCACACAAGTGAGGTATTATTTTTATCGGGAGACGTGGGGGAACGCTGGGTGGAAGGAAATTTGTGGCTCCTCTCAGATTCCAGAACTTTCTGCCACAGAAATGTGAGAAACATGTGTTTTTTTAGCCAAATTTTGAGGTTTGCAAAGGATTCTGGGTAACAGAACCTGGTCCGAGCCACACAAGTCACACCATCTTGGATTACCCTAGATCTCTAGTTTGCAGAAATGCACAGGTTTGGTAGGTTTCCCTAGGTGCCGGCTGAGCTACAGGCCAAAATATACAGGTAGGCACTTTGCAAAAAACACCTCAGTTTTCTTTAAAAAATTTGGATTTGTCCATGTTGCGCTTTGGGGTGTTTCCTGTTGTGGGCGCTAGGCCTACCCACACAAGTGAGGTATCATTTTTATCGGGAGACGTGGGGGAACGCTGGGTGGAAGTAAATTTGTGGCTCCTCTCAGATTCCAGAACTTTCTGCCACAGGAATGTGAGGAACATGTGTTTTTTTAGCCAAATTTTGAGGTTTGCAAAGGATTCTGGGTAACAACCTGGTCCGAGCCGCACAAGTCACCCCATCTTGGATTCCCCTAGGTCTCTAGTTTTCAGAAATGCACAGGTTTGGTAGGTTTCAATAGGTGGCGGCTGAGCTACAGGCCAAAATCTACAGGTAGGCACTTTGCAAAAAACACCTCTGTTTTCTTTTAAAAATTTGGATGTGTCCACGTTGCGCTTTGGGCCTTTTCTATCGCGGGCGCTAGGCCTACCCACACAAGTGAGGTATCATTTTTATTGGGAGACGTGGGGAAACGCTGACTGGAAGGAAATTTGTGGCTCCTCTCAGATTCCAGAACTTTCTGCCACAGAAATGTGAGGAACATGTGTTTTATTAGCCAAATTTTGAGGTTTGCAAAGGATTCTGGGTAACAGAACCTGGTCCTAGCCACACAAGTCACACCATCTTGGATTCCCCTAGGTCTCTAGATTTCAGAAATGCACAGGTTTGGTAGGTTTCCCTAGGTGCCGGCTGAGCTACAGGCCAAAATATACAGGTAGGCACTTTGCAAAAAACACCTCAGTTTTCTTTAAAAAATTTGGATTTGTCCATGTTGCGCTTTGGGGCGTTTCCTGTTGTGGGCGCTAGGCCTACCCACACAAGTGAGGTATCATTTTTATCGGGAGACGTGGGGGAACGCTGGGTGGAAGGAAATTTGTGGCTCCTCTCAGATTCCAGAACTTTCTGCCACAGGAATGTGAGGAACATGTTTTTTTTTAGCCAAATTTTGAGGTTTGCAAAGGATTCTGGGTAACAACCTGGTCCGAGCCACACAAGTCACCCCATCTTGGATTCCCCTAGGTCTCTAGTTTTCAGAAATGCACAGGTTTGGTAGGTTTCCCTAGGTGGCGGCTGAGCTACAGGCCAAAATCTACAGGTAGGCACTTTGCAAAAAACACCTCTGTTTTTTTTCAAAAATTTGGATGTGTCCACGTTGCGCTTTGGTGCATTTCCTGTTGCGGGCGCTAGGCCTACCCACACAAGTGAGGTATTATTTTTATCGGGAGACGTGGGGGAACGCTGGGTGGAAGGAAATTTGTGGCTCCTCTCAGATTCCAGAACTTTCTGCCACAGAAATGTGAGAAACATGTGTTTTTTTAGCCAAATTTTGAGGTTTGCAAAGGATTCTGGGTAACAGAACCTGGTCCGAGCCACACAAGTCACACCATCTTGGATTACCCTAGATCTCTAGTTTGCAGAAATGCACAGGTTTGGTAGGTTTCCCTAGGTGCCGGCTGAGCTACAGGCCAAAATATACAGGTAGGCACTTTGCAAAAAACACCTCAGTTTTCTTGAAAAAATTTGGATTTGTCCATGTTGCGCTTTGGGGTGTTTCCTGTTGTGGGCGCTAGGCCTACCCACACAAGTGAGGTATCATTTTTATCGGGAGACGTGGGGGAACGCTGGGTGGAAGTAAATTTGTGGCTCCTCTCAGATTCCAGAACTTTCTGCCACAGGAATGTGAGGAACATGTGTTTTTTTAGCCAAATTTTGAGGTTTGCAAAGGATTCTGGGTAACAACCTGGTCCGAGCCGCACAAGTCACCCCATCTTGGATTCCCCTAGGTCTCTAGTTTTCAGAAATGCACAGGTTTGGTAGGTTTCAATAGGTGGCGGCTGAGCTACAGGCCAAAATCTACAGGTAGGCACTTTGAAAAAAACACCTCTGTTTTCTTTTAAAAATTTGGATGTGTCCACGTTGCGCTTTGGGCCTTTTCTATTGCGGGCGCTAGGCCTACCCACACAAGTGAGGTATCATTTTTATTGGGAGACGTGGGGAAACGCTGACTGGAAGGAAATTTGTGGCTCCTCTCAGATTCCAGAACTTTCTGCCACAGAAATGTGAGGAACATGTGTTTGATTAGACAAATTTTGAGGTTTGCAAAGGATTCTGGGTAACAGAACCTGGTCCGAGCCACACAAGTCACCCCATCTTGGATTCCCCTAGGTCTCTAGTTTTTAGAAATGCACAGGTTTGGTAGGTTTCCCTAGGTGGCGGCTGAGCTAGAGGCCAAAATCTACAGGTAGGCACTTTGCAAAAAACACCTCTGTTTTTTTTTAAAAATGTGGATGTGTCCACGTTGCGCTTTGGGGCGTTTCCTCTCGCGGGCGCTAGGCCTACCCACACAAGTGAGGTATTATTTTTATCGGGAGATGTGGGGGAACGCTGGGTGGAAGGAAATTTGTGGCTCCTCTCAGATTCCAGAACTTTCTGCGACAGAAATGTGAGGAACATGTGTTTTTTTAGCCAAATTTTGAGGTTTGCAAAGGATTCTGGGCAATAGAACCTGGTCCTAGCCACACAAGTCACACCATCTTGGATTCCCCTAGGTCTCTAGTTTTCAGAAATGCACAGGTTTGGTAGGTTTCCCTAGGTGGCGGCTGAGCTAGAGGCCAAAATCTACAGGTAGGCACTTTGCAAAAAACACCTCTGTTTTTTTTCAAAAATTTGGATGTGTCCACGTTGCGCTTTGGGGCGTTTCCTGTCGCAGGCGCTAGGCCTACCCACACAAGTGAGGTATTATTTTTATCGGGAGACGTGGGGGAACGCTGGGTGGAAGGAAATTTGTGGCTCCTCTCAGATTCCAGAACTTTCTGCCACAGAAATGTGAGAAACATGTGTTTTTTTAGCCAAATTTTGAGGTTTGCAAAGGATTCTGGGTAACAGAACCTAGTCCGAGCCACACAAGTCACACCATCTTGGATTCCCCTAGGTCTCTAGATTTCAGAAATGCACAGGTTTGGTAGGTTTCCCTAGGTGGCGGCTGAGCTACAAGACCAACTCTACAGGTAGGCATTTTGCAAAAAACACCTCTGTTTTCTTTAAAAAAAATGGATGTGTCCACGTTGCGCTTTGGGGCGTTTCCTGTCGCGGGCGCTAGGCCTACCCACACAAGTGAGGTATCATTTTTATCAGGAGATTTGGGGGAACGCTGGGTGGAAGGAAATTTGTGGCTCCTCTCAGATTCCAGAACTTTCTGCCACAGAAATGTGAGAAACATGTGTTTTTTTAGCCAAATTTTGAGGTTTGCAAAGGATTCTGGGTAACAGAACCTGGTCCGAGCCACACAAGTCACCCCATCTTGGATTCCCCAACGTCTCTAGTTTTTAGAAATGCACAGGTTTGGTAGGTTTCCCTAGGTGGCGGCTGAGCTACAGGCCAAAATCTACAGGTAGGCACTTTGCAAAAAACACCTCTGTTTTTTTTAAAAAATTTGGATGTGTCCACGTTGCGCTTTGGGGCGTTTCCTGTCGCGGGCGCTAGGCTTACCCACACAAGTGAGGTATTATTTTTATCGGGAGACGTGGGGGAACACTGGGTGGAAGGAAATTTGTGGCTCCTCTCAGATTCCAGAACTTTCTGCGACAGAAATGTGAGGAACATGTGTTTTTTTAGCCAAATTTTGAGGTTTGCAAAGGATTCTGGGCAATAGAACCTGGTCCTAGCCACACAAGTCACCCCATCTTGGATTCCCCTAGGTCTCTAGTTTTCAGAAATGCACAGGTTTGGTAGGTTTCCCTAGGTGGCGGCTGAGCTAGAGGCCAAAATCTACAGGTAGGCACTTTGCAAAAAACACCTCTGGTTTTTTTCAAAAATTTGGATGTGTCCACGTTGCGCTTTGGGGTGTTTCCTGTTGTGGGCGCTAGGCCTACCCACACAAGTGAGGAATCATTTTTATCGGGAGACGTGGGGGAACGCTGGCTGGAAGTAAATTTGTGGCTCCTCTCTGATTCCAGAACTTTCTGCCACAGGAATGTGAGGAACATGTGTTTTTTTAGCCAAACTTTGAGGTTTGCAAAGGATTCTGGGTAACAACCTGGTCCGAGCCACACAAGTCACCCCATCTTGGATTCCCCTAGGTCTCTAGTTTTCAGAAATGCACAGGTTTGGTAGGTTTCAATAGGTGGTGGCTGAGCTACAGGCCAAAATCTACAGGTAGGCACTTTGCAAAAAACACCTCTGTTTTCTTTTAAAAATTTGGATGTGTCCACGTTGCGCTTTGGGCCTTTTCTATCGCGGGCGCTAGGCCTACCCACACAAGTGAGATATCATTTTTATTGGGAGACGTGGGGAAACGCTGGGTGGAAGGAAATTTGTGGCTCCTCTCAGATTCCAGAACTTTCTGCCACAGAAATGTGATGAACATGTGTTTTATTAGCCAAATTTTGAGGTTTGCAAAGGATTCTGAGTAACAGAACCTGGTCCGAGCCACACAAGTCACCCCATCTTGGATTCCCCTAGATCTCTAGTTTGCAGAAATGCACAGGTTTGGTAGGTTTCCCTAGGTGCCGGCTGAGCTACAGGCCAAAATATACAGGTAGGCACTTTGCAAAAAACACCTCAGTTTTCTTTAAAAAATTTGGATTTGTCCATGTTGCGCTTTGGGGCGTTTCCTGTTGTGGGCGCTAGGCCTACCCACACAAGTGAGGTATCATTTTTATCGGGAGACGTGGGGGAACGCTGGGTGGAAGTAAATTTGTGGCTCCTCTCAGATTCCAGAACTTTCTGCCACAGGAATGTGAGGAACATGTGTTTTTTTAGCCAAATTTTGAGGTTTGCAAAGGATTCTGGGTAACAACCTGGTCCGAGCCACACAAGTCACCCCATCTTGGATTCCCCTAGGTCTCTAGTTTTCAGAAATGCACAGGTTTGGTAGGTTTCAATAGGTGGCGGCTGAGCTACAGGCCAAAATCTACAGGTAGGCACTTTGCAAAAAACACCTCTGTTTTCTTTTTAAAATTTGGATGTGTCCACGTTGCGCTTTGGGCCTTTTCTATCGCGGGCGCTAGGCCTACCCACACAAGTGAGGTATCATTTTTATCGGGAGACGTGGGGAAACGCTGGGTGGAAGGAAATTTGTGGCTCCTCCCAGATTCCAGATCTTTCTGCCACAGAAATGTGAGGAACATGTGTTTTATTAGCCAAATTTTGAGGTTTGCAAAGGATTCTGGGTAACAGAACCTGGTCCGAGCCACACAAGTCACCCCATCTTGGATTCCCCTAGATCTCTAGTTTGCAGAAATGCACAGGTTTGGTAGGTTTCCCTAGGTGCCGGCTGAGCTACAGGCCAAAATATACAGGTTGGCACTTTGCAAAAAACACCTCAGTTTTCTTGAAAAAAATTGGATTTGTCCATGTTGCGCTTTGGGGCGTTTCCTGTTGTGGGCGCTAGGTCTACCCACACAAGTGAGGTATCATTTTTATCGGGAGACGTGGGGGAACGCTGGGTGGAAGGAAATTTGTGGCTCCTCTCAGATTCCAGAACTTTCTGCCACAGGAATGTGAGGAACATGTGTTTTTTTAGCCAACTTTTGAGGTTTGCCAAGGATTCTGGGTAACAACCTGGTCCGAGCCACACAAGTCACCCCATCTTGGATTCCCCTAGGTCTCTAGTTTGCAGAAATGCACAGGTTTGGTAGGTTTCCCTAGGTGCCGGCTGAGCTACAGGCCAAAATATACAGGTTGGCACTTTGCAAAAAACACCTCAGTTTTCTTTAAAAAAATTGGATTTGTCCATGTTGCGCTTTGGGGCGTTTCCTGTTGTGGGCGCTAGGTCTACCCACACAAGTGAGGTATCATTTTTATCGGGAGACGTGGGGGAACGCTGGGTGGAAGGAAATTTGTGGCTCCTCTCAGATTCCAGAACTTTCTGCCACAGGAATGTGAGGAACATGTGTTTTTTTAGCCAACTTTTGAGGTTTGCCAAGGATTCTGGGTAACAACCTGGTCCGAGCCACACAAGTCACCCCATCTTGGATTCCCCTAGGTCTCTAGTTTTCAGAAATGCACAGGTTTGGTAGGTTTCCCTAGGTGGCGGCTGAGCTACAGGCCAAAATCTACAGGTAGGCACTTTGCAAAAAACACCTCTGTTTTCTTTTAAAAATTTGGATGTGTCCACGTTGCGCTTTGGGCCTTTTCTATCGCGGGCGCTAGGCCTACCCACACAAGTGAGGTATCATTTTTATCGGGAGACGTGGGGAAACGCTGGGTGGAAGGAAATTTGTAGCTCCTCCCAGATTCCAGATCTTTCTGCCACAGAAATGTGAGGAACATGTGTTTTATTAGCCAAATTTTGAGGTTTGCAAAGGATTCTGGGTAACAGAACCTGGTCCGAGCCACACAAGTCACCCCATCTTGGATTCCCCAAGGTCTCTAGTTTTTAGAAATGCACAGGTTTGGTAGGTTTCCCTAGGTGGCGGCTGAGCTACAGGCCAAAATCTACAGGTAGGCACTTTGCAAAAAACACCTCTGTTTTTTTTTAAAAATTTGGATGTGTCCACGTTGCGCTTTGGGGCGTTTCCTGTCGCGGGCGCTAGGCCTACCCACACAAGTGAGGTATTATTTTTATCGGGAGACGTGGGGGAACACTGGGTGGAAGGAAATTTGTGGCTCCTCTCAGATTCCAGAACTTTCTGCGACAGAAATGTGAGGAACATGTGTTTTTTTAGCCAAATTTTGAGGTTTGCAAAGGATTCTGGGCAATAGAACCTGGTCCTAGCCACACAAGTCACCCCATCTTGGATTCCCCTAGGTCTCTAGTTTTCAGAAATGCACAGGTTTGGTAGGTTTCCCTAGGTGGCGGCTGAGCTAGAGGCCAAAATCTACAGGTAGGCACTTTGCAAAAAACACCTCTGGTTTTTTTCAAAAATTTGGATGTGTCCACGTTGCGCTTTGGGGTGTTTCCTGTTGTGGGCGCTAGGCCTACCCACACAAGTGAGGTATCATTTTTATCGGGAGACGTGGGGGAACGCTGGGTGGAAGTAAATTTGTGGCTCCTCTCAGATTCCAGAACTTTCTGCCACAGGAATGTGAGGAACATGTGTTTTTTTAGCCAAACTTTGAGGTTTGCAAAGGATTCTGGGTAACAACCTGGTCCGAGCCACACAAGTCACCCCATCTTGGATTCCCCTAGGTCTCTAGTTTTCAGAAATGCACAGGTTTGGTAGGTTTCAATAGGTGGTGGCTGAGCTACAGGCCAAAATCTACAGGTAAGCACTTTGCAAAAAACACCTCTGTTTTCTTTTAAAAATTTGGATGTGTCCACGTTGCGCTTTGGGCCTTTTCTATCGCGGGCGCTAGGCCTACCCACACAAGTGAGATATCATTTTTATTGGGAGACGTGGGGAAACGCTGGGTGGAAGGAAATTTGTGGCTCCTCTCAGATTCCAGAACTTTCTGCCACAGAAATGTGAGGAACATGTGTTTTATTAGCCAAATTTTGAGGTTTGCAAAGGATTCTGAGTAACAGAACCTGGTCCGAGCCTCACAAGTCACCCCATCTTGGATTCCCCTAGATCTCTAGTTTGCAGAAATGCACAGGTTTGGTAGGTTTCCCTAGGTGCCGGCTGAGCTACAGGCCAAAATATACAGGTAGGCACTTTGCAAAAAACACCTCAGTTTTCTTTAAAAAATTTGGATTTGTCCATGTTGCGCTTTGGGGCGTTTCCTGTTGTGGGCGCTAGGCGTACCCACACAAGTGAGGTATCATTTTTATCGGGAGACGTGGGGGAACGCTGGGTGGAAGTAAATTTGTGGCTCCTCTCAGATTCCAGAACTTTCTGCCACAGGAATGTGAGGAACATGTGTTTTTTTAGCCAAATTTTGAGGTTTGCAAAGGATTCTGGGTAACAACCTGGTCCGAGCCACACAAGTCACCCCATCTTGGATTCCCCTAGGTCTCTAGTTTTCAGAAATGCACAGGTTTGGTAGGTTTCAATAGGTGGCGGCTGAGCTACAGGCCAAAATCTACAGGTAGGCACTTTGCAAAAAACACCTCTGTTTTCTTTTTAAAATTTGGATGTGTCCACGTTGCGCTTTGGGCCTTTTCTATCGCGGGCGCTAGGCCTACCCACACAAGTGAGGTATCATTTTTATCGGGAGACGTGGGGAAACGCTGGGTGGAAGGAAATTTGTGGCTCCTCCCAGATTCCAGATCTTTCTGCCACAGAAATGTGAGGAACATGTGTTTTATTAGCCAAATTTTGAGGTTTGCAAAGGATTCTGGGTAACAGAACTTGGTCCGAGCCACACAAGTCACCCCATCTTGGATTCCCCTAGGTCTCTAGTTTTTAGAAATGCACAGGTTTGGTAGGTTTCCCTAGGTGGCTGCTGAGCTACAGGCCAAAATCTACAGGTAGGCACTTTGCAAAAAACACCTCTGTTTTTTTTCAAAAATTTGGATGTGTCCACGTTGCACTTTGGGGCGTTTCCTGTCGCGGGCGCTAGGCCTACCCACACAAGTGAGGTATTATTTTTATCGGGAGACGTGGGGGAACGCTGGGTGGAAGAAAATTTGTGGCTCCTCTTAGATTCCAGAACTTTCTGCGACAGAAATGTGAGGAACATGTGTTTTTTTAGCCAAATTTTGAGGTTTGCAAAGGATTCTGGGCAATAGAACCTGGTCCTAGCCACACAAGTCACCCCATCTTGGATTCCCCTAGGTCTCTAGTTTTCAGAAATGCACAGGTTTGGTAGGTTTCCATAGGTAGCGGCTGAGCTAGAGGCCACAATCTACAGGTAGGCACTTTGCAAAAAACACCTCGTTTTTTTAAAAAAAATTTGGATGTGTCCACGTTGCGCTTTGGGGCGTTTCCTGTCGCGGGCGCTAGGCCTACCCACACAAGTGAGGTATTATTTTTATCGGGAGACGTGGGGGAACGCTGGGTGGAAGGAAATTTGTGGCTCCTCTCAGATTTCAGAACTTTCTGCCACAGAAATGTGCGAAACATGTGTTTTTTTAGCCAAATTTTGAGGTTTGCAAAGGATTCTGGGTAACAGAACCTGGTCCGAGCCACACAAGTCACACCATCTTGGATTCCCCTAGGTCTCTAGTTTTCAGAAATGCACAGGTTTGGTAGGTTTCCCTAGGTGGCGGCTGAGCTACAAGCCAAAATCTACAGGTAGGCACTTTGCAAAAAACACCTCTGTTTTCTTTAAAAAAAATGGATGTGTCCACGTTGCGCTTTGGGGCGTTTCCTGTCGCGGGCGCTAGGCCTACCCACACAAGTGAGGTATTATTTTTATCGGGAGACGTGGGGGAACGCTGGGTGGAAGGAAATTTGTGGCTCCTCTCAGATTCCAGAACTTTCTGCCACAGGAATGTGAGGAACATGTGTTTTTTTAGCCAAATTTTGAGGTTTGCAAAGGATTCTGGGTAACAACCTGGTCCGAGCCACACAAGTCACCCCATCTTGGATTCCCCTAGGTCTCTAGTTTTCAGAAATGCACAGGTTTGGTAGGTTTCCCTAGGTGGCGGCTGAGCTACAGGCCAAAATCTACAGGTAGGCACTTTGTAAAAAACACCTCTGTTTTCTTTTAAAAATTTGGATGTGTCCACGTTGCGCTTTGGGCCTTTTCTATCGCGGGCGCTAGGCCTACCCACACAAGTGAGGTATCATTTTTATCGGGAGACGTGGGGAAACGCTGGGTGGAAGGAAATTTGTGGCTCCTCCCAGATTCCAGATCTTTCTGCCACAGAAATGTAAGGAACATGTGTTTTATTAGCCAAATTTTGAGGTTTGCAAAGGATTCTGGGTAACAGAACCTGGTCCGAGCCACACAAGTCACCCCATCTTGGATTCCCCTAGGTCTCTAGTTTTTAGAAATGCACAGGTTTGGTAGGTTTCCCTAGGTGGCGGCTGAGCTACAGGCCAAAATCTACAGGTAGGCACTTTGCAAAAAACACCTCTGGTTTTTTTCAAAAATTTGGATGTGTCCACGTTGCGCTTTGGGGCGTTTCCTGTCGCGGGCGCTAGGCCTACCCACACAAGTGAGGTATTATTTTTATCGGGAGACCTGGGGGAACGCTGGGTGGAAGGAAATTTGTGGCTCCTCTCAGATTCCAGAACTTTCTGCGACAGAAATGTGAGGAACATGTGTTTTTTTAGCCAAATTTTGAGGTTTGCAAAGGATTCTGGGCAATAGAACCTGGTCCTAGCCACACAAGTCACCCCATTTGGATTCCCCTAGGTCTTTAATTTTCAGAAATGCACAGGTTTGGTAGGTTTCCCTAGGTGGCGGCTGAGCTAAAGGCCAAAATCTACAGGTAGGCACTTTGCAAAAAACACCTCTGTTTTTTTTCAAAAATTTGGATGTGTCCACGTTGCGCTTTGGGGCGTTTCCTGTCGCGGGCGCTAGGCCTACCCACACAAGTGAGGTATTATTTTTATCGGGAGACGTGGGGGAACGCTGGGTGGAAGGAAATTTGTGGCTCCTCTCAGATTTCAGAACTTTCTGCCACAGAAATGTGCGAAACATGTGTTTTTTTAGCCACATTTTGAGGTTTGCAAAGGATTCTGGGTAACAGAACCTGGTCCGAGCCACACAAGTCACACCATCTTGGATTCCCCTTGGTCTCTAGTTTTCAGAAATGCACAGGTTTGGTAGGTTTCCCTAGGTGGCGGCTGAGCTACAAGCCAAAATCTACAGGTAGGCACTTTGCAAAAAACACCTCTGTTTTCTTTAAAAAAAATGGATGTGTCCACGTTGCGCTTTGGGGCGTTTCCTGTCGCGGGCGCTAGGCCTACCCACACAAGTGAGGTATTATTTTTATCGGGAGACGTGGGGGAACGCTGGGTGGAAGGAAATTTGTGGCTCCTCTCAGATTCCAGAACTTTCTGCGACAGAAATGTGAGGAACATGTGTTTTTTTAGCCAAATTTTGAGGTTTGCAAAGGATTCTGGGTAATAGAACCTGGTCCTAGCCACACAACTCACCCCATCTTGGATTCCCCTAGGTCTCTAGTTTTCAGAAATGCACAGGTTTGGTAGGTTTCCCTAGGTGGCGGCTGAGCTACAGGCCAAAATATACAGGTAGGCACTTTGCAAAAAACACCTCTGTTTTCTTTTAAAAATTTGGATGTGTCCACGTTGCGCTTTGGGCCTTTTCTATCGCGGGCGCTAGGCCTACCCACACAAGTGAGGTATCATTTTTATCGGGAGACGTGGGGAAACGCTGGGTGGAAGGAAATTTGTGGCTCCTCTCAGATTTCAGAACTTTCTGCCACAGAAATGTGCGAAACATGTGTTTTTTTAGCCACATTTTGAGGTTTGCAAAGGATTCTGGGTAACAGAACCTGGTCCGAGCCACACAAGTCACACCATCTTGGATTCCCCTTGGTCTCTAGTTTTCAGAAATGCACAGGTTTGGTAGGTTTCCCTAGGTGGCGGCTGAGCTACAAGCCAAAATCTACAGGTAGGCACTTTGCAAAAAACACCTCTGTTTTCTTTAAAAAAAATGGATGTGTCCACGTTGCGCTTTGGGGCGTTTCCTGTCGCGGGCGCTAGGCCTACCCACACAAGTGAGGTATTATTTTTATCGGGAGACGTGGGGGAACGCTGGGTGGAAGGAAATTTGTGGCTCCTCTCAGATTCCAGAACTTTCTGCCACAGAAATGTGAGGAACATGTGTTTTATTAGCCAAATTTTGAGGTTTGCAAAGGATTCTGGGTAACAGAACCTGGTCCGAGCCACACAAGTCACCCCATCTTGGATTCCCCTAGGTCTCTAGTTTTTAGAAATGCACAGGTTTGGTAGGTTTCCCTAGGTGGCGGCTGAGCTACAGGCCAAAATCTACAGGTAGGCACTTTGCAAAAAACACCTCTGTTTTTTTTCAAAAATTTGGATGTGTCCACGTTGCGCTTTGGGGTGTTTCCTGTCGCGGGCGTTAGGCCAACCCACACAAGTGAGGTATTATTTTTATCGGGAGACGTGGGGGAACGCTGGGTGGAAGGAAATTTGTGGCTCCTCTCAGATTCCAGAACTTTCTGCGACAGAAATGTGAGGAACATGTGTTTTTTTAGCCAAATTTTGAGGTTTACAAAGGATTCTGGGCAATAGAACCTGGTCCTAGCCACACAAGTCACACCATCTTGGATTCCCCTAGGTCTCTAGTTTTCAGAAATGCACAGGTTTGGTAGGTTTCCTTAGGTGGCGGCTGAGCTAGAGGCCAAAATCTACAGGTAGGCACTTTGCAAAAAACACCTCTGTTTTTTTTCAAAAATTTGGATGTGTCCACGTTGCGCTTTGGGGCGTTTCCTGTAGCGGGCGCTAGGCCTACCCACACAAGTGAGGTATTATTTTTATCGGGAGACGTGGGGGAACGCTGGGTGGAAGGAAATTTGTGGCTCCTCTCTGATTCCAGAACTTTCTGCCACAGAAATGTGAGAAACATGTGTTTTTTTAGCCAAATTTTGAGGTTTGCAAAGGATTCTGGGTAACAGAACCTAGTCCGAGCCACACAAGTCACACCATCTTGGATTCCCCTAGGTCTCTCGATTTCAGAAATGCACAGGTTTGGTAGGTTTCCCTAGGTGCCGGCTGAGCTACAGGCCAAAATATACAGGTAGGCACTTTGCAAAAAACACCTCAGTTTTCTTTAAAAAATTTGGATTTGTCCATGTTGCGCTTTGGGGCGTTTCCTGTTGTGGGCGCTAGGCCTACCCACACAAGTGAGGTATCATTTTTATCGGGAGACGTGGGGGAACGCTGGGTGGAAGGAAATTTGTGGCTCCTCTCAGAGTCCAGAACTTTCTGCCACAGGAATGTGAGGAACATGTGTTTTTTTAGCCAACTTTTGAGGTTTGCCAAGGATTCTGGGTAACAACCTGGTCCGAGCCACACAAGTCACCCCATCTTGGATTCCCCTAGGTCTCTAGTTTTCAGAAATGCACAGGTTTGGTAGGTTTCCCTAGGTGGCGGCTGAGCTACAGGCCAAAATCTACAGGTAGGCACTTTGCAAAAAACACCTCTGTTTTCTTTTAAAAATTTGGATGTGTCCACGTTGCGCTTTGGGCCTTTTCTATCGCGGGCGCTAGGCCTACCCACACAAGTGAGATATCATTTTTATTGGGAGACGTGGGGAAACGCTGGGTGGAAGGAAATTTGTGGCTCCTCTCAGATTCCAGAACTTTCTGCCACAGAAATGTGAGGAACATGTGTTTTATTAGCCAAATTTTGAGGTTTGCAAAGGATTCTGAGTAACAGAACCTGGTCCGAGCCTCACAAGTCACCCCATCTTGGATTCCCCTAGATCTCTAGTTTGCAGAAATGCACAGGTTTGGTAGGTTTCCCTAGGTGCCGGCTGAGCTACAGGCCAAAATCTACAGGTAGGCACTTTGCAAAAAACACCTCAGTTTTCTTTAAAAAATTTGGATTTGTCCATGTTGCGCTTTGGGGCGTTTCCTGTTGTGGGCGCTAGGCCTACCCACACAAGTGAGGTATCATTTTTATCGGGAGACGTGGGGGAACGCTGGGTGGAAGTAAATTTGTGGCTCCTCTCAGATTCCAGAACTTTCTGCCACAGGAATGTGAGGAACATGTGTTTTTTTAGCCAAATTTTGAGGTTTGCAAAGGATTCTGGGTAACAACCTGGTCCGAGCCACACAAGTCACCCCATCTTGGATTCCCCTAGGTCTCTAGTTTTCAGAAATGCACAGGTTTGGTAGGTTTCAATAGGTGGCGGCTGAGCTACAGGCCAAAATCTACAGGTAGGCACTTTGCAAAAAACACCTCTGTTTTCTTTTTAAAATTTGGATGTGTCCACGTTGCGCTTTGGGCCTTTTCTATCGCGGGCGCTAGGCCTACCCACACAAGTGAGGTATCATTTTTATCGGGAGACGTGGGGAAACGCTGGGTGGAAGGAAATTTGTGGCTCCTCCCAGATTCCAGATCTTTCTGCCACAGAAATGTGAGGAACATGTGTTTTATTAGCCAAATTTTGAGGTTTGCAAAGGATTCTGGGTAACAGAACCTGGTCCGAGCCACACAAGTCACCCCATCTTGGATTCCCCTAGGTCTCTAGTTTTTAGAAATGCACAGGTTTGGTAGGTTTCCCTAGGTGGCGGCTGAGCTACAGGCCAAAATCTACAGGTAGGCACTTTGCAAAAAACACCTCTGTTTTTTTTCAAAAATTTGGATGTGTCCACGTTGCGCTTTGGGGCGTTTCCTGTCGCGGGCGCTAGGCCTACCCACACAAGTGAGGTATTATTTTTATCGGGAGACGTGGGGGAACGCTGGGTGGAAGAAAATTTGTGGCTCCTCTTAGATTCCAGAACTTTCTGCGACAGAAATGTGAGGAACATGTGTTTTTTTAGCCAAATTTTGAGGTTTGCAAAGGATTCTGGGCAATAGAACCTGGTCCTAGCCACACAAGTCACCCCATCTTGGATTCCCCTAGGTCTCTAGTTTTCAGAAATGCACAGGTTTGGTAGGTTTCCCTAGGTAGCGGCTGAGCTAGAGGCCAAAATCTACAGGTAGGCACTTTGCAAAAAACACCTCGTTTTTAAAAAAAAAATTTGGATGATTCCACGTTGCGCTTTGGGGCGTTTCCTGTCGCGGGCGCTAGGCCTACCCACACAAGTGAGGTATTATTTTTATCGGGAGACGTGGGGGAACGCTGGGTGGAAGGAAATTTGTGGCTCCTCTCAGATTTCAGAACTTTCTGCCACAGAAATGTGCGAAACATGTGTTTTTTTAGCCAAATTTTGAGGTTTGCAAAGGATTCTGGGTAACAGAACCTGGTCCGAGCCACACAAGTCACACCATCTTGGATTCCCCTAGGTCTCCAGTTTTCAGAAATGCACAGGTTTGGTAGGTTTCCCTAGGTGGCGGCTGAGCTACAAGCCAAAATCTACAGGTAGGCACTTTGCAAAAAACACCTCTGTTTTCTTTAAAAAAAATGGATGTGTCCACGTTGCGCTTTGGGGCGTTTCCTGTCGCGGGCGCTAGGCCTACCCACACAAGTGAGGTATTATTTTTATCGGGAGACGTGGGGGAACGCTGGGTGGAAGGAAATTTGTGGCTCCTCTCAGATTCCAGAACTTTCTGCCACAGGAATGTGAGGAACATGTGTTTTTTTAGCCAAATTTTGAGGTTTGCAAAGGATTCTGGGTAACAACCTGGTCCGAGCCACACAAGTCACCCCATCTTGGATTCCCCTAGGTCTCTAGTTTTCAGAAATGCACAGGTTTGGTAGGTTTCCCTAGGTGGCGGCTGAGCTACAGGCCAAAATCTACAGGTAGGCACTTTGTAAAAAACACCTCTGTTTTCTTTTAAAAATTTGGATGTGTCCACGTTGCGCTTTGGGCCTTTTCTATCGCGGGCGCTAGGCCTACCCACACAAGTGAGGTATCATTTTTATCGGGAGACGTGGGGAAACGCTGGGTGGAAGGACATTTGTGGCTCCTCCCAGATTCCAGATCTTTCTGCCACAGAAATGTAAGGAACATGTGTTTTATTAGCCAAATTTTGAGGTTTGCAAAGGATTCTGGGTAACAGAACCTGGTCCGAGCCACACAAGTCACCCCATCTTGGATTCCCCTAGGTCTCTAGTTTTTAGAAATGCACAGGTTTGGTAGGTTTCCCTAGGTGGCGGCTGAGCTACAGGCCAAAATCTACAGGTAGGCACTTTGCAAAAAACACCTCTGTTTTTTTTCAAAAATTTGGATGTGTCCACGTTGCGCTTTGGGGCGTTTCCTGTCGCGGGCGCTAGGCCTACCCACACAAGTGAGGTATTATTTTTATCGGGAGACCTGGGGGAACGCTGGGTGGAAGGAAATTTGTGGCTCCTCTCAGATTCCAGAACTTTCTGCGACAGAAATGTGAGGAACATGTGTTTTTTTAGCCAAATTTTGAGGTTTGCAAAGGATTCTGGGCAATAGAACCTGGTCCTAGCCACACAAGTCACCCCATCTTGGATTCCCCTAGGTCTTTAATTTTCAGAAATGCACAGGTTTGGTAGGTTTCCCTAGGTGGCGGCTGAGCTAAAGGCCAAAATCTACAGGTAGGCACTTTGCAAAAAACACCTCTGTTTTTTTTCAAAAATTTGGATGTGTCCACGTTGCGCTTTGGGGCGTTTCCTGTCGCGGGCGCTAGGCCTACCCACACAAGTGAGGTATTATTTTTATCGGGAGACGTGGGGGAACGCTGGGTGGAAGGAAATTTGTGGCTCCTCTCAGATTTCAGAACTTTCTGCCACAGAAATGTGCGAAACATGTGTTTTTTTAGCCACATTTTGAGGTTTGCAAAGGATTCTGGGTAACAGAACCTGGTCCGAGCCACACAAGTCACACCATCTTGGATTCCCCTTGGTCTCTAGTTTTCAGAAATGCACAGGTTTGGTAGGTTTCCCTAGGTGGCGGCTGAGCTGCAAGCCAAAATCTACAGGTAGGCACTTTGCAAAAAACACCTCTGTTTTCTTTAAAAAAAATGGATGTGTCCACGTTGCGCTTTGGGGCGTTTCCTGTCGCGGGCGCTAGGCCTACCCACACAAGTGAGGTATTATTTTTATCGGGAGACGTGGGGGAACGCTGGGTGGAAGGAAATTTGTGGCTCCTCTCAGATTCCAGAACTTTCTGCGACAGAAATGTGAGGAACATGTGTTTTTTTAGCCAAATTTTGAGGTTTGCAAAGGATTCTGGGTAATAGAACCTGGTCCTAGCCACACAACTCACCCCATCTTGGATTCCCCTAGGTCTCTAGTTTTCAGAAATGCACAGGTTTGGTAGGTTTCCCTAGGTGGCGGCTGAGCTAGAGGCCAAAATCTACAGGTAGGCACTTTGCAAAAAACACCTCTGTTTTTTTTCAAAAATTTGGATGTATCCACGTTGCGCTTTGGGGCGTTTCCTGTTGCGGGCGCTAGGCCTACCCACACAAGTGAGGTATTATTTTTATCGGGAGACGTGGGGGAACGCTGGGTGGAAGGAAATTTGTGGCTCCTCTCAGATTCCAGAACTTTCTGCCACAGAAATGTGAGAAACATGTGTTTTTTTAGCCAAATTTTGAGGTTTGCAAAGGATTCTGGGTAACAGAACCTGGTCCGAGCCACAAAAGTCACACCATCTTGGATTCCCCTAGATCTCTAGTTTGCAGAAATGCACAGGTTTGGTAGGTTTCCCTAGGTGCCGGCTGAGCTACAGGCCAAAATATACAGGTAGGCACTTTGCAAAAAACACCTCTGTTTTCTTTGAAAAATTTGGATGTGTCCACGTTGCGCTTTGGGCCTTTTCTATCGCGGGCGCTAGGCCTCCCCACACAAGTGAGGTATCATTTTTATCGGGAGACGTGGGGAAACGCTGGGTGGAAGGAAATTTGTGGCTCCTCTCAGATTTCAGAACTTTCTGCCACAGAAATGTGCGAAACATGTGTTTTTTTAGCCACATTTTGAGGTTTGCAAAGGATTCTGGGTAACAGAACCTGGTCCGAGCCACACAAGTCACACCATCTTGGATTCCCCTTGGTCTCTAGTTTTCAGAAATGCACAGGTTTGGTAGGTTTCCCTAGGTGGCGGCTGAGCTACAAGCCAAAATCTACAGGTAGGCACTTTGCAAAAAACACCTCTGTTTTCTTTAAAAAAAATGGATGTGTCCACGTTGCGCTTTGGGGCGTTTCCTGTCGCGGGCGCTAGGCCTACCCACACAAGTGAGGTATTATTTTTATCGGGAGACGTGGGGGAACGCTGGGTGGAAGGAAATTTGTGGCTCCTCTCAGATTCCAGAACTTTCTGCCACAGAAATGTGAGAAACATGTGTTTTTTTAGCCAAATTTTGAGGTTTGCAAAGGATTCTGGGTAACAGAACCTGGTCCGAGCCACACAAGTCACACCATCTTGGATTCCCCTAGATCTCTAGTTTGCAGAAATGCACAGGTTTGGTAGGTTTCCCTAGGTGCCGGCTGAGCTACAGGCCAAAATATACAGGTAGGCACTTTGCAAAAAACACCTCAGTTTTCTTTAAAAATATTGGATTTGTCCATGTTGCGCTTTGGGGCGTTTCCTGTTGTGGGCGCTAGGCCTACCCACACAAGTGAGGTATCATTTTTATCGGGAGACGTGGGGGAACGCTGGGTGGAAGTAAATTTGTGGCTCCTCTCAGATTCCAGAACTTTCTGCGACAGAAATGTGAGGAACATGTGTTTTTTTAGCCAAATTTTGAGGTTTGCAAAGGATTCTGGGTAATAGAACCTGGTCCTAGCCACACAACTCACCCCATCTTGGATTCCCCTAGGTCTCTAGTTTTCAGAAATGCACAGGTTTGGTAGGTTTCCCTAGGTGGCGGCTGAGCTAGAGGCCAAAATCTACAGGTAGGCACTTTGCAAAAAACACCTCTGTTTTTTTTCAAAAATTTGGATGTATCCACGTTGCGCTTTGGGGCGTTTCCTGTTGCGGGTGCTAGGCCTACCCACACAAGTGAGGTATTATTTTTATCGGGAGACGTGGGGGAACGCTGGGTGGAAGGAAATTTGTGGCTCCTCTCAGATTCCAGAACTTTCTGCCACAGAAATGTGAGAAACATGTGTTTTTTTAGCCAAATTTTGAGGTTTGCAAAGGATTCTGGGTAACAGAACCTGGTCCGAGACACAAAAGTCACACCATCTTGGATTCCCCTAGATCTCTAGTTTGCAGAAATGCACAGGTTTGGTAGGTTTCCCTAGGTGCCGGCTGAGCTACAGGCCAAAATATACAGGTAGGCACTTTGCAAAAAACACCTCTGTTTTCTTTTAAAAATTTGGATGTGTCCACGTTGCGCTTTGGGCCTTTTCTATCGCGGGCGCTAGGCCTACCCACACAAGTGAGGTATCATTTTTATCGGGAGACGTGGGGAAACGCTGGGTGGAAGGAAATTTGTGGCTCCTCTCAGATTTCAGAACTTTCTGCCACAGAAATGTGCAAAACATGTGTTTTTTTAGCCACATTTTGAGGTTTGCAAAGGATTCTGGGTAACAGAACCTGGTCCGAGCCACACAAGTCACACCATCTTGGATTCCCCTTGGTCTCTAGTTTTCAGAAATGCACAGGTTTGGTAGGTTTCCCTAGGTGGCGGCTGAGCTACAAGCCAAAATCTACAGGTAGGCATTTTGCAAAAAACACCTCTGTTTTCTTTAAAAAAAATGGATGTGTCCACGTTGCGCTTTGGGGCGTTTCCTGTCGCGGGCGCTAGGCCTACCCACACAAGTGAGGTATTATTTTTATCGGGAGACGTGGGGGAACGCTGGGTGGAAGGAAATTTGTGGCTCCTCTCAGATTCCAGAACTTTCTGCGACAGAAATGTGAGGAACATGTGTTTTTTTAGCCAAATTTTGAGGTTTGCAAAGGATTCTGGGTAATAGAACCTGGTCCTAGCCACACAACTCACCCCATCTTGGATTCCCCTAGGTCTCTAGTTTTCAGAAATGCACAGGTTTGGTAGGTTTCCCTAGGTGGCGGCTGAGCTAGAGGCCAAAATCTACAGGTAGGCACTTTGCAAAAAACACCTCTGTTTTTTTTCAAAAATGTTGATGTATCCACGTTGCGCTTTGGGGCGTTTCCTGTCGCGGGCGCTAGGCCTACCCACACAAGTGAGGTATTATTTTTATCGGGAGACGTGGGGGAACGCTGGGTGGAAGGAAATTTGTGGCTCCTCTCAGATTCCAGAACTTTCTGCCACAGAAATGTGAGAAACATGTGTTTTTTTAGCCAAATTTTGAGGTTTGCAAAGGATTCTGGGTAACAGAACCTGGTCCGAGCCACACAAGTCACACCATCTTGGATTCCCCTAGATCTCTAGTTTGCAGAAATGCACAGGTTTGGTAGGTTTCCCTAGGTGCCGGCTGAGCTACAGGCCAAAATATACAGGTAGGCACTTTGCAAAAAACACCTCAGTTTTCTTTAAAAAATTTGGATTTGTCCATGTTGCGCTTTGGGGCGTTTCCTGTTGTGGGCGCTAGGCCTACCCACACAAGTGAGGTATCATTTTTATCGGGAGACGTGGGGGAACGCTGGGTGGAAGTAAATTTGTGGCTCCTCTCAGATTCCAGAACTTTCTGCCACAGGAATGTGAGGAACATGTGTTTTTTTAGCCAAATTTTGAGGTTTGCAAAGGATTCTGGGTAACAACCTGGTCCGAGCCACACAAGTCACCCCATCTTGGATTCCCCTAGGTCTCTAGTTTTCAGAAATGCACAGGTTTGGTAGGTTTCAATAGGTGGCGGCTGAGCTACAGGCCAAAATCTACAGGTAGGCACTTTGCAAAAAACACCTCTGTTTTCTTTTTAAAATTTGGATGTGTCCACGTTGCGCTTTGGGCCTTTTCTATCGCGGGCGCTAGGCCTACCCACACAAGTGAGGTATCATTTTTATCGGGAGACGTGGGGAAACGCTGGGTGGAAGGAAATTTGTGGCTCCTCCCAGATTCCAGATCTTTCTGCCACAGAAATGTGAGGAACATGTGTTTTATTAGCCAAATTTTGAGGTTTGCAAAGGATTCTGGGTAACAGAACCTGGTCCGAGCCACACAAGTCACCCCATCTTGGATTCCCCTAGGTCTCTAGTTTTTAGAAATGCACAGGTTTGGTAGGTTTCCCTAGGTGGCGGCGGAGCTACAGGCCAAAATCTACAGGTAGGCACTTTGCAAAAAACACCTCTGTTTTTTTTCAAACATTTGGATGTGTCCACGTTGCGCTTTGGGGCGTTTCCTGTCGCGGGCGCTAGGCCTACCCACACAAGTGAGGTATTATTTTTATCGGGAGACGTGGGGGAACACTGGGTGGAAGGAAATTTGTGGTTCCTCTTAGATTCCAGAACTTTCTGCGACAGAAATGTGAGGAACATGTGTTTTTTTAGCCAAATTTTGAGGTTTGCAAAGGATTCTGGGCAATAGAACCTGGTCCTAGCCACACAAGTCACCCCATCTTGGATTCCCCTAGGTCTCTAGTTTTCAGAAATGCACAGGTTTGGTAGGTTTCCCTAGGTGGCGGCTGAGCTAGAGGCCAAAATCTACAGGTAGGCACTTTGCAAAAAACACCTCTGTTTTTTTTCAAAAATGTTGATGTGTCCACGTTGCGCTTTGGGGCGTTTCCTGTCGCGGGCGCTAGGCCTACCCACACAAGTGAGGTATTATTTTTATCGGGAGACGTGGGGGAACGTTGGGTGGAAGGAAATTTGTGGCTCCTCTCAGATTTCAGAACTTTCTGCCACAGAAATGTGCGAAACATGTGTTTTTTTAGCCAAATTTTGAGGTTTGCAAAGGATTCTGCGTAACAGAACTTGGTCCGAGCCACACAAGTCACACCATCTTGGATTCCCCTAGGTCTCTAGTTTTCAGAAATGCACAGGTTTGGTAGGTTTCCCTAGGTGGCGGCTGAGCTACAAGCCAAAATCTACAGGTAGGCACTTTGCAAAAAACACCTCTGTTTTCTTTAAAAAAAATGGATGTGTCCACGTTGGGCTTTGGGGCGTTTCCTGTCGCGGGCGCTAGGCCTACCCACACAAGTGAGGTATTATTTTTATCGGGAGACGTGGGGGAACGCTGGGTGGAAGGAAATTTGTGGCTCCTCTCAGATTCCAGAACTTTCTGCGACAGAAATGTGAGGAACATGTGTTTTTTTTGCCAAATTTTGAGGTTTGCAATGGATTCTGGGCAATAGAACCTGGTCCTAGCCACACAAGTCACCCCATCTTGGATTCCCCTAGGTCTCTAGTTTTCAGAAATGCACAGGTTTGGTAGGTTTCCCTAGGTGGCGGCTGAGCTAGAGGCCAAAATCTACAGGTAGGCACTTTGCAAAAAACACCTCTGTTTTTTTTCAAAAATTTGGATGTGTCCACGTTGCGCTTTGGGGCGTTTCCTGTCGCGGGCGCTAGGCCTACCCACACAAGTGAGGTATTATTTTTATCGGGAGACGTGGGGGAACGCTGGGTGGAAGGAAATTTGTGGCTCCTCTCAGATTTCAGAACTTTCTGCCACAGAAATGTGCGAAACATGTGTTTTTTTAGCCAAATTTTGAGGTTTGCAAAGGATTCTGGGTAACAGAACCTGGTCCGAGCCACACAAGTCACACCATCTTGGATTCCCCTAGGTCTCTAGTTTTCAGAAATGCACAGGTTTGGTAGGTTTCCCTAGGTGGCGGCTGAGCTACAAGCCAAAATCTACAGGTAGGCACTTTGCAAAAAACACCTCTGTTTTCTTTAAAAAAAATGGATGTGTCCACGTTGCGCTTTGGGGCGTTTCCTGTCGCGGGCGCTAGGCCTACCCACACAAGTGAGGTATTATTTTTATCGGGAGACGTGGGGGAACGCTGGGTGGAAGGAAATTTGTGGCTCCTCTCAGATTCCAGAACTTTCTGCGACAGAAATGTGAAGAACATGTGTTTTTTTTGCCAAATTTTGAGGTTTGCAAAGGATTCTGGGTAATAGAACCTGGTCCTATCCACACAAGTCACCCCATCTTGGATTCCCCTAGGTCTCTAGTTTTCAGAAATGCACAGGTTTGGTAGGTTTCCCTAGGTGGCGGCTGAGCTAGAGGCCAAAATCTACAGGTAGGCACTTTGCAAAAAACACCTCTGTTTTTTTTCAAAAATTTGGATGTATCCACGTTGCGCTTTGGGGTGTTTCCTGTCGCGGACGCTAGGCCTACCCACACAAGTGAGGTATTATTTTTATCGGGAGACGTGGGGGAACGCTGGGTGGAAGTAAATTTGTGGCTCCTCTCAGATTCCAGAACTTTCTGCCACAGAAATGTGAGAAACATGTGTTTTTTTAGCCAAATTTTGAGGTTTGCAAAGGATTCTGGGTAACAGAACCTGGTCCGAGCCACACAAGTCACACCATCTTGGATTCCCCTAGATCTCTAGTTTGCAGAAATGCACAGGTTTGGTAGGTTTCCCTAGGTGCCGGCTGAGCTACAGGCCAAAATATACAGGTAGGCACTTTGCAAAAAACACCTCAGTTTTCTTTAAAAAATTTGGATTTGTCCATGTTGCGCTTTGGGGCGTTTCCTGTTGTGGGCGCTAGGCCTACCCTCACAAGTGAGGTATCATTTTTATCGGGAGACGTGGGGGAACGCTGGGTGGAAGTAAATTTGTGGCTCCTCTCAGATTCCAGAACTTTCTGCCACAGGAATGTGAGGAACATGTGTTTTTTTAGCCAAATTTTGAGGTTTGCAAAGGATTCTGGGTAGCAACCTGGTCCGAGCCACACAAGTCACCCCATCTTGGATTCCCCTAGGTCTCTAGTTTTCAGAAATGCACAGGTTTGGTAGGTTTCAATAGGTGGCGGCTGAGCTACAGGCCAAAATCTACAGGTAGGCACTTTGCAAAAAACACCTCTGTTTTCTTTTAAAAATTTGGATGTGTCCACGTTGCGCTTTGGGCCTTTTCTATCGCGGGCGCTAGGCCTACCCACACAAGTGAGGTATCATTTTTATTGGGAGACGTGGGGAAACGCTGGGTGGAAGGAAATTTGTGGTTCCTCTCAGATTCCAGAACTTTCTGCCACAGAAATGTGAGGAACATGTGTTTTATTAGCCAAATTTTGAGGTTTGCAAAGGATTCTGGGTAACAGAACCTGGTCCGAGCCACACAAGTCACCCCATCTTGGATTCCCCTAGGTCTCTAGTTTTTAGAAATGCACAGGTTTGGTAGGTTTCCCTAGGTGGCGGCTGAGCTACAGGCCAAAATCTACAGGTAGGCACTTTGCAAAAAACACCTCTGTTTTTTTTCAAAAATTTGGATGTGTCCACGTTGCGCTTTGGGGCGTTTCCTGTCGCGGGCGTTAGGCCAACCCACACAAGTGAGGTATTATTTTTATCGGGAGACGTGGGGGAACGCTGGGTGGAAGGAAATTTGTGGCTCCTCTCAGATTCCAGAACTTTCTGCGACAGAAATGTGAGGAACATGTGTTTTTTTAGCCAAATTTTGAGGTTTGCAAAGGATTCTGGGCAATAGAACCTGGTCCTAGCCACACAAGTCACACCATCTTGGATTCCCCTAGGTCTCTAGTTTTCAGAAATGCACAGGTTTGGTAGGTTTCCTTAGGTGGCGGCTGAGCTAGAGGCCAAAATCTACAGGTAGGCACTTTGCAAAAAACACCTCTGTTTTTTTTCAAAAATTTGGATGTGTCCACGTTGCGCTTTGGGGCGTTTCCTGTCGCGGGCGCTAGGCCTACCCACACAAGTGAGGTATTATTTTTATCGGGAGACGTGGGGGAACGCTGGGTGGAAGGAAATTTGTGGCTCCTCTCTGATTCCAGAACTTTCTGCCACAGAAATGTGAGAAACATGTGTTTTTTTAGCCAAATTTTGAGGTTTGCAAAGGATTCTGGGTAACAGAACCTAGTCCGCGCCACACAAGTCACACCATCTTGGATTCCCCTAGGTCTCTAGATTTCAGAAATGCACAGGTTTGGTAGGTTTCCCTAGGTGGCGGCTGAGCTACAAGACCAAATCTACAGGTAGGCATTTTGCAAAAAACACCTCTGTTTTCTTTAAAAAAAATGGATGTGTCCATGTTGCGCTTTGGGGCGTTTCCTGTCGCGGGCGCTAGGCCTACCCACACAAGTGAGGTATCATTTTTATTAGGAGATTTGGGGGAACGCTGGGTGGAAGGAAATTTGTGGCTACTCTCAGATTCCAGAACTTTCTGCCACAGAAATGTGAGGAACATGTGTTTTTTTAGCCAAATTTTGAGGTTTGCAAAGGATTCTGAGTAACAGAACCTGGTCCGAGCCACACAAGTCACCCCATCTTGGATTCCCCTAGATCTCTAGTTTGCAGAAATGCACAGGTTTGGTAGGTTTCCCTAGGTGCCGGCTGAGCTACAGGCCAAAATATACAGGTAGGCACTTTGCAAAAAACACCTCAGTTTTCTTTAAAAAAAATGGATGTGTCCACGTTGGGCTTTGGGGCGTTTCCTGTCGCGGGCGCTAGGCCTACCCACACAAGTGAGGTATTATTTTTATCGGGAGACGTGGGGGAACGCTGGGTGGAAGGAAATTTGTGGCTCCTCTCAGATTCCAGAACTTTCTGCGACAGAAATGTGAGGAACATGTGTTTTTTTTGCCAAATTTTGAGGTTTGCAATGGATTCTGGGTAATAGAACCTGGTCCTAGCCACACAAGTCACCCCATCTTGGATTCCCCTAGGTCTCTAGTTTTCAGAAATGCACAGGTTTGGTAGGTTTCCCTAGGTGGCGGCTGAGCTAGAGGCCAAAATCTACAGGTAGGCACTTTGCAAAAAACACCTCTGTTTTTTTTCAAAAATTTGGATGTGTCCACGTTGCGCTTTGGGGCGTTTCCTGTCGCGGGCGCTAGGCCTACCCACACAAGTGAGGTATTATTTTTATCGGGAGACGTGGGGGAACGCTGGGTGGAAGGAAATTTGTGGCTCCTCTCAGATTTCAGAACTTTCTGCCACAGAAATGTGCGAAACATGTGTTTTTTTAGCCAAATTTTGAGGTTTGCAAAGGATTCTGGGTAACAGAACCTGGTCCGAGCCACACAAGTCACACCATCTTGGATTCCCCTAGGTCTCTAGTTTTCAGAAATGCACAGGTTTGGTAGGTTTCCCTAGGTGGCGGCTGAGCTACAAGCCAAAATCTACAGGTAGGCACTTTGCAAAAAACACCTCTGTTTTCTTTAAAAAAAATGGATGTGTCCACGTTGCGCTTTGGGGCGTTTCCTGTCGCGGGCGCTAGGCCTACCCACACAAGTGAGGTATTATTTTTATCGGGAGACGTGGGGGAACGCTGGGTGGAAGGAAATTTGTGGCTCCTCTCAGATTCCAGAACTTTCTGCGACAGAAATGTGAAGAACATGTGTTTTTTTTGCCAAATTTTGAGGTTTGCAAAGGATTCTGGGTAATAGAACCTGGTCCTATCCACACAAGTCACCCCATCTTGGATTCCCCTAGGTCTCTAGTTTTCAGAAATGCACAGGTTTGGTAGGTTTCCCTAGGTGGCGGCTGAGCTAGAGGCCAAAATCTACAGGTAGGCACTTTGCAAAAAACACCTCTGTTTTTTTTCAAAAATTTGGATGTATCCACGTTGCGCTTTGGGGTGTTTCCTGTCGCGGACGCTAGGCCTACCCACACAAGTGAGGTATTATTTTTATCGGGAGACGTGGGGGAACGCTGGGTGGAAGTAAATTTGTGGCTCCTCTCAGATTCCAGAACTTTCTGCCACAGAAATGTGAGAAACATGTGTTTTTTTAGCCAAATTTTGAGGTTTGCAAAGGATTCTGGGTAACAGAACCTGGTCCGAGCCACACAAGTCACACCATCTTGGATTCCCCTAGATCTCTAGTTTGCAGAAATGCACAGGTTTGGTAGGTTTCCCTAGGTGCCGGCTGAGCTACAGGCCAAAATATACAGGTAGGCACTTTGCAAAAAACACCTCAGTTTTCTTTAAAAAATTTGGATTTGTCCATGTTGCGCTTTGGGGCGTTTCCTGTTGTGGGCGCTAGGCCTACCCTCACAAGTGAGGTATCATTTTTATCGGGAGACGTGGGGGAACGCTGGGTGGAAGTAAATTTGTGGCTCCTCTCAGATTCCAGAACTTTCTGCCACAGGAATGTGAGGAACATGTGTTTTTTTAGCCAAATTTTGAGGTTTGCAAAGGATTCTGGGTAGCAACCTGGTCCGAGCCACACAAGTCACCCCATCTTGGATTCCCCTAGGTCTCTAGTTTTCAGAAATGCACAGGTTTGGTAGGTTTCAATAGGTGGCGGCTGAGCTACAGGCCAAAATCTACAGGTAGGCACTTTGCAAAAAACACCTCTGTTTTCTTTTAAAAATTTGGATGTGTCCACGTTGCGCTTTGGGCCTTTTCTATCGCGGGCGCTAGGCCTACCCACACAAGTGAGGTATCATTTTTATTGGGAGACGTGGGGAAACGCTGGGTGGAAGGAAATTTGTGGTTCCTCTCAGATTCCAGAACTTTCTGCCACAGAAATGTGAGGAACATGTGTTTTATTAGCCAAATTTTGAGGTTTGCAAAGGATTCTGGGTAACAGAACCTGGTCCGAGCCACACAAGTCACCCCATCTTGGATTCCCCTAGGTCTCTAGTTTTTAGAAATGCACAGGTTTGGTAGGTTTCCCTAGGTGGCGGCTGAGCTACAGGCCAAAATCTACAGGTAGGCACTTTGCAAAAAACACCTCTGTTTTTTTTCAAAAATTTGGATGTGTCCACGTTGCGCTTTGGGGCGTTTCCTGTCGCGGGCGTTAGGCCAACCCACACAAGTGAGGTATTATTTTTATCGGGAGACGTGGGGGAACGCTGGGTGGAAGGAAATTTGTGGCTCCTCTCAGATTCCAGAACTTTCTGCGACAGAAATGTGAGGAACATGTGTTTTTTTAGCCAAATTTTGAGGTTTGCAAAGGATTCTGGGCAATAGAACCTGGTCCTAGCCACACAAGTCACACCATCTTGGATTCCCCTAGGTCTCTAGTTTTCAGAAATGCACAGGTTTGGTAGGTTTCCTTAGGTGGCGGCTGAGCTAGAGGCCAAAATCTACAGGTAGGCACTTTGCAAAAAACACCTCTGTTTTTTTTCAAAAATTTGGATGTGTCCACGTTGCGCTTTGGGGCGTTTCCTGTCGCGGGCGCTAGGCCTACCCACACAAGTGAGGTATTATTTTTATCGGGAGACGTGGGGGAACGCTGGGTGGAAGGAAATTTGTGGCTCCTCTCTGATTCCAGAACTTTCTGCCACAGAAATGTGAGAAACATGTGTTTTTTTAGCCAAATTTTGAGGTTTGCAAAGGATTCTGGGTAACAGAACCTAGTCCGCGCCACACAAGTCACACCATCTTGGATTCCCCTAGGTCTCTAGATTTCAGAAATGCACAGGTTTGGTAGGTTTCCCTAGGTGGCGGCTGAGCTACAAGACCAAATCTACAGGTAGGCATTTTGCAAAAAACACCTCTGTTTTCTTTAAAAAAAATGGATGTGTCCATGTTGCGCTTTGGGGCGTTTCCTGTCGCGGGCGCTAGGCCTACCCACACAAGTGAGGTATCATTTTTATTAGGAGATTTGGGGGAACGCTGGGTGGAAGGAAATTTGTGGCTACTCTCAGATTCCAGAACTTTCTGCCACAGAAATGTGAGGAACATGTGTTTTTTTAGCCAAATTTTGAGGTTTGCAAAGGATTCTGAGTAACAGAACCTGGTCCGAGCCACACAAGTCACCCCATCTTGGATTCCCCTAGATCTCTAGTTTGCAGAAATGCACAGGTTTGGTAGGTTTCCCTAGGTGCCGGCTGAGCTACAGGCCAAAATATACAGGTAGGCACTTTGCAAAAAACACCTCAGTTTTCTTTAAAAAATTTGGATTTGTCCATGTTGCGCTTTGGGGCGTTTCCTGTTGTGGGCGCTAGGCCTACCCACACAAGTGAGGTATCATTTTTATCGGGAGACGTGGGGGAACGCTGGGTGGAAGGAAATTTGTGGCTCCTCTCAGATTCCAGAACTTTCTGCCACAGGAATGTGAGGAACATGTGTTTTTTTAGCCAACTTTTGAGGTTTGCCAAGGATTCTGGGTAACAACCTGGTCCGAGCCACACAAGTCACCCCATCTTGGATTCCCCTAGGTCTCTAGTTTTCAGAAATGCACAGGTTTGGTAGGTTTCCCTAGGTGGCGGCTGAGCTACAGGCCAAAATCTACAGGTAGGCACTTTGCAAAAAAAACCTCTGTTTTCTTTTAAAAATTTGGATGTGTCCACGTTGCGCTTTGGGCCTTTTCTATCGCGGGCGCTAGGCCTACCCACACAAGTGAGGTATCATTTTTATCGGGAGACGTGGGGAAACGCTGGGTGGAAGGAAATTTGTGGCTCTTCTCAGATTCCAGATCTTTCTGCCACAGAAATGTGAGGAACATGTGTTTTATTAGCCAAATTTTGAGGTTTGCAAAGGATTCTGGGTAACAGAACATGGTCCGAGCCACACAAGTCACCCCATCTTGGATTCCCCTAGATCTCTAGTTTGCAGAAATGCACAGGTTTGGTAGGTTTCCCTAGGTGCCGGCTGAGCTACAGGCCAAAATATACAGGTAGGCACTTTGCAAAAAACACCTCAGTTTTCTTTAAAAAATTTGGAATTGTCCATGTTGCGCTTTGGGGCGTTTCCTGTTGTGGGCGCTAGGCCTACCCACACAAGTGAGGTATCATTTTTATCGGGAGACGTGGGGGAACGCTGGGTTGAAGGAAATTTGTGGCTCCTCTCAGATTCCAGAACTTTCTGCCACAGGAATGTGAGGAACATGTGTTTTTTTAGCCAACTTTTGAGGTTTGCCAAGGATTCTGGGTAACAACCTGGTCCGAGCCACACAAGTCACCCCATCTTGGATTCCCCTAGGTCTCTAGTTTTCAGAAATGCACAGGTTTGGTAGGTTTCCCTAGGTGGCGGCTGAGCTACAGGCCAAAATCTACAGGTAGGCACTTTGCAAAAAACACCTCTGTTTTCTTTTAAAAATTTGGATGTGTCCACGTTGCGCTTTGGGCCTTTTCTATCGCGGGCGCTAGGCCTACCCACACAAGTGAGGTATCATTTTTATCGGGAGACGTGGGGAAACGCTGGGTGGAAGGAAATTTGTGGCTCCTCTCAGATTCCAGATCTTTCTGCCACAGAAATGTGAGGAACATGTGTTTTATTAGCCAAATTTTGAGGTTTGCAAAGGATTCTGGGTAACAGAACCTGGTCCGAGCCACACAAGTCACCCCATCTTGGATTCCCCTAGGTCTATAGTTTTTAGAAATGCACAGGTTTGGTAGGTTTCCCTAGGTGGCGGCTGAGCTACAGGCCAAAATCTACAGGTAGGCACTTTGCAAAAAACACCTCTGTTTTTTTCAAAAATTTGGATGTGTCCACGTTGCACTTTGGGGCGTTTCCTGTCGCGGGCGCTAGGCCTACCCACACAAGTGAGGTATTATTTTTATCGGGAGACGTGGGGGAACGCTGGGTGGAAGGAAATTTGTGGCTCCTCTCTGATTCCAGAACTTTCTGCCACAGAAATGTGAGAAACATGTGTTTTTTTAGCCAAATTTTGAGGTTTGCAAAGGATTCTGGGTAACAGAACCTAGTCCGAGCCACACAAGTCACACCATCTTGGATTCCCCTAGGTCTCTAGATTTCAGAAATGCACAGGTTTGGTAGGTTTCCCTAGGTGGCGGCTGAGCTACAAGACCAAATCTACAGGTAGGCATTTTGCAAAAAACACATCTGTTTTCTTTAAAAAAAATGGATGTGTCCACGTTGCGCTTTGGGGCGTTTCCTGTCGCGGGCGCTAGGCCTACCCACACAAGTGAGGTATCATTTTTATCAGGAGATTTGGGGGAACGCTGGGTGGAAGGAAATTTGTGGCTCCTCTCAGATTCCAGAACTTTCTGCGACAGAAATGTGAGGAACATGTGTTTTTTTAGCCAAATTTTGAGGTTTGCAAAGGATTCTGAGTAACAGAACCTGGTCCGAGCCACACAAGTCACCCCATCTTGGATTCCCCTAGATCTCTAGTTTGCAGAAATGCACAGGTTTGGTAGGTTTCCCTAGGTGCCGGCTGAGCTACAGGCCAAAATATACAGGTAGGCACTTTGCAAAAAACACCTCAGTTTTCTTTAAAAAATTTGGATTTGTCCATGTTGCGCTTTGGGGCGTTTCCTGTTGTGGGCGCTAGGCCTACCCACATAAGTGAGGTATCATTTTTATCGGGAGACGTGGGGGAACGCTGGGTGGAAGGAAATTTGTGGCTCCTCTCAGATTCCAGAACTTTCTGCCACAGGAATGTGAGGAACATGTGTTTTTTTAGCCAACTTTTGAGGTTTGCCAAGGATTCTGGGTAACAACCTGGTCCGAGCCACACAAGTCACCCCATCTTGGATTCCCCTAGGTCTCTAGGTTTCAGAAATGCACAGGTTTGGTAGGTTTCCCTAGGTGGCGGCTGAGCTACAGGCTAAAATCTACAGGTAGGCACTTTGCAAAAAACACCTCTGTTTTCTTTTAAAAATTTGGATGTGTCCACGTTGCGCTTTGGGCCTTTTCTATCGCGGGCGCTAGGCCTACCCACACAAGTGAGGTATCATTTTTATCGGGAGACGTGGGGAAACGCTGAGTGGAAGGAAATTTGTGGCTCCTCTCAGATTCCAGATCTTTCTGCCACAGAAATGTGAGGAACATGTGTTTTATTAGCCAAATTTTGAGGTTTGCAAAGGATTCTGGGTAACAGAACCTGGTCCGAGCCACACAAGTCACCCCATCTTGGATTCCCCTAGGTCTCTAGTTTTTAGAAATGCACAGGTTTGGTAGGTTTCCCTAGGTGCCGGCTGAGCTACAGGCCAAAATCTACAGGTAGGCACTTTGCAAAAAACACCTCTGTTTTCTTTAAAAAAAATGGATGTGTCCACGTTGCGCTTTGGGGCGTTTCCTGTCGCGGGCGCTAGGCCTACCCACACAAGTGAGGTATCATTTTTATCAGTAGATTTGGGGGAACGCTGGGTGGAAGGAAATTTGTGGCTCCTCTCAGATTCCAGAACTTTCTGCGACAGAAATGTGAGGAACATGTGTTTTTTTAGCCAAATTTTGAGGTTTGCAAAGGATTCTGGGCAATAGAACCTGGTCCTAGCCACACAAGCCACCCCATCTTGGATTCCCCTAGGTCTCTAGTTTTCAGAAATGCACAGGTTTGGTAGGTTTCCCTAGGTGGCGGCTGAGCTATAGGCCAAAATCTACAGGTAGGCACTTTGCAAAAAACACCTCTGTTTTTTTTCAAAAATTTGGATGTGTCCACGTTGCGCTTTGGGGCGTTTCCTGTCGCGGGCGCTAGGCCTACCCACACAAGTGAGGTATTATTGTTATCGGGAGACGTGGGGGAACGCTGGGTGGAAGGAAATTTGTGGCTCCTCTCAGATTTCAGAACTTTCTGCCACAGAAATGTGCGAAACATGTGTTTTTTAGCCAAATTTTGAGGTTTGCAAAGGATTCTGGGTAACAGAACCTGGTCCGAGCCACACAAGTCACACCATCTTGGATTCCCCTAGGTCTCTAGTTTTCAGAAATGCACAGGTTTGGTAGGTTTCCCTAGGTGGCGGCTGAGCTACAAGCCAAAATCTACAGGTAGGCACTTTGCAAAAAACACCTCTGTTTTCTTTAAAAAAAATGGATGTGTCCACGTTGCGCTTTGGGGCGTTTCCTGTCGCGGGCGCTAGGCCTACCCACACAAGTGAGGTATCATTTTTATCAGTAGATTTGGGGGAACGTTGGGTGGAAGGAAATTTGTGGCTACTCTCAGATTCCAGAACTTTCTGCCACAGAAATGTGAGGAACATATGTTTTTTTAGCCAAATTTTGAGGTTTGCAAAGGATTCTGGGTAATAGAACCTGGTCCTAGCCACACAAGTCACCCCATCTTGGATTCCCCTAGGTCTCTAGTTTTCAGAAATGCACAGGTTTGGTAGGTTTCCCTAGGTGGCGGCTGAGCTAGAGGCCAAAATCTACAGGTAGGCACTTTGCAAAAAACACCTCTGTTTTTTTTAAAAATTTGGATGTGTCCACGTTGCGCTTTGGGGCGTTTCCTGTCGCGGGCACTAGGCCTACCCACACAAGTGAGGTATTATTTTTATCAGGAGACGTGGGGGAACGCTGGGTGGAAGGAAATTTGTGGCTCCTCTCAGATTCCAGAACTTTCTGCCACAGAAATGTGAGAAACATGTGTTTTTTAAGCCAAATTTTGAGGTTTGCAAAGGATTCTAGGTAACAGAACCTGGTCCGAGCCACACAAGTCACACCATCTTGGATTCCCCTAGATCTCTAGTTTGCAGAAATGCACAGGTTTGGTAGGTTTCCCTAGGTGCCGGCTGAGCTACAAGACCAAATCTACAGGTAGGCATTTTGCAAAAAACACCTCTGTTTTCTTTAAAAAAAATGGATGTGTCGACTTTGCCCTTTGGGGCGTTTCCTGACGCGGGCGCTAGGCCTACCCACACAAGTGAGGTATCATTTTTATCAGGAGATTTGGGGGAACGCTGGGTGGAAGGAAATTTGTGGCTACTCTCAGATTCCAGAACTTTCTGCCACAGAAATGTGAGGAACATGTGTTTTTTTAGCCAAATTTTGAGGTTTGCAAAGGATTCTGAGTAACAGAACCTGGTCCGAGCCACACAAGTCACCCCATCTTGGATTCCCCTAGATCTCTAGTTTGCAGAAATGCACAGGTTTGGTAGGTTTCCCTAGGTGCCGGCTGAGCTACAGGCCAAAATATACAGGTAGGCACATTGCAAAAAACACCTCAGTTTTCTTTAAAAAATTTGGATTTGTCCATGTTGCGCTTTGGGGCGTTTCTTGTTGTGGGCGCTAGGCCTACCCACACAAGTGAGGTATCATTTTTATCGGGAGACGTGGGGGAACGCTGTGTGGAAGGAAATTTGTGGCTCCTCTCAGATTCCAGAACTTTCTGCCACAGGAATGTGAGGAACATGTGTTTTTTTAGCCAAATTTTGAGGTTTGCAAAGGATTCTGGGTAACAACCTGGTCCGAGCCACACAAGTCACCCCATCTTGGATTCCCCTAGGTCTCTAGTTTTCAGAAATGCACAGGTTTGGTAGGTTTCCCTAGGTGGCGGCTGAGCTACAGGCCAAAATCTACAGGTAGGCACTTTGCAAAAAACACCTCTGTTTTCTTTTAAAAATTTGGATGTGTCCACGTTGCGCTTTGGGCCTTTTCTATCGCGGGCGCTAGGCCTACCCACACAAGTGAGGTATCATTTTTATCGGGAGACGTGGGGAAACGCTGGGTGGAAGGAAATTTGTGGCTCCTCTCAGATTCCAGATCTTTCTGCCACAGAAATGTGAGGAACATGTGTTTTATTCGCCAAATTTTGAGGTTTGCAAAGGATTCTGGGTAACAGAACCTGGTCCGAGCCACACAATTCACCCCATCTTGGATTCCCCTAGGTCTCTAGTTTTTAGAAATGCACAGGTTTGGTAGGTTTCCCTAGGTGGCTGCTGAGCTACAGGCCAAAATCTACAGGTAGGCACTTTGCAAAAAACACCTTTGTTTTTTTCAAAAATTTGGATGTGTCCACGTTGCGCTTTGGGGCGTTTCCTGTCGCGGGCGCTAGGCCTACCCACACAAGTGAGGTATTATTTTTATCGGGAGACGTGGGGGAACGCTGGGTGGAAGGAAATTTGTGGCTCCTCTCTGATTCCAGAACTTTCTGCCACAGAAATGTGAGAAACATGTGTTTTTTTAGCCAAATTTTGAGGTTTGCAAAGGATTCTGGGTAACAGAACCTAGTCCGAGCCACACAAGTCACACCATTTTGGATTCCCCTAGGTCTCTACATTTCAGAAATGCACAGGTTTGGTATGTTTCCCTAGGTCGCGGCTGAGCTACAAGACCAAACCTACAGGTAGGCATTTTGCAAAAAACACCTCTGTTTTCTTTAAAAAAAATGGATGTGTCCACGTTGCGCTTTGGGGCGTTTCCTGTCGCGGGCGCTAGGCCTACCCACACAAGTGAGGTATCATTTTTATCAGTAGATTTGGGGGAACGCTGGGTGGAAGGAAATTTGTGGCTACTCTCAGATTCCAGAACTTTCTGCCACAGAAATGTGAGGAACATGTGTTTGTTTAGCCAAATTTTGAGGTTTGCAAAGGATTCTGGGTAACAGAACCTGGTCCTAGCCACACAAGTCACCCCATCTTGGATTCCCCTAGGTCTCTAGTTTTCAGAAATGCACAGGTTTGGTAGGTTTCCCTAGGTGGCGGCTGAGCTACAGGCCAAAATCTACAGGTAGGCACTTTGCAAAAAACACCTCTGTTTTCTTTTAAAAATTTGGATGTGTCCACGTTGCGCTTTGGGCCTTTTCTATCGCGGGCGCTAGGCCTTCCCACACAAGTGAGGTATTATTTTTATCGGGAGACGTGGGGAAACGCTGGGTGGAAGGAAATTTGTGGCTCCTCTCAGATTCCAGATCTTTCTGCCACAGAAATGTGAGGAACATGTGTTTTATTAGCAAAATTTTGAGGTTTGCAAAGGATTCTGGGTAACAGAACCTGGTCCGAGCCACACAAGTCACCCCATCTTGGATTCCCCTAGGTCTCTAGTTTTTAGAAATGCACAGGTTTGGTAGGTTTCCCTAGGTGGCGGCTGAGCTACAGGCCAAAATCTACAGGTAGGCACTTTGCAAAAAACACCTCTGTTTTTTTTCAAAAATTTGGATGTGTCCACGTTGCGCTTTGGGGCGTTTCCTGTCGCGGGCACTAGGCCTACCCACACAAGTGAGGTATTATTTTTATCGGGAGACGTGGGGGAACGCTGGGTGGAAGGAAATTTGTGGCTCCTCTCAGATTCCAGAACTTTCTGCCACAGAAATGTGAGAAACATGTGTTTTTTAAGCCAAATTTTGAGGTTTGCAAAGGATTCTAGGTAACAGAACCTGGTCCGAGCCACACAAGTCACACCATCTTGGATTCCCCTAGATCTCTAGTTTGCAGAAATGCACAGGTTTGGTAGGTTTCCCTAGGTGCCGGCTGAGCTACAAGACCAAATCTACAGGTAGGCATTTTGCAAAAAACACCTCTGTTTTCTTTAAAAAAAATGTATGTGTCGACTTTGCCCTTTGGGGCGTTTCCTGACGCGGGCGCTAGGCCTACCCACACAAGTGAGGTATCATTTTTATCAGGAGATTTGGGGGAACTACAGGCCAAAATCTACAGGTAGGCACTTTGCAAAAAACACCTCTGTTTTTTTTAAAAAATTTGGATGTGTCCACGTTGCGCTTTGGGGCGTTTCCTGTCGCGGGCGCTAGGCCTACCCACACAAGTGAGGTATTATTTTTATCGGGAGACGTGGGGGAACGCTGGGTGGAAGGAAATTTGTGGCTCCTCTCAGATTCCAGAACTTTCTGCGACAGAAATGTGAGGAACATGTGTTTTTTTAGCCAAATTTTGAGGTTTGCAAAGGATTCTGGGCAATAGAACCTGGTCCTAGCCACACAAGTCACCCCATCTTGGATTCCCCTAGGTCTCTAGTTTTCAGAAATGCACAGGTTTGGTAGGTTTCCCTAGGTGGCGGCTGAGCTATAGGCCAAAATCTACAGGTAGGCACTTTGCAAAAAACACCTCTGTTTTTTAAAAAAAATTTGGATGTGTCCACGTTGCGCTTTGGGGTGTTTCCTGTCGCGGGCGCTAGGCCTACCCACACAAGTGAGGTATTATTTTTATCGGGAGACGTGGGGGAACGCTGGGTGGAAGGAAATTTGTGGCTCCTCTCAGATTTCAGAACTTTCTGCCACAGAAATGTGCGAAACATGTGTTTTTTTAGCCAAATTTTGAGGTTTGCAAAGGATTCTGGGTAACAGAACCTGGTCCGAGCCACACAAGTCACACCATCCTGGATTCCCCTAGGTCTCTAGTTTTCAGAAATGCACAGGTTTGGTAGGTTTCCCTAGGTGGCGGCTGAGCTACAAGCCAAAATCTACAGGTAGGCACTTTGCAAAAAACACCTCTGTTTTCTTTAAAAAAAATGGATGTGTCCACGTTGCGCTTTGGGGCGTTTCCTGTCGCGGGCGCTAGGCCTACCCACACAAGTGAGGTATCATTTTTATCAGTAGATTTGGGGGAACGCTGGGTGGAAGGAAATTTGTGGCTACTCTCAGATTCCAGAACTTTCTGCCACAGAAATGTGAGGAACATATGTTTTTTTAGCCAAATTTTGAGGTTTGCAAAGGATTCTGGGTAATAGAACCTGGTCCTAGCCACACAAGTCACCCCATCTTGGATTCCCCTAGGTCTCTAGTTTTCAGAAATGCACAGGTTTGGTAGGTTTCCCTAGGTGGCGGCTGAGCTAGAGGCCAAAATCTACAGGTAGGCATTTTGCAAAAAACACCTCTGTTTTCTTTAAAAAAAATGGATGTGTCGACTTTGCCCTTTGGGGCGTTTCCTGACGCGGGCGCTAGGCCTACCCACACAAGTGAGGTATCATTTTTATCAGGAGATTTGGGGGAACGCTGGGTGGAAGGAAATTTGTGGCTACTCTCAGATTCCAGAACTTTCTGCCACAGAAATGTGAGGAACATGTGTTTTTTTAGCCAAATTTTGAGGTTTGCAAAGGATTCTGAGTAACAGAACCTGGTCCGAGCCACACAAGTCACCCCATCTTGGATTCCCCTAGATCTCTAGTTTGCAGAAATGCACAGGTTTGGTAGGTTTCCCTAGGTGCCGGCTGAGCTACAGGCCAAAATATACAGGTAGGCACTTTGCAAAAAACACCTCAGTTTTCTTTAAAAAATTTGGATTTGTCCATGTTGTGCTTTGGGGCCTTTCCTGTTGTGGGCGCTAGGCCTACCCACACAAGTGAGGTATCATTTTTATCGGGAGACGTGGGGGAACGCTGGGTGGAAGGAAATTTGTGGCTCCTCTCAGATTCCAGAACTTTCTGCCACAGGAATGTGAGGAACATGTGTTTTTTTAGCCAAATTTTGAGGTTTGCAAAGGATTCTGGGCAATAGAACCTGGTCCTAGCCACACAAGTCACCCCATCTTGGATTCCCCTAGGTCTCTAGTTTTCAGAAATGCACAGGTTTGGTAGGTTTCCCTAGGTGGCGGCTGAGCTACAAGCCAAAATCTACAGGTAGGCACTTTGCAAAAAACACCTCTGTTTTCTTTAAAAAAAATGGATGTGTCCACGTTGCGCTTTGGGGTGTTTCCTGTCGCGGGCGCTAGGCCTACCCACACAAGTGAGGTATCATTTTTATCAGTAGATTTGGGGGAACGCTGGGTGGAAGGAAATTTGTGGCTACTCTCAGATTCCAGAACTTTCTGCCACAGAAATGTGAGGAACATATGTTTTTTTAGCCAAATTTTGAGGTTTGCAAAGGATTCTGGGTAATAGAACCTGGTCCTAGCCACACAAGTCACCCCATCTTGGATTCCCCTAGGTCTCTAGTTTTCAGAAATGCACAGGTTTGGTAGGTTTCCCTAGGTGGCGGCTGAGCTAGAGGCCAAAATCTACAGGTAGGCACTTTGCAAAAAACACCTCTGTTTTTTTTCAAAAATTTGGATGTGTCCACGTTGCGCTTTGGGGCGTTTCCTGTCGCGGGCACTAGGCCTACCCACACAAGTGAGGTATTATTTTTATCGGGAGACGTGGGGGAACGCTGGGTGGAAGGAAATTTGTGGCTCCTCTCAGATTCCAGAACTTTCTGCCACAGAAATGTGAGAAACATGTGTTTTTTAAGCCAAATTTTGAGGTTTGCAAAGGATTCTAGGTAACAGAACCTGGTCCGAGCCACACAAGTCACACCATCTTGGATTCCCCTAGATCTCTAGTTTGCAGAAATGCACAGGTTTGGTAGGTTTCCCTAGGTGCCGGCTGAGCTACAAGACCAAATCTACAGGTAGGCATTTTGCAAAAAACACCTCTGTTTTCTTTAAAAAAAATGGATGTGTCGACTTTGCCCTTTGGGGCGTTTCCTGACGCGGGCGCTAGGCCTACCCACACAAGTGAGGTATCATTTTTATCAGGAGATTTGGGGGAACGCTGGGTGGAAGGAAATTTGTGGCTCCTCTCAGATTCCAGAACTTTCTGCCACAGGAATGTGAGGAACATGTGTTTTTTTAGCCAAATTTTGAGGTTTGCAAAGGATTCTGGGCAATAGAACCTGGTCCTAGCCACACAAGTCACCCCATCTTGGATTCCCCTAGGTCTCTAGTTTTCAGAAATGCACAGGTTTGGTAGGTTTCCCTAGGTGGCGGCTGAGCTACAAGCCAAAATCTACAGGTAGGCACTTTGCAAAAAACACCTCTGTTTTCTTTAAAAAAAATGGATGTGTCCACGTTGCGCTTTGGGGTGTTTCCTGTCGCGGGCGCTAGGCCTACCCACACAAGTGAGGTATCATTTTTATCAGTAGATTTGGGGGAACGCTGGGTGGAAGGAAATTTGTGGCTACTCTCAGATTCCAGAACTTTCTGCCACAGAAATGTGAGGAACATATGTTTTTTTAGCCAAATTTTGAGGTTTGCAAAGGATTCTGGGTAATAGAACCTGGTCCTAGCCACACAAGTCACCCCATCTTGGATTCCCCTAGGTCTCTAGTTTTCAGAAATGCACAGGTTTGGTAGGTTTCCCTAGGTGGCGGCTGAGCTAGAGGCCAAAATCTACAGGTAGGCACTTTGCAAAAAACACCTCTGTTTTTTTTCAAAAATTTGGATGTGTCCACGTTGCGCTTTGGGGCGTTTCCTGTCGCGGGCACTAGGCCTACCCACACAAGTGAGGTATTATTTTTATCGGGAGACGTGGGGGAACGCTGGGTGGAAGGAAATTTGTGGCTCCTCTCAGATTCCAGAACTTTCTGCCACAGAAATGTGAGAAACATGTGTTTTTTAAGCCAAATTTTGAGGTTTGCAAAGGATTCTAGGTAACAGAACCTGGTCCGAGCCACACAAGTCACACCATCTTGGATTCCCCTAGATCTCTAGTTTGCAGAAATGCACAGGTTTGGTAGGTTTCCCTAGGTGCCGGCTGAGCTACAAGACCAAATCTACAGGTAGGCATTTTGCAAAAAACACCTCTGTTTTCTTTAAAAAAAATGGATGTGTCGACTTTGCCCTTTGGGGCGTTTCCTGACGCGGGCGCTAGGCCTACCCACACAAGTGAGGTATCATTTTTATCAGGAGATTTGGGGGAACGCTGGGTGGAAGGAAATTTGTGGCTCCTCTCAGATTCCAGAACTTTCTGCCACAGAAATGTGAGGAACATGTGTTTTTTTAGCCAAATTTTGAGGTTTGCAAAGGATTCTGAGTAACAGAACCTGGTCCGAGCCACACAAGTCACCCCATCTTGTATTCCCCTAGATCTCTAGTTTGCAGAAATGCACAGGTTTGGTAGGTTTCCCTAGGTGCCGGCTGAGCTACAGGCCAAAATATACAGGTAGGCACTTTGCAAAAAACACCTCAGTTTTCTTTAAAAAATTTGGATTTGTCCATGTTGCGCTTTGGGGCGTTTCCTGTTGTGGGCGCTAGGCCTACCCACACAAGTGAGGTATCATTTTTATCGGGAGACATGGGGGAACGCTGGGTGGAAGGAAATTTGTGGCTCCTCTCAGATTCCAGAACTTTCTGCCACAGGAATGTGAGGAACATGTGTTTTTTTAGCCAAATTTTGAGGTTTGCAAAGGATTCTGGGTAACAACCTGGTCCGAGCCACACAAGTCACCCCATCTTGGATTCCCCTAGGTCTCTAGTTTTCAGAAATGCACAGGTTTGGTAGGTTTCCCTAGGTGGCGGCTGAGCTACAGGCCAAAATCTACAGGTAGGCACTTTGCAAAAAACACCTCTGTTTTCTTTTAAAAATTTGGATGTGTCCACGTTGCGCTTTGGGGCGTTTCCTGTCGCGGGCGCTAGGCCTACCCACACAAGTGAGGTATTATTTTTATCGGGAGACGTGGGGGAACGCTGGGTGGAAGGAAATTTGTGGCTCCTCTCAGATTCCAGAACTTTCTGTGACAGAAATGTGAGGAACATGTGTTTTTTTTGCCAAATTTTGAGGTTTGCAAAGGATTCTGGGTAACAACCTGGTCCGAGCCACACAAGTCACCCCATCTTGGATTCCCCTAGGTCTCTAGTTTTCAGAAATGCACAGGTTTGGTAGGTTTCCCTAGGTGGCGGCTGAGCTACAGGCCAAAATCTACAGGTAGGCACTTTGCAAAAAACACCTCTGTTTTCTTTTAAAAATTGGGATGTGTCCACGTTGCGCTTTGGGCCTTTTCTATCGCGGGCGCTAGGCCTACCCACACAAGTGAGGTATCATTTTTATCGGGAGACGTGGGGAAACGCTGGGTGGAAGGAAATTTGTGGCTCCTCTCAGATTCCAGATCTTTCTGCCACAGAAATGTGAGGAACATGTGTTTTATTAGCCAAATTTTGAGGTTTGCAAAGGATTCTGGGTAACAGAACCTGGTCCGAGCCACACAAGTCACCCCATCTTGGATTCCCCTAGGTCTCTAGTTTTCAGAAATGCACAGGTTTGGTAGGTTTCCCTAGGTGGCGGCTGAGCTAGAGGCCAAAATCTACAGGTAGGCACTTTGCAAAAAACACCTCTGTTTTTTTTCAAAAATTTGGATGTGTCCACGTTGCGCTTTGGGGCGTTTCCTGTCGCGGGCACTAGGCCTACCCACACAAGTGAGGTATTATTTTTATCGGGAGACGTGGGGGAACGCTGGGTGGAAGGAAATTTGTGGCTCCTCTCAGATTCCAGAACTTTCTGCCACAGAAATGTGAGAAACATGTGTTTTTTAAGCCAAATTTTGAGGTTTGCAAAGGATTCTAGGTAACAGAACCTGGTCCGAGCCACACAAGTCACACCATCTTGGATTCCCCTAGATCTCTAGTTTGCAGAAATGCACAGGTTTGGTAGGTTTCCCTAGGTGCCGGCTGAGCTACAAGACCAAATCTACAGGTAGGCATTTTGCAAAAAACACCTCTGTTTTCTTTAAAAAAAATGGATGTGTCCACGTTGCGCTTTGGGGCGTTTCCTGTCGCGGGCACTAGGCCTACCCACACAAGTGAGGTATTATTTTTATCGGGAGACGTGGGGGAACGCTGGGTGGAAGGAAATTTGTGGCTCCTCTCAGATTCCAGAACTTTCTGCCACAGAAATGTGAGAAACATGTGTTTTTTAAGCCAAATTTTGAGGTTTGCAAAGGATTCTAGGTAACAGAACCTGGTCCGAGCCACACAAGTCACACCATCTTGGATTCCCCTAGATCTCTAGTTTGCAGAAATGCACAGGTTTGGTAGGTTTCCCTAGGTGCCGGCTGAGCTACAGGCCAAAATATACAGGTAGGCACTTTGCAAAAAACACCTCAGTTTTCTTTAAAAAATTTGGATTTGTCCATGTTGCGCTTTGGGGCGTTTCCTGTTGTGGGCGCTAGGCCTACCCACACAAGTGAGGTATCATTTTTATCGGGAGACATGGGGGAACGCTGGGTGGAAGGAAATTTGTGGCTCCTCTCAGATTCCAGAACTTTCTGCCACAGGAATGTGAGGAACATGTGTTTTTTTAGCCAAATTTTGAGGTTTGCAAAGGATTCTGGGTAACAACCTGGTCCGAGCCACACAAGTCACCCCATCTTGGATTCCCCTAGGTCTCTAGTTTTCAGAAATGCACAGGTTTGGTAGGTTTCCCTAGGTGGCGGCTGAGCTACAGGCCAAAATCTACAGGTAGGCACTTTGCAAAAAACACCTCTGTTTTCTTTTAAAAATTTGGATGTGTCCACGTTGCGCTTTGGGGCGTTTCCTGTCGCGGGCGCTAGGCCTACCCACACAAGTGAGGTATTACTTTTATCGGGAGACGTGGGGGAACGCTGGGTGGAAGGAAATTTGTGGCTCCTCTCAGATTCCAGAACTTTCTGCGACAGAAATGTGAGGAACATGTGTTTTTTTTGCCAAATTTTGAGGTTTGCAAAGGATTCTGGGTAACAACCTGGTCCGAGCCACACAAGTCACCCCATCTTGGATTCCCCTAGGTCTCTAGTTTTCAGAAATGCACAGGTTTGGTAGGTTTCCCTAGGTGGCGGCTGAGCTACAGGCCAAAATCTACAGGTAGGCACTTTGCAAAAAACACCTCTGTTTTCTTTTAAAAATTGGGATGTGTCCACGTTGCGCTTTGGGCCTTTTCTATCGCGGGCGCTAGGCCTACCCACACAAGTGAGGTATCATTTTTATCGGGAGACGTGGGGAAACGCTGGGTGGAAGGAAATTTGTGGCTCCTCTCAGATTCCAGATCTTTCTGCCACAGAAATGTGAGGAACATGTGTTTTATTAGCCAAATTTTGAGGTTTGCAAAGGATTCTGGGTAACAGAACCTGGTCCGAGCCACACAAGTCACCCCATCTTGGATTCCCCTAGGTCTCTAGTTTTTAGAAATGCACAGGTTCGGTAGGTTTCCCTAGGTGGCGGCTGAGCTACAGGCCAAAATCTACAGGTAGGCACTTTGCAAAAAACACCTTTGTTTTTTTCAAAAATTTGGATGTGTCCACGTTGCGCTTTGGGGCGTTTCCTGTCGCGGGCGCTAGGCCTACCCACACAAGTGAGGTATTATTTTTATCGGGAGACGTGGGGGAACGCTGGGTGGAAGGAAATTTGTGGCTCCTCTCAGATTCCAGAACTTTCTCCCACAGAAATGTGAGAAACATGTGTTTTGTAAGCCAAATTTTGAGGTTTGCAAAGGATTCTGGGTAAAAGAACCTGGTCCGAGCCACACAAGTCACCTCATCTTGGATTCCCCTAGGTCTCTATTTTTCAGAAATGCACAGGTTTGGTAGGTTTCCCTAGGTGCCGGCTGAGCTAGAGGCCAAAATCTACAGGTAGGCACTTTGCTAAAAAAAAGCTCTGTTTTCTGTGATGTGTCCATGTTGTGTTTTGGGGCATATCCTGTCGCGGGCGCTAGGCCTACCCACACAAGTGAGGTATCATTTTTATCAGGAGACTTGGGGGAACATAGAATAGCAAAACAAGTGTTATTGCCCCTTGTCTTTCTCTACATTTTTCCCTTCCAAATGTAAGACAGTGTGTAAAAAAGACGTCTATTTGAGAAATGCCCTGTAATTCACATGCTAGTATGGGCACCCCGGAATTCAGAGATGTGCAGATAACCACTGCTTCTCAACACCTCATCTTGTGCCCATTTTGGAAATACAAAGGTTTTCTTTATAGCTATTTTTTACTCTTTATATTTCAGCAAATGAATTGCTGTATACCCGGCATAGAATGAAAACCCACTGCAGGGTGCAGGTCATTTATTGGCTCTGGGTACCTAGAGTTCTTCATGAACCTACAAGCCCTATATATCCCCGCAACCAGAAGAGTCCAGCAGACGTAACGGTATATTGCTTTCGAAAATCTGACATTGCAGGAAAAAGTTACAGAGTAAAACGTAGAAAAAAAGTGTTGTTTTTTTACCTCAATTTCAATATTTTTCTTTTTCAGTTGTTATTTTCTGTAGGAAACCATTGTAGGATCTACACAAATTACCCCTTGCTGAATTCAGATTTTTGTCTACTTTTCAGAAATGTTGCGGTTTCTGGGATCCAGCGTTGGTTTCATGCCCAGTTCTGTCACTGACTGGAAGGAGGCTGAAAGCACCAAAAATCGTCAAAATGGGGTATGTCCCAGTAAAATGCCAAAATTGTGTTCAAAAATTGGGTTTTCTTATTCAAGTCTGCCTGTTCCTGAAAGCTGGGAAGCTGGTGATTTTATCACCGCAAACCCTTTGTTGATGCCCTTTTCAGGGAAAAAACCACAAGCCTTCTTCTGCAGCCCCTTTTTCCTTTTTTTTAAAAAAAAACGAAATTTTCACTGTATTTTGGCTAATTTCTTGGCCTCCTTCTGGGGAAGCCACAAAGTCTGGGTACCTCTAGAATCCCTAGGATGTTGGAAAAAAAGGACACAAATTTGGCATGGGTAGCTTATGTGAACAAAAAGTTATTAGGGCCTAAGCGTGAACTGCTCCAAATAGCCAAAAAAAGGCTCGGCACAGGAGGGGGAAAAGGCCTGGCAGCGAAGGGGTTAACTCTCAAAACTGGTGTTTGGCTGATTGACCTGACATCCACGGTATATTTCTAAACTTGCAGTTCAGTGTGTATCTCCCATGCATTATGTCATGTGAAAGAAGTGTCCATGTGCCTTCACTGGAGAGTGACATGATACTTCCACACACACAATAGATTCCACTGTGGTGGTAACATGGTTGCACTATATGGGCTGAACATCCCATCCAATTCGTCATATGTAATGGCAGGTGAAATGCAACAGTGAGGCCCTATGATTTGGCTAGGTGACAATGTACAACACATCTGCATGAGTTGGCAGCACTGAATTGTTCACAACTGACAATGCACAATTACCACTTGTGTGGCAACTTCTATGCAAACCTATTTTTGTGCCCTCACCAAGTTGCCTCATGTGCAAATATGTTCCTACACTACTGAATTTGCTCCAGGAAAGCTGGCTAACTTGGTTGTGGGGGTGAAGGTTTCAGTGTCAGAAGGTCCATGTGCCTATGCATCTGTTATGTATATGGGGAATTATCTCAATCTGTATGTGTAGAAGTATGCACTTTGCATTAGTGTCACATCCACATGTTTTCATTGTACAGACCGCTTTCTTATTGCTAGTGGGCAATGTCACCCCAGGAGTGATGTGAGATGTTGGTACTGCCTCAATGATTCCATGTCACCTTCATTAGAGTCAGCATCATCATGCTATGTGTCTCATGGTGTTTGACCTGCAGCAAAACACATTACACACCCCTTACACAGTACGTATTGCTTGGAATGGTGTGTGATTGAGTGTTATTGATGTTATATTGGAAGATTCATCTTCCAAGTTGTACTGCCAGTTAAGGCCATGTCATTGTCACTGTGTGGTTTTAAATTGGTCCCTTGTGGCTCTGGAGTGGCATCTGTTGTTATTTGCATCTGTCATTTGTCCATAGGTGTGTATCCCTTTGGGTCAGGATATCAAACATGTCTGCTAGTGTCAAAACATCAGTGTCTTCCTGGCCACGTGTCAATGTAGTGGTGTATGTGTTGTGTGTCCTGTAGGGTCGCTGTGCTGTGTGTATATAACTAGGTTTCTGTACTTACCAACAAGTAGGCCATTGCCATATCGTCCATCCTGGAAGGTCTGATTGATGGTGCTGTGGCAGAAGATGAATGAATCATGTACCCTCCCAGGATACTTTGACACGATGTTGGTGATCAATCCACGGTTATCCACAATGGCCTGCACAGTTACGGAGTGTGTGTGCTTCCTGCTGCGATATAGATGCTCCATTACAGCAGGTGGCACAATCCGTACATGTGTGCAGTCAATGGTACCAAGCATGTGCGGGAAGCAATGGATTTGATAAAACCCCTGTTTGGTCTCCTGTTTTTTCTGCTGTGTGTTGGGGAAGCTGATGTGGTGGGGTGTGAGGGACATGATGGCATCAAGTACCTTGGAAAGGAAGGCAGAGAATGAGGGCTGTGAGATCCCGGCAACCAGGGCACCAGTGGTTTGAAAAGAGCCACTTGCCAACATGTGCAGGACAGCTAGCAGCTTGGTCTCTGGTGGAATGATGTGAGGTGTCTGCAAGCTGGGTGCCAACTGTGGCTCAATGTGGCGCAGCAGCTGCTGTATACCTTGCCAGTTTAGTCTGTACCTCTAGATGATGTCATGTTCCCTGAGGCCCTGAAGGGTTGTCCTGGTCCGGAATATCCTCTCCTGCCTTCTGTGTTGCCTTTGGGGACCTGCTGGTGCAGTGGAAGCTGCTGCTGTTGCTCCTGTGCTCTATGTCTTTGTGCATGCTGGATGAATAGCACCTCCATGTCTTCCTTTTTGAACTCTGGTGTTGCTTCTGTGAGTTTTCCTTAAGTAGTGGTGTGTTTGCGCCATTTTAACACCTGCCCTGACCCAGGTGTTAAATTTTGGCGCAAATCGGAATTTGCACCATTTTCCGGCTTTGGCTCCCAGCCGTCTGCCATTTTTGTGCTGTTGGATAAATATGGCGCACAGGTGTTTAAGTCATTTTTTAGACGGGACCACCTACCTTGCATCTCATTGATGCAGGGCGGTTTTACGCATCCAGAAAATGACGCACACTGGGATATTTTGAGGTTAGACTGGTCTAGCGTCAAAGTACAAATATGGTGTTAGCTTTGCACCAAATTTGCGTCAAAATAAATGACGCGAATCCAGTGCAAAGGGAGTATAAATATGGGCCTTAGTCGCTTTTTCTGAGATTTTCTTCACCGGGACGAACCTGCAAGTCATGCCGGATCGCGGTTGAGGCAAGCCGGCTAGAGTTGCTGCACCAGGTCGGTCTCTTTATGGAGGTTTTTTCAAAAAGTTCTGCAAACTTCTCCTAACTTCTGGATCTTCTTCCTGATGTTCTTTTGGTGTCCACAGCTCACCCCAATGTTCCAGAAGCTCTGAAATGCTCCTTGAGGGAGCGGACTACAACTCCCAGACTGCACCAGGCACAAACTTCAAAACGGCCACTGGACAGTCGTCAACTGGTCAGTTTCTTCAGAACTTGGTGCAGGGGACTCTGGTTAGCAATTTTTCAACTGTAGCAAACAAGGAGTCCCTCCTTGAACCAGTTGAAGCCAGGCTAAGTCCTTCTTGTGGTGGAGCCCAAGTGTGCAGCTGGTGCAGTCCTCCAGAGTGCTGTGTCCAGGTCAGGGGTCCAGCAGGGCAGTCCTTCTTCTTCTGTAGCTCTTCCTTGTTGGAATCTGGTAGGGATCTGTTAGGGAACTGAGAGGTGAAACACAGGGGGGGCCTGGTTCTTCAATCAGGTGCAGGGTCCTTCCACCTGTGATGACCACTTCTGAAGAAGTGGGGCAAAAATCAATCCCAGAGAGCAACATTTCTCCAAAATCCATCATGGCTGAAAGTGATTTTTGGAGGGTTCATTTGGCTGAACCAACCACTGTTGTGGCTAAAAATCTTAAACACATCCTTCTCCTGCCCTCTCCTAATCTAATCAAGGGGGATACCTAATTTTCTTGGTTTGCAGGATGCGAGGGAGGTGCTGGGTTGCTCCAAATGACCTTCCCTGCCTTTGAAGACTAGTTTGGCAGCCCACCCCCTTCCTGCCTCTCCATCTGCTAAGTGACGTTCTCCTCCCCCAGGCACATTCCATTGTGCTTAGCCCAGGCTACTTCACACCTCATCAAGGCAGCCTGGCCAGGCTGCCAGAGGCTGGCCAATCAGAGCACAGCACTAAAGGGCTGAAGTTGGCAACTTTTTAGGTAAAGTTTAAAACTCTTTACCTGAACAAGCTATGTTAAATACAACAATTGTAGGTTGTGGGGTTTATTATGACAATTAATTCCATACCAGACTTGAGGTACTTGTCACTTAAGGGGACTTTAGAAATGAAAATAAAGTTTCCCCATTCTAGCCTATGGAAGCCAGTCCCAACAATGTGGGAAAAACAAATTTGGCTATTTTACCTCACCAGGTCTTATAAAACTATTTGTATAAGGTCTCTGCTTATAGTTATATGGCACCCAACCCCAGGGGCACATAGGGCACACCTTAGGGGTGACTTATATTTAAAAATAAGGTTGTTTAAAACTTTAGAACTACTTTTATTCCAAAGTTGAATTTGCATTTAACTTTAATTTAAAAGCAGCCAGCAAGGCAGGCCTGCTTTTAAATGACACTGGCCACCTCGGCAGTGCACCTATAGGTGCACCACCTGTGCTGGGTCCCTAATCCTACATGCTCTACCATATACTAGTGACATATAGGTATGTTGACTTGGCCAATTATAATTAGCCTAATTTGCATACTGATTTTATACAGAGCACAGGCCCTGGGACTGGTTAGCAGTACCCAGGTCACCATCAGAGTCAGGTAAACACTAGCAAAAAGTGAAAAATGGTGGGAAAACGTTAGGGGGCCTCTGCAATCTGTCCTGTTTTCTCACACTTATCCTGTGACCTTGTGGACTCGGATATATTGGAGAGATGGGCAGTGAATTCAGACAACATAAATCTGTGATACACCATCAGAGGGAGGGAGACCCATTGGTCCTACATTGGGTGCAGGAAAAGCATACCAATAAAAAACTGAGATGGATCATTTTGGAAAAGATACACTCCATGAGAGGGGTGGATACCGACAGAAAAAGGAAAATTTGAGAAGTACACTAGATATATACATTTGAAACATCCCATGGAGGCCTTAATGAGTCTAATCTGTGGGAGAACACTGTGGGGTAATCTTTTCCTGATGGTTTTGTGCTCCAGCTTTCCCCAGCCCAGGTAGGATTATTGATAGAAGTGTGTTTATCTTAGCCTTCTGCACTAGGTGATAGCGTTGGTGTTTTCCACTTCATTCCATCTGTTTTGTTTTTGTTTTTTTATTTGTCTTAAATTCTTTTTACTATCAATTTCCCAACTGGATTTTTATGTTTTTTTATTCGTTCGGATATTTTTGTAGTCTGCTTCTTCTGCGTTCACCACCCCGCATGCGATTTCAGGTGTGTCTTCACAGGTATTTCCTGCAACGTGGTACTATTCTTACCGCCTCTCTATCATGGTGCCCTCGTATTTCACTCTCTCTTATTCCTTCTGTGCGGCTTGTATTTCTCTTTTGCTATTTACTGTCGTCTTCCTTACCATCCCTTGAACCGTGTGTCATGCACGGTATGTGTATTTAACTGTGCTGTTTTCCATAGATACTGTGCATCTCTTTTGATTCATGACCTGAGTTTCCCCTGTTTAAGCACAAGCATTTTACTTGTTGCTCAAAATAGTGACCTCACAATACCTCTGCGTATGACCGGCATTGTTTTAATCAATATTTGGTATGGTATGATTCAAATGTGCTTGGGTTGTGTTTGTGCTATTAATGAGTATGAGTGTTTAAATGTTGCATTTTTAAAATTATAATAGTTGTCTGTGACCTAGACATACAGATATGTTAGTTTGTTTCAGGCTGCTTTTCTTGGGTTTATCCCCATATTTATAGATATATGCAAGCTGTGGAATAGGTTTTTCTCTGTATGAATATGTTGTTTGAATTATATGATGAGATCATGAGTTTAATAATGTTATGTGCAGTTCATGTTTGCCTCTAACCTTTTATTTATTGCTCCAATGTGAGATATAATCCAGAAGCAGGAATTAAGGGCTAGAGGAAACAATATTCTGAATTGTGACCCGCAAATTGCGAGTCAGAGCGCCTCGCAATTCGGAATGTTGGATAGTGTCCCTGACACCATCTGTGACTCGCAAGGGGGTTGTAAAGGCCCACCTCATGAATATTCATGAGGTGGGTCGCAATTTGCGACCCCCTTGCGAATGGCAGCATTCACAGGGATGGTGGCCTGCTGCGGACAGCTGACCACCATGTCAGTGACTGCTTTTTAATAAAGCAGTTTTTTTTTGTAATACAGCCTGTTTTCCTTAAAGGAAAACGAGATGCATTTCAAAAACGAAAAATGAAACGTTTTTGTTTAATTTTTTCAGAGCAGGCAGTGGTCCACAGGACCTGCACCCACACCTCTGTTCCCTACCACATCCCTACCAGGAAGAACTACAGAAGAAGAAGGACTGCCCTGCTGGACCCCTGGCCTGCACCTGGAACCTGCACTCAGAAGGACTACATCAGCTGCACACTTGGGCTTCACCACAAGAAGGGCTTTGCCTGGCTTCAACTGGTTCAAGGAGGGACTCCCTGTTTGCTACAGGTGAAAAATTGCTAACCAGAGTCCCCTGCATCAACTCCTGAAGAAATCAACCAGCTGACCACTGCCCAGTGGCCAACAAGGAGTTTGCGCCAGGTGCATTCTGGGAGTTGTAGTCCACACCCCCAAGGATCATCTCAGAGCTTCTGGATCCTTGGGGTGAGCTGTGGACCCCAAAAGAACCTTAAAGGAACATCTGGGAGAAGCCCCAGAAGTTTGGAGAAGTTTGGAGAACTTTTGAAAAAAAGCTCCATAGAGGGACCGACCCGCCGGAGCAACTCTAGGCGGCTTGCCTCAACCGCGACCCAGCCTGATTTGCAGGTTCGTCCCAGTGATGAAAATCTCCAAAGAAGAGACTAAGGCCCCCGTTCTGACCCTGGCGGTGTCTCACCGCCAGGGCAGAGGGCAGAGGAAGCACCGCCAACAGGCTGGCGGTGCTTCCGGGGCATTCTGACTGCGGCGGTAAAGCCGCGGTCAGAAAAGGGGAACCGGCGGTTTCCCGCCGGTTTTCCCCTGCCCCAGGGAATCCTCCATGGCGGCGCTGCATGCAGCGCCGCCATGGGGATTCCGACCCCCTTCCCGCCAGCCTGGTTCTGCCGGTTTTCACCGCCAGAACCAGGCTGGCGGGAACAGGTGTTGTGGGGCCCCTGGGGGCACCTGCCGTGCCCCCAGGCACGGGCACTGCAGGGGCCCCCTAACAGGGCCCCAACAAGATTTTCAGTGTCTGCCAAGCAGACACTGAAAATCGCGACGGGTGCAACTGCACCCGTCGCACCCCTTCCACTCCGCCTGCTCCATTCGGAGCCGGCATCCTCATGGAAGGGGGTTTCCCGCTGGGCTGGCGGGCGGCCTTCTGGCGGTCGCCCGCCAGCCCAGCGGGAAACTCAGAATTACCGCGGCGGTCCTCTGACGGCGGTACTTTGGCGGGCGGCGTCGGATCAAGATCCAGGTTTACCTCGGTCTGAGGATTTTCACCTCGAAAAAACAACTAAGTCCGAAGGTAAAAATCTCCACCCAGGATTCTCGCTACACGTATCCGGAGAAGAATTCCAGGAGGTCGGATTGGACTGGCAGGTTCGTCCCGCTGAAGAAAATCTTCAGAAAAGAGACTAAGTCCGAAGGTAAATTGTCAACTGAGGCCTCCCGCGAGCTGTAGCCAAGCAGGGCTCCATCGTGGTCGGCCTCAAACTTTGACTTTGCCCCGGTCGAGGTGCAACCAGTTGACCCGATTGGCGCTTTTTGTTTCTAGGCGCAAAAAAACAATTCTTTAAAAATTCATATCTCCGGTTCCCCTTATCCGATTTTATTCATTTTTGTGTAATTCTAAAGATAAAAATATAATCTATTTTTAAAATTGATTTTGGATTTTTAAACTGTTTCCTGTGTTTTATTTAATTACTGTTTTGTGATATTTGAATGCTTTAAACTCTGTCTCCTAAGTTAAGCCTTGTCGCTCGTTGCCAAGCTACCAAGGGTTGAGCTGGGTTTAATTTATTGACACCTAACTGGACCTAAGTGGAGGTTAGTGGCCTACTGCTAAGTGTAGGTACCTACCTGCCATTTCCAATAGCCCATTTTCCAACACCATGAAACACTTTGGGGCATATATATACAAGGAAGTGGAGCATTATAGATTATGAACCACTTTTCTTCAACTCCATTGCGCCCTCCTAATGACACCATGTCTGCGCCGAATTTATAGCGCACCATGGTTCACATTAGGCCAATAGCGTCAAAACGTTTGATGCTATTGTGGCGCTTTGGTGGATTAGTGCAAAAAGTATGGTGAAAATCCACCAGTCAAGGGAGGCCCAATAAATACAATGGGAGTGTCACTTTAATGCCTGCCTGAGGCAGGTGTTAAAAATTATGCTAAAAATGATGCTGTGAAATCTTGTCATTGTGCCATTTTTCCCCGCCTCCTAACAGGGGAATGCCCCCCTTGCATACCTTATGCCTGGCGCAGACATAATGTTGCACAAGAGATTACAAAATGGTGCAATGAATGTATTGTGCCACTTCAGAAATATGGTGCGACAAAAAAGCATCAGTAACGCCACATTATCGTTAAAAAATAATATTAATGTGGCGCAAGTAGGCACAAGGGGCAAGTAAACCTGCCCTTTGGTTATTCAACTTCACATTGGTTTTAAGCCCTGATATACTTAGTGCTTAATTCATAGTTTGTCTTCATTGCTTCCATTAATGAGCTATATGTAAAGCATGAAAAACCCCATCTCTCGCAACTTACGCCTTACAAGCTGTTATAACAAATGCTTTTTATTCTGAAAGTATTGTTTGTATGTAATTGTAAGGCATGAAATTAAAATAAAATGAATGCACAAGTTGTTTTGGTAAATTGGTGCAGGGTGAATATAAAATATCTTCCTGGGTCTCCTGGTTTGCATTTTGCCCTCTCTGTAAAATTGCATTTACTCTATGGTTTGAAACAATTTGGATATTGTATTATGGATGGTCTATTTCATTTATTTTAATGCAACATACTGAAAATACCTTTTATGTGTTGCGATGATATTGTGAAGATTTTAATTAATAATAAAATATACTTAAACTTGGGGCCTCATTTACAACAAACTGGTGCATTAATCATGATGTGCCAGTTTGCTTGCACTGTCCTGTGCTCCCTAACAACACCATACATACAATACAGTGCATCATGGCGCTCGTTAGCATAGTTGTGTCAGAACTTCTGATGCAGTTGTGGCGCTTTGCGGGACCACAGTCAAAAATAGTGATGCTAGTCCAGCAAAGCTTGGGGAGGCCCATTTAAAACAGTACAGTGTCACTTTAACGCCTGCCCTTGAGCAGGTGTTAAAAAATGACGAAAGAATGATGCAGGGAAATTTTGTAGATTTCACTGCACCATTTCTCCGGGCCTCCTAGCAAAGAAACGCCTTCCTTTCATGCATTATACCTGGCACAGGAACAAGGTGGCGAAAGGGTTTACAAAGTGGCGCAATGGTACCATTGTGCCAGTTTGCAAATATGGCACGGGGTGGGGACCGATCTGCGTTTCCATAGCGTAAAGAAAATTATGCTAAGGCGGTGCAAGGGGCTTGTAAATGAGCCTTTTACTATTTATTTGACACCATTCAGTTGATATTGATCTTTTGCTGACAATAAAACAATATGAAGAGACATGCATCAACAATGGGACAAAAAAAGGATATTTGAAGTGTGGGCAAGAATGTAAATATCATCCAGGAGGAAGTCTACACTGTGCACCCAAAAATTCTAGATGCTGAAAGGCAACAACCACATATGGAAATTCTAAAAAGCCCCTGATTTTTACTTTTGGGTGCAAAACTGCACTAATGCAGTTTTGCCCCAAAAGGTTTAGCACCGGCTTGCACCATTTCTGTGCACCATCCAGGCACCATATTTATGGAGTGGTGCAAGCCGGTGCAAAGGATAGGCTAGCGTAAAAAAAAAATTACGTTAGTCGGGTGGGGCTGGCGGCATGGAAGAAGGGAGTTTTGCACCAAAAAATGGTGTTAGGCAGGTTAGAGTAAAATAAAAATTACTCTAACCTGCGTAGAGTCATGTTCTAATGCAAAACCATCTATACCACATGACTCCTGTCTTAGAAAAGACAGGAATAATGGCCACCACCCAAATGGCCAGCACAGGGAACCAGGTTTCCCTGGGCATGGCCATTGCACCCAGTGCCATGTAGGGGGTCCCATTTCAGGGCCCCCAATGACACTTTAAATAAAAATAAAAATATCTACCTGTATTTACCTATACTTACCTGGGATGGAATCCCCCATCCTCCGCTGTCCCTCTGGTTTGGGTGGAAATGTCCCTGGCGTCTGGGAAGGGCACCTGTGGGCTTATTCCATGGTTTTCCACCATGGAAATAGGCCCATAGGTCCCCTAATGCCTGCCCTGACCCATGCGTTAAAAAATGGTGAAAAGCAAGCTTTGCACCATTTTCTGATCCCTCCTCCCTCCCGTGTGTGATTTCAGCACGGGGGATAAATATAGCGCTAAGGCCATAGAGTCATTTATTTCACTGGAACACCTACTTTGCATCTCATTGATGCAAAGTAGGTTTCAACGTCCCAAAAATTACTTTAACTCCATAAATTTGGCACTAGACGGGTCCAGCGCCAAAGTATAAATATGTAGTTAGTTTTGCACTGAATTTGCATCAAAAAAATGACACAAATTCAGCGCAAAACAAGTATAAAGATGCCCCTCTGTGAGCTAGGATTGTGCCAGCAAAGGCAAATTTAAAACTTAAATATATGTGGTTGTACGAAGAGGTGAAAGCCAGGATACCTTTAAGGCCAACTATTCTGATCAACCATGAAACAAGGGAAATTGCTTGCAATGCTGTGAAGGTCATAAAAAAAGAAATCCCGAAAAAACCTAAATCAAACAATGGTGATTTAAAGAGTGACCTATTTTGCTTAAAGTCTCAAGTACATAATGGCCTAAATTCAAGCTTCCATTACGCTTTTTGTGAAGCCTCTTTCATATGCCGTTCCCCTGCTCTAGCTAATTTAACATAGTGTTCAGAAATAATTTGGAGGAGACAAAGACACCAGGCCTGCTTATAGGGTATGTTTTCTTTATACTCATTAATATTTGCTAGATATATGTGTGAGTTTTTGCAAAAAATTTGAAAATATCTGAACGCTTCTCCCCATTGGTAATTAATGGAATGAACGATAATGCACTAAACCATTTCAGAAATAGTGTTGTCCTGGAGAAGTACAAAAAATAAATATGCGCTCTTTTTTGACAAAACCATTCAGATGGGAAAATACAATCAAAGCTCTGATTCTGATGTGTACATCCGTAGATCGCATGGAAAACCAACACTCTGGGAAAATTTCTTGTTAACGATTGTTTTGAACTCGAAATGATAAGCTACTTCAACTGCCTCTTCGGAAATGCTCCAAAGGATACCTTAGGGCCATTCCATTAAGATGTGCAGCTACTTATTTCTCGCTTGCATTCTTAAATATGCATTACGAGAACTAGGCATGTTTAGTAATGCGCACTTGGGCACGTACGATTTTCTTAGCTATTCTAGAACGACTGCTCTTTTATATCTATAAACCCTTAACCACAAAAAAATGCAAGAGGAAAAAGTCTTCACCTGCTATCTTTTAGCTAGTTTCCCAACTTCTGCGATGCCTGTAACGACTTCAGCGATGCCAGCACGGATGCCACAACCTGCTCCCGCTCTATGGACATCTCTGCATGCAATGACCACGGCCTGCAACGCAAGGCCAACGTTGCCACGACACCAGAGACATCACACAGGGTCATCACAACACTGCAAAGTCAACACATCATGTCTTGGCCAGCTAGAACCATTGACCCTGATGGGTCACAGAGAACCGACACATCACCACTGACGCTGCATCAGCTCTCCCTGCAGTTGAACTGAACCAATACATCATTTCCACCTGCCTTGCAGTGTGGAACCACCACCTCCCCTGACGCCATAAGGGACTGACAACGCACTGGCCCCAGCGACGCCGCATCTCTCCAATTCCATGTGACGTCTTTGTTTTCTTTGTTTTCAAAAGGTACTGTACCTGGTGGTCTGTGTGACTCACTGACCGGCACCTGTGGCATCGGATTAGTGGGAACAACTCCATCAACAACACTGTGATAGCCTCAGTTGGAGTTGTTGTGTTACTAAGGCCCATATTTATACTTTTTGAGCAAAACTGCGCTAACGCAGTTTTGCGTCAAAAAAATTTGCGCCGGCTAACGCCATTCTGAAGCACCATGCGGGCGCCGTATTCATTGAATGACGTTAGCCGGCCTTAGCCGCCGGCGCCGTCTGGTGTGCGTTAAAAAAAACGACGTACACCTGGCAGCGCCGGCGTAGGGGAAAATGGAGCTTGGGCGTCAAGAAATGGGGCAAGTCAGGTTGAGGCAATTTTTGCGCCTCAACCCGATTTGCGCCATTTTTTTTTCACTCCCAACCCCCATATAAATGACTCCTGTCTTAGCAAAGACAGGAGTCATGCCCCCTTGCCCAATGGCCATGCCGAGGGGACTTCTGTCCCCTGGGCATGGTCATTGGGCATAGTGGCATGTAGGGGGGCACAAATCAGGCCCCCCTATGCCACAAAAAAAATAAAAAAAATACTTACCTGAACTTACCTTAATGTCCCTGGGATGGGTCCCTCCAGCCTTGGGTGTCCTCCTGGGGTGGGCAAGGGTGACAGGGGGGGTCCCTGGGGGCATGGGAGGGCACCTCTGGGCTCCTTCAGAGCCCACAGGTCCCTTAACGCCTGCCTTTTGCAGGCGCTAAAAAACGGCGCAAAAGCGGCCGTACGTCATTTTTTTTGACCCGCCCACTCCCGGGCGTGATTTTTGCCCGGGAGTATAAATCCGACGCACATGCCTCGGAGTCGATTTTTTAGACGGGAACGCCTACCTTGCATCTCATTAACGCAAAGTAGGTGCCCACGCTAAAAAATTACGCTAACTCCATGGACTTTGGCGCTAGACGCGTCTAACGCCAAAGTATAAATATGGAGTTAGTTTTGCGTCGAAATTGCGTTAAAAAAAACGACGTAATTCCGGCGCAAACGGAGTATAAATATGCCCCTAAGTACTTTAACCCCTTCGCTGCCAGGCCTTTTCCCCCTCCTGTGCCGAGCCTTTTTTTGGCTATTTGGAGCAGTTCGCGCTTAGGCCCTCATAACTTTTTGTTCACATAAGCTACCCAAGCCAAATTTGCGTCCTTTTTTTCCAACATCCTAGGGATTCTAGAGGTACCCAGACTTTGTGGGTTCCCCAGAAGGAGGCCAAGAAATTAGCCAAAAAACAGTGAACATTTCGGTTTTTCCCAAAAAATGGGAAAAATGGGCTGCAGAAGAAGGCTTGTGGTTTTTTCCCTGAAAAGGGCATCAACAAAGGGTTTGTGGTGATAAAATCACCAGCTTCCCAGCTTTCAGGAACAGGCAGACTTGAATCAGAAAACCCAATTTTTCAACACAATTTTGGCATTTTACTGGGACATACCCCATTTTTACGATTTTTTGTGCTTTCAGCCTCCTTCCAGTCAGTGACAGAAATGGGCATGAAACCAACGCTGGATCCCAGAAACCGCAACATTTGTGAAAAGTAGACAAAAATATGAATTCAGCAAGGGGTAATTTGTGTAGATCCTACAAGGGTTTCCTACAGAAAATAACAACTGAAAAAGAAAATTTTTGAAATTGAGGTGAAAAAAACATCAATTTTTCAGTACGTTTTACTCTGTAACTTTTTCCAGCAATGTCAGATTTTCGAAAGCAATATACCGTTATGTCTGCTGGACTCATCTGGTTGCGGGGATATATAGGGCTTATAGGTTCGTAAAGAACTCTAGGTACCCAGAGCCAATAAATGACCTGCACCCTGCAGTGGGTTTTCAATCTATGCGGGTATACAGCAATTCATTTGCTGAAATATAAAGAGTACAAAATAGCTATCAAGAAAACCTTTGTATTTCCAAAATGGGCACAAGATAACGCGTTGAGAAGCAGTGGTTATTTGCACATCTCTGAATTCCGGGGTGCCAATACTAGCATGTGAATTACAGGGCATTTCTCAAATAAATGTCTTTTTTACACACTGTCTTACATTTGGAAGGGAAAAATGTAGAGAAAGACAAGGGGCAATAACACTTGTTTGCTATTCTATGTTCCCCCAAGTCTCCCGATAAAAATGATACCTCACTTGTGTGGGTAGGCCTAGCGCCCGCGACAGGATATGCCCCAAAACACAACGTGGACACATCACAGAAAACAGAACTGTTTTTAGCAAAGTGCCTACCTGTAAATTTTGGCCTCTAGCTCAGCCGCCACCTAGGGAAACCTACCAAACCTGTGCATTTCTGAAAACTAGAGACCTAGGGGAATCCAGGATGGGGTGACTTGTGTGGCTCGGACCAGGTTCTGTTACCCAGAATCCTTTGCAAACCTCAAAATTTGGCTAAAAAAACACATGTTCCTCACATTTCTGTGGCAGAAAGTTCTGGAATCTGAGAGGAGCCACGAATTTCCTTCCACCCAGCGTTCCCCCACATCTCCCGATAAAAATGATACCTCACTTGTGTGGGTAGGCCTAGCGCCCGCGACAGAAAATGCCCCAAAGCGCAACGTGGACACATCCAAATTTGTGAAGGAAAACAGAGGTGTTTTTTGCAAAGTGCCTACCTGTAGATTTTGGCTTGTAGCTCAGCCGCCACCCAGGGAAACCTACCAAACCTGTGCATTTCTGAAAACTAAAGACCTAGGGGAATCCAAGATGGGGTGACTTGTGTGGCTCGGACCAGGTTCCGTTACCCAGAATCCTTTGCAAACCTCAAAATTTGGCTAAAAAAACACATGTTCCTCACATTTCTGTGGCAGAAAGTTCTGGAATCTGAGAGGAGCCACGAATTTCCTTCCACCCAGCGTTCCCCCACGTCTCCCGATAAAAATGATACCTCACTTGTGTGGGTAGGCCTAGCGCCCATGACAGGAAATGCCCCAAAGCGCAACGTGGACACAGCCAAATTTTTGAAGGAAAACAGAGGTGTTTTTTGCAAAGTGCCTACCTGTAGATTTTGGCTTGTAGCTCAGCCGCCACCTAGGGAAACCTACCAAACCTGTGCCTTTCTGAAAACTAGAGACCTAGGGGAATCCAAGATGGGGTGACTTGTGTGGCTCGGACCAGGTTCCGTTACCCAGAATCCTTTGCAAAACTCAAAATTTGGCTAAAAAAACACATGTTCCTCACATTTCTGTGGCAGAAAGTTCTGGAATCTGAGAGGAGCCACGAATTTCCTTCCACCCAGCGTTCCCCCACGTCTCCCGATAAAAATGATACCTCATTTGTGTGGGTAGGCCTAGCGCCCGCGACAGGAAACGCCCCAAAGCGCAACGTGGACACATCCAAATTTGTGAAGGAAAACAGAGGTGTTTTTTGCAAAGTGCCTACCTGTAGATTTTGGCCTGTAGCTCAGCCGCCACCTAGGGAAACCTACCAAACCTGTGCATTTCTGAAAACTAGAGACCTAGGGGAATCCAAGATGGGGTGACTTGTGTGGCTCGGACCAGGTTCTGTTACCCAGAATCCATTGCAAACCTAAAAATTTGGCTAAAAAAAAACATGTTCCTCACATTTCTGTGGCAGAAAGTTCTGGAATCTAAGAGGAGCCACAAATTTCCATCGACCAAGCGTGCCCCTACGTCTCCCGATAAAAATGATACCTCACTTGTGTGGGTAGGCCTAGCGCCCGCAACAGGAAACGCCCCAAAGCGCAACGTGGACACATCCAAATTTGTGAAGGAAAACAGTGGTGTTTTTTGCAAAGTGCCTACCTGTAGATTTTGGCTTGTAGCTCAGCCGCCACCTAGGGAAACCTACCAAACCTGTGCATTTCTGAAAACTAGAGACCTAGGGGAGTCCAAGATGGGGTGACTTGTGTGGCTCGGACCAGGTTCTGTTACCCAGAATACTTTGCAAAACTCAAAATTTGGCTAAAAAAACACATGTTCCTCACATTTCTGTGGCAGAAAGTTCTGGAATCTGAGAGGAGCCACGAATTTCCTTCCACCCAGCGTTCCCCCAGGTCTCCCGATAAAAATGATACCTCACTTGTGTGGGTAGGCCTAGCGCCCGCAACAGGAAACGCCCCAAAGCGCAACGTGGACACATCCAAATTTGTGAAGGAAAACAGTGGTGTTTTTTGCAAAGTGCCTACCTGTAGATTTTGGCTTGTAGCTCAGCCGCCACCTAGGGAAACCTACCAAACCTGTGCATTTCTGAAAACTAGAGACCTAGGGGAGTCCAAGATGGGGTGACTTGTGTGGCTCGGACCAGGTTCTGTTACCCAGAATACTTTGCAAAACTCAAAATTTGGCTAAAAAAACACATGTTCCTCACATTTCTGTGGCAGAAAGTTCTGGAATCTGAGAGGAGCCACGAATTTCCTTCCACCCAGCGTTCCCCCAGGTCTCCCGATAAAAATGATACCTCACTTGTGTGGGTAGGCCTAGCGCCCGCGACAGGAAACGCCCCAAAGCGCAACGTAGACACAGCCAAATTTTTGAAGGAAAACAGAGGTGTTTTTTGCAAAGTGCCTACCTGTAGATTTTGGCTTGTAGCTCAGCCGCCACCTAGGGAAACCTACCATACCTGTGCATTTCTGAAAACTAGAGACCTAGGGGAATCCAAGATGGGGTGACTTGTGTGGCTCGGACCAGGTTCTGTTACCCAGAATCCATTGCAAACCTCACAATTTGGCTAAAAAAACACATGTTCCTCACATTTCTGTGGCAGAAAGTTCTGGAATCTGAGAGGAGCCACAAATTTCCTTCCACCCAGCGTTCCCCCACGTCTCCCGATAAAAATGATACCTCACTTGTGTGGGTAGGCCTAGCGCCCGCGACAGGAAACGCCCCAAAGCGAAACGTAGACACAGCCAAATTTTTGAAGGAAAACAGAGGTGTTTTTTGCAAAGTGCCTACCTGTAGATTTTGGCCTGTAGCTCAGCCGCCACCTAGGGAAACCTACCAAACCTGTGCATTTCTGAAAAATAGAGACCTAGGGGAATCCAAGATGGGGTGACTTGTGTGGCTCGGGCCAGGTTCTGTTACCCAGAATCCATTGCAAACCTCAAAATTTGGCTAAAAAAACACATGTTCCTCACATTTCTGTGGCAGAAAGTTCTGTAATCTGAGAGGAGCCACAAATTTCCTTCCACCCAGCGTTCCCCAACATCTCCCGATAAAAATGATACCTCACTTGTGTGGGTAGGCCTAGCGCCCGCGACAGGAAACGCCCCAAAGCGCAACGTGGACACAGCCAAATTTGTGAAGGAAAACAGAGGTGTTTTTTGCAAAGTGCCTACCTGTAGATTTTGGATTGTAGCTCAGCCGCCACCTAGGGAAACCAACCAAAACCTGTGCATTTCTGAAAACTAGAGACCTAGGGGAATCCAAGATGGGGTGACTTGTGTGGCTGGGACCAGGTTCTTTTACCCAGAATCCTTCGCAAAACTCAAAACTTGGCTAAAAAAACACATGTTCCTCAAATTTCTGTGGCATAAAGTTCTGGAATCTGAGAGCAGCCACGAATTTCCTTCCACCCAGCGTTCCCCCACGTCTCCCGATAAAAATGATACCTCACTTGTGTGGGTAGGCCTAGCGCCCGCGACAGGAAACGCCCCAAAGCGCAACGTTGACACATCCAAATTTGTGAAGGAAAACAGAGGTGTTTTTTGCAAAGTGCCTACCTGTAGATTTTGGCTTGTAGCTCAGCCGCCACCTAGGGAAACCTACCAAACCTGTGCATTTCTGAAAACTAGAGACCTAGGGGAATCCAAGATGGGGTGACTTGTGTGGCTCGGACCAGGTTCTGTTACCCAGAATCCTTTGCAAAACTCAAAATTTGGCTAAAAAAACACATGTTCCTCACATTTCTGTGGCAGAAAGTTCTGGAATCTGAGAGGAGCCACGAATTTCCTTCCACCCAGCGTTCCCCCACGTCTCCCGATAAAAATGATACCTCACTTGTGTGGGTAGGCCTAGCGCCCGCGACAGGAAACGCCCCAAAGCGCAACGTAGACACAGCCACATTTTTTAAGGAAAACAGAGGTGTTTTTTGCAAAGTGCCTACCTGTAGATTTTGTCCTGTAGCTCAGCCGCCACCTAGGGAAACCTACCAAACCTGTGCATTTCTGAAAACTAGAGACTTAGGGGAATCCAAGATGGGGTGACTTGTGTGGCTCGGACCAGGTTCTGTTACCCAGAATCCATTGCAAACCTCAAAATTTGGCTAAAAAAACACATGTTCCTCACATTTCTGTGGCAGAAAGTTCTGGAATCTGAGAGGAGCCACAAATTTCCTTCCACCCAGCGTTCCCCAACGTCTCCCGATAAAAATGATACCTCACTTGTGTGGGTAGGCCTAGTGCCCGCGACAGGAAACGCCCCAAAGCGCAACGTGGACACAGCCAAATTTGTGAAGGAAAACAGAGGTGTTTTTTGCAAAGTGCCTACCTGTAGATTTTGGCCTGTAGCTCAGCCGCCACCTAGGGAAACCTACCGAACCTGTGCATTTCTGAAAACTAGAGACCTACGGGGATCCAAGATGGGGTGACTTGTGTGGCTCTGACCAGGTTCTGTTACCCAGAATCCTTTGCAAACCTCAAAATTTGACTAAAAAAACACATGTTCCTAACATTTCTGTGGCAGAAAGTTCTGGAATCTGAGAGGAGCCACAATTTTCCTTCCACCCAGCGTTCCCCCACGTCTCCCGATAAAAATGATACCTCACTTGTGTGGGTAGGCCTAGCGCCCGCGACAGGAAACGCCCCAAAGCGCAACGTGGACACATCCAAATTTGTGAAGGAAAACAGAGGTGTTTTTTGCAAAGTGCCTACCTGTAGATTTTGGATTGTAGCTCAGCCGCCACCTAGGGAAACCTACCAAAACCTGTGCATTTCTGAAAACTAGAGAACAAGGGGAATCCAAGATGGGGTGACTTGTGTGGCTGGGACCAGGTTCTGTTACGCAGAATCCTTCGCAAAACTCAAAACTTGGCTAAAAAAACACATGTTCCTCAAATTTCTGTGGCAGAAAGTTCTGGAATCTGAGAGGAGCCACGAATTTCCTTCCACCCAGCGTTCCCCCACGTCTCCCGATAAAAATGATACCTCACTTGTGTGGGTAGGCCTAGCACCCGCGATAGGAAACGCCCCAAAGCGCAACGTGGACACATCCAAATTTGTGAAGGAAAACAGAGGTGTTTTTTGCAAAGTGCCTACCTGTAGATTTTGGCTTGTAGCTCAGCCGCCACCTAGGGAAACCTACCAAACCTGTGCATTTCTGAAAACTAGAGACCTAGGGGAATCCAAGATGGGGTGACTTGTGTGGCTCGGACCAGGTTCTGTTACCCAGAATCCTTTGCAAAACTCAAAATTTGGCTAAAAAAACACATGTTCCTCACATTTCTGTGGCAGAAAGTTCTGGAATCTGAGAGGAGCCACGAATTTCCTTCCACCCAGCGTTCCCCCACGTCTCCCGATAAAAATGATACCTCACTTGTGTCGGTAGGCCTAGCGCCCGCGACAGGAAACACCCCAAAGCGCAACGTAGACACAGCCAAATTTTTGAAGGAAAACAGAGGTGTTTTTTGCAAAGTGCCTACCTGTAGATTTTGGCCTGTAGCTCAGCCGCCACCTAGGGAAACCTACCAAACCTGTGCATTTCTGAAAACTAGAGACCTAGGGGAATCCAAGATGGGGTGACTTGTGTGGCTCGGACCAGGTTCTGTTACCCAGAATCCATTGCAAACCTCAAAATTTGGCTAAAAAAACACATGTTCCTCACAATTCTGTGGCGGTGGGTTCTGGAATCTGAGAGGAGCCACAAATTTCCTTCCACCCAGCGTTCCCCAACGTCTCCCGATAAAAATGATACCTCACTTGCGTGGGTAGGCCTAGCGCCCGCGACAGGAAACGCCCCAAAGCGCAACGTGGACACCGCCAAATTTGTGAAGGAAAACAGAGGTGTTTTTTGCAAAGTGCCTACCTGTAGATTTTGGCCTGTAGCTCAGCCGCCACCTAGGGAAACCTACCAAACCTGTGCATTTCTGAAAACTAGAGACCTACGGGGATCCAAGATGGGGTGACTTGTGTGGCTCGGACCAGGTTCTGTTACCCAGAATCGTTTGCAAACCTCAAAATTTGGCTAAAAAAACACATGTTCCTCACATTTCTGTGGCAGAAAGTTCTGGGATCTGAGAGGAGCCACAAATTTCCTTCCACCCAGCGTTCCCCCACGTCTCCCGATAAAAATGATACCTCACTTGTGTGGGTAGGCCTAGCGCCCGCGACAGGAAACGCCCCAAAGCGCAACGTGGACACATCCATATTTGTGAAGGAAAACAGAGGTGTTTTTTGCAAAGTGCCTACCTGTAGATTTTGGATTGTAGCTCAGCCGCCACCTAGGGAAACCTACCAAAACCTGTGCATTTCTGAAAACTAGAGACCTAGGGGAATCCAAGATGGGGTGACTTGTGTGGCTGGGACCAGGTTCTGTTACCCAGAATCATTTGCAAAACTCAAAACTTGGCTAAAAAAACACATGTTCCTCAAATTTCTGTGGCAGAAAGTTCTGGAATCTGAGAGGAGCCAGGAATTTCCTTCCACCCAGCGTTCCCCCAGGTCTCCCGATAAAAATGATACCTCACTTGTGTGGGTAGGCCTAGCGCCCGCGACAGGAAACGCCCCAAAGCGCAACGTGGACACATCCAAATTTGTGAAGGTAAACAGGGGTGTTTTTTGCAAAGTGCCTACCTGTAGATTTTGGCTTGTAGCTCAGCCGCCACCTAGGGAAACCTACCAAACCTGTGCATTTCTGAAAACTAGAGACCTAGGGGAATCCAAGATGGGGTGACTTGTGTGGCTCGGACCAGGTTCTGTTACCCAGAATCCTTTGCAAAACTCAAAATTTGGCTAAAAAAACACATGTTCCTCACATTTCTGTGGCAGAAAGTTCTGGAATCTGAGAGGAGCCACGAATTTCCTTCCACCCAGCGTTCCCCCAGGTCTCCCGATAAAAATGATACCTCACTTGTGTGGGTAGGCCTAGCGCCCGCGACAGGAAACGCCCCAAAGCGCAACGTGGACACATCCAAATTTGTGAAGGTAAACAGGGGTGTTTTTTGCAAAGTGCCTACCTGTAGATTTTGGCTTGTAGCTCAGCCGCCACCTAGGGAAACCTACCAAACCTGTGCATTTCTGAAAACTAGAGACCTAGGGGAATCCAAGATGGGGTGACTTGTGTGGCTCGGACCAGGTTCTGTTACCCAGAATCCTTTGCAAAACTCAAAATTTGGCTAAAAAAACACATGTTCCTCAAATTTCTGTGGCAGAAAGTTCTGGATTCTGAGAGGAGCCACGAATTTCCTTCCACCCAGCGTTCCCCCACGTCTCCCGATAAAAATTATACCTCACTTGTGTGGGTAAGCCTAGCGCCCGCGACAGGAAACGCCCCAAAGCGCAACGTAGACACAGCCAAATTTGTGAAGGAAAACAGAGGTGTTTTTTGCAAAGTGCCTACCTGTAGATTTTGGCTTGTAGCTCAGCCGCCACCTAGGGAAACCTACCAAACCTGTGCATTTCTGAAAACTAGAGACCTTGGGGAATCCAAGATGTGGTGACTTGTGTGGCTCGGACCAGGTTCTGTTACCCAGAATCCTTTGCAAACCTCAAAATATGGCTAAAAAAACACATGTTCCTAACATTTCTGTGGCAGAAAGTTCTGGAATCTGAGAGGAGCCACAAATTTCCTTCCACCCAGCGTTCCCCCATGTCTCCCGATAAAAATGATACCTCACTTGTGTGGGTAGGCCTAGCGCCCGTGACAGGAAACACCCCAAAGCGCAACGTGGACACATCCAAATTTGTGAAGGAAAACAGAGGTGTTTTTTGCAAAGTGCCTACCTGTAGATTTGGGCTGGTAGCTCAGCCGCCACCTAGGGAAACCTACCAAACCTGTGCATTTCTGAAAACCAGAGACCTAGGGGAATCCAAGATGGGGTGACTTGTGTGGCTGGGACCAGGTTCTGTTACCCAGAATCCTTTGCAAAACTCAAAATTTGGCTAAAAAAACACATGTTCCTCACATTTCTGTGGCAGAAAGTTCTGGAATCTGAGAGGAGCCACGAATTTCCTTCCACCCAGCGTTCCCTCACGTCTCCCTATAAAAATGATACCTCACTTGTGTGGGTAGGCCTAGCGCCCGCGACAGGAAACGCCCCAAAGCGCAATGTGGACACATCCAAATTTGTGAAGGAAAACAGAGGTGTTTTTTGCAAAGTGCCTACCTGTAGATTTTGGCTTGTAGCCCAGCCGCCACCTAGGGAAACGTACCAAACGTGTGCATTTCTGAAAACTAGAGACCTAGGGGAATCCAAGATGGGGTGACTTGTGTGGCTGGGACCAGGTTCTGTTACTCAGAATCCTTTGCAAATCTCAAAATTTGGTTAAAAAAACACATGTTCCTCACATTTCTGTGGCAGAAAGTTCTGGAATCTGAGCGGAGCCACGAATTTCCTTCCACCCAGCGTTCCTCCACGTCTCCCGATAAAAATGATACCTCACTTGTGTGGGTAGGCCTATCGCCCGCGACAGGAAACGCCCCGAAGCGCAACGTGGACACAGCCAAATTTGTGAAGGAAAACAGAGGTGTTTTTTGCAAAGTGCCTACCTGTAGATTTTGGCTTGTAGCTCAGCGCCACCTAGGGAAACCTACCAAACCTGTGTATTTCTGAAAACTGGAGACCTAGGGGAATCCAAGAGGGGGTGACTTGTGTGGCTCGGACCAGGTTCTGTTACCCAGAATCCATTGCAAACCTCAAAATTTGGCTAAAAAAACACATGTTCCTCACATTTCTGTGGCAGAAAGTTCTGGAATCTGAGAGGAGCCACAAATTTTCTTCCACCCAGCGTTCCCCCACGTCTCCCGATAAAAATGATACCTCACTTGTGTGGGTAGGCCTAGCGCCCGCGACAGGAAACACCCCAAAGCGCAACGTGGACACATCCAAATTTGTGAAGGAAAACAGAGGTGTTTTTTGCAAAATGCCTACCTGTAGATTTGGGCTGGTAGCTCAGCCGCCACCTAGGGAAACCTACCAAACCTGTGCATTTGTGAAAACTAGAGACCTAGGGGAATCCAAGATGGGGTGACCTGTGTGGCTCGGACCAGGTTCTGTTACCCAGAATCCTTTGCAAACCTCAAAATTTGGCTAAAAAAACACATGTTCCTAACATTTCTGTGGCAGAAAGTTCTGGAATCTGGGAGGAGCCACAAATTTCCTTCCACCCAGCGTTCCCCCATGTCTCCCGATAAAAATGATACCTCACTTGTGTGGGTAGGCCTAGCGCCCGCGACAGGAAACGCCCCAAAGCGCAACGTGGACACATCCAAATTTGTGAAGGAAAACAGAGGTGTTTTTTGCAAAGTGCCTACCTGTAGATTTTGGCTTGTAGCCCAGCCGCCACCAAGGGAAACATACCAAACGTGTGCATTTCTGAAAACTAGAGACCTAGGGGAATCCAAGATGGGGTGACTTGTGTGGCTGGGACCAGGTTCTGTTACCCAGAATCCTTTGCAAATCTCAAAATTTGGTTAAAAAAACACATGTTCCTCACATTTCTGTGGCAGAAAGTTCTGGAATCTGAGAGGAGCCACGAATTTCCTTCCACCCAGCGTTCCCCCACGTCTCCCGATAAAAATGATACCTCACTTGTGTGGGTAGGCCTAGCGCCCGCGACAGGAAACGCCCCGAAGCGCAACATGGACTCAGCCAAATTTGTGAAGGAAAACAGAGGTGTTTTTTGCAAAGTGCCTACCTGTAGATTTTGGCTTGTAGCTCAGCGCCACCTAGGGAAACCTACCAAACCTGTGTATTTCTGAAAACTAGAGACCTAGGGGAATCCAAGATGGGGTGACTTGTGTGGCTCGGACCAGGTTCTGTTACCCAGAATCCATTGCAAACCTCAAAATTTGGCTAAAAAAACACATGTTCCTCACATTTCTGTGGCAGAAAGTTCTGGAATCTGAGAGGAGCCACAAATTTTCTTCCACCCAGCATTCCCCCACGTCTCCCGATAAAAATGATACCTCACTTGTGTGGGTAGGCCTAGCGCCCGCGACAGGAAACGCCCCAAAGCGCAACGTGGACACATCTAAATTTGTGAAGGAAAACAGAGGTGTTTTTTGCAAAGTGCCTACCTGTAGATTTTGGCTGGTAGCTCAGCCGCCACATAGGGAAACCTACCAAACCTGTGCATTTCTGAAAACTAGAGACCTAGGGGAATCCAGGATGGGGTGACTTGTGTGGCTCGGACCAGGTTCTGTTACCCAGAATCCTTTGCAAACCTCAAATTCTGTCTAAAAAAATACATTTTCCACACATTTCGGTGACAGAAAGTTCTGGAATCTGAGTGGAGCCACAAATTTTCTTCCACCCAGCGTTCCTCCACGTCTCCCGATAAAAATGATACCTCACTTGTGTGGGTAGGCCTAGTGCCCGCGACAGGAGACACCCCAAAACGCAACGTGGACACATCACATTTTTTCATTGAAAACAGTGCCTACCTGTAGATTTTGGCCTCTAGCTCAGCCGGCACCTAGGGAAACCTACCAAACCTGTGCAATTTTTAAAACTAGAGACCTAGGGGAATCCAAGCTGGGGTGACTTGCGGGGCTCTGACCAGGTTCTGTTACCCAGAATCCTTTGCAAACCTCAAATTCTGTCTAAAAAAACACATTTTCCACCCATTTCGGTGACAGAAAGTTCTGGAATCTGAGTGGAGCCACAAATTTCCTTCCACCCAGCGTTCCCCCAAGTCTCCCAATAAAAATGATACCTCACTTGTGTGGGTGGGCCAGGTGCCTGCAACAGAATAAGGCCCTAAACTTGTAGAGATAGAGGGGATAGCACAGCAAGTTTATAAGGACATATTCTTTTATACATCTTTAGACTGACTCTGCTTTGGGGACCCACATAAGTGAGGTGTCATTTTACTTGGGAGACTGAGGAGAACACTGAGGAGAAGGAATTTTGTGCTGGAGTGGCGATCCTACGATGAAAAGTAAGGAAAATATGCTTTTTTAAGCACATTTTGAGGTTTACAGAGGAGTCTGGGTAAGAAAATTTTGGGGGATCCACGCAAGCCACACCTCCCTGGACTCCTTGGGGTGTCTAGTTTTAAAAAATGTCTGGGTTTGGTAGGTTTCCCTAGATGAAGGCCGCACACAGGACCAAAAACATAGGTGCCCTCTCCCCCCCAAACACAGGTAGTTTTGTAATATATCGTTTTGATGTGCCCACATACGTCCGTGATGTGCTAAACACTAACATTTTGAAAAGAAACACACTTAGGTTAAGTGAAAAAGACCCCTCAGCCACCAACCAAGTTGGTGGCATGCTTCATCATCGGGGTCCCACCTGAGGCACCTAGCGTGTCACAGGTGTGCTGCGACGCCTGATTACAGCGGAGCAGGTTTTGTCATTTTTACCACACATACTGGTTTGATTTGGCACGAGGGTGAGTTATGGTTCAGTGGATCAAATTTTACTAACAAGAGCTTTCACAAAAATGAAATGCACTGTTAGTAACTGAAAGGCAAAAAACTGAACCAATGACTCACAGCTCGTGAGCTGTAAAGCCGCGACAAGGCACCAACCGCTTTACAGTCCATTCACACAACTTTCATACATGACACACACAAGGCCATTCACACCGCCAGCCACGGGCCCAGCACATTACAACAATCACATCGACAGACAGTGCCACTCAAGGGCCCATCACTTACATACGCCCACATACCTGATACAACAATCACACCAGCTGATGGGAGTGTGTGGACTGGTGTTTGGCTGGCAGTGTGTTGCAGTAGCCAACAGCAAGTCAATATGTACACTCTCAGCCAAGCCCCACTCCACACACAATGGCATCATTTTTTTTTTTTTTTTTTAACAAAGGAACCCCTAACTAAGTAGAAAGAATTACAAAACTACAAACACAAAAGCTCTAACTAAGAACATGACAGAAATGCTAACCATGAAACTAAACACATGAAAATACAAAACAGACATGAGTTTACACTCATGGTTTTTCCCAGAAATTTTTCTGGGTGTGGTAATTCTTAAAACAAGCACCGACACACAGCCCAGGCTTTGAAGGACAATCTGGGCAGTACATTCGAGTCTCCCTCCGGATACCTCTTCGAAAACACACTCTACATTTCTTAGCTGGAAAGTCTTTTTTGGGTGTGGGAGGAATGTGCTCAGCAAAGTGGCGATCTTTCAATCTAGCCACATACTCCACCGCTGCTTCTCCAGGAACTCTGGCCTGTTCCACCACAATAAGGCTCTGTATCACTGACTCCCGAAATTTCACAAATGTCATCTTTGACTCTGGAGACCTATCCCTAAACACAATAAAAGCATTGAAGGTTGCTAAGTGGAAGAGGTGAAGTGCTAACTTCTTATACCAAACGTAAGACTTACGAATAGCAGTATAAGGTTCCAACCTCTGGTCAACTCTATCTACACCTCCCATGTGCTTATTATAATCTAAAATGCACACAGGTTTGCGCACTTCAGCAACCTGGCCCCAAACAGTCACAGGGGAAGTACTCTCATCATGGATGGTACTTAGCATGTAGACATCCCTCTTGTCTGAAAATGTCAAAGCTAGCAGCTCCTCGTTCCGCAAGGCACAGCACTGTCCTCTCTCAAGTTTTTTACAGACAAGCTCCCTTGGATAGCCTTTCCGGTTAGAACGGATTGTGCCACAAGCAACTGTGTCCACTCTAAACAATTCCTTGAACAATTGCACACCAGTGTAGAAGTTATCTACATACAAATGGTGACCTTTATTGAACAGTCGTCTACCAAGATCCCACACAATTTTCTCAGTAACTCCAAAAGTGGGAGGACAACCAGGGGGGTCAATATTGGAATCCCTACCAGTGTACACACGGAAACTATACACATATCCTGTCCTACTTTCAGACAGCATATACAATTTAATTCCATATCGTGCCCTTTTGCTAGGAATGTACTGCCTAAAAACCAAACGACCCTTGAAGAGGACCAAAGACTCGTCCACACTTAACTCTTTGCCTGGAACATAGACCTCCGAAAACCGATCTACAAAATGATCAAGGACAGGCCTAATCTTAAAAAGACGGTCAGAATCTGGGTGATCTCGTTTCAAGGCTAATGCATTGTCAACAAAATGCAGCATCCTAAGAAGAAGCAAATACCGATTACGACTCATGGTCGCTGGAAATATAGCTGTTGCCATCAAGGGACTAGTAGACCAATAAGAAGCCAGTGACGGCTTCCTTATCAACCCCATCAAAAAAGTCAAACCCAAAATCTTTTTTAACTCCTCCAAATTTGTGGGAATCCACTGGGCAGCTCTAGAGTGTGGCCTAAGTCTAGCAGCGTTGTCCCTCAAATGCTGCTCCGCATACAAATTAGTCAGCTCAACAATCTCTTCCAAAAACATATCATCTATGAATAACTCAAAGAAATTGATAGGCATAAAGTTCTCTGTATTGGCGTTACACCCCGGGAGACCAGTAAAGGCAGGCAACTCTGGCTGCTCCATGTTTGGGGCAACCCAGACATCAGGTCTTATAACGGGAAACCTTTCAGCCCCAGGTTGCTGCACTATTGGCACATCAATGTCCTCCTCTAAAACAGGCCCTTCATCTGCACTGAGTGTGGCTTCATCATCAGAAGATTCCCCTCCAACAGAAACATCACTGCCAGAATCTCTGACTTCCTCCTCTGCCTCAGATGCAGAGTCCGTCTCATAATCATGATCAGACTGTGACTCAAGAGGCATACCAACCACCTGCTGAGCGGTCATCCTGCGGCTAGCCATGATCTCTCCTGCTAAAATTAACTGGACAAATTCACCACCAACAACCAGCACTGTGTAAGACAAGTAACAAAGTTTAGCTTTGTTAGTAAGAGTTATAAACTCAAAAACTATACCGCTCACTTGCCTGAAAAAGCTTGATTCACCAGCAACTACACAGCAATCACCAATGATATCCCACTGAAAATAAATAAAGAAAGGCAAATTAGAAATAAGACAAAACAAATATCATTGTGCACAAACCTAAGGACAATTTCACACACAATCCTGCATTTAGTACACCACCTACAAACATGTCATTCATGCATGGCAACAATTCTCCTTTGGAGTAAATTGTTTTTACTTACCTAAAACATGCAACTGTGCAAACTGCAGGTCAACCACCGCCAAAACCGCAAGGAGCCACAGCAAATAAAGCAAAAGCTTTGAACTAGAACAAAAAGGAGGAAAACATTTTTTTTCACAAATGCAAAGACTTCTTCAGTTGACAAACACCCCCCAATCAAACATTTAGAAATTGGTGCCTAAGTGGATTCTGCCATAGGGGCAGATGGGCCTAATAAAAAAATAGGCCTGTCTGCCCCAAGGAAGCCAGAAAATACCTTTAGTAGTGTGTCCCCATGGAGAGCGACCCTTGCCAAAGGGGACAGCCCTCAAACAAACAAAAAAACAAAAAAACACACACAACACTATCCCTGGTGCCTAAGTGGCTTCTGCCCCCCTTGGGGGCAGGTGGGCCTAAGAAAATAGGCCCATCTGCCCCCGGGGGGTGTAGAAATGGCCAACAGGTCAATGCCCCCCTTGGGGGGGGTGCCCCGTGACCAAGGGGACGCCCCCCCACAAAAATAAACAAATAAAAAGAAATCCCTGGCGTTCTAGTGGTTTCTGCCCCCCTTGGGGGCAGACCAGCCTAAAAATAATAGGCTGATCTGTCTCCAAGGGGTGCAGAAATGGCCTGGGTACATGTGCCCCCAAAGTGGGGGGCGACCCTTGCCCGCGGCCCCCCCCATCCACTAACACACACACACACACACACACACTATCCCTGGTCTCTAACAAAATAGGCCCATCTGCCCCCAGGGGGTGAAGAAATGGCCAACAGGTCAATGCCCCCCTTGGGAGGGCGCCCCGTGACCAAGGGGATGCCCCCCCCACAAAAATAAACAAATAAAAAAAAATCCCTGGCGTTCTAGTGGTTTCTGCCCCCCTTGGGGGCAGACCATCCTAAAAATAATAGGCTCATCTGTCTCCAAGGGGTGCAGAAATGGCCTGGGTACATGTGCCCCCAAAGTGGGGGGCGACCCTTGCCCAAGGCCCCCCCCCCATATACTAACACACACACACTATCCCTGGTGTCTAAGTGGCTTCTGCCCCCCCTGGGGGCAGGTGGGCTTAACAAAATAGGCCCATCTGCCCCCAGGGGGTGTAGAAATGGCCAACAGGTCAATGCCTCCCTTGGGGGGGCGCCCCGTGACCAAGGGGATGCCCCCCCACAAAAATAAACAAATAAAAAAAATCCCTGGCGTCCTAGTGGTTTCTGCCCCCCTTGGGGGCAGACCAGCCAAAAAATAATAGGCTGATCTGTCTCCAAGGGGTGCAGAAATGGCCTGGGTACATGTGCCCCCAAAGTGGGGGGCGACCCTTGCCCAAGGCCCCCTCCCCCATCCACTAACACACACACACTATCCCTGGTGTCTAAGTGGCTTCTGCCCCCCTTGGGGGCAGGTGGGCCTAACAAAATAGGCCCATCTGCCCCCAGGGGGTGTAGAAATGGCCAACAGGTCAATGCCCCCCTTGGGGGGGCGCCCCGTGACCAAGGGGACGCCCCCCCCAAAAAAAAAAAAAAAAAAAAAAAAAACCCTGGCTTTCTAGTGGTTTCTGCCCACCTTGGGGGCAGACCAGCCAAAAAATAATAGGCTGATCTGTCTCCAAGGGGTGCAGAAATGGCCTGGGTACATGTGCCCCCAAAGTGGGGGGCGACCCTTGCCCAAGGCACCCCCCCATCCACTAACACACACACACACACACTATCCCTGGTGTCTAAGTGGCTTCTGCCCCCCTTGGGGGCAGGTGGGCCTAACAAAATAGGCCCATCTGCCCCCAGGGGGTGTAGAAATGGCCAACAGGTCAATGCCCCCCTTGGGGGGGCACCCCGTGACCAAGGGGACGCCCCCCCAAAAAAAAACAAATTAAAAAAAAAACCTGCCTTTCTAGTGGTTTCTGCCCACCTTGGGGGCAGACCAGCCAAAAAATAATAGGCTGATCTGTCTCCAAGGGGTGCAGAAATGGCCTGGGTACATGTGCCCCCAAAGTGGGGGGCGACCCTTGCCCAAGGCCCCCCCCCCATCCACTAACACACACACACTATCCCTGGTGTCTAAGTGGCTTCTGCCCCCCTTGGGGGCAGGTGGGCCTACAAAAATAGGCCCATCTACCCCCAAGGGGGACAGAAATGGCCAACAGGTCAATGCCCCCCTTGGGGGGGCGCCCCGTGCAAAAGGGGACGCCCCCCCACAAAAATAAACACATAAAAAAAAATCCCTGGCGTTCTAGTGGTTTCTGCCCCCCTTGGGGCAGATCAGCCTAAAAATAATAGGCTGATCTGCCCTCAAGGGGGGCAGAAATGGCCCTAAAAGACATGCCCCCCAAAGGGGAGCGACCCTTGCCCAAGGGGGCGCCCCCCCATTCACTACACACACTATCCCTGGTGCCTTGGGGGCAGATGGACCTAAAAAAAATAGGCCGATTTGCCCCCAAGGGGGGCAGAAAAGGCCAACAGTTCTCTGTCCCCATGGGGGGGGCACCCCTTGCCCACGGGGGCACCCCCCCACATAAATACACATAAAAATAAAAAACCCTGGTGATCTAGTGTTTTCTGCCCCCCTTGGGGGCAGATCTGGCTAAAAAGTAGCCAATCTGCCCTCAAGGGGGGCAGAAATGGCCCTAAAAGACATGCCCCCCAAAGGGGAGCGACCCTTGCCCAACGGGGCGCCCCCCCCCATCCACTACACACACAATCCCTGGTGGCTAAGTGGCTTCTGCCCCCCTTGGGGGCAGATGGACCTAAAAAAAATAGGCCGATCTGCCCCCAAGGGGGGCAGAAAAGGCCAACAGTTCTCTGCCCCCTTGGGGGTGGCGCCCCTTGCCCAAGGGGGCACCCCCCACACATAAATGCACATAAAAATATAAATCCCTGGTGATCTAGTGTTTTCTGCCCCCCTTGGGGGCAGATCTGGCTAAAAAGTAGCCAATCTGCCCCCAAGGGGGGCAGAAATGGCCGTAACTAATTGCCCCACAAAGGGGAGCGACCCTTGCCCAAGGGGCCGCTCCCCGCCAACAAGAAACAGGAAAGTAAACAAAAAAAAAGAAATCCCTGGTGTCTAGTGGGCATTCCTGCTGCCCGATCGCAATGCGATCGGGCAGCAGGAATGCTCAAAGAGACACCGGGGGAAAGGAAAAGCCTTTCCTTTCCCCCGGTGCCTCTTTAGACCAAACCCCCCACCCACCGGGAAGAGGAACTCACCTGTTCTCAGCTCGCCGCACAGGAAGCAAATGGCTTCCTGTGCGGCGAGAACCCCATAATGAAGTCAGCGCGCGATCGCGCACTGACGTCATTATAGGGGGGGTGGGGGGTCGGGGGTGGAAGGGGAAGGGCTTCCCCTTCCATCCCTGACTTTGGGGGGTGGGGGGAAGCACACAGAGGGAGCGAGAGCGCTCCCTCTGGGCTGTGTGCCGAGGACGTAGTGGTTACGTCCTCGGCACAGCAGCACTGTGCCGCAGGACGTAACCACTACGTCCGCGGCACAGAAGGGGTTAATGGGATTTAATCTTTACAAATTCATAACTTTGCTAGTTTACATTGGATTTTCATCATTTCAACAGTATTTTCTTCAGATAACGATTCCCTATTTTTCTAAACCTGTGTGGTTTATTTTTGTGGTGTTGTCACTGTGTTACTGTATATGTTATTGCACAAATACGTCATACATTGCTTCCTAAGTTAAGCATGACTGCTCAGTGCCAAGCTACCAGAGGGTGGGCACAGGATAATTTGGATTGTGTTGTGACTTACCCTGACTAGGATTTAGGTTCCTACCTGGACAAGGGTGTATATTTCTGCCAACTGGAGAACCAATTTCTAACAGGATGATTTAAGAAAAGTGGCACTGCATCCAATGCAGCACCACTTTTCTTGCGCCCCTTAGCACCCCCCACAATGCATGCATTGCTCCACTTGGTAATCTAGTGCAGTGATTTTGGCCTCGTCGGCCACATTACTGTAAAAGAAAATAATGCTAATTTGGCACAAGGAGGCGATGGCCCTCTTAAATCTGGGCCAAGGAGTATGGAACACATGTTAAACCAAAATTGGAACATAGGATGTATCACTTAGCAGGGACACATAAAAGGTATGGTTTACAGTATGAATATATTCAGCTGATAACAATACAAGGTGTAGAAGAGGCAGGCATACTAAACGAATCTCTTTTATTGTCTTCAGACTGACTAGATGGCAGCAGGACTTGGTGAGAACAATTTGGCTTAGGGCCAAAAATAAGTTCCAGCATGAATGTTTTTTGTAATCCCTGAGAGATATACCCAGTGATGATGATAATTTTCTCAATTCATCAAGGAGTACGTATTAGCCATATCCGGCTCACCATTTACCTGAACCACTCTGGAACCTTGTTTCTTAGTTCCCTTTCTGCATTTTCTCCAGCTGCTTTGGCACACTGGTTATCACAATGTTCAAATCCTCAACAAATTGTGAGGCATATTCAACAATAAGTTTTGTTGCCCTTGCACCGCGCAAGCAGGCAGAACGGCGACACAACAACCAAGTCAGATTTATCTAGCCACTTTGCATGGCCCGGCTTGGCTTGATAAATCTGGAGTCACCCAACACAGTGTAAATCACTGTCTTGTGTTACTCTGCCCCAGAAAGGTGTTCCCTTAGTGGCACATGGGTGTTCCTATGCCCGGGGGTAGTGAAAGTGACATTACGCAGCATTTTATCTTTACTTTCACTCACATGGATGCTTACACAAATACACATTGGCTCATACGTACACCCTCTTCTACATAAGCACACTCTCACCTGCATGCTTGCACACAACGTACACTTAAAAGTGTTTTTAGTTACCTCAGCCACCGGGCGAAGGGGGGGCATAATCCAGGTAATTGTACTCCAATTTTTGTTCAGCCATTTATGTATATATGTTAATAAATTACCTCTTTCTTCTGAAGGAGCCAATTATGTCAGTATGCTGAAGTTACCCTAATATAATAAGGAACGGAGCTGTTTAGGGAAAACCTTTCAAATGTAACTGCCTCTCAGACAGTGACATGAGGTATGTAAAATAACCGGTGAGGGACTGTATCAATTCACACAGCTTGTGTTCTTAGACACTAGCAGGCCTCTAAAGTGTGTTTTTCATAAATCCCAAAAATAACAAAGCGAACAAATGACAGATTAGAAAATACAGACATTCTGCATCTTCAGTGTAGCACGCCTTTGCAAATGTATCATTTTTCTTTATTGGCATGTGCATCCTTTTATTTTAGAAGTGATGATCTCACTATATTTGTTATGAACATGTTCAGAAATAGTTTTAAAAAAGTAACAGGCCACCTCTTCACTTTAATCCTAAAAATGGTTAGCTCATTAACAACTGCAACCAAAGGAACTATTCTGTTTTAGGATTTTTACGTTTTTTAAGTCCTTTTTAAATCTTTATTGACTTTATCACTTATTGGTGGTTGTAATAAGAATGTATGCTTCGAATGTATTATCCACTAGTATACAACACCCTATAGGATTATAAACTGAGAAATAACCCAAAGGGGCAGAGATATGTAAGCATTTTTTAGTAGCATCTTAGGTCTAATGCACTTTATGTACAGCAGATTGTTATGATATTGTTACTGTATTATAAATTTGCAGGGAAATGACCTGGATGCTTCGAATGTTATGATTGATCCACCTTAATATTTACTTAGTAGGAGAGGTTTCGATCTGTTGGTACAGGCTCTGAAAGGATATACTCTGATTTAAGACTTTTAGATTAAAAAATATTTAAATATGTATTGGTCTTATTATTAATTGAGAGATTTAATGCAATTGTATTTTTAATTGACTTATCCTTCTATATATCTTATTGTTTTGTATAGGATGACCACAGCGAACTTGGGGTTGAGTGTCTAAGTCATCTTATAGAAATTTTCTTTCATGATTGTTGATTTATCTATTATGATATTGAACGGCATTCTATGTTAAGATTATTGGTAGCGATCTGGCTGCACTGATTCTTATAAACTACTGCGTTCTCACATCTTTTATTGATCTTATCTCAAGTCTATGTATGGTATTTGATGATTATTGTACATGTGGATCTCTTCGGAGTTCCAAATCGTGAAATAAAATAAAGTAAAAATAACTACAACCACATACATCAGATAATCTGTGACTGGCCCACTCTCCGAAGGAGAGCTGGTTATGTGGAAATCCTCCTAGAGTCCACCCTTAACAAAGTATTGTGTAGTGAGTGTTAACTTTTGAATAAAGTAATTATTATTTGGCTTCGTTTCAAAGATCACGTCAGTACGGAATTAGGTTTTACATCTAGTTTTAAATCTAGAGCCAACGTTTTCCAGTGCCAATGCCTAGGTGTATAATTTATACCAGTACAGCCTCTGTTGTTCCTAATATGTCCCCAAGGAAGTACAACCAAAGATTGCCCTATATTCCGAAGCAGACAGTGAATACGAGAAGACACCAGAGCATCACAAGGGAATGTTGTGCTCTTCTTTTAAAAGACAATCATTTCATCTATGATTGCACAAGGCAAGTAAAGCTGATGTTCTAAGCCGAATGTTCATTCCCTGAAACCCACCCTTGCCCATGAGACTAAAATACCCCGCACATAAAGAAAAACAGCCAAAATAATCAGCCATTCACTCTAAAAGGTTGACCCCCAAACTCCCTACTTCACTCCATCCATCAAACCATTGCATTTTACACATCCAGTTTAGGGTGACCGCCCATCTGTAATTCACACGCATTGTCTGTAAATTATCCCTGATGTCCATCGTCTGTGACGGCATTTGTCCGTAATTTTAAAACAGAAAGGTTGAAACCAACAGTTAGAATGCTGCAGCTTAACAGAAAAGACAGCCTTCTGTGTGGCCAAGGGAGTGGTAGGTTGCTAATGGACAGTTACCAAAAAAACACCCTTTTGCCTATCTGGTTACAGTGTAGGCTAGTGGGCTTATTGTAGCCTGCTTTGCACATTCGTAAACGTTCTAGCTCCCTTCCTGTCAAATGAGGGCTTTGCAAATCCAGCAACCCAATCAGTAATTAATTTGTAAATAAAAACGTGCTGGTGCCCAAAGCTCTCCTTCTAAATATGCGGCTGCTACAATTAAATGTGTGAACACGGATATTGAGGCAGCGTAATCCTAAAGATATCTCTGGCCTCTTCAATCCATTTAAAGCCACTCTATGCCCCCTCAGCTCACTTTTGCCGCTTTCTGCTTTCTCCCATTGTGACACTTTTTCGTTTTTCTTTTCTTCTGTACATATTTGTCTTTTGCTCACAGTAAATGCCTGAGGCAGAAGAATAATCGCCGGCCCTCAAAAACAACCGCCGGTGCTCAGCACCGGAAACAACAAGCACAAATTAAGCACTGAGCACAATCAGCGGTGAGCAGCTGCTGAACTGTCAAGCTGCACAGAATGTGATCAAATTATGTGATCCTAGGCAATTAGTTTAATTGAAAGAACCTCATCATTCTGGTAATTTAGAGGTGGGTGAGCCACCAAATTAACAAGAAGAGAGCAACAAGGGCCTTGAGGGCCACAGGAGTCTATGCACTAACAAAGCCCAAACATTTTTTTCCTTATATCAACAAGAATCACATAACATATGATAAAATCTCTTCAAAATTCAAAAGTTGAACAAATGTATTTGCTGAACATGAGAAAGCTTTGACCTTAGCATTCTATCACTGCACTGAGGGGTACCTATTAAAAGTGATCCTTTTTAAACATGAACTTGGATCCATTCCTGCCCATTTCTGTGCCCTGGAGACAATGTCATTAGTTACCTAAGAGACAAGTCAGTTGTCATGTGTACCATGTTTGTGGCCATATTCTTATAGATAGGTCAATATTTGAGTCTTATAAAGCAAGGCACTAGATTTGTTCAGCTCGTTTTCTGAGCTCACATACTTGAAGCTGATAATGAAGTAAAAATATGATCGGAAAAATAAAACATTCGACTAAGATCACATCATTAGATTAAGCAGCAAGCTGTGATTGGTTAATAGTTGGATATGAAAGTGCAAGTGTATAGATGAGAGTTATAGCTATGATTTGATGGATGTTTCTTGGGTGTGGGTGGATGGATCTCTACTTCTAAGGATGGACAAATGGTGATGGGTGAATGGATGCATTATTGATAGCAGCTGTGTGATTGAGCTGAATAAATCTCCAGAATGGGAGCATAAATTAGGAAACAATCTATCAATCTATAAGAGTATGGATGGGGGCGTGGTCTGGCCACGACTATCGATGGCCGCCTAGGAGACGAGCTCCGCAGGACGGCAGGCCGCGCGGCGAGGGTGGCGGAGCCGGGGGCGCCCCAAGGACCCCCTAACCATCGTTAACCCAAGCACAGGGGGTCGGCAGCGTGGGAGAGCTGCAAGATCCAACGGGGGACCCGCGCTCTCCCGAACAGAATCGAGGTGAGCTGAGGACAAAGACGGGGCCTCGAGTATAAAAGTACTCACCCTGAGAGGCGCGGTCCCCCCGCAACCGACAAACTGAGGCGCATCCGGCGCTCCCATACCCTCCCCCACCCCGCTTGACGCCAAGGCGCACCGGGGATCGAGGCAGACCGTGCCGCGGGGCAGAAACAAAGATGCGCACTCTGCCTGGTATGACCGGGCAGGGAGGAGGACTACGCCGAGGCCTACGACGGGCCGGTATGCTGCGGCCCTAAGTACAGGAGGGCCCGGCTTGATCTGGGGGAGGCGCCTCAACCCTCCCCTGTACTACGGACCCTGAGTGCGTACTTGGGGGATCCCCACCGCCCCGCTCACCCTTGCGGCCTGGTGCACAAGGACGGACCAGGCCAGAAGACGCGAGACCCCTCCAGGGAGACGGAGGTGAGTGGGGCGCGCAGCCCTGATTTGCTGAGGGCCCACCTACCCCCGAGTTCAACGACCAGCTAAACCTTCAGGTCTCTCGCCCGCGGGAGTCAGCCGATGGCTCCCCCCCCTCGCTGAGGACCCCGGATGGGCACACGTCCTTACAGCGGATTGGAGGGGAACGAGGAGGTGACCGGAGCCGCAAACCTCACAGCACTGACCTTCTTCCTTTTTTTTCTCTTCCTCTCAAGAAAAAGGTCAGCAGAGAGGCATCGACTGGAACGGAGAGGAGTGGAGGGAGAGGCAGAACAGATGGGGAGGGGGGAGAGAGGAGATGAGGGAGGAGGAGATGGAGAGGAGGAGAGGTGACGGAAAAACAAAATGAAGGAACGACAGACAGAAGGAAAATGAGGAAGAAAGAAGAGAGATCAATAAACGGGAGAGCCCATCAAAGTCTGTCCGAGTCGGCACCTAAAAATCTATCCTATACTCTGTTCTAACGCACGAAAGGCAATTTTCCGATGTTGTCTTGGGGAACAAGCAAAGAAGCATTTACCTGACCTCACTCGCCATCCAGAGCCCTACCTCCCCCCCCCAGCTTCCACACCCCCAAAACCTCCAAAACCTCCAAAACCTTCATAATCTCCAAAACCTCCAAAACCTAACCTACCACGCTGCCGAGCCAAGAATAAATACCCTCCAGACCCCTATCACTGCGGGGAACCTGCCATGCCCAGAGGCAAAGGGACAGGCAAACCAGCGGGTAAACCAGCCCGCCAACTACTCTTCTCCAAGGCCCTGCGCCAGCAGAAGCACCCCCGATGCAGGACCCTCCGCCCCACTCTCACAACGCCTCCGACAACATGGCAGAGGGCTCGCAAGGAGCGTCCATGGACCGTATACTACAGGAGATATCGGCGGTGGGACGTAAACTGGAAGGTATGGATAGCGCCATGGTGGCGCTGACAGCAGAGACAAGATCCATACGCCTGGAGATAGCGGGCTTCCAGTCACAAATATAGGGACTGGACCAACGAGTGACAACAGTGGAAACCCAGGTAGCTTCCTGGATCGACAGCGGCCAAGAACTCATGTACCTTCGCAGCAAACTGACGGACTTGGAGGATAGAAGTCGCAGGAACAATATCCGCCTGTCAGGACTCCCGGAGGGTATAGAGGGTACGGACTTGATTTCCTACCTTCGGGACATACTCCCCAAGCTGACAGGCATAACATTTGACCCTCCTCTGGAGTTCGAAAGGGTGCACAGACTTGGCCCAAAGAGGCAGGAAGGGAAGGGACGCCCTCGCTCAATCATAGCCTGTCTACTACGCCATGGCCAGGCTCGTCAAATACTGCAGATAGCCCGGGCGCAAGGTCCACTACGACTGGGTACCCTGGAAATCCGACTTTCAGCCGATTTCTCCAAAGAGACCGTAGACCGTAGGAGAGCTTTCCTTTCCATCTGCCCTCCCCTTCGTCACCTGGATGTGAAATTTGGCCTGTTCGAACCGGCCAGGATGTGGATCACCAAGAACGGCGAATCACAGACTTTCTTCGATCCAGAGGACTTGAGAACATTCCTAGATAGACTCCAGGAACAGGCGCAACCAATGGAAACAATAACTCTGACACTCCAAGACATACAAGGTGTATCCTCGGGTACCAACCACCCAGAAACCGCCTCTAACTCAGAGGGGGGAGCAACCATGGATCCCCACTCCAGGGGAAGAGACTTGGAGAGACTCACAAAAAGCCACAACGACAGGGGTCAAGTACTTCAGGCAGTGGCGATGTACACCCAGCTGTCGGACAGGGACCAATCCCGCTCCCCCCTGAAGCCCCCGGTGGCCCCCTCCTGAGACCGGCAGGGCACCAGCATTCCCCTCCCCCCCTCGGAGTTCTCAGAGATCCTGCAATAATGAACCCTGGACTACCGTGACTGAGTCAAAGAGATCCTGTGGCGGAGGAGAACAGAACAAACGGAGAGATGAGTACCTGACCTTGTGAACCCTTGAGTCATCCTAATCCTATGGGCCTTTGTCCCAGTCTGACTCTGCCCGACGCTGCAGCGTCACTGTTGTTTGCGTCTGCCCCTCTTCCTCTCTTCCTTTTCCTATTCCCTTTCCTCTCTTTCTCTCTCTCTCCCCCGCTCCGGACGGCCCGATTGGCTGGAGTGGGATTGCGCCTGCCTCATACCACCAACTTTCCAAGTACTTTCCTCTCCCCAGGAGGCCCGCCCCCTACCCTCCCCTCCCTCCCCCCTTCCCTTTCTCTCTTCTCCCTCAGCGACATACCCCTCTGACCAGGCTTACCTAGCAACCGAAAGTGCTCATCCCCTTCCCTTTCTCTTGGAGTGGCTGGAACTGTTACAAGGCCCCTTCTCCCGCCAACCTGTCTCGAAGGGGGTTCGTTCATTTGTTCGTTTGTTTGGTGATTTCTCTGTTTGTTCGTTCGCTTGCCTGTTCGTTTGTTTGTGTGTATGGCAGTTTGTTTGCTCGTTGGTTTTTCCTCGTCCTACAGGGAGGGCAGTGAAAGACCCATTGAGGACAGTAGTAGAGTAGTGGCGGAGATTGCGCAGCGACGCAATGCAGTGCTCTAGATAAGATCAATCTCGCAGAACTGGCCTACCCAGGTACCCTGTCACTCACAAACCTCGTGGATCCACACTTCCCGCCCCCCTCTCTCTCCCCTTCTTTCTTTATTGTCTCTTACCCCTCCCCTTCTTTCTCTTAAAGGCGCAATAGCACAGCAATCCTGGAATTAAGCCAATATGGGAACCCCGCAAATACCCCCCCAAGCAAATCCTAAGCAACTCCTTCCCCCCCGCCTCCCCCCCCGGCAGCCGGGCCTGTCCCTCATACCCTTCTTGAGTACGGAAAATTGAGCGCGACGGGGGCCGGGGTGCCGAACGAGTGCTGCCTCCCTGGGCGCGCGGCCCGCCGGACGGGCAGTGGAGCCCGAATGACCTGGGTTTTAGTCCTGCAGGTTACAGTTCGAGAACTACCGGGACCCGTGTCCCGTTCTTTTCTTTTCTTTTTTCCCCCCTTCCTTCTCCCCCTTACTATTTTAAACAACTATAGTTTCTCCCGTCCCCTTCTCACCCTCTTCTCCCCCGCTTCTAGAGGCAAGCTCCTACTCCCTCCCTTTCCACTTTCCCCTGTCCCCTCTCGCCCAATCCTCGGCACCCACCCATCCTCCCCCGGCAAGCTCCCCCATAGGGCCAGGATGCCTAACCCGAACAAGACACCGGTAGTACCCCTACGGATCATATCATGGAACGTAAACGGCCTCACCCATTTCATAAAACGGAAAAACATCCTGACCTACCTCAATGAAAAACGGGCTGATATCACCCTCTTACAAGAGACACACCTAGACAAACTAGAATCCGATAAACTACAACGTGACTGGGTTGGTACTGCCCTATTTAGCTGCAGCCCACCTTCGCCCACCACGGAGAATACCCCGAGAAAATGTGGGGTGGCATTACTGCTACGTAAAACCCTTCCCTACAGGATCACCAAATCTTGGACCAACCCTGAGGGCCGATACATATTTACCAAACTAAAGATTGGCGATTCCTCACTATGTGTAGGTTATGTAATCGGCTTCTGACGGAGATAGGAGCATCTCGCTTTGTAATAGGAGGGGACTGGAACATAGCTAGGGATGCAGTTATGGATAGAACGGGAACCTTAGACGTAGGTAATAACGCAGATAGAGCCCTACAAACTGATGTCCTTTCAGACAACGGTCTCGTGGATCATTGGAGGCTGACCCACCCGACGGAAAGAGAATTTACCTTCATCTCGCCGGTACATGGCACCCAATCCTGACTAGACTACTTCCTCCTATCCGACAGCCTTGTGGCTCACGCCCAAGATAACCGCATACTGGAGGGTGGCCTCTCCGACCATTCTCCAATTAGTGTAGCCATCCAACTATGCCTAGTGTCCCCGGGCCGCAAGCCCTGGAGGCTTGCAGTTCACCGCTACCCATCCCCACAAGGTAAGTTACAGCTACAGGAGCACGCAGCCTCCTTTGCCCAGGATAATAAAGGCACTGTTGAATCTAGCCGCATAATGTGGGCCGCAGCCAAGGCCATGATACAGGGACAACTTATGCGGGACGCTGCACTGGCAAATAGAGACAGGAAAGAACAACAGGCGACACTAGAACTCGATATCCGTCGCCTCACAAGACAGTATACCACGCATCCTTATCTATCAGGACGTCGGACTCTAGAACGCGCCCAAATGGCCCTTAACGAGCTATACACCACACAGGCCGAATACGCCCTACAGAGACTACAAGGGAGGCACTACGAACAAGGTGAAAAAGCGGGACGCCTGTTGGCAGCCCAGCTTTGCCAAAGAACGGCAGCTCTTGCCATACCAGCCGGGCCTGTCCCTCATACCCTTCTTGAGTACGGAAAATTGAGCGCGACGGGGGCCGGGGTGCCGAACGCGTGCTGCCTCCCTGGGCGCGCGGCCCGCCGGACGGGCAGTGGAGCCCAAATGACCTGGGTTTTAGTCCTGCAGGTTACAGTTCGAGAACTACCGGGACCCGTGTCCCGTTCTTTTCTTTTCTTTTTTCCCCCCTTCCTTCTCCCCCTTACTATTTTAAACATCTATAGTTTCTCCCGTCCCCTTCTCACCCTCTTCTCCCCCGCTTCTAGAGGCAAGCTCCTACTCCCTCCCTTTTCACTTTCCCCTGTCCCCTCTCTCCCAATCCTCGGCACCCACCCATCCTCCCCCGGGCAAGCTCCCCCATAGGGCCGGGATGCCTAACCCGAACAAGACACCGGTAGTACCCCTACGGATCATATCATGGAACGTAAACGGCATACCCATTTCATAAAACGGAAAAACATCCTGACCTACCTCAATGACAAACGGGCTGATATCGCCCTCTTACAAGAGACACACCTAGACAAACTAGAATCCTATAAACTACAACGTGACTGGGTTGGTACTGCCCTATTTAGCTGCAGCCCACCTTCGCCCATCACGGAGAATACCCTGAGAAAATGTGGGGTGGCATTACTGCTACGTAAAACCCTTCCCTACAGGATCACCAAATCTTGGACCGACCCCGAGGGCCGATACATATTTGCCAAACTAAAGATTGGCGATTCCTCACTATGTGTAGGTTCCGTCTACGCACCAACGGGTCCCAAACGCCTCTTCTTCGTACAAATTAATCGGCTTCTGACGGAGATAGGAGAATCTCGCTATGTAATAGGAGGGGACTGGAACATAGCTAGGGATGCAGTTATGGATAAAACGGGACCCTTAGACGTAGGTAATATCGCAGATAGAGCCCTACAAACTGATGTCTTTTCAGACAACGGTCTCGTGGATCATTGGAGGCTGACCCACCCGACGGAACGAGAATTTACCTTCATCTCGCCGGTACATGGCACCCAATCCTGACTAGACTACTTCCTCCTATCCGACAGCCTTGTGGCTCACGCCCAAGATAACAGCATACTGGAGGGTGGCCTCTCCGACCATTCTCCAATTAGTGTAGCCATCCAACTAGGCCTAGTGTCCCCGGGCCGCAAGCCCTGGAGGCTTGCAGTTCACCGCTACCCATCCCCACAAGGTACGGTACAGCTACAGGAGCACGCAGCCTCCTTTGCCCAAGATAATAAAGACACTGTTGAATCTAGCCACATAATGTGGGCCGCAGCCAAGGCCATGATACGGGGACAACTTATGCGGGACGCTGCACTGGCAAATAGAGACAGGAAAGAACAACAGGCGACACTAGAACTCGATATCCGTCGCCTCACAAGACAGTATACCACGCATCCTTATCTATCAGGACGTCGGACTCTAGAACGTGCCCAAATGGCCCTTAACGAGCTATACACCACACAGGCCGAATACGCCCTACAGAGACTACAAGGGAGGCACTACGAACAAGGTGAAAAAGCGGGACGCCTGTTGGCAGCCCAGCTTTGCCAAAGAACCGCAGCTCTTGCCATACCAGCCGGGCCTGTCCCTCCTACCCTTCTTGAGTACGGAAAATTGAGCGCGACGGGGGCCGGGGTGCCGAACGCGTGCTGCCTCCCTGGGCGCGCGGCCCGCCGGACGGGCAGTGGAGCCCGAATGACCTGGGTTTTAGTCCTGCAGGTTACAGTTCGAGAACTACCGGGACCCGTGTCCCGTTCTTTTCTTTTCTTTTTTCCCCCCTTCCTTCTCCCCCTTACTATTTTAAACATCTATAGTTTCTCCCGTCCCCTTCTCACCCTCTTCTCCCCCGCTTCTAGAGGCAAGCTCCTACTCCCTCCCTTTTCACTTTCCCCTGTCCCCTCTCGCCCAATCCTCGGCACCCACCCATCCTCCCCCGGGCAAGCTCCCCCATAGGGCCGGGATGCCTAACCCGAACAAGACACCGGTAGTACCCCTACGGATCATATCATGGAACGTAAACGGCCTCACCCATTTCATAAAACGGAAAAACATCCTGACCTACCTCAATGACAAACAGGCTGATATCGCCCTCTTACAAGAGACACACCTAGACAAACTAGAATCCTATAAACTACAACGTGACTGGGTTGGTACTGCCCTATTTAGCTGCAGCCCACCTTCGCCCATCACGGAGAATACCCAGAGAAAATGTGGGGTGGCATTACTGCTACGTAAAACCCTTCCCTACAGGATCACCAAATCTTGGACCGACCCCGAGGGCCGATACATATTTGCCAAACTAAAGATTGGCGATTCCTCACTATGTGTAGGTTCCGTCTACGCACCGACGGGTCCCAAACGCCTCTTCTTCGTACAAATTAATCGGCTTCTGACGGAGATAGGAGCATCTCGCTATGTAATAGGAGGGGACTGAAACATAGCTAGGGATGCAGTTATGGATAAAACGGGACCCTTAGACGTAGGTAATATCGCAGATAGAGCCCTACAAACTGATGTCTTTTCAGACAACGGTCTCGTGGATCATTGGAGGCTGACCCACCCGACGGAACGAGAATTTACCTTCATCTCGCCGGTACATGGCACCCAATCCTGACTAGACTACTTCCTCCTATCCGACAGCCTTGTGGCTCCCGCCCAAGATAACAGCATACTGGAGGGTGGCCTCTCCGACCATTCTCCAATTAGTGTAGCCATCCAACTAGGCCTAGTGTCCCCGGGCCGCAATCCCTGGAGGCTTGCAGTTCACCGCTACCCATCCCCACAAGGTAAGTTACAGCTACAGGAGCACGCAGCCTCCTTTGCCCAAGATAATAAAGGCACTGTTGAATCTAGCCGCATAATGTGGGCCGCAGCCAAGGCCATGATACGGGGACAACTTATGCGGGACGCTGCACTGGCAAATAGAGACAGGAAAGAACAACAGGCGACACTAGAACTCGATATCCGTCGCCTCACAAGACAGTATACCACGCATCCTTATCTATCAGGACGTCGGACTCTAGAACGCGCCCAAATGGCCCTTAACGAGCTATACACCACACAGGCCGAATACGCCCTACAGAGACTACAAGGGAGGCACTACGAACAAGGTGAAAAAGCGGGACGCCTGTTGGCAGCCCAGCTTTGCCAAAGAACGGCAGCTCTTGCCATACCAGCCATCCGCGCCTCCACCTGAGAAATACTAACACACCCGCAAGCCATTGCAAACAAATTTGCGTTGTTCTATAGACACCTATACACCCCAGAAATAACATTCAACCCGGCGCAAGCCACAACTTTCCTAGAAGGCCTTGACTTACCCTCCCTATCAGACGAGGGTCATAGTCTCCTAGAAGGGGAAATAAACAGACAGGAATTAGAGAGTGTTATCTCCAACCTTCCCTATCACAAATCGCCCGGGGAGGATGGGTTCCCAGCGGAGTTCTATAAATGGACAGGGAAAGAGGAGATAGATATCCTTCACGAGGCCCTAAATGAAGCCTGTTCCACGCAGTCGTTAGGCGCCATATCTAATAATGCAACTATAGCTGTCATTCCGAAACCCGGGAGGGACCTCTTGTTGTGTGGCAGCTATCGGCCCATATCTCTTATAAACGGATATATTCAAATTCTAGCAAGCATCCTGACAAATAGACTCCGAAAAGTGGGGTTTGTACCGGGCCGTACCTCTAGGAATCATCTGTGTACCTTATGCCATACCCTATGGACCTCAAGGGACCTGCCGTAGACAGCATTAGCCCTGTCCCTAGATGCCGAAAAGGCATTTGATCGCATTGAATGGCCCTACCTATTCACGGCCTTAGAGAGATTTGGTCTGGGAGATAAATTAATCTCAATGGTGCGACTACTCTACGACCAGCCAGCGGCAAGAGTCAACTGCGGGGGCTTCCTTTCAGACCCCTTCCCTATTCGTAGAGGTACACGACAAGGTTGCCCCCTTTCCCCTCTCCTGTTCTTACTTGCCATGGAGCCTCGAGCCGCAGCTATCCAATCCTCCCCCCTTATAACTGGCCTAGCACTTCCTGACGGCGCATCCAAAATCTACTTATACGCCGATGACATCCTGTTAACCCTTACGGACTTAGAAAACTCTATACCAGCCCTATTGGATGTTATTGATGGATTCGTGACACTGTCCGGCTACCGCGTCAACTGGGACAAGAGTGAGGCACTTCCCCTGTCGCGGGTGACCACAAAAACAACACTCCTGGGTTTCCCGTTTCGGTGGACCCCGAAGCACCTTGAATACCTAGGCGTGCTAATCAACCCGGGCATGGCACACATGGTGGCAGACAATATCAGGCCCCCCATCGCACGGATGAAACTTGACTTTGCAAAATGGACCCACCTGGGCCTGTCCATGTGGGGCCGAGTACAGGCGGTCAGGATGGTCACTATGCCACGTTTTACCTATGTCCTAGGACTCCTCCCCTTACAAGTGCCCCTCCACACATTACGAAGCATAGACTCCCTCATTAGATCATTTGTATGGGGTCCTATGCGACCACGACTATCACCCGCCAAGCTCATAGCACGCCGCTCCCACGGGGGCATGGGACTCCCATCCGTGGAACACTACTCGGTAGCACTACAGCTATCACAACTGTCCCACACCTTACTCACGGCGCCTGACCCACCACAGTGGATCGCGGTGGAAAGGCGACTACTATCCGCGAACGAGGGACTTGGAGGACCTTACCGTGATGACTTCTCACCTGCTAACCCAGTGAACCCCATTCTGAAAGCGACCAGAGCAGCGTGGCGAAGGGCCCACAGACTGTTAGGGGTACACCCTCTCATCCACGCTCAGGCGCCTCTGTGGCGTAATAGCGGACTCCGGATAGGTGGGGAAGTGCTCAACTGGTCTCAGTGGAGGGAAGCTTGTATCCACACACTCTCGCAGATACTGGAGGACGAGGTACTTAAGTCCTTCCCAAGGTTAAGGGAAGAATTCGGTCTGCAGCCGAACCAAGAGTGGAGATACCTTCAGCTCAAACACTGCATCTCCCAAAGAGTCGAAGCCACCCGTCGGGGGTCCCAGCCCTCACCCATAGCGGCCTACCTGCAGAAGTGGGCCCAACATAAGGGAGTCATGGCAGGTCTCTACGACCTAATCACTCGCCAGCACTACTCCCAGCCTCTCCTAGACAAATTACGACTGCACTGGCAAACCCGGTTACAACAGCCCTTAGACCCAGCCGATTGGGAGGACATCCTGGAAGCACTGGACAGAGGTACCTGTGAGGCTCGGTTAAAGTTCTACCTTTTCAAGGTCTTACACGACTGGTACTGGTCCCCGGCGAAATTGCACAAGATAGGGCTCCTCCCGCACGCACAGTGTTGGAGATGCCCAGAGGCACACTGCGACCTAAACCATACCTTAATTGACTGTCCAACGGTCCGACCACTATGGGATGTGGTGAGCTCCACCTTGGCTGAATCATTGTCACTCCCGTCACCATTCCCGCCTTCCCTAATACTTTTACAAGACACGACCTCTCTCCCAGACCTCTCTAGGCCGCAAAAAAGACTGCTACATACGGCACTGGCCACTGCAAAGATCTGCATACTCCGCCACTGGCGGTCAGAAATCTCCCCATCCCCGGAAGAATGGATCATAGCCATGACCCGCACAGCCACGCATGAAAGAATCATCTACAACCTGCAAGACCAAGACCAAATCTTCACCCAGGTGTGGGCCCCTTTCCTAACCGGGGGGTGCTCGTAGCTCGTAGCTCATAGCCCGTAGACCATAGGATACTCCTCCCCCTTTTCCCCTCTTTCTTTCCCCTTCCTGACCCCCCCCACATTTTTACCACCAGTCCTCCCCTCCTTCCCCCTCCTTCTCCTCTCCTTTTTCCTCAATACCGCTTTCCACCCCTCTCTTCCCATTCCCCCTTCCTTTTGCAGTCCTTTCCCATGCGCCGCCGATAGGATACTCGTACTTAGTAGAAGTTGGCTGAGCGCAGACAATGTGTTACAAGTCCCACCCTCCCGTCATACCGACCCCGCCCCTTTGCCAACTACGCCGCCCTACCCCGGGGGTCCTACAACCCTACAACCCTACATCCTAACAACCTTATAACCTCACAACCTTATAACCTCACAAACTTACCACCTTACAATTCTATAACCCAGTGGTTCCCAAACATTTTCGACCCACAGCTCCCTTGATCTATTGGCCACTGGCTGCGGCTCCCCATTATGTTACTTTTTGTTGGCGGGTGGGGGATGTAAGCCTGGCCTAGGGAGTACATCCATTTTTCTCCCTGAAAAGAATTGGGATGACGCCAATGAAGGTATTGTAATTCTATATATAACTGTAAAAAATAAAAATGTAACAGTTGTTTAATTACAGCATGCATAGGGTTTTTTAGTAAGGGGAAAATATTGGTTGACGTAACCCTAGTAAAATGGGCAGGTCTCATTTTTATGTAGTTATAACATAACTGTTTAAATATTGTGAAATGTAGAATCCCTTTAGTTGTGTTTAACCACCAGAGGGCGCTCAAGGACAAAATTAAAAAAGAGCTGCTACAACTGAGTAGTTTTATTTTGTACGAACTGGCCCAAGGGCTATAAATAGCTCAGTGGTTCCCAAACTGTGTGCGGCGCCCCTGGCTAGTTTTGATGGCGCACCAGCGAGCCGCGGCGCACAGATTGGGAACCACTGCTATAACCTAACAACTTCTCTTTTTTATAACCATTATTATGAGCTACGACTTGACACCGTGCCCCCGCCCTGCTTCATAACTCTTACCCCTACCTACACCTTTCTCTCTTATTACCTCTTCCCCTTACTGCCTCTTCCCCCCTTTTTCCCATGTGATTTGATTAGTATAACATATTTTTCCCCCAAGATACGCTTGACAATACCCCACTGCCCCCTTCGTTCTCCCCATTTTGTGTATTCACTGTATATGACTGTTGACAAATGTTGGGGCTTCGACCTCATTTGGGTTTTGTACGACTTTGCAATGTTCACAATAAAACTTTAATAAAAAAAAAAAGAGTATGGATGGAAATTTGCTAGTTGAAGGGAAGATGGAGAGATGACTATGGGTGGAATAATTAGTGAATAGGATGGGTATATGGAAGCTTGGATGTGGTTGAATGAAACAAATACTTGATTTCTGATTACAGTGGAGGGCTGAAGAAGAATGAGTATATTTTATCAGGATTTCTAAATCCTATATACTATTGGGAGTACCAAGTATACCTAGCCAGCATTCCAAATGTTATAATCAAGGACTGACTATATAGAATCACTGTGCACACTGTGCACTACACTGCTGACACTTTGAAGACACTGAAGGGCATATGAAAACATTACACATCACACTGTGAGTTAATGATACTCAACATTAAATGTTTACAAGGGATACTTGTTGTGAATGAGTGTATTTTCAATATTCAGTGGCCTGCGTAAAATAAAGTGCATTCTGGGTTACAAAAAGGCCATATGGGTGAAAGGGGTTCACCACAATAAAGATGGTGGTACCTAACTTTGTCCCTGGAAGCTCTATAGGATCATATGATCATGCAGGAGCGGCTCCTCCATGAGAGCGGAAGAGCATTGTCACGCTAAGAAAATGCCCCAGAGATGAAAAATAAAATGATAAAGTGCTCATGTCTCCTTGATGGGGCTTCTTGTGACAGCCAGCCAGACATGTGAATTTTTAACTTTTGTAACTCAGCTGTTTCAAGATAGCTGGATTAGAGAAAGAACAGGCCTCCAGAGCGCTTAAGAGTGCTAAAAGAGGCCATTCCCTCCAATACCGACTCTTCTCTCATGCTGGTTCACAGCAGGAGAGCAGCGCCAGGATTGGTTAGTGTAGTTTCCTCGGTCCCGCATTGGATCTATGAGGAGAGACAAGGAGGACATCATGTGGCATGCCATTAAGGTAAGAACCATTTTTAAAATTGTATTATATTACCACCCATATTCTGCCTGCCCCACCACTATAAATACAAGCCAGCTGTCTCTGTGATCATGAATAGCTCACCAAACTTAACAAAATCAAGCACCAGGTCATGTTTGTGCAAGAGTAAATGGAAAGCAGCAGATCTGTGCACGGAAAAGTGCAACATGCATAGAGTTTGATTGTCCCTGGGATTTTTGTAAATTCCAATAAATCAGAAAGTGGAAAGTAAATCACCAAAGATACAATTGCTGAACCACAATGATAAACGGAAAAGAAGGCCCACGGTTTTGAAATAAGGACCTCAAGATGACCTTAAATTCGGTTGAAGACCCACACTTACTTGGACTATATCAGACCCAGAGCCACAAAAAATCTCATTGAATAATGGGAGCCTAGGAATCGTGGGTTTTCAAGTACCATCACTTCCAACTTCAAACACTTATTAAAACCAACTGCGATCCCATATTGGAAAAAACCTTTACCAAAGAACTTGGCTTTCTCTAGCCACACACAAGATGTTTGCATAGGATTGATAAATTACCAATATGTTCAGTGCAGGGGACATTCTTAAGCCAGAACACTGAAATAGGGATAAGTCTAGCACCATCCTGCATCAGAATAAAAGTGTGAGAAATAGGTTTGTTGGTTTACTCGGGTGTGAACCCTGGTCAAGCAGAAACCACAATCCTTGTCAGGGTAAGGCACAAACATATCTCAAATTAACCTGTGCTCACCCTCTGGTAGCTTGGCACAGAGCAGTCAGGGTTAACTTGAAGGCAAGGTGTAAAGTATGTGTGCAACACTTCAAACCACAAAACAGTGACAACACCACACAAAAAAGGAATCCACACCAGATTAAAAAATAGAAAATAATTTAATAAATAAAACAAGACCAAAACAAAAAAAATCAATAAGTAGAAATTGACCTATGAATTTTTAAAAAATATTCTGGGAAAAAGTGCTTGGAGTACGGCAATTTACAGGGACTCAGTTACGGCCTCTGAAGCAAAGTACCATAAATTCTGGTTTTAGAGCGTTGCATTGTTTCTGAACCACACAGAAGAAGAGATGCATCGGTTCTGCTCCACAGAGTAGTGTTGAAGCTCTCAGTTCAGAGATGTGGTGAGGCTGTAGTCCACGTTTCTGCTGCACTGATGTTGAGAATTCAGGCACCTGAGCTTGCGATGTGAAGGCCAGTGTTGGGATTGCTTTGTGCAGTCAAGGAGATGTGTTGTTTCTGTTGAGCACAGAGGCTGCGATGGAGAGTTTTGACGTCATTGTTAAGGCTGCCATTGACTAGGATGCAAGGATTTTGTGCTGGGAAAAGTGTTGCAGTGGTGGTTCCAAAGGAGATGCACTGATCCCAAGATGTGAGGGGATGCAACATTCTAGTCTGGTTGTGTTAGTTCCAATTCACACAGTAAAGGCAACACATTAGTTCTGTTCCTTGCAATAGCAGCAATGCCTTGATCCTGCTCCCGCAGCAGAAGAGGTATTGGTCTACTGAAGCAAACACCTTAGGCCCACTTCCAAGTTGCCAGGACTGGGATGGCACCACTTGGCAGGGCAGACTCACATATGGTAGAATCTAGGTGGAGTAAGAGTGTGGTTGGAAGTCTTTTATGTCCCTGAGGCTTTAGATCATTAGGCCAGCCATCTAGCCCTTAGAGTCACTCTGGGTTGGAGAGATGCAGATCCATCCTTTGAACTCCTAAGCAAGAGAGCAGCAGGGACAGGCAAGCACAGCAAAGCAGGAGAAGAGTAAAACAGCAGTCAAGAAGAATGGCAGGTCTTCATCAGCCCAGTGGTCCATCTTCCTGGCAGAGTCCAGAAGCTTACTGAAGTGGCAGTGTGAGGGGTCCAGTACTTATACCCAGTTGGCCTTTTGAAGTAGGGGAGACTTCAAAGGTACGCCTTTGAAGTCCACAGACTCCCTTCTCTTCTTCCTCTGGCTCCCGACTCACTACAGGGGGTTAAGCATCCTTTGCGTGATTACAGGGCACAGCCTCTTCAGATATAAGTGATGCTATGTGCAGCTCCATCCTCCCATCCTGCCCAGGATGAGTCATTAAATCACACTTAAGCTTTCATTGTGTGTTGCTGTCTAGGAGGAATACACAAAGCCCAACTGCCACTTCACCTGGTCATGTGGCCAGAGACCGGCTGCAAACATCAAATGGCTTGTGCAAGAAAATGTCAAAAGTATTTTAAATTGTGATTCCAGGGAACCCTAACTTGGGGGGTGGTATCTCTTCGCTTTTGGAAATTGCTCTTATAAAGTGTAATAAGGTAACTTCCATGTTAACTCATGGGAGAGATAGGCCTTGCAATGGTGAAAAACAAATGTAATAGTTTTCTATCACTAGGGCAAGTAAAGCTCAAAAGTACATGTTGGGCCTTTTAAATATTCTGAACCCTGCCCTTGGTGCCTGGTGGTTCGGGCTGGACTGTTCCCGTGGGGAACAGGGTCAAGACTTATAGGGCTGGGTCCAAACTGGAATGGCATGGCGAACAAAAAACCTGATGGATTAAACCCAGATCTGTGACTGGTGATGAATGTTTGATTTGGTCTACATTCTGTCCATAACTGTTTTTTATGTAATTGTCACCCCAAGTGGGAAGGGTGTGCCCAGACATAGGTCCTGTGTTCACTATGCCACCAGGTTCAAGCTAGCTTGGTTGAAGTGGGGTGATACCCTGAAACTGGTCTCATGATGCTTGTTTTTGGTTCAGGGAGGTCTTGGCCTGGCAGTTCAGGCTGGACTGTTCCCACAGGGAACAGGGTGAAAACTGACTTGTATATGGCTCAGTCCAAAGTGGAATGGCATGGTGAGCCACAAAACTGATGGATTAAACCCAGAGCTGTGACTGGGGTGAATGTTTGATTTGGTCTCCATTTTGTCCATCAACTGTTCTTTATGTAATTGTTGCCCCAAGTGGGAAGGGTATGTTCAGATGTGGGTCTTGTGCTTACTCTCCCATCAGATTCAGGCTACTCTGGCTGAAGAGGAGTGATACCCTGAAACAGGTCCCAGAATGTTTGGTTCTGTCCCAGGGAGGACCTGGCCTGGCAGTTCGGTCTGGACGGTTCTCATAGGGAACAGGGTAAAGATTGATTTGTATATGGCGGGGTCCGAACTGAAATGGCATGGTGAGCAAAAAAACTGATTAATTAAACCCAGATCTGTGCCTGAGGGTGAATGTTTGATTTGGTCTACACTCCGTCCATCAACTGTTCTTTTTCAATTGTCGCCTCAAGTGGGAAGGGTATGCCCAGGCGTGGGTTCTGTGCTCACTATGCCACCAGATTCAAGCTAGCCTGGCTGCATAGGGGTGATACCCCAAAACCGGTAGTACACAAGAAAGTACGGGGTTCTCTAAAGAGGGCGTCGCGGGTACCAGCGTAGCCCTAGGTTGTACGTGTTCCTATTTGGAAGGGTAATGTCAGTGAAATGTCAGTAAGTAACTGCAGAGGGCATGCGCGGGGAGAGACACCGGGGGGAGTTCCTTTTACGGACTAGGTGGTCTCACACACTATATAGTGTCATGCTTCATCATTTGACCACCTAGACCCACCCAGGTAGGACAGTGCCACCTGGGCGGACTCAACCTCACTGTTAAAGGAACAGGAGGGAGTGCGTAAATAAACTTGTTTCTGGAAAGATCGGGATCCAGCTAATCTAGTTAAAAAATTAAAAAAACCTAAGCAGACACCTGTGAGGAGTGACAAATTTAATGGTGGTGTCTGATTGGTGTAGTTAAAACCGGTCCCAGTGTGCTTGTTTCTGGTCCAGGGAGGACCTGACCTGTCAGTTTGGGTTGGACTGTTCCCATCTGGTACAGGGTCAGGACAGATTTGCATATGGCTGGGTCCAAAACTGAAAGGGCATGGTGCGCAAAAAAAAATGATAGATTAAATCTAGATCTGTGACTGGGGTGAATATTTGATTTGGTCTACGTTTTGCCCATCAACTGTTCTTTTTGCAATTGTTGTCCCAAGTGAGAATGATATGCCCAGACGTGGGTCCTGTGCTCACTATGCCACCAGATTTAAGCTAGCCTGGCTGAAGAGGGGTGATATCTTGAAACCAGTCCCAGAATGTTTTTTTCTGGTCTAGGGAGGACCTGGCCTGGCAGTTCAGGCTTGACTGTTCCCATGGGGAACATGGTCAAGACTGATTTGCATATGGCTAGGTCCAAACTGGAATGGTGTGGTGAGCAAAACAACTGATGGATTAAACCCAGGTTTGTGACTGGGGATGAATGTTTGATTTGGTCTACATTCCATCCATCAAGTGTTCATTTTGTAACTTTCAGAAAGTTGGTATTTTTTTGCCTTAGCCATTTAGGCCCTGATTTATACTTTTTGGGGGCAAAACTGCACTAACACAGTTTTGCACCAAAAAGTTTAGCACCAGCTTGCACCATTTCTGTGCACCAGCCGGGCACCATATTTATGGAATGGTGCAAGCCGGTGCAAAGGGTAGGCTAGTGGCAAAAAAATGACTTTAGTCGGGTGGGGCTGGCTGTATGAAAGAAGGGTTTTTTGCACAAAAAAATGACGTTGGGCAGGTTAGAGTTAAAACATGACTCTAACCTGCCTAGAGTCATTTTCTGACGCAAAACCATCCATACCACATGACTCATGTCTGAAAAGACAGGAGTCATGCCCACCACCCCAATGGCCAGCACAAGGGACCAGGGTCCCCTGGGCATGGCCAATGCACCCAGTGCCATGTAGTGGGGCCCATTTCAGGGCCCCCAATGGCACTTTAAAAAATAAAATAAAATACTTACCTGTACTTACTTGGGTTGGGGTCCCCCATCCTCCGCTGTCCCTCTGGTGTGGGTGGGAGTGTTCCTGGGGTCTGTGGAGGGCACCCGTGGGCTTATTGCATGGTGTTCCACCATGGAAATAGGCCCACAGGTCCCCTAACGCCTGCCCTGACCCAGGCAATAAAAAATGGTGCAAAGCACCATTTTTTGACCCTCCTCCCTCCCATGCACCATTTTTGCATGGGAGTATAAATATGGCGTTAAGGCCATAGAGTCATTTTTTGCACGGGAGCACCTACCTTGCAAGGTAGGTTTCCACTTCCAAAAATGACTTTAACTCCATACATTTGGAGCTAGATGGGTCGAGCACCAAAGTATAAATATGGAGTTAGTTTTGCACCGAATTAGAGTTAAAAAAAATGACGAAAAATTGGTGCAAATAGAGTATAAATATGCCCCTTGGTATCTGCAGCCTGTCTCTGGTCACATGACTGGGTGAAGTTGGCAGTTGGGCTTTGTGTATTCCTCCTAGACAGCTGCACACAATGGGGGCTGAGGTGTGACTTAATGGGTCATCCTGGGCAGGATGGGAGGAAGGAGCTGGACACAGCCTTACTTACATCTGAATTGGCTGTGTCATGTCCACTCAAAGGGCTCAGCAACCCTGTATTGTCACTCCAGCCATATTGGTGCCAGGGCAGGGGAGGAAAGGGATTCCTTACACCTCAAATCACTGTGTAGAAGCATCTCCCATGTTCCAGAACCAGGGCAACAAAGTATACATTCTGGACCCAGCACCACCAGTTCAGTACACTTCTGGACCTATGGATTCTCTGCCAGAAAGAAGGACTGTTGTCCCACTGAAGGTCTGCCACTCTGCTGGACTATTATTTTGCTAGACACCTGCTTTGCTGTGCTGACTTATGCCTTCCGTCCTCTGGCCTGGAAGTGAGAAGGACTGGACCTGCATCTCTCTTCCCAGAGCCCAGAGTGACTCAAAGGGCTAGTTGGATGGCCTCCTGATCTGAAATCTCAGGAACATAAAAGACTTCCAACTACCCTACTTCTGCACCTGGACTCTGCCATCTGTGAGTCTGTCCTGTCAAGTGGTACCACCCTTGTCCTGGACACTTGCAAGTGGTCTTGAGGTGCTTGCTCCTGTGGAACCAATACATCTTGTGGTGTGGGAGAAGAACTGACACATTGCCTCTTTGTGTGAATCAGAACATGTGTATCCTCCACTGTATGGGTCAGAAATTATGAAATTATGAAACAGACTCTTATTGTGGCATCCTGGGTCCAGTGCATCACCTTTAGAACCACCACTGTATGACACTCTCCCTGCCACAATGCGCATCTCCAATTGACAGCAATTGTGTAGATTGGAACTACTGCGTTGTGTCGACTGCACCACCCATTCTCGACACTGGTCTTCGTTTCACAAGCTCTGTCAATAGGATCCTCGATGGTGACACATCAGGATCTTGCCCCGCAGCTTCACAGCATCTGGGAACCAAAGCGTGACTCATATTTGTTTCAGACCCACCTAAAGCTTCATAACCAGGATTTAAGGTCAGTTGGTTCAGCAGAGCCAGATCATGCTCCATAGTGGTTGGCCTGAACTTTTGACTTTGTCCCAGTCTGGTGCGACCTTTGTTTTATTTATTAAAATAAGTTATATTAATCTAATCTGGTGTGGGATCCATTTTGTATGGAGTTTTCACTTTTTTACTATTTGAAGTGTTGCACAAGTACTTTACATGCTGCCTCTAAGTTAATACTGACTGCTCTGTGCCAAGCTACCTGAGCACAGGTTAATTTAGGATTTTCTTGTACCTTACCCCGACTATCATTGTGATTGCTTTATCAGGGCTCACACTCCAGTCAACTAGTAAACCAATTTCTAACACACATCTTGCACATTCCTCCATCATTTCAATACCTACCCCTGATAGTTTGACAGTAAATATCCCCTTTCACACATATTGTGTAGAATTATGGCATTTATAAATAAAAAATTGCAAGTTAAATCCACATATGTTTTGCTTCAATCTTTCACTGGTAGAATCTTTCTAATGAGTCTAATGATCGGCAGATCTAGTGGAAGGTAGGGCTCAGGTCGTATGTTGATTATCCAGGCAGAAATTTGCCATTTTCATTTTCAGGCAGAATGGGTGTACAATTTGACTGCAGCCAAAGGTTCCAGGACCTCAGGAACAGCACTTGGATGTCAAGACTCACTGCAACAGAAGCCACCAGCTGAGCTGAGGATAGGTCTAATAGAAACTGATCAGCTGGGCTCTTCCAGAGAAGTGGCCTTCTTGCAACTTTTGTGTCCCTGCAGTCTAACAAGAGGTCAGCCCACTGAACCGTGGAGTCCACTTCTTTGCCCTAGGTTTGTGTGGGAGCAGATCCAACCCTTGGTGTTCTCCTCATTGGTCTCAACAGCAGGTGCAGAGCTTTTTCTTTCTTCCACTATATGGGGGCGACCCCTAGTACCTCCCTAACGAGAGGGAATACGCTCCCAGGAGTAACCCTGTCCACATTTGCAGCACCAATCCCACAGTGTTTCTCACTCACTTAATCCAAATTGGAGAAACCCTTATCTCTTTGTACAGAACATATGTGTCCTGTACACATGTGGTCAGGGTAACCAGCTGTCCCTCTTCTAAGGTTACTTCAAGCCAGTTCTGGGTACAACCTTTTCCCCACTGCAATTACTGTCTACCTAACAGGGAGGGCAAAGGAATGGGCCTGCTCAGGTGTCATCTGACATCTGCTTGTGACAGGGAAAGTTCATTTAAAGTAAATTAATTTCCTGAACATAACTCAACTGGTCTTCCTGCCAGAGCAAATAAAATATCAACACACACCTAGGACATTCATTGTCTCTGCTCTGGGGGGAGTTGTCACACTTCACCTGAGCTATTCACCAGCTGGATGATGGTTTGAGGGCAAATGCAACTTAGACTCCAGGAGCTTCAGGCAGGGAAAAGGTCAATTTATAAAAGTTGGTTTTCCTGAATCTTGAATAAAAATCTGACTTCACAATTAAGTTGGCCTTCCAATAAATATAAAAAATAGTTGCCTAATCTTTTGTCTAGCAGGTCCCTAATCTGAGGTTGCGGAATTAATAATGTAATTTTTCTTCACAATGTTTATGTATGAGCCAGCCAGCATTCCCACAGTGAAAATAGCTTTTAGCTGCTAGTCGATGGAAGGCCATATTAACTTTGCATTTCTACATACCCTACTTTTAATACCATGCACCCTGCCTTGTGGGCTACAAGGCCTACATAGTGGTAACAATTATTCTTAATAGGGAGGTTTTCTTCTGTCAAAAAGGGGTCTTATTGACAGGTCAGGCAGCAGTTTTAAAACTGCAACAGTCAGGCTACAGAGGTAGCCCAAGAGTCATGTTTGTCTTGTCAAACTTACGAATGGCACAGGGTTTCTGTAGTCCATAGGTGAGCTTTACCTTTCCATGCTATGGTTGTATTTCCAGGGCACCATATACTATGGCCTGGTAGGAAAGGCAGATAGGTCACTTTGGAGTAAGCAAGTTTTTACATATTTTATTGGTCAGGGCACATGCACTGAGGTCTGGGTAGCAGCGTACCAGTACACAGAGTCAAAATACCAGCATGTCCACAAACATTGGGAAAGACTACGCAAAAAGAGGCAGTTTCTCACTGGTGCCCTGCATGCAGATTTTCTTGTTAGTATTAGGGTAGAGTCCAGGGACTCTTGTTTCAGATTAATGCAGGGAAGTGTGAAGATTTAAGCAATTTGTCTTTACTCTGTGTAAAAAGGGATTCAGGACAGCAAACGTTATTTTTGTCTGCTTGAAGAATACTAAGCATGAGATTTATAAGAAACAGCTTCTTGAAACATCAGTATGCTACGTAAACCACCACAATCAACTATCAAGGCAAACAATACAGCATTGATAGGTAAGTAGGAAACGTCTAAATAAGTAAAAGGACAGCAAGTGTGTTTAAATACATCAGCATAGAACAAACTTGACAGAGAAAATGAGACAGGGTAAGGGAAGAATAGATAGCGATAAGAGAAGAGAGAATCAAAGAGTAACTGCTAGATAGATGGAGAAGATCTATTGCCCTGCTTTTATTAATGCACATTTTTGCCTCCAGTCTGATGGTGTATTACTTACATAAAGATCAGGACCAAGAATGTCCAAAAAAAATGTCATAGCAAAGAATGGCAACAGTAGATATTGGCCTGTCTGTTAGATTCACAATAGCATTGTCTGATTATAGAACCAACATTGCCTAGATTATTGAAAGTCAATTTTACATTATATTCAATACTAATTAAATGCCAATATTTGTTAACTACATTTCTTACTTGCTGAGGTTGGTTGTTGAAGTATAGAAACTAACTTACACAGTAGTTCGTTGCTTAAAATCACCCTTGGGAGGAGCACATTTTCTTAATGGATTCCCTCTCACCATAGAGCAAAATTGTTTTACTGTTTTCAACAAACGTGCACTTTTATTTATCTATTTTAATCTTTAACAGTTTGTCTTACTTTCTTGATCAAAAATTCACAATTAAGGCTTGCTTGTGACAATTACATTCAATGTGTACTAATCATCTAATGTGGATGCTCTACTTAAGTGGGCTACGAGGTCATAAATCTATGTAGAGCACATATTTTACATTTGTTTTTAATATGTTGGGGGTCAACAATGTTTTACAACTTTCAAGAGCAGATCTAAAAACACCATTCATCTGTAGCACTATTTGTCTTAAGACATACTGGTATAGTCAGATGATTTTAGTTCAGACAATGAGATGCCTACAAAGTGATTGTACTGTTGTTTCCAAATATTCAGAATACCCTTTATGGAGCAGACACACACATGTCTGATCCTTAAACATGTCACAATCTGCTTGTCAAGACATTTGCTGTTCCCACCAACCTATGGACAAATAGGCATAGCCCCCACCTCCCAAACTTAAATTATATTGATATTTCAATGAAGTTGTAGAAAGATATTGCAAACAAACAGGAAGAAGTTATGGGTTATCCAAAACACCACATTCTGACAGTACTTTGATCTGCTCAAAGACACTGGCCGCTTTCTATTTAAGTTAAATCCTAGTGCATTTCAAGTTATTTGAATTATTAATTCAAGTTTACATTACACATTTAGTGGCATCCTTTATATATTTCTATCCTTGGAGGTTTGGCAAAGTTTTGAATATTGGACATAGAAGTCACATATAAAACCATCAGTTTAACAATCCAAGCAATTTTGATTCTAATCCCTGGCGGTCTGGCAGGTTTGTGAATGTAGCAAGGTTTTTATAAAATTGCTGTTTTTGGATGTTTATTTGATATGAAATTGTGTTTGTAATCTGTGAGGATGTGGGTGCACTTTATGATATGGCTGTCAGACCTTAGCATGCAGTACACTCACAAATACTGTCTTGGGTCCAGTCGGGATCATTTACTTACCATCATGCTCAACCCTGGGTAGCTGTGGCTGTGAGTAGTAAGGGTTAGCAAATGAACTCTTTGTAAAGCATTTTACAGCAACACAAAATAAAATAAGAAAGCAACAATGTGAAAGAAAGAAGATACCTCTTTATAAAAAGTAGATGTTTTTAATGAATTTTTAGAGACTTTGATGACCAAAATCCACCAGAGGAATCTGGCAAAAAAGATTTTTAAAGATATTAGCACTTTTAAACGCTACTCTGGACTGGCTGTTGGTAAGGAATCCAAGCAATGTCAATCATGTACAAATATATAAGGACGCTCAATGAGGAGCAACACATTGGTAGCAAGTATAATTTAGCTTTCATAAGATCTTAGCATACACACTTCAGCAATAATGGTTATACTTTGACTCATACAGTGGTTGAATATGAATATCATAAGAAGGAGGAATTACTACAGTAATTTTCTCAGTTAGGCGAACATAGAAAAAAATCTAGCCATTCACTCTGGGTGTCTAACCCAATGGCAAAGTAATCACACAAAGATATTCAGGTGTGCAGTGCAATCGCAATTCTGTTAATTGAAAATTCATTAATCAAGAGAAAGCAGTAGAGCCAGTTGCACCCTGGGACTTAACTTTCAATAACGCCAGGTAGCCCATGAAAATCAACCTCTCGCTCTCTCTTTCTCCCACTCCCTATGGGCATCAATGGCATGACTGGGGTAGCAGCTTGTGGGTGACGGCAGATCTGTATGACTTCTTCCATGAGCGTCCTCTAGCCACCTGCTACCCCTCCTTTTATATCCTAAAAATTTGCTTGTACGACATTATGTTCCGTTCTCACAAGCTCTTTCACTGTTATTAGTGTTTTCGACTCTGCTCTTACTAGGATTTATCAATCATCCTTTCATGGCCTTTAAACCTTTCTGAAGCCTTTTTAGGGTCAGTACACTATCAATAGTATGTCTCTCCCATGATTAACATGGCTGTCTGGCACAATAAATAAAGCACTTTAATATATAGTGGTGTCTATAGAATGTTGAAAAGAAGCATCACAAGCTCAGTGCAGCCTGGTATGAGAAACAGACCACCGTGGCTAATAGTTGTATCTGTGGAATGTCAGAAACAAGCATATCAAGCTGAGCGTGGTATGTGGGTGTTTTCAGCATGCACTTTCGCTCCCCAACACTGTCCAAGTTAGTTAACCCTTTCGTCTCACAATAACTTCCCCACACTAAGCATATAGTGCAAACTCCACCTCTTTTGATGTGTGTGAAAATCAGTTACTTAATTGTGTTAACAGTTAGATTGTCATGGAGCACAGTAACCATTGCATTAAGCATCTGCATTTTGACATAAAGCTGCTTAGTGCGTACATACAATCTGCCCATTATAACAGCCAATATAGTAAAAGCAATGAACAGCCAAATTAAGGGGTGCAACACTACATTACGAATCTTTATAGCTCCTGGTGCCTAGCCAAAAAATATACCATACCAATGATGCTCAGTTAACTGTTGAATATGCAAAGCGGTGCGCTTGAGTTGCCTGGCATCAATAGTCATGAATATAACTGTGTGTTTGGTGTACTCTGCTGCCATTTCAAATTTAGCAAAAGCAACTTGTGCATACTGTTTTATCGCATCTAATCTAGGCAACATAATAGGCAGTGGGACTTCTCATTCGAGTAACCCTTGAACTTGCACACCTAACTTTGTGGTGGTAACCTTAGTAGGCTGGTATAATATGTGGGTATTTACATCAATGATGCTAGTCACATTTACATTATGAATAGATATCACTTGCTCTCCTGTAGTTTGAACGAATCTGTTAATGAGTAGCAGGTGACTGGTAACATATCGAATGTTATCCGTCACTACTTGATACAAATCTGTGCCATTCATGGGATTGAGCAGCCACTCACATTCTCCTGGTATCATATGTATACATGGATTCAAAGCACTCCCTGTGTAGGCACATACCCACCCCTTTGACCAGCCTGAGCATTTTGTAGGGTTTACTGTGTGACTGGGTTGATCAATCCAGGGCTTGTTAGTATGTGTTACCCACCATTCCATTCTTATTGCTATTGGAAGTAACACAAAGGGACACCATACCTCTGGAGAATGATTACTTCTTGCTATATCACAGAAGGCATAGCACATTTTTTCTTCACATTGAAATTGTATGGGTGTAACCCATATTTTCTTAGGTAAACGTAAATGTTGTCCCCAATATTCTCCCTGTAATTGCCCCGATTCTGTTTTAATCTCTATATATTGCATATTCACAACAATCTCCATAATGTACATTGGATGCTTTAGACATTATGCATGTGTTTGAAATTGTGTCTTTGGTTGGCAGTCAGGTTACCCCCTATCCAAGCAAGGACTCTCACTCTAGATAGGGCAAAGGAGAAACAAACCTGGTTAACCCCCACTCACCCCCTTGGTAGCTTGGCATGAGCAGGCAGGCTTAACTCAGAAGCAATGTGTAAAGAATTTGTACCAACACACACAGTAATACAGTGAAAACACTACAAAATGGACACCAAATCAGTTTAGAAAAACAGGAAATATTTATATAAATCAAACAAAACCAAAATGGCAAAAATTCAACATACACAATTTAGAATATGACTTTTCAAAAGAATAAGAGTCTTAATCCATAGAAAACAATGGAAACAATGATTATGCACAAAGAACTTGGTTAGCGTGAAAAACAAAGGCACCGGAAAAGGCAGTGATGCGTTAATTCCTTCCTCGCAAGGGAGGCTGTGAGTTGTTTCTTCTCCAGTTGGGTTAGCGATGCTTTGTTTTTCTCCCTCGCAAGAGAGCAATGCGTCAATTTCCAGATGGGGAACCTCTGATCTACAAATAGTCGAGTTGACTTTGACACCCAGGGAAGATGGGTGGAAAATCCAGTCGCACTGTGTCAGAAAACCATGATGTGTGGGGCAAGCGGGTGTTGCAAGTCGTTTCTCCAGCTAAGATGCGTCGATCTCCCAGCCACGATGCAGGTGGAGTGTCGATTTTAGCCGTGAGGCCAGCGGCGTGCCGTTTATCAGCTGTGTTGCAGATGGTGTGTTGAAAAGTTCCTGCACTGTGTTCTGTGGGTGGATTTTTAGCTCTTGTTATGCCAACTTCACCTTTCAAGGGCCCAGGGACTGGATAGGACACCACATGACAGGGCAGAAGTCTCAGCAGAGAGTCCAGATGTTAGCAGAGGAAGTCTTTGATGATCCTGAGGCTTCAAAACAGGAGGCAAGTTCAGTTCAAGCCCTTGGAGATTCTTCACAAGCAGGAATATACCACAGAGTCCATTCTTTGTCCCCTTTTACAGGCAGAAGCAGCAGCTGAAGGATAGCCTAAAAAGCACAGTCACAGGCAGGGACAACACTCCTCCTCAGCTCTTCAGCTCTTCTCCTTGGCAGAGGTTCCTCTTGATTTTTAGGGGTTTTGGGTCCAATACTTATACCCCTTTCTGCCTTTGAAGTAGGCATACTTCAAAGGAAAGTCTCTGTTGTTCACAAGATCCTGCCTTGCCCAGGCCAGACCCCAGACACACACCAGGAGGTTGGAGACTTCATTGTGAGAGGGCAGGAACAGCCCATTCAGATGTAAGTGACTGTTACACTCTCCACTCTAGCACAGATGGCTCATCAGGATATGCAAGCTACACCCCATCTCCCTTTGTCTCACTGTCTAGAGGGAATTCACAAACAGCCCAACTGTCAAACTGACCCAGACAGGCAATCCACAAAAAGGCAGAGTCACAGAATGGTTTAAGCAAAAAAAAAAGCCTATTTCTAAAAGAGGCATTTTCAAACTAACAATCTAAAAAACAACTTCACTAAAATATATTTTTAAATTGTGAGTTCAGAGACCCTAAACTCCAAATTTTCATCTGCTCTCAAAGGGAATCTGCACTTTAATAATATTTAAAGGCAGCCCCACGTTAACTCACGAGAGAGATAGTCCTTCCAACAGTGAAGACTGAATTTAGCAGTATTTCACTGTTAGGACATGTAACACACATCAGTGTATGTCCCACCTTTAACATATACTGCATCCTGCCCATGGGGGTGCCTAGGGCCTACCTTAAGGGCGCCTTACATGTATGAAAAGGTAAGGTTTAGGCCTGGGAAGTGGGTACACTTGCCAAGTCGAATTGGCAGTTTAAAACTGCACACACAGACACTGCAGTGGCAGGCTTGAGCCATGTTTACAGGGCTACTCATGTGGGTGGCACAATCAGTGCTGCAGGCTCACTAGTAGCATTTGATTTACAGGCCAGGGGCACCTCTAGTGCATTTTACTAGGGACTTACTAGTAAATCAAATATGCCAATCATGGATAAGTCAATTACACATACATTTTACATAGGAGCACTTGCAATTTAGCAGTGATTAGCAGTGGTAAAGTGCCCAGAGTATCAGAAACAGCAAAAACATAGCCCAGAACACATCAACAACCAAAGAAGCAGAGGCAAAAAGTTAGGGGAGACCCGCCAAGGATGTCAAGTCTAACACGTGTCTTTGAAAACACTTCTGATTACTCATATGTGAAATTATACTATTGCCAATCTCTGTATAGTCCTCGCAGGACTTTCCATACTTCCTGTGAATGGGTAGGGCCCCACTGAAATATAACCTTAATAGCTTAACCTGTACTATATTTGTGGGTGACAATTTATTCCTGATGGCTTCAATGTCGAAATATATCAGGGCCCCTACACCTATTCTAGATGTTCTGGCTTTTAGCGACCCTAAGCCCCTCTTAATGCGCATTTTCGGTAAAGGCCATAATTGTGGTGTCCACGGAGAGCATAGCGCGTCATAACGTAAAACATTCCCTTTAGTATCATTGATTTGTTAAATATCATTATTAATGATGCTTGCATGCAAAGCCTAATTACATCATATCTTATATCTAACTGCTTTATAATTTCCAAAATTGATAACCATGGGCTGTTCAGCTACATAATACATAAATGCTGGAGGTTTGGAGCTTTGGGCTCCCTTCGTACTATTATGCATATTGACTATCATCCTGTGCCCCGGTAAAATGATTTGCTTCATGGCACTCGCTTGCATGGAAACCTTGATGCTGGCAAACAAGGTACAATTACGTACCATACTTGCAGGCCATGTTCAGGTTAGAGGTTGGCGCTCGCACCCTTGCAGATGTTCCTTTCAGTTCTCTCAGTACATCATCATGTTGGATCAATTGTTGCATCACTTTAAAAGTCATTACCTTGGTGTCTATGCATCGGCCTCCCAGCAGTGGCACGTTGCAGGGCGAAACAACCCCACTGTTGTGAGTAAGTTTGGTTTGCATACTGCAAACAAACAATTTCGGAGGTCATAAATGAAATTCTCATACGCACTCGGATGTACCCATATGGCTTCCACAGTTGCAATCATCAGAGCAAACAGGGCCGACATCTCTGGCACAAGTTTCATCATTCACAATCGCAGTGTAGGTCTCACTGCAAGAATAAATATAGCCACATTGGAACTTTCCAAGAGTACAACATATGTACTTCCTACTCCTTGACTTAATATCTCTCCTGCCACTGTTCTTTTCCCTAGATGGTGTACCCACACCTTCTTTCCAGTGCTTCCATATCCTCCCACCCCTCTTTGGGTAGTATCTGGGGGTCCAGATCTCTCTTCTACATGCAGGATTAGTGTTTTCTCACAGATCAACTGTGCAATTCTATAGTGTGTCTGACATGATTCAGCAGTGCCCCTCTAGTTTAGCAGCGCCACTTTGATTTCTCCTCCAGATTGTGGGGCAATTCTGCCATATGTTCCAGTTGGTACTTTCACTCCTATCCCCAGGGGTATCACTGTTATCTGTCCTGCTTGAATGTCTCCCCACTCTAGGGCAAACAGATCTAGTTAGTTCTACACTGCCAGGAGTGATCCGTGATGGAAGTCTTTCTCGGGTTTGTTTTCCAAAAATTGTAGTGGGTGTCTGTTGAGTGTCCTGTCCTTTCATTCAGTAAAGGGAGCCTGGTGTCTTTCTTGCCCATTGTTTAACTCAAACAGTTCTCTATTTAGATTGTTACTCCAAATCACATGTTCTGGTGTATTTATAACTTCTTCATCTGTTCTTTCTGCAATCCATTATATTGTTCAATCATTCCAGCTTCTTGTGAGTAATTGCTAAGGTGTAGAACTCACCAAACTTCTTGCTCGTGAACCCAGTCCTGCACAGCTTTCCCTGAAAAATGTGTGCCTCTGTCTGCCTGGATTTCTTCAGACGACCCATCATCACCTAATCAGGTAATCTACTCCTGAAAAAGTGGATTTGTGATCTTCAGATTTACAAGGTGTGCCCAGAATGAGTCCAGAAAAAGTGTTAACCATAGCCAGCACCTAACTCTTGCCCCCCTTCTTAGGCAAGGGTCTAATATAGTCTATTTGCCACACCGTGGCACCTGCAGTTTCTCTTGTGATGTTTTCCTTGGTCTTTTGAGAAAAGGCATCTGCCTAATCTGGTTGCATGTGGGGCATTCCTTCACTGCTTATTGCACTTGCTATTTAAAAACTGGGATTTGTTGGTGTTGTGCCCACGCACAAGTTCCATTCTTTTCCAGATGCCCTGAGGTAGTGTGAACCCAGTTTGCTAAGGCCACTTTAGCTTCTTCATTAATGACCACTGATTGTGTTGTGGCCATTTGATCCACCTCGTTGTTGAAAAGCGATACAACAGAGGTATCTGATGCACAGTGGGAATCCACATGACCCACATAAATTTGATACTCCTGCCCCTTCTTCCACATCTCTTTCCAGAACTGCTCCCCATTCGAGTTTGGGGTGCCTTTGATTTTCCACCTGTCTTTGTGCCAGGTTGGTGCCCAGCTCACCAGTTCTTGATAGGTGGCCCAACTGTCAGTGTAAATCAGTGTTTTTTCTCTAGCAGGGTCTTGGTTAATCACTGCAGCCACCCCTTGCAGTTCAGTAAACTGGCTCGAACCATAATATCCTCCTCTCAGCAGCAGTGTTTCTATAGCAGGTTACAATGCAACTGCCTGCCGTTGCCTTTCGTCCTGCTGGTATCGAGCTGTCCCATCAGTAACTGATGCATTCTCCTGCTCCTCCTCACTGAGCTGCTCAAAGGGTGGGGCAGTTTTCAATGGAGAAGGCTCCATCTGGATTGTTTCTAGTAGAAGAGCTATTTTCTGCAAGCCCTCTGCCGTCAGCATATCCTCTTGTAGCTTAGACACCCCTGTAGGTCTGAACTGTGTTCCTTGCTGTAGAAACCATTTCCATTTCACAATGGTAGACCCCTGTGCCCTACCTATTTTAGCACCTAGTCCTCCTCACAGCCAACCCAAGAGGAAAACTCATGTTCATAAAGGGACTGGTTGGTCTCTAGTGATATGCTCAGTTTCTATTAGTGCCCAGTATACACTTGCTAACTCCTGAGGGGTGTAGATATATACTGAGGGTGTCCATTTTCTGAACCAGCATCCCTGTGGAATGTTCTGCCTCCCCTGCCTTTGCCACATGCTCCAAACTGCCACATCATCTTGTATTGTCACTTCCTACTCAGATGGGTCCCTCTCTGTGATAGGACTTAGGGCAACATAGTTCTCTAATGCATGTTTTGTTCCCTCAAAGGCTTCTAGCTGCTCAACCCCCACTGGAAATCATCATAGTCATTATGAGCATGGTGGGAAACACAGCCGACCGCCGTGGCGACGGTGAACAGAAGACCGCCAGTGGTGGTGAATAGCACACTGCCATATAATGGTGTCAAAAACAGAAACCACCAGGGCCCATGTTGGCGGAAAGGCTGTACACCCCACCCCGCCAAGCACATAAATCCTCCACCCACGAAATAATGATGCACAAATCACTGTGGCGGATAGTGGATGTCGAACGACCATTGCCAGTACAGACCGCCACGGCCTGCAATTGGATCCAACAGCAAGAAATACACACATTGTCAAGTTTGAGACCCACACACCTGACACACATCCACAACACTATAAAACACTCACATACACACCCCAACAATCCTTTGCAACTCCAATTGCACAGATCAGACTGACAACACTACACGCATGCACTGTATACAACATAACAAAAGGCACACACAAATATACACAAAAGCACCCTGACCAATACACGCAGAATACCACACCCATAACACACACCGTGGCACTCCCTAAGCACCCACGCTTCACAGATAGGGAGCTAAGGACCATGTTGGATGAATTACTGAAGGTCAAACCACAAATCTTCGGGGCACAGGTCCAGCACACACCCATTGCCAAGAAGATGGAGTTATGCAGACGATTGTAAACAAGGTCAACGGAGTGGGAAACCATCCACACACAAGGGACGACATCTGCAAGAGATGGAAAGACTTGTGTGGGAAGGTGAGGTCTATGGCATTCAGGCACAACATTGCCAAACAGAAGACTTGGGGAGGACCCCTACCCACACCCCCGACTACACCGACTGGGAGGAGAAGGTACTGGCTATCCTACACCCGGAGGGCCTCACTGGACTCACTAGATGACTGGACTCGGGTAAGTCATCTACAATTACTTCATATCCACCACACCTGCAATGCATGTACCACCCTACCCCTCCAAATACCACCAGGACCACTACTCCACCCAGGCCACAATAATTACATCCATTCAACCTGATTGCCAATAAACCCACTAACAGGCCCACACCCCTCCCCCTGTGCACAGTCACATATCCCTGCAAGGAATCACAATGGCACTACTGCACCCACAATGCACCACCACATCCCATGCAAAATTAAAGGATAATCCCACAAAAGGTCCCTACATGGCCCAACAGGAGAATAAACAGCATAAAATAGGGCAGGGCTGTGCATTCTTAACTGTTTTTGTACATGTAACAGACATGTCCACTCCCCCCCACAGGCACCACCACCCATGTCATCGGACGGAAAGGCCAAGGAGTGCCATCACCCCACATAAAGAAGGAGGCCCCACTCAGGAGACTGGAGAGGGATGTATGGACTGTGAGGAATACCCCGGCTATCACACAGTCCTGGACTGTCACCCTCCAGCAGCCCCACCCAGTATACTACTGACACCCATGCCACCCAACCACCACTATCAGCTCTGGCCAAACGATGGCCACAGTGCAATTGGGACTGCCAGACCTGTGCACGGGACACAGGCACAGGGGGCTAGGCCGAGTGGGAGAGCATCAGTGGCCCTGGGGGGAGGCCAAAAGATGGATGCTGCAGCACAGGAGGTGATCTCTGTGGTCCTCAGAGCATACCACCATACCCAAGACAGGATGGGCCAGATCCTGGCCACCCTGGAGCAGAATCAAAGGCTGCAGATAGCAAAACACCAAGAGGCCATGGAGCAATGGAAAAAGCTCAATGCCACCAGGCCACCATTGCAGGGGTGCTGCAGCATCACTACCCAAGCCAGCCTGAGACCCCCACACACCTGGAAGCCCCTACCACTGCCCAGGACACAGACCTGCCCTCTACATCTGCAGCAGCAACTGGACTGGTGGCACTGACAGGGGACACACAGGAGGCCAGCACTCCTACTCCTGCAGCCCAGCACCAGTCACTCAAACATGCCCTCAGACCTATATATGACACTGGAACACCTGCCAAGACCAAGGCCCCCACTAAGAAGTGACTGCCTCCCAAGTGTGCCACTGTGCTACCATCTTGACACTCCAATAGCAACATACCAACTTGCAAGGAACATATGGACTAATACCCACTGCCACCAATCGCTGAGCCCATGTACATGGTATGGACATGCACCATGAGCCCACAACCTATCACTGTACAACACACCTATGAAATTGTGACACATAATAAAAAACATTTACACCAATGTGTTTGTCCCCTGTCATAATGATTATTCAATTGTTAGTGTGAATGCATTATCCAGTCAATTCCATGATCATACCTTTATTACAGAAATGGTACCCCACTCACAACAGTGTCTGGAGTAACTCAAAATGTACACCATAGTTGTCTCCATGTCACATGCCACCTCAGTCTTCATGTAACAGTGTCAATGACTACAGACACCAAACAAATGAGTCAGAAAAACATTATACAGTGCAGACATCAGCATCAGTGAACAGTACCTCATAGTCACTAGACGTTTAGGTGGATCAGCTGGTTCCTGGAGTGGTCATCTTCTGCCTCTTCATCATCACCATCACTCTCATCCCCTTTCAGAGGTAGCAGGTCTGGATGTACAGCACCCCCCACTCTAGTAGGGGGATAGCTCTCCTCACAGCCAAGTTGTGCAGCATGCAGCAGGCCACCACTATTCTACACACCTTTTCAGGGTCATAGCACAGGGATCCCCCAGAGAGATGGAGGCAACAAAATCTAGCCTTCAGGAGACCTATAGTGTGCTTACTCACCCTCCTAGTACGTCCATGGGCCTCATTATAATTCCTCTCTGCATCTCTCCTGGGATTCCTCTCAGGTGTCAGGAGCCATTGCACGTTGGGGTAGCCGGAATCACCTGCAAAAGTGGGCAAAAGAGGACTTTAACAAACTGCCATTACTTGCATACAGCCTTGCTGTCAGCTATGTACTGATCCAGCGTCATACACACTCACCTATGAGCTAACCTCTGTCCCTTTGTAGTTGTTCCATCATGTGTGGCACACTTATGTTCCTCAGGACAAAGGAATCATGAACTGATACTGGAAACCTGGCATTTTCATGTGATATGTACTGGTCAGCAGTACACACCAATTGCATGTTCATTGAGTGGAAGTTATTTTTATTCCTGTACACCTGTTCATTCACTCTTGGGGGGATGAGGACTATGTGGGTTCCATCAATGGCACTTATCACATGGGGTATGTTAGCAAAGGCATAAAATCCAGAATTGATGGCAGGGAGATAAGCCCGTTGGGGAAACCGGACATATGTCTGCAAGTGTTGTACAAATGCATCCAGGAATTTGGACAGAATGAGGCTAAGCATTGGCTGTGGGAAACCTGTACCCATGCCCACTGTCACCTGAAATTAGCCCGTAGCCAAAAAATGGAGTACAGATAGCACTTGCACAGTTGTAGGGATGGCATGCTGATTACGATTAGCTGTCTCAGTACAGGATCCAGTAAAGCACATAGGTCCTGGATTGTTGAATGATTGAGTCTGTAAGTGACAATTATGTTACGTTCCTCCATGGTATCCAAATCAACAAGAGGTCTGTACACTGATGGGCCCTTTCTCCCCACATGGGTCTGTACCTATGGGGAGGGAAGAACACAATGAGGGATACCCATACACAGGCAAAACATGTGAATGAATAACTGGTGTACAATATGTAGGTTACACACACAAGCGAGGTATGTTATACAACGTTAGGCCCATGTATACAGTGATACCTCTGGTCTAATGTGAGGAACAGACACTCATGTGGGCAGGAGACCAAGGGATGGAATTTGAAGGCCCTGAATGGAGCCCCTGACCAGGAAATATGTACGTGGTGCTATCAAATTGCAGCCTCCTGATATGAAGTGACATCATTCTGCTGGCGGTAGTTGTCATGGCAGAAGGCGGTGTTCACCGCCTTGCACCCATTCATTGGTTTACATGGTTGTCAGTGGGGAAACTGGGCCTATCATGTTCGCCGCCGGTGGTGATGGTGCACACCGCCGCTGAGCTTACGCCATGTTGTCACGCCAATTTCACTTGACTCCCGATTCCCGTGCATGCAAGTACTCCACTGAGTGTGCTGCTGTGTCCATACTCTGGTTACTCCAATGGCAGGAGTCACAGGGGAAAGGGCCCCGCCCTTCACCATGGAGTAGCTTGAAAAGCTGGTGGAAAGGGTCCTGCCACTGTATGCAAAGTTATGTGTGCGACCAGAGGAGCAGGTGTGTTGGCGATTGTCTTGCATGGATGTGTGTGATGGTGGCAGATTCCTGTATGCATGTGTGCTCAATTTGTAACTGCACAGGTGTAGATTGTGTGGCATTTACTGTTAGTGATTTGGTAAAATGATCCTGTGAAGTTTTCGTCCCATAGGGGACGACATGTCAGCTGTATCAGATGAGCATTTCCTGACGTCTGTTTTTCTTCTCTGTCTGTCCCATACAGGTCAGCACCAATCAGACTCTGGCAAGCTATCACCATGGAGGTGTGGACCCTGGGGGTCTACAACCGGCAGAGCTCCCACTGCAAGAAGCAGTGGGAAGACCTGCGGCGCTGGGCCAAGAAGACCTGCGAGGCCCAGCTGGGGAAGGCCTCCCAACGAGGAAGGGGTGCACATCGGACCCTGACGCCCCTAATGTCTCGCATTCTGGCGGTGGCATATCTGGATTTAGATGGGTGCTTGAAAGCAGCACAGCAGCCACAAGGGGTGAGTACCAACACTGTTTAAGTCACAGTCCTGCCCCCAATGGGCATAGAAATGGTGTGGGGCAGGTGTCAATGGTCACAATAGGCCCTTGATCTTCCTGTATATTTGGATTCTTTGTGGGCACATGGACTAATACCCTTGTGGGCCCACCCATTCTTTGTCATCTTCCGCCACCCCTGTGCCATCACCGCCCTCCCAGTTGCACCCCACCCAGTTGCCCGTGTCCGCTTACCCAGGAGGGTGTGCGTCTCCTTCTCCCCAGGCACCTCATCCCCTGCCCCAGTCAGCCCTGCCGCCCTCACGGAGGAGGCTGTTAACCTCCTGAGGACCATCTCTGTAGGGAAGACAAACATAGTGTATGCTGTACAGGGGCTAGTATCCCAGATGCAGCAATGCAATCCATACCTGGAAGGCATTCACGGTGCCACTTCTGGCCTACAGAGATCTTTTCAGGCTCTGGCCTCCTCTTTGATGGCAGGCAGTGTCCCTGGTCTTTCCGTCTCACCTCCAACCACCTTTACCCCTTCAGCACCCCACTCCCTTTACCCATCCCAAGCACACGTTCAGACAGCCATACACACACCTCAACACACAAGAAGCACACAGAGAAACACAAGCACCACACTTCCCACAACAGGCATACACACAGCCAAAAATAAAAGGCACACACAAAAACACCTACTTACCCCAGTGTGTCTACCTCTCTGGTCTACCTGTCCGTCACCTCAACATGCACATCCACAAGCACTGCACCCTCAGTCACTGCTGTTGGCCCCATTCTGGCAGTCACCACAACATCTGACATCCAGTCATCCACCCCAGACACCACACCTGCACTCACCACAACTACATTGACTGACACATGCACCACACTCACCAGACCTTCAGAAACCCAGACAACATCCATTTACATTGGCAGCCCGTCTTGTCCCACTGTGTCCGCCCTCCCTCCTCCAAAGACACTCAAACGTATGGGGGTAACATGTGTAGGAGGCTTGGACTGGCTTGTAGTGAGTACCAAAGGGGTACTTACACCTTGCACCAGGCCCAGGTATCCCTTATTAGTGTAGAAGGGTGTCTAGCAGCTTAGGCTGATAGAAAAGGTAGCTTAGCAGAGCAGCTTAGGCTGAACTAGGAGACGAGTGAAGCTCCTACAGTACCACTAGTGTTATATGCACAATATCATAAGAAAACACAATACACCGATATACTAAAAATAAAGGTAATTTATTTTTATGACAATATGCCAAAAGTATCTCAGTGAGTACCCTCAGTATGAGGATAGCAAATATACACAAGATATATGTACACAATACCAAAATATGCAGTAATAGCACTAGAAAACAGTGCAAACAATGTATAGTCACAATAGAATGCAATGGGGGTACATAGGGATGGGGGCAACATAAACCATATACTCTAGAAGTGGAATGATGCGAACCACGAATGGACCCCAAACCTATGTGACCTTGTAGAGGGTAGCTGGGACTGTAAGAAAACAGTGAGGGTTAGAAAAATAGCCCACCCCAAGACCCTGAAAAGTGGGTGCAAAGTGCACCTAAGTTCCCCAAAGAGCACAGAAGTCGTGATAGGGGAATTCTGCAGGAAAGACCAACACCAGCAATGCAACAACGATGGATTTCCAGACGAGAGTACCTGTGGAACAAGGGGACCAAGTCTAAAAGTCTCGATCAAGTCGGGAGTGGGCAGATGCCCAGGAAATACCAGCTGTGGGTGCAAAGAAGCTGCCACCGGATGGTAGAAGCTGAGGTTTCTGCAAGAACGACAAGGGCTAGAAACTTCCCCTTCAGAGGACGGATGTCCCACGTCGTGAAGAGTCGTGCAGAAGTGTTTTCCCGCAGAAAGATCGGAAAAAAGCCTTGCTACCTGCAAGGGTCGCGGTTAAGGTTTTTCGATGCTGCTGTGGCCCAGGAGGGACCAGGATATCGCCAATTGCGAGAGGAGACAGATGGGCCATCCGGCAAGACAAAGAGCCCACTCAGAAGCAAGCAACACCCGCAGAAGTGCTGGAACAGGCACTACGAAGTGGAGTGAACCGGAGCTCACCCGAAGTTGCACAAGAGAGTCCCACGACGCCTGAAGACAATTCAGGAGGTTGTGCAATGCAGGTTAGAGTGCTGGGGACCCAGGCTTGGCTGTGCACAAAGGAAATCCTCGGAGAGTGCACAGGAGCTGGAGTAGCTGCAAAACATGCGGTTCCCAGCAATGCAGTCTGGCGTGGGGAGGCAAGGACTTACCTCCACCAAACTTGGACTGAAGAGTCACTGGACTGTGGGAGCCACTTGGACAGAGTTGCTGAGTTCAAGGGACCTCGCTCGTCGTGCTGAGAGGAGACCCAGAGGACTGGTGATGCAGTTCTTTGGTGCCTGCGGTTGCAGGGGGAAGATTCCGTCGACCCACAGGAGATTTCTTCTGAGCTTCTAGTGCAGAGAGGAGGCAGACTACCCCCACAGTATGCACCACCAGGAAAACAGTCAAGAAGGCGGCAGGATCAGCATTACAAGGTCGCAGTAGTCGTCTTTGCTACTTTGTTGCAGTTTTGCAGGCTTCCAGCGCGGTCAGCAGTCGATTCCTTGGCAGAAGGTGAAGAGAGAGATGCAGAGGAACTCTGATGAGCTCTTGCATTCGTTATCTAAGGAATTCCCCAAAGCAGAGACCCTAAATAGCCAGAAAAGGAGGTTTGGCTACTTAGGAGAGAGGATAGGCTAGCAACACCTGAAGGAGCCTATCAGAAGGAGTCTCTGACGTCACCTGCTGGCACTGGCCACTCAAAGCAGTCCAGTGTGCCAGCAGCACCTCTGTTTCCAAGATGGCAGAGGTCTGGAGCACACTGGAGGAGCTCTGGGTACCTCACAGGGGAGGTGCAGGTCAGGGGAGTGGTCACTCCCCTTTCCTTTGTCCAGTTTCGCGCCAGAGCAGGGCTGAGGGGTCCCTGAACCGGTGCAGACTGGCTTATGCAGAAATGGGCACCATCTGTGCCCATGAAAGCATTTCCAGAGGCTGGGGGAGGCTACTCCTCCCAAGCCCTAACACCTTTTTCCAAAGGGAGAGGGTGTAACACCCTCTCACTGAGGAAGTCCTTTGTTCTGCCTTCCTGGGCCAGGCCTGGCTGGACCCCAGGAGGGCAGAAACCTGTCTGAGGGGTTGGCAGCAGCTGCAGTGAAACCCCAGGAAAGGCAGTTTGGCAGTACCCGGGTCTGTGCTAGAGACCCGGGGGATAATGGGATTGTGCCACCAATGCCAGATTGGCATTGGGGGGGCAATTCCATGATCATAGACATGTTACATGGCCATATTCGGAGTTACCATTGTGAAGCTATACATAGGTAGTGACCTATGTATAGTGCACGCATATAATGGTGTCCCCGCACTCACAAAGTCCGGGGATTTTGCCCTGAACAATGTGGGAGTACCTTGGCTAGTGCCAGGGTGCCCACACACTAAGTAACTTAGCACGCAACCTTTACCAGGTAAAGGTTAGACATATAGGTGACTTATAAGTTACTTAAGTGCAGTGGTAAATGGCTGTGAAATAACGTGGACGTTATTTCACTCAGGCTGCACTGGCAGGCCTGTGTAAGAATTGTCAGATCTCCCTATGGGTGGCACAAGAAATGCTGCAGCCCATAGGGATCTCCTGTAACCCCAATACCCTGGGTACATCAGTACCATATACTAGGGAATTATAAGGTGTTCCAGTATGCCAATGTGAATTAGTGAAATTGGTCACTAGCCTGTCAGTGACAATTTGGAAAGTAATGAGAGAGCATAACCACTGAGGTTCTGGATAGCAGAGCCTCAGTGAGACAGTTAGTCATAACACAGGTACCACATACAGGGGATACTTATGAGCACTGGGGCCCTGGCTGGCAGGGTCCCAGTGACACATACAACTAAAACAACATATATACAGTGAAATATGGGGGTAACATGCCAGGCAAGATGGTACTTTCCTACAGTTGGGTGCTAAGTTACTTAGTGTGTGGGCACCCTGGCACTAGCCAAGGTGCCCCCACATCGTTCAGGGCAAATTCCCCAGACTTTGTGAGTGCGGGGACACCATTTCACGTGTGCACTATTCATAGGTCACTACCTATGTATAGCGTCACAATGGTAACTCCGAACAGGGCCATGTAACATGTCTAAGATCATGGAATTGTCACCCCAATGCCATTCTGGCATTGGGGAGACAATTCCATGATCCCCCGAGTCTCTAGCACAGACCTGGGTACTGCCAAACTGCTTTTCCCGGGGTTTCACTGCAGCTGCTGCTGCTGCCAACCCCTCAGACAGGTTTCTTCCCTCCTGGGGTCCAGCCAGGCTTGGCCCAGGAAGGCAGAACAAAGGACTTCCTCAGAGAGAGGGTGTTACACCCTCTCCCTTTGGAAAAAGGTGTCAGGGCTAGGGAGGAGTAGCCTCCCCCAGCCTCTGGAAATGCTTTGATGGGCACAGATGGTGCCCATCTCTGCATAAGCCAGTCTACACCGGTTCAGGGATCCCCCAGCCCTGCTCTGGCGCAACACTGGACAAAGGAAAGGGGAGTGACCACTCCCCTGACCTGCACCTCCCAGGGGAGGTGCCCAGAGCTCCTCCAGCGTGCCCCAGACCTCTGCCATCTTGGATTCATAGGTGTGCTGGCACACTGGACTGCTCTGAGTGGCCAGGGCCAGCAGGTGACGGCAGAGACTCCTTCTGATAGGATCTTACCTGTGTTCCTAGCCTATCCTCCTTCCTAGGGAGCCACACCTCCTTTTCTGGCTATTTAGGGTCTCTGCTTTGGGGTATTCTTCAGATAACAAATGCAAGAGCTCATCAGAGTTCCTCTGCATCTCCCTCTTCACCTTCTGCCAAAGGATCGACCACTGACTGCTCAGGACGCCTGCAAAACCGCAACAAAGTAGCAAGACGACTACTAGCAACCTTGTATCGCTTCATCCTGCCGGCTTTCTCAACTGTTTCCAGGTGGTGCATGCTCTGCGGGTAGCCTGCCTCCTCTCTGCACCAGGAGCTCTGAAGAAATCCCCTGTGGGTCGACGGAATCTTCCCCCTGCAACCGCATGCAACAAAAGACTGCATCACCGGTCCTCTGGGTCCCCTCTCAGCACAACGAGCATGGTCCCTGGAACTCAGCAACTCTGTCCAAGTGACTGCCACAGTCCAGTGACTCTTCAGTCCAAGCTTGGTGGAGGTAAGACCTTGCCTCACCACGCTAGACTGCATTGCTGGGTACCGCGTGATTTGCAGCTGCTCCGGCTCCTGTGCACTCTTCCAGGATTTATTTCGTGCACAGCCAAGCCTGGTTCCCTGACACTCTAACCTGTAGTGCACAACCTTCTGAGTTGTCCTCTGGCGTTGTGGGACTCCCTTTTCTGACTTCGGGTGGACTCCGGTTCACTCCTCTTCCAAGTGCCTGTTCCGGTACTTCTGCAGGTGCTGCCTGCTTTTGTGAGGGCTCCCTGACTTGCTGGGCAACCCCTCTGTTTCCTCATCCAAGTGGTGACATCCTGGTCCTTCCTGGGCCACAGCAGTATCCAAAAACCCTAACCACGACCCTTGCCGCTAGCAAGGCTTGTTTGCGGTCTTTCTGCGTGGGAACACCTCTGCAAGCTTCTTCGCGACGTAGGACATCCATCCTCCAAAGGGGAAGTTCCAAGTCCTCTTCGTTCTTGCAGAAACCAAAGCTTCTTCCATCCGGTGGCAGCTTCTTTGCACCCTCAGCTGGCATTTCCTGGGCTCCTGCCCACTCTCGACACTGTCACGGCTCTTGGACTTGGTCCCCTTGTCTTACAGGTACTCAGGTCCGGAAATCCACTTTGGTTGCTTTGCTGGTGTTGGTCTTCCTTGCAGAATCCCCCTATCACGACTTCTGTGCTCTCTGGGGGTTGTAGGTGCACTTTACACCTACCTTACAGGGTCTTGGGGTGTGCTATTTTTCTAACCCTCACTGTTTTCTTAAAGTCCCAGTAACCCTCTACAAGCTCACATAGGTTTGGGGTCCATTCATGGTTCGCATTCCACTTTTGGAGTGTATGGTTTGTGTTGCCCCTGTACCTATGTGCTACTATTGCAAGCTACTGTAACTTTACACTGCTTGCATTACTTCCTTTTGCTATTACTGCATATTTTTGGTATTGTGTACATATATCTTGTGTATATTTGGCATCCTCATACTGAGGGTTCTCACTAAGATACTTTTGGCATATTGTCATAAAAATAAAGTACCTTTATTTTTAGTACTTCTGTGTATTGTGTTTTCTTATGATATTGTGCATATGACACCAGTGGTATAGTAGGAGCTTTACATGTCTCCTAGTTCAGCCTAAGCTGCTTTGCCATAGCTACCTTCTGTCAGCCTTAGCTGTTAGAAACACCTCTTCTACATTAATAAGGGATAACTGGACCTGGAACAAGGTGTAAGTACCTCTGGTACCCACTACAAGCCAGCCTCCTACATTGGTTGTGCAGCGGTGGGATAAGTACGTGTAACTACTTACCACTTTGTCATTTTGTACTTTTCATAAGAGAAAAATATACAAAACAAATTCAGTGTATGTACACCTAACCAAAAAGTTTTGCTTTCCTCCTCTTACACTTTCTACTAAGTGCTGAAAAGTACTTCTAAAACTTCTAAAAGTTTCAAAAAGTTTGAACAAGTTTTTTTTCTCTGTTCTTTAAAAAGTCCTGAAACTTTTTCTCTCTTCTCACTGTCTCTAAACCTTCTTCTATCATGTCTGATGTAGGAACTTCTCTTAAAATGGTCAATACAACTTATGACAATCTAAACTTTAAGAGCCTAAGGAGTCTCTGCATTGATAGAGGTTTAGTGATAGGAAAAAATCCTTCAAGAGAATTTCTATCTAACCTGCTTATTGAGAATGAAAAGTCCCTTGCTGGCACTTCAATTGAGAAGATGGTAGATAGCTCACACTCTGACTCAGGGGAACACCTTGAGGAAGGTGTAGAGGGTTCTCATCCAAATCTGCCCCTTAGCAGATTTGGATGAACCTAGCAATGTTGGTAGTAATAGGAGCTCCCATCATAATAGGGATATTTTTATTCCTGGAGGCCAGGTTGTTAGAGTCCAAGCTGTTAGGGACAGATCTCCCTCTGTTGGTTCCAATATATCCTCAGTGTCCAAGCATTCCCAACCCACCCACCCTGAAGACAACATGTTAGAAAGGGAACTCAAAAAGTAGAAGAGACCAGGCTGAAGCTTAAACAGCAACAGCTGGCTCTAGACAGGGAATCCCAAGACCTGGAGAAGGAGAGACAGAGATTGGGGTTTGGACCCCATGGTGGCAGCAGCAGTATTCCTGATAGTAATCCTGTGAGAGAGCATGATTCCAGGATTCTGCACAAGATAGTTCCCCCTTACAAGGAGGGGGATGACATTAACAAGTGGTTTGCTGCACTTGAGAGGGCCTGTATGGTACAGGGGGTCCCCCAAAGGCAGTGGGCTGCTATTCTATGGCTATCTCTCAATGGAAAGGGTAGGAATAGGCTCCTTACTGTTAGAGAAAGTGATGCCAATAACTTTGCAGTTTTGAAGGGTGCACTCTTGGATGGATTTGGCTTAACCAGTGAACAATACAGGATTAAGTTCAGAGACACCAGAAAAGAGTCCTCACAAGACTGGATAGAATTTGTTGACTGTTCAGTGAAGGCCTTGGAGGGGTGGTTACATGGCAGTAAAGTTTCTGACTATGAAAGCCTGTATAATCTTATTCTGAGAGAGCATATTCTGAATAACTGTGTGTCTGACTTGTTACACCAATATCTAGTGGACTCAGATCTGACCTCTCCCCAAGATTTGGGAAAGAAGGCAGACAAATGGGTCAGAACAAGAGTGAACAGAAAAGTTCATACAGGGGGTGACAAGGATGGCAAGAAGAAGGATGGTAATTCTTCTGACAAGAGTGGAGACAAATCTAAATGAGTCTTCATCAGGCCCACAAAAACACTCTGGTGAGGGTGGTGGGTCCAAATCCTCTTCAAAGCAAGTAAAAAAAGCCTTGGTGTTATTTATGTAAAGTAAAAGGCCATTGGACAACTGATGCCAGTTGTCCAAAGAAAAACACTAAACCTCCCACTACCACAACCCCTACTGCAACCTCTAGTGCCCCTAGTAATAGCAGTGGTGGTGGGAGCAAACCTACTGATAGCCAATCCAAGGGAGTAGCTGGGCTCCCGTTTGGTAATTTAGTTGGGGTTGGTCTTTTTAGGGAGACCACAGAGGCTGTTTTAGTCTCTGAAGGTGCCATTCATTTGGCCACCTTGGTTGCTTGTCCCCTTAATATGGATAAGTACAAGCAACTTCCCCTAATCAACGGTGTTGAGGTTCAGGACTACAGGGACACAGGTGCCAGTGCTACCATGGTGATAGAGAAGCTGGTACACCCTGAACAACACCTACTTGGTCACCAGTACCAAGTGACAGACGCTCATAACAACACTCTTAGCCACCCCATGGCTGTAGTGAATCTCAACTGGGGGGATTACTGGTCCAAAGAAAGTTGTGGTTGCTTCAGATTTACCTGTAGACTGTCTACTAGGAAATGATTTATAGACATCAGCTTGGGCAGAAGTGGAGTTGGAGGCTCATGCAGCAATGCTGGGCATTCCTGGGCACATTTTTGCTTTAACCAGGTGTAGGAGGCTGGACAGGCTTGTAGTGAGTACCAAGGGGTACTTACACCTTGCACCAGGCCCAGGTATCCCTTATTAGTGTATAGGGGTGTCTAGCAGCTTAGGCTGATAGAAAATGGTAGCTTAGCAGGGCAGCTTAGGCTGAACTAGGAGACGAGTGAAGCTCCTACAGTACCACTAGTGTCACTTGCACAATATCATAAGAAAACACAATACACAGATATACTAAAAATAAAGGTACTTTATTTTTATGACAATATGCCAAAGTATCTCAGTGAGTACCCTCAGTATGAGGATAGTGTGAGAAGGTAGCCTCTTTCTAGCCTTGTTACCCCCACTTTTGGCCTGTTTGTGAGTGTATGTCAGGGTGTTTGTCACTGTTTTCACTGTCTCACTGGGATCCTGATAGCCAGGCCTCAGTGCTCATAGTGAAAACACTATGTTTTCAGTATGTTTGTTATGTGTCACTGGGATCCTGCTGGTCAGGACCCCAGTGCTCATAAGTTTGTGGCCTATATGTATGTGTCACTGGGACCCTGTCACACAGGGCCCCAGTGCTCATAGGTGTGCATGTATATGTTCCCTGTGTGGTGCCTAACTGTCTCACTGAGGCTCTGCTAACCAGAACCTCAGTGGTTATGCTCTCTCATTACTTCCAAATTGTCACTGACAGGCTAGTGACCATTTTTACCAATTTACATTGGCTTACTGGAACACCCTTATAATTCCCTAGTATATGGTACTGAGGTACCCAGGGTATTGGGGTTCCAGGAGATCCCTATGGGCTGCAGCATTTCTTTTGCCACCCATAGGGAGCTCTGACAATTCTTACACAGGCCTGCCACTGCAGCCTGAGTGAAACAACGTCCACGTTATTTCACAGCCATTTTACACTGCACTTAAGTAACTTATAAGTCACCTATATGTCTAACCTTTACCTGGTAAAGGTTAGGTGCAAAGTTACTTAGTGTGAGGGCACCCTGGCACTAGCCAAGGTGCCCCCACATTGTTCAGAGCCAATTCCCTGAACTTTGTGAGTGCGGGGACACCATTACACGCGTGCACTACATATAGGTCACTACCTATATGTAGCTTCACCATGGTAACTCCGAATATGGCCATGTAACATGTCTATGATCATGGAATTGCCCCCTCTATGCCATCCTGGCATTGTTGGTACAATTCCATGATCCCAGTGGTCTGTAGCACAGACCCTGGTACTGCCAAACTGCCCTTCCTGGGGTTTCACTGCAGCTGCTGCCAACCCCTCAGACAGGCATCTGCCCTCCTGGGGTCCAGCCAGGCCTGGCCCAGGATGGCAGAACAAAGAACTTCCTCTGAGAGAGGGTGTAACACCCTCTCCCTTTGGAAAATGGTGTGAAGGCAGGGGAGGAGTAGCCTCCCCCAGCCTCTGGAAATGCTTTGTTGGGCACAGATGTGCCCAATTCTGCATAAGCCAGTCTACACCGGTTCAGGGACCCCTTAGCCCCTGCTCTGGCGCGAAACTGGACAAAGGAAAGGGGAGTGACCACTCCCCTGACCTGCACCTCCCCTGGGAGGTGTCCAGAGCTCCTCCAGTGTGCTCCAGACCTCTGCCATCTTGGAAACAGAGGTGCTGCTGGCACACTGGACTGCTCTGAGTGGCCAGTGCCACCAGGTGACGTCAGAGACTCCTTGTGATAGGCTACTTCAGGTGTTAGTAGCCTCTCCTCTCTCCTAGGTAGCCAAACCCTCCTTTCTGGCTATTTAGGGTCTCTGTCTCTGGGGAAACTTTAGATAACGAATGCATGAGCTCAGCCGAGTTCCTCTGCATCTCCCTCTTCACCTTCTGATAAGGAATCGACCGCTGACCGCGCTGGAAGCCTGCAAACCTGCAACATAGTAGCAAAGACGACTACTGCAACTCTGTAACGCTGATCCTGCCGCCTTCTCGACTGTTTTCCTGCTTGTGCATGCTGTGGGGGTAGTCTGCCTCCTCTCTGCACCAGAAGCTCCGAAGAAATCTCCCGTGGGTCGACGGAATCTTCCCCCTGCAACCGCAGGCACCAAAAAGCTGCATTACCGGTCCCTTGGGTCTCCTCTCAGCACGACGAGCGAGGTCCCTCGAATCCAGCGACACCGTCCAAGTGACCCCCACAGTCCAGTGACTCTTCAGCCCAAGTTTGGTGGAGGTAAGTCCTTGCCTCACCTCGCTGGGCTGCATTGCTGGGAACCGCGACTTTGCAAGCTACTCCAGCCCCTGTGCACTTCCGGCGGAAATCCTTCGTGCACAGCCAAGCCTGGGTCCACGGCACTCTAACCTACATTGCACGACTTTCTAAGTTGGTCTCCGGCGACGTGGGACTCCTTTGTGCAACTTCGGCGAGCACCGTTTCACGCATCCTTGTAGTGCCTGTTTCTGGCACTTCTCCGGGTGCTACCTGCTTCAGTGAGGGCTCTTTGTCTTGTTCGACGTCCCCTCTCTCTGCAGGTCCAATTTGCGACCTCCTGGTCCCTCCTGGGCCCCAGCAGCGTCCAAAAATGCCAAACGCACGATTTGCGTGTAGCAAGGCTTGTTGGCGTCCATCCGGCGGGAAAACACTTCTGCACGACTCTCCAAGGCGTGGGGGATCCATCCTCCAAAGGGGAAGTCTCTAGCCCTTGTCGTTCCTGCAGTATTCACAGTTCTTCAGCCTAGTAAGAGCTTCTTTGCACCAACCGCTGGCATTTCTTGGGCATCTGCCCATCTCCGAGCTGCTTGTGACTTTTGGACTTGGTCCCCTTGTTCCACAGGTACCCTCAGTCAGGAATCCATCGTTGTTGCATTGCTGATTTGTGTTTTCCTTGCATTTTCCCTCTAACACGACTATTTTGTCCTTAGGGGAACTTTGGTGCACTTTGCACTCACTTTTCAGGGTCTTGGGGAGGGTTATTTTGCTAACTCTCACTATTGTCTAATAGTCCCAGCGACCCTCTACAAGGTCACATAGGTTTGGGGTCCATTCGTGGTTCGCATTCCACTTCTGGAGTATATGGTTTGTGTTGCCCCTATCCCTATGTTTCCCCATTGCATCCTATTGTAACTATACATTGTTTGCACTGTTTTCTAAGACTATACTGCATATTTTTGCTATTGTGTATATATATCTTGTGTATATTTCCTATCCTCTCACTGAGGGTACACTCTAAGATACTTTGGCATATTGTCATAAAAATAAAGTACCTTTATTTTTAGTATAACTGTGTATTGTGTTTTCTTATGATATTGTGCATATGACACTAAGTGGTACTGTAGTAGCTTCACACGTCTCCTAGTTCAGCCTGAGCTGCTTTGCTAAGCTACCATTATCTATCAGCCTAAGCTGCTAGACACCCTATACACTAATAAGGGATAACTGGGCCTGGTGCAAGGTGCAAGTACCCCTTGGTACTCACTACAAGCCAGTCCAGCCTCCTACAGATAGCAAATATACACAAGATATATGTACACAAGACCAAAAATATGCAGTATAGCAATAGAAAACAGTGCAAACAATGTATAGTTACAATAGGATGCAATGGGAGCACATAGGGATAGGGGCAACACAAACCATATACTCCAAAAGTGGAATGCGAACCACGAATGGACCCCAAACATATGTGACCTTGTAGAGGGTCGCTGGGACTATTAGAAAATAGTGAGAGTTAGAAAAATAACCCTCCCCAAGACCCTGAAAAGTGAGTGCAAAGTGCACTAAAGTTCCCCTAAGGACAAAGAAGTCGTGTTAGAGGAATAATGCAGGAAAGACACAAACCAACAATGCAACAACTGTGGATTTCCAATCTAGGGTACCTGTGGAACAAGGGGACCAAGTCCAAAAGTCACAAGCAAGTCGGAGATGGGCAGATGCCCAGGAAATGCCAGCTGCGGGTGCAAAGAAGCTTCCACTGGACAGAAGAAGCTGCAGTTTCTGCAGGAACGCAAAGGGCTAGAGACTTCCCCTTTGGAGGACAGATCCCGCTCGCTTTGTAGAGTCGTGCAGAAGTATTTTCCCGCCGAAAGAACGCCAACAAGCCTTGCTAGCTGCAATTCTTGCGGTTAGTGTTTTTGGATGCTGCTGTGGCCCAGGAGGGACCAGGAGGTCGCAAATTGGACCAGTAGATAGAGGGGACGTCGAGCAAGACAAAGAACCCTCTTAGCAGCAGGTAGCATCCGGAGAAGTGCCAGAAGCAGGCACTACGAGGATGCGTGAAACGGTGCTCACCCGAAGTTACACAAAGGAGTCCCACGTCGCCGGAGACCAACTTAGAAAGTCGTGCAATGCAGGTTAGAGTGCCGTGGACCCAGGCTTGGCTGTGCACAAAGGATTTCTGCCGGAAGTGCACAGGGGCCGGAGTAGCTGCAAAAGTCGCGGTTCCAAGCAATGCAGTCTAGCGAGGTGAGGCAAGGACTTACCTCCACCAAACTTGGACTGAAGAGTCACTGGACTGTGGGAGTCACTTGGACAGAGTTGCTGGATTCAAGGGACCTCGCTCGTCGTGCTGAGAGGAGACCCAAGGGACCGGTAATGCAGCTTTTTGGTGCCTGCGGTTGCAGGGGGAAGATTCCGTCGACCCACGGGAGATTTCTTCGGAGCTTCTAGTGCAGAGAGGAGGCAGACTACCCCCACAGCATGCACCACCAGGAAAACAGTCGAGAAGGCGGCAGGATCAGCGTTACAGAGTTGCAGTAGTCGTCTTTGCTACTATGTTGCAGGTTTGCAGGCTTCCAGCGTGGTCAGCAGTCGATTCCTTGGCAGAAGGTGAAGAGAGAGATGCAAAGGAACTCGGATGAGCTCTTGCATTCGTTATCTAAAGTTTCCCCAGAAACAGAGACCCTAAATAGCCAGAAAAGAGGGTTTGGCTACTTAGAGAGAGAGGATAGGCTAGCAACACCTGAAGGAGCCTATCACAAGGAGTCTCTGACGTCACCTGGTGGCACTGGCCACTCAGAGCAGTCCAGTGTGCCAGCAGCACCTCTGTTTCCAAGATGGCAGAGGTCTGGAGAACACTGGAGGAGCTCTGGACACCTCCCAGGGGAGGTGCAGGTCAGGGGAGTGGTCACTCCCCTTTCCTTTGTCCAGTTTCGCGCCAGAGCAGGGCTAAGGGGTCCCCTGAACCGGTGTAGACTGGCTTATGCAGAGATGGGCAGCATCTGTGCCCATCAAAGCATTTCCAGAGGCTGGGGGAGGCTACTCCTCCCCTGCCTTCACACCATTTTCCAAAGGGAGAGGGTGTAACACCCTCTCTCAGAGGAAGTCCTTTGTTCTGCCATCCTGGGCCAGGCCTGGCTGGACCCGAGGAGGGCAGATGCCTGTTTGAGGGGTTGGCAGCAGCAGCAGCTGCAATGAAACCCCAGGAAGGGCAGTTTGGCAGTACCAGGGACTGTGCTACAGACCACTGGGATCATGGGATTGTGCCAACTATGCCAGGATGGTATAGAGGGGGCAATTCCATGATCATAGACATGTTACATGGCCATATTCGGAGTTACCATTGTGAAGCTACATATAGGTAGTGACCTATATGTAGTGCACGCGTGTAATGGTGTCCCCGCACTCACAAAGTCCGGGGAATTGGCCCTGAACAATGTGGGGGCACCTTGGCTAGTGCCAGGGTGCCCTCACACTAAGTAACTTTGCACCTAACCTTTACCAGGTAAAGGTTAGACATATAGGTGACTTATAAGTTACTTAAGTGTAGTGTAAAATGGCTGTGAAATAACGTGGACGTTATTTCACTCAGGCTGCAGTGGCAGGCCTGTGTAAGAATTGTCAGAGCTCCCTATGGGTGGCAAAAGAAATGCTGCAGCCCATAGGGATCTCCTGGAACCCCAATACCCTGGGTACCTCAGTACCATATACTAGGGAATTATAAGGGTGTTCCAGTAAGCCAATGTAAATTGGTAAAAATAGTCACTAGCCTGTTAGTGACGATTTGGAAAGAAATGAGAGAGCATAACCACTGAGGTTCTGATTAGCAGAGCCTCAGTGAGACAGTTAGTCACTACACAGGTAACACATTCAGGCACACTTATGAGCACTGGGGCCCTGGTGAACAGGGTCCCAGTGACACATACAACTAAAACAACATATATACAGTGAAAAATGGGGGTAACATGCCAGGCAAGATGGTACTTTCCTACACAACCCCCCCCCCCCAAACGAAGGACAATAAGACTAGCCATGACCTGATGAGTCTTCATTGTCTAAGTGAAAATAGCTGGAGAGTCCATCTGCATTGGAGTGGCTACTCCCAGGTCTATGTTCCACTGTATAGTCCATTCCCTGTAGGGATATGGACCACCTCAACAATTTTGGATTTTCACCTTTCATTTGTTTTAGCCAAAGTAGAGGTTTGTGGTCTGTCTGAACAATGAAGTGAGTGCCAAACAGGTATGGCCTCAACTTCTTCAGTGCCCAGACCACAGCAAAGGCCTCCCTCTCAATGGCAGACCAACGCTTTTCTCTAGGGGTCAATCTCCTACTAATAAAAGCAACAGGTTGATCCTGGCCCTCAGAATTAAGTTGTGATAGGACTGCCCCTACTCCTAATTCAGATGCATCAGTTTGGACATAAATATTTTTAGAGTAACAAGGGCTTTTTAGGACAGGTACAGAGCACATGGCCTGCTTCAGCTCCTCAAAAGCTTTCTGACAGTTTGCTGTCCATAATACCTTTTTAGGCATCTTTTTGGAAGTGAGGTCATTAAGAGGGGCTGCAATGGAGCCATAGTTCTTAATGAACCTCCTGTAATACCCAGTGAGGCCTAGGAAGGCTCTCACCTGAGTCTGAGTGGTAGGGGGAACCCAATCAATAATTGTTTGGATTTTCCCCTGAAGTGGTGCAATCTGTTCCCCACCAACAAGGTGTCCCAGATAAACCACCTTACCCTGCCCTATCTGGCACTTTGAAGCCTTGATAGTGAGGCCTGCCTTTTGCAGGGCCTCCAAAACTTTCCATAGGTAGACCAGGTGATCATCCCAGCTGGAGCTAAAGACAGCTATATCGTCCAAATATGCTGCACTGAAAGCTTCCAGCCCATGCAGGACTGTGTTCACCAACCTCTGAAAAGTGGCAGGTGCATTTTTCAAACCAAAAGGCATTACAGTAAACTGGTAATGTCCTCCAATGGTTGAAAATGCTGTTTTAGGTTTAGCATCTTCTGACAATTTGATCTGCCAATACCCTGCAGTCAAGTCAAAAGTGCTTAGATACTTGGCAGATGCCAGTGTATCTATGAGCTCATCTGCCCTGGGTATAGGGTGAGCATCAGTTTTGGTTACCAAGTTGAGACCTCTATAGTCTACACAAAACCGCATTTCCTTCTTTCCATCTTTGGAATGGGGTTTTGGTACAAGTACCACAGGAGAAGCCCATGGACTGTCAGAGTGCTCAACCACTCCTAGTTCTAACATTTTCTGGACCTCTTGCTTTATGCAGTCCCTGACATGGTCAGGCTGCCTATGGATCTTACTTTTGACAGGCAAGCTGTCTCCAGTATCTATAGTGTGCTCACACCAAGAAGTGGTACCTGGCACAGTAGAGAACAGTTCAGAGAATTGATCTAGGAGGTTCTGCTCAGCAGTAAGACAATCAGCCAAAACTACACCTTCCACCAGAGCATCTTGTTCTGTGGAAGAGAAGAGATCAGGTAGGATCACTGTCTTCTTCCTGTCCCTCATCTGTTGCCATGAGCAGGGTGAGATCAGCCCTGTCATAGTAGGGTTTCAGGCGGTTTACATGGAGTACCCTAAGGGGACTCCTTGCAGTGCCTAAGTCAACTAAATAGGTGACTTCTCCCTTTTTCTCAACAATTGTGTGGGGTCCACTCCATTTATCTTGGAGTTCTCTTGGGGCCACAGGCTCCAAGACCCACACTTTCTGCCCTGGTTGGTACTGAACCAAAACAGCCTTCTGATCATGCCATTGCTTCTGGAGCTCTTGGCTGGCCTGAAGGTTTTTACTGGCCTTTTTCATGTACTCAGCCATTCTTGATCTGAGGCCAAGTACATAATCCACAATATCCTGCTTAGGAGCTTTTAACGGTTGTTCCCAACCCTCCTTTACAAGTGTGAGTGGACCCCTAACAGGGTGTCCAAAAAGAAGTTCAAAGGGGCTGAAGCCCACTCCTTTCTGGGGTACCTCCCTGTAGGCAAAAAGGAGGCATGGTAGAAGGATATCCCATCTCCTGCGGAGTTTTTCAGGGAGACCCATAATCATGCCTTTGAGAGTTTTATTAAATCTCTCCACCAGTCCATTTGTTTGTGGATGATAGGGTGTTGTGAACTTGTACGTTACACCACACTCCTTCCACATGGCCTTTAAGTATGCAGACATGAAATTGCTTCCCCTGTCTGATACTACTTCCTTTGGGAAGCCCACCCTGGAAAATATTCCCAGGAGTGCCTTTGCCACTGCAGGTGCTGTAGTGGTCCATAAAGGAATAGCTTCAGGATATCTTGTGGCATGGTCCACTACCACCAAGATAAACCTATTGCCTGAAGCAGTAGGAGGGTCAAGGGGGCCAACTATGTCAACCCCTACCCTTTCAAAGGGAACCCCAACCACAGACAGTGGGATAAGGGGTGCCTTTGGGGTGCCACCTGTCTTGCCACTGGCTTGACAGGTTTCACAGGACTTACAAAATTCCTTTGTGTCCTCAGACATTCTAGGCCAATGAAACAGGGGAACAAGCCTGTCCCAAGTTTTCATTTGTCCTAGATGCCCAGCTAGGGGAATGTCATGTGCCAGGGTTAGGAGGAACTTTCTGTACTCCTGAGGAATCACTAATCTCCTGGCAGCTCCAGGTTTAGGATCCCTATGCTCAGTGTACAAGAGGTTGTCCTCCCAGTAAACTCTGTGAGAGTCACTGACATCCCCATTAGCCTGTTTGACAGCGTGCTGTCTGAGACCCTCTAATGTGGGACAGGTTTGCTGTGCCACACTCAGCTCCTCTCTGGCAGGCCCCCCTTCACCCAAAAGCTCAGCAGTGTCTGCTTCCAGCTCCTCTGGTGTAGGTTCTGCACAGGGAGGGAATTCTTCTTCCTCAGAAGTTGAATCCACTGTAGAGGGAGGGATAGTAGGAAGTGGTTTGCTTCTACTAGCCCTAGCTTTAGGGAGCACTTGGTCCATTGTTCCAGGATCCAAGCTTCCCTGTCCTTTTTGCTTTTTGGCCTGAGCCCTTGTCAAAGCAAAAATATGCCCTGGGATGCCCAGCATTGCTGCATGGGCCTCCAACTCCACATCTGACCAAGCTGATGTCTCCAAATCATTTCCTAGTAGACAGTCTACAGGTAAATCTGTGGCTACCACAACTTTCTTTGGACCAGTAACCCCCCCCCAGTTGAGATTAACAACAGCCATGGGGTGGCTAAGTGTGTTGTTGTGAGCATCGGTTACTTGGTACTGGTGACCAAGTAGGTGTTGTTCAGGGTGGACCAGTTTCTCTATGACCATAGTCACACTGGCACCAGTGTCCCTGTAGGCCTGAACCTCAACACCATTTATTAGGGGTAGCTGCTTGTACTTATCCATATTAAGGGGACAAGCAACTAAGGTGGCTAAATCAATAGCCCCCTCAGAGACTAACACAGCCTCTGTGGCCTCCCTAACAAGGCCAACCCCAACTAAGTTACCAATAGTGAGCCCAGCTACTCCCTTGGATTGGCTATTAGTAGGTTTGCTCCCACCACCACTGCTATTAGTAGGGACACTAGGGGTAGCAGTAGGAGCATTGGTGCTTTTCTTTGGACAACTGGGATCTGTTGTCCAATGGCCTTTTATTTTACATAAATAGCACCATGGTTTCATTTCCTTGTTCTGATTAAAATAGGATTTGGGCCCACCACCCCCACCAGAGTGTTTTTGTGGGCCTGATGAAGACTCATTTTTAGATTTGTCCCCACCCTTGTCAGAAGACTTACCATCCTTCTTTTTGTTGCCATCTTTGTCACCCCCTGCATGAACTTTTCTGTTCACCCTTGTTCTGACCCATTTGTCTGCCTTCTTTCCCAATTCTTGGGGAGAGGTCAGATCAGAGTCCACCAAGTACTGGTGCAACAAATCAGACACACAATTATTAAGAATATGCTCTCTCAGGATCAAGTTATACAGGCTGTCATAATCAGTAACTTTACTGCCATGTAACCACCCCTCCAAGTCCTTCACTGAATGGTCAATGAAATCAACCCAGTCTTGTGAACACTCCTTTTTGGTTTCTCTGAACTTTATCCTGTATTGTTCAGTGGTTAAGCCATAACCATCCAGGAGTGCATTCTTAAGAACTGGAAATTATTAGCATCATTTTCTTTCACAGTAAGGAGCCTATCCCTACCTTTTCCACTAAATGATAGCCATAGGATAGCAGCCCACTGCCTTTGAGGGACATCCTGTACAACACAGGCCCTCTCAAGTGCAGCAAACCACTTGTTAATGTCATCCCCCTCCTTATAAGGGGGAACTATCTTGTGCAGATTGCTGGAATCATGCTCTTTTGCAGGATGACTATGGGGAAAACTGCTGCTGCCACCATGGGTTTCTAAACCCAACTTCTGTCTTTCCTTCTCTAGTTCAAAAGACTGTCTATCCAAATCCAGCTGTTGCTTTTTAAGCTTCAGTCTGGTTTGTTCCACCCTCAACTTATTGAGTTCCCTCTCTAACATTCTGTCATCAGGGTTGGTGGGAGGGACATTCCTAGATACAGAGGTATGATGGGAATGAACAGAATGAGACCTGTCCCTTACAGAAGCCACCCTAACAGCTTGGCTAACAGAAACATTACTACCAGTATGGTGAGAATAAATGCTTTTGCTATAATGTGAGACAACACTATTTGTATGGTGTGGCTCATCATCATTACCAACTATGCTAGACTGTCTAGTAATAGGCAGGCTAGGAAGTTTCTTTCCTGAATCTTTTCCTGGGGGAGTCCCTGAATCAGATTGGGAACTATTAGGTACTTTTTCAACAGATGGGGCACCTATAGCCTTATCTTGTTCTCTAAGCATGTTAAGTAACAGTTCCAAGGAAGGATTCTTCCCTACACTCAAACCTCTCTCTACACAGAGACTCCTTGCTCCTTTCCAGCTAAGGTGGTCATATGCAAGTTTGGACAGATCAACATTTTGTCCTGTGCCAGACATTTTTAGAGAGAGTTAAAGTGATAGAAAAAGCGAAAAAAGTTTTCAGAACTTTTTAGAAAGACAGAAAAAAAACTTTTTTAACTTTTAAGAACTTTTTGAAAGTTTAGAAGTACTTTTCAGCACTTAGAAAAGAGTGAAAAGAGGAAATGCAAAACTTTTTGGCTATGTGTATATACACTGACCTTGTTTTGTATATTTTTCTCTTATGAAAAGAAGTACAATGACAAGAGTGGTAAGTAGTCTCAAAGCACTTATCCCACCACTGCACAACCAATGTAGGAGGCTGGACTGGCTTGCAGTGAGTACCAAGGGGTACTTGCACCTTGCACCAGGCCCAGTTATCCCTTATTAGTGTATAGGGTGTCTAGCAGCTTAGGCTGATAGATAATGGTAGCTTAGCAGAGCAGCTTAGGCTGAACTAGGAGACGGGTGAAGCTACTACAGTACCACTTAGTGTCATATGCACAATATCATAAGAAAACACAATACACAGTTATACTAAAAATAAAGGTACTTTATTTTTATGACAATATGCCAAAGTATCTTAGAGTGTACCCTCAGTGAGAGGATAGGAAATATACACAAGATATATATACACAATAGCAAAAATATGCAGTATAGTCTTAGAAAACAGTGCAAACAATGTATAGTTACAATAGGATGCAATGGGGAAACATAGGGATAGGGGCAACACAAACCATATACTCCAAAAGTGGAATGCGAATCACGAATGGACCCCAAACCTATGTGACCTTGTAGAGGGTCGCTGGGACTATTAGAAAATAGTGACAGTTAGAAAAATAACCCTCCCCAAGACCCTGAAAAGTGAGTGCAAAGTGCACTAAAGTGCCCCTAAGGACAAAGAAGTCATGTTAGAAGAATAATGCAGGAAAGACACAAACCAACAATGCAACAACTGTGGATTTACAATCTAGGGTACCTGTGGGACAAGGGGACCAAGTCCAAAAGTCACAAGCAAGTCGGAGATGGGCAGATGCCCAGGAAATGCCAGCTGCGGGTGCAAAGAAGCTTCCACTGGACAGAAGAAGCTGCGGTTTCTGCAGGAACGCAAAGGGCTAGAGACTTTCCCTTTGGAGGACGGATCCTTCTTGCCTTGTAGAGTCGTGCAGAAGTATTTTCCCGCCGAAAGACCACCAAAAAGCCTTGCTAGCTGCAATTCGTGGGGTTAGCATTTTTGGATGCTGCTGTGGCCCAGGAGGGACCAGGAGGTCGCAAATTGGACCAGGAGGTAGAGGGGATGTCGAGCAAGACAAGGAGCCCTCTTAGCAGCAGGTAGCACCCAGAGAAGTGCCGGAAACAGGCACTACAAGGATGCGTGAAACGGTGCTCACCCGAAGTTACACAAAGGAGTCCCACGTCGCCGGAGACCAACTTAGAAAGTCGTGCAATGCAGGTTAGAGTGCCGTGGACCCAGGCTTGGCTGTGCACAAAGGATTTCTCCCGGAAGTGCACAGGGGCCGGAGTAGCTACAAAAGTCGCGGTTCCCAGCAATGCAGTCTAGCGAGGTGAGGCAAGGACTTACCTCCACCAAACTTGGACTGAAGAGTCACTGGACTGTGGGAGTCACTTGGACAGAGTTGCTGGATTCAAGGGACCTCGCTCGTCGTGCTGAGAGGAGACCCAAGGGACCGGTAATGCAGCTTTTTGTGCCTGCGGTTGCAGGGGGAAGATTCCGTCGACCCACAGGAGATTTCTTCGGAGCTTCTAGTGCAGAGAGGAGGCAGACTACCCCCACAGCATGCACCACCAGGAAAACAGTCGAGAAGGCGGCAGGATCAGCGTTACAGAGTTGCAGTAGTCGTCTTTGCTACTATGTTGCAGGTTTGCAGGCTTCCAGCGCGGTCAGCAGTCGATTCCTTGGCAGAAGGTGAAGAGAGAGATGCAGAGGAACTCGGATGAGCTCTTGCATTCGTTATCTAAAGTTTCCCCAGAGACAGAGACCCTAAATAGCCAGAAAAGAGGGTTTGGCTACTTAGGAGAGAGGATAGGCTAGCAACACCTGAAGGAGCCTATCACAAGGAGTCTCTGACGTCACCTGGTGGCACTGGCCACTCAGAGCAGTCCAGTGTGCCAGCAGCATCTCTGTTTCCAAGATGGCAGAGGTCTGGAGCACACTGGAGGAGTTCTGGACACCTCCCAGGGGAGGTGCAGGTCAGGGGAGTGGTCACTCCCCTTTCCTTTGTCCAGTTTCGCGCCAGAGCAGGGCTAAGGGGTCCTCTGAACCGGTGTAGACTGGCTTATGCAGAATTGGGCACATCTGTGCCCAAGAAAGCATTTCCAGAGGCTGGGGGAGGCTACTCCTCCCCTGCCTTCACACCATTTTCCAAAGGGAGAGGGTGTAACACCCTCTCTCAGAGGAAGTCCTTTGTTCTGCCATCCTGGGCCAGGCCTGGATGGACCCCAGGAGGGCAGATGGCTGTCTGAGGGGTTGGCATCAGCAGCAGCTGCAGTGAAACCCCAGGAAGGGCAGTTTGGCAGTACCAGGGTCTGTGCTACAGACCACTGGGATCATGGGATTGTGCCAACTATGCCAGGATGGTATAGAGGGGGCAATTCCATGATCATAGACATGTTACATGGCCATATTCGGAGTTACCATTGTGAAGCTACATATAGGTAGTGACCTATATGTAGTGCACGCGTGTAAATGGTGTCCCCACACTCACAAAGTCCGGGGAATTGGCCCTGAACAATGTGGGGGCACCTTGGCTAGTGCCAGGGTGCCCTCACACTAAGTAACTTTGCACCTAACCTTTACCAGGTAAAGGTTAGACATATAGGTGACTTATAAGTTACTTAAGTGTAGTGTAAAATGGCTGTGAAATAACGTGGACGTTATTTCACTCAGGCTGCATTGGCAGGCCTGTGTAAGAATTGTCAGAGCTCCCTATGGGTGGCAAAAGAAATGCTGCAGCCCATAGGGATCTCCTGGAACCCCAATACCCTGGGTACCTCAGTACCATATACTAGGGAATTATAAGGGTGTTCCAGTAAGCCAATGTAAATTGGTAAAAATAGTCACTAGCCTGTTAGTGACAATTTGGAAAGAAATGAGAGAGCATAACCACTGAGGTTCTGATTAGCAGAGCCTCAGTGAGACAGTTAGTCACTACACAGGTAACACATTCAGGCACACTTATGAGCACTGGGGCCCTGGTGAACAGGGTCCCAGTGACACATACAACTAAAACAACATATATACAGTGAAAAATGGGGGTAACATGCCAGGCAAGATGGTACTTTCCTACAATCTTGTTCTGTGGAAGAGAAGAGATCAGGGAGAGGGTCACTCTCTTCTTCCTGTCCTTCATCTGTTGCCATGAGCAGGGTGAGATCAGCCCTGTCATAGTAGGGTTTTAGGCGATTGACATGGAGCACCCTAAGGGGACTCCTGGCAGTGCCCAAGTCAACCAAGTTGGTGACTTCTCCCTTCTTTTCAACAATGATGTGGGGTCCACTCCATTTGTCTTGGAGTGCTCTTGGGGCCACAGGCTCCAATACCCACACCTTCTGTCCTGCTTGGTACTGAATCAGAACAGCCTTCTGGTCATGCCATTGCTTTTGGAGCTCTTGGCTGGCCTGAAGGTTTTTACTGGACATTTTCATGTACCCAGCCATTCTGGATCTTAGGCCGAGTACATAGTCAACTATGTCTTGCTTAGGAGCTTTTAAAGGTTATTCCCAACCCTCCTTTACAAGTGTTAGAGGACCTCTTACAGGGTGTCCAAATAGGAGTTCAAAGGCGCTGAAGCCCACTCCTTTCTGGGGTACCTCCCTGTAAGCAAAAAGGAGACAAGGTAACAGGACATCCCATCTCCTCCTGAGTTTTTCAGGGAGTCCCATTATCATTCCTTTGAGAGTTTTATTAAACCTCTCTTCCAGTCCATTTGTTTGTGGATGATAAGGGGTGGTGAATTTGTATGTTACACCACATTCCTTCCACATGGCCTTCAAGTGTGCAGACATAAAGTTGCTACCTCTGTCTGATACAACCTCTTTTGGGAAACCCACCCTGGAAAAGATTCCCAGGGGGGCTTTTGCCACTGCGGGTGCTGTAGTGGTCCTTAGAGGAATTGCTTCAGGGTATCTTGTGGCATGGTCCACTACCACCAAGATAAACCTATTGCCTGAAGCAGTAGGAGGATCAAGGGGGGCAACTATGTCAACCCCTACCCTTTCAAAGGGAACCCCAACCACAGGCAGTGGAATAAGTTGAGCTTTTGGAGTGCCACCAGTCTTGCCACTGGCTTGGCAGGTCACGCAGGACTTACAAAAATCCTTTGTGTCCTCTGACATCCTAGGCCAGTGAAACAGGGGGACAAGCCTTTTCCATGTTTTAATCTAACCCAAATGTCCAGCCAAGGGTTTGTCGTGTGCCAGAGTTAGGAGAAACTCTATGTACTGCAGGGGAATGACCAATCTCCTGGCTGCTCCAGGTTTTGGGTCCCTTGCCTCTGTGTACAAGATGTTGTCCTCCCAGTAAACTCTATGTGAGTCACTGACATCCCCATTTTGCCGTTTGACAGCTTGCTGTCTTAGACCCTCTAATGTGGGACAGGTTTGCTGTGCCACACTCAGCTCCTCCCTGGCAGGCCCCCCTCCACCCAAAAGCTCAGCAGTGTCTGCTGCCAGCTCCTCTGGTGAAGGTTCTGCACAGGGGGGAAATTCTTCTTCCTCAGAAGTTGAATCATCTGTAGAGGGAGGGATGGTGGGTAGGGATTTACCCTTACTAACCCTAGCTTTAGGGAGCACTTGGTCCATTGTTCCGGGATCCAAGTCACCCTGTCCTTTTTGCTTTTTGGCCTGAGCCCTGGTTAAAGCAAAAATACTCCCAGGAATGCCCAGCATTGCTGCATGAGCCTCCAACTCCACTTCTGCCCAAGCTGATGTCTCTAAATCGTTCCCTAGTAGACAGTCTACAGGTAAATCTGAGGCAACCACAACTTTCTTTGGACCAGTAACCCCCCCCCAGTTGAGATTCACAACAGCCATGGGGTGGCTAAGAGTGTTATGAGCGTCTGTCACTTGGTACTGATGACCAAGTAGGTGTTGTTCAGGGTGTACCAGTTTCTCTATCACCATGGTAACACTGGCACCTGTGTCCCTGTAGGCCTGAACCTCAACACCATTGATTAAGGGAAGTTGCTTGTACTTATCCATATTAAGGGGACAAGCAACCAAGGTGGCCAAATAAATGGCACCTTCAGAGACTAACACAGCCTCTGTGGTCTCCCTAACAAGACCAACCCCAACTAAATTACCAAAAATTAGCCCAGCTACTCCCTTGGATTGGCTATTAGTAGGTTTGCTCCCACCACCACTGCTATTATTATGGGCACTAGAGGTTGCAGTAGGGGTTGTGGTAGTGGGAGGCTTGGTGCTTTTCTTTGGGCAACTGGCATCAGTTGTCCAATGGCCTTTTACTTTACATAAATAGCACCATGGTTTCTTTACTTGATTAGAAGAGGATTTGGACCCACCACCCCCACCAGAGTGTTTTTGTGGGCCTGATGAAGACTCATTTTTAGATTTGTCCCCACCCTTGTCTGAAGACTTACCATCCTTCTTCTTGCCATCCTTGTCACCCCCTGTATGAACTTTTCTGTTCACTCTTGTTCTGACCCATTTGTCTGCCTTCTTTCCCAATTTTTGGGGAGAGGTCAGATCTGAGTCCACTAGATATTGGTGTAACAAATCAGACACACAGTTATTCAGAATATGCTCTTTCAAGATTAGATTTTACAGACTTTCATAGTCAGAAACTTTACTGCCATGTAACCACCCCTCCAAGGCCTTCACTGAATAGTCAACAAAGTCTACCCAGTCTTGTGAGGACTCTTTTCTGGTTTCTCTGAACTAAATCCTGTATTGTTCAGTGGTTAAGCAAAATCCATCCAAGAGTGCATTCTTCAAAACTGTAAAATTATTGGCATCACTTTCCTTCACAGTAAGGAGCCCATCCCTACCCTTTCCACTGAAAGATAGCCATAGGATAGCAGCCCACTGCCTTTGAGGGACCCCCTGTACCATACAGGCCCTTTCAAGTGCAGCAAACCACTTGTTAATGTCATCCCCCTCCTTGTAAGGGGGAACTATCTTGTGCAGATTCCTGGAATCATGCTCTTTAACAGGATTGCTATCAGGAATACTGCTGCTGCCACCATGGGGTCCAAACCCCAACCTCTGTCTCTCTTTTTCTAAGTCTAGGGATTCCCTGTCTAGAGCCAGCTGTTGCTGTTTAAGCTTCAGCCTGGTCTCTTCCACTCTCAACTTATTGAGTTCCCTTTCTAACATCCTGTCATCACGGTGGGTGGGTTGGGAATGTTTTGACACAGAAGAATGATGTGAATGAACAGAGGGAGACCTATCCCTAACAGTTGACACCCTAGCAACCTGCTGGCCTGCAGGAACAAAAACATCCCTACTGTGATGGGAGCTTCTATTACTACCAGCATTGCTAGGTGGTCTGCTGAGGGGCAGGTTAGGAAGGGAACCCTGTAACACTACTTCAAGGGCATCCCCTGAGTCAGAGTGTGAGCTATCTACCAACTTTGATGATTAGGGTCCACCCTGGACCTTATCATTCTCAATAAGCATATTAGATAGTAACTCTCTGGAAGGGTTCTTTCCTACCACTAAACCTCTATCAATGCAGAGACTCCTTAGGGTCTTAAAGTTAAGGTGTTCATAAGTAGTATTGACCAAATTAAGAGGGGTTCTTAAACCAGACATGATAGACAAGGTTTAGGGACAGATAAAAGAGAGAAAAAGTTTTAGGACTTTTTAAAGAACAGAAAAAAAACCCTTTTTCAACTTTTTTGAAACTTTTTGAAAGTTTAGGAGTACTTTTCAGCACTTAGCAGATAGTGTAAGAGAAGAAAAGCAAAACTTTTTGTTTAGGTGTACATATACTGAACTTGTTTTGTATATTATTCTCTTATGAAAAGTACAATATGACAAAGTGGTAAGTAGTTACAAGTACTTATCCCACCGCTGCACAACCAATGTAGGAGGCTGGCCTGGCTTGTAGTGGATACCAAGGGGTACTTACACTCTGTACCAGGTCCAGTTATCCCTTATTAGTGGAGAAGAGGTGTTTCTAGCAGCTTAGGCTGATAGAAGGTAGCTATAGCAGAGCAGCTTAGGCTGAACTAGGAGACATGCAAAGCTCCTACTATACCACTGGTGTCATATGCACAATATCATAAGAAAACACAATACACAGATTAACTAAAAATAAAGGTACTTTATGTTTATAACAATATGCCAAAAGTATCTCAGTGAGTACCCTCAGTATGAGGATGCCAAATATACACAAGATATATTTACACAATACCAAAATTATGCAGTAATAGCAAAATGAAGTAATGCAAGCAATGTAAAGTTACAGTATATTGCAATCGGAGCACATAGGTATAGGGGCAACACAAACCATATACTCCAAAAGTGGAATGCGAACCACGAATGGACCCCAAACCTATGTGAGCTTGTAGAGGGTTGCTGGGACTGTAAGAAAACAGTGAGGGTTAGAAAAATAGCCCACCCCAAGACCCTGAAAAGTAGGTGTAAAGTGCACCTATAACCCCCAGAGAGCACAGAAGTCGTGATAGGGGGTTTCTGCAAGGAAGACCAACACCAGCAAAGCAACCAAAGTGGATTTCCGGACCTGAGTACCTGTGAAACTAGGGGACCAAGTCCAAGAGTCGCGACAATTGCGAAAGTGGGCAGATGCCCAGGAAGTGCCAGCTGAGGGTGCAAAGAAGCTGCCACCGGATGGTAGAAGCTGTGGATTCTGCAAGAACGAAGAGGGCTAGAAACTTCCCCTTTGGAGGATGGATGTCCCACATCGTGAAGAAGCTTGCAGAGGTGTTCCAGGGACCACGCTTGTTGTGCTGAGAGGGGACCCAGAGGACCTGTGATGCAGTCTTTTGTTGCCTGCGGTTGCAGGAGGAAGATTCCGTCGACCCACAGGAGATTTCTTCAGAGCTCCTGATGCAAGAAGGAGGCAGGCTACCCCCAGAGCATTCACCACCAGGAAAAAGTCGAGAAAGCCGGCAGGATGAAGCGATACAAGGTTGCAATAGTCGTCTTTGCTACTTTGTTGCGGTTTTGCAGGCGTCCTGAGCAGTGAGCGGTCGATCCTTTGGCAGAACGTGTAGAGGGAGATGCAGAGGAACTCTGGTGAACTCTTGCATTCGGTATCTGAAGAATTCCCCAAAGCAGAGACCCTAAATAGCCAGAAAATGAGGTTTGGCTACCTAGGAAGCAGGATGGGCTAGTAACACAGGTAAGAGTCTATCAGGAGGAGTCTCTGACGTCACCTGATGGCACTGGCCAATCAGAGCAGTAAAGTGTGCCAGCAACACCTCTGTTTTAAAGATGGCAGAGGTCTGGAGCACACTGGAGGAGCTCTGGGCACCTCCCCTGAGAGGTGCAGGTCAGGGAAGTGGTCACTCCCCTTTCCTTTGTCCAGTTTCGTGCCAGAGCAGGGCTGGGGGATCCCTGCACCGGTGTAGACTGGCTTATGCAGAGATGGGCACCATCTGTGCCCATCAAAGCATTTCCAGAGGCTGGGGAGGCTACTCCTCCCCAGCCCTGACACATTTTTCTAAAGGGAGAGGGTGTAACACCCTCTCTCTGAGGAAGTCCTTTGTTCTGCCTTCCTGGGCCAAGCATGGCTGGACCCCAGGAGGGCAGAAACCTGTCTGAGGGGTTGGAAGCAGCAGCAGCTGCAGTGAAACCCCGGGAAAGGCTGTTTGGCAGTACCCAGGTTCTGTGCTAGAGACTCGGGGGATCATGGAATTGTCTCCCCAATGCCACCAATTCCATGATCTTGGACATGTTACATGACCATGTTCGGAGTTACCATTGTGACGCTATACATAGGTAGTGACCTATGTATAGTGCACGCGTGAAATGGTGTCCCCGCACTCACAAAATGTGGAGAAGTGTGGCTCAATGGTTAGTGCGGCAGACCCTGAAGCAGAGATCTGGCTCAAGACCAGGGTTCAAGTCCCGCTTCGGCAGGTCTTGGGCTCAATTCCCCTTGACCAGATAATTCTCGCCTCGGTGCCTAATCTAATTCATGGGTCCCACTCTGCAACTCTGGGCAATAGCTTGCTTAATCTCCACAACGGCCCCAACAGCGCTTGGATGCCTGGCTTCACCCTGGGGGTGCTCAGGAGTGGGCGCCTCACAGGGAAAAGCCAGGAGGGGTTCCATAGCGGTATGAGTACAGCGCCTTGAGACCCTAACGGGTGAGTAGTGCGCTATACAAGTGCTAATTTACATTTACATTTACAAAGTCCGGGGAATTTGCCCTGAACCATGTGGGGGCACCTTGGCTAGTGCCAGGGTGCCCACACACTAAGTAACTTAGCACCCAACCTTCACATGGACGTTATTTCACTCAGGCTGCACTTTCAGGCCTTGGGGTTCCAGGAGATCCCTATGGGCTGCAGCATTTCTTTTGCCACCCATAGGGAGCTCTGACAATTCTTACACAGGCCTGCCACTGCAGCCTGAGTGAAATAACGTCCACGTTATTTCACAGCCATTTTACACTGCACTTAAGTAACTTATAAGTCACCTATATGTCTAACCTTTACCTAGTAAAGGTTAGGTGCAAAGTTACTTAGTGTTAGGGCACCCTGGCACTAGCCAAGGTGCCCCCACATTGTTCAGAGCCAATTCCCTGAACTTTGGGAGTGCGGGGACACCATTACACGCGTGCACTACATATAGGTCACTACCTATATGTAGCTTCACAATGGTAACTCCGAATATGGCCATGTAACATGTCTATGATCATGGAATTGCCCCCTCTATGCCATCCTGGCATAGTTGGCACAATCCCATGATCCCAGTGGTCTGTAGCACAGACCCTGGTACTGCCAAACTGCCCTTCCTGGGGTTTCACTGCAGCTGCTGCTGCTGCCAACCCCTCAGACAGGCATCTGCCCTCCTGGGGTCCAGCCAGGCCTGGCCCAGGATGGCAGAACAAAGAACTTCCTCTGAGAGAGGGTGTGACACCCTCTCCCTTTGGAAAATGGTGAGAAGGCAGGGGAGGAGTAGCCTCCCCCAGCCTCTGAAAATGCTTTCTTGGGCACAGATGTGCCCAATTCTGCATAAGCCAGTCTACACCGGTTCAGGGGACCCCTTAGCCCTGCTCTGGCGCGAAACTGGACAAAGGAAAGGGGAGTGACCACTCCCCTGACCTGCACCTCCCCTGGGAGGTGTCCAGAGCTCCTCCAGTGTGCTCCAGACCTCTGCCATCTGGAAACAGAGGTGCTGCTGGCACACTGGACTGCTCTGAGTGGCCAGTGCCACCAGGTGACGTCAGAGACTCCTGCTGATAGGCTCCTTCAGGTGTTAGTAGCCTATCCTCTCTCCTAGGTAGCCAAACGCTCTTTTCTGGCTATTTAGGGTCTCTGTCTCTGGGGAAACTTTAGATAACGAATGCAAGAGCTCATCCGAGTTCCTCTGCATCTCTCTCTTCACCTTCTGCCAAGGAATCGACTGCTGACCGCGCTGGAAGCCTGCAAACCTGCAACATAGTAGCAAAGACGACTACTGCAACTCTGTAATGCTGATCCTGCCGCCTTCTCGACTGTTTTCCTGCTTGTGCATGCTGTGGGGGTAGTCTGCCTCCTCTCTGCACCAGAAGCTCCGAAGAAATCTCCCGTGGGTTGACGGAATCTCCCCCCTGCAACCGCAGGCACCAAAAAGCTGCATTACCAGTCCCTTGGGTCTCCTCTGAGCATGATGAGCGAGGTCCCTCGAATCCAGCGACTCTGTCCAAGTGACCCCCACAGTCCAGTGACTCTTCAGTCCAAGTTTGGTGGAGGTAAGTCCTTGCCTCACCTCGCTGGGCTGCATTGCTGGGAACCGCAACTTTTGCAGCTACTCCGGCCCCTGTGCACTTCCGGCGGCAATCCTTTGTGCACAGCCAAGCCTGGGTCCACGGCACTCTAACCTGCATTGCACGACTTTCTAAGTTGGTCTCCGGCGACGTGGGACTCCTTTGTGCGACTTTGGGTGAGCACTGTTTCATGCATCCTTGTAGTGCCTGTTTCTGGCACTTCTCCGGGTGCTACCTGCTGCTGAGAGAGCTCCTTGTCTTGCTCGACGTCCCCTCTCTATCCTGGTCCAATTTGCGACCTCCTGGTCCCCCCAGGGCCACAGCAGCATCCAAAAACGCTAACCACACGATTTGCAACTAGCAAGGCTTGTTGGCATTCTTTCGGTGGGAAAATACTTTTGCACGACTCTCCACGGCGAGAGGGATCCGTCCACCAAAGGGGAAGTCTCTAGCCCTTTTCGTTCCTGCAGAAACCTCAGCTTCTTCTGTCCAGTAGAAGCTTCTTTGCACCCGCAGCTGGCATTTCCTGGGCATTTGCCCATCTCCGACTTGCTTATGACTTTTGGACTTGGTCCCCTTGTTCCACAGGTACCCTAGATTGGAAATCCACAGTTGTTGCATTGTTGGTTTGTGTCTTTCCTGCATTATTCCTCTAACACGACTTCTTTGTCCTTAGGGGAACTTTAGTGCACTTTGCACTCACTTTTCAGGGTCTTGGGAGGGTTATTTTTCTAACTCTCACTATTTTCTAATAGTCCCAGCGACCCTCTACAAGGTCACATAGGTTTGGGGTCCATTCGTGGTTCGCATTCCACTTTTGGAGTATATGGTTTGGGTTGCCCCTATCCCTATGTTTCCCCATTACATCCTATTGTAACTGTACATTGTTTGCACTGTTTTCTAAGACTATACTGCATATTTTTGCTATTGTGTATATATATCTTGTGTATATTTCCTATCCTCTCACTGAGGGTACACTCTAAGATACTTTGGCATATTGTCATAAAAATAAAGTACCTTTATTTTTAGTATAACTGTGTATTGTGTTTTCTTATGATATTGTGCATATGACACTAAGTGGTACTGTAGTAGCTTCACACGTCTCCTAGTTCAGCCTAAGCTGCTCTGCTAAGCTACCATTATCTATCAGCCTAAGCTGCTAGACACCCTATACACTAATAAGGGATAACTGGGCCTGGTGCAAGGTGCAAGTACCCCTTGGTACTCACTACAAGCCAGTCCAGCCTCCTACATTGGTTGTGCAGCGGTGGGATAAGTGCTTTGAGACTACTTACCACTCTTGTCATTGTACTTTTCATAAGAGAAAAATATACAAAACAAGGTCAGTGTATATACACATAGCCAAAAAGTTTTGCATTTCCTCTTTTCACTCTTTTCTAAGTGCTGAAAAGTACTTCTAAACTTTCAAAAAGTTCTTAAAAGTTTAAAAAGATTTTTCTGTCTTTCTAAAAAATTCTGAAAACTTTTTTCTTTTTCTATCACTTTTAACTCTCTCTAAAAATGTCTGGCACAGGCCAAAATGTTGATCTGTCCAAACTTGCATATGATCACCTTAGCTGGAAAGGAGCAAGGAGTCTCTGCATAAAGAGAGGTTTGAGTGTAGGGAAGAATCCTTCCTTAGAACTGTTAATTAACATGCTTAGAGAACAGGATAAGGCAAGAAGTGCCCCATCTGTTGAAAAAGTAGCTAATGGTTCACAATCTGATCCAGGTACTCCCCCAGGAAAAGATTCAGGAAAGAAACTTCCTAGCCTGCCCATTACTAGACAGTCTAGCATAGTTGGTAATGATGATGAGCCACACCATACAAATAGTGTTGTCTCACATCATAGCAAAAGCATTTATTCTCACCACAGTGGTACTGATGTTTCTGTTAGCCAAGCTGTTAGGGTGCCCTCTGTAAGGGACAGGTCTCCTTCTGTCCATTCTCACCATACTTCTGTTTCAAGGCATGTCCCTCCCACCCACCCTGATGACAGATTGTTAGAAAGGGAGCTCAATAGATTGAGAGTGGAACAAACCAGACTGAAGCTCAAGAAGCAACAGCTGGATTTGGATAGACAGACTTTAGAAGTAGAGAAGAAGAGACAGAAACTGGGTTTAGAAACCCATGGTGGCACCAGCAGTATTCCCCATAGTCATCCTGTAAAAGAGCATGATTCCAGGAATCTGCACAAGATAGTTCCCCCATATAAGGAGGGGGATGACATTAACAAGTGGTTTGCTGCACTTGAGAGGGCCTGTGTTGTACAGGATGTCCCTCAAAGGCAGTGGGCTGCTATCCTATGGCTATCATTTAGTGGAAAAGGTAGGGATAGGCTCCTTACTGTGAAAGAAAATGATGCTAATAATTTCCAAGTTCTTAAGAAGGCACTCCTGGATGGTTATGGCTTAACCACTGAACAATACAGGATAAAGTTCAGAGACCAAAAAGGAGTCTTCACAAGACTGGGTTGATTTCATTGACCATTCAGTGAAGGCCTTGGAGGGGTGGTTACATGGCAGTAAAGTTACTGATTATGACAGCCTGTATAACTTGATCCTGAGAGAGCATATTCTTAATAATTGTGTGTCTGATTTGTTGCACCAGTACTTGGTGGACTCTGATCTGACCTCTCCCTAAGAATTGGGAAAGAAGGCAGACAAATGGGTCAGAACAAGGGTGAACAGAAAAGTTCATACAGGGGGTGACAAAGATGGCAACAAAAAGAAGGATGGTAAGTCTTCTGACAAGGGTGGGGACAAATCTAAAAATGAGTCTTCATCAGGCCCACAAAAACACTCTGGTGGGGGTGGTGGGCCCAAATCCTCTTTTAATCAGAACAAGGAAAAGAAACCATGGTGCTATTTATGTAAAATAAAAGGCCATTGGACAACAGATCCCAGTTGTCCAAAGAAAAGCACCAATGCTCCTACCACTACAACCCCTACTGCTACCCCTAGTGTCCCTACTAATAGCAGTGGTGGTGGGAGCAAACCTACTAATAGCCAATCCAAGGGAGTAGCTGGGCTCACTATTGGTAACTTAGTTGGGGTTGGCCTTGTTAGGGAGGCCACAGAGGCTGAGTTAGTCTCTGAGGGGGCTATTGATTTAGCCACCTTAGTTGCTTGTCCCCTTAATATGGATAAGTACAAGCAGCAACCCCTAATAAATGGTGTTGAGGTTCAGGCCTACAGGGACACTGGTGCCAGTGTGACTATGGTCATAGAGAAACTGGTCCACCCTGAACAACACCTACTTGGTCACCAGTACCAAGTAACCGATGCTCACAACAACACACTTAGCCACCCCATGGCTGTTGTTAATCTCAACTGGGGGGGGGTTACTGGTCCAAAGAAAGTTGTGGTAGCCACAGATTTACCTGTAGACTGTCTACTGGGGAATGATTTGGAGACATCAGCTTGGTCAGATGTGGAGTTGGAGGCCCATGCAGCAATGCTGGGCATCCCAGGGCATATTTTTGCTTTGACAAGGGCTCAGGCCAAAAAGCAAAAAGGACAGGGAAGCTTGGATCCTGGAACAATGGACCAAGTGCTCCCTAAAGCTAGGGCTAGTAGAAGCAAACCACTTCCTACTATCCCTCCCTCTACAGTGGATTCAACTTCTGAGGAAGAAGAATTCCCTCCCTGTGCAGAACCTACACCAGAGGAGCTGGAAGCAGACACTGCTGAGCTTTTGGGTGAAGGGGGGCCTGCCAGAGAGGAGCTGAGTGTGGCACAGCAAACCTGTCCCACATTAGAGGGTCTCAGACAGCAAGCTGTCAAACAGGCTAATGGGGATGTCAGTGACTCTCACAGAGTTTACTGGGAGGACAACCTCTTGTACACTGAGCATAGGGATCCTAAACCTGGAGCTGCCAGGAGATTAGTGATTCCTCAGGAGTACAGAAAGTTCCTCCTAACCCTGGCACATGACATTCCCCTAGCTGGGCATCTAGGACAAATGAAAACTTGGGACATGCTTGTTCCCCTGTTTCATTGGCCTAGAATGTCTGAGGACACAAAGGAATTTTGTAAGTCCTGTGAAACCTGTCAAGCCAGTGGCAAGACAGGTGGCACCCCAAAGGCATCCCTTATTCCACTGCCTGTGGTTGGGGTTCCCTTTGAAAGGGTAGGGGTTGACATAGTTGGCCCCCTTGACCCTCCTACTGCTTCAGGCAATAGATTCATCTTAGTGGTAGTGGACCATGCCACAAGATATCCTGAAGCTATTCCTTTAAGGACCACTACAGCACCTGCAGTGGCAAAGGCCCTCCTGGGAATATTTTCCAGGGTGGGCTTCCCAAAGGAAGTAGTATCAGACAGGGGAAGCAATTTCATGTCTGCATACTTAAAGGCCATGTGGAAGGAGTGTGGTGTAACTTACAAGTTCACTACACCCTATTATCCACAAACAAATGGACTGGTGGAGAGATTTAATAAAACTCTCAAAGGCATGATTATGGGTCTCCCTGAAAAACTCCGCAGGAGATGGGATATCCTTCTACCATCCCTCCTTTTTGCCTACAGGGAGGTACCCCAGAAAGGAGTGGGCTTCAGCCCCTTTGAACTTCTTTTTGGACACTCTGTTAGGGGTCCACTCACACTTGTAAAGGAGGGTTGGGAACAACCTTTAAAAGCTCCTAAGCAGGATATTGTGGATTATGTACTTGGCCTCAGATCAAGAATGGCTGAGTACATGAAAAAGGCCAGTAAAAACCTTCAGGCCAGCCAAGAGCTCCAGAAGCAATGGCATGATCAGAAGGCTGTTTTGGTTCAGTACCAACCAGGGCAGAAAGTGTGGGTCTTGGAGCCTGTGGCCCCAAGAGCACTCCAAGATAAATGGAGTGGACCCCACACAATTGTTGAAAAGAAGGGAGAAGTCACCTATTTAGTTGACTTAGGCACTGCCAGGAGTCCCCTTAGGGTGCTCCATGTCAACCGCCTGAAACCCTACTATGACAGGGCTGATCTCACCCTGCTCATGTCAACAGATGAGGGACAGGAAGAAGACAGTGATCCTCTACCTGATCTCTTCTCTTCCACAGAACAAGATGCTCTGGTGGAAGGTGTAGTTTTGGCTGATTGCCTTACTGCTGAGCAGAAAGACAATTGCATAAATCTCCTAGATCAATTCTCTGAACTCTTCTCTACTGTGCCAGGTACCACTTCTTGGTGTGAGCACACTATAGATACTGGAGACAGCTTGCCTGTCAAAAGTAAGATCTATAGGCAGCCTGACCATGTCAGGGACTGCATAAAGCAAGAGGTCCAGAAAATGTTAGAACTAGGAGTGGTTGAGCACTCTGACAGTCCATGGGCTTCTCCTCTGGTACTGGTACCAAAACCCCATTCCAAAGATGGAAAGAAGGAAATGCGGTTTTGTGTAGACTATAGAGGTCTCAACTTGGTAACCAAAACTGATGCTCACCCTATACCCAGGGCAGATGAGCTCATAGATACACTGGCATCTGCCAAGTATCTAAGCACTTTTGACTTGACTGCAGGGTATTGGCAGATCAAATTGTCAGAAGATGCTAAACCTAAGACTGCATTTTCAACCATTGGAGGACATTACCAGTTTACTGTAATGCCTTTTGGTTTGAAAAATGCACCTGCCACTTTTCAAAGGTTGGTGAACACAGTCCTGCAAGGGCTGGAAGCTTTCAGTGCAGCATATTTGGACGATATAGCTGTCTTTAGCTCCAGCTGGGCTGATCACCTGGTCCACCTATGGAAAGTTTTGGAGGCCCTGCAAAAGGCAGGCCTCACTATCAAGGTTTCAAAGTGCCAGATAGGGCAGGGTAAGGTGGTTTATCTGGGACACCTTGTTGGTGGGGAACAGATTGCACCACTACAGGGGAAAATCCAAACAATTATTGATTGGGTTCCCCCTACCACTCAGACTCAGGTGAGAGCCTTCCTAGGCCTCACTGGGTATTACAGGAGGTTCATTAAGAACTATGGCTCCATTGCAGCCCCTCTTAATGACCTCACTTCCAAAAAGATGCCTAAAAAGGTATTATGGATAGCAAACTGTCAGAAAGCTTTTGAGGAGCTGAAGCAGGCCATGTGCTCTGCACCTGTCCTGAAAAGCCCTTGTTACTCTAAAAAAATCTATGTCCAAACTGATGCATCTGAATTAGGAGTAGGGGCAGTCCTATCACAACTTAATTCTGAGGGCCAGGATCAACCTGTTGCTTTTATTAGTAGGAGGTTGACCCCTAGAGAAAAGCGTTGGTCTGCCATTGAGAGGGAGGCCTTTGCTGTGGTCTGGGCACTGAAGAAGTTGCGGCCACACCTGTTTGGCACTCACTTCATTGTTCAGACAGACCACAAACCTCTACTTTGGCTAAAACAAATGAAAGGTGAAAATCCAAAATTGTTGAGGTGGTCCATATCCCTACAGGGAATGGACTATACAGTGGAACATAGACCTGGGAGTAGCCACTCCAATGCAGATGGACTCTCCAGATATTTCCACTTAGACAATGAAGACTCATCAGGTCATGGCTAGTCTTATTGTCCTTCGTTTGGGGGGGGTTGTGTAGGAAAGTACCATCTTGCCTGGCATGTTACCCCCATTTTTCACTGTATATATGTTGTTTTAGTTGTATGTGTCACTGGGACCCTGGTAACTGTCTCACTGAGGCTCTGCTAATCAGAACCTCAGTGGTTATGCTCTCTCATTTCTTTCCAAATTGTCACTAACAGGCTAGTGACCATTTTTACCAATTTACATTGGCTTACTGGAACACCCTTATAATTCCCTAGTATATGGTACTGAGGTACCCAGGGTATTGGGGTTCCAGGAGATCCCTATGGGCTGCAGCATTTCTTTTGCCACCCATAGGGAGCTCTGACAATTCTTACACAGGCCTGCCACTGCAGCCTGAGTGAAATAACGTCCACGTTATTTCACAGCCATTTTACACTGAACTTAAGTAACTTATAAGTCACCTATATGTCTAACCTTTACCTAGTAAAGATTAGGTGCAAAGTTACTTAGTGTGAGGGCACCCTGGCACTAGCCAAGGTGCCCCCACATTGTTCAGAGCCAATTCCCTGAACTTTGTGAGTGCGGGGACACCATTACACGTGTGCACTACATATAGGTCACTACCTATATGTAGCTTCACAATGGTAACTCCGAATATGGCCATGTAACATGTCTATGATCATGGAATTGCCCCCTCTATGCCATCCTGGCATAGTTGGCACAATCCCATGATCCCAGTGGTCTGTAGCACAGACCCTGGTACTGCCAAACTGCCCTTCCTGGGGTTTCACTGCAGCTGCTGCTGCTGCCAACCCCTCAGACAGGCATCTGCTCTCCTGGGGTCCAGCCAGGCCTGGCCCAGGATGGCAGAACAAAGAACTTCCTCTGAGAGAGGGTGTGACACCCTCTCCCTTTGGAAAATGGTGTGAAGGCAGGGGAGGAGTAGCCTCCCCCAGCCTCTGGAAATGCTTTCTTGGGCACAGATGTGCCCAATTCTGCATAAGCCAGTCTACACCGGTTCAGGGGACCCCTTAGCCCTGCTCTGGTGCGAAACTGGACAAAGGAAAGGGGAGTGACCACTCCCCTGACCTGCACCTCCCCTGGGAGGTGTCCAGAGCTCCTCCAGTGTGCTCCAGACCTCTGCCATCTTGGAAACAGAGGTGCTGCTGGCACACTGGACTGCTCTGAGTGGCCAGTGCCACCAAGTGACGTCAGAGACTCCTGCTGATAGGCTCCTTCAGGTGTTAGTAGCCTATCCTCTCTCCTAGGTAGCCAAACCCTCTTTTCTGGCTATTTAGGGTCTCTGTATCTGGGGAAACTTTAGATAACGAATGCAAGAGCTCATCCGAGTTCCTCTGCATCTCTCTCTTCACCTTCTGCCAAGGAATCGACTGCTGACCGCGCTGGAAGCCTGCAAACCTGCAACATAGTAGCAAAGACGACTACTGCAACTCTGTAACGCTGATCCTGCCGCCTTCTCGACTGTTTTCCTGCTTGTGCATGCTGTGGGAGTAGTCCTCCGGCCCCTGTGCACTTCCGGCGGCAATCCTTTGTGCACAGCCAAGCCTGGGTCCACGGCACTCTAACCTGCATTGCACGACTTTCTAAGTTGGTCTCCGGCGACGTGGGACTCCTTTGTGCGACTTTGGGTGAGCACTGTTTCATGCATCCTTGTAGTGCCTGTTTCTGGCACTTCTCCGGGTGCTACCTGCTGCTGAGAGAGCTCCTTGTCTTGCTCGACGTCCCCTCTCTATCCTGGTCCAATTTGCGACCTCCTGGTCCCCCCAGGGCCACAGCAGCATCCAAAAACGCTAACCACACGATTTGCAACTAGCAAGGCTTGTTGGCGTTCTTTCGGTGGGAAAATACGTTTGCACGACTCTCCACGGCGAGAGGGATCCGTCCACCAAAGGGGAAGTCTCTAGCCCTTTTCGTTCCTGCAGAAACCTCAGCTTCTTCTGTCCAGTAGAAGCTTCTTTGCACCCGCAGCTGGCATTTCCTGGGCATTTGCCCATCTCCGACTTGCTTGTGACTTTTGGACTTGGTCCCCTTGTTCCACAGGTACCCTAGATTGGAAATCCACAGTTGTTGCATTGTTGGTTTGTGTCTTTCCTGCATTATTCCTCTAACACGACTTCTTTGTCCTTAGGGGAACTTTAGTGCACTTTGCACTCACTTTTCAGGGTCTTGGGGAGGGTTATTTTTCTAACTCTCACTATTTTCTAATAGTCCCAGCGACCCTCTACAAGGTCACATAGGTTTGGGGTCCATTCGTGGTTCGCATTCCACTTTTGGAGTATATGGTTTGGGTTGCCCCTATCCCTATGTTTCCCCATTGCATCCTATTGTAACTGTACATTGTTTGCACTGTTTTCTAAGACTATACTGCATATTTTTGCTATTGTGTATATATATCTTGTGTATATTTCCTATCCTCTCACTGAGGGTACACTCTAAGATACTTTGGCATATTGTCATAAAAATAAAGTACCTTTATTTTTAGTATAACTGTGTATTGTGTTTTCTTATGATATTGTGCATATGACACTAAGTGGGACTGTAGTAGCTTCACACGTCTCCTAGTTCAGCCTAAGCTGCTCTGCTAAGCTACCATTATCTATCAGCCTAAGCTGCTAGACACCCTATACACTAATAAGGGATAACTGGGCCTGGTGCAAGGTGCAAGTACCCCTTGGTACTCACTACAAGCCAGTCCAGCCTCCTACAGAGTTCAGCTTCAGTCTGCTGTCCTTCATCCAGTCGGCTACGGCCTTCATTCCTCGGTGGAGGTTAGCTTTGACGGTGTAGGGATCTTCGGTGAGGGATATGATCAGCTGGGTGTCGTCGGCGTAGGAGATGATGTTGAGGTTGTGTTGTCGTGCGACGTGGGCGATGGGGGCCATGTAGATATTGAACAGTGTCGGACTGAGGGAGGATCCCTGTGGGACGCCGCAGATGATCTCGGTGGTTTTGGAGCAGAAGGGTGGGAGGCGGATGCTCTGGGTTCTGCCGGAGAGGAAGGATGTGGCCCAGGCCAGGGCCTTCTCTTGGATACCGGCATCATGGAGGCGTGCTGATAGGGTGCGGTGGCAGACCATGTCAAAGGCTGCTGATAGGTCCAGGAGGATGAGGGCGGCTGTTTCTCCTTTGTCCATCAGGGTCCCGATGTCGTCAGTGGCGGCGATGAGGGCAGTCTCGGTGCTGTGGTTACTGCGAAAACCAGATTGGGAAGGGTCCAGGATGTTGTTGACTTCGAGGTAGCGGGTCAGCTGTTTGTTGACAATCTTCTCGGTCACTTTTGCCGGGAAAGGGAGCAGGGAGATGGGCCGGAAGTTCTTGAGGTCCTTGGGGTCCGCCTTGGGCTTCTTCAGAAGGGCGTTGATCTTGGCGTGCTTCAAGCTTTCTGGGAAGGTTGCTGTCTCGAAGGAACAGTTGATTGTTTTCCAGAGGTGGGGCGCGATGGCTGCGCTGGCTTTGTTGAAGACGTGGTGAGGGCAGGGGTCTGATGGGGATCCGGAGTGGAGGGAGTTCATGGTTTTGATGGTGTCTTCGTCGCTGACGCTGGACCAGATGGTCAGGCGACTGGTGCGAGTGGTAGTCGCAGGGGTGGTGAACTCGGTGGTGGGTGCGGGGGGGTCAGGGTTGAAGCTGTTGTGGATTTCGGTGATCTTGCGGTGGAAGAAGGTGGCCAGGGAGTTGCACAGGTCTTGAGATGGCGGGATGTCGTTGGTGATGGAGCTGGGATTGGAGAGTTCTTTCACAATGCTGAAGAGCTCTTTGGTGTTGTGTGCGTTGTTGTCTAGGCGGTCCTTGAAGGCGGTCTTCTTGGTGGTCCTGATGAGTTGGTGATGTCTGCGGGTGGCGCTCTTCAGGGCTGTGTGGTTGTCTGGTGTTCGGTCGTGGAGCCATTTCTTCTCCAGCTTCCGACAGGTGTGCTTGGAGATCCGGAGGTCCTCGGTGAACCAGGCGGCTTTCTTGTTGGTGTGGTTGGTTGTAAAGGTCTTGAGAGGGGCGAGGGTGTTGGCACAGTCGTTGATCCACTGTGTGAGGTTGGTCGCGGCGGTGTCTTCGTCGGTGGGGTCGGTGGGTGGTCTCAGGGCGAGGGCAGTAGTCAGTTGGTCCTCGGTGAACTTGCCCCAGCAGCGGCGTGGTAGCTGTTGGGTGCAGTGGTGTGTGGTGGGTTTTCTGAAGGTGAAGTGGACGCATCTGTGGTTGGTGCAGGGTGGTTCGGTGGTGTGGTTGAAGGAGACGTGGGGGCTTGCGGAGAAGATGGGGTCGAGCGTGTGCCCAGCGGCATGAGTGGGTGTCGTTACGAGCTGTTTGAGTCCGAGGTTGGCGAGGTTGTCGACCTGGGCGGTGGAGTTGGCATCGTTGTTGTTCTTGAGGTGGAAGTTCAGGTCCCCGAGGAGGATGTAGTCCGTGGAAGCGAGGGCGTGGGTGCTGATGAGGTCGGCGATAGTGTCACTGAACTGTGGGCGGGGTCTGGGAGGTCTGTAGATGAGAGTTCCTCTGAGGGTGGTGTTGGGGTCGGTGTGGATCTGGAAGTGCATGTGCTCGGCGGTGGTGAGGGTGTCATCGGTGTTCGTTGAGATTTTGATGGAGTCTTTGTGGATGATGGCGATTCCTCCTCCCACTCCGTTGGTGCGGTATCTGCAGGAGATCTTGTAGCCCTGTTGGATGGCTATGGCGATGTCTGGTGCTGAGGTGGCGTTCAGGCAGGTCTCCGTCAGGAAGGCGACGTAGGGGGCGGTGGAGTCTAGGAGGTCCCAAAGTTCGATGGCATGCTTGCGAGCGGAGCGGGTGTTGAGGAGGATGCAGCGGAGGTGGTTGGGTTCTCTGGCTGGTGGTGTGGAGGGTTGGATGCTGGTGAATCTGCAGTTCCAGCAGGTGAAAGGCCCCTGGGTGCGTTTCGGGGTGGCCCGGTAGCAGGGGTTGTCTCGTCTGGTGTTGAGTGCGTGGAGGGTGCTTGCGTCGTAGTGCAGTCTGGTGTTGCGGGGGTGCGGGTTCAAGGGGTTCTGGTGCTGGGTGCGGTCCAGGCGTGGACGGGCGCAGACTGGCTTGCCTTAGGCGCGCCTTCGGCGTGCCAGCGGCGCGCCCACTGCGCGCGTCCACTGTGCGCCCGGTTCGCGGCCTCCATATGAGGGCAGAGGGAGGGAGGAGCAGCTGGGAGATGGGAGCGTGGCGGCCAATGGGAGTGAAGGGGGCGGGGCACCAGGGACTCAGCAGCAAGGGAAAAACCAGGGGAAAACCCAGGGAAAAACGTCGGGAAAAGAAGGCGGGAGAGGGACAACAGAGCACAGGGGTACAGAAAGCAAAACACAGGGGCACAGAATGCAAAAACGAAGTGGCACAGAAGCCAAGCTCAGGGGTACAGAAAAAAGGGAGCGAGTAGTCAGACGGCAAAAGCGGCAACGGAGGTTCAACCCACAGGGGGCTGCGTGTCAGATGGGGGGAGCGACCTGACTGGTGACATGGTCAAAGGTCGCTCGACTCGCCTGGACTCAACTCGCTCCCAAAAACCTCTACCGCAACCCTTTCAGCTAGCAAGGCTTATTTGTGGTCGTTCTGCGTGGGAACACCTATGCAAGCTTCATCGTGACATTGGACATCCATCTTCTAAAGGAGAAGTTCCTAGTCCTCTTCTTTCTTGCAGAACTCCAAGCTTCTTCCAACAGGTGGCAGCTTCCCTGCTCCCTCAGCTGTCATTTCTTGGGCTCCTGCCCACTCTCGACACTGTCGCGACTATTGGACTTGGTCCCCTTGTCTTACAGGTACTCACGTCCGGAAATCCACTGTTGTTGCATTGCTGGTGTTTGTTCTTCCTGCAGAAACCCCCTATCACGACTTCTGTGCTCTCTGGGGGTAGTAGGTTCACTTTACACCTACCTTTCAGGGTCTTGGGGTGGGCTTTTTTTCTAACCCTCACTGTTACAGTCCCAGCGACCCTCTACAAGCTCACATAGGTTTGGGGTCCATCGTGGTTCGCATTCCACTTTTGGAGTATATGGTTTGTGTTGCCCCTATACCTATGTGCTCCTATTGCAATCTATTGTAATTCTACACTGTTTGCATTAGTTTTCTTGCTACTACTTACCTAATTTTGGTTTGTATACATATATCTTGTGTATATAACTTATCCTCATACTGAGGGTACTCACTGAGATACTTTTGGCATATTGTCATAAAAATAAAGTACCTTTATTTTTATGGATCAAATCTGTTTATTATTATTATTTCAAGTTATAAACATCACAAGTGCAGCTCATCTAAGTAATACAATCACAAAGCAATATTACTTGTCTGGAGGTGCGGAATTAGGCCGCCAAAGTCTTCTTCTAACCATCTTACCCCAGGGGGCCACCCTACAACCTCCTCTGCTTTCTCACACCCCGGAAGGGGGCGCCCCCAGTCATGTGCTGCAATATGAAGCGTGCTCCATGTGTAATGATACAAAACATGAATAAAAACATGAACAAAACATCAACTTTGATTCCCTGCAACTGTCACGTCATACAGCAATCACTCAAACCCAGGCCATATTCCAATGTGATCCTTGTCCTCCATAAAGTCTCTACTGCTTACTCACTCCCATTCGCTCAATTCAACTCCAGCACCCTCAGATAGGCCGGACATGTCAATTCTGTGAACTCCGTGGATAATATTTGTAAAAATGGTTGCCAGAGTTCCTTAAAGTCACCACTGCGCTGCTGTGAAGTCAAAGTAAGCTTTTCCATAGCGGGAATGAACCACAGCTTTTGAATCCATGATGTTAATGTCGGGATCTTGTCAGTACCCCACATAGATAATATCAGCTGCAGTGCCGCGATTAGGGCCAAGGCCATATGCCGTCCTTTCAATGATCTCAAGGGGAAAGTAAGCGGGTTAGGCAGGCCCAGCAGAGTGTACGCAGGGAGTGTGGGAATCTGAGTATCAAACGCCGCGTCAGTAGTGTCTATAATATTCTCCCAATACTGACGAAGCTTAGGGCAATGCCATAGTAGGTGCACAAGCGACCCCCCCACCCCCACACCCCCTCCAACAAAGGCTGGACTTAGTGGGATCCCAAGCCTGAATCCTTGCTGGGGTGTAGTACCAATAGGAGGCCACCTTATATGCTGTCTCTGTGCCTGCCGCATTGTAGACCGTGTGATATGTCCTGTAAAAGATGCCCTCCCACTCCTCATCAGACAGTTCCCTTTCCAGTTCCCTCTCCCACCGCAGCTGACCCTTAGTCTTAGGCGAACGGGCCTCCCCTGTAAGAGACGTAAAGCTCCGAGATCACCCGCTTATCATCCTTTTTCACTAGGATCCATTTTTCAAACGGTGTTAACGGCCTATCTATTAATGCTCTATTAGCTGGCAACATGGCCCAGTGTCGTATTTGATAGTACATCATCCTGTCCGCCTCTGTTAAGCCATATGTCTCCCTCATCTGGTCAAAGGAGATCACCCCCTGCTCGTCGAAAAAAAAATATCCAAACCTTTTGCAGCCACCTTCATGCCAACGGCGCAGTGCCTCCCGCTGCAGGCCCAGTCCAAAATCGGGGTTAGCACCCAGTGGGGTCATTGGGGATGGGATCGTCGTCAGACCCAATCTGCTAGCCACCAGATCCCAGGCCCTCATTGACACTTCCGTGACCGGGGATGCATACAACCCACGCGCTCTGTGGCGGCGCCGGAGCCAGGGCTCCTTCCATATATGGGAGCCCGCCACCGCTTGGTCCATAAAGCACCAATGTTTCTCGGAAGACGGGTGACTCCATTCTAATAGAAAACGCAATTGTGCTGCCTGAAAGTATCGTAGAAGGCAGGGGACTGCCAATCCTCCCTCCAGTTTGGGGTGATATAGCAGCCGACGTGGCAACCGTGCCGCCCTTCCCTCCCAAATGAATCTCAGAACCGCTGTTTGAAGGGTTGCAATCGTTCTTGGCGGGGCGCCACCGGAAGTGCCTGAAACACATATAGAACGCGTGGTAGGATGGTCATCTTCACCGCTGCCACCCTGCCCAACCAAGACAGTTTAAGTCTCCCCCAAGTCTCTAGATCGCGCTGCACCTCCCGGGTCATTTTCGTGTAATTCAGTGTCACCGTACGAGCAACAGAGGACGGTAAATCAATCCCCAAATACAGGAGTTTTGAGGAAGACCATATAAAATGGAATCAGGCCTTCAGATCTCTTTCATGCTCGGCACTGATAAACCTGGTCATAGCCTGCGACTTTAGCATGTTCATTCGGAATCCAGAGACCCGACCAAATTCCTCTAGTATCCCCATTAGTGCAGGCAATGAGGTCGTGGGTTCCGCCAGAGTAAGAATCACATCATCCGCATACAATGAAATGATGTGCTCATCTCCCCCAAACTTCAAGCCCGTGATCTGAGGGTTATCCTGTAGCTGCTGCGCCATGGGCTCCATATAGAGCGCAAAGAGGAGAGGCGAAAGCTGGCACACCTGCCGGGTCCCTCGTTGAATTGGGAACGGCACGAGAACGTCCCATTGACCCGGCCCGCCACCCGAGGCGCCTGGTAGATACAACGGATCCATGCCATAAAACCTGGGCCCAACTCAAAGCGCTCAAGCACCCTGAACAGGTATGGCCAATGGACTCTATCGAACGCCTTTTTGGCATCAATAGAAAGGAAGAGCGCCTCCCTGCGAGCGATCGGTTTTATCCAATAGATGAAGCAATCGCTTAGTATTATCACTACACTGCCTGTGCGGTATAAATCCTGCTTAATCGGGGTCCACAAGGCCTGGCATGTAATAATAGAGATGGTGTGCCAGTATTGCAGTGAACAATTTGGCATTGATATTCAAGAGGGAAATCGGCCTGTAGGAGGCGCATTCCTCAGGATCTTTCCCCGGCTTAGGAATAACCACAATAGTGGCATCCAGCATGCTGGCCGTGAGAGCACCGGTATGCCGAAAGGAATTAAAAAGCCGCACTAATATCGGTACAAATTCCGTACAGAAGGTCTTATAGAAAAGCGCCGAGAATCCATCAGGGCCAGGTGACTTCCCGACCTGCAAACGTGCAATTGCTGATATAACCTCTTCCGCTCTTATAGGTTGATCTAATGAAGTCGCCTCTCTCTCGGCCAAAGAAGTAATTGCTATACCCTCTAGGAAGGCCTCCGGAGTTACATTACCAGGATCCTCAGCCCCATATAATCCCCGATAGTATTCCGCAAAAGCCTCTGCAATTTAATCGCTTGTGTGCGCTTCCCGAGGGAGAGCGAACCATTTTTATCATTGACGCCGCGCGCTGTGCTCGTAGCCGATGTGCCAGTAGCTTCCCACATCTATTACTTCCTATATAATACTAGTGCTTAAGGCGCACTACCGCATACTCTGCCCTGTCCCAGTCCAACCTCCTCAACTGCTTCCTTACTTTCTCAAGCTCTCGCCAAACTCTTGGAGCACCGATATGCTTATGTGAACGCTTCAGTACCAACACTCTCTGTTCTAGATCCTCTCTCAACAGTCTCCTTGCTTTATTATCCCTGGCAGACAGCGACATCACCTCGCCTCTTACTACAACCTTCAGTGCCTCTCACAGCGTCGCCAAGCAGGTGCTCCCATCATCATTCGTGCTAAGGTAGTCTACTATTGCACTACGAATCACCTCTACTGTTGCACCGTTTTGAAGCATTGAGTCCCTGAATCGCCATCCCGATGCCCCCACCCGCTCCATACTCATAACGACCTCAACAGTAACCGGAGGGTGATCCGACAGGGCTCGAGGCTCAATCGCTGACTCACTAACCCGGGGTGGGAGCTCTTGTGAGGCCAAGAAAAGGTCAAGCCTAGGATATGTCTTAGTCGCTGCAGAATAGAAGGAATAATCCCTTAGCGTGGGGTGTGCCCTCCTCCACACATCCTCCAGGCCACACTCACTCAGCCACTGATGACCAGCCGCTGTCAAAGACCCCGTCTGCCCACAACGGTGACCTGAACGGTCAAAGTCACCATCCATCACCAGGTTAAAATCGCCCCCCACCAGGATGGCACCGTCTGGAGATTGCAGCAGCGGGATCAAAGCCTGTTTTAGGAAGACTTCTTGCTGGGTATTAGGTGCGTATAAGGAAGCAATAGTAAAAGAAAAAGCCCCCAACCTCATTCTCATGGCTAGAAGCCTACCTTGCACCTCATGCAGTTTTGTCACCACTTCCCTGGAGAATGAGCGCGCTAATAATATCGCAACCCCTGCATGCTTCGATGATGCCGTAGACCAAAACTGCCTAGGGAACCACTTAGAGCGCATGCGATAAATGTCCTTTTGGACGAGATGTGTCTCCTGCAGCAGGCATATGTGACTCCCCGACCTCTCTAAGGCGGACAGGACGGCTAGTCTCTTCGTTGGGTTGTTGAGCCCACGGACATTCAAGCTTGTACATTTAATAATCATACCATAAAATGGAAGCAGTATGCAAGAAGGGAGAGACCTCACTGGAGGACCACCCCGCAGGCCAGATCATCAACCACCTCAAACGCTAGGGCCTGAGAATATCTCCACACAAAAGCCAGCATTACAGGGAAACCCACCAACCTTCAACCAATGCGCACAACGGGTGCTCAGGACCAAGAAGTCCTCACACATCCATCTTAACGAGGAAAAGTCTCCACAGGGCAGTAGAACCATTCATGTTTGTCGAACCAGGTAAATCGCCCCCACCGCCCAGGCCCTCTTCAGCGGCCAACAGGCCGCAAGCATCACGGCCATCTGCAGTTCTGGCCTCTCCGATCTCCCTTCCTCTAGGCATGAGTTCCAGCGGCCATGCTGTTCAGAACGGATTCCCGGTCCGACCTCAGCTCCGAAGCCTTAGGGCGCTGCAGTTTCCTTCTTTTCTCCTTCTGCTGCCAACGTGGGTGTCCCCCAGCAGGCAAGCTCGCTTTCTCACTCGCGTCCTGGCAACTCTCTTCCAAGCCCAGGATCCGATTTGATTCCGATACGGATCTCACCTGCCGGAGCTGTTCCTCCCACCGGAAAACTAGGCGGAACGGGTGGCCCCAGGAGTAAGACACATCGTGCGCTCGCAGGTGCTCCATAATGGACAATTCTCTCCACCTCTGCAAGGTCCGCACAGAGAGGTCGTGGAATAATTGGAGCTCATGTCCTCTAAAAAGTACCTGCTGAAGATTGCGAGCCCACTGTAGGATATTTTCTTTAAGCCCAAAGTTGTGGACACAGGCTAGGATGTATGGGGGCGGTCTCCAGGGCCACCAGCGCGGCCCACACAATGAACTCTATCCGAGACTATCTCCTGGGTCTCATCCGGGCCCAGTAGTGAGCGAAACAGGCCCACCAAGTAGTCCCCAATGTCCTCCTTCTCTGCCCCCACAGGGTCCCCTCTGATGCGGATATTATGTCTCCTTGAGCGATTTTCCAAATCCTCAACCGCAATCTGGAGGAGGTCCTGCTGCTCTCGGAGGCGGACGACCTCCTGCTGCAGGCCGGCCACCTCCTCACCTCGAGAAATCTCGCTGTCTTCCATCTGCGCCACCCGCTCTCCCAGGGAGGTAACCTCACCTTGCAGTTCCATCACCTCCTGAGAAATGTCCCTACGGAGCTCCTGGATGTCACTCCGGAGCAAGTCAAACAGGGAGGTTCAAAAGCCCTTCGTGACCGGGGAGCACTCATCCAGGTCCATCTCCGTCCGCCCCTCTAGGGATTTCGTCGCAGGTGGATCCTCGGCCATACCGCCCGATGCTAGGTGGGCCCCTGTCAACATTTCTCTGACTGATCGCTCCCATTTGGATTTGGACGCCGCCATGGCACACGGGTGCGGTCACGGTTTGTCGGGTCACCCCCCCTGGGTCTCTCCACCAGCTCCATCTGGGACAGAATCACCGAAGCCGCCGTATCAAAGATTGCGCCTTGCGTTTGCAATTTGGAACCTCCTCTTACCAATCGTCACCTTTCTGTAGCGTCCGCACCATCACTCAGGGGCCCGCACTTACTTCACCACCTAGCGGGTGATTAGGGTGACCTCGGGGCAAAGCGGCGGCCTCTCGTGTCTCCGCCTGCGCTTCCAGGCCTCTCCGCAGTCCTGGAGAGACCAACTGGGGAGGGAGGAACTCCCCCCCGACCCCTGACCAAATCCAGCAGGCGGGGCGCCCTCCGCACCCAGGGCGCTTGCAACTCCTGGAGCCTAGGCCCCCACTCCGGTCCCGCAGCTCACGGGCCCAGCGCGATCCTTCTGCGCGGATCGGGCCAACCGCTCCCAGCTCACTGCGAGCGGCGCCGCACATTGCACTGCCTCCATTGGGCGACCACCAAACCTCAGCTGTGCCTGCGCCACGGGGGGCCTTAGGGCGTCCCCCAGCCAGGCCGGTCAACAAACTTCTGGGCCAGGGCGGCGGAGCTCGGACGGACACGTCCTATCCCGCCGCCATCTTGGCCACGCCCCGTACCTTTATTTTTAGTACTTCTGTGTATTGTGTTTTCTTATGATATTGTGCATATGACACCAGTGGTATATTAGGAGCTTTACATGTCTCCTAGTTCAGCCTAAGCTGCTTTGCCATAGCTACCTTCTATCAGCCTAAGCTGCTAGAAACACTTCTTCTACACTAATAAGGGATAACTGGACCTGGCCCAGAGTGTAAGTACCCTTGGTACCCACTATAAGCCAGGCCAGCCTCCTACATGCATGCTCTGGGGGTAGCCTGCCTTCAGCCTGCACCAGAAGCTCCAAAGAAATCTCCCGTGGGTCGACAGAATCTTCCCCCTGCTATCGCAGGCACCAAAAGACTGCATCACTGGTCCCCTGGGTCCCCTCTCATCCTGACGAGCGTGGTCCCTGGAACACAGCAACTCTGTCCAAGTGACACAGTCCATTGACTCTTCAGTCCATGTTTGGTGGAGGTAAGTCCTTGCCCCCCCACGCTAGACTGCAAAGCTGTGTACTATGTGATTTGCAACTGCTCCGGTTCCTGTGCACTCTTCCAGGATTTCCTTTGTGAACAGCCTAGCCTGGGTCCCCAGCACTCCGTCCTGCAGTGCTCAACCCGCTGAGTTGGCCTCTGGTGTCGTAGGACCTGTAGGAGGCTGGACTGGCTTGTAGTGAGTACCAAGGGGTACTTGCACCTTGCACCAGGCCCAGTTATCCCTTATTAGTGTATAGGGTGTCTAGCAGCTTAGGCTGATAGATAATGGTAGCTTAGCAGAGCAGCTTAGGCTGAACTAGGAGACGTGTGAAGCTACTACAGTACCACTTAGTGTCATATGCACAATATCATAAGAAAACACAATACACAGTTATACTAAAAATAAAGGTACTTTATTTTTATGACAATATGCCAAAGTATCTTAGAGTGTACCCTCAGTGAGAGGATAGGAAATATACACAAGATATATATACACAATAGCAAAAATATGCAGTATAGTCTTAGAAAACAGTGCAAACAATGTATAGTTACAATAGGATGCAATGGGGACACATAGGGATAGGGGCAACACAAACCATATACTCCAAAAGTGGAATGCGAATCACGAATGGACCCCAAACCTATGTGACCTTGTAGAGGGTCGCTGGGACTATTAGAAAATAGTGAGAGTTAGAAAAATAACCCTCCCCAAGACCCTGAAAAGTGAGTGCAAAGTGCACTAAAGTTCCCCTAAGGACAAAGAAGTCGTGTTAGAGGAATAATGCAGGAAAGACACAAACCAACAATGCAACAACGATGGATTTCCAATCTAGGGTACCTGTGGAACAAGGGGACCAAGTCCAAAAGTCACAAGCAAGTCGGAGATGGGCATATGCCCAGGAAATGCCAGCTGTGGGTGCAAAGAAGCTTCTACTGGACAGAAGAAGCTGAGGTTTCTGCAGGAACGAAATGGGCTAGAGACTTCCCCTTTGGTGGACGGATCCAGCTCGCCATGGAGAGTCGTACAAAAGTGTTTTCCCACCGAAAGAATGCCAACAAGCCTTGCTAGCTGCAAATTGTGCGGTTAGTGTTTTTGGGTGCTGCTGGGGACCAGGAGGTCGCAAATTGGACCAGGAAGTAGAGGGGACGTCGAGCAAGACAAGAAGCCCTCTTAGCAGCAGGTGGCACCTAGAGAAGTGGCAGAAACAGGCACTACGAGGATGCGTGAAACAGTGCTCACGCGAAGTTACACAAAGGAGTCCCACGTCGCCGGAGACCAACTTAGAAAGTCGTGCAATGCAGATTAGAGTGCCGTGGACCCAGGCTTGGCTGTGCACAAAGGATTTCCACCGGAAGTGCACAGGGGCCGGAGGAGCTGCAAAAGTCACGGTTCCCAGCAATGCAGTCTAGCGAGGTGAGGCAAGGACTTACCTCCACCAAACTTGGACTGAAGAGTCACTGGACTGTGGGGGTCACTTGGACAGAGTTGCTGGATTCGAGGGACCTCGCTCGTCGTGCTGAGAGGAGACCCAAGGGACCGGTAATGCCGCTTTTTGGTGCCTGCGGTTGCAGGGGGAAGATTCAGTCGACCCATGGAGATTTCTTCGGAGCTTCTAGTGCAGAGAGGAGGCAGACTACCCCCACAGCATGCACCACCAGGAAAACAGTCGAGAAGGCGGCAGGATCAGCGTTACAGAGTTGCAGTAGTTGTCTTTGCTACTATGTTGCAGTTTTGCAGGCTTCCAGCGCGGTCAGCAGTCGATTCCTTGGCAGAAGGTGAAGAGAGAGATGCAGAGGAACTCGGATGAGCTCTTGCATTCGTTATCTAAAGTTTCCCCAGAGACAGAGACCCTAAATAGCCAGAAAAGAGGGTTTGGCTACCTAGGAGAGAGGATAGGCTACTAACACCTGAAGGACCCTATCAGAAGGAGTCTCTGACGTCACCTGGTGGCACTGGCCACTCAGAGCAGTCCAGTGTGACAGCAGCACCTCTGTTTCCAAGATGGCAGAGGTCTGGAGCACACTGGAGGAGCTCTGGACACCTCCCAGGGGAGGTGCAGGTCAGGGGAGTGGTCACTCCCCTTTCCTTTGTCCAGTTGCGCGCCAGAGCAGGGCAAAGGAGTCCCTGAACCGGTGTAGACTGGCTTATGCAGATATGGGCACCAAAAGTGCCCATGAAAGCATTTCCAGAGGCTGGGGGAGGCTACTTCTCCCCTGCCTTCACACCATTTTCCAAGGGGAGAGGGTGTAACACCCTCTCTCAGAGGAAGTCCTTTGTTCTGCCATCCTGGGACAAGCCTGGCTTGACCCCAGGGGGGCAGAAACCTGTCTGAGGGGTTGGCAGCAGCAACAGCTGCAGTGAAACTCCAGGAAAGGCAGTTTGGGAGTACCAGGGTCTGTGCTACAGACCACTGGGATCATGGGATTGTGCCAACTATGCCAGGATGGCATAGAGGGGGCAATTCCATGATCATAGACATGTTACATGGCCATATTCGGAGTTACCATTGTGAAGCCACATATAGGTAGTGACCTATATGTAGTGCACACGTGTAATGGTGTCCCCGCACTCACAAAGTCAGGGAAATTGGCCCTGAACAATGTGGGGGCACCTTGGCTAGTGCCAGGGTGCCCTCACACTAAGTAACTTTGCACCTAACCTTTACCAGGTAAAGGTTAGTCATATAGGTGACTTATAAGTTACTTAAGTGCAGTGTAAAATGGCTGTGAAATAACGTGGACGTTATTTCACTCAGGCTGCAGTGGCAGGCCTGTGTAAGAATTGTCAGAGCTCCCTATGGGTGGCAAAAGAAATGCTGCAGCCCATAGGGATCTCCTGGAACCCCAATACCCTGGGTACCTCAGTACCATATACTAGGGAATTATAAGGGTGTTCCAGTAAGCCAATGTAAATTAGTAAAATTGGTCACTAGCCTGTTAGTGACAATTTGGAAAGAAATGAGAGAGCATAACCACTGAGGTTCTGGTTAGCAGAGCCTCAGTGAGACAGTTAGGCACCACACAGGGAACACATACATATAGGCCACAAACCTATGAGCACTGGGGTCCTGACTAGCAGGGTTCCAGTGACACATAACAAACATACTAAAAACATAGGGTTTTCACTATGAGCACTGGGCCCTGGCTGGCAGGATCCCAGTGAGACAGTGAAAACACCCTGACATACACTTACAAACAGGCCAAAAGTGGGGGTAACAAGGCTCGAAAGAGGCTACTTTCTCACACAACCCCCCCCCAAACGAAGGACAATAAGGCTAACCTTGGCCAGTTGAGACTTTATTGTCTAAGTGGTGATAAGTAGAGAGTAGCTCTGCAAGAGACTGGTTACTCCCTTTATCATCCACTATATGGTTACTTCCCTGTGGGGATGTAAACCACCCTGTTTGAAGTTTTTTAGCTAAGCAACACTGTGAAGATGTATTTTCAGAGTTTCTATCAGTAAGTTTTAGTTTAGAGCAGTGGGAATTGTCGACTGAACTTATTTGTAGTGATGGAAATGCCAGACAGGGATGCTGTCTCAGAAAAGCCATAGCTGGGCAAAAACTTTGTCCATATGGCTGGAAGAGAGAACAGGGATACTATTTCTCTTGAGTTGGAGCAGGGCAGGGATGCTGTCCTATGAGCTCCACACTAGGGCAGGGATGCTGTCCTAAGTGTTGTGAGGCAGTGCAGAGTTTCTGCACTAAAGTTTCTCTGGGAGGGTTGGAGGGATTCTCCATGTTAACTAAAATGGTGCTCTTTTCCTCACCAATGTTAGTTATCCCACAGAGAGGTACTTCCACCTCAGGGAGTACAGTTTTGCCAACTGATGATTCCCTTGGAACAGGTGCCACCCCAGGAGAGGTTTCTCCCACCACAGGAATGGTATCCTGAATGGTAGGGTGGTTAGGGGATACTGTGATACCCTTTTTACCTGTTGATGGAGAGGGATCCTGAGTTTTTAGGCCTTCTCTCCTTTGCTTTTTCATTTCAGTAGAAATGAGAGGGAACAATTCCTCAGGGATGCCCAGCATGGCTGCATGGGCATAAAACTCTACATCAGCCCAACCTGAGGCCTCTAGGTCATTACCTAAGAGACAGTCTACATGTAAACTAGGTGATACCACCACTTGCTTAGGGCCAGTAACTCCACCCCAACTAAACTGAATTATAGCTAAGGGAAGAAACTTAGTGGAGTTATGGACATCAATAATCTTATACTGTTGTCCAATGATGTGTTGTTCAGGATGCACCAGGTTTTCAGTCACCAAAGTGATACTGGCACCTGTGTCCCTGTAGGCCAAAGCCTCGACACCATTTATTGAAACTGTCTGCCTGTACTTATCCATTGTAAGGGGACAAGCAGCCAGTGTGGCAAGGCCAATGCCACTAGGTGTGACAGAAACTGTCTTGGGACTGACTACCCCAGTTTCTACTATGGACCCATAAGTGAACCCAACAACACCCTTAACTTGACTGTTGCCAGCAGTCCCACCACTAGTACCACTACTGCTAGGGGCACTAGAGATTGATGTATTAGTGGTGGTAGGCTCAGGGGGTTTACCTGGACAGGACTCATCCCCTGGCCTATGGCCTCTATTTTTACACACAAAGCACCAAGGCTTTTTAAATTGTGTAGGTTGAGAAGAAGAGGAAGAATTTGTTTTATCTCCACCCCCTGAAGAGTGTTTAAGATTTGAAGTGGGATCTTTGGTTTTACCCTTATCCCCATGCTTATCTTGAGATTTTTCACCATCTTTCTTCTTAGTGTTCTCTTTGTCACCCCCTGTATGAACTTTTCTGTTCACCCTTGTTCTGACCCATTTGTCTGCCTTCTTTCCCAATTCTTGGGGAGAGGTCAGATCCGAGTCCACCAAGTACTGGTGCAACAAATCAGACACACAATTATTAAGAACATGCTCTCTCAGGATCAAGTTATACAGGCTGTCATAATCAGTAACTTTACTGCCATGTAACCACCCCTCCAAGGCCTTCACTGAATGGTCAATGAAATCAACCCAGTCTTGTGAAGACTCCTTTTTGGTCTCTCTGAACTTTATCCTGTACTGTTCAGTGGTTAAGCCATAACCATCCAGGAGTGCATTCTTAAGAACTGTAAAATTATTGGCATCACTTTCTTTCACAGTAAGGAGCCTATCCCTACCTTTTCCACTAAATGATAGCCATAGGATAGCAGCCCACTGCCTTTGAGGGACATCCTGTACAACACAGGCCCTCTCAAGTGCAGCAAACCACTTGTTAATGTCATCCCCCTCCTTATAAGGTGGAACTATCTTATGCAGATTCCTGGAATCATGCTCTTTTGCAGGATGACTATGGGGAATACTGCTGCTGCCACCATGGGTTTCTAAACCCAACTTCTGTCTTTCCTTCTCTAGTTCTAAAGACTGTCTATCCAAATCCAGCTGTTGCTTTTTAAGCTTCAGTCTGGTTTGTTCCACTCTCAATCTATTGAGCTCCCTTTCTAACAATCTGTCATCAGGGTGGGTGGGAGGGACATGTCTTGAAACAGAAGTATGATGAGAATGGACAGAAGGAGACCTGTCCCTTACAGAGGACACCCTAACAGCTTGGCTGACAGAAACATCATTTCTACTGTGATGAGAATGAATGCTCTTGCTATGATGTGAGACAACACTATCTGTATGGTGTGACTCAACATCAGTACCAACTATGCTAGACTGTCTAGTAATGGGCAGGCTTGGAAGTTTCTTTCCTGAATCTTTTCCTGGGGGAGTCCCTGGATCAGATTGGGAACCATTAGCTACTTTTTCAACAGATGGGGCACTTTTAGCCTTATCTTGTTCTCTAAGCATGTTAAGTAACAATTCCAAGGAAGGATTCTTCCCTACACTCAAACCTCTCTCTATGCAGAGACTCCTTGCTCCTTTCCAGCTAAGGTGATCATATGCAAGTTTGGACAGATCAACATTTTGGCCTGTGCCAGACATTTTTAGAGAGAGTTAAAGTGATAGAAAAAGAGAAAAAAGTTTGTCAGAGCTTTTAGAAAGACAGAGAAAAAAAACTTTTTAAACTTTTAAGAACTTTTTGAAAGTTTAGAAGTACTTTTCAGCACTTAGAAAAGAGTGAAAAGAGGAAATGCAAAACTTTTTAGCTATGTGTACACACACTGAACTTGTTTTGTATATTTTTCTCTTATGAAAAGTACAATGACAAGAGTGGTAAGTAGTCTCAAAGCACTTATCCCACCGCTGCACAACCAATGTAGGAGGCTGGACTGGCTTGTAGTGAGTACCAAGGGGTACTTGCACCTTGCACCAGGCCCAGTTATCCCTTATTAGTGTATAGGGTGTCTAGCAGCTTAGGCTGATAGATAATGGTAGCTTAGCAGAGCAGCTTAGGCTGAACTAGGAGATGTGTGAAGCTACTACAGTACCACTTAGTGTCATATGCACAATATCATAAGAAAACACAATACACAGTTATACTAAAAATAAAGGTACTTTATTTTTATGACAATATGCCAAAGTATCTTAGAGTGTACCCTCAGTGAGAGGATAGGAAATATACACAAGATATATATACACAATAGCAAAAATATGCAGTATAGTCTTAGAAAACAGTGCAAACAATGTATAGTTACAATAGGATGCAATGGGGACACATAGGGATAGGGGCAACACAAACCATATACTCCAAAAGTGGAATGCGAATCACGAATGGACCCCAAACCTATGTGACCTTGTAGAGGGTCGCTGGGACTATTAGAAAATAGTGAGAGTTAGAAAAATAACCCTCCCCAAGACCCTGAAAAGTGAGTGCAAAGTGCACTAAAGTTCCCCTAAGGACAAAGAAGTCGTGTTAGAGGAATAATGCAGGAAAGACACAAACCAACAATGCAACAACTGTGGATTTCCAATCTAGGGTACCTGTGGAACAAGGGGACCAAGTCCAAAAGTCACAAGCAAGTCGGAGATGGGCATATGCCCAGGAAATGCCAGCTGTGGGTACAAAGAAGCTTCTACTGGACAGAAGAAGCTGAGGTTTCTGCAGGAACGAAAAGGGCTAGAGACTTTCCCTTTGGTGGACGGATCCGTCTTGCCGTGGAGAGTCGTGCAGAAGTATTTTCCCGCCGAAAGAACGCCAACAAGCCTTGCTAGCTGCAAATCATGTAGTTAGTGTTTTTGGATGCTGCTGTGGCCCAGGAGGGACCAGGAGGTCACAAATTGGACCAGAAGGTACAAGGGACGTCGAGCAAGACAAGGAGCCCTCTTAGCAGCAGGTAGCATCCGGACAAGTGCCAGAAACAGGCACTACAAGGATGCATGAAATGGTGCTCACCCGAAGTTACACAAAGGAGTCCCACGTCGCCGGAGACCAACTTAGAAAGTCGTGCAATGCAGGTTAGAGTGCCGTGGACCCAGGCTTGGCTGTGCACAAAGGATTTCCGCCGGAAATGCACAGGGGCCGGAGTAGCTGCAAAAGTTGCGGTTCCCAGCAATGCAGTCTAGCGAGGTGAGGCAAGGACTTACCTCCACCAAACCTGGACTGAAGAGTCACTGGACTGTGGGGGTCACTTGGACAGAGTTGCTGGATTCGAGGGACCTCGCTCGTCGTGCTGAGAGGAGACCCAAGGGACTGGTAATGCTGCTTTTTGGTGCCTGCGGTTGCAGGGGGAAGATTCCGTCGACCCACGGGAGATTTCTTCGGAGCTTCTAGTGCAGAGAGGAGGCAGACTACCCCCACAGCATGCACCACCAGGAAAACAGTAGAGAAGGCGGCAGGATCAGCATTACAGAGTTGCAGTAGTCGTCTTTGCTACTATGTTGCAGTTTTACAGGCTTCCAGCGCGGTCAGCAGTCGATTCCTTGGCAGAAGGTGAAGAGAGAGATGCAGAGGAACTCGGATGAGCTCTTGCATTCGTTATCTAAAGTTTCCCCAGAGACAGAGACCCTAAATAGCCAGAAAAGAGGGTTTGGCTTCCTAGGAGAGAGGATAGGCTACTAACACCTGAAGGAGCCTATCAGAAGGAGTCTCTGACGTCACCTGGTGGCACTGGCCACTCAGAGCAGTCCAGTGTGCCAGCAGCACCTCTGTTTCCAAGATGGCAGAGGTCTGGAGCACACTGGAGGAGCTCTGGACTCCTCCCAGGGGAGGTGCAGGTCAGGGGAGTGGTCACTCCCCTTTCCTTTGTCCAGTTTCACGCCAGAGCAGGGCTAAGGGGTCCCTGAACCGGTGTAGACTGGCTTATGCAGAAATGGGCACCAAAAGTGCCCATGAAAGCATTTCCAGAGGCTGGGGGAGGCTACTCCTCCCCTGCCTTCACACCATTTTCCAAGGGGAGAGGGTGTAACACCCTCTCTCAGAGGCAGTCCTTTGTTCTGCCATCCTGGGACAAGCCTGGCTTGACCCCAGGGGGGCAGAAACCTGTCTGAGGGGTTGGCAGCAGCAGCAGCTGCAGTGAAACCCCAGGAAAGGCAGTTTGGCAGTACCAGGGTCTGTGCTACAGACCACTGGGATCATGGGATTGTGCCAACTATGCCAGGATGGCATAGAGGGGGCAATTCCATGATCATAGACATGTTACATGGCCATATTCGGAGTTACCATTGTGAAGCCACATATAGGTAGTGACCTATATGTAGTGCACACGTGTAATGGTGTCCGCGCACTCACAAAGTCAGGGAAATTGGTCCTGAACAATGTGGGGGCACCTTGGCTAGTGCCAGGGTGCCCTCACACTAAGTAACTTTGCACCTAACCTTTACCAGGTAAAGGTTAGACATATAGGTGACTTATAAGTTACTTAAGTGCAGTGTAAAATGGCTGTGAAATAACGTGGACGTTATTTCACTCAGGCTGCAGTGGCAGGCCTGTGTAAGAATTGTCAGAGCTCCCTATGGGTGGCAAAAGAAATGCTGCAGCCCATAGGGATCTCCTGGAACCCCAATACCCTGGGTACCTCAGTACCATATACTAGGGAATTATAAGGGTGTTCCAGTAAGCCAATGTAAATTGGTAAAATTGGTGACTAGCCTGTTAGTGACAATTTGGAAAGAAATGAGAGAGCATAAACACTGAGGTTCTGGTTAGCAGAGCCTCAGTGAGACAGTTAGGCACCACACAGGGAACACATACATATAGGCCACAAATTTATGAGCACTGGGGTCCTGACTAGCAGGGTTCCAGTGACACATAACAAACATACTGAAAACATAGGGTTTTCACTATGAGCACTGGGCCCTGGCTAGCAGGATCCCAGTGAGGCAGTGAAAACACCCTGACATACACTTACAAACAGGCCAAAAGTGGGGGTAACAAGGCTAGAAAGAGGCTACTTTCTCACAGGACCCTCTTTTGTAACTCTGCGTGGACTCCAGTTCACAAATCCTCCAAGTGCCTGTTAAGGTACCTCTGCGGGTGCTGTCTGCTTCTGTGAGGGCTCTCTGAGTTGCTGAGCGGCGCCCCCTCTGTCTCCTCCTCCAAGGGGCAACATCCTGGTCCTTCCTGGTCCTCAGCAGCACCCAAAAACCTCTACCACAACCCTTGCAGCTAGCAAGGCTTGTTTGCAGTATTTCTTCGTGGGAACACTTCTGCAACCTTCAGCGCGAAGTGGGACATCTTCCATCCAAAGGAGAAGTTCCTAGTCCTCTTCGTTCTTGCAGAAATCCAAGCTTCTTTCATCCAGAGGCAGCTTCCTTGTACCTTCATCTGGGGTTTTCTGGGCTCCTGCCCCCCTGGACACTGTCGCGACTATTGGACTTGGTCCCCTTGCTTTGCAGGTCCTCAGGTCCAGGAATCCGTTTTCAGTGTACTGCTGGTGTTCGTTGTTCTTGCAGAATCCCCCTATCACGACTATTGTGCTCCTTAGGGGTAGTTGGTGTACTTTACTCCTACTTTTCAGGGTCTTGGGGAGTGGCATTTTGGACACCCTGACTGTTTTCTTACAGTCCCAGTGACCCTCTACAAGGTCCCATAGGTCTGGGGTCCATTCGTGATTCGCATTCCACTTTTGGAGTATATGGTTTGTGTTGCCCCTAGACCTATGTCTGCCTATTGCAACCTATTGTAATTCTACACTGTTTGCATTACTTTTCTGACTCTTACTTACCTATTTGTGGTTTGTGTACATATAACTTGTGTATATTACTTACCTTCTACCTGAGGGTACTCACTGAGATACTTTTGGCATATTGTCATAAAAATAAAGTACCTTTATTTTTAGTAACTCTGAGTATTGTGTTTTCTTATGATATTGTGCATATGATACAACTGGTATAGTAGGAGCTTTGCATGTCTCCTAGTTCAGCCTAAGCTGCTTTGCCACAGCTACCTTCTATCAGTCTAAGCTGCTAGCATCACCTCTATTCTACTAACAAGGGATAACTGAACCAGGCACAAGGTGTAAGTACCTTTGGTACCCACTACAAGCCAGGCCAGCCTCCTACAATCACCGGTCCTCTGGGTCCCCTCTCATCTTGACGAGCGTGGTCCCTAGAACACAGGAGCTGGATCCAAGTGACCCAGACAGTCCCGTGGTCCTTCTGTCCAAATTTGGTGAAGGTAAGTCCTTGCCTCCCCACACCACACAGTAATCTTGTGTACTACGTGATCTGCAGCTTCTAGGGCTTCTGTGGTTTTTTGCAAGGATTCCTTCGTGCACAGCACAGCCCAGGTCCCCAGCACTCCGTCCTGCACTGCTCAACTCGCTGAGTTGACCACCGGCTTCATGGGACCCTCTATTGTTGTGTTGAGACGTCCGCCGTGCTCAGATTTCTTGAATGCCTGTCCAAGTACTTAGGCGGGTGCTGCCTGCTTCTGTTTGGGCTCTCTGTGCTGCTGAGTGCCCCCTCTGTCTCCTCCTCCAAGGAGCGACCTCCTGGTCCTTCCTGGGCCCTGGCAGCATCCATTATCTTTAACCGTGACTCTTGCACCTAGCAAGGCTTGTTTGCAGTCTTTCTGCATGGAAACAACTCAGCATCCTCAAGCAAGCCGTGGGACATCTTCTGACCAAAGCAGAAGTTCCTGCCACCTTCCGTTGTTGCAGAATCTTTGGCTTCTTCAAACCGGAGGCAGCCCTTTTGCACCTTCATCTGGGGTTTAGTCGGCTCCTGCCCCCTCCGGACACTTGCGGGACTCTTGGTCTTGGTCCTCTTCCTGTGCAGGTCCTCAGCTCCAGGAATCCATCTTCAGTGCTTTGCAGTCAGTTGTTGTCTTTGCATAGTCCCCTATCTCAACTTATTTCTGGGGTAGTAGGGTAACTTTACTCCTACTTTTCAGGGTCTTGGGGTGGGGTGTCTTGGACACTCTTAGTGTTTTCTTACACTCCCAGTGACCCTCTACACACTACACTAGGCGTGGGGTCCATTTGTGGTTCCCATTCCACTTTTGGAGTATATGGTTTGTGTTGCCCATAGGCCTACTGTGTCCTATGGCATCCTATTGTATTCTACAGTGTTTGCACTACTTTTCTAACTGTTTACTTACCTGATTTGGTTTGTGTGTATATTTTGCGTATTTTACCTACCTCCTAAGGGAGTATATCTTCTGAGATACTTTTGGCATATTGTCACTAAAATAAAGTACCTTTATTTTTAGTAACTCTGAGTATTGTGTTTCTTATGATATAGTGGAATATGATATAAGTGGTATAGTAGGAGCTTTGCATGTCTCCTAGTTCAGCCTAAGCTGCTCTGATATAGCTACCTCTATCAACCTAAGCTGATAGAACACTACTAATCAACTAATAAGGGATAACTGGACCTGGCACAAGGTGTAAGTACCATCAGGTACCCACTATAAGCCAGGCCAGCCTCCTACAGGGGTAGGGGCAGTTCTATCACAGCTAAACACAGTGGTCCAGGATCAACCTGTTGCTTTCATTAGCAGGAGGCTGACCCCTAGAGAAAAGTGTTGGTCTGCCGTAGAGAGGGAGGCTTTTGCTGCGGTCTGGGCTTAGAAAAAGTTGGGACCATACCTCTTTGGGACTCACTTTATTGTTCAAACAGACCACAAACCTCTATTATGGCTTAAACAAATGATAGGTGAAAACCCTAAATTGTTGAGGTGGTCCATCTCCCTACAGGGAATGGACTAAACAGTGGAACATAGACCTGGGAGTACCCACTCCAATGCAGATGGACTCTCCAGATATTTCCACTTAGACAATGAAGAATCATCTGGGCAAGGTTAGCCTTATTGTCCCTCGTTTGGGGGGGGGGGGGGTTAAGTAGGAAAGTACCATCTTTCTTGGCATGTTACCCCCAATTTTACATGTATGTCAGTATGTTTTTGCCTGTTTCACTACGATCCTGCTAGGCAGGACCCCAATGCTCATAGTTTGTGGCCTAAATGCGTATGCCTGTGTAGTGCCTAACTGTGTCACTGAGGCTCTGCTAATCAGAACCTCAGTGCTCATGCTCTCTCTGCCTTTAAATTTGTCACTATAGGCTAGTAACTACATTTACTGAATTCAATGGGCATACTGGACCCCCATTATAAGTCCCTAGTGTGAGAAAGTAGCCTCTTTCTAGCCTTGTTCCCCCCACATTTGGCCTGTTTGTGAGTATATGTCAGGATGTTTTCCCTGTCTCACTGGGATCCTGCTAGCCAGGGCCCAGTGCTCATAGTGAAAACTCTATTTTGTCAGTATGTTTGTTATGTGTCACTGGGACCCTGCTAGCCAGGACCCCAGTGCTCATAAGTTTGTGGCCTATATGTATGTGTTCCCTGTGTGATGCCTAACTATCTCACTGAGGCTCTGCTAACCAGAACCTCAGTGGTTATGCTCTCTCTGCTTTCTAAATTGTCACTAACAGGCTAGTGACCAATTTCACCAATTCACATTGGCATACTGGTACACCCATATAATTCCCTAGTACATGGTACTGCGGTACCCAGGGTATCGGGGTTCCAGGAGATCCCTATGGGCTGTAGCATTTGTTTTGCCACCCATAGGGAGATCTGACAATTCTTACACGTCCACGTTATTTCACAGCCATTTACCACTGCACTCAAGTAACTTATAAGTCACCTATATGTCTAACCTTCACCTGGTGAAGGTTGGGTGCAAAGTTACTTAGTGTGTGGGCACCCTGGCACTAGCCAAAGTGCCCCCACAACGTTCACGGCAAATTCCCCGGACTTTGTGAGTGCGGGGACACCATTACACGCGTGCACTGTACATAGGTCACTACCTATGTACAGCGTCACAATGGCAACTCCAAACATGGCCATGTCACATGTCTAAGATCATGGAACTGTCACCCCAATGCCATTCTGGCATTGGGGAGACAATTCCATGATCCCCTGGGTCTCTAGCACAGAACCCGGGTACTGCCAAACTGCCTTTTCAGGGTTTGCACTGCAGCTGCTGCTGCTGCCAACCCCTCAGACAGGTTTCTGCCCCCCCTGGGGTCCAGGCAGCCCTGGCCCAGGAACGCAGAACAAAGGATTTCCTCTGAGATAGGGTGTGACACCCTCTCCCTTTGGAAGTAGGTGTGAAGGGCTGGGGAGGAGTAGCCTCCCCCAGCCTCTGGGAATGCTTTGATGGGCACAGATGGCGCCCATCTCTGCATAAGCCAGTCTACACCGGTTCAGGGATCCCCCAGCCCTGCTCTGGCGTGAAACTGGACAAAGGAAAGGGGAGTGACCACTCCCCTGACCTGCACCTCCCAAGGGAGGTGCCCAGAGCTCCTCCAGTGTGCCCCAGACCTCTGCCATCTTGGAAACAGAGGTGTTGCGGGCACACTGGACTGCTCTGAGTGGCCAGTGTGATCAGGTGACGTCAGAGACTCCTTCTGATAGGCTCTTACCTTTCTTACTAGCCTATCCTCCTTCCTAGGTAGCCAAACCTCCTTTTCTGGCTATTTAGGGTTTCTGCTTTGAGGAATTCTTCAGATGCAAATCCGCAGCAATGTAGCAAAGACGACTACTGCAACCTTGTATCGCTTCATCCTGCCGGCTTTCTCGCCTGTTTCCTGGTGGTGCATGCTGTGGAGGTAGCCTGCCTCCTTCTTGCACCAGGAGCTCTGAAGAAATCTCCTGTGGGTCGACGGAATCTTCCCCCTGCAACTGCAGGCAACAAAAGACTGCATCACCAGTCCTCTGGGTCCCCTCTCAGCACGACGAGAGTGCTCCCTGGAACTCAGCAACTCTGTCCAAGTGACTCCCACAGTCCAGTGAATCTTCAGTCCAAGTTTGGTGGAGGTAAGTCCTTGCCTCCTACGCTAGACTGCATTGCTGGGTACCGCGTGATTTGAATCTGCTCCGGCTCCTATGCACTCTTCCAGGATTTCCTTCGTGCACAGCCAAGCCTGGGTCCTCGACACTCTAACCTGCAGTGCACAACCTTCTGATTTGTCCTCGGGCGTCGTGGGACTGCCTGCTTCTGTGAGGGCTCCCTGACTTGCTGGGCGCCCACTCTGTCTCCTCATCCAAGTGGCGACATCCTGGTCCCTCCTGGGCCACAGCAGCATCCAAAAACCCTATCCGCGACCCTTGCAGCAAGCAAGGCTTGTTTGCGGTCTTTCTGCGTGGGATCACCTCTGCAAGCTTCTTCACGATGTGAGACATCCATCCTCCAAAGGAGAAGTTCCTAGTCCTCTTCGTTCTTGCAAAACACCAAGCTTCTCCCATCTGGTGGCAGCTTCTTTGCACCTTCAGCTGGCATTTCCTGGGCATCTGCCCACTCTCGACACTGTCGCGACTCTTGGTCTTGGTCCCCTTCTCTTACAGGTACTCAGGTCTGGAAATCCACTGTTGTTGCTTTGCTGGTGTTGGTTTTCCTTGCAGAATCCCCCTATCACGAGTTCTGTGCTCTCTGGGGGTTGTAGTTGCACTTTACACCTACCTTACAGAGTCTTGGGGTGGGCTATTTTTCTAACCCTCACTGTTTTCTTACAGTCCCAGCGACCCTCTACAAGCTCACATAGGTTTGGGGTCCATTCGTGGATCGCATTCCACTTTTGAAGTATATGGTTTGTGTTGCCCCTACACCTATGTGCTCCTATTGCAATCTACTGTAACTTTACACTGCTTGCATTACTTCCTTTTGCTATTACTGCATATTTTTGGTATTGTGTACATATATCTTGTGTATATTTGGCATCCTCATACTGAGGGTACTCACTGAGATACTTTTGGCGTATTGTCATAAAAATAAAGTACCTTTATTTTTAGTATATCTGTGTATTGTGTTTTCTTATGATATTGTGCATATGACACCAGTGGTATAGTAGGAGCTTTGCATGTCTCCTAGTTCAGCCTAAGCTGCTCTGCTATAGTTACCTTCTATCAGCCTAAGCTGCTAGAAACACCTCTTCTACACTAATAAGGGATAACTGGACCTGGTACAGAGTGTAAGTACCCCTTGGTACCCACTACAAGCCAGGCCAGCCACCTACACCTAGTATATGGTACCTAGGTGCCCAGGGCATTGGGGTTCCAGGAGATCCATATGGGCTGCAGCATTTCTTTTGCCACCCATAGGGAGCTCAGACAAACCCTTAGACGGGACTGCCATTGCAACCTGAATGAAATAACGCACACGTTATTTCACAGCCATTTTCACTGGACTTAAGTAACTTATAAGTCATCTATATGTCTAACCTTCACTTGCTGAATGTTAGGTGCAAAGTTACTAAGTGTGAGTACACCCTTGCACGCAAAGGTGCCCCCACATAGTTCAGGGCCATTTCCCCAGACTTTGTGAGTGTGGGGACACCATTACATGTGTGCACTACATATAGGTCAATACCTATATGTAGCTTCACAATGGTAACTCCAAATATGGCCATGTAACATGTCTAAGATCATGGAATTGTCCCCCCATTCCAAATCTGGTATTGGGGAGCCAATTTCATGCACCCAGGGTCTTCACTATGGACCCCCAATACTGCCAAACTAGCTCTCTGGGGTTTTCTCTGCAGCTACAGTTACTGCCACCCCACAGACAGGGTTCTGCCCTCCTGGGGTCTGGGCAGCCCAGTCCCAGGAAGGCAGAACAAAGCATTTCCTCTGAGAGCAGGGTGTGACGCCCTCTCCCTTTGGAAATAGGTGTTAAAGGCTGGGAAGGGGTAGCCTCTCACAGCCTCTGGAAATGCTTTGAAGGGCACAGATGGTGCCCTCCTTGCATAAGCCAGTCTAAACCGGTTTAGGGAACCCCAGTCCCTACTCTGGCATGAAACTGGACTCCCCTGTCCATCACCACCCAAGGGGTGGTGCCCAGAGCTCCTCCAATGTGTCCCAGACCTCTGCCATCTTGTTTCCAGAGGTGTGGGGGCACACTGGAGGCCTCTGAGTGGCCAGTGCCAGCAGGTGACGTCAGAGACCCCTCCTGATAGGTGCATACCTGACTAGGTAGCCAATCCTCCTCTGAGGGCTATTTAGGGTCTCTCCTGTGGGCTTCCCATCAGATCACGACATGCAAGAATCCAACAGGACTCCTCTGCACTTCTCTCTTTGACTTCTGCCAAGGATCAACTGCTGACTGCTCCAGGACTCCTGCAAAACTGCAACAAAGCAGCAAGAACATTTCCAGCGACATTGTAGCGTCTAATCCGGCCGGCTTTCTCAACCGTTTCCTGGTGGTGCATGCTCTGGGGGCTGCCTGCCTTCACCCTGCACTGGAAGCCACGAAAAAATCTCCTGTGGGTCGACGGAACTTCCCCCTGCTTCAGCATTCTCCAAACTTCAGCTTCACCAGTACTCTGGGTCACCTCTCTTCCTGACGAGCATGGCCCCTGGAACACAGGAGGTGGACCCATGTGACCCAGACTATCCAGAGGTTTAACTGTCCGAATTTGGAGGAGGTAAGTCCTTGTCTCCCCTCCCCAGACAGTAATCCTGTGCACCGCGTGATCTGCAGCTACAAGGGCTTCTGGGCACATTTCCAAGAAATCCTGCATGCACAGCTGAGCCTAGGTCCCCAGCACTCTGTCCTGCGATGCTCAGCTCCCTGAGTTGACCTCCGTTGTCGTGAGACCTCTCTTTGCAGTGTTGAGATGACCGCCGTGTTCAATCTTCTTGAACCTGTGTTCAAGGACTTCTGCAGGTGCTTCCTTCCTTTCCTTGGGCTCTCTACGTTGCTGAAGGCCCCCTCTGCCTCCTCTCCCAAGTGGTGACATCCTGCTCCTTCCTGGGCCCGGGCAGCACCTTTTTTCTCCAACCAAGGCTCTTGCAGGTAGCAAGGCTTGTTTCCGGTATTTTGCCAAGGAAACAACTCTGGATCCTCCAGCACGCCGTGGGACATCTTCTGCACGAAGAATAACCTCCTACCTCCTTTCGTTGGTGCAAAACCAGCATCTTCTATAGGCTAGTGACTTCATTTACCAATTCCAATTGGCACACTGGACCCCCCCCTTATAAGTCCCTAGTATATGGTACCTAGCTATCCAGGGCATTGGGGTTCGAGGAGATCCTTATGGGCTGCAATATTTCTTTTGCCACCCATAAGGAGCTCAGACAAACCCATTCACAGGACTGCCACTGCAGCCTGCTTGAAATACTGCACACACTATTTCACAGCCATTTTCACTGCACTTAAGTAACTTATAAAGTCACCTATATGTCTAACCTTCATTTACTAAAGGCTAAGTGCAAAGTTACTAAGTGTGAGGGCACCCTTGCGCTAGCAAAGGTGCCCCCACGCTTTCCAGGGCCAAATGCCTGGACTTCGTGAGTGCGGGGACGCCATCACACGTGTGCACCACATATAGGTCAATACCTATATGTAGCTTCACAATGGTAACTCCGAATATGGCCATGTAAGGTGTCTAAGATCATGGAATTGTCTATCCATCCAAATCTAGTATTGGGGAGCCAATACCATGCATCCAGCGGGCTCCACCATAGACCCCCAGTACTGCCAACCCAGCTATCTGAGGCTTGCACTGCAGCTACAGCTGCTTGCCACCTCACAGACAGTGTTTTGCCCTCCTGGGGTCTGAGCAGCTCAGTCCCAGGATGGCGGAACAAAGCCTTTCCTTTGGGAGGAGGGTGTTACATCCTCTCCCTTTGGAAATAGGTGTTACAGGCTTGGGAGGGGTAGCCTCCCCAGCCTCTGGAACTGCTTTGAAGGGCACAGATGGTGCCCTCCTTGCTTAATCCAGTCTACACCAGTTCAGGGACCCCCAGTCCCAGCTCTGGCACAAAACTGGACAAAGGAAAGGGGAATGACCACTCCCCTGCCCATCACCACCCCAGGGGTTGTGCCCAGAGCACCTTCAGAGTGTTCCTGATGTTAGCCATCTTGGATTCCAAGGTGTGGGGACCCTCTGGGACCATGTGAGTGGCCGGTGCGAGCAGGTGATGTCAGAGATCCCTCCTGATAGGTGCATACCTCGGTAGGTAGCCAATCCCCCTCTCAGGGCTCTTTAGGGTCTCTCTTCTGGGTGTTTCCTCAGATTCGGTTTGTAAGAGTCCACCAGAACTCCTCTGCATCCTCTGCTTCAGATTCTTACCGTCGAATCAACCGCAGACTGCTCCAGGAACCGCTGTAACTGGAAGAAAGTATCCAGGAAGGCTACTATGACCTGTAGCTTTAGCTCCAGCCAGCAACTGCAACAGTTTCCAGGTTGTGCATGATCTGAGGACTGCCTGTCTTCACCCTGCACCAGAATAACCAAAGGAATCTCCCGTGGAGTGACAGTGTCACATCCCTGCTTCAGCAGGCACCTCTCTGCAATGACGACTGGTACTCTGGGACTCCTCTCCTGTCAAAGAGCATGATCCCTGGAACACAGGTGGTGGACCGAAATTATCCTGACTGTCCAAAGGTCCAGCTGTCCAAATTTGGTGGAGGCAAGTGCTTTCCTCCCTGTGGCAGACAGTACTGCTGTGCATTTATTCTCTGCAGCTCCTTGGGATTCTGGGAACTTCTTTCAAAAGTTCTTTGTGCCCAGGTCCCCGGCACTCCATCCTCGATGCACAGCTCTTTGATTTTTTCTCCGGCGGGTGGGATCCTTCTGTGTAGTCCTGCGATGACCACAGTGTGCAACTCCTTTGTCCCCGTGTCCTGGAACTTCGTCGGTGCTGACTAGCCATCTGAAGGCTCTCTGAAGTGCTGGAAGTGCTGGAAGCCCCCCTGTCTCCTACATCTGAGTTCTTGCATGAACCAAAGCTTGTTGGCAGAATCCAGTGACGGAAACAGCCTGCATCCAACAACTCAATGTGGGACATTGCTTGTGCCAAGCAGGAACCCACAGCTATCTTCTTTGGTGCATTTCTGTACTTTTCTTCCACCTAGAGAATCCACTTTTGCACCTTCTTCGGGGTGGGCAGGGGCTCCTGTTCTTCTTGGACTCTTCATCGACTTCTAGTCTGGGTCTCCTCTCTCCACAGGTCTTCAGGTACAGGAATCCATTGTTGGTTGCTTGCAGTCTTGCTTGGTTCTTGAATAATTCTTCATCACGACTTGTGTGTTCTGAGGAAACTTGCTGTACTTTATTACTCCTTTCCGGGGTCCTGGGGTGAGGTACTTTATGTACCTTTGGTGTTTGCTTACACTCCCGACACCCCACTAGACATTGCACTTGTCTAGGGAGGAATCCAACCTTCGCATTCCACTTTTTTTGTATATGGTTTGTGTTGCTCCTAGGCCCATTGCAATCTTTTGTGTTTTTTTTACTGTTTGCTCTATTCTATGACTGTTTATTTACCTGATTTTGGTTACTAGTGTATATATTGTGTGAACTTACCTACAGAAGGAATATTGCCTCAAAGATATTTTTGGCCTTGTGTCACTAAAATAAAGTACCCTTATTTTTTGTTAACACTGAGTATTGTCTTATATTGTGCATAAGTACTGTGTGACTATAGTGGTATTGCAAGAGCTTTCCATGCCTCCTAGTTCAGCCTTGGCTTCTCTGCTACAGTTACCCCTAGACAGCCTAAGATGCTAGACACTGCCTACATTTCACTAATAAGGGATAACTGGACCTGTTAGAAGGAGTAAGGGGCATATTTATACTCTGTTTGCGCCGGAATTGCGTCGTTTTTTTTGACGCAATTCCGACGCAAAACTAACTCCATATTTATACTTTGGCGTTAGACGCGTCTAGCGCCAAAGTCCATGGAGTTTGCGTCACTTTTTAACGTGGACACCTACTTTGCGTTAATGATATGCAAGGTAGGCGTTCCCGTCTAAAAAATTGACTCCGAGGCATGTGCGCCGTATTTACACTCCTGGGCAAAAATCACGCCCGGGAGTGGGGGGTCAAAAAAAATGACGTCCAGCCGCTTTTGCGCCGTTTTTTAGCGCCTGGATAAGGCAGGCGTTAAGGGACCTGTGGGCTCGGAAGGAGCCCAGAGGTGCCCTCCCATGCCCCCAGGGACACCCCCTGCCACCCTTGCCCACCCCAGGAGGACACCCAAGGATGGAGGGACCCATCCCAGGGAAATTAAGGTAAGTTCAGGTAAGTATATATTTTTTATTTTTTTGTGGCATAGGGGGGCCTGATTTGTGCCCCCCTACATGCCACTATGCCCAATGACCATGCCCAGGGGACAGAAGTCCCCTGGGCATGGCCATTGGGCAAGGGGGCATGACACCTGTCTTTGCTAAGACAGGAGTCATTTCAATGGGGGTTGGGAGTCGAAAAAAATGGCGCAAATCAGGTTGAGGAGATATTTTTGCCTCAGCCTGACTTGCCCCATTTTTTGGCACCGAAGCTCCATATTCCCCTACGCCGGCGCTGCCTGGTGTACGTCATTTTTTTTCACGCATGAATCATGCTTCCATTCACTGTACTAATTGAGAGGAAATTAGGATCTATCCCCTCTCTGCTAGCCCATTATAGGAGGCTGGCATGGTTTATAGTGGCTACCTTGGGTACTTTCACCTTATACCAGGTCCAGTTATCCCTTATTAGTGAAATGTAGTAGTGTTCTAGCAGCTTAGGCTGAAAGAGGTAGCTGTAGCAAAGCAGCTTAGGCTTGACTAGGAGACATGCAAAGCTCCTGCAATACCACTATAGTTACACAGTACTTATACACAATAAAAGACAATACTCAGTGTTACCACAAATAATGGTATTTTATTTTGGGCACACAAGGCCAAAAATATCTTACAGGCAATGCTCCTTCTGGAAGTATTATACACAACATATACACTAGACACCAAAATAAGTTAAGTAAGTAGTCATAGGATAGTGCAAACAATAGAAAAAAACATAGAATGCGATAGGCAGAAATAGGTCTAGGGGCAACACAAACCATATACTAAGAAAGTGGAATGCGAATCACTAATTCCCCCCTAGATAAGTGTAGTTTGCAGAGAGTTGCTGAGAGAGTAGAAAAATTACAAAGGTGAGTATAATACATGTAGGAGGCTGGCCTGGCTTATAGTGGGTACCTTGTGGTTCTTACAGCTTGTGCCAGGTCCAGTTATCCCTTATTAGTAGAATAGTGGTGTTCTAGCCGCTTATGCTGATGGGGTAGCTATAGCAGAGCAGCTTAGGCTGAACTAGGAGACATGCAAAGCTCCTACTATACCACTTATATCATATATCACTATGGTGCTCATTACAACCCTGGCGGATGGTGTTTAAGCTGCGGTAATACCGCAAACAGGGCGGCGGATAAAAAAAGGGAATTATGACCCAGGCGGAAACTGGCAACAAAGACAGCCACTTTATCACACCGCCCGCCACGGCGGTACAGACAAGCAGCACGGCGGTCACCGCCAACAGACAGGCGGAAGACAATGTACCGCCCATAGTATCACAACCCGCCAATCCGCCACCTTTTCCGGGGCGGATTCACTGTGGATAAAAACACGGCGGAAACAGTTGCTGCAATGGGAAAACGCTCACCTGAACACATCCCACGAGGAACGAGGACTCCATGGAGCCGGAACTCCAAATACTCCCTGCGCTTGTCTTTCTGTTCCTCTACGACCACCATTTACGTAGGCCCCGAAGACAACAGTGAGTACTGCACCTACGACATGGGGGAGGCAAAAGTTAGGGGGACACCCACGAAACACCCCCACCCTCGTATATTACAACGTACACACCAATGCATCCACAAAAATCACAGTAACAACCCACAATCCCCCCGGAAGAATGGAAAGACAAAGCGAAATCCGTTCAAACATTGTAATGTTGCAATATACATGTCTTGCAAAAATATACAGCCAGTGGCTCGTGAGGGAGACTGGTGCCCAGACTGGATTAGTCTCCCCGTGAAAGTTCCTGTCCTGTCACTGTCCCAGCTGCACATGGGATAAGGATGCTTGATGTGGCGGTCTATTCATTCTTACCCGGTGCATGCCCTGTTCAGCGGTGCTCTGCCATGGAGATTCTGGACTGTTCAGTGGAGCTTTGCCATGGCGGTGCTTGCCCTGTTCAGCGGTCTTCACCATGGCGGTTCTGGACTGTTCAGCGGTGCTTTGCCATGGCGGTGCTTGCCCTGTTCAGCGGTCTTCACCATGGCGGTCTTTGCCCTGTTCAGCAGTGCTTTGCCATGGCGGTTCTGGACTGTTCAGCAGTCTTCACCATGGCAGTTCTGGACTGTTCAGCGGTGCTTTGCCGTGGCGGTACTTGCCCTGTTCAGCGGTCTTCACCATGGCTGTCTTTGCCCTGTTCAGTGGTGCTCTGCCATCGCGGTTCTGGACTTTTCAGCGGTGCTTTGCCATTGCAGTTCTGGACTGTTCAGCGGTGCTTTGCCATGGCGGTTCTGGTACGGACATTGGTGTGTGGCATGACATTCCCTAGACTGGGCATTGGTGTGTGGCATCACGTTCCCTCATAGTCCACCTGGGCTGTGGCAGCCGGGGCCCTCCTGGGCACTGACTCCGGCGGTGGGGGTGGTCCCCTGACCAGTGACGATACTTGGGCCCTCCTGGGCTATGACTCCGGCGGTGGTCTCCTGACCAGTGACGATACTTAGGCCCTCCTGGGCTATGACTCCGGCGGTGGTCTCCTGAACAGTGACGATACTTGGGCCCTCTTGGGCTATGACTCCGGCGGTGGTCTCCTGACCAGTGACGATATTTGGGCCCTCTTGGGCTATGACTCCGCCCTCTTGGGCTATGACTCCGGCGGTGGTCTCCTGAACAGTGACGATACTTGTGCCCTCTTGGGCTATGACTCCGGCGGTGGTCTCCTGACCAGTGACGATACTTGGGCCCTCCTGGGCTATGACTCCGGCGGTGGTCTCCTGACCAGTGATGATACTTGGGCCCTCCTGGGCAATGACTCCGGCGGTGGCGGTGGTCTCCTGACCAGTGACGACGGTGCTGGCGGTTGTGTCTCGACCGCCGGGAATGATGCCGCCCTTCTCCGTCCTGATACTCACAACAGGCTGGGCAGACTTGCTCTGGCCCTTCCCCACCTTTGGTGGAGTCACAGCTGACTCTCAATCCCCTTGGAACCCATGTGAGTTGTTTTCCCACCAGCAGTCTTCGCACGGTCCCGTCGTCCACTCTCCAATTTCAGAGCCTTTACAGGGGGTGGGCTGCCATTGCCTTGGCTCCGGGTCACACTGCCTGCCCTGGTGGCCGGTGCACTCCACAAACCTTGAACAGGCACCACTGGTATTGGAGGCTTTTTGGCTGAGGTGCTACGACGGGACTGATGAATTGGAGGGGGGGTGGGGGCAAAATGGTCAACTTTAAAGAGGGACAGTTTCTGACGAACACTGGGATGGGTAGTTGGAGGGGGTCTGGGAGTGAAGGAAGAGGAGGTGGTTGTAGGAGGTGTCACTTTAGGTGTTTTGGGTGCAGGTGCAGGTACTGGAGGCTGTCGTGAGGTGGATGGATGTTGGGTGTGTGATTGCCGGCGTTTGTGTACTTTGGGAGGGGGCGTCACAGACACACTGGGAGAGGACACAGGGGACGTGTAAATGACAGTGGAGGTGGTGAGTGCAGGTGAGCGGCTTGGGGTGCTGGGTGTCCTTGTGCGATTCATGGTGCCTGTAGATGTGGTGCATGCAGGTGTGTGGGTAGACGAGACTGGGAGGGAGGAGGGAGAAGAGGAGGAGGGGGACACGGTGGAGGCAGTGGATGTTGCTGTGTCTGTATGTGGGTGAGGCTTGCGTGAGTGCCTGTGGGTTGTGTGGTGCCTATGTTTGCTTGAGCTACTTGTGTGTGCTGACTTGTGTGCATGCTGGTCTGTAGGTGTGCTTGGGATGGGCTGGGGTACAGGGGATTGGGTCTGGGTGGAGGATGTTGGAGGGGGGAGGCTAGACACAGGGACAATGGCTGCCATCAGTGCTGAGGCCAGAGATTGCAGGATTCGCTGAAGGACAGCCTGACCAGAATGAATGCCCTCCAGGAATGCATTACCGTGTTGCAACTCTCGTTCTACACCCTGGATGGCATTCACAATGGTAGACTGCCCAACAGTGAGTGACCTGAGGAGGTCAATGGCCTCCTCACTGAGGGCAGCAGGGGTGACTGGGGCAGGGCCTGAGGTGCCTGGGACGAAGGTGATGCCCACCCTCCTGGGTGAGCGGGCATGGGGTGAACGCTGAGGGGCTGCTGGGAGGGCGGTGCTGGTAGGGGAGGTGGCGGCTGTACCTGTAGAAGTGGGGCGCACAGATGGTGCCGCCACCACAAGGGAGCCCCCATTGGCGGATGAGTCCGTGTCGCTGGTTGGTGATCCGGTGGCCGACGTGAAGCTCCCCTCGCCCTCCGTCCCACTGGTGCATTCTGAGTCCGTGGTGTGGCCCTCCATGGCCATGTGGGATGCAGCTCCCTCGTGCTCCGGTGCCACTGTACCTCCGCCTGATGATGCTGATGTACAAAAGAACAGGGAGAGCAGAAAAAGGGGGGGGGGACCGAAGAAAGACATGTTGAGTGCATGGCATAGCGCTACCGTTGGTGGACAAGACAGACACAGCAGCCCCCTGCATTACGCCGTGCTCCTGCCCTCTGCATATGCAATTTCTGGGATATGGCCTACATGGCAATGGTGGACATCTGCACACATGGATGCCACAGGGGCAACTATACCTGTACTTGGCACTCTACTGAGGTGGGGTAGAGTGCCACATGGGCTGCATTACAGAGGGGCCTAGTCTTCGTGTTTCTGGTTGGCCTAGGTACACCCACAGGCCTCCTCCCCCACCCAGACCCCTCTACTGCACGCAAAGTCCGCAGAATGAGGTTGTACTCACCCCCTTGTGTCTGCTGTGATGCCCTCAAGCGCCCATCCAACTCCGGGTAGGCCACCGCCAGGATCCGGAACATCAGGGGGGTCATGGTGCGACGGGCACCCCTCCCACGTTGGGAGGCCATCCCCAGCTGAGCCTCCGCCGTCTTCTTGCTGCAGCGGCGAATGTCCTCCCATCTTTTCCGGCAGTGGGTGCCCCGTCTCTGGTGGGCCCCCAGGGTCCGGACCTCCTTGGCGATGGCACTCCAAATGTCCCTCTTCTGGTGGGTGCTGACCTACATGACATGTACAAGGGAAGAGGAACAGTCATTACCAACTGCACCGTCGATGTGAGTGGCCCCCTCCCTACTCTGGCCATGTGGCCCATTCATTCACATGCATTAATGTTCTATGAACTCTGCCCCCTTCCCTCTTCCAACCAGCCCTCTCCACCCAGGCCTAGCCCATACAACGTGCTAGCTGTGTACTAACCTGTTGGTCTGGAGGACAGTAGAGTAGCGTGTACTGGGGGAGGACCCCGTCTACCAGTTTCTCCAACTCCTGAGCAGTGAAGGCAGGGGGCCCTTTCCCCAGACGCAGCAGCCATCGTCGCTTCCAGACCGAGGTCACAGCAGCACTTGCAGTGTAGGTCCTCTCCTGTCGAAGGTCAGGTATCTAGTGATTGAACAGATAGAAAATGGTGGTGACGTCCGCGGCGGTGCGCATCATCTCCGCCGGCGCACCTGTTCATTGGCTCCTGGGACACATACGGTCCTATGTTAACCAATGCAGCATTGCGCCGCGGTCTACGACCTCCTACCGCGACGGTGTGCAACGCCAGCGCTGTTACCCCACAATCCCATTGTCCCACTTTAGAGGTCAGGCAGCTGCCATTTCAGGGGTCCACATGGCTTCATTTACCTCTGCGTCACACATAGCTAGGCCTACACTCAACACACATACAGGAAGGGTTTTGTGATTGGTGTAGTCTTGTGTGTAACTGTGGGTACATACCTGGATGAAAAATGACTGATTGATCGCTATTGTCCTTCGTAGGCACCGTCAGCCGGGACATGTGAGAAGATGGCGGAATCCTCCGGTGTACCGACCGCTGGTGGACCTGTTGACAATGGAAGAGCGACACTTTCATCGTCACCTACCGGTTTGACCGTGCCACAATACAGGAAATATGTACCCAGTTGGAGCCAGACCTGATGTCACCAATCCGCCATCCAACTGGAATCCCCCCTGACGTGCAGGTGCTGTCAGTGCTTCATTTCCTTGCAAGTGGGTCATTCCAGACAACAGTGGCCATGGCATCAGGGATGTCCCAGCCTATATTTTCCAACGTTTTGTCCAGAGTGTTGTCTGCCCTGCTTAAACATGTAAGGAGATATATCATTTTCCCTGAGGTGGAAGATTTGCCTACAGTTAAAGGTGACTTCTATGCCCTTGGACATATCCCCAACATCATAGGTGCCATTAAAGGGACCCATGTAGCTCTGGTCACCCCCCCACAGGAGTGAACAGGTGTACAGGAGCAGGAGGAGTTATCATTCTATGAATGTTCAGATGGTCTGTTTGGCAGACCAGTACATCTCCCAGGTAAATGCTATGTTCCCTGGCTCAGTGCATGACGCCTACATCTGCGGAATAGCAGCATCCCTGATATGATGGCTCAATTCCAGAGGCACCGTGTATGGCTATTGGGGGACTCTGGTTACCCCAACCTGTCATGGCTACTGACCCCAGTGAGGAATCCCAGGACCAGGGCAGAGGAACGGCACAATGAGGCCCATGGGCGGACTAGGAGGGTGATCGAACGCACCTTCGGCCTCCTGAAGGCCAGGTTCAGGTGCCTCCATATGACAGGTGGTTCCCTATTCTACTCACCGAAGAAGGTGTGCCAGATCATCATCACCTGCTCAATGCTTCATAATTTGGCTTTGCGACGCCAGGTGCCTTTTCTGCAGGAGGATGGTCCAGATGACAGTGTTGTAGCAGCTGTGGAGCCTGTGGAGCCTGTGGACAGTGATGAGGAGGAAGCTGAGGAAGAAGACAACGACAACAGGGAGTCAGTCATACAGCAATATTTCCAGTGAGACACAGGTGAGAACATTTTAATTTTTACCATTACATTAACTTTCACACGTCTACCTCTATCCTGTCTGTCGATTTCAACCAGCATTTGGTAACTGAGTTGTACCTTTCCATTACGGTTTCACAGGTGTGGTTACCAACGTGTGTCATCTGCTTGCATCCTTCAAGGACTTGTGATGTGTGACATAGGTATGTTGGCTTTACAATGGGAAATGCATTATAACTCTGTCATTGATAATACATATTTACAATATCACAGACTGACTCCAGATTGTTTTGTGTTTCAAGGGTGTTTATTGAAGTGCTCAGAAATGGGAGGGGGTTGTAAAATGAGGATGGGTGATGGCGGAGGAATGTCCATGGCAGAGTCCAGTCTATTAGTCTCACAGGTGCACTGCCCATCTGGGCGTAGGAAGTGGAGCTGGGGCAGTTAAAGTATAGACAGGGTAACAAACTGGGACGTGGGAGGACAATCAGGGTGGTCTCATTTCCTGGCGGGGGTCTTGCCATCTTGCTCTGTCCTGTTCCTGGATCTCAGGGACCGCTTGCGTGGTGGTTGTCTGTCTGCAGGGGGTGGGGTGCTGGTGTGGTGGTCCTGTGGCGGGGCATCCTGTCCACTAGCGCCGGCGGAGGTGGTGGGCATTTCATCGTCCTGGCTAGTGTCAGGGGCCCCTTGGAGTGCCACGGTGTCCCTCAAGGTCTGCTGTATGTCCTTCAGCACCCCTACAATGGTGCCCAGGGCAGAGCTGATGGTCCTGAGCTCCTCCCTGAACCCCAAATACTGTTCCTCCTGCAGGCGCAGGGTCTTCTGCAACTTGTCCAGGACCGTCGCCATCGTCTCCTGGGAGTTGTGGTATGCTCCCATTATGGAGGATAGGGCCTCATGGAGAGTGGGTTCCCTTGGCCTGTCTGCCCCCTGTCGCACAGCAGCCCTCCCAGTTCCCGTGTTCCTGGGCCTCCGTCCCCTGGACCGTGTGCCCACTACCACTGCCCCCAGGTCCCTGTTGTTGTTGGGGTGGTGGGTTACCCTGGGTTCCCTGTAGTGGTGGACACACCGCTGATTGACCTGTCCTGGGTACGGAGGTTTGGGCCCGCTGGGTTGGTGCTGTGCTGGTGTTACCAGAGGGTGGAAGGTCAGTGTTGGGCTGTGCAAGGGGAACTGACTGTCCCGAGGCCCACGATGGTCCGGGCTGGTCATCAGGATCCAGTAGGGCAGAGCTGTTATCGTCACTGTGGGCCTCTTCTGGGGGTGGAGTGGTGTTGTCTGGACCCTCTGGTGTGGTAACGGTCCTTCGGGTTCCTACAGGGGCATAAAAGCATGATTAATGCATTTGTGTGTGTGATGGTGTGCAATGGGTGAGTGTCTGTGTACCCCAGTGCAGGCATTCCTGTGTGGGGGCTTGTGTGATGATGGTTGGGGGGTGTTATGGGTATGTGCAGTGGGCATGCTTTAGTGCTGGGGGTCCATGCTTAGTTGTGTCTTGCAGGGCTTGGTGTTGGGATGGGTGGTTTGTGTTATTAGTACATTAGTGAGGATTTTGGGTGATAGGGGAGGGGATGAGGGTGGGGGTGTGTGATAGCATGCAGGTAGGGTGGGGGATATGATAGTTAAGATTTGACTTACCAGTGTCCCATCCTCCACCGACTCCTCCGAGGCCCTCTGGATGCATGATGGTCAAGACTTGATCCTCCCATGTTGTTAGTTGTGGGGGAGGAGGTGAGGGTCCGCCGCCAGTCCGCTGAACCGCGATGATGTTTCTGTAGACCGTTGAACGCACCTTCCCCCGTAGGTCGTTCCACCTCTTCCTGATGTCCTCCCTATTTCTTGGGTGCTGTCCCACAGCGTTGACCCTGTCCACGATTCTTCGCCATAGCTCCATCTTCCGGGCTATGGAGGTGTGCTGTACCTGTGAGCCAAATAGCTGTGGCTCTACCCGGATGATTTCCTCCACCAGGACCCTGAGCTCCTCCTCGGAGAAGCGTGGGTGTCTTTGGCGTAACATGGGGTGGTGTGTGTGATGTGTGGGGCAGTGTGAGTGTTGATGTGTGTGGTGATGTGTGGTGGTGTGTGGTGTTTTGTGCGTGGATGTGGTGTGGGTGATGGTGTTGTGTGCCATTGTATAGTGGTGTTGTCTTGGCTGTGCTGTCTCTCTGGCCTTCGTCCCTGAATTGTGGTCGTAGGGGTTTGTGGGTGATGTGGGTGTGTGTTTTATATTGAGTTTGGTGTGTGGGAGTAGTGTTTGTATGTGTATCAGGTGTGTGTATTTTGAATTGTCCAATGTGGCAGTGTTTTGGAGATGTGTGTGTATTTTGAGTGCGGCAGAGTATACCGCCAATGGAATACCGCGTTTGAAAGACCGCCGCGTGGATTCGTGGGTCGTAATAGCATGGGCGTGTTTCTGTTGGCATGGAGGTGGAGGTTTTGTTTTCGCCACTTTAACACTGACCTTTGGTGTGGCGGAGTTGTGTGGGTGTCTGAATTTCGGCGGATTCCGAGATGTGTGTGATAATAGCTGTGGCGGACTACTGCTGCCACGGCTGTGTATTGGCGGTCTTCTGCACGGCGGTAAGCGCCTTTTACCGCCAATGTTGTAATGACCCCCTAAATCAGAAAACAACACAATACTCAGAGTTACTAAAAATTAAGGTACTTTATTTTAGTGACAATATGCCAAAAGTATCTCAGAGGATATACTCCCTTAGGAGGTAAGTAATATACACAAATTATATGTACACAAACCAAACTCAGGTAAGTAACAGTAAGAAAAGGAGTGCAAACACTGTAGAATCACAATAGGATGCAATAGGTACACATAGGCCTAGGGGCAACACAAACCATATACTATAAAAGTGGAATGTGAATCACAAATGGACCCCAGGCCTATGGGAGGTTGTAGAGGGTCACTGGGACTGTAAGAAAACAGTAAGGGTGTCCAAAATACCCCACCCCAAGACCCTGAAAAGTAGGAGTAAAGTTACCCTACTACCCTAGAAAGACAGTATAGTCAAGATAGGGAATTCTGCAAAAACCACAACCACCAGCAAACACTGAAGACGTATTCCTGGACCTGAGGACCTGTAAAGGAAGGAGACCAAGTCCAAGAGTCACACAGGTGTCCAGGGGGGGCAGGAGCCCACTAAACCCCGGATGAAGGTGCAAAAGGGCTGCCTCAGGGTGGAAGAAGCCAAAGATTATGCAACAACAGAAGGTGACAGGAACTTCTCCTTTGGTTAGAAGATGACCCACGGCGTGCTGGAGGATGCAGGAGTGTTTCCACGCAGAAATACTGCAAACAAGCCTTGCTAGTTGCAAGAGTTGTGGTTAAAGATTTTGGGTGCTGCTGGGGTCCAGGAAGGACCAGGATGTCGCCCCTTGGAAGAGGAGACAGAAGGGGTGCCCAGCAACTCACAGAGTCCCCGCAGAAGCAGGCATCATCCGCAGAAGTACCAGAACAGGCACTTAGAAGATCTGAGGACAGCAGTCAACTCAGAGTCACAAAGGAGGGTTCCACGACATCGGAGTCCAACTCAGCGATGGGCAATGCAGGACGGAGTGCTGGGGACCCAGGCTAGGCTTTGCACAAAGGAATCCTTGGAAAAGTGCACAGAAGCCGGAGCAGCTGCAGATCACGCAGTACACAGGTTTACTGTCTGGCGTAGGGAGGCAAGGACTTACCTCCACCAAATTTGGACAGAAGGGCCACTGGACTGTGGGAGACACTTAGACCCAGCTCCTGTGTTCCAGGGACCACGCTCGTCAGGATGAGAGGGGACCCAGAGGACCAGTGATGTAGAAGTTTGGTGCCTGCGTTGGCAGGGGGAAGATTCCGTCGACCCACTGAAGATTTCTTCTTGGCTTCCAGTGCAGGGTTAAGGCAGACAGCCCTCAGAGCATGCACCACCAGGAAACAGTTGAGAAAGCCGGCAGGATGAGGCGCCAAAGGTTGCTGGTAGTCGTCTTGCTACTTTGTTGTTGTTTTGCAGTCGATCCTTGGCAGAAGTCGAAGAGGGAAGTGCAGAGGAACTCTGGTGAGCTCTTGTATTTGTTATCTGAAGAATAGCCCAGAGGAGAGACCCTAAATAGCCAAAAAAGGAGGTTTGGCTACTAAGAAAGGAGACTTGGCTACTGAAACAGGTAAGCACCTATCAGGAGGGGTCTCTGATGTCACCTGCTAGTACTGGCTACTCAGAGCTGTCCAGTGTGCCCCAACACCTCTGAATCCAAGATGGCAGAGGTCTGGGACACACTGGGGGAGCTCTGGGCACCTCCCCTGGGAGGTGCGGGTCAGGGGAGTGGTCACTCCCCTTTCCTTTGTCCAGTTTCGTGCCACAGCAGGGCTGGGGGATCCCTGAACCGGTGTAGACTGGCTTATGCAGAGATGGGCACCATCTGTGCCCATCAAAGCATTTCCATAGGCTGGGGGAGGCTACTCCTCCCCAGCCCTTCACACCTATTTTCAAAGGGAGAGGTTGTAACACCCTCTCTCAGAGGAAATCCTTTGTTCTGCCTCCCTGGGACCAGGCTGCCCAGGCCCCAGGGGGGCAGAATCCTGTCTGAGAGGTTGGCAGCAGCAGCAGCTGCAATGGAGATCCCGGAAAGGCAGTTTTGGAAGTACCTGGGTTCTGTGCTAGAGACCCAGGGATGCATGGAATTGTCACCCCAATACCAGAATGGTATTGGGGTGACAATTCCATGATCCTAGACATGGCCATGTTCGGAGTTACCATTGTGACGCTACATATAGGTATTGACCTATATGTAGTGCAGACGTGTAATGGTGTCCCCGCACTCACAAAGTCCGGGGAATTTGCCCTGAACAATGTGTGGGCACCATGGCTAGTGCCAGGGTGCCCACACACTAAGTAACGTGGCATGTAACCTTCACCAAGTGAGGGTTAGACATATAGGTGACTTATAAGTGGCTGTGAAATAACGTGGACGTTATTTTACTCAGGCTGCAGTGGCAGTCCTTTGTAAGAATTGTCTGAGCTCCCTATGGGTGGCAAAAGAAATGCTGCAGCCCATAGGGATCTCCTGGAACCCTAATACCCTGGGTACCTAGGTACCATATAGAAGGGAAATATAAGGGTGGTCAAGTGTGCCAATGAGAATTGGTGAAATTAGTCACTAGCCTGTACTGACAATTGTAAAAGCAGAGAGAGCATAAACACTGAGGTTCTGGTTAGCAGAGCCTCAGTGATACAGTTAGGCACCAGACCGGGAACACATACAGGGCATACATTATGAGCACTGGGGTCCTGCTTGGCAGGATCCCAGTGACACATAGGCAAAAACAAAAATACATAAGGTAGAAAATGGGGGTAACATGCCAGGCAATATGGTACTTTCCTACTATACCCCATGCCAGAGCCCAGGAAAGTTGGAGTAAAGTACTGCAAGTTTCCTTAGGACACACTACAAGTCATGATTAGAGTTATTGCAAGAACCAAGCAAGACTGCAAGCAACAAGTGGTGGATTCCTGGACCTAAAGACATGTGAAGAGAGAAGGCCAAGTCCAGAAGTCGCAGAAGATTTCAATTAGGACAGGAGCCCCCGCCATCCTCGAACCGGTTGGAAGAAGTCTGCAGAAGAGCACCAAAGAAGATGGCAGCGGGATCCTGCAGGATGCAAAGGATGTCCCACGTGGAGATGTTGGATGCAGGCGGGTTGCAGCGCTGGATTAGTCCAACAAGCCTTGGTTCAAGCAATGTCACGTATTGCGTCAAAATGGTGCTGCCTGGACCCCGGAGGGACCTGAGGGCCTCAACTTGGATGGAGGAGGCAGAGGCGGCTCCCAACACTGGAGGGATCCCACAGATCACCAGGCAGCATCCACGGAGGTCCCAGGACACGGGGACAAAAAGGTGCAAATTATGGTTGCTGCAGAACTACAAAAGAAGGTCCCACGCCGTCGGAGAACAACTCAGCGAGTTGAGCGTCACAGGATAGAGTGCTGGGGCCCTGGGCTAAAGCTGTGCAAGAAGGATTCTTGCAAATAGTGCACAGAGGCCTCAGGTGGTGAAGATGACACAATGCAAAGGGGTACTGTCGCAAACGGGGAAGGCAAGCTTTTACCTCCTCCAAATTTGGACAGCTGGACCTTAGGACAGTTTGCGTCAAAGGGGTCCACCCCCTGTGTTCCAAGGAACATGCTTGTTGCCAGGAGAGGAGTCCAAGAGAACTGGTCATCATCTTAGAAGGTGCCAGCTGGAGCTGGGAAGTGACTTCATCCCTGCACGGGAGATTTCTTTGACCCTTCTGGTGCAGGGTGAAGACAAGGAGTACCCAGAGCATGCACACCATAGAAACAGTTGCAGTTGCTGGCTGGAGCAGAAGTTGATGAGTCGAAGTAGCCCTTCTGGATACTTGTTGCAGTTACAGCGGTTCCTGGAGCAGTCTGCGGTCGATCCGAGGTCAGAGGATGAAGCAGTGGTTGCAGAGGATTCCTGAAGGAAACTAATAAGCAGAATCTGAAGAGAAACCCACAATAGAGACCCTAAATAGCCCTGAGAGAGGGATTGGCTACCTAACCAGGTATGCACCTATCAGGAGGGGTCTCTGATATCACCTGCTGACTCGGGCCACTCAGAGGCCTCCAGAGTGTCCCCACACCTTGGAAAACAAGATGGCTTAAGTCTGGGACACACTGGAGGAGCTCTGGGCACCACCCCTGGGGTGGTGATGAACAGGGGAGTGGTCACTCCCCTTTCATTTGTCCAGTTTTGCGCCAGAGCAGGAACTGGGGATCCCTTAACCGGTGTAGATTGGCTTATGCAAGAAGGGGACCATCTGTGCCCTTCAAAGCATTTCCAGAGCCTGTAACATCTATTTCCAAACGGAGAGGTTGTAACACCCTCCTCCCAAAGGAAATGCTTTGTTCTGCCTCCCTGGGACTGGGACTGAGATGCTCAGACCCCAGGAGGGCAGAACCCTGTCTGTGAGGTGACAGCAGCTATAGATGCAGTGCAAGCCTCAGAGAGCTGGTTTGGCAGTACTGGGGGTCCATGGTGGAGACCCCAGGATGCATAGAATTGGCTCCCCAATACCAGATTTAGAATGGGGGGACAATTCCATGATCTTAGAAACCTTACACTGCCATATTCAGAGTTATCAGTTTGGTGCTACATATAGGTATTGACCTATGTAGTGCACAGGTGTAATGGCGGAGCCCACACTCACAAAGTCTGGGGATTTGGCCCTGAACAGCGTGGGTCAACTTTGCTAGTGAAAGGGTGCCCTCACACTTAGTAACCTTTCACCTACCCTTCAGTAAATGAAGGTTAGACATATAGGTGACTTATAAGTTACTTAAGTGCAGTGAAAATGGCTGTTAAATAGCGTGTGCACTATTTCACGCAGGCTGCAGTGGCAGGACTGTGGAAGGGTTTGTCTGAGCTCCTTATGGGTGGCAAAAGAAATGCTGCAGCCCGTTAGGATCTCCTGGAACTCCAATGCCCTGGCTACCAAGGTACTGTATACTAGGATCTTATAAGGGGGGGTCTAGTGTGCCAACTGGAATTGGTAAATGGAGTCACTAGCCAATAGTGACAAATTTAGAAGTAGAGAGAGCATAAGCACTGAGGTTCTGGTTAGCAGAGTCTCAGCGACACAGTTAGGCACTACTGACAAGACGCACATTAGGCCACAAACTATGAGCACTGGGAACCTGGCTAGCAGAATCTCAGTGAGAAACGCAAAACACACTGAGATATAAGGTTTTCACTATGAGCACTCGGGTCCTGGCTAGCAGGATCCCAGTGACACAGTAAAAACACACTGACACACGTTCACAAACAGGCCAAAAGTGGGGGTAACCATGCTAGAAAGATGCTACTTTCTCACACCCATATGCCAAAACTATGGCAAAAATCGAACCTTCCTCTTGGTTTCCACTGAGATGATGTAGGCCTTAAGAATGCTGAAAGACTGTTTATGGTTGAGGGTGAGGCCTGATGTAGGAAGTTGGCTCTGTATATACTATTTCAAAGTAAGAAATAGTGTGCACAGAGTCCAAGGGTTCCCCTTAGAGGTAAGATAGGGGCAAAATTAGATAATTCTAATGTCTATTTTGTGGTAGTGTGGTCGAGCAGTAGGCTTATCAGAGGGTAGTGTTAAGCATTTGTTGTACACAAACAGGCAATAAATGAGGAACACACAAAGACTCAACTCTAGGCCAATAGTTTTTATATAGAAAAATATATTTTCTTAGTTTTTTTAAGAACCACAAGTTAAAGATTTGAAGTAAATACATAAAATGCAAGGTACTCCACACAGGTAAGTTAGGAACTTTGAATTAAAGCAATATCTTATAAAGTCTTTGTTAAAATGGCAATAAACTATTTTAAAAGTGGACACTGCAAAAATCAACAGTTCTTGGGGGAGGTAAGTAATGGTTAGATTGTGAGGTAAGTAAGACACTTATAAGTCTCAGCTCCTGGGCATAGGCAGCCCACCGTTGGGGGTTCAGGGCAACCCAAAAGTTACCACACCAGCAACTCATGGCCGGTCAGGTGCAGAAGTCAAAGAGGTGCCCAAAAAACATAGGCGTCTATGGAGAACAGGGGTGCTCTGGTTCCAGTCTGCCAGCAGGTAAGTAACCACGTCCTCGGAGGCAGACCAGGGGGGTTTTGTAGAGCACTGGGGGGGACACAAGTAGGCACACAAAACACACCCTCAGCAGCACAGGGGCGGCCGGGTGCAGTCTGCAAATCAGGCATCGGGTTTTGAACAGGCTTCAATGGAGGGACCTGGGAATCACTCTAGCGGTGCAGACAGGCACAGGGGGGGCTTCTCTGGACAGCTACCAGCTGGGCTAGGCAGAGGGTCGCCTGGGGGTCACTCCTGCACTGAGGTTCGTTTCCTTCAGGTCCTGGGGGCTGCGGGTGCAGTGCTTGGTCCAGGCGTCGGGTCCCTTGTTACAGGCAGTCGTGGTCAGGGGAGCCTCTGGATTCTTTCTGCAGAGGTCGCTGTGGGGGTCCAGGGGGGTCGTCTCGGGCTACTCACGGGTTCACAGTCGCTGGGGAGTCCTCCCTGTGGTGATTGTTCTCTGGATATCGAGCCGGGAGAGTCGGGTGCAGAGTGTGAAGTCTCACGCTTCCGGCGGGAAGAGTGAAGTCTTGGAAGTTGAAGAAAAGTTGCAAGTTTGTTGCAGGTTGTTGAGCAGAGCCTCTGCTCATGGGAGTTTCTTGGTCCTGGGGGTCAGGGCAGTCCTCTGAGGCTTCAGAGGTCGCTGGTCCCTGTTGGATGCGTCGCTGGTTGCAGGTTTTCAACTCAGGAGACAGGCCGGTATGGCTGGGGCCAAAGCAGTTGTCGTCGTCCATCTCCCCGCAGGCTTGTAGGTCAGCAGTCCTTCTTCTTTAGTTCAGGTTGTAGGAATCTGATTTCCTGGATTCTCGAGGGTGGCTACCCCTTCTTTGTGCCTCCTCCCTGTGGGGAGGGGGGCATATCCCTAATCCTATTGGGGGAATCCTCCAAAACCAAGATGGAGGATTTCTAAAAGCAGGGGTCATCTCAGCTCAGGGCACCTCAGAGGCTGTCCTGACTGATGGGTGACTCCTCCTTGTTTTCCTAATTATCTCCTCCTGCCTTGCCGCCAAAAGTGGGGGCAGTGGCCGGAGGGGCGGGCATCTCCACTAGCTGGGATGCCCCGGGGCACTGTAACAAAGGGGGTGAGCCTTTGAGGCTCACCGCCAGGTGTTACAGTTTTTGCAGGTGGAGGTGTGAAGCACCTCCACCCAGTGCAGGCTTTGTTCCTGGCCACAGAGTGACAAAGGCACTCTCCCCATGTGGCCAGCAACTCATCTGTTTGTGGCAGGCTGGCAGAAACTGGTCAGTCGGGTTGGTATTCAGGGGGCATCTCTAAGATACCCTCTGGGTGCATGTTACAATAAATTGCACACTGGCATCAGTGTGCATTTAGCGTACTGAGAAGTTTGATACCAAACTTGATACCAAACTTCCCAGATTTCCCTGTAGCCATCATGGAACTGTAGAGTTTGTGTTTGACAAACTCCCAGACCATATACTCTTATGGCTATCCTGTACTTACAATATCTAAGGTTTTGCTTAGACACTGTAGGGGCATAGTGCTCATGCACATATGCCCTCACCTGTGGTATAGTGCACCCTGCCTTAGGGCTGTAAGGCCTGCTAGAGGGGTGACTTACCTATGCCACAGGCAGTGTGAGGTTGGCATGGCACTCAGAGGGAGTGTAATGTCGACTTAGTCATTTTCTAACGACCAGCACACACTAGCTGTGAGGCAGTGTGCATGTGCTGAGTGAGGGGTCCCCAGGGTGGCATGCTGCAGCCCTTAGAGACCTTCCCTGGCACCAGGGCCCTTGGTACCAGGGGTACCAGTTACAAGGAACTTATCTGAGTGCCAAGTCTGTGCCAATTGTGGAAGCAAAGGTACAGTTTAGGGGAAGAACACTGGTGCTGGGGCCTGGTTAGCAGGGTCCCGGCACACTTTCAATCAAAACTTAGCATCAGCAAAGGCAAACAGTCAGGGGGTAACCATGCCAAGGAGGCAGGGTGAGACTAACCTTTCCCAAGAGAGTCTTCATTTTCTAAGTGGAAGAACCTGGAAAGGCCATCGGCATTGGCATGGGCAGTCCCAGGTCTGTGTTCCACTACAAAGTCCATTCCCTGTAGGGATATGGACCACCTCAACAGTTTAGGGTTTTCTCCTTTCATTTGCATTAGCCATCTGAGAGGTCTGTGGTCAGTTTAAACTATGAAGTGAGTACCAAAAAGGTATGGTCTCAACTTCTTCAGGGACCAGACAACAGCAAAGGCCTCCCTCTCAATGGCATTCCAATGCTGCCCCCTGAGGAGTAACCTCCTGCTAATAAAAGCAACAGGCTGGTCAAGGCTATCATCATTTGTTTGGGACAGGACTGCTCCTATCCCATGTTCAGAGGCATCTGTCTGCACAATGAACTGCTTAGAGTAATCTGGAGATTCCAAAACTGGTGCTGTACACATTGCTTGCTTCAGGGTGTCAAAGGCCTTTTGACAGTCCTCGGTCCAGTTCACTTTCTTGGGCATTTTCTTGGAGGTAAGTTCTGTGAGGTGTGTCACTATTGATCCATAACCCTTCACAAACCTCCTATAGTACCCAGTCAAGCCAAGGAATGCCCTGATTTGAGTCTGGGTTTTTGGAGCTACCCAGTCCAGAATAGTCTGGATCTTGGGTTGGAGTGGCTGAACTTGGCCTCCACCTACAAGTTGACCCAAGTAAACCACAGTACCCTGCCCTATCTGACATTTAGATGCCTTGATAGAGAGGCCTGCTGCTTGCAGGGCTTGCAAAACCTTCCTCAGGTGGACCAGGTGATCCTGCCAGTTGGAGCTAAAGACAGCAATATCATCAAGATAAGCTGCACTAAAGGACTCCAAACCAGCAAGGACTTGATTCACCAACCTGTGGGAGGTGGCAGGGGCATTCTTTAAGCCAAGGGGCATCACAGTAAACTGGTAGTGCCCATCAGGTGTAGAGAATGTTGTTTTCTCTTTTGCTCCTGGTGCCATTCTTATTTGCTAGTACCCTGTTGTTAAGTCAGAGGTACTTACGTATTTGGCAGCACCCAATTTGTCTATTAGTTCATCTGCCCTTGGAATGGGGTGAGCATCTGTCTTGGTGACAGAATTAAGCCCTCTGTAGTCCACACAGAACCTCGTCTCTCTCTTGCCATCTTTTGTGTGAGGTTTGGGGACCAAGACCACTGGGCTAGTCCAGGGACTGTCAGAGTGCTCAATCACTCCCAACTCCAGCATCTTGTGGACTTCCACTTTGATGCTTTCTTTAACTTGGTCAGACTGTCTACATATTTTATTTTTGACATGCATGCTGTCTCCTGTGTCCACATCATGGATACAAAGGTGTGTCTGACCAGGGGTTAAAGAAGAGAGCTCAGCAAACTGCTGGAGGACTTGCCTGCAGTCAGCCTGCTGTTGGCCAGAGAGGGTGTCTGAATAGATCACTCCATCTACTGTGCCACCCTTAGGGTCAGTGGAGAGGAGATCAGGGAGAGGTTCACTCTCTGCTTCCTGGTCCTCATCTGTAACCATCAACATGTTTACATCTGCCCTATCATGGAAGAGTTTGAGGCGATTAACATAGATCACCCTCTTGGGGGCCCTGCTAGTGCCTAGGTCCACCAGGTAGGTGACCTGACTCTTCTTTTCTAGCACTGGGTAAGGGCCACTCCATTTGTCCTGAAGTGCCCTGGGAGCCACAGTCGCCAGAACCCAGACTTTCTGCCCTGACTGAAACTCAACCATAGCAGCCTTTTGGTCATACCACATCTTCTGGAGTTGTTGGCTGGACTCAAGAATTTTGCCTGCCTTTTCCATGTACTCTGCCATCCTTGAACGTAGGCCTAGTACATAGTCCACCACATCTTGTTTAGGTTCATGGAGAGGTCTCTCCCAGCCTTCCTTTACAAGAGCTAGTGGTCCCCTAACAGGATGGCCAAACAGAAGTTCAAAGGGGAAAAACCCTACTCCCTTCTGAGGCACCTCTTTGTAGGCGAAAAGCAGGCATGGCAAGAGGACATCCCATCTCCTTTTGAGTTTTTCAGGGAGCCCCATGATCATGCCCTTCAATGTTTTGTTGAATCTCTCAACAAGACCATTGGTTTGTGGATGGTATGGTGTGGTGAATTTGTAAGTCACCCCACACTCATTCCACATATGTTTTAGGTAAGCTGACATGAAGTTGGCACCTCTGTCAGAAACCACCTCCTTAGGAAATCCCACTCTGGTAAAATACCAATGAGTGCCTTGGCCACTGCAGGGGCAGTAGTGGACCTACGGGGAATTGCTTCAGGGTACCTAGTAGCATGATCCACTACTACAAGGATATGCTGATTCCCTGATGCTGTGGGAGGTTCAAGTGGGCCCACTATATCCACTCCCACTCTTTCAAAGGGGATCCCCACCACTAGAAGTGAAATGAGGGGGGACTTTGGATGGCCACCTGTCTTACCACTGGCTTGACAGGTGACACAGGAGGTGCAAAACTCCTTTACCTTCTGGGACATATTGGGCCAGTACAAATGGTTGACTAACCTCTCCCATGTCTTGGTTTGTCCCAAATGCCCAGCAAGGGGAATGTCATGGGCTAAGGTCAGAATGAACTCCCTAAACTCCTGAGGCACTACCACTCTCCTAGTGGCACCAGGTTTGGGATCTCTTGCCTCAGTGTAAAGGAGTCCATCTTCCCAATAGACCCCGAGTGTTCCACTGACATTTCCTTTTTCTTGCTCAGCTGCTTGCAGTCTTAGGCCTTCAAGAGATGGACACGTTTCTTGCCCCTTGCACAGCTGTTCCCGTGAGGGTCCCCCTGGGCCCAAGAGCTCAACCTGGTAATGTCCCAGCTCCATGGACTCATTTCGCTCATGGGATAGAACATCTTCTTGGGAAGAGAGGTTCTGTTTCTTGTGCTGTGCTGAAGCTGGTTCCCTAGTCTTCTTTCCTTTTCTCTTGGAAGGTTGGGCAATTATTCCAGACTCCAACACTTCTTTTTTACCCTGAGCCCTGCACTGTGCCCTTGTCTTGACACACACCAGTTCCGGGATACCCAGCATGGCTGCATGGGTTTTGAGTTCTACCTCAGCCCATGCTGAGGACTCCAGATCATTTCCAAGCAGACATTCTACTGGTACGGCAGAAGAGACTACCACCTGTTTCAGGCCAGTGACCCCTCCCCATTATAACGTTACCATTGCCATGGGATGGACTTTAGTCTGATTGTCAGCATTGGTGGATGGATATGTCTGTCCAGCTAGGTATTGTCCTAGGGAAACCAGTTTGTCTGTCACCATAGTGACACTGGCACCTGTATCCCTCATGGCTTCTACTCTAGTCCCATTGATTAAGAGCTGTTGGCTATATTTTGTATGTTAGGCGGCCCGGCAGCAAGTGTGGCTACGTCCACCCCACCCTCTGAGACTGATGTAGCTTCAGTGTGGACCCTGATTTGCTCTGGGCACACTGTTGATCCCACCTGGAGGCTGGCTATTCCAGTGCTAACTGGAGTAGTATTTGTTGTGGAACCTTTCTTGGGACAGGCCTTGTCTCTAGTTTGGTGTCCATGCTGAGTACAGATATGACACCAGGCCTTTTTGGGATCAAAGTTTTTACCCTTCTACCCAAATGAGGATTGTGAAGAGGCTTTGGAACCACCCTCCTGAGCAGGTTTTTGGCGCCCTGTAGAATACTCTTTACTTTTTCCCTTGGATGTCTCAACACTCTTCAACTGGGGAGACTTTGTGACCCTTTTCTTTTGGTCACCCCCTGTGAAAGTCTTGGTCACCCTAGTCTTGACCCAATGGTCTGCCTTCTTTCCCAATTCTTGGGGAGAAATTGGACCTAGGTCTACCAGATGCTGATGCAGTTTATCATTGAAACAATTACTTAAAAGATGTTCTTTCATAAACAAGTTATTCAACCACTTGGTGATATCACCATCTTCATATTTAGTTACAATCCCTTTGGGGATTTTTAGCATGCCAGTATTCTCTCTGACCCTATTTATGTTGTTGCCACCATTGATGGGAGCTAAACCCATCTCTTGTCTTTCCCTCTCTATGGCTAGGAGCTGTCTCTCCAAAGCCAATCTTTTGGCCATCCTGGCTAACAGGAGGTCATCTTCATTGAGGCTGCCCTCAATGCTTCCAGAGTTACTGGTCTCCCCTGTGGAAGAACCAGTATTTCTAACTATCACTTGTGGAGTCAGAGTTTGAGGGACCCTGTTCTCCCTAACTAAGACAGGCGGGAGGGAATCATTCTCCTGGTCACTAGCTTCCCCCTCTGTAGGATTATCCTCAGAGGAGTGGTCCTTTGCAAACTCTGCCAAAAGCTCCTGGAGCTTAACTTTGGTAGGGTTGGACCCAGTCTTGATATTTTTTAGCTTACAGAGAGTCCGTAACTCTGACATCCCTAGATGCAGGTAAGGGGTGAGGTTGAGTTCCACCACCATCTCATCTGTGCTGGACATTATTTCTCTAAAAGTTGGGATAACTTTTTAAGAATCTTAAAAACTACTTCTAGAACTTAAATCCAAACTTTTACAAACTTTTAAACTCTAAAATAAATGCTATCAGGGACTTACACAAGGCCCTAGCAGGACTTTTAAACATTTAGAAAAATAGCTCAAATTTCAATAATCAGTTTCTAATGACAATTTTGGGAATTTAGTCGTGTGATCAGGTATTGACCAGTGGTCCAGCAAATGCAAAGTCTTAGACCCCACTGCTGATCCACCAATGTAGGAAGTTGGCTCGGTATATACTATTTCAAAGTAAGAAATAGCGTGCACAGAGGCCAAGGGTTCCCCTTAGAGGTAAGATAGTGGCAAAATTAGATAATTTTAATGCTCTATTTTGTGGTAGTGTGGTCGAGCAGTAGGCTTATCAGAGGGTAGTGTTAAGCATTTGTTGTACACACACAGGCAATAAATGAGGAACACACACTCAAAGACTTAACTCTAGGCCAATTGTTTTTATATAGAAAAATATATTTTCTTAGTTTTTTTGAGAACTACAAGTTCAAGATTTGAAGTAAATACATAAAATGCAAGGTACTCCACACAGGTAAGTTAGGAACTTTGAATTAAAGCAATATCATATACAGTCTTTGTTAAAATGGCAATAAGCTATTTTAAAAGTGGACACTGCAAAAATCAACAGTTCCTGGGGGAGGTAAGAAATGGTTAGATTGTGAGGTAAGTAAGACACTTACAAGTCTCAGCTCCTGGGCATAGGCAGCCCACCATTGGGGGTTCAGGGCAACCCCAAAGTTACCACACCAGCAGCTCAGGGCCGGTCAGGTGCAGAGGTCAAAGAGGTGCCCAAAACACATAGGTACCTATGGAGAAAAGGGGTGCTCTGGTTCCAGTCTGCCAGCAGGTAAGTACCCGCGTCCTCGGGGGCAGACCAGGGTGGTTTTGTAGAGCACTGGGGGGACACAAGTAGGCACTCAAAACACACCCTCAGCGGCACAGGGGCGGCTGGGTGCAGTGTGCAAAGCAGGCGTCGGGTTTTGAATAGGCTTCAATGGAGGGACCCGGGGGTCACTCTAGCGGTGCAGACAGGCACGGGGGCTTCTCGGGACAGCCACCATCTGGGCTAGGCAGAGGGTTGCCTGGGAATCACTCCTGCACTGAGGTTCGGTTCCTTCAGGTCCTCAGGGCTGCAGGTGCAGTGCTTGGTCCAGGCGTCGGGTCCCTTGTTACAGGCAGTCGCGGTCAGGGGAAGCCTCTGGATTCTCTCTGCAGGCGTTGCTGTGGTGGTCCAGGAGGGTCGTCTCGGGCTACTCACGGGGTCGCAGTCGCTGGGTATTCCTCCCTGTGGTGTTTGTTCTCTGGATCTCGAGCCGGGGCGTCGGGTGCAGAGTGTGAAGTCTCACGCTTCCGGCGGGAAGAGTGAAGTCTTGAAAGTTGAAGTAAAGTTGCAATTCTGTTGCAGGTTGTTGAGCAGAGCCGCTGCTCACAGGAGTTTCTTGGTGCTGGGGGTCAGGACGGTCCTCTGAGGCTTCAGAGGTCGCTGGTCCCTGTTGGATGCATCACTGGTTGCAGGTTTTCCACTCAGGAGACAGGCCAGTAGGGCTGGGGCCAAAGCAGTTGTCGTCGTCCGTCGTCTCTGCAGGCTTGTAGGTCAGCAGTCCTTCTTCTTTAGTTCAGGTTGCAGGAATCTGATTTCCTGGGTTCTGGGGTGCCCCTAAATATTGAATTTGCAAAATGTTATACCTCCTGCAAAATGCTTAGGAAAACATAGATACAATGTATCATAAAGTGTAAGACGTCACTGATATCCCAATAAAATGCACCATACAGCTCAGGTGATACAGCATTGGAAGCTAACAAGAACTGATGTAATAACTCAATCAAACCAACCGTGCCATATCTCGCCAAATGTTTTGAGGGCACCTTTCCTCTGAGACTAGAGCTCTTCACGTTGTTTCACCTGCTTCATCTTCACCTACCACTGATCAAAAGTAGGGACTTCAGGAGATCTCAACTTCTGCAATAATAGCAATTTGGCGAACAGTGCAGCAATAAGAAGTTGTTGCTGTCATACTTTAGATTGCATAAGGCATACACCAAATAAGACTCCATACAGATCTGAATCTATCCTAATTAGGAGCTTATCGCTAATGAACCTAAATATTCACTGCTAAAAATCATAAAGAGGAGGGCATGTCAAACAGATATGTGGACTGTCGCCCTTCACATGGCCACATCTAAAGCATGCTGCAGAGATGGTGTGGATTTATTTTTAAATCTAGAGGGGGTGAAATACAGCATCCAATTAGAATAAAAAGCCACCCTTTTAACATTTGCACCACAGATGGCTTCATGGGCCGTTTGATTACACCGAAGTCATGCCCGTCTGTCGGGCTTACATTCTGTGAGGGTCTTAACACTGGTCAAGAAAGCGGGGAGCACAGTTTCGCATAGCTTCTGATATAATAAACGATGCCCGTTCCCTATCCCAGTAAGGCTTGTTACAAAATAGGCTTGACTAATATCCTGTGTTAATGGATCGAGAGTTTGTTTTTTGCCTGCCAAAAAGTGACTGATTTGCGAATAAGAAAGTAGTAGAACAAGGGAAATAGTTGGATATTGGTGATAAACTGTTCTCAAGATTCACTCCTTTGCATCAACATAAAATCATAAAGCCTGAAAACCACCTGCCATTTCCCATGCCTTTGTGGCTGAGCTCTCTAAGTATAATCCCAGATATGGGCAGTCCCTCAAACAAATTTGGGGATGAAACACAAGAATCTAAAATTTGTCTTTGAGTTTCACATATCTGAAAACCATGAAATAAGGTAGCTTATATCTTGTGCGTTTGGGTAGTCTTGGATTTAAAAATAAAAAAAAACAGAATGCCGGATATTGACCTTGCGAATCATCTGCTTGAGGTAAAAGTAATTTGTCTGTTTGATCGTATTTGCTGAGAGAACCAGCCCTTCAAGGAACTCCATGCGGTAATAGTTTTTTTAGTGAGGAAGAGCTGAACCCCCACCTTCACTATTCAACTGTAAAGTTGCCAATTGTGTGCTGGCTTTCTTCCCCTACCATAAAAAATGGCAAAGCATAGAATCAATTTCAATGAAAAAAGATTGAGGAATTTTGATCATGATGTTAGCAAAGATGAAAACAAACAACGAAAGAATTGCATCTTAACTAAGGATTCATGTCCTATTAAAGTAAGAGGAAGGGAGTGTAATAGCTGAAGTAGCCTCCGTACCTTGTTCAGGGTGGTGATTTAATTTAGCCTATATAAATCTGAGAAGTTTTGTGTGACATAAATGTCTTAGTATCTATTACTGCCGGAATGATAGGGTCTAGTAGAGAAGAGCTTTGCATTTGGTATAATTTATTTTTGAACCCCCGATGTCTGTAAATGCCTGGATTTTAGCCACTGCGTTGCAAGTATTTTACTCCTCAGCAACCAAATATAGGATCATGTCATCTACGAAGAGTTTTATCTCGGGAGCACTGTAGGAAAATCTTGCCTGGCATGTTACCCCCATATTTCACTGTATATATGTTGTTTTAGTTGTATGTGTCACTGGGACCCTGCCAGCCAGGGCCCCAGTGCTCATAAGTGTGCCCTGTATGTGTTACCTGTGTTATGACTAACTGTCTCACTGAGGCTCTGCTATCCAGAACCTCAGTGGTTATGCTCTCTCATTACTTTCCAAATTGTCACTAACAGGCTAGTGACCAATTTTACCAATTTACATTGGCATACTGGAACACCCTTATAATTCCCTAGTATATGGTACTGAGGTACCCAGGGTATTGGGCTTCCAGGAGATCCCTATGGGCTGCAGCATTTCTTTTGCCACCCATAGGGAGCTCTGACAATTCTTACACAGGCCTGCCACTGCAGCCTGAGTGAAATAACGTCCACGTTATTTCACAGCCATATACCACTGCACTTAAGTAACTTATAAGTAACCTATATGTCTAACCTTTAACTGGTAATGGTTGGGTGCTAAGTTACTTAGTGTGTGGGCACCCTGGCACTAGCCAAGGTGCCCCCACATTGTTCAGGGCAAATTCCCCGGACTTTGTGAGTGCGGGGACACCATTACACGCATGCACTACACATAGGTCACTACCTATGTGTAGCTTCACAATGGTAACTCCGAATATGGCCATGTAACATGTCTATGATCATGGAATTGCCCCCTCAATGCCATCCTGGCATTGTTGGCACAATCCCATGATCCCATGGGTCTCTAGCACAGACCCGGGTACTGCCAAACTGCCTTTTCAGGGGTTTCACTGCAGCTGCTGCTGCTACCAAACCCTCAGACAGGTTTCTGCCCTCCTGGGGTCCAGCCAGGCTTGGCCCAGGAAGGCAGAACAAAGGACTTCCTCAGAGAGAGGGTGTTACACCCTCTCCCTTTGGAAAAAGGTGTTAAGGCAGGGGAGGAGTAGCCTCCCCCAGCCTCTGAAAATGCTTTCATGGGCACAGTTGGTGCCCATTTCTGCATAAGCCAGTCTACACCGGTTCAGGGACCCCTCAGCCCTGCTCTGGAGTGAAACTGGACAAAGTAAAGGGGAGTGACCACTCCCCTGACCTGCACCTCCCCTGGGAGGTGCCCAGAGCTCCTCCAGTGTGCTCCAGACTTCTGCCATCTTGTAAACAGAGGTGCTGCTGGCACACTGGACTGCTCTGAGTGGCCAGTGCCATCAGGTGACGTCAGAGACTCCTTCTGATAGGCTCCTTCAGGTGTTGCTAGCCTATCCTCTCTCCTAAGTAGCCAAACCCTCTTTTCTGGCTATTTAGGGTCTCTGCTTTGGGGAATTCCTTAGATAACGAATGCAAGAGCTCATCAGAGTTCCTCTGCATCTCTCTCTTCACCTTCTACCAAGGAATCGACTGCTGACTGCGCTGGAAGCCTGCAAAACTGCAACAAAGTAGCAAAGACGACTACTGCGACACTGTAACGCTGATCCAGCGCCTTCTCGACTGTTTTCCTGGTGGTGCATGCTGTGGGGGTCGTATGCCTCCTCTCTGCACTAGAAGCTCCAAAGAAATCTCCCGTGGGTCGATGGAATCTTCCCCCTGCAACCGCAGGCACCAAAGAACTGCATCAGCGGTCCTCTGGGTCTCCTCTCAGCACGACGAGCGAGGTCCCTTGAACTCAGCAACTCTGTCCAAGTGACTCCCACAGTCCAGTGACTCTTCAGTCCATGTTTGGTGGAGGTAAATCCTTGCCTCCCCACGCCAGACTGAATTGCTGGGAACCGCGTGTTTTGCAGCTACTCCAGCTCCTGTGCACTCACCGAGGATTTCCTTCGTGCACAGCCAAGCCTGGGTCCACGGCACTCTAACCTGCATTGCACGACCTCCTGAGTTGTCCTCTGGCGGCGTGGGATTCTCTTGTGCAACTTCGGGTGAGCACCGTTTCACTCCACTTCTTAGTGCCTGTTCTGGCACTTCTGCAGGTGCTGCCTGCTTCTGAGAGGGCTCCTTGTCTTGCTGGACGCCCCCTCTGTCCCCTCACGCAATTGATGACATCCTGGTCCCTCCTGGGCCACAGCAGCATCCAAAAACCCTAACTGCGAGCTTTGCAGCTAGCAAGGCTTGTTTGCAGTCTTTCTACGGGAAAACACTTCTGCACAACTCTTCACGACGTAGCACATCCATCCTCCAAAGGGGAAGTTTCTAGCCCTTGTCGTTCTTGCAGAATCCTCAGCTTCTACCATCCGGTGGCAGCTTCTTTGCACCCACAGCTGGCATTTCCTGGGCATCTGCCCACTCCCGACTTGATCGTGACTTTTGGACTTGGTCCCCTTGTTCCACAGGTACTCTGGTCTGGAAATCCATCGTTGTTGCATGCTGGTGTTGGTCTTTCCTACAGAATTCCCCTATCACGACTTCTGTGCTTTTTGGGGAACTTTAGTTCACTTTGCACTCACTTTTCAGGGTCTTGGGGTGGGCTATTTTTCTAACCCTCACTGTTTTCTTACAGTCCCAGCGACCCTCTACAAGGTCACATAGGTTTGGGGTCCATTTGTGGTTCGCATTCCACTTCTAGAGTATATGGTTTGTGTTGCCCCTATCCCTATGTGCCCCCATTGCATTCTATTGTGACTATACATTGTTTGCACTGTTTTCTATTGCTATTACTGCATATTTTGGTATTGTGTACATATATCTTGTGTATATTTGCTATCCTCATACTGAGGGTACTCACTGAGATACTTTTGGCATATTGTCATAAAAATAAAGTACCTTTATTTTTAGTATATCTGTGTATTGTGTTTTCTTATGATATTGTGCAAGTGACACTAGTGGTACTGTAGGAGCTTCACTCGTCTCCTAGTTCAGCCTAAGCTGCTCTGCTAAGCTACCTTTTCTATCGGCATAAGCTGCTAGACACCCCTCTACACTAATAAGGGATACCTGGGCCTGGTGCAAGGTGTAAGTACCCCTTGGTACTCACTACAAGCCAGTCCAGCCTCCTACATTGGTTGTGCAGCAGTGGGATAAGCACTTTGCAACTACTTACCGCTTTTGTCATTGTACTTTTCATAAGAGAAAAATATACAAAACAAGTTCAGTGTATGTACACCTAACCAAAAAGTTTTGCTTTTCTTCTCTCACTTCTTTTCTAAGTGCTGAAAAGTACCTCTAAACTTTCTAAAAAGTTCTTACAAAGTTTTAAAAGTTTTTTTTCTGTCCTTCAAAAAGTTCTGAAAAACTTTTTTCTCACTTTTTCTATCCCTTAAACACTGTCTATCATGTCTGGTACAGGCCAAACTCTTGATCTGTCCAGCATAGCGTATGACAACCTTAGCTGGAAGGAAGCAAGGAGTCTCTGTGTAGATAGAGGTTTAGGGGTAGGGAAGAATCCCTCAAGACAACTGTTGGTTAATATGCTCATTGAACAAGATAAGACCTTAGGTGGCACTTCTGGTGAGAAATTAGCTGATGGTTCCCACTCTGATTCTGGGGCACCCCTAGCAAAAGATGTGGGAGGGAAGCTTTCCAACCTGCCCCCTAGCAAGCCACCTAGCATAGCTGGTACTGATGTGAATTCACATCACAGTAATAGTGTTGTTTCTCATCACAGTCATAGTGTTGTTTCTCATCACAGCAAAAGTGTTACTTCTGTAGACCAGAATGTTAGAGTGTCATCTGTTAGGGCCAGGTCTCCTTATGTTCAATCTCAGCATACTTCTGTTTCTAGACATGCCTCTCCCACACACCCTGATGACAGAATGTTAGAAAGGGAGCTCAATAGATTGAGAGTGGAACAATCCAGGCTGAAGCTCAAGAAGCAACAGCTGGATTTAGATAGGCAGTCTTTAGAGATAGAAAGAGAAAGACAGAAATTGGGTTTTGAAACCCATGGTGGCAGCAGCAGTATTCATAATAGTCATCCCGCAAAAGAGCATGATTCTAGGAATCTGCACAAGATAGTTCCCCCTTACAAGGAGGGGGATGACATTAACGAGTGGTTTGCTGCACTTGAGAGGGCCTGTGTTGTACAGGATGTCCCTCAAAGGCAGTGGGCTTCTATCCTATGGCTATCATTTAGTGGAAAGGGTAGGGATAGGCTCCTTACTGTTAAAGAAAGTGATGCCAATAATTTTGCAGTTCTTAAGAATGCACTCCTAGATGGTTATGGCTTAACCACTGAACAGTACAGGATGAAGGTCAGAGAAACCAAAAAGGAGTCTTCACAAGACTGGGTAGACTTTGTTGACCATTCAGTGAAGGCCTTGGAGGGGTAGTTACATGGCAGTAAAGTTACTGATTATGAAAGCCTGTATAACTTAATCCTGAGAGAGCATATTCTTAATAATTGTGTGTCTGATTTGTTACACCAGTACCTGGTGGACTCTGATCTGACCTCTCCCCAAGAATTGGGTAAGAAGGCAGACAAATGGGTCAGAACAAGGGTGAACAGAAAAGTTCATACAGGGGGTGACAAAGATGGCAAGAAGAAGGATGGTAAGTCTTCTGACAACGGTGGGGACAAATCTAAAAATGAGTCTTCATCAGACCCACAAAAACACTCTGGTGGGGGTGGTGGGCCCAAATCCTCTTCAAATCAAAACAAAGAAAAGAAACCATGGTGCTATTTATGTAAAATAAAAGGCCATTGGACAACAGATCCCAGTTGTCCAAAGAAAAGCACCAAGCCTCCTACCACTACAACCCCTGCTGCTACACCTAGTGCCCCTAGTAATAGCAGTGGTGGTGGGAGCAAACCTACTACTAGCCAATCCAAGGGAGTAGCTGGGCTCACTTTTGGTAACTTAGTTGGGGTTGGTCTGAGTAGGGAGACCACAGAGGCTGTGTTAGTCTCTGAGGGGGCTATTGATTTAGCCACCTTGGTTGCTTGTCCCCTTAACATGGATAAGTACAAGCAACTACCCCTAATAAATGGTGTTGAGGTTCAGGCCTACAGGGACACAGGTGCCAGTGTTACAATGGTAATAGAGAAACTGGTCCACCCTGAACAACACCTACTTGGTCACCAGTACCAAGTAACCGATGCTCATAACAACACTCTTAGCCACCCCATGGCTGTTGTGAATCTCAACTGGGGGGGGGGGGGTTACTGGTCCAAAGAAAGTTGTGGTTGCCTCAGATTTACCTGTAGACTGTCTATTAGGGAATGATTTAGAGACATCAGCTTGGGCAGAAGTGGAGTTGGAGGCTCATGCAGCAATGCTGGGCTTTCCAGGGCATATTTTTGCTTTAACCAGGGCTCAGGCCAAAAAGCAAAAAGGACAGGGTGACTTGGATCCTGGAAGAATGGACCAAGTGCTCCCTAAAGCTAGGGTTAGTAAAGGTAAATCACTACCTACTATCCCTCCCTCTACAGTGGATTCTACTTCTGAGGAAGACGAATTTCCACCCTGTGCAGAACCTACACCAGAGGAGCTAGAAGCAGACACTGCTGAGCTTTTGGGTGAAGGGGGGCCTGCCAGGGAGGAGCTGAGTGTGGCACAGCATACCTGTCCCACACTAGAGGGTCTAAGGCAGCAAGATGTCAAACAAGCAAATGGGGATGTCAGTGACTCTCACAGAGTTTACTGGGAGGACAACCTCTTGTACACTGAAGCAAGGGATCCAAAACCTGGAGCTGCCAGGAGATTGGTGATTCCTCAGGAGTACAGAAAGTTCCTCCTAACTCTAGCCCACGACATTCCCTTAGCTGGACATTTGGGGCAAATGAAAACTTGGGACAGGCTTGTCCCCTTGTTTCATTGGCCTAGAATGTCTGAGGACACAAAGGAATTTTGTAAGTCCTGTGAAAACTGTCAAGCCAGTGGCAAGACAGGTGGCACTCCAAAGGCACCCCTTATTCCACTGCCTGTGGTTGGGGTTCCCTTTGAAAGGGTAGGGGTTGACATAGTTGGCCCCCTTGACCCTCCTACTGCTTCAGGCAATAGGTTTATCTTGGTGGTAGTGGACCATGCCACCAGATATCCTGAAGCAATTCCTCTAAGGACCACTACAGCTCCTGCAGTAGCAAAGGCCCTCCTGGGAATCTTTTCCAGGGTGAGCTTCCCAAAAGAGGTGGTATCAGACAGGGGAAGCAATTTCATGTCTGCTTATTTAAAGGCCATGTGGAAGGAATGTGGTGTGACATACAAGTTCACTACACCCTATCATCCACAAACAAATGGACTGGTGGAGAGATTTAACAAAACTCTCAAAGGCATGATTATGGGACTCCCTGAAAAACTCCGCAGGAGATGTGATATCCTGTTACCTTGCCTCCTTTTTGCTTTCAGGGAGGTACCCCAAAAAGGAGTGGGCTTCAGCCCCTTTGAACTCCTATTTGGACACCCTGTGAGAGGTCCTCTAACACTTGTTAAGGAGGGTTGGGAACAAGCTTTAAAAGCTCCAAAGCAAGACATAGTGGACTATGTACTTGGCCTCAGATCAAGGATGGCTGAGTACATGAAAAAGGCCAGTAAAAACCTTCATGCCAGCCAAGAGCTCCAAAAGCAATGGCATGACCAGAAGGCTGTTTTGGTTCAGTACCAACCAGGGCAGAAAGTGTGGGTCTTGGAGCCTGTGGCCCCAAGAGCACTCCAAGACAAATGGAGTGGACCCCACATAATTGTTGAAAAGAAGGGTGAAGTCACCTACTTAGTTGACTTAGGCACTGCCAGGAGTCCCCTTAGGGTGCTCCATGTCAATCGCCTGAAACCCTACTATGACAGGGCTGATCTCACCCTGCTCATGGCAACAGATGAGGGACAGGAAGAAGAGAGTGACCCTCTCCCTGATCTCTTCTCTTCCACAGAACAAGATGATCTAGTGGAAGGTGTAGTACTAGCAGATTGTCTTACTGCTGAGCAGAAAGACCACTGCATAAATCTCCTGGGTCAGTTTTCTGAACTCTTCTCTACTGTGCCAGGCACCACTTCTTGGTGTGAGCACACTATAGATACTGGAGACAGCTTGCCTGTCAAAAGTAAGTTCTATAGGCAGCCTGACCATGTCAGAGACTGCATAAAGCAAGACGTACAGAAAATGTTTGAACTGGGATTGTTTGAGCACTCTGAAAGTCCATGGGCCTCTCCTGTGGTACTTGTACCAAAACCTCATTCCAAGGATGGAAAGAAGGAAATGCGGTTTTGTGTAGACTACAGAGGTCTCAACCAGGTAACCAAAACTGATGCTCACCCTATACCCAGGGCAGATGAGCTAATAGATACACTGGCATCTGCCAAGTATCTAAGCACTTTTGATTTGACTGCAGGGTATTGACAGATCAAGTTATCAGAAGATGCAAAAGCAAAAACTGCATTTTCAACCATTGGAGGCCATTACCAATTCACAGTAATGCCTTTTGGATTGAAAAATGCACCTGCCACTTTTCAAAGGTTGGTGAATACAGTCCTGCAAGGGCTGGAAGCTTTTAGTGCAGCATATCTAGGTGATATAGCTGTCTTTAGCTCCTGCTGGGATGATCACCTGGTCCACCTATGGAAAGTTCTGGAGGCCCTGCAAAAGGCAGGCCTCACTATCAAGGCTTCAAAGTGCCAGATAGGGCAGGGGAAGGTGGTTTATCTGGGACACCTGGTAGGTGGAGAACAGATTGCACCACTTCAGGGGAAAATCCAAACTATTATAGATTGGGTTCCCCCTACAACTCAGACTCAGGTGAGAGCCTTTTTAGGCCTCACTGGGTACTATAGGAGGTTCATAAAGAACTATGGCTCCATTGCAGCCCCTCTTAATGACCTCACATCTAAAAAAATGCCTAAGAAGGTATTATGGACAGCAAACTGTCAGAAAGCTTTTGAGGAGCTGAAGCAGGCCATGTGCTGTGCACCTGTCCTGAAAAGCCCCTGTTACTCCAAAAAATTCATTGTCCAAACTGATGCATCTGAATTAGGGGTAGGGGCAGTCTTATCACAACTTAATTCTGAGGGCCAGGATCAACCTGTTGCTTTTATCAGCAGGAGGTTGACCCCTAGAGAAAAGCGTTGGTCTGCCATAGAGAGGGAGGCCTTTGCTGTGGTCTGGGCACTAAAGAAGTTGAGGCCGTACCTGTTTGGCACTCACTTCATTGTTCAGACAGACCACAAACCTCTACTTTGGCTAAAACAAATGAAAGGTGAAAACCCTAAATTGTTGAGGTGGTCCATATCCCTACAGGGAATGGACTATACAGTGAAACATAGACCTGGGAGTACCCACTCCAATGCAGATGGACTCTCCAGATATTTCCACTTAGACAATGAAAACTCATCAGGTCATGGCTAGTCTTATTGTCCTTCGTTGGGGGGGGGGTTGTGTAGGAAAGTACCATCTTGCCTGGCATGTTACCCCCATATATCACTGTATATATGTTGTTTTAGTTGTATGTGTCACTGGGACCCTGCCAGCCAGGGCCCCAGTGCTCATAAGTGTGCCCTGTATGTGTTACCTGTGTTATGACTAACTGTCTCACTGAGGCTCTGCTATCCAGAACCTCAGTGGTTATGCTCTCTCATTACTTTCCAAATTGTCACTAACAGGCTAGTGACCAATTTTACCAATTTACATTGGCATACTGGAACACCCTTATAATTTCCTACTATATGGTACTGAGGTACCCAGGGTATTGGGGTTCCAGGAGATCCCTAGGGGCTGCAGCATTTCTTTTGCCACCCATAGGGAGCTCTGACAATTCTTACACAGGCCTGCCACTGCAGCCTGAGTGAAATAACATCCACGTTATTTCACAGCCATATACCACTGCACTTAAGTAACTTATAAGTCACCTATATGTCTAACCTTTACCTGGTAAAGGTTGGGTGCTAAGTTACTTAGTGTGTGGGCACCCTGGCACTAGGCAAGGTGCCCCCACATTGTTCAGGGCAAATTCCCTGGACTTTGTGAGTGCGGGGACACCATTACACGCGTGCACTACACATAGGTCTCTACCTATGTGTAGCTTCACAATGGTAACTCCGAATATGGCCATGTAACATGTCTATGATCATGGAATTGCCCCCTCAATGCGATCCTGGCATTGTTGGCACAATCCCATGATCCCACGGGTCTCTAGCACAGACCCGGGTACTGCCAAACTGCCTTTTTAGGGGTTTCACTGCAGCTGCTGCCAACCCCTCAGACAGTTTTCTGCCCTCCTGGGGTCCAGCCAGGCTTGTCCCAGGAAGGCAGAACAAAGGACTTCCTCAGAGAGAGGGTGTTACACCCTCTCCCTTGGGAAAAAGTTGTTAAGGCAGGGGAGGAGTAGCCTCCCCCAGCCTCTGGAAATGCTTTCATGGGCACAGATGGTGCCCATTTCTGCATAAGCCAGTCTACACAGGTTCAGGGACCCCTCAGCCCTGCTCTGGCGCGAAACTGGACAAAGTAAAGGGGAGTGACCACTCCCCTGACCTGCACCTCCCCTGGGAGGTGCCCAGAGCTCCTCCAGTGTGCTCCAGACCTCTGCCATCTCGGAAACAGAGGTGCTGCTGGGACACTGGACTACTCTGAGTGGCCAGGGCCAGCAGGTGACGTCAGAGACTCCTTCTGATAGGCTCCTTCAGGTGTTGCTAGCCTATCCTCTCTCCTAAGTAGCCAAACCCTCTTTTCTGGCTATTTAGGGTCTCTGCTTTGGGGAATTCCTTAGATAACGAATGCAAGAGCTCATCAGAGTTCCTCTGCATCTCTCTCTTCACCTTCTGCCAAGGAATCGACTGCTGACCGCGCTGGAAGCCTGCAAAACTGCAACAAAGTAGCAAAGACGACTACTGCGACACTGTAACGCTGATCCAGCGCCTTCTCGACTGTTTTCCTGGTGGTGCATGCTGTGGGGGTAGTCTGCCTCCTCTCTGCACTAGAAGCTCCGAAGAAATCTCCCGTGGGTCGATGGAATCTTCCCCCTGCAACTGCAGGCACCAAAGAACTGCATCACCGGTCCTCTGGGTCTCCTCTCAGCACGACGAGCGAGGTGCCTTGAACTCAGCAACTCTGTCCAAGTGACTCCCACAGTCCAGTGACTCTTCAGTCCAAGTTTGGTGGAGGTAAGTCCTTGCCTCCCCACGCCAGACTGCATTTCTGGGAACCGCGTGTTTTGCAGCTACTCCGGCTCCTGTGCACTCACCGAGGATTTCCTTCATGCACAGCCAAGCCTGGGTCCACGGCACTCTAACCTGCATTGCACGACCTCCTGAGTTGTCCTCCGGCGGCGTGGGACTCTCTTGTGCAACTTCGGGGGAGCACCATTTCACTCCACGTCTTAGTGCCTGTTCTGGCATTTCTGCAGGTGCTGCCTGCTTCTGAGAGGGCTCCTTATCTTACTGGAAGCCGCCGCTGTCCCCTCACGTAATTGGTGACATCCTGGTCCCTCCTGGGCCACAGCAGCATCCAAAAACCCTAACTGTGAGCTTTACAGCTAGCAAGGCTTGTTTGCGGTCTTTCTGTGGGAAAACACTTCTGCACGACTCTTCACGACGTGGGACATCCATCCTCTAAAGGGAAAGTTTCTAGCCCTTGTCGTTCTTGCAGAATCCTCAGCTTCTACCATCCGGTGGCAGCTTCTTTGCACCCACAGCTGGCATTTCCTGGGAATCTGCCCACTACCGACTTGATCGTGACTTTTGGACTTGGTCCCCTTGTTCCACAGGTACTCTCATCTGGAAATCCATCATTGTTGCATTGCTGGTGTTGGTCTTTCCTGCAGAATTCCCCTATCACGACTTCTGTGCTCTTTGGGGAACTTAAGTGCACTTTGCACTCACTTTTCAGGGTCTTGGGGTGGGCTATTTTTCTAACCCTCACTGTTTTCTTACAGTCCCAGCGACCCTCTACAAGGTCACATAGGTTTGGGGTCCATTCGTGGTTCGCATTCCACTTCTAGAGTATATGGTTTGTGTTGCCCCTATCCCTATGCGCCCCCATTGCATTCTATTGTGACTATACATTGTTTGCACTGTTTTCTATTGCTATTACTGCATATTTTGGTATTGTGTACATATATCTTGTGTATATTTGCTGTCCTCATACTGAGGGTACTCACTGAGATACTTTTGGCATATTGTCATAAAAATAAAGTACCTTTATTTTTAGTATATCTGTGTATTGTGTTTTCTTATGATATTGTGCAAGTGACACTAGTGGTGCTGTAGGAGCTTCACTCGTCTCCTAGTTCAGCCTAAGCTGCTCTGCTAAGCTACCTTTTCTATCAGCCTAAGCTGCTAGAAACCCCTCTACACTAATAAGGGATACTTGGGCCTGGTGCAAGGAGTAAGTACCCCTTGGTACTCACTACAAGCAAGTCCAGCCTCCTACAAGCACCCATAATAGGGGCTCTGATCAGCGAATCTTACCTCAATGAGGCAGCTAAAGGTTCAATAAAGAGGGCAAACAACAGGTGACATAGGGCACCCTTGTCTTGTGCCTCTTGTGATGGTCACACATCCCACCAATTAGGAATTCATTATGATTGAGCCTGAGCTTTGTTATACAGATTTTCTAGTAGGTCTTCAATTTTGATAGGGAAACCAAAATTCAATGAAATGGTGAGCAAAACCTCCCATTGAATTAGATTAAAGGCCTTTGCTGCATTGAGCACGATAATTGCTGCCATTGTGGAATTATCAAAGTAGTAGTCAATCGCATGTACCAAAAAGTTGGTGTTAGATGATAGCAACCCAGCCGGCTAAAAGCCACTTTGATCCTGATGGACCAAATTTTGTACAAAGGGGACTAGTCTGGCCACAATGATTTTAATAAAGATTTTATAGTCGCTATTCAGCAAACTAATTGGGTGATAAGAGCCTAGTTTATCAAGGGCTTATCTTTCTTCTTTCTTCAGGAAACAAATAATCAATGCTTCCATGAACAAACTAGGAAGCTCGCAACCTTCAAGGATCTCATTAAACAAGATGACTAAAATCTTAACTGTTTGAGCTTTAAACACTTATAAATCTCTGCCGGTAAACCATCGTATCCACACGCTTAACATTGGGAGAAGGCCTTTTTGTGTTTTGTACTTTGACCAAAGTGATAGGTACTGAAGCGATAGCTTGGAAATCCCTGAGAAGGACCGGGAGTCGAATAGAGTGGAGAAATTCCTCAATACGTACTGGAGGGAGGCTATTAGTTAAGGCATATAACCTCGTATAGAGGTCAACAAGCACTTTGCCTATCATCTCTGATTGGGCAACCATTCTGACTTTTATTTCATTGAAAATTACCTTGATACTTCATTATTCCTCTTTTTCTTGACTGACCATGTCAAGAAGCATCTGATGTGCTTACTCTCTTCATAAAAGTTTTGAAAGCAGGTATTTTGGTTAACAATTTCCTTGGACATGAAGTAATCTAGGTTTTGGTGCACTTGTTAGAGCTTGGTACTAGAACTCAGTGGCTGTGGTATGGAATGAGTAAGATTGGCCTGGTCAAGTTCGTACTGCAGAGCCGCAGCATAATCCCTTCTAATTTTATTGATTTGTGCTCTAAAGGAAATCACCTCGTCCCATTCAAATGCTTTAAAGGACCCCAACACTGAGAAAGATGAGTCTACATTTCTGTCAAAAAACGTATCTATGGCAGAGCGCATAATCGTAACCCAGCTTTCAGCAGTTAATAATGTTCTTACAAGTCACCAACAAGGTCGTTGGGACCTCAACGAAACTGAATGATCTGAAAAGGGATTAGTAATATACCTGAATCTATTCTGCTCCACCGAAGGAAAATCAGAAAGAAGTCAATTTTTGAGGCAGAGTTATAGCATTTCAAGAAGCACATGTAGGCTCTACTTTGCAAGTGAGCAGCCCTCCCAAGGGTCCAACAGAGCGATATTGCTACACAATTTAGTCAACCAATGCAATTGACCCCAGCGTATTTTGCTGCTTGTGGATACATGAGCTGACAAGTTTAGTATTCTGGATAATGTTGAGGTCCCCTCCTACTACAACAAGCACCTTTAGCAATTGAAAGAGATGTAAATGTCTCTGAGAGAAGAATCGTCATCCTTCATGGGACCATAATAACTAATGATGAGTCTGCTCATGGACCCTTAGACTCCACAGAATTCACCTAGCCCTGGATTTGTTACAATCTATTGCACTTCACATGCTAAGTTGTGTGATATCAATACCCCTGTACTACAGCTCTAGCGGATGTGTTGTTATCATGTGAAATAAATCCCAGGAACACTTGATTGCTTGGCCAGAGTTTTGAAGTAGGTATCTTGGAAGAGAATGATCTGTGCTTTAGATGGCTTGAGACATGTGAAAATGGACATACATTTTCTATGATTATTTATACCATTCATGTTAAAGGATACAATCCTCAAGTGACTATGATCCAGAGTCTCACAGCTCATCACAAGCCTACTCTAACTTTCTTCCCGGTTCCTGCACTACCACATAGCAAAGAAGTTGCAGCCTAGACATATTGAGACCAACTTCAAGAGGAAAAAGACTTCAGAACCTTTTCTACCTGCATTTTTCTACCCTACAGTGACCCTATCTGAAAAGTCACTAAAAGAGTAATCATCTGCGATACGATAAACTTGATCCCTTATGGCATTAGTCAGAATCTGCTCTTTCACTGGAAAGTCACCAAAGTTCACTAAGATAGTTCTTGGGTAATCGGAATGGGATGAATGGAATGCCGGTACACGGTGGGCATGTTCAGTAGTAAGGTTAAGAACCTTATCTGCTTCAGGTATCACGTTTTACTATTAGATCTGAAATAAGTTTGGTGACAGACTGGCGCTCTCTAGACCCTCGGGGATCCCAGCAATTCACAGGTTGGAGGACATGACCTGTTTTCAACCTCTTCAAGTTTAACTGTAACTCAGCGAGTTTTGATTGAAGTTTCAGGGTTGAAGAGTCTTGGCTAGCGATACTGTACACTCTTTGCTCAAGATGGATTATACATGAGGTGAGTATTTGCATGTTGGCATTGATCTGCCCCAGCTGGTTTCGTGTCTCCTGGTGTGCCTTTTCCTGTGAAATTTTCATCTCTCTAACCTCACCTAATATCTGCTGCAAAATTACTTCAATTGGCATAGATTTGGCCTCATGAGATAGGGATGGTGAGTCCGTGGTAAGAGTCTGCACCTGCAAGAGATTAAGATCAGAAACTGCATTCTCTCCTTCCTCACTGAGAGTCTCCTCAATCCGGATCAAGCACATGCTCTCCATGGGGTTTCCTAAAAATACTGATAAGGGACCTGGGCATGAACCACTGGGGTCCCTTTTAGCTTTACTCGTGAACCACTGGGGTCCCCTTCAGCTTTATTGGTAACCTGGCGTTAGTCTGACTAACTTCAATGTAGACCTCCGCCCTTAGTGGACTCATGACACCAGGGGCGGGAAACAAAGAATAAATCGGGAACTTCTTGAGCCCAGAAACAATGCCCAGAGAAGATGCAAAGGGGAAACTGGCAAGGCCAAGAGGTCTTCCTTCAGGAGATGGCTGTTGATCTAGTGTTAAGGTGAATACAGAATGTGTAACAGGGAGCTTAGCTAAGTCAGTCATAGGTTTAACAGTGAGATCCTTAGATTGTTTGCCCACCTCGTGACTGATCATATCTGGCAAGGAAGCAGATAGTAAAAGAGTACTCAAACTGGATTTGTTGGCCCCCAGTTTGGAGGCTGGCAAACACCCTGAGGCTGCATTTTTATGATAACGGCTCCAGTTGTCTAGTTGTCCTATGCATGGCTTGGCATCACACATCTATTTTCTCTTTTGGGCTTGTAAGTTCAGATCCCGCAATTCCACCTTGAGCACCCACAGACTCCCATAATGTTGCTCTTGTGCAGCATGGAAGCTGGCAAATGTTTTTTGTGCCCTCCCATGCGCTGGTCTTCTGTGTGTGGAGATAGCACGTGGGTCTCTCTGCCTGCTACCCCACAATGCATGCAGGAGTAGGCTGATGTATCTGGACCTCTGCAGTCCTTTGTGTTGGGTCACAGGGATAGGATCTTGGGGATCTCTTTTGTGGTGTTGGCCCAGAGGATGGGATTCCTGTGCCAAGAATGAGTCTGAGGAGGGGGACCCAAGCACGTCCCTCCCTGGACACAAGCTAATAAATTAATCATGCAATGACCCCTGGGCACTGGCCCACCCTAAGTATATCTTCAGGAATCTCAGTTGAGCTCTACACACTTCAATCAGGGGCCAAAGGTTAAAACATTTAAAGGACCATAACTCGGGCCTCATTGAGCAGGTTTTGTTACTGTTGCCTCATTTTGTTCTTGGCAGCAAGCTCTATTCACCTGGAGTGTTCCCAACAGTCTCTGTAGCCTCTATAGGGACACACTCTGCAGGGAACTGATTTCACTGACTCCCTCTGCCACCATTCTTCTTTGTCTCCTTTGTCTGGCTCCTGGTCCTCCTCTCCCCCTGCTGGGGCATAGAAGTCCTGGACTTTCTGAACTGTCCAGAATGTATCTTCCCCTGGTCAGAGTTCTATGTACATCCCTGAGGTGTATCTAGGGAAATGAGGAAATCCCCCTGTAAACTAGGTCTGGAATAAGCGTCACCCCCACTGGGATTGGTGCACTCTGGCTACTTGGGCAATGGCAGTGGTAGGCCTAAGTGTGAGTTACATCTGCCTGTGACAGGAGAAGCCCTTTAAAGCTGGCACATTTAGTGGTCACTATCCCTAAGTCAAACTGTCAGGAGGAGGTCACACCTCTCCCAGCCAAGGCCCCTTTATTCCCTTTCAGAGAGTCATTCACACCTGCCAACAGGCTGCCAGGTGACACTTGGGGATTTAATCAGAAAAGGGTACTAAAGACTTTAGGTAGAAAGATGCCAACTTTTGAAAAGTGGCGTTTTCAAAATAGTAATTTACATTTCAACTTGACCATCAGATTGGATTTGAATTCCTTTAAATTTGAACTTTTGAACAATGGTTCTAGTTGTTCACAAACTAAAATCATGCATTATGAGGTGTTATAATGCAACCAGCGCTTTTCTATGGAAAAAAACAGGCTTGCCATGGTGAAAAATGGTTTTGGATATTTTTCAGTGCCATGACATGTAAAACATATTGTTAGAAATGGGGTCTTTGGTTGACAGTGAGGTTACCCCCTGTTCAAGCAAAGACCGTCACTCTAGTCAGGGTAAAAGAGAATCACCCTCAGCTAACCCCTGCTTACCCCCTTGGTAGCCTTTGCAGAGCAGTAGGCTTAACTTCAGAGTGCTAGCTGTAAAGTATTTGTACCAACACACACAGTAACCTAATGAAAACACTACAAAATGACACAACACAGGTTTAGAAAAAAATAGGAAATATTTATCTTCACAAAACAAGACCAAAACAACAAAAATCCACCATACACAAGTCAAGTTATCAATTAAAAATCAAAAAGAGTCTTTAAGTAGTTTGAAAAACACACTAATGCTGCTAGAGTGAAAATGTACCTGGTGTGCGTCAAAAATAACCCCACACGGGCAGGTGTGCGTCAAAAATAACTTCGCACGGCGGTACTTGAGTCAAAAATCCAGCCGCACGATGGTCTGAAAACCCCGCAGCGCAGGTTGTGATCTTCCAGCCTCCGTCAGCGATGCTGCGCGTCGTTTCTCCTGCTCCGTGCGCCGATTTTTTGGTTGTGTTTCCTGCGAGCGTCGTTTCTCAGCTGCGGAGCCGGCGGCGGGTCGTTTTTTCATGTAGCTAAATACATCCTGGGGTGGTTTACTAGGAACTTTCTCCAAAGCCTCCTTCACCAGACTGAGCGGTCCCCTCACAGGGTGGCCATAGATGAGCTCAAAGGGGCTAAAGCCAAGTCCCTTTTGAGGCACCTCCCTGTAAGCGAACAGAAGGCGTGGCAAGAGGACATCCCACTTACGCCTCAAGGGCTCTGACGGCCCTGAATCATGCCTTTCAAGGTGCGGTTGAATCTCTCAACCAGACCAATACTTTGGGGGTGGTAAGATGTGGTGAACTTGTATGTTACCCCGCACACCTTCCACAGAGACTTCATATAAGTGGATATGAAGTTTGTGCCTCTATCAGATACCACTTTCTTGGGGAACCCCATGCGGGTAAAAACTCCCATCAAGGCACGTCCCACCACAGGGACAGTGACCATCCTTAGAGGAATGGCTTCTGGGTACCGTGTGGCATGGTCCACCAAGACTAGGATGAACCTGTTGCCCATGGCTGTCTTGGGGTCCAGAGGCCCCACAATGTCAATTTCTACCCGTTCAAAGGGGGTACTGACTATAGGTAAAGGTTGGAGGGGAGCTTTGCATTTCCCCCCACTCTTGCCACTTGCCTGACAAGTCTGACAAGACCTACAATAAGCAGCTGACTGCTTGTGCATCAAGGGCCAGTAAAAGTGGGAGACAAGCCTCTTATAGGTCTTGTCCTGCCCCAGATGTCCTGCCAAAGGCACATCATGAGCCAAACCCAGTAGGAAGGCCCTGAAGCACTGGGGTACCACCAGCAAATGAGCTGACCCAGGCTCAGGAACCTTAGGCTCACTATACAGGAGGCCTCCTCCCAATATATCAGGTGAGTACCTGGCGCCTCGCCAGCCGCCTGGGCTGCAGCCTGCTGCCGCAGCACCTCAAGAGTAGGGCACTCCTGCTGCGCTGTGCAGAATGCTTCCCTGGTGGGTCCCCCTTCCTGCTGCCACTGTTACAGCTCATGGACCTCCCCCAGTTCAGCCACCTGCTCCCCTGTAGGTTCCGGGGCGTCACCCTCAGGCTCTGCCTCCTCCCGGACAGTGGGAACCTCTGGGGCCGGTTTCCCACGCCCCCTGCCCTTCCTCTTCTTGGCGGTCCCCTGGGACACTGTTTCAGGCTCCAGGGGCTCTTGACTACCCTGATTGGCTGCCATAGGCCAGGAGGATACGCATACCCACCCAGGCAGACCCAACATCTCCAAGTGAGACCTGTGTTCCACCTCCTTCCAAGGGGAATCCTCCAGGTCGTTGCCTAGCAAACAATCAACAGGCATGGTTGGACTCACAGCTACTTTCCAGGAACCTGAGACCTCCCCCCATTCAAAGGGAACCTGCGCCACTCTGCAGAGGCGTTCAGAGTTGTCTACCGCAACTACTTGGTGAAGTACCCGGGGATCAATCTGCTCTTCAGACACCAGGTGACTCCTCACTGTAGTCACACTGGCTCCTGTGTCTCTCAGAGCCCCCACCCTCTGTCCATTGATGGTCACCCCTTGCCTGTACTTCTTAGTGTTATCAGGTACTAGGTTTCTCTGGACCATCTCACTGTCCCCTAGTGAGACAAGGGTAATTTCTGCTGGTTCCCACCCACCTGAAACCAACTCCTCCCCAAGCGCTACACTGGCCAAACCCTGGGACGGTGCACCAGTGGGTGCCGGTGTCATTTTGGGGCATTTGGGGTCCCCACTCACATGACCCACCTGGTCACATGCATAACACTTACGTGGGGGACCACCTGCCACTGGCTTCCCTTTGGACAACCATGGCTTCTTTTCACTGGGGGGTTGGGAATCCTTACCCTGGGAATCAGTTTGGGGCCCTTTAGAGAACTCCCCCTGTTTGCCCTTACCCCCCTCCCTTTCTTCTGAGAGGGACCCTGCCCACCCTTGGCGTGGTCTCCCCCATAACTCTTTTGGATCCTGGTGCTCTCCCAGCGGTCCGCTTCCTGCGCAAGCTTCCTGGGGTCAGTCAGCTTGCTGTCAATGAGGTGCTGGCGCAGCTCTGGAAAACATAAACTGTACAAGTGCTCCCAAGCAATTAAATTGTAAAGCCCCTCATACGTGTTTACCTTACTGCCCTTCACCCAACCATCCAGTGACCTGCAAAAAGAGTCGACACATTCCAACCATATTTGGGATTCCTTTCTCTTGTAGGATCTAAACTTCTCCTTGTACTGCTCAGGGGTGAGACCATACCTGGTGAGTAAGGCCTCCTTCATGACAGGGTAGGTGAGACCCTGAGCATCCTTTAGGGCTGTCAGTGTGTCCCTCCCCTCTGCCTCAAAATGCTTCCACAGAGCTGCCCCCCAATGAGTTTCAGGGACCAGGTTCATGTGGAGAGCTGACTCATAACCCTTGAACCACAAGTAGATATCATCCTCCCTCTTATAATCCCTCACAAGGTCTTTTGGGATGTGTACCCTTCTCTCAGGCTGCACTGTAGGATTGCTGCCACCATCCCTACTGGACTGACTCCTCTGATCTATCTCTTTTAAACTGAGCTCATGAGCCATTGCTAAGTCCTTTCCTCAATGGCCAGCCTTCTCTGTTCCATCTCTAAACTGAGCTTTTTCAGCTTCATTTGGTACTCCCTCTCTGCCTGTCTATCCTGTAACTCTTCAGGTGTCAGACCCTTGGAGGACACACTGCTACCTGCCCTCGAGACTCTCTCCTGAGACATAACAAGCCCACCCACTACATCAGTGTGAGTGACTTGCAACTCCTCCTCCCCCTCTGGCTCCTCATCTGTGTGCCCCTCAGCTGCTTTGGCTGTCACCCAGACCCTCAGCGCCTTTTGCAGATCATCCTTCCTGTATGAGCTCTTAATGGGACACCCAACATTACTACAAAACTGCTTCAACTGAGCCACTGTGTAGCTCTCCAATTTCTCCAAATCAAAAGCAGCTCCAGCTAGGGCATCTCCAGACTGAGACATGATGAGAGGTAAAAAAAAAAATGCAAAGTTCCAAAAACAGAAAAGCAAGTTCTCAAATGAAGTTCCAGAAAAGTCAATCACAGGATCAGCAAAAAAAGAAACTGAATGCAGAGCAAAAACAGTCCAAATAGAAAAAAAAAAAAAATCACAAGACTAGTAGTATGTGGTCACGTAGTGGTCTGAACTCAAACAGTAGTGTACACTGAATTACTGTATGTCAAGTACAAATACAAGTCCAAATCCCAACCGCTGATCACAAATGTTAGAAATGGGGTCTTTGGTTGACAGTCAGGTTACCCCCTGTTCAAGCAAGGACCCTCACTCTAGTCAGGGTAAAAGAGAATCACCCTCAGCTAACCCCTGCTTACCCCCTTGGTAGCTTGGCAGAGCAGTAGGCTTAACTTCAGAGTGCTAGGTGTAAAGTATTTGTACCAACACACACAGTAACGTAATGAAAACTCTACAAAATGACACAACACAGGTTTAGTAAAAAATAGGAAATATTTATCTAAACAAAACAAGACCAAAACGACAAAAATCCACCATACACAAGTCAAGTTATCAATAAAAAATAAAAAAGAGTCTTTAAGTAGTTTTAAAAACACATTAGCGCTGCTAGAGTGAAAATGTACCTGGTGTGCGTCAAAAATAACCCAGCACAGGCAGGTGTGCGTCAAAAATAACTCTGCACGGCGGTACTTGAGTCAAAAATCCAGCCGCACGATGATCCGAAAATCCCGCAGCGCAGGTTGTGATCTCCCAGCCTCCGTGAGCGATGCTGCGCGTCGTTTCTCCTGCTCCGTGTGTCGATTTTTCGGTCGCGTTTCCTGGGAGCGTCGTTTCTCAGCTGCGGAGCCGCAGCACGTCCTTTTTTCAGCCGCAGATCGGATTCACGTCAATCTTTTCCCCCACGGCGCTCTGTGTGTCGATTTTCTTGTCTTTAGGCTGCCAGCTTCTCCTTTCAGGGTCCCAGGAACTGGATGGGCACCACAGGGCAGAGTAGGAGTCTCTCCAGAGACTCCAGGTGCTGGCAGAGAGAAGTCTTTGCTGTCTCTGAGACTTCAAACAGCAGGAGGCAAGCTCTAGATCAAGCCCTTGGAGATTTCTTCTCAAGATGGAAGGCACACAAAGTCCAGTCTTTGCACTCTTACTCTGGCAGAAGCAGCAACTGCAGGATAGATCCACAAAGCACAGTCCCAGGCAGGGCAGCTCTTCTTCCTCAGCTATTCAGCTCTTCTCCAGGCAGAGGTTCCTCCTGGTTCCAGAAGTGTTTCTAAAGTCTATAGATTTGGGTGCCGTTCTTATACCCATTTTAGTCTTTGAAGTCACCTTTCTTCAAAGGGGACTCACACCTACTTGTGAAATCCTGCCTTGCCCAGGCAAGGCCTCAGACACACACCTGGGGGTTGGAGTCTGCATTGTCAGAGGCAGGCACAGTCCTTTCAGATGAGAGTGACCACTCCACCCCTCCCTCCTAGCAGAGATGGCTAATTAGGAAATGCAGGCTACACCCCAGCTCCCTTTGTGTCACTGTCTAGTGTGAGGTGAAAAACAACCCAACTGTCAAACTGACCCAGACAGGGAATCCACAAACAAGGCAGAGTCACAGAATGGTTTAAGCAAAAAAATGCTCACTTTCTAAAAGTGTCATTTTCAAACACACAATCTCAAAACCAACTTTACTAAAAGATGTATTTTTAAATTGTGAGTTCAGGGACCCCAAACTCCACATGTCCATCTATTCTCTAGGGGAATCTACACTTTAATCATAGTTAAAGGTAGCCCCCATATTATCCTATGAGAGAGACAGGCCTTGCAACAGTGAAAAACGAAATTGGCAGTATTTCACTGTCAGGACATTTAAACCACATTACTATGGGCCTGATTACAACTTTGGTGGAGGTGTTAATCCCTCCCAAATGTGACAGATATACCACCAGCCGTATTACGAGTTCCATAGGATATAATGGACTCGTAATACAGCTGGTGGTATATCCGTCACTTTACCGTCACTTTTGGGACGGATTAACACCTCCTCCAAAGTTGTAATCAGGCCCTATATGTCCTAACTTATCCATACACTGCACCCTGCACTTGGGGCTACCTAGGGCCTTCCTTAGGGGTGCCTTACATGTAAGAAAAGGGAAGGTTTAGGCCTGGCAAGTGGGTACACTTGCCAAGTCGAATTTACAGTGTAAAAATACACACACAGACACTGCAGTGGCAAGTCTGAGACATGAGTACAGGGTTACTTGTGTGGGTGGCACAACCAGTGCTGCAGGCCCACTAGTAACATTTGATTTACAGGCCCTGGGCACCTCTAGTGCACTTTACTAGGGACTTAACAGTAAAATAAATATGCCAATCATGGAGAACCAATTACATACACATTTTAAACAGGAGCACTTGCACTTTAGCACTGGTTAGCAGTAGTAAAGTGCCTAGAGTAATAAAAACAGCAAAATCAGAGTCCAGCACACATCAATAACCTGAGGAACATGTTCCACTTTCTAAAAACCATGCACCCTGCCCTGAAGGCATTTAGAGACTTTCTGTGGCGTGACTTATCAGTATTAAAAAGGAAGGTTTATGTCTGGAAAAAGGTTTATTTTGCCAAGTCGAATTTACAGTTTTAAAACTATACACTCAGGCTGCAGTGGGCTGGGCTGAAGACAAGCTTTAGCTTGTCACTTTAGTGTCGTGCAATAGGTGCTTCTTTCCCAGCTAGTTACAGGCCCTGGGTACACAAGAGTACCATACAACACAGACTTATAGATAAGTTTAATATGTCAGTCAGAGATTAGCCAAATCCAAGTGTTCTTATGCATCACAGCACATAAACTGGGTGCTGGACAGCCGTGCCCCAGTTTTCAACGTTCATACAATAGCAATACAATGTAGCCAATAGTGTGTGGGGGGGGTGACCCAGCAAAAATGGCCATGTTCTTACACAGGGAGATTGGGGTTAACCTCCCCAATCTACCTCCTACATAGATAGAAAGACGGCTAGGCCTGTTATGGGATGAGAGCGTGGGTCAATGCCTGGGCAGGCCACTCCTAACTCTTTTTTTAGAATATTTTCCATGCTGTATAGTGGGGTATTACTCCTTCCACACTGGAGCAGATTGTTGGAAGTACACCACTCAATGTGTCCCCGTGGAAAGAATAGAATGACTGTCAGTTGAAGCCATATTGAGGTGGCCCCATTTTTTTTCTAATTGAGAGTAGCTCTTGCCTAGGGTGGCTGCTCTCCTCACACTAATATCTGGTGGGTGGATCCTTTCTTGTGGTTTTCCATCCTGGGCCAGAACCCAGACAGGCGTCAATTTGGGAGAGGTCTTTCTAGAATGGGAAGGTTATCCTCTCTGATCCAGTACCTAACCTGTTTCCACCTGTTCTTGAAGGGCTGAGTTATCCACCCAGGCACCAATCAAACTAAAAGTAGTGTGTCTCCAATGGCACCACCTCCTTTAAGTTCCAGTTGTGTGATGTGGGCAATGACTGCCACAGAAGCAAAAAAAACAAAAAAAAAACACAAACTTGAACACGAAGGAAGCTCTTCCCTTGCATAGTGACTTATTTTTTAAAAAAAAGAAAGAGTGGTGGTTGAACTTTCATGTCCTCTGCACCATAAAGATAAGGAGGTGGACATGAAGGGATCATACACCGCAGTAAAAAGTTTAGTACATGGCTGTATTGCATCACTGACCAATGTTTTATGTTTTGAATGCTGCCTCTTGGAAATAATTAGGGGTTACACACAGGAACATCCATTAATTTTGGAAAATGCTGTATTCATTGCATTGTTAATAACACAACTCATTTACTTAAATTCAAAGGACTGTTCTAGTCTACCCAGTACTTCTATCATATGTAAACAAATGACCTTACATGAAAAATGTAACCCAATTAATTTAAATTATATTTATACATTGAAGGTGTCTCCAGGGCGAGATAATGTAAAAATGTACAGCCTTGAAGAATGGTAATTATTTAACCTCTTAGCTGCTGGACCTTCCCCCTCCCCTCCCGCCCCCCAGTGCTGAGCCATTTTTCGGCTATTTGGGGTAGTTCGCACTTAGGCCTTCATAACTTTTTGTCCACATAAGCTATACACATGAAGTTTGCGTCCTTTTTTTCCAACATCCTAGGGATTCTAAATGTGCCCTGAGTATGAGGGTTCCCCTGGAGGACCCTAAGAAATTAGCCATTTTTTTTAATGGGGAAAAAAGGGCTGCAGAAGAAGGCTTGTGTTTTTTTCCCTGAAAATGGCATCAAGAAATGGTTTGCGGTGCTAAAATCACCATCATCCCAGATTTCAGAAACAGGCAGACTTGAATCAGAAACACACATTTTTCAACACAATTTTGGCATTTTACTAGGACATACCCCATTTTTACTATTTTTTTTGTGCTTTCAGCCTCCTTCCAGTTAGTGACAGGAATGGGTGTGAAACAAATGCTGGATCCTGGAAAGCTAAACATTTCTGAAAAGTAGACAAAATTCTTAATTCAGGGCGGCAAAAGCAAAGCAAAACACAAACACTGTGGCTTTTGTGTTGTTAATGTCGCCCTAAGTGGGAAGGGTATGCCCAGACGTGGGTCCCGTGCTTCCCATGCCACTGGATTCAAGCTAGCCTGGCTGATGAGGGGTGAAACCCCGAAACCGGTCCCAGGATGCTTGTTTCCAGTCCAGGGAAGACCTGGCCTGGCAATTCGGGCTGGACTGTTCCCATGGGGAACAGGGTCAAGACTGATTTGCATATGGCTGGGTCCAAACTGGAATGGCATGGGCAGCAAAAAAAACGATGGATTAAACCCAGATCTGTGACTGGGGAGAGTGTTTGCATTGTCAGCACTCCGTCCATCATTCTTTTGTGTTGTTAATGTCGCCCTAAGTGGGAAGGGTATGCCCAGACGTGGGTCCCGTGCTTCCCATGCCACTGGATTCAAGCTAGCCTGGCTGATGAGGGGTGAAACCCCGAAACCGGTCCCAGGATGCTTGTTTCCAGTCCAGGGAAGACCTGGTCTGGCAATTCTGGCTGGACTGTTCCCATGGGGAACAGGTTCAAGACTGATTTGCATATGGCTGGGTCAAAACTGGAATGGCATGGGCAGCAAAAAAAACGATGGATTAAACCCAGATCTGTGACTGGGGGAGAGTGTTTGCGTTGTCAGCACTCCGTCCATCATTCTTTTGTGTTGTTAATGTTGCCCTAAGTGGGAAGGGTATGCCCAGACGTGGGTCCCGTGCTTCCCATGCCACTGGATTCAAGCTAGCCTGGCTGATGAGGGGTGAAACAGCGAAACCGGTCCCAGGATGCTTGTTTCCAGTCCAGGGAAGACCTGGCCTGGCAATTCGGGCTGGACTGTTCCCATGGGGAACAGGGTCAAGACTGATTTGCATATGGCTGGGTGCAAACTGGAATGGCATTGGCAGCAAAAAAAACAATGGATTAAACCCAGATTTGTGACTGGGGGAGAGTGTTTGCATTGTCAGCACTCCGTCCATCATTCTTTTGTGTTGTTAATGTCGCCCTAAGTGGGAAGGGTATGCCCAGACATGGGTCCCGTGCTTCCCATACCACTGGATTCAAGCTAGCCTGGCTGATGAGGGGTGAAACCCCGAAACCGGTCCCAGGATGCTTGTTTCCAGTCCAGGGAAGACCTGGCCTGGCAATTCGGGCTGGACTGTTCCCATGGGGAACAGGGTCAAGACTGATTTGCATATGGCTGGGTGCAAACTGGAATGGCATTGGCAGCAAAAAAAACAATGGATTAAACCCAGATTTGTGACTGGGGGAGAGTGTTTGCATTGTCAGCACTCCGTCCATCATTCTTTTGTGTTGTTAATGTCGCCCTAAGTGGGAAGGGTATGCCCAGACGTGGGTCCCGTGCTTCCCATGCCACTGGATTCAAGCTAGCCTGGCTGATGAGAGGTGAAACCCCGAAACCGGTCCCAGGATGCTTGTTTCCAGTCCAGGGAAGACCTGGCCTGGCAATTCGGGCTGAACTGTTCCCATGGGGAACAGGGTCAAGACTGATTTGCATATGGCTGGGTCCAAACTGGAATGGCATGGGCAGCAAAAAAAACGATGGATTAAACCCAGATCTGTGACTGGCGGAGAGTGTTTGCATTGTCAGCACTCCGTCCATCATTCTTTTGTGTTGTTAATGTCGCCCTAAGTGGGAAGGGTATGCCCAGACGTGGGTCCCGTGCTTCCCATGCCACTGGATTCAAGCTAGCCTGGCTGATGAGGGGTGAAACCCCGAAACCGGTCCCAGGATGCTTGTTTCCAGTCCAGGGAAGACCTGGCCTGGCAATTCGGGCTGGACTGTTCCCATGGGGAACAGGGTCAAGACTGATTTGCATATGGCTGGGTCCAAACTGGAATGGCATGGGCAGCAAAAAAAACGATGGATTAAACCCAGATCTGTGACTGGGGGAGAGTGCTTGCATTGTCAGCACTCCGTCCATCATTCTTTTGTGTTGTTAAAATTCTTAATTCAGCAAGGGCTCATTTATGTAAATCCTACAAGGTTTACATACAGAAAATAACAGCTGAAATAAAAAAATATTGAAATTGAGCTGAAAAAACAGCCATTTTTCTCCATGTTTTACTCTGCAAGATTTTCCTGCAATGTCAGATTTTTGAAAGTAATATACTATTACGTCTGCTGGACTCTTCTGGTTGCGAGGATATTCAGGGGCATATTTATACTCTGTTTGCGCCGAAATTGTGTCGTTTTTTTTGACGCAATTTCGACGCAAAACTAACTCCATATTTATACTTTGGCGTTAGACGCGTCTAGCGCCAAAGTCCATGGAGTTAGCGTAATTTTTTTGCGTGAACACCTTCCTTGCGTTAATGAGATGCAAGGTAGGCGTTCCCGTCGAAAAAAATGACTCCCAGGCATGTGCGTGGTATTTATACTCCCGGGCAAAAATCACGCCCGGGAGTGGGCGGGGCAAAAAACCCCGCATTTGCGCCGGATTTTAACACCTGGGTCAGGGCAGGCGTTAAGGGACCTGTGGGCTCAGAATGAGCCCAGAGGTGCCCTCCCCTGCCCCCAGGGACACCCCCTGCCACCCTGGCCCACCCCAGGAGGACACCCAAGGATGGAGGGACCCACCCCAGGGACATTAAGGTAAGTTCAGGTAAGTATTTTTTTTATTTTTTTTTGTGGCATAGGGGGGCCTGATTTGTGCCCCCCTACATGCCACTATGCCCAATGACCATGCCCAGGGGACAGATGTCCCCTGGGCATGGCCATTGGGTAAGGGGGCATGACTCCTGTCTTTGCTAAGACAGGAGTCATGTTAATGGGGGATGGGCGTCGTAAAAAAATGGCGCAAATCAGGTTAAGGCGATTTTTTGGACTCAGCCTGACTTGCCCCATTTTGAGACGCCCATACGCCATTTTCCCCTACGCCGGCGCTGCCTGGTGTACATGTTTTTTTTCCACGCACACCAGGCAGCGCCGGTCGGCTAACACCGGCTAACGCCATTGTATAAATACGGCGCCCGCATGGCGCTTCAGAATGGCGTTAGACGGCGCTAATTTTTTTGACGCTAAACTGCCTTAGCGCAGTTTAGCGTCAAAAAGTATAAATATGGCCCATAGGGTTTGTAGGTTCATCAAGATCCCTAGGTACCCAGAGCCAATAAATGAACTGCACCTTGCAATGGGATTTCATTCTATACTGGGTATACAGCAATTCATTTGCTGAAATATAAAGAGTGAAAAATAGGTATCAAGAAAACTTTTGTATTTCCAAAATGGGCATAATGTAAGGTGTTGAGAAGCAGTGGTTATTTGCACATCTCTGAATTTCGGGTTGCCCATACTAGCATGTGAATTACAGGCCATGTCTCACATAGATGTCTTTTTTACACACTGTCTTACATTTGGAAGGAAAAAATGTAAAGAAAGACAAGGGGAAATAAAACTTGTTTTGCTATTCTGTGTTCTCTTAAGTCTCCCTATAAAAATGGTACCTCACTTGCGTGGCTAGGCCTAATGCTTGCAACAGGAAACGCAACATGGACACATCACATTTTTACATTGAAAGCTGACGTGCTTTTTGCAAAGTGCCTAGCTGTAGATATTGGCCTCTACCTAAGCCAGCACCTAGGGAAACCTACCAAACCTGCACATTTTTGAAAACTTCACACCTAGGGGGGTCCAAGATGGGGTGAATTGTGGGGCTCTCACCAGGTTATGTTACCCATAATTTTTTGCAAACCTCAAAATTTGGCTGTAAAAACACTTTTTCCTCACATTTCAGTGACAGAAAGTTCTGGAATCTGAGAGGAGCCACACATTTCCTTCCACCCAGCGTTTCCCCAAGTCTCCCGAAAAAAATTGTACCTCACTTGTGTGGGTAGGCCTAGCGCTTGCGACAGTAAAGGCCCCAAAACACAACGTGGACACATCACGTTTTCCCAATGAAAACAGACCTGTTTTTTGCAAAGTGCCTAGCTGTGGATTTTAGCCTCTAGCTCAGCCAGCACCTAAGGAAACCTACCAAACCTGTGCATTTTTTTAAACTAGACACCTAGAGGAATCCAGGATTGGGTGACTTGAGGGGCTCTCACCATGTTCTGTTACCCAGAATCCTTTGCAAACCTCAAAATTTGGCTGTAAAAACACTTTTTCATTTCAGTGACAGAAAGTTCTGGAATCTGAGAGGAGCCACAAATTTCCTTCCACCCAGAGTTCCCCCAAGTCTCCCGATAAAAACGGTACTTCACTTGTGGGGTAGGCCTAACGCCTGCGACAGGAAGTGCCCCAAAACACAACGTGGAAACATCACATTGTCCCAAAGAAAACAGACCTGTTTTTTGCAAAGTGACTAGCTGTGGATTTTGGCCTTTAGCTCAGAGGGCACATAGGGAAACCTACCAAACTTGAGCATTTTTAAAAAATAGACACCTAGGGGAATCCACGATGGAGTGACTTGTGGGGCTCTCACCAGGTTGTGTTACCCAGAATCCTTTGCAAACCTCAAAATTTGGCCAAAAAAAACCACTTTTTTCTCACATTTCGGTGACAAAAAGTTCTGGAATCTGAGAGAAGACACAGATTTCCTTCCACCCAGCGTTCCCCCAAGTCTCCTGATAAAAATGGTACCTCACTTGTGTGGGTAGACCTACACCCGCAACAGGAAATGCCCCAAAACACAACGTGGACTCATCACATTTTCCCAAAGAAAACAGACCTGTTTTTGCAAACTGCCTAGCTGTGGATTTAGGCCTCTAACTCAGCCGGCACCTAAGGAAACCTACCAAACCTGCGCATTTTTTAAACTATAAACCTAGGGGAATCGAAGATGGGGTCACTTCTGGGGCTCTCACCAGGTTCTGTTATACAGAATCCTTTACACACTTTAAAATGTGGCCAAAAAAACACTATTTCCTCAAATTTCGGTGACAGAAAGTTTTGGAATCTGAGAGGAGTCACAAATTTCCTTCCACCCAGCGTTCCCCCAAGTCTCCTGTTAATAATGGTAACTCACTTGTTTGGGTAGGCCTAGCCCCTGCGACAGATAATGCTCCAAAACACAACGTAGACACATCACATTGTCCCAAAGAAAACAGACCTGTTTTTTGCAAAGTACCTAGCTGTGGATTTTGGCCTCTAGCTCAGCCGGCAAGTAGAAAAACCTACCAAACCTGCGCATTTTTAAAAATTAGACACCCAGCGGAATCCAAGATTGGGTGACATGAGGGGCTCTCACCATGTTCTGTTACCCAGAATCCTTTGCAAACCTCAAAATTTGGCCATAAAAAAAAAAACTTTGGGCCATATTTATACTTTTTAAAAATTTGCCGTACGGCGGCGCAACCAACAGGTGGGAGTCATTATTTCGTGACGCACACAGCGGCGTTCCGTCGTAAAGGAAACGAACGTAAAGGCGACGCACATCACTGTGGGTTGATTTACGACAGCGCAATCCGGAAATCGCTGTTTTTTTTCACCCTATTGCGTTAAATTTTTGCGCGAAAACTGCCCTTCAGCAGAGGAGAGCCAAAATGGATCCCAGAGGCCACTACAGACCCCAGGAGGATGACAGCAGACCAGGAACGAGCCAGGAGGATCCATACAGGAACCAGGAAATTTTCAGAAAAAAAAGAAAGTGTTGCTTCAGTGAAGAGGAGCAGGAAATCCTGGTGAAAGAGGTGACGGAACACCAGCACCAACTTTTCATCTCCTCTAAATTGCCACTCAGTAGGAGAGAGGCCATATGGAAACAAATAGTGGACAAGATCAACAGTGTGGCTGAAGAACGCCGCACAGTCACTGAGTGTAAGAAACGCTGGCATGACTGCAAACGTAGGACAAAAGAGAAAATGGCCAGGAACAGGAAGGCAGCAATGCAGACTGGAGGGGGGAGTCCAGCACAACAGGAGGCCCTGGACCACATGGAGGAGATGGTCGCAGCCGTCATCCCGGAGGAGATCGTCACAGGGATTCAAGGACAGGACAGCGCAGACTACCACAACACAACGCACATGCAGGGTAAGTCGCATGGGGAATTAAATTGCAATAATGTAGACTGTAACAGGGGGGGAAATACCTACTACACAATGCATGTAAGTCTGCACATATATGAACTGGCATGGGTAAAGGGGCACAGCAGGGGGGCATGCCCAGCACAGACTGAAGCTGGGGCACGACAAAATACAGCAACAACAACAGTCCCATGGGGACATCCTGTAATGACAACAATAGAGCCAAGGGAAAGCAGCGACAGGTGGGAAGGAAACTACCTCAAACTCACATCCAGGCACTTGTTTTGTAAAATCTATCCCACATCAACTAGGTCCCTATCAGTAATCCAGTAGCCAAAACAACAACTGCAATGTAACTGCCACAACAGCTTACAATAACACCTCTCATCTCTGTGCAGCTACAGTACCAAATGGCAGGAACCTCCCCATGGAATATACATACCCAAATTAGGGGGTGAGGATGACATCCGCAACAATTCATAGAAATAAGACAAAGGCACCAGTACACTCAAATGCCGAATGTCCATACCTGACACATACATAAGCCAAAGTAAACAGCAATTGGAGCCACACAGCACTAACGACACACACATGCTGCATACGTCAGGGTCCCTCACGTGCCTGGCTAACAAGGCTACATCACTAATGTCATACTGCTCAGACAACACCTGAGGAGGGGACAGTGGCAACTGGTCACTGAAACACACCTGCAAAGTCTGACAACCAAATAGGACCTACATACGATAAACAGGCCAATCCAATTAAACACACATGACCCAACATCATCTTCAAACATCAACAATGTTTACATCCATACCACATCCTAACATTATCATGCATAGGTAATGCCATGTAACATGTACAGTTCATGCAATGTGAATAAAAAGTGTATGGGGCAGGTCCTGAGAGGCAAGTGTGCTGGCAGGGCAGTCACAATACCCACAGTCATTCAAAGTGTATTGTGGCAAGTATAACGTATACATTGCGCATTAGCCTCAGGCTGTAGGCCTTTGTGCACCTTACCCTGAATGTACTTTTACTCATTTGCTCGCATCTAAGAGCCTCAGAGCACTTTGCACTAAATGCTTCTCATTGGCCTTCCTATCAGTTAATATAGCAAATAGCCAGTCCTAGGGTGTTGTAAATTAGTCAAATCACACTGTTTTGCCTACTTCTGCACTGGAGTTTGCCAGAACATATTCACTCTGTGCCCCAGTCAAGGATACAGTCTGGTACATTGCTGATAGATGTGGTAGGGGTTAAGATTTGGCATTCCTGCGTAGGGAAACTTTGTCATCACAATGACATATGACTTATAAAATCACTTCCTTGTCCCAAGACACGCAAGAGGGAGTTTCCAAACAGAGAAACACAACTAGATGCTGCCTGCCTTGCTGCTGATGCACAACCAGATCACAGGCCATTCCTCTGATATGAGGGATGATGTCTCCCCAGTGATTCCGACAGGCAAGCTCCAAACGTAACATGCTGTGCTATACATAGAACAAGCAGAGGGAGAGTAGAAACTGTTAGGCACCATGATAGCTGTGTACTAATGTATTACTCTCCTGCGGACTATTTCAATTCTAACAGTGTGTATTGTTTGGGTTATTGTGGCTCACACCTAAATATCAACAAGTCAGTTGTACAATGAAACCTCATATTAAACAAATACTGTCTTTGTCATTTGTGTATGGGAACATACCAGAAAAGAGACAATTGTGTAGGATCTGAGTGACCACCACTTCCCTGAAAAGTTTCAAAGATGTCATGCGCTCGGATGTCTAAACATTCCTTTGCTGTGGGAGACCAGAGGCACTGCTAGTTAGTCTGAGCAAAAAGAAATATCAGGGTGACTGAGTTATTTACAAGTGGGTCAGACTTAGTCCCCCACACCATTAGCTATCCTGCTGCGTAGAAAGCCAGTAATCACATGTAGGATAATGAGAGCCCACCCAACAAAATGTCCCTCCATACCAATAGTAAAACACCGAGGGAGGAGTAGGACAAAAACACGCCTATTCCTAAATAATTACAAAGCAACACCTAGAGGCGACCAGGCAGACATGTCTGATAGCTCCATATCATACATGTGACACACAGGTGGGCCATAGGCCTACAACAATGCCCTATGACGGACAGCAGATACCAAGACAAACACAGAGCACAAAGTTAAGGCATCCAAAGGCTTGTATCTTAGTGCAAAATTGTCACAACACAGACACACTAATTGTACCCTGTTTCATTGCAGAGGAACACGGATCTCCTGCCGATATGCCTGTCCCTGAGTTCCCTGAAGACATGGATGACGAGCCCATAAACATCCCACAGGAGACCATTCAAATGGTCCTTGAAAGCCTCCAAACCCCACCTTCAGCCACAAGGAGGAGCACAGAAGAAGCAGCCACCACAGGAGAACCACCCGCCACCCCAATTGTAAGACCTGCCAGCTCCAACACAGCTGAGGGCTCGGAAGACACTGGCACCAGCTTCGAAAGAACCGTCATTGGGGTACAGCGGGAGCTGGCCAAGGAGGTGCGGGTGGGGATGCAAACTATGGCAGCCAGCCTTGAGGGGGTGCGTTCGTGCATGATGTCTACTGCTGATCAAGCAGCTGCTATGCAAGCCCCAACATCGCTCTTGGAGGAACTTTTAAAAACACAGAAGGAAATCTGCACAGCTGTCATCCAGTTGACACAACAACTACAACTGCAAGCCAGTCAACGTGTGCACGAATGCAACATAGAACCCCTCAGGGCCGACCTGGCTGCCTACCATCGTGATGTGGCTGCTATTGCGAAAAACCAGCAGGCCCTCCTTGCTGCTGTACTGCCCTTCATAACTCCACAGGGAGCAGCCCCCGGGATGTCTGCCTCCATGTCTTCTAACACTGAGGTGTGTGTTGCCCCTTCACAACCAACAACAACAAGGACACACCAGGCAACACACACATCAGAAGAAGAAGACATGGAACAGATAACATTCACACGGAAGAGTACCCGGAAGCCCTAGTCCCTGCACCATGGCCTACTCTGACCAAGGTCCTACGTTTTGTCAAAGGCCAGTCTCACTACAACTACACTCAATGACTGTTTGGCAATCCACCGTATGACTTGTCCCCATTGCCAGTGAATGTCTCTCTCCTACTATTTGCCAATTCCTGTCCCTCTGCACTGTCTGTGACATCACCCCAGCATGTCATGAGCATCATCCACACCCCTTCTGTAGGATCACCATGTAAGAATGCACCAGAACGGACTCAGCAAATATGGTGAATGGACAATTTGCACTACAACACCTATAAATAAATAGCACTTGCACACCTATTGTGTCTCTGTGTCATTTCACACTTCATCTGTGCAGTACCTAACTCCAAAGTGGCTGTGTGGCAACCATGTCGATTCTCTATACTACTGTCCTGATTTCATGTATACTGAAACATCTGTGCAGTGGCCAGGATTGCATCATAGCCTTACCATACTGAGTAAAATCACTGATGAAGGAACTAAGCACACACAATCATGCTGTGTTGGACAGAATGATGCACCATCTATCGCTATTCCAGAGAACAAATGGTGGCTGAGAAATGTAGGCACCATGCAATACTTAAATAAGAATTAATGCCGCATAATGTAAGGAATCATGAACAAATTACACTGCATCAATCACCCTTACGGAGTATGCTTCCATGAAGGAAAGTCATGCTGAATCAGTACACACATGATGTAGGTCAGCAATGAAAGCAACAATACAAGAGTGTGAACAACTCCTCATCTACAAAGATCTCCCTGAACTTCACACTGCTGTCCGACCTATCAATTTCCCCACATTAACAAGTCTGGAAGCACTCTTTTGTGAAGTAGGATACATACCAAAACAAAACCTTGGTGATCAATGCACACTACCAATGGTGGGTCGCCCAAATGGTGGATACTTAACAAGTTAGCACACGGGTAGCTGGGATGTTAAACCTCCATTTCCTGGGGATGGTGAGCGTAGGACACAAATGTCATACTAAAACATTCTGCTACACTGATGTCAAGGCCATGATAAAGTAGCACCTAGCGCATCATGTAAAGGGTTAACTATATATTTATTTCAATCGAGTAATACAAGAGGCAACTAAGGGAAAGGTAAACCTACACTAATCTAACCTGACTACTAATAACCCACAACTGTCCCTAACTAACCTAAGCTAAACTTACTCTACACATGTAATGAAACGATCTAAACATCAACCCCCCACCCACCATTATGAGACAGGACACATGCAGGACAACACTAACTAACCTACACACATACTATACTATCCTAAACAAACATATATTTTTTTGGAATTTTCTGTTTTTTCTTTTTTTTTTTTTTTTCTTTTTTTTTAAACATGAATCCCAACATTGCCCCCCACCCACCCACACAAAAAAATAAGAGAGAAAGAATAAGGACCCCCCACCCTCTTCCCTAACACAAACTAAGCTAATTACCTATGCTTATCCTAATACTAATCCCCAAAACCCAACTAACAGTAGAAAATAGGAAAGAGGTGAGAGGGGAGGGGTAAAAGTTCAAGAGGGCAAACGTGCTACAGGTTTGCCCTCCGTAGTGTGCGCCTGATGGAGCGGACCCTCTTTTTGATGTAACTCATGTCCTCCCTCAGGTTGTCCACCTTTTTGACTAACTCAATGCCAGGAAGGCAGCTGGGTCCACAGGAGGGTCTGTGCTGGTTTGCGTGCCGGCGGAGGTAGATGTTGTGGCAGGAGTTGTTTGGCCACGGGACAGTCCTGCTACCACCACACGGCTGGGTCCAGGTCTGGAGGAAGATGCAGGGTCCATTGCTGCAGACGTTGCTGGGTCCACTTGGGCAGACCTGGTGGATGTGCTGTTGGTGGTTGTTGGTGGCAATGTCGGGGGAGCCTGTGGTGTGGCCCACCACGCCCCGGAGGACCGATCAGATTGGTACTTGCGGCCCATCCACCGATACCCACACTGCACCTGCAGGATGTGCCTGTATCTCATGGCACGCCGCTCAAAATGGTTGCGATCTGCGGCACTCATGTTTGCAGCTGTGAAGAGAAAAGGCAAATATTTACCTTTGGATTTGCATTGGGTGGAATAGCACAATGGGTTATTTGTACATTACTAGAAATGTATTAGTTGCAGCAATTGTCACAACATAGTTCACGGAAGGGCTCAGAGGAAGTACATGTGAAGCATGCATACATAAGGGCATATCACACCTAGCATATCCATGTCTCTACATGATGGATGACATCGCCCTAAACTACTCATCCAAATCATACCTAAGGCATTTGACATCATGGCAGCACCTCTTCCGCATACTGACTTCACTACATATGACACTCTATGTGATAACAATCACACTCCTCACTCAATGCCATTTGGAATTAGTTGTGTGCTAAGATTGAACCCATGGGCCATAACCAAATGTCTACACTAGGGGCCAGATGTAGGAATTTGGAAAATGCGACTAGCAATTTGCAATGCAGAACGGTGTCTCTGACACCGTCTGCGAGTCGCTATGGGGTCGCTAAGACCCACCTCATTTACATCAATGATGTGGGTTCCAAGTTGCGCCACCTTAGCGACTATGGGCACTCACAGGGATGGAGGCCTGCTGGGAACAGCAGACCTCCATGGCCGTGACTGCTTTTAAATAAAGCAGGTTATTTTTCCCCAAGTGTAGGCCGTTTACCTGAAAGGAAAATGAGCTGCACTTAGAAATAAATTACAACAACTTCAATCTTGGATAATTTCACGTCAGTTTGTGGTCCCTTGGACCACTGGCTGTTTTGTACAGGATTATTTAGGTCCACTCACAAAGGTGAAGGGTTACAATGGGGACCCCTTCCAGTTAGCAAGTGGGTTACCATCCACTTCAAGTGGATGATAACTGCGACTCACTTTGCAACCACGTACTCGGTTGCAAATGGAATTGCATACCACTGTGAGTTGCAAATAGGTCTGGAAAACCCCTTCATATTTTGGATTTGGAAAAGCATTTTGCAAATATGTTCATAATCATCAAATACATTTCGGAATAGGAAACAGACGTTTGCAACTCACAAACATAAATTTATGACATTTGCAACTTGTAAACAGTTTGCAACATCTGGCCCTAGGTACTAACTCAAGTCACAAAAGGTGTCAAGTACGTGTAACATACTGGTTGCTACAGTCCTAGGTACCCTGTTTCACATTAACATGCCAGTCTTTGAGGGTGGTGTGGGAAGAACAACCAACAATCCCATGTTCAATGCACACCCAGGAGTGTATAGAAAGTTCAACAAGTATGTTCCTTCACACACAACACCTATGAATGGCTAGCAACACGTTGGAGTCAGCCAAACATTGTCACATCCAAGGTCCACACATGTCAAAATGATATGAATTAGGCCAACGTGACATACTATCAGTGAGGCATGTTTTACAACACACACAGAGGAGGTAGAACACCCATTCTCATGATTCGACAGAACACCTAGGCCATTGCACTCAAGTCACACACACTTCTAGTTCACCTTGTGGAAGTACATGCCCCCGGAAGATCCAACCTACAGTGTACACAGTCCATCCTCAACTAGGAAGAAGCACTTGTCATCAAAGCCATGTGCCTAAGCTATATGGGAGACTGTCAGTCTGATATGCAGACTCAGTTCATGCCAAGTCCCCGACCAAGTCTTACATTGACCAGTGTATTCCAAATGAGTCATCCCATTCCCCATTGCGGCCCAACTGGAATGACCTACAGCCCCTCAATCTGAGAGATGGCTAGGTATTGCTTTACAGAAACATAAGTCCTATTTGATATCACACTAAAACAACAATGCCAATGAACGGCCAGCGCATCAAATCATGAATTCTCTTGAACACACAGTAGTCCATCATGCTTCATTACCAAACACTGAAAATAGCACTCAGGCGACACTCACTGTAGGTATCGGGGTCCTCAAAATGTGCCACCTCTCCCACAGTGTACGGGGCTGGTCCACCTGTAAAGCATGAAAGGAAGAATATACTCAGACTGGGTGAACTGACAAATAATTTCTGTTACAATTACACTGTGTGAATATGACATGGTAATGATACACTTTCCCACATGCTCATACTGCATGGATGACTTTGTATTCAACATTAACATTGGATGAGTCTCCTGCTACAGTTACACACCCTACTACACACATGCAGTGGCCAGGACAGTCAGGTGTCGTCCAAGTTAACCCTCCATTAGTATGCCCCAACAATAATGTTATCCATACATCTCAGCATGTGCATCCCAGAGAGACATCCCAAAACTGGTTCAATGAGGACTGCATGACCACTCACAATCAAACAGGCTAGGTGGACATGTTCAACACACAGCAACCACACACACATGTGACATATCTGTGGACAACATATCTAACTTCATGTGACGTGAAGGCACCACACATGTATAGCATCATCATGGGTTTCAAATTTTCTGTCTAGCTATGGCGTCTACATATGTAGGTATGTTGTTTCTACATGACTTACTCACTGGCCATTATGACCTGTAGAGTACAAATAGAGCCGTTAACGTGTTGCTTGTTTGACACAAATGCAACACTACATTACATACAGCTACAGGCATCTGGTATGTGTAGAAAAAATGAGCCATCTGACTGCTAGCATTGGTCTTCATACACATTGTGCAACAAATACACATTAGGGCACATATGTATACCTTTGTAGCGCAGCATCTGCATCATGTTGTCACGCAGAGAGGGGGCAAACTTGCAAAATACAGATATTTGTTGTAAGTTGCTGCTGTTTTTGCGTGAAAATGTGGTTAAAAAATGGGGATATATGTGTATAAACATGGGCCTAGGTTTCCCTAGCATTACATACAGTCAGCTACTTATCTAGCAGATTGGGTAACAATCATCACATGTTCCCACACAGATTTCTATTATTCCCATGTAATTGATTTGTACTCACCAACATGGCCACCAATCCTGATTCCCAGGTGGTCCAGCAGGTCCTGTTCCCTGGTTATCAGATCTGCCCAGCAGTGCTTCAATTGATGGACATTGCGCATGCTCCCGTAGACCCGGACCAGGTGATGGCGCACCTTCTCCCACTGGATTTTCCTTGCCTCCGTGTGATACCCCTGTATCACACGGCCCTCAGCCTCCAGCATCAGTGGGAGGAAATGGCAAACTAGCCATATGAATCCCCCCAATTCATCCTCACCCATCCTGGACAGGCGAGGCCTACCTGACATATTGACAGCAAGAGTAATTTACAAATGAAATAAGAAAGTAAAAGTGGGAAATGGGGAAAGGTAGAGGTGTGAAGGAAAATGAAAAAGGAGAAAAATAGCCCAACTAACCCCAAAAACTATGCTACCCACAACAGACTCCCACAGACAATACAAACAAAAACAGGAATAGACAAAACTAGACTAAACAGACTGAGACAATGTTATGCAACAAGAATAGATTCACAAAAAGACAAAATACAAGGTACACAGGACACAAAAGCAGTAAAACACAGGACAACACCTTTCACACAACCACACAGTCTAGATAAATCTGAGACTGCAAAGTGAAAGTGAAAGTTAACTCCCAGTACAGATTTTGTAAACAGGATATCCTATTACATCACTTCCTTGAGAAAATGGCCGCCGTTTTTATTTTCCCGTTATGCGTCATATTTTCACGCATACACAATTGTGCGTCATTTTTTTTAACGCATAACATTGCACATGATGCCGAGTCAAAAATTATGATATGAATATTAATAATTTTTTAAGGTACATGAGATGACCAACATATTGTCCATGTTGCGTCAATTTTACCACGCATACATCATGGGCGTCATTTTTTTCCACGTACAGTAGTGCACATGATGCTGAGTCAAAAAAATATATGATGTAAATTATACTTTGATGGCTAAATATCTGAAACTTTTGGATACAGTTATATTTGACTCTGCATTCTGTGCACTCATGTACGTGAACAAATTATGACGCCCATGCTGTATGCGTAGAATTTTGACCAATTTTTTTTATTATGTCTTCATGTTTTTAACTTGGGGAAGGTGATTTGTCATGGTCAAACGGTGCTATGTGATACACATTTGTGGTTGGATATGACACATGTCCGTTGTTGTATGTATAGAAGGCATTCACACTGTAATGTTTAGGTTACAGTAAATAATGTAATGACCATATTTGTCAACATATTTTGGGTAATTGCTGATGGCTATTTTGAAATGATGGATGGGATACCATGATGTATTCCTTCTCCAAAATGTGTCCACAATTATGATGGTGATGCTTTTATCTGTAGTCCTAACAGGGAGTGCAATAGTCACTTACAGTTTTTATGGGGCTAACCATGTCCCATTATGATTTTGTGTTTCTGATTTGTGTTGGACTTTTGACATGTAGCCCACACATGTGCCTTATGCATGTGTTTAGTTCACAAGTACAAGATTCTTGTATGCTTGGGGGCGCTAGAGGTGGACTTAGGCCCCCAGCACCCTAAAATTTGACCATCCTGAATAGCTACTTTATCCATGTGTTTTATTTATTATCTTATGGCAAACCTGCAGCAGCAGGCTAATGTAAGGCCATATGGTATGAATGACTGTTGACCATTCATTCATCTCATTAGCCCATTTGACGTTTGCAGTAATGATGATTTGGAGCAAACTTGCATACCATTTTCCAATTACTATGTTTGCAAGACTCTCAGCGTTCCTGATGTGCTGATGAAAATGATTTAGTTGTTGTCTGTGTCCCTTTCTGCATTACCTGGTTTAGTGGCATGTTACATTCTTCCTGCTAGGTTCAAACTGGGACACAACTGTGATGGTCTACTTTCAGATATTAGGTTGATTGTATGACATATGTGTACATGTGTGTTGGAATGTGGATCCACTATCACCTGTCTGGGTGTATGTTGTCACTGTGACTTCATGGTCTCCTCCTGAGTTAGTGGCAGCTAATGTTGTTCCAATTGTGCATTGCTCATATCACACACTTGAGAGAAGCCATTGATGACATGGTCACGTACACATGGATGGTCCCACCCTGTCTCTGAACACGTGTGATGTGACTTTCAAATGATCTAAATTTTTGGGCTGGGTGAGAGACTGTCTCAGGTGTTTGGATCCGGCATGTTTAATTGCCACATTTGGACTCCTGTTGGCCTCTGTGTATGTTAATGTATCATGTCACATCCTACCCTCTGTGCATACATTTGTGATGTTAATTTTAGTTGTCATGATTGTTATAGCATTATTTCTCAATGAGACGACATTCTTCTTCAGCAATATCAAACTAAAGATGGTCAGAAATGCATAGGCCAAAACATGATGTGGTGTTTGTTATCTGTGTTTATTTACAAGTGTGGAATACAAGTTATTATGATACATTAAGAATTTTTTTTATTGACAAGCTGTTGGCGCCTACGCACTCCTGCTGCCGTGTTAGGTTGTTCCCCCTCCTGTTGCAGGCCAGCATCCTCCTCTTCGTCATCCTGAGGCATATCTGGGTCCAGTTCAAGGAGGGGAATATTCCTTTTTACACATATATTGTGCAATATGGCACAAGTGAGTATGATCTTACAGACCATCTCTGGGGAATAGAGTAGGCTACCGCCAGTGATGTCAAGGCAGCGGAACCTTGACTTTAGGATCCCAAAGGTCCGCTCCACAATGCTGCGTGTCCTCTTGTGGGCGTCATTGTATGCCCACTCAGCAGCAGTATTTGGGTTCCCAAATGGTGTCATTATCCAAGGCTGGATGCCATACCCCTGATCAGCTGAAAGAGAAACACAGAATGTGATCAATTAGATGTAGGAGGCACTGTTGTACGGATCTTTGATGGCAGTAGTTGTCTTGTGTTGTCTGTGACTCTTTTGTGTACTAATGTGACGACCTATGGTTGTTGGTGAAAAATTTTGCATTGAGTTTTTTTCCTTGGCTGAGCAGGTGTTTGTTGGCTAACTGTTTGTCAGCAGTATGTATTTGTTTTTCCACTACAGTGTGCCCTCCCTAGCATTGTGACTTGTGATACAGGTGTCCGTGTGTCCTCACTGGGGGTGTGATGATAGTTCCATACAGAGTTGAAACATGAAAGTGTATTTGAAACGTTCATATGAACATACCCAGGCCATCCCATACCTTTAAACTTATGCATTGTATTAGTGTACAGGTTATTGTGAGACTTCCAATTTGCAAGGTGACATTTGGGCAACCACAGTCATTAATGTCTTCACATTAAGCTGTAGAGTAAATTCCAATGTGTGACAGGTTCAATGGTGACTTCTGAAACATGGCTAGTGATGTGAGTACCTCAGTGTGTTCCTGGCTAGGTGTTGCTATTGTGGTGTATGTGTTGTTTGTCCTAGAGGGTTTCTGTGCAGTGTGTATATGAGTTTGGTTTTTGTCCTTACCAACAAGTAGTCCATTGCCATATCGTCCATCCTGGAAGTGTTGGTTGATGGTGCTGTGACGGAAGATGAATGCGTCATGTACACTCCCAGGATATTTAGCCACAATGTTGCTGATCAGTCCTTGGTGATCGACTATGGCCTGCACGTTGATTGAATGTGTGTGCTTCCTGTTGCGGTAGAGGTGTTCTGTTGCAGCAGGTGGCACAAGGCGTACGTGTGTGCAGACGATTGCACCAAGGATGTGCGGGAAGCCACTGATGGCGTAGAACCCCTGTTTAGTTTCCTGCTGCTTCTGCAGTGTGTTTGGGAAGCAGATGTGGCGGGGTGTCAGGCGAATGATGGCATCCAGTACTTTAGGCAGGAATGCGGAGAATGATGGTTGTGATATTCCACCAACCAGGGCACCAGTTGTGTGAAACGAGGCACTTGCCAGCAGGTGAAGTACGGCAAGCAGCTTTGTTTCTGTTGGGATAGTGCGGGGAGTCACTAAAGTGGGGGCCAACTGCTGTTCAATATTTCTCAGCAGCTGCTGAATGGCCTGCCAGTTCAACCGGTACCTCTGGATGATGTCCCGTTCCCTGAGGCCATGCAGGGTTGTTCTTGGGCAGAATATCCTCTCCTGCCTTCTGCGCTGTCTTTGGGGTCCCTGCTGTTGTTGTTGTAGCTGCTGTTGTTGCTGCAGGGCTCTGCGTTTACGTGCACGCTGAAGAAAAAGCACCTCCATGTCTCCCTGTTGCTGCTCTGCTGCTCTGTTGTTTGTTCTGTGTGTTCTGATTAAGTACAGGTGTATTTGCCCCATTTTAACGCCTGCCCTGACCCAGGCGTTAAAATTTCACATTATTCGTGCTTTGCGTAATTTTTTTGCGCCGCCTACGGCCCGGGAGTCATTTTTGCCCGGAAGCATAAATACGACGCACCGCTGTGTGCGTCGTTTTATGGACGGGAACGCCTACCCTGCATGTCATTAACGCAGGGCGGGGTGCCGCTTCCAGAAACTGACGCACATAGCGCCATCTACCTTTTGCGCCGGCTCGGGCGTCAGGGTTTAAATATGAGGCAACGTTTGCGCTGAATGTGCGTCAAAATTTTTGACGCACATTCGGCGCAAACAGAGTATAAATATGCCCCTTTATCCTCACATTTCGGTAACAGAAAGTTCTGGAATCTGAGAGGAGACACAAATTTCCTTCTACCCAGCGTTCCCCCAAGTCTCCTGATAAATATGGCACCTCACTTATGTGGGTAGGCCTAGCGCCCGGGACAGGAAATGCCCCAAAACACAACGTGGACACATCACATTGTCCCAAAGAAAACAGAACTGTTTTTTGCAAGGTGCCTAACTGTGCATTTTGACCTCTAGCTCAGCCGGCACCAGGGAAACCTACCAAACCTGCGCATTTTTTAAAAACTAGACACCTAGGGGAATCCACGATGGGGTGATTTGTGGGGCTCTCACCAGGTTCTGCTACCCAGAATCCTTTGCAAACCTCAAAATGTGGCCAAAAAAAAACTTTTTCCTCACATTTCGAAAACAGAAAGTTCTGGAATCTGAGAGAAGCCACAAATGTCCTTCCACTCAGTGCTACCCCAAGTCTCCTGATCAAAATGGTACCTCACTTGTGTGGGTAGGCCTAGCGCCCACAACAGGAAATGCCCCAAAACATAACGTGGACACATCACATTATCCCAAAGAAAACAGACCTGTTTTTGTAAAATGCCTAGCTGTGGATTTTGGCCTCTAGCTCAGCTGGCACCTAAGGAAACCTACCAAACCTGCAAATTTTTGAAAACTAGACACCTAGGAGAATCCAAGATGCAGTGACTTGTGGGGCTCTCACCAGGTTCAGTTACCCAGAATCCTTTGCAAACCTCACAATTTTCCGAAAAAAACACTTTTTGCTCACATTTCGGTGACAGAAAGTTCTGGAATCTGAGAGAAGCCACTAATTTCATTCCACCCAGCGTTCCCCCAACTCTCCTGATACAAATAGTACCTCACTTATGTGGATATGCCTACACCCGCGACAGGAAATGTCCCAAAACACAATGTGGACACATCACATTTTCCCATGGAAAACAGACCTGTTTTTTGCAAAGTGCCTAAATGTGCATTTTGGCCTTTAGCTCAGCTGGCACCAGGGAAATCTACCAAACCTGCGCATTTTAAAAAAACTATACACCTAGGGGAATCCACGATGGGGAGACTTGTGGGGATCTCACCAGGTTCTGTTACCCAGAATCCTTTGCAAACCTCAAAAAATGGCCAAAAAACACTTTTTCCTCACATTTCAGTGACAGAAAGTTCTGGAATCTGAGATAAGCCACAAATTTCCTTCCACCCAGAGTTCCCCCATGTCTCCTGATAAAAGCTATACTTCACTTGTGTGGGTAGGCCTAGCGCCTGCAACAGGAAATGCCCCAAAACACTACGTGTAAACATCACATTGTCCCAAAGAAAACAGACCTGCTTTTGCAAAGTGCCTATCTGTGGATTTTGGCCTCTAACTCAGCCGGCACCAAGGGAAACCGATCAAACCTGCGCATTTTTGAAAACTATACACCTAGGGGAATCCACAATTGAGTGACTTGTGGGGCTCTCACTAGGTTCTGTTACCCTGAATCCTTAGCAAACCTCAAAATGTTGCCAAAAAAACACTTTTTCCTCACATTTCGGTGACAGAAAGTTCTGGAATCTGAGAAAAGCCACAAATTTCCTTCCACCTAGCATCCCCTCAAGTCTCCTGATAAAAATGGTACCTCACTTGTGTGGGTAGGCCTACGCCCGCAACAAGAAATGCCCCAAAACACAACATGGACACATCACATTTTCCCAAAGAAAAAAGACCTGTTTTTTGCAAAGTGCCTAGCTGTGGATTTTGGCCTCTAGCTCAGCCGGCAAGTAGAGAAACCTACCAAACCTGTGCATTTTTAAAAACTAGACACCTAGCGGAATTCACGATGGAGTGACTTGTGGGGCTCTTACCAGGTTCTGCTACCCAGAATCCTTTGCAAACCTCAAATTTTGGCCAAAAAAACACTTTTTCCTCACATTTCGAAAACAGAAAGTTCTGGAATCTAAGAGAAGCCACAAATGTCCTTCCACTCAGTGCTACCCCAAGTCTCCTGATAAAAATGGTACCTCACTTGTGTGGGTAGGCCTAGCGCCCACGACGGAAAATGCCCCAAAACACAACGTGGACACATTACATTTTCCCACAGAAAACAGACCTGTTTTTGCAAGGTGCCTAACTGTGCATTTTGACCTCTAGCTCAGCCGGCATCAGGGAAACCTACCAAACCTGCGCATTTTTTAAAAACTAGACACCTAGGGGAATCCACGATGGGGTGATTTGTGGGGCTCTCACTAGGTTCTGCTACCCAGAATCCTTTGCAAACCTCAAAATGTGGCCAAAAAAAAACTTTTTCCTCACATTTCGAAAACAGAAAGTTCTGGAATCTGAGAGAAGCCACAAATGTCCTTCCACTCAGTGCTACCCCAAGTCTCCTGATCAAAATGGTACCTCACTTGTGTGGGTAGGCCTAGCGCCCACAACAGGAAATGCCCCAAAACATAACGTGGACACATCACATTATCCCAAAGAAAACAGACCTGTTTTTGTAAAATGCCTAGCTGTGGATTTTGGCCTCTAGCTCAGCTGGCACCTAAGGAAACCTACCAAACCTGCAAATTTTTGAAAACTAGACACCTAGGAGAATCCAAGATGCAGTGACTTGTGGGGCTCTCACCAGGTTCAGTTACCCAGAATCCTTTGCAAACCTCACAATTTTCCGAAAAAAACACTTTTTGCTCACATTTCGGTGACAGAAAGTTCTGGAATCTGAGAGAAGCCACTAATTTCATTCCACCCAGCGTTCCCCCAACTCTCCTGATACAAATAGTACCTCACTTATGTGGATATGCCTACACCCGCGACAGGAAATGTCCCAAAACACAATGTGGACACATCACATTTTCCCATGGAAAACAGACCTGTTTTTTGCAAAGTGCCTAAATGTGCATTTTGGCCTTTAGCTCAGCTGGCACCAGGGAAATCTACCAAACCTGCGCATTTTAAAAAAACTATACACCTAGGGGAATCCACGATGGGGAGACTTGTGGGGATCTCACCAGGTTCTGTTACCCAGAATCCTTTGCAAACCTCAAAAAATGGCCAAAAAACACTTTTTCCTCACATTTCAGTGACAGAAAGTTCTGGAATCTGAGATAAGCCACAAATTTCCTTCCACCCAGAGTTCCCCCATGTCTCCTGATAAAAGCTATACTTCACTTGTGTGGGTAGGCCTAGCGCCTGCAACAGGAAATGCCCCAAAACACTACGTGTAAACATCACATTGTCCCAAAGAAAACAGACCTGCTTTTGCAAAGTGCCTATCTGTGGATTTTGGCCTCTAACTCAGCCGGCACCAAGGGAAACCGATCAAACCTGCGCATTTTTGAAAACTATACACCTAGGGGAATCCACAATTGAGTGACTTGTGGGGCTCTCACTAGGTTCTGTTACCCTGAATCCTTAGCAAACCTCAAAATGTTGCCAAAAAAACACTTTTTCCTCACATTTCGGTGACAGAAAGTTCTGGAATCTGAGAAAAGCCACAAATTTCCTTCCACCTAGCATCCCCTCAAGTCTCCTGATAAAAATGGTACCTCACTTGTGTGGGTAGGCCTACGCCCGCAACAAGAAATGCCCCAAAACACAACATGGACACATCACATTTTCCCAAAGAAAAAAGACCTGTTTTTTGCAAAGTGCCTAGCTGTGGATTTTGGCCTCTAGCTCAGCCGGCAAGTAGAGAAACCTACCAAACCTGTGCATTTTTAAAAACTAGGCACCTAGCGGAATTCACGATGGAGTGACTTGTGGGGCTCTTACCAGGTTCTGCTACCCAGAATCCTTTGCAAACCTCAAATTTTGGCCAAAAAAACACTTTTTCCTCACATTTCGAAAACAGAAAGTTCTGGAATCTAAGAGAAGCCACAAATGTCCTTCCACTCAGTGCTACCCCAAGTCTCCTGATAAAAATGGTACCTCACTTGTGTGGGTAGGCCTAGCGCCCACGACGGAAAATGCCCCAAAACACAACGTGGACACATTACATTTTCCCACAGAAAACAGACCTGTTTTTGCAAAATGCCTAGCTGTGGATTTTGGCCTCTAGCTCAGCCGGCACCTAAGGAAACCTACCAAACCAGCACATGTTTGAAAAGTAGACACCTAGGGGAATCCAAGATGCAGTGACTTGTGGGGGCTCTCACCAGGTTCTGTTACCCAGAATCCTTTGCAAACCTCACAATTTTCTGAAAAAAACACTTTTTCCTCACATTTCGGTGACAGAAAGTTCTGGAATCTGAGAGAAGCCACTAATTTCATTCCACCCAGCGTTCCCCCAACTCTCCTGATACAAATAGTACCTCACTTATGTGGATATGCCTACACCCGCGACAGGAAATGTCCCAAAACACAATGTGGACACATCACATTTTCCCATGGAAAACAGACCTGTTTTTTGCAAAGTGCCTAAATGTGCATTTTGGCCTCTAGCTCAACTGGCACCAGGGAAATCTACCAAACCTGCGCATTTTAAAAAAACTAGACACCTAGGGGAATCCACGATGGGGAGACTTGTGGGGCTCTCACCAGGTTCTGTTACTCAGAATCCTTTGCAAACCTCAAAATATGGCCAAAAAACACTTTTTCCTCACATTTCAGTGACAGAAAGTTCTGGAATCTGAGATAAGCCACAAATTTCCTTCCACCCAGAGTTCCCCCATGTCTCCTGATAAAAGCTATACTTCACTTGTGTGGGTAGGCCTAGCGCCTGCGACAGGAAATGCCCCAAAACACAACGTGTACACATCACATTGTCCCAAAGAAAACAGACCTGCTTTTGCAAAGTGCCTATCTGTGGATTTTGGCCTCTAACTCAGCCGGCACCAAGGGAAACCGATCAAACCTGCGCATTTTTGAAAACTATACACCTAGGGGAATCCACAATTGAGTGACTTGCGGGGCTCTCACTAGGTTCTGTTACCCTGAATCCTTAGCAAACCTCAAAATGTTGCCAAAAAAACACTTTTTCCTCACATTTCGGTGACAGAAAGTTCTGGAATCTGAGAAAAGCCACAAATTTCCTTCCACCTAGCATCCCCTCAAGTCTCCTGATAAAAATGGTACCTCACTTGTGTGGGTAGGCCTACGCCCGCAACAAGAAATGCCCCAAAACACAACATGGACACATTACATTTTCCCAAAGAAAACAGACCTGTTTTTGCAAAATGCCTAGCTGTGGATTTTGGCCTCTAGCTCAGCCGGCACCTAAGGAAACCTACCAAACCTGCACATGTTTGAAAACTAGACACCTAGGGGAATCCAAGATGCAGTGACTTGTGGGGGCTCTCACCAGGTTCTGTTACCCAGAATCCTTTGCAAACCTCACAATTTTCTGAAAAAAACACTTTTTCCTCACATTTCGGTGACAGAAAGTTCTGGAATCTGAGAGAAGCCACTAATTTCATTCCACCCAGCGTTCCCCCAACTCTCCTGATACAAATAGTACCTCACTTATATGGATATGCCTACACCCGCGACAGGAAATGTCCCAAAACACAATGTGGACACATCACATTTTCCCATGGAAAACAGACCTGTTTTTTGCAAAGTGCCTAAATGTGCATTTTGGCCTCTAGCTCAACTGGCACCAGGGAAATCTACCAAACCTGCGCATTTTAAAAAAACTAGACACCTAGGGGAATCCACGATTGGGAGACTTGTGGGGCTCTCACCAGGTTCTGTTACTCAGAATCCTTTGCAAACCTCAAAATATGGCCAAAAAACACTTTTTCCTCACATTTCAGTGACAGAAAGTTCTGGAATCTGAGATAAGCCACAAATTTCCTTCCACCCAGAGTTCCCCCATGACTCCTGATAAAAGCTATACTTCACTTGTGTGGGTAGGCCTAGCGCCTGCGACAGGAAATGCCCCAAAACACAACGTGTAAACATCACATTGTCCCAAAGAAAACAGACCTGCTTTTGCAAAGTGCCTATCTGTGGATTTTGGCCTCTAGCTCAGCCGGCACCAAGGGAAACCGATCAAACCTGCGCATTTTTGAAAACTATACACCTAGGGGAATCCACAATTGAGTGACTTGTGGGGCTCTCACTAGGTTCTGTTACCCTGAATCCTTAGCAAACCTCAAAATGTTGCCAAAAAAACACTTTTTCCTCACATTTCGGTGAAAGAAAGTTCTGGAATCTGAGAAAAGCCACACATTTCCTTCCACCTAGCATCCCCTCAAGTCTCCTGATAAAAATGGTACCTCACTTGTGTGGGTAGGCCTACGCCCGCAACAAGAAATGCCCCAAAACACAACATGGACACATCACATTTTCCCAATGAAAAAAGACCTGTTTTTTGCAAAGTGCCAAGCTGTGGATTTTGGCCTCTAGCTCAGCCGGCAAGTAGAGAAACCTACCAAACCTGTGCATTTTTTAAAACTAGACATCTAGCGGAATTCACGATGGAGTGACTTGTGGGGCTCTTACCAGGTTCTGCTACCCAGAATCCTTTGCAAACCTCAAACTTTGGCCAAAAAAACACTTTTTCATCACATTTCGAAAACAGAAAGTTCTGGAATCTGAGAGAAGCCACAAATGTCCTTCCACTCAGTGCTACCCCAAGTCTCCTGATAAAAATGGTACCTCACTTGTGTGGGTAGGCCTAGCGCCCACGACGGAAAATGCCCCAAAACACAACGTGGACACATTACATTTTCCCAAAGAAAACAGACCTGTTTTTGCAAAATGCCTAGCTGTGGATTTTGGCCTCTAGCTCAGCCGGCACCTAAGGAAACCTACCAAACCTGCACATGTTTGAAAACTAGACACCTAGGGGAATCCAAGATGCAGTGACTTGTGGGGCTCTCACCAGGTTCTGTTACCCAGAATCCTTTGCAAACCTCACAATTTTCTGAAAAAAACACTTTTTCCTCACATTTCGGTGACAGAAAGTTCTGGAATCTGAGAGAAGCCACTAATTTCATTCCACCCAGCGTTCCCCCAACTCTCCTGATACAAATAGTACCTCACTTATGTGGATATGCCTACACCCGCGACAGGAAATGCCCCAAAACACAATGTGGACACATCACATTTTCCCATGGAAAACAGACCTGTTTTTTGCAAAGTGCCTAAATGTGCATTTTGGCCTCTAGCTCAACTGGCACCAGGGAAATCTACCAAACCTGCGCATTTTAAAAAAACTAGACACCTAGGGGAATCCACGATGGGGAGACTTGTGGGGCTCTCACCAGGTTCTGTTACTCAGAATCGTTTGCAAACCTCAAAATATGGCCAAAAAACACTTTTTCCTCACATTTCAGTGACAGAAAGTTCTGGAATCTGAGATAAGCCACAAATTTCCTTCCACCCAGAGTTCCCCCATGTCTCCTGATAAAAGCTATACTTCACTTGTGTGGGTAGGCCTAGCGCCTGCGACAGGAAATGCCCCAAAACACAACGTGTAAACATCACATTGTCCCAAAGAAAACAGACCTGCTTTTGCAAAGTGCCTATCTGTGGATTTTGGCCTCTAGCTCAGCCGGCACCACGGGAAACCGATCAAATCTGCGCATTTTTGAAAACTATACACCTAGGGTAATCCACAATTGAGTGACTTGTGGGGCTCTCACCAGGTTCTGTTACCCTGAATCCTTAGCAAACCTCAAAATGTTGCCAAAAAAACACTTTTTCCTCACATTTCGGTGACAGAAAGTTCTGGAATCTGAGAAAAGCCACAAATTTCCTTCCATCTAGCATCCCCTCAAGTCTCCTGATAAAAATGGTACCTCACTTGTGTGGGTAGGGCTACGCCCGCAACAAGAAATGCCCCAAAACACAACATGGACACATCACATTTTCCCAAAGAAAAAAGACCTGTTTTTTGCAAAGTGCCAAGCTGTGGATTTTGGCCTCTAGCTCAGCCGGCAAGTAGAGAAACCTACCAAACCTGTGCATTTTTAAAAACTAGACACCTAGCGGAATTCACGATGGAGTGACTTGTGGGGCTCTTACCAGGTTCTGCTACCCAGAATCCTTTGTAAACCTCAAACTTTGGCCAAAAAAACACTTTTTCCTCACATTTCGAAAACAGAAAGTTCTGGAATCTGAGAGAAGCCACGAATGTCCTTCCACTCAGTGCTACCCCAAGTCTCCTGATAAAAATGGTACCTCACTTGTGTGGGTAGGCCTAGCGCCCACGACGGGAAATGCCCCAAAACACAACGTGGACACATTACATTTTCCCAAAGAAAACAGACCTGTTTTTGCAAAATGCCTAGCTGTGGATTTTGGCCTCAAGCTCAGCCGGCACCTGAGGAAACCTACCAAACCTGCACATGTTTGAAAACTAGACACCTAGGGGAATCCAAGATGCAGTGACTTGTGGGGGCTCTCACCAGGTTCTGTTACCCTGAATCCTTTGCAAACCTCACAATTTTCTGAAAAAAACACTTTTTCCTCACATTTCTGTGACAGAAAGTTCTGTAATCTGAGAGAAGCCACTAATTTCATTCCACCCAGCGTTCCCCCAACTCTCCTGATAAAAATAGCACCTCACGAATGTGGGTAGGCCTACACCCGCGACAGAAAATGCCCCCAAAACACAATGTGGACACATCACATTTTCCCGTGGAAAACAGACCTGTTTTTTGCAAAGTGCCTAACTGTGCATTTTGGCCTCTAGCTCAGCCGGCACCAGGGAAACCTACCAAACCTGTGCATTTTTTAAAAACTAGACACCTAGGGGAACCCTTGATGGGGAGACTTGTGGAGCTCTCACCAGGTTCTGTTACCCAGAATCCTTTGCAAACCTCAACATTTTGCCAAAAAACACTTTTTGCTCACATTTTGGTGACAGAAAGTTCTGGAATCTGAGAGAAGCCACAGATTTCCTTCCACCCAGCATTCCCCCAAGTCTCCTGATAACAATGGTACCTCATTTGTGTGGGTAGGCCTAGCGCCCGCAACAAGAAATGCCCCAAAACACAACGTGGACTCATCACATTTTTCCAAAGAAAACAGACCTGTTTTTTGCAAACTGCCTAGCTGTGGATTTAGGCGTCTAGCTCAGCCGGCACCTAAGGAAACCTACCAAACCCGCACATTTTTTAAAACTATACACCTAGGGGAATCCAAGATGGGGTCACTTCTGGGGCTCTCACCAGGTTCTGTTACCCAGAATTCTTTGCAGACCTCACAATTTTCCAAAAAAACACTTTGTCCTCACATTTCGGTGACAGAAAGTTCTGGAATCTGAGAGAAGCCACTAATTTCATTCCACACAGCGTTCCCCCAACTCTCCTGATAAAAATAGTACCTCACTTATATGGGTAGGCCTATGCCCGCGACAGGAAATGCCCCAAAACACAACGTGGACACATCACATTTTCCCATAGAAAACAGACCTGTTTTTTGCAAAGTGCTTAGCTGTGGATTTTGGCCTCTAGCTCAGCTGGCACCTAACAAACCTACCAAACATGTGTATTTTTGAAAACTATACACCTAGGGGAATCCAAAATGCGGTGTCTTGTGGGGCTCTCACCAGGTTCTGTTACCCAAAATCCTTTGCAAACCTCGAAATTTGGCCAAAAAAACACTTGTTTCCTCACATTTTGGTGACAGAAAGTTCTGGAATCTGAGAGAAGACACAAATTTACTTCCACCCAGCATTCCCGCAAGTCTCCTGATAAAAATGGTACCTTACTTGTGTGGGTAGGCGTAGCGCCCGCGACAGGTAAAGCCCCAAAACACAACGTGAACATATCGCATTGTCCCCGAAAAAACAGCCCTGTTTTTTGCAAAGTGCCTAGCTGTGGATTTTGGCCTCTAGCTCATCTGGCACCTACGGAAACCTACAAAACCTGTGCATTTTTAAAAACTAGACACCTAGTGGAATTTCACAATGGAGTGACTTGTGGGGCTCTCAACAGGTTCTGTTTCCCAGAATCCTTTGCAAACCTCAAAACTTGGCCAAAAAACCCCCACTTTTTCCTCACATTTTGGTGACAGAAAGTTCTGGAATCTGAGAGAAGCCACAGACTTCCTTCCACTCAGAGTTCCCCCAAGTCTCCTGATAAAAATGGTACCTCACTGTGTGGGTAAGCCTAGCACCCGCAACAGGAAATGCCCCAAAACACACCGTGGACTCATCACATTTTCCCAAAGAAAACAGACCTGTTTTTTGCAAACTGCCTAGCTGTGGATTTAGCCCTCTAGCTCAGCCGGCACCTAAGGAAACCTACCAAATCCACACATTTTTTTTAACTAAACACCTAGGGGAATCCAAGATGGGGTCACTTCTGGGGCTCTCACCAGGTTCTGTTACCCAGAATCCTTTGCAAACCTCAGAATTTGGCCAAAGAAACACTTTTTCCTCACATTTCGGTGACAGAAAGTTCTGGAATCTGAGAAAAGCCACAAATTTCCTTCCACCAAGCGTTCCCGCAAGTTTCCTGATAAAAATGGTACCTCACTTGTGTGGGTAAGCATAGCGCCCGCGACAGGTAAAGCCTCAAAACACAACGTAGACACATTGCATTGTCCCAACAAAAAACAGGCCTGCAAAGTTCCTAGCTGTGGATTTTGGCCTCTAGATCATCCGGCACCTACGGAAACCTACTAATCCTGTGCATTTTTAAAAACTAGACACCTAGGGGAATCCACGATGGGGTGACTTGTGGGGCTCCCACAAGGTTGTGTTACCCAGAATCCTTTGCAAACCTAAAAATTTGGCCCAAAAAACACTTTTTTCCTCACATTTCGGTGACAGAAAGTTCTGGAATCTGAGAAAAGCCACAAATTTCCTTCCACCCACGGTTCCCCCAAGTCTCCTGATAAAAATGGTACTTCACTTGTGTGGATAGGCCTACGCCTGCAACAAGAAATGCCCCAAAACACAACATGGACACATTACATTTGCCCAAAGAAAACAGACCTGTTTTTTGCAAATTGCCTGGCTGTGGATTTTGGCCTCTAGCTCAGCTGGCACCTAAAGAAACCTACCAAACCTGTGTTTTTTTTAAAACTACACACCTAGGGTAATTCAGGATTGGGTGACTTGTGGGGCTCTCTCCAGGTTCTGTTACCCAGAATCCCTTGCAAATCTGAAATTTTGGCCAAAAAAACACTTTTTCCCCACATTTTGGTGACAGAAAGTTCTGGAATCTGAGAGAAGCCACAAATTTCCTTCCACCCAGCATTCCCCAAAGTCTCCTGATAAAAATGGTATCTCACTTGTGTGGGTAGTCCTAACACCTCCAACAGGAAATGCCCCAAAACACAACTTAGACACATCACATTGTCCCACCGAAAACAGGCCTGCTTTTGCAAAGTGCCTAGCTGTGGATTTTGGCCTCTAGCTCAGCCGGCACATGGGCAAACTTACCAAACCTGCATATTTTTTAAAACTAGACACCTAGGGGAATCCACGATGGAGTGACTTGTGGGGCTCTCACCAGGTTCTGTTACCCAGAATCCTTTGCAAACATCAAGATTTGGCCAAAAAAACCTGCTTTTTCCTCACATTTCGGTGACAGAAAGGTATGGAATCTGAGAGAAGCCACAGACTTCCTTCCATCCAGCGTTCCCCCAAGTCTCCTGATAAAAATTGTACCTCACTTGTGTGGGTAAGCCTAGCGCCCGCAACAGGAAAGGCCCCAAAACACACCGTAGACTCATCACATTTTCTCAATGAAAACAGACCTGTTTTTTGCAAACTGCTTAGCTGTGGATTTAGGCCTCTAGCTCAGACGGCACCTAAGGAAACCTACCAAATCCGCACATTTTTTAAAAGTAAACACCTAGGGGAATCCAAGATGGGGTAACTTCTGGGGCTCTCACCAGGTTCTGTTACCCTGGATCCTTTGAAAACCTCAAAATTTGGCCCAAAAAACACTTTTTCCTCACATTTCGGTGACAGAAAGTTCCGGAATCTGAGAAAAGCCACAAATTTCCTTCCACCCACGGTTCCCCCAAGTCTCCTGATAAAAATGGTACCTCACTTGTGTGGATAGGCCTATGCCCACAACATGAAATGCCCCAAAACACAACATGGACACATCACATTTTCCCAAAGAAAACAGACCTGTTTTTTGCAAAGTTCCTGGCTGTGGATTTTGGCCTCTAGCTCAGCTGGCACCTAAGGAAACCTACCAAAGCTGTGTATTTTTTAAAACTAGACACCTAGGGGAATCCAGGATTGGGTAACTTGTGGGGCTCTCACCAGATTCTATTACCCAGAATCCTTTGAAACCTCAAAATATGACCAAAAAAACACCCTTTCCACACATTTTGGTGACATAAAGTTCTGCAATCTGAGAAAAGCCACAAATTTTCTTCTACCGAGTGTTCCCCCAAGTCTCCTTATAAAAATGGTACCTCACTCGTGTGGGTAGGCCTACGCCCGCAACAGGAAATGCACCAAAACACAACATGGACACATCACATTTTCCCAAAGAAAACAGACCTGTTTTTTGCAAAGTGCCTGGCTGTGGATTTTGGCCTCTAGCTCAGCTGGCACCTAAGGAAACCTATCAAACCTGTGTATTTTTGAAAACTACACACCTAGGGGAATTCAGGATTGGGTGACTTGTGGGGCTCTCTCCAGGTTCTGTTACCCAGATTCCTTTGCAAACCTAAAATTTTGGCCAACAAAACACCTTTTCCTCACATTTCGGTGACAGAAAGTTCTGGAATCTGAGAGAAGCCACACATTTCCTTCCACCCAGCATTCCCCAAAGTCTCCTGATAAAAATGGTACCTCACTTGTGTGGGTAGGCCTAGCACCTGCAACAGGAAATGCCCCAAAACACAACGTAGACATATCACATTGTCCCAAAGAAAACAGACCTGCTTTTGCAAAGTGTCTAGGTCTGGATTTTGGCCTCTTGCTCAGCTGGAAAACATAGGTAAATGTACCAAACTTGCGCATTTTTTTAAACTAGGCACCTAGGGGAATGCACAATGGAGTTATTTGTGGGACTCTCACCAGGTTCTGTTACCCAGAATCCTTTGCAAACCTCAAAAGTTGGCCACAAAAACCACTCTTTCCTCACATTTTGGTGACAGAATGCTCTGGAATCTGAGAGAAGCCACAGATTTCCTTCCACCCAGCGTTCCGCCAAGTCTCACTTTAAAAATGGTACATCACTTGTGTGGGTAGGCCTAGTGCCCGCAACAGGAAATGCCCCAAAACAAAACATGGACTCATCACATTTTCCCAAAGAAAACAGACCTGTTTTTAGCAAACTGCCTAGCTGTGGATTTAGGCCTCTAGCTCAGCCGGCACCTAAGGAAACCTACCAAACCTGCACATTTTTTAAAACTATACACCTATGGGAATCCAAGATGGGGTCACTTCTGGGGTTCTCACTAGGTTCTGTTACTCAGAATCCTTTGCAAACCTCAAAATTTGGCCAAAAAAACACTATTTTCTCAAATTTCGGTGACAGAAAGTTCTGGAATCTGAGAGAAGCCACTAAGGGGCTGATTCTAACCTTGGCGGACGGCGGAGGCCGTCCGCCAAGGTTCCGCCGTCAGAACCCCGCACCGCGGTCGAAAGACCGCGGTGGTGATTCTGAGATTTGCCCTGGGCTGGCGGGCGGCCGCCAAAAGGCCGCCCGCCAGCCCAGGGCAAATCAACCTTCCCACTAGGATGCCGGCTCAGAATTGAGCCGGCGGAGTGGGAAGGTGTGACGGGTGCAGTTGCACCCGTCGCGTATTTCAGTGTCTGCTAGGCAGACACTGAAATACTTTGTGGGGCCCTCTTACGGGGGCCCCGCGGCACCCCCTACCGCCATCCTGTTCCTGGCGGGCGAACCGCCAGGAACAGGATGGCGGTAGAGGGTGTCAGCATCCCCCATGGCGGCGCAGCAAGCTGCGCCGCCATGGGGGATTCTAAGGGCAGCGGTAAACCGGCGGGAGACCGCCGGTTTGCCTCTTCTGACCGCGGCCGAACCGCCGTGGTCAGAATGCCCTGCGGGGAACCGCCGGCCTGTCGGCGGTGCTCCCGCCGACCCTGGCCCCGGCGATCTTAGACCGCCGGGGTCAGAATGACCCCCTAAATTCCTTCCACCCAGTGTTCCCCCAAGTCTCCTGATAAAAATTGTACCTCACTTGTGTTGGTAGGCCTACCCCGCAACAGGAAATGCCCCTAAACACAACGTGTACACATCACAATGTCCCAAAGAAAAAAGACCTGTTTTTTGCAAAGTCCCTAGCTGTGGATTTTGGCCTCTAGCTCAGCCGGCACCTAGAGCAACCTACCAAACCTGCGCATGTAGGAGGCTGGCCTGGCTTGTAGTGGGTACCAAGGGGTACTTACACTTTGTACCAGGACCAGTTATCCCTTATTAGTGTAGAAGAGGTGTTTCTAGCAGCTTAGGCTGATAGAAGGTAGCTATGGAGAGCAACTTAGGCTGAACTAGGAGACATGCAAAGCTACTACTATACCACTGGTGTCATATGCACAACATCATAAGAAAACACAATACACAGATATACTAAAAATAAAGGTACTTTATTTTCATGACAATATGCCAAAAGTATCTCAGTGAGTACCCTCAGTATGAGGATAGCAAATATACACAAGATATATATACACAATACCAAAAATATGCAGTAATAGCAATAGAAAGCAATGCAAGCAATGTACAGTCACAATAGATTGCAATGAGAACACATAGGTATAGGGGCAACACAAACCATATACTCTAGAAGTGGAATGCGAACCACGAATGGACCCCAAAGCTATGTAAGCTTGTAGAGGGTCACCGGGACTGTAAGAAAACAGTGAGGGTTAGAAAAATAGCCCACCCCAAGACCCTGAAAAGTAGGTGTAAAGTGCACCTATATTCCCCAGAGAGCACAGAAGTTGTGATAAGGGAATTCTGCAAGGAAGACCAACACCAGCAATGCAACAACAATGGATTTCCGGATGAGAGTACCTGTGGAACAAGGGGACCAAGTCCCAGAATCGCGACAAAGTCAAGAATTGGGCAGATGCCAAGGAAATGCCAGCTGAGGGTGCAAAGAAGCTGCCACCGGATGGTAGAAGCTGTGGATTCTGCAAGAACGAAGAGGACTAGGAACTTCCCCTTTCGAGGATGGATGTCCCACATCGTGAAGAAGCTTGCAGAGGTGTTCCCACGCAAAAAGACCGCAAACAAGCCTTGCTAGCTGCAAGGGTTGAGGTTAGGGTTTTTGGATGCTGCTGTGGCCCAGGAGGGACCAAGATGTTGCCAATTGCGTGAGGAGACAGAGGGAGCGCCCAGCAAAATAGGGAGCCCTCAGGGAAGCAGGCAGCACCCGCAAAAAAAGTGCCGGAACAGACACTACGAAGAGGAGTGAAGCGGAGCTCACCCGAAGTCACAAAAGGAGATCCCACAATGCCGGAGGACAACTCAGGAGGTTGTGCACTGCAGGTTAGAGTGTCGGGGACCCAGGCTTGGCTGTGCACAAAGGAAATCCTGGAAGAGTTTACAGGAGCCTGAGCAGCTGCAAATCACGCGGTACCCAGCAATGCAGTCTGGCGTGGGGAGGCAAGGACTTACCTCCACCAAACTTGGACTGAAGAGTCACTGTACTGTGGGAGTCACTTGGACAGAGTTGCTGAGTTTCAGGGACCACGCTCATCGTGCTGTGAGGGGACCCAGAGGACCGGTGATGCAGTTCTTTTGGTGCCTGCGGTTGCAGGGGGAGGATTCCGTCGTCCCACGGGAGAGTTCTTCAGAGCTTCTAGTGCAGAGAGGAGGCAGACTACCCCCACAGCATGCACCACCAGGAAAATAGTCGAGAAGGAGGCAGGATCAGCGATACAAGGTTGCAGTAGTCGTCTTTGCTCACTTTGTGGGGGTTTTGCAGGCTTCCTGAGCAGTCAGCGGTCGATTTCTTGGCAGAAGGTCAAGAGAGAGATGCAGAGGAACTCTGATGAGCTCTTGCATTCGTTATCTAAAGAATTCCCCAAAGCAGAGACCCTAAATAGCCAGAAAAGGAGGTTTGGCTACCTAGTAAGGAGGATAGGCTAGCAACATAGGTAAGAGCCTATCAGGAGGAGTCTCTGACATCACCTGCTGGCACTGGCCACTCAGAGCAGTCCAGTGTGCCAGCAGCACCTCTGTTTCCAAGATGGCAGAGGTCTGGAGCACACTGGAGGAGCTCTGGGCACCTCCCCTGGGAGGTGCAGGTCATGGGAGCGGTCACTCCCCTTTCCTTTGTCCAGTTTCGCGCCAGAGTAGGGCTGGGGGATCCCTGAACCAGTGTAAACTGGCTTCTGCAGAGATGGGCACCATCTGTACCCATCAAAGCATTTCCAGAGGCTACTCCACCCCAGCCCTGACACCTTTTTCCAAAGGGAGAGGGTGTAACACCCTCTCTCTGAGGAAGTCCTTTGTTCTGCCTTCCTGGGCCAAGCCTGGCTGGACCCCAGGAGGGCAGAAACCTGTCTGAGGGGTTGGCAGCAGCAGCAGCTGCAGTGAAACCCCGGGAAAGGCAGTTTGGCAGTACCCGGGTCTGTGCTAGAGACTCGGGGGATCCTGGAATTGTCTCCCCAATGCGAGGATGGCATTGGGGTGGCAATTCCATGATCTTAGACATGTTACATGGCCATGTTCGGAGTTACCATTGTGACGCTATACATAGGTAGTGACCTATGTATAGTTCACGCGTGTAATGGTGTCCCCGCACTCACAAAGTCCGGGGAATTTGCCCTGAACGTTGTGGGGGCACCTTGGCTAGTGCCAGGGTGCCCACACACTAAGTAACTTAGGACCCAACCTTTACCAGGTAAAGGTTAGACATATGGGTGGCTTATAAGTTACTTAAGTGCAGTGGTAAATGGCTGTGAAATAACGTGGACGTTATTTCACTCAGGCTGCAGTGGCAGGCCTGTGTAAGAATTGTCAGAGCTCCCTATGGGTGGCAAAAGAAATGCTACAGCCCATAGGGATCTCCTGGAACCCCAATACCCTGGGTACCTCAGTACCATATACTAGGGAATTATAAGGGTGTTCCAGTATGCCAATGTGAATTGGTGAAATTGGTCACTGGCCTGTTAGTGACAATTTAGAAAGTAATGAGAGAGCATAACCACTGAGGTTCCGGTTAGCAGAGCCTCAGTGAGACAGTTAGGCATCACGCAGGGAACAAATACATATAGGTCACAAACTTATGAGCACTGGGGTCCTGGCTAGCAGGGTCCCAGTGACACATAACAAACACACTGAAAACATAGGGTTTTCACTATGAGCACTGGACCCTGGCTAGCAGGATCCCAGTGAGACAGTGAAAACACCCTGACATATACCCACAAACAGGCCAAAAGTGGGGGGAACAAGGCTAGAAAGAGGCTACTTTCTCACAGCGCATTTTTTAAAACTAGACACAAAGGGGAATTCACGATGGGGTGACTTGTGGGGCTCTTAGCAGGTTCTGTTACCCAGAATCCTTTGCAAACCTCAACATTTGGCCAAAAAACACTTTTTCCTCACATTTCGGTGACAGAAAGTTCTGGAATCTGAGGGAAGCCACAAATTTCCTTCCACTCAGAGCTACCCCAAGTCTCCTGATAAAAATGGTACCTCACTTGTGTGGGTAGGCCAAGCGCCCGCAACAGGAAATGCCCCAAAACAAAACAAAGACTCATCACATTTTCCCAAAGAAAACAGACCTGTTTTTTGCAAAGCGCCTAGTTGTGGATTTAGGCCTCTAGCTCAGCCGGCACCTACGGAAACCTACCAAATCTGCACATTTTTTAAAACTATACACCTAGGGGAATCCAAGATGGGGGTCACTTCTGGGGCTCTCACCAGGTTGTGTTACCCAGAATCCTTTGCAAACCTCACAATTTGGCCAAAGAAACACTTTTTCCTCACATTTCGGTGACAGAAAGTTCTGGAATCTGAGAGAAGACACAAATTTCCTTCTACCGAGCGTTCCCCGAAGTCTCCTTATAAAAATGGGAACTCACTCGTGTGGGTAGGCCTACGCCCGCAACAGGAAATGCCACCAAAACACAATATGGACACATTATATTTTCCCAAAGAAAACCGACCTGTTTTTTGCAAAGTGCCTGGCTGTGGATTTTGGCCTCTAGCTCAGCCGGCACCTAGAGCAACCTACCAAACCTGCGCATTTTTAAAAACTAGACACCTATGGGAATTCACAATGGAGTGACTTGTGGGGCTCTCACCAAGTTCTGTTACCCAGAATCCTTTGCAAACCTCACAATTTGGCCAAAAAAACACTTTTTCCTCATATTTCAGTGACAGAAAGTTCTGGAATCTGAGGGAAGCCACAGATTTCCTTCCACTCAGCGTTCCCCCAAGTCTCCTGATAAAAATGGTACCTCATTTGTGTGGGTAGGCCTAGCCTCCGCAAGAGGAAATGCCGCAAAACACAACGTCTACTCATCACATTTTCCCAAAGAAAACAGACCTGTTTTTTGCAAACTGCCTAGCTGTGGCTTTAGGCCTCTAGCTCAGCCGGCACCCAAGGAAACCTACCAAACCTGCGCATTTTTAAAAACTAGACACCTATCGGAATTCACGATGGGGTGACTTGTGATGCTCTCACCAAGCTCTGTTACCCAGAATCCTTTGCAACCTCAAAATTTGGCCCAAAAAACACATTTTCTTCACATATTATTGACAGAAAGTTCTGGAATCTGAGAGAAGCCACAAATGTCCTTCCACCCAGCATTCCCCAAAGTCTCTTGATACAAAATGGTACCTCACTTGTGTGGGTAGGCCTAGCACCTGCAACAGGAAATGCCCCAAAACACTCAGTCGACACATCACATTGTCCCAAAGAAAACAGACCTGCTTTTGCAAAGCGCCTAGCTGTGGATTTTGGCCTCCAGCTCAGCCGGTAGATAGGGAAACCTACCAAACCTCTGCATTTTTTTAAACTAGACACCAAGGGGAATTCACAATGGAGTGACTTGTGGGGCTCTCACCAAGTTCTGTTACCCAGAATCCTTTGCAAACCTCACAATTTGGCCAAAAAAACACTTTTTCCTCATATTTCAGTGACAGAAAGTTCTGGAATCTGAGGGAAGCCACAGATTTCCTTCCACTCAGCGTTCCCCCAAGTCTACTGATAAAAATAGTACCTCACTTGTGTGGGTAGGCCTACGCCCGCGACAGGACATGCCCCAAAACACAACGTGTACACATCACATTTTCCCAAAGAAAACAGACCTGTTTTTTGCAAAGTACCTAGCTGTGGATTTTGGCATCTAGCTCAGCTGGCATCTAAGGAAACCTCCTAAACTGTGTATTTTTGAAAACTAGACACCTTGGGAAATCCAAGATTGGGTGACTTGTGGGGCTCTCACCAGGTTCTGTTACCCAAATCCTTTGCAAACCTCAAAATTTGGCCAAAAAAAACCCTTTTTCCTCAAATGTTGGTAACAGAAAGTTCTGGAATCTGAGAGAAGCCACAAATTTCCTTACACCCAGCGTTCCCCAAGTCTCCTGATAAAAATGGTACCTCAATTGTGTGGGTAGGCCTTCACCCGGGACAGGAAATGCCCAAAACACAACGTGAACACATTTCATTTTCCCAAAGAAAACAAGCCTGTTTTTTGCAAACTGCCTAGCTGTGGATTTTGGCCTCTAGCTCAGCCGGCACCTAAGGAAACCTACCAAACCTGCACATTTTAAAAAACTATACACCTATGGGAATCCAAGAACGGGTCACTTCTGCGGCTCTCACCAGGTTCTGTTACCCAGAATCCTTTGCAAACTCAAAATGTGGCCAAAAAAACACTATTTCCTCAAATTTCTGTGACAGAAAGCTCTGGAATCTCAGAAGAGCCACAAATTTCCTTCCACGCAGCATCCTCCAAGTCTCCCGATAAAAATTGGTATCTCACTTGTGTGCGTAGGCCTAGCGTCCGTGACAGATAATGCTCCAAAACACAACATGGACACATCACAATGTCCCAAGATAAAAAGACAGTTTTTTTGCAAAGTCCCTAGCTGTGGATTTTGGCCTCTAGCTCAGCCGGCACCTAGAGCAACCTACCAAACCTGCGCATTTTTAAAAACTAGACACGTAGGGGAATTCACAATGGGGTGACTTGTGGGGCTCTTACCAGGTTCTGTTACCCAGAATCTTTTGCAAACCTCAACATTTGGCCAAAAAACACTTTTTCCTCACATTTCGGTGACAGAAAGTTCTGGAATCTGAGAGAAGCCACAAATTTCCTTCCTCTCAGAGCTACCCCAAGTCTCCTAATAAAAATGGTACCTCACTTGTGTGGGTAGGCCTAGCGCCCGCAACAGTAAATGCCCCAAAACAAAATAAAGACTCATCACATTTTCCCAAAGAAAACAGACCTGTTTTTTGCAAAGTGCCTAGCTGTGGATTTAGGCCTTTAGCTCAGCCGGCACCTACGGAAACCTACCAAATCCGCACATTTTTTAAAACTATACACCTAGGGGAATCCAAGATGGGGTCACTTATGGGGCTCTCAACAGGTTCTGCTACCCAGAATCCTTTGCAAACCTCACAATTTGGCCAAAGAAACACTTTTTCCTCACATTTCGGTGACAGAAAGTTCTGGAATCTGAGAGAAGACACAAATTTCCTTCTACCGAACGTTCCCCCAAGTCTCCTTATACAAATGGTACCTCACTCGTGTGGGTAGGCCTACGCCCGCAACAGGAAATGCCCCAAAACAGAACATGGACACATCACATTTTCCCAAAGAAAACATACCTGTTTTTTGCAAAGTGCCTGGCTGTGGATTTTGGCCTCTAGCTCAGCTGGCACCTAAGGAAACCTACCAAACATGCACATTTTTTAAAACAATACACCTATGGGAATCCAAGATGCGTTCACTTGTGTGACTCTCACCAGGTTCTATTACCCAGAATTCTTTGCAAACCTCACAATTTTCCAAAAAACACCTTTTCCTCACATTTCGGTGACAGAAAGTTCTGGAATCTGAGAGAAACCACTAATTTCCTTCCATCCAGCGTTCACCCAAATCTCCTGATAAAAATAGTACCTCACTTGTGTGGGTAGGCCTATTCCCGCGACAGGACATGCCCCAAAACACAACGTGGACACATCACATTTTCCCAAAGAAAACAGACCTGTTTTTTGCGAAGTGCCTAGCTGTGGATTTTGGCATCTAGCTCAGCTGGCATCTAAGGAAACCTCCCAAACTGTGTATTTTTTAAAACTAGACACCTTGGGAAATCTAAGATTGGGTGACTTGTGGGGCTCTCACCAGGTTCTGTTACCCAAATCCTTTACAAACCTCAAAATTTGGCCCAAAAAAACCCTTTTTCCTCAAATTTTGGAAACAGAAAGTTCTGGAATCTGAGAGAAGCCACAAATTTCCTTACACCCAGCGTTCCCCCAAGTCTCTTGATAAAAATGGTACCTCAATTGTGTGGGTAGGCCTTCACCCGGGACAGGAAATGCCCAAAACACAACGTGAACACATTTCATTTTCCCAAAGAAAACAAGCCTGTTTTTTGCAAACTGCCTAGCTGTGGATTTTGGCCTCTAGCTCAGCCGGCACCTAAGGAAACCTACCAAACCTGCACATTTTAAAAAACTATACACCTATGGGAATCCAAGAACGGGTCACTTCTGCGGCTCTCACCAGGTTCTGTTACCCAGAATCCTTTGCAAACTCAAAATGTGGCCAAAAAAACACTATTTCCTCAAATTTCTGTGACAGAAAGCTCTGGAATCTCAGAAGAGCCACAAATGTCCTTCCACGCAGCATCCCCCAAGTCTCCCGATAAAAATTGGTATCTCACTTGTGTGCGTAGGCCTAGCGTCCGTGACAGATAATGCTCCAAAACACAACATGGACACATCACAATGTCCCAAGATAAAAAGACATTTTTTTTGCAAAGTCCCTAGCTGTGGATTTTGGCCTCTAGCTCAGGCGGCACCTAGAGCAACCTACCAAACCTGCGCATTTTTAAAAACTAGACACGTAGGGGAATTCACAATGGGGTTACTTGTGGGGCTCTTACCAGGTTCTGTTACCCAGAATCTTTTGCAAACCTCAACATTTGGCCAAAAAACACTTTTTCCTCACATTTCGGTGACAGAAAGTTCTGAAATCTGAGAGAAGCCACAAATTTCCTTCCTCTCAGAGCTACCCCAAGTCTCCTAATAAAAATGGTACCTCACTTGTGTGGGTAGGCCTAGCGCCCGCAACAGTAAATGCCCCAAAACAAAACAAAGACTCATCACATTTTCCCAAAGAAAACAGACCTGTTTTTTGCAAAGTGCCTAGCTGTGGATTTAGGCCTTTAGCTCAGCCGGCACCTATGGAAACCTACCAAATCCGCACATTTTTTAAAACTATACACCTAGGGGAATCCAAGATGGGGTCACTTATGGGGCTCTCAACAGGTTCTGCTACCCAGAATCCTTTGCAAACCTCACAATTTGGCCAAAGAAACACTTTTTCCTCACATTTCGGTGACAGAAAGTTCTGGAATCTGAGAGAAGACACAAATTTCCTTCTACCGAACGTTCCCCCAAGTCTCCTTATACAAATGGTACCTCACTCGTGTGGGTAGGCCTACGCCCGCAACAGGAAATGCCCCAAAACAGAACATGGACACATCACATTTTCCCAAAGAAAACATACCTGTTTTTTGCAAAGTGCCTGGCTGTGGATTTTGGCCTCTAGCTCAGCTGGCACCTAAGGAAACCTACCAAACCTGCACATTTTTTAAAACAATACACCTATGGGAATCCAAGATGCGTTCACTTGTGTGACTCTCACCAGGTTCTATTACCCAGAATTCTTTGCAAACCTCACAATTTTCCAAAAAACACCTTTTCCTCACATTTCGGTGGCAGAAAGTTCTGGAATCTGAGAGAAACCACTAATTTCCTTCCATCCAGCGTTCACCCAAATCTCCTGATAAAAATAGTACCTCACTTGTGTGGGTAGGCCTATGCCCGCGACAGGACATGCCCCAAAACACAACGTGGACACATCACATTTTCCCAAAGAAAACAGACCTGTTTTTTGCGAAGTGCCTAGCTGTGGATTTTGGCATCTAGCTCAGCTGGCATCTAAGGAAACCTCCCAAACTGTGTATTTTTTAAAACTAGACACCTTGGGAAATCTAAGATTGGGTGACTTGTGGGGTTCTCACCAGGTTCTGTTACCCATATCCTTTGCAAACCTCAAAATTTGGCCCAAAAAAACCCTTTTTCCTCAAATTTTGGAAACAGAAAGTTCTGAAATCTGAGAGAAGCCACAAATTTCCTTACACCCAGCGTTCCCCCAAGTCTCCTGATAAAAATGGTACCTCAATTGTGTGGTTAGGCCTTCACCCGGGACAGGAAATGCCCAAAACACAACGTGAACACATCTCATTTTCCCAAAGAAAACAAGCCTGTTTTTTGCAAAGTGCCTAGCTGTGGATTGTGGCCTCTAGCTCAGCCGGCACCTACGGAAACCTATCAAACTTGCACATTTTTAAAAACCAGACACCTAGGGGAATCCAAGATTGGGTGACTAGTGGGGCTCTCACCAGGTTCTGTTACGCAGAATCCTTTGCAAACCTCAACATTTGGCCAAAAAAACACTTTTTCCTCACATTTCAGTGACAGAAAGTTCTGGAATCTGAGAGAAGCCACACATTTCCTTTCACCCAGCATTCCCCAAAGTCTCCGGATAAAAATGGTACCTCACTTGTGAGGGTAGGCCTAGCACCTGCAACAGGAAATGCCCCAAAACACAACGTAGACAGATCACATTGTCCCAAAGAAAACAAACCTGCTTTTGCAAAATGCCTAGCTGTTGATTTTGGCCTCTAGCTCTGCCGTCACATAGTGGAACCTACCAAACCTGTGCATTTTTTAAAACTAGACACCTAGGGGAATCCACGATGGAGTGACTTGTGGGGCTCTCACCCAGAGAGTTCTTTTACCCAGAATCCTTTGCAAACCTCAATATCTGGCCAAAAAAAAACCTTTTTCCTCACATTTCGGTGACAGAAAGTTCTGGAATCTGAGAGAAGCCACAGATTTCCTTCCACACAGCGTTGCCCCAAGTCTCCCTTTAAAAATGGTACCTCACTTGTGTGGGTAGGCATAGCGCCCGCAACAGGAAATGCCCCAAAACAAAACAAAGACTCACCACATTTTCCCAAAGAAAACAGACCTGTTTTTTGCAAACTGCCTAGCTGTGGATTTAGGCCTCTAGCTCAGGCGACTCTACGGAAACCTACCAAATCCGCACATTTTTTAAATCTATACACCTAGGGGAATCCAAGATGGGGTCACTTCTGGGGCTCTCACCAGGTTCTGTTACCCAGAATCCTTTGCAAACCTCACAATTTGGCCAAAGAAACACTTTTTCCTCACATTTCGGTGACAGAAAGTTCTGGAATCTGAGAGAAGACACAAATTTATTTCCACCGAGCGTTCCCCCAAGTCTCCTTATAAAAATGTACCTCACTCATGTGGGTAGGCCTACGCCCGCAAGAGGAAATGCCCCAAAACACAACATGGACACATCACATTTTCCTGAAGAAAACAGACCTGTTTTTTGCAAAGTGCCTGGCTGTGGATTTTGGCCTCTAGCTCAGCTGGCACCTAAGGAAACCTACCAAACCTGTGTATTTTTTTTAACTAGACACCTAGGGGAATTCAGGATGGGGTGACTTGTGGGGCTCTCTCCAGGTTCTGTTACCCAGAATCCTTTGCAAACCTGAAAGTTTGGCCAAAAAAACACTTTTTCCTCACATTTCGGTGACGGAAAGTTCTGGAATCTGAGAGAAGCCACAAATTTCCTTCCACCCAGCATTCCCCAAAGTCTCCTGATAAAAATGGTACCTCACTTGTGTGGGTAGGCCTAGCACCTGCAACAGGAAATGCCCCAAAACACAACATGGACACATCGCAATGTCCCAAAGAAAAAATACCTGTTTTTTGCAAAGTCCCTAGCTGTGGATTTGGGCCTCTAGCTCAGCCGGCACCTAGAGAAACCTACCAAACCTGCACATTTTTAAAAACTAGACACCTAGGGGAATTTACGATGGGGTGACTTGTGGGGCTCTTACCAGGTTCTGTTACACAGAATCCTTTGCAAACCTCAACATTTGGCCAAAAAACACTTTTTCCTCACATTTCGGTGACAGAAAGTTCTGGAATCTGAGAGAAGCCACAAATTTCCTTCCACTCAGAGCTACCCCCAGTTTCCTGATAAAAATGGTACCTCACTTGTGTGGGTAGGCCTAGCGCCCGCGACAGGAAATGCCCCAAAACACAACGTTGTCTTATCACATTTCCCAATGAAAACATACTTGTTTTTTGCAAAGTGCTGAGGTGTGGATTTCGGCCTGTAGCTCAGCCGGCACCTAAGGAAACCTACCAAGTCTGCACAATTTTTAAAACAATACACCTACGGGAATCCAAGATGCGTTGACTTAGGGGACTCTCACCAGGTTCTATTACCCAGAATTCTTTGCAAACCTCACAATTTTCCAAAAAACACCTTTTCCTCACATTTCGGTGACAGAAAGTTCTGGAATCTGAGAGAAACCACTAATTTCCTTCCATCCAGCGTTCCCCCAAATCTCCTGATAAAAATAGTACCTCACTTGTGTGGGTGGGCCTACGCCCGCAACAAGAAAGGCCCCAAAACACAACATGGACACATCACATTTTCCCAAAGAAAACAGACCTGTTTGTTGCAAAGTGCCTAGCTGTGGATTTTGGCCTCTACCTCAGCTGGCGCCTAAGGAAACCTACCAAAGATGTGTATTTTTGAAAACTAGACACCTAGGGGAATCCAGATTTGGGTGACTTGTGGGGCTCTCACCAGGTTATATTACCCAGAATCCTTTGCAAACCTCAAAATTTGACCAAAAAAACATCTTTTCCTCACATTTCGGTGCCGAAAGTTCGGCAATCTGAGAAAAGCCACAAATTTCCTTCTACCGAGCGTTCCCCCAAGTCTCCTTATAAAAATGGTACCTCACTCGTGTGGCTAGACCTACGCCCGCAACAGGAAATCCCCAAAACAAAACATGGACATATCACATTTTCCCAAAGAGAACAGACCTGTTTTTTGCAAACGTGCCTGGCTGTGGATTTTGGCCTCTAGCTCAGCTGGCACCTAAGGAAACCTACCGAACCTGTGTATTTTTGAAAACTAGACACCTAGGGGAATATAAGATAGGGTCACTTCTGGGGCTCTCACCAGGTTCTGTTACCCAGAATCCTTTGCAAACCTCACAATTTGGCCAAAGAAACACTTTTTCCTCACATTTCGGTGACAGAAAGTTCTGGAATCTGAGAGAAGAAACAAATTTCCTTCCACCCAGCATTCCCGCAAGTCTCCTGATAAAAATGGTACCTCACTTGTGTGGGTAGGCGTAGCGCCCGCGACAGGTAAAGCCCCAAAACACAACGTGGACACATCGCATTGTCCCAAAAAAAAACAGGCCTGTTTTTTTCAAAGTTCCTAGCTGTGGATTTTGGCCTCTAGATCATCCAGCACCTACGGAAACCTACCAAACCTGTGCATTTTTTAAAACTAGACACCTAGGGGAATTCACAATGGGGTGACTTGTGGGGCTCTCACCAGGTTCTGTTACCCAGAATCCTTTGCAAACCTCAACATTTGGCCAAAAAAAACACTTTTTCCTCACATTTCGGTGACAGAAGGATCTAGAATCTGAAAGGAGCCACACATTTTCTTCCACTTAACGTTCCCCCAAGTCTCCCGATAAAAATGGTACCTCACTTGTGTGTGTAGGCCTAGCGCCCGCGAGAGGAAAAGCCACAAAACACAACATGGACACATCACATTTTCCCAAAGAAAACAGACCTGTTTTTTGCAAAGTGCCTAGCTGTGGATTTTGGCCTCTAGCTCAGCCGACACCAAACCTGCAGTTTTTGGAAAACTAGACACGTAGGGGAATCCACAATGGGGTGACTTGTGAGGCTCTCACATGGTTCTGTTACCCAGAATCCTTTGCAAACCAAAAAATTTGGCCAAAAAAACACGTTTTCCTCACATTTCGGTGACAGAAAGTTCTGGAATCTGAGAAAAGCCACAAATTTCCTTCTACCGACCGTTCCCCCAAGTCTCCTTATAAAAATGGTACCTCACTGGTGTGGGTAGGCCTACACTCGCAACAGGAAATGCCCTAAAACACAACATGGACACATCACATTTTCCCAAAGAAAACAGACCTGTTTTTTGCAAAGTGCCTGGCTGTGGATTTTGGCCTCTAGCTCAGCTGGCACCTAAGGAAACCTACCGCACCTGTGTCTTTTTGAAAACTAGCCACCTAGGGGAATTCAGGATTGGGTGACTTGTGGGGCTCTCACCAGGTTCTGCTACCCAGAATCCTTTGCAAACCTCAAACTTTGGCCAAAAAAACACTTTTTCCTCAAATTTCGGTGACAGAAAGGTCTGGAATCTGAGAGAAGGCACAAATTTCCTTCCACCCAGCATTCCCCAAAGTCTCCTGATAAAAATGGTACCTCACTTGTGTGGGTAGGCCTAGCACCTGCAACAGGAAATGCCCCAAAACACAAGGTAGACACATTAATTGTCCCAAAGAAAACAGACCTGCTTTTGCAAAGTGTTGAGCTGTGGATTTTGGCCTCTTGCTCATCCGGCACATAGGTAAATGTACCAAACCTGCAAAAAATTTTAAACTAGACACCTAAGGGAATCCACGATTGAGTGATTTGTGGGGCTCTCACCTGGTTCTGTTACCCAGAATCCTTTGCAAACCTCAAAATTTGGCCAAAAAACCCACTCTTTCCTCACATTTCGGTGACAGAATGTTCTGGAATCGGAGAGAAGCCACAGATTTCCTTCCACCCAGCGTTCCCCTAAGAATCCCTATAAAAATGGTACCTCACTTGTGTGGGAAGGCCTAGCGCCCGCGATAGGAAATGCCCCGAAACAAAGCATGTACTCATCACATTTTCCCAAAGAAAACGGACCTGCTTTTAGCAAACTGCCTAGCTGTGGATTCAGGCCTCTAGCTCAGCCGCCACCCAAGGAAAGCTACCAAACCTGCAAATTTTTGAAAACTATACACCTATGCGAATCCAAGATGGGGTCACTTCTGGGGCTCTCACCAGGTTCTGTTACCCAGAATCCTTTGCAAACCTCAAAATTTGGCCAAAAAAACAATTTTTCCTCACATTTCGGTGACAGAAAGTTCTGGAATATGAGAGAAGCCACTAATTTCCTTCCACCCAGCGTTCCCCAAGTCTCCTGATAAAAATTGTACCTCACTTGTGTTGGTAGGCCTACGCCCGCGACAGCAAATGCCCCAAAAACACAACATGGACACATCACATTTCCTCAAAGGAAACAGACCTGTTTTTTGCAAAGTACCTAGCTGTAGATTTTGGCGTCTAGTTCAGCTGGCACCTAAGGAAACTTACCAAACCTGTGTATTTTTGAAAACTAAATACCTTGGGGAATTCAAGATTCGGTGACTTGTGGGCTCTCACCAGGTTCTGTTACCCAGAATCCTTTGCAAACCTCAAAATGTGGCCAAAAAACACTTTTTCCTCACATTTTGGTGACAGAAAGTTCTGGAATCTCAGAGAAGCCACAAATTTCCTGTCACCCAGCGCTCCCCCAAGTCTCCTGATGAAAACGGTGCCTCACTTGTGTGGGTAGGCCTACAACCGTGACAGGAAATGCCCAAAACACAACGTGGACACATCACATTTTCCCAAAGAAAACAGACCAGTTTTTTGCAAAGTACCCAGCTGTGGATATTGGCCTCTAGCTCAGCCGGCACTCAAGGAAAACTACCAAACCTGCACATTTTTAAAAACTATAAATGTAGGGGAATCCAAGATGGGGTCACTTGTGGTGCTCTCACCTGGTTCTGTTACCTAGAATCTCTTGCAATCCGCACAATTTACCCAAAAAAACACTTTTTCGTCATATTTTGGGGACAGAAAGTTTTGCAATCTGAGGGAAGCCACAACTTTCCTTCCACCCAGCACTACCCCAAACCTCCTGATACAAATGGTACTTCACTTGTGTGGGTAGGCGTAGCGCCCCCTACAGGAAATGCCCCAAAATACAATGAGGACACATCACATTTTCCCAAAGAAAACAGACTTGTTTTTCGCAAAGTGCATAGCTGTGGATTTTGACTTCTAGCTGAGCTGGCACCAAAGGAAACCTAACAAACCTGCACATTTTTGAAAACTACTGTATACACCTAAGGAATTCACAATGGGGTGACTTGTGGGGCTCTCACGAGGATCTGTTACCCAGAATCCTTTGCAAACCTAAAAATTTGGCCCAAAAAACACTTCTTCCTCACATTTCGGTGACAGAAAGATCTAGAATCTGAAATGAGCCACACATTTTCTTCTACTTAACGTCCCCCCAAGCCTCCCGATAAAAATGGTACCTCACTTGTGTGTGTAGGCCTAGCGCCCGAGAGAGGAAAATGCACAAAACACAACATGGACATATCACATTTTCCCAAAGAAAACAGACCTGTTTTTTGCAAAGTGCCTAGCTGTGAATTTTGGCCTCTGGCTCAGCCGACACCTAGGGAAACCTACCAAACCTGCAGTTTTTGGGAAACTAGACACGTAGGGGAATCCAGGATGGGGTGACTTGTGGGGCTCTCACCTGGTTCTGTTACCCAGAATCCTTTGCAAACCTCAAAATGTGGCCAAAAAAACACTTTTTCCTCACATTTCGGTGACAGAAAGTTCTGGAATCAGAAAAAAGCCACAAATTTCCTTCTTCCGAGCGTTTCCCCAAGTCTCCTTATAAAAATGGTACCTCACTCGTGTGGGTAGGCCTACACCCGCAACAGGAAATTCCCCAAAACACAACATGGACACATCACATTTTCCCAAAGAAAACAGACCTTTTTTTTGCAAAGTGCCTGGCTGTGGATTTTGGCCTCTAGCTCAGCTGGCACCTAAGGAAACCTACTGCACCTTTGTATTTTTGAAAACTAGACACCTAGGGGAATTCAGGATTGGGTGACTTGTGGGGCTCTCACCAGGTTCTGTTACCCAGAATCCTTTGCAAACCTGAACATTTGGCCAAAAAAACACTTTTTCCTCACATTTCGGTGACAGAAAGTTCTGGAATCTGAGAGAAGGCACAAATTTCCTTCCACCCAGCATTCCCCAAAGTCTCCTGATAAAAATGGTACCTCACTTGTGTGGGTAGGCCTAGCACCTGCAACAGGAAATGCCCCAAAACACAAGGTAGACACATTACATCGTCTCAATGAAAACAGACCTGCTTTTGCAAAGTGTCTAGCTGTGGATTTTGGCCTCTTGCTCATCCGGCACATAGGTAAACGTACCAAACCTGCCCATTTTTTTAAACTAGACACCTAGGGAAATCCACGATTGAGTGATTTGTGGGGATCTCACCAGATTCTGTTTCTCAGAATCCTTTGCACACCTCAAAACTTGGCCAAAAAAAACACTCTTTCCTCACATTTTGATGACAGAATGTTCTGGAATTGGAGAGAAGCCACAGATTTCCTTCCACCCAGCGTTCCCCCAAGACTCCCTATAAAAATGGTACCTCACTTGTGTGGGCAGGCCTAGCGCCCGCGACAGGAAATGCCCCAAAAGAAAAACATGGACTCATCACATTTTCCCAAAGAAAACAGACCTGTTTTTTGCAAACTGCCTAGCTGTGGATTTAGGCCTCTAGCTCAGCCGGCACCTAGGGAAACCTACCAAACCTGCACATTTTTTAAAACTATACACCTATGGGAACCCATGATGGGGTCACTTCTGGGGCTCTCACCAGGTTCTGTTACACAGAATCCTTTGCAAACCTCAAAATTTGGCCCAAGAAACACTTTTTCCTCACATTTCGGTGACAGAAAGTTCTGGAATCTGAGAGAAGCCACTAATTTCCTTACACCCAGCGTTCCCCAAGTCTCCCGATAAAAATTGTACCTCACTTGTGTGTGTAGGCCTAGCACCCGCGAGAGGAAAAGCCACAAAACACAACATGGACACATCACATTTTCCCAAAGAAAACAGACCTGTTTTTTGCAAAGTGCCTAGCTGTGGATTTTGGCCTCTAGCTCAGCTGACACCTAGGGAAACCTACCAAACCTGCGGTTTTTGGAAAACTAGACACGTAGGGGAATCCACGGTGGGGTGACTTGTGAGGCTCTCACCTGGTTCTGTTACCCAGAATCCTTTGCAAACCTCAAAATTTGGCCAAAAAAACACTTTTTCCTCACATTTCGGTGACAGAAAGTTCTGGAATCTGAGAAAAGGCACAAATTTCCTTCTACCGAGCGTTCCCCCAAGTCTCCTTATAAAAATGGTACCTCACTCGTGTGGGTAGGCCTACTCCCGCAACAGGAAATGCCCGAAAAACACAACATGGACACATCACATTTTCCCAAAGAAAACAGACCTGTTTTTTGCAAAGTGCCTGGCTGTGGATTTTGGACTCTAGCTCAGCTGGCACCTAAGGAAACCCACAGCACCTGTGTATTTTTGAAAACTAGACACCTAGGGGAATTCAGAATTGGGTGACTTGTGGGGCTCTTACCAGATTCTGTTACCCAGAATCCTTTGCAAACCTCAAAATTTGGCCAAAAAAAACACTCTTTCCTCACATTTTGGTGACAGAATGTTCTGGAATCGGAAAGAAGCCACAGATTTCCTTCCACCCAGCGTTCCCCCAATTCTCCCGATAAAAATGGTACCTCACTTGCGTGGGTAGGCCTAGCGCCCGCGACAGGTAAAGCCCCAAAACACAATGTGGACAGATCGCATTGTCCTAAAAAAAACAGGCCTGTTTTTTGCAAAGTGCCTAGCTGTGGATTTTGGCCTCTAGCTCAGCCGGCACATAGGTAAACGTACCAAACCTGCAAATTTTTTTAAACTAGACACCTAGGGGAATTCACAATGGGGTGACTTGTATTGCTCTCACCAAGCTCTATTACCCCGAATCCTTTGCAAACCCCAAAACCTGGCAAAAAAACACATTTTCCTCACTTTTCAGTGACAGAAAGTTCTGGAATCTGAGAGAAGCCACAAATTTCCTTACAACCAGCATTCCCCAAAGTCTCCTGATAAAAATGGTACCTCACTTGTGTGAGTAGGCCTAGCACCTGCAACAGGAAATGCCCCAAAACACTCCGTAGACACATGACATTGTCTCAAAGAAAACAGACCTGCTTTTGCAAAGTGTCTAGCTGTGGATTTTGGCCTCTAGCTCAGCTGGCACCTAAGGAAACCCACCGCATCTGTGTATTTTTGAAAACTAGACACCTAGGGGAATTCAGGATTGGGTGACTTGTGGGGCTCTCACCAGGTTCTGTTACCCAGAATCCTTTGCAAACCTGAAAATTTGGCCAAAAAAACACTTTTTCCTCACATTTTGGTGACAGAAAGTTCCGGAATCTGAGAGAAGGCACACATTTCCTTCCACCCAGCATTCCCCAAAGTCTCCTGATAAAAATGGTACCTCACTTGTGTGGGTAGGCCTAGCACCTGCAACAGGAAATGCCCCAAAACACAAGGTAGACACATTACATCGTCTCAATGAAAACAGACCTGCTTTTGCAAAGTGTCTAGCTGTGGATTTTGGCCTCTTGCTCATCCGGCACATAGGTAAACGTACCAAACCTGCGCATTTTTTTAAACTAGACACCTAGGGAAATCCACGATTGAGTGATTTGTGGGGATCTCACCAGATTCTGTTTCTCAGAATCCTTTGCACACCTCAAAACTTGGCCAAAAAAAACACTCTTTCCTCACATTTTGGTGACAGAATGTTCTGGAATTGGAGAGAAGCCACAGATTTCCTTCCACCCAGCGTTCCCCCAAGACTCCCTATACAAATGGTACCTCACATGTGTGGGCAGGCCTAGCGCCCGCGACAGGAAATGCCCCAAAAGAAAAACATGGACTCATCACATTTTCCCAAAGAAAACAGACCTGTTTTTTGCAAACTGCCTAGCTGTGGATTTAGGCCTCTAGCTCAGCCGGCACCTAGGGAAACCTACCAAACCTGCACATTTTTTAAAACTATACACCTATGGGAACCCATGATGGGGTCACTTCTGGGGCTCTCACCAGGTTCTGTTACACAGAATCCTTTGCAAACCTCAAAATTTGGCCCAAGAAACACTTTTTCCTCACATTTCGGTGACAGAAAGTTCTGGAATCTGAGAGAAGCCACTAATTTCCTTACACCCAGCGTTCCCCAAGTCTCCCGATAAAAATTGTACCTCACTTGTGTGTGTAGGCCTAGCACCCGCGAGAGGAAAAGCCACAAAACACAACATGGACACATCACATTTTCCCAAAGAAAACAGACCTGTTTTTTGCAAAGTGCCTAGCTGTGGATTTTGGCCTCTAGCTCAGCTGACACCTAGGGAAACCTACCAAACCTGCGGTTTTTGGAAAACTAGACACGTAGGGGAATCCACGGTGGGGTGACTTGTGGGGCTCTCACCTGGTTCTGTTACCCAGAATCCTTTGCAAACCTCAAAATTTGGCCAAAAAAACACTTTTTCCTCACATTTCGGTGACAGAAAGTTCTGGAATCTGAGAAAAGGCACAAATTTCCTTCTACCGAGCGTTCCCCCAAGTCTCCTTATAAAAATGGTACCTCACTCGTGTGGGTAGGCCTACTCCCGCAACAGGAAATGCCCGAAAAACACAACATGGACACATCACATTTTCCCAAAGAAAACAGACCTGTTTTTTGCAAAGTGCTTGGCTGTGGATTTTGGACTCTAGCTCAGCTGGCACCTAAGGAAACCCACCGCACCTGTGTATTTTTGAAAACTAGACACCTAGGGGAATTCAGAATTGGGTGACTTGTGGGGCTCTTACCAGATTCTGTTACCCAGAATCCTTTGCAACCCTCAAAATTTGGCCAAAAAAACACTTTTTCCTCAAATTTCGGTGACAGAAAGGTCTGGAATCTGAGAGAAGGCACAAATTTCCTTCCACCCAGAGTTCCCCCAATTCTCCCGATAAAAATGGTACCTCACTTGCGTGGGTAGGCCTAGCGCCCGCGACAGGTAAAGCCCCAAAACACAATGTGGACAGATCGCATTGTCCTAAAAAAAACAGGCCTGTTTTTTGCAAAGTGCCTAGCTGTGGATTTTGGCCTCTAGCTCAGCCGGCACATAGGTAAACGTACCAAACCTGCAAATTTTTTTAAACTAGACACCTAGGGGAATTCACAATGGGGTGACTTGTATTGCTCTCACCAAGCTCTATTACCCCAAATCCTTTGCAAACCCCAAAACCTGGCAAAAAAAACACATTTTCCTCACATTTCAGTGACAGAAAGTTCTGGAATCTGAGAGAAGCCACAAATTTCCTTACAACCAGCATTCCCCAAAGTCTCCTGATAAAAATGGTACCTCACTTGTGTGAGTAGGCCTAGCACCTGCAACAGGAAATGCCCCAAAACACTCCGTAGACACATGACATTGTCTCAAAGAAAACAGACCTGCTTTTGCAAAGTGCCTAGCTGTGGATTTTGGCCTCTAGCTCAGCTGGCACCTAAGGAAACCCACCGCACCTGTGTATTTTTGAAAACTAGACACCTAGGGGAATTCAGGATTGGGTGACTTGTGGGGCTCTCACCAGGTTCCGTTACCCAGAATCCTTTGCAAACCTGAAAATGTGGCCAAAAAAACACTTTTTCCTCACATTTTGGTGACAGAAAGTTCCGGAATCTGAGAGAAGGCACACATTTCCTTCCACCCAGCATTCCCCAAAGTCTCCTGATAAAAATGGTACCTCACTTGTGTGGGTAGGCCTAGCACCTGCAACAGGAATTGCCTCAAAACACAACAGAGAAACATTACATTGTCCCAAAGAAAACAGACCTGCTTTTGCAAAGTGTCTAGCTGTGGATTTTGGCCTCTTGCTCATCCGGCACATAGGTAACGTACCAAACCTGCGCATTTTTTTAAACTAGACACCTAGGGGAATCCACGATTGAGTGATTTGTGGGGATCTCACCAGATTCTGTTACCCAGAATCCTTTGCAAACTTCAAAATGTGGCCAAAAAAACCACTCTTTCCTCACATTTTGGTGACAGAATGTTCTGGAATCGGAGAGAAGCCACAGATTTCCTTTCACCCAGTGTTCCCCCAATTATCCAGATAAAAATTGTACCTCACTTGCGTGGGTAGGCCTAGCACCCGCGACAGGTAAAGCCCCAAAACACAATGTGGACAGATCGCATTGTCCTAAAAAAAACAGGCCTGTTTTTTGCAAAGTGCCTAGCTGTGGATTTAGGCCTCTAGCTCAGCCGGCACCAAAGGAAACCTATCAAACCTGCACATTTTAGAAAACTATACACCTATGGGAATCCAAGATCGGGTCACTTCTGCGGCTCTCACCAGGTTCTGTTACCCAGAATTCTTTGCAAACCTCAAAATGTGTCCAAAAAAACACTATTTCGTCAAATTTCGGTGACAGAAAGCTCTGGAATCTGAGTGGAGCCACAAATTTCCTTCCACGCAGCGTCCCCCAAGTCTCCCAATAAAAATGGTACCTCACTTGTGTGGGTAGGCCTAGCGTCCGTGACAGATAATGCTCCACAACACAACATGGACACATCACAATGTCCAAAAGAAAAAAAAACTGTTTTTTGCAAAGTCCCTAGCTGTGGATTTTGGCCTCTAGCTCAGCTGGCACCTAGAGAAACCTACCAAACCTGCGCATTTTTTAAAACTAGACACCTAGGGGAATTCACGATGGGGTGACTTGTGGGGCTCTTACCAGGTTCTGTTACTCAGAATCCTTTGAAAACCTCAACATTTGGCCAAAAATACATTTTCCTCACATTTTGGTGACAGGAAGTTCTGGAATCTGAGAGAAGCCACAAATTTCCTTCCACTCAGAGCTACCACAAGTCTCCTGATAAAAATGGTACCTCATTTGTGTGTGTAGGCCTAGTGTCCGCAACAGGAAATACCCCAAAACACAATGTAGACACATCACATTTTCCCAAAGAAAACATACTTGTTTTTTGCAAAGTGCCTAGGTGTGGATTTCGGCCTGTGGCTCAGCCGGCACCTAGGGAAACCTACCAAACCTGCACATTTGTTAATAGATAATCCACGATGGGGTGACTTGTGGGCTCTCACCTGGTTCTGTTACCCAGAATCCGTTGCAAACCTCAAAATTTGGCCAAAAAAAAACTTTTTCCTCACATTTTGGTGACAGAAAGTTCTGGAATCTGAGAAAAGCCACAGATTTCCTTCTACCGAGCGTTCCCCCAAGTCTCCTTATAAAAATGGTACCTCACTCGTGTGGGTAGGCCTACACCCGCAACAGGAAATGCCCCAAAACACAACATGGACACATCACATTTTCCCAAAGAAAACAGACCTGTTTTCTGCAAAGTGCCTGGCTGTGGATTTTGGCCTCTAGCTCAGCTGGCACCTAAGGAAACCTACCAAAGCTGTGTATTTTTGAAAACTATACACCTAGGGGAATCCAAGATGGGGTCACCTCTGGGGTTCTCACCAGGTTCTGTTACCCAGAACCCTTTGCAAACCTCACAATTTGGCCAAAGAAACACTTTTTCCTGACATTTCGGTGACAGAAAGTTCTGGAATCTGAGAGAAGACACAAATTTCCTTCCACCCAGCGTTCCTGCAAGTCTCCTGATAAAAATGGTGCCTCACTTGTGTGGGTAGGCATAGCCCACGCGACAGGTAAAGCCCGAAAACACAACGTTGACACATCGCATTGTCCCAAAAAAAACAGGCCTGTTTTTTGCAAAGTGCCTAGCTGTGGATTTTGGCCTCTAGATCATCCGGCACCTACGGAAACCTACCAAACCTGTGCATTTTTATAAACTAGACACCTAGTGGAATTCACAATGTGGTGACTTGTGGGCCTCTCACCAGGATCTGTTACCCAGAATCCTTGGCAAACCTTACAATTTGGCCCAAAAAACACTTTTTCCTCACATTTCAGTGACAGAAAGTTCTGGAATCTGAGGGAAGCCACAGACGTCCTTCCACCCAGCGCTCCCCCAAGTCTCCTGATAAAAATGGTACCTCATTTGTGTGGGTAGGCCTAGTGCCCGTGACAGGAAATGCCCCAAAACACAACATGGATGCATCACATTTTCCCAAAGAAAACAGACCTGTTTTTTGCAAACTGTCTAGCTGTGGATTTAGGCCTCTAGCTCAGCCGGCACCTAAGGAAACCTACCAAATCTGCACATTCTAGAAAACTATTCGCATATGGGAATCCAAGATCGGGTCACTTCTGCGGATCTCACCAGGTTCTGTTACCCAGAATCCTTTGCAAACCTCAAAATTTGGCCAAAAAAACACTATTTCGTCAAATTTCGGTGACAGAAAGCTCTGGAATCTGAGTGGAGCCACAAATTTCCTTCCACGCAGCGTCCCCCAAGTCTCCCAATAAAAATGGTACCTCACTTGTGTGGGTAGGCCTAGCGTCCGTGACAGATAATGCTCCACAACACAACATGGACACATCACAATGTCCAAAAGAAAAAAAAACTGTTTTTTGCAAAGTCCCTAGCTGTGGATTTTGGCCTCTAGCTCAGCTGGCACCTAGAGAAACCTACCAAACCTGCGCATTTTTAAAAACTAGACACCTAGGGGAATTCACAATGGGGTGACTTGTGGGGCTCTTACCAGGTTCTGTTACTCAGAATCCTTTGAAAACCTCAACATTTGGCCAAAAATACATTTTCCTCACATTTTGGTGACAGGAAGTTCTGGAATCTGAGAGAAGCCACAAATTTCCTTCCACCCAGCGTTCCTGCAAGTCTCCTGATAAAAATAGTGCCTCACTTGTGTGGGTAGGCATAGCCCACGCGACAGGTAAAGCCCGAAAACACAACGTTGACACATCGCATTGTCCCAAAAAAAACAGGCCTGTTTTTTGCAAAGTGCCTAGCTGTGGATTTTGGCCTCTAGATCATCCGGCACCTACGGAAACCTACCAAACCTGTGCATTTTTATAAACTAGACACCTAGTGGAATTCACAATGTGGTGACTTGTGGGCCTCTCACCAGGATCTGTTACCCAGAATCCTTGGCAAACCTTACAATTTGGCCCAAAAAACACTTTTTCCTCACATTTCAGTGACAGAAAGTTCTGGAATCTGAGGGAAGCCACAGACGTCCTTCCACCCAGCGCTCCCCCAAGTCTCCTGATAAAAATGGTACCTCATTTGTGTGGGTAGGCCTAGTGCCCGTGACAGGAAATGCCCCAAAACACAACATGGATGCATCACATTTTCCCAAAGAAAACAGACCTGTTTTTTGCAAACTGTCTAGCTGTGGATTTAGGCCTCTAGCTCAGCCGGCACCTAAGGAAACCTACCAAATCTGCACATTCTAGAAAACTATTCGCATATGGGAATCCAAGATCGGGTCACTTCTGCGGATCTCACCAGGTTCTGTTACCCAGAATCCTTTGCAAACCTCAAAATTTGGCCAAAAAAACACTATTTCGTCAAATTTCGGTGACAGAATGCTCTGGAATCTGAGTGGAGCCACAAATTTCCTTCCACGCAGCGTCCCCCAAGTCTCCCAATAAAAATGGTACCTCACTTGTGTGGGTAGGCCTAGCGTCCGTGACAGATAATGCTCCACAACACAACATGGACACATCACAATGTCCAAAAGAAAAAAAAACTGTTTTTTGCAAAGTCCCTAGCTGTGGATTTTGGCCTCTAGCTCAGCTGGCACCTAGAGAAACCTACCAAACCTGCGCATTTTTAAAAACTAGACACCTAGGGGAATTCACGATGGGGTGACTTGTGGGGCTCTTACCAGGTTCTGTTACTCAGAATCCTTTGAAAACCTCAACATTTGGCCAAAAATAAATTTTCCTCACATTTTGGTGACAGGAAGTTCTGGAATCTGAGAGAAGCCACAAATTTCCTTCCACCCAGCGTTCCTGCAAGTCTCCTGATAAAAATGGTGCCTCACTTGTGTGGGTAGGCATAGCCCACGCGACAGGTAAAGCCCGAAAACACAACGTTGACACATCGCATTGTCCCAAAAAAAACAGGCCTGTTTTTTGCAAAGTGCCTAGCTGTGGATTTTGGCCTCTAGATCATCCGGCACCTACGGAAACCTACCAAACCTGTGCATTTTTATAAACTAGACACCTAGTGGAATTCACAATGTGGTGACTTGTGGGCCTCTCACCAGGATCTGTTACCCAGAATCCTTGGCAAACCTTACAATTTGGCCCAAAAAAACACTTTTTCCTCACATTTCAGTGACAGAAAGTTCTGGAATCTGAGGGAAGCCACAGACGTCCTTCCACCCAGCGCTCCCCCAAGTCTCCTGATAAAAATGGTACCTCATTTGTGTGGGTAGGCCTAGTGCCCGTGACAGGAAATGCCCCAAAACACAACATGGATGCATCACATTTTCCCAAAGAAAACAGACCTGTTTTTTGCAAACTGTCTAGCTGTGGATTTAGGCCTCTAGCTCAGCCGGCACCTAAGGAAACCTACCAAATCTGCACATTCTAGAAAACTATTCGCATATGGGAATCCAAGATCGGGTCACTTCTGCGGATCTCACCAGGTTCTGTTACCCAGAATCCTTTGCAAACCTCAAAATTTGGCCAAAAAACCACTATTTCCTCAAATTTCCGTGACACAAAGCTCTGGAATCTGAGAGGAGCCACAAATTTCCTTCCATACAGCGTTCCCCCATGTCTCCCGATAAAAATGGTGCCTCACTTGTGTGGGTAGGCCTAGCGTCCGTTACAGATAGTGCCCCAAAACACAAGGTGGACACATCACATTGCCCCAAAAACCCTTCCCCAATCCTGGGGAGTGCAAAGCCACAGTAACCTACCAAACCTGCGGTTTTTGGAAAACTAGACACGTAGGGGAATCCACGATGGGGTGACTTGTGGGGCTCTCAACAGGTTCTATTACCCAGAATCCTTTGCAAACCTCAAAATGTGACCAAAAAAACACTTTTTCCTCACATTTCGGTGACAGAAAGTTCGGCAATCTGAGAAAAGCCACAAATTTCCTTCTACCGAGCATTCCCCCAAGTCTCCTTATAAAAATGGTACCTCACTCGTGTGGGTAGGCCTCCACCCGCAACAGGAAATGCCCCAAAACACAACATGGACACATCACATTTTCCCAAAGAAAACAGACCTGTTTTTTGCAAAGTGCCTAACTGTGGATTTTGGCCTCTAGCTCAGCTGGCACCTAAGGAAACCTACCAAAGCTGTGTATTTTTGAAAACTATACACCTAGGGGAATCCAAGATGGGGTCACTTCTGGGGCTCTCACCAGGTTCTGTTACCCAGAATCCTTTACAAACCTCACAATTTGGCCAAAGAAACACTTTTTCCTGACATTTCGGTGACAGAAAGTTCTGGAATCTAAGAGGAGACACACATTTCCTTCCACCCAGCGTTCCTGCAAGTCTCCTGATAAAAATGGTGCCTCACTTGTGTGGGTAGGCATAGCCCACGCGACAGGTAAAGCCCCAAAAAACAACGTGGACACATCGCATTGTCGCAAAAAAAACAGGCCTGTTTTTTGCAAAGTGCCTAGCTGTGGATTTTGACCTCTAGATCATCCGGCGCCTACGGAAACCTACCAAACCTGTGCATTTTTTTTATAAACTAGACACCTAGGGGAATTCACAATGGGGTAACTTGTGGGGCTCTCACCAGGATCTGTTACCCAGAATCCTTTGAAAACCTTAAAATTTGGCCCAAAAAACACTTTTTCCTCACATTTCAGTGACAGAAAGTTATGGAATCTGAGAGAAGCCACAAATGTCCTTCCACCCAGCGCTCCCCCAAGTGTCCTGATAAAAATGGTACCTCACTTGTGTGGGTAGGCCTAGTGCCCGCGACAAGAAATGCCCCAAAAATACAAAGTGGACGCATCACATTTTCCCAAAGAAATCAGACCTGTTTTTTGCAAACTGTCTAGCTGTGGATTTAGGCCTCTAGCTCAGCCGGCACCTAAGGAAACCTACCAAATCTGCACATTCTAGAAAACTATTCGCATATGGGAATCCAAGATCGGGTCACTTCTGCGGATCTCACCAGGTTCTGTTACCCAGAATCCTTTGTAAACCTCAAAATTTGGCCAAAAAAACACTATTTCGTCAAATTTCGGTGACAGAAAGCTCTGGAATCTGAGTGGAGCCACAAATTTCCTTCCACGCAGCGTCCCCCAAGTCTCCCAATAAAAATGGTACCTCACTTGTGTGGGTAGGCCTAGCGTCCGTGACAGATAATGCTCCACAACACAACATGGACACATCACAATGTCCAAAAGAAAAAAAAACTGTTTTTTGCAAAGTCCCTAGCTGTGGATTTTGGCCTCTAGCTCAGCTGGCACCTAGAGAAACCTACCAAACCTGCGCATTTTTTAAAACTAGACACCTAGGGGAATTCACGATGGGGTGACTTGTGGGGCTCTTACCAGGTTCTGTTACTCAGAATCCTTTGAAAACCTCAACATTTGGCCAAAAATACATTTTCCTCACATTTTGGTGACAGGAAGTTCTGGAATCTGAGAGAAGCCACAAATTTCCTTCCACTCAGAGCTACCACAAGTCTCCTGATAAAAATGGTACCTCATTTGTGTGTGTAGGCCTAGTGTCCGCAACAGGAAATACCCCAAAACACAATGTAGACACATCACATTTTCCCAAAGAAAACATACTTGTTTTTTGCAAAGTGCCTAGGTGTGGATTTCGGCCTGTGGCTCAGCCGGCACCTAGGGAAACCTACCAAACCTGCACATTTTTTAATAGATAATCCACGATGGGGTGACTTGTGGGGCTCTCACATGGTTCTGTTACCCAGAATCCGTTGCAAACCTCAAAATTTGGCCAAAAAAAAACTTTTTCCTCACATTTTGGTGACAGAAAGTTCTGGAATCTGAGAAAAGCCACAGATTTCCTTCTACCGAGCGTTCCCCCAAGTCTCCTTATAAAAATGGTACCTCACTCGTGTGGGTAGGCCTACACCCGCAACAGGAAATGCCCCAAAACACAACATGGACACATCACATTTTCCCAAAGAAAACAGACCTGTTTTCTGCAAAGTGCCTGGCTGTGGATTTTGGCCTCTAGCTCAGCTGGCACCTAAGGAAACCTACCAAAGCTGTGTATTTTTGAAAACTATACACCTAGGGGAATCCAAGATGGGGTCACTTCTGGGGTTCTCACCAGGTTCTGTTACCCAGAACCCTTTGCAAACCTCACAATTTGGCCAAAGAAACACTTTTTCCTGACATTTCGGTGACAGAAAGTTCTGGAATCTGAGAGAAGACACAAATTTCCTTCCACCCAGCGTTCCTGCAAGTCTCCTGATAAAAATGGTGCCTCACTTGTGTGGGTAGGCATAGCCCACGCGACAGGTAAAGGCCGAAAACACAACGTTGACACATCGCATTGTCCCAAAAAAAACAGGCCTGTTTTTTGCAAAGTGCCTAGCTGTGGATTTTGGCCTCTAGATCATCCGGCACCTACGGAAACCTACCAAACCTGTGCATTTTTATAAACTAGACACCTAGTGGAATTCACAATGTGGTGACTTGTGGGCCTCTCACCAGGATCTGTTACCCAGAATCCTTGGCAAACCTTACAATTTGGCCCAAAAAACACTTTTTCCTCACATTTCAGTGACAGAAAGTTCTGGAATCTGAGGGAAGCCACAGACGTCCTTCCACCCAGCGCTCCCCCAAGTCTCCTGATAAAAATGGTACCTCATTTGTGTGGGTAGGCCTAGTGCCCGTGACAGGAAATGCCCCAAAACACAACATGGATGCATCACATTTTCCCAAAGAAAACAGACCTGTTTTTTGCAAACTGTCTAGCTGTGGATTTAGGCCTCTAGCTCAGCCGGCACCTAAGGAAACCTACCAAATCTGCACATTCTAGAAAACTATTCGCATATGGGAATCCAAGATCGGGTCACTTCTGCGGATCTCACCAGGTTCTGTTACCCAGAATCCTTTGCAAACCTCAAAATTTGGCCAAAAAAACACTATTTCCTCAAATTTCCGTGACACAAAGCTCTGGAATCTGAGAGGAGCCACAAATTTCCTTCCATACAGCGTTCCCCCATGTCTCCCGATAAAAATGGTGCCTCACTTGTGTGGGTAGGCCTAGCGTCCGTTACAGATAGTGCCCCATAACACAAGGTGGACACATCACATTGCCCCAAAAACCCTTCCCCAATCCTGGGGAGTGCAAAGCCACAGTAACCTACCAAACCTGCGGTTTTTGGAAAACTAGACACGTAGGGGAATCCACGATGGGGTGACTTGTGGGGCTCTCAACAGGTTCTATTACCCAGAATCCTTTGCAAACCTCAAAATGTGACCAAAAAAACACTTTTTCCTCACATTTCGGTGACAGAAAGTTCGGCAATCTGAGAAAAGCCACAAATTTCCTTCTACCGAGCGTTCCCCCAAGTCTCCTTATAAAAATGGTACCTCACTCGTGTGGGTAGGCCTCCACCCGCAACAGGAAATGCCCCAAAACACAACATGGACACATCACATTTTCCCAAAGAAAACAGACCTGTTTTTTGCAAAGTGCCTAACTGTGGATTTTGGCCTCTAGCTCAGCTGGCACCTAAGGAAACCTACCAAAGCTGTGTATTTTTGAAAACTATACACCTAGGGGAATCCAAGATGGGGTCACTTCTGGGGCTCTCACCAGGTTCTGTTACCCAGAATCCTTTACAAACCTCACAATTTGGCCAAAGAAACACTTTTTCCTGACATTTCGGTGACAGAAAGTTCTGGAATCTAAGAGGAGACACACATTTCCTTCCACCCAGCGTTCCTGCAAGTCTCCTGATAAAAATGGTGCCTCACTTGTGTGGGTAGGCATAGCCCACGCGACAGGTAAAGCCCCAAAAAACAACGTGGACACATCGCATTGTCGCAAAAAAAACAGGCCTGTTTTTTGCAAAGTGCCTAGCTGTGGATTTTGACCTCTAGATCATCCGGCGCCTACGGAAACCTACCAAACCTGTGCATTTTTTTTATAAACTAGACACCTAGGGGAATTCACAATGGGGTAACTTGTGGGGCTCTCACCAGGATCTGTTACCCAGAATCCTTTGAAAACCTTAAAATTTGGCCCAAAAAACACTTTTTCCTCACATTTCAGTGACAGAAAGTTATGGAATCTGAGAGAAGCCACAAATGTCCTTCCACCCAGCGCTCCCCCAAGTGTCCTGATAAAAATGGTACCTCACTTGTGTGGGTAGGCCTAGTGCCCGCGACAAGAAATGCCCCAAAAATACAAAGTGGACGCATCACATTTTCCCAAAGAAATCAGACCTGTTTTTTGCAACGTGCCTAGCTGTGGATTTCGGCCTCTAGCTCAGCTGGCACCTAAGGAAACCTACCAAACCTGCACATTTTTTAAAAGTATACACCTAGGGGAATCCAGGATGGGGTGACTTGTGGGGCTCTCGCCAGGTTCTGTTACCCAGAATCCTTTGCAAACCTCAAAATCTGGCCCAAAAAACACTTTTTCCTCACATTTAGGTGACAGAAAGATCTAGAATCTGAAAGGAGCTACACATTTTCTTCCACTTAACGTTCTCCCAAGTCTCCCGATAAAAATGGTACCTCACTTGTGTGTGTAGGCCTAGCGCCCGCGAGAGGAAAAGCCACAAAACACAACATGGACACATCACATTTTCCCAAAGAAAACAGACCTGTTTTTTGCAAAGTGCCTAGCTGTGGATTTTGGCCTCTAGCTCAGCCGACACCTAGAGAAACCTACCAAACCTGTGGTTGTGGAAAACTAGACACGTAGGGGAATCAACAATGGGGTGACTGTGGACAGATCACATTGTCCCAAAAAAAACAGGCCTGTTTTTTGCAAAGTGCCTAGCTGTGGATTTTGTCCTCAGGCACCTACGGAAACATACCAAACTTGTGCATTTTAAAAAACTAGACACCTAGGGGAATTCACAATGGGGTGACTTGTGTTGCTCTCACGAAGCTCTGTTACCCAGAATCCTTTGCAAACCTCAAAGTTTGGCCCAAAAAACACATTTTCCACACATTTCAGTGACAGAAAGTTCTGGAATCTGAGAGAAGCCACAAATTTGCTTCCACCCAGCATTCCCCAAAGTCTCCTGATAAAAATGGTACCTCACTTGTGTGGGTAGGCCTAGCACCTGCAACAGGAAATGCCCCAAAACACTCCGTAGACACATCACATTGTCCCAAAGAAAACAGACCTCCTTTTACAAAGTGCCTAGCTGTGGATTTTGGCCTCCAGCTCAGCCGGCAGACAGGGAAACCTACCAAACCTGCGTATTTTTTTGAAACTAGACACCTAGAGGAATCCACGATGGAGTGACTTGTGGGCTCTCACCAAGTTCTGTTACCGAGAATCCTTTGTAAACCTCAAAATTTGGCCAAATAAAACACTTTTTCCTCACATTTCAGTGACAGAAAGTTCTGGAATCTGAGAGAAGCCACAGACATCCTTCCACCCAGCGTTCCCCCAAGTCTCCTGATAAAAATGGTACCTCATTTGTGTGGGTAGGCGTAGCGCCTGCGACAGGAAATGCCCCAAAACACAACTTCGACTCATCACATATTCCCAAAGAAAACCTACCTGTTTTTTTCAAACTACCTAGCTGTGGATTTAGGCCTCTAGCTCAGCCAACACCTAAGGAAACCTACCAAACCTGCACATTGTTTAAAACTATACACCTATGGGAGTCCAAGATGTGGTCACTTCTGGGGCTCTCACCAGGTTCTGTTACCCAGAATCCTTTGCAAACCTCAAAATTTGGCCAAAAAAACACTATTTCCTCAAATTTCAGTAAAAGAACTTCTGGAATCTGAGATGAGCCACAAATTTCCTTCCACCCAGCGTTCCCACAAGTCTCCCGATAAAAATGGTACCTCACTTGTGTGGGTAGGCCTAGCGCCAGTGACAGATAATGCCCCAAAACACAACACGGACACATCACATTATCCCAAAGAAAATAGACCTGTTTTTCGCAGAGTGCATAGCTGTGGATTTTGGCCTCTAGCTCAGCTGGCACCTAAGGATACCTACCAAACCTGAACATTTTTGAAAACTATACACCTAGGGGAATTCACAATGGGGTGACTTGTGGGGCTCTCACCAGGCTCTGTTACCCAGAATCCTTTGCAAACCTCAAGATTTGGCCCAAAAAACACTTTTTCCTCACATTTTGGTGACAGAAAGTTCTGGAATCTGAGAGGAGCCACAAATTTCCTTCCACCCAGCGGTCCCCCAAGTCTCCCGATAAAAATGGTACCTCCCTTGTGTGGGTAGGCCTAGCACCTGCAACAGGAAATGCCCCAAAACACTCAGTAGACACATCACATTGTCCCAAAGAAAACAGACCTGCTTTTGCAAAGAGCCTAGCTGTGGATTTTGGCCTCTAGCTCAGCAGGCAGATAGGGAAACCGACCAAACCTGCGCATTTTCTGAAACTAGACACCTAGGGGAATCCACGATAGAGTGACTTGTGGTGCTCTCACCAAGTTCTGTTACCCAGAATCCTTTGCAAACCTCAAAATTTGGCCAAAAAAAACCTTTTCCTCATATTTCAGTGACAGAAAGTTCTGGAATCTGAGAGAAGCCACAGATTTCCTTCCACCCACCGTTCCCCCAAGTATCCCGATAAAAATGGTACCTCACTTGTGTGGGTAGGCCTAGCGTCCGTGACAGATAATGCTCCAAAACAAACATGGACACATCACAATGTCCCAAAGAAAAAAGACCTGTTTTTTGCAAAGTCCCTAGCTGTGGATTTTGGCCTCTAGCTCAGCCGGCACCTAGAGAAACCTACCAAACCTGTGCATTTTTTAAAACTAGACACCTAGGGTAATTCACGATGGGGTGACTTGTGGGGCTCTTACCAGGTTCTGTTACCCAGAATCCTTTGCAAACCTCAACATTTGGCCAAAAAAACACTTTTTCCTCACATTTCGGTGAAAGAAAGTTCTGGAATCTGAGAGAAGCCACAAATTTCCTTCCACTCAGTGCTACCCCAAGTCTCCTGATAAAAATTGTACCTCACTTGTGTGGGTAGGCCTAGCGTCCGTGACAGATAATGCTCCAAAACAAACATGGACACATCACAATGTCCCAAAGAAAAAAGACCTGTTTTTTGCAAAGTCCCTAGCTGTGGATTTTGGCCTCTAGCTCAGCCGGCACCTAGAGAAACCTACCAAACCTGCGCATTTTTAAAAACTAGACACCTAGGGGAATTCACGATGGGGTGACTTGTGGGGCTCTTACCAGGTTCTGTTACCCAGAATCCTTTGCAAACCTCAACATTTGGCCAAAAAACACTTTTTCCTCACATTTCGGTGACAGAAAGTTCTGGAATCTGAGAGAAGCCACAAATTTCCTTCCACTCAGTGCTACCCCAAGTCTCCTGATAAAAATGGTACCTCACTTGTGTGGGTAGGCCTAGCGCCCGCGACAGGAAATGCCCCAAAACACAACGTGGACACATCACATTTTCCCAAAGAAAACATACTTGTATTTTGCAAAGTGCCTAGGTGTGGATTTCGGCCTGTAGCTGGGCCCGCACCTAAGGAAACCTACCAAACCTGCACATTTTTTAAAACAATACACCTATGGGAATCCAAGATGCGTTGACTTGTGGGACTCTCACCAGGTTCTGTTACCCAGAATCCTTTGCAAACCTCACAATTTTCCAAAAAACACCTTTTCCTCACATTTTGGTGACAGAAAGTTCTGGAATCTGAGAGAAACCACTAATTTCCTTCCATCCAGTGTTCCCCCAAATCTCCTGATAAAAATAGTACCTCACTTGTGTGGGTAGGCCTACACCCGTGACAGGACATGCCCCAAAACACAACGTGGACACATCACATTTTCCCAAAGAAAACAGACCAGTTTTTTGCAAAGTGCCTAGCTGTGGATTTTGGCCTCTAGCTCAGCTGGCACCTAAGGAAACCTACCAAACCTGTGTATTTTTTAAACTTAGACACCTTGGGAAATCCAAGATTGGGTGACTTGTGGGGCTCTCACCAGATTCTGCTACCCAGAATCCTTTGCAAACCTCAAAATTTGGCCAAAAAACACTTTTTCCTCACATTTTGGTGACAGAAAGTTCTGGAATCTGAGAGAAGCCCCAAATTTCCTTCCACGCAGCGTTCCCCCGAGTCTCCTGATAAAAATGGTACCTCACTTGTGTGGGTAGGCCTACGCCGGCGACAGGAAATGCCCAAAGCACGATGTGCACACATCACGTTTTCCCAAAGAAAACAGACCAGTTTTTTGCAAAGTGCCTAGCTGTGGATTTTGGCCTCTAGCTCAGGCGGCACCTAAGGAAACCTACCAAACCTGCACATTTTTTAAAACTATACACCTAGGGGAATCCAAGATGGGGTTACTTGTAGGGCTCTCGCCAGTTTCTGTTACCCAGAATCCTTTGCAAACCTCAAAATTTGGCCAAAAAAACCACTTTTTCCTCACATTTTGGTAACAGAAAGTTCTGGAATCTGCGAGAAGCCACAAATTTCCTTACCACAACTATGAGCACTGGGGTCCTGGCTAGCAGGATTCCAGTGACACAGGCAAAAACAAACTGACACACAAGTAAAAATGGGGGTAACATGCCAGGCAAGATGGTACTTTCCTACAAGGGTCGATTGGGTCATGATAGCATGTTTCTTTGAAAGTAGCCTCCAGCCTGCAGTCCGCCCAGGAAATGCCAGTGTGGCAGGATGGCCAGTCTGGCCCGGGATTTCAATATTTTATGACTGTAAGCTCCCCTTCCCCATTTGGCTCTACATTCATTAGCTTGCTTCGCATCTATTTTGGGTTGGTCATGATAGCATGTTTCTTTGAAACTAGCCTCTAGCCTGCAGTCCGCCCAGGAAATGCCACTGTGGCAGGATGGCCAGTCTGGCCCGGGATTCCAATGTTTTATGACTGTAAGCCCCGCTTCCCCATTTGGCTCTGCATTCATTAGCTTGCTTCGCATCTATTTTTCATGCTGTGAGTGTGTGGCTCTGTCAGTGGATCTAAACTCTGACCAATGTAGCTCACTCATCACCAAATTGTAGTACTTGCACAGGTTGGCTATGACGTGTAAAATGATGCACCAACGCTGTTTGCAGGTTATGAACTTTAATCACACCTAAAACTCCATTCCATTTCAGGTTGGGTCGGTATGTTTACCAGATGACTTCGTGTCATGGTCAGCAGGATGGTCAATGCTTTCCCTTTATTCATCATTGTTTTTAGGTGTGTTAGTGCAGTAGGCTCACTTGAAAAGAACAAAACTCACACAGTGACTTTGTTGTCAAAGGAAGACAGAGAAATGGAATATGGTAATGCCCACTGGCACTGAGTTATCTAGTAAGCGTGTGGTTAGAGAACAACTCCCAGCAGTTACCAATGATGTCACCAATCTGTGTATTACTGTTGGGTTGCCCAAACAATCACATACGTGTCACAAACACTACACATTGTGTAATAATTACACCCTGTCATTGTGTGGTCAGAGTTGGCTTCTCTGACGTCAACCAATATATTGGATGTAGCATCTGCACCTTGGAGCGGGCTCAGGTTAGAAGGATGTGTCTGCTCATCAGCTGTAGATGCCTTCTCCAAACGGCGTCCGTGTTTCCTTGCAGTTGAGGCATGCAAAATAATATTTCCACAAGTTATTTTTCTGTAATTTTATTTCCATAGGCTGCATAAAAATATAATGCACTTGCCCTTTTCAGTTTTGTGTTCTGATTTGGCATTGTAGAGCTCTTCATTAGAACTCGATGCTACAACCATCCCGACATGGGTGAATCAGTTCCCAACTTTTAGTATCACTGTGTTTCAAAGTTTACAGAGGACATGTCAGACTTTTAGGGTGAGAAAAATAAAGTTACACACCAAAGAGACTTCACTTGAATGTGATGATGCATGGAAATTGCATTAATGCATGCCTTCGTTTGCTTGTGTTAGCACATTAAAATGAGGTCTATTGGTTTTACCAATGCTTGTTTGCACATGTAGGGTATTTTTGACACCTGTAACTCCTCTTTCTCCACTCTTTCAAAGCGTTTGTTTTTATTTAAACCGGTTCCCTACCCCCTATTGCTATTAGTTACAATTTCCTAATGCTTTTCTGCTCGAAGTTGTTGATTTTCCGTTGTTTTAGAGACAATTTAGTAGCGTAGTCAAATTCATATAGGGCCTGATAACGACCTTGGTGGATGGGATACTCCGTCACAAACGTGACGGATATCCTGCCGCCGTTTTACAAGTTCAGTAGGAGATAAAGAAACTTGTAATAGGGCGGGCGGGATATCTGTCACGTTTGTGATGGAGTATCCCATCGCCAATGTCGTAATCAGGCCCATAGAGTTAAAATCTGTTTTAGAAAATGTTCAGCAAATTACTTTTACTTTGCTTTTTTAATCCTTTACACTCTATGAATAATGGATACATATAAAGAATAAACCCTACTCGTTGCAAGCAAGAAGGCTCTCTACCTGATTAGTGTATGACTTTTTCTATATAACATTTCTCAAGGGCCCGGGACTTTGAAAAACCTCCTTTGCTTGATTTTTTGTTTTTGGCAGCAAAGACCAGGAGTGTAACTGACTTAAGCTAAAGTGTCAGTAACATTTCATAAATTGAATGTCATATAAATATAAAGTTGTAATAAATACAATGCAATATTAAGTTTTTATTTTGGGGAAATCAAAGCTGTTATGTCATAGCACAACTTAAATGCACATAAAACTAAACGGAACCTACAGCAACCATAGACTTTAAAACTGTGATGCAAAAGCAAAACGGTAAGCCAAGGCATCCTCTTCCCATGTAATGCCAGCCGCAGAATCTGCTCATAACCTCTCGCCAGGCCCCCATATGACCTATCTAGAGCTTATCTAAAGCTTCATTTATTGAAATTGTCTTGGTGGTGCATCTTCAAGTGTTATTATGTGCATGTGTTTTGGGATAGTACCGAATATGAACACCAGTGTTTGGCTGGTGTTTGGTGGGTTTCTATTTGATGGTTTTGGTTCTGCTGTATCGTAATCTCCAGTATTCCCACCTGCTGAAGAAACTGGCTCAGGTTCATACTGGTTTCCAACTGAATAAAGAAATGAAGTTGCTTTTTAAATCCCGACAGTAAGCAGATGTCCCTCACCATGCCAGCAGAAGAATATTGAGGAATTCCTTCTGCTACAGATCCCTGTTTACTAATTAGACCACCCCCGCCACTACACTGCATCCGGACGTTTCTCACTCCATAGTACAACACACTTCTGCCACACCAGATTATTCCTAACTCACACTTGTTGTTTTACTAATTGTGGATCACAGGTTTCCATCCATCACAGTGAGACAGCACTTGTAAAACCCAGCCATGTTTAGGCCTTTGTAGGTCATAGCACCAGTGTTCAAGAAGTGAGAGCTGGAGCTTCCCCGGCAACCCTAAAAAATAAGCCCCCAAAAAGAATAATACCTCCTTGATTAGCTCCCGGTGACCACACCTAGGGGCATATTTACAAGCCTTCTTGGGGTGCTGCCCTGCGTCAAAAGAAAAAGGCAGGAATGTGCCATACCTATAAGAAATGGCTAATTCCTGTACTTTTCCCCATCTCAGGCGCACAATGGGCTGCCATGTGCCAACGCAGGCACCCTTTCACCATGATGCAAGAGTGTCTGCGTTGAAAGTGAGTGTTATAATATAAATAGAGTGAAAATATGAACATTCAATATAAAAGTATATACATATGTACATTTAAAGGGACACTGCCCAGTCCTCATTGTGCGTGGGCCACAGGGCCACATGACAAAGTCCAAGGCCCCACTTGTCTCCTGCACCAACACAGAGAGAACACTGTAGGGGCATTAGTTGGAAAATAGGCAGGCACCTCAGGGGGACGGGGAAAGGGGGGCACCTCAGCCGGCAGATGAAAGAAGATCACCGGTTCTGGAGGGGGCAACATGCCCTGTGCTTGGTCCGGGGTAGTGCAAGGCCACAGTCTCTCAAGTGGGTGACTTCCCCACATGCTTTGGAGGGGGCAACTTGCCCTGTGCTTGGTCCTGGGGAGTGCAAGGCCACAGGATCTTGAGTGGGTGACATGCCCAAATGCTCTGCAGGGGGCAACATGCCCTGTGCTCTGTCCTGGGGAGTACAAGGCCACAGTCTCTTAGGTGGGTGACTTGCCCACATGCTCTGGAGGGGGCAACATGCCCTGTGCTTCGTCCTGAGGAGTGCAAGGCCACAGTCTCTTGAGTAGGTTACTTGTCCACTGGTTCTGGAGTGGGCATTGTGTCCTGTGCTTCAGATCCTGGGGAGGATCGGGTGAGTGGGTGTCATACCCACTGGTTCTGGAGGGGGCATCGTGCCCTGTGATCTTCATCCTGGGGAGGATGGGGTGAGTGGGTGTCATACCCACTGGTTCTGAACGGGGCATCGTACCCTGCACTTCAGATCCTGGGGGTGATGGGGTGAGTGGGTGTCATGCCCACTGGTTCTGGAGGGGGCATCGTGCCCTGTGTTCCTCATCCTGGGGAGAATGGGGTGAGTGGGTGTCATACCCACTGATTCTGGAGGGGGGATCGTGCCTTGTGATCTTCATCCTGGGGAGGATGGCGTGAGTGGGTGTCATACCTACTGGTTCTGGAGGGGGCATCGTGCCCTGTGCTTCAGATCCTGGGGAAGATGGGGTGAGTGGGTGTCATATCCACTGGTTCTGGAGGGGGCATCATGCCCTGTGATCTTCATCATGGGGAGGATGGGGTGAGTTGGTGTCATAGCCATTGGTTCTGGAGGGGGCATCGAGCCCTGTGCTTCAGATCCTGGGGAGGATGGGGTGAGTGGGTGTCATATCCACTGGTTCTGGAGGGGGCATTGTGCCCTGTGATCTTCATCCTGGGGAGGATGGGGTGAGTGGGTGTCATACCCACTGGTTCTTGAGGGGGCATTGTGCCCTGTGCTTTAGATCCTGGGGAGGATGGTGTGAGTGGGTGTCATACCCACTGGTTCTGTAGGGGGGATCGTGCCATGTGATCTTCATCCTGGGGAGGATGGGGTGAGTGGGTGTCATACCCACTGGTGCTGGGGGGGGGCATCGTGCCCTGTGTTTCAGATCCTGGGGAGAATGGGGTGACTGGGTGTCATACCCACTGGTTCTGGAGGGGGCATCGTGCCCTGTGATGAAGATCCTGAGGAGTGTAAGGTCACAGTCTCTCAGCTGGGTGTCATACCCACAGGATTTGCAAGGGGGAGGCCGCACAACAGCCCATGGAGGCAGGTCTACAGAACGTCCGCCGCTGGTGATGGCTGCTCAGTGGTGGTAGTGGTGCTGCTGCTCGTGGTGGTTGTGGGGGGAAGCTCCTGCCCATCCCCAGCAGCCTTGGATGGCTGCCTACTGCTGGTGGTGGTGGTGCTGCTGCTGGTATTGGTTGTGGGGGGAAGCTCCTGCTCACCCCCTGCAGCCTCGGATGGGTTCCCACTGCTGGTGGTGGTGGTGCTGCTGCTGGTAGTGGTGGTGGAGGGAAGTTCCTGCCCATCCGCAGAAGCCTCGGACGGCTACCCACTGCTGGTGGTTGTGGTGCTGGTGCTGGTGCTGGTGCTGGTAATGGTTGTGGGGGGAAGCTCCTGCCCATCCCTTGCAGCCTTGGACGGCTTCCCACTGCTGGTGGTGGTGCTGCTGCTTCTGGTAGTGGTTGTGGGGGGAAGCTCCTGCCCATCCCTTGCAGACAAATGGCTGCCCACTGCTGGTGGTGCTGCTGCTGGTAGTGGTTCTGGGGGGAAGCTCCTGCCCATCTACTGCAGCCTCGGACGGCTGCCCACTGCTGGTGGTGGAGGTGCTGCTGTTGGTAGTGGTTGTGGGGAAAAGCTCCTGCCCATCCCCTGCAGCCTCGGATGGTTGCACAACCCTGTTTGGTTGTGGGGTCTCTGACTGAGTCCCTGCACCAGGCCCCTTGTCCTTCCTGCCTGCTGATGCAGGCCCCTTGCCCTTCCTGACAGCAGCTGGTGATGGCACTTTGCCCTTCAGGGCAGCACTTGGGGCAGGTTCCTTGCCCTTCCTGGCAGCAGCTGGGGATGGCACCTTTCCCTCCAGGGCAACAGCTGGGAGGGCTCCTTGCCCTTCAAGGCAGCACTTGGGGCAGGCTCCTTGCCTTCCTGGCAGCAGCTGGGGAGGGCTCCTTGCCCTTCCTGGCAGCAGCTGGGGATGGCACCTTGCCCTTCAGGGCAACAGCTGGGGAGGGCTCCTTGCCCTTCAAGGCAGCACTTGGGGCAGGCTCCTTGCCTTCCTGGCAGCAGCTGCGGAGGGCTCCTTGCCCTTCCGGGCAGCACTTGGGGCAGGCACCCTTTCCTTGAGGACGCCTGGTGCCCTGGATCCCTTACCACCATGAGTGGGTGTGGACACTACTGGGCCCATGGACTGGGTGGCTGAGGCGCTTGCCTGGATTTTAGCCACCCTGGCCAGACGTGAAGGACAGGAGGGGTAGGAAAGAGGTCCATAGTGGAGAGGAAAAGCTGCTTAGGGACATTGGGGTGGGAAGAGGGAGAAGGTTTGTGGGTAGAGGAAGAGGGAGTGGTTGTAGGAGGTGTCTATCTGCTGAGTTTGGGTGCAGGTGCATGGGCTGGATGCTGTTGTGAGGTGGATGGCTGTTGGGTGTCTGAGTGCTTGCGTTTATGTACCTTGGGGGGGGACAGTCACAGTGGGAGAGGACACAGGGGACGTGTGCATGGCTGTTGTGGAGGTGTCTGCCAGTGAGGTATGTGTTCTGCTAGGTATGCTGGTGATGCGGTAGTGGATGAGGATGTAGTGCATGTAGGTGTGAGTGTAGACGCAACTGGGAGGGAGGTGGAGGAGGAGGAGGACAGAGTGGAGGCAGTGGATGTTGGTATGTCTGCATCTGGATGGTGTTTGTGTGAGTGCCTGTGGGATGATGTGTGGTGCTTGTTATTGCCTGTGCCACTCTTATGTGTTGTCTTGTGTGCATGCTCGTCTGTATGTGTGCTTAGGATAGGTTGGGGTTGAGGGGAATGGGATTGGAAAGATGAAGTTGGAGGGGGGAGGGTGGAAACAGGGACAATGGCTGCCATCAGAGAGGAGGTCAGAGCCTGGATTGATCTCTGTTGGGCCGCCAAGCCAGTGTGAATGCCCTCCAGAAATGCATTCATCTGTTGTATTTGGGCTGCCAGCTCTGGATGGCATTCACAATGGTTAATTGCTCAACAGAGATGGATTTCAGGAGGTCAATAGCCTCATCACTCAGGGCACCAGGGCTCACAGGGGCAGGGCCTGAGGTGCCTGGGGCGAAGGAGATGCCCACCCTCCTGGGTGAGCGAGCACGGGCACCTCGATGAGAGGCTGCTGGGAGGACGGTGCTGGTACGGGGGTGGCGGCTGTTCCCATAGCTGGGGTGGTCACAGAGGTGTCCGCCACCACCAGGGAGCTTCCATCGGAGGAGGTATCTGTGTCAGAACTGCCCCCTCCAGTCTCCGCCATGGTGCTCCCCTCGCCCTCCGTCCCACTGGTGCCCTCAATCAATCAATCAATCAATCAGTCTATTTCTATAGCGCACTACTTACCCGTGAGGGTTTCAAGGCGCTGGGGGGGGGTGGGGTGCTGCACGAAGAGCCAGGTCTTGAGTTGTCTTCTGAAGGTGAACAGGTCCTGGATCTGTCTTAGGTCAGACCAGAGGGTGTTCCAGGTCTTGGCGGCGAGGTAAGAGAAAGATCTGCCGCCGGAGGATCTGCGCCAGATGCGGGGGATGGAGGCGAGGTCGAGGTTGGCGGAGCAGAATTGTCGGGTGGGGGTGTAGAAGCTGAGTCTGCTGTTCAGGTAGGTTGGACCGGTGTTGTGAAATGCTTTGTGTGCGTGGGTGAGGAGCTTGAAGGTGATCCTCTTGTCGACGGGGAGCCAGTGGAGGTCTTTTAGGTGGGGGGTGATGTGGCTGTGGCAAGGGATGTTGAGGATGAGTCGGGCGGAGGCGTTTTGTATGCATTGGAGGCGTTGCAGGTGTTTGGAAGGGATGCCTGAGTAGAGTACGTTGCCGTAGTCGAGCCAGCTGCTGACGAGGGCCTGGGTTACTGTTTTTCTTGTTTCGGATGGTATCCATTTGTAGATTCTACGAAGCAGTGGATGGAATTCATGGTCTTGCGAGTTTCGTCGTTGTTGATGCTGGTCCAGGAGGTCAGGCGGCTGGAGCGGGTGGAGTTCGTGGAGGGTGGGGTAGGTGTGTCCGATGTGTGAGGGTGTTGAAGCTGTCGTGGATGTCTGTGATTTTTCAATGGAAGGCGGTGGCTAGGGCGTCGCATAATTCTTGGGTGGGGGTGATGTCGTTGACGTGGCGCTTGGGCTGGAGAGTTCCTTTACGATGTTAAAAAGTTCTTTGCAGTTGTGAGCGTTGTTCTCTAGGCGAGTTTTGAAGGAGGATCTTTTTGCTAGTCTGATGAGTTGATGATGGCTGCGTGTGGCGTCCTTGAGTGCTGTGTGGTTGTTAGGTGTGAGTTCGAGGAGCCATTTTTGCTTGAGTTTACAGCAGTTGCGTTTGGAGGCCTGGAGGTCGTTGGTGAACCAAGGGGCTTTTTTGTTTATTTGGTTGTTGGAGGGTTTCTTGACTGGTGCAAGGTGGTTGGCGCAGTCGTTGATCCATAGATTGAGGCCATGGGCGGCGATGTCAGGGTCGGTGGGGTTGGTGAGTGGTTTCTGGGCTAGGGCGTTGGTTAGCTGATCTTCGGTGATTTTGCCCCAGTGTCGGCGGGGTGATTGCTCGGTGATGTGGTGTTCGGTTTGTTTCTTGAAGGTGAAATGGATGCAGTGGTGGTCGGTCCAATAGAGTTCGGTGTTGTGGTTGAAGGTGACGTGGTCGCTTGTGGAGAAGATGGGGTCAAGAGTGTGACCGGCTGAGTGGGTGGGTGCGTTGACGAGTTGTCTGAAGCCGAGGTTGGCGAGGTTGGCGATCAGTGTGGTGGAGTTGATGTCGTTGGTCTTATCGAGGTGAAAGTTCAGGTCCCCAAGGAGTATGTAGTCCGTCGAGGTGAGTGTGTGGGTGCTGGCAAGGTCTGCAATGGCGTTGCTGAATGGTGCCCTGGGTCCAGGAGGTCTATAGATAAGCGTTCCTCTGAGGGTGGTGTTGGGGTCAGTGTGGATTTGAAAGTGCAGGAGTTTGGCGGAGCTGAGGGAGTCGTCCAGGAGGGTCTTGACTTCGAGGGTGGCTTTGTGGATAATGGCTATGCCTCCTCAGGTTCTGTTGGTGCGGTCTCTGCGGGAGACCTTGTACCCGTCAGGAATGGCTATAGCGATGTCAGGAGCAGAGGAATCATTCCACCAGGTTTCGGTTAGGAAGGCCATGTCCGGGGTGGTTGAGTCGATCAGATCCCAGAGCTCGATGGCGTGCTTGCGTGCGGAGCGGGTGTTGAGGACTATGCAGCGGAGGTGGTTGGTCTCGGTCCTGGGTGGTTTGTGGGCTCTGGTGCAGGTGAAGCTGCAGTTTTGGCAGGAGAAAGGCCCGTGTGTGCTCTTCGGAGTGGCCTGGAAGCAGGTGGTGTCTCGGCCAGCATTGAGTGCACAGAGGGTGACGGCACGATAGCGGAGGCTGGGGATGTGGCTGTTGTGAGGTCCAGGGGTTCTGGTGCTGGGCGCGGTCCAGGTGTGGACGGGCGCATACCGGCTTGCCTCTGGCGCACCTCTGGCACGCCAGCGGCGCGCCCGCTGAGCGCGACCGCCATTAAGAAGGGAGGGGGGAGGGTGGAGCAGCTGGGAGGCGGGAGGAGCGGGTGAATGGGGGCGCAGGGGGAAGGGGTAGCGGGACAAGGAGCGGGAAAAAAAGGCACAAAAAAGAGGGCAAAAAGGCCCGAGATTGGAAAAGAGAAAGAGGCAAAAAGTAAAGGCTGAAAAAAAAGGTAAAAGTAGAGGCAAAGGGTAAAAAGGCTGAAAAAATGCAAAGAGTAAAGGATTGAGAGCAGAGAAGGACCGACAGAGAAAAAGAGGAGAAGAACCAGAAAGGCACTCTAGCGGATCGGGTCCAGGAGGGCCTCGATCCCTAGAAGCAGCGAGGGCGGGGAGGGGGAGACACGGGCACGGCTTGGTGGTGCTGTGCGCGCGGGGAGTGTATTACCTTGCCAAAATAGGTCAGGAGACACTCACCTTAGCGCGCAGCAACCACCATTAAGAAGGGAGGGGGAGGGAGGAGCAGCTGGGAGGCAGGAGGAGCGGGAGAATGGGGGCGCAGGGGGGCGGGGGAGCGGGACAAGGAGCGGGGAAAAAAGGCGCAAAAAAAAAGGCAAAAATGCCCGAGATTGGAAAAGAGAAAGAGGCAAAAAGTAAAGGCTGAAAAAAAAAAGGCAAAAGTAGAGGCAAAGGGTAAAAAGGCTGAAAAAATGCAAAGAGTAATGGATTGAGAGCAGAGAAGGACCGACAGAGAAAAAGAGGAGAAGAACCAGAAAGGCACTCTAGCGGATCGGGTCCCGGAGGGCCTCGATCCCCAGAAGCAGCGGGGAGGGGGAGACACGGGCACGGCTTGGTGGTGCTGTGCGCGCGGGGAGTGTATTACTTAGCCAAAATAGGTCAGGAGACACTCACCTTAGCGCGCAGCAACCGCCATTAAGAAGGGAGGGGGGAGGGAGGAGCAGCTGGGAGGCAGGAGGAGCGGGAGAATGGGGGCGCAGGGGGGCGGGGGAGCGGGAAAAGGAGCAGGAAAAAAAGGCGCAAAAAAGAAGGCAAAAATGCCCGAGATTGGAAAAGAGAAAGAGGCAAAAAGTAAAGGCTGAAAAAAAAAAGGCAAAAGTAGAGGCAAAGGGTAAAAAGGCTGAAAAAATGCAAAGAGTAAAGGATTGAGAGCAGAGAAGGACCGACAGAGAAAAAGAAGAGAAGAACCAGAAAGGCACTCTAGCGGATCGGGTCCTGGAGGGCCTCGATCCCTAGAAGCAGCGAGGGCAGGGAGGGGGAGACAGGGGCACGGCTTGGTGGTGCTGTGCGCGCGGGAGTGTATTACCTGGCCAAAATAGGTCAGGAGACACTCACCTTAGCGCGCAGCAACCGCCATTAAGAAGGGAGGGGGGAGGGAGGAGCAGCTGGGAGGCAGGAGGAGCGGGAGAATGGGGGCGCAGGGGGGCGGGGGAGCGGGAAAAGGAGCAGGAAAAAAAGGCGCAAAAAAGAAGGCAAAAATGCCCGAGATTGGAAAAGAGAAAGAGGCAAAAAGTAAAGGCTGAAAAAAAAAAGGCAACAGTAGAGGCAAAGGGTAAAAAGGATGTTAAAATGCAAAGAGTAAAGGATTGAGAGCAGAGAAGGACCGACAGAGAAAAAGAGGAGAAGAACCAGAAAGGCACTCTAGCGGATCGGGTCCCGGAGGGCCTCGATCCCCAGAAGCAGCGGGGAGGGGGAGACACGGGCACGGCTTGGTGGTGCTGTGCGCACGGGGAGTGTATTACCTGGCCAAAATAGGTCAGGAGACACTCACCTTAGCGCGCAGCAACCGCCATTAAGAAGGGAGGGGGGAGGGAGGAGCAGCTGGGAGGCAGGAGGAGCGGGAGAATGGGGGCGCAGGGGGGCGGGGGGCGGGAAAAGGAGCAGCAAAAAAAGGCGCAAAAAAGAAGGCAAAAATGCCCGAGATTGGAAAAGAGAAAGGGGCAAAAAGTAAAGGCTGAAAAAAAAAAGGCAAAAGTAGAGGCAAAGGGTAAAAAGGCTGAAAAAATGCAAAGAGTAAAGGATTGAGAGCAGAGAAGGACCGACAGAGAAAAAGAAGAGAAGAACCAGAAAGGCACTCTAGCGGATCGGGTCCCGGAGGGCCTCGATCCCTAGAAGCAGCGAGGGCAGGGAGGGGGAGACAGGGGCACGGCTTGGTGGTGCTGTGCGCGCGGGGAGTGTATTACCTGGCCAAAATAGGTCAGGAGACACTCACCTTAGTGCGCAGCGATCGCCATTAAGAAGGGAGGGGGAGGGAGGAGCAGCTGGGAGGCGGGAGGAGCGGGCGAATGGGGGCGCAGGAGGGTAGGGGGAGCGGTACAAGGAGCGGGGAAAAAAAGGTGCAAAAATAGGGCAAAAAGGCCCGAGATTGGAAAAGAGAAGGAGGCAAAAAGTAAAGGCTGAAAAAAAAAGGCAAAAGTAGAGGCAAAGGGTAAAAAGGCTGAAAAAATGCAAAGAGTAAAGGATTGAGAGCAGAGAAGGACCGACAGAGAAAAAGAGGAGAAAACCAGAAAGGCACTCTAGCGGATCGGGTCCCGGAGGGCCTCGATCCCCAGAAGCAGCGAGGGCAGGGAGGGGGAGATACGGGCACGGCTTGGTGGTGCTGTGCGCCCAGGGAGTGTATTACCTGGCCAAAATAGGTCAGGAGACACTCACCTTAGCGCGCAGCGACCGTCATTAAGAAGGGAGGGAGGAGCAGCTGGGAGGTGGGAGGAGCGGGCAAATGGGGGCGCAAGGATGCAGGGGAGCAGGACAAGTAGCAGGGAAAATAGGCGTAAAAAAGAGGGCAAAAAGGCCTGAGATTGGAAAAGAGAAGGAGGCAAAAAGTAAAGGCTGAAAAAAAAAGGCAAAAGTAGAGGCAAAGGGTAAAAAGGCTGAAAAAATGCAAAGAGTAAAGGATTGAGAGCAGAGAAGGACCGACAGAGAAAAAGAGGAGAAGAACCAGAAAGGCACTCTAGCGGATCGGGTCCCGGAGGGCCTCGATCCCCAGAAGCAGCGGGGAGGGGGATACACGGGCACGGCTTGGTGGTGCTGTGTGCGCGGTGAGTGTATTACATGGGCAAAAAAGGTCAGGAGACACTCACCTTAGCGCGCAGCAACCGCCATTAAGAAGGGAGGGGGAGGGAGGAGCAGCTGGGAGGCAGGAGGAGCGGGCGAATGGGGGCCCAGGGTGGCGGGGGGAGCGGAACAAGGAGCGGGAAAAAAAGGCGCAAAAAAGAAGGCAAAAATGCCCGAGATTGGAAAAGAGAAAGAGGCAAAAAGTAAAGGCTGAAAAAAAAAGGCAAAAGTAGAGGCAAAGGGTAAAAAGGCTGAAAAAATGCAAAGAGTAAAGAATTGAGAGCAGAGAAGGACCGACAGAGAAAAAGAAGAGAAGAACCAGAAAGGCACTCTAGCGGATCGGGTCCCGGAGGGTCTTGATCCCTAGAAACAGCGAGGGCGGAGATGGGGAGACACGGGCACGGCTTGGTGGTGCTGTGCGCGCAGGGAGTGTATTACCTTGCCAAAATAGGTCAGGAGACACTCACCTTAGCGCGCAGCAACCGCCATTAAGAAGGGAGGGGGGAGCAGCTGGGAGGCGGGAGGAGCGGGAGGAGCGGGCGAATGGGGGCACAGGGCGGCGGGGGAGCAGGACAAGGAGCAGGAAAAAAAGTCACAAAAAAGAGGGCAAAAAGGCCCGAGATTGGAAAAGAGAAAGAGGCAAAAAGTAAAGGCTGAAAAAAAAAGGCAAAAGTAGAGGCAAAGGGTAAAAAGGCTGAAAAAATGCAAAGAGTAAAGGATTGAGATCAGAGAAGGACCGACAGAGAAAAAGAGGAGAAGAACCAGAAAGGCACTCTAGCGGATCGGGTCCCGGAGGCCCTCGCTCTCTAGAAGCAGAGGGGAGGGAGAGGCACGGGCACGGCTTAGTGGTGCTGTGCGCGCGGGGAGTGTATTACCTGGCCAAAATAGGTCAGGAGACACTCACCTTAGCGCGCAGCGACCGCCATTAAGAAGAGAGGGGGGAGGGAGGAGCAGCTGGGAGGTGGGAGGATCGGTCGAATGGGGGCGCAAGGGGTCGGGGGAGCGGGACAAGGAGCGGGGAAAATAGGGGCAAAAAAGAGGGCAAAAAGGCCCGAGATTGGAAAAGAGAAAGAGGCAAAAAGTAAAGGCTAAAAAAAAAAGGCAAAAGTAGAGGCAAAGGGTAAAAAGGCTGAAAAAATGCAAAGAGTAAAGGATTGAGAGCAGAGAAGGACCGACAGAGAAAAAGAGGAGAAGAACCGGAAAGGCACTCTAGCGGATCGGGTCCCGGAGGGCCTCGATCCCCAGAAGCAGCGGGGAGGGGGAGACACGGGCACGGCTTGGTGGTGCTGTGTGCGCGGGGAGTGTATTACATGGCCAAAAAAGGTCAGGAGACACTCACCTTAGCGCGCAGCAACCGCCATTAAGAAGGGAGGGGGGAGGGAGGAGCAGCTGGGAGGCAGGAGGAGTGGGCGAATGGGGGCGCAGGGTGGCGGGGGAGCGGGACAAGGAGCAGGAAAAAAAGGTGCAAAAAAGAAGGCAAAAATGACCGAGATTGGAAAAGAGAAAGAGGCAAAAAGTAAAGGCTGAAAAAAAAAAGGCAAAAGTAGAGGCAAAGGGTAAAAAGGATGAAAAAATGCAAAGAGTAAAGAATTGAGAGCAGAGAAGGACCGACAGAGAAAAAGAAGAGAAGAACCAGAAAGGCACTCTAGCGGATCAGGTCCCGGAGGGCCTTGATCCCTAGAAGCAGCGAGGGCGGGGAGGGGGAGACACGGGCACGGCTTGGTGGTGCTGTGCGCGCAGGGAGTGTATTACCTTGCCAAAATAGGTCAGGAGACACTCACCTTAGCGCGCAGCAACTGCCATTAAGAAGGGAGGGGGGAGGAAGGAGCAGCTGGGAGGCGGGAGGAGCGGGTGAATGGGGGCACAGGGGGGCAGGGGGGCGGGGGAGCAGGACAAGGAGCGGGAAAAAAAGTCACAAAAAAAGAGGCAAAAAGCGGGAAAAAAAGTCACAAAAAAAAGAGGCAAAAAGTAAAGGCTGAAAAAAAAAGGCAAAAGTAGAGGCAAAGGGTAAAAAGGCTGAAAAAATGCAAAGAGTAAAGGATTGAGATCAGAGAAGGACGAACAGAGAAAAAGAGGAGAAGAACCAGAAAGGCACTGTAGAGGATCGAGTCCCGGAGGCCCTCGATCTCTAGAAGCAGAGGGGAGGGGAGACACGGGCACGGCCTGGTGGTCCTGTGCGCACGGGGAGTGTATTACCTGGCCAAAATAGCTCAGGAGACACTCACGTTAGCGCGCAGCGACCGCCATTAAGAAGAGAGGGGGGGAGGGAGGAGCAGCTGGGAGGCGGGAGGAGCGGGCGAATGGGGGCGCAAGGGGGCAGGGAGCGGGACAAGGAGCGGGGAAAATAGGAGCCAAAAAGAGGGCAAAAAGGCCCGAGATTGGAAAAGAGAAAGAGGCAAAAAGTAAAGGCTAAAAAAAAAAGGCAAAAGTAGAGGCAAAGGGTAAAAAGGCTGAAAAAATGCAAAGAGTAAAGGATTGAGAGCAGAGAAGGACCGACAGAGAAAAAGAGGAGAAGAACCGGAAAGGCACTCTAGCGGATCATGTCCAGGAGGGCCTCCATCCCTAGAAGCAGCGAGGGGGGTGGAGGGGGAGACACGGGCACGGCTTGGTGGTGCTGTGCACATGGGGAGTGTAATACCTGGCCAAAATAGGTCAGGAGATACTCCGTCGGTGGACTCTGCCTCCTGGGTCCTGTGGGATGCAGCTCCTTCCGTCACTGGTGCCTCTGCTCCTCCGCCAGATTATGCTAATGCACATAAGGACAGGATGATAAAACAAAAAGGGGGGAGAGACAAAGGATACACTTGGTCAATGACTGCACCAGCACCACTGTTGACGTACATACCACCCTCACACACAAGGAATAGGCCTACGCACTATGCAATACACTACCAGTAACAATGCTAGCCACCAGGGCATGGGGAGGGACACAAACCGCCAACTGCAGCATACCGGGGACCCACACAGCCCTGCCCAGTAGTGGATGCCTACAAGCTAGATAGGAGGAATATCACATCAGAACCCTGCCCAACATAGGACCTACTCTGCAATGTCATGCCTGGCCTAGGGGCACCCACAGACACACATCCACCACCTGGATACCACCCCACCAGCCATAAGTTGTAATGATGGGCACTGTACTCACCCCCTTGTGGCTGCTGTGATGCCCTCAAGCGCCCATCCAGCTTTGGATAGGCCACCGCCAGTATGCAGTCCATCAGGGGGGTCAGGGTTGACGGGCACCCCTTCCTTGTTGGGAGGCCATCTCCAGCTGGGCCTCTGCCGTCTTCCATGCCCAGCGTCTCAGGTCCTCCCACCATTTCCGACAGTGGGTGCTTCGCCTGCCGTAGACCCCCAGGGTCCGCACGCCCTTGCCGATGGCATGCCATATACCCGTCTTTTGATGGGCGCTGACCTGCAGAGAAATACACACAGGGAAAGGTATTAGTCAGACCGTCTTGCCTCTTACACTCATAGCCCACCATACCCCTTCCCATCCCCATTTGCACACACATGGCCCAGCACACAAGCTGCAAGCTGCCCAGGGGATATCCACCAACCCCCCCCCCACAAGAGGCCTTCACACACACCACTCCATGCATTCATGCCCCATGCATCAAGCTCAAAGTGTACTCACCTGTTGGTCTGGAGCCCGTACAGCAGTCCGTACTGGGGTAGGACACCATCCACGAGTCTCTCCAACTCTGCTGAGATGAAGGCAGGGGCCCTTTCCCCAGTCACACGCGCCATGGTAGGTTCCAGACACAGGTCACAGAAGTATAATGCAGTGTAGGTCCTCTCCTGTTGAAGGTCAGGTAGCAAGTGAGTGAACAGATAGAAAATGGCGGTGACGTCCACGGTGGTGCATACCATCACCGCCGGCGTTCATCACCATTGGCCACTGTACCCCATAGGGCCCAATATTTTCCAATGAGGCGTTGCACAGCGGTCCCCGACCACCTCCATCAACGGCGCACAACATCATTGGAGTTACCTCCCTTCCACCTGTCCCTCCACACAGGACAGGCGGACGCCATTTTGAGGGGGGGGGGAGGCCCTGGATTATAACTGCGTCACAGTTCAAAATTGGACATACAGCACAAATGCCACTTTACATTTCAAATTAACATCATGCATTGTACTGTTGTGGCTACAATGTACAGTTTGTGACTGGCTCCTCACTCTTTCACCCCATAGATTGCTACCACTGTGGATGAATAGGAGATGGAGACATACTCCTGTGTACAGACCCCAGGTGGACTTGGCAACAATGGAGGACAGGCACATTATCCTCCCCTACAGACTTGACAGGCCACAATCACGGAGCTGTGTGCCCAACTGGTGCCTGACCTGATATCTGCTATCCGTCACCCAATGGGATCCACCCTCTTGTGCAAGTGCTATCTGTGCTCCATTTCTTGGCAACTGGTTCTTTCCAGCTGACAGTGGGCTTGGCAGCAGGAATGTCACAGCAAATGTTCTCAATAGTGCTGGCCAGAGTGTTGGCTGCTGCCCCTGATTAAACACACGTGCAGCTACATTTTTTTGCCCCAGGTGGAGGATTTGGCCACTGTGAAGGCTGACTTCTATGCAATGGGACAAATCCCCAACATAACTGGGGCAATTGATTGCATTTGTCCCCCCCCAGCAAAATGAAAAGGTGTTCAGAAATGGAAAGAGTTTTCACTCAATGAATGTCCAGATGGTGTGCCTGGTGGACCAGTACATCACCCACGTCAATGCTAAGTATCCTGGGTCCGTGCATGATGCCTTTATCCTGAGAAATAGCAGCATCCCAAATGTGATGGCCCAACTACAGAGGCACCGGGTGTGGCTAATAGGTGAGCCCTGGTTCCCACCCAGTGGATGTTGGTCTATGGGTATGGTGTGGGCCATATGGGTTTGTTTGTGGCTAAATGTTGTCCCTCGATATTTGCAGGTGACTCTGGTTACAGACCCCTGTGAGAAATCCCAGGACAAGGGCAGAGGAACGTTACAGTGAGGCACATGCGCGTACAAGAAGGATAAGTGAACGTACCTTTGGCCTCCTGAAGGCCAGTTTCGGTGCCTCTATCTAACAGGTGGATCTCTATTCTACTCACCCAAGAAGGTCTGCCAGATAATCGTGGCATGCTGCATGTTGCATAACCTTGCCTTGCAACAACATGTGCCTTTTCTGCAGGAGGAGATGGCTGGAGATGCCTGTGTGGCAGCAGTGGACCCTCTGGACAGTGAAGATGAGGAAGCAGAGGATAAGGATGAGGACAACAGAACTGCAGTGATTCGACAATACTTCCAATGACACACAGGTAAGACAGTGTAACTTCACATTTCATTATCATTTTTTTGTTTCACATTGTCACTAGCAGGTTGTAATTTCCCACTTCTATGCACACTTACTGCACCCTTTGGCAACTCTTTTTGCAGATGTTGGTGCCCCACTATCGCTCCTGGTGTGATCACTACAGCCAACTACAGGTCTATCCTATGTGAACACTACTGTACAGTTGAATTGCAATGTTTGAACCTGGTTAAACAAATACATACTTAAATCATTTGATATACTCCATACTTGTATTAATTCAAAGTGTATTTATTGAAGAGATAAGGAGGAGAGGGGCAAGTGCATTGGGATGGGGGTGATGATGGAGGAAAGTCTAGGGTAGAGTTCAAGTCTATTTGTAGCACAGATGCATTGTCCTTGGGGACATAAGCAGGGGAACAATGGCAGTTCAAGGTGGACAGGGTGACAGAGTGGGACACAAGGGTGACAATCAGGAGAGTCTCATTTCCTGGTGGGGGTTGTGACAATATTCTCTGGCTTCTACCTGGATCGCAGGGAACGTTTGCATAGTAGTTTCTCCTTCTGCAGGGGGAGGGGTACTGGTGGCCTGTTGGTCCTGTGGCGGGGCCTCCTGTCCACCAGCGGCAGCAGAGGTGGAAGGCTGTTCAGATGTCTGGCTAGTAGCAGAGGCCCGCTGTTGTAAGACTGCCTCCCTCATAATGCTGGCCATGTCTGCCAGCACCCCTGCAATGGAGACCAGGGTGGTGTTAATGGCCTGCAAGTCCTCTCTGATCCCCTGGTACTGTCCCTCCTGCAGCCACCTGTTCTCCTGCACGTTGTCCAGGATCTGGCCCAGCGTATCCTGGGAATGTTGGTATGCTCCCAGGATCTCACTCAGTCCCTCCTGGAGAGTCGGTTCCCTGGGCCTGTCCTCCCCCTGTCGCACAGCAGTCCTCCCAGTGTCCCTGTTGTCCTGTGCCTCTGTCCTCTGAACCGTGTGCCCACTTGTAGGAGGCTGGCCTGGCTTGTAGTGGGCACCAGCGGTACTTACACCTTATGCCAGGTCCAGTTATCCCTTATTAGTAGAGTGTAGTAGTGTTCTAGCGGCTTAAGCTGATAGAGGTAACTATAGCAGAGCAGCCAAGGCTGAACTAGGAGACATTCAAAGCTCATGCAATACCATTTATATCATATAGGTACAATATCATAAGAAATTCAATACTCATAGTTACTAAAAAAATAAAGGTACTTTATTTTAGTGACAATGTGCCAAAAATATCTCAGAGGATATACTCCCTTAGGAGGTAAGTAACAATCACAAATTATACACAACTAACTGAATCAGGTAAGAAAAACAGTCAGAAAGTAGTGCAAACACTGAAAAACACAATACGATGCAATAGGCGTAGGGGCAACACAAACCGCATACTAAGAAAGTGGAATGCGAACCACGAATGCACTCCTCGGCAAGTGTAGTGTGTAGAGGGTTGCTGGGAGTGTGAGAAAACACTAAGGGTGTAAAGGAGACCCCACTTCAAGACCCTGGAAAGTAGGAGTAAAGTACTACTATTTCCCCAAAAACACACTAAAGGCGTGATAAAGGATTTTGCAAGGACCACAACAGACTGCAAAGCACTGAAAACGGATTCCTGGACCTGAAGACCTGAAGGGGACCAAGTCCAAGAGTCGCTAAAGTACCCAGGGGGGCAGGAGCCCACTAAATCCCAGATGAAGATGCAAAAAGGCTGCCTCCGGTTGGAAGAAGATGTTGGTTTTGCACCAAGGAGGTAGGAGGTTCTGCTTCATGCAGAATATGTCCCACGGCTTGCTAGAGGATGCAGAGTTGTTTCATTGGAAAAATACCACAAACAAGCCTTGCTAGCTGCTAGAGTTACGTTTCAAGAAAAAGGGGGCTGCCCAGGCCCAGGAAGGACCAGGATATTACCACTTGGGAGAAGAGACAGAGGGCACCCTCAGCAATGTAGAGAGCCCATGGACAGGAAGGAAACACCCGCAGAAGTCCTTGAACATGGGTTCAAGAAGACTGAACACTGTGGTCAGCTCAACACTGCAAAGAGAGGTCCCACAACAGCGGAGGTCAACTCAGGGAGCTGAGCATCACAGGACGGAGTGCTGGGGACCTAGGCTCAGCTGGGCATGCAGGATTTCTTGGAAATGTGCACAGAAGCCCTTGTAGCTGCAGATCACACACTGCACAGGATTACTGCCTGGGGAGGGGAGGCAAGGACTTACCTCCTCCAAATTTGGACAGTTGGACCTCTGGACAGTCTGGGTCACTAGGGTCCACTACCTGTGTTCCAGGGGCCACTCTCGTCAGGATGAGAGGGGACCCGGAGTACCGGTGAAGCTGAAGTTTGGTGCCCGCTGAAGCAGGGGAAAGATTCCATCGATCCACTGGAGATTTCTTCATGGCTTCCAGTGCAGGGTGAAGGCAGGCAGCCCCCAGAGCATGCACCACCAGGAAACAGTCAAGAAAGCTGGCAGGATTAGGGGCTACAATGTTGCTGGTAGTCTTCTGGCTACTTTGTTGCAGTTTTCCAGGCGTCCTGGAGCAGTCAGCGGGCGATCCTTGGCAGAAGTGGAAGAGAGAAGTGCAGAGGAGTCCTACTGGATTCTTGCAAGTCGTAATCTGAGGAAAAGCCCACTGAAGAGACCCTAAATACCCCTCAGGGGAGGATTGGCTACCTAGTCAGGTATGCACCTATCAGGAGGGGTCTCTGACATCACCTGCTGGCACTGGCCACTCAGAGGCCTCCAGAGTGCCCCCAAACCTCTGGAAACAAGATGGCAGAGGTCTGAGACAGACTGGAGTAGCTCTTGCCCCCACCCCTGGGGTGGTGATGTCCAGGTGAGTGGTCACTCCACTTTCCTTTGTCCAGTTTCGCGGCAGAGCAGGGACTGGGAGTTTCCTAAACCGGTGGAGACTGGCTTATGCAAGGAGGGCACCATCTGTGCCCTTCAAAGCATTTCCAGAGGCTGGGAGAGGCTATCCCTTCTCAGCCTTTAACACCTATTTCCAAAGAGAGCGGGTGTAACACCTTGCTCTCAGAGGAAATGCTTTGTTCTGCCTTCCTGTGACTGGGCTGCCCAGACCCCAGGATGGCAGAACCCTGTCTGTGGGGTGGCAGCAACTGTAGCTGCAGAGAAAACCCCAGAGAACTGGTTTGGCAGTACTGGTGGTCCACAGTGGAGCCCCCAGGATGCATGGAATTGGCTCCCCAATACCAGATTTGGAATGGGGGGACAATTACATGATCTTAGACATGTTACATGGCTATATTCAGAGTTACCATTGTACATAGGTATTGACCTATATGTAGTGCATGCGTGTAATGGTGTCCCTGCACTCACAAAGTCCGGGGAAATGGCCCTGAACTATGTGGGGGCACCTTTGCTAGTGTAAGGGTGCCCGCACACCTAGTAACTTTGCACCCAACCTTCAGCAAGTGAAGGTTAGACATATAGGTGACTTATAAGTTACTTAAGTGCAGTGAAAATGGCTGTGAAATAAAGTGTGCATTATTTCACACAGGCTGCAATGGCAGTCCTGTGTAAAGGTTTGTCTGAGCTCCCTTTGGGTGGCAAAAGAAATGCTGCAGCCCATATGGATCTCCTGGAACCCCAATGCACTGGGCACCTAGGTACCATATACTAGGGACTTATAAGGGCGTCCAGTGTGCCAATTAGAATTGGTAAATGTAGTCACTAGCCTATAGTGACAAATTTAAAGGCAGAGAGAGCATGAGCACTGAGGATCTGATTAGCAGAGCCTCAGTGACACAGTTAGGCACTACACAGGCATACATATTAGGCCACAAACTATGAGCACTGGGGTCCTGGCTAGCAAGATCTCGGTGAGACGGGCAAAAACATACTGACATACATGTAAAATTGGGGGTAACATGCCAAGAAAGATGGTACTTTCCTACACCACTGCCACTGACCCCAGGTCCCTGATTGTCTTGGGTGCAAGGTGTGCCCTGAGGTCCCTATAGTGGTGGACACACTGCTGATTGATGTGTCCTGGGGACAGAGGTATGGGTACGCTGGGTGGGTGCTGTGGTGGTGTTTCCTGAGGGGGGAGGCTATGTGGTGGTGTGTGACTGTGCCTGGGTAACCGACTGTCCAGAGGTCCCTGATGGGCCAGGTTGGTCATCCAGATGTAGGCAAGTAGAGTCACTGTCATCACTGTGGGCCTCTTCTGTGGGTTGACTGGAAATTGCTGGCACCTCTTCTCCACTGACATTGGCTGGGATACCTGTGGGGGTGTAAATGCAGTTTTATTGTTTCTATGTGTGACATATTGTGCATCTGTGGGTTGCCCTCTGTGGTTGTATTTGCCCTGGTAGCTTTAACTCGTGTAAGTTGGTATGTGGTGGGCTAGCTGATTCTCTCTAGTGTGCTTGCTTTAGTGATAGGTGTCCATGCAGGGCTGTGAGTGATGTCCATGCATTGGTATGGCATGCAGGGCTTGGCATTGGGATGAGTGAGATGTGATGGTGGGTGTGTTGAAAGTGGTGGAGTGATGGGGTGAGGGTGGGGGTATGTGTTGGCATGCAGGTAGGGGGTAGTAGTAGTATAGAGTTGACTTACCAGAGTCCAGTCCTCGTCCTACTCCGGCCAGGTCCTCAGGATGCATGATAGGTCGTTCCACCTCTTCCTGATATCATCCCTTGTTCTGGGGTGCTGTCCCACGGCGTTGACCCTGTCCACGATCCGCCGCCATAGCTCCATCTTCCTAGCAATAGATATCTGCTGCTCCGAATAGCTGTGGCTCTACCCTGAGGATTTCCTCCACCATGACCCTTAGCTCCTCCTCAGAGAATCAGGGGTGTCTTTGTGATGCCATGGGTGTTGTGTGAGTAGTGTGGGTGAGGGTGTGTGGGGTGATGTGTTGGGGTGTGTGTTGTAAGGTGCGTAGGTGGTGTATAGGTGATGGAGGTGTGTGGCTCTGGTCTAGTCTGTGGTCGTGGCATCTATCTTGTGGTAATGGTTTGTATTTGTAAAGGGTTGTGGCTAATGTCGGTGTGTGTTTTATAGTGGTGTGGGTATGTGGGTATCAGGTGTCTGTTATTTGAATTGTGCAATGTGGTGCTGTTTTGTTTGAATGTGTGTATTTTGAGCAAGGCAGTATGTACCGCCAATGGTTTACCGCCACTGGACGTCCGCAGTGGTGATTCCTGGGTCATAATGTAGTGGGTGTAGTTCTGTTGGCATAACAGTGTAGGATTTGATACTGCCAGTTTATCACTGACCTTTGGTGTGGCAGATTTGAGTCTGTGACTGATTGGTGAGTGTGTCATAATATGGTGAACGGATATCCGCTGCGGCGACGGTATGTTGGCGGCAGTCAGCATGGCGGTAATTGGGATTTACCGCCAATGTCATCAAGAGGGCCTTAGTCTCTCTAATACACCTATTCTTTCTTGTATTTCTCCAACTTTCAGTTTGTTTTAAATCATAAAATTGTTTGCTTCTCAGTTTTTCAAGTCTCAATTCTTCCGTCCTCTGACCATCTTTAATTCGTTTTCTCTTAATCAGTTTATCCAGTTTGTATAATCCGATAGTACAAAGGAACCAAGTAATTACAATCAATAATGATCTCAGACTTTTTCCCACAATCCCTTTTCCAGGGTTACCCAGCCAATTTCTCACATTTGTCACACTTTTGCCAACATTTTCCCATAACCCTGGCTCTTTAAGATCTTTTTAGTCTGAATTTAATTCTGTCAGGTTCTTAATAAAATGTATAATTCCTTTACTATTGTCGGGGATATGTGCACAGCAATGCATTGCTTTCAGCATCCGGCAGACTCTGCCTTCTTTTGCCAAAATGATGTCTGCAAGATGGTTCTGAAGAACCATTGGACGGACCGCAGCCATTTCTGTATCCATTAAAATTACAGCTCAAGAAAAATCAGTTAGCATGTTTTCCACAATAGTAGACAACTTTCTAATTTTCGGAACAACTCCTACAGAATGAATAATTGCTCCAAATATATCCCCAATTTATTCAGAATAGGTTTCTCTTTTTGGTCTTGGTCTTTGCTATTCATTTTAATTTTCGGGAATATAACTCCCAAACGGCAAGTCCCACACCATTCCCCTGGCAGACAATAAGAAGCTTCTTTCCACAGATGTAATAAACTCCTGGAATAACAGGGTCCTGGCCATTCAGCAAAAAGTCCTGTGTATTCTTAAAAAGAAATACATGTCTGCATTCGCTCGTTCCAACAAAGTTAGTATCAGTTCTGAATTGAGGTCTATCAATGCAAAACTTTCCTCATGTTGCGCACGTAAAGCTAACTTCCCTTGGGTTTTAGTTTCACTAAATGCGTAGTCATTTCTAAAGGTCCTCTTCACTAACCCTTTCTCTACTTTCTCTTTAAATGCCTTTCTCCTATCATCAGTTTGATCTAAAAAGGACTTTTCTAGCAGTGAAAGCATATGCAGTTCCAAATGTTAGTGCAGGCTCAAAGAAACCTCCCACAATCTCAATATTTCTTTCTTTGGTAATGTTACTTAAATGCTGATTAATTGGAACAAAAGAAAACCCAACATCGTAGAAATACTGAATGTATTCCTGGTTATAAAGCCTTGTTAGTAGAAGACTACAACTAATTCCATAAGTTAGTGGCAAACTATGATATGTTACTCCTTCTTCCACTGATGAAGGATTTTTTTGTACAAACATAACACTCTTTCACATTCATTGTCTCAACATATTCATACAACAAGCGATAGAAAACATTAGATGAAAGATCTCCTTGTAAGTGGTCTAAATGTAAGTATTTCTCATCCCTATTAAACTTTTCTAACTTTGAAAGTGTAGTATTCTCTATAGAACTAAGGGCCAGATGTAGGTAGGCTTTTGCGCCTCGCAAACGGCGAAAAACGCAGTTTGCGAGGCGCAAAAGGCCTTCCGCGATGCAGAGTCACATTTTGTGAGTCGGTACCGACTCGCAAAATGTGATTTCGCCTCACAAATAGGAAGGGGTGTTCCCTTCCTATTTGCGACTGCATCGCGATGTAGAGTTGATTTGTGACCGTGAAAGCGGTCGCAAACCAACTCGCAGTTACCATCCACTTGAAGTGGATGGTAACTCCTTCGCAAAAGGGAAGGGATCCCCATGGGACCCCTTCCCCTTTGTGAATGCAAAAAAAAATATTTTCCTATGGACCACTGCCGACTCTGAAAAAAACGAAACTAAATGGTTTCGGTATTTTTTCTTTTTGCAGATCATTTTCCTTTAAGGAAAACAGGCTGCAAAAAGAAAAAAAAAACTACTTTATTTAAAAGCAGTCACAGACATGGTGGTCTGCTGTCTCCAGCAGGCCACCATCCCTGTGAGTGCCTAGACTGCGAACCATCTCATTAATATTCATGAGGTGGGTCTTTGCGACCCCATAGCGAGTCGCAGAAGGTGTCTGAGACACCTTTCTGCATTTCATTTTGCGAGTTGCAAATTGCAAGTCACTGGGACTCGCAATTTGCAACTCGCAAAATGAAACCTACCTACATCTGGCCCTTATATATCTATTTTCAGGTGTGTGATGAATACTTATGACCGCATCCAACAACAAACACACTAGCACACATACAATTCCCAAAGCAATACACATACACTTGAACACCTATTAGTTTTCACTTTATTGTGATTGTTATCCATCCTGTAAAGAATCAGAAAGTAGAAGAAAAGAAAAGTATTTAACTATGCAGCCAAAAAAATCAAAAACAAAAATAATTTTCTTTGCAGTTATTTACAGCTTTTGGACTCTTCTCCAGAATTGTTGATAAAAATTGGTTTATCAACTTGTCAAGATCAGTTCAGTTTGTCAAAACTCGGTTTCAAAGTCTCTTTCAGTAAATCATAGTCTGTTACACAACAATTTTAATTTGCACATGTAGCATGTAATATTCTTCTTGTTCAGCTTGCACTTTAGTTTCAAATTTCAATTAAAAAACAAATTCAAGTTCCAAAATCTTGATCTGGAAATTATAGTTCAAAACAAAATGACAAAAATTCTCATTGCCATTCATCTGCTGCACAGTATGCCCATTCAGGACCAGAGTATCTCCGACCTGTAACTCTTTTTCTTTTTGATCTTTGGTTTGCACTTATTTCTCCTTCACTCAGATCATCATTTGTGTCTTCTCTTGTTGTGTCTGGCTCTTCATTTATTGTCTGCAGTACATCTGGAACTTTTTCATTTGTCGGTAATTCAAACCACTTGTCTCTTTTCATAGTTTTCTTTGACAGCGTCTTTTGCACAACTGGACTTATAGCTCTTCTTGCTTTGTCAGAATTTTTACTGTGACTTGATGTACCTGCACCATTCGCCGATTCAGGAAAAGTCAAATCTGTATGACTTTTATTCCAACTCAACTCTCTCATCAGCTGTTTCTTCAGGAAACATTATTTGTTTCAACTTATCTTCACACTCGTCTGCTTCTGGGAGAGTTCTCCTCTGACTTAACTCTCCTGCTTTATTTGCTGATGCTTGAGCAAGTTCAGGAACCTCTATTTCATCTCTCAGAGGTGTACCTGGATCTTCACCAGTTTGCACGGTCTCTGTTTCTGTTTCCACTGTCTCTCTTCTTGTTTCTTGAGACTGCTCAATAGTTGTCGCTACTCGCAACAACTCATTTTCATCTTCTAGTGGATAGGGTACTTTCCTCATGTGGCTGGCATGAATCCAGTTCGGGATCCCAGTGCACTACACAGCAGTCGTAGTCACAAGTATGACTGGATATGGACCCTTCCACCTAGGTTCCAGACAAGTTTTTCTGACGTGCTTCTTGACCACCACCCGGTTGCCAACCCGCAGACTGTGACACTGGTCCTGGGATGGTTGCACATTTATCGTTTCCACCTGATGAGAGAAAGAGTGAAGCACATCAGCTAGATTCTTGCAGTAATCCAGCACCATATCATCTGTTTATATTCACAAGAGCATTTGCAAGAACAGCTGGCAACCTTATTGCTCTACCCATCAGGATGTCATGGGGAGACGTTCCTGTCTTCCTTTCAGGTGGTTTCTCATGCTCATCAAACTCAAAGACAACACATCTAGCCATTTCAGATTCGTAGAGGCACATATCTTTGCAAGACGTGCTTTCAGTCTACCATTCATTTGCTCTACCAATCCAGATGCTTCAGGTTGATAGCAACAGTGCAATTTCTGCTCAATGTTTAAGGCTGAACATAGTAATTTTATTACTTTGTTATTGAAGTGGCTTCCTCTATCTGATTCTAAAGAGGCTGGAAATCCAAACCTTGGTATCAATTCTCTAAGCAAAAGCTTTGTTACTGTGAGACTCTCATTTCTATGTGTAGGGTAAGCTTCAATACAGTGACTAAAAGTACAAACAATCACCAACACATATCTTAAACCACCACACACAAGCATCTCAATGAAATCTATTTGCATTCTGTTAAATGGCCCTACTGCTATTCCATTGTGACTCAAATTGACAACTGTTCCTTTTCCCATTTTGTTGTGTTGGCAGGTGACGAATTTGTGACAAATTGCTTCAGTAACCAGTCTAAACTTTGGATTAAACCAAAACCTTTCCAAATACTGGGTTTTCGTACGGGTCAGCAAAATTTGAACAGAGTGAGAGACCAAAACAGTTAAAGGATGTCCCATCACAATAGCTTCTCATTGTGATATAGAAGTACCAACCGCTGTCACAGCTCGCAAACAGCTAGGTAAACCTGCTGCGACTGGATCCAAAGTAGCAGAAAAAGATGCTACAGGGCATTTTACGCCCCTATGTACCTGAGTGAGAACAGACAAAGCACATAAATCTTTCTCAAGACAAAACAATATAAATGGTTTCATGTATTCAGGCTCTGTAGAAACTCTCTCTCAACTCGGTAAAAGCTTTCATACAATCTTCATCAAAGGGTGCAGGATCTGTTATGTCCTTGTGGGTCAGTTTCTGTAATGACTTTGAAATAACAGAAAAACTGGGAATCCAATGGCGACAATAACTCACCATTCCCAAAAACATCCTGACATCTCTTTGTGTGACTGGAGGATTCATCTGCAAAATAGCTGTAACCCTCTCTTTGGAAACTTTTCTTGCACCCTTTTCAATTTCATGTCCAAATATTTAACTTTTTTCAGACAGTACTGTAATTTTGCTGGGGACACTTTGGTGGTCATTACAACCCTGGCGGTCGGTGTTAAAGCGGCGGTAAAACCGCCAACAGGCCGGTGGTAAATAAATTCCAATTATGACCGTGGCGGAAACCGCCAACAAAGACAGCCACTTTAACACTCCGACCGCCAGGGCGGTACAACAAACAGCGCGGCGGTCACCGCCAACAAACAGGCGGAGGACAATGTACCGCCCACACTATTATGACAGGCCAATCCGCCACCTTTTCCGGGGCGGATTCACCGCGGTTAAAAACACAGCGGAAACAGGAATCCCGAAGGGAAAACGCTCACCTCTACACACCCCACGAGGAACGAGGACGCCATGGACCCGGATATCCAAATTCTTCCTGCAATAGTCTTCCTGCTCCTCTACCAGGAGCACGAACACCTGTGGCAAAGACCACGGTGAGTACTGCACCTACGACACAGGGGAGGCAAAAAACAGGGACACACACACGCGACACCCCCTCCCTCACCCACTACAACACACACACTAATACAGCATGAAACATTACAGTTACACCCCCCCAAGCCCCCCGGAAGAATGCAAAGACAATAGAAAATGAGTGTAACCATTGTAATATATTAAAAGCAAGTAGGCAGAAATATATATATACACCATGTACATAATATATACCAAGCATAGTAGTCCAGGTAGTGCTCTAAGAAAGTCAGTGGAACACTGGGACCACACGGTATGGGCGAGGCCCACACAAGATCCCTGACCATGACAGAGAGAACACTGCAGGGGCATCATAGAGCAACTAAACAGGCACCTCAGGGGGAGGGAAAGGGGGGTCACCTCAGCCGCCTGAGTGCACAATGCCAAATCCACAAGGGGGCCACATGCCCACTGTTCCATCCTGGGGAGTGCAAAGCCATAGTCTCTCAAGTCTCTACAGTGGGTGGTTTGCCTACTGTTCAATCCTGGGGAGTGCAAAGTCACAGTCTCTCAAGTCTCTACAGTGGGTGGTTTGCCTACTGTTCAATCCAGGGGAGTGCAAAGCCACAGTCTCTCAAGTCTCTACAGTGGGTGGTTTGCCCACTGTTCCATCCTGGGGAGTGCAAAGCCACAGTCTCTCAAGTCTCTACAGTGGAAAGCCACAGTCTCTCAAGTCTCTACAGTGGGTGGTTTGCCCACTGTTCCATCCTGGGGAGTGAAAAGCCACAGTCTCTCAAGTCTCTACAGTGGGTGGTTTGCCCACTGTTCAATCCTGGGGAGTGCAAAGCCACAGTCTCTCAAGTCTCTACAGTGGCTGGGTTGCCCACTGTTCAATCCTGGGGAGTGCAAAGCCACAGTCTCACAAGTGTAGAACAGTCTCCACTGGTTCTGGAGGGGGCATGGTGCCCACAGTGCTTCATCCTGCTAAGGACAGAGGTAGTGGGTGACAGTCTCCACTGGTTCTGGAGGGGGCATGGTGCCCAGAGTGCTTCATCCTGATAAGGACAGAGGTAGTGGATGACAGTCTCCACTGGTTCTGGAAGGGGCATGGTGCCCAGAGTGCATCATTCACCCCTTGACAGACTCAGTTGCGTGAGTGCCCTTGCCGCACATGGGCAAGCGGTGCTTGAGATAGCGGTTCCCTGTTCAGCGGTGCTTGAGATGGTGGTGCCCTGTTCAGCGGTGCTTGAGATGGTGGTGCCCTGTTCAGCGGTGCTTGGGATAGCGGTGCCCTGTTCAGCAGTGCTTGAGATGCTGGTGTCCTGTTCAGCGGTGCTTGAGATGGCGGTCTCCATTGCAGGGTCTCAGCTGCTGGCGGTCCTTCATGGTTCAGCGGGGCTTTTGCTGGCGGTCCTTCATGGCCCAGCGGGGCTTTTGCTGGCGGTCCTTCATTGCCCAGCGGGGCCAGTGCTGGCTGTGGTCTCCTGGGCAGGTGGGCTGGTGCTGGCGGTGGCCTCCTGGGCAGCTGGGCTGGTGACGGTGGCCTCCTGGGCAGCTGGGCTGGTGCTGGCGGTGGCCTCCTGGGCAGCGGGGATGATGGCGGTCTTCTCCGCCGTGCTGCTCTTCCCAGACTTGCCGGGTTTCTTGTGGCCCTTCCCCACCTTGGAAGGTGTCATAGCTGACTCCACACTCCCACCGGGACCCCTGGGAGCGGCTTTGGTGGCTGGAGTCTTCCCCCTCTCCCGCCGGGGACTGGCCAACTTCTGCTGCTTCACAGGTGGGGGACTGTCTGTGCTGTGGCTCCGTGCCACACTGGCTGCCCTGGTGGCCGGTGCACTCCAGAGTCCGGTGACTACAGGCACCACTGGTCCCGGAGATGTTGTGGCTGAGGTGCTAGTTCGGGACCTAGGAGACGGACGGGGTGGGGGAGGTGTGGGAAAGAGATCAAGGGTGGACAGGAAACGTTTTTTGGACACACTGGGATGGGTAGCTGGAGGGGGTTTGGGAGTGGAGGAAGAGGTGGTGGTTGTAGGAGATGTATGTTTGGTGACTTTGGGTGAAGGTGCATGCGCTGGAGGCTGTAGTGAGGAAGTCAGTGGGATTGGTTGTCTTGGTCTGGGGATATCCCTACAGGTTAGTGCATGTCTAACAGTTGTCCCGAGCCATTTGCAGGTGACTCTGGTTACCCCAACCTGTCATGGCTACTGACCCCAGTGAGGAATCCCAAGACAAGGGCAGAGGAACGCTACAATGAGGCCGATGGGCAAACTAGGAGGGTGATCGAGCGGACCTTCGGCCTCCTGAAGGCCGGGTTCAGGTGCCTCCATATGACATGTGGATCCCTATTCTACTCACCAAAGAAGGTGTGCCAGATCATCGTGGCCTGCTGTATGCTTCACAACTTGGCTTTGCGACGACAGGTGCCTTTTCTGCAGGAGGATGGTCCAGATGGCAGTGTTGTGGCAGCTGTGGAGCCTGTGGACAGTGAAGAGGAGGAAGCAGAGGAAGAAGACATGAACAACAGGGACTCAGTGATCCAGCAATATTTCCAGTGAGACACGGGTAAGAGTACAGACCTGCCTACTACATATACTTTAACACTACTTCCTCTCTACTGTCTGTCGTTTTCACCCAGTGTATGGTCACTGAGTTGTCACTTTCCCTTACCATTGCCCATATGTGCATAGGAAGTGGAGCTGGTGCAGTTTAAGTATGGACAGGGTGACAAAGTGGGACGGTAGGATGACAATCAGGGTGGTCTCATTTCCTGGCGGGGGTCTTGGTATCGTACTCTGTCTTGTTCCTGGATCTCAGGGACCGTTTGCGGGGTGGTTCTCCCTCTGCAGGGGGTGGGATGCTGGTGTGGTGGTCCTGTGGCGGGGCATCCTGTCCACTAGCGCTGGCAGAGGTGGTGGGCAGTTCATCGTCCATGCTAGTGTCAGGGGCCCCTTGTAGTGCCACAGTGTCCCTCCTGGTGTTGAGTAGTTCCTTCAGCACCCCTACGATGGTGCCCAGGGTTGAGCTGATGGTTCTGAGTTCCTCCCTGAAGCCCATATACTGTTCCTCCTGCAGGTGCTGGGTCTCCTGAAACTTGGCCAGTACCGTTGCCATCGTCTTCTGGGAGTGGTGGTAGGCTCCCATGATGGAGGAGAGGGCCTCGTGGAGAGAGGGGGTTCCCTTGGCCTGTCCGCCCCCTGTCGCACAGTAGCCCTCCCAGTTCCCCTGTGTTCCTGGGCCTTTGTCCCCTGGACAGTGTGCCCACTCCCACTACCCCCAGGTCCCTGTTGTTGTTGGGGTGGTGGGTTATCCTGGGTTCCCTGTAGTGGTGGACACACAGCTGATTGACGTATCCTGGGGACGGAGGTATGGGCCCGCTGGGTGGGTGCTGTGCTGGTGTTTCCAGAGGGGGGAAGGTCTGTGGTGGCCTGTGACTGGGTGAGGGGAACCAACTGTCCCGAGGTCCCAGATGGGCCGGGCTGGTCATCTAGATCCAGTTGGACAGAGGTGCTGTCATCACTGTGGGCCTCTTCTGTTGGTGGTGTGGACATGTGTGGACCCTCCTGTCCGGTGACATTGGGTAGAGGTCCTGCAGGGGTATAAAAGGATGGTTATTGCATCTGTGTGTGTCATGGTGTGCAATGGGTGCGTGACCGTGTACCCCAGTGCTTGCATTCCTGTGTGGGACCTTGTGTGATGGTGGTTTAGGGGGTTGTATGGGTATGTGCAGTGGGCATGCTTTAGTGATGGGTGTCCATGCTTTGTTGTTGCATGCAGGACTTGGTGTTGGGATGGGTGGTTTGTGATGTTGGGACATATGTGAGGAGTTGGGGTGCTGGGGGTAAGGGTGAGGGTGGGGGTATGTGCTGACATGCAGGTAGGGTGGGGGATGTAATAATTAAGATTTGTCTTACCAACGTCCATTCCTCCACCTACTCCTGCGAGGCCCTCAGGATGCAGAATCGCCAAGACCTGCTCCTCCCATGTTGTGAGTTGTGGGGGAGGAGGTGGGGTCCGCCGCCAGTCCGCTGAACCGCGATATAGTGTCTTGAGACCACGGAACGCACCTTCCCCCGTAGGTCGTTCCACCTCTTCCTGCTGTCCTCCCGATTTCTTGGGTGCTGTCACACTGCGTTGACCCTGTCCACTATTCTTCGCCATAGCTCCATCTTCCTTGCTATTGAGGTGTGCTGCACCTGTGATCCGAATAGCTGTGGCTCTACCCAGACGATTTCCTCCACCATGACCCTGAGCTCCTCCTCCGAGAACCTGGGATGTCTTTGCCGTGCCATGGGGTGGTGAAGGTGATGTGTGGGGTGGAGTGGGGGGTGATAAGTGTGCTGATATGTAGTGGGGTGTTGTGTGAGGTGCGTAGAAGTTCTGTGGGTGATGGTGTTGTGTGCCTGTGGATGCTGTTGTTCTTGCTGGTGCTGTGTCTCTCTGGCCTTCTTTCTGAGTTTTTGGTAGTAGAGGTTTGTGGGTGATGTGGGTGTGTGTTTTATATAGTATTGGGTGTGTGGGAGTGGTGTGTGTATGTGTATCAGGTGTGTGTATTTCGAATTGTCCAATGTGGCTGTGTTTTGTATGTGTGTGTGTATTTGGAGCGTGGCGGTGTGTACCGCCAATGGAATACCGTGGTTGAAAGACCGCCGCGTGGATTCGTGGGTCGTGATAGTGTGGGCGTATTTCTGTTGTCGTGACGGTGGAGGATTTGCTTTCACCAGTTTATCACTGACCTTTGGTGTGGCGGACTTGTGTGGGTGTCTGTATTTTGGCGGATTTCGAAATGTGGGTCATAATAGCTGTGGTGGAATTCCGCGGCCGCGGAGGTGTGTTGGCGGTCTTCTGCACGGCGGTAAGCAGCTTTTACTGCCAATGTTGTAATGAGGGCCTTTATGTCCATTCTCTCCCATATGATTCAAAAAAGCAATCTTATTGTGACTGTATGCTTCTCTTGTCGTCGAAGCAACCAAAAGATCATCAATGTACTGAACTAATGCTGATTGGAAAGGCATTTCCAATGGTTCCAAATTCTTTTTCAACACCTGATTAAATATTGACGGTGACTTACAAAAATCTTGTGGAATTCTTTACAAACTGTAGACTTTATTACAGAATTTAGAACAGAAAAGAAACTGATTATCCTCATGAAGAGGCACAGAGAAAAATGCTTGTGAAAGATCCACCACTGTGAACCATCCTGCATCACATGGAATCTGAAACAAAATCACTGCTGAATTCAGTACCACTGAACAACATTTTACCACTATATCATAAATTTTCCTCAAATATTGGACAATTTTAAATTTGCCAGTTTGTTTTCGCAAACCCATAATAGGCGAATTACGTGGGCTGCTCTGCATTTCTTTTAGAACTCCCTGCTTCACAAACTCTTCAATTAGAGGAATTACTCCTTCAATTTCATCTTGTGCCATGTGATATTGCGGTATCTGTGGAAAAAACTACATTAGGTTTGAATGTAACTTTAACTAGTTCAACTCCTTTGATCAGACCAATATCTTTTCCAGATGAATCCCAAACTTTTAAATTAACTGTATCCGGTGGAAACTCTTCATTCACTGAATCACATTCAGTTTGCATAGATGAATCATAAACATCATCACTATTCACCTGAGTAGCGATTCCATCATTTGAACAGTTAATGGAACATTTTGTTTTGCACAATAGATCTCTTCCTAACAAGGAAACTGGACTTGAGTCTCAAACTACAAATTTGTGTAGTCCTTCAAAGTTTCCAATTTTAACAGGAACTGGCTCAGTAATTGGGTTTGTCAGAAACTGATTTGCAACTCCTACAATCTAGATCAGAGGTCTTCAACCTGGGGGGTGGGCCTCCCTTGGGGGGCCCCAAGAGATCCCAGGGAGGGCGCCAAACTCTGGCCAAAAGAAATATTATACAGGTAACATGCCTTTGTTTTAAGCAGAAGCATGTTATTGCAGTTTTGAAACGGTAACAGTACTTAACTGCAATGTTTAAATAGGTTTAGACCTATTTAAATATTACCATCTTTCTAAAATGATTGTGAACATTTTTGAGGGGGGGTCCAATGTTTTTTATTTTTCAACGGGGGGGCGCAGCATTAAAAAGTTTGATGACCACTGATCTAGATTGTTTTCCCCAAAAGTGACATATTAGGAATGTCTGCTGTTCCCACTGTAGAGCATGTAGCTCCTGTATCAACTAGGAATGAGACATCAGGAATCATTACCTTCCCATTTACATAGAACCCCTTTGATCCATTTCTAATGAAGCTGCTAACATGCATTCTTCTTCATCTGGACTTTCACTCTCACCCATAATTCCATCACTCATCACTCCATCTGTCATTTCATCCTCACTGTGAAGTGTGAACTGTTGAACTGTATGATTACTGTGATTTAACTTTTGACCTGTGTTCCACTGAGGAAGCATCATCTGCTGCTGCACAATTGGAGCTTGAGGTATTTGCATTTGTTGCTTTGTTACCATTTGTTCCTGAGGCTGAATTAACTGTGACTGTGGCACCTGAAAACGTGGCATTTGTTTTTCCTGCTTGGTTGAGAACTTTGCATTTGCTGAGGAATCTGCATCTGATTATTTTGAACATGTAAGTTAGGACCCCACATTCTTGGACCTCTCAAATTTGGAAACTGATTGTTTTCATTCATCTGTGTAACCATGCCTTCTTGTACCAGCATTGGAATCTTATGCTTCTAATGCCCCAAAAAACGCAACTGTGACAAGGTAACATTCTTTTAATTGCCTGCATATCACCTGAATTGACCATCACATTTGAATTGACGCGGTTATCACCTCCCTTTCCACCAAAACCTCTACCTCTTGCTTGATTGTGAAACAATATTTTCCCTGTTGCTGAGGATAGATTCCCTGCTGTTGTGGATAATTTCCTTGCATCCCTGATTATGCCGCTTTAATCTGCATCACCATCGCCTTTCCCTTCCATTTCTTCTGCTGCATTTCAATCTCATCAATACAGTATTTTGCAAAACGTAACACTTCATCAACTGGTTTTGCTTGCCAACAAATCAAATGACTCTTGAGCATCTGTCCAATTTCAGGTCTCAAACCTTCAACAAATCTAAACACCAAATTAATCATGTCTTTCGGCTCAATTGCATCTGTTCCGCTGTAATGTCTAAACACTTGCAGCAATCTCTCACAGTATGTGTGTATTGACTCTTCCGCTTCCTGTGCTGTCCTATCAATTCTCTGCCATTCAGTACTTTTGGGTGAAATTCTTGTTTTAAAAAATTCAATCACTTTGTAATAGTACTTCATTACATCAGGTGATGGTGCACCTGTAACTGGATCTGGTGGGGGCTCTCTTGTTGGCCAATCTACACTCCTCTTGCATTCACCCATAAATCTGCTGGAACCACTATTTCTAACATGGTATTCAAGTCTTCCCACAGGCATTTTGCAAGCTTCACAAACCTATCTGTTTGCTGGTACCATTCCACTGGTTTCTCTCTCCATCTTGGGTAGTCATTTGTAAATGACAAAATATCACTTCTACTCCAAGGGACGCATACAAAATTCCCTCCTAGATTTTCTCTCATTGGAAATAGTTTTATTGAATTATCAGTCTGCTGTACATTAGCATTCAAATTCACAGACTCCTTTTTCTTCTGATCTCTTTTCTTCACCCATCTTCCTTCCCATTTATCCAATGCTCCCCATAATTGGATATTCTGAATTAATTATTTAATATGAATCTTTATTCACAGTATTCTCATGTTCTCAGAATCTTTTGAATCAAATTCTAATCTATAATTTCTTCTCAGTTGCTTTATTTTCTCCAGATCTATGTCATATTTCTCTGCAAGGTCTGCTAATTTCTGGTGTACCAATCCTGCTCTGTGTGTAACAATTTTACACGTAAAGTGTAGCTCATCTTCATTATACAAATCTATTCTATTTACATCAATTGTTTCCCCAATTATTTCATTTATTTCTAATTTAAGCATTGTCAAGTTCAATTAATTTTCCCTCTCAGTATTTGCCTTTGTCTTCATTCTACTCATCTTTTCTAACCAGTCTGTTAACTGCTGAGATGTCAAACCTTGTATTGAAATATTATTATTATTTACATTGGGTATGGTATTATTTACATTTGGTGTGCCCTGTGGAATAATACATTGAGCCTCTGGAATCTGTGAAGTTCTGGAATAACTAAAATCAATTAGTGGACCCGTCTTGTCAAAAGTCTGGTTCATTTGAGACATGACTCCTGTATGAACATTTAATCTCTCAATTTCTCAAATGTTTGAATTGAAAACATTCTGTACATTATTTTCATTATTTCCCTAAGAAAACAATGGTACAAAAGGCCCAATAGTTGCAGGTACTGTCAATGCTCCTGGACCTGTCTAAACATTCTGATTTTTTGAGTATATTACTCCTGAATTTTGACCTGTCAAAATTGAGGAACTCGTCTGTGAACTTACAACAGGTGTGTACCCCTGAATATTCTGAACGAGTACTGGAGACACTAAACTAGGTGTAGACTCCATCTGAACCATCACTGGTTTCTGGTAAGCCTGTGATATCTGTGATGACTGTACAATAGACCATGTTATACTTAGTGCAGAACTCACAACAGGAACATTAGGATAGACTACAGGTTGGACTGTCTGAATCATAGGTGTCTGAGTAACAGTAATAGCAGGAACATTAGTTGTGACCTGTACTTGACTCTGTGTTACTACAACTGTAACTGGAGCACTTGGATCAGTACTAGTACTTGGACTTTGCTCCTGTTCTGCACATGGTGGAGGACGACTTCACAGTAACTGCACTATAAATTCCTCATCATCTGTTTCATCATCATAAGTCAATGGTTGTCTAGCCTCAACTGACTTTGACTCATCTTCTTCAGAAGAGTCTTTATTTTTCTTTTTAGTCTTTTATTTGACACCCTCTGTTTCTCTTGTGTAATTGGAGGAAACATTTTAATGCCCTATAAAGTCTTAGTTTTCCAAAATTTTAGCTCATTGTCCCATCTAGCGTCTTCTAATGTCTTCTGTGCTTTTCTCATTCTTATCTCAAATTTTAATTTCTCATGTTGTCTGGCTACTAATTCCCAAGTAGCTAAAGCTTCAAATTGTGCTAGTCTCAGAGGAGGTTTTAAATCGTACAGCACTTTTCTCAAATTTTGTAAAATTCTCATATTAAAAGTTCCATGGACAGGAAAGGCTAAACTCTGATCCTTCCCTGTACTTTTGCACCAATGTTTTAACCAATGACATGCTCCTGTACCTTTACGATATATACCGAAGTACCATTTGGCGGGCAAACTTCTCCTGCTCTAGATGGAATATACTCATCTCCCCTTAGCATAGTCCTTAACGCTTTGAAAAATTTAATTTTTACTCAAATTTGACCGAAAACTACAATTTAAATTCAAAACAGGAAGTAATTCAATTCCAAAATCTTTTTCGCTTGCCTTTCTCAACCAATAGCCCTTCACGGTTGTCCCTCAATCCTTTCACGGGCTTTCTTTCGACAATCAATCTATCTCAGTGCCGACCTATGTGACGCCACTCTTACACACACGAGCTGAAAAAGTCTTGCGGCTTGTCCTCCCGAAACTCAAATCTCGCAAAACTAATGCAGAATGTTGCAAGCACTAAAAAAAAATCAACATCAACTTGTCTGCTTGCTACAGGTAGAGGACACAAACACGTTGGAAGCCTCACAGAATTTTCAATTGTAGCATTTAGCTCTGACAACTACTCATTCAACTTCAGCTTTCTCTGACTCGCAAGTAAAATTCGACCTGCAAAATCTACCCTTGAGCAAATATAAGATCCTCCCTCTGCACTCAAGAATCACCAATATTGGTCAAACTAACACTCCCCTTAAATTTGTGAACCACACCTGATCAACCTACTAAAACAGACAAGTTACAACAAAAACCCAAGTATCTCATATACTTGTATCAATACTCCGGAGTCTTAGACCACGCAGGGTCCGTACATCAACCACCATGTGGACAATTTTTTAGCACAAAGCGCCACACACAATTAAACTTCGATGTCTTGCCTACATGGACCCTTTGGAGTATGCACACTCCCTAACAAACTACATTGGAGCACGCCAACTCCCTAATTCTCGCAAACATCACATTTCACCTGCTATTTGCTTAAGCAATGCAAGCGCAAAACCCTAACTCAATCACAAATCAAACTAGGAACCCTGAGAACATGTTCAAACAGGCATTGGCAAAATCAAATTCCATCCAAACAAGCATTGGTATAACCAAATTCCAAAATTTCAAATTTTCAAACAAGCTATGGTAAAACCAAATCTCCACATTTTTCCAAATGACATGCAATCAATCTCTTCCTACTGGGACATGGCCAAACCTCTCCCTAGTGAGACATAACCATCCTCTGCTATCAAACTCTGTGGGCGCATCCTACCTTATATTTGTTTTGATAATTCATTTATAATGGAACACGTAAGGGTAAACAACCATCTACCCTCATGAGGTCGAATGAACCTTTGGACTGAGATAGGTGTCAGTGTTTGGCTCTGAACAAAACGAAGTCAACAATAAACAAAACCAAACAATACCATCATTTATCAACATTAGAATCAGTAATTTATTCGCAACATGACAATATTGACCATGAATCACCACACCAGTTTAGTAAAGTTCAAACAGTTTTTGCCCTTTAGATTAACAATGTTAAGATCACAAATAAAAAAAACACAAAACCAAATTATAAAGATACATGAATAACACAGGTTGACCAAACCTTCTAAAGAATCTCAGCTTTGACAGAATATGAATTACTAGGCACGCAAGAATCACAATACCGAATAACAGCAACATAAGATGCACAATTGAGATTGAATAAATTGAGTCACACAGATGTAATTATTCACAATCAGTTAAGGTGCGCAGCCAAATTCAGAATAGGACATTCTAACTATTACCCTAATTAAATTAAGCATGTTGGACTTCATGCAAAAAGAAAGAGAAGACAAAAATTAAATTGGGAAAACATCTATCTATGGCACTAGCAAAAATAGCGGTTGGGTTTCTAGAAGAGAAAAACATGAAAACATGCAGGAAAAAGAAATGCACAATTTTTGTTATACCTCTCCTTAATGGGTTCAGCAGGCAGCAAAGTCTTTTACAGTTAAGCATTTTCTGGTCATCTTCAGTGGACAGTGACATATATGGGAACAGTTCAGTAATATTTGGCCTTAATGCATTTGAACTGCAAGTGGCACATAGCACATTATTTCACTAGCAGAAATAAATGCACATCTGAACACAGCACAAACAATAAATGCAGCAGAAATAAGTCTGAAGTTGAGCAAGAAACAAATAAGTCCCTCTTCAGCAAGAAAGAATAAGACTCATCTTCAGCAAGAAAGAAATAAGTCTGAACTGTCATCATCTAAACATTACAATATTAAAGTCAGGAAATTAACTAGCTACTCTACCATTGGTCAGATTATGAGGTAGTTAGGACAGAACCAATAAAAACTAATACACGTTTCTTCCTGTTGCATTCTTGTTTTAATTTTTCTCCCTCATTGGTTCAACTTCTTCCACTGTCATCACCAGTTTCCGTTGCAGCGATAAAATTTTTCAAGCTACATAAAACTACTGAAAGCCATTGTTTTCTGTGTAACATTATCTATCAAGAACTATATAAAATGTTATAGAAGTAACAACATGAGAACCTTTCTCTCAGACATTAGATCTTTACGCAGGATGTTTCAGAAAGGACAGAACATTGGCAGTGACTTTCCATTTACATCAGCAATTTCTAAACATCACATTATTTTTTCTGAATTAGCTTAACATAGGCCTTTTCAAAAACACAGTAAAATGTGCAGTGTACATTTCATAAAAATTAAAGTATTTATTTCTGAACTTGTAATTATTATTTTTTCATTACTCTCAGATAGTAAAATATAAAATACATTTAATTAGACAGTGATTTATTTTCATTTTCAAAATATGTGTCAATTATCAGTGTAGGTCTCATTTTCATTTGAGCCTTGTACTTTTAAACGCATGTTTTTCTTTCAGTTATTCGCACAATTTTATTAGTAATTTTCACTCTCTAACAATTGTCTGACGAGACCTTAACACTTGATCAGCTGTCAATGCTATGCTACAGATGCCATTTTTAGATATGTGTCAAGCCATTGTTCATGACCTGCTAATGTTACTGTCTTCCACTTAGCTATTGCTTTGTCAGGACTTCTACTTTTAAAATAAATTGAGAAGTAAAACTTGAATTTTTACTTGTTCTTTTAATACAAAAAAACTTCAATAGGATTGTTAGGGATCGCGACAGGGAGAAAATGGGACCATTTGAACAATAAGTGACTGGGAGATATTTTTCTTCCAAGAAGAAGACCCTCTGAAAAGTATGAAACACAGAGAAGGAGAACGGGGCCTGTCCAAAATACCCACAGATATGAATGACTTTGGTGTTCAGGAGATAGGACGTCCCACATCCTTGTATAAGTGCAGCATTGTGAAAAGCCCATACCACTTCCAGACTTGACCATGAGTAATATGTGTTGACCTTTTTGTACCTACTGATGTTTATCCATCTTGTTGTCCTTTACTTCCTTCCTTCCCTTTTTCCTTATGTATCTGTGCAATTGGGGCCCTCACATGCTTTTTATGGAACATTGGGGTTTGATTGTTGGTGGCAGGCAGACAGTGAGCATTCTGAGGGAAAATGTTGTACCAGTCATATCTAATAAACATTGTCTCTTAACCTGAGGTTCCTGTGGTTATTACAGGGCATTATTGGAGTGAGGGATCACTTTGTTTCTGCATGAACGTCATTTAGGGGTTGCCAGGGGTTGCCAGGGGTCGCAGCTGCGACCCCCAGCCTGCCCCTTGCGACCCCTGGCACTGCCTCTGCGACCCCTGGCCTCAGGTTTCAAAATCAGTGCCTGGAACACAGGGGCAGCTCGTCCTTACAGACGTTGCTTCGGGCTCCACTTCCTTGTTTTCAATCAGTTTTTTTAATACACTAATATTGAATAATTCATTATTCACTATTAGTGTAATAAAAATGGAGTAAAGTTAGCTGAAATATGACCCTCCTTGGTAGCTGAGGTAAGTAAAAAACACTTCTAAGTGTATGTCGTGTGCATGCTTGTGGGTGAGTGTGTGTTAATATAAAAGAGAGGGTGTGCATGAGTGAATGTGTTTGTGTAAGCATGTGTGTGTGAGTGAAAGTAAAGATGGATTGGAGTGTGATGTCACTTCTGCTATCCCTGGCATTTTAGTGAATTGTCACACATGTGTGTCTGCTGCTTCCTTCATCCACTCGCTCGTACGTTGCTGGTGTTTTCCTCTGGAGGCAAATTTTCTACAGGTTCCTCCCTGTCAGGGTACTAATGGCACTTATGTCCCTGCAGCTGTGGTCCTGTTTCTTCATGTCATTTGCCCTGCTCTTCTCAACGTGGTGAGTCACATCAGAGCCTGTCTACAACTAATTCTTACCTCCACTGTCGCTGAGCAGTCTTGCTTCCTGTCATCCTGCCCCATCTCTGTTATTAGGTGGTGCCAACGTTCAGATGTACAGCCTGCGCCTATTCTGTTCTAGCGTTTACAGTCTCGTTTCTGTGTGTGTAGTTTTAATCTCACTGGCTGTGCCCACCTCTTGGTGTTTACTAGACCTAATGTGTAAGTTATCATGCATCACTACTCCACTGGCAAACGCCTCCTCAAACCCTTCGATTGGATGCATCCCTTTATGTTACGTCTTGTGCCTGCATCCTGAGTACCTCCCACAGCTTAACTTTCCTACGCTCCTAAAAAAAACGGGTTTTATACATTAAATAGAGTCACCAAGATAGATCTGTACTTCATTCTAGCATAATTGCACTATTACAGCTTTGTTGCACCTTCATTCTTTCACACCATTGTTTGCTGTGTCCTTCTCTCAATAGTAAAAACAACACATTATGTACAGGTATTGTAGAAGTTACTTCTGTTGCTTCAACCGTGTCCATTACCCTGTTAACATCATGGCTGGAGTGATGAATGCCATATCATTACGAGTTACTTTTTTGGAGTTACCAGGTGTGCCTAGAGAAAGATGGTGACAGTAGATAAAGAGTTTTGAAATGTACCTTGTAGTTATTGATTGCATGGAATAAAGTGCAGGATGCAACAAAAGGTATTTTATTCAATTGTCTAGGTATTGAAGGGAAGTGTTTATTTGATAATGTGTGCTCTGTGGCGAAACCTGAAAGAAAGAGAACTAGAACCAATACATGGAAGCAAAGAAGAGAATGAAAGAGCATTTTGATACAACCCTCAGCATTATAAGTGGAGTGTCACAACTTCAGTTGTAGTTATCAGGCACAAGGTGAATCTTTTGAAGTGTATGCTGCAAAACTGCATAAGCTGACCTCCTGATGTGCTCTCCAGAAACACTGATGAAATTATATGTGACCATATAGTTATGCACAGCACGTGTGAAGGTGAAAAAACATTGTTGTGCCACAAAAATCCCACTCTTGAGCCAGTTATCAGCACTATCAAGAGCTATGAATAGTTAGTCAAAAGCATCAAAATGCTTAAAAAAACAGAAGCTGCATCAAGTGATATTAACCTGGTCCATCCAAATTCTCACAACAGATTCATAAACTCTAAAACAAGGCTCAGGGCTAATTCGTCTATGATCAAACATGAGGAATATAGCAAGAGCAAATGCTAGCATTGTGGAGTGAATAGTCATGTAGCTTTGTGCAAGAGTTCCGCAAATGTGGCACAGGAGACTATTTTGCAAAGGTGTGTAGAGCTAATGTAAATCCAAGGAAAGTATTTGCCATTTAAAAAGAAGACAGCATGAGGATGCCAAATATTGATGAACATTGGGACAATCTGATTTTAACGTTTGCCATTCTGGACAAGGGTGATGTCAATGATCAACTGCATAGTACAGTAGATATTGGATGATGCATCACCATTATCTCTAAAGATGAATATGACAAAATTCCTGAAAAAGAAGCATTGCAATCTAGTAGAATTACACCTAGTGCTTATGGTTTATATACGATTCATCTTGAAGGTGACTTTTTTGACATTCTACATTTTAAGGGCAGAATAACCAAGGCTGAAGTATACGTCGCTGACCATGGAGTCAATACTCTAGGATGGTCAAACAACAGAACCTTTGTATGATGATAAATCCATGCAAAACTCTGTGCATATTTCCTCTCAATGACGCTGATCCTGATGACATTCCTCAAGAACTTGAACTTGTTTTCAGGAGAAGTGGGACAATTGAAAGGATTCCAATACAATAATAAGCTCAGGGAGGATGCTATTCCCATCAAACAAAGATGTGCAACATACCACTTTCAGTGTGGAAGGAGGTTGAGCATGTTCTTGAGAAATGGTTGGAAGAATGTGTAATCAAATCCCTGCCCACATCTTCATGATATCCCCAGTGGGTATTGCAAAGAAAAAGAATAGTGAAATCCAATTTTGCATCAACGTTTGTCAACTTAACCGACAAATAATTGTTGAAAGCCGGACTTTTCCTCTGTACATAAAATGATGGCAAGTCTAGAAAAAACATTGGCCCTGATTTATACTTTTTGGTGCAAAACTGCACCAACTCAGTTTTGCACCAAAAGGTTTAGCACCAGCTTGCACCATTTCTGTGCACCAGCCGGGCACCATATTTGTGGAATGGGGCAAGCTGGTGCAAAGGGTAGGCTAGCGGCAAAAAAATGACTTTAGTCGGGTTGGGCTGGCCGTAGGGAAAAGGGGTTTTTGCACCAAAAAAATGACATTAGGCAGGTTAGAGTAAAAAAAAAAAATCCTCTAACCTGCCTAGAGTAATTTTCTGATGCAAAACCATCTATGCCACATGACTCCTGTCTCAGAAAAGACAGGAGTCATGCCCACCACCCCAATGGCCAGCACAAGGGACCAGGGTCCCCTGAGCATGGCCAATGCACCCAGTGCCATGTAGGGGGCCCCATTTCAGGGCCCCCAATGGCACTTTAAAAAAAAAAAAAAAATACTTACCTGAACTTACCTGTACTTACCTGGGATGGGGTCCCCTATCCTCTGCTGTCCCTCTGGTGTGGGTGTCCTGGGGCCTGGGGAGGGAACCTGTGGGCTTATTCCATGGTGTTCCACCATGGAAATAGGCCCACCAGTCCACTAACGCATGCCCTGACCCAGGCATTAAAAAATGGGGCAAAGCAAGCTTTGCACCATTTTTTGACCCCTCCTCCCTCCCGTGCACCATTTTTCCATGGGAGTATAAGTATGGCGTTAAGGCCATAGAGTCATTTTTTGCACAGGAACACCTACCTTGCATCTCATTAAGGCAAGGTATGTTTCCACATCCAAAAAAATGACTTTAACTCCATAAATTTGGCGCTAGATGGGTTGAACACCAAAGTATAAATGTGGAGTTAGTTTTGCACTGAATTAGAGTTAAAACAAAAGGACGCTAATTCAGTGCAAACAGATTACAAATATGCCCCATAGTTTTTTCTACACTCAATTCACAGACGCTTATCACCAGATATTGCTACAGAAACATTCCTGTGATCTCATCACCTTCATAACTCACATGCGTTCTTACAGATTTTGCTGCATGTCACTTGGCCTCAACTCTGCTTTGGCTGTATTAAAAAAAAAAACATGAATAAACTTTTTTAGGTGTGAGCGGCGTTAAAGCTTTTCCAGACAATGTGTTGATTTTCTCTACTGAATATGATAGTCATCAATGCATTTTGAGAATACAAGTGAGTGAATTAACCCTCAAAAGATAAAAGTCTATGTTCTTCAAGGATGAAGTATCACATCTGGGCAATGTGCTCTTCACTGAGGAAGTGAAACGTAAACCGAGCCTAGTTTCAGCAACTGTTCACTCACCTTGACCAACCACCAAAGATGAACTAAGGTTCTTCCTGGGTTAATGTTAGTTTTATTTGACATTCTTACAAATATTTTCCAACAAAGTAGAACCAATGCATCTTCTCCTGAAAAAAAGATGTGGAATTTAGTTTTTTGTTTGAAATTGGGAAAAAAACTTATGAGAATTAAAAGAAGAAATACAGGATGCACCTCTCTGAAATCTTTTGATGAATACTTCTGTTCCAATGTAACTGTGGATACTAGCCAGATCGATCTTGGAGCAGTATTGTGTCAAGACAACCTTAGCAGTAATCAACTCATTGCATTTGTTTCACTGAAGCTGAAAGGACCTGAATGGAAATACTCAGTAACTGAGCGGGAACTATTAGCATGTGTATGGGCTGTAGCTCAATTTAAAGGTTTTTATAGGGTAGGTAATTTCTGATTAGAACATATCATAAGCCACTTGTAAGTTTATTAAATAATTGCATTCTGATAAAGTATCACCCCACATTATTAAATTTGCACACAACCTACATGAATATGTAATTCATGTAGAATATTTGCCATATATGTCAGTAGTAATGAGGGCAATACATATGATATGGATGATGATGAAGTTGCGGTTGCATATCTTTCAGAAGAAACTGGAAAGGCAAAATCCTTAAGGAAAGTACAATGGAAGAATGCCATTGCTGATGACTCCGAATAGTCTACGATTTTTTATCTAATTCTGAAGGGCTATGTTAGAAATGGGATCTCCAGTTGGTAGTGGTTTTCACCCTAACCAAGTAGAGACCCTCACTTTGGTCAGGGTAAGGGAGCCACACAACTAAGATAATCCCTACTCCCGCCTTGGTAGTTTGGCATCAGCAGTCAGGTTTATCTCAAAGGCAATGTGTAAAGTATTTGTACACAGAGACACACACAGAGTAACACAGTGAAAACACTACCAACAGACTTCACACTAGTTTAGAAAATTAGCTAATATTTATCTGAGTAAAACAAGACCAAAACAAAAAACATCTGACATGCACAAGTAAAGATGCAAATTTTCAAAGATTAAATCATAGTATAGCATTTAGAAACACAAAAGCTCCAACTGGGGCTATCACAGTGTCTTGATGGAGTCACTTACAGAAGTCCAGCATCACTCAGGAGGGAGTGCAGAAGGGACACAGAGTTGCACGGACCCCGGGTCCAGTACCTTGGAAAATATTGAGGAAACAAAGACATTGCATGGAGTCAGGGAGTTGAGGCGTTGCGGGAGCCGGTGCAGCATTAGTTCTTTACTGCTACTGGGGAGGTAAGGGGTTGGTTCCTTACTGCTAGGTAGGGGATGTGATGCATTGGTTCTTTATGGTTGCCGGGGAGGTGATGCGACGTCGATGGTGAGGTGTTGGTTCCTTACAACAAGGTGGGGTCGATGAATCCAGCAGGTTAAATGTTGGGTTCAGGCGTGGCCACTCACCTGAAAAGCACGTTGTCTGCAGGAGCGATGAAAGTCCCCCGACTCTCCTGGGACGCTTCTCTGTACTGCAATTGTTCTTCAGGAGCCCCAGCAGGTACCCCAAAAGGGAAGGGGGTTTGAAAGACAGAGAAAGAAAAAGACATTGCCACTGCCGTCAGGTCAAGCCAGGCTCCCGCTATCTTGGGATTTCAGGGGGTTGTCATCTAATGCCTTTTGGGAGATTCTATTCTGTGGGAAGAAGGCACAGGCATCAATGATGCATCAACTCTCACTCTTTGGACAATACGCACTGCCACAACGTTAGCTATAATTACCTGTGCACCCAACTCTTGGAAGGTGTTCTTTCTCTATTATGTATTATAGGTCACTCAAGGATTTTACATAAGTCCAAGTGTAATCTGAAGCCTTCAGAAATATGTTTTTTGGGCAGTAAGTTCCTCAAAGACTCACAATACAGTTCTTACAACAATAGAAGAGAACATAATTAGAACATGGAGGCAACAATGTGAAGTATGCCTTTCTGTTTCTGTACAAATGCACACCTGTTTAAAGTAACACAAGAGTCATGCTAAAAATGGAAAGCCCAAAAAGGGGCTGGAAGTTTGTCTTACAGCGTTTTACAGAAATGTTAGTACCCAGTGAACCTCAAATGATTCCAAAAGATACATACAGAGTTTCTTTCAACATCGCCTTTGCCTTCTGAGTAAGACGTTTACACGTGCAGCCTTTAGATGACGCTCATTTTAGAGAAATGTTAGTATGCTGTTCAGACACACAGCGAGCCTCAAAGAAGTCTGGAAAATCACCAAACAAGTTCTCATCAAAGTACCTATATTTACCGAGAGTAAACGTCACTTAGTTTTCAATCCTTGAGTCACACCGGATGAACTGCTCCGGATGAGTGGGGAATACCTCCTGCTGCCATTGATTGGTGACCAAGATGTAGTGGTGAGTGACACCCAAAGGCTCCCCCCTTAAGCATGTCTTCACTGGAACAGTTGCTTTGCCTAAACTGTGAGGAATCTAAGCCAAGCACCGTCAGGTGGGAGGAGTGACCTTTTATAGCTTCTTTGGGGGACGGTTTGACAACACGTTGCCACGTGGAGGGTGGTTGGTTAGCAATGAGAGAGAGCAACCGTGTGAACATGTAGGAAAATGGGCTGTTTTAAAAAAGCATTGGCAAATGCCAATAAACTATGACTTGAATAACAAGCCTTGCTGCAAACAATCATGGGTTGTTCTCAACAATCTGGCAAAAGCAGATAAACTGTGACATGAATAAAAAAAGCACAATTCGAGATCAGTCAGCTAACAGGCCTTGACAGTGAATTTCATTATGACCCACCCACATATGATTTACCGAAGAACCTTGGGGGAGATGACAACACAATGCACAAGACTAGGACAAGGGTGTAAGGCAATGGCTTTGCTGTGTCGCAATCACACCACAGGGCAACAGGTGCTGCGGCGGAGTTGGAGTCAGGTGACACAGATGTCAGTGAGACAGCACTCAAGACTCACGCTGTGGAGGTGCTGTGGTGGCATCAGGCCTGTGTTACAGGCCTTAGTCTTTGCACTCAGCGGAAACTACAGCTCTGGTGCAGGCAATGGCGCACAGTCGAAGAGGGACACCGGCCGGTTCCAAAGTCGCTATGGAGTCAATGTGCTTAGTTTCTTCTTAGTTGCACCAGAGCTCACCTCCAAGGGCCCAGAAACTGAATTTGGCACCCCTTGATAAGTCAGGACTCTGAGCAAGAGATCCAAGGTGCTGGCAGGTGAAGTGTTTGATGGCCCTGAGACTGCTTAACAGGAGGCAAGCGCAGTTCAAGCCCTTGGAGAACCTTTGAAAGCAGGATGTAGAAAGCAGAGCAACTCCTTTCACTCCCAAGAAAGAAGCAGCAAGCAGTAGGCCACCACAGCAAAGCAACCAGCAGAGTGGCAATCCCTCCTACAGCATCCAGATCTTTTTCCTGGCAGAATGTCATCAGTCCAGAAGTGTTGTATGTGGTGTCAGAGGTTCAGTACTTATTCCCATTTCTGTCTTAGAAGAAGACAGACTTAAAAGAGAAGTATTTGTAGGGCACAGGACCCTGCCATTCCCTGCCCTGGCCACAGCCACACTCCAGGGGGTTGGAGATTGCTTTGTGTGAGGGGAGTTACAGTCCTGTGCAGGTGCACGTTTTAGCTCCTCCCATCACTCTAGCTCAGAAAGCCCCATCAGCCTGCGCATGGGCCATCAGGATATGCAGGGCACCCTTTGTGTGACTGTCTTGAGTGAAAGCACAAAAAGCCCAACTGTCATCCTGACCTAGACATGTATTCAGCAGACAGTAATGGGAAATTATAATTCAAAGATAATTCAAGGCGATCCCCATGTTACCTTTTGGGAGAGATCGGCCTTGTAAGAGTGAAAAATGAGCAGTAATTACTATCAGGACATGTAAAACACACATTACATATCCTACGTTTTAAATACCCTGTACTCTGCCCATGAAGCTACCTTGGGCGTACCTTAGGGAAAATTAACAGGTAATAAAAGGGAAGGTTTGTGCCTGACAAGTGGGTGCACTTGCCAGGTCGAAATGGCAGTTTAAAACGGCATGCACAGGCACTGCAATGGCAGGCCTGAGACATGTTTGCAGGGCGACTCATGTAGGTGGCACAGTCAGTGCTTCAGGCCCACTAGTAGCATTTGATTTATAGGCCCTGGGCACACACTGTGCACTGTACTAAAAACTTAGTAAAGCAAATATGCTAATCATTGAGAAACCAATCACCAATCACCAATACATTTTAGACAGAGAGCATGCGCACTTTAGCACTGGTTAGCAGTGGTAAAGTGCCCAGAGTCCTAAAGCCAACAAAAACGGGTCACAAAAAATAGGAGGAAGAAGGCATAACATTTGGGGATAACCCTGCAAAAAGGGCCAGGTCCAACAGGCTGGCATATAGGAAAAATGTTTGATGCCAATCTCAGACCATATTGGAAAATTAAGGATGAACTAAACATTATGGATGATATCACTGTAAGAAATGACAGATTGGTATTCCTCATTCCCCTTATACCAAACCTTACTGCATTGGTTCACAAAGGTAACCCAGGTATGACAGGCACTAGAAACAAACTGAGATTAGAGGATGGTGGCCATCTAAGGATCGCAATGTGCATATTTTTGTGCGAGGGTGTTGCTCATGCAAGGATGCAGATAAAGCTATGACCGTACAGACATGTCCCCTTACTCCTGTTCCACTACTTGATGCGCCATGGCAATAGGCAACAATAGTTTTGGTTGGCAGTGTGACCAAACTATCTATTGATATGAGACATGCCATTGTTATTATTGGCTGTCATAGTAAATGAATAGATTTAAAATTCATAGATTGTGTTAGAATTCTTGGAGGACGTCTTCTCTAGAGAAGGATGACCATTATATGTTGTGAGTGACTGTGGGTCACAATTTGTGTCTGCAGAAATGTATGCATATTTTTAAAAGTTCAGGTATTAAAAATTGCATATCATCCCTAAGGCAATGACCAAGTCGAACGTGCCCATGGCCTTTGGTATGACTGTGACGACCTGATTTCACTCCTCCCTGTGTTCTGCCACAGCCTGTAACATGGCTCGTAAAACAGTAGGAATGAAGACTGGGGCTCTGACCCACCATCCCTGCCCTAGAGCGCTATGTGGCTTACAATATTTTTGGGCCCATTTCAGAGGCCTGGTTAAACTTTGTCCTGGCTTTTGGGACAAAATTTTGGATCTGGGCATGGCCCCACAATAAATGGGTATCACACCATGCTTAACCTGTTAGTGGATATGGGTATAACTCCATAATAAAGGAGACAACACCCTGCTTCAACTGCCTGTTATTGAGTCTCTATCCAACAAAGCAACAGCATTGATTGAGATAAGAGACACACGATTTAAAGAAATTAAGTTATGCCTCTAATGAGGAAAATTATGTTTTTCTATAAGACAAAATCTCAGAAGGCGAGACTTAATGAGATTTCTTACAAAGAGACAAAGACTTTGGGGCATATTTAAAAGCCCCATGTGCCAGCTGTGCATAGTGCAGACACACATCTACAAGGCCACGCAAAGCCACTTTGCGTGGCTTTTCATGGTCTTATAGATATGGTGTAAAGCTTCATAGTGCAAGTCACTGCGTTGCCTTACACTCCTTCAGTGAGGCATTCCATGGGTGTTGCGGTGGGTTTTCTCACGCAACACCCACAGGTTTTAACGCATTCTAAGATTTACAAGAATCTGTAAACCTGGGAGTGTGTCAAAACTGTACACTTCCCTGGGGTGGGGGGGTGTTACATTATTTCTCCTTGTTGTTTCTTCTTTCCAAGTATGCCCCTCTGGATTGTTTTTGTACAGGAAGCTGTCCCTTCCTGAACAAAAACAATCCTGCTGACAATGCAGACACCCTCGCACCATGGTGCAAGGGTGCCTGAATTGGAGCTAGGCCCTAGGTGTTAATTTGTGGCCAGGGCAGGGGGAAAGGACATAAATGTATCATATCTTGTAAATACAGGGGTTTATTTACAAGCCCCGTGGCACAGGGCAGCGCAGCAAGTGACCATGCTGCGCTGTGCTGCGCCACTGGGAAAGGGCAGAAATGCGCTATATCTACAAGATACAGCAAATTTCTGTTCTCTCCCCATGTACTGGCACACAATGAGCTGTCTAGCACCGATGCAGGCACCCTTGTACCATGGTGCAAGGATGCCTGTTTCACAGACAGGATTGTTTCTGTGCAAGAAGCGACACCTTCCTGCAAAAAACACAATCCATGGGGGCTATTTCCTCTTTCTATGTGTGCTGCATTCTACGACACACATAGAAAGAGGAAAAATGAGGAGAACTAAAGATGATTCTCCCCGTTGCACCTCCCCTGGGGAGCCATAGGATTTTGAGGCATTCCCGGGTATGGGTATTTGTCAAAACCCACGGGTGTTGCATCAGAAAACCGACTACAGTGCCCATAGAATGCCTCCCAATATCAGTATAAGGCAATGCAGTGACCTGCCCTGTGTTGCCTTACATTACATGTACAAAGCTATGAAAAGCCACGCAAAGTGGCTTTGCGTGGCCTTATAGATATGGGCTTGCAGGATGCACCACTGGTGCATCACAAAAAGTGATGCACCGGAGGTGCATAAGACTTGTAATTACGCTCAACAGTGCGTTTCTGCCCTTTCCCTGTGGTGCAGCAAGGTCACTTGCTGTGCTGCACTGCACTAGGGGCATGTAAATATCCCCCTTTGTTTGAACTCCTCTGGAGAAAAGGAAATTACATTGTTGAGGTAGTGAATGAAACTACATGGGCTGTGATTTTGAAACCATTTTTGTGAATTCTTAGGAAGAAAACCACTTATTTTAAAAGCAGGAAGGATTTCTTAGGGAAAAAGCAAAAACAGTTTGAGTGAGCGCCATTCTCAAAAGATCAGAAGATAACCCTGAAAAGCAAACCATGAGAGTCAAACATTAAAAAGACTGATTCGAAGCACAAGACACAGTTTTTATTTTTCTTGAATAAAGAGAAGCCCTCACGTGAGACTGCAGATTTTGTAATTAATCCTTAGGAAAAGATTTAATTCAGAAAGTGCGGCAAAAGTCTAATAAAGTACTCTGATACTTGTGTAAGTGAGAGTTTGGTGTGTGAAATGAGAGCACGAGACACAGCGTAATTAAGGGCAATGTGTTTGTGATTATGCCTATGTAATCTGGTTGCTAGTTACAGACCAGCATATGAACAGACCAGCTCAGGTACATACCTCCTTCTGTCACTGCACCCAGAAAAGGGCAGAGTGTTTATTCTCCACTATTGGTTTTGAGGTCCATCCATCAGGTAGGAGAGATCTTTAATTGTATCATACTCAGCGACTAAAGAAAGTATTTTAAAGACCACACTCTAATGAGACTTTGCCTTCCACAGGATCTACACCCCGGTGTTCCCTCCTGACCTCCCCACCCCGTATGTTTAACCAGTTCACCGTGTTGATTTATCCAAGATTACTGTAGCAAGGTACAGACAGCACGGTAGAGACAGAGGGGAAGCAAAACGTTTTGAAAGCTTCTGGCCCAGGTTTAGTTGCACTTTCTCTGTAGGCCCTTACCTTTTCCTGACTCCCAAACCCAAGTGGGATTTCTGATTTCTTATTTGACTGGAGAAACAACATCATGGGCTTTTCCTTTTGTCCAAGTAAATTAATATGTTTTATATGATTGGGCAGCCTTCTCGGCAAATTTAGCAAAATCGTTGATAGGCAGTCCGTAATTCAAACCATGGGCAACAAATTGATGGAACTGAAGCAAGGTCCTCAAGATATTTTCTCTTATTCAACACATTTCAGTTGTTTAGTAGTGGAGTCAGGGTAGCCAGATGAAAAAAGCCATCAGCCTTTTATTGAGGCCTTCGTGACAACCTTAAAGGCGCCCTCTCCAACATATATCCGCAATTACAAACCTGCGCTACCCTAATAGATTTGGTGCTGCACTTAGACAACAAAAGTTTAAAGCGCAAAAGCGAGAGACGATGAGCTAATTTATGATTCCCTGTCACCAAATCAATGGAATGAAAAACCGAAGAAAAACCTATGCAGATAGGTAGTGGTAAGGATTCTTTATCGAAAGAACATAAAGACAGGGGAAGACAAATAAATTATACCTGTATTGTGGAAAATTGGGACATTTTCCAAAAGAATGTCCCCAGGAGTCTACAGCAGGCTTAGGGGGAAACTCCCAATGTCCAGCAGTAGCGAGAGAACCTGTTCTGGGTACCGGGCTGGGTCCTCCACTACATAGTTTGGCCAACACACTCCTGGTAGCAGTGGCCCAGCTCACTTTGCAGCTTAGCTGCAGTTCTATCAACAAAGCATATGAGCTGAGATTATGATCGACTCTGGGACCACGGGGAACGTTATTGGTGCTCAATAGCACAGGTTATTTTTTGTCCACTTATTAAGGAGCTGCAACCAGAAAGGCTATGGGCAATAAATGAAATTGAGTTAACTTTGGGCCCCATTCAATTTAGAACAATAGATTTAATTTTTGCTTCTAATGGTCAACAACATCAGGAGACCATATTTTGTGTGATAAATGCCTCTTGTTAAGGCTTCCATGGCTGTCATTACCTGGCCCCAACATTAGATGGGATTCACTATCCATCACATTTCCTTCTGCCTATTGCCAGGAAAACTGTACATTGAACCAAAAGGATCTCACTAACCCTCCATGCTCCGTCCCAGGAGCAGGCTCACAGAGCTGAACTTTTAAATGCTGTGTGTGTGTTTAATTTTGATTGAGGCACTACGCTTCATTTAAATTATTTTTTTTAGATTAACTAGAGGTAAAATTTATATTATAAACGTTTTTTAAGCTTAGCATTAATTTTGAGTGACACTTCATGTTAGCGGTATATTTGACTGCTCTTCTGAGTGCGAGGTGTTGGAGGAGCGAGAAGCTTCTATTTTTTCATGCGCAAGGCTTACTGTGCACGCACACAGTGAGAGCCTGAAAGCCTCCTTTCTTTTATCAAGGGACAATAGTTTAGATTTTTCAAGGTGCATGGCTGTAGGAGGCTGGACTGGCTTGTAGTGAGTACCAAGGGGTACTTGCACCTTGCACCAGGCCCAGTTATCCCTTATTAGTGTATAAGGTGTCTAGCAGCTTAGGCTGATAGATAATGGTAGCTTAGCAGAGCAGCTTAGGCTGAACTAGGAGACGTGTGAAGCTACTACAGTACCACTTAGTGTCATATACACAATATCATAAGAAAACACAATACACAGTTATACTAAAAATAAAGGTACTTTATTTTTATGACAATATGCCAAAGTATCTTAGAGTGTACCCTCAGTGAGAGGATAGGAAATATACACAAGATATATATACACAATAGCAAAAATATGCAGTATAGTCTTAGAAAACAGTGCAAACAATGTATAGTTACAATAGGATGCAATGGGGAAACATAGGGATAGGGGCAACACAAACCATATACTCCAAAAGTGGAATGCGAACCACGAATGGACCCCAAACCTATGTGACCTTGTAGAGGGTCGCTGGGACTATTAGAAAATAGTGAGAGTTAGCAAAATAACCCTCCCCAAGACCCTGAAAAGTGAGTGCAAAGTGCACTAAAGTTCCCCTAAGGACAAAAGAGTCGTGTTAGAGGAATAATGCAGGAAAGACACAAACCAGCAATGCAACAACTGTGGATTTCCAATCTAGGGTACCTGTGGAACAAGGGGACCAAGTCCAAAAGTCACAAGCAAGTCGGAGATGGGCAGATGCCCAGGAAATGCCAGCTGCGGGTGCAAAGAAGCTTCGACTGGACAGAAGAAGCTGCGGTTTCTGCAGGAACGAAAAGGGCTAGAGACTTCCCCTTTGGTGGGCGGATCCCTCTCGCCTTGGAGAGTTGTGCAAAAGTGTTTTCCCGCCGGAAGGACGCCAACAAGCCTTGCTACACGCAAGTCGTGCATTTGGCGTTTTTGGATGCTGCTGGGGCTCAGGAGGGACCAGGAGGTCGCAAATTGGACCTGCAGAGAGACGGGACGTCGAGCAAGACAAAGAGACCTCACTGAAGCAGGTAGCACCCGGAAAAGTGCCAGAAACAGGCACTACGAGGATGCGTGAAACGGTGCTCGCCGAAGTTGCACAAAGGAGTCCCACGTCGCCGGAGACCAACTTAGAAAGTCGTGCAATGCAGGTTAGAGTGCCGTGGACCCAGGCTTGGCTGTGCACGAAGGATTTCCGCCGGAAGTGCACAGGGGCCGGAGCAGCTGCAAAGTCGCGGTTCCCAGCAATGCAGCCCAGCGAGGTGAGGCAAGGACTTACCTCCACCAAACTTGGGCTGAAGAGTCACTGGACTGTGGGGGTCACTTGGACAGTGTCGCTGGATTCGAGGGACCTCGCTCGTCGTGCTGAGAGGAGACCCAAGGGACCGGAAATGCAGCTTTTTGGTGCCTGCGGTTGCAGGGGGAAGATTCCGTCGACCCACGGGAGATTTCTTCAGAGCTTCTGGTGCAGAGAGGAGGCAGGCTACCCCCACAGTATGCACAAGCAGGAAAACAGTCGAGAAGGCGGCAGGATCAGCGTTACAGAGTTGCAGTAGTCGTCTTTGCTACTATGTTGCAGGTTTGCAGACTTCCAGCGCGGTCAGCGGTCGTTTCCTTATCAGAAGGTGAAGAGGGAGATGCAGAGGAACTCGGCTGAGCTCATGCATTCGTTATCTGAAGTTTCCCCAGAGACAGAGACCCTAAAGAGCCAGAAAAGAGGGTTTGGCTACCTAGGAGAGAGGATAGGCTACTAACACCTGAAGGAGCCTATCAGCAGGAGTCTCTGACGTCACCTGGTGGCACTGGCCACTCAGAGCAGTCCAGTGTGCCAGCAGCACCTCTGTTTCCAAGATGGCAGAGGTCTGGAGCACACTGGAGGAGCTCTGGACACCTCCCAGGGGAGGTGCAGGTCAGGGGAGTGGTCACTCCCCTTTCCTTTGTCCAGTTTCGCGCCAGAGCAGGGGCTAAGGGGTCCCTGAACCGGTGTAGACTGGCTTATGCAGAATTGGGCACATCTGTGCCCAACAAAGCATTTCCAGAGGCTGGGGGAGGCTACTCCTCCCCTGCCTTCACACCATTTTCCAAAGGGAGAGGGTGTCACACCCTCTCTCAGAGGAAGTTCTTTGTTCTGCCATCCTGGGCCAGGCCTGGCTGGACCCCAGGAGGGCAGCTGCCTGTCTGAGGGGTTGGCAGCAGCAGCAGCTGCAGTGAAACCCCAGGAAGGGCAGTCTGGCAGTACCAGGGTCTGTGCTACAGACCACTGGGATCATGGAATTGTACCAACAATGCCAGGATGGCATAGAGGGGGCAATTCCATGATCATAGACATGTTACATGGCCATATTCGGAGTTACCATGGTGAAGCCACATATAGGTAGTGACCTATATGTAGTGCACGCGTGTAATGGTGTCCCCGCACTCACAAAGTTCAGTGAATTGGCTCTGAACAATGTGGGGGCACCTTGGCTAGTGCCAGGGTGACCTCACACTAAGTAACTTTGCACCTAACCTTTACCAGGTAAAGGTTAGACATATAGGTGACTTATAAGTTACTTAAGTGCAGTGTAAAATGGCTGTGAAATAACGTGGACGTTATTTCACTCAGGCTGCAGTGGCAGGCCTGTGTAAGAATTGTCAGAGCTCCCTATGGGTGGCAAAAGAAATGCTGCAGCCCATAGGGATCTCCTGGAACCCCAATACCCTGGGTACCTCAGTACCATATACTAGGGAATTATAAGGGTGTACCAGTAAGCCAATGTAAATTGGTAAAATTGGTCACTAGCCTGTTAGTGACAATTTGAAAGTAATGAGAGAGCATAGCCACTGAGGTTCTGGTTAGCAGAGCCTCAGTGAGACAGTTAGGCACCACACAGGGAACATATACATGCACACCTATGAGCACTGGGGCCCTGTGTGACAGGGTCCCAGTGACACATACATATAGGCCACAAACCTATGAGCACTGGGCCCCTGACTAGCAGGGTCCCAGTGACACATAACAAACATACTGAAAACATAGTGTTTTCACTATGAGCACTGAGGCCTGGCTATCAGGATCCCAGTGAGACAGTGAAAACAGTGACAAACACCCTGACATACACTCACAAACAGGCCAAAAGTGGGGGTAACAAGGCTAGAAAGAGGCTACCTTCTCACACAACCCCCCCCCAAACGAAGGACAATAAGGCTAACCTTGGCCAGTTGAGACTTTATTGTCTAAGTGGTGATAAGTAGAGAGTAGCTCTGCAATAGACTGGTTACTCCCTTTATCATCCACTATATGGTTACTTCCCTGTGGGGATGTAAACCACCCTGTTTGAAGTTTTTTAGCTAAGCAACAATGTGAAGATGTATTTTCAGAGTTTCTATCAGTAAGTTTTAGTTTAGAGCAGTGGGAATTGTCCACTGAACCTATTTGTAGTGATGGAAATGCCAGACAGGGATGCTGTCTCAGAAAAGCCATAGCTGGGCAAAAACTTTGTCCATCTAGCTGGAAGAGAGAACAGGGATGCTGTTTCTCTTGAGTTGGAGCAGGGCAGGGATGCTGTCCTATGAGCTCCACACTAGGGCAGGGATGCTGTCCTAAGTGTTGTGAGGTAGTGCAGGGTTTCTGCACTAAAGTTTCTCTGGGAGGGTTGGAGGGATGCTCCATGTTAACTAAAATGGTGCTCTTTTTCTCACCAATGTTAGTTATCCCACAGAGAGGTACTTCCACCTCAGGGAGTCCAGCTTTGCCAGCTGATGATTCCCTTGGAACAGGTGCCACCCCAGGAGAGGTTTCTCCCACCACAGGAATAGTATCCTGAATGGTAGGGTGGTTAGGGGATACTGTGATACCCTTTTTACCTGTTGATGGAGAGGGATCCTGAGTTTTCAGGCCTTTTCTCCTTTGCTTTTTCATTTCACTTGAAATGAGAGGGAACAATTCCTCAGGGATGCCCAGCATGGCTGCATGGGCATAAAACTCTACATCAGCCCAACCTGAGGCCTCTAGGTCATTACCTAAGAGACAGTCTACAGGTAAGCTAGGTGATACCACCACCTGCTTAGGGCCAGTAACTCCACCCCAACTAAACTGAATTATAGCTAAGGGAAGAAACTTAGTGGAGTTATGGACATCAATAATCTTATACTGTTGTCCAATGATGTGTTGTTCAGGAGGCACTAGGTTTTCAGTCACCAAAGTGAAACTGGCACCTGTGTCCCTGTAGGCCAAGGCCTCAACACCATTTATTGAAACTGTCTGCCTGTACTTATCCATTGTAAGGGGACAAGCAGCCAGTGTGGCAAGGCCAATGCCACTTGGTGTGACAGAAACTGTCTTGGGACTGATTACATCAGTTTCCACTATGGACTCATAAGTGAACCCAACTACACCCTTTGCTTGACTGTTGCCAGTAGTCCCACCACTAGTACCACCACTGCTAGGGGCACTAGAGCTTGATGTATTAGTGGTGGTAGGCTCAGGGGGTTTACCTGGACAGGACTTATCCCCTGGCCTATGGCCTCTGTTTTTACACACAAAGCACCAAGGCTTTTTAATGTGTGCAGGTTGGGAAGAAGAGGAAGAATTTGTTTTATCCCCACCCTCTGAAGAGTGTTTAAGATTTGAAGTGGGATCTTTGGTTTTACCCTTATCCCCATGCTTATCTTGAGATTTTTCACCATCTTTCTTCTTATTGCCATCTTTGTCACCCCCTGTATGAACTTTTCTGTTCACCCTTGTTCTGACCCATTTGTCTGCCTTCTTTCCCAATTCTTGGGGAGAGGTCAGATCAGAGTCTACCAGGTACTGGTGCAACAAATCAGACACACAATTATTAAGTATATGCTCTCTCAGGATTGTGTTATACAGGCTTTCATAATCAGTAACTTTACTGCCATGTAACCACCCCTCCAAGGCCTTCACTGAATGGTCAATAAAATCAACCCAGTCTTGTGAAGACTCCTTTTTGGTCTCTCTGAACTTTATCCTGTACTGTTCAGTGGTTAAGCCATAACCATCCAGGAGTGCATTCTTAAGAACTGTAAAATTATTAGCATCATTTTCATTTACAGTAAGGAGCCTATCCCTACCTTTTCCACTAAATGATAGCCATAGGATAGCAGCCCACTGCTTTTGAGGGACATCCTGTACAGCACAGGCCCTCTCAAGTGCAGCAAACCACTTGTTAATGTCATCCCCCTCCTTATAAGGGGGAACTATCTTGTGCAGATTCCTGGAATCATGCTCTTTTGCAGGATGACTATGGGGAATACTGCTGCTGCCACCATGGGTATCTAAACCCAACTTCTGTCTTTCCTTCTCTAATTCTAAAGACTGTCTATCCAAATCCAGCTGTTGCTTCTTGAGCTTCAGTCTGGTTTGTTCCACTCTCAATCTATTGAGCTCCCTTTCTAACAATCTGTCATCAGGGTAGGTGGGAGGGACATTTCTAGATACAGAGGTATGATGGGAATGAACAGAAGGAGACCTGTCCCTTACAGAGGGCACCCTAACAGCTTGGCTACCAGTATAATGTGAGAGCACACCATCAGTATGGTGTGATTCAACCTCTGTACCAACTATGCTAGACTGTCTAGTAAAGGGCAGGCTGAGAAGTTTCTTTCCTGAATCTTTTCCTGGGGGAGTCCCTGGATCAGATTGAGAACCATTAGCTACTTTTTCACCAGATTGGGCACTTATGGCCTTATCCTGTACTCTAAGCATGTTAATTAACAGTTCTAAGGAAGGATTCTTCCCTACACTCAAACCTCTCTCTATGCAGAGACTCCTTGCTCCTTTCCAGCTAAGGTGATCATATGCAAGTTTGGACAGTTCAACATTTTGGCCTGTGCCAGACATTTTTAGAGAGAGTTAAAGTGATAGAAAAAAAAAAGAAAAAAAAGTTTTCAGAACTTTTTGGAAAGACAGAAAAAACTTTTTAAACTTTTAAGAACTTTTTGAAAGTTTTAGAAGTACTTTTCAGCACTTAGAAAAGAGTGCAAAGAGGAAATGCAAAACTTTTTGGCTATGTGTATATACACTGACCTTGTTTTGTATATTTTTCTCTTATGAAAAGTACAATGACAAGAGTGGTAAGTAGTCTCAAGCACTTATCCCACCACTGCACAACCAATGTAGGAGGCTGGACTGGCTTGTAGTGAGTACCAAGGGGTACTTGCACCTTGCACCAGGCCCAGTTATCCCTTATTAGTGTATAGGGTGTCTAGCAGCTTAGGCTGATAGATAATGGTAGCTTAGCAGAGCAGCTTAGGCTGAACTAGGAGACGTGTGAAGCTACTACAGTACCACTTAGTGTCATATACACAATATCATAAGAAAACACAATACACAGTTATACTAAAAATAAAGGTACTTTTTTTTTATGACAATATGCCAAAGTATCTTAGAGTGTACCCTCAGTGAGAGGATAGGAAATATACACAAGATATATATACACAATAGCAAAAATATGCAGTATAGTCTTAGAAAACAGTGCAAACAATGTATAGTTACAATAGGATGCAATGGGGAAACATAGGGATAGGGGCAACACAAACCATATACTCCAAAAGTGGAATGCGAACCACGAATGGACCCCAAACCTATGTGACCTTGTAGAGGGTCGCTGGGACTATTAGAAAATAGTGAGAGTTAGCAAAATAACCCTCCCCAAGACCCTGAAAAGTGAGTGCAAAGTGCACTAAAGTTCCCCTAAGGACAAAAGAGTCGTGTTAGAGGAATAATGCAGGAAAGACACAAACCAGCAATGCAACAACTGTGGATTTCCAATCTAGGGTACCTGTGGAACAAGGGGACCAAGTCCAAAAGTCACAAGCAAGTCGGAGATGGGCAGATGCCCAGGAAATGCCAGCTGCGGGTGCAAAGAAGCTTCGACTGGACAGAAGAAGCTGCGGTTTCTGCAGGAACGAAAAGGGCTAGAGACTTCCCCTTTGGTGGACAGATTCTTCTCGCCTTGGAGAGTCGTGCAGAAGTGTTTTCCCGCCGGAAGGACGCCAACAAGCCTTACTACACGCAGGTCGTGCGTTTGGCGTTTTTGGACGCTGCTGGGGCCCAGGAGGGACCAGGAGGTCGCAAATTGGACCTGCAGAGAGACGGGACGTCGAGCAAGACAACGAGCCCTCACTGAAGCAGGTATCACCTGGAGAAGTGCCAGAAACAGGCACTACGAGGATGCGTGAAATGGTGCTCGCCGAAGTTGCACAAAGGAGTCCCACGTCGCCGGAGACCAACTTAGAAAGTCATGCAATGCAGGTTAGAGTGCCGTGGACCCAGGCTTGGCTGTGCACGAAGGATTTCCGCCGGAAGTGCACAGGGGCCGGAGCAGCTGCAAAGTCGCGGTTCCCAGCAATGCAGCCCAGCGAGGTGAGGCAAGGACTTACCTCCACCAAACTTGGGCTGAAGAGTCACTGGACTGTGGGGGTCACTTGGACAGCATCGCTGGATTCGAGGGACCTCGCTCGTCGTGCTGAGAGGAGACCCAAGGGACCGGAAATGCAGCTTTTTGGTGCCTGCGGTTGCAGGGGGAAGATTCCGTCGACCCACGGGAGATTTCTTCGGAGCTTCTGGTGCAGAGAGGAGGCAGGCTACCCCCACAGCATGCACAAGCAGGAAAATAGTCGAGAAGGCGGCAGGATCAGCGTTACAGAGTTGCAGTAGTCGTCTTTGCTACTATGTTGCAGATTTGCAGGCTTCCAGCGCGGTCAGCGGTCGTTTCCTTATCAGAAGGTGAAGAGGGAGATGCAGAGGAACTCGGCTGAGCTCATGCATTCGTTATCTGAAGTTTCCCCAGAGACAGAGACCCTAAATAGCCAGAAAAGAGGGTTTGGCTACCTAGGAGAGAGGATAGGCTACTAACACCTGAAGGAGCCTATCAGCAGGAGTCTCTGACGTCACCTGGTGGCACTGGCCACTCAGAGCAGTCCAGTGTGCCAGCAGCACCTCTGTTTCCAAGATGGCAGAGGTCTGGAGCACACTGGAGGAGCTCTGGACACCTCCCAGGGGAGGTGCAGGTCAGGGGAGTGGTCACTCCCCTTTCCTTTGTCCAGTTTCGCGCCAGAGCAGGGGCTAAGGGGTCCCTGAACCGGTGTAGACTGGCTTATGCAGAATTGGGCACATCTGTGCCCAACAAAGCATTTCCAGAGGCTGGGGGAGGCTACTCCTCCCCTGCCTTCACACCATTTTCCAAAGGGAGAGGGTGTCACACCCTCTCTCAGAGGAAGTTCTTTGTTCTGCCATCCTGGGCCAGGCCTGGCTGGACCCCAGGAGGGCAGCTGCCTGTCTGAGGGGTTGGCAGCAGCAGCAGCTGCAGTGAAACCCCAGGAAGGGCAGTCTGGCAGTACCAGGGTCTGTGCTACAGACCACTGGGATCATGGAATTGTACCAACAATGCCAGGATGGCATAGAGGGGGCAATTCCATGATCATAGACATGTTACATGGCCATATTCGGAGTTACCATGGTGAAGCCACATATAGGTAGTGACCTATATGTAGTGCACGCGTGTAATGGTGTCCCCGCACTCACAAAGTTCAGTGAATTGGCTCTGAACAATGTGGGGGCACCTTGGCTAGTGCCAGGGTGCCCTCACACTAAGTAACTTTGCACCTAACCTTTACCAGGTAAAGGTTAGACATATAGGTGACTTATAAGTTACTTAAGTGCAGTGTAAAATGGCTGTGAAATAACGTGGACGTTATTTCACTCAGGCTGCAGTGGCAGGCCTGTGTAAGAATTGTCAGAGCTCCCTATGGGTGGCAAAAGAAATGCTGCAGCCCATAGGGATCTCCTGGAACCCCAATACCCTGGGTACCTCAGTACCATATACTAGGGAATTATAAGGGTGTACCAGTAAGCCAATGTAAATTGGTAAAATTGGTCACTAGCCTGTTAGTGACAATTTGAAAGTAATGAGAGAGCATAACCACTGAGGTTCTGGTTAGCAGAGCCTCAGTGAGACAGTTAGGCACCACACAGGGAACATATACATGCACACCTATGAGCACTGGGGCCCTGTGTGACAGGGTCCCAGTGACACATACATATAGGCCACAAACCTATGAGCACTGGGCCCCTGACTAGCAGGGTCCCAGTGACACATAACAAACATACTGAAAACATAGTGTTTTCACTATGAGCACTGAGGCCTGGCTATCAGGATCCCAGTGAGACAGTGAAAACAGTGACAAACATCCTGACATACACTCACAAACAGGCCAAAAGTGGGGGTAACAAGGCTAGAAAGAGGCTACCTTCTCACAATGGCCTTGTTTATACCTTCTCGAGGTGAGTGCTTACACTTGTGTTTTAAGGGAAATTGATCATACTGTGAGCAATATGGTCTCTTTTAAAGGGAAATTGGAGTAATCACTGGGTTCTTAGGAAACCGAGGAACAACTGCGATTGGTCATCAGTTTGTTCTGACAAAATGATTGTTTAGCATATTTAGAGCGGATTTTGACTCAAATAGATATTTTGACCTGCATTTCCAATTTTTCTTTAAAAAATAACATATTCTCCATATATACATATTTGACTAGTTACTCAGAATAGGTTATTCTAATGTGGAAAACTTCTCCCTTGAAGGAATTAATAAGAACAATTTTAACAAAAGAACTTCATGGGCTAGCACAAGAAGCAGTGCAACAAGTTTTGAGTAAAAATAAGAGCAAAAAGAATGTAGAGGATAAGGTATATTTTTCCACATCTGATGAAAAAGATTTGATTAGCGGTCCAGGGGGTAAATATAAAAAACAGAAACATAGGCATGAGGTATCAACGAATAAAGCGACCCATAGCGGTTAAAAAAAAAACACATATCCTGCACTGCATAGGAAAAAGTCAGTTACACACTGAAAAAAATTAGGATTCCATGGAGGATATGGATTCACCAAGTATGAAATCAGATGAATATATTCTTGATTTGGAAAATAAAGTTGATAAATAAATAAAGAAGACATCAGTATGAAACAGATAAGTAAAAATGAGAGTACAGTAGTGGATTCATTTAGGGAAAAATTGTTTGATAACAAAGACATACGCCATTCTAGAGATAAGATTGATGGCCTTTGGGACATGTTTCAAATTATATTGAAGCAAAAATACGTAAACCGTTGGAAAAAGAGGAAAGAAGCATAATGAAAGCTGAATGTTCACAGCCTGTAAATGATGACAAAGTGACAATGACACCTAATTTGGACCCTGATTTAATAACGTATTTATTTAGGCTGGAAAGGACCCTGGTAAAGGATTTGAAAAATCACTGAAACAATGTCAGGATAAGGTCCGTGATATATCGGGTCCATTAGCAAAACATTTTGATACTGTAGAGGATGTCCTCTTGCAAGGAACAGATTTAGATATTGTGTCTCTGTGGGATAGTGTCAACAAGCTACATGCTTTTTAGGAAATGCTAACACTAGATTACTAAGTGAAAGAATACATTTTTTTTAATGCGTATAAATCCGAAGCTATATGATTTATCAAAAAAAGAGATTGCAGAAGATACAAGAGGTTTACTTTTTGGGGATTGGATGGGTAAATCCCTTTAAAAATATGTTCAAACATTAACTCGTCTTGATAAGGCTCAATATTTCATGAGGATGGTCTTTAATGACCGTGTTTTTTATCGTAGGGTCAGATGGAGAAGGTGCCCTTCCGACCATGGGTAAATTAGAGCCCAATGTCAATTCCAATACTCTGGAAACAATGTGTATGGTTCCTTCAGAGGAAACCAATATGAATTTCAATTCTATCCCCCAAAAGGGAGAGCTTGTGGTAGAGCAAGTTGAGATAGAGGACAAAATAGTAACCAAAATCAAGGACCAGGCGAGTATGAAGAATTCCACAACTTTTATCTCTACATGTGTGGGAGGAAGGTTGAAATTTTCCAAACAAAAATGGGAAATGATAACTCAATATGCATGGGTTTTACAAACAATAGGAAGTTGCTATAAACATTTTGATCTGGAACCAATTATAAGAGCCAAAAGAATTAGTGATTCAATAAGAATTGGAGAGTATTGTACAGGAAGAGGTAAGGGATATGTTGGAAAAGAATGTGATAAAGAAAATAGAAGAGGAAGGCAAAGATTATATGAGTACTTTGTTATTGGTAGAGAAGGAACACAAGGAATGGAGGTCTGTAATAAACTTGTGAGACTTGAATCACGTTGTGATGTACCATCATTTCAAAATGGAAGGGATACATCTGCTAGGGACATGCTTCAGGATCTGGATTTGATGGTGAAGTTGGATCTCAAGGTTACCTACTTCACGATTCTAATGGCAGAGGAGAGTCAGAAATGGTTACAATTCTGATGAAAAGGGCAGCTGTACCAGTTTCTTTGCCTACCATTTGGTTTTACATCAGTCCTTTGGTGTTTTTCAAAGGTTCTGAGGCCAGTCGTGGGTTACTTAAGAGAAAGAGGAATAAGAATGATTACTTATTAAGATGATTTACTGATTATGAATCAGGATGTGGATGAATTGAAAGAACAGTTGAAAGGGGTGATTTCAGGAGGTGGGTTTAATAATTAACACTGACAAATCAATGTTAGTTCCAACAAGGAAGATACATTTTTTAGGACTTACAATAGACACCAAAGTGAGTTAATTACAATTACTGGAGAACAAAGTATGAAGATAAGAGAGGAAGTGAGGTTAATGTTGAAAAAGGACAAGGTGAATATTAGGGATTTGGCTCAAATGATTGGCCTGTTATCATCTTCCGTTCAAGTGGTATTTCCAGGTCCTTTGCATTACTGTGCGCTACAGCTTTTAAAGACTTCTGGGTTGTGGAAACACCTTTGGTAAAGAGATGTAGTGACCATGACAGAAGAGGCTCAGTAAGAGCTGATTTGGTGGAAGGAAAATTTGGAGGCCTGGAATCATCCAGCAATTTTTGGAGTACACCCAGATTTTGTAATAGAGACTGATGCTAGCACCTTGGGTTGGGGTGCAATTTGTTGGAATCAGGAGACAGGTGGGATTGGGAATCGGTCAGAGAAGACAGAACATATAAATTATCTGAAGACGCAAGCAGGGTTGTTTGCCCTTCGTTGTTTCAAGAAAGTTTGATGGGGAGTTTGGTTTTGTTGAAAATGGACAATGTGGCAGCAGTTACATGCATAAACAGATTGGGAGGAAGCAGATCCAAGAAATTAACAGAGTTGGCACAAGAAACATGGGAATTTTGTTTGGAACACAAAACTGACTTTAAAGTGGAGTATTTTTCAGGGGATCTGAATATAAAAGTAGATTGGTATTCAAGGAATGCTAGGAATTTCAGCAATTGGAAAGTGACAGATGATTTATTCCTGAGAAGTTATAAAGTTTTAGGACCAATATAGGTAGATCTGTTTGCTTTGAGACTAACTTATCAGTTAGCAAAATATGTCAGTTGGAGACCGGATTCAGGTGCATTGGCAATAGGTGCTTTCATGCAGGATTGGTTGAAAGTGAGGGGTTACACATTTCCTCTGTATTCCATGATACAGAGAGGTTTGCTACAGGTGAGGAGACAGAGATGTCAATTGGTATAGGTGACTCCTTTTTGGAAAATGCAGGTTTGGTTTACAATGGTCATGGAAATGGTAGTTGAAGTACTGTACGTAATATGGTCTCATAGGGAACATATGGGGGGCGCAGAAGGGAAGGAACATCCTTTAGTAGAGTCAGGTTGTTTGAGCCTTCAAGTATGGAAGATATCTGGTGTACTGGAAGATTCTCAGGTCTTTCGGGATAAAATATAGATTCAGACTTAGGCCCTCATTTCAACCCTGGCGGTTGGTGTTTAAGTGGTGGTAAAAAAAATGGAATTATGACCACGGCGGAAACTGCCAACACAGACGTCACTTTAACACTCTGACCGCCACGCCGGTAGCAACAAGCACCGCGGCGGTAACCGCCAACAGCAAGGCGGAAGACATTGTACCTCCCACCCTATTACAACAAGCCAATCCGCCAGCTTTTCCGGGGCGGTACCAATGCCGTCAAAAGCACGGCGGAAACAGTACAGAGAAGGGAAACGACTCACCTCTGGAGACTTAAGGAAGAACCACAACACCATGGATCCCGAACTGCAGGTGTTCTCCATGCTGGTCTACCTCCTCCTACACCAGGAATACCAATGCCGGCGATGACGACCACGGTGAGTACCGCAGCTAGCACACAAGGGAGGGGGGAGGAAAAAGAGAGTGACACTCACATATGCAACATGCAACATGCAACATCCCCACCCTCACCCCCAACACCATGCAAAAAAACAAATGCAACAACATTACATATCAACCTTGTAACCCTTAGGAATAACACAAGGACAAAAGGAAGTGAGTAAAGTCAGTGTAATAATATAAATTGCGAGAAATAAGTCCTCAAAGCACAAAACAGTATCTACAATATGTACAAATGGAGGGGCACTGCCCAGTCCAAATTGTCCGTGGCCCACAGGGCCATATCACACAGGCCAAGGCCCCACTTGACTCCTGCCTCAACACAGAGAGAACACTGCTGGGGCATCAGGTCGAAAAAACACAGGCACCTCAGGGGGAAGGGGAAGGGGTGGCACCTCAGCCGGAAGATGGTATAACGCCACTGATCCTGGAGGGGGCTACATGCCCACTGCTTGGTCCTGGGGAGTGCAAAGCCACAGTCTCTCAAGTGGGTGGTTTGCCCACTGCTTGGTCCTGGGGAGTGTAAAGCCACAGTTTCTCAAGTGGGTGGTTTGCCAACTGCTTGGTCCTGGGGAGTGCAAAGGTGCAGTCTCGCAAGTGGATGCCTTCTTCCACTGGTTCTGAAGGGGGCTTTGTGCCCAGTGTGCCTCATCCTGGCAAGGAGGGGGTGAGAGGATGCCTTCTTCCACTGATTCTGGAGCGGGCTTTGTGCCCAGTGTGCTTCATCCTGGCAAGGAGGGGGTGAGTGGATGCCTTCTTCCACTGGTTCTGAAGGGGGCTTTGTGCCCAGTGTGCTTCATCCTGTCAAGGGGGGTGAGTGGATGCCTTCTTCCAATGGTTCTGGAGGGGGGTTTGTGCCTTGTGATGCAGATCTTGGAGGGTGCAAGGTCACAGTCTCTCACCTGGGTGTCACACCTACAGTTGTTGCAGGGGCCAGGATGCACTACAACCCATGGAGGCACAACTACACACTGCCCGCCGGCGGTCACGGCTGCTCAGTTGTGGCAGTGGTGGTGCTGGCGGCGGTGCTGCCTGTAGAGGGGGTAGGCTCCAGCCCTTCCCCAGCAGTCTCGGACGGTGGCCCACTGGGGCTGCTGCTGCTGGCATTGGTGGTGGCAGTGGCGATGGTGGTGGTGCTGGTGGCGGTGGCGGTGCTGGTGGCGGTGCTGGTGGCAGTGCTGCCTGTGGTGGGGGGAGGCTCCAGCCCTTCCCCCGCATCCTCAGACGGCTGCCCACTAGGGCTGCTGCTGCTTGCATTGGTGGTGGCAGTGCTGGTGGCTATACTGGCAGCAGTTCTGGTGGTAGTGCTGCCTGTGGTGGGGGGAGACTCCAGCCCTTCCCTCGCAGCCTCGGATAGTTGCCCACTGGGGCTGCTGCTGCTGGCAGTGGTGGTGGCAGTGGTGCATGTGGCGGTGCTGGTGGCGGTGCTGGCGGCTGTGCTGGCGGTGGTGCTGCGGCTGGGCTGGCGGCGTTGCGGGGAGGCTCCAGCCCTTCCCCCGCAGCCTTGGACGGCTGAAGTGCCATGGCCGGTATTGTATGCCCAGATGATACTCCAGCACCAGGCTACATATCCATCCTGGCTGCGGCGTCTGTGCCTTTCTCATTGTCCTTGGCAGCTGGTGTTCCCTTTCTGTCCTTGGCAGCTGGTGTTCCCTTCCTGCCCTTGCAAGCAAGTGGTGCCTCCTTGCTTCTGCCAGCTGGCGGTGCCTCCTTGCGTTTGCCAGCTGGTGCCCCCCTTTTTGCCCTTGGCAGCTGGTGCAGGCACACTGGCTGTGTGGACGGGTGTCTTCACGGTGCCTCTCACTACTGCAGTGACTGCAGAAACGACAGTGGCCGTGGACTGGGTAGCTGAGGTGCTAGCCTGGGTCCTGACCACCCTGGGCCGAAGTGAAGGATGGGGGGAGGGGCAGGGATTAGGTCAAGGGTGGAGAGGAAAAGCTTTTTAGGGACACTGGGGCTGGAAGAGGGTGAAGGTTTGGGAGTGGAGGAAGAGAGAGTGGTGGTAGGAGGTGTCTGCTGTGTTTGGGTGCAGGTGCATGGGCTGGATGCTGTCATGAAGTGGATGACTGCTGAGTGTCTGAGTGCTTGCGTTTGTGTACCTTGGGAAGAGGGGGCACAGACACAGTGGGAGAGGACACAGGGGACGTGTGCATGGATGTGGGGGTGGTGACTGTCAGTGAGGGGCATGTAGTGATAGGCGTGATGGTGATGGGGGTTGTTGATGAGGATGTAGTGCATGCAGGTGTGAGTGGAGATGCTACTGGGAGGGAAGTGGACGAGGAGGAAGAGGGGGACACCGTGGAGGCAGTGGATGTTGGTGTGTCTGCATCTGGATGGGGCTTGTGTGAGTGCCTGTGGGATGAAGTGTGCTGCTTGTGTTTGCCTGAGCCACTTCTGTGTGTTGATTTGGGTGCATGCTGATCTGAAGGTGTGCTTGGGATAGGCTGCGGTTGAGGGGAATGGGACTGGATAGAGGAAGTTGGAGGGGGAGGCTAGAGACAGGGACAATGGCTGCCATCAGGGAGTTCGCCGGGCCTGTAATGATCTCTGTTGGGCCGCCACGCCAGAGTGAATGCCCTCTAGGAATGCATTTGTTTGTTGCAAATGCCCTGCCAGTCCCTGGATGGGATTCAGTATGGTCGACTGCCCAACAGAGATGGATCGCAGGAGGTCAATAGCCTCCTCACTGAGGGCAGCAGGGCTGACTGGGGCAGGGCCTGAGGTGCCTGGGGCGAAGGAGAGGCCCACTCTCCTGGGTGAGCTGGCACGGGAAACACGCTGGTACGGAGGGTGGTAGCTATACCTGTAGTTGGGGTGGGCACAGAGGTTTCTGCCACCGCCAGGGAGCTTCCATCGGAGGAGGTGTTGCTGTCAGAACTGTCCCCTCCAGTCTCCACCGTGGTGCTCCCCTCACCCTCCGTCCCACTGGTGCCCTCACCGTTGGAGGATTCGGCCTCCAGGCCCATGTGGGATGCAGCTCCCTCCGTCACCGGTGCCTCTGCTCCTCCGCCAGATGATGCTAATGCACATAAGGACAGGGTGACAAAACAAAAAGGGGGGGAGAGACAGAGGATGCACTTGGACAATGCCAGCAACAACACTACAGTTGGCGTACACAACACACAGGGAACAGCCCTATGCACTAGGCCATGGACTACCAGTTAAAATGCTAGTCCCCAGGCCATAGAGTACAATGCCTAACACCATTAGCAGCACAGCTGAAACCCACAGGACTGTGCCCAGTAGGAGATGCCCACTAGCATATTTGGGGTTGGAGTGCATCAGACCCTGCCCATCATGTAACCTACCCTGCCATGTTTGTTCTGGCCTAGGGGCACCCACAGACCCACATCCCCCACCCAGATTACACCTCAACACGTGCAATTTTCTGAATCTGAAACTGTACTCACCGCCTTGTGGCTGCTGTGATGCCTTCAAGCGCCCATTCAACTCCAGATAGTCCACCTCCAGGATGCGGAACATCAGGGGGGTCAGGGTACGATGGGCACCTCTTCCTCATTGGGAGGCCATCCCCAGCTGGGCCTCCGCCATCTTCCTTGCCCAGCGGCGCAGGTTCTCCCACCGTTTGCAACAGTGGGTGCTCCGCCTGTCAAAGTCCCCCAGGGTCCGCACTTCCTTGGTGATGGCACGCCAAATACCCTTTTTCTGATGGGCGCTGACCTGCAGAAAAAGATACATAGAAAAAGGTATGAGTCATACAATCCGGCCTGTTACACTCATGGTCCACCATATCCCTCCCATCCCCTTACGCACAGACATTGACCACCAGACATGCGGCACTCTGCCCAGGACCCCTCAGCCACCACCCCCCTTCCACAAGGCCCTCACATACAGCACTCCATGCATTCATGCCCGATGCATCGTGCTCACAGTGTACTCACCTTTTGGTCTGGAGGCCCATGATGTAAAGGTTACTGGGGTAGGACCCCATCCACCAGTCTCTCCAACTCCTCCGAAGTGAAGACAGGGCCCCTTTCCCCAGACACTTGAGCCATGGTCGCTTCTAGACACAGGTCACAGCAGCACTTGCAGTGTAGGTCCTCTCCTGTTGAAGGTCAGGTAGCAAGTGAGTGAACAGATAGAAAATGGCAGTCACGTTTGTGGCAGTGCGTACCGTCACCGTCGGCGTACATCACCATTGGCTACTGGAACCTATAGGGCCCAATGAAAACCAATGAGGTGTTGCACGGCGGTCGTTGACTGATTACCGCAACGGCGCACGCCAGTGGAATTACCTCATTTCCACTTGTCCCTCCACACAGGTCAGGTGGCCGCCATTTCAGGGGAGAACAGGCCCTGGCACCTAACTGCGTCACAGCAAACATAGGCACATTAAGGGAACTACACGTTCACATACTGTTTCTGTCACAACATGCAAGGCATTTTACTCTGAGGATATGTATGAATATGACCATCTGGTCACCGTTTTTCATCCTAGAGTTCAACCGCTGCAGAAGAATAGGAGATGGAGACATACCCCCGTGTACAGACCCCTGGTGGACCTGACAACAATGGAGGACAGGCACATTATCCTCACCTACAGACTTGATAGGGCCACAATCCAAGAGATGTGTGCCCAATTAGAGCCAGATCCGATCTCAGCTATCCGTCACCCCACTGGGATACCTCCTCTTGTGCAAGTCCTATCAGTGCACAGTTTCTTGGCAAGTGGCTGATTCTAAGCGACAGTGGCCATGGCAGCAGGGATGTCACAACTTATGTTGTCAAATGTGCTGACCACAGTGTTGTCTGCCCTGATGAAACACATGCGCAGCTACATCGTTTTCCCCTAGGTGGAGGATTTGGCCACAGTGAAGGCTGACTTCTATGCAATGGGACATATCCTCAACATCATTGGTGCTGTTGATGGTACACATATTGCCTTTGTTCCCCCCCACCCGGAGAAATGAACAGGTGTTCAGAAATCGAAAGAGCTTGACTCTGTCAATATGCAGATAGAGTGCCTGGCGGACCAGTACATCTCCCATTTGAATGCTAAGTATGATGGGTCTGTGCATGATGCCTATATCCTGAGTAATAGCAGCATCCCATACGTGATGGCTCAACTCCAGAGGCACCGGGTGTGGCTAATAGGTGAGCCAATGGTCCCCACCCAGTGGATGTTGGTATATGGGTGTGGGGATGGCCCTAAGGGTAAGTTTGTGGCTAAATGGTATCCCTCGGTATTTGCAGGTGACTCTGGTTACCCCAACCTCTCATGGCTACTGATCCCAGTGAGGAATGCCAGGACAAGGGCAGAGGAACGTTACAATGAGGCACATGGGCAAACAAGGAGTATCATTGAGCGAACCTTTGGCCTCCTGAAGGCCAGTTTTAGGTGCCTCCATCTGACAGGTGGATCCCTGTGCTACTCACCCAGGAAGGTCTGCCAGATCATCATTGCATGTTGCACAACCTGGCCTTGAGACGCCAGGTGCCTTTTCTGCAGGAGGATGAGGCTGGAGATAGCCGTGTGGCAGCGGTGGAGCCTGTGGACAGTGACGAAGAGGAGGCAGAGGAAGAGGATGTGGACAACAGAATAACTATAATACAACAGTACTTTCAGTGACACACAGGTAAGACACTGTAATCTCACCTTCCATTGCTGTTTTGTGAAGTGATTTTTTTCTGCCTGTTTGCTGTTCCCACTACACAGCCCACTTATTGTACCCTTTAACATGTCTATTTGCAGATATTTGTGCCCTCCAGTGGCTCCTGGTGTATTGACTGCAGCACATTAGAGGCCATAACTATGTTTACATCACTTTACTGTCTATTTGCAATGTCTACAGATTGTTACAACTACATCCCTAAATCATGTGACATACTCCATACGTGTTTATTCCAAGGGTGTTTATTTCAGTGCTGAGAAGTAAATGGGGATGTGCAATGGGCTTGGGTGATTGTGGAAGAGAGTCCATGATAGGGTACAGTCTATTGGTATCACAGGTGCATTATCCAAGGGGGCATAGGAAGTAGAGCAATGGCAGTTCAAGGTGGACAGGGTGACAGTGTAGGACACAAGGGTGACAATCAGGAGAGTCTTATCTCCTGACGGGGGTCTTGGCAATGTTCTCTGGCTTCTGTCTGGATCGCAGGGACTGTTTGCGTGGTGGTTCTCCTTCTGCAGGGGGCGGGGTGCTGGTGGCCTGTTGTTCCTGTGGCAGGGCCTCCTGTCCACTAGCGTTGGCGGAGGTGGAGGGCTGTTCATCGGTGTGGCTAGTGTCAGGGCCCCGCTGGTGTGCCACTGCCTCCCTCATGGTGTTGGCAATGTCTGCCAGCACCCCTGCAAGTGTGAGCAGGGTGGTGTGGATGTCCTTCAGGTCCTCCCTGATCCCCAGGTACTGTCCCTCCTGCAGCCGCTGGGTCTCCTGCAACTTGGCCAGTATCTGACCCATCGCCTCCTGGGAATGGTGGTATGCTCCGAGGATCCCTGCAAGTGCCTCGTGGAGGGTCGGTTCCCTGGGCCTGCCCTCCCCCTGTTGCACAGCAGTCCTCCCAGCTTCCCTGTTGTCCTGTGCCTCTGTCCCCTGAACCGTGTGCCCACTGCCACTGACCCCAGTCCCTGATCATCCTGTGTTTGTGGGGTTGCCTGGGGTCCCTGTTGTGGTGGACCCACTGCTGATTGACATGTCCTGGGGACAGTGGTATGGGCCCGCTGGGTGGGTGCTGTGGTAGTGTTTCCTGAGGGGGGAAGCTCTGTGGTGGTATGGGACTGTGTGCTGGGTAACTGACTGACCAGAGATCCCAGATGGGCCAGGTTGGTCATCCATATCCTGGTGTGCAGAGCTGCTGTCATCACTGTGGGCCTCTTCTGGCGGTGGACTGGATGTTGCTGGCACCTCCTCTCCGGTGACATTGTGTGGGGGTCCTGTGGGTATGTAAATGCAGTGTTATTGTTTCTGCGTGTGACATATGGTGCATGGGTGAGTTTCCCTCTATGGTTGTTATTACCAAGGCAGCTTTGGCTTGTGTGAGTTGTGATTTGGTTGACTAAGTGATTGTCACTACTGTGCATGCTGTGGTGATGCGTGTCCATGCAGGTCTGTGATGGGTGTCCATGCATTGGTGTTGCATGCAGGGCTTGGTTGTGGGAGGAGTGGGTTGTCATGGTGGGGTGTGTGGGAGGTGGTGGAGTGATGGGAGTGAAGGTGAGGGTGAGGGTGGGGGTATGTGATGGCATGCAGGTAGGGGGGTTGAAAGTAGTTAAGAGTTGACTTACCAGTGTCCAGTCCTCCTGCTACTCCTGCCAGGCCCTCAGGATGCAGTATTGCCAAGACTTGCTCCTCCCATGTTGTTGGTTGTGGGGGAGGAGGTGGGGGGCCTCCGCCAGTCCTCTGTACAGCTATCTGGTGTCTTTCAACCACGGAACGTACCTTCCACCGTAGGACGTTCCACCTCTTCCTGATGTCACCCCTTGTTCTTGGATGCTGTCCCACGGCGTTGACCCTGTCCACCACTCTCCGTCATAGCTCCATCTTTCTTGCAATGGATGTCTGCTACACCTGTGATCCAAATATCTGTGGCTCTACCCGGATGATTTCCTCCACCATGACCCTTAGCTCTTTCTCAGAGAATCTGGGGTGTCTTTGTGGTGCCATGGGTGTAGTGTGTGTGGTGTGTGTGAGTGTGTGTGGGGTGATGTGTTGGGGTGTGTGCTGTGAGGTGCTTGGATGGTGCATGGGTGATGGTGTTCTGTGGCTCTGGTTCTGTGGGTGCTCCTAGCGTGTCTCTCTCTCTGTTGTAAATTGTTAGTTGTGGTAAAGGGTTGTGGGTAATGTGGGTGTGTGTTTTATAGTGGTGTGGGTGTGTGGATGTGGTGTGTGTATGTGTGCCAGGTGTGTGTTGTTCAAATTGACCAATGTGGTGTTGTTTTGTTAGGTCGTGTGTATTTTGAGCGCAGCGGTATGTACCGCCAATGGTTTACTGCGGTTGAATGTCCACTGTGGTGATTCGTGGGTCATAATGCTGTGGGCGTATTTCTGTTGGCGTAACGGTGTGGGTTTTGCTACCGCCATTTTATCACTGACCTTTGGTGCGGCAGACTTGAGTGGGTCTGTATAGTGATGGATTTCTATGTGTGGCGCGGTATGTTGGCAGCAGTCAGCATGGCGGTAAGCGGGACTTACCGTCAATGTCATAATGAGGGCCATAGTCTTTGTTCTTTTATAAATCTCAGGATTTGTTCTTAACAAACCCCCAGGTCTGGATAGACTAACTGATCTTAATATACACACTTCCAAAAAGGGTTGACTCCAATACCATTGACATTATTCAATGCCTTCCTCCAGTCTTGCATGGTAAACCTGTTGATGTCTGAAGTGAATGTTACCCTTATGTATAAATCTGGCAAACCAGACAATATCTGTGCTTCACAGAGACTGATAGCACTGTCCCTCGGAATGTTATAAAGGATTTACAAACTCTGATTATCTCATTTGTATGAGCAAGTTAGAGACCACTAGTAGCTTGAAAGACCTTGGAGGCAGAAACAGATGGGAAGGTCTAGAATTGCCAGATTTGCGTAGTTATTACCGGGAGACCAACTGAGGAGTTCTGTTTGAGTTTCCTCTTTATGAAAAAGAGAGGCACTGGATACATTTGAGAGCAACAGTTATGAGACATACTCTGTGGGATCAGGGGTGCTTTGCAGGTTCACCAGACCTTTAGTAGGATACTTCTCTGTATTTCTGCTCCCCAACCTGGAGGCTTGGAACTCAGGGTCATGATATTGGAGGACAACTTCTTTTTCATTCACCATCATCCTCTATTGAATATTAAAGATTTATCTCCAGAGAATACAGGAGATCACTCCTCCCACTGAGAAAGGGGTGGATAGAGAATGTTGAAGTCTATGCTTACAAAAGAGAAAAGTAAGACTCTTAAAGAATGTCAAGTATTATTTGTGGCTTGTTAACTCTGATTGATCCAGTAATGGGAGTCACCGGCCCATCAGAATTGTGAATACTTTGGGAATATTGCTATTCAGTGGTGCTCCTCCTAGAGACTTCATCTGAAAGCTGGTGAAGTCACTGGGTGGAATACCAGGAAAAACATGAAAATTATTTACAGTACGTTTCCTGCATGTTATTCCTCAAAAGCATGCAATCTATTTTATTTTGCTCACCAAGAATTACTGGGACATCTGTTAATCCCCATGAGAAGCTTCTGGTGATTCTTATTGATTACTAATAAAGAGGGCCTCATTGTGAAGAGATACATTGTAATAAAGCCAAGAAGATCTACTGTGAAAGCTTCCCACTGAAGATGCCTGCTTCTGTAGCTAGAAGCCAAAGATGTATAGGGGAGAAATATGTACTTATTAATTTGTTTTTTTTCATATAGTACTAGTCCTACGCAGATGAGAGTGTCAGAGTGCTTTATGTAGAGTGATAAGTAAACATTGATGTGAGTATTAGGATTTGGCATCCATACAAGTGTGTGGGGTGCAGCAGCCTTGAGCAAGAGAGGGCAAGGGGAGGAGCATTGGTCAGAAGCTGATGAATGAGTATACATTAGGAAGCTAACATATTGTGACACAATGGAGAACACTGTGCCGTTAGAACACTTTCAGTGGCAACATGATATAGAGCATAGCAACAAAAAAGTTCATAACAGAGAAGGGAGAACTAGTTGCTTCATTAACAGTTGTAGGTCATCGGGATACGCATCATAGTTAATATCAGACCAATGCACAAGCGCTGACCTAGAAATGTATGCCTTTGTGTCAGCTACCTTTCAGTAGTGCAAGGAAAACGTGCTCAAAGTACTGTGCTTGAAAACCAGATCTTTCACAGCATTGGCAATGCTACATCACTGACAAAGTCAAACCTAGCATTGGCAATGCAACGTCCGCATACAAAGCCATACCTAACAGCTTACCTTCACTTCCTTTCCTTTCCTGCAAGTCTTTCAATTGAGTACTATCACTTCACTACAAACCTCATGCTCTTTTGGAATGCACTTTCGTTGCTAAACAAAGATGAAATACACACAGGTAGATGGATTTCCTGCTAGTACCAAGGTAGGACTGGTGAAATTTTGTCACACTGCTGTCACTGTTAATAAAAGAGCACTGAAAACTTTAGGTGGGACATAAGTTTCATATCAATGGTTCTTGAAAGATTGTAATGCTTTCAATGATTACATAACTGCTATGTCTCAGACAGACTATGAGGATAATTTTAGAGTTTGGCAGATGGGGTGCTCAAAACGTGATGGATATCTCATCCATCATGTTACAAGTGAGATAGGCTCCAAGGCACTTGTAATACCCTGGACTGGTCATCTGCCACATTTGTGATGGAATAAACAGTCCACCCAACTCTAAATGAGGCGGCTGAAAAAATGTAGGGCAATGTTCACTAAAGATTGCCAGACATGGGGCGAGCACCTTTGCATGTCAGTTCTAAAAATGTCATCAAATACAAGATAGCAAAATCTTGCAATTAAACAATGAATGCTCAAAGAGATAAATGAAGCCCGAGAAAGATAATATTTCGTCACGTTTCTTCAGATGAAAAAGGCATTATTTTTAACATTTAATAAAAAGGTCATGCTTTTCCCGGAAGGGAATCAAGGATGTTAGTGTTCTTAATCTGGATTAAAACCAGCAATTAAAGTCTGCAGGCAGTTAACTCCTGGCATTTAGAAAGATTGCAATTTTAAACTCAAAACAACCTCAACCATGAGAAATGCTCTTATTATTGATCTGATTCAAATCAATTGCACCAGGGTACTGTGTATTTATGTAAGGTATTTTTAAATGGGCATTGACATCCCATACTGCAAAGATAGAATCTTTTTAATCTCGCTTTAAAATGTAATTATGGAAGTAGCAGGAAGCTATTTAGTTGACTGATTCTTAGGCCTTGATAAGTTCATATTCGTTCCACTTCCTTGAGTTTCACTGGCTGCTGCACACACACATTGAAAGTGGATGGTGAAACATGCTTAAAAATAGTAAGGGGCAGTCCCGATGTGCCACCTAACGCCACCATGGTTGCACCATATTTATAATACAGTGCACCCTGGCAGTCATTAGCACAATAATGTCAAAATTTATGGTGCTATTGTGGCGCCTTGCTGCATTAGTGTCAAAAATGTTGATGCTAGTGCAGCAAAGCACAGGGAGGCCCATAGGTTACTATGGGTGCATAATTTTACCGCCTGCATTGGGCAGCCATTAAAAATGATGGAAAAAATGGTGCAGTGAAATGTGTAAATTTCACTGTGCCATTTGTTCATGCCTCCCTGTGTGAGAGTGCCCCCTTGCATACATTATGCCTGACGCAGGCATAGTGTGGCGCAAGGGATCGCAAAGTGGCACAATGCCAGCATTGTGCAACTTTGTAAATGTGGCGTGGGGAAAAAGCCACCTTAGCACCGCCTTAGCATTAAAAAATGACATGAGGGCGGCGCAAGGTGGTGAAAGGGGCTTGTAAATATGCCACTAAGTGAGGGAGGGGAAGGGCGGTAGCATCACTGTTCTTGGCTAGGGGTGAAGGAACAGAAACCTAGCGACGACTATAGTGGGGCACGGTGTGGGTTAAGAAGACCTGCATGAATTTCTAGTAAAGCGTACAAGGGCCACCCAATGTACCACCTGAGACCCATGGGTGAAGTTCCAACATCGTAAACACAGTGGTTCACTATGGACACATTTAGCAATGTAGCCAGCCAATCCAAAACAGTCAGTTATGATACTTAATTGATAATATGACTTTAAATCACAAACATGAATATCTACAGTGATGAAAAGTGATAATACAGAGCGGCAAAATATCACTGTGAAATCTGTGTATTCAAATAAACAGCTCACTTGAGAGTCAGAGACTGTATAAGGATGAATATGGTCCATACGTTTAACTCTACACAAGTCAAAGAGGTTTCAACCTCATTGAAAACAAAGAAATTATAATCAGGACTAACAGGAGTGCGAGCACCAAAGCGCTATGGATAAGGAATTGAAAAGATATGAGTTAGGAACGACTGGTAAAAAAATCAACAGATAATGTTGGTGAAGGAAAAACAACTTATAAGGGCTAAAGTGGTCCCAAGAATGCAATGTCTGCCGATGCTGCTGAAAAGCTTGCAATAAAAAGTTAATGAAAAAGGAAGAACAGGCAATCAACGGCCAAAGTAATCACGAAAGTTGTGTTAGTGAAGCACATGTGGCTACACAGAGCATATGCAGAGAATCGAAAAATGGGAGTGTCCTATTTTGAAAAGGGGTTAAGATAGTTACAAGGTGCCAATCACCAAATAATAGTATATACTACTTTGAGTGCAACACAATAGGGGCTTATCTCAGTGGATGTGGCCACAGGGGTTTAATTCAACACTGGCACTGTAGAGCCCTGGAAATGTTTAGGGTAAGGCAGAAGCCGTTAATTCAGCGAGAAGACATAAAGAAGCAGCAAACGAAGAGGTAAAATCTGACTCAATTAAATTTTAAAACATGACAATCTTACTAAAAGTATGGGCCCTGAAAGAACACTAAATATCTGGTGGCAGTATAGCACTTCTAAGTTGCCAGGACGAGTAATTCATCCAGAGTGGATAGGCAACAAACGTCTCAAAAAAAGCAAAACTATGCTGCTGTCGAGCATGGCATCAATTGCTTTTGACTAAGCAGTTGTTTAAAGCCTCAGCTATATAGAATGAGACGTAAAAGTCCATCATATGTACAGTGGAATGCTGAACCAGCTTGTGGCTATTTAAAGAAGCTCGCAGGGATTAGGGGGCCTAGCCCCACAGACAGGTTTATATCACAATAGATGCATGCACAATCCTCAGCTATATGACCTGCCATCTGGGGCAGGGACAGACAGTAAGTTGCCACTGTCGTCAAGGTGTAATTCTGAACCCTAGGGGAGCGCAGGACAGAGCAGTGGCAGGGGCATGATGCGGGACGACTGTCAGTGGGAAACCAAACCTTGACAGGGACAAAAACAAAATACGTCCAGAGTTGGGCAAAAACTCCCAGGAGAAATCACCAAATGGAGACAGGGTGAGAACAAGTAAAAATTATTTAAATCATTGCCAAAGATGCCAACAAAAGCAAGAAAGCCTTATGATCCTCAGATGTTCCCAACCTATAGATGGTACATAAAGGACAGGCCCACAGGAAATGCAAGAAGAAACATATAGGCCCTCATTACAAGTCTGGTGGTCCAAGCCAAACTGCTGATACTCTACCCGGCCCGCCCCTTTTCCGCGGTCCGCCAGACTGGAGGTGAGCACCTCCAGCCGGGCAAACAATGTAATACCGCTAGCAGAATTGCGACATGGAAGACCTCCAGCATTTTTCTAGCAGCTGCACCGCCAGAAAAAGCTGTCGGTCTTGTATCCCGGCAACGGGAATCTGCATTCCTGTAGCCGGGATACTCCTGCACACACATCCACATACCCACACACATGTTCCAACATACTTCCAAACACAAACACCCCCCATCCACCCACACACTAGCGTCATACACCTCCATTCACACTAACATAAATACACAAACACTGCACTTAAGCACCCATTCACTTCCCCCCTCCAGCACATACATACATTCACACACCCCTCAATCCCTGCACCGCATACACGCACTCACCCACTCTCCCTGTCCACTAACACACACACACCACCCTCCCCCTTCCACTCACACACTCACGTCCTCCACGTCCACTTACATACACATGCACACGCATACACGCACTCACCCCTTCCATCACCTCAATCACACTCATGCTCTCAATCGCTTTTACCGCCAGCAGCGCCCCGCCATCAGGACACCGCCATGCCGTATTACATGCCGTAATATGGCATGCGTTGTTCTTTTGGTGTGGTGGTGCCGGCGGTGGAACCCCCTCTTCACTGCCGAATGCCAGCACGACTGGTGTCAGGATTCTGCCCGATTTCAGGCAGAATTCCGAAATCAGTCATAATAGGGTGGTCTTAAGACCACCAGCACTGGCAGTCTTTTGACGCCTGTGGCTTCGGCGGTCTTACGAAAAGACCGCCGAAGTCAAAATGAGGGCCATAGTCACATAGGGTGTGGTATAGCCACAAGATAAATAAAAAAAATAAAACAGTTCAGATGGACTGAATAAGGAAAGCGTTAGTAAAAGGAAAGGGACAAATAAATTACAAATAACTGACAAATAATTGTCTAATAAATGAAAAAGAACAAATCTATATACATATCTATTTAAAAATCAACAGCGAAATGCAATAGGCAACTGCACATTCTAAAGTACATCATAGAAGCAGACAATAGACAAGAACATTACTCGTACAAGGCAAAGTTGACAGCAAACATTGGAGAAGGGGAAAGCAGAGAGAAAATGTACCACATGGTGTTAGAAAGGTGAACCCTGAGTGCTGATCTTCCATGAATCAGTTATTGGAAATGGCAGACTTGTCTGGGCAATTTGTTCCAGAGATGGGCTCTGAAATGGAAATCAAATCTATGTGCATCTAGTGAAGGGTTCCCTGTCAGAATTTTGAGTACAGAAATATTGTAGTACAAAAGTATTGTGGCTTAGATATCGACAACCAAATATTGTGAGATTAAGTTTAATTAGATAATTATAGATAATGAAGCAGTTTGATATTATGGCATTTGTGATAATGTGGAACAAACAGGACTAGGAGGTACTTGTTGAGGGGAAGGAGGTCTGGACAGAAAATATAAGGGGCGGATTATTATGGACGTCAGAGATTGGCAGGGGTAGCAGCTGTTACACATGGCTTGCCATTTGGCAACACCAAAAAAAGACGCTCAGTGGGTCACAGCAGTGGACATACACAATTACAGCATTGGACGCTGAATCAAAACACCATAATAAATGTATGATATTGCACCCTTTAGCGATACCCAGGGATGATTCCCTAGGAGCATGCTAACTCAATATACTAAACATATATCACATTATTATTCTTGAGCATAATGATACAACTATCGAAGCAGCCTCACACGCTAAGAAAGGGGCCAATGATCCAAAGCATTATACAGTTTCCTTTGATTATCATCAAACGTACAGTTTTCTATATAGTAATAAGATTTAATGAAGCACCATAATAAGTATTTTTTGGTCTTGCTCCGCATATTCTTATTTTGTTCATTTTCTGTTCTTACCAGTAATTATAATGAAATACGAGAGCAGGGAGGTAAGTGAGCTGTGAAGGGTACCATATTTGATGGGACAGAGAAAAGTGGAAGATGGACAACATGAGACAACAAGCATTTGCAATGCAACGGCTCTCGCGTTTGCTCGTGTTAGAGCTGATAGCTTTGTAAACTCCTAACCCGACTTTTCACCTAGCAGCAAAAGTGCATTTATGTACGTAACCCAAAAAAGTGCAATTAACTGTCTAAAGCGCTCGACTTCTGCCAAGCGAAATCGCGCTGGGAAAATAGAGAAAAAGTAGTCCACGAGCCGGACAGAAAACAGCGAGCCTCGCATGTTTTCTGTACTTGGTCGATGCGCTCGAGGAGGGCTAGCCACCGGAAAAGGCATGACATGTGCATGCCTTCCACTAGTGAAATCAAGCAGATTCTAACAGGCAAGCCCACAAGCCAATGACAGACACTACCGTGACGTGGACAGGGCTCCGAGCCCTTTTTAATTACTAAAGCGTCTTGCTTAGCGAAACGCATGCGCAAGCGCATGCGACGCAGGCTCGACCCTAAAAACTGATGATGCTGTCGATATTGGTGCAAAGTTACAAATCAGAGGCTTATTAACCCATTCCTACGTCTTAATTAAAGTTTTCGTCACTAAGAAAACGCTTATCAAGATAAGTATCTCGCTATATAATATTATCCAAACGTGCGCATTCTTAGAAAGCAATGCATTATTTGAGGCCGATTAGAACCTATAAAGCGTCGATGAAATGAGACAAATTTTATAGTATGGGCATAATGTACTAAAGCCATTTTCAGTTCTATGCACTGGGAAAATGCTTTAGTACATATATATTGGGCCTCGAATTCATTCAGCTGTGAAGCAAACGGCTTCTTTGTTAAGGTGGTTTCACTACGTTTCAGACATAACAAGCATTTGCAATGCAATGGGTCTCGCATTTGTTCGACTTAGAGCTATTAGCGTTGTAAAGTCATAACTGAACTTTTCTTGCCACATAAATTAAAAATGAAAAGTAGTAAAATTTTACATAAGGGAGACGATTTAATGTATCATGCCATGAGCGTGCGCGTGAACGAGCACTCTCTCTGAACACACACTGCCCCACAAACACGCTCACAACATATATTTAGAAGCATTTTTTTTTTTTTTTTTTACATATAATGATTAATATAACATTATTCGCTATTTCTATTAAAAAAAAAAAAAAAAGTAAAGGAAAACAAAGAGGACAGAGCCCCAACCCTCTTCCAATGGAGGAGCTGATACTAATTTTGACACATCTGACGTCCAGGATGATGCTGTACTCACTCCATATGTGCAGAGCCAATTAGTGTTGACTAATGCTCTTAGTAGAACAAGCATAGGCTCGCGGTGCAAATGCTCCTGGGTTCATTAATTCTTTTTTCTGTAATTGATTTTGGATCCTGGTATTAGCGCCCCCACCTTGGTGCCGTGATATTTGAGATAACTACTGTTCCCAAGAGTTCAGAAAGGCCAGCTGTTTCTTTTAATTTAATACATGATTCACTCTTGCGGGACATATCGGCAGGGCCACTGGAATTATACCATTGTGCGGCCGCGGTGATTTTCACATAGTTATGGATTTGCCACATAATCCATTATTTGCCGCATAATCTGCATTTAGAAAAAATGTTTCTAGCTCAAACGGATCAATAGTTACGAAAAATGCAGCCACACGTTGCCGCGCAGTGAAAGGCCCTTTGCAAAGCTGGACTGGCCACCTTTATTTTGCTTAAGGCTATATTTAGATGTTAAACTGATGCTAATGAGGTGAAACCGATGGCCAGAGACTGTTACCAAATTTGAAAATGATGAGATAATGAAGGAATACTATTATAAAACGTGCTGCATTATGTTTCAAAATTTGAGTTATCTTGGCACATAATTTACTCATCCCTGCCGCAGAATTTCGCCCTCTTCTGTCGCATAATTCCAGTGGCCGTGATTAGAGGTGGCTTTAATAACAGGTACCATTCTGCTTAGTAGCATGTGCCTAGAAAACAGAGCACTGTACGGTGGGGGTGCAGGGGGGCTAGGCAAGGCTACTTACTTCTTGAGATCCCGCATCCAGAGAGTTTCCTGTGGATTTGGTGCTGATTTAACAGGAAGGCTTGGCTTCCTCGCTGAAAGGGAGGGGGCAGACAAGCTATCCGAATCTGATTTTCTATTTATCGTCCTCGGAAGGATGGCAGGCCCAGTAGGCCAGATGGGTGGTCAAACTCGTGGACTGCAAGCTCCATACGGGTCACTGCAGCTGGCACCTTATCCCACCGGTCTATCTTACAACACAAGCAGTGATTACAGATTTATGAGCTGACAGGTAATCAAAGTGCTTGGGCTGTGGGAGGGGCCGAGTTGGAGAGACCTACCTTAAGGTCCCACTTCGACCTTGACTAGCATTAAATACCTCCAGACGCGGTACCGTCCCCCCCTTCACACACATCATCCGTCCGCTATCGGATGGAAAATCGATGCTGTTTTATTGGGCGGCGGTTGGTAAGACTCGTAAATGTCTGCATGGTGGAGGGGGAGAAACGTGCAGGGTATTATTCAATAGAGAAGGTAAATCTATTATGGTGGCCTGAAGGCAGCGGGGTCATCAAAGCACAAGGCGCGAAAGTTAGGTATAGTTTAATTTTTAAAGAGTGTTGCATTCTTTATTTTTTAGGTTACCCCAGCGGTTACCTACAAGAAGCCCTAATGTGACCTAAAATTAGCTCTGGCTTCGACAGTTGTGTCTCGAACAATGAGGCTGGTTATTATATAGCTCAGTTGTACTCCTTTAATCGCCCTCATAAGGATAAACGTCCGAGTCAGCCGTGTACAGTGAATGGATCCTGGAACGCGTAAGTAACACACAGGCCTACGTGGAGACACAACCTGTTGTGCGGGGTGGGAATGTACCCCTCCCTTATGGGGTCTGGTGGGGGTTAGGGGCAAGGACCAACCCCCTCCCCGGGCCTCAGATTCGCAGTGACGGTAAACATGAGGGTCCAGTCAGTGGCAAGAGACCAGTACTGCCTGTGGCCCATAGGCTTGAAGGGGGCACTGAACCCTCATTTTTGCTGTATTTCAGTTATAGCAGCAGCCAGGGGGCCTATGTCCTTCCTGGCACTGGAGCCCATGACACGCTGGCTACACTCTCCCCACCCAGCCGGTATGGCTGGGGCAGAATCAGCCATTAAATTAATTAATAAATTAGAGATAAGACATGAAACTGGTTCCTCAGATTGAAGCCTGGTGTCTCTATTCTAGTTGCGTGTTGTGATTCTGACTGTATTTAAAAAACCCACCAGCATCTAGCGCCTTATTTCACCTAAGTAGTGCCTGAGAAACAGCCCTTCGCAGCGCTGCCGCTCTCTTGCTAACTAATGAGTACTAGGCGAGGTGAGGCAACCCGCTCACGATCACACGGTGTGTCGGAGTGAGCGGTGACTTGGTCGTTCTCTTAATAATTGCAAACCAGCACTGTTCCTCCACGAATACCTCACGTCGACCAGCGTTTGTAGCTCCTCACTCTCCCCCCCACCCCCCCTCCCAAAAAAAACCAATGCAACGGGTCTTGCGTTTGCTCATGTTAGAGCTGATCGCGTTGTAAACTCCTAACCCGGCTTTTCACCTATCGGGCAAAAGTGCATTTGTGTACACAACCCGAAAATGTGAAATAAACTATGTAAAGCGCTGGACTTCTGCCAAACGAGATCGTGCTCGTAAATTAGAGAAAAAGAAGTCCACGAGCCCGATGGAAAACAGCGAGCCACGCATGTTTTCTGTACTTGGTCGCTGCGCTCGAGGAGGGCTAGCCACCAGAAAAGGCATGACATATGCTTGCCTTCGACTAATGAAAGCAAGCAGATTTTATTAGGCAAGCCCACGAACCAATAAAAAACACAGACGTGAAGTTGACAGGGCTCCGAGCCCTTTTCTAAATACAAAAGTGTCTTGCTGCGATATGAATGCGCGAGCGCATGCAACGCAGGCTCGACCCTAAAAATGGGGAAAGAAGTCAAGAAGATGTGAAAGGAAGTGGATGGACTAGAGAGTTTTTAGAGAATTAACTAAATAGAGGAACGAAGACCAATAGACAAAAAGTGTCGAGATTAAATACAGGCAGTTAGTGATATATTGATATAAACAAATACAGACTGAGAGAGAAAACGTGAGAGAGTAGAGAGAAAAGAAAATAGGAGTGTCCTACTATATATATATTTATATATATATATATCTCAGCTCCAACAGATCCAAAGAGGCGCGCTCTTCTCATGTCGGTGCCCACATGGGAAGGACCTATTCCCATCAATAATCTTCACACCAGTTTGACAATTAAGTCCAAAATGTGGCACTCACAGGATTACAGCAAATTGCTTTTATTACATAACAGGACCCCAAACAAACTAACACCAACGCGTTTCGACCTTCCCGGTCTTGGTCACAGTCGTGACCAAGACCGGGAAGGTTGAAATGTGTTAGTGCTAACCCATTCGCAAAGGGGAAGGGATCCCTAAGTGACCCTTTCCCTTTAGTGAATGCCTGCGAAAACCTTTTTGAAGAGCAGGCAGTGGCGCCACTGTCCACTGCCTACTCTTCAAAAATGAAACTAAAACGTTTCAATTTCTTTCTTTTTAAAGCAGCCTGTTTTCCTTTAAGGAAAATGGGCTGTGTTTTAAAAAAAGATTGCTTTATTTAAAAGCAATCACAGGCATGATGGTCTGCTGACACCAGCAGGCCACCATCCCTGTGATTTTTGCAATTCCCGGTGGGTTGCAAATTGCGACCTACCTCATTAATTTTAATGAGGCAGGTCTATTTGCGTCCCACCGGGAATTGCAAAAGAAACTCATTGGAGTTTCTTACATTTGGATTTGTGATTCTCTAATTACGATTTGCGTGGAATCGCAATTAGGTAATCGCAAATCCAAATATTTGTACATGTGGCCCTAAGTTAGAAGACTATTTTGGAGGAGAACCTACCAATGTTTGTCAGTGTTGTCGCCCATTCTTCTAGTAAATGTGGCAATGCGAATGTTCCCCAAAGTGTGCATATACTATTGACAGTAGTCTCTATAGCATGCTGGGAGATACATCTAAAGGGGAAACGTCCAGAACAATGACTCCGGAACAATGACTACGTTGACAGCGTGTTAGAGTGTTTTGATGGACTCCCTTTTTCTCTAACTTAACCAGGCATGTGCTGAATAATGAATATGCGTGGTTAAGGCAGAGAAAAATAGAGTGCATCGTGAGAGGACGCTATCAGGTAAGTGGGGCTGGGGCACAGTTGGGGAGTAGTTTTTAGGGGTGGGGGCGGGTGGGTTATTTTTTTTTAGAGGCAGGGGTGGGGGTTGGGGTAATTTTGTTTTTAGGATGGGGAGGGAGTGGGGTAGTTTGGATTTTAGGAGCAGGCAGTTTTATTTTTGGGGCAAGGTCTGTTATTTTTAGGGCGGGTGAGGGAATCAGGAAAGGGTTTAGGGTAGAGGGTGAATGGGGGTAATGGGGTAGTTGTTTTTAGAGGCAGGGAGGAGGGTCAGGGTAGTTTTGTTTTTAGGGGTGAGGGGTCGGGTAGTTTGGTTTTTAGGGTGGGGGTGGGGTAGTTTGGTAAGTAGGATCGGAGTGGGGGGTCTGGGTAGTTTTGTTTTTAGGGGTGGGGGTTGGGGTAGTTCTGTTTTTAAGGCGGGGTAGTTTGGTTTTTAGGAGCCAGGTGGGGGGATTTGGAGGGTTCTTTTTAGGGATGGGATGGGAGGTCGGGGTAATTTTCTTTTTAGGGCTAGGGAGGGGGCCAGGTAGTTTGGTTTAAAGGGGTGTGGGTAATTTTATTTTTAGGAGCGGGGTAGTTTTGATTTTGGGCGTGTGGGTTGGTTGTTTTTAGGGCGGGTGGGGGTGTCAGGAAAGGCTTTGGGCCTTAGGGTGTGTGGGGTATCGGTGTAGTTGCTTTTAGGGGTGGGGGTAGGGGGTCAGGGTAGTTTTGTTTTTAGGGGTGGGGGTCAGAGTAGTTTGGTTTTTAGGACAGGGTGGGGGCAGGGTAGTTTGGTTTTTAGGGGCAAGGGTGGGGGGTCGGGGTAGTTTTGTTGTTAGGGTTGGGGGTCGGGGTAATTTTGTTTTTAGGGCAGGGGTGGGGGGTTGGGGTAGTTTGGTTTTTAGGGGTGGAGGTCAGGGTTATTTTGTTTTTAGGGGTGGGGTGTTTTTTATTTTGGGCATGGGGGATGGTTGTTTTTAGGGTGGGTGGGGGTTGGGGAAGGCTTTGGGTCTCAGGGTGGGTGGGGGTTTCGGGGTAGTTGTTTTTAGGGGTGGGAGTAGGGGGTCAGAGTAGTTTTGTTTTTAGGGGTGGGGGGTCAGGTACTTTGGTTTTTAGGATGGGGTAAGGGCAGGGTAGTTTGGTTTTTAGGGGCAAGGGTGGGGGGTCGGGGTAGTTTTCTTTTTAGGGCTAGGGAGGGGGGCAGGTAGTTTGGTTTAAAGGGGTGTGGGTAATTTTATTTTTAGGAGCGGGGTAGTTTTGATTTTGGGCGTGTGAGTTGGTTGTTTTTAGGGCGGGTGGGGGTGTCGGGAAAGGCTTTGGGCCTCAGGGTGTGTGGGGTATCGGTGTAGTTGCTTTTAGGGGTGGGGGTAGGGGGTCAGGGTAGTTTTGTTTTTAGGGGTGGGGGTCAGAGTAGTTTGGTTTTTAGGACAGGGTGGGGGCAGGGTAGTTTGGTTTTTAGGGGCAAGGGTGGGGGGTCGGGTAGTTTTGTTGTTAGGGTTGGGGGTCGGGGTAATTTTGTTTTTAGGGCAGGGGTGTTTTTTATTTTGGGCATGGGGATGGTTGTTTTTAGGGTGGGTGGGGGTTGGGGAAGGCTTTGGGTCTCAGGGTGGGTGGGGGTTTCGGGGTAGTTGTTTTTAGGGGTGGGAGTAGGGGGTCAGAGTAGTTTTGTTTTTAGGGGTGGGGGGTCAGGTACTTTGGTTTTTAGGATGGGGTAGGGGCAGGGTAGTTTGGTTTTTAGGGGCAAGGGTGGGGGGTCGGGGTAGTTTTGTTGTTAGGGTTGGGGGTTGGGGTAATTTTGTTTTTAGGGCAGGGGTCGGGGGTTGGGGTAGTTTGGTTTTTAGGGGTGGGGGTCAGGGTTATTTTGTTTTTAGGGGTGGGGTGTTTTTTCTTTTGGGCATGGGGGATGGTTGTTTTTAGGGTGGGTGGGAGGTTTGGGAAGGCTTTGGGCCTCAGGGTGGGTGGGGGTTTCGGGGTAGTTGTTTTTAGGGGTGGGGGTAGGGGGTCAGATTAGTTTTGTTTTTAGGGGTGGGGGGTCATGTACTTTGGTTTTTAGGATGGGGTAGGGGCAGGGTAATTATGTTTTTAGTGGCAGTGGTGGGAGGATCAGGGTAGTTTTGTTTTTAGGGGCAGGGTGGGGGATCTGGGTAGTTTTGTTTTTAGGGGTGGGGAACCTTTTTTTTTAGGGGCAGAGTAGTTTTATTTTTGGGGGTCGGGTTTGGGGACGATTTTAGGGCTCAGGTGGGTTGGGGGTATCGGGGCAGTTGTTTTTAGGGGTGGGGTTGGGGTAGTTTTGGTTTTAGAGGTGGCCCGTCAGAGTGGTTTTGTTTTTAGGCTGGGGTGGGGGGTTGGGGTGGTTTGGTTTTAAGGGGTGGTGGGGGGCAGGATAGTTTTGTATTTAGGAGTAGGATTGGGGGGGCGGTAGTTTTGTTTTTAGGGGTTGAGGTGAGGGTAGTTTTTTTTTAAGGTGTGGTAGTGTGGTTTTTAGTGGTGGGAGTGGAGGATTCAGGGTAGTTTTTTAGGGGAGGGGGTAAGGGGTTGGGGTAATTTTGTTTTTAGGGCTGGGGAGGGGGCGGGGTAGTTTGGTTTTAAGGGGTAGGGGGTCAGGGTAATTTTGTTTTTAGGGATGGGGTGGGGTGGCGCGGGGTAGTTTTATTTTTGGGCGTGGGAATCAGTTCTTTTTAGGGCGGGTGGATGGTCGGGGAAGGATTTGGGGCTCAGGGTGGGTGGGGGTATCCGGATAGTTGTTTTTAGGGGCGGGGTAAGGGGGTCTGGGTAGTTTTGTTTTTAGGGGTGGGGGTCAAGGTAGTTTAGTTTTTAGGACAGGGGTGGGGGCAGGGTAGTTTTGTTTTGAGGGCAGGGGTGGGGCGGTCGGTGGTTTGGTTTTTAGGGGTGTGGGTCAGGGTTATTTTGTTTTTAGTGTCGGAGTAGTTTTATTTTTGGGGTCGTGGAAGGTTTTAGGATCAGGGTGGGTGGAGGGTATCGGGGCAGTTGTTTTTTGGGGAGCTGTCGGGGTAGTTTTGTTTTTAGGGATGGGGGTAGGGGGTCAGGGTAGTTTTGTTTTTGGTGGTGGGGGTCAGGGTAGTTTGTTTTTTTAGGACAGGGTGGGGGAAGGGTAGTTTGGTTTTTAGGGGCAAGGGTGGGGGGTCGGGTAGTTTTGTTGTTAGGGGTGGGGGTCGGGGTAATTTTGTTTTTAGGGCAGGGGTGGGGGTCGGGGTAGTTTGGTTTTTAGGGGTGGGGTCAGGGTTATTTGTTTTTAGGGGTGGGGTGTTTTTTTTTTGGGCGAGGGGGATGGTTGTTTTTATGGTGTGTGGGAGGTTGGGGAAGGCTTTGGGCCTCATTGGGGTGGGGTAGTTTTGTTTTTAGGGATGGGGTGGGGTCGGGGTAGTTTTGTTTTTAGGGGCGGGGTTGGGGCAGGGTAGTTTTGTTTTGAGGGCAGGGGTTGAGGGGTCAGGTGGTTGGTTTTTAGGGGTGGGATCAGGGTTATTTTGTTCTTAGGGGTCGAGTAGTTTTATTTTTGGGGGTTGTGGAAGGTTTTAGGGCTCAGGGTGGGTGGGGGGTATCGGGGCAGTTGTTTTTAGGGGTGCGGTCGGGGTAGTTTTGTTTTTAGAGTGGGGTGAGGGGTTTGGGATAGTTTGGATTTTAGGGTGGGGGTGGAGAGGCAGGGTAATTTTGTATTTAGGGGCAGGGGTCAGGGTAGTTTTGTTTTTAGGGGTGGGGGTGGGAGGTCGGTAGTTTTGTTTTTAGGGGCGGGTTAATTTTGTTTGTAGGGGCGGTGCGTTGGGGTGGGGTAAATTTGTTTTTAGGGGCAGGGTGAGGGGGTCAGGGTGGGTTTTAGGGCTCAGGGTGGGTGGTGGGTATCAGGGCAATTTTCTTTTAAGGGGTTGGGTGGGGGTCGGGTAGTTTTGTTTTTAGGGGCGGGTGGGGGTCAGGGTAGTTTTGTTTTTATGGGTGGGGGTCGGGGTTTTTTTTTTTAGGGGTGGGGTGGGGGTTGAGGTAGTTTTGATTTTAGGGTGGGTGGGGGCACTTGTTTTTAGGGCAAGTGGGGCGTAGGGAAATGTTTTAGGGCTTTATTGCTTTTGTTCTTAGGGGCAGGTTGGGGGGGCAGGATAGTACTGTTTTTAGGGCAGGTGGGGGGGTTGGGGTAGTTATGTTTTTAGGGCTGGTGGGGCTGTTGGCATGCTAAAACCACACATGCCATTCCCACAGATGCCTTTACTAGGCATGCTTTTACAATGAAAAATCGTTGTAAAGACATGTGCAGTAAAGGCATTAGTAGTAACAACGCAGTTGTTGTTCCGACCGCTTTGTTCAGGCATGCGTGGTTCGCACATTAGTTGTTCCATCATACAATCCATCTAAAGGCCTGCAATCATTGTCTTTCATGAAACCAAATATGTCAATCGATCCGGCCGACAGTTACTTTAGACTAAGGGGGTCATTCTGACCCCGGCGGTCAGAGACCTCCCGGGCCAGGGTCGGCGGGAGCACCGCCGACAGGCCGGCGGTGCCCCGCAGGGCTTTCTGACCGCGGCGGTTTTGCCGCGGTCAGACAAGGAAAACCGGCGGTCTCCCGCTGGTTTTCCGCTGCCCTTGTGAATCCTCCATGGCGGCGGAGCGCGCTCCGCCGCCATGGGGATTCTGACACCCCCTACCGCCATCCTGTTGGAACAGGATGGTGGTAGGGGGTGCCGCGGGGCCCCTGGGGGCCCCTGCAGTGCCCATGCCAATGGCTTGGGCACTGCAGGGGCCCCCGTAGGAGGGCCCCACTTTGTATTTCAGTGTCTGCTATGCAGACACTGAAATACACGACGGGTGCCACTGCACCCGTCGCACATACCCACTCCGCCGGCTCCATTCGGAGCCGGCTTCCTCGTGGGGAGGGGTTTCCCGCTGGGCTGGCGGGCGGCCTTCTGGCGGTCGCCCGCCAGCCCAGCGGGAAAGCCAGAATGGCCTCCGCGGTCTTTCGACTGCGGAGCGGCCATATAGCGGCTCCCTCCACGCGGGCGGCGACCGCCGCCCGCGGGGGTCATAATGACCCCCTAAGTGTTTGTTAACTTGGGTCCTTTGCGAACCTGGAGCAGTATCCACTGTTGGTATATTCACCACCTATTGTATACAAAATAATGCAGCAATACTGCTATAGAAACAACTGTTAGGTCTGCCATTTTCTAACTCCTTTCTCACAGTGGCGCTCAAAAATCACTTCATAGACTTTGTTCACCAGGAAATTTCTCAGGAGCTGAAGACAGACTGGAAGAAGTTCACAAACATGGAATGTCCTTACATCAACTCAGTACTATGGGTGGGTGGTGAACTCTGCTCCGTTCGAGGAGTTTGCAGAGTATTTCCCACTCCGCCCTCGGATTGGAGAAAAGAGCTGCAAAAAACTCAGTGGAGCAGAGTTTTTTCCTCATTCGAGGTCACCAACATTAAGTTGGCAACCGTGAGCAAAGAAAATCTTACTCCAGACCACTCCCAGCGAGATTTCTCAACGCAGTGGTCATGGATGGTCGCTACCGCTTGCATTTAGAAACCTTCCGTTTGCGTTGAGGAAGCTGCCGCTCTAGTAGAAAATCTACTTGAGTGGCAGAAAAGAAGCAATGCATGTGGTGCTATTCTCGCTGATTTTACAGCGCAGGACAAACACCAGGCGCTAGAAATCCACATGAACAGTGTGACCTAACGTCACTTTTCGGGGTTCCGCGAAGCAGAACTCTGCAAACTCTGCCCAGGCCTACTCAGTGTTAGTATTCACACAATGATTTGTTCAACAAAGACATTTGGCAATAGTGGTGCTTATCCTGTTCTATAATCCATTAACTACAATGTTTCAGTGGTCTGCTTTTGATGCCAAATGTTTCTGCCTTTTGCAAGTGCTAGATAACTTGTGTGGTTAAGTTTGTACACATAAGAGTAATTGAAGTTTGTGTAGCTTTTTGCCACCTTTTTGCTCCATATCACAATATACACACAATTTGACTGTGCGAAATAGCAGAATCATATTTTACAAACCTAAAGCTTCTATGTAATTGCTTTTGGAACCTAAGTCCAGTGGCTTATCTCTGCAACTTTGGCAGACATGTTGTTAATTACATGCCAAATTGTTATTCTAAGTATTTAACATCTAAAAACTTCTACTAATCTCAAATTTGGTACTTTGAGTTGGGGTTTCTGATGCTATGTATCACATGAAACCTTGCACTACAATATTGAGCGAAAAAGGGGCCAAAACGCACCAATGTTCCAATTATTGCAGCGCAATAAAAACTTACAAACAGCAAGTATGCGGCCCCAGCTGTGACTGGTGCCCCAGGTAGTCCTCATCACTTCTCCCTTGTTCTAGTTCTTGATATGTAGTAATTCCCTAGAAGATGTTCTTTGAGGGTAGCCCCTACACACTCTAAAACATTTTCAGCTTTAACAAAATATCTTTTGAAGAGTATTCAAACTATGGTCACTCAGGTTGCAAATTTATAGGACATTTGATCTTCAGGAGAGGCACAGATTGCAAAAAGAACATTGTATTTCAAATCAATGTTTATTACGTAACTGAAAATTAGGCAAGTGCTATGAATGCAACCGAATATTCTTGGCGTGTGCAATGTACCTTTGGCATTTGTTTATATCACTCAGAAAATTCCACCTTTCACTGTGGCTTCAGTGGAGTAATGCTCTATGTACATTCATACTGCATAAGCAAAGAGGCCTTTGGGCACAATCTACTGCACTGCACTTTCAGCAAATTTTTACATTCCCAGAAACAAAAAACAAACTTGGGTATATAATTTATATATACTGAACCTAGAGTAGCCAACAGAGATCCAGGATGGATAGATGTCAGGATAACCATTGACTATGTAAATGTTTTACATTCAGAATCATTGTATGCGAATGTTCTATGTTGATATTCTAAAAACCCAGAATGGACACCGAAAAAGAGAAAGAAAAGATTAAAAGATAAATGGGGGGAGAAGGTGGAAAGAAAGAGATTGATCAAAGAAGCAGAGCAAAGGGAGATCAATAAAGAGACAGGGAGAGAAGGAGGGTGAAAAACAGCAAATGACAAAAAGTCATGAGAGTGGTTAAAGGTAAGAATGGGAGAGAATACTGAGAGAAGTTTTGGGGATCAACGAAGCTGCACCTGGAGCAAATGAAGAGGGCAATGAGTAAAATGAGAGGGATGAGAAACAGGATAGATTGAAAAGCACGAAGTGGGCAGAGAGGGGTAATGGGAAAGTTGGACAACTATACAAAAACAAACAAAAAAGAGAAAAAAAGAAAGTGAAGGAGAGCTAGTGTGATGGAGGAGCGATAAAGAGAAAATGGATACAAAAATGTGAAACACCATTCAATCTTCCTATATCCCTTTAAAAGCAATTCATTATGCAAGAAAAGCCTTGGCGATTAACACAATGTAAAATTAATTGAGTAAATTATAGTGCTACCCAAACTCCTTTTTTTTTGTCCTTAAGCGTTTACACCCCACCCACCAGGGCATCCCTTACTCAAGTTAGCTCCCTTCTGATTCAACTGGTGTGGGCAGGCTATCAGCTGCAACTGACCCAGAAATTGCTGACCAGGGGCGGCTCCGCCGCAATGGCTGAGGAGCGTAGCCCCCACTGGCTGAGCCAGCTGATGAAAAATGAAACAAAAGCTTACTATCGTTTTATTTTTCATCAGCTGGCTCAGCCAGCAGTGCAAGTAGGGGCAGGCGGGGCTGGGCCATGGGAGTGGGGAGGAGGAACGAATGCATCTAAGCGCGAATGTGTGTTTGGCCGGCCGTCTCAGGCCAGCCAAACACACTTGCGCTCTTAGGTTTCTCCAGCCCGGCTGTGCTTAATAGCCGGGCTGGAGAAACTGCACAAATTCCAGGGCTGTGTCTGAGCGGCAGTATGAGCTGCTCAGACCAAACCTGATGCTGCTTTCATGCCATATTTAGCATGAAAGAAGCACCAGGATTACTGGGGAGCCTGAGCTAGTGTCCCAATGAATACTGGGACACCACAACACCACAAGAGGAGAGAGGCGCAGGAGACGGGTGGCGCGACGAGAATGGTACGTTTTTTTGGGTTTTTTTAGAGTTGTTTTCCCCGTCGTCCCCGCTCCCTTGACATTTGTGGCAGCCGCTGCTGGTGTTGACTTTGCTCTTCAGGCAAAAGAACCTGTGCGCCTCTGACATGAAACTGTATTACTGTGCACAGGCACATTACACATTTGACTGGATACACCCCATCCAATGGCTACCTCATACTTTGATAGAGGTAGACAACGCTCCCACATGCTGTCTGCCCGCAATGATTTGCACCACGCTGGTCAATAAGATTCTGTATGCTACAATGGGCCTGGAATTGTTTCTGCTGCAGGGTACATGTAGATTGCCACCCATTCTGCTGCCCTCCCAATCACCAATAACATAACCCCATACTGATGCCAGCCAGAAACAAACTTGCTTATCGCCAACTGCACACGATAGGCCTGCCAACAATAGGAGACCTGTACCTTGGAGGTAAATTCCTACCTTAACAAGACTTGCAGGCCCAAGTCCACAGTACACTACTAGATATATTACTTTATTGTTGATTGCTCATGTCCTTTAGGGCCACGCACAGCTCTTTCCGCCGCAAACCCACAACTCTAAATGTCAGGGATTGTATATTTGAAGCACCTTCTTTTAGAAGACTTATCACCCGATTATACTCCATTATGCAGGCTAAGGTTTCCGTGTACAAACCCAGAGCACTCGCGAAGTGGCACGATGACCTAGGATCCTGCCTGGTAGAAGAAAAATTGAGGTAGCGCTGCTCTCAAACAAGCATGCTCTCGCCCAAGTACAGATTGCCGCTCATGCATTTTAAATTTCTCCATTGTATATACCACCCACTTACTGGCCTGCTTAAGATCGGCCTGGCACCCAAGGCATGCCGCATGCACTGTGGTGCCGCAGGCGCTGACTTCATGCATCTTGCATGGAGGTGCCCCAAGACATCTGAGTATTGGATTACAGTTTTCAACTGTATGGACGGTATGGTCGCAGGTTTCATGCCCATGTTACCACTCAAGGCACTGCTCGGCTACATCAGGGACATTCTAGCTGGCACCCACATCCTGACAGCAATTATATTAATTGCTGAAAGAAATGCTGCAATACACTGTGGCAGGTGCAGCAGCCCAACATTAGAGGGTTGGCAAAGAGATTTGACTAACTGCCAGGAAAGGCTAGAAGAGCTCTGGGCACTAGAGCCTGCTAGATGCCACCCTCATGACATCTGGAACCACTTTAGCACATAACTAGCACTTCAGGCAGAGTGAGAACCATCCTCACCAATCCAGAATTGTGCATCCACATCACCACAAGGAACGCCATAGACACAGGAAACTCAATGAACTAAGGGGCAGATTTATAGAAAGTGTTGCAGCACCGAGTGCTGCGCCACTTTCCCTGGGCCCCTTACCACCCCCAACTGCCCACCATGTGTGCGCTGTATTTAAAATACGGAGCACCACAGCACAGGGTAGGGGGCAATAGCGTCATTTTCATGACGCTATTGATGTACTCTGCAGGAGTAGCGCCAAAAGAATGGAAGGCCCCTTTTAATGTCTGCTCTTGAGCAGTCGTTAAAAGTGCTGTAAAAAATGGCATAAGGAAATCCCATAGATTTCCTTATGCCATTTTTCTGGCTCCCCTAACGGGGGAATGCCCCCTTTGCATACATTATGCTTAGCGCAGGCATAATGTAGCGCAAGGGGTTACAGAGTGGCGCAATGCTTGCATTGTGCAACCCTGTAAATAAAGCGCAGGGATTTCGGCCTTGTTGGGCCACATTAATGTAAAAAACAATGATGTTAATGTGGCGCAAGGTGGCGCTAGGAGCCCATAAATATGCCCCTCAGAGCACTAACATACATTATAAATTCTCAGTTTTTAAAAGCTATACATGCCTGTGGGAACTACATGAGTACATGCGTCAGGTATAATGTATGCAAGAGGGGCGTTCCTCCGCAAGGAGGCCCAAAAAATGGCGCAGTGAAATGTACAAGATTTCACTGAGCCCTTCTACTCTCATTTTTTAACACTTGCTTAGGGCAGGTGTTAAGGTGACGCTAGACAATTTCCTATGAGCCTCCCCAAGCTTTGCTGGAGTAACATGAACATTTTTGGCACTAGTCCAGCAAAGCGCCACAATAGCATCAAAAATGTTGCTGCTATTGTGCTAATGTGTGTCATGGTTCACTGTACTGTAAATACAGTAATACTATGGTGTCATTAGGGGGTCATAGGGCTATGCAAGGAAACTGGCACTTTAGAGCCGATGCACCAGTTCCTTGTAGCTATGTCCCCAAGCGGCATAGTTACAAGGAAATGACTCAGCACAGTGCCACAAGCAATCTTGCTGCACCGAGCTGCATCATTTTCATAACGCAGGGATGCACCGTATTCACAAGAATGTGGCGCATCCCTGTGTTCTCTCTGGTGCTAAATTAGTGGCCTAGCTCCAACACAGGCACCCTTGTGCAAGGGTGTTTGCGTTGTGGGGTGATTGTTTTTGTGCGGGAAGGGAGACCTTCCTGTACAAAAGCAACCACTGATGGCGATTTTCCCCTTCTATGTGTGCTGCACGATGCAGCACACATAGAAAGAGCAAAAAACAAGGAGAAATTAAATTTATCCTCATTGTAAATACAGCGCACCCCTATGTTCTGGAAATGACTCAGCTCGGCGCAGCAAGATTGTTTGCAGCACCTCACTGCACCATTTCCTTGTAAATATGCCCCTAACAGCTGCTTTCTGGTGATTCCACTAGAGTGATCTGTAGTGTTTGAAAGTCTTGATCCTCTTGCTCACTGGACTTACGAGACCATACTTTACCTCCACTCTGCAACACTTTCAAGTTGGCCATATGCCTTTCTTAGCCCCACCTACTTAAATATGCTGTGAAATGCCTCAAGGCCTTAAATTACTGTTGACGCTCTTTAATATCGACATGCCCACTGCTTGAACTTCAACGACGTCAGTATGTTGATAACATGGACTTTACCAAGCCATTTGATGTAAAGGCTTCCCCCAACTTGTTTAAAGCTCTTCTATAATCAAAACCATGCAACCACGGATGAACCACATTATACTAAGCTTGAATACGTCAAAGACGAAATTGATGACATCGTCTTTACCCATTCCAGTGCTACCCTCGTAATGGTGATGCAGGCATTCTTCACCATACACTGAACTATTGAACCCAACTGTCATTATAAACTTAATATTCTTCAGAACCCTCTCGAATGATACTTTCAGTCATGAAACAATTTAAACTTGATGTCCTCGTTTATGAGGCCTCATACAACAAGAAAGAAATATATTTTTCTAACTGAATTACCCACAATATCTACATAGAAATCATTGTTGTTATAGTTCACAAAAACTGTTTGACCTCCAGCCTTTTAAATCTTTGGTATGGGCGACAGATTACTTTCTGTAGTGGCGCAATATACTAGAATCCCCTACAGCCATGCACAGAAACTTCCAACTTTTTATTTTTCAGAAAGCATTGTAAGGTTTGATTGTTTGCCAAAGTTCTGACTAGCAGATGCCTTCCACACCTTTCACCTCTCTGATTCATCTCTCTTCCTTCTCTACTTTGCACAGCTGCCCCTAGGCTTTAGCAGAATGCTACTCTAAGGATACCTTGTTCAATAAAAATATATAAAAATATGTTGGTGAAAGAGAAAGGCAGAGAAGAGAGTAAAAGAAAGATACTGAGAAGACAAAAGAGAAAAGGAGAAAGAGATTGAATGAGATAAAAAGACTAAGAAATACAATCAGTAAAAGACAAACAGAAAGTGTAAGAGACGCAGGAAAGAGGAACACTTTGATGAGAAATTAGTAAAAACAGTTGAGAAACATAATTTGGAAGAGGGGAAGGGGTGAGAGAGGTATAGATGAAGAATAATAGTGAACAGAACTGCAGTTAAACTAAACATGAACACGTCAAAGACCAAAATCATGACCTCTTCTTCACATCAAGGGTTTAGTGACTCACTAAAGTAAGACCTTAAGGACTTGATTACAAGTGTCCAGTAAATGTAATTGCCAGGTGCAACAAAGATTGCACACTTCGTTAAATTAGTAATAAGGGAAAAAGGCTCGGTATTTATTGAGACCTCACGGTTCCAAAACATGCTTGAAATTCCCCAAAAACTCAGAATATGTGATAATTATTGCATGCTATACATTCTGAACACTAGGGTGTCAGGTTTTATCTGATGCCATAATCATCACATGTGAAAGAGTCTACTTGAAATCGGGCCCTAAGTGTGGGTCCGAGGAGTCCAAAGTCCTCACATGGTTGTGGAAGCTCTTCCACCCTGTGGCACACAGGACAGGTCGGTGCACAAGTGGCCTGAAACTACAGATTTCACTGCCTACAGCCCTCCTGAATGCGCCTGATCTGAGAAGTCCTAAGCAAGGTCGGGCCTCGCTAACCAAGATCTGGTGCATTCAGGACTCCCTGGATAACGGTACTTCACCTCTTTGGAATTCCACAGGGTTTTTATTCAATTCAGTTGGACTATGTGAACTCCTCCCAGGTCTAGTATACACACATGCTGATCGGTATTGCATACTGGTCTAGACAAAACAGGATATGCTGTTATACAAGGTTATGGGCACTAAAACACATGGCATCCCACTCTGTCTGCTTAGAGAGCTAAATGGCTATGGCGAGGTGCATAAGGTGGGTGCCTATCTAAAGCGTCATATGCAGATGTTGCCCTTATACAACAGGCACACTTCACAACAGCCTCAGAATGCAGATTGTTTAATATAGTGAGTGGTCCGTGCTAAAGGGCATCCTTTAGCCCACATGCTAGAGGGGTGTTGAAATGGATTGGGAAAGGCAGTAATGTATGTAACAATGACAAAGTTTTAGACTCAAATCAGATATGTTATACTGATGGGTGTAGGAAAGTACCATCTTGCCTGGCATGTTACCCCCATTTTTCACTGTATATATGTTGTTTTAGTTGTATGTGTCACTGGGACCCTGGTAATCCAGGGCCCCAGTGCTCATAAGTGTGCCTGAATGTGTTACCTGTGTAGTGACTAACTGTCTCACTGAGGCTCTGCTAATCAGAACCTCAGTGGTTATGCTCTCTCATTTCTTTCCAAATTGTCACTAACAGGCTAGTGACCATTTTTACCAATTTACATTGGCTTACTGGAACACCCTTATAATTCCCTAGTATATGGTACTGAGGTACCCAGGGTATTGGGGTCCCAGGAGATCCCTATGGGCTGCAGCATTTCTTTTGCCACCCATAGGGAGCTCTGACAAATCTTACACAGGCCTGCCACTGCAGCCTGAGTGAAATAACGTCCACGTTATTTCACAGCCATTTTACACTGCACTTAAGTAACTTATAAGTCACCTATATGTCTAACCTTTACCTGGTAAAGGTTAGGTGCAAAGTTACTTAGTGTGAGGGCACCCTGGCACTAGCCAAGGTGCCCCCACATTGTTCAGAGCCAATTCACTGAACTTTGTGAGTGCGGGGACACCATTACACGCGTGCACTACATATAGGTCACTACCTATATGTAGCTTCACCATGGTAACTCCGAATATGGCCATGTAACATGTCTATGATCATGGAATTGCCCCCTCTATGCCATCCTGGCATTATTGGTACAATTCCATGATCCCAGTGGTCTGTAGCACAGACCCTGGTACTGCCAGACTGCCCTTCCTGGGGTTTCTCTGCAGCTGCTGCTGCTGCCAACCCCTCAGACAGGCAGCTGCCCTCCTGGGGTCCAGCCAGGCCTGGCCCAGGATGGCAGAACAAAGAACTTCCTCTGAGAGAGGGTGTGACACCCTCTCCCTTTGGAAAATGGTGTGAAGGCAGGGGAGGAGTAGCCTCCCCCAGCCTCTGGAAATGCTTTGTTGGGCACAGATGTGCCCAATTCTGCATAAGCCAGTCTACACCGGTTCAGGGACCCCTTAGCCCCTGCTCTGGCACGAAACTGGACAAAGGAAAGGGGAGTGACCACTCCCCTGACCTGCACCTCCCCTGGGAGGTGTCCAGAGCTCCTCCAGTGTGCTCCAGACCTCTGCCATCTTGGAAACAGAGGTGCTGCTGGCACACTGGACTGCTCTGAGTGGCCAGTGCCACCAGGTGACGTCAGAGACTCCTGCTGATAGGCTCCTTCAGGTGTTAGTAGCCTTTCCTCTCTCCTAGGTATCCAAACCCTCTTTTCTGGCTATTTAGGGTCTCTGTCTCTGGGGAAACTTTAGATAACGAATGCATGAGCTCAGCCGAGTTCCTCTGCATCTCCCTCTTCACCTTCTGATAAGGAATCGACCGCTGACCGCGCTGGAAGCCTGCAAACCTGCAACATAGTAGCAAAGACGACTACTGCAACTCTGTAACGCCGATCCTGCCACCTTCTCGACTGTTTTCCTGCTTGTGCATGCTGTGGGGGTAGTCCGCCTCCTCTCTGCACCAGAAGCTCCGAAGAAATCTCCCGTGGGTCGACGGAATCTTCCCCCTGCAACCGCAGGCACCAAAAAGCTGCATTACCGGTCCCTTGGGTCTCCTCTCAGCACAACGAGCGAGGTCCCTCGAATCCAGCGACACCGTCCAAGTGACCCGCACAGTCCAGTGACTCTTCAGCCCAAGTTTGGTGGAGGTAAGTCCTTGCCTCACCTCGCTGGGCTGCATTGCTGGGAACCGCGACTTTGCAAGCTACTCCGGCCCCTGTGCACTTCCGGCGGAAATCCTTCGTGCACAGCCAAGCCTGGGTCCACGGCACTCTAACCTGCATTGCACGACTTTCTAAGTTGGTCTCCGGCGACGTGGGACTCCTTTGTGCAACTTCGGCGAGCACCGTTTCACGCATCCTCGTAGTGCCTGTTTCTGGCACTTCTCCGGGTGCTACCTGCTTCAGTGAGGGCTCTTTGTCTTGCTCGACGTCCCCTCTCTCTGCAGGTCCAATTTGCGACCTCCTGGTCCCTCCTGGGCCCCAGCAGCGTCCAAAAACGCCAAACGCACGATTTGCGTGTAGCAAGGCTTGTTGGCGTCCATCCGGCAGGAAAACACTTATGCACGACTCTCCAAGGCGTGGGGGATCCATCCTCCAAAGGGGAAGTCTCTAGCCCTTGTCGTTCCTGCAGTATTCACAGCTCTTCAGCCTAGTAAGAGCTTCTTTGCACCAACCGCTGGCATTTCTTGGGCATCTGCCCATCTCCGAGTTGCTTGTGACTTTTGGACTTGGTCCCCTTGTTCCACAGGTACCCTCAGTCAGGAATCCATCGTTGTTGCATTACTGATTTGTGTTTTCCTTGCATTTTCCCTCTAACACGACTATTTTGTCCTTAGGGGAACTTTGGTGCACTTTGCACTCACTTTTCAGGGTCTTGGGGAGGGTTATTTTGCTAAACTCTCACTATTTTCTAATAGTCCCAGCGACCCTCTACAAGGTCACATAGGTTTGGGGTCCATTCGTGGTTGGCATTTCACTTCTGGAGTATATGGTTTGTGTTGCCCCTATCCCTATGTTTCCCCATTGCATCCTATTGTAACTATACATTGTTTGCACTGTTTTCTAAGACTATACTGCATATTTTTGCTATTGTGTATATATATCTTGTGTATATTTCCTATCCTCTCACTGAGGGTACACTCTAAGATACTTTGGCATATTGTCATAAAAATAAAGTACCTTTATTTTTAGTATAACTGTGTATTGTGTTTTCTTATGATATTGTGCATATGACACTAAGTGGTACTGTAGTAGCTTCACACGTCTCCTAGTTCAGCCTAAGCTGCTCTGCTAAGCTACCATTATCTATCAGCCTAAGCTGCTAGACACCCTATACACTAATAAGGGATAACTGGGCCTGGTGCAAGGTGCAAGTACCCCTTGGTACTCACTACAAGCCAGTCCAGCCTCCTACAATGGGCACCATTGAAAGGAAACGGTTGATAATAGCTGACTCCTATGGCCCGAATTATGATGACCCTCAGTTTTATATAGACCTATTACAGGTTATAATCAGATTTCATGCCATATCCAAACCTGGGGCAGAGATGTTAATTGTATTCTGGGACCTGGTCTTCACAGGTCAAGGACCCATGAGACTGCTAGGGCTTAATAAATCGCTCAAGTAATGAAACAGGAACTGTTGTTAGACATTTAGAGACAGAAATCCAGTGGCCACTTAATTTGCATTTTACGCTGTGGTTCACAATATGCACTGCTGTATTGATTACGTTCTTATGTCTAAAAATATGGCTTCCTTGGTTCTATCCTGCACACATCTAGCGTACACATATTCAGATTGCTTGCCTGACCTGGTGGAAATTATAGTCCAGGATTAGCACCTTCCTAACTTCTCTTGGAGGTTCCCTCTGACTCACTGCATCATTTTGATCTGAAAATGGAACTGCCATGAGAAAATATTTCAATAATAACATGATTTTCGTGGCTCAGTTTGAAATTGGATGGGAAGCCTTCAATATGTATATCCAAGCCATAAGTATAGCCAAGCATTCAGGTGTTTTAAGATTCCTTCCTTATGCGGAGTCTGGTGAAGTTGGAGAAGGAGATTGCAAACTTAGATCGAGGTCATGCACAGACCAGGGGGGTAATATTCTAAATACAATGCATGTTCCACTGGGAGAGTAATGTGATATGTCAGACAAAAAGGTCAAGCAGTTAAATAAATATGCTGTAGTGAGGTAAATATGAAGTAGTGAGAAAACGGTGTTGGGGAGAGCCCAAGTAGAAGCCTGGTGCAAATATTACGCCCAGAATGGATGAGCAGGACTATACGACCTAATGATGAATTACTTAATGATTCTCAACTACTTGCAGAGTGTTTTGAAGAATATTATAAAGGAGTCCAAAAGGCAGATACAAGAAATTACCTTGAAGAAATCACTATGGCCTGGCTCGAGAATAAGGACTGCTTTAGTGGTTAGAAAGCATAACCTGGCAGCGCCATTATGCCTCTTCAAATGTAAAATGGAAGGGTGGTTGTTTTTCTGCTTAACAAAAAAAATATATATTTTAACATGGTGCACAGTCAAATGAGCCAAGTGCGCAGACGAATGTAGTGTTTCATATATGCCATATTTTATCATCATTAAAAAGAATGTTTATGTTGCAATTTTAGAATTATTATTCTTATAAGCATAATATATTTGACATAAAAGATGTATACAATGTATTTAATCTGAAAGTGTATTCATGTTTAACTAGTTTGACTAAAGTGAAGTCCCATATATTTTCTGTGTTTTAACCTTCAATGTGCAGTCTGATTTTTAAAAGAGTGTTTTTCTGAAGCTGCAGGCGTCAGGATCTGAGACTGAGTTAATAGGGAGCTCATTGTTTGCGATGATATGAAAAGCCTGGCAGAATGCTTATTAAAGATGTTAGGAGTATCCTGAACTAGCAGCTGTAACTCTTGTGGAAGTGAAGAGTGCGAGGGTGTAACAAGGTTGATGCTGAAAACCCAGAATGCCAAAACGTCATTTAGCAAATTATAATTTGTGGTTATGTTTTTGAACTGAGAAAGGTATTTTCCTATGAGAACATCCTTGGAAGAAACAAGATTTAAGTGTGGGTTAGTTAGAGGTAAGCCTCAGATTTTCTCTGCCCTTAGTTGAGAGCAGACCCTACATAGATCTTTTGAACTTTAATTCCGTCATGCCTTCATGCCGCCATACCTTGATGGAAACTTCTCCAGAAGTTCTGTTTGCTGACTACTTTCCCAAACCTATAGAATATTAGCATAGTTAAGATTATAGATTAAATGGTTAAACAGTAAAACCTGGATTCAAACTCTATGCATCAATTGTTTTTCCTCATTTTCTGCATTATCACTACTGAATTAGAGGTCTTTTGTATCTTAATTAAAGTTCATACTGTACAGTGTTTTGATTCACCTTTGGTTAATCTGCATATTTATGCTATGATTTTGAGGCTCATATATATAAGTTTGACTTTGAGTCTAAATAAAGCCATTTGAACTATAAATTGGTCTCTGGGATTGAATGTGTGATTATTGAGTCACACTGTAATTAATTTGAATAATTTGATGCATTGTCTCCTCACACTTCGGAGCAGAGAAAAAAAAAATTGAACCCCAAAATCTAGATATAGGACCCAGAGCTGGAGCAGTGGTGCCTAACCGTCTACCCACCAAGCCTACAAATCTTTGCCTATTGTATAGCCCACTATTGTTACTGAGCACGGACACTAACATTTTGGCAAAGATCATTGCTAATTGACTTATTCCCTACATGTCTGGGCTTATTCTACCTGAGCAATCCGGTTTCATCCCAGGTAGGTAAACTGCACAAAACGTAAGGACTTGCTTTGGCACAATTTTGCAATTAGACCAAGAAGTAAATGCAGTTGCAATATTTCTGGATGTCGAGAATGTCTTTAACTTTGCTGAGTAGGAGTTTTTATTTGCAGGTACTTAAAAGCAATTAAGACTGGGCAATAAATAAACTGTTGGAAAATATTGAGAAATGGATCATGCTTCCACTGTCCTTACTGGAAGGATAGCCATAATGAAAATACGGTCCTTCCTCTGATATGAATAGCCATATTGTGCTCAATTGCTCTTTCGATCACAGCTTACATCAGTTAATGCTTAAACTTGCATAAACAGGGCAATACCTCTGGAAACAGATGGTCTACGTTACAACTCCTTTATGAGCAGGGCGGCTTGGAGACCCGAGATTTGGAGCTCTATAATGATATATCTCAGGCCCAGTTTATGCACTATTGGCTCCACGGTCTGATGTATCTTCTGCAATTGTGTCTAGAAAGAGATGTAGGTACAGCCTTGGCTTCAGCAGTAGAGGGCAATATTAGAAGATGTTTTGATGTAGATATGATTGGCTCAACAGTATACACGTGACAATGATTACTCAGGCTCAGCCAAACGCCATCTCTCCGCTTAAGTGCTATGAATTGGAGTGGTCCGCCTGGCTATGTATTATGTTGGATAGAGGGATGAACAACCAGTTGAGGAGCCTAAAAATTAGAAAGATGGGAGACATGTTTCTTGGTAGTACCTTCAAGGCATTAGATCAGATGCATGATGAAAACCCTGTATTTACAGCACTAAATATATTCGTACATTATAGAATATGGGGAGCACTCCAAATATTCTACAACAAACTTCTCAATGAGCCAGAAATCCCTGATTTAATAACACACTTAGTACAGAAGGCAGACCTCAAAAACATAATTTCTAGACTTTATAGTCTAGCTTGTTGTATTAATTACCCATAAATTCCTAAAGCTCTTCGGGGATGGAAGAATTCATGCACCTGGCTTAGTGATGCCCTGGTACATGTGCCTACTGCAATAAGGTATTTCTTGAGTTAAGCAAGGTGACAAATCAGATGGTGAAACCTAACCCCCTAATAGCACTACTGGAAAATGTGAGAGAGATACCGGCACTGGCAAGAAACTATACAGCAATGGGTTTGCTGTTGTTGGTAAAATGGCCCTTGATGATGAGATTTGGGAAGATTGGTTCAGGACCTGGTAAATTGCAAATAATGTATAATCAGATAATTATTCAGTATAAATAATGCAGTGGATGGACCCCTAGGAGGCAAAATTAGGGGCTTGTGATATCAGGCGCCTCTTTTATCAAGCAGGCATTTGGAAAGGGTGAATAATATGAACAAATTAGATAGTACCTCATTATGGGCATTTTGGTTTTTGACTGTATTTCCTGGATGCATCTCATGTAATAAAATTACTTGATTGTCTCTGCATTCACACCAATATCCCCAAAGTAAGGTACAAATTGGTCTACTTCAAAGCATCGCTATATGTCTTCCATACTTTGGAAATAGACTCCGAGCACCAGCCCATAAAGAGATGTTTGGGAAGAACAGGACCCTTATGACTGCAGTTTGTCCCAGGGGAAAACAGAGGCCCGGATACTACAGAAGTTCAATCAGCTGTTGTGGGAGAAGAGAGAAATTGTACTGTTAATGAAAATAGAGAGGCAGGCCATGACCAAAAGTAAATACAAGGCCTTTTCTGAACACAACATGCTCTAGCGCATGCACTCGCAGGCTAGACTCTAAAAAAAGATGCAATTAACTTCAGCTTGTTTAAAGTTGTTTTGAGGGAGTGACCCATTCAGCCATCTATCTGCCCTGCTATGTATCAAACACGCACAAATATACAGAGGACACAAAGACAGAAATTTAAAGGTCTTAAGTGAGTACCAGAAACGTAACAGTTAAGTAAAAATGTGTGAGTGTGTGTGTGTTAGTGTGTGTATTTTGCGTGATGATTTTGGTACGTTAATTGTAATGCTTCACAGCCAAGTGTGGTGCTACAGAGTATCATATATATGGAAATGGACTAATTAACTAATACGTTTGGAATATGTTGTTTTAAATATTGATTTGGTACATTAGGGGGGTGTTACAGAAATAAAAACTGCAATGGGCGGCGCAACAGGTGCATGTGCTCATTTTTTTGATTCTAGGGTACTTTAGTGTAACAGAAGAGCAGCAAATCTTTGTTCTGTATCTTGTGTAAAAATGAGTTACACCAGCGTACAGGTCCAAACCTTGTGCGATCCCAACATGGAGTTGACTCAACGAGGTGCAGTGATTTTGCCGCCCATATGATGTGACGCACAGCCAGAGTACCTCCGAAAGTGCAACATGGGATGGAGCAATCTTCATAATTTAAGCAATGCTGAATTTTCACTCAACTGACCACCATCATGGTCCGGATTGGATTGGAACAGAAAATAGGACTTTGCACCAAAATAAAAGTGTTTCACATTAGTAAATTAGAGAAGTGGCCCTAGTTTGCAAATTGGGCCACTTTTGAAAATTGTAAAAACATTCTGTATACCTGTTTTGCAAAGTGCGACAGACTGCACGGATACGAACTTGCTGAAGGCGATGTTTGCTTTAATATCAGGAAAATTGACAATAAAATCCGGGCTAGAGACCACAAAACAACTAAAAATCCGGCGCACGTACTGACCTGTCAGACCAGCCCACCAGGCACTGCCTGATTGCCCTACAGCAGCTCGACGTGCTCATAAGGCTTGTGAAAAGTACTGACATTTCATAATTGTTTTGTTTAAAGCCTATCCCTATTTAACAATTATTTTTTATTAATCTATTTTCATCATGACATAAATATATCAACACATTTTTGAATAATCATGTAAATAAGAATGCGGAAATTTAGAACCAACACTTTGCTATCTCTTCAGGGATTTCTGTACACCTTACCAGCTTGTTTAATAGGAATGTAAGAAATTATTGTACTTCGTAATTTAAAACACACTACATCGTACTGTACCATATGCAGGGCCACTGGAATTATGCTGCACTAAATTGTGCGGCAGGATTGACTTAGTTACACGGAAAGAAAAAGCAAATTATGCAGCATAATGTGGCACTTTTTTTATACTGTTATTTCATTATTTTTTTAATTTTCATACATGGTAATACTGCATGGGCAAAGACTTCACCTCATTAGTTCCATTTTGACAACCAATAACAGAAAAATGCAACCAAAAGATGGCCCGTTAAGCTTTGCAAAGAGCATTCCAAAGCGCGCGAACACATGTTGGCACGTTTTTAGTAAATTTTCATATATTTCAGATAAAAGCAATTTTTTTGGTTAAAATCTGCAGATTATGCAGCAGTTGCTGAATCGTGCAAATGTGGCAAATCCATAATTCACTCCATTATCGTTAAAGGGGCATGATTAAAATATATGCAGCAACAAAAAAAATGTAGTTGGACCGCTACCTTGTGTCCCTAATAGTGGTTCAATAGTTTCAGTACTAAGGTTGGACAGGTTTACGTGGCAGCTGGCTAGACTTTATATCGACCTCTCGCTAAGCAGAATGGTAGGTTGTCTTGTGTCGGCGAAACAATAATTAACTGGCGAGAGAGGAAAGACTTACCAAGCATGAGTATAATTAAAGCGCAGTTAAGGTGCAAGCACCCATCTCATTTGTGAAAACCATTGTGCATTAAGGTGGTTAGTGAAGTGAAAAAATAACATCATGAGTCAGACTGCTACTTGAAAATATCAGATCTGCGACTCAGTCTTTTAGAAGATGCAAAAAAATGGATCTAGTTCAACTAAATTAGGAACAATCATTAATGGAGTCAGCTAATAACTGTTTATTTCTTGAAGATGTGACCCATAAAACGAATAGATTAAAAAGTCGACAGTAAAATATTTAATTAGATGCAAAAGGCAGGTAAGATTTAAGAAACAGATTTTAGAAACTGCTCAAGAAATCTTTGGGAGGAAGAAATATTTTCGATTCTAGGAAGTGCCCAGTGCTGCCTGTGTTTCTACACTATGAATAGACAGCAGAAAAGGTGACTGATGAAACTGTTGAATATGTGTCAGCCTTTAGTAATTTACCGTGGGCCACATTCCAGTGCATTATATACACAGGTCTTGCCACAGGGCAAGTTCGATAGTACTTGCCTAGATTTATGCAGTTTGCATAGGTGATGGCTTCACCACACCACCACCACCACCAACCACGATCATCGTCATCATCATCCTCATCATCATCATCATACAGGCAATAAGCTTTTTAAATTACCATCCTTATGCCAAGAAAATAAAATTGCCGAAAAATAGTCATTGTATTACACATTTGCACCAAAAGATATGTTCCTCAAGATTCTTCTATATAATCGTACTTAAATTTTGTGTTTCACTATACGTTAATATGCTACAAAAATGACATCATAGATATCCCCCAAAATTAATATTGTGTGTCCCATTAGTGTTATGATACACCAGCATTATTTAACAAATGTTTTATGCCAAGCCACAGCACAAATTCATCAGTTTATTCTGGAGGGGAGTTGAGGGGTTAACCGGAGGTGTTGGAGGGGGGCGACATGGGTATGTTTCCTTTCAATGTTGATGGGCATCCTGAGAAGCTAACCACCAGAGTTTTGTGCCTTTTGAGTAAAGCAATGTAAAGAAGCGTGATCAGTGTAGGGAAAGGTGCGGAAGACATTGTGACACGAAGGGTTGATTGGTCTGAGCAGTGTAGATGAGCGTGATGCCTGCCAAAACCTGAACCATACATAGAAAAGTCCACGATGTTGCTTTCAAACTTGTTTTCCAACATTCCATAGATAAAATTATCCGCTACTGCATGTGCAAGAAGCAGGAAGTGTGGGAGAGGGACGTGAAGGTCGCTTTAACCCTGAGAAAGGGAGTCCAGGAAAAGGTCAGAAAAATAATGGCTAGTGAACCATAGAGCAGCCAAGGGATGTGTGCTGATAACATAGCTAGAAAATGCGAGAAAGGGATAGAGTCCAAGCTTTAGGTTATTTAAGCACTGAAACGCGGGTGAGGGTATTGAAGCTCGCAGATGGAGTTGTGCAAGCTGCCATTGCCCAAATCGCTGCCTCCCTGGCTGTGCGGTTCTTAGATTGTGACGCTCGAGGGGGAGAGAGGTTCGAGCAGGTGGGAGAGGGCTTCCCAGCATTGTGGATAAAGTTAAGTTCCACCCAGGGATGAAAGGCCTATGTTTCTCTGCTCTATTCTGATTGATTAACATACTTGCGCTTTGTTTATAATCTGATGTATTCTGCTCATTTATATTTGCTTTTTACTTGAACGTCTTAATGTGAATATGATGCAGTTGCTGAAAAATGCATTTCGTAGACAGTCAACCAATGCAGTGTTCCTATTGGGGAACTCTTTGCTCACATATAAATAGATGCTCTTTATTGCTATTTTTCATTCTACTTTGTTGATGTGCCAAACGCATATATTTTACTGAAAATTCTATTAAAGCTAAGTTGTGTACATTATTGGTGAGTGGTCCTTCATTGAACGTATTTATTGACTTATAACGATCAGATCAGGTGTCAATCAATCACCTGGGTAAGACAATTTGGTACCAGAAGTGGGGTATAAGTCAATAATGCCTCTTTGGGGACATAAGAAGAGTGGGGCAGAGAGCGGAAGGCAGAACGGGGTAGAAGCCAGGTCCATTCCCAGGTGGTTATCAACTGACCCGTTCTCTGGTGTAGCAGGACTCCTGAACCGGTGGGAAGCGCCAGTTTTATGAGAAGTACTAGATGAGCAAGTGACTCCTCTCTTAGTGGAAGATGCGGTTGAGAGTGTGAAACTAAGAGGGGCGAAGCTGGAGCTGAAAGCAGCAGGGCAAGTGGGATGGCTTTTCCTGTCTGCGCTCTGTACGGTGTACAGGAAAACGTTAACCCAGGATGCAGAAATAAGGAAACTGCGGGATGAGATTGCAGCTTTGCAGGAAAGGCAGTTACTCATGAAAGAGACTATAGAAAGTGCAGTGACTCGGGGTGATCAAATGGAGGCAAGGTGCACCGCATTAGCAGTACGAGTAGCAAAACAGAAGTGTAGGCAGAAGCCTAAAATACCCTCGGCTGTGCAAGTGAGGGCATTGGTACGCAAAGAAAACTGGGATCCCTATACTTGGGATGGGACAGTCTCAGATAACGATGATGATTGGAATTGGGAGGATGAGGTGAAAGTACATGTAGCAGAACTAGGGGAAGTTGAAGGTGAAAAGGAAAGTGCAGGGGAGGCTCATCCACTTGTGCAAAACAACGCAAAAGGAGTACATGGTGGGCAAATACAGAGTTCTCATTTAGTAAGAGATTATACATAGAGTGAGCTGTTGGAAATAACCTGCATGTTTAGACAAATGCCTGCAGAGCTTTTGTTTAAATGATTAGTGAGATTGTGGGACACTGGAGCAGATGGTCCATTTTTATCACCAACGGAACTTTTGAAAATGGGATCAGTAACTACACATGCCATGTTAGGGCAATGGTTACGAGGTGCACAGGGGCAACACGCTTTTTCTCTGATGGGTTGGTTGATGGAAGGAGTGAAGCAATTGTATCCAACTGCTATAGATGTGGAAGAGAGTTGGGGCCCTTGGCACACAATTTCAGAGGCAAATGAACAACTACGAGAAATGGGGATGCAGAACGCAGTGCATTCCCAACAATTTGCAGGGCCTGACGTCGAACCTGTGACAGCAGAGATCAGAAAACGACTGAATAAGAATGCCCCTCCACATAAGAAAGGTGCCCTGTTGGCTCTTCTAGGACCCACTCAGGGAAGACCTGTGGGGGATGTGGTATTATTAATGGCACAATTGAAAGGGCTTGACAGGCAAAAATCAGCAAGAGCTGTGGGGCAAGACAATAAATATAAGGGAGGAGAGTCTACAATAAAAGTGACCAGACAACAGATGTGGATAGATTTATTGAATGCAGGGGTGAAGAAAGAGGAAATAGACGAGTAGCCTACCCCTTATCTGCTTAATAAATGGAAGGCATTGAAGCGTAGACAGAAAGAAAAGGAGGCATTCGATGAAAAGCAGCCTTCAGCACTACCAATGGAAGAGGCTGAGAAGGAAAAAGCAGAGTCAGGGAAAAATAGGAAGGTGCCTGTCTCAGCTCTATATCCCGACTTGTCCAGCGATGGCTGGGAAGTCCCAGACCCCTTATTATGAAGGTCAGGCCAAACCCCGAGAGTCAGAGCAGTGCAAGAGGTAAGCCCCGGGGACAGGCGGCCATATGTACCTCTTATTATTTATTGGCAAAAAGGAACACAACATGTTATGGCACTGCTCGATACAGGTGCGGAAATAACTCTGATAAATGGGAACCCTAAGAGGCTGCCAGGAAAAAGTGGATCATTAATGGTTATGGGGGTACTGAGACAGAGGCTAAACCTGTTAAACTCAAATTGTCAATTGGTAAAGGACCCCTGTTCACAGCAGAAGTATTAATGGCTGAAGTACCTGAATACATTATTGGTATGGATTTGTTACTAGGCAAAACTATTGACACGCAATGGGGAACATTCATTTTTGGTGTGGGGAGCGTACATATAAAGAAATCTATGACAATTCTGATTTGGCATGCAAAGTGGAGCTCATTACATGTGCCTCCTCCAAAGGAGCCAGTGTGCATCAAACAGCACCGCATACCTGGATGTCACAAAGAGAAACCATCCAAAGGCTATTAGATGCAGGTGTGCTTAGACTGGCCGTGAGCCCATTTAACTCCCCTATATGGGCCGTAAAGAAACCAGATGATACACATTGAATGACTGTTGATTATCGACAACTGAATAAAGTGGCCCCGCCCTTGGCAGCCACAGTCCCAGACATCATCACGCTAGATGAACAGTTGAGCAAAGATGTGGGGGAAGGGCATGCTGTAATTGATTTAGCAAATGCTTTTTTCTCAATTAACATTGATGAGGCAAGTCAAGACCAATTTGCAATAAGCTGGCAGAACAGACAGTTCACATTCAGAAAGTTGCCCCAGGGATACGTACATAGCCCCACCTTGTGTCATGGACTAATAGCCAGAGATTTAGCCAACTACTCGGCAGGGAACACCCGACTTGCACATTACATTGATAACATCATGATCACTGGGGAAACCAAAGAACAGGTCTCAGACACACTGGAGAGGTTAATTGAGTACTTACAGCAGAGAGGATGGGCTATTAACCCAAAAAGGGTCCAAGGCCCTGCACAGGAGGTAAAATTCCCGGGAGCTATTGTAGGAGGCTGGCCTGGCTTGTAGTGGGTACCAAGGGATACTTACACTCTGTACCAGGTCCAGTTATCCCTTATTAGTGTAGAAGAGGTGTTTCTAGCAGCTTAGGCTGATAGAAGGTAGCTATAGCAGAGCAGCTTAGGCTGAACTAGGAGACATGCAAAGCTCCTACTATACCACTGGTGTCATATGCACAATATCATAAGAAAACACAATACACAGATATACTAAAAATAAAGGTACTTTATTTTTATGACAATATGCCAAAAGTATCTCAGTGAGTACCCTCTGTATGAGGATGCCAAATATACACAAGATATATGTACACAATACCAAAAATATGCAGTAATAGCAAAAGGAAGTAATGCAAGCAATGTAAAGTTACAGTAGATTGCAATAGGAGCACATAGGAATAGGGGCAACACAAACCATATACTCCAAAAGTGGAATGCGAACCACGAACGGACCCCAAACCTATGTGAGCTTGTGGAGGGTCGCTGGGACTATAAGAAAACAGTGAGGGTTAGAAAAATAGCCCACCCCAAGACCCTGTAAGGTAGGTGCAAAATGCACCTACAACCCCCAGAGAGCACAGAAGTTGTGATAGGGGAATTCTGCAAGGAAGACCAACACCAGCAATGCAACCAAAGTAGATTTCTGGACCTGAGTACCTGTGGAACAAGGGGACCAAGTCCAAAAGTCGCAACAATGTCGAGAGTGGGCAGATGCCCAGGAAATGCCAGCTGAGGGTGCAAAGAAGCTGCCCCTGCATGGTAGAAGCTGTGGATTCTGCAAGAACGAAGAGGACTAGGAACTTCCCCTTTGGAGGATGGATGTCCCACGTTGTGAAGAAGCTTGTAGAGGTGTTCCCATGCAGAAAGACCGCAAACAAGCCTTGCTAGCTGCAAGGGTCGCAGTTAGGGTTTTTGGATGCTGCTGTGGCCCAGGAGGGACCAGGATGTTGCCACTTGGAAGAGGAGACAGGGGGGGCACCCAGCAAGTCAGGGAGCCCTCACAGAAGCAGGCAGCACCCACAGAAGTACCAGAACAGGCACTTAGAAGAGGAGTGAACCGGAGTCCATACGAAGTCACAAAAGGGAGTCCCATGACGCCGGAGGACAACTCAGAAGGTTGTGCACTGCAGGTTAGAGTGTCAGGGACCCAGGCTTGGCTGTGCATGAAGGAAATCCTGGAAGAGTGCACAGGAGCCGGAGCAGCTGCAAATCACGAGGTACCCAGCAATGCAGCCTAGCGTGGGGGAGGCAAGGACTTACCTCCACCAAACTTGGACTGAAGAGTCACTGGACTGTGGGAGTCATTTGGACAGAGTTGCTGAGTTCCAGGGACCACGCTCATCGTGCTGAGAGGGGACACAGAGGACCGGTGATGTAGTCTTTTGTTGCCTGCGGTTGCAGGGGGAGGATTCCGTCGTCCCACGGGAGATTTCTTCAGAGCTCCTGGTGCAGGGAGGAGGCAGGCTACCCCCAGAGCATGCACCACCAGGAAACAGTTGAGAAGGCGGCAGGATCAGCGATACAAGGTTGTTAGTAGTCGTCTTTGCTACTTTGTTGCGTTTTTGCAGGCGTACTGAGCAGTCAGCGGTCGATCCTTTGGCAGAAGGTGAAGAGAGAGATGCAGAGGAACTCTCATGAGCACTTGCATTTGTTACCTAAAGAATTTCCCAAAGCAGAGACCCTAAATAGCCAGAAAAGGAGGTTTGGCTACCTAGGAAGGAGGATAGGCTAGCAACACAGGTAAGAGCCTATCAGAAAGAGTCTCTGACGTCACCTGTTGGCACTGGCCACTCAGAGCAGTCCAGTGTGCCAACAACACCTCTGTTTCCAAGATGGCAGAGTTCTGGAGCACACTGGATGAGCTCTGGGCACCTCCCCTGGGAGGTGCAGGTCAGGGGAGTGGTCACTCCCCTTTCCTTTGTCCAGTTTCGCGCCAGAGCAGGGCTGGGGGATCCCTGAACCGGTGAAGACTGGCTTATGCAGAGATGGGCACCATCTGTGCCCATCAAAGCATTTCCAGAGGCTGGGGGAGGCTACTCCTTCCCAGCCCTGACACCTTTTTCCAAAGGGAGAGGATGTAACACCCTCTCTCTGAGGAAGTCCTTTGTTCTGCCTTCCTGGGCCAAGCCTGGCTGGAACCCAGGAGGGCAGAAACCTGTCTGAGGGGTTGGCAGCAGCTGCAGTGAAACCCCGGGAAAGGTAGTTTGGCAGTACCCGGGTCTGTGCTAGAGACTCGGGGGATCATGGAAATGTCTCCCCAATGCCAGAATGGCATTGGGGTGACAATTCCATGATCTTAGACATGTTACATGGCCATTTTCGGAGTTACCCTTGTGACACTATACATAGGTAGTGACCTATGTATAGTTCACACGTGAAATGGTGTTCCCGCACTCACAAAGTCCTGGGAATTTGCCCTGAACGATGTGGGGGCACCTTGGCTAGTGCCAGGATGCCTACACACTAAGTAACTTTGCACCCAACCTTCACCAGGTGAAGGTTAGACATATAGGTGACTTATAAGTTACTTAAGTGCAGTGGTAAATGGCTGTGAAATAACGTGGACGTTATTTCACTCAGGCTGCAGTGGCAGGCCTGTGTAAGAATTGTCAGAGCTCCCTATGGGTAGCAAAAGAAATGCTGCAGCCCATAGGGATCTCATGGACCCCCTATACCCTGGGTACCTCAGTACCATATACTAGGGAATTATAAGGGTGTTCCAGTATGCCAATGTGAATTGGTGAAATTGGTCACTAGCCTGTTAGTGACAATTTAGAAAGCAGAGAGAGCATAATCACTGAGGTTCTGGTTAGCAGAGCCTCAGTGAGACAGTTAGTCATCACACAGGGAACACATACAGGACACACTTATGAGCACTGGGGTCCTGGCTGGCAGGGTCCCAGTGACACATACACTAAAACAACATATGTACAGTGAAATATGGGGGTAACATGCCAGGCAAGATGGTACTTTCCTACACCCCCCCTCCCCAAACGAAGGACAATAAGACTAGCCATGGCCTGATGAGTCTTCATTGTCTAAGTGGAAATATCTGGAGAGTCCATCTGCATTGGAGTGGGTACTCCCAGGTCAATGTTCCATTGTATAGTCTATTCCCTGTAGGGATATGGACCACCTCAACAATTTAGGGTTTCACCTTTCATTTGTTTTAGCCAAAGTAGAGGTTTGTGGTCTGTCTGAACAATGAAGTGAGTGCCAAACAGGTATGGCCTCAACTTCTTCAGTGCCCAGACCACAGCAAAGGCCTCCCTCTCTATGGCAGACCAACGCTTTTCTCTAGAGGTCAACCTCCTGCTGATAAAAGCAACAGGTTGATCCTGGCCCTCAGAATTGAGTTGTGATAAGACTGCCCCTACCCCTAATTCAGATGCATCAGCTTGAACAATGAATTTCTTGGAGTAACATGGGCTTTTTAGGACAGGTGCAGTGCACATGGCCTGTTTCAGCTCCTCAAAAGCTTTCTGACAGCTAGCTGTCCACAATACCTTTTTAGGCATTTTCTTGGAAGTGAGGTCATTAGGTGGGGCTGCAATGGAGCCATAGTTCTTAATGAACCTCCTGTAATACCCAGTGAGGCCTAAGAAGGCTCTCACCTGGGTATGTGTTGTAGGGGGAACCCAATCCATGATTGTCTGGATTTTCCCCTGGAGTGGTGCAATCTGTTCTCCACCTACCAGGTGCCCCAGATAAACCACTTTCCCCTGCCCTATCTGGCACTTTGAAGCCTTGATAGTGAGGCCTGCCTTCTGCAGGGCCTCCAAAACTTTCCACAGGTGGACCAGGTGATCATCCCAGGTGGAGCTAAAGACAGCTATATCGTCCAGATATGCTGCACTAAAAGCCTCCAACCCTTGCAGGACTGTACTCACCAACCTCTGAAAAGTGGCAGCTGCATTTTTCAAACCAAAGGGCATTACTGTCAATTGGTAGTGCCCTCCAATAGTCGAAAATGCAGTTTTTGCTTTAGCATCCTCTGATAACTTGATCTGCCAATACCCTGCAGTCAAATCAAAGGTGCTTAGATACTTGGTAGATGCCAGTGTATCTATGAGCACATCTGCCCTGGGTATAGGGTGAGCATCAGTTTTAGTTACCTGGTTGAGACCTCTGTAATCTACACAAAACCTCATCTCTCTTTTCCCATCTTTTGAGTGAGGCTTTGGTACAAGCACCACAGGAGAGGCCCATGGGCTTTCAGAATGTTCAACCACTCCCAGTTCAAGCATTTTCTGAACTTATTGTTTTATGCAGTCCCTGACATGGTCAGGCTTCCTATAGATCTTACTTTTGACAGGCATGTTGTCTCCAGTATCTATAGTGTGCTCACACCAAGAAGTGGTGCCTGGCACTGTAGAAAAGAGTTCAGAAAACTGACCCAGGAGATTTATGCAGTTGTCTTTCTGCTCAGCAGCAAGACAGTCTAGAATACTACACCTTCCACTAGAGCATCTTGTTCTGTGGAAGAGAAGAGATCAGGGAGAGGGTCACTCTCTTCTTCCTGTCCTTCATCTGGGATATCTTGTGGCATGATCCACTACCACCAAGATAAACCTATTGCCTGAAGCAGTAGGAGGGTCAAGGGGGCCAACTATGTCAACCCCTACCCTTTCAAAGGGCACCCCAACCACAGGCAGTGGATAAGGGGAGCCTTTGGGGTGCCACCAGTCTTGCCACTGGCTTGGCAGGTCACGCAGGACTTACAAAAATCCTTTGTGTCCTCTGACATCCTAGGCCAGTGAAACAGGGAGACAAGCCTTTCCCATGTTTTAATCTGACCCAAATGTCCAGCCAAGGGAATGTCGTGTGCCAGAGTTAGGAGGAACTCTCTGTACTGCAGGGGAATGACCAATCTCCTGGCTGCTCCAGGTTTTGGGTCTCTTGCCTCTGTGTACAAGAGGTTGTCCTCCCAGTAAACTCTATGTGAGTCACTGACATCCCCATTTTGCTGTTTTACAGCTTGCTGTCTTAGACCCTCTAATGTGGGACAGGGTTGCTGTGCCACACTCAGCTCCTCCCAGGCAGGCCCCCTCCACCCAAAAGCTCAGCAGTGTCTGCTGCCAGCTCCTCTGGTGAAGGTTCTGCACAGGGGTGATATTCTTCTTCCTCAGAAGTTTAATCATCTGTAGAGGGAGGGATAGTGGGTAGGGATTTACCCTTACTAACCCTAGCTTTAGGGAGCACTTGGTCCATTGTTCCACGATCCAAGTCACCCTGTCCTTTTTGCTTTTTGGCCTGATCCCTTGTCAAAGCAAAAATATGCCCAGGAACGCCCAGCATTGCTGCATGAGCCTCCAACTTCACTTCTGCCCAAGCTGATGTCTCTAAATCATTCCCTAGTAGACAGTCTACAGGCAAATCTGAGGCAACCACAACTTTCTTTGGACCAGTAAACCCCCCCCCCCCAGTTGAGATTCACAACAGCCATGGGGTGGCTAAGAGTGTTGTTATGAGCGTCTGTCACTTGGTACTGGTGACCAAGTAGGTGTTGTTCAGGGTGTACCAGTTTCTCTATTACCATGGTAACACTGGCACCTGTGTCCCTGTAGGCCTGAACCTCAACACCATTGATTAGGGGAAGTTGCTTGTACTTATCCATATTAAGGGGACAAGCAACCAAGGTGGCCAAATCAATGGCACCTTCAGAGACTAACACAGCCTCTGTGGTCTCCCTAACAAGACCAACCCCATCTAAACTACCATAAGTAAGCCCAGCTACTCCCTTGGATTGGCTATTAGTAGGTTTACTCCCACCACCACTGCTATTACTAGGGGCACTAGAGGTTGCACTAGGGGTTGTGGTAGTGGGAGGCTTGGTGCTTTTCTTTGGACAACTGGCATCAGTTGTCCAATGGTCTTTTACTTTACATAAATAGCACCATGGTTTCTTTACTTGATTAGAAGAGGATTTGGAACCACCGCCCCCACCAGAGTGTTTTTGTGGGCCATGTGAAGACTTATTTTAAATTTGTCCCCACCCTTGTCTGAAGACTTACCATCCTTCTTCTTGCCATCCTTGTCACCCCCTGTATGAACTTTTCTGTTCACTCTTGTTCTGACCCATTTGTCTGCCTTCTTTCCCAATTCTTGGGGAGAGGTCAGATCTGAGTCCACTAGATATTGGTGTAACAAATCAGACACACAGGGGGTCATTCTGACCCTGGCGGTCATGGACCGCCAGGGCCAACGACCGCGGGAGCACCGCCAACAGGCTGGCGGTGCTCCCATGGGCATTCTGACCGCCGCGGTCAGAAACGGAAAACCGGCGGTGTCCCGCCGGTTTCCCGCTGCCCTGGGGAATCCTCCATGGCGGCGCTGCAGGCAGCGCCACCATGGGGATTCCGACCCCCTTACCGCCAGCCTGGCTCTGGTGGTTTTGATCGCCAGAACCTGGCTGGCGATAACGGGTGTCGCGGGGCCCCTGGGGGCCCCTGAAGTGCCCATGCCACTGGCATGGGCACTGCAGGTGCCCCCTAACAGGGCCCCACCAAGATTTTCAGTGTCTGCCAAGCAGACACTGAAAATCGCGACGAGTGCAACTGCACCCGTCGCACCCCTTCCACTCCGCCGGCTCCATTCGGAGCCGGCATCCTCATGGAAGGGGGTTTCCCGCTGGGCTGGCGGGCGGCCTTCTGGCGGTCACCCGCCAGCCCAGCGGGAAACTCAGAATTACCGCGGGGGTCTTCTGACCGCGCAGCGGTATTCTGACGGCGGGATTTTGGCGGGCGGCCTCCGCCGCCCGCCAAAGTCAGAATGACCGCCACAGTTATTCAGAATATGCTCTCTCAGGATCAGATTATACAGGCTTTCATAGTCAGAAACTTTGCTGCCATGTAACCACCCCTCCAAGGCCTTCACTGAATAGTCAACAAAGTCTACCCAGTCTTGTGAGGACTCTTTTCTGGTTTCTCTGAACTTAATCTTGTATTGTTCAGTGGTTAAGCCAAATCCATCCAAGAGAGCATTCTTCAAAACTGTAAAATTATTGGCATCACTTTCTTTCACAGTAAGGAGCCTATCCCTACCTTTTCCACTGAAAGATAGCCATAGGATAGCAGCCCACTGCCTTTGAGGGAACCCCTGTACCATACAGGCCATCTCAAGTGCAGCAAACTACTTGTTAATGTCATCCCCCTCCTTGTAAGGGGGAACTATCTAATGCAGATTCCTAGAATCATGTTCTCTCACAGGATTGCTATCTGGAATACTGCTGCTGCCACCATGGGGTCCTAACCCCAACCTCTGTCTTTCTTTTTCTAAGTCTAGGGATTCCCTGTCTAGAGCCAGCTGTTGCTGTTTAAGCTTCAGTCTGGACTCTTACATTCTCTACTTATTGAGTTCCCTTTCTAACATCCTGTCATCAGGGTGGGTGGGTTGGGAATGTTTTGACACAGAAGAATGATGTGAGTGAACAGAGGGAGACCTGTCCCTAACTGTTGGCACCCTAGCAACCTGGCCTGCAGGAACAAAAACATCCCTACTGTGATGGGAGCTTCTATTACTACCAGCATTGCTAGGTGGTCTGCTAAGGGGCAGATTAGGAAGGGCACCCTCTAACACTTTTACTGGGGGTTACCCTGAGTCAGAGTGTGAGCTATCTCCTAACTTCTCAATTGAACTGCCACCTAAGGCCTTATCATTTTCCATAAGCATGTTAGACAATAGTTCTCTAGAGGGGTTCTTTCCTACCACTAAACCTCTATCAATGCAGAGACTCTTTAGGCCCTTAAAGTTAAGGTGGTCATAAGCTGTATTGACCAAATTAAGAGGAGTTCCTACATCAGACATGATAGAAAAAGGTTTAGGGACAGATAAAAGAGAGAAAAGGTTTCAGGACTTTTTAAGGAAACAGAAAAAAAACTTTTTCAACTTTTTTGAAACTTTTAGAAAGTTTAGGAGTACTTTTCCACACTTAGCAGCTAGTGTAAGAGAAGAAAAGCAAACTTTTTTGGTTAGGTGTACATACACTGAACTTGTTTTGTATATTATTCTCTTATGAAAAGTACAAAATGACAAAGTGGTAAGTAGTTGCAAGTACCTATCCCACCGCTGCACAAACAATGTAGGAGGCTGGCCTGGCTTGTAGTGGGTACTAAGGGGTACTTACACTCTGTACCAGGTCCAGTTATCCCTTATTAGTGTACAAGAGGTGTTTATAGCAGCTTAGGCTGATAGAAGGTAGCTATAGCAGAGCAGCTTAGGCTGAACTAGGAGACATGCAAAGCTCCTACTATACCACTGGTGTCATATGCACAATATCATAAGAAAACACAATACACAGATATACTAAAAATAAAGGTACTTTATTTTTATGACAATATGCCAAAAGTATCTCAGTGAGTACCCTCAGTATGAGGATGCCAAATATACACAGGATATATGTACACAATACCAAAAATATGCAGTAATAGCAAAAGGAAGTAATGTAAGCAATGTAAAGTTACAGTAGATTGCAATAGGAGCACATAGGAATAGGGGCAACACAAACCATATACTCCAAATGTGGAATGCGAACCACGAATGGACCCCAAACCCATGTGAGCTTTTAGAGGGTCACTGGGACTGTAAGAAAACAGTGAGGGTTAGAAAAATAGCCCACCCCAAGACCCTGAAAAGTAGGTGTAAAGTGCACCTATATTCCCCAGAGATCACAGAAGTCGTGATGGGGAATTCTGCAAGGAAGACCAACACCAGCAATGCAACCAAAGTGGATTTCTGGACCTGAGTACCTGTGGAACAATGGGACCAAGTCCAAAAGTCGTGACAATGTTGAGAGTGGGCAGATGCCCAGGAAATGCCAGCTGAGGGTGCAAAGAAGCTGCCACCAGATGGTAGAAGCTGCAGATTCTGCAAGAACGAAGAGGACTAGGAACTTCCCCTTTGGAGGATGGATGTCTCACTTTGTGAAGAAGCTTGCAGAGGTGTTCCCATGCAGAAAGACCGCAAACAAGCCTTGCTAGCTGCAAGGGTCGTGGTTAGGGTTTTTGGATGCTGCTGTGGCCCAGGAGGGACCAGGATGTCGCCACTTGGATGAGGAGACAGGGAGGGCGCCCAGCAAGTCAGGGAGCCCTCACAGAAGTAGGCAGCACCCGCAGAAGTACCGGAACAGGCACTTAGAAGAGGAGTGAACCGGAGTCCACGCAAAGTCACAAAAGGGAGTCCCACAACGCCGGAGGACCACTCAGAAGGTTGTGCACTGCAGGTTAGAGTGTCGGGGACTCAGGCTTGTCTGTGCATGAAGGAAATCCTGGAAGAGTGCACAGGAGCCGGAGCAGCTGCAAATCATGTGGTACCCAGCAATGCAGTCTAGCGTGGGGAGGCAAGGACTTACCTCCACCAAACTTGGACTGAAGAGTCACTGGACTGTGCGAGTCACTTGGACAGAGTTGCTGAGTTCCAGGGACCACGCTTGTCATGCTGAGAGGGGACCCAGAGGCCCGGTGATGCAGTCTTTTGTTGCCTGCGGTTGCAGGGGGAGGATTCCGTTGTCCCATGGGAGATTTCTTCAGAGCTCCTGGTGCAGGGAGGTGGCAGGCTACCACCAGAGCATGCACCACCAGGAAACAGTCGAGAAGGCGGCAGGATCAGCGATACAAGGTTGCAGTAGTTGTCTTTGCTACTTTGTTGCAGTTTTGCAGGCGTCCTGAGCAGTCAGCGGTCGATCCTTTGGCAGAAGGTGAAGAGAGAGATGCAGAGGAACTCTGATGAGCAATTGCATTCGTTATCTAAAGAATTCCCCAAAGCAGAGACCCTAAATAGCCAGAAAAGGAGGGTTGGCTACCTAGGAAGGAGGATAGGCTAGCAACACAGGTAAGAGCCTATCAGAAAGAGTCTCTGACGTCACCTGTTGGCACTGGCCACTCAGAGCAGTCCAGTGTGCCAGCAACACCTCTGTTTCCAAGATGGCAGAGGTCTGGAGCACACTGGAGGAGCTCTGGGCACCTCCCCTGGGAGGTGCAGGTCAGGGGAGTGGTCACTCCCCTTTCCTTTGTCCAGTTTTGCGCCAGAGCAGGGCTGGGGGATCCCTGAACCGCTGTAGGCTGGCTTATGCAGAGATGGGCACCATCTGTGCCCATCAAAGCATTTCCAGAGGCTGGGGGAGGCTACTCCTCCCCAGCCCTGACACCTTATTCCAAAGGGAGAGGGTGTAACACCATCTCTCTGAGGAAGTCCTTTGTTCTGCCTTCCTGGGCCAAGCCTGGCTGGACCCCAGGAGGGCAGAAACCTGTCTGAGGGGTTGGCAGCAGCAGCAGCAGCAGCTGCAGTGAAACCCCGGGAAAGGTAGTTTGGCAGTACCCGGGTCTGTGCTAGAAAGTCGGGGGATCATGGAATTGTCTCCCCAATGCCATGATCTTAGACATGTTACATGGCCATGTTCGGAGTTACCATTGTGACGCTATACATAGGTAGTGACCTGTGTATAGTACACGCATGAAATGGTGTCCCCGCACTCACAAAGTCCGGGGAATTTGCCCTGAACAATGTGGGGGCACCTTGGCTAGTGCCAGGGTGCCCACACACTAAGTAACTTTGCACCCAACCTTCACCAGGTGAAGGTTAGACATATAGGTGACTTATAAGTTACTTAAGTGCAGTGGTAAATGGCTGTGAAATAACGTGGACATTATTTCACTCAGGCTGCAGTGGCAGGCCTGTGTAAGAATTGTCAGAGCTCCCTATGGGTGGCAAAAGAAATGCTGCAGCCTATAGGGATCTCCTAGAACCCCAATACCCTGGGTACCTCAGTACCATATACTAGGGAATTATAAGGGTGTTCCAGTATGCCAATGTGAATTGGTGAAATTGGTCACTAGCCTGTTAGTGACAATTTAGAAAGCAGAGAGAGCATAACCACTGAGGTTCTGGTTAGCAGAGCCTCAGTGAGACAGTTAGTCAACACACAGGGAACACATACAGGGCACACTTATGAGCACTGGGGCCCTGGCTGGCAGGGTCCCAGTGACACATACACTAAAACAACATACATACAGTGAAATATGGGGGTAACATGCCAGGCAAGATGGTACTTTCCTACAGCTATTTGGTCAGGGCCAGTAAAAAGAAAACCACAGAAAGTGATTGATACGGTACAGCAGCTAAAAGTTCCTACAACAAAGGCAGAAGCACAACGATTTATTGGTTTGATGGGAATCTGGAGACAACATATCCCTCACTTAGGATTAATAGTGAGACCATTATATCAAGTCATACGAAAAAAGCACGCTTTCCAATGGGGACCTGAACAGCAAGAGGCCTTCTAGGGGGCAAAAGATGCATTACAGAACTATTTTGCATTAGGTCCTTTCACAGAAGGAGACCTGTTTGAGCTGGAAAAGATAGTACAGGATGATGTAGTGGTGTGGAGTCTATGGCAGAGGCAAGGGAAAAAGAGGGTGCTACAAGGATTTTAGTAAAAGAGATTAACACCATCCATGAGCTATTACACCCCGTTAGAGAAGGAACTAGCAGGAGCATATAGGGCATTAGTGGAAACGGAACGCATAACTGGTGACCGACCGGTTACCTTAAGAACACGGGTCCTTTTACTAGGCTAGATAAGGGAAGGAGGGGCTGGCGCTAAAGTAGGCAGGGCACAGGAGTCTACCATCGTAAAGTGGAAATGGTACCTGCAGCAAAGGGCAAAGCCGGGGCCAGCAGGAGTGTCGAAGTTACAAGAAGATAGGCTAGGGGCTGTGGATTTGCAGGCAATAGCCCCCTCGCCAGAACTTACTGAAATGGAACCTTCACCGTTTAAAACAGCCCCACCTTTTGAGCAACTTACTGAAGAGGAACGACAAAATGCATGGTTCACAGATGGCACAGCCCGGTACCATCAAGAAAAAAGACAATGGCAAACAGTTGCATTCCAGCCTGCTACAAAAACGCTTTTGTTGAGAGGAGGAGATAATGGATCAAGCCAGCTTGCAGAACTGCAGGGGGTAGCAGCAGTAATCGAACAGGCCCCCATCGGAGAGAAAATATTTGTGTACACTGACAGTTGGGCCACTTACCAAGGACTAGTAAGCTGGGCCCCGACTTGGCGCAAAGATGGATGGAAAATCAAAGGCACACCCATTTGGGGAGGCAAGCAGCTATGGAAAGAGATGTGGGAGAAAGGGCAAAGGAGTCAAATCTATGTGGGACATGTGGATGCCCACTGCCCATCGGACACATCTCTTGCATCTCTATTCAACAATACTGCAGATCAGATGACCAAAACACAAACAGTGGTCATCAGTGAGTAAGCTGAAGCTACTTTAGCAAACTGTGCATATGCAACATCCAGGCATCTAGGAGAAAATGGCACTTATGAAGGAGCACAGCAACGACAAATTCCAGTTACTAAAGAACAAGTGCAACAAGCAGTAAAGGAGTGCCCCACATGCAACCAAATTAGACAAATGCCCTTGCAAAAGAAGCCTAGCTGACATATCAAGAGAAGAACTGCAGCTGCCACTGTGTGGCAATTGGACTATATCGGGTCACTACCAAAAGAAAGAGGAAAAAGCTACATATTGACCATGGTGGACACCTACTCTGGCCTAATGTTGGGTATGCATTGTAAGTCTGCAGACCAGAAGTCCAATTTGCGAGGGATAAACTACCTGATAAAACATTATGGGGTACCTGATGAGATCCAAACAGATAGGGGCACACACTTTTCAGGGAAAGCAGTGCAGGACTGGGCCCAGGAACAGGGAATTCAGTGGATATTACACCTTAGCTATTATCCACAAGCTGCAGGCATGATTGAGAGATATAATGGATTGTTGAAAGAACAGCTAAAAACGTTATCAGCACATCAGACCCTAAAAGGGTGGAGTAGTAATTTAGACAAAGCCTTTTTCAAATTGAACAACAGACCAGTTGGGCAGCAGACTCCTTTTATTCGGATGACAGGGCTTGATAAAGAAACTACACATACAATGATTGTCTGGAAGACAAACCCTTGAGCTCGATTACCTTTGCAGCCTACTCCTGGCAGTATAGGACTGGATCTATTTGTTCCAGAACATGGAGAAGTACCTGTAGGACAGGTGTAAACCATACCCCAAGGAATAGGAGTGAGAGTACCACCAGGAACATATGTTAGGATTGCCCCTCGATCTAGCCTAGCCATTAAGGGAGTGTCGGTACTTGGGGGAGGTACTGACCCAGATTATAGAGGAGAAGTCAAAGTAGTATTGTTGAACCAAGGAAGTGCTGCTGTATCATATCAAGCATGTGACAGACTTGCACAATTGATTTGTGAACAAGCGTACACTCCCCATATAGAAGAGAGATCTGCCCCCCTGATAGCACCCAGAGAGGTGAGGGAGGATTTGGAAGCACAGGGAAAAAAGTATGGGTGAATCATCCAGGGAAAAAGCTAGAAGCAGGAGAGATATTGAGTCAAGGGGTAGGAGCACGTATGTTGTACTTTTAAAGAACACTAATGTACCTGTGTTTGTATCTGCAGTGAGACTCACCCTGCGGTCGTAAATGATGACATATGAGTCGGTGATGGGGTTCCTGTTTGCGGTCATAATTGCAACTGGAAGAGGTGTTTGGGTTCGACCGAATATAGCAGAGAATGTCGTTACGGACCTTCATGTCACTTGTGCACCTCAAGCCACTAACGTTACTGGTGACCAGGGGAAGATTATACTTTGCAACGTAAAAGTACCTGGAGGCAAGTGGATGGCTGCCAAAGCTGTGACCTGGAAGGTAACCAGACAGCAAATCCGACATGCTAATGGACTAAACGAATTGCAAGGAACACCAGCAATAGCACAAACTTTGAATTATACCCTGAACATGATATGTAAATATTGTGATACCATCGTACCGTTTATGCCAGCACTGGCATATCCATGTAAACCCTATAATTGTTCTGATAAACAAAGTATTTTACCAGGACATATTGCGGTTGTTTCAATGAACAATGGAACCAAAGGAGCTCGATATTCCAAACCTCCAGCCTTCATGTTTTATGTAGCTAAAAGACACATGGTTAGCAACTTAGGCAACGTTTCCATAGTCTGGTATAGGATAGGATGTAAGCAAGCTTTGCATGAAGGTATAATTAACCATATTGTGTTACAGATAAATATTGCTAAAGGAAATGTCTCAAATTATGATCCATTATGCGGAAAATGGACACTACAGTTATGGCCCTTGCCAAAGCTAGGTATTAGAAGAGATCTAGGATCTGTGATAGCCGTGGCCACCGGATTAGGGGTAGGGGCCTTGAATTCTCTTGATATTGAGGCCATTAGAAATACGTTATCATCTACAGGATATAGTACAGGAGAGGCCATAAAAGTAATTTCTCAATGGGGGTCCACACACTCACAGGAGGTATAGAAAATCCTATGAGGGTTATACCGTGAGTGGCAATGGCATAATTTCACTTATGAGCAATTTGGAAAAAGCTTTCAAAACACACAAGTAGTGTCCAAGGGTATCCAATGTATATTATGGCAAAGTATTGTTAATCAACAATATGCAGATTTTAAAGCGGAATGGGGACAGCTCCAAGGCGAGTATTGGAGACAACAATTGCATTTGCTGGAGGAGATATGGGTAAAGCCCATACAGTTTCATTGTGAAGAAGAAATGTGTTTTGCTAATTTTGATATAGCAAGAAGTGATCTTCTTCCTGAAATATGGTCGCCCTTTATATTGCTCCCAGTAGTGATAGGTAAAGAATGGTGGATTCGTCATACTGACAAAAAGTGGATTGATCAGACAAACCACACTGTAGATCCCACCAGATGTGCGGATTGGTCTAAGGGGTGGGTATGTACCCACACTGGACGGGCAATAGATCCATGCCTTCACCCAATACCAGGAGAATGCGAATGGTTACCTTATCTTATTAATGGCACATACTTATATCAGATAGGGACGGAGAGTATATGTTATGTTACTAATCATCCCTTACACATTAACAGATTTGTACAAACCACCAGAGTTCAAGTAATGTGTATGTGCAATATTACCAGCATTATTGACATAAGTACTCACATCCTATACCGACTAAGTTCACTACAACCACATTGCAAATGCGAGCACAGTTAGAATGGAACATCCAGCTTGTTGTTAAGTTACTCAGACTAGAGGCAATGAGGCACTACGCACAAGTCACATTTGCTAAATTTGATATGGCAGCTAAATACACCAAGGATACAGCCATACAGATGACCATAGGCGCTTAACAGCTTATGCACACTGCTTAACGCATCCAGCAAGTAACTGAGCACCACTGGTATGATATTTTCTTGGGCTGGGCACCAGGAGCTACAAAAACGCTAAATGTAATGTTGCATCCTTTACTGATTGTTTGTGTCATATTGATGACTATATTATGTAGACTATATGTACGTACTAAACAGCTTTATACTAAAATGCAAGCGCTCAGAATAATGCTGACCGGTATTGGTAGCAACCTAGTTAGAGAAATGCCAAAATCAATGTTTTTTTGTTTCGCATGCGTTGCGCTCGTCTAAGGGGTGGAGTGATCAGTGTAGGGAAAGGTGCGGAAGACATTGTGACGTGAAGGGTTAATTAGTCTGAGCAGTGTAGATGAGCGTGATGCCTGCCGAAACCTGAACCATACGTGGAAAAGTCCATGATGTTGCTTCGAAGCTTGTTTTCCAACATTCCATCGATAAAATTATCCGCAGCTGCATGTGCAAGAAGCAGGAAGTGTGGGAGAGGGATGCAAAGGTCGCTCTAACCCCGAGAAAGAGAGTCCAGGAAACGGCCAGAAAAATAATGGCTAGTGAACAACAGAACAGACAAGGGACGTGTGCTGAAAACATAGCTAGAAAATGCGAGAAAGGGATAGAGTCCAAGCTTCAGGGTATTTAAGCACTGGAGCGTGGGTGAGGGGATTGAAGCTCGCAGATGGATTTGTGCAAGCTGCCATCACACACATCGCTGCCTCCCTGGCTGTGCTGTTCTTAGACCGTGATTCTTTACGGGGAGAGAGGTTCGAGCAGGTGGGAGAGGGCTTCCCAGCATTGTGGATAAAGTTAAGTTCCACCCAGGGATGAAAGGCCTTTGTATCTCTGCTTTATTCTGATTGATTAACATACTTGCGCTATGTTTTTAATCCGATGTATACTGCTCATTTATATTTGCTTTTTCCTTGAACGTCTTAATGTGAATATGATGCAGTAGCTGAAATATGCATTTCGTAGACAGTCAACCAATGTAGTGTTCCTATTGGTGAACTCTTTGCTCACATATAAATAGATGCTCTTTATTGATATTTTTCATTCTACTTTGTTGATGTGCCAAACACATATATTTTACAGAAAATTCTATTAAAGCTAAGTTGTGTACATTATTGGTGTGTGGTCCTTCATTGAGCGTCCTTATTGACTTATATCGATCAAATCAGATGTCAATCAATCACCCGAATAAGACAAAGTGCATGCTACTTGCATGTATTTAAGATATGGGCCCAATGGTAGGAAAAACTTGCATACATCACTGAATTCCTTCGCGTTCCCTAAACAACTTTTTTTTGTACATTGCTATAAGCAGAAAGCATAACCCTTAAATATGTAAATTCACCATTCAGTGTTTAATTAGAAGTGATGTGCACTAATTGGAATTATTAGACTTCCACCTGCCTTTCCCAGTGGGGCGGATGATTTCATTGGGGTTGACACTGATTATTCCTGGGGTCTGGTGTCTAGACCGGGATATTTGGTTTTTGAGGCAGTGGTTTTGGGATCTACCTTACTGGGTGAACGAATTATGTCTTTTGATGAGGGGTGGCTTGAGTACATGCCACAGAGTGTGGCTCAGGAGAGGGAGGTCAGTTACCCATGTTTTGGTAGATCTGGAAACTGCCACCTCTCTACTGCCATGCACATGAAACTTGTGAAATTTATGTTATACATCTTTTCTTTTACTTCATATTTCAGAGTCATTAAAAAGCAAGTTATGTACTTAAGTGCCTTTATGGCCCACAAGACAGTTGTATTCTCATCTGAAGTAACAGCTGAGGTGATCATTTGTTAGCCTGAATATGCAAACAACCTAAAGGCCTTACCTACTCATCTTCTGGATCATATGCTAAAGTCTGGACTGGAAACCCAAATCAGGTCTGGCAAAAATGTTCAAACCTACCCCACAATTCAAGTTTCCATGACTAGAAATGGACTGTGTGTGCATGGTTTTGTCACAGCAGCACATTCTACTCTAAGCCTTTAGCCTTCTACAGTGGCATAATGTCTGGTCCTGACTTAAGTATGGTAAGCTCCTGTTCCTCAGTTAGACCTCGGTCTGTGTGAACGCACATGAAAAATTAACCATAATATATTATGAATATTAAAGAGTTAAAGTCTCTTGATGCAGTGTCCGTGTGACAACCTGCTCCTCAGTACATTTGTTAAATCCAGTATGTTTACTGATAGAGTATATGTGTACCACAAATCTTCTAATCAGAGTTAAACATAATTATTCAGTGATGCTCACCAGTACGGCACTAGAGTCTGTGTGAGAAGCAAATGTTCTCAGGCTTTAACAATGGCTTCACTGACTGGAGCTATGATTGCAACAAAAAGTTACTTGATGAAACTGGTTATGAGAACGGGAGAAGAGGAGCTAATCACTGATGTGTGAAAGACTGTCTAGTTTTTTTTATTTAAATTCATTCGGTCTAAAAATGTAGACCATTAAAAATTATAAATGAAAAAAATAGCAGTCTTACATAATGGTTTACAATCATTTGAAATCACAGTAACTCATCATAATTCATAATAACAATCATACAAAGTACTAATAAAATCTAATAACCGGCTGACATATAAAATATTACAGTAAAATCCTCCCAACTGAGGTTGTGATCAGACTTAAAATACAGTAATTAAAACATAGATAAGATAAAAAGCTATAAAAGGAATTTGTGGCTACCATGCACATATAAACCGCTATTAGCTTCCATGTGGCTATACTTCATTTTTTTTTTTTTTGCCAATTTAAGGGCAAATAAAATTCGTTCCCTTACAAGAGAAAAAAAGTGATTAGTCAGGTGGCGTGGCAAGTTTCACATAAAAGAACATCTCTATAAACCTGTACGATCTCTATTACTCGTATAAAAGGCAGCGAGTTCTTACTAAAATACAAGAAAATGCTGCATATAGATTAAAAGATTCAAAAATATAACAGGGTGCATAGCACGTCTAAAAACTAAGAGGAGGAACAGAGAAATATATATCTTATTGAAATTTCCCTCTATAAACAAGAGCTTAACCAACTTAAGGGCCCTTAACAGAAATGTGCCCACGACGGATACACCAAGCCTCCAATAGGAATTCGGTAACTGAGGAAGCTACCAGTGTAGATGTATCATATTTACATATTCTAGTGGCATTGGCTCTGTCCTGCAATAACATGTTTTTGCAAAGGGGAATAATCCACTTTCCTCTAGGGCTCTTGTATAAGGGACAAAAAAACAGAATATTCTCAATTGTTTCGTTACAATAATGGCAAGATATGCATCTGTCAGTTAAAATGTTGCTAGATGACCAGTGAGCCGTATAATTGTTAATAGGTAGGGAACCATATCTAAGCTGGAGATATAGGGCACGAGCAAATGGTGGCATAGGAAGATTCATGAAAATCTCAGGCCAGGGTTCATGTTTGAATTGGAGGAATTCTGTTGTTAACCTGCCCATCCCGTTTTGACGCAGTATATCTTAATTGACTTTCTCCCAGTATCTTCTTTTAACAAGTTGCCTTGCGTTGTCGGGAATCAACTCCGGGTGTTCCCAATATTGGGGGAGTCCTATTTTAGCCCAGGCAGATTTCATCTCCTGCAACCAATGGATTTTAGTCGGGCCCTGGGAAGAAGCTATAAGTTCTCTTACCGCCACCCTGAATGGTTCAAGTTCGGCAGTTTGCCATAGGCGGATCCAATAGGAAAGTGGTCTCAGGGCTGCTATGGTTTTGATGCTATTTAATCCTAAATCGAGCCTGAGGGGGATCATTGGGGTACCCATCCCGAACCGGGAGACCTGGCTAAGAAAATTGTTTTCTTTTGTTTGTAAAATGTCCAATCTTCGATGCAGTCCCCAAAGTTACGCTCCCTACAGGGCCGCCGCACGGATTTGAGCATTATAGATCTCCGCGATTATGATCAAGGGGGAACTCGGAGCGTTTCTGGACCTGAGTACTAAGGCCCCACCTCTTTGACTTATAATAAGTGCCCCTTTATCAATAGCTGCCTCCCATTTTCCTGTGGTCGAGAATCTGATGCCCAAATAATCAAAATCTTCCACTTTCTCCAGCGGGACTGAATTCATTTCTATTCTGGCACGTGGTTGTTTCCTTAAAGTACTGTATATCATAAGTTTCGTTTTCTTAGCATTGACGTCAAGCCCATAATCCCTACAAAAGGCACAAAATTGGTTGACCAGATTTTGAATTCCCATGGATGATTTAGCTAACAAAATTGTATCATCTGCATACAATAAACACAGGATTTTCTTTCCAGCCAATTTGGGTGAGTCGTTTATACAGTTCTCTAGATAACGAATACAGTTATTTATGTAAACCAAGAAAAGAGTGGGAGCCAAAACGCACCCCTGCTGGACTCCTCTGTTAATAGCTATGGGATCTGTCAGCTCGCCCTCCTTACCGCATCTAATTTGAGCATATGTGTTGTCATGAAGTCGGGTGATAAGATTCAAAAGACCTGATGGAACCCCCATATTGAGAGTGTTGACCATAGCTTATTCCTGGGGATCAAATCAAATGCAGCTCTAAGGTCTATAAAGACCACATACAGATTACCCCCCCCAGGTCCACATTCTTCCATTTGATTGCCAAGAATCTCAAGGCTTGGTCTATAGTGCTCACAGCAGGTCTGAACTCCGCTTGTAGGTTAGATAGAGCATCCGATACCGAGATCCATTCATCGAGGTAGCACAAAAGATGTTTAGCATACATTTTTTGAAAATTGTCCAGGAGACTAATCGGTTGATAGTTAGCGGGATTATTGGGGCTTCCTTTTTTAAAGATGGGGACTATCTCAGCCCCTTTCCATGAAGGAGGGATAGGGGCTCCTGCTGCGATTGCATTGCAGATTCGGTTGAGATAAGGAGTCCATATATCAGGTCTTGTCTTATATAAAACGCCTGGAATCTTGTCAAGGCCTGGAGCCTTTCCCCAATTCAATGAATCTATTGCGGCACTTGTTTCAGCTAAGGTGAATATAATCGGGGTAGCTTCTTGGATTATTGGAACATCAGGGGTCCTAAGGGATACCTCGTGTGGACCTGCATATAATTGACCGAAGTGCTCAACCCAAGCTACAGGAAGGGTTGATGTACCAGGTACAGAGGCAGAGTTTCTACACTCATCTGCTATTAATTTCCAAAACCTGGAAGTATCATTTGATTTGGGGGTCTCCAGGATAGCAACCCATCTAGCCTCTTCCCAACTTCTACGTGCCTTGGTGCATTTATTCTTATAATCTTTTCTGGCTGTTCTTATAGATTCAACTTGGCCTGCTTTTAAAGCTTTCAATAGAGTAAGCTGTGCTTCCCTACATAAGTTGTTGAACCACCGTGCCCGGCACTTTTTCTTAGAGTTACTAGTAATCTCTTTTGTAAAAAGATGTTTTAAAGAGTCAAACAATTTACTATGAGCTACTAGAAGCCCATCACCCTCACCATCTTCTTTATGTTGAAGCATAAGCTCCATTTGATTGGCTAACAGGTTGTATATTGATGAAAGATGTTCAGGGGATGTGGTGACAGACTCCCATTTTATACTACGTCTATTGTTTGATAAAGCGAGCTGTTGGGCATAGGCCTTAGAATGAGGTGCCTCAAGTGAAGGGAATAGGCCTCTAGTCAATAGAATCAATGGATCATGGTCACTCTCTTCATGCTCTTGTACCCTCATGTCAGACATGTGGCCCCACAATCGAATATCGAAAAATATGTAATCAATCTGGCTCCTGTACCCTCCGCGTTTAAAAGTGGGGTGCAAATTTATGTCAGAACAGGAGCGACCATTACAAGCTCGAAGACCATACGTTAATGTACTATCAGCCACTAAACGCGTTGTTTTATTCAGTCTCGGTCTTTTATTAGAGACTAGCTGTGGAATCCCCCAGTGGGCATCCTCTTCTTGATATATCTCTTGGACCAGGGGGTTGGGCTCAAATGTAACGTTAAAGTCCCCTCCAATCAAAATAAAATGGGATAAATTATTTTTAAGAAAGCTGTCCAATAAGGATAGAGCATCATAATCTACATGGCTGCCCTCGCTCCTATTATATACGTTAATTATTAATAAAGATCTCTCCTCGGAGATCGTTATTAATAAGGCCTGTAAATCAGGGCAACCCAGGTCTATTGCTACAGCTTTGCACCTGAGAGAACTACTTAACCATATAAGTAGCCCTCCCGATGGTCTCCCAGAGGGCGACTTCCGTGCTGGAACCCAGTAGCTTCTAAAACCTAATCTATGTTTGGGACCCATTGCCCAAGTTTCTTGGAATAAACATATTAGATGTTCGTCAATAAATTGACCCCATTCCGGGCTTTGCAGTTTACTTTCCAGCCCTGCTATGTTCCAACTGAGATCCTTGACGAGATCATTTGGTTTGGTGTATCTAACTTCTTTTGAGGAGTATTTCCTACTAGGGGGGATGCAGCTGGGGACCGTGCTCTTCCCCACTGGCATACAGTGGCCTGTATCTATATTACCCTGTGTGATGTTCACTTCACAAAATACTGTACCGGACATATTCATAACTGGCGGGATGTCTAGACAGTAAAGCCCTGGGTCACTGAAAGCGGTTGTCAGAAGTGGAACCCCCTCCTCGTTGGCTAGATGTGTGGTATTCTCAGGAATTCCCCGGTTATCAGGGTCCGTCAGGATCAATGGGATTGCTAAAGTAGAAACACTAAGAACAGGATGGTTAGTGTGCTCATACTCAAGAGTACTAAAATCCACTCCCCACGGGCCGTCGTATAGTCAGTCTATCTCAGAAAGCGACGCCGAAGGATGTCTGGGACCTGGGTCGGGACTAGGCCGTATCTGAATGTCAGAGGATACTTTATGGAACAATGGTGGTTGCCTATTCATGAATGGCAGTGAGGACGGATAGAACGCTTGTAATCTGCACAGGGAGACTTTGCCTACTGAGGGATATGGTCTGTTTGCATTTAACACAAGCTGCCGTACAAGATCAGGGGAATTGAAATTAATGACAATACAATCCCCTATACCAATCTTTTCCAAAGAACCTACCCACCCTACCCTTCTCACCATCAGTATCGAGGATGTCATGGAAAATGCAAACCCCGCGTTAGCATGCAACCAATGTATGACCTTGTTTTTAAGCTCAGTAAAAGATTCGGTGATTTGGTTTTAAGTTTGGGCACATTGGAAATAACCAGAACATGTGGGCATGACTCCGGTGGAAGTTGCAATACTCTTATTCCAGTTGGACTAATGGTCTGGGTCCTCTTCAAGGAGCCTAAAGAGAGGTGTTCACGGGTGGAGTTGGAGACACCAGTATTAGATACTTGATTAAACGGGTGGGCTATCCTTTCTGGAAGAGGGACTGAAGCCTTGGGCGGCAAAATAGTTAGAATGTTTGGTGCTCTAGCAGAACTGGCTAAATCGTGATTTATGGGGGGGAGGATGACTCTTACTCATTTGGGCGGGTCTTAATAAAATCTTCTAGTTTCTCCTCTATTATTTGGAGACGGGTTGCAATAGGAAGTAGCAAATTGGAGATCTCTTCTCTTACAAGAACCCTGATATGCTCATTTGCCTGTTGGTCATTGGTGATAAGCGAGGAAGATAGAACCACATCCTTATTGGGAGCTGGGCCGGATGGGGGGGGTCAAAATCCTAGTACGTTTATTTATGATGGCAGGCTCCCTACGTTTCCTTTTTCCTTTGGGATTGGGAACGACAGTAGTTAGGGGCTCTCTCTTGGAAGGGCTCCAAATCGGCGGGATTGGCAGGGCAGGTGTGTTGGGATCATTTAACATTTCACCCTGAAACTCTTGAATTTTCTAGCAGGAGAAAAAGAAGGGGTGGTCGATGTAGGCTGAGATCCTGTTTGCAGGGGGGTGCTGTATGGCAAAGTCATCACAGGCTGCGGTAATGGCTGGAGAGGGTGGAACGGCTAAGCGGCGCTGCACCAACTCTATTTCTTTTTCCAATGCCCCGATGGCCTTTTGTAAAAAAACATCTAGGGTTTTGTTGGATCCGTGCTTCTCTTCAACCCCCTACCCCCACGCTGTCTACCCATCTTTCTTACTAAGTTCCGGGGGCCTTGAATAGAACCTAGGCTGGTGGCGTGCAAATAGGCCCCTCCTACTGCTGTTAGAAACCCCGTGCCGTAAAAGAACTTATACACTCCACGGCCCCTGCTACAGACGGCAAGCAAACAAAGACACCCCCAGGAGCAAAAGTAAAGGGGTATGGCCCAGCATGGCCTCTTACGATCACTGACGGGTGCAGGACGGGCCCCGCCTTGGCCCGGGCTTTGCCCGGGCGTGGCCTGGGCGCGTACTGTGGCAGCGGGCGCGCAATAGATCTTAAAGGGGCTGCTCCCGCCCCCAAACGCCGAAGACCAATGAGCGAGGGGGCTTGGCTCCTGCCCCTACCTCGCCAAAAACCAAGTTCCTGGATGCGCGTCCCACGGGCGCGCAATAGATCTTAAAGGGGCTGCTCCCTCCCCCAAACGCCGAAGACCAATGAGCGAGGGGGCTTGGCTCCTGCCCCTACCTCGCCAAACACCAAGTTCCTGGATGCGCATCCCACGGCAGCGGGCGCGCAATAGATCTTAAAGGGGCTGCTCCCGCCCCCAAACGCCGAAGACCAATGAGCGAGGGGGCTTGGCTCCTGCCCCTACCTCGACAAACACCAAGATCCTGGATGCGCGTCCCGCGACAGCGGGCGCGCAATAGATCTTAAAAGGGCTGCTCCCACCCCCAAACGCCGAAGACCAATGAGCGAGGGGGCTTGCCTCCTGCCCCTACCTCGCCAAACACCAAGTTCCTGGATGCGCATTCTGCGGCAGCGGGCGTGCAATAGATCTTAAAGGGGCTGCTCCCGCCCCCAAACGCCTAAGACCAATGAGCGAGGGGGCTTGGCTCCTGCCCCTACCTCACCAAACACCAAGTTCCTGGATGCGCGTCCCGCGGCAGCGGGCGCACAATAGATCTTAAAGGGGCTGCTCCCGCCCCCAAATGCCGAAAACCAATGAGCGAGGGGGCTTGGCTCCTGCCCCTACCTCTCCAAACACCAAGTTCCTGGATGCGCGTCCCACGGCAGCGGGTGCGCAATAGATCTTAAAGGGGCTGCATCTGCCCCCAAACGCAGAAGACCAATGAGCGAGGGGGCTTGGCTCCTGCCCCTACCTCGCCAAACACCAAGTTCCTGGATGCGCGACTGTCTAGTTATTTCATAGATTTGGAAATTAATATTTATTGGCTCTACTGTGAATACGCAAGATTCTGACCAATGGCGACATGAGAAAATACTTTATGGATTTTTAGTTTAACCCCGACTACATGGAGAAAAGTGGACAGTTGACAGTTAGCAGTAAGCAGTATGAGGCTTAGCAGTTCTGTTAGTAGTTAGTCTTGTTCCAGTCCCGTTCGGGGAGCAGAGCAGCTCCTGATGTTTTCTCTTCCTAACTTTAGCTTTATAGCATAATTGTGTTTAATGCTATTGATGCAGTTTCTTAGCTTGACATTCTTTCTAAGTTGGTTCATTTAACTTAGAGCCCAACCGTGGCTGAGCCAATCCCTTCAATGTTCCTTGTCAACGCTGACCAGATGGATGCCCAACTGACGAAGAAATCACAGCTTGCTGATCCATTCAGGAGAGGTATAACACATGCTATTGTTTCTGTTATAGATTTTTGTTCTTTCATTTAGGTAGCAACCGCTATTTTGATAGAGCCCTAGTTAAAGGTTTTCCAAATTAACTTTTGGCTAAATTATTTTTGCATGAAGTCCAAACATATCATTTTAATTGGAGCGTTAGTTAGAGTACCATGTGATAACAAATGTTATTAACAAAGAATTTATTTTGTTCATCTTTTTAATCTAAATGTATGTCATCTCTGTTGTTCAGTTATTGTTGCTATTAATTTGTACATTAACTCTTGAATGTTTAATGATTAATGCTTTGTTTAAATTGAGATTCGTCTGCCGCTTTAGTCAGCCTGTGTTGTTTGTATATGCATATAATTTGGTCTAGAGATTAATTTACGTGACATTAGCATTGCTAATTTAGGGAAATAAACTTTCTAACTTTACCAAAAGGTGTGGTTATTCATGGCCACATGGGTCATGGTGTTTTAAGATTACTGACTCAAAGTCTAAGGGAATTGATTTGTTAAAAATGTTATATTGTTGTTGATTAGGTGATGAGTAAAGTTTGTGCCCATGGTGGAATCACTCTAAGCATAGTCAAAAGGTCCATCAAACCTCTAATGTGTTCCCTTATACAAATTTCTAAAGACCGAATAAGGCCAGACGCGCTCACAGCACTCAAACAATGTAACCTTTACTGCTGCAGAGATTCACAATCAGTCTGCAGCGAGCTAGTAAAGCTCACTATGCTAGAAGCTTCAGAATTAATCACGATCTATGGGTTGGCAGCATGCCCAGACCCTCAGGCCTTTTGCTTACAAGCAAAAGCAGTAGTAACTACTTCTCAGGACCCTGTGAAGGCAATTCAAAAACTACCAGACCATAAAGGAGTAAGTCAGATGCTATATCCATCTGCAGAAAAATATGACGGGCCACTTTTGGGGAAACAAGGAGACCCAGTCAATTAAGAGCATCTGTCAAGAAAAGATCCCTAAAGATCAAATAATCAAGAATAATTCCTGCCTGTTCTATCAAAAAGGAATAACAAAAGCTTGAGAAAACTGAACAAATGAGTCAGGAGTCAGAACATAACAGATGCTGTATTAATCGTTCAGAAGAATTCACCCCCTTGAGGACTGAGATATCAGAGGGATCAGAGAAATGAAAGCTGTCCAGACAGGAGAATGAAGCTGACCAACTAGAGTGTCTGCATAATTCTGATGCAATTATTCAAACTGCACTGCAAATAGTTGTTTTCAATCCTGCGTCATCATCAACCCAGGAGCCGTTGTTTTCTACCAAAAAAACAGAAACTCTGAATTCCATTGATGCCAGCATTCATCCGCGCCAAACATATTTGTTCCTCATACCAAGGCCCCTAAGGCTCAGGATATAGTATTACCAGACCCAAATTAGGCTCTCTTAACATGTTCAGTCAAATGTCGGAAGCTTGTATGCCCAATCACCAACATCAGTTGTAAAGTGTCAGCAATAAAAACAGTACTTCTCCCAAACTTTCCTTCCAGTGGCCATTGGGAAGATACTAACACATCTATTGCAAACAGGTGTTCTAGGCCACCGGTGATAAAATAATTCTCTCAGCCAAGCAGGCCCACAATTAGGCAAAACAGCAGGCAAAATACAAATGCAATTATTCGTGCTTTAGTTGCGAAAACCTCCAACTCAACGAATAAAAAGCAAGCGCCAGCCAGCCGACTCTATTATCATATTAACGCATCATAGTCCCTGCAAAAACCAGCCCGCATGTTGACTCAGAGAAACACTCTGATTCTTGAATTGGCCTTACCACTAAAGGAGACAGATATACACTGAAGCACAGTATTCTTACTCAAACCATTATACCATTCACGAGGCCCACAATTCTGCTTAAACCATAGCAGTATCACAAAACCTTACGAAATCCTGTGCCATCAGCACAAGTAATAAGTAAAGTAGCATTTTTGCCAAAGGAAGAAGATGAGGTGAGTAAGACTGCAGAATTGATACTTGAATCTAGAAAAGCAGCTCTTCACATTCTGAACAAAGTAGATATTTTTTCCAACTGAGGAATAGAGGCTACTCAGGTGGAACCTGAAATATAAGCTTCCATCTTTAAAATGGCAACTAAGCTACATCACTCACTTGCCAAGTTCAACGGGCCAAGAGCTATAGAGAGGTCGAGATCCTCCAAAACTTTTCATAATTTCACTCAAGCCCACAGTACCTCTATACTTTCAATCTTAAGGGGCACTGGTTCAATGAGATTTAATAATCTACCAGCCAAAGAGTTAAAGGTCATCACGGGAAAGAATGGCAATGGGCACTGCACTCTGACAAAAGCAGCAGGACTGGTCTTGGCTCTCTGCAACCTTAGGGCAAGCTAGTTATGCACAAAACACAGCCCTCTCAACAGCGACTCAAAGCCCCTCACTAAAAACTGTAATCAGCAACAATGAAGCACATTTTAGAGTTTAAGGCACATATTTATAGTCTATTTGCACCGGATTTGCGTCATTTTGTTTTTACGCAAATTTGGCCCAAACTTAACTCCATATTTATACTTTGGCGCTAGACCCGTCTAGTGCCAAAGTTATGGAGTCTGAGTCATTTTATGTACTTGAAAACCTACCTTGCGCTAATGACATGCAAGGTAGGCGTTCCCGTGCAAAAAATGACTCTAAGGCATGTGCGCCTTATTTATCCTCTGGCGTCAAAATGACGCACAGGAGGAGGCGGACCTTAAAACAAGGCGCCCAGCTGAATTTGCGCTGTTTTTTAACGCCTGGGTCAGGGCAGGCGTTAAGGGACCTGTGGACTCATTTCCATGGTGGAGGACCATGGAAGCAGTCCATAGGTGCACTTCCCCACTCCCAGGGACACCCCTTGCCACCCTCGCACACCCCTAGAGGACAGGTAAGTGCAGGTAAGTATAATTTTATTTTTTTATTAAGTGGCATAGGGGGGCCTAATTTGGGGCACACTACATGCCACTGTGCCCAATGGCCATGCCCAGGGGACAGGAGTCCCCTAGGCATGGCCATTGGGCAGGGGGGCATGACTCCTGTCTTTGCTAAGACAGGATTCATTTCCATGGGGGTTGTGCGTCAAAAAATGGCGCTAGTCAGGTTAGAGCCACTATTTTTCACTCTAACCTGACTTGCAACATTCTTTGGCGCACAGCCCCCAGTCTTCTCTTCGCCTCCTCTGCCCGGTTACCGTCATTTATTTTGACGCTAACCAGGCCGCAGTGCCGGCTAACGTCATTCCATAAATAAGGCGCCTGGCTGGCGCATTGGAATGGCGTTAGCCGGCGGTAAACTTTTTGACGCAAATCTGCCCTAGCGCTGATTTGCGTCAAAAAGTATAAATATGAGCCTAAGTCTCTAAGCCTCCTCTCATGGAATATCGCTGGCTGGGACAAATCAAATTGCAAAAAGACATAAATAATTACTTATTGTGTTTTAATCGGGTCTGCCTTCAAGAAACTTGTTGTAGCGATCTCATTTCACTACTGGATACATATTACTTGTTGAGCTAGGGAATAAAAAGGCAGAAACAGGAAGAGCCATTTGTGGACTTGCAATTCTGTGTCAATCTTCCATGAACCCAAAAATGGAGAGAATAAAGTCAGACAAATCATGGATTTAAGGGATTTCAATTAAGTTCCCTAACGAATGCCAGCAAAATCTGCTTGTGCTCTGCATATACCTGAAACCAGATCGGAAATCCTTACGCAACAAGGCAGACTACCATAAGTCCTATGTCCATAAAACTGTATTGGCCAACAAACAAACCAAATGAAGTGTCACAGGTGATTATAATCTGGATTTGTTTAACTACTGTGACAGTCTAGAATCCACGAGGCAGATGGATTTAATCTGAGACACTCTTCCTCAACTCTTCCATCCGCAATGGAATGATGGATCAGGAGATTCCGTGGTTGAATCCTTGCATTCACTTGGCGTTCGAGCATTGAATGCTGCCTCAGATGAGACCAATCAGCTTCATTTATGCACACCTCCCTCAACAGTGGCTATGCATTGGACTGCATGTGACATTTCTATCCTGACACTATTCAGCCATCCACTGATATTTCAAACAGAACAGAGGCTGGAAAGCAACCATTTATCACAGAACCTAGAACTTTGAATTCAGGATTTCAAACTTGATTGTGTTAATGCGATAAGGATGATATTTTAACTCCCAGAAGATATCCACTGTTCCTCCAATGCAGAGAAAAAGCTAGTTGTGTGGAGGCAACCTTTTGGGAATGAATGGTCCAATTAAATATAATTGCAGCGGATAATCAAATCTTTGGTCCATCAATGTGGGACTGAGCCATGATGCCATTTTATTGATGCTAAGGAGAGCAAGGTGCAAATTGAGCAATCATTTAATAACACCAGAAAACACGATATCCTCATGGTACACAACCAGGATACACAATGAAGCAAGGAAGATAGCTAAATGGGCCAAGAAACTCGGCGTAGCAAGCCAAGATATTGAACAACGACAAGCTGTGCTCGCACTGATGCAGCTGGATAAGACCTAAGAATTTTTGAGATGGGTGAATTCCCTTGGTGCCTCATGCAATCCCCTGAGGAACAATTATTTGGATAGCAGCATATGGGAGAACTATGTATCCGGTCTACATAGAACCAAGCTAATACCCTGACATTTAATTCTGGCTACCTCCATTAAGAGTCCTACAATGACGCCCCCACCAAGCGTCCTGTCCTCCTCTTGCTGCCTCGTGATAATGCCCTTAACAGTTTAGAAAACCATTTCAAAGAGGATAACCAATGGAGCACCAGGGCCTAATGGCCTGCCTATTGCAATTTCTAAAACCAAGTCACATTTGTAGAGTAATGCAATGGTCAATGTTTTTAAAAATGTGCTATTAACTACTGTGATACTACCATTTTGGTGGGGGTGCATATAATTCCCATCCACAAAAAAGTGAGCTTGGATGACCAGGAGAATTACAGGCTGGTAGCCTTGGGGGTTGTGGATGCTAAATTTGTTGCCACAAAGATTTTAAAAGATCTAAAGGATGGACTGCAACACAAATGTAATTCCCCGGAACCAGACAGGTTTATGCAGAAAAGCCTGAACCATAGACAAGATAGTGGTGCTTGACCACCAGCAGTAAACTCTCTTTCCACACATGTTCTATTGATTACAAAAAGGCATTCAACAACATTAACAGGACTATGTTATGGCAGAAACTGAGTAATTGGGGTTTTCCAGCAAAAATATTAAACCCCATAATTACTCTCTACTCCAACAAAAGGGTCCATATCAAACTCAGTAATGAAGTCATGCAGTCTAAAAGAACTGATATTGATAAACGGCTAAAGCAGGGCTGCTTTCCAGTTCCAATTTTCTTTAACTTAAACACTGCTGATATTGAATCTGTTCCAAATAATTCAAAATATTGTCTGTGGAGACTCAAAGGCCAAACTCTGTTTATGATGCAATATGAGGACTATACAGTACTTCTGGATTTCTCGCAATTGGACTCCGCTCCTTTCTTAACCGCTTCTGTGCCGCAGACGAAATGGTTACGTCCTGCGGCACAGTGCTCATGTGCCCAGGACGTAACCATTACGTCCTGGGCACTGAGCTCAGAGGGAGCGTTAGCGCTCCCTCTGTGGGCTTCCTTCCCACCCCCCAAGGCAGGGATGGAAGGGGAAGACCTTCCCCTTCCACCCCTGACCCCCTTGACCTCCCCAGTGACGTCTGATGACGTCAGCATGCATTTGCATGCTGACCTCATCAGAGGGCACTTCCCCAGCTTCCAGCGCGATCGGAAGAGAAATGCAAAGCATTTCTCTTCTGATCATGTGATGGGGGCCCTGAGAGGCTTCAAAGGGAAGGAAAGGAACTTCCTTCCCTTTGAAGTCTCTCAGAGCATTTCAAAAGCCGGATTGTAAAGCAATCCGGCTTTTGAAATGCCCACTAGACACCAGGGATTTCTTTCAAAATTGAAACTGGTATGAGGGGAGCGACCCCTTGGGGAAGGGTCGCTCCCCAGGGGGGCAATATTTTTCAAGGCCTTTTCTACCCCGGGCAGAATCCACTAGGTGCCAGGGATAATTTTTTTTTTTTTTTTTTGTGTGTTTCTTTTGTTTTTGTTTTTAGTTGGGGAGCGACCTCTTAGGCAAGGGTCGCTCCCTAGGGGGCAAATTATATTTAGGCCATTTCTTCCCCCGTTGTGGGCAGATTGGCCTATTTTTATGAGGCCAGTCTGCCCCCAAGGGGGGGCAGAAACCATTAGACACCCGGGAGGTTTTTTTTTATTCCAAATTCACGGAAGGGGAGCGTCCCCTTAGACAAGGGTCGCTCCCCGGGGGGGGCAAATTTATTTTCGGCCATTTCTGCCCCCCCGGGGGCCGATCGGCCTATTGTTACTAGGCCGATGTGCTCCCAGGGGGGGCAGAAGCCTCTAGGCGCCAGGGATAATTTTTGTTTTGTTTTTTTTGTTTTGTTTTTTAGAGGTGGGGAGCGGCCCCTTAGCCAAGGGTCGCTCCCCTGGGGGGCACATTGTATTTAGACTATTTCTGCCCCCCTTGGGGGCAAATTGGCTGATTTTTGTTAGTTCAATCTGCCCCCAAGAGGGGCAGAAACCACTAGGCACTGGGGATCTTTTTCTTTTGCGCCAATGTCACGCAAGGGGAACGACCCGCTCCCAGAGGGGTGGGGGGCAAATTTATTTTAGGCCATTTCTGCCCCCCCGGGGGCAGCTCGGCCAATTGTTTCTAGGCCGATCTGCCCCAGGGGGGGAAGAAGCCTCTAGGCGCCAGGAATAAAAAATGTTAATTTTTTTTTTGTTTAGTTTTTTAGAGGTGGGGAGCGACCCCTTAGCCAAGGGTCGCAAATTTATTTTAGGCCATTTATGCCCCCCTCCCGAGGGCAGATCGGCCTATTGTTATTAGGCCGATCTGCCCGCGGGGGGAAGAACCCTTTAGGCGCCAAGGATAAATTTTTTTTGTTTTCTTTTTTAGAGGTGGGGAGCAACCCCTTAGCCAAGGGTCGCTCCCCTAGGGGGGCACATTGTATTTAGACTATTTCTGCCCCCCTTGGGGGCAGATCGGCTGATTTTTGTCAGGTCAATCTGCCCCCAACAGGGGCAGAAACCACTAGGCACCGGGGATCTTTTTTTTGCGCCAATGTCAATCAAGGGGAGTGACCCCTTAGGCAAGGGTCGCTCCCCGGGGGGGCGTGGGGAGGGTGGGGGGGTCACATTTATTTTTGGATGTTTCTGCCCCCCCTGGGGGCAGATCGGCCTATTGATACTAGGCCGATCTGCCCCCGGGGGGGGCAGAAGCCTCTAGGCGCCAGAGATTAACATTTTATTTGTTTGTTTTGTTTTTTAGAGGTGGGGAGTGACCCCTTACGCAAGGGTCGCTCCCCGGGGAAGGGGGGCACATTTATTTTAGGCCTTTTCTGCCCCCCTGGGGGCAGATCAGCCTATTGTTATTAGGCCGATCTGCCCCCAGGTGTGGCAGAAACCTCTAGGCGCCAGGGATAAACATTTGTTTTTTTTTTTTTTTTTTTTTAGAGGTGGGGAGCGACCCCTTAGTCAAGGGTCGCTCCCCTGGGGGGCAAATTGTATTTAGACCATTTCTGCCCCCCTTGGGGGCAGATCGCCTATTTTTGTTAGGCCAATCTGCCCCCATGGGGGCAGAAACCACTTAGGCACCAGGGATTGGTGTGTGTGTATGCATGTGTTTTCTTTAGGGGGGCAGCCCCTTGGGTAAGGGTCGCTCCCCATGGGTGCACATTACTGTTGGCCATATCAGCCCCCCATTGGGGGCAGATGGGCCTATTTTTGGAAGGCCCATCTGCCCTCAAGGGGGGGCAGAAAGCCCACCAGAGGCCAGGGAAGTTTTGTTTTTTCAAAAATAAGAGGGTGGGGGTATGGCATACCCCCACCCCAAATAAATGGGGCCAAAGTTGTTCTGCCCACCAGTGGGCAGATGGGGCTATTACCCCTGATCCACACCCCGGGGGGGGGGCAGAAAGTCTACTAGATGCCAGGGAATTAAAAATATATATATATATATATATATTGGGGTGGTGGCTACCAACCAGTATGGGCCTAGTTACGCCCGCACCTGGGTAACAGTTTTTCAGCTCTCCCCCGCACTCTAAAACATCTTATCCCACAGCAAGCAACAAGACATTTGATTATTTTGGGTTTTAGTTTTACATTTGGGCCATGAGAGCTTGGCTTACTCTCAAAATCATCACACTTGGAATGGTGAGGGTTACAATTTATGGACTTTGGGACGCTGCCATGTAGAAAAATCTACAAGACCTAGACACATCTCAAAACGAAACACCTGGGTGATTCCAGGGTGGTGTGTTTCACATGCACCCGCACCATTTTTGTACCCACAATCCCCTGCAAACCTCCAACTTTGCTGGAAATCACACATTTTTCCCATGTTTTTGTGATGGAACCTTCCGGAATCTGCAGGAATCCACAAAATTCCTACCATCCGGCATTGTCTCATCTATACCAATAAAAATTCTGCTGCACTTGTCAGCCTAAAATTTTTTTTTTGCAAACTGCCCTTTTGGACCCACTTTGATTCCCCCTCAATATCGACATGTTTTTGGCTCTTCCCTTTCACAAGCACTTGGTCCACCTACACAAATGAGTTATCATTTTTACTGGGAGACTGAGGGGAACATTGGGTGGTATGAAATGTATCCCAGTGCAGTGATCCCACACAGAAATGTGGGAAAATGTGATTTTTTTGCTAAATTTGAGGTTTGCTGAGGATTCTGGGTAAGAAAACATTGGGGGATCCATGCAATTCACACCTCACTGGACTCCCTCGGGTCTCTAGTTTTCAGAAATGTCTGGGTTTGGTAGATTTCCCTAGAAGGCTGCTGAGCCCAGGACCAAAAACGCAAGTGCCCCCTAAAAAAAACAGGTAGTTTTGAATTTGATAATTTTGATGTGTCCAGATAGTGTTTTGGAGCATTTCCTTTTGCGGGCAGTAGGCCCATCTACAAAAGTGAGGTACCATTTTTATCGGGAGACTTGGGGGAATGCTGGGTGGAAGGAAATTTGTGGCTTATCTCTGATTCAGAACTTTCTGTCACCGAAATGAGAAGAAAAGTTGTTTTTTCGGCCAAATTTTGAGGTTTGCAAAGGATTCTGGGTAACAGAACTGGTCAGAGCCCCACAAGTCACCCCATCTTGGATTCCCCTAGGTGTCTAGTTTTCAGAAATGTGCTAGTTTGCTAGGTTTCCCAAGTTGCCGGCTGAGCTACAGGCCAAAATCCACAGCTAGGTGCTTTGCAAAAAACAGCTCTGTTTTTTTTGGTGAAAATTTGATGTGTCCACGTTGTGTTTTGGGGCTTTTCCTGTCGCAGGCGCTAGGCCTACCCCCACAAGTGAGGTATCATTTTTATCAGGAGACATGGGGGAACGCTGGGTGGAAGGAAATTTGTGGCTCTTCTATGATTCCAGAACTTTCTGTCACCAAAATTATAGGAAAAAGTGTTTTTTGGCCAGATTTTTAGGTTTGCAAAGGATTCTGGGTAACAGAACCTGGTCAGAACCCCACAAGTCACCCCATCCTGGATTCCCCTACGTGTCTAGTTTTCAAAACTGTGCAGGTTTGCTAGGTTTCCCTAGGTGCCGGCTGAACTAGAGGCCAAAATCAACAGCTAGGCACTTTGCAAAAAACAGCTCTGTTTTCTTTGTGAAAATGTGATGTGTCCACGTTGTGTTTTGGGGCTTTTCCTGTCACGGGCGCTAGGCCTAAGTCCACAAGTGAGGTACCATTTTTATTGGGAGACTTGGGGGAACGCTGGATGGAAGGAAATTTGTGGCTCATCTCTGATTCCAGAACTTTCTGCCACCGAAATGAGAGGAAAAAGTGTTTTTTTGGCCACATTTTGAGGTTTCCAAAGGATTCTGGGTAACAGAACCTGGTCAGAGCCCCGCAAGTGACACCATCGTGGATTCCCCTAGGTGTCTAGTTTTCAAAAATGCACTGGTTTGCTAAGTTTCTTCAGGTGCCGGCTGAGCTCGAGGCCAAAATCCACAGGTAGGCACTTTGTAAAAAACACCTCTGTTTTCTGTGGAAAAATTTGATGTGGCCAAGTTGTGTTTTGGGGCATTTCCTTTCGTGGGCGCTAGGCCTACCCCCACAAGTGAGGTACCATTTTTATCGGGAGACTTGGGGAAACGCTGGGTGGAAGGATATTTGTGGCTCCTGTCAGATTCCAGAACTTTCTGTCACCGGAATGAGAGGAAAAAGTGTTTTTTTGGCCAAATTTTGAGGTTTGCAAAGGATTCAGGGTAACAGAACCTGGTCAGAGCCCCACAAGTCACCCCATCTTGGATTCCCCTAGGTTTCTAGTTTTAAAAACTGCTCAGGTTTGCTATGTTTCCTTAGGTGCTGGAGGGGCTAGAGGCCAAAATCCACAGCTAGACACTTTGCAAAAAAACAGCTCTGTTTTCTTTGTGAAAATGTGATGTGTCCACGTTGTGTTTTGGGCATTTCCTGTCGTGGGTTCTAGGCCTATCCACACAAGTGAGGTACCATTTTTATCGGATATTTTAGGGGAATACAGACTAGTAAAACAAGTGTTATTGTCCCTTGTCTTTCTCTACATTTTTTCCTTCCAAATGTAAAGCAGCGTGTAAAAAAGACGTCTATTTGAGAAATGCCCTGTAATTCACATGCTATTATGGGCCCCCCGGAATTCAGAGATGTGTAAATAACCACTGCTTCTCAACACCTTATCTTGTCGCCATTTTGGAAATACAAAGGTTTTCTTGATACCTATTTTTCACTTTTTATACCCGGTATAGAATAAAAACCCATTGCAAGGTGCTGCTCATTTATTGGCTCTGGGTACCTAGGGTTCTTGATGAACCTGCAAGCCCTATATATCCCCGCAACCAGAAGAGTCCAGTTGACGTAACAGTATATTGCTTTCAAAAATCTAACATTGCAGGAAAACGTTACAGAGTAAAACGTGGAGAAAAATGGCTGTTTTTTTCACCTCAATGTCAATATTTTTTTATTTCAGCTGTTATTTTCTGTAAGAAACACTTGTAGGATCTACACAAATGACCCCTGCTGAATTGAGAATTTTGTCTACTTTTCAGAAATGTTTAGTTTTCTGGGATCCAGCATTGGTTTCTCACCCATTTCGGTCACTAACTGGAAGGAGGCTGAAAGCACAAAAAATAGTAAAAAAGGGGTATGTTCCAGTAAAATGTCAAAATTGTATGGAAAAGCGGGGTTTTCTAATTCAAGTCACAAACAGTTAGGAGCGCACCTGCCTAACATCCCAGCAATTAATCTGCCCCATTGCATCATGGTAGATGTAGTTTCCTCAAAAAACGAACTCCGTTACTTTTAAATATTTCACCTCTAAGTAGGTACAGCCTTTGCTGTGCATCTCTGGACACATGTGTTTCTGGGTTAATCCCTTCTTCAGCAGAGAACAAATTTGCGGGGTGCTGGAAATGCTGCCATTAATCATCCGGTTTCAATACCTCTTCACTGGCATGCCGGTGCCTGCTCCAGAGCTCGTCAGCCCAGTAGCTCAAGGGAGCCTTTTTAAAGTCACAAACAGTTAGGAGCGCACCTGCCTAACATCCCAGCAATTAATCTGCCCCATTGCATCATGGTAGATGTAGTTTCCTCAAAAAACGAACTCCGTTACTTTTAAATATTTCACCTCTAAGTAGGTACAGCCTTTGCTGTGCATCTCTGGACACATGTGTTTCTGAGTTAATCCCTTCTTCAGCAGAGAACAAATTTGCGGGGTGCTGGAAATGCTGCCATTAATCATCCGGTTTCAATACCTATTCACTGGCATGCCGGTGCCTGCTCCAGAGCTCATCAGCCCAGTAGCTCAAGGGAGCCTTTTTAAAGTCACAAACAGTTAGGAGCGCACCTGCCTAACATCCCAGCAATTAATCTGCCCCATTGCATCATGGTAGATGTAGTTTCCTCAAAAAACGAACTCCGTTACTTTTAAATATTTCACCTCTAAGTAGGTACAGCCTTTGCTGTGCATCTCTGGACACATGTGTTTCTGGGTTAATCCCTTCTTCAGCAGAGAACAAATTTGCGGGGTGCTGGAAATGCTGCCATTAATCATCCGGTTTCAATACCTCTTCACTGGCATGCCGGTGCCTGCTCCAGAGCTTGTCAGCCCAATAGCTCAAGGGAGCCTTTTTAAAGTCACAAACAGTTAGGAGCGCACCTGCCTAACATCCCAGCAATTAATCTGCCCCATTGCATCATGGTAGATGTAGTTTCCTCAAAAAACGAACTCCGTTACTTTTAAATATTTCACCTCTAAGTAGGTACAGCCTTTGCTGTGCATCTCTGGACACATGTGTTTCTGGGTTAATCCCTTCTTCAGCAGAGAACAAATTTGCGGGGTGCTGGAAATGCTGCCATTAATCATCCGGTTTCAATACCTCTTCACTGGCATGCTGGTGCCTGCTCCAGAGCTCGTCAGCCCAGTAGCTCAAGGGAGCCTTTTTAAAGTCACAAACAGTTAGGAGCGCACCTGCCTAACATCCCAGCAATTAATCTGCCCCATTGCATCATGGTAGATGTAGTTTCCTCAAAAAACGAACTCCGTTACTTTTAAATATTTCACCTCTAAGTAGGTACAGCCTTTGCTGTGCATCTCTGGACACATGTGTTTCCTAGGGGCAGATCGGCCTATTATTAGGCCGATCTGCCCCCAGGGGGGGCAGAAACCTCTAGGCAGCAGGGATAAAAAAAAAATTTGTTTAGTTTTTTGTTTTTGAGTTGGGGAGCGACCCCTTAGGCAAGGGTCGTTCCCCTGGGGGGGGGAATTTATTTTAGGGCATTTCTGACCCCCATGGGGGCAGATCAGCCTATTTTAATTAGGCCGATCTGCCCCCAAGGGGGACAGAAACCACTAGGCACCGGGGATTTTTGTTGTTGTTGTTGTTTTACAGATGGGGAGCGTCCCCTTAGGCAAGGGTCGCTCCCCTGGAGGGGAAAATTGTATTTAGGCCATTTCTGCCCGCTTTGGGGGCAGATCGGCTGATTTTAGGTCAATCTGCCCCCAAGGGGGGTCAGAAACCACTAGGCACCAGGGATCTTTTTTTTGCGCCGTCACGCAAGGGGAGCGACCTTGTAGGCAAGGGTCGCTCCCTGGGGGGTAGGGCGGCAAATTTATTTTAGGCCATTTCTGCCCCCCCTGGGGGCAGTTCGGCCTATTGTTATTAGGCCGATCTGCCCCCAGGGGGGGCAGAAACCTCTAGGCACCAGGGCAATTTTTTTTTTTTGTTGGTTTGTTTTTTTAGAGATGGGGAGCGACCCCTTAGGCAAGGGTCGCTCCCCTGGAGGGGCAAATTGTATTTAGGTCATTTCTGCCCTCTTTGGGGGAAGATCGGCCGATTTTAGGTCAATCTGACCCCAAGGGGGGCAGAAACCACTTGGCACCATGGATCTTTTTTTTGCGCCGTCTAGCAAGGGGAGCAACCTTGTAGGCAAGGGTCGCTCCCTGGGGGGGTAGGGGGGCAAATTTATTTTAGGGCATTTCTGCCCCCCCTGGGAGCAGATCGGCCTATTGTTATTAGGCCGATCTGCCCCCAGGGGGAGCAGAAACCTCTAGGCGCCAGGGCAAATATTTATTTTTTTATTTTATTTTTATTTTTTGTTTTTTTTAGAGATGGGGAGCGACCCCTTAGGCAAGGGTCGCTCCCCTGGAGGGGCAAATTGTATTTAGGCCATTTCTGCCCGCTTTGGGGGCAGATTGGCAGATTTTAGGTCAATCTGGCATCAGGGATCTTTTTTTTTTTGCGCCGTCACGCAAGGGGAGCGACCCCGTAGGCAAGGGTCGCTCCCCGGGGGGGGGGGTTGAGGGGGGCAAATTTATTTTAGGCCATTTCTGCCCCCTGGGGGCGGATTGGCCTATTGTTATTAGGCGATCTGCCCCCGGGGGGGCAGAAACCTCTACGCGCCAGGGCTAATTTTTTGTTTGAGTTTTTTTTTTTTTTTAGAGATGGGGAGCGACCCCTTAGGCAGGGGTCTCTCCCCTGGAGGGGCAAATTGCATTTAGACCATTGCTGCCCCCCTTGGGGGCAAATCGGCCGATTTTAGGTGAATCTGCCCCAGGGGGGGCAGAAACCACTAGGCACCAGGGATCTTTTTTTTTTTGCGCCGTCACGCAAGGGGATCGACCCCGTAGGCAAGGGTCGCTCCCCGGGGTGGGGGCAAATTTATTTTAGGCCATTTCTGCCCCCCCTGGGGCCGGCTGAGCTAGAGGCCAAAATCCACAGGTAGGCACTTTGCAAAAAACACCTCTGTTTTCTGTGAAAAAATGTGATGTGTCCACGTTGTGTTTTGGGCCCTCTCCTTTCGTGGCACTAGGCCCACCCACACAAGTGAGGTGCCATTTTTATTGGGAGACTTAAGGGAAAGCTGGGTGGAAGGACATTTGTGGCTCCTCTCAGATTCCAGAACTTTCTGTCACCAAAATGAGAGGAAATAGTGTTTTTTGGGCCAATTTTGAGGTTTGCAAAGGATTCTGGGTAATAGAACCTGGTCAGAGACCCACAAGTCACTCCATCTTGGATTCCCCTAGGTTTCTAGTTTTCAGAAATGTGCTAGTTTGCTAGGTTTCCCCAGGTGCCGGATGAGCTAGAGGCCAAAATCCACAGGTAGGCACTGTTTTCTGTGAAAAAAAATTATGTGTCCATGTTGTGTTTTGGGCCATTTCCTTTCGTGGGCGCTAGGCCTACCCACACAAGTGAGGTACCATTTTTATCGGGAGACTTGGGGTAACGCTGGGTGGAAGGAATTTTGTGGCTCCTCTCTGATTCCAGAACTTTCTGTCACCAAAATTTGAGGAAAATGTGTTTTTTTAGCCAAATTTTGAGGTTTGCAAAGGATTCTGGGTAACAGAACCTGGTCAGAGCCCCACAAGTCACCCCATCTTGGATTCCCCTAGGTCTCTAGTTATCAAAAATGCACAGGTTTGGTAGTTTTCCCTAGGTGCCGGCTGAGCTAGGGGCCAAAATCTACAGGGAGGCACTTTGCAAAAAACACCTCTGTTTTCTTTAAAAAAATGTGATGTGTCCAGGTTGTGTTTTGGGGCATTTCCTGTCGCGGGTGCTAGGCCTACCCACACAAGTGAGGTATCATTGTTATCGGGAGGCTTGGGGGAACACTAGGTGGAAGGAAATTTGTGGCTCCTCTCTGATTCGAGAACTTTCTGTCACCAAAATGTGAGGGAAATGTGTTTTTTTTGCCAAATTTTGAGGTTGGCAAAGGATTCTGGGTAGCAGAACCTGGTCAGAGCCCCACAAGTCACCCCATCTTGGATTCCCCTAGGTCTCTAGTTATCAAAAATGCACAGGTTTGGTAGTTTTCCCTAGGTGCCGGCTGAGCTAGGGGCCAAAATCTACAGGGAGGCACTTGGCAAAAAACACCTCTGTTTTCTGTCAAAAAATGGGATGTGTCCACATTGTGTTTTGGGGCATTTCCTGTCGCGGGCGCTAGGCCTACCCACAAAAGTGAGGTATCATTTTCATCGGGAGACTTGGGGGAACATATAATAGCAAAACAAGTGTTATTGCCCCTTGTCTTTCTCTACATTTTTTCCTTCCAAATATAGGAGAGTGTGTAAAAAAGACGTATATTTGAGAAATGCCCTGTAATTCACATGCTAGTATGGGCACCCCGGAATTCAGAGATGTGCAAATAACCACTGCTTCTCAACACCTTATCTTGTGCCCATTTTGAAAATACAAAGGTTTTCTTGATAGCTATTTTTTACTTTTTATATTTCAGCAAATTATTTGCTGTATACCCGGTATAGAATGAAAACCCACTGCAGGGTGCAGGTCATTTATTGGCTCTGGGTACCTAGAGTTCTTGATGAACCTACAAGCCCTATATAACCCCGCAACCAGAAGAGTCCAGCAGACATAATGGTATATCGCTTTCAAAAATCTGACAATACAGGAAAAAGTTACAGAGTAAAACGTAGAGAAAAATTGCAGATTTTTTCACCTCAATTTCAATATTTTTTATTTTCAGTAGGAAACCCTTGTAGGAGCTACACAAATTACCCCTTGCTGAATTTGGAATTTTGTCTACTTTTCAGAAATGTTGCGGATTTTGGGATCCAGCATTGGTTTCATGCCCATTTCTGTCACTGACTGGAAGGAGGCTGAAAGCACAAAAAATCATAAAAATGGGGTATGTCCCAGTAAAATGCCAAAATTGTGTTGAAAAATTGGGTTTTCTGATTCAAGTCTGCCTGGTCTTGAAAGCTGGGCGGCTGGTGAATTTTACCCCCGCAAACCCTTTGTTGATGCCATTTTCAGGGGAAAAACTACAAGCCTTCTTCTGCATCCCCTTTTTTCCCATTTTTTTGAAAAACACAAAATTTTCACTGTATTTTGGCTAATTCCTTGGCCTCCTTCTGGAGAACCCACAAAGTCTGGGTACCTCTAGAATCCCTAGGATGCTGGAAAAAAAGGACACAAATTTGGCGTGGGTAGCTTATGTGAACAAAAAGTTATGAGGGCCTAAGCGCGATCTGCCCCAAATAGCCAAAAAAAGGCTCGGAACAGGAGGGGGAAAAGGCCTGGCAGCGAAGGGGTTAACAGGAGGGCTTTGAGCACCGCCACTTTTTTATTTACAAATTAAGCACTGGATAGTGGATGGACAAAGGTGTGTAATTGCAGGTTGTGCTTAGAACTTTACAGCAGGCAGCGAATCTACTAATTTTCTTGCACAAGAATGCAAACTGCCCCGGTGATTTAATCACTCTAAACTGACATTTGCTATAGTCTGTGGGTTATGAGTTACAGTCCTTGCAAGGTTAGCTCGGTAGCTCAATTTTTTCCTCCTTTGAAGTCGGTAGTTCGAGTACCAATAAAATAGATAATGCTTTGTGTTAATAACATTTGGAAACTGGAGAGGTGCTAAGACTAAATGCATCATTGTACCCAAAGTTATAATGTCCAGTCATCATACAAACATTTTCGGATTTTTGTCAGAAAAATAATGCATTGTATCTGTGGAGATGTGGACGTACCCTGCCTTGACATCCACCCTAGCTTCCCCAACGCCAGATCCATAAATAAATAAGGCCTTCTGAATCATGCAGCTCCACTTATTGGGCCTAGGGCACGATGATGAACCGAGTTCCCATGATGCACCAGGTGACTCGCATTCACTCAGTGGGCAGCGGATGTTCATGTCTCTACCTGCCCTTGAATGTGCGACACAGCCACAAGGATGACTATAGTCAGGTAAGTACTAATGCGATTTGAGTGTAGTGCTGCGGGAGAGTGGGGGCGTACCGCCCCCACTCTTCCGCAGCACTACACTCAATTTTAAAGAGGAGGTAGGATGTAAGACAATTCTGGACAGCATGCAAAGTAAAACAGACTCACTGCTGAGAGATGAGTAAGGGCTGTGTCACCAACTACTTTCTAAAGAGGATATGTGTTTGTATGAATTCCCCTTTGCGTAATTACGTAAAATGTAGGGGGGGTAGCGGGGGAGTACGCAGAATTATGCGAACTGCAACATCAGCATTTACCACTATTTATTAGCTCTATTTTGTAGCCTCGAAAATGAATGTCAAAACATATTTTGTGCCAAAAAAGTACCAAATTGCACGATGCGAGCAGCAGTCACTCGCCTTCTGTTCATTTGCATTGTTCCCATGTGCCCATGATATTTCACCCCCAACGGATGGAAAATTATGTGCTGCGGGCATATCACGTAAAAAGCGTAATGGAAATTGTTTGAAGTTATGCTGGATTATGCTTGGAAAATGAAAGGCGGGCCTACTGCTAACGACCAAGGAAAACACTTCCAAGCAATCAAACTATACATTCTGTAAAGCAGTGTTATTTAAACGTTTTCATCAAAGCCTGCCTCCTTGCAGGAATGTGTTGGTGCCTTCCAAATGGACATTACAACTCTTTCTCACAATGACTACATGACAAGTGGAAATTTTAGATCAAACTAAAATGTTGGAATGGGAGTTGATGACATTACTGCCAAGAAAATGAGAAAGGCTGACATTCAGTAGTGTTTTTTAAGATGTCATAATAAAGATGCAACTTTACAACGAAACCAAAAGTTTCAAGTGAGAACAAGGACGGCATCTCTCTGAGGAAGTCCTTTGTTCTGCCTTCCTGGGCCAGGGCTGCCTGGACCCCAGGAGGGCAGAAACCTGTCTGAGGGGTTGGCAGCAGCAGCAGCTGCAGTGGAAACCCCGGAAAGGCAGTTTGGCAGTACCCGGGTTCTGTGCTAGAGACCCGGGTAATCATGGGATTGTCCTCCCAATACCAGGATGGTATTGGGGTGACAATTCCATGATCTTAGACATGTTACATGGCCATGCTCGGAGTTACCATTGTGAAGCTATACATAGGTAGTGACCTATGTATAGTGCACGCGTGTAATGGTGTCCCCGCACTCACAAAGTCCGGGGAATTTGCCCTGAACAATGTGGGGGCACCTTGGCTAGTGCCAGGGGGCCCACACACTAAGTAACTTGGCACCCAACCTTCACTAAGTGAAGGTTAGACATATAGGTGACTTATAAGTTACTTATGTGCAGTGGTAAATGGCTGTGAAATAACGTGGACAATATTTCACAGTGGCAGGCCTGTGTAAGAATTGTCAGAGCTCCCTATGGGTGGCAAAAGAAATGCTGCAGCCCATAGGGATCTCCTGGAACCCCAATACCCTGGGTACCTCAGTACCATATACAAGGGAATTATATGGGTGTACCAGTATGCCAATGTGAATTGGTAAATTTAGTCACTAGCTTGCAGTGACAAATTTGGAAAGCATAGAGAGCATAAACACTGAGGTTCTGGTTAGCAGAGCCTCAGTGATACAGTTAGGCACCACACAGGGAACACATACAGGGCACATACTATGAGCACTGGGGTCCTGCCTGGCAGGATCCCAGTGACAAAAGGGCTAAAACAACATACATACAGTAAAATATGGAGGTAACATGCCAGGCAAGATGGTACTTTCCTATAGATACTGTCTTGTGTGAGGAGATAAGCCCTTACCTCCACCAAATTTGGACAGCTGGACTTCAGGACCGTTGTGACCACTTCAGTCCACCACCAGTTTTTCTGGATCAACACATTTCTTTAGAAGACGGGTCCCAAGCCACCAGTAGTCACTGCAGAGGGGTGCCTGCTGAAGCACGGAAGTGACTCTATCACACCACGGGAGATTCGTTCATTCTTCTGGTGCAGGCTGAATAGTGGCTGTCCTCTGAGGATGCACGACTTGGAAACAATTGCAGTTACTGGCAGGAGCTGAAGGTACAATGTTGCAGAGGTCTTCTTAGCTTCTTTGTTGCAGTTTGTAGTTACTGGAGGGTCCAGATGAAGTTTCTTCGGTACGAAAGTGAAGTAAAGGACACAGAGGATTCCTGCTGGAGTCTTGCAATCCGAATCTGAAGAACCACTCAAAGGAGAGACCCTAAATAGCCCTGAAAGGGGGATTGGTCACCTAACCTGGTAAGCACCTATGGAGGGAGGGCTCTGATGTCATCTGCTGGCACTGGCCACTCAAATGCTTCCAGAGTTCCCTGTCCATCCTGAAAATAAGATGGCAAAACCCAGGGACCCTGTGGAGGAGCTCTGAGCACCACCCCTGGGGTGCTGATGGACAGGGGAGTGGTCACTCCCCTTTCCTTTGTCCAGTTTCGTGCCAGAGCAGCAGGGACTGGGGGTCCCTGAACAGTGCAGATTATGCAAGGAGGGCGCCATCTGTGCCCTTCAAAACATTTCTAGAGGCACAGGAAGGCTACCCATCCATGCCTCTAACACTTATTTCCAATGGGAGAGGGTGTAACACCCCTCTCCCAAAGGAAATCCTTTGTTTCTGACTTCCTTAGCTCGAGCTGTACAAGCAGCAGGAGGGCAGAAACCTGTCTGTGAGGTGGCAGCAGCTGGGGATGCTCGAAAACCTTTGAAGGCTGGTTTGGCAGTACTCAGGGTCCACTGTGGAGCCCCCAGAGTGCATGGAATTATACAATCTATTTTAGATACAGCATTGGGGTATAATTCCAAGATGTTAGACACTGTACGTGGCCATATTGGGAGTTACCATTGTGAAGCTAGACATAGGTATTGACCTATGACTAGTGAACACGTAAAATGGCATCTCCGCACTCACACAGACTGGGAAAATGGTCCTGGACTATGTGGTGGCACTTCTGCTAGTGCAGGGGTGCCCTCACACATGGGTACTTTGCACCTATCCTTCAGGGCTGGAAGGAAAGACATATAGGTGACTTATAATTAACCTTGTGCACAGTAAATGGCAGTGAAAGGGTGCAGGCACCATTTCACACAGGCTGCAATGACAGTCCTCTAGAGGCCTTTACCTTGGCTCCCTATGGGTGGCAAAAGAAATGCTGCAGCCCGTGGGGATCCCCTGGAACCCCAATGCCCCAGGTCCCTAGGTACTGTATACTAGGAACTTATAAGGGGGGGTCCAGTATGCCAATTTGGGATTAAATACTGGGTTACCAGTATGTAGTGACAAATTTGGAATGAGAGAGAGCATAAGCACTGGGGTCCTGGTTAGCAGGATCCCAGTTACACAGTTAAACACACTGACAAAAGCAGGCCAAAACCATAAGCACTGGGTTCCTGGATAACATGATCCCAGTGACACAGTCAAACACACTGACAGACAGGTAAACATTGGGGGTAACATGCCAAAAAGATGGTACTTTCCTACAGCTACCCATTATTTTCTAACATTTACTTATTTACTGTTTCAAACAGGGCATAGTTGTACGCCTTTTCTTTTCAAGAGCATTACTTGCAAAGTTTTTTCCCCAAAATGATTCTGGTGGTCGCTCAGATACATTTTTAGTGATTCCCGAAAATTCCTATTGCGATTTCCTATGCACATGTATCATGCATTTCCTAAATGTGAACTGGGCATTTAGAAAATGGAATTACCACCAAATCCAATTTGTTGGTGACCATGTGCAATTTTTAAAAAATGCATTTAAAATGCATTTTTAAAAGTGCCATGTAGCACACACATGCCTCAAGGGCATATGTGCGCTTTACATGTGCACAATTTTTTTGGGGGGGCACATCAAAGGGGGCCTTAGGCCCCCCGGGCCCTTGGATTTGCATTACCCAATTTGCGAATTCCTAAGGGGAATCACCAAAGTGGGAAATGCAAAACCATTCGCACCTATGGGCCTTCAGGCCCACAAGGATGAATGGAGTCCCATTCCCTAATTGCGAATGCGAATTTTAGGAAAACACTATTAGGGATTCGCTATTTTCTTGCATACCATTTTGCATTTCTCAAATAGTGATTTCTTAAAACTTGCTATTTAGGAAATGCAAATCGGTACTTTGATACATCTGGCCCTTAGTGTGTCGCTTTCAAACACTAACCCATTGGCAGAAAGAAGATTCTTGCATTGCTGAAAGAGCATTCTACATTGACCACCTAAGTAGGACAAACTCATGGGAGCCTTCAGAGGCGTGAGCACCGTGCAGGTGTGCCTCAGGTGAAATTTAAAGTTCTCTGGTATAACTTGTATAATTTTGGGATTTTCACATTGTACCTGTTACACAAAAATCTCCAAATTATGTCATTACACCAACATGTCATGTAATTATGCCCCTGTTTGTGTTAAAAATGTAATGGGGGAGCAATAGGAACAATCAGATTGCGACAGTTTATTGTTCGTTGCAATTGTGTTTTTCACACTGTTTTTTTAGCATGGCATTCATGCATACTTGGGTCAAACATCATGCATAATTTTAAGTAATTTTCCCCAAATTTAACATAATCACACAAAAGCAAATCATGCAAATGTTGCATACCCCTAGGTATGGGGTGTGAAAGCCGGCACAAAATATCAGCTTCCTTTGGCCTAGTAGTAGGTGGAATTTGGGCCTTTAAATACTGTGTAGTTTCCCCTTAAGCTACCAGACGTGATTGCTTTTCCACGTCCTTCCTTCCATCCTCCTTCATGGAGTATATATATTCAGCAGTATGCAGCATTTTGTCTTTAAAAAAAGTTACATGGATACTATGTGTATCACCAAATCTACTTTTTGGCATCCTTTTACTCATTCAATACCCTGTGAACCCGGTGCATGTTACCTTATGGAATACTGTCCCTTCTATGATTACTCAATTTTTTGAGTACATGCACACAGTATTCCACGGTGGCTAGGCTTGTACTTTGCACCTGCCTATATGCCTTAGTCCTTTTTACAGTTTTAATTTGCAAGCCAATCTCTCATATACTCTCGCCCATCAGAACTCTGTGTGTTGCACCCCATAACACAGCATCCAGACTGCAGTGTTCATCATGCTCAACATGAATATTTCCAAAAAAGTTCAAAACAAATACAAAATCCTTCCAAACACACACCCTACATGGTGTAGCTTGCTGTCCATGTGGCAAAGAGTTTCCACAACCCTCATTAGGGTGGGAAGTGAAATGCAAATGTTACAATAAAATATAATACAATTTATATTTACCCTTCAGTGGAAAAAACGTGCAGATGTTGAAGCAGTTAAAAGTACCATCTATCCCCATTTTCTCATGGGGTAGAACTCAGGAGAATGGCAAAGGCGGAGGAGCGAGGGGGAAGATAACGGCGGGAAATGTAAGTTTTATTTTGTAATGTTGTTTTATTGTTTCCCTTGTCCCTGTCGTCATCCCCACATCAGCAAGCCTGAGATGCCTAATCATTATTCTGAGGGTATGGCTATCACACCTGGACCTTTTAATGAACATAGTGACCGTTCTGGGCTCTCCTGATGCAAACTTTCTGGCATAGCACTGCTGTATACTAGGGCTTGATGCTTATTGTCTGGTGGTTGGGTGGATCTTTGAGATAGGTGTCTCATTATTGCCACTCCAATGTGGAAAAGCTCTGGTGCATCACCAGTGACTGACCGGCATGTGTTTTCTCTTGGCTGTGATGTTTTACTACCAATATAAGCAGCAGTGATCAGCAGGATTTGTGGTGAGACCATGGTGTTCTTGCTTAGGCTGATGACTCATCACCCTTGCATATGGCGAATGGGATTTCACCTTCTCGTTAGAGGCAGAGTGAAGGCTTAGGCTGTTAGCAGGATCAGCTGATTACTTTATGAGGGAGAGGATCTGGGATCAGACCCGAGTCTGAAGTCCTTGTGGCACAGACACTTGCACAAAGGTTGAGACTGCAGTACACTCACCAGGGGTGTGTGCATGGTCATCAGACTGATGAGATGTCTATGTGTGTGGGCTTCAGGGTCGAACTGTCCTATAGGGCAGTTAGGCAGTGCCTGATGGGCTGGTCTTACAGATCAGTGTGTGTGCTGTTTTGTAGCAGTTTGTGAGCCTGTTTATGGCCATTTGGGCCTGTTTTTACTGTTGAGTTCTCTGATATTACCAAAATATTGCCTGCAACAAGCACACATGCATGCAGTCTCCCATGCTTTGCAAAGTACCCATACAGTGTGTCTTGTCAAGTTCACATCTGGTCTGATTTTCAAATGTGGGACACTTTTTTACCTATCTGGCTCACTAACGGGTTGGTGTCACATTTATTTTGGTGCCCAGGCCTATTTCGTGTCCCAGCCCCGCACTGGTGGGCTAAGTGTCTTGGATAAGGGCCATCCTGCTTTGGAGGGGACTGTTTGTTGTGCTGTTGCTCATCACCAAAATTTCCCATTGAGCTCCCCGAAGATTCATTTTTGAGCACTTGGCCCTCTTTTTATTCGCCTGTAAACTACCTGCCCTCCACCCCCTCCTACATATTTGTTGGCCCCGGTGTTGAGCTCCCAGACAACTGGTGCACTCTGCTCTGCCTACAGAGTTGTCCATGCTCGTGGAACCTCACTACTTACCCACTCCCCGGTCTACCCTCTCATCTTCTTATTTTATTGCTCCAGAGTCTGTATCAGTGTCCCAGCCCAGGCGACTCCATGTTCTTTCCCTGTGGGAGGCAAATATACACATGAAAAGACAATGACAGTGCCTACATACAGCAATTTTCTAAACATTATGTTTTTTTCTGTGTTCTTTTCCATCACCTAAGCAACTTGTATTTCCCCGAGAAGGACGTGTAGCCTAATTTACACATGAAGACAAAGAATCCTCTTCATTTATTATTTTGACAACAGTGTTAGCCTTTGTTAAAGCAACAGTAGATGTTGGGTTGGCATAATGAAAGAAGCATTCATACTATATACATACATAATATGTATGGTAATAATAATGGATTGCACTATCACACCTTTGTTTTCGTACTCTGCTTTTCAAGTTTGACTGGTGTAGGAAAAGTGGCACTTGTTTAACTTTGTATATGAGAAATTAAAGCCTAGAGTGAATAGCCGAAAAGTAATCATAAATAAATATCTATTCTTTTTTCAAACGGGAATCTCACCATTCAGTGGAGGTCTTCCAACGCCATAGAATATGGGCAATGGAAATTTCCAAATTCAGGTAGCCTAAAGGGAGGGAGCAGTCGGGACCGCAGCTCCAAATTGTATTTCACCACGAGTGCTCCCACAAGTATTAGGAAATCTACCCTACAGTACACAAGGGAGTGCTAACTTGTTTCTGCTAGAAGTGAATACGGCTGATGCTTTTCTGCCTTTTCACCCAGCATCTAGAAGATTTCGAACGACTAATAATTTCAATTGCGTTTATTTTTTTGATGAAGTATACCTTTTTCTGTGTCACTTTTTTGTCTCACTGTGGCATCCAGTGCATCAATCGGAAACAAAAACGCAACTCTCTTTACTGAACAGGCATAGAGAAACTAAACAAATAATTTTTGCGTTAAGCTTAAGAAAACAGCGGAAATGCAGCACATAAATAATGAATTTAATGTGTGCTGCTATTCTTCTTATGATTTAACATAATGTGAAGTGGAACTTTTAGAAATGGGGTCTTTGGTTGGCAGTCAGGTTGCCCCCTGTCCAAGCAGGAACCCTCACTCTCCTCAGGGTAAAGGAGAATCACACTCAGTTAACACCCGCTCATCCTGTTGCTAGCTTGGCACAAGCAGGCAGGCTCAACTCAGAGACAATGTGTTAAGTATTTCTACCAACACACACAGTAACGCAGTGAACCACTACAAAATGACACAACACAGGTTTAGAAAACTGGTAAATATTTTATCTAAATAAACAAGACCAAATATGATAACAATTCACAATACACCATTAAAATATGATTTTAGCACTTAAAAACACAAAAATAGTGCTTAGAAGCACAAATGCTGCAATTTGATTAAGCGGCGTTGTGACGGAGTTGTTTCCTACAATGAAACACCACTGGCGCTGTTTATGGATCTGTACGACCCCCAGGAACAGTACCTTTGTACACCAAGTAGAAAACAGGCCGGTGAACGGAGTTGGGGAGCAAGGCATCGCTGGATCCAATGCAGCGTTGGTTCCAGTGCTGTGGGGCAGAGTGTAGGAAAGTACCATCTTGCCTGGCATGTTACCCCCATATTTCACTGTATATATGTTGTTTTAGTTGTATGTGTCACTGGGACCCTGCCAGCCAGGGCCCCAGTGCTCATAAGTGTGCCCTGTATGTGTTCCCTGTGTGATGACTAACTGTCTCACTGAGGCTCTGCTAACCAGAACCTCAGTGGTTATGCTCTCTCTTTGCTTTTCAAAGTGTCACTAACAGGCTAGTGACCAATTTCACCAATTCACATTGGCATACTGGAACACCCTTATAATTCCCTAATATATGGTACTGAGGTACCCAGGGTATTGGGGTTCCAGGAGATCCCTATGGGCTGCAGCATTTCTTTACCACCCATAGGGAGCTCTGCCAATTCTTACACAGGCTTGCCACTGCAGCCTGAGTGAAATAAAGTCCACGTTATTTCACAGCCATTTACCACTGCACTTAAGTAACTTATAAGTCACCTATATGTCTAACCTTTACCTGGTAAAGGTTGGGTGCTAAGTTACTTAGTGTGTGGGCACCCTGGCACTAGCCAAGGTGCCCCCACATCGTTCAGGGCAAATTCCCCGGACTTTGTGAGTGCGGGGACACCATTACACGCGTGCACTATACATAGGTCACTACCTATGTATAGCGTCACAATGGTAACTCCGAACATGGCAATGTAACATGTCTAAGATCATGGAATTGTCACCCCAATGCCATTCTGGCATTGGGGAGACAATTCCATGATCCCCTGAGTCTCTAGCACAGACCCGGGTACTGCCAAACTACCTTTCCCGGGGTTCGACTGCAGCTGCTGCTGCTGTCAACCCCTCAGACAGGTTTCTGCCCTCCTGGGGTCCAGCCAGGCTTGGCCCAGGAAGGCAGAACAAAGGACTTCCTCAGAGAGAGGGTGTTACACCCTCTCCCTTTGGAAAAAGGTGTCAGGGCTGGTGAGGAGTAGCCTCCCCCAGCCTCCGGAAATGCTTTCATGGGCACAAATGGTGCCCGTCTCTGCATAAGCCAGTCTACACTGGTTCAGGGATCCCCCAGCCCTGCTCTGGCGCGAAACTGGACAAAGGAAAGGGGAGTGACCACTCCCCTGACCTGCACCTCCCCTGGGAGGTGCCCAGAGCTCCTCCAGTGTGCTCCAGACCTCTGCCATCTTGGAAACAGAGGTGCTGCTGGCACACTGGACTGCTCTGAGTGGCCAGGGCCAGCAGGTGACATCAGAGACTCCTTCTGATAGGCTCTTACCTGTGTTGCTAGCCTATCCTCCTTCCTAAGTAGCCAAACCTCCTTTTCTGGCTATTTAGGGTCTCTGCTTTGGGGAATTCTTTAGATAATGAATGCAAGAGCTCATCAGAGTTCCTCTGCATCTCTCTCTTCACCTTCTGCCAAGGAATCGACCGCTGACTGCTCTGGACGCCTGCAAAACCGCACCAAAGTAGCTAAGACGACTATTGCAACCTTGTATCGCTGATCCGGCCGCCTTCTCAACTGTTTTCCTGGTGGTGCATGCTGTGGGGGTAGTCTGCCTCCTCTCTGCACTAGAAGCTCTGAAAAAATCTCCCGTGGGTTGATGGAATCTTCCCCCTGCAACCGCAGGCAACAAAAGACTGCCTCACTGGTCCTCTGGGTCCCCTCTCAGCACAACGAGCGTGGTCCCTGGAACTCAGCAACTCTGTCCAAGTGACTACCACAGTACAGTGACTCTTCAGTCCAAGTTTGGGGGAGGTAAGTCCTTGCCTCACCACGCTAGACTGCATTGCTGGGTACCACGTGATTTGCAGATGCTCCGGCTCCTGTGCACTCTTCCAGGATTTCCTTTGTGCACAGCCAAGCCTGGGTCCCCGACACTCTAACCTGCAGTGCACAACCTCCTGAGTTGTCCTCCGGCGTTGTGGGATCTTCTTTTGTGACTTCGGGTGAGCTCCGGTTCACTCCTCTTCATAGTGTCTGTTCCGGCACTTCTGTGGGTGCTGCCTGCTTCTCTGAGGGCTCCTTGTCTTGCTGGGCGCCCCCTCTGTCTCCTCACGCAATTGGCAACATCCTGGTCCCTCCTGGGCCACAGCAGCATCCAAAAACCCTAACCGTGAACCTTGCAGCTAGCAAGGCTTGTTTGTGGTCTTTCTGCGTGGGAACACCTCTGCAAGCTTCTTCACGACGTGGGACATCCATCCTCCAAAGGGAAAGTTCCTAGTCCTCTTCGTTCTTGCAGAATCCACAGCTTCTACCATCCAGTGGCAGCTTCTTTGCACCCTCAGCTGGCATTTCCTGGGCATCTGCCCAATCTCGAGTTTGTCGCAACTCTTGGACTTGGTCCCCTTGTTCCACAGGTACTCTCATCCAGAAATCCACTTTGGTTGCATTGCTGGTGTTGTTCTTCCTTGCGGAATTCCCATATCTTGGGGTGGGCTATTTTTCTAACCCTCCCTGTTTTCTTACAGTCCCAGCGACCCTCTACAAGCTCACATAGGTTTGGGGTCCATTCGTGGTTCGCATTCCACTTCTAGAGTATATGGTTTGTGTTGCCCCTATACCTATGTGCTCTCATTGCAATCTATTGTGACTGTACATTGCTTGCATTGCTTTCTATTGCTATTACTTCTTATTTTTGGTATTGTGTACATATATCTTGTGTATATTTGCTATCCTCATACTGAGGGTACTCACTGAGATACTTTTGGCATATTGTCATAAAAATAAAGTACCTTTATTTTTAGTATATCTGTGTATTGTGTTTTCTTATGATATTGTGCATATGACACCAGTGGTATAGTGGGAGCTTTGCATGTCTCCTAGTTCAGCCTAAGCTGCTCTGCTATGCTACCCTTTTCTATCAGCCTAAGCTGCTAGACACCTCTTCTACACTAATAAGGGATAATTGAACCTGGTGCAGAGTGTAAGTACCCCTTGGTACCACTACAAACTAGGCCAGCCTCCTACATTGGTTGTGCATCGGTGGGATAAGTACTTGCAACTACTTACCACTTTGTCATTTTGTACTTTTCATAAGAGAAAAATATACAAAACAAGTTCAGTGTATGTACACCTAACCAAAAAGTTTTGCTTTTCTTCTCTTACTCTATTGCTAAGTGCTGAAAAGTACCTCTAAACTTTCAAAAAGTTTCTAAAAAAGTTGAAAAAGTTTTTTTTTCTGTTTCCTTAAAAAGTTCTGAAACTTTTTCTTTTGTTTTCTGTCCATTAAACCTTTTTCTATCATGTCTGGCACAGGTCCTACTCTTGATCTGGTCAGCTCTGCTTATCACCACCTTAGCTGGAAAGGTTTAAGGGGTCTCTGCATTGATAGAGGTTTAGGGGTAGGGAAGAATCCCTCTAGAGAATTGTTGGTTAATATGCTCATTGAAAATGATAAGGCCTTAGGTGGCACATCAGGTGAGAGATTAGCAGATGGTTCACACTCAGATTCTGTGGTAGCCCCAGCAAAAGTGTTAGATGGGAACCTTCCCAACCTGCCCATTAGCAGGTCACCTAGCAACCCTGGTACTAATGTGAGCTCTCATCACAGTAGAAGTGTTACTCCTGCAGGACAGGTTGTTAGAGTGCCAACTATTAGGGATAGGTCTCCCTCTGTTCATTCACACCATTCTTCTGTGTCTAAGCATGCCCAACCCACCCACCCTGATGACAGAGTGTTAGAAAGGGAGCTCAATAGATTGAGAGTGGAAGAGTCCAGGCTGAAGCTTAAAAAGCAACAGCTGGCTCTAGACAGGGAATCTTTAGACTTAGAAAAAGAAAGACAGAGGTTGGGGTTTGGACCCCATGGTGGCAGCAGCAGTATTACAGATAGTAATCCTGTAAAAGAGCATGATTCTAGGAATCTGCACAAGATAGTTCCCCCTTACAAGGAGGGGGATGACATTAACAAGTGGTTTGCTGCACTTGAGAGGGCCTGTGTTGTACAGGGGGTCCATCAAAGGCAGTGGGCTGCTATCCCATGGCTATCTTTCAGTGGAAAGGGTAGGGATAGGCTCCTTACTGTGAAGGAAAGTGATGCCAATAATTTTACAGTTTTAAAGAATGCACTCCTAGATGGTTATGACTTAACCACTGAACAGTACAGGATCAAGTTCAGAGAAACCAAAAAGGAGTCTTCACAAGACTGAGTAGACTTTGTTGACCATTCAGTGAAGGCCTTGGAGGGGTGGTTACATGGCAGTAAAGTTTCTGACTATGAAAGCATGTATAACATAATCCTGAAAGAGCATATTCTTAATAACTGTGTGTCTGATTTGTTACACCAATATCTAGTGGACTCAGATCTGACCTCTCCCCAAGAATTGGGAAAGAAGGCAGACAAATGGGTCACAACAAGAGTGAACAGAAAAGTTCATAATGGGGGTGACAAGGATGGCAAGAAGGATGGTAAGCCTTCAGACAAGGGTGGGGACAAATCTAAAAATGAGTCTTCATCAGGCCCACAAAAACAATCTGGTGGGGGTGGTGGGTCCAAATCCTCTTCTAATCAAGTAAAGAAACCATGGTGCTATTTATGTAAAGTAAAAGGCCATTGGACAACTGATGCCAGTTGTCCAAAGAAAAGCACCAAGCCTCCAACTACCACAACCCCTACTGCTACACCTAGTGCCCCTAGTAATAGCAGTGGTGGTGGGAGAAAACCTACAAATAGCCAATCCAAGGGAGTAGCTGGGCTCACTTTTGGTAATTTAGTTGGGGTTGGTCTTGTTAGGGAGACCACAGAGTTTGTGTTAGTCTCCGAAGGTGCCATTGATTTGGCCACCTTGGTTGCTTGTCCCCTTAATATGGATAAGTACAAGCAACTTCCCCTAATAAATGGTGTTGAGGTTCAGGCCTACAGGGACACAGGTGCCAGTGTTACCATGGAAATAGAGAAACTGGTCCACCCTGAACAACACCTACTTGGTCACCAGTACCAAGTGACTGATGCTCATAACAACACTCTTAGCCACCCCATGGCTGTTGTGAATCTCAACTGGGGGGGGTTACTGGTCCAAAGAAAGTTGTGGTTGCCTCAGATTTACCTGTAGACTGTCTACTAGGGAACGATTTAGAGACATCAGCTTGGGCAGAAGTGGAGTTGGAGGCTCATGCAGCAATGCTGGGCATTCCTGGGCATATTTTTGCTTTGACAAGGGCTCAGGCCAAAAAGCAAAAAGGACAGGGTGACTTGGATCCTGGAACAATGGACCAAGTGCTCCCTAAAGCTAGGGTTAGTAAAGGTAAATCACTACCTACTATCCCTTCCTCTACAGTGGATTCAACTTCTGAGGAAGAAGAATGTCCACCCTGTGCAGAACCTTCACCAGAGGAGCTGGAAGCAGACACTGCTGAGCTTTTGGGTGGAGGGGGGCCTGCCAGGGAGGAGCTGAGTGTGGCACAGCAGACCTGTCCCACACTAGAGGGTCTAAGACAGCAAGCTGTCAAACAGGAAAATGGGGATGTCAGTGACTCTCACAGAGTTTACTGGGAGGACAACCTCTTGTATACAGAGGCAAGGGACCCAAAACCTTGAGCTGCCAGGAGATTGGTTATTCCCCTGCAATACAGAGAGTTCCTCCTAACTCTAGCCCACGACATTCCCTTGGCTGGACATTTGGGGCAGATGAAAACATGGGACAGGCTTATTCCCTAGTTTCATTGGCTTAGAATGTCCGAGGACACAAAGGAATTTTGTAAGTCCTGGGTCACCTGTCACGCCAGTGGCAAAACAGGTGGCACCCCAAAGGCACCCCTTATTCCACTGCCTGTGGTTGGGGTTCCCTTTGAAAGGGTGGGGTTGACATAGTTGGCCCCCTTGACCCTCCTACTGCTTCAGGCAATAGGTTTATTTTGGTGGTAGTGGACCATGCCACCAGATATCCTGAAGCAATTCCTCCAAGGACCACTACAGCTCCTGCAGTGGCAAAGGCCCTCCTGGGAATCTTTTCCAGGGTGGGCTTCCCAAAAGAGGTGGTATCAGACAGGGGTAGCAACTTTATGTCTGCTTACTTAAAAGCCATGTGGAAGGAATGTGGTGTAACATACAAATTCACCACACCCTATCATCCACAACCAAATGGACTGGTTGAGAGGTTTAACAAAACTCTCAAAGGAATGATAATGGGACTCCCTGAAAAACTCCAGAGGAGATGAGATGTCCTGTTACATTGCCTCCTTTTTGCTTACAGGGAGGTACCCCAGAAAGGAGTGGGCTTCAGCCCCTTTGAACTCCTATTTGGACACCCTGTAAGAGGTCCTCTAACACTTGTAAAGGAGGGTTGGGAACAACCTTTAAAAGCTCCTAAGCAAGACATAGTGGACTATGTACTTGGCCTAAGATCCAGAATGGCTGAGTATATGAAAAAGGCCAGTAAAAACCTTCAGGCCAGCCAAGAGCTCCAAAAGCAATGGCATGACCAGAAGGCTGTTCTGATTCAGTACCAACCAGGGCAGAAAGTGTGGGTCTTGGAGCCTGTGGCCCCAAGAGCACTCCAAGACAAATGGAGTGGACCCCACATTATTGTTGAAAAGAAGGGAGAAGTCACCTACTTAGTTGACTTAGGCACTGCCAGGAGTCCCCTTAGGGTGTTCCATGTCAATCGCCTGAAACCCTAGTATGACAGGGCTGATCTCACCCTGCTCATGGCAACAGATGAAGGACAGGAAGAAGAGAGTGACCCTCTCCCTGATGTCTTCTCTTCCACAGAACAAGATGCTTTAGTGGAAGGTGTAGTTTTGGCAGATTGTCTTACTGCTGAGCAGAAAGACCAATGCATAAATCTCCTGGGTCAGTTTTCTGAACTCTTTTCTACTGTGCCAGGCACCACTTCTTGGTGTGAGCACACTATAGATACTGGAGACAGCTTGCCTGTCAAAAGTAAGATCTATAGGCAGCCTGACCATGTCAGGGACTGCATAAAACAAGAAGTTCAGAAAATGCTTGAACTGGGAGTGGTTGAGCACTCTGAAAGTCCATGGGCCTCTCCTGTGGTACTTGTACCAAAACCTCATTCCAAAGATGGGAAAAGGGAAATTAGATTTTGTGTAGATTACAGAGGTCTCAACCAGGTAACTAAAACTGATGCTCACCCTATACCCAGGGCAGATGAGGTAATAGATACACTGGCATCTGCCAAGTATCTAAGCACCTTTGATTTGACTGCAGTGTATTGGCAGATCAAGTTATCAGAGGATGCTAAAGCATAAACTGCATTTTCAACCATTGGAGGGCACTACCAATTCACAGTAATGCCTTTTGGGTTGAAAAATGCACCTGCCACTTTTCAGAGGTTGGTGAATACAGTCCTGCAAGGTTTGGAGGCTTTTAGTGCAGCATATCTAGATGATATCGCTGTCTTTAGCTTCACCTGGGATGATCACCTGGTCCACCTGTGGAAAGTTTTGGAGGCCCTGCAAAAGGCAGGCCTCACTATCAAGGCTTTAAAGTGCCAGATAGGGCAGGGGAAAGTGGTTTATCGGGGACACCTTGAGGTGGAGAACAGATTGCACCACTTCAGGGGAAAATCCAAACTATCATAGATTGGGTTCCCCCTACGACTCAGACCCAGGTGAGAGCCTTCTTAGGCCTCACTGGGTATTACAGGAGGGTCATAAAGAACTATGGCTCCAAGCAGCCCCTCTTAATGACCTCACTTCAAAGAAAATGCCTAAAAAGGTATTGTGGACAGCTAACTGTCGGAAAGCTTTTGAGGAGCTGAAACAGGCCATGTGCTCTGCACCTGTCCTAAAAAGCCCATGTTACTCCAAAAAAATAATTGTTCAAACTGATGCATCTGAATTAGGGGTAGGGGCAGTCTTATCACAACTCAATTCTGAGGGCAAGGATAAACCTGTTGCTTTTATCAGCAGGAGGTTGACCCCTAGAGAAAAGCGTTGGTCTGCCAAAGAGATGGAGGCCTTTGATGTGGTCTGGGCACTGAAGAAGTTGAGGCCATACCTGTTTGGCACACACTTCATTGTTCAGCAGACCACAAACCTCTACTTTGGCTAAAACAAATGAAAGGTGAAACCCCTAAATTGTTGAGGTGGTCCATATCTCAACAGGGAATGGACTATACAGTGGAACATAGACCTGGGAGTACCCACTCTAATGCAGATGGACCCTCCAGATATTTCCACTTAGACAATGAAGACTCATCAGGTCATGGCTAGTCTTATTGTCCTTCGTTTGGGGGGGTTGTGTAGGAAAGTACCATCTTGCCTGGCATGTTACCCCCATATTTCCCTGTATATATGTTATTTTAGTTGTATGTGTCACTGGGACCCTGCCAGCCAGGGCCCCAGTGCTCATAAGTGTGCCCTGTATATGTTCCCTGTGTGATGACTAACTGTCTCAATGAGGCTCTGCTAACCAGAACCTCAGTGGTAATGCTCTCTCTTTGTTTTCCAAAGTGTCCCTAACAGGCTAGTGACCAATTTCACCAATTCACATTGGCATACTGGAACACCCTTATAATTCCCTAGTATATGGTACTGAGGTACCCAGGGTATTAGGGTTCCAGGAGATCCCTATGGGCTGCAGCATTTCTTTTGCCACCCTTAGGGAGCTCTGACAATTCTTACACAGGCCTGCCACTGCAGCCTGAGTGAAATAACGTCCACGTTATTTCACAGCCATTTATCACTGCACTTAAGTAACTTATAAGTCACCTGTATGTCTAACCTTTACCTGGTAAAGGTTGGGTGCTAAGTTACTTAGTGTGTGGGCACCCTGGCACTAGCCAAGGTGCCCCCACATCGTTCAGGGCAAATTCCCCGGACTTTGTGAGAGCGGGGACACCATTACACGCATGCACTATACATAGGTAACTACCTATGTATAGCGTCACAATGGTAACTCCGAACATGGCCATGTAACATGTCTAAGATCATGGAATTGTCAAACCAATGCCATCCTGGCATTGGGAAGACAATTCCATGATCCCTTGAGTCTCTAGCACAGACCCGGGTACTGCCAAACTACCATTCCCAGGGTTTCACTGCAGCTGCTGCTGCTGCCAACCCCTCAGACAGGTTTCTGCCCTCCTGGGGTCCAGCCAGGCTTGGCCCAGGAAGGCAGACAAAGGACTTCCTCGGAGAGAGGGTGTTACACCCTCTCCGTTTGGAAAAAGGTGTCAGGGCTGGGGAGGAGTAGCGTCCCCCAGCCTCTGGAAATGCTTTGATGGGCACAGATGGTGCCCATCTCTGCATAAGCCAGTCTACACCGGTTCAGGGATCCCCCAGCCCTGCTCTGGCGCAAAACTGGACAAAGGAAAGGGGAGTGACCACTCCCCTGACCTGCACCTCCCCTGGGAGGTGCCCAGAGCTCCTCCAGTGTGCTCCAGACCTCTGCCATCTTGGAAACAGAGGTGCTGCTGGCACACTGGACTGCTCTGAGTGGCCAGGGCCAGCAGGTGACGTCAGAGACTCCTTCTGATAGGCTCTTACCTGTGTTGCTAGCCTATCCACCTTCCTAAGTAGCCAAACCTCCTTTTCTGGCTATTTAGGGTCTTTGCTTTGGGGAATTCTTTAGATAACGAATGCAAGAGCTCATCAGAGTTCCTCTGCATCTCTCTCTTCACCTTCTGCCAAGGAACGACCGCTGACTCCTCTGGACGCCTGCAAAACCACAACAAAGTAGCAAAGACGACTCCTGCAACCTTGTATCGCTGATCCGGCCGCCTTTTCGACTGTTTTCCTGGTGGTGCATGCTGTGGGGGTAGTCTGCCTCCTCTCTGCACTAGAAGCTCTGAAGAAATCTCCCTTGGGTTGACAGAATCTTCCCCCTGCAACTGCAGGCAACAAAAGACTGCATCACCAGTCCTCTGGGTCCCCTCTCAGCACGACGAGCGTGGTCCCTGGAACTCAGCAACTCTGTCCAAGTGACTCCCACAGTCCAGTGACTATTCAGTCCAAGTTTGGTGGAGGTAAGTCCTTGCCTCACCACGCTAGACTGCATTGCTGGGTAACGCAAGATTTGCAGCTGCTCCGGCTCCTGTGCACTCTTCCAGGATTTCCTTTGTGCACAGCCAAGCCTGGATCCCTGACACTCTAACTTGCAGTGCACAATCTCGTGAGTTGTCCTCTGGCGTCGTGGGATCTTCTTTTGTGACTTCGGGTGAGCTCCTGTTCACTCCTCTTTGTAGTGCCTGTTACGGCACTTCTGTGGGTGCTGCCTGCTTCTGTGAGGGCTCCTTGTCTTGCTGGGCGTCCCCTCTGTCTCCTCACGAAATTGGCGACATCCTGGTCCCTCCTGGGCCACAGCAGCATCCAAAAACCCTAACAATGACCCTTGCAGCTAGCGAGGCTTGTTTGCGGTCTTTCTGCGTGGGAACACCTTTGCAAGCTTCTTCACGACGTGGGACATCCATCCTCCAAAGGGGAAGTTCCTAGTCCTCTTCGTTCTTGCAGAATCCACAGCTTCTACCATCCGGTGGCAGCTTCTTTGCACCCTCAGCTGGCATTTCCTGGGCATCTGCCCAATCTCGACTTTGTCGCGACTCTTGGACTTGGTCCCCTTGTTCCACAGGTACTCTCGTCCGGAAATCCACTTTGGTTGCATTGCTGGTGTTGTTCTTCCTTGCAGAATTCCCCTATCACGACTTCTGTGCTCTCTGGGGAACATAGGTGCACTTTACACCTACTTTTCAGGGTCTTGGGGTGGGCTATTTTTCTAACCCTCACTGTTTTCTTACAGTCCCAGCGACCCTCTACAAGCTCACATAGGTTTGCGGTCCATTCGTGCTTCGCATTCCACTTCTAGAGTATATGGTTTGTGTTGCCCCATACCTATGTGCTCTCATTGCAATTTATTGTGACTGTACATTGCTTGCATTGCTTTCTATTGCTATTACTGCATATTTTTGGTATTGTGTACATATATCTTGTATATATTTGCTATCCTCATACTGAGGGTACTCACTGAGATACTTTTGGCATATTGTCATAAAAATAAAGTACCTTTATTTTTAGTATATCTGTGTATTGTGTTTTCTTATGATATTGTGCATATGACACCAGTGGTATAGTGGGAGATTTGCATGTCTCCTAGTTCAGCCTAAGCTGCTCTGCTAAGCTTCCCTTTTCTATCAGCCTCAGCTGCTAGACACCTCTAACAGGGATAACTGGACCTGGTGCAGAGTGTAAGTACCCCTTGGTACCATAACAAACCAGGCCAGCCTCCTACACAGAGGAGCAGAGGTTTCACGCAGTGGCGTCGGTACCTTACTGCAGAGCAGTGAAGGTGAGGTGGCATCGGTTGCGAGGCGTCGGTACCTTTGTTCTGACAGATACGAAGTACGCTGAAGTCACGATGCTGCAGGACGACCTCACGGGGTCGTAATAATGTCACAGGGCTGCAGATGCTGTGATGGTGTCGGATGTCATGACGTTGGACTTACAACACTCCAAACTCTGCAAACTCGTGCAGGGTCAGTGGCTGCGGCAACGCGAAGCCTGCGGAGTCGTTGGGATCATTGCACTTCCGCTAGATCCACGGCTTCGGGGCAGACGGCATTGTGGTTTCCATGCAGTGGCATCTTTAGCAAAGTCGCACAGCATCGTCTGGCGTCATTTAACAGGATTTCTCCAGAAATTCACTTCCAGGGGCCCAGGAACCGGAATGGCACCCTCTGGCAAGCTAGAGTCCACAGCATGCAGACACAGAACTGGATGGTGAAGCCTTTGCAGTCCCTGAGGCTTCAAAACAGGAGGCAAGCTCTACACCAAGTCTTTGGAGATTCTTTTTCAAGCAGGAATGCTCAATAATGTCCATTCTTTGTCCCCTTTCACAGGCAGAAGCAGCAACTGCAAGATAGCCCACAAAGCACAGTCACAGGCAGGGGCAGCACTTCTCCTTGGCAGAGGTTCCTCTTGATTCCGTGAGTGATCTGAAGTCTAGGGTTTTAGGTCCACTACTTATACCCCTTTCTGACTTTGAAGTTGCCTAACTTCAAAGAGAAGTCTCTGTTGTTTACCAGATCCTGCCTTGCCCAGGCCAGGCCCCAGACACACACCAGGGGGTTTGAGACTGCATTGTGTGGGGGCAGGCACAGCTCATTCTGATGTAAGTGACCACTGCTCCCTCCATTCTAGCACAGAGGACTCATCAGGATATGCAGGCTACACCCCAGCACCCTTTTTGTCACTGTCTAGAGGAGATGCACAAACAGCCCAACTGTCAAACTGACCCAGACAGGGAATCCACAAAGGCAGAATCACAGAATGCTTTAAGCAAGAAAATGCCTACTTACTAAAAGTGGAATTTTTAAACTAACAATCTAAAAAACAACTTCACTAAAAGATGTATTTTTAAATTGTGAGTTCAGAGACTCCAAACTTCAGTTTTCTGTCTGCTCTCAAAGGGAATTTGCACTCTAATAATTTTTAAAGACAGCCCCCATGTTAACCTGTGAGAGAGATAGGCCTTGCACGGCGAAACCCGAATTTGGCAGTATTTCACTGTTAGGACATGCAAAACAAATGAGTACATGTCCCAACATTAACATACACTGCACCCTGCCCATAGGGCTACCTAGGGCCTGCCTTAGGGGTGACTTACATGTATTAATAAAGGAAAGGTTTAGGTCTGGTAACTGGGTACACTTGTCAAGTTGAACAGGCAGCTTAAAACTGCACACACAGACACTGCAGTGGCAGGTCTGAGCCATGTTTACAAGGCTACTCAGGTGGGTGGCACAACAAGGTCTGCAGGCCCACTAGTAGCATTTGATTTACAGGCCCTAGGCACCTCTAGTGCACTTTACTAGGGACTTATTAGCAATTCAAATATACCAATCATGGAAAAGCCAATTACACATATAATTTAACATAGGGACCACTTGAGCTTTAGCACTGGTCACAGGTGGTAAAGTGCCCTGAGTAACAAAAACAGCAAAAACAGAATCCAGCACACATAAAAAACCTGGGAAGCAGAGGCAAAAGGTTAGGGAAGCCACACCAAGGATGCCAAGTCTAACAGGAACATTGTGAGAAAGTAGCCTCTTTCTAGCATGGTTACCCCCACTTTTGGTCTGTTTGTGAGTGTGTGTCAGTGTGTTTTTACTGTGTCACTGGGATCCTTCTAGCCAGGACCCCAGTGCTCATAGTGAAAACCCTATATGTCAGTGTGTTTTGCAGGTCTCACTGGAATCCTGCTAGCCAGGACCCCAATGCTCATAGTTTGTGGCCTAATGTGTGTGTTGTCAGTAGTGCTTAACTGTGTCACTGAGGCTCTGCTAATCAGAACTTCAGTGCTTATGCTCTCTCTGCTTCTAAATTTGTCACTATAGGCTAGTGACTTCATTTACCAATTCCATTTGGCACACTGGACCCCCCTTATAAGTCTCTAGTATATGGTACCTAGGTACCCAGGGAATTGGGATTCTAGGAGATCCTTATGGGATGCAGCATTTCTTTTGCCACCCATAAGGAGCTCAGACAAACCCTTTCACAGGACTGCCATTGCAGCCTGCGTGAAATTGTGCACACACTATTTCACAGCCATTTTCACTACACTTAAGTAACTTATAAGTCAGTGAAACCTCTTGGGGCTGGCCTGACAGACAAAAGACCACCTTCCAAGTTTTACCCAGTGTTACCAGCAGGGAACAAAATAGATCTATTCGCGGAGATGGTCATTCATGATCTTTATAAAAAGAACTGGAATAAAAAAGTGGAGAATTTAACGATACCAGAGAAACAGGCGCTGCACAGACTTCAGATGGAAACAACGGTGGAAATCAAACCCGCTGATAAAGGTGGAAATATCGTAATACAAAATAAACAGGATTATGTGAAAGAAGCCATGCAGCAATTGTTAGACAAAACATGTTATGCACATGCTACTGGGAACCCACTAATAAAATTGAAGGAGGAGATAAATCTGTGTATTTCAAGGTGGGAAGCTCTAGGTCTCATTGATCAAGTAGAGGACAAATATTTACAAGTGGAATATCCTGTAACTCCAACAATATACTTCCTCCCTAAAATTCATAAAAACTTGCAACATCCACCGGGTAGACCAATAATATCAGCCAAAGCATCCTTATTAGAACCCATGTCAGAATATATTGATTTCTTTTTAGCACCTTTAGCAAGAAATTTGAACTCCTATTTGCGTGATACAGGAGACCTATTGTTGCAATCGGAAGGCATACCCTGGCAGGATACCTACAAATTAGTGACGATGGATGTGGTCTCACTCTACACAAATATTGAACATCATGTAGGGATCCAGGCATGCAAATTCTTCCTCGATCAAAGGAATATACGCTTTTATCAACATAATGAGAAGCTTTTGGAAATGATCAACATTTGTTTAACGAATAATTATTTCCTGTTTAATCAACAACTATACCTGCAAATAAAGGGCACTGCAATGGGTTTTTCTTTCTCCCCGAACTTTGCTAATTTGACAATGGGTTGGTTTGAACAGCGAATAGCTTGGGCAGAAGAGAATGAGACTCATCAACAAAAAGTAGTGATCTGCCTGAGGTTCATTGATGACCTTTTTCTGATCTGGGATGGCACTGAGCTAGAATTTGATGAATATTTTAAGATTTTGAATTCTAATGCAGCAAAACTTAATTTCACCTATGACATCAGTGCAACACGTGTGATATTCCTAGATACAGAAATTTATGTTAAAGAGGGGACAATTCAAACATACATTGAAAAACAACAGCCACGAATTCTATACTACACGCTAATAGTTTTCACCCACCACGAACGAAGTGTAATATCCCTTATGGTGAATTTTTACGAATAAAGAAAATCTGCTCAGAACCAAAAGAGTGTGAGGAGCACTTAAAATTATCGGAGAAGAGATTCCTGGCAAGACAATACCCGAACAAATGTTTAGCTGTAGCGAAGAAACGTTTGAAACAATCATCAAGAGAACAACTAATTCATGGTGGTAACCAAGTTGCTAAACATACCAAACAACAGCAGTTGAGGTTTATAACTACATACTCTCAGAGTGCCACACAAGTTAAAAAAAAATTGGAGAGTCACTGGGCAATTTTACTTATGGACCCAACAGTGGGAGAAATCATGGGACACTACCCACAAATGACTTTTAGAAGAACAGCAAATCTAAGGGACAAATTAACACACAGTCATTTCCAAAATAAAAAAAAAAAAACTGGTTACAGAAACCTGGTTTTTGGAAATGCAGTAGCTGTAAGGCATGTAAAATTGGTGTGAATAAGAAAGAGTACTCTACAAATACTGGCATGGAGAGAGTGATACGCAAACATTTGAATTGCAAAAGTTGTTTCACAGTATATGTGATTGAGTGCCCTTGTGGGCTGAAATATATTGGCAGTACTATATGTGAAACTAAAAAGAGAATTTTAGAACACATTCGAGCAACTATTAATATAGATAAGAGCCATGCAACAGCAAGACATATGGAACAAAAACATGATAGCACGTGGGAACTCATGACATTTTATGCAATTGATCAGGTACCAAAACTAGAACGTGGTGGTGATAGAGAAAATAAATTGCGCCAGCTGGAATCCAGATATATACTGGATATCCGATCTCTCACTCCGTTAGGTTTAAACCAGGATGAAGAGTTATTTGTACACCTATAAGGGTCTTCTTAGTTAACAAAAAGCTTGCCACTTTTTTAACTGAATTTCATAATTTTTTAGATGTTTCTCCTTGGGGGTTTGATTAGCCTATATGTCAGTTAAGAAAAAAGAAAAAAATATTCTTTTATTCCTGAGGGAAGAATTATAGGCTTTTGCTCTACCCGTCTATTTCCCCTCACTCTCCCACCCCCCATACTCTCCCCCACACTCTCTCCCCCCCTTGTTTTTTCTCACCTCCTCTCTCTGTTTGTCTTAGTTATCATTAAGATGGATACATATATATTTTTGGCGCCAAAATCTAGAAGTTCATTGCAGTAATAACATCAAGATATAATGGCATCAGAGGTGCAGGATTTAGTGAGGGCCATTGTTAAAATAAAAATCTTTGGGGATTGTGCCATTATAGGCAATAAATGAATATGATCCTTATTTGAATACTAATTAAAAATTAATGAGGCTCCACGCAGTATGTTAAAACACCTCAAGAACTGTTCTAATATTGTCTTTCAATCAACTTTAGAAACAAAACCTAAAATAATATACATTAAAAAATTTATTTATTTGAGGAGATGTTATAAACTATATCTACCAGAAGACATAGCAAATGTGGAATTTAGGAGATAAACGTCTCGGATTTTTGTAACAATAGTATTGATGGTTGAAGGATATTAGTAAAAAAAGATCTGGTGTTTTTTGCTAAAGTATATATATTTTGTGATGTTAAGGAGCATTTGTTGATATTTTGGTGCAATTTTAGTAGTATTTTTTCTGTTGAGTCTAGGTAGTTTATTTAAAGCGCTAAATCAGTACACAGGAAACACCTGTGAACAAGGTCCGGTGTGACCGAAACACGTCAGGGGATTCCTGTCTTGTTTGTTTGTAATCTCACTGATGGAATAAAAGTTCAATTATTATTTGCACAACGACGGAGTGCGGTTTTTCTCTTGATAAAGCAGAAAGAGAAATCCCTTCTTTTGAAATACGGACATCCTGCCTTCAACCAGCACCACCGGAGAAATAAGTGCGCCACAACACGCTTGTCAGGACATTTCTTCTTTTTACATATATATATATATATATATATTTATATAAAATAACTTTCCAGCCTATTCCCCTACAAATCAACAACTCACTACTAAATTAAAAATCATTAATTCATTGCTAATTAAATGTAAGGTAGTATAAGGCGATCTAAATTACACATTTAAAATTATCAAACTATACTGAATAAAATGCAATATGTATCATAACGCAAATAGCTAAAAATAAATTAATATATTCAATTAAGTTACAAAAACTATATTTAACACAAAATTATTACAGATAGCAAATACTGAAAAAAATATTATATGCCTAAAAAATAACATTCTTACCTTCTATATGCCGTCAGTTTGCAATATATTTGACATGATAGTGTATTACCACTATACTTTGTATTCAATATTTTGGCAAATACCAGATAAACATGTCGGAAATGAAGAAAACCATGCTTTTTGCCAGTCAAATATATCCAAAATCAATGTTATTTCCCATTCTGACTTGCAGAACATTGATTGTCCTGGTTAATTCCCTTGTTTTTTTTTATACATAGTGACCCAGGGTGACAACTGCCATGTGTACTAGCTTTGTGCTACCCCAGGGCACTTAACTATTACCAAAGGAGCCACAGACACTTGAGCAGCCCCTTCAGATATACTGATAGCACTGACACCCTTGCAGCACCACCCCAATCTTGAGAGGACGTTCCCTCATTTGAATAAGGCTGGCGGTAATTACTGCCAAATTATGACCATGGCGGTGATAAATCCCATAGACAGCCAATGTACCACACCAACCACCCAGGCCTTAACACCACTGATCACGGCGGTAGCCATCAACAGCCAGGCGGAAGACAAGGTACCACCCACCATATTATGACATAGCACACCGCTACTATTTCTGGACTGAAGAAACTCCATCAAAAGACTGGCAGAAACACATCACAGAAGACCAAAGACTCACCAACAGAGAAACAGGCAAGACCAACTCCGCCATGGAACATGAACTGCAAGTCTTCCTGATGCTCTTCTACACCATGCTCCACCTGGAGCACCAACGGCGACAAAGACGACGACGGTGAGTACAACCTCCTAGCACACAAGGGAGAGAGGGAGGAAAAGCAGAGTGACACAAACACACACACGCACAACACACATCAGTCACACACACACACCATACACACAACCAGCTGCAGACATAAACCAATGGAACACAACGCACTGCATAATAATACAAGGACTACAGTTTGGCAGCACTGACACTGTAATAGCAAGGCAACACCCACCATATGAACCAATTTTAGAAAAACAATACATGAACAATTGTCCAGAATGGGTCAATGCCCAGTCTAAAGTACATAAGGCCCACACGGCCACACGGCAGTCCAAGCCCCAACTTGATCCTGACGAATTCTGCACTGTGCAGAGGCAACATCTTGGAAGTGGACAGGCACTTCAGGGGGAAGGTGGATGGGGGGCACATCATCTGAAGTTGGGAACTTGCCCACTGCTTCTGGAAGGGGGTCCATGCCCATTTCCCAATGCTGGGTAGTGCAAGGGCACAGTCTCTGAGGTGGGGAACTTGCCCAATGCTTCTAGAGGGGGCTCCATGCCCATTTCCCAAAGGATAGTGCAAGGTCACAGTCTCTGAGGTGGGGAACTTTCCCACTTTTTCTGCAGGGGGCTCCATGCTCATTTCCCAATGCTGGGGAGTGCAAGGTCACAGTCTCTGAGGTGGGGAACTCACCCACTGCTTCTGGAGGGAGCTTCTTCTGCAACAGTCCCTGGAGGGTGGCCTACATGCCCTCTGCTGGAGGTGAGGGCTGCTGTGTCTCTGCTGGGGGAGCTGTGCCCTCGGCAGTATCTACTGGGAGGTGTCTCCTGGGCAGCCTCTGCTGGAGGTGAGGGCTGCATTGTCTCTGCTGAGGGAGGTGTCTCCTGGGCAGTATCTACTGGGAGGTGTCTCCTGAGCAGCCTCTGCTGGAGGTGAGGGCTGCATTGTCTGTGCTGGGGGAGGTGTCCCCTAGGCAGCCTCTGCTGGAGGTGAGGGCTGCATTGTCTGTGCTGAGGGAGGTGTCTCCTGGGCAGTATCTACTGGGAGGTGTCTCCTGGGCAGCCTCTGCTGGAGGTGAGGGCTGCATTGTCTGTGCTGGGGGTGGGGTCTCCTGGGAAGCCTCTGCTGGAGGTGAGGGCTTCTTGCCTCTCATTGGTGGTTGAGTGTGAACTTTTTCTGACATTGGTGGTTGAGTGGGAACCTCTTCTGACATTGGTGGTTGAGTTGGAATCTTTTCTGACATTTGTGGTTTAGTGGGAACTTCTTCTGACATTGGTGGTTGAGTGGGAACCTCTTCTGACATTGGTGGTTGAGTGGGAATGTTTTCTGACATTGGTGGTTGAGTGGGAACCTCTTCTGATGTTGATGTTTGAGTGGGAATCTTTTCTGACATTGGTGGTTGTGTGGGAACCTCTTCTGAGATTGGTGGTTGAGTGGGAATCTTTTCTAGCATTGGGGGTTGAGTGGGATCCTTCCCTCTCCTTGCTGGTGGAGTGGGAACCTTCCCTTTCCTGGCTGTTGGAGTGGGATACTTCCCTTTCCTGGCTGGTGGAGTGGGATCCTTCCCTTTTCTGGCTGGTGGAGTGGGATCCTTCCCTTTCCTGCCTGGTGGAGTGGGATCCTTCACTGTCTTGCCTCCACAACTAGGAGGTTCCTCCACTGTCCCTGTGGACTGTTTGGCTGAGATGCTGGGCTGGGTCATTGGGACCCTGCTCTTATGGGCAGGACGGGGGGGAGGGAAGTGGTCAAGACGTGCAAGGAAAAGTTTCTTAGGGGCATTGGGGTGGGATGTGGGAGGAGGGATGGGAGTGGAGGTTGAGGGAGTGGTTGTCATAGGAGTACGTCTGCTGGACCTGGGTGCAGGTGCATGGGCAGTGTGATGATGTGAGGTGGATGGCTGTTTGGTGCCTGAGTGCCTGCGATTGTGTCCTTTAGGAAGGGGGGGACAGGCAGGGTGGGAAAGGACACAGAGGACGCGTGGATGTATGTTTTGGAGGTGTCTGCTAGTGAGGTGTGTGTGCTGCTTGGTGTGGTGATGCTGGTGGCGGCTGTTGACGCAGTGCATGCAGGTGTGAGTGTGGACGTGACAGTGAGGGAGGTGGAGGAGGAGGAGGGGGAGACAGTGCAGGCAGTGGATGTGGATTTGTGTGCAATTGTTTGCTGTTTGTGTGAGTGCTTGTGGACTGAAGTGTGTTGCCTGTGTTTGACTGTGCCACTCTTGTGTGATGTCTTGTGTGCATGCTCGTCTATATGTGTGCATGGGATAGGTTGGGGTTGAGGAGACTGTGACTGGTAAGTGGTACTTGGAGGGGGGACAGTAGGAACAGGGACAATGGCTGCCATCAGAGAGGAGGCTAGAGCCTGAATCGATCTCTGTTGGGCCGCCAATCCACTGTAGATGTCCTTCAGGAATGCATTGAATTGCTGCATCTGGGATGCCAGCCCCTGGATGGCATTCACATTGGTTGAATTCCCTACAGAGATGGATCTCGGAAGGTCCATAGCCTCCTCACTCAGGGCAGCAGGGCTCACTGGAGCAGGGCCTGAGGTGCCTGGGGCGAAGGAGATGCCCACCCTCCTCGTTGATGGGTTACTGCGAGGGCGGTGCTGGTACGGGGTGGTGGCTGTAGGTGCAGGTGTGGTGGTCACAGAGGTGTCCGCTACCACCAGGGAGCTTCTATCGTAGGAGGTATCTGAGTCTGTGTTGTCACCTCCTGTCTCCGCCATGGTGCTCCCCTCGCCCTCCCTCCCACTGGTTCCCTCGGCATCGGTGGACTCTGCCTCCTGGGTCCTGTGGGGTGCAGCTCCCTCTATTGCCAGTGCCCCTGCTCCTCTGCCAGATGATGCTAATGCACACATGGACAGGATGACAGAAGGAGAAAGTGGGGAGGGTGAGAAAGGGAGCACTGCGTCAATTATAGCACCAACACCACAGTTAGCATACAGAACACCATCACACACAGGGATCAGGATTGAGCACTATGCATTGCACTGGCCTTGAATTGGCTAGATGCCACAGCAAGATGAGGGCCAAACACCGCCAACTGCACACCTCATGGGACCCACAAAGCCCTGACTGATATGGAATGCAAACGAGCTAGGTTACCTGCATTTGCCATACACCCATTACCCTTGAGCTGGATCACGCAGCAATGTCTGACCTGCCATTAAGGGGCACACACTAACTCACAACCACAACCCGGATCCCATGCCACCTAACAATTATTGTAGTTAGGCCCACTGTACTCCCACCCTTGTGACTGCTGTGATGCCCTCAAGTACCCATCCAGGTGTGGGTAGGTCACCGCCAGTATGCGGGCCATCAGGGGAGTCAGATTCTGACGGGCACCCCTTCCTCGCTGGGAGGCCATCCCCAGCTGGGCCTCCGTGGTCTTTCATGCCCAGCGTCTCAGGTTCTCCAACCGTTTCCTTCAGTGGGTGCTCCGCCTGCTGTAGACCCCCATGGTCCGCACATCCTTGGCGATCGCACGCCACAATCCCTTTTTTTGATGGGTGCTGACCTGCAGAGGAAATACAGACAGGAGGACAGCATTACACATTCAATCCAGCCTGTCACATATGGCCCACAAATCCTGTTTCCAACTCCATTGGCACACACATTGCCTGGCGCACACCATGTACACTACCACCAGACATACCACCCCACATATGACACGATGCCTGAACAAACATCTCCATGCAACCCTCCCACATGCATCGTGGCCAAAGTGTACTCACCTGTTGATCTGGAGGCCCATATAGCTGTCCATACTGGGGAAGGACCCCATTCACCAAGCACTCCAGCTCTTTTGAAATGAAGGTAGGGGCCCTTTCCCCGGTCACACGGGCCATGGTAGGTTCCAGACACAGGTCACAACAGCACATGCAGGGTAGGTGTTGTCCTGTTGAAAGTCAGGAATCAAGTGAGGTTATAGACAGAAAATGGCAGACACGTCCGCGGCGGTGTACACCATCACCGCCGACGCTGATCCCCATTGGCCGCTGTACTCCATAGAGCCCCATATTATCCAATTAGGAATTGCACGGCAGTGCAAGACCGCCTTCCGCCACGACGCCCAACATCGGCGAAGTTACCTCACTTCCACCTGTCCCTAGATATAGGACAGGCGGTGGCCATTTCATGGTGGTGGACTACATACAGATCTTCCATAACTGCGTCATTTATGGAAATTGCACATACATTGCCATTCCCACTGTCCCATCACATCAAGGTATGCACACTGAGGTGGTTGTTTCATTGTACAAATTGTGGCAGTCTACTCATTCTTATGTCCCTTAGATACCTACCGCTGCGGAGGAATAGGAGGAGGAGACAAACCCTCGTGTTCAGACCCCTTGTGGACTTGGCTGCACTGGAGGACAGGCACATTATACTCACGTATAGACTGGACAGGGCCATATTCACATTGCTGTGTGCTCAATTGGAACCTTACCTGATATCAGCTATCCATTAGCCCACTGGGATCCCCACTCTTGTGCAGGTTCTATCAGTGCTCCATTTCCTGACAACTGGTTCTTTCCAAGTGACAGTGGGCTTGGCAGCAGGAATGTCACAGCCAATGTCCTCAGTCATGCTGGCAAGGGTATTGTCTACCCTGGTGAAACACATGTGCAGCTAAATTTCGTTCCCTCAGGTGGAAAATTTGGCCACTGTGAAAGCGGGATTCTATGCAATGGGACATATTCCCAATATTATTGGGGTGATTGATGGTACACATATTGCGTTTGTCCCCCCCTCCAGAATGAACAGGTGTTCAGGAATCAGAACAGTTTCCACTCACTCAATGTGCAAATGGTGTGCCTGTCGGATCGAACATCTCTCATGGTACTGCCAAGTATCCTGGGTCAGTGCATGACGCCTTCGTTCTGAGGAATAGCAGCATTGCAAATGTGATGGCCCAACTACAGAGGCACAGGGTGTGGCCAATAGGTAAGCCTGACTCCCCATCCACTGTATGTTAGTGTATACCTTAAAGTGTTATCCCCATTGCATTGCGTAAGGCCTAATTTTGTCCCTCAATACTTGCAGGTGACTCTGGCTACCCAAACCTATCGGCTTGGGTAGCCAGCTTGGGTGGCTCCTGACCCCTGTTAGGAATGCCAGGACAGGGGCTAAGAACCGTTATAATGATGCACATGAGTGAACCAGGGTAATAATCGGAAGGACTTCGGCCACCTGAAGGCCAGGTTCAGATGCCTGCATCTGACAGGTGGATCCCTGTGCTACTCACCTGAGAAGGTCTGCCAGATAGTAGTGGCATGCTGCATGTTGCACAACCTGGCCCTCAGACAACATGTGCCTTTTCTGCAGGAGGAGGGGGCTGGAGATGTGTAGGAAGGTAGCCTCTTTCTAGCCTTGTTACCCCCACTTTTGGCCGCCTGTTTGTGAGTATATGTCAGGGTGTTTTTGCTGTCTCTCTGGAACCCTGCTAGCCAGGACCCCAGTGCTCATAGTGAAATCCCTATTTGTCAGTATGTTTGATATGTCTCACTGGGACCCTGCTAGCCAGGACCCCAGTGCTCATAGGTTTGTGGTCCAAATGTGTTCCCTGTGTGGTGCCTAACTGTGTCACTGAGGCTCTGCTAACCAGAACCTCAGTGCTTATGCTCTCTCTGCTTTTAAAATTGTCACTGCAGGCTAGTGACCATTTTTACCAATTCTGATTGGCACAGTGGAACACCCTTATAATTCCCTAGTATATGGTACCTAGGTACCCAGGGTATTGGGGTTCCAGGAGATCCCTATGGGCTGCAGCATTTCTTTTGCCACTCATAGAGAGCTCAGACAAATCATACACAGGACTGCCACTGCAGTCTGAGTGAAATAATGCACACATTATTTCACAGCCATTTTTCACTGCACTTAAGTAACTTATAAGTCACCTATATGTCTAACCCTCACTTAGTGAAGGTTATGTGCAAAGTTACTAAGTGTGAGGGCACCCTGGCACTAGCCAAGGTGCCCCCACATAGTTCAGGGCAATTTCTGCAGACTTTCTGAGTGCGGGGACACCATTACACGCCTGCACTACATATAGGTCAATACCTATATGTAGCTTCACAATGGTAACTCGAATATGGCCATGTAACATGTCTAATTCATGGAATTGTCCCCCCATGCCAAATCTGGTAACAGGGTGCCAATCCCATGCATCCCCGGGGCTCCAGCATGGACCCCGGGTATTGCCAAACTAGCTCTCTGGGGTTTTCACTCCAGCTACCGCTGCTACCAACCCACAGACAGGCTTCTGCCCCTGGGGTCTGGGCAGCCCAGTCCCAGGAAGGCAGAACAAAGGATTTCCTCTGAGAGAGGTGTTGCACCCTCTCCCTTTGGAAGTAGGTGTTAAGGGCTGGGGAGGAGTAGCCTCCCCCAGCCTCTGGAAATGCTTTGAAGGGCACATATGGTGCCCTCCTTGCATAAGCCAGTCTACACCGGTTCAGGGATCCCCCAGCCCCTGCTCTGGCACACAACTGGAAAAAGGAAAGGGGAGTGACCACTCCCCTGTCCATCACCACCCCAGGGGTGGTGCCCAGAGCTCCTCCAGTGTGCCCCAGACATCTGCCATCTTGAATGCAGAGGTTTGAGGGCACAATGGATGCCTCTGAGTGGCCAGTGCCAGCAGATGACATCAGAGACCCCTCCTGATAAGTGCTTACCTGGTTTGGTGGCCAATCCTCCTCTGAGGGCTCTCCTGTGGGTTTCTCATCAGATAACGAATGCAAGAGCTCACCAGAGTTCCTCTGCATCTCCCTCTTCGACTTCTGCCAAGGATCGACTGCTGACTGCTCCAGGACGCCTGCAAAACCTCAACAAAGTAGCAAGACGGCTTCCAGCAACATTGTAGCGCCTAATCCTGCTGGCTTTCTCAACTGTTTCCTGGTGGTGCATGCTCTGAGGGCTGTCTGCCTTCACTCTGTACTGGAAGCCAAGAAGAAATCTCCCGTGGGTCGACGGAATCGTCCCCCTGCTAATGCAGGCACCAAACTTCTGCATTACCGGTTCTCTGGGTCCCCTCTCATCTTGACGAGGAGCTGGATCCAAGTGACTCCCACATTCCAGTGGTCCTTTTTCCAAATTTGGTGGAGGCAAGTCCTTGCCTCCCCACGCCAGACAGTAATCCTATGTACTGCGTGATCTGCAGCTGCTAGGGCTTCTGTGCACTTTTGCAAGAAATCCTTCGTGCACAGCCCAGGTCCCCAGCACTCTGTCCTGCATTGCTCAACTCGCTGAGTTGACCACCGGCTTCATGGGACCCTCCTCTGTTGTGTTGCGATGACTGCTGTGCTCAGTTCTCTTGAACCCGTGTTCAAGTGTTTCTGTGGGTGCTGCCTGCTTCTGCATGGGCTCTCTGTGTTGCTGAGTGCCCCATCAGTCTCCTCCTCCAAGGGGCGACCTCCTGGTCCTTCCTGGGCCTAGGCAGCACCCATTTTCTTCAACCACAACCTTTGCAGTTAGCAAGTCTTGTTTGTGGTCTTTCTGCGTGGAAACAACTCTGCATCCTCCAGCACGCCATGGGACATCTTCTGTGCAAAGGAGAAGTTCCTGGCATCTTCCGTTGTTGCAGAATCTTCAGCTTCTTCCACCCGGAGGCAGCCCTTTTTCACCTTCATCCTGGGTTTAGTGGATTCCTGCCCCCCCCCCCAGACACTTTCGTGACTCTTGGACTTGGTCCCCTTCCTTTGCAGGTCCTCAGGTCCAGGAATCCATCTTCAGTGCTTTGCAGTCAGTTGTTGTCCTTGCAGAATCTCCTATCACGACTTTAGTGTGTTTCAGGGAAAGTAGGGTAACTTTACTCCTACTTTTCAGGGTCTTGGGATGGGGGGTATCTTGGACACCCTTAGTGTTTTCTTACACTCCCAGTGACCCTCTACACACTACACTAGGACTGGGGTCCCTAAGTGGTTCGCATTTCACTTTCTTAGTATATGTTTTGTGTTGCCCCTAGGCCTATTGCATCCTATTGTATTCTACAGTGTTTGCACTACTTTTCTAACTGTTTGCTTACCTGATTTTGGTTTGTGTGTATATTTTGTGTATTTTACTTACCTCCTAAGGCAGTGTATCCTCTGAGATATTGTGATTCTTATGATATAGTGCTATATGATATATGTGGTATAGTAGGAGCTTTGCATGTCTCCTAGTTCAGCCTAAGCTGCTCTGCTATAGCTATCTCTATCAGCTTAAGCTGCTAGAACACTACTAATCTACTAATAAGGGATAACTGGACCTGGCACAAGGTGTAAGTACCATCAGGCACCCACTATAAGCCAGGCCTGCTTCCTACAAGATGCCCCTGTGGCAGCAGGCCTGCCTCCTACAAGATGCCCCTGTGGCAGCAGTGGACCCTGAGGACAGTGAGGATGAGGAGGCAGAGGATGAGGATGAGGACAACAGAACATCAGTTATATGTCAATACTTCCAATGACACACAGGTGAGACAGTGGAACTGACCATTACTCTGACTATTAGTGTTTTCTGTGTGCCTGTAGCATGAAGGCAATCACTTTCTTTGCATCTGAACTTATTGTCAGCTATGGCTTGCCCTTTGACAGATGTTGGTGATATGAAAACAGTGTCCTAATGTATTTACTGCAGACAGCTACAGGTCATTATTTGTATGCTATCAGTGTTCAGATAATTTGCACTAGATGTGACTGTTACCATAAATGCACATTTTCAACACATAAAACGGTGTCACTCAAGTTGTGTTCCCTGGGCCTGTCCTCCCCCTGGCGTTCAGCTGTCTGCCCACTGTCCCTGTTGTCCTATGCCTCTGTCCCCTGAACGGTGTGCCCACTGCCACTGACCCCAGGTCCCTGATTTTCTTGTGTGCGAGGTGTGGACAACGGTCCCTGTACAGGTAGGCACACCGCTGACTGACGTGTCCTGGGGATAGAGATGTGGGGATGCTGGGTGGGTGATGTGGTGTTGGATACTGAAGGGGAGGCTCTGTGGTTGACTTTGAGTGGGCTGGGGTGACCGACTGACCAGTGGTCCCTGATGGGCCAGGTAGTTCTTACAGATCCAGAATTCCAGAGATACTGTCATCACTGGGGGCATCTTCTGTTGGGGGACTGGTTTGTCGTGGCACCTCCTCTCCGCTGAGATTGGCTGGGGCACCTGTTGAGATGTAAGTGACGTATTATGCTTCATGTCTGTGACATATTGTACATCCTTAGCTTCCCTTCTATCGTTGCTGTTGCCCTGCCATCTTAGTTTGTGTATGGTGATGTATTGTGGGATTGGTAGTTCTCCATGCTGTTCATGCTTTTGTGATGGGTGTCCATGCAGGGCTGAGAGAGCTGTCCATGCATTGGTATAACATGCAAGGCTTTGCATTGGGGTTAGTCATATGTGTAGGTGCAGTGTGTGGGATGAAGTGGAGTGATGGGAGTGAGGGTGAGGGTAAGGGAGTGTGATGGCATGCAGGTATGGGGGTGATAAGTAGTAAAATTTGACTCACCAGTGTCCAGTCCTCTGGCAATGTGAATCCCTCAGGACGCAATATTGCCAAGACTTGCCCCTCCCAAGCTGTGGGGGAAGAGGTGGGGGTCCACCGCCAGTCCTCTGTATGGCAAGCTGGTGCCTTGCTACCACAAAACATACCTTCCCCCGTAGGTGGTTAAACCTCTTCCTGATGTCGTCCCTTGTTCTTGGATGCTATCCCATGGCATTCACCCTGTCCACGATTCTCCGCCATAGCGCCATCTTCCTGGCAATGGATATCTGCTTTACCTGTGTTCCAAACAGCTGTGGCTCTACCCTGACTATTTCCTCCACTATGACCCGCAACTCCTCATCAGTGAAACAGGGGTGCCTTTGTAGCGACATGGGTGTTGTTTGGTGTGCGTAAATATGTGGGTGTTGTGTACCGTGGTTGGGTGTGTGAAGTGGGGTGCGTGAGGGATGTATGGGTGTATGTGGTATGTGTGTCTAGTTGTCGCAGTGGTCTGTTGTCAATAATTTGTATTCGTAAAGGGTTGTGGGTAATGTGGGTGTGTGTTTTATAGTGCTGTGGGTGAGCGGGTGTGGTGTGTGTATGTGTCAGGCGTGTTTATTTGGTATTGATCAATGTTGTGTAGTTTAGTATATAGGGTTCATTTTGAGCGTGCTGGTGTGTCCCACCAATGGTTTACCACCATTGAAAGTCTGTTGTGGTGATTTGTGGGTCATAATGTGGTGGGCCTAGTTTTGTTGACGTATTGATATGGGTGTTGGTCCCGCCACTTTAGCACTGACCTTTGAGCTGGTTGATTTGTGATCAGTATTCTGTCGGATTGGTTTGTGTGTATCATAATTTGGCAAATGGATATTTGCCTCCGCGGCGGTTTGTTGGCGGCCGTCACCGCGGTGGTAAGCAGCATTTACCACCAATGTCATAATGACTGTGAAAAGACAGGGCTGATTACAGAGGCCCCGTAACTTTTTGCCCCCATTTTTCACCTTTTGCTGGTGTTTCCTGACTCTGATGGTGCTCTGGGTACTGCTAACCAGTCTCAGGGCCAGTGCTCTGTGTAAAATCAGTATGCAAATTAGGCTAATTATAATTGGCTAAGTCAACCTACCTATAAGTCCTTAGTATATGGGAGGGTATGTAGGTTTAAGGACCCCAGCATAGGTAGTGCACCAATAGGTACACTGCTGAGGTGCCCTGTGTCATTTTAACCCCTTCAGTGCCAGGGACATAATGGTTACATCCACCGGCACAGTCCTCCTGTGCCGAGTATGTAACCATTACGTCCTCGGCATGGAGCTCAGAGGGAGAGCTAGCGTTCACTCTGAGGGCTTCCCTCCCATCCCCCCAAGGCAGGGATGGAAGGTGAAGCCCTTCCCCTTCCACCCCGACCCCCCCAATCCCCCCAGTAACGTCTGATGATGTCATTGTGCATTCACGCGCTGACGTCATCATAGGCCACTTCCCCATCGCACTGGAAATCGGAAGAGAAATGCTTTGCATTTCTCTTCCGATCATGTGATGGGGGCCTGAGAGGCTTCAAAGGGAAGGAAAGGAATTTCCTTCCCTTTGAAGTCTCTCAGAGCATTTCAGAAGCCGGATTGTAAAGCGATCAGGCTTCTGAAATGCCCACTAGACACCAGGGATTATTTTCATAACGGAAACTGGCATAAGGGGAGCAACACCTTGGGCAAGGGTCGTTCACCAGGGGGGCAATTTTTTTTAAAGGCCTTTTCTGCCCCCCTGGGGGCAGATCGACCTACTGTTATAAGGCCGATCTACCCCCGGGGGTGCAGAAACCACTAGGCGCCATGGATAATATTTTTTGTTTGCTTCTGTCGTTTTTGGAGTTGGGGAGTGACCCTTTAGGCAAGGGTCGCTCCCTTAGGGGGCAAATTACATTTAGACCATTTCTGCCCCCCTTGGGGGCAGATCGGCCTATATTTATGAGGCCAGTCTGCCCCCTAGGGGGGCAGAAACCACTAGACACCAGGGAGTTTTTTTATAGCGAATTCACGGGAGGGGAGCGACCCCTTAGGCAAGGGTCGCTCCCCAGAGGGGAAAATATATTGTAGGCCATTTCTGCCCCCCCTGGGGGCACATCGGCCTATTGTTATTAGGCCGATTTGCCCCCATGGAGGGCAGAAACCTCTAGGCGCCAGGGATAATTTTTTAAAAATTTTTTGTTTCTTAGAGGTGGGGAGTGACTTCTTCGGCAAGGGTCGCTCCCCTGGGGGCAAATTGTATTTAGACCATTTCTGCCCCTATTGGGGGCAGATCGTCTGATTTTTGTTAGGCCAATCTGCCCCCAAGGGGGGCAGAAACCACTAGGCACCGGGGATTTGTTTTTTGCGCCAATTTCCTGCAAAGGGAGCGACCCCTTAGGCAAGGGTCGCTCTCTGGGGGGGGGGGGGACAAATTTATTTTAGGACATTTCTGCCCCCCAGGGGCAGATTGGCCTATTGTTATTAGGCGATAGGCGCCAGGGATATTTTTTTGTTTTTTTTTGGTTTTTTAGTTTGTTTTTTAGAGGTGGGGAGCGAACCCTTAGGCAAGGGTCGCTCCCCTGGGGGGCAACTTTATTTTGGCCATTTCTGCTCCTCTTGGGGGCAGATCGGCGTATTTCTATTAGGCTGATCTGCCCTTTGTGGGGCAGAAACCACCTTGGCACCAGGGATTGGTGTGTGTGTATGTGTGTGTTTTCTTTAGGGGGGCAGCCCCATGGGTAAGGGTCGCTCCCCATGGGGACACATTACTGTTGGCCATATTTGCCTGTTTATGGAAGGCCCATCTGCCCCCAAGGGGGCAAAAAGCCCACCAGAGACCAGGGAAGTTTTTTTTTTCAAAATAAGAGGGAGGGGTAATGGCCATACCCCCACCCCAAATCAATGGTGCCAAAGTTGTTCTGCCACCAGTGGGCAGATGGGGCAATTACCCCTGATCCACACCCCGGGGGCAGAAAGTCTACTAGATGCCAGGAAATTTAAAAAAGAAAATAATGGGGTGGTGGCTACCAACCAGTATGGGCCTGGTTATGCCCCCACCCCAACTGAAGGGGGTGACAGTATTTCAGTTCTCCCCCGCACTCTAAAACATCTTATCCCACAGCAAGCAAGAAGACATTTGATTATTTTGGGTTTTGGTTTTACATTTGGGCCATGAGAGCATGGCTAACTCTCAAAATCGTCCCACTTGGAATGGTGAGGGCTGCACTTTATGGACTTTGGGACTCTGCCATGTAGAAAAATCCACAAGACCTAGACACATCTGAAAATGAAACATCTGGGTGATTCCAGGGTATTCTTACCCACAATGCCCTGCAAACCTCCAACATTGCTGGAAATCACACATTTTCCCACGTTTTTGTGATGGAACCTTCCGGAATCTGCAGGAATCCACAAAATTCCTACCACCCAGCATTGTCTCATCTATACCAATAAAAATTCTGCTGCACTTGTCAGCCTAAAAATGTTTTTTTTCAAACTGCCCTTTTGGACCCGCTTTGGTTCCCCCTCAATTTCAACATCTTGTTGGCTCTTCCCTGTCACAAGCACTTGGCCCACCTACACAAATGAGGTATCAGGGGGTGGTATGAAATTTGTCCTGGTGCGATGATATCACACAGAAATGTGGGAAAAATTTGATTTTTTAGCTAAATTTGAGGTTTGCTGAGGATTCTGGGGAAGAAAACATTGGGGGATGCACGCAAGTCACACCTCTCTGGACTCCCTCTGGTGTCTAGTTTTCAGAAATGTCTGGGTTTGGTAGGTTTCCCTAGATGGCTGCTGAGTCCAGGACCAAAAACGCAGGTGTACCCCCCGCAAAAACAGGTAGTTTTGAATTTGATGATTTTGATGTGTCCAGATAGTGTTTTGGGGCATTTCCTTTCGCGGGCAGTAGGCCTACACACAAAAGTGAGGTACCATTTTTATCGGGAGACTTGGGGGAACGCTGGGTGGAAGGAAATTCGTGGCTCCTCTCTGATTCCAGAACTTTCTGTCACAGAAATGAGAGGAAAAAGTGTTTTTTTTGCCAAATGTTGAGGTTTGCAAAGGATTCTGGGTAACAGAACCTGGTCAGAGCTCCACAAGTCACTGCATCTTGGAATTCCCTAGGTTCCTAGTCTTCAAAAATGCATAGGTTTGGTAGGTTTCCCTAGGTGCCAGCTGAGCTAGAGGCCAAAATCCACAGCTAGGCACTTTGCAAAAAACAGCTCGGTTTTCTTTGTAAAAATGTGATGTGTCAAGATAGTATTTTGGGGCATTTCCTTTCGTGGGCAGTAGGCCTAAACACAAAAGTGAGGTACCATTTTTATCGGGAGACTTGTGAGAACGCTGAGTGGAAGGAAATTTGTGGCTCATCTCTGATTCCAGAACTTCCAGTCACCGAAATGAGAGGAAAAAGGTTTTTTTTTTGCCAAATTTTTAGGTTTGCAAAGGATTCTGGGTAACAGAACCTGGTCAGAGCCCCACAAGTCACCCCATCTTGGATTCCCCTAGATGTCTAGTTTTCAAAAATGCACAGGTTTGCTAGGTGTCCCTAGGTGCCGGCTGAGCTAGAGGCCAAAATCCACAGCTAGGCACTTTGCAAGAAACAGCTCTGTTTTCTTTGTGAAAATGTGATGTGTCCAAGTTGTGTTTTGGGGCATTTCCTGTCGCGGGCGCTAGGCCTACCCCCACAAGTGAGGTACCATTTTTATCGGGAGACTTTGGGGAACGCTGGGTGGAAGGAAATTTGTGGCTCCTCTCTGATTCCAGAACTTTCTGTCACCGAAATGTGAGCAAAAAGTGCTTTTTTGGCTCATTATGAGGTTTGCAAAGGATTCTGGGTAACAGAACCTGTTCAGAGCCCCACAAGTCACCCCATCTTGGATTCCCCTAGGTGTCTAGTTTTCAAAAATGCGCAGGTTTGCTAGGTATCCCTAGCTGCCGGCTGAGCTAGAGGCCAAAATCCACAGTTAGGCACTTTGCAAGAAACAGCTCTGTTTTCTTTGTGAAAATGTCATGTGTCCACGTTGTGTTTTGGGGCATTTCCTGTTGTGGGCGCTATGCCTACCCCCACAAGTGAGGAACCATTTTTATCGGGAGACCTCGGGGAACGCTGGGTCGAAGGAAATGAGTGGCTCCTCTCTGATTCCAGAACTTTCTGTCACCGCAATGAGAGGAAAAGTGCTTTTTTTGGCCCAATTTTGAGGTTTGCAAAGGATTCTGGGTAACAGAACCTGGTCAGAGCTCCACGAGTCACCCCATCTTGGATTTCCCTAGGTGTCTAGTCTTCAAAAATGCACAGGTTTGGTAGGTTTCCCTAGGTGCCAGCTGAGCTAGAGGCCAAAATCCACAACTAGGCACTTTGCAAAAAACAGCTCTGTTTTCTTTGTGAAAATGTGATGTGTCCAGATAGTGTTTTGGGGCATTTCCTTTTGCGGGCAGTAGGCCTACACACAAAAGTGAGATACCATTTTTATCGGGAGACTTGGGGGAACGCTGAGTGGAAGGAAATGTGTGTCTCATCTCTGATTCCAGAACTTTCTGTCACCGAACTGAGAGGAAAAAGTGTTTTTTTGGCCAGATTTTGAGGTTTGAAAAGGATTCTGGGTAACAGAACCTGGTCAGAGCCCCACAAGTCACTCCATCTTGGATTCTCCTAGGTGTCTAGTTTTAAAAAATGCGCAGGTTTGCTAGGTGTCCCTAGGTGCCGGCTGAGCTAGAGGCCAAAATCCACAGCTAGGCACTTTGCAAGAAACAGCTCTGTTTTCTTTGTGAAAATGTGATGTGTCCAAGTTGTGTTTTGGGGCATTTCCTGTCGAGGGCGCTAGGCCTACCCCCACAAGTGAGGTACCATTCTTATCGGGAGACTTTGGGGAACGCTGGGTGGAAGGAAATTCGTGGCTCCTCTCTCATTCCAGAACTTTCTGTCACGGAAATGAGAGGAAAAAGTGCTTTTTTGACCACATTATGAGGTTTGCAAAGGATTCTGGGTAACAGAATCTGGTCAGAGCTCCACGAGTCACCCCATCTTGTATTTCCCTAGTTGTCCAGTTGTCAAAAATGCACATGTTTGGTAGGTTTCCCTAGGTGCCAGCTGAGCTAGAGGCCAAAATCCACAGCTAGGAACTTTGCAAAAAACAGCTCTGTTTTCTTTGTGAAAATGTGATGTGTCCACGTTGTGTTTTGGGGCATTTCCTGTTGCGGGCGCTAGGCCTACCCCTACAAATGCGGTACCATATTTATTGGGAGACTTGGGGGAATGCTGGGTGGAAGGAAATTTGTGGCTCATCTCTGATTCCAGAATTTTCTGTCACCAAAATGAGAGGAAAAAGTGTTTTTTTGGCCAAATTTTGAGGTTTGCAAAGGATTCTGGGTAACAGAACCTGGTCAGAGCTCCACGAGTCACCCCATCCTGGATTCCCCTAGGTGTCTAGTTTTAAAAAATGTGCAGGTTTGATAGGTGTCCCTAGGTGCCGGCTGAGCTAGATGCCAAAATCCAGAACTAGGCACTTTGCAAAAAACAGCTCTGTTTTCGTTGTGAAAATGTGATGTGTCCATGTTGTGTTTTGGGGCATTTACTGTCGAGGGTGCTAGGCCTACCCCCACAAGTGAGGTGCCATTTTTATCGATAGACTTGGGGAAACGCTGGGTGGAAGGACATTTGTGGCTCCTCTCTGATTCCAGAACTTTCTGTCACCGAAATGAGAGGAAAAAGTGTTTTTTTGGCCAAATTTTCAGGTTTGAAAAGGAATCGGGGTAACAGAACCTGGTCAGAGCCCCACAAGTCCCCGCATCTTGGATTCCCCTAGGTGTCTAGTTTTCAAAAATGCGCAGGTTTGCTAGGTGTCCCTAGGTGCCGGCTCAGCTAGAGGCCAAAATATACATCTAGGTACTTTGCAAGAAACAGCTCTGTTTTCTTTGTGAAAATGTGATGTGCCCACATTGTGTTTTGGGGCATTTCCTGTCGCAGACACTAGGCCTACCCCCACAAGTGAGGTACCATTTTTATCGGGAGACTTTGGGGAATGCACGGTGGAAGGAAATTTGTGGCTCCTCTCTGATTCCAGAACTTTCTGTCACCGAAATGAGAGGAAAAAGTGCTTTTTTGGCCACATTTTGAGGTTTGCAAAGGATTCTGGGTAACAGAACATGGTCAGAGCCCCACAAGTCACCCCATCTTGGATTTCCCTATGTGTCTAGTTTTCAAAACTGTGCAGGTTTGCTAGGTTTCCTTAGGTGCCGGTGGAGCTAGACGCTAAAATCCAGAGATAGGCACTTTGAAAAAAACAGCTCTGTTTTCTTTTTGAAAATGTGATGTGTCCACGTTGTGTTTTGGGGCATTTCCTGTTGCGTGCGCTAGGCCTACCCCCACAAGTGAGGTACCATTTTTATCAGGAGACTTGGGGGAACGCTGGGTGGAAGATAATTTGTTGGTCCTCTCTGATTCCAGAATTTTCTGTCACCGAAATGAGAGGAAAAAGTGCTTTTTTGGCCACATTATGAGGTTTGCAAAGGATTCTGGGTAACAGAACCCGGTCAGAGCTCCACGAGTCACCCCATCTTGTATTTCCCTAGGTGTCCAGTTATCAAAAATGCACAGGTTTGGTAGGTTTCCCTAGGTGCCGGCTCAGCTAGAGGCCAAAATATACATCTAGGCACTTTGCAAGAAACAGCTCTGTTTTCTTTGTGAAAATGTGAGGTGTCCACATTGTGTTTTGGGGCATTTCCTGTCGCGGTCACTAGGCCTACCCCCACAAGTGAGGTACCATTTATATCGGGAGACTTTGGGGAACGCTGGGTGGAAGGAAATTTGTGGCTCCTCTCTGATTCCAGAACTTTCTGTCACGGAAATGAGAGGAAAAAGTGCTTTTTTGGCCACATTTTGAGGTTTGCAAAGGATTCTGGGTAACAGAACCTGGTCAGAGCCCCACAAGTCACCCCATCTTGGATTTCCCTATGTGTCTAGTTTTCAAAACTGTGCAGGTTTGCTAGGTTTCCCTAGGTGCCGGCAGAGCTAGACCCCAAAATCCAGAGCTAGGCACTTTTTAAAAAACAGCTCTGTTTTCTTTGTGAAAATGTGATGTGTCCACGTTGTGTTTTGGGGCGTTTCCAGTTACGTGCGCTAGGTCTACCCCCACAAGCGAGGTACCATTTTTATCAGGAGACTTGGGGGAACGCTGGGTGGAAGGAAATTTGTTGGTCCTCTCTGATTCCAGAACTTTCTGTCACCGAAATGAGAGGGAAAAGTGGTTTTTTGGCCACATTATGAGGTTTGCAAAGGATTCTGGGTAACAGAACCTGGTCAGAGCTCCACGAGTCACCCTATCTTGTATTTCCCTAGGTGTTCAGTTATCAAAAATGCACAGGTTTGGTAGGTTTCCCTAGACGCCAGCTGAGATAGAGGCCAAAATCCACAGCTAGGAACTTTGCAAAAAACAGCTCTGTTTTCTTTGTGAAAATGTGATGTGTCCACGTTGTGTTTTGTGGCATTTCCTGTCACGGGCGCTAGGCCTACCCCCACAGGTGAGGTACCATATTTATTGGGAGACTTGGGGAAATGCTGGGTGGAAGGAAATTTGTGGCTCAGCTCTGATTCCAGAACCTTCTGTCACTGAAATGAGAGGAAAAAGTGTTTTTTTGGCCAAATTTTGAGGTTTGCAAATGATTCTGGGTAACAGAACCTGGTCAGAGCCCCACAAGTCACCCCATCCTGTATTCCCCTAGGTGTCTAGTTTTAAAAAATGCGGAGGTTTGCTAGGTGTCCCTAGCTGCTGGCTGAACTAGAGGCCAAAATCCACAGCTAGGCACTTTGCAAGAAACAGCTCTGTTTTCTTTGTGAAAATGTGATGTGTCCACGTTGTGTTTTGGGGCGTTTCCAGTTGTGTGCACTAGGCCTACCCCCACAAGTGAGGTACCATTTTTATCGGGAGACTTTGGGGAACGCTGGGTGGAATGAAATTTGTGTCTCCTCTCTGATTCCAGAACTTTCTGTCACCGAAATGAGAGCAAAAAGTGGTTTTTTGGCCACATTATGAGGTTTGCAAAGGATTCTGGGTAACAGAACCTGGTCAGAGCCCCACAAGTCACCCCATCTTGGATTCACCTAGGTGTCTAGTTTTCAAAAATGCACAGGTTTGCTAGGTGTCCCTAGCTGCCGGCTGGGCTAGAGGCCAAAATCCACAGCTAGGCACTTTGCAAGAAACAGCTCTGTTTTCTTTGTGAAAATGTGATGTGTCCACGTTGTGTTTTGGGGCATTTCCTGTTGTGGGCGCTAGGCCTACCCCCACAAGTGAGGTACCATTTTTATCGGGAGACCTCGGGGAACGCTGGGTTGAAGGAAATGTGTGGCTCCTCTCTGATTCCAGAACTTTCTGTCACCGAAATGAGAGGAAAAAGTTTATTTTTGGGCCAAATTTTGAGGTTTGCAAAGGATTTTGGGTAACAGAACCTGGTCAGAGCCCCACAAGTCACCCCATCTTGGATTCCCCTAGGTGTCTACTTTTAAAAAATGCGCAGTTGTGCTAGGTGTCCCTAGGTGCCGGCTGAGCTAGAGTCCAAAATCCACAGCTAGGCACTTTGCAAGAAACAGCTCTGTTTTCTTTGTGAAAATGTGATGTGTACACGTTGTGTTTTGGGGCATTTCCTGTTGCGGGCGCTAGGCTTACCACCACAAGTGAGGTACCATTTTTATCGGGAGACCTTGGGGAACGCTGGGTGGAAGGAAATTTGTGGCTCCTCTCTGATTCCAGAACTTTATGTCACTGAAATGAGAGGAAAAAGTGAATTTTTGGCCAAATTTTGAGTTTTGCAAAGGATTCTGGGTAACAGAACCTGGTCAGAGCTCCACAAGTCACCCCATCTTGGATTCCCCTAGATGTCTAGTTTTCAAAAATGCGCAGGTTTGCTAGGTGTCCCTAGGTGCCAGCTGAGCTAGAGGCCAAAATCCACAGCTAGGCACTTTGCAAGAAACAGCTCTGTTTTCTTTGTGAAAATGTGATGTGTCCACGTTGTGTTTTGGGGCATTTCCTGTCGCGGGCGCTAGGCCTACCCCCACAAGTGAGGTAAAGTTTTTATTGTGAGACTTGGGGGAACGCTGGGTGGAAGGAAATTTGTGGCTCCTCTCTGATTCCAGAACTTTCTGTCACAGAAATGAGAGGAAAAAGTGCTTTTTTTGGCCAAATTTTGAGGTTTGTAAAGGATTCTGGTTAACAGAACCTGGTCAGAGCTCCACGAGTCACCTCATCTTGGATTTCCCTAGGTGTCTAGTCTTCAAAAATGCACAGGTTTGGTAGGTTTCCCTAGGAGCCAGCTGAGCTAGAGGCCAAAATCCACAACTAGGCACTTTGCAAAAAACAGCTCTGTTTTCTTTGTGAAAATGTGATGTGTCCAGATAGTGTTTTGGGGCATTTCCTTTTGCGGGCAGTAGGCCTACACACAAAAGTGAGGTATGATTTTTAACGGGAGACTTGGGGGAACGCTGAGTGGAAGGGAATTTGTGGCTGATCTCTGATTCCAGAACTTCCAGTCACCGAAATGAGATGTAAAAGTGTTTTTTTGGCCAAATTTAGAGGTTTGCAATGGATTCTGGGTAACACAACATGGTCAGAGCCCCACAAGTCACCCCATCTTGGATTCCCCTAGGTGTCTAGTTTTCAAAACTGCGCAGGTTTGCTAGGTTTCCCTAGGTGCCGGCTGAGCTAGAGGCCAAAATCCACAACTAGGCACTTTCCAAAAAACAGCTCTGTTTTATTTGTGAAAATGTTATGTGTCCACGTTGTGTTTTGGGACATTTCCTGTCGCAGGCACTAGGCCTACCCCCACACGTGAGGTACCATTCATATCGGGAGACTTTGGGGAATGCTGGGTGGAAGGACATTTGTGGCTCATCTCTGATTCCAGAACTTTCTGTCACCGAACTGAGAGGAAAAAGTGTTTTTTTTGCCAAATTTTGAGGTTTGAAAAGGATTCTGGTAACAGAACCTGGTCAGAGCCCCACAAGTCACTGCATCTTGTATTCCCCTAGGTGTCTAGTTTTAAAAAATGCGCAGGTTTGCTAGGTGTCCCTTGGTGCCGGCTGAGCTAGAGGCCAAAATCCACAGCTAGGCACTTTGCAAGAAACAGCTCTGTTTTCTTTGTGAAAATGTGATGTGTCCACGTTGTGTTTTGGGGCATTTCCTGTTGCGGGTGCTAGGCCTACCCCCACAAGTGAGGTACCATTTTTATCGGGAGACTTTGGGGAACGCTGGGTGGAAGGAAATTCGTGGCTCCTCTCTGATTCCAGAACTTTCTGTCACGGAAATGAGAGGAAAAAGTGCTTTTCTGGCCACATTATGAGGTTTGCAAAGGATTCTGGGTAACAGAATCTGGTCAGAGCTCCACGAGTCACCCCATCATGTATTTCCCTAGGTGTCCAGTTGTCAAAAATGCACATGTTTGGTAGGTTTCCCTAGGTGCCAGCTGAGCTAGAGGCCAAAATCCACAGCTAGGAACTTTGCAAAAAACAGCTCTGTTTTCGTTGTGAAAATGTGATGTGTCCACGTTGTGTTTTGGGGCATTTCCTGTCGCGGGCGCTAGGCCTGCCCCCACAAGTGAGGTGCCATTTTTATCGGGAGACTTGGGGAAACGCTGGGTGGAAGGACATTTGTGGCTCCTCTCTGATTCCAGAACTTTCTGTCACCGAAATGAGAGGAAACAGTGTTTTTTTGGCCACATGATGAGGTTTGCAAAGGATTCTGGGTAACAGAACCTGGTCAGAGCTCCACGAGTCACCCCATCTTGGATTTCCCTAGGTGTCCAGTTGTCAAAAATGCATATCTTTGGTAGGTTTCCCTAGGTGCCAGCTGAGCTAGAGGCCAAAATCCACAGCTAGGAACTTTGCAAAAAACACCTCTGTTTTCTTTGTGAAAATGTGATGTGTCCACGTTGTGTTTTGGGGCATTTCCTGTTGTGGGCGCTAGGCCTACCCCCACAAGTGAGGTACCATTTTTATCGGGAGACCTTGGGGAACGCTGGGTGGAAGGAAATTTGTGGCTCCTCTCTGATTCCAGAACTTTCTGTCACGGAAATGAGAGGAAAAAGTGCTTTTTTGGCCACATTTTGAGGTTTGCAAAGGATTCTGGGTAACAGAACCTGGTCAGAGCCCCACAAGTCACCCCATCTTGGATTTCCCTATGTGTCTAGTTTTCAAAACTGTGCAGGTTTGCTAGGTTTCCCTAGGTGCCGGCAGAGCTAGACCCCAAAATCCAGAGCTAGGCACTTTTTAAAAAACAGCTCTGTTTTCTTTGTGAAAATGTGATGTGTCCACGTTGTGTTTTGGGGCGTTTCCAGTTACGTGCGCTAGGTCTACCCCCACAAGCGAGGTACCATTTTTATCAGGAGACTTGGGGGAACGCTGGGTGGAAGGAAATTTGTTGGTCCTCTCTGATTCCAGAACTTTCTGTCACCGAAATGAGAGGGAAAAGTGGTTTTTTGGCCACATTATGAGGTTTGCAAAGGATTCTGGGTAACAGAACCTGGTCAGATCTCCACGAGTCACCCCATCTTGTATTTCCCTAGGTGTTCAGTTATCAAAAATGCACAGGTTTGGTAGGTTTCCCTAGACGCCAGCTGAGATAGAGGCCAAAATCCACAGCTAGGAACTTTGCAAAAAACAGCTCTGTTTTCTTTGTGAAAATGTGATGTGTCCACGTTGTGTTTTGTGGCATTTCCTGTCACGGGCGCTAGGCCTACCCCCACAGGTGAGGTACCATATTTATTGGGAGACTTGGGGAAATGCTGGGTGGAAGGAAATTTGTGGCTCAGCTCTGATTCCAGAACCTTCTGTCACTGAAATGAGAGGAAAAAGTGTTTTTTTGGCCAAATTTTGAGGTTTGCAAATGATTCTGGGTAACAGAACCTGGTCAGAGCCCCACAAGTCACCCCATCCTGTATTCCCCTAGGTGTCTAGTTTTAAAAAATGCGGAGGTTTGCTAGGTGTCCCTAGGTGCCGGCTGAGCTAGAGTCCAAAATCCACAGCTAGGCACTTTGCAAGAAACAGCTCTGTTTTCTTTGTGAAAATGTGATGTGTACACGTTGTGTTTTGGGGCATTTCCTGTTGCGGGCGCTAGGCTTACCACCACAAGTGAGGTACCATTTTTATCGGGAGACCTTGGGGAACGCTGGGTGGAAGGAAATTTGTGGCTCCTCTCTGATTCCAGAACTTTATGTCACTGAAATGAGAGGAAAAAGTGAATTTTTGGCCAAATTTTGAGTTTTGCAAAGGATTCTGGGTAACAGAACCTGGTCAGAGCTCCACAAGTCACCCCATCTTGGATTCCCCTAGATGTCTAGTTTTCAAAAATGCGCAGGTTTGCTAGGTGTCCCTAGGTGCCAGCTGAGCTAGAGGCCAAAATCCACAGCTAGGCACTTTGCAAGAAACAGCTCTGTTTTCTTTGTGAAAATGTGATGTGTCCACGTTGTGTTTTGGGGCATTTCCTGTCGCGGGCGCTAGGCCTACCCCCACAAGTGAGGTAAAGTTTTTATTGTGAGACTTGGGGGAACGCTGGGTGGAAGGAAATTTGTGGCTCCTCTCTGATTCCAGAACTTTCTGTCACAGAAATGAGAGGAAAAAGTGCTTTTTTTGGCCAAATTTTGAGGTTTGTAAAGGATTCTGGTTAACAGAACCTGGTCAGAGCTCCACGAGTCACCCCATCTTGGATTTCCCTAGGTGTCTAGTCTTCAAAAATGCACAGGTTTGGTAGGTTTCCCTAGGAGCCAGCTGAGCTAGAGGCCAAAATCCACAACTAGGCACTTTGCAAAAAACAGCTCTGTTTTCTTTGTGAAAATGTGATGTGTCCAGATAGTGTTTTGGGGCATTTCCTTTTGCGGGCAGTAGGCCTACACACAAAAGTGAGGTATGATTTTTAACGGGAGACTTGGGGGAACGCTGAGTGGAAGGGAATTTGTGGCTGATCTCTGATTCCAGAACTTCCAGTCACCGAAATGAGATGTAAAAGTGTTTTTTTGGCCAAATTTAGAGGTTTGCAATGGATTCTGGGTAACACAACATGGTCAGAGCCCCACAAGTCACCCCATCTTGGATTCCCCTAGGTGTCTAGTTTTCAAAACTGCGCAGGTTTGCTAGGTTTCCCTAGGTGCCGGCTGAGCTAGAGGCCAAAATCCACAACTAGGCACTTTCCAAAAAACAGCTCTGTTTTATTTGTGAAAATGTTATGTGTCCACGTTGTGTTTTGGGACATTTCCTGTCGCAGGCACTAGGCCTACCCCCACACGTGAGGTACCATTTATATCGGGAGACTTTGGGGAATGCTGGGTGGAAGGACATTTGTGGCTCATCTCTGATTCCAGAACTTTCTGTCACCGAACTGAGAGGAAAAAGTGTTTTTTTTGCCAAATTTTGAGGTTTGAAAAGGATTCTGGTAACAGAACCTGGTCAGAGCCCCACAAGTCACTGCATCTTGTATTCCCCTAGGTGTCTAGTTTTAAAAAATGCGCAGGTTTGCTAGGTGTCCCTTGGTGCCGGCTGAGCTAGAGGCCAAAATCCACAGCTAGGCACTTTGCAAGAAACAGCTCTGTTTTCTTTGTGAAAATGTGATGTGTCCACGTTGTGTTTTGGGGCATTTCCTGTTGCGGGTGCTAGGCCTACCCCCACAAGTGAGGTACCATTTTTATCGGGAGACTTTGGGGAACGCTGGGTGGAAGGAAATTCGTGGCTCCTCTCTGATTCCAGAACTTTCTGTCACGGAAATGAGAGGAAAAAGTGCTTTTTTGGCCACATTATGAGGTTTGCAAAGGATTCTGGGTAACAGAATCTGGTCAGAGCTCCACGAGTCACCCCATCATGTATTTCCCTAGGTGTCCAGTTGTCAAAAATGCACATGTTTGGTAGGTTTCCCTAGGTGCCAGCTGAGCTAGAGGCCAAAATCCACAGCTAGGAACTTTGCAAAAAACAGCTCTGTTTTCGTTGTGAAAATGTGATGTGTCCACGTTGTGTTTTGGGGCATTTCCTGTCGCGGGCGCTAGGCCTGCCCCCACAAGTGAGGTGCCATTTTTATCGGGAGACTTGGGGAAACGCTGGGTGGAAGGACATTTGTGGCTCCTCTCTGATTCCAGAACTTTCTGTCACCGAAATGAGAGGAAACAGTGTTTTTTTGGCCACATGATGAGGTTTGCAAAGGATTCTGGGTAACAGAACCTGGTCAGAGCTCCACGAGTCACCCCATCTTGGATTTCCCTAGGTGTCCAGTTGTCAAAAATGCATATCTTTGGTAGGTTTCCCTAGGTGCCAGCTGAGCTAGAGGCCAAAATCCACAGCTAGGAACTTTGCAAAAAACACCTCTGTTTTCTTTGTGAAAATGTGATGTGTCCACGTTGTGTTTTGGGGCATTTCCTGTTGTGGGCGCTAGGCCTACCCCCACAAGTGAGGTACCATTTTTATCGGGAGACCTTGGGGAACGCTGGGTGGAAGGAAATTTGTGGCTCCTCTCTGATTCCAGAACTTTCTGTCACGGAAATGAGAGGAAAAAGTGCTTTTTTGGCCACATTTTGAGGTTTGCAAAGGATTCTGGGTAACAGAACATGGTCAGAGCCCCACAAGTCACCCCATCTTGGATTTCCCTATGTGTCTAGTTTTCAAAACTGTGCAGGTTTGCTAGGTTTCCCTAGGTGCCGGCAGAGCTAGACCCCAAAATCCAGAGCTAGGCACTTTTTAAAAAACAGCTCTGTTTTCTTTGTGAAAATGTGATGTGTCCACGTTGTGTTTTGGGGCGTTTCCAGTTACGTGCGCTAGGTCTACCCCCACAAGCGAGGTACCATTTTTATCAGGAGACTTGGGGGAACGCTGGGTGGAAGGAAATTTGTTGGTCCTCTCTGATTCCAGAACTTTCTGTCACCGAAATGAGAGGGAAAAGTGGTTTTTTGGCCACATTATGAGGTTTGCAAAGGATTCTGGGTAACAGAACCTGGTCAGATCTCCACGAGTCACCCCATCTTGTATTTCCCTAGGTGTTCAGTTATCAAAAATGCACAGGTTTGGTAGGTTTCCCTAGACGCCAGCTGAGATAGAGGCCAAAATCCACAGCTAGGAACTTTGCAAAAAACAGCTCTGTTTTCTTTGTGAAAATGTGATGTGTCCACGTTGTGTTTTGTGGCATTTCCTGTCACGGGCGCTAGGCCTACCCCCACAGGTGAGGTACCATATTTATTGGGAGACTTGGGGAAATGCTGGGTGGAAGGAAATTTGTGGCTCAGCTCTGATTCCAGAACCTTCTGTCACTGAAATGAGAGGAAAAAGTGTTTTTTTGGCCAAATTTTGAGGTTTGCAAATGATTCTGGGTAACAGAACCTGGTCAGAGCCCCACAAGTCACCCCATCCTGTATTCCCCTAGGTGTCTAGTTTTCAAAAATGCGGAGGTTTGCTAGGTGTCCCTAGCTGCCGGCTGAACTAGAGGCCAAAATCCACAGCTAGGCACTTTGCAAGAAACAGCTCTGTTTTCTTTGTGAAAATGTGATGTGTCCACGTTGTGTTTTGGGGCGTTTCCAGTTGTGTGCACTAGGCCTACCCCCACAAGTGAGGTACCATTTTTATCGGGAGACTTTGGGGAACGCTGGGTGGAATGAAATTTGTGTCTCCTCTCTGATTCCAGAACTTTCTGTCACCGAAATGAGAGCAAAAAGTGCTTTTTTGGCCACATTATGAGGTTTGCAAAGGATTCTGGGTAACAGAACCTGGTCAGAGCCCCACAAGTCACCCCATCTTGGATTCCCCTAGGTGTCTAGTTTTCAAAAATGCACAGGTGTGCTAGGTGTCCCTAGGTGCCGGCTGGGCTAGAGGCCAAAATCCACAGCTAGGCACTTTGCAAGAAACAGCTCTGTTTTCTTTGTGAAAATGTGATGTGTCCACGTTGTGTTTTGGGGCATTTCCTGTTGTGGGCGCTAGGCCTACCCCCACAAGTGAGGTACCATTTTTATCGGGAGACCTCGGGGAACGCTGGGTTGAAGGAAATGTGTGGCTCCTCTCTGATTCCAGAACTTTCTGTCACCGAAATGAGAGGAAAAAGTTTATTTTTGGGCCAAATTTTGAGGTTTGCAAAGGATTTTGGGTAACAGAACCTGGTCAGAGCCCCACAAGTCACCCCATCTTGGATTCCCCTAGGTGTCTAGTTTTAAAAAATGCGCAGGTGTGCTAGGTGTCCCTAGGTGCCGGCTGAGCTAGAGTCCAAAATCCACAGCTAGGCACTTTGCAAGAAACAGCTCTGTTTTCTTTGTGAAAATGTGATGTGTACACGTTGTGTTTTGGGGCATTTCCTGTTGCGGGCGCTAGGCTTACCACCACAAGTGAGGTACCATTTTTATCGGGAGACCTTGGGGAACGCTGGGTGGAAGGAAATTTGTGGCTCCTCTCTGATTCCAGAACTTTATGTCACTGAAATGAGAGGAAAAAGTGAATTTTTGGCCAAATTTTGAGTTTTGCAAAGGATTCTGGGTAACAGAACCTGGTCAGAGCTCCACAAGTCACCCCATCTTGGATTCCCCTAGATGTCTAGTTTTCAAAAATGCGCAGGTTTGCTAGGTGTCCCTAGGTGCCAGCTGAGCTAGAGGCCAAAATCCACAGCTAGGCACTTTGCAAGAAACAGCTCTGTTTTCTTTGTGAAAATGTGATGTGTCCACGTTGTGTTTTGGGGCATTTCCTGTCGCGGGCGCTAGGCCTACCCCCACAAGTGAGGTAAAGTTTTTATTGTGAGACTTGGGGGAACGCTGGGTGGAAGGAAATTTGTGGCTCCTCTCTGATTCCAGAACTTTCTGTCACAGAAATGAGAGGAAAAAGTGCTTTTTTTGGCCAAATTTTGAGGTTTGCAAAGGATTCTGGTTAACAGAACCTGGTCAGAGCTCCACGAGTCACCCCATCTTGGATTTCCCTAGGTGTCTAGTCTTCAAAAATGCACAGGATTGGTAGGTTTCCCTAGGAGCCAGCTGAGCTAGAGGCCAAAATCCACAACTAGGCACTTTGCAAAAAACAGCTCTGTTTACTTTGTGAAAATGTGATGTGTCCAGATAGTGTTTTGGGGCATTTCCTTTTGCGGGCAGTAGGCCTACACACAAAAGTGAGGTATGATTTTTAACGGGAGACTTGGGGGAACGCTGAGTGGAAGGGAATTTGTGGCTTATCTCTGATTCCAGAACTTCCAGTCACCGAAATGAGATGTAAAAGTGTTTTTTTGGCCAAATTTAGAGGTTTGCACTGGATTCTGGGTAACACAACATGGTCAGAGCCCCACAAGTCACCCCATCTTGGATTCCCCTAGGTGTCTAGTTTTCAAAACTGCGCAGGTTTGCTAGGTTTCCCTAGGTGCCGGCTGAGCTAGAGGCCAAAATCCACAACTAGGCACTTTCCAAAAAACAGCTCTGTTTTATTTGTGAAAATGTTATGTGTCCACGTTGTGTTTTGGGACACTTCCTGTCGCAGGCACTAGGCCTACCCCCACACGTGAGGTACCATTTATATCGGGAGACTTTGGGGAATGCTGGGTGGAAGGACATTTGTGGCTCATCTCTGATTCCAGAACTTTCTGTCACCGAACTGAGAGGAAAAAGTGTTTTTTTTGCCAAATTTTGAGGTTTGAAAAGGATTCTGGTAACAGAACCTGGTCAGAGCCCCACAAGTCACTGCATCTTGTATTCCCCTAGGTGTCTAGTTTTAAAAAATGCGCAGGTTTGCTAGGTGTCCCTTGGTGCCGGCTGAGCTAGAGGCCAAAATCCACAGCTAGGCACTTTGCAAGAAACAGCTCTGTTTTCTTTGTGAAAATGTGATGTGTCCACGTTGCGTTTTGGGGCATTTCCTGTTGCGGGTGCTAGGCCTACCCCCACAAGTGAGGTACCATTTTTATCGGGAGACTTTGGGGAACGCTGGGTGGAAGGAAATTCGTGGCTCCTCTCTGATTCCAGAACTTTCTGTCACGGAAATGAGAGGAAAAAGTGCTTTTTTGGCCACATTATGAGGTTTGCAAAGGATTCTGGGTAACAGAATCTGGTCAGAGCTCCACGAGTCACCCCATCATGTATTTCCCTAGGTGTCCAGTTGTCAAAAATGCACATGTTTGGTAGGTTTCCCTAGGTGCCAGCTGAGCTAGAGGCCAAAATCCACAGCTAGGAACTTTGCAAAAAACAGCTCTGTTTTCGTTGTGAAAATGTGATGTGTCCACGTTGTGTTTTGGGGCATTTCCTGTCGCGGGCGCTAGGCCTGCCCCCACAAGTGAGGTGCCATTTTTATCGGGAGACTTGGGGAAACGCTGGGTGGAAGGACATTTGTGGCTCCTCTCTGATTCCAGAACTTTCTGTCACCGAAATGAGAGGAAACAGTGTTTTTTTGGCCACATGATGAGGTTTGCAAAGGATTCTGGGTAACAGAACCTGGTCAGAGCTCCACGAGTCACCCCATCTTGGATTTCCCTAGGTGTCCAGTTGTCAAAAATGCACATCTTTGGTAGGTTTCCCTAGGTGCCAGCTGAGCTAGAGGCCAAAATCCACAGCTAGGAACTTTGCAAAAAACACCTCTGTTTTCTTTGTGAAAATGTGATGTGTCCACGTTGTGTTTTGGGGCATTTCCTGTCGCGGGCGCTAGGCCTACCCCCACAAGTGAGGTGCCATTTTTATCGGGAGACTTGGGGAAACGCTGGGTGGAAGGACATTTGTGGCTCCTCTCTGATTCCAGAACTTTCTGTCACCGAAATGAGAGGAAACAGTGTTTTTTTGGCCACATGATGAGGTTTGCAAAGGATTCTGGGTAACAGAACCTGGTCAGAGCTCCACGAGTCACCCCATCTTGGATTTCCCTAGGTGTCTAGTTGTAAAAAATGCATATGTTTGGTAGGTTTCCCTAGGTGCCAGCTGAGCTAGAGGCCAAAATCCACAGCTAGGAACTTTGCAAAAAACAGCTCTGTTTTCTTTGTGAAAATGTGATGTGTCCACGTTGTGTTTTGGGGCATTTCCTGTTGTGGGCGCTAGGCCTACCCCCACAAGTGAGGTACCATTTTTATCGGGAGACCTTGGGGAACGCTGGGTGGAAGGAAATTTGTGGCTCCTCTCTGATTCCAGAACTTTATGTCACTGAAATGAGAGGAAAAAGTGAATTTTTGGCCAAATTTTGAGTTTTGCAAAGGATTCTGGGTAACAGAACCTGGTCAGAGCTCCACAAGTCACCCCATCTTGGATTCCCCTAGATGTCTAGTTTTCAAAAATGCGCAGGTTTGCTAGGTGTCCCTAGGTGCCAGCTGAGCTAGAGGTCAAAATCCACAGCTAGGCACTTTGCAAGAAACAGCTCTGTTTTCTTTGTGAAAATGTGATGTGTCCACGTTGTGTTTTGGGGCATTTCCTGTCGCGGGCGCTAGGCCTACCCCCACAAGTGAGGTAAAGTTTTTATTGTGAGACTTGGGGGAACGCTGGGTGGAAGGAAATTTGTGGCTCCTCTCTGATTCCAGAACTTTCTGTCACAGAAATGAGAGGAAAAAGTGCTTTTTTTGGCCAAATTTTGAGGTTTGCAAAGGATTCTGGTTAACAGAACCTGGTCAGAGCTCCACGAGTCACCCCATCTTGGATTTCCCTAGGTGTCTAGTCTTCAAAAATGCACAGGTTTGGTAGGTTTCCCTAGGAGCCAGCTGAGCTAGAGGCCAAAATCCACAACTAGGCACTTTGCAAAAAACAGCTCTGTTTTCTTTGTGAAAATGTGATGTGTCCAGATAGTGTTTTGGGGCATTTCCTTTTGCGGGCAGTAGGCCTACACACAAAAGTGAGGTACGATTTTTAACGGGAGACTTGGGGGAACGCTGAGTGGAAGGGAATTTGTGGCTTATCTCTGATTCCAGAACTTCCAGTCACCGAAATGAGATGTAAAAGTGTTTTTTTGGCCAAATTTAGAGGTTTGCAATGGATTTTGGGTAACACAACATGGTCAGAGCCCCACAAGTCACCCCATCTTGGATTCCCCTAGGTGTCTAGTTTTCAAAACTGCGCAGGTTTGCTAGGTTTCCCTAGGTGCCGGCTGAGCTAGAGGCCAAAATCCACAACTAGGCACTTTCCAAAAAACAGCTCTGTTTTATTTGTGAAAATGTTATGTGTCCACGTTGTGTTTTGGGACATTTCCTGTCGCAGGCACTAGGCCTACCCCCACACGAGAGGTACCATTTATATCGGGAGACTTTGGGGAATGCTGGGTGGAAGGACATTTGTGGCTTATCTCTGATTCCAGAACTTTCTGTCACCGAACTGAGAGGAAAAAGTGTTTTTTTTGCCAAATTTTGAGGTTTGAAAAGGATTCTGGTAACAGAACCTGGTCAGAGCCCCACAAGTCACTGCATCTTGTATTCCCCTAGGTGTCTAGTTTTAAAAAATGCGCAGGTTTGCTAGGTGTCCCTTGGTGCCGGCTGAGCTAGAGGCCAAAATCCACAGCTAGGCACTTTGCAAGAAACAGCTCTGTTTTCTTTGTGAAAATGTGATGTGTCCACGTTGCGTTTTGGGGCATTTCCTGTTGCGGGTGCTAGGCCTACCCCCACAAGTGAGGTACCATTTTTATCGGGAGACTTTGGGGAACGCTGGGTGGAAGGAAATTCGTGGCTCCTCTCTGATTCCAGAACTTTCTGTCACGGAAATGAGAGGAAAAAGTGCTTTTTTGGCCACATTATGAGGTTTGCAAAGGATTCTGGGTAACAGAATCTGGTCAGAGCTCCACGAGTCACCCCATCATGTATTTCCCTAGGTGTCCAGTTGTCAAAAATGCACATGTTTGGTTGGTTTCCCTAGGTGCCAGCTGAGCTAGAGGCCAAAATCCACAGCTAGGAACTTTGCAAAAAACAGCTCTGTTTTCGTTGTGAAAATGTGATGTGTCCACGTTGTGTTTTGGGGCATTTCCTGTCGCGGGCGCTAGGCCTGCCCCCACAAGTGAGGTGCCATTTTTATCGGGAGACTTGGGGAAACGCTGGGTGGAAGGACATTTGTGGCTCCTCTCTGATTCCAGAACTTTCTGTCACCGAAATGAGAGGAAAAAGTGTTTTTTTGGACACATGATGAGGTTTGCAAAGGATTCTGGGTAACAGAACCTGGTCAGAGCTCCACGAGTCACCCCATCTTGGATTTCCCTAGGTGTCCAGTTGTCAAAAATGCATATGTTTGGTAGGTTTCCCTAGGTGCCAGCTGAGCTAGAGGCCAAAATCCACAGCTAGGAACTTTGCAAAAAACAGCTCTGTTTTCTTTGTGAAAATGTGATGTGTCCACGTTGTGTTTTGGGGCATTTCTTGTTGCGTGCGCTAGGCCTACCCCCACAAGTGAGGTACCATTTTTATCAGGAGACTTGGGGGAACGCTGGGTGGAAGGAAATTTGTTGGTCCTCTCTGATTCCAGAACTTTCTGTCACCGAAATTAGAGGAAAAAGTGTTTTTTTGGACACATGATGAGGTTTGCAAAGGATTCTGGGTAACAGAACCTGGTCAGAGCTCCACGAGTCACCCCATCTTGTATTTCCCTAGGTGTCCAGTTATCAAAAATGCACAGGTTTGGTAGGTTTCCCTAGGTGCCGGCTCAGCTAGAGGCCAAAATATACATCTAGGCACTTTGCAAGAAACAGCTCTGTTTTCTTTGTGAAAATGTGATGTGTCCACATTGTGTTTTGGGGCATTTCCTGTCGCGGGCACTAGGCCTACCCCCACCAGTGAGGTACCATTTATATCGGGAGACTTTAGGGAACGCTGGGTGGAAGGAAATTTGTGGCTCCTCTCTGATTCCAGAACTTTCTGTCACAGAAATGAGAGGAAAAAGTGCTTTTTTGGCCACATTTTGAGGTTTGCAAAGGATTCTTGGTAACAGAACCTGGTCAGAGCACCACAAGTCACCCCATCTTGGATTCCCCTAGGTGTCTAGTTTTCAAAACTGCGCAGGTTTGCTAGGTTTCCCTAGGTGCCGGCTGAGCTAGAGGCCAAAATCCACAACTAGGCACTTTCCAAAAAACAGCTCTGCTTTCTTTGTGAAAATGTTATGTGTCCTCGTTGTGTTTTGGGACATTTCCTGTCGCAGGCACTAGGCCTACCCCCACATGTGAGGTACCATTTATATCGGGAGACTTTGGGGAATACTGGGTGGAAGGACATTTGTGGCTCATCTCTGATTCCAGAACTTTCTGTCACCGAACTGAGAGGAAAAAGTGTTTTTTTTGGCCAAATTTTGAGGTTTGAAAAGGATTCTGGTAACAGAACCTGGTCAGAGCCCCACAAGTCACTGCATCTTGTATTCCCCTAGGTGTCTAGTTTTCAAAACTGCGCAGGTTTGCTAGGTTTCCCTAGGTGCCGGCTGAGCTAGAGGCCAAAATCCACAGCTAGGCACTTTGCAAGAAACAGCTCTGTTTTCTTTGTGAAAATGTGATGTGTCCACGTTGCGTTTTGGGGCATTTCCTGTCGCAGGCGCTAGGCCTACCCCCACAAGTGAGGTACCATTTTTATCGGGAGACTTTGGGGAACGCTGGGTGGAAGGAAATTCGTGGCTCCTCTCTGATTCCAGAACTTTCTGTCACGGAAATGAGAGGAAAAAGTGCTTTTTTGGCCACATTATGAGGTTTGCAAAGGATTCTGGGTAACAGAATCTGGTCAGAGCTCCACGAGTCACCCCATCATGTATTTCCCTAGGTGTCCAGTTGTCAAAAATGCACATGTTTGGTAGTTTCCCTAGGTGCCAGCTGAGCTAGAGGCCAAAATCCACAGCTAGGAACTTTGCAAAAAACAGCTCTGTTTTCGTTGTGAAAATGTGATGTGTCCACGTTGTGTTTTGGGGCATTTCCTGTCGCGGGCGCTGGCCTGCCCCCACAAGTGAGGTGCCATTTTTATCGGGAGACTTGGGGAAACGCTGGGTGGAAGGACATTTGTGGCTCCTCTCTGATTCCAGAACTTTCTGTCACCGAAATGAGAGGAAAAAGTGTTTTTTTGGCCACATGATGAGGTTTGCAAAGGATTCTGGGTAACAGAACCTGGTCAGAGCTCCACGAGTCACCCCATCTTGGATTTCCCTAGGTGTCCAGTTGTCAAAAATGGACATGTTTGGTAGGTTTCCCTAGGTGCCAGCTGAGCTAGAGGCCAAAATCCACAGCTAGGAACTTTGCAAAAAACAGCTCTGTTTTCTTTGTGAAAATGTGATGTGTCCACGTTGTGTTTTGGGGCGTTTCTTGTTGCGTGCGCTAGGCCTACCCCCACAAGTGAGGTACCATTTTTATCAGGAGACTTGGGGGAACGCTGGGTGGAAGGAAATTTGTTGGTCCTCTCTGATTCCAGAACTTTCTTTCATCGAAATGAGAGGAAAAAGTGTTTTTTTGGCCACATGATGAGGTTTGCAAAGGATTCTGGGTAACAGAGCCTGGTCAGAGCTCCACGAGTCACCCCATCTTGTATTTCCCTAGGTGTCCAGTTATCAAAAATGCACAGGTTTGGTAGGTTTCCCTAGGTGCCGGCTCAGCTAGAGGCCAAAATATACATCTAGGCACTTTGCAAGAAACAGCTCTGTTTTCTTTGTGAAAATGTCATGTGTCCACATTGTGTTTTGGGGCATTTCCTGTCGCGGGCACTAGGCCTACCCCCACCAGTGAGGTACCATTTATATCGGGAGACTTTGGGGAACGCTGGGTGGAAGGAAATTTGTGGCTCAGCTCTGATTCCAGAACTTTCTGTCACTGAAATGAGAGGAAAAAGTGCTTTTTTGGCCACATTTTGAGGTTTGCAAAGGATTCTGGGTAACAGAACCTGGTCAGAGCCCCACAAGTCACCCCATCTTGGATTCCCCTAAGTGTCTATTATTCAAAACTGTGCAGGTTTGCTAGGTTTCCATAGGTGCCAGCTGAGCTAGACGCCAAAATCCAGAACTAGGCACTTTGCAAAAAACAGCTCTGTTTTCTTTGTGAAAATGTGATGTGTCCACGTTGTGTTTTGGGGCATTTCCTGTCGCGGGCGCTAGGCCTACCCCCACAAGTGAGGTGCCATTTTTATCGGGAGACTTTGGGGAACGTTGGGTGGAAGGAAATTTGTGGCTCCTCTCTGATTCCAGAACTTTCTGTCACAGAAATGAGAGGAAAAAGTGCTTTTTTGGCTACATTTTGAGGTTTGCAAAGGATTCTGGGTAACAGAACCTGGTCAGAGCCCCACAAGTCACCCCATCTTGGATTCCCCTAAGTGTCTATTATTCAAAACTGTGCAGGTTTGCTAGGTTTCCATAGGTGCCAGCTGAGCTAGACGCCAAAATCCACAACTAGGCACTTTGCAAAAAACAGCTCTGTTTTCTTTGTGAAAATGTGATGTGTCCACGTTGTGTTTTGGGGCATTTCCTGTCGCGGGCGCTAGGCCTACCCCCACAAGTGAGGTGCCATTTTTATCGGGGGACTTGGGGAAACGCTGGGTGGAAGGAAATTTGTGGCTCAGCTCTGATTCCAGAACCTTCTGTCACTGAAATGAGAGGAAAAAGTGTTTTTTTGGCCAAATTTTGAGGTTTGCAAATGATTCTGGGTAACAGAACCTGGTCAGAGCCCCACAAGTAACCCCATCCTGGATTCCCCTAGGTGTCTAGTTTTCAAAAATGCGGAGGTTTGCTAGGTGTCCCTAGCTGCCGGCTGAGCTAGAGGCCAAAATCCAGAGCTAGGTACTTTGCAAAAAACAGCTCTGTTTTCTTTGTGAAAATGTGATGTGTCCACGTTGTGTTTTGGGGCATTTCCTGTCACGGGCGCTAGGCCCACCCCCACAAGTGAGGTGCCATTTTTATCGGGAGTCTTTGGGGAACACTGGGAGGAAGGAAATTTGTGGCTCCTCTCTGATTCCAGAACTTTCTGTCACCGAAATGAGAGGTAAAAGTGCTTTTTTGGCCACATTTTGAGGTTTGCAAAGGATTCTGGGTAACAGAACCTGGTCAGAGCCCCACAAGTCACCCCATCTTGGATTCCCCTAAGTGTCTATTATTCAAAACTGTGCAGGTTTGCTAGGTTTCCATAGGTGCCAGCTGAGCTAGACGCCAAAATCCACAACTAGGCACTTTGCAAAAAACAGCTCTGTTTTCTTTGTGAAAATGTGATGTGTCCACGTTGTGTTTTGGGGCATTTCCTGTCGCGGGCGCTAGGCCTACCCCCACAAGTGAGGTGCCATTTTTATCGGGAGACTTGGGGAAACGCTGGGTGGAAGCAAATTTGTGGCTCCTCTATGATTCCAGAACTTTCTGTCACCGAAATGAGAGAAAAAAGTGTTTTTTTGGCCAAATTCTGAGGTTTGCAAAGGATTCTGGGTAACAGAACCTGGTCAGAGCTCCACGAGCCACCCCATCTTGGATTCCCCTAGGTGTCTAGTTTTCAAAAATGCACAGGTTTGGTAGGTTTCCCTAGGTGTGAGCTGAGCTAGAGGCCAAAATCCACAGCTAAGCACTTTGCAAAAAACTGCTCTGTTTTCTTTGTGAAAATGTGATGTGTCCACGTTGTGTTTTGGGGCGTTTCCAGTTGCGTGCACTAGGCCTACCCCCACAAGTGAGGTACCATTTTTATCGGGAGACTTAGGGTGATGCTGGGTGGAAGGAAATTTGTGGCTCCTCTCTGATTCCAAAACTTTCTGTCAACGAAATGAGAGGAAAAAGTGTTTTTTTTGCCACATTTTGAGGTTTGCAAAGGATTCTGGGTATCAGAACCTGGTCAGAGCCCCACAAGTCACCCCATCTTGGATTCCCCTATGTGTCCAGTTTAAACAAATTCACAGGTTTGCTAGGTTTCCCTAGGTGCCGGCTGAGCTAGAGCCCACAATCCACAGCTAGGCACTTTGCAAAAAACTGCTCTGTTTTCTTTGTGAAAATGTGATGTGTCCATGTTGTGTTTTGGGCCGTTTCCTGTCACTGGCGCTAGGCCTACCCACCCAAGTGAGGTACCATTTATATCGGGAGACTAGGGGGAACACAGAATTGCAAAACAAGTGTTATTGTCCCTTGTCTTTCTCTACATTTTTTCCTTCAAAATGTAAGACAGTGTGTAAAAAAGACGTTTATTTCATGAAATGCCCTGTAATTCACATGCTAGTATGGGCACCCCGGAATTTAGAGATGTGCAAATACCCACTGCTTCTCAACATCTTATCTTGTGGCCATTTTGGAAATACAAAAGTTTTCTTGATACCTATTTTTTACTTTTTATATTTCCTAAATGAATTGCTGCATACCCGGTATAGAATGAAAACCCATTGCAAGGTGCAGCTCATTTATTGGCTCTGGGTACCTAGGGTTCTTGATGAACTTACAAGCCCTATATATCTCCGCAACCAGAAGAGTCCAGCTGGCGTAACAGTATATTGCTTTAAACAATCTGACATCGCAGGGAAAAGTTACAGAGTAAAACGTGGAGAAAAATTGCAGTTTTTTTCCCCTCAATTTCAATATTCTTTTATTCCAGCTGTTATTTTCTGTAGGAAACACTTTTAGGATCTACACAAATGACCCCTTGCTGAATTTAGAATGTTGTCTACTTTTCAGAAATGTTTAGCTTTCTGGGATCCAGCTTTGGTTTCTCACCCATTTCTGTCACTAACTGGAAGGAGGCTAAAAGCACAAAACATTGTAAAAATGGGGTATGTCCCAGTAAAATGTCAAAATTGTATTGAAAAATGAGGTTTTATAATTCAAGTCTGCCTGTTCCTGAAAGCTGGGAAGATGGTGATTTTACCACCATAAACCTTTTGTTGATGCAATTTTCAGGGAAAAAACCATGAGCCTTTTTCTGCAGCCCTTTTTTTGAAAAAAATGAAATATTTGCTGTATTTTGGCTAATTTCTTGGTCACCTTCAGGGGAACCCGCAAAGTCTGTGTACCTCTAGAATCCCTAGGATGTTGGAAAAACAGGATGCAAATTTGGCATGGGTAGCTTATGTGGAGAAAACGTTATGAGGGCCTAAGCGCGAACTGCCCCAAATAGTCAAAAAAAGGCTCAGCACAGGAGGGGAAAAGCCCTGGCAGTGAAGGGTTTAAAGGCAGGCCTGCCTTGCTGGCTTCTTTTGAATTAAAGTTACATGCAAATTCGACTTTGGAATTAAAAGTAGTTCCAAAGTCTTAAACTACCTTATTTTTACATATTAGTCAACCCTAAGGAATGGACTGTGTGTCCCTAGGGCTGTGTGCTATGTAACTATAAGCAGGGACCTTATAAAAATAGTTTTATAAGCCCTGGTGAGGTAAAAAAGCCAAATTTGTTTTTCCCTCACTGTAATGGATGGCCTCCATAGGCTAGAATGGGGAGACTTTATTTTAATTTTAAAAATACCCTTAAGTAACACATACTACAAGTTTGGTATCAACTTAATTGTTATAATAAATCCCACAACTTCCAGTTGTTGGATTTAATATAACTTGTTCAGGTAAAGAGTTTTAAACTTTACCTTAAAAGTTGCCACCTTCAGCCTTGCAGTGTTTTTGCTGCTTTGCTCTGATTGGCCAGCCTCTGGCAGCCTGGCCAGGCTGCCTTGATGCATTGTGAAGTGGCCTGGCTCAACACAAAGAGATGTGCCTGGGGGAGGGGATCTTCCCTCAGCAGATGGGGAAGCAGGAAGGTAGAGGGCTGCCAAACTGGTCTTCAAAGGCAGAGAAGGACATTTGGAGCAACCTAGCAACACCCTCACATCCTGCAAACCCAGACAATTAGGTGCCCCCTTGATTGTCAGCAGACAGGTCACTTGAGAGGAGATGCAGCTTGTCCAAAGAAGGTGGTTAGCACTGGGCTGTCCAGTGTAGCCATGGAGGAGGACTCCTCAGATGATGAAGTCCTCCTTGCATTGGGCTGGGAGACAGGACCAGATGGTAAGCTGATGATCCCTGAGGGTGGGAGAAGGCACTTTCACCCCATTCAGGTGAATAGGATCCCTACCACTGGCCTGAGAGACACCTGTGCCAGTCACACTATAGTGAGTGACCAGTTAATGACCCCAGACATGTATGTCCCAGGAGAGACCATGAAAGTCAAGATAGCCACAACGGAGGTCACCTCCAAACCTGTAGCCATAGTGCCCCTAGAGAGGGAGAGTATCCTTGACTGGTTTAGGGTGGTAGTCAGTGCTGACCTCCCCCTAGATTATATCCTGGGCAATGACCTCCCAGAGTTGAGTCTGGTCCCAGATGGGGCGGTCACCCAGGGCGCCCCCCAACCCAAAGTCTTGGGGAGTCAGTCTCTACAGCTAGGAGACAGGTGTCCCCAAGAAAAGGAAAGAAGAAAAGGAAGGGTGGGCCAATCTTAAAGAGAGTTCCAGGGAGCCAAAGGCCTTCTGCCTCAGCAGGGAAGAGCCCAGAGATGGCACTGGTGAGGCCTCACCTGACCCCAAGGAAGTCCTGAGTAGTCAGGCAGCTGTCCAGCTGCAAGGGGTTGCCCCTGCACTGACAGAAGGTAGAGTGGAAGGAGAGTGTCTGCCACCGGAGGTGGTAGCCCCCCACTCTAAACAGCAAGAATGGTGCCAGGACCCCACAGGTGCCAATAAAGCAGCTCAGCCACCTGTCAGTGGAGAGTTTAGAGTGTGGTTCTGGGTGATGACAGCTGTCAGGACCCTCTGCTGGGTGCTAGCCTTCCTGGCAGCACTGTACTTGGCCTGGGAGGCAGACCCCAGGGCCAAACGCAAAGTAGGCCCCCTGACCCTGTTGGTCATGGTGGGGTTGCTTAAGTGTTGGGTGACCTCTTTGGGTTAGCTAGGTGTTGCCCTAGCAAAGTTAGGGATAGGGGAGGTGGGCACCTCACTACCTAAGTTGGCAGAGAGAGAGAGGAGGAAGACCCCCCAAGAGGGAAGTTTCAGTTTAAGATGGGTCCTTTCACTGTTGGGATGGGTTCACTACCCAGAGGGAGTGACCATGACAGGAGGATGTAAGGTAGAGTAGGCCCTGCAAAGGGACAGCCAGTTTTCTTCACTGTCGTCCTCGCCTAACAAGCCAGGAAGACTCTCCCAGGGTTGGGCTGAGTCTCCTGGGCGTGTGGGCTGGGGGGGCTTGTGTGAGAAAACAGGGCTGATTGCAGAGTCCCCCTAACTTTTTGCCCCCATTTTTCACTTTTTGCTGGTGTTTTCCTGACTCTGATGGTGCCCTGGGAACTGCTAACCAGTCCCAGGGCCTGTGCTCTGTATAAAATCAGTATGCAAATTAGGCTAATTATAATTGGCTAATCAACCTACCTATAAGTCCTTAGTATATGGTAGGACATGTAGGTTTAGGGACCCCAGCATAGGTAGTGCACCCATAGGTACACTGCTGAGGTGCCCTGTGTCATTTTAAAGGCAGGCCTGCCTTGCTGACTGCTTTTAAATTAAAGTTACATGCAAATTCGACTTTGGAATTAAAAGTAGTTCTAAAGTCTTAAACTACCTTATTGTTACATATAAGTCACCCCTAAGGTGTGCCCTTTGTGCCCCTGGGGCTGGGTGCTATGTAACTATAATCAGGGATCTTATAAAAATAGTTTTATAAGCACTGGTGAGGTAAAACAGCCAAATTCATTCTTACCTCATTGTAGTGAATGGACTGAATAGGCTAGAATGGGGAGACTTTATTTTAATTTTAAAAATCCCCTTAAGTAACAGATACTACACATTTGGTATCACATTCATTGTTATAATAAATCCCACAACTTACAGTTGTTGGATTTAATATAACTTGTTCAGGTAAAGAGTTTTAAACTTTACCTGAAAAGTCGCCAACTTCAGCCCTGCAGTGTTTTTGCTGCTTTTCTCTGATTGACCAGCCTCTGGCAGCCTGGCTAGGCTGCCTCGATGTGGTGTGAAGTGGCCTGGCTCAACACAAAAAGATGTGCCTGGGGAGGAGATCTTCCCACAGCAGATGGGGAAGCAGGAAGGGGGAGGGCTGCCAAACTGGTCTTCAAAGGCAGAGAAGGACATTTGGAGCAACCCAGCAACACCCTCACATCCTACAAACCCAGACAATTAGGTGCCCCCTTGATTAGATTAGGAGAGGGCAGGAGAGGGGTGTGTTTAGGATTTTTAGCCACACCAGTGGGTGGGCTCAGCCAGATGTAACCTCCAAAAATCACTTTCAGCCATGACAGATTTTTGAGGACTATTGTTCCCTGGGATTGATTTTTTGCCACACTTCCCAGGGACTGGTCATCACAGGGGGAAGGACCCTGCCCCTGATTGGAGAACCAAGACCCCCCGTTTTTCACCCAGGAGCAGGGATAAAACTGGCAGACCTGCACCCACACCTCAGTTCCCTACCAGATCCCTACCAGGAAGAACTACAGAAGAAGAAGGACTGCCCTGCTGGACCCCTGACCTGCACCTGGACACTGCACTCTAAAGGACTGCACCAGCGGCACACTTGGGCTTCACCACAAGAAGGACTTTGCCTGGCTTCAACTGGTTCAAGGAGGGACTCCCTGTTTGCTACAGGTGAAAACTTGCTCACCAGAGTCCTCTGCACCAACTCACAAACAAACCAACCAGCTGACCACTGTCCAGTGGCCAAAAAGGAGTTTACACCAGGTGCATTCTGGGAGTTGTAGTCCGCACCCTTAAAGAGCATCTCAGAGCTTCTGGAACCTTAGGGTGAAATGTTGAGCTCAAAAGAACCTTAAAAGAACATCTGGAAGAAGATCCAGAAGTTTGGAGAAGTTTGGAGAACTTTTGGAAAAAAAGCTCCATAGAGGACCGACCCGCTGCGGCAACTCTAGCTGGCTTGCCTCAACCCGGCCTGACTTGCAGGTTTGTCCCGGTGAAGAAAATCTCCCAAAAAGTGACTAAGTCTGAACATCGGAAGTTGACTGGGACCTCCCAAACAGCGTGTCCAACGAGGGGTCCAAGGACATGGGATCAAGAATCAGGTTTGCCTCAGTCGAAGGATTTTCACCTCGAAAAAACAACTAAGTCTGAAGGTAAAAATCTCTACTGAGGGCTCCCGCGACGTGTATCCGAGGAAGAGTTCCAGGAGGTCGGATTGGACTGGCAGATTCGTCCCGCTGAAGAAAATCTCCAGAAAAACGACTAAGTCCTAAGGTAAACTTTTGACCGAGGCCTCCCGCAGGGTGTAGTCGGGCCGGGCTCCATCGTGGTCGGCCTTAAACTTTGACATTGCCCCGGTCGAGGTGCGACCAGATGACCAGATTGGCGCTTTTTGTTTCTATGCGCTAGAAAACAATAATTCTTAAAAAATTAGGATATCTCCGGTTCCCCTTATCCGATTTTATTCGTTTTGGTGTCATTTTAAAGCTAAAAATATGTCATATTTTTATAAATTGATTTTGCATTTTTAAACTGTTTCCTGTGCTTTATTTAATTACTGTTTTGTTATATTTGACTGCTTTACTCTTTGTATTCTAAGTTAAGCCTTGTCGCTCATTGCCAGGCTACCAAGGGTTGAGCTAGGTTTAATTTACTGAGACATAACTGGACCTAAGTGGAGGTTAGTGGCCCATTGCTAAGTGTAGATACTTACCTGCCCTTACCAATAACCCATTTTCAAACAATGACCATCTGTGTCTGCACCACAGACAGAAAACAAAATGTGAAAAGGAACCACACTAGACTGGAGTATGGACTCTGGGTATTGGATCCATATTCCCAGTCTGGAAATCATATATAAAAGTGAGACCCAAATTTTCTCAGTTTGTTCCAGGTTCAAGCTTCTTCACTGACCCAGGACAGTGGTACTTTGTAATATTCTGAGCTTGTCCCAATGATAGTATTCTAAGCTCGTGCCAAGGATCTTCACATTTAAGACATGAAGGCCCATATTTATACTTTTTGACGCAAAAGTGCGCTGGCGCAGTTTTGCGTCAAAAATATTATCGCCAGCTAACGCCATTTTGGTGCGCCGTGTGGGCGTCATATTTATACTTTGACGCACGGCGGCGCAAACAACAGGTGGGAGTCATTATTTTTTACGCACACTGCGGCGTCAAGTCGTAAATGACAACGACTTTAATGCGACGGAAATGACTGTGGGTCGATTTACGACACCGCAAACCGGGTATGCGCCGTTTTTTTGACGCAATAGCGTCAAAAAAACCATCGAACACAGCCATTTCACCAGAGGAGAGCCAAAATGGATCCCAGATGCCACTACAGACCCCAGGAAGATGACAGCAGACCAGGAACTAGCCAGGAGGACCCACACAAGAACCAGGACACTTTTAAGAAGAAAAGAAAGTGTCGCTTTAGTGCAGAGGAGCAGGAAATTCTGGTTAAAGAGGTGACGGAACACCAGTACCAACTGTTTGTCACATCAAAGTTGCCAATCAGTAGGAAAGAGGCCATATGGCAACAAATTGTCGACAAAATTAACAGTGTGGCTGAAGTAAGCAGAACAGTCATCGAGTGGGAAGAAACGCTGGCATGGCTGCAAGCGCAGGACCAAGGAAAAGATGGCCAGGAACAGGAAGGCAGCACTGCAGACTGGAGGTGGGAGTCCAGCACACCAGGAGGCCCTGGACCACATGGAGGAGATGGTCGCAGCCGTCATCCCTGAGGAGATCGTCACAGGGATTCAAGGACAGGACAGCGCAGACTACCAGGAGACAACGCACATGCACGGTAAGTCGCATGGGGAATTAAAATGCAATAATGTCATCTACAACCGGGGAGGGGGATACCGACCACTAAATGCATGGAAGTCATCTAATACATGGAGTGTCATGAGTAAAGCGGCACGGCAGGGGGGCATGGCCCGTTCTGAGAAGACCAGGGGCACACCATTACACAACACCAACAACAGTCCCATGGGGGCATGCTGTCATGCCAACGATGTAGCAAAGGGAAAGCCACGCAAGGAGGGAAGGTCACTACGTCAAACTGACATCCTGGCACATGTCAGCCAACATACCCCCTACATTAACTAGGGCCCTATTAGCAATCCTCTAGCCATACCGACAACTGGAATGTAACTGCGACAACAGTTGCCACTATCACCTCTGCTCTGTGTGCAGCTCAAGTAGCCAATGGCAGTAACCTCCCCATGGATCATACACACCTAAATTAGGGGGTGAGGATGACAACTGCAACAATCCCCAGAAACAAGACAAAGGCCCCAGTACTCTCAAATGTCAATGACCACAGTTGTCGCAAACATCAGCCAATGTAAGCAACAATAGGAGCTACACAGCACTAAGGACACACCCATGCTGCATATGTCTGGGTCCATCCTGTGCCTGGGTAACAAGGCAACATCCCAAATGTCATACTGCTCAGACAACAGCATTAAGGAGGGGACACATGTAACTGGTCACTGAAATACACCTGCACAGTCAGAGGATGAAATAGGACACTGATACAACTATCAGGGCAATCCAGTGCAACACACATTCCCCAACATCAGCAGGACACATTAACAATGTCAACATCCACATCGGATCATAACATTGCCATGCATAGGATATGCCACATGTCAATGACATTTAAGTGGATGTGAACGATCAGAGATTGGGGCAGGTCCAGATTGTTAAGTGTGCTGCCAGGGCCATCAGTACACCTACAGCCAGTGAAAGGTCTCACCATGAGAATGGATGTACACGGAGGGTCGAGTAGGAAAGAAGGTGGCAATTCTCTATTTGGCATAAATCAACACCTAGAGGGGATGAGGCTGACAAGTCTGATAACTCAATAACATACATGTGACACACAGGTGGGCCATAGGCCTTTAAGAATGCCCATCTGAAGGACTGGAGAAATTAACACAAAACAAGATCACAAAGTGAATTCATCAAAAGGCAGGCACGTCACATCAAAATTGCCACAACACAGACATACTAATTGTACCCTGTTTCATTGCAGAGGAAGATGGATCTCCTGCCGATATGCCTGTCCCAGATTTCCCTGATGACATGGATGACGAGCCGATAAACATTCCCCAGGAGACTATCCAAAAGGTCCTTGAAACCCTCCAGACCCCACCTTCAGTCCCAAGGAGGAGCACAGAACAAGCAGCCATCGCAGAGGATCCACCCACCACCCCAATTGTAAGACCTGCCAGCTCCAATACAGCTGAGGACTCTGACGACACTGGTACCAGCTTTGAGAGAACTGTAGTTGGAGTACAGCGGGAGCTGGCCAAGGAGGTGCGGGCGGGGATGCAAACTATGGCAGCCAGCCTTGAGGGGGTGCATTCGTGCATGATGTCATCTGCAGATCAGGCAGCAGCTATGCAAGCCCTAACATCCATACTGCAAGGACTACAAGAAACTGTCAAGGAATTCACCACTGCTGTAAGGGAGTTGCCACAACACCTCGCACCCCAAACCTTCCACTGCATGCACGAATGCAATCATGACTCCCTCAGGGCCGACCTGGCTGCCTACCATCGTGATGTGGCTGCTATTCTCAAGAACCAGCAGACCCTCCTTGCTGCAGTACTGCCCTTAAGACCTTCACAGGGAGCAGCGACCGGGATGTCTGACTCCACGTCTTCTAACACTGAGGTGTGTGTTGCCCCTTCACAACCACCACCACCACCACCAAGAACAGAGGAGGCAACACACACATCAGAAGAAGAAGACATGGAACAGATCACATTCACAAGGAAAATGACCCAGAAGCACTAGTCCCTGCCACATGGCCCACACTTAACAAGGTCCTGCACATTGTAACTGCCAGTCTTGAAACAACTTTACTCGAGCACTGTTCTGCAAACCACTGTATATCTTGTCACTCAGCCCAGTGATTTTCTCTCTCCTACTCATTGGCAAATCCTGTCCCTCTGCACTGTCTGAAACATCAACCCCAGCATGTCAAAAGCATTTCCGTAACCCCTTGTGTTGGATCCCAATTTAAAATGTCACTATAATGGACTCACAATCATGGACAATATACAGATAGCACTACAGCACTTTTCAATAAATAGCACTTACACAACAAATCTGTCTCTGGGTAATGTGACATATCAACTGTGAAGTAGATAACTGAAATGTGCCTAATGTCAAATTACGTAGCTTGTCAATACAACTGTCATGATAATATGTAGTTAGAGAATTCTGCACAGTGCCATGATTGCATCATACACTGCCCTTCCTGAGGGACAAATCGGATGAAGTGAGAAACCATATACCACCATGCTGTGTTGGACAAAAGAATGCTTCCTCAGGGGATAACTAAGTCATCAAATAGTGTCCGCAAAATGTTGTAAACATGCAAAAATAACACAATAAACATGCCACACCAATCTAAGTAAACACTACAAAAACTGCACAAATGAAGGTGTCTGAGTTAACATACAAATAGGTAATCATGCCGAACTGTGTCACAAATGATGTATGAGGGTCATGAAGACAAGAATACAAGATTGCCAATGAGAACTCATCTTATAAGGGTGTGCATGATCATCACAATGCAGTCAGACCTAAAACTGTTTCCCCAATATCAAGTCTGGAAGCACTGTTAGTGACTTTGAAAACACACTTGTCAACAGAAACACATTGGGATCCATATTAACTGTGATTGGGGGTTGCAACAAAGAGTCAACACTTTGCAAGGTAGCTCTGGGCTAGCTGCCAATCGTGCAGCTCAGTTGGGATTTGTTTGTAGCATAGGACACAGATGTTATAGTACCAAATTGATGTACACTGAATCCAAACCCCCGATCAAGTACCATTCAACACATACTATTAAGGGGTAACCAAATATTTATTAAATGCTAACCACAGATGAGGAAACTGAGGGAAAAATCTTACCTACCCTAATCTACCCTGACTACTCATTACCCACAACTGTCCCTAACTAACCTAAGCTACACTTACTTATCACATGTAACGAAACGTTCTAAACATCTACCCCCACCCCCCTTAAGAGACGGGACACATGGAGGACAACACATACTAACCTAAACACATAATATACTATCCTAAACAAATATATATTTTTTTGGTATTTTTCTTTTTACAATTTCTTTTTTTTAACACACAAGAACCCCAACATAGCCGTCCCAACCCCCCACCCACACACTTAATAAGTAAAAATATGAAGAATGAGGACCCCCCACCCCCCCACACCAACACTAACTAAACTAATAGCCTTTACTAACCTAACACTAAGCCCCCTAAGCCCACTTACTATAAGAACAAGGAAAGAGGAGGGAGGGGAGGGAATCATGTCCATCAAAAAAAGTGCATAGAGGTTGGCCCTCGGAGGGTCCTCTTAATGTCCTTGACCCGCTGGTTAATGTGCTGCAAGTCCCGGCTCAGGTGGCTCAACTTGCGCAGCACTTTGTCCATCTTATGTTCCATTCTGTTGAAGGCTACAGGGTCAACAGATGGAGCAGTGGCAGTCTGGGTACTGGTGGAGGAGGTCTGTGTGGGTGTGGTGCCAGGCCTAGTGGGCTGTCCTGCACCGGTGGCAATGCTGGGGCCAGGAAGTCCAGAATATGTTGGACCAACAGTGGCAGCTGTGGGTGGGGCCACCTGGCTCTGATTGGTGGTTGTGCTGGTGGTGGCTGTGGTGGTCAAAGTAAGCCCACCCTGTGGGAAGGCTCGCCATGCCCCGGAGGCCCGTTCATGGCGATATCGCCGGGCCATCCTCCGGAACCCTGACTCCACCAGCAGAATGCGCTGATACCGCATGGCCCGGCGGTGAAATTCACGGACCTGGTCTGGAGTCATGTTAGCAGCTGTGAAGACAAATGCAGATATTCTACATTAGTAACTGCATTGTGTCAAATGGCACAGCAAGTTAATCAGACACTACATCTACTGTACTTGTAAAAGCTCATATCACAATACAGAGCACTGAATGTCCCTGAGGAAGTATATGGCAGGCCAGACTACAAAGGTCACATCAAACAAAGCACATCCAAAACCTACAAGATGGGTAATAACTGGCTTTGACTTGCAATCTGAGTTCTGACAGTTATCATATAATACTCATGCTGCATATCCTCCGCCAAGAGCTGGGCTACAAATGTCAGTGTACGGAAAGCAAAACTAAAGCCACATGGTCTGCAAGTTGTAACTGGACTTGCCAGTATAGTACTAAGTGCCAAACCTGAGTGTGTATACTAGTATGCAACCAAACCGTCACTTATTCACATGTATGTGTAACATACTGGAAGCATCAGTACTAGGTACCCCATTCACAAACCCATGGCCGTGTTTGCGGGGGGGTGGATACACAACTATAATTTGCCAACAACATGTACACCGAGGAGTGTATAGGAAACTCCACACGTTTGTCTCTACAGACACACCACAGGTAAGGTCTATCTACAATTAGGAGTCAGCAAACCCTAGAGCACTCATAGGGTCAGACATGTCAGGAAATGCAGAACTTAGTACACAACATATACTTCCAGTGAGTCCTGACTTACATCAGACACAGAGTTGCTAGAAAACCCATGATCATGAATTGCATGCACACCTAGGCCATTGCACTCAGGTTCCACAGACTTGTTGCACTACATGTGGAAGTACATGCTGTTAGGAGGTTCTAGCTACTGTTTCAAAATACCGTAGGTAAATAGGGAAGCAGATGTCTATTGGAAAGCTATTAGCTCTACCAATCTAAGAGAATGTGGGTCTCACAGGCTGACTAAATTGGGGCTGACTTCCATTGCGACTCTTGGTGATACAAGTGTCATACACATGACTATCCCCTGTACTCACAGTGGGGCCTACAGGGATGTCCTACAATCCCTACATGATACCATTGGATGCGCATTGGCACACTCAAAACATGTGAGAACTGCATTCCCACTCATGGAACAAGAGAAAAGCTTGCCCAACGCATCACACCTTGCTATGCGTCCAACTCACACGAGTCCATAACCAGCAAACACAACACATAACAGACATAGCAACACTTACTGGAGTGGTCAGGGTCCTCAAATGTCGCCACCTCTCCCACAGTGTAGGGTGCCGGTCCACCTGTAAGGTATGGAAGGAAGAAATGTGCTCAAAATCTGTGCACAGTGCAACAATTTCATAAACATCTACAATGTGTAGGCTTAATTATGAAATGGCAGCCATTCAGACATGATGGTACTGGATCTGATATATCACGGCCAACTTGTACATAGCATGGGTCTCCTGTGACAGTTAGACACATATCTGCACACATACATTGGCCCTAACTATCATGTGGTTGCAAACATGCCCCATAATTGGTGAGCACTAAAAAATTTGGAGTGTAATCGTCTCATCATGTGCATCCAAGAGAGACATCCAAAGCCTGTTTACTTGAGGACTGCATTACCAGTCAAACATGCCTTGTGGCCATGACACATTTATTGCACATAGGCCCAATGTACAGAGGGAGGGGCACGGACTTTTGTAAGCCATCCTGTTGTTACATTATAGTCAATTGATGTGGCCCAGCTATGGTGATTTGCACCAACCATGGAGATGTGAGGCCATGTGCATACACTTGGACTGCCATCCATATTTGGATTGTGGCTCAACTAATTCCAACAAACATCTTAAGATGTTAGCTGAGGGCACCTTACACCTTTTCACGATGTTTTCAAATCAAGAACTGACATGTATCCAAAAAGATCAAGGAACACAATAATCCCACACATTCATAGTACTTCTGTGAACGCTTTCCTTCCACACTCACCAGACTCACATGAGACATATGTCTGAGCCACTTTGCTATTATCAATTGAAGTGAAGGCAGCACTCATTTTCAGCATCATGTAGTGATTCTAAAGTCAGTCTAGCAATTGCGTCAACATAGTTGGCCTAAATGTTGGTACATCTGTACTTCTCTGTCAATAGTACCCTATATAGACATGATTGGCTCATATTTAGTTAGCTGTTCTGACAAAAAGGCCGCACCAATTTCCTTCATGGAAAAGTAACCTGTAAGTTTGCATGTGCTACCTGACAGCTAGCAATTATGATCCTTGTCATAGTGCATCAATGATCCCCTTATATTACCCCAGCATTACACACAGTCAGCAAGTTATCTGGCAGACATTGCACTAATCCCCTGATGTCACAACAGAGCATTTAATCGTGCACATTAACATAATTTGTATTCACCAACAGTGCCACCAATCATGATTCCCAGGTGGTCCAAGAGATCCTGCTCCCTGGTGATGAGGTCAGCCCACCGGTGATTCAGCTGGTGGTCACTCCTCTGGCTGGCATACACACGCTGCAGGTGATGCAGCACCTTTCCCCACTGGATTCTGCGTGCCTCTGCCGGATACCCCTGTATCACCCTGCCCCCTGCCTGGATCATGAGCTGTAAGAAATGCGTCACCAGCCAGATGAAGCCCCCCAACTCCTCTTCCCCCATCCTACCATGACGTGGCCTACCAGACATACTTATAAGTGATGATATGGATAGGGGTAAAAGAAATAGAAAGGGGAAAAGGGGGAAAGTAGGGGTACAAAGACAGAAAAAAAGTAAACCTAAACACTAAAAGAGCCCAACTATCCACAAACTAACACTACCCACAACAGACTCCCACAAACAAGAAAAACATAAGATAAATGGACAAATGTAGACAAAACACAGTACTACATTATACACAAACAATATTTATTTCACAAATGGACTTTACAGATAGCACACATGACAAAAACAGCACAAAATCTCAGGCCAACACTCTCTACACAGCCACACAGTCTAGAAGGATCATAGACTGCAAAGTGAAAGTAAAGTACACCCAGTGTACATGATCTGTAAACAGGATATCCTATTACATCACTTCCTGTATGAAAAGTCCCGCCTTTTTCGCGTTATGCGTCATTTTTTGTTTACCAAAACTGTATTTGCATCATTTTTTTGACGCACAGAAGTGAAAATTAACCCGCATCCACATAATAGTACATGGACTGTACAAATATCTGGATGTAGGCTACATTTCACTCCTGTGCGTCAAAAGAAATTACGCAAATACAGTTTTGTTTGTCAAAAAATGACGCACAACGCTAGGGACGACAAAATTACAGTGCATTAACTGGTTTGGGGCATTTTTACTTGTTTTTTGGTTATTTTACATTTGGAACACATCAGAGATTGGCTAATTGAAGACAGTATGGTGTTCATGGTGTATGTTCACATGTATGACATCATACTGCAGCGGAACATGATCCACTACACCCTTCACAGTATTTTTACAGTTGGCTGACGCAATAGATGGTCAAAAGTGTGGTCTACATATATGTGTTGCACAAATTGTGCATGTTTGGCATAAGGAGAGGATAGCAATGTGACACACATATGTACAATACCTAAATGCCTTTGGCTCAAAGTGTGTGCTTTGACAACTAATGTGTTGGTTGACCAAGTGTGTGTGTATCACATGAAGCATAATTGTACTTATGGTTGTATGAATGTGACGTCCATGTGTCCAATCCTTAGATGTAAGTCATATTGAAAATGAGCGAGGGCATGTGTTAGTCATACATGTAACAACACCCGTAAAAAGTGTACTTCCAAGTTTTAGGGTCACGTAGACACCACATGTGACATAGCATGCACCAGATGGATGGCAAACGCTTGTTCATGTCAATGGTCCACATTTTCTACATCTTATGTCCTAGATTATTAGTATGAACTCCCTAGGCACTACTTGGAGAATCCCACAGTGAGTCATACACATGCATTGAGGAAGTGGGTACCATGTTGTTTGCACAAACAGACAAGGGTGAATCTCATATGTATGATGACACCACAGTTGAGGCCATAGAAGTGAGCCCCAACTATCAAGTGGCTGTGGTGGACCAGCATACAAGACAGCACATGTCCACTTATTTCCAGTGATCAATTGCACATAGGTGTCTTGTTCATGTATGTGGTCCAATGATGATCCTGTAGATTGTTAGGGGTGTAATTTGTCACAGTTCGGTCCAGGACTCATCATGAGTTAGTGGCAGCTATTCCTGTATCTACTGAGTATCCTTGGTTGATCAATGTGAGTAAAGTAGATGTGGACATGTGAACCAACATGTGGATGGTCCCACCCTGTCACTAAAGACGTGTAATGAGACAGTCAACAGGGCAACCTTGGTGTCCTGAGTGAGATAATGTCTCAGGTGTCATGTTCCAGCAGGTGTCATTACAACATTTGTACACAGGTTGGCCTCTGCACTTCCCACTGCATCTGGGAACATCATAGCCTCTGTGCTGATTATTCTTGCAGCTATTCACCACACATGGCCCATCAATATGTTGAGCGCACTGTGATGCTGTGTGTTAACTGTCAGGGTCCTGACATTTGTGTATTATTCATGGATATTATCAAAGGTTGCTGGTTGTGCTGAAAGCCCCGTACCCAATCCCTGCCTACGGCCCTGGGACACTGTCACACTTTGTCATTCATGCATAAATGCAACCCAGACAAGGGATGGGCCATGAATTTTGCTTTTCCAAGAGGATGTAACTCAAATGGTACAGTTTAAAGGCAGATGATGCTACACAATGTATTTGGGTATGCATGGAAGAATCCCATGCCCAATGCCCCCTGATGAATGAGAGGTTTGCTAACGCAAGTGTGGTACATATGTAGACACAGGGATACATTAGTGTGACGCACAGACAGTTGCCCGTCAGGCTGACAGAATGCAAGGTGATTCAAGATCCAGTTACTTGACAAGTTACGTAATCAGTGGTCTGACTGAGACTGTTTTGAGGACAAACTAGACAGTTGACATGTCAAACTGTGTACGTCCTGTGTTTTTGAAGGTGACAAATGAACCCAAGGGCTGTGTTACACGGCTTAATTAGTATCAATGCTTGACGGTGTATTTGACATAATGGCAACTCCTATGCTGTTCCAGGCATCATCAGGGGCAGTGCTTTTTGAAATGGGTGATGTGCATGGAGGTGATCACAGGTATGGGCTGCATCTGTTTCTCACCAGTCCTGTAGGTGAGACTTGCATTCTAAGGGCCAACACACATTTTCACAAGGGGAAGCAATCTACATGTGCTAACAGGGCTTTGAAACTAGGAGACAGTGTATAAATTGACCTGACGTCCTGTTCTATGACAATGGCATACCATAGGAAAGGGTGTAGCACACTGGTTTGCTAATTTTGGTCTGTGTGTGTAGAGGAGGTAATATCAGGGTACACATCTTAGTATTCCAGGGACCTCTTCCGACAGGTGGGTTGTGACCAGTTGCATGGGTGTGTCATGAGTTAGGAAATGGGCTGACATGTACATGGAATGTCATGTGCGCAATGCATGTCATATGTGTGGCACTTGTGCTGCCTATTTTCTGCTTCTAGGGAACTCTAGTCACAGATAGTCCTTGCAAATATTGGATGCAGTTGGACTTACTGCTGTCAAGGGTCTGGTCAGGCATTCCTGTTACTGATGCCAAAGCACATTGACTGCCTTATGTATGAGGCTTGTTTTCCCCTTATTGAGTGATGGTGTCTTAGATGTGTGCCATATGATGCGTCGGACCTTGATTTCAACATGTATGTGTGAAATAGTTGTGGTCCTCTGCTACTGGCCTTCAAAGGAGGTATGTACATGATATATGTCATTAAGAGTGTGTGTGTATGTGACCATTGTATGTTAGGCATCACATTAGCTCTGGGATGTTCCGTGTCCTACTCAGTATCTCAGCAATGCTCCATGAGGCAACACTCTTATTTTGATAAGTAGAGATGAAGGTGTGCAAAAAGGAATAGCCAGACCATGATATGGTGATTAGAATAGGTGTTTATTTCAATTTGTTAACTAAAGTGGTGAAGGTGATCATATTCAGAAGAAATTATTTACAATCTGTTGCCGCCTGCGTATACCAGAGGCTGTGTTCTGTAGTTCCCCCTCCTGTTGTAGGCCAGCATCCTCCTCTTCCTCCTCTTCAGGCATGTGTGGCTCTGGTTTGAGGAGGGGAATGTTTCTTTTGATACAAATGTTGTGCAATATTGCACATGTGAGGATGATCCTACAGACCATCTCGGGGGACTATAGGAGGCTACCACCAGTGATGTCGAGGCAGCGGAACCTTGACTTGAGGATGCTGAAGGTCCGCTCGACAATGCTGCGTGTCCTCCTATGGGCGTCGTTGTATGCACGCTCTGCAGCAGTACTTGGGTTGCCAAATGGTGTCATAATCCATGGCTGGATGCCATACCCCTGATCAGCTGCAAGAGAAAATGAATGGGATCATGTTGATGTAGCTGGCACTATTTAAAAGACCTTTCATGGCAGTAGTTGTCTTGTGTTGTCTGTGACTCTTTTGTGTACTAATGTGGCATCCTATGCTTGTAGGCTGTACCATCTGCATTATGTTGTTTCCTTGGCTGAACAAGTGTTTGTCTGCTAACCGTTTGTCAGCAGTATGTTTTGGGATTTGCAGTACAGTGTGCCCTCCCTAGCATTGTGACTTGTGATGCAGGTGTCCGTGTGTCTTCACTGGGGGTGAGATGATAGTTCCAGGCACAGTTGAAATTGAAAGTGTTGTTAACACGTTCATATCAAAGTACCCTGGACATCCCATACCTTGAAACTTATGCAATGGATTAATGTAAAGGTCATTGGGACACTTACAATTTGCAAGGTGACATTTAGGCAACCACACTCATTGACGTCTTAACATTAGGCTGTACAGTAATTTCCTATGTGTGACAGGTTCAATGGTGACTTAAGAAACATGGCTAGCGATGTCACGACCTCAGTGTGTTCCTGTTCATATGTTGCTGTTGTGGTGTATGTGTTGTGTGTCCTAGAGGGTTGCTATGCAGTGTGTATATAAGTAGGTTTTTGTACTTACCAACAAGTAGTCCATTGCCATACCGTCCATCCTGGAAGTGTTCATTGATGGTGCAGTGACAGAAGATGTATGAGTCATGTACACTCCCAGGATGTTTAGCGACGATGTTGGTGATCTATCCCTGGTGATCAACTATGGCCTGCACGTTGATGGAATGTGTGTGCTTCCTGTTGCATTAGAGGTGTTCAGTTGCAGTAGGTGGCACAAGGCGTACATGTGTGCAGTCGATTGCACCAAGGACGTGTGGGAAGCCACTGATGAGGTAGAACCCCTGTTTTGTTTCCTGCTGCTTCTGCAGTGTGTTAGGGAAGCAGATGTGGCGGGTGTCAGTCGAATGATGGCATCCAGTACTTTGGGCAAAAAGGCGGAGAATGATGGTTGTGATATTCCGCCAACCAGGGCACCAGTTGTTTGGAAAGAGCCACTTGCCAGCATATGAAGTACGGCAAGCAGCTTGGTTTCTGTTGGGATGGTGCGGGGTGTCACCAAAGTGGGGGCCAACTGCTGTTCAATGTTGTGCAGCAGCTGCTAAATGGCCTGCCAGTTCAACCGGTACCTCTGTATGATGTTGTGTTCCCTGAGGCCCTGAAGGGTGGTTCTTGGGCGGAATATCCACTCCTGCCTTCTGCGCTGCCTTTGGGGTCCCTGCTGGTGTTGTTGTAGCTGCTGTTGTTGCTGCTGGGCTCTGTGTCTGCGTGCATGCTGGATTAGAATCACCTCCATGGCTCCCTGTTGCTGCTCTGCTGCTCTGCTGTTTGTTCTGTGTGTTCTGATTAAATACAGGTGAGTTTGCCCCATTTTAACGGCTGCCCTGACCCAGGTGTTAATTTATGACGCAAATCAGGCTGTGCGTCATTTTCTGGCTCCGCCTCCTGGCTGTGCGTCATTTTTGCCCAAAAGCATAAATACGACGCACGTCCCTTTAAGCCATTTTTTGGACGGGAACGCCTACCTTGCATATATTTAACGCAAGGTGGGTTGCCGCATCCAAAAAATGACACACACAGCGGGATTTTGTCATCCGCGGGCTCGGGCGTCAAAGTTTAAATACGGGGCAACGTTTGCGCTGATTGTGCGTCAAAATTTGTAACGCACAATCGACGCAGACAGTGTATAAATATGCCCCGAAATGTTTGCACATTCCATGTCAGTTGGTGAAATTTGTTCATGGCGGTGCATTGTTGCGGTGTCCTTGGCATGAATGGCAGCTCCTTATCTTACGGTGTCATAACCGCCATTCTTAATCAGGCTTTTTCAAGCTTATAAGAGTTTAAACTTAGTACTCAATATTGTGTGTAATATTTGGACAAGTGATATGTATTTAAGCATGGAAGCGGAAAAAAGGCAGTAGTTTGCTGCATCAATATCTTCTTTAAGCTTTTGAAAGTCACAGCACAGTGCTATTCTTGCTTAGTCATTTTCTGCTATTTTCTTCTTTCTGTAAAACTTTGCAGGCAGTGCCATCTACTGGTACCAGCATTTGGAACGCACCATTGTCATCTATAGAAGTCATTTAGTGATGCTGGTTTGTTGACTGCATTTAGCACACTATTGGTTGCTGATAACCGACAGTGCATTCATTGCTCTTGTTAATAATTATACTTCTGGAACCATTTAACCCCTTCGCTGCCAGGCCTTTTCCCCTTCCTGTGCTAGGCCTTTTTTTGGCTATTTGGGGCAGTTCGTGCTAGGCCCTCGTAACTTTTTGTCCACATAAGCTAGCCAAGCCAAATTTGCTTCCTTTTTTTTCCAACACCCTAGGGATTATAGAGGTACCCAGACTTTGTGGGTTCCCCTGAAGAAGTCCAAGAAATTAGCCAAAATACAGTGAAAATTTCGTTTTTTTCACAAAAATGGGAAAAAGTGGCTGCAGAAGAAGGCTTGTGTTTTTTCCCCTGAAAATGGCATCAAGAAAGGGTTTGTGGTGCTGAAATCACCAGCTTCCCAGCTTTCAGGTACAGGCACACTTGAATCAGAAAACCCAATTTTTCAACACAAATTGGGCATTTTACTGGGACATACACCATTTTTACAATTGTTTGTGCTTTCAGCCTCCTTCCAGTCAGTGACAGAAATGGGCATGAAACCAATGCTGGATCCCAGAAACCTAAACATTTATGAAAAGTAGACAAAATTCTAAATTTAGGAAGGGGTCATTTGTGTAGATCCTACAAGGGTTTCCTACGGAAAATAACAACTGAAAAAGAAAAATATTGAAATTGAGGTGAAAAAACAGCAATTTTTCTCTACGTTTTACTCAGTAACTTTTTCCTACAATGTCAGATTTTTTAAAGCAATATACGTTACGTCTGCTGGACTCCTCTGGTTGCGGGGATATATAGGGCTTGTAGGTTCATCAAGAACCCTAGGTACCCAGAGCCAATAAATGAACTGCATCCTGCAGTGCGTTTTCATTCTATGCCGGGTGTACAGCAATTCATTTGCTGAAATATGAAGAGTGAAAAATAGCTATCAAGAAAACCTTTGTATTTCCAAAATGGGCACAAGATAAGGTGTTGAGGAGCAGTGGTTATTTGCACATCTCTGAATTCCGGGGTGACCATACTAGCATGTGAATTACAGGGAATTTCTCAAATATATGTCTGTTTTACACACTCTCTTATATTTGGAAGGAAGAAATGTAGGCAAAGACAAGGGGCAATAACACTTGTTTTGTTATTCGATGTTCCCCCAAGTCTCCCGATTAAAATGATACCTCACTTGTGTGGGTAGGCCTAGCGCCCGCGACAGGAAATGCCCCAAAACACAACGTGGACACATCACATTTTTTGAAAGAAAACAGAGGTGTTTTTTGCACAGTGCCTACCTGTAGATTTTAGCCTCTCGCTCAGCCAGCACCTAGGAAAACCTACCAAACCTGTTAATTTTTGAAAACTAGAGACCTAGGGGAATCCAAGATGGGGTGACTTGCGGGGATCTGACCAGGTTCTGTTACCCAGAATCCTTTGCAAACTTCAAAATTTGGCTAAAAAAACACATTTTCCTCACATTTTGGTGACAGAAGGTTCTAGAATCTGAGAGGAGCCACAAATTTCCTTCCACCCAGCGTCCCCCCAAGTCTCCCGATAACAATGATACCTCACTTGTGTGGGTAGGCCTAGCGCCAGCAACAGGAAATGCCCCAAACACAACGTGGGCACATCACAATTTTTCACAGAAAACAGAGGTGTTTTTTGCAAAGTGCCTACCTGTACATTTTGGCCTCTAGCTCAGCGGGCACCTAGGGAAACCTACCAAACCTGTGCATTTTTTAAAACTAGAGACCTAGGGGAATCCAAGATGGGGTGACTTGTGGGGCTCTGACCAGGTTCTGTTACCCAGAATCCTTTGCAAACCTCAAAATCTGGCTAAAAAAAACATGTTTTCCTCACTTTTCGGTGACAGAAAGTTCTGGAATCTGAGAGGAGCCATAAATTTCCTTCCACCCAGCATTCCCCCAAGTCTCCCGATAAAATGGTACCTCACTTGTGTGGGTAGGCCTAGCGCCCGTGACAGGAAATGCCCAAAAACACAACGTGGACACATCACATTTTTTTAAAGAAAACAGAGTTGTTTTTTGCAAAGTGCCTACCTGTAGCTTTTGGCCTCTTGCTCATCCGGCACCTATGGACACCTACCATACCTGTGCATTTTTGAAAACTAGAGACCTAGGGGAATCCAAGATGGGGTGACTTGTGGGGCTCTGACCAGGTTCTGTTACCCAGAATCCTTTGCAAACCTCAAAATTTGGCTAAAAAAAACACGTTTTCCTCACTTTTCGGTGACAGAAAGTTCTGGAATCTGTGAGGAGCCACAAATTTCCTTCCACCCAGCGTTACCCCAAGTCTCCTGATAATAATGATACCTCACTTGTGTGGGTAGGCCTAGCGCCAGCAACAGGAAATGCCCCAAACACAACGTGGACACATCACAATTTTTCACAGAAAACAGAGGTGTTTTTTGCAAAGTGCCTACCTGTACATTTTGGCCTCTAGCTCAGCGGGCACCTAGGGAAGTCTACCAAACCTGTGCATTTTTTAAAACTAGAGACCTAGGGGAATCCAAGATGGGGTGACTTGTGGGGCTCTGACCAGGTTCTGTTACCCAGAATCCTTTGCAAACCTCAAAATTTGGCTAAAAAAACCACGTTTTCCTCACTTTTCGGTGACAGAAAGTTCTGGAATCTGTGAGGAGCAACAAATTTCCTTCCACCCAGAATTCCCCCAAGTCTCCCGATAAAATTGCACCTCACTTGTGTGGGTAGGCCTAGCGTTTGTGACAGGAAATGCCCCAAAACACAACGTGGACACATCACATTTTTTTAAAGAAAACAGAGGTGTTTTTTGCAAAGTGCCTACCTGTAGATTTTAGCCTCTAGCTCAGCCGGCACCTAGGAAAACCTACCAAACCTGGGAATTTTTTAAAACTAGAGACCTAGGGGAATCCTAGATGGGGTGACTTGTGGGGATCTGACCAGGTTCTGTTACCCAGAATCCTATGCAAACTTCACAATTTGGCCAAAAAAACACATTTTAGTCTCATTTCGGTGACAGAAAGTTCTGGAATCTGAGAGGAGCCACAAATTTCCTTCCACCCAGCGTTACCCCAAGTCTCCTGATAATAATGATACCTCACTTGTGTGGGTAGGCCTAGCGCCAGCAACAGGAAATGCCCCAAACACAACGTGGACACATCTCAATTTTTCACAGAAAACAGAGGTGTTTTTTGCAAAGTGCCTACCTGTACATTTTGGCCTCTAGCTCAGCGGGCACCTAGGGAAATCTACCAAACCTGTGCATTTTTTAAAACTAGAGACCTAGGGGAATCCAAGATGGGGTGACTTGTGGGGCTCTGACCAGGTTCTGTTACCCAGAATCCTTTGCAAACCTCAAAATTTGGCTAAAAAAAACATGTTTTCCTCACTTTTCGGTGACAGAAAGTTCTGGAATCTGAGAGGAGCCATAAATTTCCTTCCACCCAGCATTCCCCCAAGTCTCCCGATAAAATGGTACCTCACTTGTGTGGGTAGGCCTAGCGCCCGTGACAGGAAATGCCCCAAAACACAACGTGGACACATCACATTTTTTTAAAGGAAACAGAGGTGTTTTTTGCAAAGTGCCTACCTGTAGCTTTTGGCCTCTTGCTCAGCCGGCACCTATGGAAACCTACCATACCTGTGCATTTTTGAAAACTAGAGACCTAGGGGAATCCAAGATGGGGTGACTTGTGGGGCTCTGACCAGGTTCTGTTACCCAGAATCCTTTGCAAACCTCAAAATTTGGCTAAAAAAAACACGTTTTCCTCACTTTTCGGTGACAGAAAGTTCTGGAATCTGTGAGGAGCAACAAATTTCCTTCCACCCAGAATTCCCCCAAGTCTCCCGATAAAATTGCACCTCACTTGTGTGGTAAGGCCTAGCGCCCGTGACAGGAAATGCCCCAAAACACAACGTGGACACATCACATTTTTTTAAAGAAAACAGAGGTGTTTTTTGCAAAGTGCCTACCTGTAGATTTTAGCCTCTAGCTCAGCCGGCACCTAGGAAAACCTACCAAACCTGGGAATTTTTTAAAACTAGAGACCTAGGGGAATCCTAGATGGGGTGACTTGTGGGGATCTGACCAGGTTCTGTTACCCAGAATCCTATGCAAACTTCAAAATTTGGCCAAAAAAACACATTTTCCGCTCATTTCGGTGACAGAAAGTTCTGGAATCTGAGAGGAGCCACAAATTTCCTTCCACCCAGCGTTACCCCAAGTCTCCTGATAAACATGGTACCTCACTTGTGTGGGTAGGCCTAGTGCTCACGAAAGGAAATGGCCTAAAACACAACGTGAACACATCACATTTTTTCAGAGAAAACAGAGGTGTTTTTTGCAAAGTGCCTACCTGTGGATTTTGGCCTCTAGCTCAGCCGGCACCTATGGAAACCTACCAAACCTGTGCATTTTTTAAAACTAGAGACCTAGGGGAATCCAAGATGGGGTGCCTTGTGGGGCTCTGACCAGGTTCTGTTACCCAGAATCCTTTGCAAACCTCAAAATTTGGCTAAAAAAACACGTTTTCCTCATATTTCGGTGCCCTTGGGGGCAGATTGACTGAAAATCGACCGATCTGCCCCCAAGGGGGGCAGAAATGGTCTAAATACAATTTCCCCCCCAGGGGAGTAACCCTTACCTAATGGGTCGCCCCCCATCTCTAAAAAAACAAACAAACAAGAAAAAAACACAAAAATAACATTTGCCCTGGCGCCTAGAGATTTCTGCCCCCTCCGGGGCAGATCGGCCTAATAATAGTCCGATCTGCCCCAGGGGGGGCAGAAATGGCCTAAAATAAATTTGACGCCCCACCCCCCCAACCCCTGCCCCCCGGGAGCGACCCTTGCCTACGGGGTCGCTCCCCTTGCGTGACATTGGCACAAAAAAGAAATCCCCAGTTCCTAGTGGTTTCTGCCCCCTTGGGGGCAGATTGACCTAAAATTGCCTGATCTGCCCCTAAGGGGGCCAGAAATGGTCTAAATACAATTTGTCCCCCAGGGGAGCGACCCTTGCCTAATGGGTCGCTACCCATCTCTAAAAAAACAAACAAACAAAAAACAAAAAACACAAAAAAAAGATTTGCCCTGGCTCCTAGAGGTTTCTGCCCCCCCTGGGGGCAGATCGGCCTAATAACAATAGGCCGATCAGCTCCCAGGTGGGGCAGAAATGGCCTAAAATAAATTTGTAAAATGTTTAGTGGATTTAGGAGCAGATTAACTATGGTCACACAAGAGTTATTTGAAGAGCTTTTGCCAGGTTAAAGATTGGAATCCCCTGATCGTGCACCAGTATCATTTGAAGGCAGGCATATATCGATTTGTCAGGATTTTTTGAGGATGTTCAAATTTTTAGGAACAGGAAAATATTTGGTAAAGTGTACGTGGCTGTTAAAGGGCTGTGCATTTTATGGTGGTTTCACCAAGGGTTGTTCAGGATGGGATTGAGGCCTGGCACAAAGGCCCAAGTTTCTATAGTTTGGGAAAATCTGGAGGAGGATGTGCATGTCAAGTTTCCCTCTGTGTTTTCTGATAGTCTGGGAACCACCAAAGGGTTCCAACACAAGATCAAAATAAAAGACGGAGCTATTCTTGTGAAACACAAATTATGCAGTGTCCTGTTCTCCATTATAGAGGATCTTGAGAAAGAACTGACAAAATTGTGTGATAATGGAATCACCAAACCTATTGAATCATCACTGTGGTTGTCATCCCTTGTAGTAGCGAGGAAAAGGAATGGCGAGCTGAGAGTTTGTGTGGATTTATGCAGCCTTAAAAAGGCTGCTTGGATAGATTCACAACCTCTTTCTAAAATCTCTGATCTGCTTGCAGTAGTGGCTGGTGCGAAGCGGTTCAGTAAGTTAGGCCTAGCCTACACATACCACCACGTAATGTTATAACCAGAATCCAGACATTATACAGCTTTTGTGTCACCAATGGGTACATTCCAATATCATAGGATGCCGTTTGGATTAGATTAAGAGGCATCCATATTCCAGAGAATAATGTTTCAAGTATTCAGGGATGTGAAAGGAATTGTAGCATTTCAGGACGATGTAATAATATTTGCAGAATGAAAAAAAAACACCAAGCTATTATTGATCGAGTGTTAACCATTTTGCAGGAGAAAGGTGTAGTCCTTAAGATTGAGAAATGTGTATTTTGCAAAAACAGAGCTGAATATTTGGGACATATTGTTTCTGGAGAGGGCATAGAACCAAGACCATCTTTGGTTAGTGCAATATTAGGTGCACAGACTCCCACTGATAGGACATCACTTAAGCCATCCATGGGTATGTGAGAGTTCTATGCTCATTTAATTCCTTATTATGTGTCTCACATCAAGCCTTTGAAGAAAGATATTTCTTTCAAGTGGATGCCGCATGTCAGGATTAATTTCAGTGGGTGAAAAAAACAACTTTCCAGTTCTAGGGTTTTTAGCCATTCGATCCTAAGCTTCTGTGTAGTGCAACTGTTGATGCCATCACCTATGGTTTGGGTACTGTTCTTACCCAAGATAATGGTGGAACAGAAAATTCTGTTAGTTATGCATCTAGAGTGCTGATGAATGCTACTATAGAAAAAGAGTAACTGGCACATTGGTGGGTTATGCAAAAATTCAAACCATATATTTGGGGTATAAAGTTCACTGTTAAGACGGATCATAAACCTCTAATATGTATCTGGAAAAAAGTTAAGGCCCAAACTCCAAGAAATTCTAGATTTACAACAAAATTGTTACAGGATCATTTTGACATTATGCACATCCAAGGGGGAAAAAAATGTGATTGTTGATTTTTTGTCAAGGTTAGCAGTACAAGATGACACTATGGATGATGCTGTAGACACTATGGATGGAACCTGTTTGCTGCATTAGATCTAGAGGAAATATGTGCAATTTCAGAGCATAAATGGAAGAATGCAATGGAATTGGATGTAGTTATGAAAGATATAAAGGCCCTCATTACAACCCTGGTGGTCGGTGGTAAAGTGGCGGTAATACCGCTAACAGGCCGGCAGAAATAATTGAGAAATTATGCCAACGGCGGGAACAGCTCAGACAGACAGCCACGTTAACACACTGACCGCCAGAGTGGAATTAACAGGCACCACGGCGGTAACCGCCTACAGCGAGGTGAAAGACAATGTTCTGCCCACTGTATTATGACACACCAATCCGCTACCTTTTCCGGAGCGGTACCAACGACCTCGGAAACACTGCACAGAAGGGAAACGACTCACCTGTGGAGACTCTGGGAAGAACCACACCGCCATGGAGCCCGAGTTGCATGTCTTCCCCATGCTCTTCTACGTGCTGCTCCACTATGAACACCAAAGACGGCGAAGACGACCACGGTGAGTACTTTCGCCTAGCACACAGGGGACGGGGGAGGAAAAAGAAAGTGGCATGCAACACGCAACACCCTCACCCCCAACACCATACACACAAGCAGAAGCAGTAACATAACATATTGATCCCATACCCCTCTGGAATAATGCAAGGACAACTACAAAAGAATAAAAAGAATGTAATGAGATAAATATAGCAGTAATACGTGCATCCAAATCAAAAAGTATATACATTTTACGAATCAAGGGACACTGCCCAGTCCTCAATGTTTGTGGGCCCAGGGCCACATCACAAAGTCCAAGGCCCCACCTCACTCCTGCAACAACACGGAGAGAACACTGCAGAGGCATCAGGTCGAAAATAGCCAGGCACCTCAGGGAGATGGGGAACAGGGGCACCTCAGCCGGAAGATGGTACAACGCCACCGGTCCTGGAGGGGGCAACATGCCCTGTCCTTGGTCCTGGGAAGTGCAAGGTCACAGCCTCTCAAGTGGGTGACTTGTCCACTGGCTCTGGAGAGTGCAACATGCCCTGTGCTTGGTCCTGGGGAGTGCAAGGCCACAGTCTCTCAAGTGGGTGACTTGCCCACTGGTTCTGGAGGGGGCATCGTGCCCAGTGAGCTTCATTCTGGGGAGGATGGGTTGAGTGGATGGCTTGTCCACTAGTTCTGGAAAGGGCATCGTGCCCAGTGAGCTTCATCCTGGGGAGGATGGGTTGGGTGGATGGCTTCTCGACTGGTTCTGGTGGGGGCATCCGTGCACAGTGAGCTTCATCCTGGAGAGGATGGGTGGAGTGGATGGCTTCGCCACTGGTTCTGGAGGGGGCATTGTGCCCTGTGATGCAGATCTTGGGGAGTGCAAGGTTACAGTCTCTCAGCTGGGTGTTATACCCACAGGATTTGCAAGGGCTAGGCCGCACAACAGCCCATGGATGCAGGACTACACTTTGTTTGCCTGCAGTGATGGCTGTTCAGTGGTGGCAGTGGTGCTGCTGCTGCTGGTAGTGGTGGGGAGAGGCTCTAGCCCATCCCCTGCAGCCTCAGACGGCTGCCCACTGGGGCTGCTGCTGGTAGTGGTGGGGGGAGGCTCCAGCACATCCCCTGCAGCCTCGGATTGCTGCCCACAGGGGCAGGTGTCGGTGCTGGTGGCAACACTGCTGGTGGAGTTGGTAGTGGAGGGGGGAAGCTCCAGCCCATTCCCTGAGCCTCAGATGGCTGCACACTGGGGCAGGCGGCAGTGCTGGTAGCGGTGGGGGGAGACTCCAGCCCATCCCCTGCAGCCTCGGGCGGCTGCCCACGGGGGCAGGTGGCGGTGCTGGTAGTGGTGGGGAGAGGCTCCAGCCCATCCCCTGCAGCCTTGGACGGCTGCACCATCATGGTTGGTGGTGGGGGCTCCTACTGAGACCCAGCACCAGGCCCCTTGTCTCTACTGCCTGCTGTTGCAGGCCCCTTGCCCTTCCTTCCTGCAGCTGGGGCTGGCTCCTTACCCTTCCTTCCTGTTGCTGCGACTGGCTCCTTGCCCTTCCTTCCTGCTGCTAGCGCTGGCTCCTTGCCCGTCCTTCCTGCAGCTGGGGCTGGCTCCTTGCCCTTCCTTCCTGCAGCTGGGGCTGACTCCTTGCCCTTCCATGAAACACTTGTGGCACACACCCTTTCCGTCTGGCTGGCTGGTCGGCAGGATCCTTTCCCATCTGGAGTTGCTGGGGAGACTACTGTGTCCGTGGACTGGGTGGCTGAGGTGCTTGCCTGGGTTTTGACCACCCTGGCCTGTCGTGAGGGACGGTGGAGGAAGGGCTAGGGTGGTGAGGAAAAGCTTCTTAGGGACATTGGGGCGGGAAGAGGGAGATGGTTTGAGAGCGGAGGAAGAGGGAGTGGTGGTAGGAGGTGTCAGTCTGCTGTGTTTGGCTGCAGGTGCATGAGCTGGATGCTGTTGTGAGGTGGATGGCTGTTGGGTGTCTGAGTGCTTGCGTTTGTGTACTTTGAGAGGAGGGGGCACAGACACAGTGGGAGAGGACACAGGGGACATGTGGATGGATGTGGGGGTGGTGACTGCCAGTGAGGGGTGTGTACTGATAGGTGTGCTGTTGATGGTGGTAGTGGCTGAGGATGTAGTGCATGCAGGTGTAAGTGGAGATGCTACTGGGAGGGAGGTGGATGACGAGGAGGAGGGGACCACAGTGGAGGCAGTGGATGTTGGTATGTCTGCTTTTGGATGGTGTTTGTGTGAGTGTCTGTGGGATGAAGTGTGGTGCTTGTGTTTGCCATGTTCACTCTTGTGTGTTGTCCTGGGTGTCTGCTCATCTGACTGTGTGCTTGGGATAGGTTGGGGTTGAGGGGAATGGGATTGGGAAGAGGAAGTTGGAGGGGGGGAGAGTGGAAACAGGGACAATGGCTGCCATCAGAGAGGAGGCCAGAGCCTGTATTGATCTCTGTTGGGCCACTAAGCCAGTGAATGCCCTCCAGAACTGCTTTGGACTGTTGCATTTCGGCTGCCAGCCCCTGGATGGCATTCACAATGGTTGACTGCCCTACAGAGATGGCTCGCAGGAGGTTAATAGCCTCCTCACTCAGGGCAGCCGGGCTAACTGGGGCAGCGCCAGAGGGGCCTGGGGCGGAGGAGATGCCCACCCTCCTGGGTGAGCGGGCACAGGAAACTCACTGAGGGGCTGCTGGGAGGGTGGTGCTGGTACAGGGGTGGCGGCTGTACCTGTACCTGGGGTGGGCACAGAGGTGTCTGCCACCACCAGGGAGCTTCCATCAGAGGAGGTATCTGTGTCCGAACTGTCCCCTCCAGTCTCTGCCGTGGTGCTCCCCTCTCCCTCCGTCCCACTGGTTCCCTCACCGTGGGTGGATTCGGCCTCCTGGGTCCTGTGGGGTGCAGGGAAAGAGACACAGGATACACTTGGTCAATGGCGGCACCAACACCATTGTTGGCGTACATGACACACTCACACACAGGGAACAGCCCAATGCATTAGGCAATGCACTACCAGTCACAATGCTAGTCACCAGCCCATGGATAGGGACACCTAACGCAAATTGCAGCATACGTGAGACCCACAGACCCCAGCCCAGTAGTGGATGCCTACTAGCTTGGTTGTAGGACTTTCACATCAGAGCCCTGCCCAACATGGGACCTACACTGCAATGCCAGGCCTGGCCTAGGGGCACCTACAGGGCCCACACCCCTCTCCCAGATACCACCCCACTAGGCATAAGTTGTAATGTAGGGCACTGTACTCACCCCCTTGTTGCTGCTGTGATGCCCCCAAGCACCCATCTAACTCCAGATAGGCCACCGCCAGTATGCGGGCTATCAGGGGGGTCAGGGTTCGACAGGCACCACATCCTCGTTGGGAGGCCATCCCCAGCTGGGCCTCTGCCGTCTTCCGTGGCCAGTATCTCAGGTCCTCCCACCGTTTGCCACAGTGGATGCTCCGCCTGCCGTAGACCCCCAGGGTCCGCACGTCCTTGGCGATGGCACGCCATATACCCTTCTTTTGATGGGCGCTGACCTGCAGAGAAATACACACAGGGAAAGGTATTAGTCAGACCGTCCTGCCTGTTTCACATATGGCCCACCATACCCCTTCACATCGCCATTTTCACACACAGGGCCCAGCACACAAGCTGCACGCCACCCAGGGGACATACACCAATCCCCCCTACACAAGCCCTTCACACACACTACCCCAGTGCATTCATGCCCCGTGCATCGTGCTCACAATGTACTCACCTGTTGGTCTGGAGGCCCATACAGCAGTCGGTACTGGGATAGGACCCCATCCACCATTCGCTCCAACTCTGCTGAGGTGAAGGCAGGGGCCCTTTCCCCAGTAAAACGAGCCACGGTTGGTTCCAGACACAGGTCACAGCAGCACATGCAGTGTAGGTCCTCTCCTGTTGAAAGTCAGGTAGTAAGTGAGTGAACAGATAGAAAATGGCAGTCACGTCCACGGCAGTGCGTACCGTCACCTCTGGCGTACATCACCATTGGCCACTGTACCCCACAGTGCCCAATGATAACCAATGAAGAGTTGCACGGCGGTTCTTGACCGCCTCCCGCAAAGGCGCACGTCAGCGGAATTACCTCATTTTCACCTGTCCCTCCATACAGGCCAAGCGGACGCCATTTCAGGGGGGATTGCAGTCCATGGATCCTAACTGTGTCACAGTACACAAATTTACATTTTGGACATATCCCACCAAAAAAATGTTACAGTCACAACATGCATTGAACTGTAGTGGTTAGAATGTACAGTTAATGGCAAGCTGCTCACTCTTTTGCACCATAGATTGCAACCGCTTCAGATAAATAGAGACATCCCCCGTGTACAGACCCTTGGTGGACTTGGCAACAATGGAGGACAGGCACATTATCCTCACCTATAGACTTGACAGGGCCACAATCACTGAGCTGTGTGCCCAATTGGAGCCTGACCTAATATCTGCTATCCGTCACCCCACCAGGATCCCCCCTCTTGTGCAAGTCCTATCAGTGCTCCATTTCCTGAAACTGGTTCTTTCCAAGTGACAGTGGGCTTGGCAGCAGGAATGTCACCGCCAATGTTCTTAATAGTGCTTACCAGAGTGTTGTCTGCCCTGATTAAAAACATGTGCAGCTACATCATTTTCCCCCAGGTGGAGGATTTGGCCACAGCGACAGCTGACTTCTATGCAGTGGGAGACATCCCCAACATCACTGGGGCAATAGATGGAACACATATTGAATTTGCCCCCTCCCCCCTGACAAAATGAACAGGTGTTCAGAAACCGAAGAGTTTTCACTCCATGAATGTCCAGATGGTGTGCCTGGCGGACCAGTACATCTCCCACGTCAATGCCAAGTATACTGGCTCTGTGCATGATGCCTTTATCCTGAGGAATAGCAGCATCCCTAATATGATGGCCCAACTCCAGAGGCACATGGTGTGGCTAATAGGTGAGCCCTGGTTCCCCCCAGTGGATGTTGGTGTATGGGTATATTGTGGGCCCTAAGGGTGTGTGTGTGCTGCTAACAGTTGCCCCTCGATATTTGCAGGTGACTCTGGTTACCCCAACCTCTCATGGCTACTGACCCCTGTGAGGAATGCCAGGACAAGGGCAGAGGAACGTTACAATGAGGCACATGTGCGAAGAAGAAGGATTATTGAATGTACAATCGGCCTCCTGAAGGCCAGGTTTTGGTGCCTCCATCTAATAGGTGCTACTCACCCAAGAAGGTCTGCCAGATCATCGTGGCATGCTGTATGTTGCACAACCTTGCCTTGTGCCACCAGGTGCCTTTTCTGCAGGAGGAGGAGGCTGGAGATTGCCATGTGGCAGCAGAGGACCCTGTGGACAGTGAAGAGGAGGAGGCAGAGGATGAGGATGAGGACAACAGAAGTGCCGTTATTCATCAATACTTCCAATGAGACACAGGTAAGACAGTGTTATATCACATATAATTGACAGTTTGATGTGTGTCATTGTCACTGGCAGGCTGTGAATTCCTACTTCTATGCCCACTCACTGTACCCTTTGGCATCTCTTTATGCAGATGTTGGTGCCCCACTATTGCTCCTGGTGTGTTCAGTGCAGCCAACTACAGGTCTTTCCTATGTAAACATTACTGTACAGTTGAATTGCAATGTTTGAACCTGGTTAAACGAATACATTTTGAAAACATTTGACATACACCATACTCATATTTTATCAAAGTGTGTTTATTGCAGTGCTCTGAAGAAGAGGGGGTAGTGCAATGGGCTGGGGTGATGATAGAGGAAAGTCCAGGTTAGAGTCCAGTCTATTTGTATCAAGGTGCAGTGTCCAAAGGGACATAGGAAGGGGAGCAATGCCAGTTCAAGGTGGACAGGTTGACAGACTTTGACACAAGGGTGACAATCAGGAGAGTCTTATTTCCTGGTGGGGGTCTTGGCAATATTCTCTGGCTTCTGCCTGGATCACAGGGAATGTTTGTGGAGAGGTTCTCCTTCTGCAGGGGGAGGGGTGCTGGTGGCCTGTTGGTCATGTGGCGGGGCCTCCTGTCCTCTAGCGGCGGCAGAGGTGGAGGGCTGTTCAGTAGTCTGGCTAGTGTCAGGGGCTTGTTTGTGTGCCACTGCCTCCCTCATACTGTTGGCCATGTCTGCCAGCACCCCTGCAATGGAGACCAAGGTAGTGTGGATGTCCGTCATGTCCTCCCTGATCCCCAGGTACAGTCCCTCCTGCAGCCGCTGGGTCTCCTGCAGCTTGGCCACTATCTGGCCCATGGTCTCCTGGGAATGGTGGTATGTTCCCAGGATGTTGGTGAGTGCCTCGTGGAGAGTCGGTTCCCTGGGCCTGTCCTCCCCCGTCACACAGCAGTCCTCCCAGCTTCACTCGTGTGGGTAGGCCTAGATTCCAGAACCTTCTGTCACCAAAATGTGAGGAAAATGTGTTTTTTTAGCCAAATTGTGAAGTTTGCAAAGGATTCTGGGTAACAGAACCTGGTCAAATCCCCAAAAGTCACCCCATCTTGGATTCCCCTAGGTCTCTAGTTTTCAAAAATGCACAGGTATGGTAGGTTTCCATAGGTGCCGGCTGAGCAAGAGGCCAAAAGCTACAGGTAGGCACTTTGCAAAAAACACCTCTGTTTTCTGTGAAAAATTGTGATGTGTCCACTAGCGGCGGCAGAAGTGGAGGGCTGTTCAGAAGTCTGGCTAGTGTCAGGGGCTTGTTTGTGTGCCACTGCCTCCCTCATACTGTTGGCCATGTCTGCCAGCACCCCTGCAATGGAGACCAAGGTAGTGTGGATGTCCGTCATGTCCTCCCTGATCCCCAGGTACAGTCCCTCCTGCAGCCGCTGGGTCTCCTGCAGCTTGGCCACTATCTGGCCCATGGTCTCCTGGGAATGGTGGTATGTTCCCAGGATGTTGGTGAGTGCCTCGTGGAGAGTCGGTTCCCTGGGCCTGTCCACCCCCGTCACACAGCAGTCCTCCCAGCTTCACGTGTGTGGGTAGGCCTAGATTCCAGAACCTTCTGTCACCAAAATGTGAGGAAAATGTGTTTTTTTAGCCAAATTTTGAAGTTTGCAAAGGATTCTGGGTAACAGAACCTGGTCAAATCCCCACAAGTCACCCCATCTTGGATTCCCCTAGGTCTCTAGTTTTAAAAAATGCACAGGTATGGTAGGTTTCCATAGGTGCCGGCTGAGCAAGAGGCCAAAAGCGCCCGCAACAGGAAATGCCCCAAACACAACGTGGACACATCACAATTTTTGACAGAAAACAGAGGTGTTTTTTGCAAAGGGCCTACCTGTAGATTTTGGCCTCTAGCTCAGCAACCAAACCTGTGCATTTTTGAAAACTAGAGACCTAGGGAATCCAAGATGGGGTGACTTGTGGGGCTCTGACCAGGTTCTGTTATCCAGAATCCTTTGCAAACCTCAAAATTTGGCTAAAAAAAACATATTTTCCTCACTTTTCGGTGACAGAAAGTTCTGAATCTGAGAGGAGCCACAAATTTCCTTCCACCCAGCATTCCTCCAAGTCTCCCGATAAAAATGATATCTCACTTGTGTCAGTAGGCCTAGCGCCTGTGAAAGGAAATGTCCCAAAACGCAACGTGGACACATCACAATTTTTCACAGAAAACAGAGGTGTTTTTTGCAAAGTGCCTACCTGTAGCTTTTGGCCTCTTGCTCAGCCGGCACCTATGGAAACCTACCATACCTGTGCATTTTTGAAAACTAGAGACCTAGAGGAATCCAAGATGGGGTGACTTGTGGGGATTTGACCAGGTTCTGTTACCCAGAATCCTTTGCAAACTTCAAAATTTGGCTAAAAAAACACATTTTCCTCACATTTTGGTGACAGAAGGTTCTGGAATCTGAGAGGAGCCACAAATTTCCTTCCACCCAGCGTTCCCCCAAGTCTTCCAATAACAATGATACCGCACTTGTGTGGGTAGGCCTAGCGCCCGCAACAGGAAATGCCCCTAAACACAACGTGGACACATCACAATTTTTCACAGAAAACAGAGGTGTTTTTTGCAAAGTGCCTACCTGTAGCTTTTGGCCTCTAGCTCAGCCGGCACCTATGGAAACCTACCAAACCTGTGCATTTTTTAAAACTAGAGACCTAGGGAAATCCAAGATGGGGTGCCTTGTGGGGCTCTGACCAGGTTCTGTTACCCAGAATCCTTTGCAAACCTCAAAATTTGGCTAAAAAAACACGTTTTCCTCATATTTCGGTGACTGAAAGTTCTGGAATCTGAGAGGAGTCACAAATTTCCTTCCACCCAGCATTCCCCCAAGTCTCCCGATAAAAATGATATCTCACTTGTGTCAGTAGGCCTAGCGCCCGCAACAGGAAATGCCCCTAAACACAACGTGGACACATCACAATTTTTCACAGAAAACAGAGGTGTTTTTTGCAAAGTGCCTACTTGTAGCTTTTGGCATCTAGCTCAGCCGGCACCTATGGAAACCTACCAAACCTGTGCATTTTTTAAAACTAGAGACCTAGGGGAATCCAAGATGGGGTGCCTTGTGGGGCTCTGACCAGGTTCTGTTACCCAGAATCCTTTGCAAACCTCAAAATTTGGCTAACAAAACATGTTTTCCTCGTATTTCGGTGACTGAAAGTTCTGGAATCTGAGAGAAGTCCCAAATTTCCTTCCACCCAGCATTCCCCCAAGTCTCCCGATAAAAATGATATCTCACTTGTGTCAGTAGGCCTAGCACCTGCGACAGGATATGCCCCAAAACGCAACGTGGACACATCACAATTTTTCACAGAAAACAGAGGTGTTTTTTGCAAAGTGCCTACCTGTAGCTTTTGGCCTCTTGCTCAGCCGGCACCTATGGAAACCTACCATACCTGTGAATTTTTGAAAACTAGAGACCTAGGGGAATCCAAGATGGGGTGACTTGTGGGGATTTGACCAGGCTCTGTTACCCAGAATCCTTTGCAAACTTCAAAATTTGGCTAAAAAGAAAATTTTCCTCACATTTTGGTGACAGAAGGTTCTGGAATCTGAGAGGAGCCACAAATTCCCTTCCACCCAGCGTTCCCCCAAGTCTCCCGATAACAATGATACCGCACTTGTGTGGGTAGGCCTAGCGCCCGCAACAGGAAATGCCCCTAAACACAACGTGGACACATCACAATTTTTCACAGAAAAAAGAGGTGTTTTTTGCAAAGTGCCTACCTGTAGCTTTTGGCATCTAGCTCAGCCGGCACCTATGGAAACCTACCAAACCTGTGCATTTTTTTAAACTAGAGACCTAGGGGAATCCAAGATGGGGTGCCTTGTGGGGCTCTGACCAGGTTCTGTTACCCAGAATCCTTTGCAAACCTCAAAATTTGGCTAAAAAAACACGTTTTCCTCATATTTCGATGACTGAAAGTTCTGGAATCTGAGAGGAGTCACAAATTTCCTTCCACCCAGCATTCCCCCAAGTCTCCCGATAAAAATGATATCTCACTTGTGTCAGTAGGCCTAGCGCCTGCGACAGGAAATGCCCCAAAACGCAACGTGGACACATCACAATTTTTCACAGAAAACAGAGGTGTTTTTTGCAAAGTGCCTACCTGTAGCTTTTGGCCTCTTGCTCAGCCGGCATCTATGGAAACCTACCATACCTGTGCATTTTTTAAAACTAGAGACCTAGGGGAATCCAAGATGGGGTGACTTGTGGGGATTTGACCAGGTTCTGTTACCCAGAATCCTTTGCAAACTTCAAAATTTGGCTAAAAAGACACATTTTCCTCACATTTTGGTGACAGAAAGTTCTGGAATCTGAGAGGAGTCACAAATTTCCTTCCACCCAGCGTTCCCCCAAGTCTCCCGATAAAAATGGTGCCGCACTTGTGTGGGTAGGCCTAGCGCCCGCGACAGGAAATGCCCCAAAACACAACGTGGACACATCACAATTTTTCACAGAAAACAGAGGTGTTTTTTGCAAAGTGCCTACCTGTAGCTTTTGGCCTCTAGCTCAGCCGGCACCTATGGAAACCTACCAAACCTGTGCATTTTTTAAAACTAGAGACCTAGGGGAATCCAAGATGGGGTGCCTTGTGGGGCTCTGACCAGGTTCTGTTACCCAGAATCCTTTGCAAACCTCAAAATTTGGCTAAAAAAACACGTTTTCCTCATATTTCGGTGACTGAAAATTCTGGAATCTGAGAGGAGTCACAAATTTCCTTCCACCCAGCGTTCCCCCAAGTCTCCCGATAAAAATGGTACCTCACTTGTGTGGGTAGGCCTAGCGCCTGCGACAGGAAATGACCCAAAACGCAATGTGGACACATCACAATTTTTCACAGAAAACAGAGGTGTTTTTTGCAAAGTGCCTACCTGTAGCTTTTTGCCTCTAGCTCTGCCGGCACCTAGGGAAACCTACCAAACCTGTGAATTTTTGAAAACTAGAGACCTAGGGGAATCCAAGATGGGGTGACTTGTGGGGCTCTGACCAGGTGCTGTTACCCAGAATCCTTTGCAAACCTCAAAACTTGGCTAAAAACACATTTTCCTCACATTTCGGTGACAGAAAGTTGTGGAATCTGAGAGGAGCCACAAATTTCCTTCCACCCAGCGTTCCCCCAAGTCTCCCGATAAAAATGGTACCTCACTTGTGTGGGTAGGCCTAGTGCCCGTGACAGGAAATGCCCCAAAACACAACGTGGACACATCACATTTTTTGAAAGAAAACAGAGGTGTTTTTTGCATAGTGCCTACCTGTACATTTTGGCCTCTAGCTCAGCCGGCACCTATGGAAACCTACCAAACCTGTGTATTTTTTAAAACTAGAGACCTAGGGGAATCCAAGATGGGGTGCCTTGTGGGGCTCTGACCAGGTTCTGTTACCCAGAATCCTTTGCAAACCTCAAAATTTGGCTAAAAAAACACGTTTTCCTCATATTTCGGTGACTGAAAGTTCTGGAATCTGAGAGGAGTCACAAATTTCCTTCCACCCAGCGTTCCCCCAAGTCTCCCGATAAAAATGGTCCCTCACTTGTGTGGGTAGGCCTAGCGCCTGCGACAGGAAATGCCCCAAAACGCAATGTGGACACATCACAATTTTTCACAGAAAACAGAGGTGTTTTTTGCAAAGTGCCTACCTGTAGCTTTTTGCCTCTAGCTCAGCCTGTGCATTTTTTAAAACTAGAGACCTAGGGGAATCTAAGATGGGGTGACTTGTGGGGCTCTGACCAGGTTCTGTTACCCAGAATCCTTTGCAAACCTCAGAATTTGGCTAAAAACAAATTTTCCTCACATTTCAGCGACAGAAAGTTGTGGAATCTGAGAGAAGCAACAAATTTCCTTCCACTCAGCATTCCCCCAAGTCTCCCGATAAAAATGGTACCTCACTTGTGTGGGTAGGCCTAGCGCCCACAAAAGGAAATGGCCCAAAACACAATGTGGACACATCACATTTTTTAATAGAAAACAGTGCCTAGCTGTGGATTTTGGCCTCTAGCTCAGCCAGCACCTGGGGAAACCTAGCAAACCAGTGCATTTTTGAAAACTTGAAACTCAGGGAAATCCAAGATGGGGTGACTTGTCGGGCTCTGATCAGGTTCTGTTACCCAGAATCCTTTGCAAACATCAAAATTTGGCCCAAAAAACACTTTTTCCTCTCATTTCGGTGACAGAAAGTTCTGGAATCTGAGAGGAGCCACAAATTTCCTTCCACCCAGCGTTACCCCAAGTCTCCCGATTAAAATGGTACCTCACTTCTGTGGGTAGGCCTAGTGCCCACGAAAGGAAATGGCCCAAAACACAACATGGACACATCACATTTTTTCAGAGAAAACAGAGGTGTTTTTTGCAAAGTGCCTACCTGTGGATTATGGCCTCTAGCTCAGCCGGCCCCAGGGGGGGCAGAAATGGCCTAAAATAAATGTGCCCCTCCACCCCTCCAACCCCTCCCCGGTAGCGACCCTTGCCTACAGGGTCGCTCCCCTTGCGTGACATTGGCGCAAATAAAAAATCCCCGGTGCCTAGTGGTTTCTGTCCCCTTGGGGGCAGATTGACTGAAAATCGACCGATCTGCCCCCAGGGGGGGCAGAAATGGTCTAAATACAATTTGCCCCCCAGGGGAGTAACCCTTACCTAATGGGTCGCCCCCCATCTCTAAAAAAACAAACAAACAAGAAAAAAACACAAAAATAACATTTGCCCTGGCGCCTAGAGATTTCTGCCCCCTCCGGGGCAGATCGGCCTAATAATAGTCCGATCTGCCCCAGGGGGGGCAGAAATGGCCTAAAATAAATTTAACGCCCCACCCCCCCAACCCCTGCCCCCCGGGAGCGACCCTTGCCTGCGGGGTCGCTCCCCTTGCATGACATTGGCACAAAAAAGAAATCCCCGGTTCCTAGTGGTTTCTGCCCCCAAGGGGGCAGATTGACCTAAAATTGCCTGATCTGCCCCTAAGGAGGGCAGAAATGGTCTAAATACAATTTGTCCCCCAGGGGAGCGACCCTTGCCTAATGGGTCGCTACCCATCTCTAAAAAAACAAACAAACAAAAAAAAAACACAAAAAAAAGATTTGCCCTGGCTCCTCGAGGTTTCTGCCCCCCCTGGAGGCAGATCGGCCTAATAACAATAGGCCGATCTGCCCCCAGGGGGGGCAGAAATGGCCTAAAATAAATTTGTAAAATGTTTAGTGGATTCAGGAGCAGAATAACTATGGTCACACAAGAGTTATTTGAAGAGCTTTTGCCAGGTTAAGGATTGGAATCCCCTGATCGTGCACTAGTATCATTTGAAGGCAGGCATATATCGATTTGTCAGGATTTTTTGAGGATGTTCTAATTTTTAGGAACAGGAAAATATTTGGTAAAGTGTACGTGGCTGTTAAAGGGCTGTGCATTTTATGGTGGTTTCACCAAGGGTTGTTCAGGATGGGATTGAGGCCTGGCACAAAGGCCCAAGTTTCTATAGTTTGGGAAAATCTGGAGGAGGATGTGCATGTCAAGTTTCCCTCTGTGTTTTCTGATAGTCTGGGAACCACCAAAGGGTTCCAACACAAGATCAAAATAAAAGACGGAGCTATTCTTGTGAAACACAAATTATGCAGTGTCCTGTTCTCCATTATAGAGGATCTTGAGAAAGAACTGACAAAATTGTGTGATAATGGAATCACCAAACCTATTGAATCATCACTGTGGTTGTCATCCCTTGTAGTAGCGAGAAAAAGGAATGGCGAGCTGAGAGTTTGTGTGGATTTATGCTGCCTTAAAAAGGCTACTTGGATAGATTCACAACCTCTTTCTAAAATCTCTGATCTGCTTGCAGTAGTGGCTGGTGCGAAGCGGTTCAGTAAGTTAGGCCTAGCATACACATACCACCAGGTAATGTTATAACCAGAATCCAGACATTATACAGCTTTTGTGTCACCAATGGGTACATTCCAATATCATAGGATGCTGTTTGGATTAGCTTAAGAGGCATCCATATTCCAGAGAATAATGTTTCAAGTATTCAGGGATGTGAAAGGAGTTGTAGCATTTCAGGACGATGTATTAATATTTGCAGAATGAAAAAAAAACACCAAGCTATTATTGATCGAGTGTTAACCATTTTGCAGGAGAAAGGTGTAGTCCTTAAGATTGAGAAATGTGTATTTTGCAAAAACAGAGCTGAATATTTGGGACATATTGTTTCTGGAGAGGGCATAGAACTAAGACCATCTTTGGTTAGTACAATATTAGGTGCACAGGCTCCCACTAATAGGACATCACTTAAGCCATCCATGGGTATGTGAGAGTTCTATGCTCATTTAATTCCTTATTATGTGTCTCACATCAAGCCTTTGACAATTCTGTTGAAAGATATTTCTTTCAAGTGGATGCCGCATGTCAGGATTAATTTCAGTGGGTGAAAAAAACAACTTTCCAGTTCTAGAGTTTTTAGCCATTCGATCCTAAGCTTCTGTGTAGTGTAACTGTTGATGCCATCAACTATGGTTTGGGTACTGTTCTTACCCAAGATAATGGTGGAACAGAAAATTCTGTTAGTTATGCATCTAGAGTGCTGATGAATGCTACTATAGAAAAAGAGTAACTGGCACGTTGGTGGGTTATGCAAAAATTCAAACCATATATTTGGGGTACAAAGTTCACTGTTAAGACGGATCATAAACCTCTAATATGTATCTGGAAAAAATGTAAGGCCCAAACTCCAAGAAATTCTAGATTTACAACAAAATTGTTACAGGATCATTTTGACATTATGCACATCCAAGGGGGAAAAAAATGTGATTGCTGATTTTTTGTCAAGGTTAGCAGTACAAGATGACACTATGGATGATGCTGTAGACACTATGGATGGAACCTGTTTGCTGCATTAGATCTAGAGGAAATATGTGCAATTTCAGAGCATAAATGGAAGAATGCAATGGAATTGGATGTAGTTATGAAAGATATAAAGGCCCTCATTACAACCCTGGTGGTCGGTGGTAAAGTGGCGGTAATACCGCTAACAGGCCGGCAGAAATAATTGAGAAATTATGCCAACGGCGGGAACAGCTCAGACAGACAGCCACGTTAACACACTGACCGCCAGAGTGGAATTAACAGGCACCACGGCGGTAACCGCCTACAGCGAGGTGAAAGACAATGTTCTGCCCACTGTATTATGACACACCAATCCGCTACCTTTTCCGGAGCGGTACCAACGACCTCAGAAACACTGCACAGAAGGGAAACGACTCACCTGTGGAGACTCTGGGAAGAACCACACCGCCATGGAGCCCGAGTTGCATGTCTTCCCCATGCTCTTCTACGTGCTGCTCCACTATGAACACCAAAGACGGCGAAGGCGACCACGGTGAGTACTTTCGCCTAGCACACAGGGGACGGGGGAGGAAAAAGAAAGTGGCATGCAACACGCAACACCCTCACCCCCAACACCATACACACAAGCAGAAGCAGTAACATAACATATTGATCCCATACCCCTCAGGAATAATGCAAGGACAACTACAAAAGAATAAAAATAATGTAATGAGATAAATATAGCAGTAATACGTGCATCCAAATCAATAAGTATATACATTTTACGAATCAAGGGACACTGCCCAGTCCTCAATGTTTGTGGGCCCAGGGCCACATCACAAAGTCCAAGGCCCCACCTCACTCCTGCAACAACATGGAGAGAACACTGCAGAGGCATCAGGTCGAAAATAGCCAGGCACCTCAGGGAGATGGGGAACAGGGGCACCTCAGCCGGAAGATGGTACAACGCCACCGGTCCTGGAGGGGGCAACATGCCCTGTCCTTGGTCCTGGGAAGTGCAAGGTCACAGCCTCTCAAGTGGGTGACTTGTCCACTGGCTCTGGAGAGTGCATCATGCCCTGTGCTTGGTCCTGGGGAGTGCAAGGCCACAGTCTCTCAAGTGGGTGACTTGCCCACTGGTTCTGGAGGGGGCATAGTGCCCAGTGAGCTTCATTCTGGGGAGGATGGGTTGAGTGGATGGCTTGTCCACTAGTTCTGGAAAGGGCATCGTGCCCAGTGAGCTTCATCCTGGGGAGGATGGGTTGGGTGGATGGCTTCTCGACTGGTTCTGGTGGGGGCATCCGTGCCCAGTGAGCTTCATCCTGGAGAGGATGGGGTGTGTGGATGGCTTCTCCACTGGTTCTGGAGGGGGCATCGTGCCCTGTGATGCAGATCTTGGGGAGTGCAAGGTTACAGTCTCTCAGCTGGGTGTCATACCCACAGGATTTGCAAGGGCTAGGCCGCACAACAGTCCATGGATGCAGGACTACACTTTGTTCGCCAGCAGTGATGGCTGTTCAGTGGTGGCAGTGGTGCTGCGGCTGCTGGTAGTGGTGGGGAGAGGCTCTAGCCCATCCCCTGCAGCCTCAGACGGCTGCCCACTGGGGCTGCTGCTGGTAGTGGTGGGGGGAGGCTCCAGCACATCCCCTGCAGCCTCGGGCACAGGGGATGTCGGTGCTGGTGGCAACACTGCTGGTGGAGTTGGTAGTGGAGGGGGGAAGCTCCAGCCCATTCCCTGAGCCTCAGATGGCTGCACACTGGGGCAGGCGGCAGTGCTGGTAGCGGTGGGGGGAGACTCCAGCCCATCCCCTGCAGCCTCGGGCGGCTGCCCACGGGGGCAGGTGGCGGTGCTGGTAGTGGTGGGGAGAGGCTCCAGCCCATCCCCTGCAGCCTTGGATGGCTGCACCATCATGGTTGGTGGTGGGGGCTCCTACTGAGACCCAGCACCAGGCCCCTTGTCTCTACTGCCTGCTGTTGCAGGCCCCTTGCCCTTCCTTCCTGCAGCTGGGGCTGGCTCCTTACCCTTCCTTCCTGTTGCTGCGACTGGCTCCTTGCCCTTCCTTCCTGCTGCTAGCGCTGGCTCCTTGCCCGTCCTTCCTGCAGCTGGGGCTGGCTCCTTGACCTTCCTTCCTGCAGCTGGGGCTGGCTCCTTGCCCTTCCATGAAACACTTGTGGCACACACCCTTTCCGTCTGGCTGGCTGGTCGGCAGGATCCTTTCCCATTTGGAGTTGCTGGGGAGACTACTGTGTCCGTGGACTGGGTGGCTGAGGTGCTTGCCTGGGTTTTGACCACCCCTGGCCTGTCGTGAGGGACGGTGGAGGAAGGGCTAGGGAAGAGGTCAATGGTGGTGAGGAAAAGCTTCTTAGGGACATTGGGGCGGGAAGAGGGAGATGGTTTGAGAGCGGAGGAAGAGGGAGTGGTGGTAGGAGGTGTCAGTCTGCTGTGTTTGGCTGCAGGTGCATGAGCTGGATGCTGTTGTGAGGTGGATGGCTGTTGGGTGTCTGAGTGCTTGCGTTTGTGTACTTTGAGAGGAGGGGGCACAGACACAGTGGGAGAGGACACAGGGGACATGTGGATGGATGTGGGGGTGGTGACTGCCAGTGAGGGGTGTGTACTGATAGGTGTGCTGTTGATGGTGGTAGTGGCTGAGGATGTAGTGCATGCAGGTGTAAGTGGAGATGCTACTGGTAGGGAGGTGGATGACGAGGAGTAGGGGACCACAGTGGAGGCAGTGGATGTTGGTATGTCTGCTTTTGGATGGTGTTTGTGTGAGTGTCTGTGGGATGAAGTGTGGTGCTTGTGTTTGCCATGTTCACTCTTGTGTGTTGTCCTGGGTGTCTGCTCATCTGACAGTGTGCTTGGGATAGGTTGGGGTTGAGGGGAATGGGATTGGGAAGAGGAAGTTGGAGGGGGGGAGAGTGGAAACAGGGACAATGGCTGCCATCAGAGAGGAGGCCAGAGCCTGTATTGATCTCTGTTGGGCCACCAAGCCAGTGAATGCCCTCCAGAAATGCATTGGACTGTTGCATTTCGGCTGCCAGCCCCTGGATGGCATTCACAATGGTTGACTGCCCTACAGAGATGGCTCGCAGGAGGTCAATAGCCTCCTCACTCAGGGCAGCTGGGCTAACTCGGGCAGCGCCTGAGGTGCCTGGGGCGGAGGAGATGCCCACCCTCCTGGGTGAGCGGGCACAGGAAACTCACTGAGGGGCTGCTGGGAGGGTGGTGCTGGTACGGGGGTGGCGGCTGTACCTGTAGCTGGGGTGGGCACAGAGGTGTCTGCCACCACCAGGGAGCTTCCATCAGAGGAGGTATCCGTGTCCGAACTGTCCCCTCCAGTCTCTGCCGTGGTGCTCCCCTCTCCCTCCGTCCCACTGGTTCCCTCACCGTGGGTGGATTCGGCCTCCTGGGTCCTGTGGGGTGCAGCTCCCTCCATCGCTGGTTCCTCTGCTCCTCCGCCAGATGATGCTAATACACATAAGGACAGGGTGACAAAACAAAAAGGGGGGAAAGAGACACAGGATACACTTGGTCAATGGCGGCACCAACACCATTGTTGGCGTACACGACACACTCACACACAGGGAACAGCCCAATGCATTAGGCAATGCACTACCAGTCACAATGCTAGTCACCAGCCCATGGATAGGGACACCTAACGCAAATTGCAGCATACGTGAGACCCACAGACCCCAGCCCAGTAGTGGATGCCTACTAGCTTGGTTGTAGGACTTTCACATCAGAGCCCTGCCCAACATGGGACCTACACTGCAATGCCAGGCCTGGCCTAGGGGCACCTACAGGGCCCACACCCCTCTCCCAGATACCACCCCACTAGGCATAAGTTGTAATGTAGGGCACTGTACTCACCCCCTTGTTGCTGCTGTTATGCCCCCAAGCACCCATCTAACTCCAGATAGGCCACCGCCAGTATGCGGGCTATCAGGGGGGTCAGGGTTCGACAGGCACCACATCCTCGTTGGGAGGCCATCCCCAGCTGGGCCTCTGCCGTCTTCCGTGGCCAGTATCTCAGGTCCTCCCACCGTTTGCCACAGTGGATGCTCCGCCTGCCGTAGACACCCAGGGTCCGCACGTCCTTGGCGATGGCACGCCATATACCCTTCTTTTGATGGGCGCTGACCTGCAGAGAAATACACACAGGGAAAGGTATTAGTCAGACCGTCCTGCCTGTTTCACATATGGCCCACCATACCCCTTCACATCGCCATTTTCACACACAGGGCCCAGCACACAAGCTGCACGCCACCCAGGGGACATACACCAATCCCCCCTACACAAGCCCTTCACACACACTACCCCAGTGCATTCATGCCCCGTGCATCGTGCTCACAATGTACTCACCTGTTGGTCTGGAGGCCCATACAGCAGTCGGTACTGGGATAGGACCCCATCCACCATTCGCTCCAACTCTGCCGAGGTGAAGGCAGGGGCCCTTTCCCAAGTAACACAAGCCACGGTTGGTTCCAGACACAGGTCACAGCAGCGCATGCAGTGTAGGTCCTTTCCTGTTGAAAGTCAGGTAGTAAGTGAGTGAACAGATAGAAAATGGCAGTCACGTCCACGGCAGTGCGTACCATCACCTCTGGCGTACATCACCATTGGCCACTGTACCCCACAGTGCCCAATGATAACCAATGAAGAGTTGCACGGCGGTTCTTGACCGCCTCCCGCAAAGGCGCACGTCAGCGGAATTACCTCATTTTCACCTGTCCCTCCATACAGGCCAAGCGGACGCCATTTCAGGGGGGTTTGCAGGCCATGGATCCTAACTGTGTCACAATACACAAATTTACATTTTGGACATATCCCACCAAAAAAATGTTACAGTCACAACATGCATTGAACTGTAGTGGTTAGAATGTACAGTTAATGGCCAGCTGCTCACTCTTTTGCACCATAGATTGCAACCGCTTCAGATAAATAGAGACATCCCCCGTGTACAGACCCTTGGTGGACTTGGCAACAATGGAGGACAGGCACATTATCCTCACCTATAGACTTGACAGGGCCACAATCACTGAGCTGTGTGCCCAATTGGAACCTGACCTAATATCTGCTATCCGTCACCCCACCAGGATCCCCCCTCTTGTGCAAGTCCTATCAGTGCTCCATTTCCTGGCAACTGGTTCTTTCCAAGTGACAGTGGGCTTGGCAGCAGGAATGTCACCGCCAATGTTCCTAATAGTGCTGACCAGAGTGTTGTCTGCCCTGATTAAACACATGTGCAGCTACATCATTTTCCCCCAGGTGGAGGATTTGGCCACAGCGAAAGCTGACTTCTATGCAGTGGGAGACATCCCCAACATCACTGGGGCAATAGATGGAACACATATTGAATTTGCCCCCCGACAAAATGAACAGGTGTTCAGAAACCGAAGAGTTTTCACTCCATGAATGTCCAGATGGTGTGCCTGGCGGACCAGTACATCTCCCACGTCAATGCCAAGTATACTGGCTCTGTGCATGATGCCTTTATCCTGAGGAAAAGCAGCATCCCTAATATGATGGCCCAACTCCAGAGGCACAGGGTGTGGCTCATAGGTGAGCCCTGGTTCCCCCCAGTGGATGTTGGTGTATGGGTATATTGTGGGCCCTAAGGGTGTGTGTGTGCTGCTAACAGTTGCCCCTCGATATTTGCAGGTGACTCTGGTTACCCCAACCTCTCATTGCTACTGACCCCTGTGAGGAGTGCCAGGACAAGGGCAGAGGAACGTTACAATGAGGCACATGTGCAAAGAAGAATTATTGAATGTACAATCGGCCTCCTGAAGGCCAGGTTTTGGTGCCTCCATCTAACAGGTGCTACTCACCCAAGAAGGTCTGCCAGATCATCGTGGCATGCTGTATGTTGCACAACCTTGCCTTGTGCCACCAGGTGCCTTTTCTGCAGGAGGAGGAGGCTGGAGATTGCCGTGTGGCAGCAGAGGACCCTGTGGACAGTGAAGAGGAGGTGGCAGAGGATGAGGATCAGGACAACAGAAGTGCTGTTATTCATCAATACTTCCAATGAGACACAGGTAAGACAGTGTTATATCACATATAATTGACAGTTTGATGTGTGTCATTGTCACTGGCAGGCTGTGAATTCCTACTTCTATGCCCAATCACTGTACCCTTTGGCATCTCTTTATGCAGATGTTGGTGCCCCACTATTGCTCCTGGTGTGTTCAGTGCAGCCAACTACAGGTCTTTCCTATGTAAACATTACTGTACAGTTGAATTGCAATGTTTGAACCTGGTTAAACGAATACATTTTGAAAACATTTGACATACACCATACTCATATTTTATCAAAGTGTGTTTATTGCAGTGCTCTGAAGAAGAGGGGGTAGTGCAATGGGCTGGGGTGATGATAGAGGAAAGTCCAGGTTAGAGTCCAGTCTATTTGTATCACAGGTGCAGTGTCCAAAGGGACATAGGAAGGGGAGCAATGCCAGTTCAAGGTGGACAGGTTGTGACACAAGGGTTACAATCAGGAGAGTCTTATTTCCTGGTGGGGGTCTTGGCAATATTCTCTGGCTTCTGCTTGGATCACAGGGAACGTTTGTGGAGAGGTTCTCCTTCTGCAGGGGGAGGGGTGCTGGTGGCCTGTTGGTCATGTGGCGGGGCCTCCTGTCCACTAGCGGCAGCAGAGGTGGAGGGCTGTTCAGTAGTCTGGCTAGTGTCAGGGGCTTGTTTGTGTGCCACTGCCTCCCTCATACTGTTGGCCATGTCTGCCAGCACCCCTGCAATGGAGACCAAGGTGGTGTAGATGTCCGTCATGTCCTCCCTGATCCCCAGGTACTGTCCCTCCTGCAGCCGCTGGGTCTCCTGCAGCTTGGCCACTATCTGGCCCATGGTCTCCTGGGAATGGTTGTATGCTCCCAGGATGTTGGTGAGTGCCTCGTGGAGAGTCGGTTCCCTGGGCCTGTCCTCCCCCGTCACACAGCAGTCCTCCCAGCTTCCCTGTTGTCCTGTGCCTCTGTCCCCTGAACCATATGCCACTGCCACTGACCCCAGGTCCCTGATTGTCCTGTGTTTTTAGGGTGGCCTGGGGTCCCTGTAGTGGTGGGCACACTGCTGATTGACGTGTCCTGGGGACAGAGGTATGGGCCTGCCGGGTGGGTACTGTGGTGGTGTTTCCTGAAGGGTGAGGCTCTGTGGTGGTGTGAGACTGTGGCTGGGTAACCAACTGTACGGAAGTCCCTGATGGGCCAGGTTGGTCATCCAGATCCAGGCGAGCAGAGCTGCTGTCATCACAGTGGACCTCTTCTGGGGGGGACTGGATGTTGCTGGCACCTCTTCGCCGGTGACAATGATTGGGTTACGTGTGGGGATGTAAATGCAGTGTTATTATTTCAGCGTGTGACAAATTGTGCATGGGCGTGTTGCCCTTTGTGGTTGTTATTGCCCTGACAGCTTTGCCTTGTGTGAGTTGTTATTTGTTGGGCTGGGTGATTCTCTCTAGTGTGCATGCCGTGGTTATAGGTGTCCATGTAGGTCTGTGAGTGGTGTCCATGCATTGTTAGAGCTTGCAGGGCTTGGCATTGGGATGAGTGAGTTGTGATGGTGGGGTGTGTGGGAGGTGGTGGAGTGATGGGAGTGAGGGTGAGGGTAGGGGTATGTGATGGCATGCAGGTAGGGGGGGTGATATTAAGTTGACTTTCCAGAGTCCAGTCCTCCTGCTACTCCTGCCAGGCCCTCAGGATGCATGATTGCCAAGACTTGCTCCTCCCATGTTGTTAGTTGTGGGGGATGAGGTGGGAATACACCACCAGTCCTCTGTACAGCGAGTTGGTGACTTGCTGCACTGGAATGCACCTTCCCCCGTAGGTCGTTCCACCACTTCCTGATGTCATCCCTTGTTCTGGGGTGCTGTCTCACGGCGTTGACCCTGTCCACGATCCTCTGCCCAAGCTCCATCTTCCTAGCAATGGATATCTGCTGCAACTGTGATCCAAATAGCTGTGGCTCTACCCAGATGATTTCCTCCACCATGACCCTTAGCTCCTCCTCAGAGAACCTGGGGTGTCGTTGTGTTGCCATGAGTGTGGTGTGAGTGGTGTGGGTGAGGGTGTGTAGGGTGATGTGTTGTGGTGTGTGATGTGTGGTGTGTGGGTGGTGTATTGATGTAGGTGGTGTGTGGCTCTGGTCTGTGGTTGTGCTGTCTGTCTTGTGCCAATAGTTTGTATTCGTAAAGGGTTGTGGGTGATGTGGGTGTATGGTTTATAGTGGCGTGGGTGTGGTGTGTGTATGTGTGTCAGGTATGTATAGTTTGAATTGTCCAATGTGATGTTGTTTTGTTAATGTGTGTGTATTTTGACCGCAGCGGTGTGTACCGCCAATGGTTTACCGCCACTGAATGTCCGCTGTGATGATTCGTGGGTCATAATTTTGTGGTGGTAGTTCTGTTGGCATAACGGTGTGGGTTTTGATATTGCCACTTTATCACTGACCTTTGGGCTGGCAGACTTGTGTTTGTGGCTGTATAATGACGGATTGGTATGTGTGTGTCATAATATGGTTAGCGGATATATGCCACCGCCGCGGTATGTTGGCAGCAGTCAGCATGGCAGTAAGTGGGATTTACCGCCAATGTCATAATGAGGACCATAGTCTTTTTTTACCAAGAGATGGCCCACAGAGAAATAACTTCCTTGTCTGTGTCAACTGTTTGGAAGGTATCTGATGAGTTGTCATTGAATGATGGTATACTTTTAAAGGGAGAGAAACTTGAACGTCTTGTTGGTCTGAGGTTCAAGCTTATGAGGATGGCTCATGAAGGACATTTGGGAGCCACCTTCACAAAAAGACGTCTCAGACAAACACTGTGGTGGCCCTCAATGGACAGCTAAGTTGTTTGTTTTGTGGAAAATTGTGCACTGTGCACTAGTTCAGAGAAGGGATTGGTAGTTAGGAAACCATCTTTGCCGCCAATTGATTGCCCATCTAAAACTTGGGAAAAATTATACATTGACTTAGTGGGTACGTTCAATAGGTTACCTAATCAATTTTGTTTTGCCTTGGTTGCAATGGATTTGTATTCCAAATGTCCAGAAGTAAAATTTGTAGCAGAGTCTAATGCCAAAACAGGAGTTGAATTTCTCAAATAACTTTTCTTTGGTGAAGGATATTCTCAATTACTTAGTTCTGATAATGTTGTTCAATTTATCAATGAGGGAGGGGACACATTTCTTAGGTCTGGTGATGTCAGACATTTGAGAACGTCACTAAACCATCCACAAAGCAATGGTCAGGTTGAGTGCATAAATCAGGTGCTAGTGCATTGAGTACAATGGGCAATCATCAATAAGTGTGTTGTTATGAATGCAGTTCGGTCCATGTTGTGGTTCTACCAGAACAGCCCACAGTACTCCACACAAGTTTCACCTTTCAAATTGTTGAGAGGCAGGAAAACTGCCACCAAAATATGCCCAAGTTAGATGAGTAAGTGGATAAAGTTTGGAATACAATTGAAGGGTTGTGACGTTAAGGTAAAACAAAATATGGCTGAAGCAACAAAAAAAAAAAAAATAATAATTGTGACAGGAATCATGTGAAGGATATGAATTTTGAGGTTGATGACAGTGTATATAAAAAAGGTGGCAATGTAAGGAAGGGTTATGTGAAATTTTGGTTGACCGGCAGTGGTGGACAAAGTGTGCTGAAATGCTGTAATGGTCAATGGTAAAAATTGGTGGAATGTGGCATGAGTGGTCAAGGTGAAATCCAACCAGGATGTCACTGAACACAGTGTGGAGACATCAGGTGTGTCTGGTGAGGACAAGGTTGCTAAAACAAGGAATGAGGAATTTAAAAACATTGTATGCAAGAATGGTATGTGCGAAACATTGAGACCAAGAAATATCAATCCTGAAGTTTGTAGGAGCAGTCATATCAGACATGCTCCCCTTTGGTACAGGCAATTTCATTGTGATCTTGATCATTTGGTTTGAATAACCTCAAACCAGACCCTCTTTGTATTACTCTACATTATATTGCCAGGTTTTGCTGTCATTCATTGTTTATATTTACGTTAATTCTGCTTATGGTTCAATGCAGTTTTTTTATTACTCATTTAAATATTTTATAGTTGGTAGTTATTTTTTCTTGTGTTTAGTTTATTTTTTTTAAGGGAAAAATTAAAAAATGTCGTACTCTGGGCTCGTGCCAATGATAGTATTCTAAGCTCGTGCCAAGGCTCTCCACACGTAAGACATGAAATGTTCACACATTCCAGGTCAGTTGGTGAAATCTATTCCTGGCAGTGTGTCATTGCCGTGTCTTTGAAGTGAGTGGCAGCCTTATCGACAAATAAACAAAAATGAAACTATACCTTTGTGGTGCTCTTTCCAGTTCCTGAACAACCACCACATACTCCTAAATCTGCTGTAAACTAGGGCTGTTTTTGCTGGCAGCCAGTCTCCTAGAACTGAGGGTATATCACCTGAATTCTGTGCATCATACTGGAAAGCTCTGGGCCTGTCTGAGATCTGGAAGCCTGTCTACTGAGAAGGGCCAAGGAGTGACTTGTCTCGAAGAATCTGTCTGTCTGAGGAGAAGAAGCCCAGATGCTGAGTCTGGTTAGAGGGGGCAGTCTAGAAGAAGCAGACTGCTATGCAAGAGTGCCCAGAGATGACCCAAGTGCAGCTTCCATTGGCCTGATGTGGAGAGATGAAGGTGGGATGCCCAAAGGAGCCCCAGCAATGGCAATTGTGATTGCTCACAGCAAGTGGTTAAAAACTGTTTGTCTGTGCTTGGAGATCCTGTGTGCACCTCACTTCAGGTAACACTAACACCTAAACAAAACATTGACTGAGAACCTGACTGACAGATTTTTGGTGAGACCTTGTTGAGATTATTTTAACCCACTTAAGACAATGGCCCCATCAAGCCAACAGTACTGATCAGAGGGTCACATAACTCAAGAAAGCTTTTCTCTTTCACAATAGTAAGCCTAAACTCATCCTTAAATCTAAAGTGTCTATGTGTCTGTGTGATAGCCACTGCAGCAGCCATGGAATATCCCATACAGCTGCATCGGTTTCTCTTTAAAATAAAGCTCTGGGGTGGATATTCACTCATTGTGCCTACTGTTGGACTGTTGGATTGCTTGAGTTCTGACTCACTACCTCCCTTACCACATTACTTCCTTCAGAAAAATTTGAATTTGACTGCGTACCCTGACTACCCTCAGAGTCATGTGCAGTATGGTTGCACTTGGCCTAGCTTGCAGCTCTAATGTTGTATGGACCCCAGGACCTTAGAGGCAAACGTTATCAACACCTACAGTGGTAGGCCAAAAGCTGCTGTCTGTCATGCATACCCTCAAATCATGTCTGACGACATTAATTTTCTGAGATTCTCAGAACAACATCCTATTAAGGGATGTCAATCAGCTAACAAACAGAGACGTATAGTTTTCCCATATATTTGAAAATAGAATGCGAATTGGATTCTGCTTCTGTTTTTGCCAGTTGCCAAAAGCACCCGATTATGAATATAAAAAACACAGTGTAAGAGAAAACACAGTAGCTCTGGCATCTGGCACCATATGTGGTAGTGCGTATAAGATGTCTCATTATTTATACTTTCAGAGGCTTGCTTTAAATAAATGTGAATACATTGGTTTTTCAGGAGCAGAGGGCCATTTAAACTGCAGTGAATGGATTACATAGAACCATCTCCACCTGCTCCTCCTAATTTCACACCCCCTCCCCCGCCAGCAGCAGCAGCTGCAAAGCTAGGGGCGGGGCCACAGGTGTGATGTGCACTGAGGGGGAGTGCACAGCACTCCCCTCTCAGAGCACATGTGTGTTTGGCCTGCCGTCAAGGAACGACCAAACACACATGCCACAGGGCTCTCTCCAGCCCAGCAACACAGTTGCTGAGCTGGAGAGAGCCTGCACAGGCTCCCAGTCTGCCTGGGAGCGCCCTGGCTGGGTGCTCCCAAACAATCCTGACGTTGCTCTAGGCAGCATCAGGATTGGCGTAGGGAAGGCTGGGAGCCTGTGCCTGTCTGCAGCAAAACGGGAGGAGGCAGAGGAGTGGCTCAGCACGGGAGCGCAAGTGTTTTTAAAAAAATTATTTAGTATATAATTTAATGTCCCCCCTCCTACCCACACAACACCCCGTCCCTTTCAATGAGTGCGAGCCGCCTCTGGGTTTGAAGGCCTCAGGTGTAATTTCCCCAAATTGAACTCAATTCAACTCTGGACCCCTGGAAGTTGACTCAGGGAATATAATGTTAAAGCACCCAGAGCTGCTTCTGCAGGAACAGCAGCTTGTAGCTCCTTCCTTGTGGGTTGCTGTTCATTGCTTCACTCCTACAACAGAACGTGACTATTCTTTGTTGCAGTTGATTATCATTAGGGGGATGCTATTGCTTAATTTGTAAAAGAATAAATGCCAGTGACCACAGCTCTCCTCAGAAACCTTTGGGCTGAGCTATTAAATGATGGTGCTCCAAAGTGCAAGGCTGTTTGATCTTGAATCTACCTTCTGCTGCTTTAATCCACTACCAGACTCTCCCTGCTTGTTTGTCTCACTTGTACAGGTATCTACTTTCTCCCATTGTGATTGTTTTTATATCCTTCTCCTCCTTTTTCTTTCACCTTTGCTATTTTTCCTCACTTGCTGTGTTGGTCCCAGTAATGAGTACCCATGGGCACCATAGGCAACCACGGCTTACATTAAGCTCTGGAGAGTTGATTACAGTTGGTAAAAGCTTGATCATCATGGAATGTGATGGAGGAAGCAATGTCAAAAGAGCAGAGCACTCTCTGTAGAGGTGAGTAAAGCAGGTAAAGATGGTGGCTTTGTGAGGTGGGGCGTTGTTTGGCTTCCCATGGCTAACTTCCTTTCAGTACATTGGAGCACTATTAAACTTTGTATGTAGTGCCACACTTACATAGACAGTGATCTTCTTTCTGTGATTTTATATTATCCTTTCAATGCAACTGTTTTCTACATGGTCAACTAAGCCTCTAACTCAGCTCTACGAGGTTTGTTTTCACACCCATGGGGACACAAGTGAACTTAGTTGAATGCACCAATGCTTAAATGAAAAAGGAAGATTTTTGTAGCCCCACAAAACCCCACCCAATACAGATTTGAAATGGCTTCACTCCTTTTGGGTTACTAACAGTTCCTAAACTGGGATCCAGGGACACTCTGGGGTTTGGAAACAAAGCATATTTCTTCTCCATACCCCACACACAAATTGCACTAAGAAAAATACAATTTAACTGAAAAACATATTTATTTCAACAGGTGTACCATGTTACTCAGCATATATAACACAACCACACAGAATACAATAATAACAGCACAAATGGATTTTGCCAACAAAAAGAACAAAATGAACATTTCTATCATATCTAAAATGTCCTCTAATAAAAACCAAACACCCTAAAATCGACTTCCATGCGCTACGCTAGGAGAGCATGGAGTAACATCATTTCCATCTATATTTCCTTAAGGAGAATCAACAATACAGTCAACAGCTAAATGCTGTAAATATCAGCAGTCAGGGAGGTTGTGTTCCCAAAAGAGGTAAACACACATTGCTTCAGCATCAGCTCATGTTGTACTCAAGCTTGATATTAGTTTTCAGTAGAAAGTGCAATACAGCAGTACCTCTGGCAGTATCTTGCATAATAATCTGTGGTGAAATAACTCTCCTGACAAGTTGTCTAGTGTCCATCCTTTTATACTATATCTCATCTAAGATGGAATTTCTAACATCACCTTAGGAATGTCTTGTATAACTAACGAGCATCAAGATGCTAGCCTAGGGAAAAAAAGGTAAACATATGACAATTCAGGCTACACTGTTTTGGCTATTGTTCTTGTTTGACATTGAAATTGAGATAAAAAGGCACTTGTTCATGACTGATGTCGCATGTCACATCAGGTGTCTTGTCAATGTCTTCAGCTTGGTGACAAACTTTCACAGGTTCTTAGAAAGATAAGGTCAGATAATAAATGTGTGAAAGGCAGACATACTGATGATTCTGCAAAAATACAGAAAACTATGTCTCAGGCTACTTCAAATGGAGCTGGGCCTTATAGTCTTAATGTCATCCCTGGATTTTAAACCTGAATTGTGATATCATTATGGGCAGAGAGATTTATCTAATTTATAGGGAAATCCATGCTCTTACAACATTGAGATATATAAAATGTTAAGTTCAAACTAATCTCATAACATGTGTTATATACATATAAAAATGAGTATGCCTAAACGTAATTTCATAAAACCATGGTTACATAAAATAGCATGAAGTAATGCAATACACTGTACATGAACTTGTTTCCTTAAGCCTTGCATGTTTCAAACAATAAAGAATATATATCTAACATTAAAATATATGAAAAACATGTAACGCATTACCATAAAAGCATTAGATTGGTTACGAGGGTTGCAGGTTCACAAATAAACAGATCATGCATAATACTGAATAGGCCAATATAAAATAATAACTCACCCCCAGTTACAGATCTGGGTTTAACTCATATTGCTTTTGCTCACCATGCCACCCCAGTTTTAATCCAGCCATATGCAATTCAGTCATGACCCTGTTCCCCATGGGGTCAATCCAACCCAAACTGTCAGGCCAGGTCCTCTTTGGACCATACACAAGCATCCTGGGACCAGTTAAAGAGTATCACCCTTCATCAGCCAGACTAGCTTGAATCCACTACAACAGGAGCGCAGGACCCACGTCTGAGTATACCCTTCCCAATTAGGGTGTCTTTCGCATCACAAAAGGATGATGGACAGACTGCTGAAACTTTTCAAACACTCACCCCCACTCACAGATCTGGGTTTACTCTATTGTTCTTTTGCTCATTATGCCACTCCAGTTTGGACCCAGCCATAAGCAAATCAGTCTTGACCCTGTTCCCCATGGGGGTATTTTTTTTAAACGTATAAAAAGGGCTTGATTTAGAACTTAGCTGATAGGATACTCCCTCACAATGGTGACAGATGTCCCATCTGCCGAAATCTAAACGCCATTATATTCAATTAATTTAGATTTTGGTGGATTGGACATCCATCACTTTTGTGACGCAGTAACCCATACGGAAAGTTCCAAATCAGGCCCATAGTTTGATCTTTTAGAAGGTATGTTTTAAATAGCCCAGAATTTTGGTCAATAGTGAAGTTTAAGCAATCTATGTTACATCAAGCATAAGCAGTCTTCCGGCCTTGAATGTATTTTAATCTCTGAAGGATTACATAGTGTGAGATCACTCTCCAAAAATATATTTAATTATTCATTAGTCCCATTATCCCTGTATTAAGCCCCCTATAATTTTTGTCCCACAAAGCTTGAATATTGAGAATGCCTTATTTTTAGGTGAAGTGTTCAGAAAGGAAATCACTGACAAAATAAAGGATTTCTTAAATGATAATTCTGAGTTCCATTACAATTTGATATTATGTGGTACCCTCGTGTGCATGGTCCAGATGTGGTTAGCCAGGAATGGAATACAAGTTGGAATGGGCATGCCCAGGTGTGGGTCGTGTGCATACTGTGTTACTAGAATAAAGCTATTCCTGGCTATTGAGCCCTAACTAGGGAAAAACTGATCCTGGGCTGCTTGTGTTTGAGTTCGAGGACGACATGGCCTGGTAGTCTGGGCTGGACTGTTACCATTGGAAAGTTTTCAAGGCTTATTTGCAAAGGGCTGGGTCCAAACTGAAGTGCCATGGTGTGCAAAATAATGAAGGACTAAAATCCAGCACAATTAATTACCAGTGGTTGATATTAATTCAAGCATTCCATCCACCACTTTTTGTATACTTTACTGTGTATGCTGAGACATGGATCCCGTGCACACTGTGTTACTGGAACCAAGCTATACCTGGCTGATGAACTCTAACTAGGGTGAAACCAGTCCTAGGTTGCTTGTGTTCCGGTGCATAGGGTACCTGGCCTGGTAGCTTGGGCTGGACTGTTCACACTGGAACAGGGTCAAGACTGATTTGCATATCACTGGGTCCAAACTAAAGCGGCATGCTTTGAAAAATAATGATGGATTGGGATGCGGCCCGAGTAACTACAGATGGCTGATATTAATTCAAGCATTCCATCCATCACTTTTTGTATTCCTTACTGTGTTGCCCTTAGTGGGATGGGTATCCTCAGATGTGGGACCTGTGCATGTTGTGTCATTGGAACCAAACTATACCTGACTAATGAGTCCTACCGTAGGCAAAACACGTTCTGGGTTGCTTGTGTTCCAGTTCAGCAAGGACCTTGCCCGGCATTCTGGGCCTGACTGTTCCCATTGAAGTAGGGTTGAAGCTAATTTGCATGTGGCTGAAACAAAACTCAAGTGGCATGGTGTGCAAAATATTGATGGACTGAGATGAGGCCCAAGTAGTTACCAGTGGCTGAGATTAATTCAAGCCTTCCTCCCAACACTTTTTTTTTGTTTAGTGGCCAACATCAGAACACTAAATATAGATCAAATTAGCAACTTTTTCCTGAAGCAAGACAATAGGAAAACAAATTGGCATCTTCAGTTCTTCTGATGCATCCGAGTGCTACACCAACTCTCAATAGGAGAATAGTGGTGGAAAATACTGTGGCATTTCCAGCAAAATTGTAGATTCAATTCATTGACAGACGACACCAGTATAGCTCAAGCAATTAGCCAAGTGGGTGAGTGATAAGCTGTTTTACTTCCAAAACAACTGATCAAGAAGACCCTTCACTTTTATGACAGAATATCTGACAAAAAGAAAAAAGAAGCTCAAACAGGACCTTTATTTACAAAAAACAGCATATTCTTAAAATACCTTATTTTTAGAAGGATTGGTCCTAAACCACATGAAAACGCACCAGAGATTGGTTAATAATAATAATTAACACAAACAAGAGAATCTCAAGCACCATGCTTATTGAAACCTTAGAAGAAAGAGTCCAACCTAAAAACAATGGTTTAAATTACCATCTGTAAAAAAAACACCTTTGAAACATCAACAGTGAAGGGTCAGAGTTCAAGGAATATTTAACTCTAAATTGGAAAAATTAAGAAAGGCTGTGGGTACATTTACACATTAGGGAAGTAATCCATATACTGTGAATCTTATTACACCATTTTTGGTTTACAAAGAAGGTAAATAAAAGCAAAAGCAGAGAATAGTCCAGGTACTGGGGCCCAGTTTTATCATAATTTCATGCAGTGCAACGCAGCAAGCCATTTTGCTATGCTGCGCTCCATGAAAGGGAAAGGGCAGGAATGGGTCATATTTAACATTATATGGTGCATTCCTGTCCTTTCCTTGTGCTGGCACACATTTGGCTGCCTAGTATTAATGCATGCACCCTTTATTTGCAGACGGGAGTGTTTTTGTGCAGGAAGAGACAAAAATAATCCCCAGAGGCATTTATCTCTTTTCGCATTCTGCAGCACATACAGGATGCGGAAAAAAAGAGGTCCTCATTACGTCTCCCCTTGGGAAGTGTAGCATTTTGACGCATTCCCAGGTCTACTCCTAATGGTGGATGCTCCACAATCCAAGGGTGGGTGCATTACTCCAGATTTAACAAACCATGCAGGAATATGCAAGGTGGCCATGCGTGGCTTGATAACTCTCACTTGTGTGACACAGGGGCAACGCAGCACTATGATAAGTCTAACCCTAGGTCTTTTATCTCCAGTGAGGACATCAGTAGTGAGAAAGGTCCAACAAATAAATATCCATACCAACAAGGATATCCAATCTAAATCCAAGTTCAAATCAAAGCAATTTATATATTCCATGAGCCAGTGATGTCTAGGCACTTGGCTCTCCAACCCAGTAGGTCATCCAAAACAATGTTCTTTTAAATGCAGTTTAAAAAGTGTATAGTCTGAACTCACATTCAAGAAGGAATGGATATTCTTCCACCATTTAGGACCAACACATTTCAGAAATTTGTGTCCTAGGGTGTTTCCTCCATAAGGAATCACAAAATAAATCGCTATTGCCAGATCTTACTGGGTGGCTTGGGGCATACACATGCATAATCTGCAAACAATATGCAGGCCTGTTGGAGACCCCTCTGCATAAACACCAAACTATGGTAATTGAGCCTAGACTTCATAGGGAGCCAGTACAAAAATCATAGAACTGGGGATCACATGATAAATTCTCAGATTGGCTTGAGCTGCAGTACTGTGAATCCTCCGGGGCCTATGCAGTTGATATATAGTCACCTCAATATGAATGCTGCAGCAACAGTCATCACAATATTCTTTAAAAGCTTTATCTATATATTTACGTATATCTTTGAAAAATATAGTAGTACTATCAGTAAATATTGTATATATGACAAAAAATGAATGCGAACATTGAAGGAGCATGTTTATGTCAGATCAACTATTTATATGTTGGTTTGGACTGATTTGTAGGGCACATGCTGAAGTTATCCCTTATTTAGTATCCTGCCTCAGGTAGGAAAATATTAGGCACATAGAATATTTCATATACTAGCCTTCAGAAAGAGCTCTGAAGTTAAGTATGATTTGTTTTCCTGCTGAAGATGCAACGTCTCCATATTTAATGAATATGACACATTAGGGCGGTCTAAACTCCTAATTAAAGGTATGAAATATTGCTGACTATGAAATAGTTTTTAAACCTGTTATCAGATAAAAATGTATACTGCATATCTAAATGATCTGAATGATAACTTTCATGAATCAGTTGTTTTTCAAAAACAATACATATGTCAATGGTTAATATATTTGATCAGTCCTAAGGTAAAGCCAGGATCACTGCTGGCCAAAACAGAAAAAAGTTGAAACTACAACTAGGGCCTGATTTAGATGTCGGCGGAGGGGTTATTCCGACACAACGGTGACGGATATCCCATCCACTGAAATCTAAATCCCATTATATCCAATTGGATTTAGATTTCAGCGGATAGGATATTTATCACCATTGTATTGGAGTGACCCCTCTGTCAACATGTAAATCAGGCCCCAGCTGATAAAACCATGCAGCATAAATTGTGAATTGGCGGTAAGTGGGTTTAATCAGTCAAATGAAAGGAGATAAGGGTTGAAACTGTTAAATTTAGTTAAACTCGTCATGCATTGAGAACCGTTTTTTGTTTCATTAAATTATTATTATACCACATGTTGCATTGTTGTATATTAACGTGTTTTAAATGTACTGCCATCTTGTATTCTGGTGTCGTACATTGCATATTAAGCCTGAGTGCTCAAGTTAGCATAGCCTCATTATAAGGATGGCATAGACAAATAAGAACTGCAGATTAAGGGCCATGTATATGACCCGGTTTGCATTGCTCTAAGCTACAGGGTGCAAGAGTGATGCAAATCTTAAGTCAGATTTTTGAAGCTATGTAAAGCCACTTTGCGTGGGTCTGAGTGGCTTCAAAAATCTGGAGTAAGTCAATGCAGCGCAGATCACTGCATTGCCTTACTCTGCGCTAGGGAGGCATTGCTGGGTGTTGTATGGGTGTTCCCGTGCAACTCTCATGGATTTTGATGCATCCCCAAATTTACAAGAACTTGCAAACCTGGGGATGCGCCAAAGTCTTACGCCTCCCAAGGGGAGAAGTATCTCTATTTTCAACATTTCTTCCTGTTTCTTTGTGTGCTCCAGGACGATTTTTGTTCCGTAAGATGTCCCCTCCTACACAAAAAGAAACATACATGCAACACAGGCACCCATGCACCGTGGTGCAAAGGTGCCTGCTTTGATGCTAGGCAGCCAAGAGCGCATGCGGAACCATATTCTTTTGAATACAAAGGATTCCTGCTCTTCTCTGTCACAAGGTGTGACACAGTAAGGTGACTGCATTGTGTGACTTGGCCATAAATATGTTCCTTATTGCTCAGCTTTCTACTTCTTCCTCATTTATCAAAACATCAAGGTCTCCTCACATGCTTTCCACAAGAAGGGCTAGCCACCGGCTCATTAGATGCCATCTAGATTTTTTGATAGAATCACATGTTTTATCTTCCACCTGCTGTTTTATAGAAAGTATATACAAGAAAGGTGAAATTAAACTGAATTTAGCTTTGTATGATCCAGCATTTTAGATGCCAAACTCCTGGTCCGCTGAATTACGAACTCACAACTGGAATATTTTTGCAGGTTTCTTGATTTTGCCATTAAATGTCTACAAGAAGAGAGAATAGTGGTCCCTAATAACAACCAAATGTCATTGTAGGAAAGTCCTCCTTTTTTACCTGATCACCCCCACACTTTTTGGATAGGTACTGGTGGTTACTGACTCTTGGCTGTGCCCTGGGTACTGCTTAACAGTCCCAGGGCCAGTGCTCTGTGTAAAATGGATATGCAAATTAGGCTAATTATAATTGGCTAAGTTAACCTACCTATAAGTCCCTAGTATATGGTAGGGCATGTAGGTTAAGGGACCACAGCATAGGTGGTGCACACCTAGGTGCACTGCTGCAGTGCTCAGTGTCATTTTAAAAGCAAGCCTGCCTTGCTGGCTGCTTTTAAATTAATGTTATATGCAAATTCGACTTTGGAATTAAAAGTACTTCCAAAGTCTTAAACTACCTTATTTTTACATATAAGTCACCCCTAAGGTGTGCCCTATGTGCCCCTAGTGCCATGTAACTATAAGCAGGGACTTTATAAAAATAGATTTATAAGCCCTGGTGAGGTAAAAACAGCCAAATTCGTTTTTCCCTCATGGAAGTAAATGACCTTCATAGGCTAGAATGGGGAGACTTTATTTAAAATTTTAAAGTCTCCTTAAATGTTGCATACCAAGAATTTGGTATCAAATTAATTGTTGTAATAAATCCCACAACTTCCAGTTGTGGGATTTAATATAACTTGTTCAGGTAAAAAGTTTAGACTTTACCTAAAAAGTTGCCAATTTCAGCTCTGCATTGTTTTTGCTGCTGTGCTCTGATTGGCCAGCCTGCAGCAGCTTTTGCCAAGCTGCCTTGATGAGGTGTGAAGTGGCCTGGCTTCACACAAAGGAATGTGCTTGGGGGAGAGAATCTCCCCTCAGCAGATGGTGAGGCAGGAAGGGGGAGGGATGCCAAACTGGTCTTCAAAGGCAGAGAAGGACATCTGGAGCACCCAGCAACACCCCCACATCCTGCAACCCCAGACAACTAGGTGCCCCCTTGATTAGATTAGGAGAGGGCAGGAGAGGGGTGTGTTTATGATTTGTAGCCACACCAGTGGGTGGGCTCAGCCAGATGTAACCTCCAAAAATCAGATTCAGCCATGTTGGATTTTTAGAGACTGTTGCCTTTTGGGATGGATTTTTGCCACACTTCCCAGGAAGTGGTCATCACAGGGGGACAACCCTGTACCTGATTGGAGGACCAGGACCCCCCTGCTTTTCACCCAGGAGCAAGGATAAAACTGGCAGACCTGCCCCCACACCTCAGATCCCTGCCAGATTTCAAGAAGAAAAGAACTAAAGGAGAAGAAGGACTGCCCTGCAGGACCCCTGGCCTGCACCTGGAACCTGCACTCAGAAGGACTGCACCAGCTGCACACTTGGGCTTCACCACAAGAAGGACTTTGCCTTGATTCAACTGGTTCAAGGAGGGACTCCCTGTTTGCTACAGGTGAAAAATTGCTATCCAGAGTCCCCTGCACCAACTCCTGAAAAAAGAGACCAGTTGACCACTGCCCAGTGGCCAAAAAGGAGTTTGCGCCAGGTGCATTCTGGGAGTTGAAGTCCGCACCCCCCAAGGACCATCACAGAACTTCTGGACCCTTGGGGTGAGCTGTGGACCCCAAAAGAACCTTAAAAGAACATCTGGGTGAAGCCCCAGAAGTTTGGAGAAGATTTGACAAATTTTGTAAAAAAGCTCCAGAGAGGGACCGACCCGCCGCGGAAATTCTAGCCGGCTTGCCTCAACCGCGACCCGGCCTGACTTGGTGGTTCGTCCCGGTAAAGAAAAACCTCCGAAAAAGAGACTAAGTCCGAAGGTAAAAAGTTGACCGGGACCTCCCAGCCATCGTATCCGAGAAGGGCTCCACGGACGTCGGATCAAGATCCAGGTTTACCCCGGTCGAAGGATATTCACCTCGAAAAAACGACTAAGTCCGAAGGTAAAAGTCTCCACCGAGGAAACCCACATCGCGTATCCGGACAAGGGCTCCAGGAGGTCGGATTCAACTGGCAGGTTCGTCCCGCTGAAGAAAAACTTCAAAATAAAGACTAAGGCCCTCATTCTGACCCTGGCGGTCTATGACCGCCAGGGCGGAGGACCGCGGGAGCACCGCCGACAAGCCGGCGGTGCTTCAATGGGGATTCCGACCGCGGCGGTAAAGCCGCGGTCGGACCGGCACCACTGGCGGGGTCCCGCCAGGTTACCGCGGCCCCATTGAATCCTCCGCGGCGGCGCAGCTTGCTGCACCGCCGCGGGGATTCTGACCCCCCCTACCGCCATCCAGATCCCGGCGGTCGGACCGCCGAGATCCGGATGGCGGTAGGGGGGGTCGCGGGGCCCCTGGGGGCCCCTGCAGTGCCCATGCCACTGGCATGGGCATTGCAGGGGCCCCCGTAAGAGGGCCCCTAAATGTATTTCACTGTCTGCTGCGCAGACAGTGAAATACGCGACGGGTGCAACTGCACCCGTCGCACAGCTTCCACTCCGCCGGCTCGATTCCGAGCCGGCTTCATCGTGGAAGCCTCTTTCCCGCTGGGCTGGCTGGCGGTCTGAACGAGACCGCCCGCCAGCCCAGCGGGAAAGTCAGAATTACCGCCGCGGTCTTTCGACCGCGGAACGGTAACCTGACGGCGGGACTTTGGCGGGCGGCCTCCGCCGCCCGCCAAGGTCAGAATGAGGGCCTAAGTCTGAAGGTAACTTTTTAACCGAGGCCTCCCGCGACTTGTAGCCGAGCAGGGCTCCATCGCGGTCGGCCTGAAACTTTGACTTTGCCCCGGTCCTGGTGCAACCAGATGACCCGATTGGCGCTTTTTGTTTCTAAGCGCTAGAAAAATAATAATTCTTTAAAAATTCATATCTCCGGTTCCCTTTATCCGATTTTATTCGTTTTTGTGTCATTTTAAAGATAAAAATATAAACTATTTTTATAAATTGGTTTTGGATTTTTAAACTGTTTCCTGTGTTTTATTTAATTACTGTTTTGTGATATTTGAATGCTTTACAAACTGTCTCCTAAGTTAAGCCTTGACGCTCGTTGCCAAGCTACCAAGGGTTGAGCTGGGATTAATTTACTGAGACCTAACTGTACCTAGGTGGAGGTTAGTGGCTTGTTGCTAGGTGTAGGTACCTACCTGCCCTTTCCAATAACCCATTTTCCAACAGTCATAGAAATCAAATTGTCATTATATTTTATCTATTTATTTGTTATTTTTTTATTAGACATCAGAGGGTCTCTAAGAGTACTGTGTTTTTTTCTTCTACAGTTTTTAAATCCTAACTGTTGGTTTGTGCATGTCTGGAGAGTAATCAATCACAGTAGGAGTCCAAGTGATAAGGAACTTCCCCACCCCACCTAAAAAGTATTTATGTATTAAGTGTCAGTATATCTGGCTTGAAGTTAAAGAGCCTTTACGTCTGACGTTAATAGAAAATTCAGGAAAAAGAAATTGGGTTCCTCATTTTGTCCAAGTTTCTTTGGCTCAGCAGCATAATGAATTTTCCAAGTCTATACAGAATCCAGGATGGGTTTTAGATTTCTTTTAGTTAGCACAGTTATTTTTCTGACCGAAGTCCTAGGGTTGGTCAAAGTCATTAGGATAGCATTGGGGGCTGTCATCTAGCAGGCAGTTTCTGAAGGCACATGGTTCATGTTGATATGCAATAGGTGAACCTCCCTTCCTGGAATAATGCCTCCACAGTGTTGTTGGTCCATCTGAGACTGGGACTGCATGGAATAGCAGCTTCAGTTGGAACACTATTGGTCCTCACAGTACTCTAGCATGTTTGGGTACAACAACATTCTGAGGCCTAAAGTGGAGCTAGAAAAGCTGCGATAAGTCCATGAGCCCACAAATGAGTTAAGGACCTTTGTTTAAGGGGAGATGTTTTTATTTGAATAAGGGACAAAAAGCCCAGGGACTTCCTGGACTAGAGTCTGGGGCTTAGTGCATTTAAATAGGGCCACAGATGGCTGTGCTCCCCTTTCTTCAGGAATCACGTTAAATAAACAGTTTGACAAAGAATGCTTATTCAGTAGTGCAACGCAAAGTGATGGGGCCCACCTGCAGAATGTGAAGGGCAGGCCTTAGTTTCCAATATCCCACTGATATTCAATAGCCTTGGGCTTAATGGGATCCATCCCAGTGGCTGTGGGCCCTTGAATGTTTGGAGGCGCTGCACCTATTTGGATTATGGCCTAAAGCATGGTTAAGTACTAACTTGTGGTTCTATGCCTTGTTTATTCTATTTCTTTAACTAAGGGACCAAACAAACTGGTTTCCGAGACTCGTGGATGCTAGGAGTCTTACCAGGAGAAAAGAACTGGAAATATTAAATTACTAAAACTCATTATCTGCAATTTTCTTGGAATAGGTAGCTAGAATAATCAAGCAAGTCTACTTTTTATTTGACATGGGAAAGTATGCTTTCCCAAGCTTTAACTGTGATAAATAATATTACCTAAATAAATATTCTTAATTCTTCCTTATTTAATATTGACTTTTTTTCCAACCTGTATTGCAGGATCTGTTCCCTACTGGTACTTCCTTATTCCCTTCCTCTGGTTCTCTGCTATAAAGTGGCTCTGCAATTAGACAATTATGCTTATTAGTCTTGGAAAGGATATGGATATACTCTACCTCTATGATGAGCATATCAGACTTGACCTGAAGGCACAGAGTCATCTCCAAATTGGTAACATTGTTATAAAATATCTAGTTGAATGTAATGGGATTTGAGCGGTAAAATGGCAAAAATTTCCATTTGTTTCATAAATAAGGGAGTCCAGTAAGCTGCATTGACTTCCACTCAACTCCATCTCCTGGCAGGAACGTCAGCCTCAATGGGCTATATCCTCCTTACCCATACTGAAAAAGGCTGCCTTTACATAGACAATTCAAGAGATTTAAAGTGTGTCATAGAGAGATAAGCAGTCTGACAGCATCTGCCAGATTAACTGGGCCTTTATCCCGGTCTAGAGCTTGATCCAGCAAAGCAGCAGTCAAGGGCCGCAAGGTCTCCTATGTAGCCTACATCAAGCTCATCGTGGACAGAAGCTGGGATGGTGCTAGGCAGCTTCAATATATGCCTCAGAAACCCATTCTCTCCCACCTGGATCTTGTCCATACTCATGTATCCCTAGACCTCACAACCATGTAAAGCATTAGAGACACATTTAGCCTGATAAAGCTTGACCAGGTTACTCAGTGGCCAAGATCACAACCTCTATGCAAAACCAACAGCATACGTGGCCTTGATGAGTTCATCCCTCCAACCCTCAATGAGGGAGTTCCAGCTTTTGTTTGCATCAAACATTACCCCTAAGTATGAACAAATTTAACTTTGGCCAGTGTATGGTTTACCACCCTGAAAGTTTTAGAGCTGGTGGACTGGGGGCCAATTACCATGACTTATGATTTCGCGAAATTTACCACCAGGTCCAAATTACTCATAAAAGCTACAAACTGATCCACTAATAACTGTAGGCACGCCGCAGTGCTAGGTATCGTCCTCTTATTGTAGGACCGGGAGAGGCCTGGTACCCACCCTCAGGTAGTCTGCCTGCACAGAAACAAGTGATTTTTCCAGCCAATTGATATAAAGGGTGAACAGAAAGGGGGCGAGAATACCCCCCTGAACTACTCCGCTACTGATGCCAAATTGCTGGGTACAGTCCATCCCCTGTGAGTATCGCACCGATGCAATGGTGTTGGCATGCAAGTCTGACAAGAGGATCTCAATAGCCGGGTCAACTCCCATCGCAAGAAGCAGATCCCATAGCATTCTGTAATTGAGCCTGTCGAAGGCAGGCATGAGGTCCATGAAGGCTAAATGAAGTGAACCAGGACGGGCAACAGTGTACTTGTTTATGACCAAATAAAGATTTAAACACTGACCCATAGTTGATTTGCACAACCTAAAGTCATATTGCAGCTCGGTAAAGATGTCATTTGTGTCTGCCCACAACATGAGCATATTTAAAAGGACCTTGCTAAGAACCTTCATCACTGCATCTATCAACGATATCAGTTAGTAACACAAGAAGTTATCCTTGTCCCCCTTTTTGAAGACCGTTACTATTACAGCAATTGACCACGAAGGCGGGACACCCTGCTAACATTGTTATGAAATGTCCTGTTGGATGGATTGGGATTTGAGTGGTAAAATGGCTGAAAATTCATATTTTTAAAATAAATTAGTTCAATGAAGCTGCATTGACTTCCACTCAATTCCATCCCATTGGAGGAGCATCAACCTCAATGGACTTCTTAGGGTAATTTTTGTGATGAGTGGCTAAACCTCTAGAAGTGGGAAAAGGAATACATCAAAGTGGCTAAGGCCAAGAGCTCACCTTAAGTGCCAATTAGTTCATTTATTCATTACAAGGAAGCAGACTGCAATGGTGTCTAGGGCTGAACCTCTGTTAGCTACAATCCTATTAACTCCTTCCCTATGCCAACTCTACCACCATCAGCAGAGTGATAGTCCTTCGCTGACCCACTGTTTTGTCCAGATTTAGACTATCTGCCCTTTTATCTCTGAAAGTGGGTGAGGGTAGTGTATTCACATACATTGGGAAGGTCCAAACAGCATGCCTTTCAGCTCTTGTCGTTGTGCTATTCGAACATCAGAACCTTCAAGGACAGCATCTCATGGATGAAGTTTCTTTTCAAAGGGCAAAGGTCCTGCCACTGTGCACATATTAGGAGCATTACCATCTGCCTGAATACTTTCCACAGTCTGTAGGTACTCAATGTTTGCTCTATGTCTCCTGGAAAACCTAAAATGAACTAGAAAAGAGGCAGTATTTTCAGCAAAGAAGCCTAAAAATTACTAATATGTAATCAGTGGTCCTAGCCAGTAGATCAGTGAAGAAGGCCCTTTTCGCCGAAGGAAATATGACCCCACCAAGGGGCCAGCATCATGAGTGCAATTGAAAAACTAAGAAAATAAAAAATCTGGCCTCTTGGAAATTGTATTCACAGTTCCCCATCCCATAGTTGATTGCAAGAAGTGCCTGTACTTTGATATTGTGAAGGGAAAGGAGGACTGGATAGTAGGGGTGTGCGATATTTGCATGGTCTCTTTTTGTGTTATCATGCTAAATTTAATAAAAATGAAGTGACAGCTTGTAAAGCAAAATTTTGGACAAAAGGATGCATTTCATGCTATAAATTAGCTCAGAAACACAAGTGCTGTGAACAACTGCGTCTCACATTCTGTTCATTCCCTTTGTTCCTATGGTCCGCTGTTATGAGTTTAACAGGCTTAAGTTTACTTAACGTGTCATAACATCATCATTTGATGATGTCTGCGTACCAAAAAACAGTGAAATAATATGAGATGATGCTGACATAATGAAGATTATTCCTGGGCTTTCTATAGGGATGTGTGTGTTGGTGGACCATCTGCAGCCCAGACAGGTGGATATACAACACCTTGCACAGCACACAGGCCCTGATTTATACTTTTTGACACAAAGGTTAGAGATGACTTGCAACATTTTTTAACGCCAATCGGGTGTCCAATTTACTTAGAGTCCTTTTTTCCCACGTTAACCATTGCACCTTGCCGTAAGGCAAAATGACGTTAACAGAGGAAAAATGACTTTATTCCAGATTACGACATGGAAACACGTTGCAAAACGGAAATGCACCATTTTTTCCCCAGTAGTGTCAAAAACAGATGCTAACGGAGCAAACATTGCAAAGGAGCCCCAAAAGTGATCCCAGAAGCCAGGCGAGACCACAGGGAGACCTCATTCAACCAGGAACTAGCCAGCAGGACACAGAAAAGACCAAGGTGAGGAAGAAGAAATAGAGGAAGTGTCGTTTCAGCGCAGATGAGCATGAAATACTGGTGAGAGAGGTGACGGAGCATCAAAATCAACTCTTTGTCACTCCTAAATTGTCAATTGGAAGGAGAGAGGCAATATGGCAGCAGAGTGTGGATAAGATCAACAGTGTGGCAGAGGTTAGGAGAACTGTGACTGAGTGCAAGAAACACTGGCATGACTGCAAGAGAAGGACTAAGGAAAAAATGGCACGGAACAGAAAGGCAGCACTGCAAACAGGAGGTGGGAGTCCAGCACAGCAAGAGGACATGGATGAGTTGGAGGAGATGGTTGAAGCGGTCATTCCGGAAGAAACCGTCATAGGGATACAAGGACAGGGCAGCGCAGAATACCAGGAAACACCACAAAATCAGGGTAAGTTGCATGGGGGAAATATATGCATAAATGTTAAGTGCAAGAAGGGGGAGGCACATATGACTCACATAATGTAAGTCAAAGGAGCGCAGAGGGATACAATGCACAGTAAGCAAGTTGTACCATGCCAACGTAAGCTTACCCATGTACCTATGCCTTGGGAATGCCGTGGACCATTGAAACATACAGAACCTGGACATATTAAGAACACCAGGCCTAAATACCCACATGTACAAATGCAGCACATGGGATGGAGGGCATGCATAATCACTGTGCCGCTGGTTGTGACATCACAATATCCCATGCATGTAGTCACATCAACACCACTAACACGACCAAGACCCCAGAGACCAGGTAGTCAGTCAAAACAATTCCTGTGGTAAGTACATAGTGGTGTCCCTTGCTGTAACATTTTGCAACAGCCTTGCCTCATTGCCCAAACGCATGTGTGCTGCATTTCACTGCACACTAGTTATTGCAACTGTCCCAACAGTACCCAGGCATGTGCCGGTAGCACCATCACACTCAGACAACACATCCACATGAGGCAGCCATTCCTACATCATGCAGTCAGGTATCTTCTGGGTGCATGAAACAATTAACTCAACAGGTGCTGGGGGAATAGCAGGCTGTACTGGTATCATTGGTAACATGCCACTACCCAGACCAACTAATTTGAAGTAGTGTTCAACCACACATCTTGATGCTGAACTGAAATGTGTCACTACAGAAAATATGTACCACAGATAGCAAACAGTAGGTTACAACAGTCACAGGTTGAGCCAACAACTATTTGGACACAACCATGTTAGACACATGGGAATGGGGAAATAAACACACACATTCAACACATGGGGTATGGATGTCTCATAATGGCGGTTAATTCCACATCAACGGGCGGGGATGGTGCATGGGCAAGCCCAGTGTTTGTAAGACTGCCAGTGCAGTGTACCCATTGCACTTGGCAGTATGAGTCACACGTTAGGATGGTGGCTGGTAATATGTCTGCACATGGTAGCTCTGTGGGACACTTACTAGACATTATAGATGGATCAAATAGAGTCAGTACCACTTGTGGCCTGCATTGGGTGTAACAGGACATGCTGCAATCAGCCCTGCAAATCAGGTAGTGGAAAGGGCAAAGGGCCAAGGTAGGGGACACCCTGCTCTGCTCATGCCAAGTGCAGGGGCACCCAGGGCCACACCACACCACCTCACCAACAACCATTTCATGGGGGTTACACTACCATGCAAAGCTGGAGGAAATTTGGGAATATACCTGGAGGGTAGTGTTGAACGCATCACTGGTCTGTTGTCACAGGACAGATGCCACAGCCAGTCTGTCAGCTGCTGGTAACCTGCCATGTCCAGGCTATTGGCCCATGGGGCATTACACATTGACAACAGTTGCCACTACCACCTATGTTGCAGGGGGTGAACAACTAACACTGGCAGTCAGATGCCCCTTGTACTGATGCACATGAAATATGAACCTACCTCAGGCCCTGAAGTACAACTCCTCTGAATTGGCAATGTCCATTGACACATTTACCATCAGGCACTGTCACATACAGAATGATGTACACAGCAGAAATGTCATACCCATATTGCACATCCGTGGGTTCAACCTTGTGCTTTTGTCACATGAGCTGTACGGTCACCATGCTGCACTCATGTATCATAGTGCAAGGAGGGCTGCATTGATGGGGAGGACATAGGTGTTTAGTAAGATAAACAACCTGCACTGGCAGGAGTTGAAACAGTACTCTGCCAGGTCCACGAGTGCTATGCAAAGTAGCACACAAACACAAATGACAACATGAGGCGACATCAATGGCAACAAGAGCACAGTGTTGCGTATATGCCATCAGTGGGGTGGTGCAAGGTCTCAGCACAGCATGGGTGTATGTGAAACATGTAAGACTGGGACAGGTGAAAATTGCCATGTGTGGCATGAGCACAGCAACACACTTTGCATGGCCTCAGCATGCAAATGGATGCAACAAGATAAGAGGCTGTCAAGACACAATAAGAATAGGCAACACACTTAGAAGATATGATGCAGCTAATAGTGGCTACTGGGCTTCCATTCATGTGACATGCAGGTTGGGCATAGGGCTGTAAACTGCAGCTATGATGTACTGGAACAACCCCTTGGAACTAATGGGTGCATCATAGGCCCATAGCGCCACTGGATCGTCACTTTCAGTGATGCTCCTGTGGCACTAAGAAGTGTGCTGTATTGAAAAGGTAGCGTTTAGCCACTTTTTTGGCATTATGTCACCTAGTTAATACGTAGCCACCTGATCATGACTGTGCGTGGAAGGTGGTGCAATGGGTGTTGCTGTAGGCGTGCCACAGCAACACACATTAAAGTTCAATGCAGCCTCCGATAAATGAAATAATGTTAACTTGAGGTAGGGCCAAACCTATTATGCCAGCCCCAGGGGTGGCATTAGCAGGGTGCAACGAGGAGGAATACATTTATACCTCCTTCATTTCAGATTTTCCAATGTGTGCTGCCTTCTGCAGCATGCATAGGAAGAGCAAAATGTCAGAAATGATTGTTTATGATTGTGAAGGTGTTCCTTCATGCATATAAACAATCATATGTAAATGACGATTTGGCTCTTCCAAGTGATTCTACAGCTCACACAGAAGTGCCAAAGCGCCATTGGCGAATGTTAATGTGCATGAAGAGACACTTCCATGCATATAAACAGTCACATCCCTCAATGCATACATCCTTGCACGATGGTGCAAGGATGCCTGCTATGACGCTGGCAGCTGAATCTTGCACCAGCACGGAGGACAACACAGGGGTGCCCCGTATTTACTTACATATGGTGCATTCTTGTGTTACCAAAGTGAAGCAGTGCGGCGCTGATTATTATTGCACATCACCGTGCTACATCAACATGGGCCTATTATGACAATGATCCTCAAATAGCAAGTCAGTGTCGTGACTTGTCATCTGTCACAACACTGATAGACTGATTTTACACCATCTTGTTGTAGAAGGTGATGGCTCTCCTGTGGATCTGCCTGTTCTGGAGTACCCTGATGACCTGGATGACCAGCTGGCAACTATCAGCCAAGAGACCCTCCAAGAAGACCTTGTGAACATGCAGACACCACCTCCAGTAACAAGGAAGAGTAGTAAATTAGCAGACATCCCACAGGCCCTACTTAGCACCCCAAGAGTACGACCTGCCAGCACCGACACAGCAGAGGACTCCGAGAACACAGGCACCAACTTTGAGAGGACAGTGGTAGGAGTCCAGCGGGAGCTGTCCAAGGAGGTGCGGGTGGGGATGCAAACTATGGCAGCCAGCCTTGAGGAGATGCGGACGTGCATGGTCCCGGCAACAGAACAGATTGCAGCCCACCGGCGCACACATTCCCCAATGGGTGGAGTCCAGGAGCGTCTGAGGGACATAGCTGCTGCCATGAGGGAGAGGCCACAACAACTGCCCTCCCAAACTGGCAGCAGTGTGCCTGAGGACAATAAGGACTCCATGCACCGGCAATTGGTCTCCCTCAGGGCAGACATGGCTGCCTACCACAGGGATGTTGCAGCTATACATAAAAACCAGCCGCTCCTCCTTGCTGCAGTGATGCCATATGTAGTGCCACAGATGGCAGCTGCCAGGAATTGGGAGTCCACATCTGCAACCACTGAGGTGTATGTGGCCTACTCTACCTCCCCACTACCACCATCAAGGATAGCGGAGGCACCACACACATTGGAGGATTTAGATGTGGAACAGATCATCTTCACCCGCAGGAGTTCCCGGTAACACCAGCCCATGCCACATGGGCAGTATTTACCTTTGTCCTGTGCTTGACATCATGCCAGTGTTAGCACTCTGACAGATATGCCGGCCTGCCTCAACACACTGTTGACTTTTTCTGCTATAGACTGCTATTGTCCCTAACTTTCCAGTTGGCAATTTATGTTCTCCTGCACTGAAAGACACTTTACCCAAGCTTGTCCTATGACATGTCCCTTTAGGAGGCTGGCCTGGTTTGTAGCGCATACCTAAGGTACTTACACCTTATACCACGTCCAGTTATCCCTTATTAATTAAATGTAGGCAGTGTTCTAGCAGCTTAGGCTGTCTAGAGGAAGCTGTAGCAGAGCAGCTTAGGGTGAACTAGGAGACATGCAAAGCTCCTGCAATACCACTATAGTTACACAGTACTATACACAATAAAGGACAATACTGGTGTTACAAAAAATAAATGTACTTTATTTTAGAGACACAAGGCCAAAAATATCTTAGAGGTAATACTCCTTCTGGAGGTAAGTATTATACACAATATATACACTAGTAACAAAAATCAGAGGTAAATAAACAGTCATAGAATATTACAAACAGTAGAAAATACATTAGATTGCAATGGGCTTAGAGGCAACACAAACCATATACTAAAATAGTGGAATGCGAATCACAAATTCCCCCCTAGGCAAGGCAAGTGTAGTGTGTAGAGGGGCACTGGGAGTATAAGAAAACACCAAAGGTGAGTAAAGTACCCCACCCCAGAGCCCAGGAAAGCAGGAATAAAGTACAGCAAGTTTCCTCAGGACACACCACAAGTCGTTATAAGAGATTTTGCAAGAACCAAGCAAGACTGCAAGCAACAAATGATAGATTCCTGGACCTGAAGACCTGTGGAGGGAGGACACCAAGACCAGAAGTCAAAGAAGAGTCCAGGCTGGACAGGAGCCCCTGTCAACCCAGAAGATGGTGCAAAAGTGGATTCTCTGGTAATAAGAAGAGTGCAGAAGAGCACCAAAGAAGATGGCTGCGGGTTCCTGCTTGGTGCAGGTGATGTCCCACGTTGAGTTGTTGGATGCAGGCTATTTGCGTCACTAGATTCCACCAACAAACCTTGGTTCACGCAATGACGCAGTTTGCGTCAAAATGGAGCTGCACGGACCCGGGAGGGACCTGGGGGTCTCAACTCGGACTGAGGAGACAGAGGGAGCTCTCAGAACTTCAGAGAGCCCACAGAAGACCAGGCAGCACCCACGTGAGTCCTAGAACACGGGGACAAGGAAGATGCAAAGTGCGGTAATCGCAGCACAGCAAAGTACGATTCTACTCCAGCGGAGAACAACTCAGCAAGTTGTGCGTCGCAGGATGGATTGCTGGGGTCCTGAGCTACACTGTGCACGAAGGATTTTTGGAAGAACTGCACAGAAGCCCAAAGATCTGGCGATGATGCAGTGCACAGGGGTACTGTCGCAGCACAGGGAGGCAAGCTCTTACCTCCACCAAATTTGGACAGCTGAACCTAAGGACAGTCTGAGTCACGTCGGTCCATGACCTGTGTTCCAGGGAGCACACTCGTCATCAGGAGAGGAGTCCCAGAGTACCGGTTGTCATCACAGAAGGGTGGCTGCAGAAGCAGAGAAATGACTCCGTCATTCCATGGGAGATACCTTTGGTTCTTCTGGTGCAGGATGAAGTCATGTAGTCCTCAGTGCGTGCACACCTTGGAAACTGTCACAAATGCTGGCTACATGGCTGCAGCTGAAGTTGCAGGTCACAAGAGTCCTGGATAATTTGTTGGAGTTACAGCGGTTCCTGGAGCAGTCTGCTGTTGATGCGAGGGTCAGAAGCTGAAGCAGAGTATGCAGAGGATTCTTGGAGGAGTCTTGCAAGCTGAAGCTGAGGAAACACCCAGAGGAGAAACCCTAAATAGCCCTGAGAGGGGGATTGGCTACCTACCCAGGTATGCACCTATCAGGAGGGGTCTCTGACATCACCTGCTGGCACTGGCCACTCAGAGGTCTCCAGAGTGTCCCCACACCTTGGGGACACATCCTGGAACCCAAGATGGCTAGTGCCAGGGGCACACTGGAGGAGCTCTGGACACCACCCCTGGGGTGGTGATGGACAGAGGAGTGGTCACGCCCCTTTCCTTTGTCCAGTTTCGCACCAGAGCAGGTGTAGACTGACTTATAGAAGGAGGTCACCATCTGTGCCCTTCAAAGCATTTCCAGAGGCTCTGGGAGGCTACCCTTCCCCAGCCTGTAACACCTATTTCCAAAGGGAGAGGGTGTAACACCCTCCTCCCAAAGGAAATGCATTGTTCTGCCTTTCCCTTGCTGGGATTGAGCTGGTCAGTCCCCAGGAGGGCAGAAACCTGTCTGTGAGGTGGCAGCAGCTGGGACTGCAGAGGAAACCTCAGAGAGCTGGTTTGGCAGAACTGGGGGTCCAGTTTTACTGTGGTTGATCTTTATTCTGCTTTTGTCTCTTTCTCTATCTATATACATGGGAAGTTTCAGTAAGTCTTCTCATTTACATTCTGAGGATCTCCGCTTCCATGGACCTGCCTCCCTCAAGTGTTTGGGGTATCTGCCTTAATTTTGTTTAGGACCCAAAAATATTTGGACACATTGGTTTTCCCCTGGTGTCTCACTCTAATTCCGTATGTCCATGATTTGCTTCTAGGTCTGTGCAAGATCTGTTCATCCCCTCACTGAATTGGCTAATAAAGGGCATAGTGTTCTTGTTTGATACCGTGGTCATAAAATCTCAGCTGACAGAACCACTCCTTCCCTTAACCAACAGAAGCCTTCTCTATGATATCCCACCCAAAAACTTTTTCCCTGGTGTATGCTGTTTTGGGAATGTGTGGATATTGTCTACAATGGATCTTTGCTATGGCAATATAATAATGCTCTTGCAACCATATGCCAGAAAAGAAGCCTCCAAACCCCTTCACTGGTCTACTGAAGCCAAGTGTGCTTTTGTGAAAATAAAACAGGCACTGACTTCTACTTCTGCTTTGGAGCTTTCTGATTATGCTAAAACCTTTACCTTGCATTGCCATGAATGTAACAGTTGTATTCAGAGGTTTTGTACAGAGAAAAGGATATCAGAAGTAATATTTTCTACATGTGGCCATTGCCACAAATGTTGCTGAAGTATTGTGTTGAGTTCTCTGTTAACTGCAGCCGTGCCTCATTCAGTGTTTTCACTGTTCCGCAGTACAAAAAAACAACACCTGTCCACAGGTTTTGCTACTATCTGCCCATCACATTACCCTGGTCAAGTGTCCAGCATTGAACTCTGCTTCCCTAATGCATTCTAGTGAGGAGCGGCTGCCCCGTGATTATATTCCTGTGACTTTCCATTAAACCAAACACCTTTCTACTTTAAATGACATGGTTTTTATTGATTGTGTGCTAATATACTTTGCTGAGTTGAAGATCATCATGGCTTTCTCTGATTTAGATGCATGCCTTTTGTAGTGATGTATGACTTTGGATTTTTGTGGTACACAGTAGGGTTATTTAACAACAGGTGGAACCCCATTAACTATGGGCAACATGCTGAAAATATTTTGAATGCTTCAGAAATATGTAGGAAGCAGCAGCAGGAAAATGTACTGAGCACCAGACTCCCTAAAGCGATGTCTCACAGGGTAATGCCCTCACGGATTCAGCAGCTAAGAATGCTGCACTGTTTAAAACTTCTGATTTTTCTCTGTATGTTATGAGGAATAATTGATTTGCAGTATCTACACTAACAGGTTTGCATCAATTGCAGGAACTGGCTTCTAAAAATAAAATAAAAACAGACTTGGATCAGGCATAAATATAAAAGTAACTGAGGGAGTATAGAGAGACAACTCTGGACATAGACCAAAAGTCTAAACTTAGACCAAAGGTTTAACGTTACTGCTAGTAAAGTTAGACTTCAGGTCTAAACTTAGACTTTGGGTCTAAGTTTACCTTTGTGAATCAGGACCACAGTTGCCTATCAAAGACTCAGGGATTTATAGCTTGATTTGAGATATCGTACTGAATCACAAATGATTTCAGGACATGGTTTGTGTCTGCAGTAATGCCGGCAGTATGAAAGACCTTAGGCATAGACTATCATTTCCATTCTGCATATCACACAGAATTAATAGGTAAAGTAGAAAGGGGTGATGGCTTTGTCAAGAATAGGATAGCCAAAATTTGCTCAGAAACCCAGTTAAAATATCCAGATGCCCTGCCTCTAACACTAACAATATGATTATTTGGGGTTCTCTTGTCACAGAAAACAAAATCAAGTCCATATGAGATGGTCATTGGCTGACCTGTCATGCTGCCTTCACATCACCCAGTCGAGGCAGTTAATTGGATCTACAGTTGAAAAATGATATTGTATTACAATTTGACTTAAAGCTTCTGCAGTGTTTTTGCAGTTTTTGTTCTCAGGTTCAAGCCCCATTACCTGAGAATCTGACAAATGGCCTGACACACCATTGAGACTGCTGATTGGGTGTGCATTCACATACATCAGGAAACAAATCTCCTTGCAGCCTTACTGGCACTGAACATATCAGATCGTCCTCATCACTAGCACGGCCATACAATTTGGTATACAGACAAAATATTGAATAAACAAATTGTGATATAAAAATATTGTGTTAAGAATATCAGGAAGTCAGAAATATTGTGAAGAGGAATATAGAAGGTAAGAAAATAATTGTAAGCGTTGTTTTAATATTGTTGTATAAAGTATTGTTTCAGAAAATATTGTATGTAATATAATTTTCAAATGTTATTTTATATATATTTTATTGTAATGTGTTTGACGTCATGTGTTTTATATTTTTTTCAGTTTGTGACTTTAGTAAGAAATGTTTTTATTTATTAAATTCTTTGCAGTTTTTCTTTTTAGTTGTATTAATGTGCAAAAATAATGTATACATAGATTTCTTTAGTAGTGGGATGTGGGATAAGGTGGGTAGATATTATATAATGTTATATGTTTATACTATTATTTAATTTATCAGACATAATTCTTTTAAATTTGTAAACAAAATTCTTTAACATGTTTTACATGTTTATTATTTTATTTCTAATTTTGAAAACATTTTAAAAAACTTTTTAACCTATTTCTCCATTCATTTCAATGAGGAGATAGTCATTTTTTTCATTTTCTGGCCATTGTTTTACAGCTACCTTCTATTTTGTACTTTGTGCCCTTTTTTGTCTATTTCTGGGATACAGGTCATAGGAAGGGGCTGCTGTTTGTCGGAACTGATAAGTCCTTTTTTAAGGTTATTAGGGTTTTGAGGGTGGGAGGTGTAGGGAGAGGATAGTGATAGTGTTGTATTTGGGTCTTTAGAACATTCAGGGCCTGATTTGGACCCAGCCATATGCAAATCAATCGTCCCTGCTCCCTAGGGGAGTAGTCCAGCCTGAACTATCAGGTCAGGTCCTCCCTGGACCGGAAACAAGCATCCTGGGATCAGTTTCAGGGTATCACCCCTCATCAGCCATGCTAGTTCTAATCCAGTGGCACAGTGAGCAAGGAGCACACCAGCACCCTCAGAATGCGCACTGTCCGTAGAGCAAACAGTGTTCAGTCTGAGGGTGCTGGCAGGGGTCTCCTGCTCTGCCCATGGCATGGGAGGTGCAGCGGCCCCCCTGCTGCCTCCAGCGCTGGCTTTCCACCAGCCTTTTCAGGGAAAGGATCACACCATGAAAAGACTTGTGGAAAGTAGAATCATGATCAGCACGGCCATGGCTAATCACAAACTCTGACCACTCCACCCCATGGGGAACCATGTTCCTGGCAGTGGCGGCGGTCCCCTGGTGATCCTACTGCCAGGGTTGTAATCTGGCAGTTGGACCACCAGGAGTGCAGTTATCTGACCGTCACAGCGAGCCTCACAGTTTTAAGACTACCAGACTGGCAATGAGGCCCTTAGTTCTAGTAATTGTAATGTTTTTCACCAGTGTGTTGGTTTAGGTTTTCATACAGTGCATTAGTATTGTATCAATATGGTATGTTATATTGTGTTATGTTACTTGCTTTTTGATGATTAAGGTCCTGATTATGAGGCTGGCAGTCCACGGACCGCCGTTTCTGTGGTGTTCTGACCGCCACATTACGAGGTTGGCGGGCAGAACTGCCAACCTACAGCAGTCTCCGCCAGTATCTTAGATCCAGACAGGCTGACGTCAGTGCAGGTTGTAATCAGCCAGGGCAGTGCTGAACTCAGCGCCGTCCTGCTGATTACAACCTTGTTCTCCGCCAGCCATTTCATGGCAGTTCAACAGTCATGAAAAGACTGGCGGAGAACCAGTGCAGGGTGCCAGGAGGGGGGGCTGCACTGCCCATTCACGTAGCATGGGCAGTGCAGGGGTTCGCCTGCTCAGCACCCTGTTTGCTATGCAGGTGATGTGCATTTCTGAGGGAGCTGGTGCCCCCTGCATGCAGCAGCATTGCCGCCTGCTCTGTTATGAGCTGGCGGCAATGCTGCTGCACCTTTCCCACTGGGCTGACCGGCGAAAACCAGCAAAGCAGCGACCACCCCACCAGGAGTTTGGCAGACAGTTGTTTCCGTCCGCCAAACTCCTAATCAGCCCCTAAGTGTAATAGTTATGTATTTTTTAATTGTACTGTTTTTACAGGTGGGTTTTCTGTGTGAGTTATAGTTACCTGAGGGCACGAGTTACAGTTAGTTAAAATAACACTAACTATAACTGGTGAATTCATTTGTTTTTGTATATTTAAAATGTGAGCCTAACTATATTGGCCCTGTAACCTTTGTTTTTTTAAAGTGAATTTATATATATGTGTGTGTGTGTGTGTATGGAATGTTGTTATATGTTTGTTATATTCTTATTTGGGGTGATTTATAAATATTTTGGTGATGTAATATATTTTCTGAAAAAAAACAGATGTATATGTTGTTCAATGTTTATTTTAATGTTCTGTTTAAAGTCAAAAGTAGTTAGTTTTATGTTTATTAATGATAATGTATATATGTTGGCAATATTATTGTAGTCAGTATTCTGTGAGGCAATATTTTTGACTTATCATATGTTTACTAAAAGGTAACAATATTTTTGTTTCCGATATTTCTATTATTGATAGGAGTAAAAAAACAATATTTTTAAAAGCGATATTTGAGTTCTCGATATTTGTGGTTTTATTAGTTAAGTATTGTAGGCAATATTTTTGTAAGTATCATTTAATTTCCCACATTTTTGTATATTGATAATGTGGGCATTGATGTTATGTCATTGAATCATCTCTGCATCTGCTTCTGGATTTGTGCCTGGTTTGCCAGGAACTTCTGCAGGAATTGCTCTAGCTCCCACCCACCACTGGCTGGTGAGTTGCACTGTCAGCATTTACCTTCTTTCTCTGCCCCACCACTACAACCTGATGTTGCCACTGCTGCCTATCATCGTTACCACCTCCATCCAAGGTGATTAGCCCTCTTTTGGATTCTTCATCACCCTGCAGGTCTGGCCTGGTTCATTCTTGCTGCCTAATGGAAAATTATTCTGAGTCCTAACTTTACTGAACCTATCTTTAGATGGGACCATGGTCTTCCTAATGCAAATATTCCTTTGTGCTGATGCTGGGAGAAGAAAGATAATTAGGCCCTCATTACAACCCTGGTGGTAAATCCCGCTTACCGCCATGCAGAAGACCGCCAACACACCGCCGCAGATCCCCGCCACTGCTATTACTACCCACTGCTCGGAATCCGCCAAAATCCAGACACCCACACAAGTCCGCCACACCAAAGGTCAGTGATAAACTGGCGAGAACAAAACTGACACCGTCACGCCAACAGTAATACGCCTACACTATCATGACCCATGAATCTACGTGGCGGTCTTTCAACCGCGGTATTCCATTGGCAGTACACACCGCCGTGCTCAAAATACACACACACTTACAAAACACTACCACATTGGACGAATCCAAATACACACACCTGATACACATACACACACCACTCTCACACACCCATTACAATACAAAACACAAACCCACATCACCCACAAACCCTTACTACCAAAAATTAGAAAGAAGGCCAGAGAGAGACACCACCAGAAACAACACTAGCATCCACAGACACACAACATCATAACTCACACAACATCCACGCCCCTCAAACAACACACACAAACACATCCCCTCACACATCACAACACACACCACCCCACACATCACACACAACACCCCATGGCACTGCAAAGGCACCCCAGGTTCTCAGAGGAGGAGCTCAGGGTCATGGTGGAGGAAATCATCAGGGTAGAGCCACAGCTATTCGGATCACAGGTGCAGCACGCCACCATTGCTAGGAAGATGGAGCTATGGCTCAGAATAGTCGACAGGGTCAATGCAGTGGGACAGCACCCAAGAACACGGTATGACATCAGGAAGAGGTGGAACGACCTATGGGGGAAGGTGCGTTCCGTGGTCTCAAGACAGCACATTGCAGTGCAGAGGACTGGCGGCGGACCCCCACCTCCTAGCCCACAACTAACAACATAGGAGAAGCAGGTCTTGGCTATACTGCATCCTGAGGGCCTCACAGGAGTAGCTAGAGGAATGGACTCTGGTAAGTCAAAGCTTCTACTACTTCATCCCCCACCCTACCTGCATGCCAACACATAACCCCACCCTCACCCTCACCCCATCACTCCAACTCCTCACAGATGTCCCACTATCACAAACCACCCATCCCAACACCAAGCCCTGCATGCAACAACAGAGCATGGACACCCATCACCAATGCATGGCCACTGCACATACCCACATACCCCCCTCTACAATTAGCACACAAGCTCCTACACAAGAATGCAAGCACTGGGCTACAGGGTCACCCACCCATTGCACACACAGATGCAATAATCATGTCTTTGCACCCCTGCAGGACCCCTACCCAATGTCACCAGACAGGAGGTCCCAGATGTGTCCAATCCCCCCACCAGAAGAGGCCCACAGTGATGACAGAAGCTCTGTCCAACTGGATCTAGATGACCAACCCAGCCCATCTGGGACCTCGGGACAGTCGGTTCCCCTCACACTGGCACAAGCCACAACAGAGCCTCCCCCCTCTGGAAACACCTGCACTGCACCCACCCAGTGGGCCCATACCTCTGTTCCCAGGACACATCAAGCAGCAGTGTGTCTACCACTACAGGGCACCCAGGCAAACCCACCACCCCAACAACAGCAGGGACCTGGGGGCAGTGGCAGTGGGCACACGGTTCAGGGGACAGAGGCCCAGGAACACAGGGGAACTGGGAGGGCTGCTGTGCGACAGGGGGAGGACAGGCCCAGGGAACCCACACTCCACGAGGCCCTCTCAAACATCATGGGAGCCTACCACCATTCCCATGATACGATGGCAACGGTACTGGCCAAGTTTCAGGAGACCCAGCGGCTGCAGGAGGAACAGTATTTGGGGTTCAGGGTGGAACTCAAATCCATCAACACCACCCTGGGCACCATTGTAGGGGTGCTGAAGGAACTCGTCAACACCAGGAGGGACACTGTGGCACAGCAAGGGGCCCCTGACACTAGCCTGGACGATGAACTGCCCACCACCTCCGCCGGTGCTAGGACAGGAGGCACCGCCACAGGACCACGACACCAGCACCCCACCCCCTGCAGATGGAGAACCACCCCGCAAGCGGTCCCTGAGATCCAGGACAAAGACAGAGAACAATGCCAAGACCCTCGCCAAGAACTGAGACCACCCTGATTGTCATCCTTTTGTCCCACTTTGTCACCCTGTCCATCCATCGACTGCCCCAGCTCCACTTCCTATGCCCCTTTGGACAATGCACCAGTGAGACTAATAGACTGGACATGGACATTCCTCCACCATCACCCCTGACCATTTTAATACCCCCTCCACTATTTAGCTCTTAAATAAACACCCTTAAATCACAAAACTATCTGGAGTCATTCTGTTCTTTGATAAATGTGTATTTGCAATAACTGTGGAAAAACAGCAATATCCATTGTATTGTCAACATACCTATGTCACACAGCTCTAGTCCATGAGGAAACAAAGCAGATGTCACACAGTGTGACCCACATCTGTGAAATCGAAGGGGATAGTGACAACTCAGGGTCCATATACTGGGTGTAAGTGACAGACAGATGTGAGGTAGAACTAGTGTATCAGATGTAGCAGGCAGTGATGTATTCTTACCTGTGTCTCACTGGAAGTATTGATGAATAACCGTATTTCTGGTGTCGATATCCTTTTCTTCAGCTTCCTCGTCTTCACTGTCCACAGGCTCCACAGCTGCCACAACACCTCCTTCAGGACCATCCTCCTGCAGAAAAGGCACCTGTCGTCGCAAAGCCAAGTTGTGCAGCATACAGAAGGCCACGATGATCTGGTACACCTTCTTTGGTGAGTAGAATAGGGAACCACCTGTCATATGGAGGCACCGGAACCTGGCCTTCAGGAGGCCGAAGGTCCTCTCTATAACCCTCCTAGTTTGCCCATGTGCCTCACTGTAGCGTTCCTCTGCCCTTGTCCTGGGATTCCTCACTGGGGTCAGTAGCCATGACAGGTTGGGGTAGCCAGAGTCACCTGCAAATGTGGAGGGACAAGTGTTAGACACACACTAACCCTTAGGGACAACCCCAGACCCAGACACCTAGTTAAACTGTATAGGGTCCATGTCCTCACCTAATAGCCACACACGGTGCCTCTGGAGTTGCCCCATCACATAAGGGATGCTGCTATTCCTCAGAATGTAAGCGTCATGGACTGAGCCAGGAAACTTTGCGTTCACATGGGAGATGTACTGGTCAGCCAAACATACCATCTGCACATTCATCGAATGGTAACTCTTCCCGTTTCTGTACACCTGTTCACTCCTGCATGGGGGACCAAGGCCACGTGTCCCATCAATGGCACCTATGATGTTGGGGATATGTCCCAGGGCATAGAAGTCACCTTTCACTGTAGGCAAATCCTCCACCTGAGGGAAAACGATGTAGCTGCGCATGTGCTTCAGCAGGGCAGACAACACTCTGGACAACACGTTGGAGAACATAGGCTGGGACATCCCTGATGCTATGGCCACTGTCGCCTGAAAAGACCCACTTGCCATGAAATGGAGTACTGACAGCACCTGCACTAGAGGGGGGATCCGTGTGGGATGGCGGATAGCTGACATCAGGTCCGGCTTCAACTGGGCACACAGTTCATGGATTGTGGCACGGTCCACTCTGTATGTGACAATGACATGTCACTCTTCCATTGTCGACAGGTCAACCAGCAGTCAGTACACCGGAGGATGGCGCCATCTCCTCACCTGCCCCAGCTCTATGGAGGAGATCAGCGAGCAGAGGGTCAGCCAACACCAAGGTACGAAAATAACAACTTTATTGCACAATAATTCAAATCCGCTATGTGCCTGTCTCAGTGTGTATGCAAGGCCTAGATGTGTGTGACACATTTTTAAATAATGCCATGTGGCCCCCTGAAATGGCGGCTGCCTGACCTGTAATGTGGGACAAGGGGATATGAGGTAACTGCGCTGGCGTTGTACACCGTCACGGTAGGCAGTTGAAGACCGTGGCACAATCCTGCATTGCTTAACATTGGGCCCTATGGGTCCCAGGAGCCAATGACGATGTACGCCGGCAGTGACGGTACGCACTGCCGTGGACGTGACCGACATTTTCTCTCTGTACACTCACTTGATACCTGATCTTCGACAGGAGAGGACGTACACTGCAAGTGCTTCTGTGACCTCAGTCTGGAAGAGACAATGGCTCATGTGTCTGGGGAAAGGGCCCCTGCCTTCACCACAGAGGAGTTGGAGAAACTAGTGGATGGGGTCCTCCCCCAGTACACGCTACTCTACGGTCCTCCAGACAAACAGGTAAGTACACTGTGTGCATGCTGTATGGGCAATGCCTGTGTGGAGTGGATGAAAGATGGGAGGGGAGAATGAGGCATGCATGAATTGACGGTGAGTGCATGTGCGTCATGGCAAGGGTAGGGACGAGGGCAAATTACAGTGACGGTCCGGACGGTTATATCTTCTCCTTTTCCCCTGTACTATTGCTGTAGGTCAGCGCCCACCAGAAGAAGGATATTTGGCGTGCAATCGCCAAGGAAGTCCGGACCATGGGGGTCAACCACAGACGGAGCACCCACTGCCGGAAAAGATGGGAGGACATTTGCCGCTGGAGCAAGAAGACGGCAGAGGCCCAGCTGGGGATGGCCTCCCAATGTGGGAGGGGTGCCCGTCGCACCATGACCCCCCTGATGTTCCGGATCCTGGCGGTGGCCTATCCGGAGTTAGATGGGCGCTTGAGGACCTCACAGCAGCCACAAGGGGGTGAGTACACTCACATTCAGCTGATTCAGTGCGCATTGGAGGTGTCTGGGTGGGGGAGATGGGCTGTGGGTTCCCCTAGGCCAGGGCGAGTTTACTAGGCAAGGTCCCTTCGTAAGGCAGGCCATGTGGCACCCCACCCCACCAGTGTTCAGAGCCAACCACACCTAGTCAGGCTCCTGTGACTTCCAGGTGTGCACCAATCGGGCATAGGCCTTGTACCCCATGTCCCTGTGATTAATTAGGGAACTGTAAGTGCACAGCGTAGTGCAGAGGGCTTCTGTGTCTGTAGTGTCTGCCAACGGTATCGGTATTGCATGCACTGAACATGTCTTTCTTCTGTCTTTCCCCCACCTTTTTGTGGTCTCCCTGATCTTGTGTGCAATAGCATCATCAGGCGGAGGAGCTGTGGCACCGGAGCAGGAGGGTTCTGCATTCCACATGGCCCTGGAGGGTGAAACAACGGACTCAGAAGTCACCAGTGGGACGGAGGGCGAGGGGACCAGCGACACGGACTCCTCCTCTGATGGGAGCTCCCTTGCAGTGGCGGGCCCCTCTGTGCCCCCCGCATCTACAGGTACAGCCGCCACCCCCCTACCAGCACCGCCCTCCCAGCAGCCCCTCAGCGTGTGCCCCATGGCCGCTCACCTAGGAGGGTGGGCATCTCCTTCGCCCCAGACACCTCAGCCCCTGCCCCTGTCAGCCCTGCTGCCCTCAGTGAGGAGGCCATTGACCTCCTCAGATCCCTCACTGTTGTGCAGTCTACCATTCTGAATGCCATCCAGGGTGTAGAGAGGCAGTTGCAACAGACAAATGCATACCTGGAGGGCATTCATTCTGGTCAGGCAGCCCAACAGTGAGCTTTTCAGACTCTGGCCTCAGCACTGATGGCAGCCATTGTCCCTGTGTCCAGCCTCTCCCCTCCAACTTCCTCCACCCAGACCCAATCCCCAGTACCTCAGCCTATCCCAAGCACACCCTCATACCAGCATGCACACACCTCAACACACAAGGGAAGCTCTGGCAAACATAAGTACCACACATCCCACAGGCACTCACACAAGCATCATACCCATGCAGACATACCAACATCCACTGCCTCCACTGTGTCCCCCTCCTCCTCGTCTCCCTCATCCCTCCCTTTCACGTCTCCACTCACACCTGCATGCACTACATCTTCAGCCACTACGTCCATCACCAGCACACCCATCACCACACACCGCTCACGTGCAATCACCACACCCACTTCCATTCACACATCCTCTGTGTCCTCTCCCAGTGTGTCTGTGAGCCCACTTCCCAAGGTACACAAATGCAGCCACACACCCACCCAACAGCCATCCACCTCACGACAGCCTCCAGCCCATGCACCTTCACCCAAAGTCAGCAAACGTATACCTCCTACAACCACTATCTCTTCCTCCACTCCCATACCCCCTCCATCTACCCGTCCCAGTGTGTCTAAAAAACTTTTCCTGGCAAACCTTGCCCTCTTCCCCTCACCTCCCCCATCCCTTCCGTCCTCTAGGGCACGCCTTTTAAGGTCCCAACCCAGCACCTCAGACACCACATCAGCGGGACCAGTGGTGGCAACAATAACTGGCTTCTGGAGTGCGCCAGGCAGCAGGGCAGGCAGTGTGCAAAGGAGCAAGACCACAGACAGTCTCCCACCTCAGAAGCATAAGAAGTTGGCCACTGCCTGGGGGGAGAAGGGCAAAACACTTGCCACCAAGCCCTCTCCCAGGACTACAGTTGGGAGTGGGAAGACAGCTGCGCCAACATCCAAGGTGGGGAATGTGCACAGAAAGAAAAGCAAGTCCCCGCAAACCTGCACGGCGGACAAGACTGCCACCAGCACCACTGCCCAGGACACCGCCACCAACAGCACCACTGCCCAGGACACCGCCACCAACAGCACCACTGCCCAGGACACCGCCGACCCCAAGCACCGCTGCCCAGGATACCGCCGCCACCAGCACCACTGCCCAGGATACCGCCACCAGCAGCACCGCTGCCCAGGACACCGCCAACAGCAGCACCGCTGCCCAGGACACCGCCACCACCAGCACCCCTGCCCAGGACACTGCCACCAGCAGCACCGCTGCCCAGGACACTGCCACCAGCAGCACCGCTATCCAGGACACCGCCACCAGCAGCACGCTCACTGAGCCACCCACCAGCACCGCAGGCCAATGAGCGCAGCAAGCCCCGCCGCTACTGAGGCCACCACGAGCAGGATGAAGCACTCTGGGCACAAAGCCCCCTCCAGAACCAGTGGAGAAAGGCATCCACTACCTAAGTCCTTGGCAGGATGAAGCACTTTGGGCACAAAGCCCCCTCCAGAACCAGTGGAGTCTCACATCCACTACCTCAGTCCTTGGCAGGATGAAGCACTCTGGGCACAAAGCCCCCTCCAGAACCAGTGGAGAAAGGCATCCACTACCTCAGTCCTTGGCAGGATGAAGCACTCTGGGCACAAAGCCCCCACCCAGAACCAGTGGAGTGTCACATCTACTACCGCAGTCCTTGGCAGGATGAAGCTGGCACAAATCCCCCTCCAGACCCAGTGGAGTCTCACACCCACTACCTCAGTCCTTGGCAGGATGAAACACTCTGGGCACAAAGCCCCCTCCAGAACCAGTGGAGTCTCACATCCACTACCTTGGTCCTTGCCAGGATGAAGCACTCTGCGCACAAAGCCCCCTCCAGAACCAGTGGAGAAAGGCATCCACTACCTCAGTCCTTGGCAGGATGAAGCACTCTGGGCACAAAGCCCCCTCCAGAACCAATGGAGTCTCACATCCACTACCTGAGTCCTTGGCAGGATAAAGCACTCTGGGCACAAATCTCCCTCCAGAACCAGTGGAGAAAAGCATCCACTACCTCAGTCCTTGGTAGGATGAAGCACTTTGGGCACAAAGCCCCGTCCAGAACCAGTGGAGTCTCACATCAACTACCTCAGTCCTTGGCAGGATGAAGCACTCTGGTCACAAAGCCCCCTCGAGAACCAGTGGAGAAAGGCATCCACTACCTCAGTCCTTGGCAGGATGAAGCACTCTGGGCACAAAGCCCCCTCCAGAACCAGTGGAGTGTCACATCCACTACCTCAGTCCTTGGCAGGATGAAGCACTCTGGGCACAAAGCCCCCTCCAGTACCAGTGGTGACTGTTATCCACTTGTGAGACTGTGGCTTTGCACTCCCCAGGATAAAGCAGTGGGCAACCCACCCACTGGAGAGACTTGAGAGACTGTGGCTTTGCACTGCCCAGGATACATCACTGGGCATGGATCCCCCTCGTGGATCTGACGTCATGCACTCATCCGGCTGAGGTGCCCCCCCTTCCCTTCCCCCTGAGGTGCCTGTTGTATTTCTATCTGATGCCCCAGCAGTGTTCTCTCCCATTTGATCGGGTAACTTGTGTGGGCTTCGTCCATGCATTTTGGGCCCAGTGGTCCAGGGACTATGTAGGTGCAGTACATGGACTTGAAATCTTGATGTGCATATTTGTAAATAGTGTATAAATATTTTTGAGTACTTTATTTGAATTGATTACAATCGTTACAATCATTTCCTTTTGTCTTTGCATTCTTCCGGGAGGGTTGGGGGGTGTAACTGTAATGTATCAACATGTATTTGTGTGTGTGTTGTTGTGTGTGAGGGTGGAGGTGGGGATGTTGCGTGTTGCATGTGTGTGTCACTCTCTTTTCCCTCCCCCCTCCCCTGTGTCGTAGGTGCAGTACTCACCGTGGTCTTCTCCGCCGGCGTTCATGCTCCTGGTAGAGTAGCAGGAAGACAAAGGCAGGTAATATATGAAGTTCGGGCTCCATGGCGTCCTGGTTCCTCGTGTGTTGTGTAGAGGTGAGCGTTTTCCTTTCCAAGTCCTGTTTCCACCGTGTTTTTGTTTGTGGTGAATCCGCCCCGGAAAAGGTGGCGGATTGGCCTGATGTAATACTGTGGATGGTGCATTGTCTTCCGCCTGTCTGTTGGCGGTGACCACCATGCTGTTTGTTTGTACCGCTGTGGCGGTCGGAGTGTTAAAGTGGCTGTCTATGTTGGCAGTTTCCGCCATGGTCGTGATTCCAATTTTTTAACCGCTGGCCTGTTGGTGGTCTTACCGCCTCTTTAACACCGACCGCCAGGGTTGTAATGACCACCTTAATCTCTATTCCTGCTGTATTTGCATGTTCTTGTCCATTGATGGAGAAGGTACAGTTCCTTTGATCAGGTTGCCCATCATTTAAAACGACAGTTGACTTGGCCTCTTTTACAAAGAGCACCAACTGCCTGGATGTGCTAGCATCCCCCAGTATTCTTTCCCAGGCCTTGGAAAGTTTAATAACCCTTTTAAGAAGCACTTGCCAGATGTGGCTCATTTTGCAAAAAGCAAAAAAAGATTTATCTGTGAACACTGCAAAGCAACTATCTTCTGTGTTTTTGTTGGAAATAACAAGTGTGACTTTGTTATTGTGAATATTCCCTTTACCTACCTCCTTTGGAATACTGCCTCCCTCATGGCTTGCTGTTTATGAAGCTTCACAAGCAAGAGGGCTATGCCTATTACATCTGTGGATCTTGGCACTCCTATTCCTGACTGTGGACTAGACTAGAACGTGCTACCCAGGGTATATTGTTCCTGCTATGAGACTTTTTTGTAACCAGCTCTTAGAATGAAGGTGAGGTAGGTAGGCCACGTCAAAAACTGCCAGCTTTTTTTAGTTGTAATTCTTATGTATGGTATCTTTTCCAATTTCACCATTTTAGGTTTAGTGGTTGACCAATTATGCTGATGCCAAGATGCTTTCCCAGAAAAGCAGGCTTTAGATTACCTCCTAGAGGCCAAAGGAGAGGTCTGTGCCATTGTGGGTTACAGAATGTCACACTTCACTCAACATTCTTCCCAACATTTTGTTCAACATACAAACAGACAGACCAAATCAAAGTTAATTCTAGTAAAAATGTGTATGTTGCAAAGCATATCAGGGGGCTGATTAGGAGTTGGGCGGTTGAACTGCCAGAACTCCAATACAGCAGTGGTGAGGCAGCTGTAAAGCTGGTGGGCCCACCATCATTGTATTACAATGTTTCCACTGGGTTGATGGGCAGAAACCTTGTAATTTAACGTTTCGGCTCGTCAGCTCAGTGGAAACAGTGGGACGAGGCATTTGCCTCAGCCTTGGAGCCGAGACCAATGCCGTCGCACACAGCACCTTCAGAATGCGCCCTTTCTGCCACAGCAGACAGTGTGCATTCTGAGGGTGCTGGCAGGAGGGACCCTGCACTGCTCACAACATGGTTGGGGGCAGTGCAGGGGCCCCCATATGGCCCACATCACTGCCATTCATCCACCAGCCTTTTCATGGTGAGGACCCTGCCATGAAAAGGCTGGCAGAAAGCAAAGTGGTGAACAGCATGGCAGTGGCGAACTTGGCACCACCATAGCTGACTATGGCTTTGACTGTTGTCAACCTGTTGGGATCCCTGGTCCCGGAAGAGGCAGTGGTCTCTTGGCGGACGGACTGCCAGGATAGTAATCCAGCAGTCAGACCTTCAGGATTACAGCGTCCGGTCGCCACCACGAGTTTGGCAGTCCGTGGACCTCCAAACTCATAAATAGGCCCTAGATCTAAATACAGATGTCATATCGACATAATTGGGTGGCATATTCAGGTTCTGCAGAATTAAAATATTTGAAATAAGTATTGCAATAATTTTAATTGCGGTTACTTTATAAGTGTTGGGGAAGTTAGTAACATACATCATCCTCTACTCTAACAAAATAAAAGCACTGCCATTGCTTTCCTGCTAGCCACTTTTAAGAATGATGAGGCTGGTGATAATGAAGAAGTATAAACAGAAGTACTGAGACTCCACAATTGCCTTGCAGCACAAAAGTGAGAAAACATAATTTTCTGCTACTATTGCTTTTACATTGATGTTCATGTGCACAGGTTGCATGATGTATTGATATGCTAAATAATCAAAATTGGATGTCATTTGTATTATTCTAAGCTGTTTGGTAATGTAAACAAGTGCTATGTTCTAGAACCCTTATAGTCCTAGAAGCTATTTTATTTCTGTTATACATTGCACAATTTCCACTTATTATGGGAGAAGCATAGCTTCATTTTAAGATGCTTGAATTTAGAAAACTAATGAAGTCAGCAGGGTATCATAAATACTACCTCCTTTTTAAAGACATCACACATCTTCTTTTGCACGTCCTACCTACTGCTTCATTCAATAAGATTTCTTAAAAGTAACACATTTTGTGTACATGTTCATATTCCATAGAAATGCTTTGAGTAAAAATTTATGTAAACTGTTGAAATTGTATTGCAATTAGCTTTATGCTCCAACTGACCCCGTTTTAAACAGGCATCTGGTTGGTTGAAATGACAATTGTCTTTTGATTATGTTGCATGCTGCTTGCATTTTTTTGTAATAAACACATATTAAAATGTTGTGCTTTCCAATGTGTTGTGTTTTGCATTATCAAGAGGCATAATGTTCATAACAAAGGTATACTAACAAAATCCATCAGAAGAAGGCAACACCAAAGAAAAAGATAATACAATGCAATTAAGCAGAGCAGAACAATTGGTTTCCAGAAAGAATCTGTACCTTAATGTTAGATGCCCCCCATCAAGATGGTAACATAGAATGATTGTGCAAGAAAACTAACTGCTGGATGTCTGGTGCACCAGACACCATCACACTCAGGAAAGGGCTTGCATGTCGGACTCCCACTGCACTTGTGCCAGAAGAGACTACCAGCTGATGACTAGAGACATAGGTCCTCATTACGAGTTTGGCGGTCCGTGGACCACCATGTTGGAATTTGCAGTCTGACTGCAACAGTCTGTCAGAGATAACTGTCAAATTATGACATTGGTGGTGATGGATACAGAATCCCGCCAAAGCACCACCAGCACCACCTGTGCGGTCAGACCACAGTGGTCGATTGGAGCCACCACCAGTGCGGCAGAGACCATGTTTCTGCCGAACTCATTACAAGGTTGCACATTACCAACATTTCCACCGCGGTCGGACCACCATGGAGTACCTGGTAGAAACGAACAGTATAAAAGGAGTCTCTTACCTCTAGGACGCCATACTCATCTGGGAGAGGCCACGGAAACACAACTAGATGTCATCCAGCTGCTTCTGCTCACAGAAAGACAACGGAATCATCGCTGACGAGGATGATAACAACCGTAAGTACATACACTCACCTGTTACATTTGTAAAATGTATACATTTGAAGTGTAACGTAACATACCATAGGGAGGGGGTTGCGAGGGCTATACTCACATGTAGCAGTACAGAGACACACACACACTCACATACAGCAACAAATACACTCACACATACATAGCACGCACACTGCAGCCAGCACACACACAACACACATCAATGACACAGTTACACACAGCAACACAGCACAGGCCCAGCCTCACAAATACACATCCAACATACAAACTTGTAACAACAACTCCACAACCGAACAAGTAGAAGCACATATGAAACACTCACAACTGACAGTGGCCAGGGACTTCACACACGTACAACACAATATACAACCATCAGTGATGGAACACACACAATTACACCATCATACAACCTAGCAATTGACACACACTTCACACACAGTATACCAAACCTATCATGCCATGCACAATATACACATTCTCAAACAGTCTAAATACACAAATCCACACAGCACTACAATAAACACATATCATCACTAACAATACACCACCATGACAAAACATTTCAGCTATATACACATACCCATCACATAAAACACACCCTATCTCTGGGGGATAAAAGCACTGCACACAAACTCACAGACTACTTAGACAATACAAGAAGCATCAAGCAGCACACACACACACAAATACATTTGTGGCAGCCAGGAGCAACTTTAACCTAGGAAAGGAAATGCAGGTCAAAGATGTAACCAGAAATTCCAACAACTACTTGGTTTAATTTTAGGAACAATATAGGGATTTAAATGAGATTGTCCAAGGCCATAGGCCAGTCTATTGGTTTTCAAAACAGCACCAAAGGCACTAAATGGTGCCTCTACTTGACTCCTGGCTGCCATGTAACCTCCACAGGTAGGGATATCAAGGGGTGAGGCGGACACTTCAGGGATTCTTGGGAGGGAGTGGGGAAGAGGGGGTTTGGGCTTAGGCTTGGGAGGGGGGGTTAGGCTTTTACTTGGGAGGGGGTTGGACCATTTTGGGAGCAGTGGACGTTTTTGGCGGGGGAGGGGCATGAGTGCTGGCAGGGGGGCAGGGAAGGCCTTGGAGGTGGAAGGGAAGGCCTTGGGGAGGATCACAGAACATTTAGGGGTGTCATGGGGGACAGATTATACAGTGCATGTGAGAAGGGACCTAACAGAATTGTCCTAAATGTGTATGTCATGTGTAAGCAACAAATGTCAGCATTAACTGTTCAATATTGCTGAAAAATGATTCCAATCATGATATCTGGTTTAGTTGTGCACAAGAAAATTATAGGATTGAGATCAAATCATGCAGTGCAAACAGTGAAGGTTTGGTCATGGCAGATGTAATGATCAGGGTGGCTGCTACAACATTTGGAGTCTCAAGTCCAGTGTCCTTGTACTATAGGAAAATGGAGAGTCGTTGTAAAACAGTCAACAGGGTGTATCTGTGACACACAAGGGGAACCAATGAGTAGAGGATCACTTCCTGGAAGTGGTTGAAGTCTTGGAATCTGCTCCTCCTGGGTGTTTTTGGTAGACGCCCATGTTTGCGGGGGTTCTTCAACTACAGAGGCTGGGGTGTCTGAGGCATGTCCTTCCCCTTGCAGAGCCTCCATTCCACTGGCTGCAATAAATATAGAAGGGGCTGAAGTTAAATGGCCAATTGAAGGGGCCTGCTGTTGTGGACATAACCTACTCAGGATGGTGTCAATGCCTCTCAGCACCCCTGTTAGGGTGACCATGTTGGCATTGTGATCCTCCCACTTTTGCATGGCTTCCTGGTGGTTGTCCCTCTGCAGCTGCTTTATCTCCCCCATCATGGCAAGTACCTGGCCTTGGGACTGTTGGTAGGCTCTCAAGACTTAGGAGCTGAAATCCTGGCCAGTTGTATTCCTAGGAGTCTCAATCTGTTGGCCCACACCATCCCTCCCATGCACCCTACTCCCACATGTCTGTGCCATTGGCACAGTTTGTCCACTCCCGCAGGTACCAGGTCCTTCATTGTCAGGGTTTTCTAGTGGTGACTTAGGTACCTGTACTGGGGAGCACATGATGGTTGTAACTGTGCTTGGAACACAGGCTAGGGGTGAATGGTTGCTGGGGATGTAGATGCAAAAGGGCTGGGAGGAGTCAATGTAGGCAGGGTGAGGCTGACAGTTGTAGACTGACCAGGTATCCCAGACAGGCCAGAGTTATCCTCAATGTCCTCACATTCAGGAGTATTCTCCTCATTGAGGGGTTCATCCAGGGGGAAAGTGGCTGTCTCAGGTGTCCTCTCCATGGTCACAATGGGTGGGTGACCTGTTGAAGAGGTGGAACAGACAGTTACAGATTGTAAGGCAACATGTGGTAACAAACTTTGACAGGTAGATATGCTTTTAGCCATGTACAGAGAGGCTTTGCTTGATCCCCTGATATGACAGTTACACCTGTTTTCAAATCTGTGGTACAGCTATATGGGGTACAGAGATTTCCTATATTATAAACCCTGTACAAGATATCAAATTAGCCCCTGAATACCCACCTCCTGGCAATGTATGAGGATGCTCATTACCTTATTAAAACGTGACAAGCATTCAGATAAATATAATAACTACCACCCCTATTAATAATCAATCATTAATAAATCTTTACAATAAATTTCTAACCCAAATCTTGGTCAATTGAATCCTCCCTCCTTCCCTCCAGCTGATCCAGTCTGACCAGTTGGATGTTATCCATTATGCTCCACTGCAGATAATCTCAATTCCATACTAGACATGGTTACACCATTTACAGCTCTCTTTCAGTGCAGTGCTGCTAGATGCCACCAAGGCATTCGACTAATTAGAATATATTTTCTTGATATTTGTGAATATTAGAATTAGTGCAAACTGTATTCAATTGATAAAGCTGCTCTACACTCAGACAACAGCACTCAAAATTAGATCTTGTCAGCCAAATACCACCCTCCAGAGGGTTACCATCATAAGGGGTACTATTTGCAGTGGCAGTGGAGGTGATGGCAGCCAAACTGAGAAACAGTCAATTTGACTGGATACTCAGTTTTATGCCCAGGTTACTAGTGGTATCACTATATGTGGATGATGTTAAGTTATACATCTGCGATCTTCAAGCAAACATATCAGTAATAGTGTGAACATTTATTAGATTTGAGTGCTTTTCTGTTATCTTTATATACTGGTCTAAATTGATGATCTTCCCTCTAACCATAGTCAGCAGAACATACATTCTTGAATATTCCCACTGATGGTGCAACATACTTGTTAACTCCCAGTGCATATGGGTGAGTAGAGATATAGATGTAGTTTGAAGAGAAAATTATGGGTGTGCGTATTACCCTGATTGGGAGAACAGGTAAACTCTTGGATTAAATTACCCATGTCCATGGTTGGACATATTGCCCTGCCCCTCATGGTGGTACTGCCCAAGTTCCTCCGCCTATTCAACATCATTTCACTTCTACTGTCCCACACTTTTTTCAAGAGACTGACTAAGGTGGGAGATGCTGAATTAGGTGGGAGATGCTGACATTGCCTTTTGAATAGGAAGGCATGCTGGCACTTGACTTGGAACTATACTACTTTTTGGCTCAAGAACATTAGACATATTTCGGATATCTGTATCAAGTAGACACTTCAGTGAAAACAATTGGGTACATCACTGGCCTTTGAATGCACCACTCTGTGCTCAGGAAAGGCTCCTAACCAAAGAGATTGGCATAATCAGAAGATGGGCTTGGGATAGAGTAAGGACAAGAGCATAATATAAACGTCTATATGAACAAAAATATCCCACTTACAAAGAATCCTGAATTGCAGCCTACACCAGGCTGGAAAGTACACAAGCAATTGAATCATAGGAAACTGCACGTAACAGATGGCCTCTACCCAAGGGAAAATTCTTGGCCATCTAAAATGTATGGAGTAAAGCATAACCCACATCCCCAAATTTGCCTATCCTTTACTAGTGCTACAAGCAGATGGCCTCATTATGAGTTTGGCAGTCGGACCGCCAGACTGCCATGGTGGCAGCTGCCAAAAGTCCACCATGTTGGCAGTCTCTCAAAACACCGCATTATGAGTTACACAGGCAGGCCCACCGAAAGCCAGCAAAAAATCTGACCCCTCTAGGACTCTGGAGGGCGGGTAATAGGCGGTCCCACCGCTGGCACCTCCAGGTTGTCTACCAACCACCAAACCTATTACAAGTCAAAAATCACGATGGCGGTCTTGCCATGGGTCTCTTTCAATGGTGGTGCGAACTGCAGCGGTTACCACAATAATACACAACACCACATCAGATGCATTGGAAAACAACACAGCTGACACACATTCACACACTCAACACACCTACAAACCACACTATAAAACACACCCCTTCACACACCACAATCCTTTGCATCTCCACGCCAAAAAAACATAAGCCAGAGCAGAGACCGAAAACTTCACCAACCATAGATTAGGCACCCCTCTAACTTGCACTAAGCACACATCCTACACCGTCAAACCACCCCCACCACACATATTTCCACCTCTACACTCCATTTGCTCCACCTCTCTCCTCGTTACACAGCACTTAACCATTATATATATTTTTTTGTTTTCCATCACCATGTCACCATAGAAAAATCCCCGTTTCACAGATGATGAGTTAAGAGTCATGGTGGATGAAATTATCGGAGTAGAGCCACAACTATTTGGAACCCAAGTCCAGCAAACTACCATGGAAAATGGAAATGTGGTGGTAAAGGATAGTCGACATTGTGAATTCTGCAGGCAGCTACCCGCTTACAAGGGATCACATCAGGAAGAGGTGGAATGACCTCAGTGAGAAGGTTTGTTCCATGGCGTCCAGGCACCAGCTTGCAGTTCCGAAGACTGGCGATGGTCCCCCCTCCTCCCCTACAACTAACATGGGAGGAGAAGGTCTTGGCCATCCTGCATCCTGAGAGATTGACAGGAATATCTGGGGGGATTGGTGTCAGGTAAGTCACAACAACAAAAATGGCACCAAAATGTATTGGCATGCATGCTCACTGATCTCTTCTTGCCACCTACAATGTCACCCCACTCAACAGCCCAGTGTCCACCTGTCCATAGAAACCTGTCTGGCCGCCAACATATCAAATAGACTCACTTGGGGAAACAACATCTTTATATATCAGGTGTAGTACAGGGAATGACAGTACTACAAGTCCAATCAGGCACTGTTCTACTATCACTAAAACCATAACAGTGATAGCATAATCAGAATTACCTTGTTTGTCAACTCTCCATTAGGGTGTGCCCACCTAAGGTGATCTCATCTGTGTAGTAGATGGGTAGGACAGGCAATGATAGGAATGCTAAGGTCATGAGGCACTGGGATTCTCACTACACACAAGCACCGCTGTGTACTTGGCTACTATTACCATTCTCACTCTAATGAGCCATTCACCTGTACTCACCTGAGGGGATCTCAACTGCATAGTGTGTGAGTAGGATAGGCAATGACGGGAATGGAAGGCCAGGAGGCACTGGGACTCTTGCTACACTCAGCCACAACTGTGTTCTCTGCTACATTGACCATTCTCCTTCTAATCAGCCATTTGACAGTATTCACCTGAGGAAATCTCAACTGTATAGTGTGTAAGTAGGACAGGCAATGACAGGAATCCTAAGGCCAGGAGGCACGGGGACTCTCATTACACTCAGCCACAACTGTGTTCGTATGACCATTCTCCTTCTTATCAACCTTTGACCTGTACTCACCTGGCAGGAGGACAACTCTACAGTGTGCAGATTACAGGGAGTGAAATGGTCACTATTCATAGGAGGAACCCTTACTCGCACTGCAAGCAACAGTACACTGTACACCTGCCAAAATACCTTTACCTGGAAACACACTCATGACTTGTACACACCTGGGAGAGTCAAATTGAAAAACTACATGTAGTACAGAGAGTCACATGACTGCTGAGTCCTGGAGGCTCTGTCTACCCAATCCAATTACCCAGTCACTCTGCAGATGGTCAAATATCCCTGTTGGTATACTTGTTATGAAAGTCCATTCACCTCAGAGGACAGACAATGTGAATGAGAATAACATCTGAATACATTCAAGGAGGACCAGGCAATGCAACCCCAAACACCAGGCCACTGTCCAAATGATATTGTGCCACAGTCCCTGAGCCCACAATGAACATGATACACCTGGAAGGGACAAGGATAAAGGTCACGGTACACCCTATGATGTGGCAACACACCCAGATCCATCTAGAGCTGATATGCCAAGATGAAAATAGTTTAGACAGAAAGGACAGCTCAGATTGTCTGGAAAGAAATTCCTAAATAGATCATAGGTCACAAAATGTGTCTACTGTATGGCATTAGCAGCAGTCACATCCACAATGTACTGACCACAGGATGACAACTATTGCATATCATGCAAGGTTCTGACAATGCCTGCATGACAAACAAATAGCTTTCACAATTTACAATATTCTGCCCAGCCAATGTCCTACCTGCACTGCTGGCAAGACATGGGTCTATTGGCATCCCTCTAACAGCTAAGGATTCCAGACAGTCTGAGGCTAGGTCACTGAACAGGAATTGGTATATGGCTACAATGTCAGCTCACTACAAATGACAATATGCGTACCTGTCACATATAGAAATCAGCACATACAAAGGGAACGTGGCCCTAGCCCAATGTCACTGTCAACTATTGGAGGTGGATGTCACAATACAACCACCAACGTTGTCTCTCCACATCAACAGGTTGTGCTGCCACTGCAAACTGGTACTGCAACTACCAACAGCACAGAGAAGATTGGCACTACCAGATTGGACAAAGCCCTGGACCGCTGGACATTGAGGATGGTTATGGTCATATGGCACCGGTCAGCCTCAATCCGACCACATAAACTCCTCCCAGACCTGTGGCCTCAACATTGCAGGCAGCCAGTCACTTCCAGACCTGTGTCCCTACAACAGTCTCCAACATTTTGTGCCCCCCCCGTCCAGGTTCCTGAGTCACAACCCGCCAACCCTATCAATGATGGACCTGGAACCAGTGGAAGGGGGCAGGCTGCACCAAGGGCACAGGCACATGGGGTAGGGTGCGTGGGAGGGATGGTGTGGCCCAGCAGCAAAAGGTTGCTGGTGATGCCCCTGGCCAGGATACCATCAGACAGATCTTGGGTGCCTATCAACTTTCCCAAGGCATGACAGGTCGGGTACTGACCGAACTTAGATAAATCAAGGAGCTACAGAGGGATTTCCATTGTGAGATGCAGGAACAGTGGAAGGCCCACAATTCTAACATGGCCTCCCTAACAAGGTTGCTGAAGGACATTACCAGTACCCTAAGCAGGGATCGGCAACAACATCACACTCCTTCCTTCCTTCCAGACCAGGTCCCTCAGCGGTACAAGCCCTTGGAAGGGAGGCCCTGTCAGGGGTAGCACCCACCTCAGGCACCCCTGCCTCTTTAGTTACTGAGTCCCCAGCAAGCAGGACGTTCAGCCAAGCATCCAGAAGGTGCGTGCGGCAGAACACCAACCATTGCCAGCAATTTACCACTTCCTAATGCCACTTCTTTGTGCACTTTCCATTTTCAATGGTAGTAGGACAGTGGACTCAGGACCCCAAATGCTGTGTGCTCTACTCTATGGGTTGCGTCCTTAATTACTTATACCTTCACCTTAAGTATTTGTTTTTATCCAGTATCACTACTGTTTTTTGTTGTAATGTAAATGAACAGCCCCATCACTAAAACACTGCCTACTATCTCTCTTAGCTGTCTGGAATGATGAATGCTAGTCACATGTAATATACGTGCTTAAGACATTCGAAGATAATGAATGGAGGGAAATGTCTCAGGTAGTGTCATACTGAGGATGAATAGCAACACAATGTCACAAGTGTCTGGTCACATCAAATTGGTTTGTACTGTATTGCACATAAGGTGTTAAGAATGTCTGCACAGCCATAACCAAGAACGTGTTAACCATATGGAGTCAGCCCAGATATCCTATTACTACCATGCACCAGACCACACCAGAAAGGGCCTGTGAGACCTTGTCCCATAGATTAGGCAAAGAAAGTATGGTATTTTGTCTCCAGTTTGACCCTTATCACATACCAAAACCAGACCTGCCAACTTAACATACGCCATGTCACTGTCAGAGGGCAGGTCAACAGAGCCTGAGATCGGCCCTTCCCATAACAATGAGCAAGTACCTGGTGGAATGTCACAAACATGTTTCAGTGTTGTGGCACAGGCACACTGGCCTGCAATGAGGAAACACTTTGACAGCCTCTAACAGGTGATACAGGATCAACACAATGTGAAGGTAGAAGGAAGGGATTGCACAGGATGACATGTTACAAGGCCATGTGATCACACACAAGTGTCGCGCCGCACCGCGCGGCGCGAGCCGAGCGTTCGGCACAAGCTGCGCGTTCGGCTCGGGCCACGCTTCGCGTCTCTAAGACGCGGCGCGCCCCGAGCCTTTCTTGCACCCTGCGAGGCCCCAGGACTTACTAGGGGCCTCGCGCTGCGCTCTCCCTCTGTCTTGTTGGGGTCTCCTGACCCCTCTTACCTGTTTGGGGCTCCTTTTTCTTCCTTTCTGTCTTTCTTCCTTTTTGGGTCTGTTTTCTCCTCTGTCCTTTATGTCTTTTCCCCTTCCCAGGTTACCTCTGTCTTCCCAGCATTCCTCCTTCCCTATTCTCTATGGTTTCTGCTCCAGTCTATTCTATCTACTTTTCCCTATTCAAGATGGTGTCCTTTTTCTTCCTGTGGGTCACTTCCTGTTTTATGGTATTTAAGGGTGGTTTTTCTTTTCCTCTTTGCGCTGCAACACTCTCTGTTTCAGTTAGTGTCCTCGCTCCTGATTTCCTAGCCCTTGGCACTGGATTTCGCCATTTCTGTGTTACGTCAGTTCCTTTGATTCCTGTTCCTCTGTTCTTGTTCCAGGAATCCCCTGCGAATCTTCTGGGAGGTTTTTCCTCTTCTTCTGAAGGGGTTTTTTCCCTCTGGCGCTACTTTCTCACGGTCACGGTCTGTCCTTGGCGTTTCCTCGCCTACAGCACCGTGGCTACCAGAAAGAGTCGCCCCTTTTTGGGCCAAAGTCGAACCCTCAAGATCCACGCCTCAAGATCTGCAAACTCCAGGCGCAAGCAGCACGTGAGTCGTGACAGATTGCAGCGCCTAACCATCCCAACGTCTTCTAACACCATGGAAGACACTGTGGTAGCTGCTGCGGATCCGGATCAAACTCTGCTAACTACAATTCAGCAACAAGCTCAAGAATTACAGCAACTACGCAGTGAGAATGCTGCGCTGCGACAGGCCTTGGCTTTCCGCAGTGGTGATGTCCCGACGCTCTCCGCCTCTACCCATCGTTTTTCGGGTGAACCAACCAAGCTGCGAGAGTTCCTTGACTCCTTGACAGTGTACTTTGCCTTCCGACCCACCCAATTCTCCCATGACAGAACAAAGGTGGGTTATCTCATCAGTGCCTTATCTGGTCCTGCCTTGGCCTGGGCAACCCCGATGGTATCATCTAACGATCCGGTATTGTCGGATTATTCCGCCTTTGTGAACCGCTTCAAGCTGATGTTTAGTCGTCCGGGATTGGAGGCTTCAGCAGAAGAGGCCTTATGCGATATTCATCAAGGTTCACAAGATGTCCTTCAATACATTACACGCTTTCGTCAACTAGCGGCAGAGACCACATGGGTGGAACGTACTTTGGTGACTTTGTTTCGTAGAGGACTCAAAGAAGAAATCAAAGATGAACTAGTACATTCCACCAGAGTGGAAGATCTTCGTGGCCTGATGGATCAAGCCCTCTCCATCGAGTATCGCCTTCAGGAACGGAGAACAGAGAAGAGAAAGAGCAGAGGGTCTTTTCAACCAAGCACCTCACGAGTTTTTCCGCATCGTTCTGAGGAACCTCGCCCTCCTGTCAGAGACACCGAAGGAGAACCCATGCAGGTGGATACCACTCGAGGCCCTTTCTCCCCTAGCGAACGAGAAGATAGACGAAAGAAGGGTTTGTGTTTATACTGCGGATCTGCCGGCCACATACTGCGTACCTGTCCAGTACGTCCATCAAGGCCATCGGGAAACGCCACTTCCCGTCCTCTGTAAGAAGGGAGGGGACGGGATTAGCAGCTATACCTTCCATCAGTTCTTTCAACGACAATACCACATCCTTGTTCATTTTACCAGTAATGTTACAATTACCTGATGGCCGTCAAGAGAAGACTATGGCACTACTAGATTGTGGAGCTAGTGGCATTTATATGGATAAGAAGTGGGCCACCACTCAACAAGTTCCTATACAACCTAAGGAGGTTCCAGAACAAGTTCACACGGTGGATGGATCTTTGATATCATCGGGTCCAGTAGATACAACTACCCTGATGCTGAATCTACAGATCAGTAACCATCAGGAACACATTTCCTTTGATCTTATAACTTCCCCCAACCATACCATCATTCTTGGAATCCCGTGGTTCATCAGACATAATCCATATGTGAACTGGGCTACCCGGACGGTTTCCTTGTCTTCACAGTTCTGTCACGAGCACTGTTTTGCTTCAGACAAGTATTGGTCACCTAAGAGGTCAATAATCACGGAGGGTACCACCGGTTCGACCATAAATACAGTCCAAGGAGTTCCTGAACACTATTTGGATTTTCAAGATGTCTTCCAAAAACCTTCCAAACCTGTGTTACCTCCACATCGAGATTACGATTGTGCTATTCCCTTGGAACCTGGCACTATCGTTCCTTTTGGCAGGATGTATTCCCTCACGGAAACTGAAAAGGAAGTACTAAAGGAGTATTTGGATGAAAATATTCAAAGTGGTCTTATTGTTCCATCGTCTTCTCGGGCCGGGGCTCCTCTCTTTTTCGTACCCAAGAAGACAAAGGACCTTCGCCCTTGCCTGGATTTTTGAGGCCTGAATAAAATAACTATTAAAGATCGTTATCCTTTGCCTCTCATAAGGGACATTTTAGAGGCAGTCAGAGGGGCCCAACGGTTTACCAAACTAGATCTACGGGGAGCCTATCACCTCTTACGCATTAAAGAAGGAGATGAGTGGAAAACGGCCTTTAGGACTCCATTTGGTCACTTTGAATACAGGGTAATGCCTTTCGGTCTTACTAATGCCCCGGCAATTTTTCAGAGATTTATGGACTCAGTATTCTCGGATCTCCTGAATCAGACAGTTGTAATCTACCTTGATGATATTCTTATTTATTCCAGAAATCCCGAACTCCATTCTTCCCATGTTAAACAAGTCCTTCAACGACTCCGGGCACATCAACTATTTTGCAAACCCGAAAAGTGTGAGTTTGACCAGACGGAAGTCAAATATCTAGGATATCATTTAAGTACCACCGGAGTAGCCATGGATCAAGAAAAGGTACAAGCTATCCTAGATTGGCCTTCTCCATCTTCCATTAAAGAAACACAATGCTTTCTAGGATTGGCGAACTTCTATCGACAATTCATAGCAGACTTTGCTAAACAAACTAGCCATATAACTCACACTTTAAAGAAGGAAAATCTTATTAAAGGGTTTGTCTGGACTAAAACTGCTGAAACAGCCTTTCAGGAATTAAAGAAGGCATTTACACAAGCTCCCATCTTAAGACATCCAGATACCAACAAACGATTTATTGTCGTCACCGATGCTTCTGAAAAAGCCATTGGTGCCGTTCTACTCCAACAACAAGAGGACGATGGTCTTGAACATCCTGTTTTCTATTTGTCTCATATACTCTCTATTGCAGAACAACATTACTCCGTATTGGAAAGAGAATTGTTGGCTCTGAAAACAGCTTGTATTGAATGGAGGCAGTTTCTGATGGGTTCCAAGGAACCTTTTGAAGTGAGAACAGACCATCGAAACTTACAATGTTTACGAAATTTCGTATGCCAAAATAGTCGTCAAGCTCGTTGGGCCTTCTTCTTCAGCCAGTATGATTTCTACATTACATATATTCCTGGCTCCCAAAACATTCTGGCTGATGCTCTATCGCGTCGTTATCCAGATTGTACTCCTGTCCCAGCTCAACCCCTACTGGAACCTAGTAAGATCATTGGGGTAGCCCAGTCTTTTCTGGAGGAGGTACAACTGGAGTACCCCAATCTATCTGATGATGAAATAGAGAACTTAAGGCCTCTTTTACATAAGAGACAAGGATACTATTATTATCACGATCTGTTATTCATCCCCACTAACAGAGTGAGAGAAAAGGCATTACAAATGTGTCATGATTCACCGGTTGCTGGTCATAGAGGCATCAAGGCCACACAAGAACTGTTATCACGATTTTTCTGGTGGCCTACTTGGAAAAAGGATATTGAAACATACGTTCAGGCTTGTCCCACATGCGCTCAAGTCAAGATTCCCCGAACCAGACCTGCGGGTTTACTCCAGCCCTTGCCGGTTCCGCCAACTCCATGGCACACCATCTCCACCGATTTCATGTGTTCGTTACCACTCTCAGCAGGAAACCGGGTAATCATGGTCACTGTGGACTCTTTTACTAAGATGGCTCACTTCACTTCCTTGAAAAAGCTACCTACATCCCAAGAATTAAGCCAGATATTCATTGAACATATCTTCCGTCTTCATGGACTTCCTCATACTCTTATATCTGATAGAGGACCTCAGTACATTTCCCGGTTTTGGAGGTATTTTTGTAAGACACTAAACATCGATAGAGCTCTGTCATCGGGCTTCCATCCTCAGACCAATGGACAGACCGAGCGTCTGAACCAAGGCTTAGAACAATACCTTCGTTGTTTTTGCAACTCAACTCAAAGCAACTGGAACACTTATCTCCCTATCGCTGAATTCTCTTATAATAACTCAGTCCATAGTGCCTCCAAGACCACTCCTTTTTTCTGTTCTTATGGTTTTCATCCTACCTCTTTTCCTACTTCTTCTCTGTCTCCCACTCCCTTACCCGCTATTACTCATTTTTCCAAACGTCTTCTACAAATCCATAGACTGATTCGTTCTAATCTCTTACACACCAAGAGATATATGAAGAAAGCAGCAGACAAGAAACGTAGGGCCACTCCGGACTACCATCCACAGGATAAAGTTTGGCTTTCTTCTAAATTCTTACCCTCACGTCTTTCTCAGAACAAATTCACACCTCGCTATTACGGGCCTTTCCGTATTCTCCAGTTGCTTAATCCTGTCACTGTCCGTCTTCACTTGCCTCACACATGGAAGATTCATCCAGTCTTCCATGTCTCCCAACTCAAACCTTATGTACCAGATCCGTATTCCCGTCAGTTTTCCTGTCCTCCTCCTGTCGTAGTGGATGATGTTCCTGAATATGAGGTTCAGGAGATTTGTGACTCTCGTCTTTTTCACACCCGTCTGCAGTATCTGATTCATTGGAAGGGTTATCCTCTCAGTGAGTGTTCTTGGGAAGATGCATCTTCTGTTCATGCTCCTCTTCTGACTCAGCGCTTTCACCGTTTATTTCCTTTCAAACCAGGGCCTTCGGGAGGGGGGCCTACTGTCGCGCCGCACCGCGCGGCGCGAGCCGAGCGTTCGGCACAAGCCGCGCGTTCGGCTCGGGCCGCGCTTCGCGTCTCTAAGACGCGCCGCGCCCCGAGCCTTTCTTGCACCCTGCGAGGCCCCAGGACTTACTAGGGGCCTCGCGCTGCGCTCTCCCTCTGTCTTGTTGGGGTCTCCTGACCCCTCTTACCTGTTTGGGGCTCCTTTTTCTTCCTTTCTGTCTTTCTTCCTTTTTGGGTCTGTTTTCTCCTCTGTCCTTTATGTCTTTTCCCCTTCCCAGGTTACCTCTGTCTTCCCAGCATTCCTCCTTCCCTATTCTCTATGGTTTCTGCTCCAGTCTATTCTATCTACTTTTCCCTATTCAAGATGGTGTCCTTTTTCTTCCTGTGGGTCACTTCCTGTTTTATGGTATTTAAGGGTGGTTTTTCTTTTCCTCTTTGCGCTGCAACACTCTCTGTTTCAGTTAGTGTCCTCGCTCCTGATTTCCTAGCCCTTGGCACTGGATTTCGCCATTTCTGTGTTACGTCAGTTCCTTTGATTCCTGTTCCTCTGTTCTTGTTCCAGGAATCCCCTGCGAATCTTCTGGGAGGTTTTTCCTCTTCTTCTGAAGGGGTTTTTTCCCTCTGGCGCTACTTTCTCACGGTCACGGTCTGTCCTTGGCGTTTCCTCGCCTACAGCACCGTGGCTACCAGAAAGAGTCGCCCCTTTTTGGGCCAAAGTCGAACCCTCAAGATCCACGCCTCAAGATCTGCAAACTCCAGGCGCAAGCAGCACGTGAGTCGTGACAACAAGAGACCATTGGACCAACACACCACAACAAACATGTCTATTGTGTAGCTCAGATTTCTGCCCTCCCACTGTCCAGGCAGCCTGGCATAGGACTCATACACCCCAAATCTGTGACAACCAGTACCTGGATCAATCCATGTCCACTTCACACCTCAGACCAGCAACAGCCACTTGGCAACGACACAACTCTGAATTGTCCACATGAGGATGGCACTGTGAAGAGAACTGGAGTTAAGAAGTGACATACAAGGAGTTTAGGAAGGTAAAGGCATACATTAGACGCAACCCTCATTTCAAACTTCAGTAGTGTCACTGACAGTGCAATGTGACTGCTCCAAACAATGGAGATCCTTATGAGAGTTGCATCTTTAAGTCTGATGTAGCCAGCAAACCCTAGCTGTATGATACATGGCATGAGATGCTCTGTCTCATGGTGACAGAGATACCCTTCTCAACTGATCCTGACCCCTATAGAACCCCATACAGTCACAGTAATCACAGAACATCATTTACTTACACTCAAGTGAAGTACTGATTGATGAGATGTGCCCGCATGTTTTAACATTCATTCTCATCACTGTTATCCTTACTTGCCATTTCAAGAGGCTCAACCAGTGGCACTGACAGCTCCCCCTCATCAGGGATGTATGGGATGTTTCTTCTTAAGGCAAGGTTGTGTAGCATGCAGCAGGCCGCAATGATCTTACACGCTTTTGTGGGTGGGTAGAGGAGGGCTCCATCTGTCTATTCAATGCTGCAGACTCTTGCATTCAGGAGCCCAAAAGCCTACTCCACAACACACTGTGTTCTTCCACGTGCCTCGTTGAAGCTGACTTCTCCTGGAGTAGTTGGGTTCCTCACTGGTGTCAACAACCGAGGACAGTTTGGGGATGCAGAGTCCCTTGTAAGGGAATGTAACATGTGTGTAACCATGAGTCCAAAGCATTGTCTCACTGGCAGTAGACATAGCATACAAACACACATGACATATGTTATTTACCAACCAGCCAGGCCCTCTCTCGGTACAGTTGTGGAATAGCGCTGTTGGCATTGATAAAGGCATCATGAACTGAACCCAGGTTGTCGGCATAGAGTTGGGAAATGTAGAGGTCCGCCAAACAAACTACTTGGACATTGATGGAAAGGAATTTCTTCCTCTTCCGATAGACCTGTTCATTGCCATACGGTGGAACCAAGGCTACATGGTTACCATCAATGGCTCCCACAACATGTGGGATGTGTGCCAAACCATAGAACTCTGCCTTCACATGGGCAAAATGCTCACATTGAGGAAACGGGATGAAGCTGTCCAGGGGTTTCTACACTGGTGAGGGAACATCCTTCAAGACCAGGCTGAACATAGGCTGGGACATCCCAGCAGTTAGTGCCACTGTATTTTGGAAGGACCATGTGGTCAGGAAGTACAACACTGACATGACTTGCACAATGTGTGGTATGCTATTTGGATGACAGATGGCTGGCCTCAGATCTGGCTCAAACTGACGACAAAGAGCCATGAATGTCTGATTATCCGGGCTGTATATCTGGATTACATGCCTGTCCTCTATGACCTGCAAGTCTGCTAGTGGATGGTACACAGGACAGTGTCTGATCCTTCTCCTCCCAGGGTAGCTATGTGGGAAAAAAGGAAGATATGTCTGTCATTCATTGTGTCCCTTGCAATCTACCTAATACATGCCATATACAAACTGTGATTATACAGCAAACATCACGACTTTCAATTGCACATTTTTAACACATGACCCCCTTGCTTTACCACATATGTGTACACATCATCTATCTAGACGGCAACAATATGTGCATTTAACTTGCAACTATGACTGTGATTCAATGCCCCAAATCCTGGATTGCCCATGGGGGAGAGGGTGGTGGCTGTGCCTCCAATTATGTTGTCATATGTGCTGGGCCACATACCAATATGATCGCTAAACAATTGACCAACATGACAGGACAAGGCCAGCACTCATGATTCGCCCCAACAACATGATCTGAATTGTGAAGTATTACATATGGTGTTTAATTACATTGTATGCCTCTAAAATGGAGCCTGCCTGATTTACTCCACTGGACCTTAGGAACTGCCTGTGACTGCAAGCTGAAGTCGTCATGGCAGTAGGTGGATACTACAGCAGCAGACTTTACCATAGGATAACATTGCTGCCTGTGGCGGTCTTGGGCCAATGGTAGTGTCTGCCAGCGGTGACAGTCACGTACATGGCGGATGTGACCACCATCTTCTGCTGAATTCTTCACTTGACTCCTGATACTGCCGGCCAGCAAGACCTCCACTACCTGAGCTGCTGTGTACTGCCTCTGGGAGCAATAATTCCTCATCTAACAGGTGATAGTACCCCTGCCTTCTCCCCAGGAGAGCTGGATAAGCTTGTGGAGGAGGTCCTACCCCTGTATGAACAACTCTATGGTGAATCAGAGGAGCAGGTAAGTGTCCCATGTGCACACTTTTCTATGTACCTCTACTTATCTTGGTTTTAGTTAGCCTAGGCTTAGGCCCAGTTTGTCAGATTGTGTCCTCAAAGTCCAGTAGGTGCTGACAGTGTGCATTAATGGTTGAGTCAATGGGCTTGTATCTATGTCAAGTGACAGGTTTGGAGTCCTAAGACAATGTGGTGAGTGTGTATTGAGTGTTCCCTGACCCAAATTGTGCTGGATGCACATGACTAGGTGAGGTGTCATGACAGCAATCCCCAGGCAACTCTTTACAGATGTTTTTAACGTGTGGTCACGTGCAATTGCATGACAGCAGGAGTGATGAATACATGTTTTATGTGCTGGTTGATCGATAATTGAGCTCTTTCTTTGTTTGCACAGTGTTAACTGGCCACATTTGGCCTTGCTGAACTATTGTTATGAAGCCATGTAATGGCTCACTATGCACCTCAGTTCTGCACATAAACACCCCATGGCAATTGGCTGTAGGTCACATGATGTACTGTGATGCACGTGATTTGTCGGCTATGGGGGAATATTTAACAAAAGTGGTACTGCACACAGTGCAGCGCCACTTTTCTTGCGCTCCTTAGCGCCCCCCTAATACCACCATGTGTGTGACATATTTAAAGTGCAGCGCACTATGGCGGTAGTTAGGGGACTACAGAATTTTGACACTAGTCTGGCGCTTTGCAGGATTAGCGTCCAAAATTTGGACGCTAATCCTGCAAAGCACCCAGAGGCCCATTGTAGCCTGCTCTGAGCAGGCTTTAAAAGTGCAGCATAAATTGACTCCCTGTGCCATTTTTCATCCCTCTAATGGAGGAATGCCCCTTTTGCATACATTGTGCCAGGCCCAGGCATAATGTAGCCCAAAGTAAATATGGCACAGTGTTTTTGGCCTTCTAACACCACATATTAGCGTAAACAAATGATGATAATGTGGCATTCGAATATCTCTAGGGGCTCTTAAATATGCTCCATGGTGTTTTGTGTAGGTCTGTCTAATCAGCCTGCAGCGACCAGGCCTGTCTATCGTTACTCACAGCAAAAGTTGAAATCTGGCTAGTATTGATTCCCTTTTGCAATGCAAGTGTGATATTGTGCCCACACCCTGTAACCCTGCACAGAATGTAATGTTGTCAAATCAGGCCTGTTGGAAATGGCCCTTTTTGCAGGGTCATCCCTATAGTTTTTGCCTCCTTCCTCCTATTTTTTCTAACCAGTTTCTGTTGGCTTTTGGACTCTGGACACTTTACCACTGCTATCCAGTGCTAAAGTGCATATGCGTGCTGTGTAAATTGTATTGGTGATTGATTTAACCCTGATTGGCATATTTGATTTACTATTAAGTCCCTAGTAAAGCACACCAGAGGTGCCTATGGCCTGCAATCAAATGCTACTAGTGGGCCTGAAGCACTGATTGCAACACCCACATGAGTAGCCCTGTAAGCATGTCTCAGACCTGCCACTGTAATGTCTGTGTGTGTAGTCTTGCACTGCCAGATCGACCTGGCAAGTGTAGCCACTTTCCAGGCCTAAACCTTCCCTTTTTATACATGTAAGGCAACCATAAGGTAGACCCTAGGTATCTCGATGGGAAGGGTTCAGTGTATTTAGAATTTAGGACATGTACTGGAGTGCTTTACATGTGCTTTACATGTGCTATTAATCGATCAATCAATCAGAGTATTTGTAAAGTGCACTACTCACCCGTGAGGGTCTAAAGACGCTGAGGGGAGGGGGGGCTGCTACTGCTCGAACAGCCATGTCTTGAGATGTCTCCTGAAGGTAAGTAGGTCCTGTGTCTGTCTCTGGTGGGTGGGAGGAGTGTTCCACGTCTTGGCGACGAGGTGGAAGAATGATCCGCCACCGGCAGTCGTTCTGTGGATGCATGGAACGGTGGCGAGGGCAAGGTCGATGGAGCAAAGTTGGTGGGTCGGGTGTAGAAGGAGAGCCATCTTTTGAGGTATTCTGGTCCGGTGTTGTGCAGTGCCTTGTGAGCATGGGTGAGGAGTTTGAACGTGATTCTCTTGTTGACGGGGAGCCAGTGTAGGTCTCTCAGGTGGGCTGTGATGTGGCAGTGGCAGGGGATGTCTAGAATGAGGCGTGCGGAGGCGTTCTGTATGCGTTGCAGTCTTTTCTGGAGCTTGGCTGTGGTTCCTGCATAGAGGGCGTTGCCATAGTCCAGTTTGCCGCTTACAAGGGCTTGGGTGACCGTCCTTCTAGTTTCAGTGGGGATCCATTTGTAGATCTAACGAAGCATGCAGAGGTTGTTGAAGCAGGAGGAGGAGATGGCGTTGATTTGCTGGGTCATTGATATTGATGAGTCCAGGATGAATCCACGATTGCATGCGTGATCGGTGGCTGTCGGTGTGGTTACCAGTGTGGCAGGCAACCAGGAGTGGTCCCATGCAGAGGGGGTGGAGCCGAAGATGAGGACCTCAGTCTTGTCGGAATTCAGTTTCAGGCAGCTGTTCTTCATCCATTTGGCAATGGCCTTCATTCCTTCGTGGAGGTTGGTCTTGGCGATGGCATGGTGGTTGGTGAGGGAGAGGATCAGCTGGGTGTCATCGGCGTATGAGACAATGTTGAGGTTGTGAGATCAGCCGATGTTAGTGATTGGAGCCATGTAGACGTTAAAGAGGGTTGGGCTCAAGGACGATCCCTGGGGTACGCCGCAGATGATTTTGGTGGCTTCAGAGCAGAATGGAGGGAGGCTGTCTCTCTAAGTTCTGACGATGAGGAAGGAGGTGATCCAGTCCAGGGCTCTGTAGCGCATTCCTGTGTCATTGAGACGTGTGCGTAGGGTGTGGTGGCAGATGGTGTCGACTGCATCTGAGAGGTCCAGGAGGATGAGGGCCGCAGCTTCGCCGTTGTCAAGTATGGTCCTGATATCATCGGTGGAGGCGATGAGGGCGGTTTCAGTGCTGTGGTTGCTGCGGATTCTGGATTGGGATGGGTCTAGAGTGCTGTTCTCCTTGAGGAAAACGGGTCAGTTGTTTGTTGACAATTTTGTTAGAAATTGTGTCTTTGGTTGGCAGTCAGGTTACCCCCCTGTCCAAGCAAGGACCCTCACTCTAGTAAGGGCAAGTCACATACAATCCAGATTATCTTCTGCCCACCCTCTGGTAGCTTGGCCCTGAGCAGTCAGGCTTAACTTAGAAGGCAATGTGTAAAGTATTTGTGCAATAAATTACACAATAACACAGTATAACACCACAAAAATACACCACACAGTGTTTAGAAAAATATACAATATTTATCTGGTTAAATGCAGGTCAAAACGATTAAGATTTTATAAGTACACTTTGAGTTATCACTGTAGGAAATGATAAAAGAAGTCTTAGGGGGTTGTTACGACCTTGGCGGGCGGCTACCGCCGTGCGGCCGCCAATGCGGCCGCACTCACGCGGCCCCCATTATGACATTCCCGCTGGGCCGGCGGGCGCAAACCAAGTTTGCGCCCGCCAGCACAGCGGGAATGAGGCCGCAACATAGGAGCCGGCTCCTAATGGACCCGGCGGTGTTGCGGCCGTGCGACGGGTGCAGTTGCACCCGTCGCGCTTTTCACTGTCTGCTATGCTATGCAGACAGTGAAAAGCTGGCCGGGGCCCCAGGACACCCCTTACCGCCAGCCTATTCCTGGTGGTGCAAACCGCCAGAAACAGGCTGGCGGTAGGGGGGGTCGTAATCCCCAGGGAAGCGCTGCAAGCAGCGCTGCCTTGGCGGATTACATCCGCCGGGGCCATTGTGGCGGTAAACCGCCGGCACCGGCGGTGCGAAGGCGGCGCTACCGCCGCGGTCAAAAGACGCCGGGAGGCACCGCCAGCCTGTTGGCGGTGCTCCCGTCGTTTTGGCCCTGCGGTTATAATACCGCCAGGGTCATAATGACCACCTTAGTCTTTAAAAAGCAACAAATGTCTCTTGCAAGCACAACATACCTGGTTTGCATTCAAATTCTCTGCAAGGGGCCGCAGAGGAGGAGATGCATGGAAAATGGGGAAGTGTGTGTTGATTTTTCCAGGGCACACAGCTGGTGCGTCGTTGAGTTTTCATGCAGGGCAGGCGTTGCGTCTATTTCTGGTGTGTAGACTGGGATCCTCTTTTGGGTTGCAGGATTTTAGGATGCTCCGGGGATGATGCATGGAAATCCTGGGCGTGCAGGATGCCCACTGCGTCGATCCGGTCGGCGATGCAAAGGCATTTTTGCTGCACAGCTGGCACTTGCATCGATTCCTCTCAGGAAGTCGGATGCATCGTTCCGGCTCGGCTATTCGCTGATTCCATAGGCCATGCGTTGAAGTTCTGGTCACAATGCTGGCGCTGCGTCGATCTCCACTTCGGGGAGCCAGGCTGCGTCGTTCCGGTTCGGTGTGCAGTGTTTTTCTAACCGTGATGCAGGCTGTGTGTTGTTCCTTGCAGGCTGTGCTTTGAATTTTAGCCACACAAGGAGTTCCTTGCAGGATGAAGTCTTTTTGGTCCTGAGACTTCAAGGAACAGGAGGCAAGCTCTATCCAATCCCTTGGAGAACACTTCTCAGCAGAGCCAGAGGGCAGCAAGGCAGCAGGGCAACAGCAGGGCAGCAGACCTTTGCAGAAAAGCAGTCAGACGAGTCCTTTAGGCAGCCAGGCAGCTCCTCTTGGCAGGTTGCAGGTTCTGGTTCAGGGATTTTTCTCCAGTTGTATCTTGTCCAGAGGTTTCTCAGTTGGTAGGGTCAGAGACCATGTTTAAATACTCAAATGTGCCTTTGAAGTGGAGGAGAGTTCCATCCTGTCTGCCAGGGTCCCAGTAGGTGGTGTGGCAGTCCTTTGTGTGAGAACAGGCTACTGTCCTTTGCCATGTAAGTGTCAGGCCCTCCACCCTACCAGCCCAGGAAGAACCATTCTATATGCAGATGTGTGCAAGTGTGACTGAGCATACTGTGTGTGGGGTTGTCTGAGTGAATGCACAAGGAAGCCATCAACTAGACCTAGCCAGTGGTGGATTGTAAGGCACGGAAGGATTTTAGTGCAGAGAAATGCTCACTTTCTAAAAGTGGCTTTCTAAAATAGTAAGATTAATTCCAACTTCACCAGTCAGCAGGATTTTGTATTACCATTCTGGTGATACTCAATATGACCTTGCTACTCCTTTCAGATCAGAATCTACCACTCAAACAGTATATGAGGGTAGCCCTAATGTTAGCCTATGAAAGGAGCAGGCCTCACAAGAGTGTAAAAATGAAGTTAGGAGTTTTACACTACCAGGACATATAAACTGCACAGGTACATGTCCTGCCTTTTATCTATTTAGCACCTTGCTCTAGGGATTACCTAGGGCCTTACCTTAGGGGTGACTTAGATGTAGAAAAAGGGGAGTTTAAGGTTTGGCAAGTACTTTTAAATGCCAAGTCGAAGTGGCAGTAAAACTGCACACATAGGCCTTACAATGACAGGCCTGAGGCATGGTTAAGAGGCTACTTCTGTGGGTGGCACAATCAGTGATGCAGGCCCACTAGTAGCATTTAATCTACAGGCCCTAGGCACATGTAGTGCACTTTACTGGGGTCTTACAAGTAGATTAAATAGCCAATTGGGTATGACCTTTAGCACTGGTTAGCATTGGTAAAGTGCGCAGAGTCCTAAAACCAGCACAAACAGTGTCCAGAAAGTGGAGGGAGGCTGGCAAAAAGTTAGGGGTGACCACCCTAAAGCTGTCAGGTCTAACAAATTTTCTTTATGACTTTTGCTGGGAAGGGGAGCAGGGAGTTAGGCCGGTAATTCTTGAGGTCCTTTGGATCTGCCTTGGGTTTCTTGAGGAAGGCATTGATCTCAGCGTGTTTCCAGCTCTCCAGGAAGGTGGCGGTCTCAAAGGAACTGTTGATGATCTGCCAGAGTTAAGGTGCGATGACAGAGCTTGCTTTATTGAAGATGTGGTGAGGGCAGGGGTCGGATGGTGAGCCAAAGTGGATGGTGTTCATGATTTCAATGGTGTCGTTGTCGTTGACATGGGTCCAGGAGATAAGGAGGCTGGTGGGTAGTGAGTCTCTGGTGTCAGTGGTTCACGGGGGGTCTGAGTATTGAAGCTTTTATGGATGTCTGCGATCTTCCTAACATTGAAATACTGTCAAATTTGGTTTTCACTGTTGTAAGGCCTATCTCTCTCATAGGTTAACATGGGGGCTGCCTTTAAATATCCTTAAAGTACAGTTTCCCTTTGAGAGCAGATAGAAATTTGGAGTTTGGGGTCTCTGAACTACAATTTAAAATTACTTCTTTAAGTGAAGTTGGATTTTAAATTGTTGGTTTGAAAATGCCACTTTTAGAAAATGGGCATTTTCTTGCTTAAACCATTCTGATCCTCTGCCTGCTTGTGTATTCCATATCTGGGTCAGACTAACAGTTGGGCTGATGTGACTTCCCTCTAGACAGTGACACAAAGGGAGCTGGGGTGAAGCCTGAATATTTCGATGAGCCATCTTGGCTAGAGTGGAGGGAGGAGTGGTCACTTACACCTGAAAGGGCTTTGCCTGCCCTCACACAATGCAGTCACCGACCCCCTGGAGTGTGTCTGGGGCCAGGCCTGGGCAAGGCAGGATCTTGTGAACAACAGAGACTTTCTTTTGAAGTATGCCTACTTCAGAGGCTTAACTGGGTATAAGTAGTGGACCGAAAACCCCAGACTTTCGGAATCTTTCTGGAATCAAGAGGAACCTCTGCCAAGGAGAAAAGCTGAAGAGCTGGAGGAGTACTGCCTCTTTGCTGTGTTACTTTGCTGAGTTGGTTTGCAGTTGTAGTTTCTACCTTAAAAGAGAGCAAATGGTAAACTTTGTTGTGTATCCTACTTGAGAAAGTTCTCCAAGGGCTTGGAGTACAGCTTGCCTCCTGTTGGAAGTCTCAGGGATACCAAAGACTTCAGTTTCCTCGACCTTCAGCACTGGGAACTGCGTGTTCTGTGCTGTAAAAGAAGAAAAACCACTGCAATGTGTCAATGAAGCCACTGGGCTGCACGGTGACCTGCCGACGTCGCACTGAGCTGCACTTCCCACCATTGCCTGTGGACACTGTTCGCGAGGAGCACTAAGCACCGTCCCTTCCCACACCGCAGCCCCGGTCCACTGACGCCAGCACTATCGACGACAGTGTCGTCAAGAGATATCCCTTTCTGCACTGCAACCCGTGTATGCTGCATGGAGCCTGTTCTGTACCGCACCTGCGACTTGGGCCTACCGACAACAGTGCTTCAGCAATGACTACCCGGCTCACTGCACCATGACCTGATGACACCACACGTCGCACCACCCCACTTCACACCGCAGCCCTGGTCTCACCGACGCCGCTGGACTCCATCACCGAGCTGCTTCCTGCACCGTCACTTGTGGGCACCGCACGTCGCATTGTCCCGCTTCACACCGCAGCCTTGATGCCATCCACGCCAGCACTCCTGACTTCATCAGCCCGGAGTTCGATTTGCAACTCGTGTGACTTCAAGGGCCAAACGACTCCCGCACAGACTCCGGAACTGACACCGCAACGCCAGCGATGCCACTCTCCTGAGCTCACTGTGAAGATCACAAGACCCTGCAAATCCAAAGGTACTGTTTGCGGGTCTTCCAGACACCGTAGCTGGCCCACGAAGCCACAGCTGGCCTTAACTATTGGTTTTGTTGATCACAATGCCGTGATAGCCTCAGGTGGAGCTATCAACTTCAAGTGACTGTATTTTTGAGTTAAATCTTACAAAATTCAAATTTTTAGCACTGCATGTTGGAATTTTCTAATTTTGGTCTTGTTTTACACAGATAAATATTGGCTATTTTTCTAAAACTGGTGTGGTGTCCTTTTGTAGTGTTTTCACTGTATTGCTGTGTGTTATGTGCAAATGCTTTACACATTGTTTCTGAGATAAGCCTGATTGCTCATACGAAGGTACCAAGGGGTGAGCAGGGGTTATCTGAGCTGGGTATCTCCCTTATCCTGACGAGAGTGAGGGTCCCAACTTGGACAGGGTGCATACTGACTGCCAACTAGAGACCCCATTTCTAACAATGCCTCACTGCCAATATGCAGCTTCCTGAGCCTCTATCCACTGATTACTATGGGAATTGCATTGGGGCAGGGTGGTGATCGGTGACTGATGTGCTTTTATCAACTCCTACAATCTGTGTCACATAGCCTTGAGAGGTCCCTTGATCCCACAGCCCTGTTGTCTCTTTCATCCATCTCTGATATGTCCTGTGCAAGCTCTTTGCATTTCAGACATTGAACATCTGCTAACAGTGCTTTGTTAACTGATGTGCCCTGATATTCTACTCTGTAGCTTGGGCATAACGTGGGACATATACAGTGCATGGCCAGGCTTCTCTCAAGGTACTCTAGGTTCAAGGAACTCACACGTTTGGAAGTGTGTATTCTGATGTTGACCTGCATCTGTATCTGGACAGGTCCACACATTGACAGGCTTGACTCTTTGTATGCTCAACATGTCACTCCCTTTATTGTGGTCCAAACACAATGGGTCAGTTTTTGGGCTGCCTGTGACCTGTAGGGACTGTATGCAGTGGGTGACATTCATAGGTAGTGTATAATTGTGTGTATTGTTTGCTAGGTGATTTACCTGTCACTTGCCACTTTGTTTGATATGTTCGATTATGTTCCTGGTCAATGTCATGTGGCTAGCTTTTGTCCCAAAAAAGTCACAATTGGTCTACCTGGTCAGTGCATGGCCTGAGCTGAGGGGGGTGTAAGGCACCCTATTGGGGAGTATTTGTAATCATGTCCATGTGTCCAATGACTGCTAGGTGTGACAGCTGGACAGGATGGTCAAGAAAGGATGTCTTTAGCTTGGTGCACTGACATGTATGTGGCCAACCCGGAGTTGGTTGGGTGTTTAAGGGCAGCACAGCAGTCACAAGGGGGTGAGTATAAGGCAAATTCATGCTTGACCCTTTGCCAAGTGATTGAGTGTGTGTCACAGATCATCTGGGTTATGTGAGAAAGTAGCCTCTTTCTAGCCTTGTTACCCCCACTTTTGGCCTGTTTGTGAGTGTATGTCAGGGTGTTTTCACTGTCTCACTGGGACCCTGCCAGCCAGGGCCCAGTGCTCATAGTGAAAACCCTATGTTTTCAGTGTGGTTGTTATGTGTCACTGGGACCCTGCTAGCCAGGACCCCAGTGCTCATACGTTTGTGACTTATATGTATGTGTTCCCTGTGAGATGCCTAACTGTCTCACTGAGGCTCTGCTAACCAGAACCTCAGTGGTTATGCTCTCTCTGTACAAATTGTCTCTAACAGGCTAGTGACCATTTTCACCAATGTACATTGGCATACTGGAGCACCCTTATAATTCCCTAGTATATGGTACTTAGGTACCCAGGGTATGGGGGTTCCAGGAGATCCCTACGGGCTGCAGCGTTTCTTTTGCCACCCATAGGGAGCTCTGACAATTCTACACAGGCCTGCCACTGCAGCCTGAGTGAAATAACGTCCACGTTATTTCACAGCCATTTTACACTGCACTTAAGTAACTTATAAGTCACCTATATGTCTAACCTTTACCTGGTAAAGGTTGGGTGCTAAGGTACTTAGTGTGTGGGCACCCTGGTACTAGCCAAGGTGCCCCCACATTGTTCAGGGCCAATTCCCCGGACTTTGTGAGTGCGGGGACACCATTACACGCGTGCACTACATATAGGTCACTACCTATGTGTAGCTTCACAATGGTAACTCCGAATATGGCCATGTAACATGTCTAAGATCATGGAATTGACCCACCAATGCCATCCTGGTATTGGGGAGACAATCAAATGAATCCCCGGGTCTCTAGCACAGACCCGGGTACTGCCAAACTGCCTTTCCCGGGGTTTCACTGCAGCTGCTGCTGCTGCCAACTCCTCAGACAGGTTTCTGCCCTCCTGGGGTCCAGCCAGGCCTGGCCCAGGAAGGCACAACAAAGGACTTCCTCAGAGAGAGGGTGTTACACCCTCTCCCTTTGGAAAAAGGTGTCAGGGCTGGGGAGGAGTAGCCTCCCCCAGCCTCTGGAAATGCTTTGATGGGCACAGATGGTGCCCATCTATGCATAAGCCAGTCTACACCGGTTCAGGGATCCCTCAGCCCTGCTCTGGCACAAAACTGGACAAAGGAAAGGGGAGTGACCACTCCCCTGACCTGCACCTCCCCTGGGAGGTGCCCAGAGCTCCTCCAGTGTGCTCCAGACCTCTGCCATCTTGGAAACAGAGGTGCTGCTGGCACACTGGACTGCTCTGAGTGGCCAGGGCCAGCAGGTGACGTCAGAGACTCCTTCTGATAGGCTCCTTCAGGTGTTGCTAGCCTATCCTCTCTCCTAGGTAGACAAACCCTCTTTTCTGGCTATTTAGGGTCTCTGCTTTGGGGAATTCCTTAGATAACGAATGTAAGAGCTCATCAGAGTTTTTCTGCATCTCTCTCTTCATCTTCTGCCAAGGAATCGACTGCTGACCACGCTGGAAGCCTGCAAAACTACAACAAAGTAGCAACGACGACTACTGCGACACTGTAACGCTGATCCAGCCGCCTTCTCGACTGTTTTCCTGGTGGTGCATGCTGTGGGGGTAGTCTGCCTCCTCTCTGCACTAGAAGCTCTGAAGAAATCTCCCGTGGGTCGACGGAATCTTCCCCCTGCAACCACAGGCACCAAAGAACTGCATCACTGGTCCTCTGGGTCTCCTCTCAGCACAACGAGCGAGGTCCCTTGAACTCAGCAACTCTGTCCAAGTGACTCCCACAGTCCAGTGACTCTTCAGTCCAAGTTTTGTGGAGGTAAGTCCTTGCCTCCCCACGCTAGACTGCATTGCTGGGAACCGTGTGTTTTGCAGCTACTCCGGCTCCTGTGCACTCACCGAGGATTTCCTTCGTGCACTGCCAAGCCTGGGTCCACAACACTCTATCCTGCATTGCACGACCTCCTGAGTTGTCCTCCGGCGGCGTGGGACTCTCTTGTGCAACTTCGGGTGAGCACCATTTTACTCCACTTTGTAGTGCCTGTTCTGGCACTTCTGTGGGTGCTGCCTGCTTCTGAGAGGGCTCCTTGTCTTGCTGGGTGCCCCCTCTGTCCCCTCACGCAATTGGTGACATCCTGGTCCCTCCTGGGCCTCAGCAGCATCCAAAAATCCTAACCGCGACCCTTGCAGCTAGCAAGGCTTGTTTGCGGTCTTTCTGTGGGAAAACACTACTGCACGACTCTTCACGACGTGGGACATCCATCCTCCAAAGGGGAAGTTTCTAGCCCTTGTCGTTCATGCAGAATCCTCAGCTTCTACCATCCGGTGGCAGCTTCTTTGCATCCACAGCTGGCATTTCCTGGGCATCTGCCCACTCCCGACTTGATCGTGACTTTTGGACTTGGTCCCCTTGTTCCACAGGTACCCTCGTCTGGAAATCCATCGTTGTTGCATTGCTGTTGTTGGTTTTTCCTGCAGAATTCCCCTATCACGACTTCTGTGCTCTTTGGCGAACTTAGGTGCACTTTGCACCCACTTTTCAGGGTCTTGGGGTGGGCTATTTTTCTAACCCTCACTGTTTTCTTACAGTCCCAGCGACCCTCTAGAAGGTCACATAGGTTTGGGGTCCATTCGTGGTTCGCATTCCACTTCTAGAGTATATGGTTTGTGTTGCCCCTCTCCCTATGTGCCCCCATTGCATTCTATTGTGACTATACATTGTTTGCACTGTTTTCTATTGCTATTACTGCATATTTTGGTATTGTGTACATATATCTTGTGTATATTTGCTATCCTCATACTGAGGGTACTCACTGAGATACTTTGGCATATTGTCATAAAAATAAAGTACCTTTATTTTTAGTATATCTGTGTATTGTGTTTTCTTATGATATTGTGCATATGACACTAGTGGTACTGTAGGAGCTTCACTCGTCTCCTAGTTCAGCCTAAGCTGCTCTGCTAAGCTACCTTTTCTATCAGCCTAAGCTGCTAGACACCCCTCTACACTAATAAGGGATACCTGGGCCTGGTGCAAGGTGTAAGTACCACTTGGTACTCACTACAAGCCAGTCCAGCCTCCTACAGGATCAAATTGGTGTAGACTGCCCATGTGCTTCCAACTGGTGTGTCCATCCTTTTGGAGCTTAGACCTAGGACTAAACTGTAGGGAACCCTCAGTCCAATTGCACAGCAGGGAGGACATATGACTGTGCATAGTGTGCAAATAGTCTGTTTTACCTACTATGGTAGGTGTTTGCTTCCACCAACAGATCACTCCTCCCAAATGTCACAGTACAAAGGTAGGTAGGATGTGGCCCACTGTCCTCTGCCATGTGTCTGGGGATATGTGTAGATTGACATCTGCAACTCATGGACAAGTTCTCTCCATTGTATGTTGGGTGCTGGTACCTCACAGCAGTCTGTGATTCATGGGTATCCATCATACATGTGACGTGACTTATATGGCAAAATCTTGGCAGCTGTAACATGCTACTTTCCCTTGGTAAGTGGGGAATGTGCATTGTCATGAGTGATGCATCATCAGTGTAGCCAACATTCCTTGTGCCTACGTGCCTGAACGTACTCCATTCCCACTAGGCTATATATCTCTGCATTAGATGTAGGCATGTGCTAGCCATGCAGATGGGATGATGTCTGGAAACTCTCACATATATGTCCATGGGGTCCTGTTGTCATTATCGTACATCTGCAATGGTTTTACATTTACTGTGATGCCCCACACAGGACTTTGTCAACATCATATGTTGTCAGACAGATACATTCATGCCTCATAGTATGTCATTATTATTTAACTGCAATAGCTGATGGACATGACAGGTAGGGCCAGTGTGTGGATCTGCTTCATGACCATTTGTACCCTTGATGTGGAATGTTGGTTGTAGGTGCACAGCAACAATGTGTTGATTGGGAATGGTGCCCTGACTGTTGGAATGCATTGTGGATTGACTTGCATTGATGTTTGCATCACATGTGTTTGGGGTCAGGGATTCATCCACAGACAGATGCCATGCTTGCCATGTTTGAGATGGGGTAGTTTGGTTGCTTCTCATTGTACAACACTTTCGTTCTTCTGTTAGTTGTTCAAGGTCTGTAGACCTCCTTCCTGCATGATACAATTGTCTATGATGTTTAGGACCTTACTTAATTGTTGCTTCTTGAAACACCACAAGTGGAGCACGTCAGAGTGACCTTGCCTCTACCACCTTGACTCATTTTGGGCAGGTGTCACTTGCAGAAATGCACATTGTTGGGATGTGTCCATAGTGACATGGATGTTTCTGTGTCACCTATTCCAGGTATGGCACGTTTGTACCAGTATTGTCTGCATTTCCGCAGCAACATATGTTATTGTTGATACATTACATCAGTGTAAGTTAGATGTTCTCATAGGCTTGTGTCTGTGTGCTTGGTAGGGTAACTTACAATGGGAACCAAGTGTTGGCTACAGGTTCACCGCGGTGTGGTGCATGTGGCACAGGTTTGGAGTGGAGTGGTCATCTAGTTGTGGTATGGTTAGTGTGGTAGCTAGACTTAATCCAAGCTATTGTAGTTATCTGAGGCCAATATTTGCTCATGTGTTACCTTTGCAATTCCAGATGGCATGCATGGTGTTGTATTGGCACATGATGATGCCACTTTTCTGGCACTTCATGCAGGAGCCACTTGACATGATGGTATGTTGTGTCTCTCAGAGTTGTAAATGAAGTGTTTTCAGTTCCATGTTATGACTCTACATAACTTTCTTTTGGCAGCATGAGCACCGGCATGCGAAGGAGATGGGGCCAAGTCAAGTGGGGAAGCATCTGGCCATGGGACCTCGGGTCTAGACACCACTGACACCGAGGAACCCAGTGGCCCGGAGGGCAAGGGGAGTGTCACAGCGAGACCACATCTGCATCTTCATCCCTGGATTCCTCCTCCAGTGGCCACTCCCTAGTGGTGGCAGACCCATTAAGAACCCCCCTGTGCCATCTTTGTCCACTACCCCCCTTTTATCACTGCCCTCCCTGTTGTTCTCCACCAAGTTGGCTGAGCCGGCTCACCCAGGAGGGTGGACATCTCCTTTGCCGGAGGCACCTCTTCTCTGGCCCCTGTTACCACTGCTGCCCTTAGTGAGGAGGCTATTGACCTCCTGAGGTTTATCTCTGTGGGTCACTCTGACATCTTGAATGCCATCCAGGGACTATCCAGCAGACCAACGTGTTCCTGGAGGGTATTCATGGTGCAATGGCTGGCCTACAGAGATTTTTTCAGGATCTGGCCTCCACACTTGCTGCATCCAGACACCCCTTGTTTTCCATCCCCCCTCCACCTTCCTCTTCCCAGTCCAAATCCCCCCTTCCCCGACCTACACACAGACAGACTTGCATGCACCCACCTCCACAGACAAGGGATACACACACAAGCACCACAAGACACACCAGCACACACACACACAAACAATATCCACCCGCAGACACAACCACAGTCACGACTTGCTCTGATACCCCCAGCATCACACTCACGCCATCTGGCACACCTACAGACACTACATCAACAGTCACTGATACAGCCACCACACTCATCCTACTTGCAGACACCCCAGCAGATCCTCAGACACCCACCTCAGACACCACGCTCGCAGACACCACAACCATAGACACACCTACAAGCAGCATATCCACCATGCCTGCAATCACTACCCCAACAGACATGTCATCCCCCCACATCACCAACCCCTCAGCCCAAAACACATAAACATCCTCACTCACCCACCCAACTGACACCCACCACACACAAGCAGACCTCCCACAAACATGCACCCAAGACATCCACAACTACACGTCAGACAATCACTCCCTCAGCCTCCGAATCCCATCCCCTTTCGGATTGCCATCCCCGTGTGTCTAAGACAGATTTCCTTTGTGACCTTGACCTTACCCTTGTTCGCCTCCAGTGCCACCCCCAAAAGCACTGTTTCCCTCCCAAAGGCAATCCCTTCCACCTCAAATGCCTCCCCTGCCCCCCTGCAAGTACCCATGCCCACCCCCTGCCAAGATGAAACTCACCCCTCCCCAGAAGGCTCTCCCTTCCCAAGCCCAATCCAACCCCGACCCCCAGATCAACCCTGAGTTGCTTGCCTCCCCTCTTGATGCCCCTACCTGTGGAGGTTACATGGCAGTCAGAAGTTAAGTAGGGACCCCACACTGTGCCTTTTTGCTCAAAATGTTCAAACTGGCCTGTTTCCTTGGACTTTCATTAAAATACATTTATTTATAATAATACAGCCAACCAGTTGTTGGTTTGTTGGATATACCTTAGTCCTGCATTTCCTGACCTAGCTGTCTGTTGTTCCCGGGTGACATTGGTTGTGTGCCTTAGTTGTGTGTGCTTGTGCTGCTTGCTGCTCCATGTGGTGTATTTTGCAGTATGTGAGGTTGTGTGCAATGCTGTTGTCCCCCAAGGGAAGGGTGTGTGTTGTGTGAGGGCTATGTGTATGTAGATTGAATGTTGGTGTCATGGCATTGTGTTGTGTTTGTTGTGGTATGTGTTTCTTTTTGCGTTGTGCAATGTGGGCATCTATGGTGCAGTGCTTGTCCCATTGATATAGCTATTGTCTACATGTGGTGTGTGTGTTCTTGAATTTTATCAGTGCAGACATGGAGTGTGCTGAGTTGTGCTAGTTTGCTTTGCACTTAATTGTGCATCTGTCCATTTAGGTGTGTATCCCTCGCAGCTGGTTGGTGTAGGGGTATGTCCCATGGAGTCTGAGTTGTGTGTGTTTTGTTAACTTTCCCTTCCCCATTGTGTGACTGTGCATGACAATTGGTATTGGTATTGCTTGTTCGTGAGATCCAATTGGGGCCAGATCCTGTGTGCATGTTGTTTGTGGCCCTAGTTAATGTGAAATGTGTCCCAGTGCAGCATCCTTCCAAGTACGGTCCTGATGTTCCCATCCCAGCTGTGCGGGTATTGTTGTTGTGGTGCACTTTGTGTATTTTGTCTATTTGTCTCTGTGTGTATTGTGCATAGCATTGTGCTTCCATTGTGCTCTGTGTGTGTGTGATGTGTGTGTTGATTGCAGGGTTGCTTGATGGTGATGTTGTATGTGTTCCATATCACATGGATTTATATGTGTGTTGTATGTGTGGCCAGTCCCTGGCCAGTGTTGGGTGTGAGTGTGTGGAATGAATGTGTATGTGCAGTAGTTGTGCTGTTGTTGCTGTGTGTGTGAATGTTGTGCGGTCTTTTGTGTCCCTGAGCATGCGCCGTGTAGCTGTGTGTAAATGTGTAGTATTGCCATGCAGTGAGTGTGTGCTGGCTATAGTGTGAAAGTTGTGAATGTGTGGGTGTCCGTGTTGCAGTATGTGAGTGTGTGTCAGATGTTAGGTGTAGCTGCTGCCCCTGGCATCCCTTCTATGATGTGCTGGCTAGCGGTACAAGTTTTTTTGTAATGTCAATAATACAGGTAGGTGTGTGCACTTACGGTTGCATATTTCCATTGATTTTGTTGTCTTTCGGTGAGCAAGAACAGCACACAACGTTTAGAAATGGCTCCATGGCTGCTCCGGACGTGTATGGCTGTCTGCAGGTGAGTGTCTCTCTTTATACTGTCTGTTCCCACCTCCTGATACATGGTGGTTGGACCACTGCAGTCACATTAGCGGTGTGCAACCTACTAATAGGTCCGGCGGAAACATGGTATCCGCCAGCCTGTTTGTGCCTCCAGGAGACTGCAGTGGTCTGTGCTGCCTGGTAGTGGCCGCGGACCACTGGCGGTCTTCTATTTTCTCAACCACCAAGCTCGTAATACTGTGGCCCGATCTGTGGGCCTGATGGAGGTTGGACCGCAAATGCCAACATGGTGGTCCTCTGACCGCCAAACTTGTAATCAGCCCCAGAGTCTCCTAGCAACTAATCTATATGCATACACAGAAACAAATGCACCATGCTGCACCCCACATATCAGGGTCAAGTGGAGCACAAATTTGGAGTTGTATTTTACTGATGCCCAATGGAAATTCTGCTGCTAACAAACAAGTGCCTTATCACCCAATCAAAGATTCATGTTGATACATAATAAATTCATACACAGAGGCCCTCATTATGATCTTGGCGGTAAAAGCAGCTGAGATCAGCACTGACGGTCAACAGAAGACCGCCAGCTCGACAACTTACCCCGCCGGCCGTATAATGTTTTTCCTGCTGGGCCGGCAGGCGGAAACACTGTTTCCGCCCACTGGCCAGCAGGAAAAAGGGCCGTAACATTGACAGCGGCTCCAAATGGAGCCGCCGCCAATGTTAGTGTGCGGCGGGTGCAGCAGCACCCGTCACACAGATCACTGCCTGTAAATCGGGCAGTAACCTGTGCGACGGGGCACTGCACGGGGCCCCTGCACTGCCCATGTGAAGTGCATGGGCAGTGCATGGGCCTCCAGGGGGGCCCCGAGCACACCTTCCACCAGCCTTACTCTGGCAGGGGAGCCTGCCAGGGAAAGGCTGGAGGAAAAGGGATCATTATCCGAAGGGCAGCGCTGCTTGCAGCACTGCCCTGTCATATAATGATTTCCTCCATCGTCAGGCTGCCTGTCGGCGGTAGACTGGTGGTGCAGGAGGGCTGCCATAGACAGGCCTCCCTGTGATCATTATATGGCGGTTCAGAACGCCGTGCCGGTGGCGGTCTTTGCCGCCGCCGCCGGCATGGCGGTCTGAACCGCCAGGGTTCTTAACTGAGCTGCTCAGGCCCCAGGAGGGCAGAACCCTGTCTGTGAGGTGGGTGGCAGCAGCTGTAGCTGCAGTGCAGGCCTCAGAGATCTGGTTTGGCAGCACTGGGGGTCCATAGCGGAGCCTCCAGGGTGCATGGGATTGGCCCCCCAATGCCATATTTGGAATGGGTGGGCAATTCCATGATCTTAGACACCATACATGGCCATATTCGGAGGTACCATTGTGAAGCTACATATACGTATTGACCTATATGTAGTGCACATGTGTAATGGTATCCCCACACTCACGAAGTCCGGGGATTTGGCCTTGGACAGCTTGGGGGCACCTTTGCTAGTGCAAGGGTGCCCTCACACTTAGTAACTCTGCACCTAACCTTCAGTAAATGAAGGTTAGACATATAGGTGACTTATAAGTCACTTAAGTGCAATGAAAATGGCTGTGAAATATTGTATGCACTATTTCACGCAGGCTGCAGTTGCAGTCCTGAAGAAGGGTTTGTCTGAGCTCCTTATGGGTGGCAAAAGAAATTCTGTAGCCCATAAGGATCTCCTGGAACCCCAATGCCCTGGGTCCCTAGGTACCATATACTAGGGACCGATAAGGGGGGTCCAGTGTGCCAATTGGAATTGGAATATGAAGTTACTAAACTATAGTGACTAATTTGGAAGCAGAGATATCATAAGCACTGGAGTTCTGATTAGCAGAAGTTCAGTGACACAGTTAAGCACTACTGACAATAGACACAGAGGCCACAAACTATGAGCACTGGGGTCCTGGCTAGCAGGATCCCAGTGAGACAGGCAAAACACACTGACAAAGAGGGTTTTAACTATGAGCACTGGTGTCCTGGCTAGCAGGATCCCAGTAAGACAGTAAAAACACACTGACACACACTCACAAACAGGCCAAAAGTGGGGGTAACCATGGTAGAAAGAGGCTACTTTCTCACACCATGTCATGTTAAAAAAATCCCCGCTTTTCAGAAGATGAGTTAAGAATCATATTTCATGAAATCATAATAGTTGAGCGTCAATTGTTTGGAGCACAAGTCCACCATACTCCTCTCAGTAGGAAAATGGAAATGTGGGGGTGGATTGTTGACAGAGTGAATGGTGCAGGTATCACCCTGCACACAAAGAAGGACATTAGGAAGAGGTGGAATTACCTCATGGGCAAGGTCCATTCCCTGGTCTCAAAGCACCAGCTCAAGGCCAAGAAGACTGGCAGTGGCCCTCCCAGTGCTCTATTAATACTCTGTCCCAGGAAGAGAATGTCTTGGCCATCCTTCATGCTGAGGACTTGACAGACATACCTGGGGGAGTGGAGTCCAGTAAGTCACAACACAATAAATGTCACAAAATGCAATGTCATGCATATTTATAGCTCTCCTTGTGCCACTGTCTTCTTCATGTCCCGCACCAACATCCAACACCCAAAGTATCTGAGTTTTAACAGTGTCAATCTGTATTTTTTGACCCAACAGCACAGCTACCAAGGACTATCACATGCCATATGTCCAAATGGTGCCTGAGAGTCTTTCGACACAGAAAAATAATCTGTGGTCTCATGGTATGTTTCAACATGTAAATGTATGCTCAAACCTAAATGCAGTCTGCATACAGATATGTAATACCCAAGATTTGTATAGTGTGTGTAGTAGAGAGAGTTACCTGACAGCAACTCCCAGCAGACATTTGTTCTGTTACTGCAAACACCAGCAGACCCGGTTTAAGGAACTCCAACCCCCCGCCCAGTGTCCACTTCTCCAAAGATCCCAGTTTGTTGTCTCCCAAATGAAGTGTACTCACCCGGGGGATAACACTTATCTTGTATGTGTGGTAGAGAGTGACCTGACTGCAACTCCCAGCAGGCCTTGGGTCTGTAACTCCAAACACCAGCCCAGTCAGGACTTGTCCGAATACCCCTGTTTGACAACTCCCAAATTAAGGTTACTTACCTGGGGGAATAATATTTGCATAATGTGTGTAGTAGAAAGAGTGACCTGACTGCAGCTGACGGTCTGTAAGTACAAGCAACAGCCCAGTCTGCACTTGTTCAAATACCCCTGTTTGCTAACTCTCAAATAAAGTTTGCTCACCTGGGAGGATACAATTTGTATAGTGTGTGAAGTAGAGGGAGTGACCTGACTGCAACTCCCAGCATGCCCTATTTCTGTTACACCAACCACAAGCCCTGTGTTCACTTGCCCAAATACTCCTGTTTGTTATCTCTCAAATGAAGTTTACTTACCTAGGAGGATACCAATAGTCAAGTGTTGGGAAGTAGAGGGAGTAAAATGACTGCAACGCCCAATAGGCCCTGTTTCTCTAACTCCAACCACCAGCCCAGTGGTCACTTGTCCATATATCCCTGTTTGTTAACTTTCAAATGAAATATGCTCACCTGGGGGTAATAACATTTGTATAGTGTGTGTAGTAGAGAGAGTGACCTGACTGCCTTATGTCTGTAACTTCAGTCACCAGCCCAGTGTGCACTTGTCCAAATACCCTTGAGTCGCAACTCTCAATTCAAGTGTACTCACTTGGGGGGGGGGGGCACATTTGTATTGTGTGTGTAGTACAGGGACTGACCTGAATCGCAACTCCCAGCAGACCTTGTGTCTGTAACTCAAACCACCATCCCAGTGTGCACTTGTCCAAATACCCTTTTGTGGCAAATGTCAATTGAAGTGCACTCACCTGGGGGATGACAATCGTATAGTGTGTGTACTACAGGAATTGACCTAACTTCAACTCCCAGTAGGCACTGTTTATGTAACTCCAAACACCACCACAGTATTCACTTGTCCAAAGACCCCTGTTTGTCAACTCTCAAATGAAGTATACTCACCTGGGAGTGATCAAGCACAGATTATGCACAAATCAGAGACGTGGCTGTCGACATAGCGCCATCTAGACATGCTAAATCAAGATGACATTTTTGAGGACAGGAATGACACCTTACCCAGTGTGTACAACAAGTATTCCTAAGGCATCAAGATATATCACCATGATTGGTATTGCCAGCAGATACATTGACACAGCACTGTGCACATGACGACTCCAGTCACATATACAACAAAGTCCTGGGTTTGCCTGACTCACAACCAACTAGGCCTCCAAATGGTCAAAGCCATATCTGCCCAGTCACTGTTGTGCCTGCACTGGTGGCAAGATGTCATTTTCCTGCCATCCTCCCAAGTACAACTGATCCGCACATCTCAGCAGCTGCTTGAGTCAAATTGGCTGGGCATGCCACATTGCAAACAGTAACATTGTATGTTTTACATCAACATTTCGAGCTGCTGCTTGACATACAAAGGCCACAGAACAGACTGCAACTACTCCCCCCTCCCATGATTAAGACGTCAGTGCAGATGCCGCTCTTGGACTTGTGGACGTGGAGGAAGGTTCTGACCTATCTGGGCAACTTGGCCAGATGGCAACAGTAAATCTCACTGTGACCACCACATCACCTCCCAGCCCTGTTGCATCAACATCACAAGCAATCATTTGCCCCCCAACCTGTGTCCCTAGCCCTTCACATTAAAAATTTAGTTGAGTCATGTCACATATATTTTATGTTAGTCGTAGCTGCACAATAAAGTCACCCTTCATTGAATATGTGTCTGCTCATTTTGATTTCATATTTAGCCATGTAGATATATCAGACCATGTGAACCATACAAATGATGATCCAAGGTACTTGTTTAAAGTGGGATATGTTGCATTTACACAGTGTCCACCTCTGGATTATAACCCTTCCACACAACCACATACATACAAGTGTCTGAAAAATCAAAAGGTTTATTACAGTCTTCAGCACATAAGATGTCAATATGTCTGAACTATTGGAAATCAAGAATGATTGACAAAAACTGAGTAAATGAACATATTGAAAGGTACAGACCCCCTGACCATGCAAGGAAAGGATTTGTCAGACATTGTCTTGTAGAATAGAACAGTGATATGGTTGATGTCAACAGCTTGAGTCTCATCACACACTAAACCAAAGTAATTCAGCATCACATAATTCAAGATACAGACACATGGCAGTACAACAGCCCCTGATTATAGGGCCACCATAATCCAATTCCCATTCATCTGGTGGCATGACACAAACATATGCCAGGGTTGTGTCACGTGCAGTGTGGCTTACAAAGATGAAACACATTTACAGCTACTTACAGGTCATACAAAAAGTGTTTAGCCAATGTGAAGAAACAATGACTTGGTAGTAAGCGCTAGGACTACATTTGTGATGACCACATGATATCATACATGATGTATCATGCCCACCATACGACACAAAACAAGTGCAATGGGCACTTCTGAATATCCAGCCAAACATTGGGAAAACTGTTTTGGTATAGGTCTTCTACACCCAAACTCTGTGGTCTACGTTACGTGGAACAATAAATGTCCACTTTGCAAGTCAAAACAGCATCACATACCTGCGAATGTAACAACTCTGAAATGCTCACATGAAGATGTAATGATGAAGGTACCTACAACACAAGTCACATAGCAAGCATCTGGAAAACAAATGACATTGCAAGGAAAATGGCACAAACAAAGCAACATCATCAAGGTGGGGATGTGTCAAAAGCTATCTTATCAAGCAGCCTTTTGCTGAATATTGCAAAGTATCAATTACCTGGTGGTTTCCAAGACTCTCAACTCCGCACATTCTCGCAACTAAAGTTCATTGTACAGTCACAGTCATGACATCACAAGACATACATGAGAAGCAACTGTGGATGAGATCTTTCAAGTCAGCTCCTTCCTCTTCACCACTATATCTTCATTTGGCATTTCAGGATTCTCACCAACATGGAGGGGCCCAGTGGCCCCAAGGGTGAGGAGGATGCAGCGAAGGAGACCAGATCTATATCCTCATCATCAGAACCTACCTCCAGTGGCCACTCACTAGTGCTGGCGGATCCATCAGGACCTACTCCTGTACCATCCTTGTCCACCCCCCAGTTCTATTGTCACCCTCCCTGTTGCTTCCACCCAGTTGGCAGTGCCGGCTCACTCAAGCGGGTGGGCATCTCCTTTGCCACAGGCACCTCCGCCCCAACTCCCCTTACCCGTGCTGCCCTGAGTGAGAAGGCTATTGACCCCCTGAGGAGCATCTCTACAGAAATGGTAGGGTCTTTACGTTTGCACGTAAATACAATAGCATTAAGTCAGATATAGGAGAGGAGCACAGGCACAAAGATCAGACACCCTCAATTGTTTCCACCAGCGACACAGACCACTCTAGTCTCTCCAGTAACACAAGTGATGACACCAGAGACCCCACACTACAACAAATATCTACTATCTCAACAGAGCACGACTTTTTTATTAGAACTGGAGAGATACCGCAGGGGACAGAAACAACCACGCAGAAGAGAGGAAACATACACAAGGGCACCAGGAGAGGGAAAAACAAGAAATGTAGACATCGAAAAGAAACAAGAGGGGGTCACAACGAGATCTACGACCTGCAATCAGAAACATTAACTCACAACTCGCTACCCCTTGCTGATATGCACAATGAAATCTCTATTGTCAACCTATCCAAAGTCATTTTGAGCACACAACAAATAAACATTCTTAGAAAAGGTCTTGGTTTTGTACCTACTTCTTTACCTGACTTCATACAACTAATGTAAGTCTTTTCAAATTTGTACGCAAATGCAAATTATTTAAATATTTTTAGGGTAAAGATACCCCTGTTGAATCAGCCACTACCCTTTGCACCACATCATGCTCTATGTCTATCAAAGACATCAAAGATGTCCAAACTTTGTTATCTATAGAACGTACTGCAGGCTGCCTTCCATCACTAACTGAGATTTTGGCTGAACTAGAAGTAGTTTCAGATATGGGGGCACTGTAGGAAAGTACCATCTTGCCTGGCATGTTACCCCCATATTTCACTGTATATATGTTGTTTTAGTGTATGTGTCACTGGGACCCTACCAGCCAGGGCCCCAGTGCTCATAAGTGTGCCCTGTATGTGTTCCCTGTGTGATGACTAACTTTCTCACTGAGGCTCTGCTAATCAGAACCACAGTGGTGATGCTCTCTCTGCTTTCTAAATTGTCACTAACAGGCTAGTGACCAATTTCACCAATTCACATTTGCATACTGGAACACCCTTGTAATTTCCCTAGTATATGGTATTAGGTACCCAGGGTATTGGGGTTCCAGGAGATCACTATGGGCTGCAGAATTTCTTTTGCCACCCATAGGGAGCTCAGACAATTCTTACACATGCCTGCCACTGCAGCCTGAGTGAAATAATGCCCACATTATTTCAAGCCATTTTACACTGCACATAAGTAACTTATAAGTCACCTATATGTCTAACCTTCACCTGGTGAAGGTTGGGTGCAAAGTTACTTAGTGTGTGGGCACCCTGGCACTAGCCAAGATGCCCTCCACATCGTTCAGGGCAAATTCCCCGGACTTTGTGAGTGCGGGGACACCATTTCACGCCTGCACTATACATAGGTCACTACCTATGTATAGTGTCACAATTATAACTCCGAACATGGCCATGTAACATGTCTAAGATCATGGAATTGTCACCCCAATGCCATTCTGGCATTGGGGAGACAATTCCATGATCCCCCGAGTTTCTAGCACAGACCCGGGTACTGCCAAACTGCCTTTCCCGGGGTTTCACTGCAGCTGCTGCTGCTGCCAACCGCTCATACAGGTTACTGCCCTCCTGCGGTCCAGCCAGGCCTGGCCCAGGAAGGCAGAACAAAGGACTTCCTCAGAGCGAGGGTGTTACACCCTCTCCCTTTGGAAAAAGGTGTCAGGGCTGGGGAGGAGTAGCCTCCCCCAGCCTCTGGAAATGCTTTGATGGGCACAGATGGTGCCCATCTATGCATAAGCCAGTCTACACCAGTTCAGGGATCCCCTAGCCCTGCTCTGGCGTGAAACTGGACAAAGGAAAGGGGAGTGACCACTCCCCTGACCTGCACCTCACAGGGGAGGTGCCCAGAGCTCCTCCAGCGTGCCCCAGACCTCTGCCATCTTGGATTCAGAGGTGTGCTGGCACACTGGACTACTCTGAGTGGGCAGGGCCAGCAGGTGACGTCAGAGACTCCTTCTGATAGGTTCTTACCTGTGTTACTAGCCTATCCTCCTTCCTAGGTAGCCAAACCTCCTTTTCTGGCTATTTAGGGTCTCTGCTTTGGGGAATTCTTCAGATACCGAATGCAAGAGCTCACCAGAGTTCCTCTGCATCTCTCTCTTCACCTTCTGCCAAAGGATTGACCGCTGACTGCTCAGGACGCCTGCAAAACCGCAGCACAGTAGCAAAGACGACTACTGCAACCTTGTATCGCTGATCCTGATGCTTTCTCGCCTGTTTCCTGGTGGTGCATGCTCTGGGGGTAGCCTGCCTCCTTTCTGCACCAGGAGCTCTGAAGAAATCTCCCGTGGGACGACGGAATCTTCCCCCTGCAACCGCAGGCAACAAAAAGACTGCATCACCGGTCCTCTGGGTCCCCTCTCAGCACGACGAGCGTGGTCCCTGGAACTCAGCAACTCTGTCCAAGTGACTCCCACAGTCCAGTGACTCTTCAGTCCAAGTTTGGTGGAGGTAAGTCCTTGCCTCCCCACGCTAGACTGCATTGCTGGGTACTGCGTGATTTGCAGCTGCTCCGGCTCCTGTGCACTCTTCCAGGATTTCCTTCGTGCACAGCCAAGCCTGGGTCCCCGACACTCTAACCTGCAGTGCACAACCTTCTGAGTTGTCCTCCGGCGTCGTGGAACTCCCTTTTGTGTCTTCGGGTGGACTCCAGTTCACTCCTCTTCCAAGTGCCTGTTCGGGTACTTCTGCGGGTGCTGCCTGCTTCTGTGAGTGCTCCCTGACTTGCTGGGCACCCCCTCTGTCTCTTCATCCAAGTGGCGACATCCTGGTCCCTCCTGGGCCACAGCAGCATCCAAAAACCCTATCCGCAACCCTTGCAGCTAGCAAGGCTTGTTTGTGGTCTTTCTGCGTGGGAACACCTCTGCGAGCTTCTTCACGATGTGGGACATCGATCCTCCAAAGGGGAAGTTTCTAGCCTTCTTTGTTCTTGCAGAATCCACAGTTTCTACCATCAGGTGGCAGCTTCTGTTCACCCTCAGCTGGCATTTCCTGGGCATCTGCCCATTCTCGACATTGTCACGACTCTTGGACTTGGTCTCCTTGTTTCACAGGTACTCAGGTCTGGAAATCCACTGTTGTTGCTTTGCTGGTGTTGGTCTTCCTTGCAAAAAACCCCTGTCACGACTTCTGTGCTCTCCTGGGGTTATAGGTGCACTTTACACCTACTTTTCAGGGTCTTGGGGTGGGCTATTTTTCTAACCCTCACTGTTTTCTTACAGTCCCAGCGACCCTCTACAAGCTCACATAGGTTTGGGGTCCATTTGTGGTTCGCATTCCACTTTTGGAGTATATGGTTTGTGTTGCCCCTATACCTATGTGCTCCTATTGCAATCTATTGTAACTTTACACTGCTTGCATTACTTCCTTTTGCTATTATTGCATATTTTTGGTATTGTGTACATATATCTTGTGTATATTTGGCATCCTCATACTGAGGGTACTCACTGAGATACTTTTGGCATATTGTCATAAAAATAAAGTACCTTTATTTTTAGTATATCTGTGTATTGTGTTTTCTTATGATATTGTGCATATGACACCAGTGGTATAGTAGGAGCTTTGCATGTCTCCTAGTTCAGCCTAAGCTGCTCTGCTTTAGCTACCTTCTTTCAGCCTAAGCTGCTAGAAACACCTCTTCTACACTAATAAGGGATACCTGGACATGGTACAGAGTGTAAGCACCCCTTGGTACCCACTACAAGCCAGACCAGCCTCCTACAGGCACCTAGTGGTTTAAAAACTACCTCCAAATTTACACTTACTTTACCATCTGACAACGTGATTGATGTGTTCCATAAATGAGTAACTGCTGATTTATATTGGTTGGAAGATCAATGCCATACAGGTCATAGTACCATTAAGTATAACATCACTAAAGAAGAAAGACAGGCACTGTACTCACTGAAACAATTGCAAGACATCATCATTAAAGAAGCAGACAAAGGGGGTAATATTGTTCTGATGAATAAATCTGACTATTTTAAAGAGATAGATCGACAACTGCAAGACGTCTGTGCCTACCAGAAACTAAGTTACAACCCCATGGTGGAAGTCAATATGTGCGTACAACAAAAATTACAACTCTGGCACGACAACAATCTCATTTCAGACATGGAGAATAGATACATCTACAACCCTGCACCCACATCACCTTGTATCTACATACTACCAAAAAGACACAAGACAGGAATGTTCCCCCCTGGCAGACCTATAATTTCTGGAATAGGTTCTCCTGCTGAGAAATTATCTGAGTACATTGATATTTTATTACAACCATTTGTACATAATTTACCCTCATATATCAAATACAAAAAGGATCTTCTTTGTAAGATAAATTATTTTGAATGGACGGAGGACCACATACTGGTGACTTTGGATGTCGCCTCACTTTACACTAGCATTCCCAGGACAGAGGTTCTGACTGCCATTCAACACTATCTAGACACACGTGAGGCCACCCTCCTAGAACATTCCAACATGCTAATAGATTTCAGACGCACTTCTGGATAACAATATCTTCCTTCATATTGGCAGTTGGTACCGCCAGATACAGGGAGTAGCCATGGGGGCTAAATTCTCACCATCTTTTGCTAATCTTTACATGGGGTACTTTAAGAAAATGCATGTCTGGAAAAATTGCCCATCTGAATTGACTCAACACATTTTGTATTGGGGTAGATATATTGATGACATCTTGCTTTTCTGGTCCGGAGACACACTTTCCCTTAAGTCTTTCTTCCAACATCTTAACTCTAGTGTATACAATATCAATTTCTCTCATGATTTTAGCACATCAGCAGTCAATTTTCTGGATTTAACTTTGTACATTAAAAATAATAGAGTCTGTTCCAAGCTTTTCAAGAAACCCACAGCTTGTAATGCTCTTTTACATGCCAGCAGTTCCCATCCAAACTCACAAATTAGAGCCATCTCATTTGGGGAAAGTACAAGAATTAGACGTAACTGTAGTGAGGATGATGTCTTTTTGAATGAACTCCATCACATGGAACAACATTTCAAACAGAGAGGTTACCACCACAACACTCTCTTAGAGGCTAGCAAAAGGATTAAGAAAATGAAACGAGCGGACCTTCTTACCACACCTCAGAAAGTTGTCATTAATTATGAAACACAACGCTCTGAGCACTAAGATACATAGAACTGTGCAGAAACACTGGTCTTTCCTCCTAGCTGATAACATTCTACACAAGAGCTTAATCAAATCAACCAGCATCACATACAGCAGAGGTCGCACATTACGAGATCGTCTCTGCCACAGCTTCATACCACCAGAAATCAATAATACGTGGCTACCCAAACCCCCACATGGTTCATATAAATGTGGACATTGCAATGTCTGCTGCTACATCAAAGACAAATTATTGGTTTTTCAGTACAACACACCTGCTACGTATACAATCTGTAAGTTCATCAACTGTAACACTAACTTCATGGTATACTGTATCACATGCATTTGTGGTCTAATCTATGTGGGTAGTACCATCAGACCATTAAAAGAGAGGATTCAAGAACACATTAGGGCTATTCGCTCTAACAATTTGAACTACCCCTTTCCGACACACTTCAACAGTACCCATGGATCACGAGAAATTTTGGGCATTACTGTACATTATATAGATACAATTAGTAATCTACCAAGGGGGGGCAATAAGACCTCAATCCTAAGACGTCTGGAGAGTAGCTGGATCATCAAACTGAGGGCTGTGGAGGAGGGCCTAAACATTGAAAAGGACTTACATGTATTTCTGTGATTCAATCTTACATGTCCATAATAATGTATTTTGTTTTCCTTACATCAATGATAATTAACCCAATGTATTTATTTATTTCTCTATGTTGTACCATTCTAATTCCTCTCATTTTTGTTCCTACCATCTGACAGTCTCTACTCCATATCACTGATAGTTACATAACTGTAAGTACTTGGTGTCAATCTACCCATGATGGTCTCTGTGGGGTATGACCATCCTAATATTTTATTGTATGGAATGTGTGGAATGTGCTATTGTAACATCTATACACGTTGCATAAACCCTTTCAATCTGTATTAGTATATAACACAGTATAACAAGTTGATCAATTTCATTTTGTTTTTTCCATGCATGTCGGTTGCTCTGTTTTTTACTTACTTCCCCAGAAGTTGGCACTATATCGCCTCATACAGTCAACATAATGTTTATTTTCAACATTTCACAATTTTATTATATGCCTTATAGCCTGTATCATAATTGGCTTTATTATAACCGAGTCTTTCCAAAATGGCGCTCATGGACCATCTTCTAACTTGCCTCTTTTTTCTTACTTACTGTCCCTTTTCGATTTCTACTCTACCAGGACCTCAAATAGGACGGTCTTCATCAGTTTTGCTTACTACCTATCTTCACTTACGTGTCGCGTGTCATTGAAATGCCGTGAGGTAAGCGTACGCACGTCTTCTATTCCCTCGGAGAAGGACAGTTTTTCCTGTGTAATTACACTGGCAGACCACTTTTTGGTTCTGCATTTGAACTGGCATTCTTTACCTATCAGTATACTGGGGATTTTTTGTTATGGTTTCAACCCTGTCTCGTAACTGTTGCCATGTTTTCAGTTTTCGAGATGCTGCCAGCGTTCCCCTCAGTTCCATACCGATAGCAGTAGTACTCTTATTCACAAAGTTTTTCGCTGCTGTCACCATTTTGATTTGCTAATATTTTCTCACATCCGGACGCCCACACTGGGGCATTGGTCGAGTTTCCTATTATTATTTTTGTGACTGGATTTGGTTTCAGGGCTACTGCTGGTCGGCTTAAACTCTAATTTTGTCTAACAACATCGGCCTTTCCATTACACTCTGACTCTTTTATTTCATTTTGTCCCCGTCCTCTGGTGCGCTTGATTTCATAGTTAATGTGTCTAGTTACATGCATTCCCCCCCATTGAGTAAATAATTTTGGAGCAATTTGTATCCCTCTCTACCATTTACCTGGTTGTCTTTTCCTGTTGTTCTACATCTTAGACATTATATAATGCTATTAGCACAACTTTTTTCACGGCCCATCATTGCAGTTTGCTTAGTCATGTTTGCGTCCCTTTTAGCATTTTGTTTCAATATGTTTTTACTCATAGACATACTCTATTCCTTTTGAATATATTTTTTCTAATGCTTTTTTAAATATTTTTATTATTTTCTAGCTTACCTTTGACTTATCATAGCCTTTTTCATCATTTGAACCCATATCCTTGATTTCAGTAACTGCCTACTCGGAATTTAAATAGCATCATTATTTTGGTACACGGTACATCTATTAACAAACCTGTTACAGACACGATTTCTGTGGACTCTCGAAAACTACCAAGCTCTTCACAGTAGAACTTTCTACATTCGTAGTTTCGGTATGTCCTTTTTTTCCAACATAATGGCATGACTCACAATGTTTATTTTTAATTTTTCTCCACTAAGGGTACTTTGGCCTGTTGGTACCTTATGGCATGTGCTATTCACAAAGTAACAGACTATTTTTTTTTAGATTTATTGCTGGTCTTTTTATGTTTTCCGACTCTCACAATTAGGATCCCACCCACTTCCTTTTCTTTCTCTATCACAATGCAATCCATATATTTCATTCTCCACCCTTGCTTCCACACATCACGGCGTTTGTTTTATTGGTCACTTTTTACACATGTGCACACTCCCTCCCTCCTTCTTGAGGCACCCTAATTAGAATATAACTACTCAATTATCCTTTTTTTCTTTTTCTTTGCCTATTCTTTCCCTCCCTTATTTCTTTCCACCTCTTCTTTCGCTCACTTATTCTTTCTTCTATTTTTTCCTACTTTTTTCTCTCTTCTAAACCTTGGCTTGAGTGTGTTAGCTTTTCTAACTCTCAATACCACATTTTGACTGTATTTTTTGTGTGTCCATGATTCTTGATCTACAGCCTTGAAAAAGTCCTTGTGACGAAACAAGTGTCGGCTGTTCGCAGAATATGTCTGTTCCACGAAGAATAAAATCTCTTCAACATCCACATTGTGTTTGGATTTGGACTTCTCTTTCCACGTAGGACTTGATTTTCGGACTACCTTTGGTGTGCCCTGGTATTCTTAGATATTTATTCTAGCACAGTTCATTTGTTTAAGTGATCTAGTGCACATAATACCCATGGTGGTTAGGTGTCCTTACCAGGTTGGCACCCGCAACAATTCTATTGCTACTTTAATACATTTGTCATACATCTAAATGCAGATGTGCGAACACTAAGCATTGACCACCAATTTTCATCTCTGTGGGTCAGACTGCCATTGTGACTGCTATCCAGGGGTTGGCCAGACAAAATCAGCAGGCCAATGCTTTCCTGGAAGGCATTCATAGTGCCATGTCCACCCTACAGAGAACTTTTCAGGCTATGGCCTCTTCACTGATGGCAGCCAGTCACCCCTCACATTCTACCCCCCTTCCACCTTACTCTTCCCAATCCAAATTCCTTCCTCCCATACTTATCCCAAGCGCACAGACACATCTGAAAACACCCACGCCAACAAACACAAGCAACACACTTCGACACAAACACCGCAAGGCACACCACTGTGCAGATACTCAACATACATCCTGTAGGAAAGTACCATCTTGCCTGGCATGTTACCCCCATTTTTCACTGTATATATGTTGTTTTAGTTGTATGTGTCACTGGGACCCTGGTAACCCAGGGCCCCAGTGCTCATAAGTGTGCCTGAATGTGTTACCTGTGTAGTGACTAACTGTCTCACTGAGGCTCTGCTAATCAGAACCTCAGTGGTTATGCTCTCTCATTTCTTTCCAAATTGTCACTGACAGGCTAGTGACCATTTTTACCAATTTACCTTGGCTTACTGGAACACCCTTATAATTCCCTAGTATATGGTACTGAGGTACCCAGGGTATTGGGGTTCCAGGAGATCCCTATGGGCTGCAGCATTTCTTTTGCCACCCATAGGGAGCTCTGACAATTCTTACACAGGCCTGCCACTGCAGCCTGAGTGAAATAACGTCCACGTTATTTCACAGCCATTTTACACTGCACTTAAGTAACTTATAAGTCACCTATATGTCTAACCTTTACCTGGTAAAGGTTAGGTGCAAAGTTACTTAGTGTGAGGGCACCCTGGCACTAGCCAAGGTGCCCCCACATTGTTCAGAGCCAATTCACTGAACTTTGTGAGTGCGGGGACACCATTACACGCGTGCACTACATATAGGTCACTACCTATATGTAGCTTCACCATGGTAACTCCGAATATGGCCATGTAACATGTCTATGATCATGGAATTGCCCCCTCTATGCCATCCTGGCATTGTTGGTACAATTCCATGATCCCAGTGGTCTGTAGCACAGACCCTGGTACTGCCAGACTGCCCTTCCTGGGGTTTCACTGCAGCTGCTGCCAACCCCTCAGACAGGCAGCTGCCCTCCTGGGGTCCAGCCAGGCCTGGCCCAGGATGGCAGAACAAAGAACTTCCTCTGAGAGAGGGTGTGCACCCTCTCCCTTTGGAAAATGGTGTGAAGGCAGGGGAGGAGTAGCCTCCCCCAGCCTCTGGAAATGCTTTGTTGGGCACAGATGTGCCCAATTCTGCATAAGCCAGTCTACACCGGTTCAGGGACCCCTTAGCCCCTGCTCTGGCGCGAAACTGGACAAAGGAAAGGGGAGTGACCACTCCCCTGACCTGCACCTCCCCTGGGAGGTGTCCAGAGCTCCTCCAGTGTGCTCCAGACCTCTGCCATCTTGGAAACAGAGGTGCTGCTGGCACACTGGACTGCTCTGAGTGGCCAGTGCCACCAGGTGACGTCAGAGACTCCTGCTGATAGGCTCCTTCAGGTGTTAGTAGCCTTTCCTCTCTCCTAGGTAGCCAAACCCTCTTTTCTGGCTATTTAGGGTCTCTGTCTCTGGGGAAACTTTAGATAACGAATGCATGAGCTCAGCCGAGTTCCTCTGCATCTCCCTCTTCACCTTCTGATAAGGAATCGACCGCTGACCGCGCTGGAAGCCTGCAAACCTGCAACATAGTAGCAAAGACGACTACTGCAACTCTGTAACGCTGATCCTGCCGCCTTCTCGACTGTTTTCCTGCTTGTGCATGCTGTGGGGGTAGTCTGCCTCCTCTCTGCACCAGAAGCTCCGAAGAAATCTCCCGTGGGTCGACGGAATCTTCCCCCTGCAACCGCAGGCACCAAAAAGCTGCATTACCGGTCCCTTGGGTCTCCTCTCAGCACGACGAGCGAGGTCCCTCGAATCCAGCGACGCTGTCCAAGTGACCCCCACAGTCCAGTGACTCTTCAGCCCAAGTTTGGTGGAGGTAAGTCCTTGCCTCACCTCGCTGGGCTGCATTGCTGGGAACCGCGACTTTGCAGCTACTCCGGCCCCTGTGCACTTCCGGCGGAAATCCTTCGTGCACAGCCAAGCCTGGGTCCACGGCACTCTAACCTGCATTGCACGACTTTCTAAGTTGGTCTCCGGCGACGTGGGACTCCTTTGTGCAACTTCGGCGAGCACCGTTTCACGCATCCTCGTAGTGCCTGTTTCTGGCACTTCTCCGGGTGCTACCTGCTTCAGTGAGGGCTCTTTGTCTTGCTCGACGTCCCCTCTCTCTGCAGGTCCAATTTGCGACCTCCTGGGCCCCAGCAGCGTCCAAAAACGCCAAACGCACGATTTGCGTGTAGCAAGGCTTGTTGGCGTCCTTCCGGCGGGAAAACACTTCTGCACGACTCTCCAAAGCGAGAGGGATCCGTCCACCAAAGGGGAAGTCTCTAGCCCTTTTCGTTCCTGCAGAAACCTCAGCTTCTTCTGTCCAGTCGAAGCTTCTTTGCACCCGCAGCTGGCATTTCCTGGGCATCTGCCCATCTCCGACTTGCTTGTGACTTTTGGACTTGGTCCCCTTGTTCCACAGGTACCCTAGATTGGAAATCCACAGTTGTTGCATTGCTGGTTTGTGTCTTTCCTGCATTATTCCTCTAACACGACTTTTTTGTCCTTAGGGGAACTTTAGTGCACTTTGCACTCACTTTTCAGGGTCTTGGGGAGGGTTATTTTTCTAACTCTCACTATTTTCTAATAGTCCCAGCGACCCTCTACAAGGTCACATAGGTTTGGGGTCCATTCGTGGTTCGCATTCCACTTTTGGAGTATATGGTTTGTGTTGCCCCTACCCCTATGTTTCCCCATTGCATCCTATTGTAACTATACATTGTTTGCACTGTTTTCTAAAACTATACTGCATACTTTTGCTATTGTGTATATATATCTTGTGTATATTTCCTATCCTCTCACTGAGGGTACACTCTAAGATACTTTGGCATATTGTCATAAAAATAAAGTACCTTTATTTTTAGTATAACTGTGTATTGTGTTTTCTTATGATATTGTGCATATGACACTAAGTGGTACTGTAGTAGCTTCACACGTCTCCTAGTTCAGCCTAAGCTGCTCTGCTAAGCTACCATTATCTATCAGCCTAAGCTGCTAGACACCCTATACACTAATAAGGGATAACTGGGCCTGGTGCAAGGTGCAAGTACCCCTTGGTACTCACTACAAGCCAGTCCAGCCTCCTACACATCCACAAATACATCAGCCACCACCAGACAGCCCCACCACCCCCACTGACCCACACAACACTTCAGTCATCCCCACAGATACCACCACATTAGCTAGTGACATATCCCCCACACCAACCTTATCAGCAGACACCAGCACAACACACAGACACAGCCATCCTATCCACCATACCTGCAGACACCACCACAGCACCCACAGACACATCCACCACACCCAGCATACCTACAGACACCACCCCAACAGACCCACAAATATCCACAACTTTCAGCATTCCCACAGACACCACTCCAACACACACACACACCCACGATCATACATGCAACAGACACCACCCAAACAAAAGCATAACTCACACACACACACACACCCAAGACATCTACACCCACACACCAGACGACCACTCCCTCAAACTCCAAATCCCCAAACACTTATGCAGACCACACCCGGTGTTCAAAAGGAGAGTTTTCTTTTCAAGCTGGCTCTTTCCCTTGTTCCCTCCACCCCCTCCTAAATCCAAGAGACCCCCACCCACATTCCAACCAATCCCTCCCTCATCCAAGTCCTCCCCTGTAACACCTGCAAACCCTCATACCCCTCCCCCACAAGAAGAAGCCCGCCCCTCCAAAGATGAAGACCCCCTCTGAAACCCAACCCACCCATCTCAAATCTGACCCCACCCCACCCAAGGATGATCCCTGAGGTGCCTGCCTGCCCACTTGATTCCCCTTCCTGTGGAAGTTCCTTGGCAGTGATTAGAGTCAGGTGTGGGCACAACCACTTGAGCACAATAATGTGCATGAACATCAATTGGACTGGTCAGTGGCCTTTGCTTTTATGCATTTTGTATTAATACATCCAAGTAGTTGTTTTTTGGTGTTAGAAATAGGGTCTTTGGTTCGAAGTCAGGTTACCCCCTGTGCAAGCAAGGACCCTCACTCTAGTCAGGGTAAGTCACACACAATCCAAATTATCCTGTGCCCACCCTTCAGTAGCTTGGCACTGAGTAGTCAGGCTTAACTTAGAAGGCAATGTGTAAAGTATTTGAGCTATAAATCATACAATAACACAATATAGCACCACAAAAATACACCACACAGTGTTTAGAAAAAATCATAATATTTATCTGGATATTTGCAGGTCAAAACGATCAAAGATGCAATAAGTAAATGTAGAGATATCCCTGAAAAGTGATAAAAAGTGCCTTAAGTCTTTTTAAAGCAAACAAAGGGGGTCATTCTGACCTCGGCGGTAAAAGGCGCTTACCGCCGGTCAGAAGACCGCCATAACACCGCCGCGGGAAACCGCCACGGTCATTCTGACCCCCAACAGGCAAACCGCCAAAAACCCGACATTCACAAAAGTCCGCCACACCAACGGCCAGCGAAAAACTGGCGATGACCAAACCTCCACCGTCACGCCAACAGAAATACGCCCATTCCATTCCGACCCACGAATCCACGTAGCGGTCTTTCAACCGCGGTATTCCATTGGCGGTACACACCGCCACGGTCAAAATACACACACAGCTCCAAAACACAGCCACATTGGACATTTTGAAATACACACACCTGATACACATACAAACACCACTTCCACACACCCAATACAATATAAAACACACACCCACATCACCCACAAACCCCTACGACCACCATTTATTAACTAAGGCCAGAGAGAGACACCGCCAGCTAGTACAGAGCATTCACAGGCACATTACACCATCACTCACACAACATCCACGCACAAAACACCACACACCACCACACTCACCACACTCATCACCACAAACACCACCCCACACCTCATCCACACCACCCCATGGCACCCTAAAGACACCCCAGGTTTTCAGACGCTGAACTCAGGGTCATGGTGGAGGAAATAGTTTGGGTAGAGCCCCAGCTCTTCGGGACACAGGTGCAGCACACCACCATTGCCAGGAAGATGGAGCTATGGCACAGAATAGTGGACGGGGTCAACGCTGTGGGTCCGCATCCATGAAATCGGGATGACATCAGGAAGCGGTGGAACGACCTACGGGGGAAGGTGCGTTCCATGGTATCCAGACACAACATCGCAGTGCAGAAGACTGGCGGCGGACCCCCACCTCAACCCCCAGAATTTACAACATGGGAGGAACAGGTCTTGGCAATCCTGCATCCTGAGGGCCTCGCAGGAGTAGGCGGAGGAATGGACTCTGGTAAGTCTAATCTCAACTACTTCACCCCCCCCCACCCACCCACCGGCATGCCAAATCATACCCCGCCCTCCCCCCCCCCCCCCCCCACCCCCATCACACATCCTCCTTGCTAATGTCTCACCATCACAACCCACCCATCCCAACACCAAGCCCTGCATGCGACCACAAACCATGGACACCCATCCCCCCCAAACCACCGTCACAACAGCCCCCACAAGGGAATGTCAGCACTGGGGTACACGGGCAGCCACCCATTGCACGCTATGGCACACACAGAAGCAATAACCATACTCTTATACCCCTGCAGGACCCGAACGCCACGACACCGCCCAGGAGGGTCCAGAAATGTCCATTCCACCCCCAGAAGAGGCCCACAGTGATGACAGCAGCTCTGACTCCCTGGACCATCCCGGCCCATCGGGTACCTCGGGACAGTCGGTTCCCCTCAGACAGCCACAGCAGACCTACCCCCCTGTGGGAACACCAGCACAGCACCCACCCAGCGGGCCCATGCCTCTGTCTCCAGGACACGTCAATCAGCGGTGTGTCCACCACTACAGGGCACCCAGGTTAACCCACCACCCCAACAACAACAGGGACCTGGGGGCAGTGGTAGTGGGCACACGGTCCAGGGGACAGAGGCCCAGGGAAACAGGGGAACTGGGAGGGCTACTGTGCGACGGGGGGACAGGACCAGGGAACCCACTCTCCACGAGGCCCTATCCTCCATCATGGGAGCATACCTCCGCTCCCAGGAGACGATGGCGACGGTCCTGGCCAGGTTCCAGGAGATCCAGGTACTGCAGGAGGAACAGTTTATGGGGTTCAGGGAAGAACCCAAAAACATCAGTTCCGCAATGGGCACCATCGTTGTGGCTCTCAATCAGATTGTCAGCACATTGCGGGACCATGTGGCACCCCAAAGGGCCCCTGTCACTAGCATGGACCAAGAACAGGCTACCACCTCCGCCGGCGCTAGTGGACAGGAGGCCCCGACACAAGAACAACAGGCCACCAGAACCCCACCCCCTGCAGAAGGAGAACCACCCCGCAAACGGTGCCTGAGATCTAGGAAGAAGACAGAGTAGGATGCCAAGACCCCTGCCAGGAAAGGATACCCCTGATTGTCATCCCACTGTCCCACATTGTCACCCTGTCCAACCTTAAACTGCCCCAGCTCAACCTTCCACAGGCATATGGACAATGCACCTGTGAGACTGAAAATCTGGACTCTGCCATGGACATTCCTCCACCATCACCCATCACCGAATTGCAACCATTACCCAAAATTTAGCACTTTAATAAACACACTTATTGCACAAAAATATTCTGGAGTCTGCCTGTATTTTTGAACAAATGTATTACACAGAACCGTGCCAAAATGTCCAGTTACATTGTGATGACAACATACCACTGTCACACAGCTGTAGTCCATGGGGAAACAAAGCAGAGGTCACGGAGTGGGGCCCACATCTCTGAAATTGGAAGGGAAAGTCACAACTCAGTTAACATACACTGGGGGGAAACTCAGACAGCAGAGAGGCAGGAGACTTTAAGAAAATGTAAAATGCCGGTGTTGATTCTTACCTGTATGTCATTGAAAATACTGCTGTATTACTGTGTCCCTGTTGTCTGTGTCGTCCTCTTCACTCTCCGCAGGCTCCACAGCTGCCACAACACCACCATCTGGACCATCCTCCTGCAGGAAAGGCACCTGGCGTCGCAAAGCCAGGTTGTGAAGCATACAGCAGGCCACGATGATATGGCACACCTTCTTTGGTGAGTACATTAGGGATCCACCTGTCATATGGAGGCACCTAAACCTGGCCTTCAGGAGGCCGAAGGTCCGCTTGAGCACCCTCCTAGTACGCCCATGGGCCTCATTGTACCGTTCCTCTGCCCTGGTCCTAGGATTCCTCACTGGGGTCAGTAGCCATGACAGGTTGGGGTAACCAGAGTCACCAATTAGCCACACACGGTGTCTCTGAAGTAGTTCCATCACGTCAGGGATGCTGCTATTTCGCATGATGTACGCGTCATGCACTGACCCAGGGAACTTGGCATTTACATGGGGGATGTACTGGTCAGCCAAACAGACCACCTGGACATTCATGGAATGATAACTTTTTCTGTTCCTGTATACCTGTTCACTCGTGCTGGGGGGGACCAAAGCAACATGTGTCCCATCAATTGCACCAATGATGTTGGGAATATGTCCAAGCGCATAGAAATCACCCTTCACTGTAGCCAAATCTCCCACCTCAGGGAAAACAATGTAGCTCTGCATGTATTTCAGCAGGGCAGACAACACTCTGGACAACACCTTGGAAAACATCGGCTGAGACATCCCTGATGAAATGGCCACTGTTGTTTGAAATGACCCACTTGCCAAAAAATGGAGTACTGACAGGACCTGCACTAGAGGGGGGATCCCTGTGGGTTGGCGGATGGGTGACATCAGGTCTGGCTCCAGCTGGGCACACAGCTCCTGTATAGTGGCTCTGTCAAGCCTGTATGTCAGTATGACATGTCTTTCTTCCATTGTCGACAGGTCCACCAGCGGTCTGTACACAGGAAGATTCCTCCATCTCCTCGCAAGTCCCAGCGGACGGTGCCTAGGAAGGACAACATGGAGCACAGAGTCAATCAACCCACAGGTACGTTCCCACAACTTGCACAGTACACGATTCTCAATGCATTGAATGGCTTGTATGAGTGTTGATGCAAGGCCTAGGCATGTGTGACGCAGTAGAAATTAAGATATGTGGGCCCTTGAAATGGCGGCTGCCTGACCTGTGAAGTGCGACAGTGGGATGTGAGGTCAATGCGCTGGCGGGGCACACCGTGGCGGTAGGCGGTCGAAGACCGCGGCGCAAAGCTGCATTGGTTAACATTGAACCCTATGGGTTTCAGGAGCCAATGACGATGTGCGTCGGCGGTCGCGCTACGCCCCGCCGCGGTACGCACCGCCGCGGGCGTGACCGCCATTTTCTATCTGCTTAATCACTCTATACCTGATCATCCACAGGAGAGGACTTATACTGCAAGTGCTGCTGTGACCTCGGTCTGGAAGAGACAATGGCTGCTGCGACTGGGGATAGGGCCCCTGCCTTCACCTCTGAAGAATTGGAGAAACTCGTGGATGGGGTCCACCCCCAGTATGCGCTACTCTACGGTCCTCCAGACCAACAGGTAAGAACACTGGGACCATGCTTTGTGGCCAATCCCTGGGTTGAGTGGGGTGAATGAAAGATGGTGGGGAGGGGAGCGAATGAGGCATGCATCAAACGACAGATGAGAGCATGTGCCACATGGCAAGGGTGGGGATGGGGGGGCCTCTCACATCGAGCATGCAGAAGGTGATGATTTTTATTTTTCACCCCCTGTACATGTCACATAGGTTAGCGCCCATCAGAAAATCGACATTTGGCGTGCATCGCCAAGGACGTCTGGACCCTGGGGGTCCACAACAGATGGGGCACCCACTGCCGGAAGAGGTGGGAGGACATCCGCCGCGGGAGCAGGAAGACCGCGGAGGCTCTGCTGGGGATGGCCTCCCAACGTAGGAGGGGTGCCAGTCGTACCTTGACCCCCCTGATGTCCCGGATCCTGGCGGTGGCCTACCCCGATTTGGATGGGCGCATGAGGACATCACAGCAGACACAAGGGGGTGAGTACAAGCACATTCTGCTGTTTTTGCGCACATTGGAGGTGTCTGGGTGGGGGAGGAGGGCTGTGGGTATCCCTAGGCCAGGGCGATTTCTGTAGGCTAGGCCCCTCCGTTAGGCATGGCCCTGTGCCCCCGCCCCCCACCTCTGTAGGTTGCCTAGTACAGCTATTCATGGCCCTGTGTCACCTATGTGTGGAGTTGTCGTCCATAGGCTTGTAGGCCATGTCCCACGGATTGAGTAGTGTACCCCAAGTGCGCGGCGTAGTGTAGGGGGCTTCTGTGTCTGTCCTCTCCGCCAACGGTGTCGCCAATGCATGCAGTCAACATGTCTTTGTTTCTCCACCCCCCCCCCCTTTTTTTGGTGGTCTTCCTGTTCATGTGTGCATTAGCATCATCAGGCGGAGGAGAAGTGGCATTGGAGGACGAAGGAGCTGCATCTCACATGGCCATGGAGGGCCATGCAACTGAGTCGGATTTCACCAGTGAGACGGAGGGCGAGGGGAGCTCCACAGCGGGGACACGTGGTGACACCAGCAACACAGACACGTCCTCGGAAGGGAGCTCCCTTGTGGTGGCGGCAACATCCGTGCCCACCGCAACAACAGGTACAGCCGCCACCCAGCGCACCAGCTCTGCCCTCCCAGCAGCCCCTCAGCCTTCGCCCCGTGCCCGCTCACCCAGGAAGGTGGGCATCTCCTTCGCCCCAGGCACCTCAGGCCCTGCCCCAGTTACCCCTGCTGCCCTCAGTGAGGAGGTCATTGACCTCCTGAGGACCCTCATTGTTGGGCAGTCTACCCTTTTGAATGCCATCCAGGGTGTAGAAAGGGAAGTGCACCGGAGTAATGCATACCTGGAGGGCATTCATTCGGGTCAGCGATCGTTCAACGCTCTGGCCTCAGCACTGACGGCAGCCATTGTCCCTGTCTCCTGCCTTCCTCCTCCAACTTCCTCAACCCAGTCCCACTCCCCTGTACCTCTGCCTATCCCAGACACACCTACAGACCAGCCTGCACACACCTCAACACCCAAGGGAAGCTCATGCAGACATAAGCACCACACATCACACAAGCATTCACACAAGCAACATCCACATGCAGACATGCCAACAGCCACTGCCTCCTCTGTGTCCCCCTCCTCCTCGTCTCCCTCCTCCCTCCTTGTGACGTCTCCACTCACACTTGCATGCACAACATCTTCAGCCACTACGTCCATCACCAGCACACCCACCAGAACACTCCGCACACGTGCAGTCACCACCCCCACTACCATTTACACGTCCCCTGTGTCCTCTCCCACTGTGTCTGTCACCCCCTCTTCCAAACCACACAAACGCAGGCAGTCACCCACCCAACAGCCATCCACCTCACGACAGCCTCCAGCACAAGCACCTGCACCCCAAGACACCAGACTTTACTCTCCTACAACCACATCCTCTTCCTCCACTCCCATACCCACTCCAACTACCCATCCCTGTCTTTCCAAATTGATTTTCCTTTCCAAGCTTGACCTCTTTCCAACAACTGACCCACCCCCTCTATCTCATAAGACTCCAATCAGCACCTCAGCCACCACAAAACCTGGACCTACAAAGACAATAGTCCAAGGATTTTGGAGTCCACCACCTTCAAGGCCAGCTACTTCTGCCAGGAGTAAAGAGACGGCCAGCCCACCCCCAGAAAAAAAAGCCAAGAAAGCCAGTGCCCGGCGCGACAGGCCAAAGACAGCAGGCTCCAAAGGCACTACCCTGGCACCGTCAGGGATTGGGGTGCCACCTGGCACACCGCCAAAGGGAAGAAAGGGCCACAGACGAGCAGGGAAGGGTGGAAAGGGCAGCACGCCCGACAAGTCCGGCAGCAGGCGAGCTGCCCAGGAGGGCCCCACCAGCCCCATTCCAGGTGTGCAGGAGGACGCCCACGGGCCCGGGACGGCAGCACAGGAGGGCCCCGCAAGCGAGAAGACAGATGTGCACGAAGGGCCCGGCAGCCACATGTCAGGTGGCGAGTGAAATCCATGTAATGGCCGGATCTGGTGACCTGGACACACATGTCAAGCACTGCTGAACAGGGCACCGCCGTCTCAAGAACCGCTGGACAGGGCCCTTCAAGTCAAGCACCGCTGAACAGGGCACCACCGTCTCAAGAACCGCTGAACAGGGCCCTTCAAGTCAAGCACCGCTGAACAGGGCCCTTCAAGTCAAGCACCGCTGAACAGGGCCCTTCAAGTCAAGCACCGCTGAACAGGGCCCTTCAAGTCAAGCACCGCTGAACAGGGCCCTTCAAGTCCAGCACCGCTGAACAGGGCCCTTCAAGTCCAGCACCGCTGAACAGGGCCCTTCAAGTCCAGCACCGCTGAACAGGGCCCTTCAAGTCCAGCACCGCTGAACAGGGCCCTTCAAGTCCAGCACCGCTGAACAGGGCCCTTCAAGTCCAGCACCGCTGAACAGGGCCCTTCAAGTCCAGCACCGCTGAACAGGGCCCTTCAAGTCCAGCACCGCTGAACAGGGCCCTTCAAGTCCAGCACCGCTGAACAGGGCCCTTCAAGTCCAGCACCGCTGAACAGGGCCCTTCAAGTCCAGCACCGCTGAACAGGGCACCGCCGTCTCAAGAACCGCTGAACAGGGCCCTTCCGTCTCAAGAACCGCTGAACAGGGCACTGCCGTCTCAAGAACCGCTGGACAGGGCCCTTCAAGTCAAGCACCGCTGAACAGGGCCCTTCAAGTCAAGCACCGTTGAACAGGGCACCGCCGTCTGAAGAACCGCTGAACAGGCCCTTCAAGTCAGCACCGCTGAACAGGGCACCACCGTCTCAAGAACCGCTGAACAGGGCACCGCCGTCTCAAGAACCGCTGAACAGGGCCCTTCAAGTCAAGCACCGCTGAACAGGGCACCGCCGTCTCAAGAACCGCTGAACAGGGCCCTTCAAGTCAAGCACCGCTGAACAGGGCACCGCCGTCTCAAGAACCGCTGTACAGGGCCCTTCAAGTCAAGCACCGCTGAACAGGGCCCTTCAAGTCAAGCACCACTGAACAGGGCACCGCCGTCTCAAGAACCGCTGAACAGGGCCCTTCAAGTCAAGAACCACTGAACAGGGCACCACCGTCTCAAGAACCGCTGAACAGGGCCCTTCAAGTCAAGCACCGCTGAACAGGGCGCCGCCGTCTCAACCGCTGAACAGGGCCCTTCAAGTCAAGCACCGCTGAACAGGGCACCGCCGTCTCAAGCACCGCTGAACAGGGCCCTTCAAGTCAAGCACCGCTGAACAGGGCCCTTCAAGTCAAGCACCACTGAACAGGGCACCGCCGTCTCAAGAACCGCTGAACAGGGCCCTTCAAGTCAAGAACCACTGAACAGGGCACCGCCGTCTCTGCACCGCTCCGCTGGGCACCGCCGTCTCTGCACCGCTCCGCTGGGCCCTTCATCTCAAGCACCGCTCCGCTGGGCACCGCCGTCTCTGCACCGCTCCGCTGGGCTCTTCAACTCAAGCTCCGCTCCGCTGGGCTCTTCATCTCAAGCTCCGCTCCGCTGGGCTCTTCATCTCAAGCTCCGCTCCGCTGGGCTCTTCATCTCAAGCTCCGCTCCGCTGGGCCCTTCATCTCAAGCTCCGCTCCGCTGGGCCCTTCATCTCAAGCTCCGCTCCGCTGGGCCCTTCATCTCAAGCTCCGCTCCGCTGGGCCCTTCATCTCAAGCTCCGCTCCGCTGGGCCCTTCATCTCAAGCTCCGCTCCGCTGGGCCCTTCATCTCAAGCTCCGCTCCGCTGGGCCCTTCATCTCAAGCTCCGCTCCGCTGGGCCCTTCATCTCAAGCTCCGCTCCGCTGGGCCCTTCATCTCAAGCTCCGCTCCGCTGGGCCCTTCATCTCAAGCTCCGCTCCGCTGGGCCCTTCATCTCAAGCTCCGCTCCGCTGGGCCCTTCATCTCAAGCTCCGCTCCGCTGGGCCCTTCATCTCAAGCTCCGCTCCGCTGGGCCCTTCATCTCAAGCACCGCTCCGCTGGGCCCTTCATCTCAAGCACCGCTCCGCTGGGCACCGCTGTCTCTGCACCGCTCCGCTGGGCCCTTCAACTCAAGCACCGCTCCGCTGGGCCCTTCAACTCAAGCACCGCTCCGCTGGGCCCAACATCTCAAGCACCGCTCCGCTGGGCACCGCCGTCTCTGCACCGCTCCGCTGGGCCCTTCATCTCAAGCACCGCTCCGCTGGGCACTGCCGTCTCTGCACCGCTCTGCTGGGCCCTTCAACTCAAGCACCGCTCCGCTGGGCCCTTCAACTCAAGCACCGCTCCGCTGGGCCCTTCAACTCAAGCACCGCTCCGCTGGGCCCTTCAACTCAAGCACCGCTCCGCTGGGCCCTTCAACTCAAGCACCGCTCCGCTGGGCCCTTCAACTCAAGCACCGCTCCGCTGGGCCCTTCAACTCAAGCACCGCTCCGCTGGGCCCTTCAACTCAAGCACCGCTCCGCTGGGCCCTTCAACTCAAGCACCGCTCCGCTGGGCCCAACATCTCAAGCACCGCTCCGCTGGGCACCGCCGTCTCTGCACCGCTCCGCTGGGCCCTTCATCTCAAGCACCGCTCCGCTGGGCACTGCCGTCTCTGCACCGCTCTGCTGGGCCCTTCAACTCAAGCACTGCTCCGCTGGGCCCTTCATCTCAAGCACCGCTCCGCTGGGCCCTTCATCTCAAGCACCGCTCCGCTGGGCCCTTCATCTCAAGCACCGCTCCGCTGGGCCCTTCATCTCAAGCACCGCTCCGCTGGGCCCTTCATCTCAAGCACCGCTCCGCTGGGCCCTTCATCTCAAGCACCGCTCCGCTGGGCCCTTCATCTCAAGCACCGCTCCGCTGGGCCCTTCATCTCAAGCACCGCTCCGCTGGGCCCTTCATCTCAAGCACCGCTCCGCTGGGCACCGCCGTCTCTGCACCGCTCCGCTGGGCCCTTCATCTCAAGCACCGCTCCGCTGGGCCCTTCATCTCAAGCACCGCTCCGCTGGGCCCTTCATCTCAAGCACCGCTCCGCTGGGCCCTTCATCTCAAGCACCGCTCCGCTGGGCCCTTCATCTCAAGCACCGCTCCGCTGGGCACCGCCGTCTCTGCACCGCTCCGCTGGGCACCGGCGTCTCAAGCACCGCTGGCCCATTGGCAGTAGGGGCAGGCCCGCATCTGTGTCGGGCCGGGCTGCACGAAGCACTCTGGGCACCATGCCTCCTCCAGAACCAGTGGAGTCTGCAATCCACTTGTGAGACTGTAGCTTTGCACTCCCCAGGATGGCACAGTGGGCAATCCACCCACTGTAGAGACTTGTGAGACTGTGGCTTTGCACTCCCCAGGAAGGCACAGTGGGCAACCCACCCACTGTAGAGACTTGAGAGACTGTGGCTTTGCACTCCCCAGGATGGCACAGTGGGCAATCCACCCACTGTAGAGACTTGTGAGACTGTGGCTTTGCACTCCCCAGGATTGAGCAGTGGCCATGGAGGCCCCTCGTGGATCTGGTGTCGTGGACTCATCTGGCTGAGGTGCCCCCCCTTCCCTTCCCCCTGAGGTGCCTGTAGTTTTGCTATCTGATGCCCCTGCAGTGTTCTCTCCATTGGAGTCGGGTATCCTGTGTGGGCTTTGCCCATGTGTTTAGGCCCATTGGCCCACGAACAATGGCTGATACCCAATTTGGACAGGACAATTTACATATGTATATATAGTTATTGATGTTTGAGATATTTTTTTACTTAGCGGTACAATATACTTCAAATTTCATGATCTTTTTATTTTGTCTTTGCATTCTTCCGGGGGGTTTGGGGGTGTCACTCTGAGTTGTTGCTCTGCATTGATGTGTATGTAGTTGTGGGTGAGGGTGAGGGTGGGTGTGTCGCGTATGTGTGTCCCTGTAATTTTTTGCCTCCCCCCTCCCCTGTGTCGTAGGTGCAGAACTCACCGTTGTCTTCTGCGCTGGCGTTCGTGCTCCTGGTAGAGGAGCAGGAAGACAATAGCTGGTAGGATGTGTAGTTCGGGTTCCATGCTGTCCAGATTCCTCTTGGAGTGTGTAGAGGTGAGCGTTTTCCGTTCGTAATGTCTGTTTCCGCCGTGTTTTTATCGGCGGGGCTACTGCCCCGGAAAAGGTGGCGGATTGGTGGGTTGTGATAGGGTGGGCGGTACATTGTCTCCCGCCTGTCTGTTGGTGGTGACCGCCGCACTGTTTGTTTGTCCCGCCGTGGCGGTCGGAGTGTTAAGGTGGCGGTCTCTGTTGGCGGTTTCCGACAGGGTCAGAATTCCATTTTTTTTACCGCCTGCCTGTTGGCGGGTTGGCCGCCGCTTTAACACCGACCGACAGGGTTGGAATGACCCCCAAAGTCTCTTTCAAGCACAAAGTACTTGGTTCACGTGAAAAATCTCCGCAAAGGACCGCAGAGGAGGAGAAGCGTGGAAACAAAGGGGTGTGCATCGATATCTCGGGCCGCACACGGCGATGTGTTGTTTAGTTTCCACGCAGGGATGGCTGTGCGTCAATTTCCGGTGCTCGGTCATAGATCCTCCTCAGGTTGCGGGGTTTTCAAACGCCCCGGGATCTGTGTGTGGAATCCTGGGCTTGCGGAGCTAAGTCACAAGCGATGCGTCGTTCCAGTGGGCGAAGCATGGAAGTTTCTTCCGCACAACAGGCGATGCGTTGATTTCCCCTCTGGAAGTTGGGCTGAGCCATCCCAGGTCAGCTGTGCGTCGATCCGGTGGGCCATGCGTCGAAGTTCGGGTCGCAACGCAGGCGCCGCGTCGATCTTCTCCTTGCAAAGTCACGATGCGTCATTCCGTTTTGGCGTGCAGTGAATTTCTCACCGCGGGCAGGCTGGGTGTTGGTTTTAGCATGCTGTGTGTCAAATTTTCGCCACACAAGGAGTCCATTTGCAGGAGAGAAGTATTTTTGGTCCTGAGACTTCAGGGAACAGGAGGCAAGCCCTTGGAGAGCACTTCTTCACCACATCCAGAGAGCAGCAAGGCAGCAGGGCAACAGCAAGGCAGCAGTCCTTTAAAGAAAGCAGTCAGGTGAGTCCTTTGGGCAACCAGGCAGTTCATCTGGGGAGGATGCAGGTTCTGGTTTCAGTTATCTTCTTCAGGAAGTGTCTGAGTTGGAAGGGGCAGAGTCCCTGTTTATATACCCAAATGTGCCTTTGAAGTGGGGAAGACTTCAAAGAGTGGCTAAGAAGTGCACCAGGTCCCCTTTCAGTTCAATCCTGTCTGCCAGGATCCCAGTAGGGGGTGTGGCAGTATTTTGTGTGTGAGCAAGCCCTACACCCTCCCGGCCAAGGAAGACCCATTCAAAATGCAGATGTATGTAAGTGAGGATGAGTATCCTGTGTTTGTGGTGTGTCTGAGTGAATGCACAAGGAGCTGTTAACTAAACCCAGCCAGATGTGGATTATAAGGAACAGAAAGATTTAAGTACAGAGAAGTGCTCACTTTCTAAAAGTAGCATTTCTAAAATAGTAATATTAAATCCAACTTCACCAGTCAGTAGGATTTTATATCACCATTCTGGCCATACTAAATATGACCTTCCTACTTCTTTCAGATCAGCAGCTACCACTCAAACAATGTATGAGGGCAGCCCCAATGTTAGCCTATGAAGGGAGCAGGTCTCACACCAGTGTAAAAACAGATTTAGGAGTTTTACACTACCAGGGCATGTAAACTACATAGGTACATGTCCTGCCATTTGCCTACACAGCACCCTGCCCTATGGGTTACCCAGGGCATACCTTAGTGATGTCTTATATGTAGAAAAAGGGGAGTTTTAGGCATGGCAAGTACTTTTAAATGCCAAGTCGAATTGGCAGTGAAAGTGCACACACAGGCCTTGCAATGGCAGGCCTGAGACAAGGTTAAGGGGCTACTTAAGTGGGTGGCACAATCAGTGCTGCAGGTCCACTAGTAGCATTTAATCTACAGGTCCTGGGCACATATAGTGCACTCTACTAGGGACTTATAAGTAAATTAAATAGTCCAATTGGGTATGATCTAATGTTACCATGTTTAAAGGGAGAGAGCATATGCACTTTAGCACTGGTTAGCAGTAGTAAAGTGCACAGAGTCTAAAAACCAGCAAAAACAGTGTCCAAAAAGTGGAGGGAGGCAGGCAAAAAGTTAGGGGTGACCACCCTAAGGCTGTCAGGTCTAACATGTGGGTACACATTTGTCCTGCAATTCCTTTTCTGCCTTTATGTTGCTCCTGAGTAGCTTGTGTTGTATGCCTACAGTTGCGTGTGTTTCACCCTGATTGCTGATCCATTTGCTGTTGTTTACAACATTTGACTTTTTGGGCAGTGCTGGCGTCACCCAGGACAAGAGTAGATGTTGACTGTATGGGTATGTGTTTGCTAATGCAATTGTGGTATCTTTGCATTGTGTTTTGTTTGGTATGGTAAGTATTTCATCTTGTATTGTCCAATGTCAGCATGTACGGTGTTAGACTTGTCCACTTGATATGTATTATACATTTGTCTCATGTGTGTAAGCTAGAGATTTGTTTGTACACACATGAAGAGTGTTTAATTGTGCTAGCTTCCTTTGGATTTCACTGTTCATGTGTTTATTTTGATATGTGTACCTTGCAGCAACGTCATCTACATGTTCCGGCCAAAGCTGTTGCAGTTGTTTGTGCTTTCTAGTCTTGCACTTCCACATTCTGAAGATGGACATGTCACTTGGCTCTACTATTGTTTGTTCCAGGGGTACCTGAAGTTCCAGTTCCTGTGCAAGTGTTGTTTTAGGAGAATGTACAAAGTGTAATGTCCCCAATGCAGCATCCTTCCCTGTGTGATCCTGATGCTGCCATTCCAATTGTTCAGGTGTAGGTTGCATAGTGAGCATTGCAAATTTTTCTCTCAAACTATTGTACATTCAATTGTCCTTCCTCAGTGTTGTTATGTGGGTGATGTGTGGGTCAATTGCAGGACTGTTTCATAGGAGGGGTGTTTGTGTTCTATGACACATCCATACATATGTGTGTTCAATCTGACAACAGTCAATGGCATGTGCTCAATGTAAGGGTACCAGTTGTATTGGTAGATGTGATGTTGCTGTGTTGTTGCTGTTGTGTGACTCACTGTTGTACACACTGCACTTTCCCTGTGCCTGAGATGGGCAGACGTGTTTTTCTGTAGTATTGCAGAGCAGTGTCAGTGACCTGCCCAAAAGGGGCGTTGAATCCCGGTGAATGTGTCATTAGTTGTTAATGACTGACTGTGTACACATGACACGTGTGCTTGGTGCTCCATATCATGCAGACAACGACGTGAGGATCCGTTATTAAGCATAATGACACAGGTAGGTGTGTGTACTTATTGTCAGTTGCGTCCACAGCGTTGTAAATTTTGTGCACCTTTGATGAGCAGCGGCAGGACGTGTGTGATGGGCTCCATGGCGGCACACGATGTGTAACACTGCCTGCAGGTGGGTTGCTCCCTTTATACTTTCTATTTCTGCTTGCTGGGACATGGTGGTTGGACCGCCATGGTCACATTTGCGGTGTGCAACAACATAAGAAGTCCAGGAGAAACATAGGCTCCGCCGGCCTGTTTGTCCTGCCTCATCACCATGGCGGTCCGTGCTGCCTGGCAGTGTCAGTGGAACTATGGTAGTCTTTGCTCTATAGGCCCACCAGCATCATAACGCAGTGGTCCGATCACCAAGCCGATGGTGATCAGACTGCCGCAGCAACCATGTTGGTGCACAGACTGCCAAACTCGTAATCAGGCCCTAACACTTCCTCTAGTGTTGTTTGTTTTAAATTATTATTTATTTTTATTTTTAATTATTATTTAAATATTTATATTTTTCATTAATCAAGATAGTGATTCACAAAATATGGTGATTTGTTTCGTTACTGATTTCCAAGTCACATTTCAGTAACATTTGTAAATGTTTTTTACATTATTTACCGAATATCTATTTGGGAATCAATATTTTTGAGAAATTAGGAGTCCACCACAAGTAGTAATATCACTGATCTTCTTAGATTCAGTAAAGGTGTCAGTAATTTAAACCTGAGCTCAACCTGTGGTGGCTATGGCACACAGCAGACAGATTAACCTTAACAAAATGTGTTAAGCGTTTAGAAGTAATAAAGCAGTGAAAGAATCAAAAACACAATACCATAAAAAATCCAGCTTCTATTTATAGAAACAGAGAATATTTTAATGATCAAAATGAGTACAAAATGACAACATTTTAGTAAGAAGAACTGTATATGTGAATATTTAAAACTTAAAACAAAAGAAAGCCTCAAAGTTAAAGTGCAAACTGCAGGCGAACTGGTGGCGGTAGACAAGGACAAAGTAAATAATTTATGCCAACTGCTTTATATCACTGATCAAATACATTAGCACGGTGCTTCCCAGAGGAAAGTTTACCTTCTGACTCGGAAACGTTTATGGAGAAAATGTAGTTGTTGAGAAGTCGTTGATAGGGAAGGCTGAATCCAAAGTGTGGCTCAACCACGGCGGGTTGCTGGACAGTGGGTTCTTGGTGCTGTGATCAGCAAAGGTGGGACGCAGTGAAAGAGCAAAATCTGTTCCCAGGAAGACCTCAACCTTGATTAGATGCTGCTTTGCATCGGTCCTGGCAAAGCCCTTTCCGCTCAGACTTATAATTTTTCTGGAAGCTGGAAATTTCTTCAATGGGGCAAATCATCAAGCTGAGGCCAACTGATCATTTGACATTGGCAGTGGCAGATTTGACGGTGACCCCAGACAGAAAGTTGGCATAAGGTTTGCATGCCCCAGCTTTTACAGTTTGAGCAGGAGGAGTACACTCCAACACCCACCCAGGGTTCAAGGACCTCAGGAACAGCACTTGGGGGGGATGGACTCACTACAAGACAATCCACAAGCAGGGTCCAGGGCAGATCCAGTTGAAACTGGTCAACTGGGTTCTTTCAGGAATGTGGTCTTCTTGTAGCTTTTGAGTCTGTGTAGTCGGTCAACCCACTTTTGAAGCATACTTGTTTGTGCTGTGTACAAGTGGGAGCAGGTCCAGCCATTAGGGTTCTCTTCACAAGTCACAATAGCAGATGCAGCTCATCTTCTGTCTTTCACACATCCAGTAGTGTTCTGAAGAGGGTGCCTAGGGTTTGCACATTTATTCCTGGCACTAGCCTGTTGGTCGGGGTGATGCCTGGTACCTCCCTAACCAATAAGGAAAACAAGACTAATTAAAGTATCTTTTTTAAAATATTTCATATAAATCTGTCTATACCAATGAATTGGGTTTGTAATAAATATGTTAAAAATTCCAAGAAGTAACTTTTTACCTGATCTGGATGCAGTTAGCATTATTTAATTTTAGCAATAACTCCCAGAGCTTTCCTATTGAACAACTAGCCATGCTACAATGAAAATTGATGTTTAGGCCTTTTCACTATAGGGACATGTTTTACTTTAAACGTTTACATGTCCAACTCTTAAATACCATGTGCCTTGCCTTATGGACACTTAAGGATAATGCAGGGGAGACATTATTATTAAAAAAGGTGTTGTTTTGACAGGTCAAATTTGCCATTAAACCTGCACAGCCAGGGGACTGGTGGCAAGTCTACATTCATTCTTTGCATAGTCACTTTAGTGGTGGCACTACATGTGCTTATGTGCTTCAGTTCACTAGTGACATTTAACTTATAAGCTCTAGGCATGTTTTGTACCCCATACAGGGACTAATAAGTATGCTAAATGTGCCAATAAGGACTATAGCCAATGTCCACATTTTAGGAGTCAGAGCAGATGCATTAGGGTCTAGTTACCATGGCCTTCGTGCACAGAGTAAGCAATAGGGATGAATATGCAAAAAAAGTATTTTCTAACTATATTTAACAATCATCGCACTGCAAGCCAATGCTGATCTTACAAGCAGGACATGCTATCTTACTTTTACTTCTGTGACTACCAAGGAGGAAGGAACAACATCTCCATTGCAGAGGTGAATACATCACGTGAGAAATGGCATGCCATGACCCAGAAAGAGAAGTGTTAAGAATGAGGAAACATACATTTAGTGAACATGAGCTGCCAATCTAAGTGAAGGAATGGGCGGCACATAATGTTGAGTTGTTTGACAAATTAGAACAAATAGGCCACAGCACACAGACTATATTGTCCAATCATATGGTGGGGATGATAGATCCCTGGTAGTGCGTTTGAAGGTTTAGAAGAAGTAAACGGTAAAGAGAAATCTTGAGTCTTGTCAGTAGACGGTGTCCTTTATTTGTAGACGTTAGAAATCAAAGTGTCATCATGAAAAAACAGCCAACACGTGTTTCGTCACACAAGTGACTTCATCAAGGCTGGGCCGTGCGGCCAGAGTAGTAGAGAATAATCAGCTAAGTAGGCTGAAATAAAGAAAAGAATATCTTGTTAGGAAATTGTAACTAAGGGTAATGACACTGCCCGAGCAGCAACGGGTAGGTTGAGTTAAGGAACTACTTCCCGTACAGACGCTTACCAGGCTTTACTTTTGGCTTATCAGGGCCTCACATACCTGTATCTACCTACGTGATCAACACCCAATCTACCCGTTACTGCTCTTGCAGCCCCCCATTTTTTCCCTTAGTTTTATGATCTCATTAAGGCTTATCAGGGCTTCTCATACTTTTATCAATCTACGTGATCAACCTACGTTATCAACACTCAACCTACCCGTTGCTGCTCGGGCAGTGTCATTACCCTTAGTTACAATTTCCTAACAAGATATTCTTTTCTTTATTTCAGCCTACTTAGCTGATTATTCTCTACTACTCTGGCCGCACGGCCCAGCCTTGATGAAGTCACTTGTGTGACGAAACACGTGTTGGCTGTTTTTTCATGATGACACTTTGATTTCTAACGTCTACAAATAAAGGACACCGTCTACTGACAAGACTCAAGATTTCTCTTTACCGTTTACTTCTTCTAAACCTTCAAACGCACTACCAGGGATCTATCATCCCCACCATATGATTGGACAATATAGTCTGTGTGCTGTGGCCTATTTGTTCTAATTTTATCCTTGGGTACTCTGATACCCATCTGTGTGCCGTTTGGGTAGTAAGGCACGGGTCCATGCTGCACCAGAATTTGCTCTAGTTTACTTACCTGTGTAATTACTTTTGTTGTATTACCTAGAAGTGCGACACGAGTCACCCCTACTACCCTTGTGCTCCTTTATAGTTCTTATTTTGTTTGACAAATGTTCACTTTCTGTTCCAGAAACCACAAATTGAGGTTTGGATAGGAAGCCAAGAGTCAGTCAGTGCTAATGGTGTGACATCTGGAAACATAGATAAGATTAGAAAAAGGTGGTATGACCTACGCTCTAAAGAAGCTTGCAAGCCATAACAAAGAAGCGTTAATGGAGGGAAACATCAAGAGATCGATCATCCACCCAGATTGAGATGGATATAGGATGTGGTTACCCCAAGCCATTCTGTAATATCAAATATTGATACAACTTTTTCATTACACATTGACATTTTAATATATCTCATAGAAGACAAGCACAAATCACTTTACTAGCAAAAGTGAATAAACATATTTACTTTTTGAAACAATACACTATCTCTCAGGTTCAACCACTTACTTAAAAAAATATATATATCAGCAATTATATATGTAGTGAAGTATGCAATGTTTGTTTTGCCATTACTAAATAAATATACATGCTTAAATACTTTGTCAACCAATACATTGTTGTATTAGTACTAGAATATGATGATGCTGAACACTTAGGGGGTCATTACAACCCTGGCGGACGGTGTTAAAGTGGCGGTAAGACCGCAAACAGGCCGGCGGTAAAAAAATAGAAATTATGACCGTGGCGGAAACCGCCAACAAAGACAGCCACTTTAACACTCCGACCGCCGCGGCGGTACAAACAAACAGCGTGGCGGTCACCGCCAACAGACAGGCGGAAGACAAGGTACTGCCCACAGTATCACAACCTACCAATCCGCCACCTTTTCCGGGGCGGATTCACAGCGGATAAAAACATGGTGGAAACAGCCATTTCAAAGGGAAAACACTCACCTCTACACACTCCACAAGGAAGGAGGACACCATGGAGCTGGAACTCCATATACTTCCTGCACTAGTCTTCCTGCTCCTGTACGACGATCACCAACGCCGGCGGCGAAGACAATGGTGAGTACTGCACCTACGACATAGGGGAGGGGGAGGCAAAAGACAGGGACACACATGCAACACCCCCACCCACTACAACACACACACCAATGTATATCCAAACATTACAGTAACAACCCCCCCCAGAAGAATGCAAAGACCAAAGGAAATGAGTGGAACCATTGTAATATATCAAAATACAGTAACCAATATATACATATGTATATATATATATATATATATATATATATATACACATACACATACACACACACACACACACACACACACACACACACACACACATTAAACAAAATATACACCACGATTAGTAGTGCAGGTAATGCACAAGTCATTGACCGTGGACCACTGGGCCCAAAATGCATGGGTGAGGCCCACACAAGATACCTGACCAGAAACGGAGAGAACACTGCTGGGGCATCAGATACAAATACAACAGGCACCTCAGGAGGGAGGGAAGGGGGGGGGGGGGGGGCACCTCAGCCAGATGAGTGCACGACGCCAGATCCAAGAGGGGGCTCCATGCCCATTGATGTATCCTGGGGAGTGCAAAGCCACAGTCTCTCAAGTCTCTACAGTGGGTGGTTTGCCCACTGTTTAATCCTGGGGAGTGCAAAGCCACAGTCTCTCAAGTCTCTACAGTGGGTGGTTTGCCCGCTGTTCAATCCTGGGGAGTGCAAAGCCATCGTCTCTCAAGTCTCTACAGTGGGTGGGTTGCCCACGGTTCAATCCTGGGGAGTGCATAGCCACAGTCTCTCAAGTCTCTACAGTGGGTGGTTTGCCCACTGTTTAATCCTGTGGAGTGCAAAGACACAGTCTCTCAAGCCTCTACAGTGGGTGGTTTGCCCACTGTTCAATCCTGGAGAGTGCAATGCCACTGTCTCTCAAGTCTCTACAGTGGGTGGTTTGCCCACTGTTCAATCCTTGGGAGTGCAAAGCCACAGTCTCTCAAGTGGATGACAGTCTCCACTGGTTCTGGAGGGGGACTGGTGCCCAGAGTGCTTCATCCTGCCAAGGACAGACTGAGTGGATGCATGTCTCCACTGGTTCTGGAGGGGGACTGGTGCCCAGAGTGCTTCATCCTGTGCAGGACAGGCTGAGTGGATGCCTTTCTCCACTGGTTCTGGAGGGGGACTGTTGCCCAGAGTGCTTCATCCTGTGCAGGACAGACTGAGTGGATGTCTTTCTCCACTGGTTCTGGAGGGGGACTGTTGCCCAGAGTGCTTCATCCTGTGCAGGACAGACTGAGTGGATGCCTTTCTCCACTGGTTCTGGAGGGGGACTGGTACCCAGAGTGCTTCATCCTGTGCAGAACAGACTGAGTGGATGCCTTTCTCCACTGGTTCTGGAGGGGGACTGGTGCCCAGAGTGCTTCATCCTGTGCAGGACAGACTGAGTAGATGCCTTTCTCCACTGGTTCTGGAGGGGGACTGTTGCCCAGAGTGCTTCATCCTGTGCAGGACAGACTGAGTGGATGCCTTTCTCCACTGGTTCTGGAGGGGGACTGTTGCCCAGAGTGCTTCATCCTGTGCAGGACAGACTGAGTGGATGTCTTTCTCCACTGGTTCTGGAGGGGGACTGTTGCCCAGAGTGCTTCATCCTGTGCAGGACAGACTGAGTGGCTTTGCACTCCCCAGGATTGAACAGCGGGCAAACCACCCACTGTAGAGACTTGAGAGACTGTGGCTTTGCACTCCCCAGGATTGAACAGTGGGCAAACCACCCACTGTAGAGACTTGAGAGACTGTGGCTTTGCACTCCCCAGGATACATCAATGGGCATGGAGCCCCCTCTTGGATCTGGCGTCGTGCACTCATCTGGCTGAGGTGCCTCCCCTTCCCTCCCTCCTGAGGTGCCTGTTGTATTTGTATCTGATGCCCCAGCAGTGTTCTCTCCATTTCTGGTCAGGTATCTTGTGTGGGCCTCACCCATGCATTTTGGGCCCAGTGGTCCACGGTCAATGACTTGTGCATTACCTGCACTACTAATCGTGGTGTATATTTTGTTTAATGTGTATATATATATATATATATACATACATATGTATATATTGGTTACTGTATTTTGATATATTACAATGGTTCCACTCATTTCCTTTGGTCTTTGCATTCTTCTGGGGGGGTTGGGGGTTGTTACTGTAATGTTTGGACAGTGCCCGGCGGGAGTGGGGAAAGACTCCAACCAGCGAAGCCGCTCACAAGGGTCCCGTGGGGAGTGTCCACTCATCTGTGACTCCTCCCAAGGTGGGGAAGGGGCAGAAGAAATCGCCAAAGTCTGGGAGGAGCAGCACGGCGGAGAAGACGGCCATCATCCCCACTGCCCAGAAGGCCACCACCAGCCCAATCGTCACTGGCCAGGAGGCCACCACCAGAGTCAGTGCCCAGGAGGGCAGCCCAATCGTCAGTGGCCAGGAGGCCACCGCCAGAGTCCGTGCCCAGGAGGGCAGCCCGATTGTCAGTGGCCGGACAGACTGAGTGGATGCCTTTCTCCACTGGTTCTGGAGGGGGACTGTTGCCCAGAGTGCTTCATCCTGTGCAGGACAGACTGAGTGGATGCCTTTCTCCACTGGTTCTGGAGGGGGACTGGTGCCCAGAGTGCTTCATCCTGTGCAGGACAGACTGAGTAGATGCCTTTCTCCACTGGTTCTGGAGGGGGACTGGTGCCCAGAGTGCTTCATCCTGCTAAGGACAGACTGAGTGGATGCATGTCTCCACTGGTTCTGGAGGGGGACTGGTGCCCAGAGTGCATCACTCTCCCCGTGACGGTCCCAGTTGTGTCACTGCCCCTGCCACTCATGGGCTAGCGGTGCTTGAGTTGGCGGTCCTTGCCCTGTTCAGCGGTGCTTGCCATGGCGGTCTTTGCCCTGTTCAGCGGTGCTTGCCATGGCGGTCTTTGCCCTGTTCAGCAGTGCTTGCTCTGTTCAGCGGTGCTTGCCATGGCGGTCTTTGCCCTGTTCAGCGGTGCTTGCCCTGTTCAGCGGTGCTTGCCAGGGCAGTGTTTGCCCTGTTCAGCGGTGCTTGACTTGGCGGTCCTTCATTGCCCAGCTGGGCTGGGGCTGGCGGTCCTTCTTTGGGCAGCTGGGCTGTGGCTGGCGGTGGCCTCCTGGCCACTGACGATTGGGCCGCCCTCCTGGGCACTGACTCTGGCTGTGGCCTCCTGGCCACTGACAATCGGGCTGCCCTCCTGGGCACTGACTCTGGCGGTTGCCTCCTGGCCACTGACGATTGGGCTGCCCTCCTGGGCACTGACTCTGGTGGTGGCCTCCTGGCAAGTGACGATTGGGCTGGTGGTGGCCTTCTGGGCAGTGGGGATGATGGCCGTCTTCTCCGCCGTGCTGCTCCTCCCAGACTTTGGCGATTTCTTCTGCCCCTTCCCCACCTTGGGAGGAGTCACAGATGAGTGGACACTCCCCACGGGACCCTTGTGAGCGGCTTCGCTGGCTGGAGTCTTTCCCCACTCCCGCCGGGCACTGTCCAGCTGCTGGTGCTTCACAGGGGGGGGACTGGCTGTGCTGTGGCTCCGTGTCACACTGGCTGCCCTGGTGCCCGGTGCACTCCACATACCTCTAACAACAGGCACCACTGGTCCCGTAGATTTTTTGGCTGAGGTGCTAGTATGGGACCTATGAATTGGAGGGGGGGCGTGGGAAAGAGGTCAAGCTTGGTCATGAAAAGTTTCTTAGGAACACTGGGATGGGTAGCTGGAGGGGGTCTGGGAGTGGAGGAAGAGGAGGTGGTTGTAGGAGGTGTAACTTTTGTGGCTTTGGGTGCAGGTGCATGCGCTGGAGGCTGTCGTGAGGTGGATGCATGTTGGGTGGGTGTGTGCCTGCGTTTGTGTACTTTGGGAGAGGGCATCACAGACACACTGGGAGAGGACACAGGGGACGTGTAAATGGTAGTGGGGGTGGTGAGTGTACGTGAGCGGGGTGTGGTGGTGGGTGTGCAGGTGCGGGACCTAGTGGCTGTAGTGGTATTGCATGCAGGTGAGAGTGTAGACGAGACTGGGAGGGAGGAGGGAGACGACGAGGAGGGGGACACAGTGGATGCAGTGGATGTTGGTGTGTCTGTATGTGTGTGATGCTTGCGTGAGTGCCTGTGGGATGTGTGGTGGACGTTTGCCTGAGCTTCCCTTGTGTGGTGAGGTGTGTGCATGCTGGTCTGATGGTGTGCTTGGGATAGGCAGGGGTACATGGGATTGGGTCTGGGTGGAGGAGGTTGGAGGGGGGAGGCTAGACACAGGGACAATGGCTGTCATCAGTGCTGAGGCCAGAGTTTGCAGGGTTCGATGAAGGGCAGCCTGACCAGAATGAATGCCCTCCAGGAATGCATTAGTGTGTTGCAATTCCCTTTCTACACCCTGGATGGCATTCAAAATGGTAGACTGCCCAACAGTGAGTGACCTGAGGAGGTCAATGGCCTCCTCACTGAGGGCAGCAGAGGTGACAGGGGCAGGGGCTGAGGTGCCTGGGGCGAAGGTATTGCCCACCCTCCTGGGTGAGCAGGCACGGGGCGAAGGCTGAGGGGCTGCTGGGAGGGCGGTGCTGGTAGGGGGGGTGGCGGCTGTACCTGTAGAAGTGGGGGGCACAGATTTTGCCACCACCACAAGGGAGCTCCCATCAGAGGACGAGTCCGTGTCGCTGGTTGCTGATCCTGTCCCCGCCGTGAAGCTCCCCTCGTCCTCCGTCCCACTGGTGTATTCTGAGTCCGTGGTGTGGCCTTCCATGGCCATGTGGGATGCAGCTCCCTCGTGCTCCGGTGCCACTGTACCTCCGCCTGATGATGCTGATGCACACAAGAACAGGGACACCATAAAAAGGGGGGGGGGGGGGGACGACAGAAGAAAGACAGGTTGAGTGCATGGCTTACCGCTACCGTTGGCGGACAATACAGACACAGCAGCCCCCTGCAGTACGCCGCGCTGTTGGGCTCTACAGATGCAGTTCCTGGGATATGGCCTACATGGCTATGGTCGACATCTGCACACATAGATGACACAGGGGCATGTATACCTGTACTTGGCACTCTACAGAGGTGGGGTGGAGTGCCACATGGCCTGCATTACGGAGGGGCCTAGCCTACGGAACTCGCCCTGGCCTAGGGGAACCCACAGCCCTCCTCCCCCACCCAGACACCTTCACTGCGCGCAAAGTCTGCAGAATGGTGTTGTACTTACCCCCTTGTGTCTGCTGTGATGCCCTCAAGCGCTCATCCAACTCCGGGTAGGCCACCGCCAGGATCTGGAACATCAGGGGGGTCATGGTGCGACGGGCCCCCCTCCACGTTGGGAGGCCATCCCGAGCTGAGCCTCCGCCGTCTTCTTGCTCCAGCAGCGAATGTCCTCCCATCTTTTACGGCAGTGGGTGCTCCGTCTGTGGTGGACCCCCAGGGTCTGGATGTCCTTGGCGATGGCACGCCAAATATCCTTCTTCTGGTGGGCGCTGACCTAAATGAAATGTACAGGGGAAGAAGAGAAGTCATTAGCAACTGCACCGTCGAAGTGAGTGGGCCACATCCCTACCCTTGCCATGTGGCACATGCATTCACAGTCCATCATGCACGCAGAACCGTGGCCCCTTCCTTCTTACAACCAGCCCTCACCACTCAGGCATAGCCCATACAACGTGCTCCCTGTGTACTTACCTGTTGGTCTGGAGGACCGTAGAGTAGCGTGTACTTGGGGAGGACCCCGTCCACGAGCTTCTCCAACTCCTCTGCAGTGAAGGCAGGGGCCCTTTCCCCAGACGCACAAGCCATTGTCTCTTCCAGACCGAGGTCACAGCAGCACTTGCAGTGTAGGTCCTCTCCTGTCGAAGATCAGGGAGTGATTGAACATATAGAAAATGGCGGTCATGTCCGCGGCGGTGACGTCCACGGCGGTGCGTACCATCACCGCCGGCGCACTTCGTCATTGGCTCCTGGGACCCATAGGGTCCAATGTTAACCAATGCAGCATTGCGCCACGATCTTCGACAGCCTTCCGTGACGGTGTACTACGCCAGCGCAGTTACCTCACATCCCATTGTCCCACTTTATAGGTCAGGCAGCCGCCATTTCAGGGGCCTACATGGCTTCATTTTCAACTGCGTCACACATACCTAGGCCTAGACTCAACACACATACAAGCAACTGTTTGGATTATGTTTCGTGTTCTGTGTAGACTGTGGGTACATACCTCTGAGTTGTTTGACTCTGTGCTCGCTGTTGTCCTTCCTAGGCACCGTCCGCTGGGATTTGTGAGGAGATGGCGGAATCCTCCGGTGTACTGACCGCTGGTGGACCTGTTGACAATGGAGGAGCGACATTTAATCATCACCTACAGGTTTGACCGTGCCACAATCCAGGAACTGTGTACCCAGTTGGAGCCTGACCTGATGTCAGCAATCCGCCATCCCAAAGGAATCCCCCCTCAAGTGCAGGTGCTATCAGTGCTCCATTTCCTTGCAAGTGGGTCATTTCAAACAACAGTGGCCATGGCATCAGGGATGTCCCAGCCTATGTTTTCCAACGTGTTGTCCAGAGTGTTGTCTGCCCTGCTGAAACACATGCGGAGCTACATCGTTTTCCCTCAGGTGGAGGATTTGCCTACAGTGAAAGGTGACTTCTATGCCCTTGGACATATCCCTAACATCATAAGTGCCATTGATGGGACCCATGTAGCTCTGGTCCCCCCCCACAGGAGTGAACAGGTGTACATGAACCGGAAGAGTTATCATTCGATGAATGTACAGATGGTATGTTTGGCAGACCAGTACATCTCCCAGGTAAATGCTATGTTCCCTGGCTCAGTGCATGACGCCTACATCCTGCGGAATAGCAGCACCCCTTATGTGATGGGGCAACTACAGAGGCACCGGGTGTGGCTATTAGGGGACTCTGGTTACCCCAACCTGTCATGGCTACTGACCCCAGTGAGGAATCCCAGGACCAGGGCAGAGGAACGCTACAATGAGGCCCATGGGCGGACTAGGAGGGTGATCGAATGCACCTTCGGCCTCCTGAAGGCCAGGTTCAGGTGCCTCCATATGACAGGGGGTTCCCTATTCTACTCACCAAGGAAGGTGTGCCAGATCATCGTGGCCTGCTGTATGCTTCACAATTTGGCTTTGCGATGCCAGGTGCCTTTTCTGCAGGAGGATGGTCCAGATGACAGTGTTGTGGCAGCTGTGGAGCCTGTGGACAGTGATGAGGAGGAAGCAGAGGAATAAGACATTGACAACAGGGACTCAGTCATCCAGCAATATTTCCAGTGACACACAGGTGAGAATACATTCCTGCCTAGTACAAGTACTTTCACACTTCTACCTCTATCCTGTCTGTCGCTTTCAACCAGAATATGGTAACTGAGTTGTACATTTCCATTACGATTTCACAGGTGTGGTTTCCAACGTGTGTCATCTGCTTAGATTCCTCATGGACTTGAGATGTGTGACATAGGTATGTTGACATTACATTTGAGAACGCATTTTGTCACTGTCATTGCTAATATACATTTTCTAAATCACAGACTGACTCCAGGTTATTTTGTGCTTCAAGGGTGTTTATTTATGAAAAAATATTGGAGGTGGGTTGTAAAATGGTGAGGGGTGATGGTGGAGGAATGTCCATGGCAGAGTCCAGTCTATTAGTCTCACAGGTGCATTGCCCATATGGGCCTAGGAAGTGGAGCTGGGGCAGTTACAATATGGACAGGGTTACAAAGTGGGACAGTAGGATGACAATCAGGGTGGTCTTATTTCTTGGGGGTCTTGGCATCGTGCTCTGTCTTGTTCCTGGTTCTCAGGGACCGCTTGCGGGTGGTTCTCCATCTGCAGGTGGTGGGGTGCTGGTGTGGTGGTCCTGTGGCGGTGCCTCCTGTCCACTAGCACCGGCGGAGGTGGTGGGCAGTTTATCATCCTGGCTAGTGTCAGGGGCCCCTTGGAGTGCCACAGTGTCCCTCCTGGTGTTCAGTATCTCCTTCAGCACCCCTACGATGGTGCCCAGGGCGGTGCTGATGGTTCTGAGTTCCTCCCTGAAGCCCAATTACTGTTCCTCCTGCAGGCACTGGGTCTCCTGAAACTTGGCCAGTACCGTTGCCATCGTCTCCTGGGATTGGTGGTATGCTCCCATGATGGAGGAGAGGGCCTCGTGGAGAGTGGGTTCCCTAAGCCTGTCCGCCCCCTTTTGCACGGCAGCCCTCCCAGTTCCCCTGTGTTCCTGTGGCTCCGTCCCCTGGACCGTGTGCCCACTACCACTGCCCCCAGGTCCCTGTTGTTGTTGGGGTGGTGGGTTATCCTGGGTTCCCTGTAGTGGTGGACACACAGCTGATTGACGTGTCCTGGGCACGGAGGTATGGGCCCGCTGGGTGGATGCTGTGCTGGTGTTACCAGAGGGTGGAAGGTCTGTGGTGGGCTGTGCCTGTGTGAGGGGAACCGACTGTCCCGAGGCCCACGATGGTTCGGGCTGGTCATCTAGATCCAGTTGGACAGAGCTGCTGTCAGCACTGTGGGCCTCTTCTGTGGGTGGGGTGGAGATGTCTGGACCCTCGTGTCTGGTGACGTTGGGTAGTGGTCCTGCAGGGGTGGAAAGGCATGATTATTGCATCTGTGTGTTTCATGGTGTGCAATGGGTGGGTGACTGTGTACCCCAGTGCTGGCATTCCTGTGTGGGACCTTGTGTGATGATATTTGAGGGCGGTGTTATGGGTATGTGTAGTGGGCATGCTTTAGTGATGGGTGTCCATGCTTTGATTTTGCATGCAGGGCTTGGTGTTGGGATGGGTGGTTTGTGATATTGGTACATTTGTGAGGAGTTGGAGTGATAGGGGTGGGGGCGAGGGTGATAGCATGCAGGTAGGGTGGGGGATATGATAGTTAAGATTTGACTTACCAGAGTCCATTCCTCCACCGACTCCTGCGAGGCCCTCAGGATGCATAATTGTCAAGACCTGCTCCTCCCATGTTGTTAGTTGTGGGGGAGGAGGTGGGGGTCCGCCGCCAGTCCGCTGTACCGCGATGTTGTGTCTGGAGACCACGGAACACACCTTCCCCCGTAGGTCGTTCCACCGCTTCCTGATGTCATCCCGATTTCTTGGGTGCTGTTCCAGTGCGTTGACCCTGTCGACTAATCATCTTCATAGCTCCATCTTCCTTGCAATGGAGGTGTGCTGCACCTGTGAGCCAAATAGCTGTGGCTCTACTCGGACGATTTCCTCCACCATAACCCTGAGCTCCTCCTCCGAGAACCTGGGGTGTCTTTGCCATGCCATGGGGTGGTATAGGTGATGTGTGGGGTGGTGTATGTGGTGATAAGTGTGGTGATATGTAGTGATGTGTGGTGTTTTGTGCGTGGAAGTAGTGTGGGTGATGGTGTTGAATGTCTGTGGCTGCTAGTTTGTGGATGGTGGTGTCTCTCTCTGTGCTTCATTCTCTATTGTTGTCGTAGGGGTTTGTGGGTGATGTGGGTGCGTGTTTTATATAGTATTGAGTGTGTGGGAGTGGTGTGTGTATGTGTCTCAGGTGTGTGTATTTCGAATTGTCCAATGTGGCTGTGTTTTGGAGATGTGTACAGCCAATAGAATACCGCGGTTGAAAGACCGCCGCATGGATTCGTGGGTCGTGATAGCATGGGCGTATTTCTGTTGGCGTGACGGTGGAGGTTTTGTTTTCGCCAGTTTATCACTGATCTTTGGTGTGGCGGACTTGTGTGGGTGTCTGAATTTTGTCGGATTTTGGGATGTGGGTCATAATAGCTGTGGCGGATTTCCGCGGCCGCAGCGGTGTGTTGGCAGTCTTCTGCACGGCGGTAAGCACCTTTTACCGCCAGTGTTGTAATGACCCCCTTCATTTTTTTGTTATTGAAAATAATAATACAATACATTTTATTATATTAACATATACAATTTGAAATAATATACCCACTAGCTTCCCAATCCAAACAGAAGAAATAGCAGTGGGTGCAGATGAAGAACAAGAGGAGTGTGTCTAGTCTGAATACACAGCAGGGCACTGCCAAACTGTTTCCATCATCACTCCCAGTATTGTATCACTTGCAAAGCACCATAAAATCATTAGACATAGAAACCAACTACAGCTGCCTACACTAAAGACCAGCATACTTCAAAGTCTCAAATTCAACAAGGACATTGTGTGCATTGTAGACCTGCTGTCAGAAATATGTTCACTCATGATTTGGGTTCAAGTGTTCCTACTGTAAGGGACCATAATGCAGTTGAAGGAACAATGCTTAAGTACAACATCAGCAAGCCTCTGCCATGCAGCCATGTATTTCTAATATTTGTAATCTGGACAAAATTGTTTGCCAGGACGTACAGCCTGTGCCACAAAATAAAGAAAGCTTAACCAAAACTGTTATTACATCTGGTGGGACAGCACTCATTGAAACACATGAGACATGCTTTCATGTGGGAAAGGTCACTTTAATGAGACAGGTGCAACTTTTACTTACACCAAGCTTGGCATCTGGCCATACAGACTGTACAAACCCGGCCTCACTAATACAATGTAAAATATCCATCCACCTCCCTAAGGAACAATATTACAATCTTTCTGCTACTCATAACTCTCCAGTCTCTGTTCACACCAAAATTTCACCCAACAAACTGTTTAATGTCAATCAATGCTTGACTTCCGGTAGCCTTTCAAATTGTCCATCTTTTCCATCTCCCCATTGCAACTCTGAAAGGTGTTAACCTGTCCAACTTCTGTGAAATAACTTCCAAATTGTTGAAACTATATGCCACCTGAAAAACCTCTCAAGAGTTTTTCTGCTGCCCCCTTTTGCTGGATCTCTCAACAAAGCAGACAATGCCTACCTCAACTGTAACAAATACAGATCTATACCAAGTACTGACAAATGCGCCCCATTGTCTCTGAAAAACTTTCTTAAAACCTAATACCACTATGTTCCAACACAATCATAACTTCTTCTTTGCAAAACCTCCTTATTTCATGATTGCATTTTTTCCGGGCCCTCCCTCCAACACTTCCTTGGCAAAAATGCCATCCAAACCACTGTTGCGCCTGACCACATCCTCTTAATTTAATTTCATTTAGGTCTTTCTTAACACTCTGTATAAGGGCCAAGCTTCATCTGCACCAAATCATTTCCCCCAAATGCAAAACCAATACATCTGGGCAATGATTTTTTTCCCGTAACTCCTCCAGCCTCTGCAGCAAGTCCTTCCAGCGCATTCCACATTTTTCAGACTATTTTAACTGAACTCTCAAATCACTGAAACCCATTTGCCTGCCTCACTTCCCAGAATCAGCTTGGTGTGCTGCCCAATTCATAAAGGAATGCCCGCAAATCCAGGGCTCGATGCTCTCATGCTGCAGCCCTGCAATGCAGCCTATAATAGACAGAAAAATCAAATTAAAGAGAACCTCTACCAAGCAAGGCCTGCTCTCATTAAACGCTTGTAACAGTCTGATTTCCTCCTCCCCACTTTTCAAACCTCTTGTCCCCACCAAGCCCGCATCTCAGCTTCACTTGCCATTCTGATTCGAAAAAAATGGGCGCCATAATCTTTCTCTAGCATGCCCAACCTGGGCGATGCCTTCCGCAACACCCCTAGCCCCTGTGACTGTAATACTCTTTTCCTGGGTGCATGGTGAAAAACAGAATCTGATGAAGACTGTTCTTAATAAGTGTGCCACCAATACACCAGGCTTTCAGTCCTGTCAGGGTATCTTCTGAGTGTCACGCACTTCCCTCTACATTTCTGATCTGCCTTTGACTTTGGCATTAACACTTGCACTTCACTCTGCAACACACAAACATACTTTTTTTGGATGCTCCCAGTCTTCTTGGTCCCTATCATTTCACCCATGCGGAATGCCCTAAAAAACAGCCACACCATCACCACCAAAAACAAAATGATCTCTTGCACACTGTTACAGACATGTGGCAGCACAGCAATCAACCTTTCCAACAACTGTAGAGTCACTGGCATCCTAACCCATTCCTTTAGACCCCGTTGTCTGGTCCACCCTTCCAACAATTTCTTTCTTAACTCACCTGCTGATGGCTCCTAATCCCAATACAATTTCCCAAAAAATGCCAAAACAGCTAGCTTGCCCACAATCATCACAAACGACAAACCTTTCTCAATTATAAACACAGTGAATTTCACTACATCCTCTCTACACAAATGCTCTCCATCTTCCATGCTTCTCCTTTGACTGCCTGTCACTCTGAAGTCATTCCACATTTGAGTGTATGCACAACATGTTGACTAGGACAAGGAACCCTTTAATAGCTGCATCAACCTTGCTCTTCAACAGTTCCCAGGTACCCTGGCATCGCTGTCTCCTCTGCATCGGTCACAGGTGCTGGCCTACAGAATCTCTGCCACTGAGAATGATAAAGCGCATCTGCAATGCTGTTGTCTACTCCTGCAATGTGCTGGGCCTTAAAAGCCACATTCAGACACAAACATTTCAGGACAAAAACTCTTAGCTTAAGAACCTGCAGATCCCTTTGACAGTCTATTAACAATGTGCACCACTGACAAATTGTTCACATGAAAAAACATTTTTTGTTGAAAAACTCTTGCCCCTAGACACAAACTGCCATTTCCAATGGAAAGAATTTCAAGAATGCAATGCTACGGCCTCCATTCTTTCACTAACCAGGTTATTCTTCTACACACCATTGTCCTTGTCAAAGAAATCCAAATCCTGCCCCGCTAGCTACATCATAAAACAACTTCTTCTTCCATCCCAATCATAGAACTTTCATTGAAATCCTGCAGAAAGTTTGCCACAAACTAAAATTTTCCTTCACTCCTGCTTTTAACCTGATCCTACAGTGAGGAAGCCAATCTGCGACAAAAAGTGTGTTCTGTTTTCACCGTTCTACGAGCAAAATTGAGAGACCCTAGCAATACCTGAATGTCCTTCTCTTTGGCATTATCTTTTGCAAACATCTCATTCAACAATCTCATCAATGTCACTCTCTTGTCCTCAGGCAACCTCACTTCCATTCTCACTGCATTCAGCTCCACTCCAAAGAAGGTCAATACCTCCACTTGTACACAAAGTTTTATGGGGCTATTGGAACTCCTATGTCCTGTAACAATTCCTGAAATCTGCATACCAAGTCTTCGCACTCCAAAGAATTTGGTGCTTCTATCATGAAAAAATCATCCAAATAATGTGTCATAGCTGCTGAACCTGTAATGGGGTGAAACAATAGCTGTAACATAATGAAAGCTTCAAACAATGAGCAAGAAATATAGCAACCCATAGGCAATGCTTTATCCACAAATGTACAACCTGCAAACTGAATTCCCAAAACCTCAAAATCATCTGGGTGGACTGGCAGCAGCAGAAAAGCTGATTTTATGTACATTTTGCCATCAGCGCCTCTGGCCATGAGAGATTTTGAATCATCATGATCTCACCTGCTTCTTTCTTAGGAAATACCCCTGTAGGAGAAATAATCAGATTTGGCAATGACAATCTGAAAAATGGCTGGCCATTTGTCCTTCATCAACCTTTTTAATCAGTTTGAGCCAAACAAGCTCTTTCTATCCCTCGACGTAATGCAAATTCTCAGTCCAGTGAAACACCCAGGGACCTTCATAACTCAACTTAATTCCTCCATACTCAAAACCTCGTAGCAATTGTTTCCCTTTTTCTGCCAATGTGCAGTAATGTATCCAATATCGTAAGCGATCAGTTTTAACTGGCGTATGAACCTTTTCCCATGTTGTGCAGGCCACCTCTCCCTCAACCCCTGTCACTGCCATTCTGCCACTCACCTCCTCTGTTGTTCTGCCATGGCCCACCTTGGAGGGCTCCTTGATTGCTCCCTTTCTCAGGGCCACATTGCCGGATGGGATGTCTCACCACGCATTGCGCATATTTGTGTCAAAAATGGCAATACTAATGCCCAACTCATGCCAGCCCTGTTCTTCCATCCTCTTTGGGTCGACCCCACCCCCTTGTGGCAGGACAATCTCAAAAGGGCTTATAAATCACCGTCCTATCACTAGCTGTGTAAGTCATTGGGGCTGGCCTCACTGGTGTCATTGTTTGCAGAAAGAGTTCATTCTCAAATTGTCCCCACACACCATCTGCATCATCCGCTACTCTTGCTCTGAATTCTTAATTATACCTGACCCATGCTCAACCACCAAATGTAATCTGCGGTTTGTGCACCGCATCTAAGTATTTTAATAAGACCACACACCGATCTGGGAATTTTTCACAATATACGCTTGCATGTATTAGAAATGCCATAGCCCAATTTTCAATATTCATCTGCACTTTTTGGGGCTTGGACAAGTCGTATTACTCCTCTTTTGACCCTTACTTTGCCCTCAATTCCCTTTACAGCAGTTTTAACATTTCTGTGTACTCAACTTTCTAAATTCTATCCTTTGTGACCATGGTAAACCTCCTTACTTTCTTTCTTGTCCCCTTTATCTTTGTTTGATCCCATATTTCCTGCGTTTGACCCAGTCCCTTTTTCCTCTCTCCTATCCAGCAGAGCCTTACCATCATCTCCTGTCCCTTGATCTTGGACGTACTTCCCCTTCACCAACCTCATCTCTGTCTCCTCCCCAATTTCCCCAGTTCTCACACCCATTGACTAGCATCCAATCTCCATATTCAACCTGCTTGTCTTACCTGGTTTCAATGTTGGGATCTGGCTCACAGCCCACTGGCCTGCTGCCGTTCCTTGTATGGTATATACTTGTTCTCTTTTTGATGGCCTGAAAAACACAATCTCTTAGCGCCTATGACGTGAATTATTGGGTGATAACCACCATGCTGCTTCGTCATTGGCAACCTCCCACAGCTCACCTTCCTCCAATTCCTCCTCATCATAATCCAACAACTCATTGACGGCCACATCCACATCTCCATACCCATCTGAACTCATGCACAGTAATTCTCCATTTTCAATACCACCATTACAAAGGTGTCCTCTCGATAGTCCATTGCACCCCTCCAACTGTGGTGGGGAGGCTACTTTAAGCCTTCCCCCAATACCAATATTAGGGTCGTCCCTCAACATCCCAGAACTGATGGCCTGAAAAACACAATCTCAGAACTGACTGAATAGGTATGTGCTTTGATTTCAGGGTGGGTTGGTTGAGCAGTACGAAGCTCTCCCCGCTCCACATGCACCATAGCCAACAAACCATGAATGTCTCCTAGCTATCCTCTCTGGTCAGGAGCTGCTAGAACTTTCCATGCCTGTCCCTCACACTAGGAACCTGATCTGGTATCCACTGCCACTTACTTCCTGTTGACTTCACAACTCTGGTCGGGTCCTCCCAACGACATGCTGCCTGTGGCATCCTCACTGGCAACCCACATCACTGTACTTGCACCCAGTCGGCCAGGCCACTGGCCATCACTGCTTCTCATGGGCACCCCCAGCACACCCTGAAGCTTCTGCCTCCCAGCCCCTCCAGCCTATCCCTGCACACACTAACCCTCTGTAAGTGCCATCTATAATTGGCACAGAGGCACCAGCCTTTGTGTTTGCTATAGGCCCCTTTATACCCTCAACAGCACTGGAAAGTGTGTCCTTGATCCCCATCCTCCCAGTCTGAGTGCCCCCAGCGATGCCCGCCCTGCCTGTGTGGCACTGGCAAAGGCTTCTTTGCCCACTCATGAACATGCCTCTAAATTCAGTGAAGGATCAGATAGGTCCAAAATTGCCCCTACGGTTCTGCTATCCACACAAGCACCATTAATTGTTATTTCAAAACGGGCCTATCTGCTGCCAGACAACAATTCTAAAGGCAGGCCTACTTCACTAGAGGCCCCACACCCAGTCTGCACATGCTCCACTTCGCAGAGCCATGCAGACCTTAGCAAATTTCCTGAAGAGCCAGGTGATGTCTCGCCTTGTCCTATGGTGTCCTCCTGCTGTCTGCTCAGTTCTCCTCACCTACACCAATGAAATGCCCCTGTTGGGAGCCAGGTAAGGCCTTACACAGAGAATCAGAGTTCCTGATTGGCTCTCCCTGTGTCATAGAGCCACCCGGACTGTCCTTGCTCGTGTAGTCTTTGGGACCATGGATGCTGCCTGATGCGGCCTCTTGGCCCCAGAGGGCTGGCCTGACGGGGGTACGTGCTCTCTTCTGGTGCACCACTCACCTGGGTCTCTTTCGTTTTGATTTGCCCCCTGGGCAGCGAGCATGCCATCATTGCTGCTGCCATCCCACCAGCGGACCTGCATTGGGGCCTCACCCGTTTCGGCACCCAGGCCTGATCATGCATTCCAAGCTGCAGCAAGTCAGCCCGGTCCTCTGCCTCCAGCGTTAGAAGGGCCTCCACCACCCTCCTGCTTTTGGCACTTATTATGAACCCTAACTAAGGGGAGGGCAAATCAACTCTACCACTGCAACTAACACTGCAAAAACGTTCCCTGCTCCTGCTGATGCACAACGCTAACTGCCTTTCTTAAGTATTCACCCATCAATCTCTGCCCTTTTAACCCCACCCGCTCCCTATTCCTGCCAATCCCATCTCGGGCCGCACCACCCACCCGAATACCCCGGCAGTGCAGGCTTATTCCTAACACCCCAAATCTCCCAGGATCTTTTCCTACTCATAAAGAAAGTCATACTCAAAAACATTGCTACCGTAGACCAGAATGTAAGAGCAATAGAGAAATTGGACAAGGATAAACATATTCTTACAAAACGAGGTTAAAATACAAACAAAATGCCACAAAGTCACCAACATCTTGGAAACTGTCCAATGCAATCTGCAGTGGCGGCCGGCAGCTTTGGGAGGGGGTGGGCGGGGCACAAACACACACACAGAGACTCATTCTTTCACACACAGACATGCATGCACGCACGCTCATCCATTAACAACACTCATTCCATTCAAACATGCACACATGCACCAAACATTAATTTTACAAGATCACACACATTCATTCTTTCACGCACGCATGCACATCCATTAACAACACTCATTCCATTCAAACATGCACGCACCAAACATTCATTTTACAAGATCACACACATTCATTCTTTCACACACACACACACGCACGCACAACCATTAACAACACTCATTCCATTCAAACATGCACGCACGCACCAAACATTCATTTTACAAGGTCACACACATTCATTCTTTCACACACACATGCACGCACGCAATCATGCACATCCATTAACAACACTCATAACACTCAAACAAGCACGCGCGCACCAAACATTCAATGTAAAACATAACACACATACATACACACATACACACACACACACTTACCTTTAGCCTCCAGGTCCCAGGAGGGTTGAGACTGCTGCCTTCCCTCATTGGCTGACCTGAGGTCAGCCAATGAGGGAAGGCAGCAGTCCCAGCCTCGTCACAGAGTGGGATGGGGTCAGTGAGACTGCTGACCCCACCCCACTCTGTGACGAAGTGTCACTGATTGACACTCGCCCTGGGCGCTTCAGGGCTTAAACTGAAGCGCCCAGGGAGAGTGTCAATTGGTGACGCTTTCCTCGTCACCCAGGGGAGGGCCTCGAGGCACCTTTGCTGGGCAGAGGAGGTCACGCCCATAGGAGCTGTGATCTCCTCAGCCCAGCAAAGTTCAGCTCAGGCAGCCAGGAGTCTGCGCAAATCGCGCATGTCTGCTCCTGGCTGCCTGACCTGAACATGAAGAGTGTCTGTCAGGCTGACCTTTGTTCATCCTGACAGACACTCCTCATGGGGTGGGGGGATGTGGCCCATCCGCCCTAAAGGACGGGCCGCCACTGGTAATCTGTAACAAAAAGGGGTTTGGTTCTGTTAAGGCTCATGGTGGAGGGATTAATATACTAAAAACAGAATAGAGAGTCACCTCAAATGTCATAGATCATGTATTGATTAATATAATACATAAGGAATCGAAAGAATGTCCATTCATAAGTTATTTTGTGTTATTTCAGAAATAATTAGGTATTACGCACTTACAAACTGTAAACATAAATATATAACATGCACAAATAAGACACGCATTGAATCACACAAAAATTAAAGTAAGTGCCCCATTGTTCAGCATAGACAGTTCTTCAGTCCTTATTAAGGTTTGCCTTCTTTTCAACAAATGAAGTCCCAGGGTGGGCGAGTTTGTAGTCTAATGGTCCCCAAGAGAGTTCATATAAGTAATGTGCTTGAATTTAACTACTGGGGAAATGGCCTGTGATGATCATACAATCGTCTGATCTCTATATCTCCCACGGACACATTTCACCCTCCTTCACGTGAGCATGATCCTTTTATAGAAGTCATCCTCAGGGTATTAACCTTTGTAAATATGGACGCCAACATGGTCATTTGAGTTGAGAACATGTGAGTTAATTGCTTTGATTAAATCACTTGACTATTGTGATTTTTTGTGATGTGCTTTTATGGTATCTGTGTTTTACCGAAATAAAGCTACGATGATGATGATGAAATCACTTGACATAATGGTTTCTCAGTGTGCCACCATGTAATAATTAAGCATCCCTCACCTTGCAGCAGCAACAATGAACTAGTCGCAGTGATAATAAGCGTTCCTGTTAGTGTTTCAAAGGCAGCGAAGTGCCGTTTGAGCATTTTATCCAATGGTGAACTATTCTGTTTTAACAGGTCTAATGTAAGCCACCTCAGCACATGACGCCTTGCAGGTTTTGCACTCGCACATTAGAATCTGGAAACACACTACAGGTAAGTGAGGAGACATCAAATCCGAGTAGTATTTCAGTGGGAGACATACCTCCAATACATTCTGTCGAAGTGGTGAGGGTGAAAGTGCAGGGACAGGGTCATCCTCAGACAGACCTTTATTAATTAAAGTAAAAAGAACAACGCTAAAAAACATTCTGAAGAAATCTTTTTATTTTTGTTATGTTTTGTCACCAAAATAATCACATCTTCTTACGTATGTTGCTAAAGATGAATTTATCTGTGAATAAAACGGAGGAATAAATATATGTTAAGAATATGAACATGAGGTTCATTTTTTTTTTTATTCTAAAAACATTTTTATCTTAACTTAAAAATGATTGTAATGATAGCCTGGCACAATCTTCCTTAGGGTAATCTTGTTGCATTCTGTCCATGGAAAGATGGAAGCTACATCTCATCATTAGAGTCACTAGAGTCACTGTCTTCTGTATCAATAGGCAGTCCCTTACGAGTTGTTACCTTATACAGCATTGCTCAACATACAATACGTTTACGTGGTGCTTCATGGAAGTATTGCCCAGACCCACCAGTTTTAAAGGCAGCAGAATGTGCTTTTTAAAAGTTTCAAAGCAAGTTCCACTATTGTCTTCTTTCGCCTATGTGTCCTGTTGTATCTCCTCCCACTGGAAGTAATTGCATTAAAAAACGAACCATAATGTCAAAGGTCCTATTGAAAATGCACTGTCACCTACAAGAACAGTGTCATATTGTGTGTTGTTTCATTAACTTGCAAATTATATTGAATTACTGAAACTTTAAGTAAAATAACCAACAGGGCACCATCTCCAAAATCAACCCTAGCCAAACTGTTGTGAAACCACAGTGCATAAACATATAGGAGTCAGGTGTACTTCCAGGACATCTACAAAGTTAGTAATGTGCAACCTACATTGCATAAAATAGTGAGTGAAGATTTTCTTTGTTTCTGATGCAAACATTCCGCTTCAGTAGGTGGACAGATAACAAAATGTGATCCAGTTCCACACCCAATCCTCTGAGAGAGTTGAGAAATCATTTTTAAAAAAATCCAGATTGGTGCTATTCAGTGTCTGCACCATTTTTGGTACGCATTTTCCACATTTATTTTTAGCAACACTGCATCTAGAAATTGTCTGGAAAACCCACAAACCTTCTGTGGCAAATATTCCCTGGTGATGTGGAAGCCACCAGAAGCAGGGAACAAATACCCTTAACTTGTGTGGAAATTACCTTACTTCTGTGTGTTGCCTTGCTGAATATAGTCTCCAAATTTGTGATAAGATCATAAAAACCCCACCTGCTCAACATAGATGTCTACTGTAGCTCCTCTTCTCTCTTATTCAAAATTATGATAATGGGCCTAAAACTTTACTCCTGTGTCCTTCTTCTGTGTTGTGCTGCCAGAATCTTTGTGCATCTTACAACTGTAAAAACGCACAGCTATTTCAGAGAGACAGACCTGCTTTCTGGTTTACCTTTTATAGTATGCTGATGGTTACTACTTGCTTTTGTGAATGCTTAATACGTAGGATAACTCAATTGCAATTAGGTAATTGTAATTGTCATTATCAATATGTAGTCAAATAGCTGAAGAGCTTACCAATTTTAAGGACAATTGTACTTTCAAAGACCCAGTGATTAGTAATAACTATACCTATTAAGATATCTTTATTTACCTTGTTCAGGATATACAGGAAATGCATGGAGTGATAATAATGACTAGTGCTATTTTAACCCAGCAATTAGCATCTTAATATATCTCATAGAACACAAGCACAAATCATTTCACCGGCAAAGGCGAATATACACATCTGATATTTTGAAACAACACTCTCGTGGTTGTCAGTGTTCAAAACAAAAACTCAGCGAAGTTGTCTTTGCCACTACGCCTTTTCATTTTTTAACAACAGTGGATATTCAAAGAGGGCCTTTTCATAATTATTTGGTATCCTCATATTAAATGGCCAGCAATCAATGCCTCCGGGAACTCTAGTAACATCCTAAGGTCCTCAAGCCTGAACACCACATACCAGTTCCTGACTCAAGAAAGACATCTCACAACGTCTTGAGGTACTGCACATTTGTTAATGAATCTTCAAAGGCTCGTGACTAACTCAAGAAGACATCTATTCACAGGTTGAATTTACTGGCAAGCACTGGCAACGCCAGTAGATCTGAAATGAATGTGTTAACACATACACACACAGTCAGGCACAATACCTGCACGGTTTGGGACATTAAAGCAAGACTTTTTAGTTTTACCAATGCTTCTTAAAATACATTGGTCTTGTGCTGCTAAGTTCAGGGTGCGCTTAGGTTGAAAATAATAGCACACGTAGGCCAAGCTCTTAAAGCGCTGCCATGGTTGAGTAGAGGTCCCCTTCCATAAAGAAAAGCGAGCTTATTTGGGTGAGGGGCGAGCAGGCAGGGACACATATCATCTTGTCCAAAGCGCCCTCTACACCCACAACCAGTACGGGGTTTATTTGTTGCCCAGATGGGAAGACTGATCTTTACAGAAAACTCTTAGGACTGAGAAATAATTATATAGGTGGCAAGATGTTGTATGGCACATGCCCAGCAGTTCTAACAAACAGGCCTGGACTGCCCTCACTGCATAGTCATTCTCCTCAAACGTTCGGGAAACAATAGACCATCTCAAGTTATTGAAAGCCATTTGAACCGTGCTCTTTCCTTAGCAAAGTGTAGTCGAGCAGAACAAATAACATCTATACTCTTAGCGAGAGTCAACTATGGAGGCGTACATCAGTTTAAACGGTACGTTTAAACTAGGAAACGAACTCAAAGTTCAGTGAAGTTTTGAGTGTGTCTCAGCACAATTCTTTGCGTGCCTCCGGTTAATCAACAATCTTGAACATTATTTAAACACATCTTCACGTCTTCAAAATTCTTTAGTTTGCTCTTTCGTCACCTTTGATGTTATCACGAGCCACTATAACGAACAACTGCACTTTGAACGACTTTTTATGAGACAAACCGCCGAATCTTAAAGTGAAAAGTTACAATAATTCCAAACTGAATCGCGGCGACTTTTCTGATACAGGTTTCCATCAAAAAAACAAACGAATGTTTGATTAGCACGGCCCGGTTGGCTCCCCTAGACGAGAAGATATCAAGGTAAGAATCAAATCTTAAACTGTAAACAATTCGTTTCACATTGCTAAGCCAGTGCATTTAACGGGGCACATCTCAAATCATTTTGGATTTCTTTTCAACCGGAGACTATGTTACTTCCCAAAGGCTCTCGATTTGTTATGACAGGTAACTTTAGAAATATGCGCCCCCACCAGGTGCTACCTGCAAAACACCAAGAGCGTGTCATTCAGGCTGAGCCTCCTTCTCACTAGTGCAAATGTGTACGCACGACTGCCTTGAATGAACCCGTTTTGCTTTTGGATGATATTGCTCCTATGAATATTGTTTCAGTAGATCTGGCATTTGTCATAATTTCAGCAAAATGTCGACAGTGCATATTCATGTTAATTTACCTCAGAGTTAATTTAAGTGCTTCCGGGGCCCCTGGAGTTATAGAGTTTCTACACACACTTGTGACTGTCAGAGCAAGTGGTCTGTGTCTACGGGTTGTAACGCTACTTTGCTGCATTTCCTGCTGATAAGGGCGGGCCAGTTCTTCCGCCTGTGGATCCCTGTTGAGGTGAGAGAGACATGAGGCTGTGCCAATAGGTCCTGAGGGCTGTATCTCATAAAGTAGACACTGAAAGTGATAAGTTTAGAGACAGAGTAGGATCGCAAAACATTTTAGAAAGGTGCCATTTCAAGATTCTCACAGGGACTTCCAAAGCATGCGCTGCGTTTGGCTGGAAATATAGCAGCATCTGTTGACATTTATAAAATAAGCAACAGAACATAACAAAATATCATACACATAGCAGTATAACAACATAATTAAAACATAACATAGGCTACTACAAGAAAGTCAAAACAGAACACAACTGTCGCAGTTCAACACAACAAAATAACACTGCAATAATGCAGTACAAAACAACTGAATTGATTACCACGACAACAAAATGCCACACAATACAAATACTCAAATATTCTTGTCATATATTACCACTTTCAGAAACCTGCTTTCTGGATACGGCTGTACAAGGTGTTTGCATAAAGCAAGACCTTAACTTACCACAAAAGACATGAAATAGCGCCTGTCTAAAATCTTTTGTGAACCGGCCCTGGAAATGTTAATTTATCATTTTGGGCTGGCTCGTGTTTTACATAGATGAAGAGCTAGAACAGTCAAATGTTACCATTTAATAGAGTAGTGAATGGTGGTTTGTCACTGGCAAAGTAAAAGAATTTGTTGCTTTTGTCCGGAACTGTAGCAGTATTTGTAGACATCTCTAAAATAATTATACAGCATAACAGAACACACTACAATACCTTAACTCAAAAACAAAGTAGAGCAAGCAAAACACAACAAAACAGTCAGAACGTAGCACGTTAATCACAGTACACGTCAAGAGTATGGTGCATTAGTACAGTACAGGCACACAAAAGGAACAACACAACAAAAGCCCACCACCACAAAATGCAACACAACGAATATGCACAAACTACTTTTCTCACAAATGCACTTTCCTATGGTAAAATATGTTTATACAAGTTAATGCCTTACTTACTTCTAAGGACATTCAGTAGCACCAGTCAAAAATGTTTTGCGATCTGACCTAATGGAGACTATTTAGTCTTAAAGAGAACACTTTACACCTCTTTCTAAAGAGTGTGCATTATATAGAATAATAGGAGCATATAATTGTGAGTTGTTGTCATGAAAGTAGGTTCTACGGCACAAGACTGGGGTCATTTATTTTGATCTACAGTCAAAAATAATATATCAACCACTGCATGCTTATACTACATCTTCAAGGTTTGTATATTTAGGGAAGTATAGATTTATTACTGATAATTCCAAAGCTACTTACCTAAAGAATATAGTGGTGGTCGATATTGTGAGTTCTTTATTTCTGCGAGTGGTTATTTCAGCTCCATAGTGAACATGTGATCATTTTGACAAATCATTTTGGATCTTTTATTAGAGCAATCTGTGTGTCATACAGCAAATGATGCATTCATTTATTTCAGTGTGGGGCTATCAAATGGAAATAATTTACAATGATGAAATACATACATTCTGTGACACATTATTTAAATTACCACTGTTTACGCATAAATCACTACAATTATTTGTCTCTCCATTGGGAGGGAGAATTTTCTGTCATAATCCAATGCAGATTCTCAGCTCCAGTTGTGGATACATTAGCACACTGTGTTCTGATTAGCTGCTTGTCAGAGAAAAATTCAGTTTCAGGGACCATTTTACGCGAAACACTGCATTGAGCACCATGCGGGGAAAAATCAAAAGAAAGTGGGAATGAGGAGCAGGGTGACTACATCCAGGTCCATGTGGGGAACGGTGGGGTCAAAAGAACCTCAAGATAATAAAATAAAAAAATTAAAAAAATTGTCACTGGATTTGTGAGTATGCTCCGGATTCGCACACTGTCAATGCTCCCCGGTTCTAGCGAACCCTCACATGCCTTCATTCGATTAGCGAATCAAGCACAAAATGAGAAAAACAAAACAAAACATAGTATTAAGAACACCACTGCTTTGCTTGCCCAGAAGCCATATTTTTGCCGCACATGGCAGGGAGGGAGCAGGGTATGGCTGCAGTTAAGGCCCTATAACAAATCCCATGCAGCTCTTGTTCGAAGGCCATTTGCAACTGGCATTGGCTGCCAGCCTCTGGTAGGATTCAGGGCCTGGGTGGAGTTGGCTGCCCGCCGAGTGTCGGGTGCAGAGGCTCAACATAGACAAGGCTCTACAGTCAATCCCAGTACAAACAGCTGAAGGCTGTGCGAAGCAGGGATTGGCCACCCAGAGAGAGGTGGGCCAGCCAGGCACTGTGGGCAAACTCATTGCACACGGTCTAAGAGAACCGCAATGTGCACGGCAATTGAAATACCAATGGGGTGCCTGACACAGGGTCACTTCAGAGGTCGAACTCTATGGCCAAGCATATTGGGCAAATTCAAAGGAAATGCATAATAGGAGTTGCCCACCTGCGGAGTTTTGGCATAGGCCTGGCTGTAGGCCAGGCTCTACCGCAAACATTGATTGTCCGCCAGTAGTTGAGGGCAGAGGCTGGTTGGAGCTCAGGCCCTACTGTCAGTTGCATATGACTGTAAACCATGCGCAGTTGTGGTAATCCATCTGTAGAGGGTGGGGCACATATCCAGACCCTGTGAACAACCCTGCTGTGTTTAGCTGATGGGTTGGACACTGAATGGGAAAAAATGACCTCACAGCATTTATATCATTAAATAACAACACCTAACAGTGATTAAACAGCCTCACATATTCAAACCAATCAATGAAACTACATTCTTATCATCTCTGTCAGAGTGTTATGGGTAACATAATATGTAATTGTATCCATAAAATGGCAAAAAACATTGATTACTGCATCTGTTTCATTAAGGCTGAGGCGATGAGCGTTGGATTTGGTGTGCTAGTTATAGTTTTCAAGACTGCCGTGCAAATTATTAATTGTGGTCCCACCCATAACTTACAAATTTCCGTGTTTTTTGGTTATAATTTGTAACACAAATGCATTTTAATTGTGCATTTCAGGAGAATATCTGTTTTTTAAAACATAATTTGGGTGTTATTCCTGCTTTTAACCATAATATCACTTTGATTTTTGTTTTTTCGTTGAATATATAACCTTCTTGCTCACTTGGTCTGCTCAATTCCCACTCACATTTTAATTCCACACACTACAGCATTAGGCAATAGATCACCCCACTTCAGCCACTGGCTCTCTTATTCTATAAATTACAATAGTTTGCCTTATAGTATACAGAGCTGCCTAAAAAGATGTGCACTTTATTGCCATGGCTGGGGCATAAACATTTTATTTGGCAAGTGTTTATTTCTTTTCACTGTTTATCATTTTTTAAATTTTTTAGACATCTTTCTGTCTTTAAACTAAGCCTTCAGCTACAGTAGTTCGAAGCCAATGAATTAAAAACATATTTTTCTGTGATATGCATTAAAACTAAAGAGGGTTTATCTACCTGCTCTAATTTCACCTGCGTACAGGCAACACCTATACTATTCTTTTAAAGCCATATTCAGTGGCTATTTAACTTATCATCAACCACAAATTTAATTTTCATATTATGAACTTATAACACATCAGATAAAAATAGAAAAATAGATTAAAAGCTGTAAAAAAACATCGATAAGAGCAAGTAAAAATTAATGATTACCAAGAATAAAATGAGCAATGTTATCAATTAAACATAAGGCAACTATCAATCAGGATCATTATAATGTTTAAAGAAGGAGCTATGCGATAACTGTTCATAGTACAAGAGCTAAGTATTTTGACCAAATTACCAGTGTAGAATGTAAATGATGAATCAGGGCAAACGTCAAAGGTTTAAGTGTTTCTGTTTTAGCTATCCATAGAGCGGCTCTATGATTTTGTATGTTCGTATCTACATTTTTTTTATTTAAAGGAAATGTCCATCGCATTAGGCAACACTATCTGATGTGAGCATTTTTATTGCATCCCCTCTTCCTTACAACCGTATATATCAGTGGTTGCCAAACTTTTAACTTGTGTGGATCCCTACTTTACCCGGAACCCGGGGAACCCCCCTGAATCATTATTAGAATCCAGCCCCCTCCCCCCCGAATCATTACGAGAAGGTGGGGACCCAGGCGTAAACATTGCTGAAGATTTGAACCTCAAAACAACACACACAATACAGAAACAAACACTCCATCAAACACAAACACGAATGACAACGCATTTTATTTAATTAGCAAATAAATAAAAAAAACAGTATAACTTTAATAGGAAGGTTGGAGCTTTTCTAAATTCATTTGAAGCCACACATTGCCCATACTATATTCTGTTTGATCCACCTGCACAGCTCCCACAAACTAATCTGAGGATACCAATCTAACTTTCAGCCTCCAATTTCAAATTCCTTGACATTTACAGTATGTTTTAACATTTTCAATTTTACAATTAGCCACTTTATTTATATACACTTTATTAATCTAATAATATTATTCAATTTTCTAAGCAGTCATGGACCCCTTGAGGAGAGTTCGAGGACCCCCAGGGGTCCCCGGACCACAGGTTGGGAACCACTTGTATAAATAATCTTAGGTAAACTTGGGTCTGATGACTTTCTGGGCTGTTAGAGATCAGGGTGAATGCGTTGATTTTTGTTAATTCTGAGTAATCTTACCTTTGATTGTATCTACGTTTGCTAATTCAGTCAATGCTCTAATGCGTGAATGACAGCAGTAACAGCAGCAAACTATGTATCCATCTTCTAAGCCCAACTGTAGATGATCTTCGTGAAACATTTATAGATTATTCATGTTCTGATGCGCTGCTTTTTATGTTTATGTTTTCTCAAAAGTTCAATCTATACCTCAATGATCTAGAAAAACATAGTTTCACCAGGAAGGTTTCTTTTTGTCTGAGGGAGTAGTTGTCTGGCAAACCAGAAAGAGACCTAGGGGCCGATTATGAGTTTTGTGGTTATACCACACAAACTCCAATATGGTCGGTGGTGAGGTGACTGTCAAGCTGGTGACTGGCAGATATGTTGTATTACGATGTTCCCGCCAGTCAGCCCAGAGAAAGCAGTGCGGTAGCATTGGCCTCGGTTCCCCCAGGAAACAGACGGCAATGCAGTTGCACTCAGCACCCTCGGAAGGTGCTGACATGGGGGCCCCTGCAGTGCCCAACACTGCTTTTCAGTCAGTCTTTTCATGGTGGGAACCCCTCCATGAACAGGCTGGTGGAAAGGTATGTCATGATCAGCATGGCAGTACTGAACTCGGCACAGCTGTGGCTGACCGCAACTTTCACCTCCTCCAACCCATCTGGATCCCTGTTTCAGGCTGAGGCAGCGGACTCCTGGCCATCCAATCTCCAGGATCGTAATTTTGCAGTCAGAACGTCAGGATTGTGGCGGTCTTACCACCACCGTGAGGTTGGCGGTCTTAGGACTGCCACAGTGGGAAAGAGGCCCAAATAACTTTGCAGCTCATCGGGGCTGCTATCGTTAATAAACAAGGATGTGAATCTGCTAAAGAAGAGTCTAGCAGACTGAATAGCTCAAGTAAGGAAGGAGGTGGTCCATTTGATGAGGATCAAGTGCCAATCATAGGAGGTAAAATATGAATCAGGGCTTATTGACAAACATATTTTTGATCATAAAATCATTTTTTACATAATAACTCCATTAACACCTGCTGACACCAGCAAAGTGATAGCTGGAAATGAATCAATTATATTTGGCAGGGGTGCGGGGTAAAAGTATTCTCCTGAGGATTTCTTTTCCTGTAGAAAGAACAAAGAGAATTTACACGGGTCGGGGCTCTATTCCCCTGTGTGTAACTTTACATTATTTTGATTTCCACAGAAGGGACATAGGGTTCCAATGGAGATGTTACATCACTTTCAGGGAAGTAGGCCTAAATACCTGCACCTAATGTATACAAAAAGTTATGGATGGAATGTCTGAATGAATCGATGCCACTTATAATTGCTCAGGACCACATCCCAGTCCATTGGTAATTTGCAGAACATGCCACCTTAGTTTGGACCCAGATAAAAACGCAGGTATAACACTTTGTCATAGAAAATGAACATACAATAGAAACAAAGTTATGTGTACATTTATTATATACATCATAAGAAGATACTAACAATATGTTTAAATAAAAAATTCAAAAATAAAACTATCTGTAGAAAACAGGTCTAAAATGATGTATTATGAAAAATAACAATTAACTTAAGTAATACAATAAATATAACTAAAATTATAATAAAAATATAAAATTTGTTTTTCTAAAAAATAAAAAAGCATTTAAAATGACAAATTATTTAAAAAAAGAATACTCAGCAATAATACAAAAAATAAGAAATATAAAAGTAATTTAACTAAAACTCAGAAAGTATTAAACTTGTTAGTGGTTAATTTATTATTTCTACTACATTCTACGAAGCAATTGGGAGAATGTTCGATTTCGGAAGAGCTGGGTTTGCTATATTCACTCCAGCCTAAGCAATAATATGATAAGGACTGGGTTCAAGAGGGATTAGATTCGTTATTCCCTCTCAAATTCCACAGCACTAGGAAAAGTATTGGACTATGGAGAGATTAAATGAACTATCCCCAATGCAGTTTATGGAACATAGGGGACTTCTGCGGGTTACATAAAAAGACTCATAATCATTTTGCAAAAAAATATATAAATTCATAAAAAATTCCTAATGACAGAAAGTACTTAATTTTATTATTAATAAATACATACTATATAATCTTTAAAAAAAATATAAAATGAAAACACTATAAAATGAAAACAAACTTTAACTTAATTAAAATAACATTCTATTCAATAGCTACAAACAAAAAACACAAAAAAACACAATAAATACAACATTTCATTTACTCACTTTGCTGCTATGCCTTCCCCCTCCCCCATGTCAAGCCTTTTTGTGGCTATTTGGGATAGTTTGGGCTTAGGCCCCCATAACATTTTGTCCACATAAGCTATTCACACCAATTTGCATCCCTTTTTCCAAATCCCTGGGGATTCTGAAGCTATCTACAGTTTCTGGATTACCCTTGCAGGGACCAAGACATTAGCTAAAATAAAGCTAAAACATTTTTTGGGGGGATAAATAGAGAAAAAGTGTTGTGGAAGAAAGCATCTGTTTTTATTCTGCAAATGGCATCAGCAAAGGCTTTGTGGTGCTAAAATCACCATCTTTCCAGCTTTCAGGAACACTCAGACTAGGATCAAGAAACCAGCTTTTCAGTACAGTTTGGGCATTTTACTGGGACACATCCCATTTTACTATTTTTTGTGCTTTCAAAGTCCTTCCAGTTAGTGACAGAAATAGGTGTGCAACCAATGGTGAATCCCAGAAAGCTATACATTTCTGAAAAGTAGACACAATTCTGAATTCAGCATGGGGTCATTTGTGTAGATCCTTTAGATTTTCCTGTAGAAAGTACAGTTCAATCAATCAATCAATCAATCTGGGATTTGTAAAGTGCACTACTCACCTGTGAGTGTCTCAAGGCACTGAGGAGGAGAGGGGGAGAAGGTGGGGGGAGGTGCTGCCACTGCTCGAACAGCCGGGTTTTGAGACATTTCCTTAAGGTAAGGAGGTCTTTGGTCTGGCGCAGGTGGGTGGGAAGAGTGTTCCACGTTTTGGCGGTGAGATGTGAAAATGATCTACCACCAGTTGTAGTTCTGCAGACGCATGGGACGGCTGCGAGGGCGAGGTCAGCGTAGAGGAGATGCCGGGTCAGGGTGTAGAAAGAGAGTCGTTTATTGAGGTATTCTGGTCCGGTGTTGTGCAGTCCTTTGTGAGTATGGATGAGGAGCTTCAAAGTGATTCTCTTGTTGACTGGGAGCCAGTGCAGGTTTTTCAGGTGGTCTGTGATGTGGCAGTGGTGGGGGATGTCCAGGATGAGGCATGCAGAGGCGTTCTGCATGTGTTACAGCCTCTTCTTTAGTTTGGCTGTGGTTCCTGCGTAGAGGGCATTGCCGTAGTCCAGTTTGCTGCTTACAAGGGCTTGGGTGACTGTTCTTCTGGTTTTGGTGGATATCCATTTGTAGATCTTTCGGAGCATGCGAAGAGTGTTGAAACAGGAGGAGGAGATGGCGTTGAGTTGCTGGGTCATGGATAGTGAAGGATCCAAGATGAATCCTAGGTTGCGTGCATGGTCGGTGTGAGTCGGAGCAGTTCCTAGAGTTGCAGGCCACCAGGAGTCATCCCATGCAGAGGGGGTGGAGCCGACAATAAGGACTTGAGTTTGAGGCAGCTGCTTTTCATCCATTCGGCAATGACCTTCATTCATTCGTGGAGGTAGGTCTTGGCAGAGTCCTTGGTGAGGGAGAGAATCAGCTGGGTGTCATCGGTGTATGAGATGATGTTGAGGTTGTGGGATCGGGCGATGTCGGCGAGCGGGGCCATGTAGATGTTGAAGAGGTTCGGGTTGAAGGACGAACCCTGGGGTACGCCGCAGATGACTTCAGTGGCCTCCGAGCGGAATGGGGGGGCGGACTCTCTGGGTTCTGCCATTGAGAAAGGAGGTGACCCAGTCCATGGCTCTGTCGCGGATTCCAGCATTTGTGAGGCGTAAGCGTAGGGTGTGGTAGCAGACGGTGTCGAACACAGTCGAGAGGTCCAGGAGGATAAGGGCCATGGTTTTGCCGCTGTTCAGTATGGTTCTGATGTCGTCGGTGGCGGCGATGAGGGCGGTTTCGGTGCTGTGGTTGCTGCGGAATCATGATTGGGGAGGGCCCAGGGTGGGGTTCTCCTCTAGGAAGTGGGTTAGTTGTCTGTTGATGGCCTTCTCAATTACTTTTGCCGGGAAGGGGAGCAGGGAGATAGGCTGGAAGTTCTTGAGGTCCTTTGGGTCCACCCTGGGTTTTTTGAGGAGGGCATTGATCACGGCGTGTTTCCAGCTCTCCAGGAAGGTGGTGGACTCAAAGGAGCTGTTGATGATCTTCCGTAGTTGGGGTGCGATGACGGAGCTTGCTTTGTTGAGGATGTGGTGAGGGCAGGGGTCAGATGGAGAGCTGGAGTGGATGGTGTTCATGTTTTCGATGGTGTTGTCATAGTCGGGGGTCCAGGAGAACAGGAGGTTGATCGGAGATGAATCTGTGGTGTTGGTGGTTGCCAGCGGGGTCTGGGTGCTGAAGCTGTTGTGGATGTCTGCAACATTGCGGTGGAAGTAGGAGGCTAGGGAGTCGCAGAGGTCTTGGGATGGCGGGATGTCGTTGACATTGGAGCTGAGGTTGGAGAGTTCCTTCACAACGTTGAAGAGCTCCTTGTGGCTGTGTGCGTTGTTGTAGATTCGGTCTTTGAAGGTAATTCTTTTGGTGGCTCGGACAAGTTGGTGGTGTCTGCGGATAGCGTTTTTGAAGGCTGTGTGGTTGTCCAGAGTCTGATCTTGGCACCACTTTCTTTTGAGTCTTTGGCTGCTTTGCTTAGATTCCTGGAAATCGGCTGTAAACCAGAAGGCCTTTCTGTCAGTGCATCTATTGGAGGGATTCTTGATTGGGGTGAGAGTATTGGCACAGGTGTTGACCCATTGCATGAAGTTGCGGGCAGCTGCATCATTGTCGGTGGTGTCGATGAGTGGGTTCTGGGAGAGAGTTGCAATAAGTTGGTCTTCGGTGACCTTGTTCCAACTGCGGTGGGGGATCCGTTGTGGGTGGTGGTGTCCTGTGGGTTTCTTGAAGGAGAAGTGGATGCAGCGGTGGTCTGTCCAGTGGAGTTCGGTAGTGTGGCTGAAAGAGACGTGATTGCTAGCAGAGAAAATAGGGTTGAGTGTGTGTCCAGCGGAGTAGGTTGGTGTCTTGACGAGCTGTTTGAGGCTGATGTTGGAGAGGTTACTGAGCAGGGTGGCGGTGTTGTTGTCATTGGTGTTCTCGAGGTGGAAGTTTAAGTCTCTGAGGAGTATGTAGTCAGTGGATGCAAGAGCGTGTGTGCTGATGATGTCGTTAATGGAGTCGCTGAACTGCTGTCGTGGGCCGGGGGCCTGAAGACGAGGGTCCCTCGAAGGGTGGTGTTTGGGTCACTGTGGATTTGGAAGTGCAGGAGTTTGGCGGTGTTGAGGGTGTCTTCGGTATTGGACGTGATCCTGAGGGTGTTCTTGTGTATGATGATGATGCCTCCCCCTGGTTTGTTGGAGCAGTCCCTGTTGGTGATCTTGTAGTATTTGGGATGGCTATGGCGATGTCAGGCGCTGAGGAGGGGTTCATCCAGGTCTCGGTCAGGAAGGCAACGTCTGGGGAAGGTGAGTCGAGTAGGTTCCATAGCTCTACTGCATGCTTGTGGATGGACCAGGTGTTAAGGAGGATACATCTGAGACGGTTGCGTCCTGCCTTGGTGGGTGTGTCGTTGGTATGGAGGCTGGTGAAGATGCAGTTCTGGCAGGAGAAGGGTCCTCAAGTGGTCTGCAGGGAGCATAGAGATAGCCAGTGGCTGTGTACTAAGATGGTGCGCACTTCCCAAATTTTTTTCTTCTTTGCTGGTATTAAAATCTGAAAAAAGTACATATTATTGACATTTAGACATATATAATATACGGAGTGCCAGAGTGGCTCCACACCCAGCCACAAGGTGTGTAGATTGTGATCCAAAAGGTCCACAATGAGTGAATTAAGTTGAAAGAACCACGGCACATCCAAGCATTCCAAATGTAAGTCCTTTATTCTTCTTAGGTATTCAATGAAAACAGCAAACGTTGTACCAATCCATGTATATACAGCAGACACGTGTTTCGTCGTGAAAACGACTTTTTCAAGGCTGTGAAACAATATCCAAAACATATCATGGTCAGCCAATAGTTCCAATGTCTAGTGTACGATCTTTGCCATCACCAAAAAAAATGTACCCCTCCTTTTGTGTTAGGTGGGTTAGCAAATAACCGATTGGTGCTCGCCTAGATTGCTAGAGAAAGGAATAATAGGCATGCTGAATGGATATAGCCCATAGATAAGAATTTTATGAAGTGAGTCGTTGTATCACCCAGTGTACAAGATTACAAAATGCATATCAGTGACCCTAGTGGCGAACAAACGAGAGGAAGAGAGAAAATATCTATATAGAAGCAATAAAAGAACCACCAAGGATTATACTAAAGAATCATACCTCATTAAAGACTGTAAGTTATTTGATCTGTGTCATAATATGGTCGTCTTGTAATATTCGGTGTAGAAGTTGCTTATCACGTGTGGATTTATCAATATATATTTGACGGTACACCTTGGTAATGAATCAAGGTTTGTACCAGGACCATGATAAGTCCAACTGAGAAAAGAAAATAATCAAAAGAAAAGCTCAGTGCCATATACTAGTAAGATGAGTAATGAAAATAGTGACATCATATACAGTAACGATCTAGAGGTGAGTGATATGTCCTTCTATATCTAGAGAAAAGGTATGTGTGTTCATACTACAAAAACATCCATCTCCTGATATGGTGATAAGAATAAAGTAGGCAATTTGCACTATTAGGATTCGATCTTTAAATGCAGCGTAGCATATTGGTCCTATCTCCAACTACGGAATATTCAAAACAGATTGCCAAAGTGGAGAAAATAAATATATAGAGCTTGAGATTAAATCACCAGCACATGGAGTGTCCATTATGTTGTTGCCACACAACTCTGACTAACAACGGTAAAGCCTTTAGAAAAACATGTTCACCGCATATTTATAAATGCGGTAAAATATGGAGGCATTGAGCTTAATGTGTATCCTCTTATTTTGTCTTGCTGTCTGCAATACAGTCAAATCGTAAAGATTCAAGGAGTTTGTGACAGTTTGAAGGCAGGCAGGAGAGCAGCCGGTGTTGAGGGCGTGGAGGGTGGTGGCGTCGTAGTGAAGACGTGCGTGGCCACGGTGGAGGGACGGGAGCCAGGGGTTCTGGCGCTGAGCGCGGTCACAGCACGGACGGGGGTAGACGGGCTTGCCTTTGGCGCTCTAGCGGCGCGCCCGCTGTGCGCAGCCATGCAGCGGTCGCCATTAAGTAGGGAGGTGGGGGAGGAGAGGAGAGCTGGGAGGTGGGAGGGGGACGAAAAATGGCAGGAAAAAGGTGGTGAAGCTGAAAAAGTGGGCGGAGCTGCAGGGGCAGCAGCAGTGGGGGAGAGAGAGAGAGGAGGAGAGTGAAAGTGAGAGAGAGAGAGAGAGAGAGAGAGAGAGAGAGAGAGCGCGGAGTGAGAGAGAAACAAGGAAAAGGAGCACTAAGGGACAGTAGTGGAGCAGGTAAAAGAGCAAAGCAAAGCAAAAGGAGGCGAGAGGCACAGGGTAGCCTAGTAGGAAAGCAGAGCTCTCCCACTAGACACCAGGGATGAGGTGCAGGCAGAAGCCTACGGGTGGAGGAGGGCCTCGAACTCCTGACAGGGGTCAGGAGTTCAGAGGAGCCAGGGAAAGGTCTCTACTTAGGAGCCACTGGAGGCAATAGTTGAAATACAAAAAATGAAATTGAGTTGAAAAAAAGCCATATATGTCTACATTTTCATCTGTAACTTTTCCCAACTATGGCCGATTTTCAAAAGCAATATACCATTACATCTGCTGGACCCTTCTGAGAACAGAGATATATATGGCTGGTATGTTCATCAAGAACCCAAGGTGCTCAGAGGCAATAAATGAGCTGCCCCTTTCAATGGGTTTTCATTATGTACCAGGTACAGCAATTCATTCGGTGAAATATAAAGATTGAAAAATAGGTATCAAGGAAACCTATGTATTTCTGAGATGTGCACAGGATATTGAGTTTAGAAGCAGTGATTATTTGTACATCTCTGAATTCTGGGGTACCCATATTAGCATGTGAATTACAGGGCATTTCTCAAAATGACTTCTTTCTTGCACACTGTCTCACATTTGAAAGGTGCAACTGCAGAGAAAGACAATTGGTAATATCACTTGTTCTACTATTCTGTACCCCACCTCAAATCTCCCAATAAAAATGGTACCTCACTTGTGTGGGTAGGCCTACTAACAGTGACAGGAAATGCCCCGAAACGCAAAGTGAACACATCACATTTTCCACTTAAAACTGACTCATATTTTGCAAAGTGCCTGGGTGTGAATTTTGGGCTCTAGCTCAGCCGGCACCGAGGGAAACCTAGCAAATCTGTACATCTTTTAAAACTAGATTGTTAGGGGAATCCAGGATGGGGCTTTCACCATGTTCTGTCACCCGAGATCCTTTTGCAAACCTCACATTTTGTCTAAAAAAACACATTTTCCTCACATTTCAGTGATGCAAAGTTATGCAATCAGAGGAGAGCCACAAAATTCCTTCCACCTAGCATTTCTACAAGTCTCCTGATAAAAATGGTATCTTACTTATGTGGGTAGATCTACTGCTGGCAACAAGAAATGATCCAAAATGCATCATCGAAAGCTGATGCGTTTTTTGCAAAGTGCCTAGCTATGGATTTTGGGCTTTAGCTCAGCGGGCACCAGGGGAAAGCTAGCACACGTGTACATTTGTATCGGGAAGCTGAGTGAAACAATGGGCAGTAGGAAATTTATGCCTGCACAGTGATCCCACAGAGAAATGTAAGACGTATATGATTTCTTTAGCTAGATTTGAGGCTTGCAGCGGATTCTGAGTAAGAAAGCATTGGGGGATCCATGCAAACCACACTTACCTGGACTCCCCCAGGTATCTAGTTTCAAGAAATGTCTGGGTTTGATAGGTTTCCTTACATGGCCGTCTCAGTCACGGACTCAGTCACTGAATATCTGTCTTTCTCTATGACACTGAACACACCAGTCCAATTTTATTTATTTTCTTGTTTTGGCACACCAAATACAATGCAAATGAGTTCTGTTCAGTTCTGTACAGCAGTTATTGTAATTATATTTTTTTGTGTAGTATACACAGTTCTTCGTCATGTTCAAGACCTTCCCATGGAGCATCACTCACCACACTAGTGAAGTAAAATAACCTACCCGATTCGAATTGTATGCTGACTACAGGACACACTAGATATTTAATTGACAGCTTACTGTGTTCTGGCCATTGTTTATCATTCCAGCACCAAAGGTTCTTGATCCACTATGAATCATGTTTGGTGATCCAAGTACATCCATAACATCTTCTCTGTTTTCATAGTTGAAATATGTTACTCCTGCATTTCCTTCATCTGTAATCTTTTTTTTTTTTTTTGTTTGCTGGCAAAGTTTTACATATTGTCTGTTTATTTGTTTAACATCAACATTATTTATTGCCATGTATACTATAAAAGCAACATTAACTCAATCACTACCCCCGACCCTCCACCCAGCCCACAGATCATAGTGTGCCAGTAAATCATTTTCTTCTTCTTCATGTTCATCTTGTCCACAGACATACTGGTATCCGCAATGGCGGCCCCCTCCAAAGAGGGAAGTGTGACAATATTCACAGCCAGGGTCCGTATCTATAGGACCTGCTGATTGTCCACCCTAGCTTCCCAAATTACCCCATATTTTCTCAAATGTATTTGAACATCCTCGTCCCCTAAATACCTCTTTTTCCAGCACTCTGTACTATTCCATTCCCATTTCCCACTCTCTATGTGTGTAGGGGAGTGCCTGATCCCCAATTCTGTGCATTTTTTATATCGTGTGTAATCTGTGTTTTCCCACACTGCCAGTAGTGCTATCTTCGGTGTCCGGTCCAGTTCATTACCCGTGACTGCTTCCAAAATTCTTCCCACTCCCTCCCAGAAAGGACTGATTCGGGGCCAGGTCCACAGTATATGCAGGAAAGTGCCCTCCATGCTTCAGCCTCTAAGGCAATGTGTATCTACTATTGTGCCTATCCTATGGAGTAGAGTGCAGGTGTAGTACACTCTATGGAAACTTTCAATTGGATCAGTCAGAAGCGAGCTTTAACGGCCACCCTGGCAGGGTGCGCCAGTGCTTCCTGGCAGTCCTCCTCATCCAGTTCCCCCAGGTCCCGTCACCACTTAGACCCATATTTATACTTTTTTTAGCACCACATGTGCGTCGTCGTTTGACGCAAATTCAGTGCAAACTTACAAAATACGATTGTATTTTGTAAGTTTGTGCTGCTTTTGCGTCAAAAAGTGACGCAAATGCGGCGCTAAAAAAGTATAAATGTGGGCCTTAGTCTGTAAGGACAGAAGAGACTTCTATGTGTTCCTCATGAGAGTGCCGTATGACAGTGAGGTGAGTTCCTTACTTCTTTTCCCATTAAGGAGTCTAGTTTCCAGAAGGGATTCTTACTGTGTTTCAGTATCTGGTGATATGCACACCCTAAGTGCGTGACAAAGTGTAGCATATTGTAAACATTGTGTTTCTGGCATCTTGTATGTTAGTCTTGGGTGCGCAAAGGGCACCACTCCATTTGCGTCCCACACATTGGCCAAGCTGGATAGGCCAATGATATACCAGCCTGAGAAGCTCTTCACTGTCATAACTGGCAATTTGCCTAGAACCTCCCACAGTGGTATTTTCGGGGTAAGTCTGCTCTTCCAGCCCATTTCCCACATTAGCCTCTGCCATGCCGCCACTACTGTTTTGATTGCCGGGCATGCATTCAGTGGTAGTTTGCCAGTACAAAGTGCGTGCATATAGCTGTTATTCCAGTCATGAGTGCCCATTCATTTACCACGCTAGCGGTTGCCACCTCATACTATTTTTTAATGTTCGGCAGGGCTTTGTCTTCCTCATATTTGGTTCATTGTAGAACTCTCTCCTGGGTGGTCCCCCTGCCCAGAGTAAATTGTGCAACAGCGAGTCTACCCTGCCAAACAAGTGGTCTCATACCCCATATGAGCAATTTTGTAGAATATACAAAAGGTACGGTAGTGCCTCCATCTTAAACATTGCTGTTTTGCCGAACTGCGGGAGTGCCTGATAATGTCCCATTGTCCAGATCTAATCTTTTAATTTGGGGTGCAAGATTAGCCTTATAAAACATGACTTGGTCCTGCATGATCCACAAGCCTAGATACTTCAAATGCTGCTTTTCCACCCTAAATGGGAGTCTTGGTCCACACTGCCATTTCCCCTTTCCCAACAGGAACAGCAGCGATTTAACCTAGTTTATGGCGAAACCAGAATGTTCCACAAATATTCTAAAAATTACTTCCAGACTGGCAGTGGATTGTGGCACATTTGACAGATATAGCAGGATATCATCTGCATACAGGGAGATATGCTCCTCCTCACCCCCTCTACCTGGCCATCCCCACACCAATGGATCTACTCGCACCGAGGCTGCCAGTGCCTCAATAGCAAGTGTGAATAACATCTGGGAGAGTGGGCACCCATGCCTCATGCCTCTACGAATATGGATTGATCTTCACAAGTTTCCGTTAACCTTTGCTTTGGGGTGGTCATTTAAAAGTTTGACCCACTGAATATATTTGGGACCAAAGCCCATTTTAGCCAATATCCCCAAAAGGTAGGGCAATTCGACCAAGTCGAAGGCCTTGTTTGCGTCTAGCAATGCAATTGTATTGCCCCCTTCAGTGAGTCTGCAATCATAGCCAAGTAACTGTGGAGTCTGTGTAAGTTTAATTTGGTGGATCTGCCCCGAATGAATCTGATTTGGTCCGGGTGCATCAGTTCATGGATTACCTCCCATAGTCTATTGGCCAATACTTTGGCCAGAATCTTAATGTCTATATTTAGTAATGATATGGGCCTGTAAGAGTCCCATCTGTCCAGAGGTTTGCCTATCTTTTGGATTAGTATAATTGCGGCAGTTCTCACATCTTATGGCAACTACCCGTCCTGTAATGCCTAGTGATAAGCTGCATGAAGCGGGCTGCCACTCTGTGGCGTAATGTCTTGAACAGTTCAAGAGGTAGCCCAATTGGGCCAAGGGACTTCAGTGTCTGCAGCTGCCCAAATGCAGAGGCTATCTCCTCCACCGTTATATCGGAGTCCAAGTCCTTTGCTTCCTGTTTCCCCAGCCTCCCAACGGGACAGTCTTTTATGAAATCTCTTACCTCTAGGTGGGTGACCCCCAGCTGAGATTCATAGAAGCTCTCTAGATGGTCTGCAAATGTCTCTGCTATGCTTCTGCTGTCTTTCACCAAGTCTCCTGCTGCCGCCCTCACTTCCCTGATTGTCATATGTTCTCTTTCCTTACTGCCCAGCCATGCTAATCATTTTCCAGTTTTGTTTCCCCCTTCGTAAATGAGTTTTTGTTTCACTAGGTATGCAGTCTTCACCTCGTTTCTAGATACCACCTTATATTCTGCTCGCTTATGATCCATGGCATCTTTCTGTGAGGGCAGTGGGCGGTGTGTGTAGTTCCTTTCCAGGCCTTTTAGTTCCTCCTCTAGGCTAGTCAGTCATTCTCGTCTTTGCCGCCTGCTCCCTATTTCCCCAGTAATGATGGCCCAACCTATCATTGCCTTATAGGCCTCCCACACTATCATTGGGCAGTCCACTGAATGCTAGTTATCTGCAAAATAATGTTGGGTTTCTGTGTCAAGGCATTTGACCACATTTTCATTAGCAAGACACCAAGAGGGTCATTCTGACCCTGGCGGCCACCGACCACGGGAGCACCGCCAACAGGCTGGCGGTGCTCCAACGAGCATTCTGACCGCGGCGGTTCAGCCGCGGTCAGAAGCGGAAAGTCAGCGGTCTCCCGCCGACTTTCCGCTGCTCGTGTGAATCCTCCATGGCTGCGGAGTGCGCTCCGCAGCCATGAGGATTCCGACCCCCCCTACCGCCATCCTGTTCATGGCGGGAAAGCCGCCATGAACAGGATGGCGGTAGGGGGGGTCGCGGGGCCCCCGTAAGAGGGCCCCGCAAAGTATTTCAGTGTCTGCCTTGCAGACACTGAAATACGCGACGGGTGCCACTGCACCCGTCGCACCTTCCCACTCCGCCGGCTCGATTACGAGCCGGCATCCTCGTGGGAAGGTCATTTTCCCCTGGGCTGGCGGGCGGTTTTTCAGCAACCGCCCGCCAGCCCAGGGGAAAACTTGTAATACCCGCCGCGGTCTTTTGACCGCGGCGCGGTATTTCGGAGGGGGGAATTCTGGCGGGCGGCCTCCGCCGCCCGCCAACATTGGAATGACCCCCCAAGTTTCCATTTGCCATTGCCTTCTGGGTTTCTGAGTCTTGGTATCGACTACTGCCACCCTCCGAGAGTGATCGCTAATACCTCTTGCCTGATATTCCACTGACCAGAATCTTGATTGATCCTGTTCAGAAGAGGTAATCTATCCTAGAGTGCATGTTATATGCCCCTGAATATTATGATTATCCTCTGTCCTGATGGAGATCTCCACACGTCGCACAGCCCCAATGCCTGGGTGAAACCGGCTAGTTTTCTTCTCATGGAGTCCCTCTCCATTTGTTCACTCCCTCGGTCCATGATAGCGCCAATTACCAAATTAAAATCTCCCCCCATCAGGACCAAATCAGGGCCGGCTTTAGCCAGCACTCCACCCACTTTTCTCAGTGTCCCCAATTGTAACCCTGGAGGGGCATATACATTAACCAGTAGTATCCTCTCCCCTTCCATTTCACCCAGGAGTGCAACGTAGCAGCTGTTTGGTCTTCCCATGAGCTTGTTATGTGAAATGGGAGTTGTTTCCTTATCAAGGTCATGACTCCACATGAGCCCGATGTATACTGTGTGGAACCAGACAATTTGAACCTGCCGTGCCCCATGCTTTGGTGTTGCTTGTCCATTAAATGAGTCTCTTGTAGGTACAAAATGTCTGGTTTGATCCTCTTAGCAGCCCATTGGACTAACCCTCTCTTTTCTCTATTTCGTACACCATTGTTGTTCCATGATGTCAGTAGTATGGAGGTTGTATGTGTCATGGTGGGTGTTGGACCTGGCTTTTTGACAGGGTCATTCCCAAACTTTTTGCCTCCTTCCTCCTATTTTTTCTGACCTGTTCTTGTTGGCTTTTGAACTCTGGGCACTTTACAACTGCTAACCAGTGTTAAAGTGCATATGCTCTCTGTGTAAATTGTACTGTTGATTGGTTTATCCATGATTGGCTATTTAATTTACTTGTAAGACCCTAGTAGAGTGCACTATATGTGCCTAGGGCCTGTAGATTAAATGCTACTAGTGGGCCTGCAGCACTGGTTGTGCCACACACTTCAGTAGCCCCTTAACCTTGTCTCAGGCCTGCCATTGCAAGTCCTGTGTGTGCAGTTTCGCTGCCACTTCGACTTGGCATTTAAAAGTACTTGCCAAGCCTAAAACTCCCCTTTTTCTACATATAAGTCACCCCTAATGTATGCCCTAGGTAACCCTTAGAGCAGGGTGCTGTGTGGGTAAAAGGCAGGACATGTACCTGTGTAGTTTATATGTCCTGGTATTGTAAAACTCCTAAATTAGTTTTTACACTACTGCTCCCTTCATAGGCTAACATTGGGGCTGCCCTCATACATTGTTGAAGTGGCAGCTGCTGATCTGAAAGGAGCAGGAAGGTCATATGTAGTATGGCTAGAATGGTAATACAAAATCCTGCTGACTGGTGAAGTTGGATTTAATATTACTATTCTAGAAATGCCACTTTTAGAAAGTGAGCATTTCTCTGCACTTAAATCTTTCTGTGCCTTTCAATCCACGTCTGGCTAGGTTTAGTTGACAGCTCCTTGTGCATTCACTCAGACATTCCCCAAACACAGGGTACTCAGCCTCACTTGCATACATCTGCATTTTGAATGGGTCTTCCTGGGCTGGGTGGGTGGAGGGCCTGCCCTCACACAAAGGACTGCCACACCCCCTACTGGGACCCTGGCAGACAGGATTGAACTGAAAGGGGACCTGGTGCATTTCTTAGCCACTCTTTGAAGTCTCCCCCAGTTCAAAGGCACATTTTAGTATAAAATAGGGCCTCTGTCCTAACTCATCAGACACTTGCTGGAGAAGAAACCTGAACCAGAACCTGCATCCTGCCAAGAAAAACTGCCTGGCTGCCTAAAGGACTCACCTGACTGCTTTCTACAAAGGACTGCTGCCTTGCTGTTGACCTGCGGCCTTGCTGAACTCTTGCCTTGCTGCTGAAGTGCTCTCCAAGGGCTTGGATAGAGATTGCCTCCTGTTCCCTGAAGTCTCAGGACCAAAAAGACATATCTTTTTCATTTGGACGCGCTGTGCTCCCAAAAATTCGACGCACAGCTTGCTCCGCTGTGAAAAATTCACTGCATGCCGATCTGGAAAGACGCCACTCGACGCGACGCCTGCGGTGCGACCGTAGTTTCGACGCGCGGCCTCGTCTGGACAACGCCGCCCGACTTCAGAAAGGAAATTGACGCTACGCCTGCCGCGAGGGAGAAGATTCCACGCACAGCCCACCGGAACGACGTGCAGACGGAAAACAAGCCTAGGATTCCACGCACAGACCCAGGGACATCTGGTAATCCCGCGAACCACAGAAGGAGACTGTCCGCACACCGGAAAACGAGGCACGACTTCCCAGGGTGAAAAATAACAACGCAAGTCCGTGTGTGCAGGGGAGAAACCGACACACACACCATTTTTCCACGTATCTCCTCCTCTGCAGCCCTGTGTGGAGATTTTCCACTTTCAACCAGGTACTCTGTGCTTGAAAGAGACTTTGGGGGTCATTCCGACCCTGGCGGTCATGGACCGCCAGGGCCGGGGACGGAGGAAGCACCGCCAACAGGCTGGCAGTGCTTCAGGGGCAATTCTGACCGCAGCGGTAAAGCAGCGGTCAGAAAAGGGAAACCGGCGGTTTCCCACCGGTTTTCCCCTGCCCCAGGGAATCCTCCACGGCGGCGCTGCAAGCAGCGCCGCCATGGGGTTTCCGACCCCCTTCCCGCCATCCTGTTTCTGGCGGTTTTCACTGCCAGAAACAGGATGGCGGGAACGGGTGTCGTGAGGCCCCTGGGGGCCCCTGCAGTGCCCATGCCACTGGCATGGGCACTGCAGGGTCCCCCTAACAGGGCCCCATTAAGATTTTCAGTGAAAATCGCGACGGGTGCAACTGCACCCGTCGCACACCAGCAACTCTGCCGGCTCCATTCGGAGCCGGCTTCATCGTTGCTGGTGCTTTCCCGCTGGGCGGGCGGGCGGCCTTTTGGCGGTCGCCCGCCAGCCCAGCGGGAAAGTCAAAATGACCGCTGCGGTCATTTGACTGCGGAACGGTCTTTTGGCGGTCACCGCCTGGCGGGCGGCGCCCGCCACCCGCCAGGGTAGGAATGACCCCCTTTGTTTGCTTTTTAAAGACTTAAGACACTTTGGGGTAGGAATGACCCCCTTTGTTTGCTTTTTAAAGACTTAAGACACTTTGGGGGTCATTCCGACCGCCGGGGTCGGCGGGAGCACCGCCAACAGGCTGGCGGTGCTCCGCAGGGCATTCTGACTGCGGCGATTTGGCCGCGGTCAGAACAGGAAAACCGGCGGTCTCCCGCCGGTTTTCCGCTGCCCTACGGAATCCTCCATGCCGCCATGGAGATTCCGACACCCCATACCGCCATCCTGTTCCTGGCGGTTCGGCCGCCAGGAACAGGATGGCGGTATGGGGTGTCGTGGGGCCCCCGGGGGCCCCTGCAGTGCCCATGCCAATGGTATGGGCACTGCAGGGGCCCCCGTAAGAGGGCCCCACAAAGAATTTCAGTGTCTGCTTAGCAGACACTGAAATTCGCGACGGGTGCAACTGCACCCGTCGCACCCTTCCCACTCCACCGGCTCCAATCGGAGCTGGCTTCCTTGTGGGAAGGGGTTTCCCGCTGGGCTGGTGGGCGGCCTTCTGGCAGTCGCCCGCCAGCCCAGCGGGAAAGCCAGAATGGCCTCCGCGGTCTTTTGACCGCGGAGCGGCCATATGGCGGTTCCCGCCAGGCGGGCGGCGATCGCCGCCCGCCGGCCTCAGAATGAGGCCCTTTATATCACTTTTCAGTGATATCTCTACAATTTCATATTGCATCTTTGATCGTTTTGACCTGCAATTATCCAAATAAATATTATATATATTTTTCTAAACACTGTGTGGTGTATGTTTGTGGTGCTATATTGTGTTATTGTATGATTTATTGCACAAATACTTTACACATTGCCTTCTAAGTTAAGCCTGACTGCTCGTGCCAAGCTACCAGAGGGTGGGCACAGGATAATTTGGATTGTGTGTGACTTACCCTGACTAGAGTGAGGGTTCTTGCTTGGACAGAGGGTAACCTGACTGCCAATCAAAAACCCCATTTCTAACAGCGGGTAATTACAATTTGTGATGGTGGGCCCACTTGCCTGAGCGGCCCTTGTGTGCTGATGCATGTCGGGTGAAGTGGAGTGTCATAACAAACCACCCTGTCCCCCAAACCAACCCCCCTCCCTACCTCACTGTGCTGTAATTTTCAAACTAACCATCTCCCAGCTCACAGTATGTATACATCCCAATAAAGCGTTAACAAGTAACTCAGTTAAGCACTTGTTGCTGGGGGCAGCTGTCTGCCACACTCGTCAAGCAATCTGCTTCAGCTCTGCACCCCTCCTGTATCTCCACCCTTTGAAGAGGGCAATGACATTCTCCCCCCTTCCTTTCCTCTCGGACCCTACTGTGTCTACCTTGACCCTGCTACATGGCAGAGGGGCTTCACCCCAGTTGATCCACTATCATGGGAGTTACCACTGGTCTGTCCTCCTCCAGGTCAGTCTCCGTCTCTGTGTGCTCTGGGTCACTGTCCCTATCGGCCATTTCCAGGATTCTCCATTTGTTAGTGCTGAGGGTGTTGGTGTGTTGAGGCAGCTCTTGAACCGCCTGTAGCTGTGCCGTTTTCATTTCTGCCTTGGTGGAAGAGGACATTGGGGGTTATTACAACTTTGGAGGTGGTGTTAATCCGTCCCAAAAGTGACGGTAAAGTGACGGATATACCACCAGCCGTATTACGAGTCCATTATATCCTATGGAACTCGTAATACGGCTGGTGGTATATCCGTCACTTTACCGTCACTTTTGGGACGGATTAACACCTCCTCCAAAGTTGTAATAACCCCCATTGTGTTTTTCCCTGTTCTATTCTACCCCGTCTCTTTTGTGGCACTGTTCTCCAGTCCTTTTCTTCTCCCTTTGTAACCTGCTCATCATTTCCCAGCCCCTGGTTGTCTAGCCAGTTCCAGGCGTCTTGTGTGTCTGTAAAAATGTTCATATTCAAATCTCAATTTGGCTGGGAATAGTAGGGAGTACATGAGACCCCCTTGCAGCAATCTTTTTTTAACTGGTATACATGTTACTGTGTAATGTAGGGCCTGTGTGCAGAGTTTTCTGCCACAGGAACCTGGCATCTAAATTTGCTTGCCAGGCCCAGAACTCCCTTTTTACTACATGTAAGTCACTCCTAAGGTAGGCCCTAGCTAGCCCTATGGGCAGGGTGCTATGTATGTTGAAGGCAGGACCTGTGCCTGGTTGCATGGCCTGTCCTGGTAGTAACAAACAGCCTATTTGGTTTCTCACTGCTGTGACTGCTGCCTTCTCATAGGATTGCATTGGAAATGCCCTGCCTTATGTGTAGGAGGCATTGTTTAATTTATGAGGGGTAGCGTAGACATGTTTGGTATGGTTGTAATGGTAGTGAGAAATGCTGCTTACTGGTGTAAGTGGTTTTTTTTATTACTATTACAGAAATACCACTTCTAGAAAGTGAGCATTTCTCTGTGCTTATGACTCTGGTGTTATGCAGCTTGACTCCAATCCACGTCTGGGCAGAGTGAAAGTTGGGCTTGGTGCATACTTTTCAGACAGCCTGTACACAGGGAGGGTGGCGGTGTCACAGAGGTGCATCTGCATATGGAACAGTCTTCCTGCTGAGAGAAGGGAGAGTCAGGCACACTTGCATTTGTAAAGGCTGTGCCCTGGCCTCACTCAAAAGGGTTATTTACCACCAACTGGTGTTTGGAGGAGAGAGGGGACACCACCAGAACCAGTTGTAACTGGTTGGAACCTCCTCTCCCCTTCTTTGTGAAACACTGCTAAACTTGAGTATAAGTACAGGGGAATTTTCCCCACAATTTGGAGACACTGGTGATGTTTTTGAACTGGACACAGAATGCTGCTGGAGAGACTCACCAGGAACCACCTTGGACTGCTGCTCCTGTCCTGTGACCTGCTTGGTCAGGTATAGGAACTGCCAGCTGCCCTGCCTTGTGCTGGCCTGCTGCTGGGCCCTGCTGCCCTGTGTTTTTTATGTACCTTGTCCCCCAGGGGCAGGGTAATGTGCCCCCTGACCCCTTCAACTATCTGATGGCAGCGTGTAAGGGGCACTGCCTGGGTGGTCCCTGCTGGATCCTAGTGCCTTGTACTGTGCTCTACTTTTGGGCTCTAGCAGCTTGTGAGCATTGCATTTGCCCCCACCAGTGGTTCGTAAGCGTGTTGCTGTTGCCTTTAAAAATTCACTGCCGCGACCCATGCTGTTTTATGTGAGCGCAAGTGACGTGCTGGTCCCTGTGCCCCGGGGGCACCACTAAAGAAAAAGAAAAGGAGCGAGCATAGTCCTACCATGTCCCCGGGGTGAAGCACAAGCCAAGGAATGCCCCTGGGGCACAAGAAGGCTCCTGCTTTGGTGCTGCTTCACTGCCGCAGGCCTGGACGGGCTCTGCTCTTGTTCTCCATCCGGACAGGGAAAGAAGCCTCATCGGAGGCTCCTTGCCCCACCAGAGCCCCTCGCTTTTGGTCCTGAAGACAAGCAGGGGGGAAGGAAGCCTCACCGGAGCCCCAAAGAGTCCGAAGAGGACGCAGGCAGGGTGGAAACCTCACTGGAAGCTCCTTACCCGGTGCAGTCCTCCCGTGTTGTTGTTGTGGGGCCCCAGTGAGAGGTGGGTGAGCCCCCACTGTAGTCCCTTGTTGTTTTGGGGCATAGCTTTGGCCCTCCCCCCTTGTTGGAGGGCCAGTGGAGGCCCAGGGGAGCCCCCAGAGATCGGGGGCCCCAGGAGGGGCCTGTTACAAAAACCGGAGGGGTGCGTGTCAACCCCCTTTCCCCCCAATCATTGGAGTGGCCCCCAGATTAAGCGCACGGAGCACCAGGGGCCCCCGTACCTCTTCATCATAATACAGTTACTTTTAAAGGAGACACAGACTTTTCTAAATGTTCCTCATATGGTCGTTATGGCTTGATGTGTTAACCTGCTTATTTTTGATGTATCATATATGTTTGCTGATGCTCCTTGTATGAGCATTTCCAGCTGATGTGCGTTTATGACTTGCCACATGTTTTATAATATTCTTAGTCTGGGCATGTAGGATATCTCTATGACAAGTGCATTTATTTCATAAGGTGATTCCTGACTACTGCTTAGGTTGAACAATCCTGAGTACTTATGTGGTCTACTGTGACTACTGCTTATTCTTGCAGATTATTAGTAACTTGCCTAACATTCTGACAACTGCTAAGGTAGCAGGGTATATCTGACATACAGGGGGTCATTCCGACCCTGGCGGTCATAGACCGCCAGGGCCGCGAACGAGGGAAGCACCGCCAACAGGCTGGCGGTGCTTCCTTGCCCATTCTGACCGCGGCGGTAAAGCCGCTGTCAGAAAACCGGGGCCGGCGGTTTCCCGCCGGTTTTCCCCCGGCTGGGCAAATCCGCCATGGATTCTGACCCCCTTACCGCCAGCCTGTTTCTGCCGGTTGTCACCGCCAGGAAGAGGCTGGCGGTAACGGGTGTCTAGGGGCCCCTGGGGGCCCCTGCACTGCCCATGCCACTGGCATGGGCAGTGCAGGGGTCTCCTAACAGGGCCCCAGCCTGCTTTTCACTGTCTGCCTAGCAGACATTGAAAAGCACGACGGGTGCAACTGTACCCGTCGCACACCTGCAACACCGCCGGCTCCATTCGGCAGCATGTTGCAGGCCGCCTTCCCGCTGGGCCGGCGGGCGCTAACAATGTTAGCGCCCGCTGGCCCAGCGGGAAGGTCGGAATGGCTGCAGCGGTCTTTTGACCAGCGGAGAGGCCAAATGGCGGTTCCCGCCAGGCAGGCGGCGACCGCCGCCCGCCGGGGTCAGAATGACCCCCATAATGTTTGGTTTAATTATGTTTTGTGCAATACAGTTTATTTTTACATAACTAGGGCCCTCATTACAACCCTGGCGGTCGGTGATAAAGTGGCGGTAATAGCACTTCACAACCTCATTACAACAGGCTGGCAGTAACTACCGCCAAATTATGATCATGGCAAAAAGATCTCAGATAGGCAGCCACTTTACCACACCGACCACTAGGGCGGATACAATAGCCACCATGGCGGTAGCCGGCAACAGCCAAATGGAAGTAAATGTTCCGCCCACCATATTAAGACCCTGGAAACCGCCACCTTTTCCAGGGCGGTACCAATGACAGCAAAAGCCTGGCGCAAACTGAGCTCAGAAGTGAAAGGACTCACCTTTGGAGACACAGGGAACAACCACGACGCCATGGAGCCTGAGCTGCAAATCTTTCCTATGATATTTTACGTCCTGCTCCACCACAACCACCAATGACGGCGAAGACGACCACGGTGAGTACAGCCGCCTAGCACATAAGGGAGGGGGGGAGGAAAAAGAGAGTGACACACACACTCACAACCCCCACCACTCCCAACACCACACAGACAATCAGATGCAGTAAGAAAACATATTGACCCCGTACCGCTCAGGAATAATGTAAGGACAACACAAATAGATGAAAATGAGTGCAATAATATAAATACTGTAAGAATACGAGCATTCAATCTAAACGCATATACATATGTACAGTTCAAGGGACACTGCCCAGTCCTCAATGTGCGTGGGCCACAGGGCCACATCACAAAGTCCAAGGCCCCACTTGACTCCTGCACCAACATGAGAGAACACTGCAGGGGCATCAGTTGGAAAATAGAAAGGCACCTCAGGGGGGCGTGGAATGGGGGGGCACCTCAGCCAGCAGATGGAACAGCACCACTGTTACTGGAGGGGACAACATGCCCTGTGCTTGGTCCTGGGGAGTGCAAGGCCACAGTCTCTCAAGTGGGTTTCTTCCCAACTGGTTCTGGAAGGGGCATCATGCCCTGTGCTTCAGATCCTGGGGACACTTGGGTTGGTGGATGTGTTACCCACTGGTTCTGGAGGGGGTATTGTGCCCTGTGCTTCAGATCCTGGGGAGTGCAAGGTCACAGTCTCTCAGCTGGGTGTCATACCCACAGGATTTGCAGGGGGCAGGCTGCACAACAGCCCATGGAGGCAGGTCTACAGACTGTTCACCGGCGGTGATGGCTGCTCAGTGGTGGTAGTGCTGCTGCTGGTGGTGGTGGGGGGAAGCACCTGCCCATCCCCTGCAGCCTCAGACGGCTGCCCACTGCTGGTGATGGTGCTGCTGGTGGTAGTTGTGGGGGGAAGCTCCTGCCCATCCCCTGCAGCCTCGGACAGCTGCTAACTGCTGCTGGTGGCAGTGCTGCTGCTGCTGCTGCTGGTGGTTGTGGGGGGAAGCTCCTGCCTATCCCCTGCAGCCTCGGACGGCTGCCCACTGCTGCTGCTGGTGGTTGATGGGGGGAAGCTCCTGCCTATTCACTGCAGCCTCGGATGGCTGCACAACCATGGTTGTTGTGGGGGGCTCTGACTGAGTCCCAGCACCAGGCCCCTTGTCCTTCGTGCCTGCTGGTGCAAGCCCCTTGCCCTTCCAGGCAGTAACTGGGGATGGCTCTTTGCTCTTCTTGGCAGCACTTGGAGCAGGCTCCTTGCCCTTCTTGGCAGCAGCTGGGGATGGCACCTTGCCCTTCAGGGCAGCACTTGGGGCAGGCTTCTTGCCCCTCCTGGCAGCAGCTGGGGATGGCACCTTGCCCTTCCGGGCAGCAGCTAGGGAGGGCTCCTTGCCCTTCTGGGCAGCACTTGGGGCAGGCACCCTTTCCTTGAGGCTGCCTGGTGCCCTGGATCCTGTACCACCACAAGTGGGTGTGGACACTACTGGGCCCGTGGGCTTGGTGGCTGAGGTGCTTGCCTGGGTTTTTGGAACCCTGGCCAGACATGAAGGACAGGGGGGAGTGGTAGGGAAGAGGTCAGTGGTGGAGAGGAAAAGCATGGTACTGTCCCTACTGCAGCTGCCTGTTCTCCTGCACGTTGGCCAGGATCTGCCCAGCGTATCCTGGGAATGTTGATATGCTCCCAGGTTCTCGGTGAGTCCCTATGGAGAGTCGGTTCCCTGGGCCAGGTCTCCCCCTGGCACACAGCACTCCTCCCAGTTTCCCTATTGTTCTGTGCCTCTGTCCCCTGAAACGTGTGCCGACTGCCACTGACCTCATGTCCCTGATTGTCTTGGGGGCGAGGTGTGCCCTGGGGTCCCCGTAGTGGTGGACACACTGCTGATTGATGTGTCCTGGGGACAGAGGTATGGGTACGCTGGGTGGGTGCAATGGTGGTGTTTCCTGAGGGGGGAGGCTCTGTGGTGGTGTGTGACTGTGGCTGGGTTACCGACTGTCCAGAGGTCCCTGATGGGCCAGGTTGGTCATCCAGAACCAGGCGTCCAGAGTCACTGTCATCACTGTGGGCCTCCTCTGTGAAGGGACTGGATAGTGCTGGCACCTCTTCTCCGCTGACATTGGCTGGGGTACCTGTGGGGATGTGAATGCAGTGTTACTATTTCTGTGTGTGACATATTGTGCATCAGTGGGTTGCCCTCTTTGGTTGTATCCTCCCTGGCAGTTTTAACCTGTGTGAGTTGGTATGTGTGGGCTAGCTGATTCTCTCTAGTGAATGCTTTAGTGATGAGTGTCCATGTAGGGCTGTGAGTGGTACCCAAGCATTAGTGGTGCATGCTGGGCTTGGCTTTGGGATGAGTGATATGAGATGGTAGGGTGTGTGGGAGGTGGTGGAGTGATGGGAGTGAGGGTGAGGGTATTTGATGGCATGCAAGTAGAGGGGGTGATGGAAATAGTGAGTTGAATTACCAGAGTCCAGTCCTCCTGCTACTCCTGATAATGAAATATAATACACTGTTCCAAAGTTGACACAAGGAAAAGGAAGGAAGTCCTGATAATCAGGAGCAAAAGTCCTCACACACCACATATGGTGTCATGCTTCATCATCGGACAGCTCCTCGTCAGGCCGGCGCTGCAATGCCTGACGGGCACCCCCCGAAGGGGGGCTCTTTGCCGGAGATCTTTTTATTAATGATGAAGCCGCGGAACCAAATGTGGGTCCGAAAAAGAGGAGGAAGAAGAAAAGGACAAAGTAAAATTGGCTCAAAACCCTCACTAAATGGTTTATTATTTGCTGTTGGGAGTTGGTCAAGATTAAAAGAAGTTACAAGGGAGTGAAACAAGAGATAATGCTCAGGCACTCGTACAAAAAATCAAGGCAAAGGAAGACGGTAATTATCCGAAGTCCCTCAGTATATGGTCAATATGCGGTCGACATGTTTTGCGTCTCTTATGGTCCAACAGGATCCCCTGACGCTTCTTCAGGACCTACTAAATCATTGGATTATTCCAATTGAAAATAAAGGAAACAAATATTATTATCCCTTTTCTCAGCTCCTGCAATCTAACGCTCACAGTCAAGACGTCATCAGTCACTTACTAGAGATAAAACGGACTGGCTTTTCTCTCCTATCAGTCACCCAACTCCATTCTGAGAAAGGGTATCATGGGATCACGCAGGCCTGTTGCCCGGTTCACAGTGAATTCGTAATGATGCCGGCGCTCAGTGGTGCACCTACCCCCGCAAAAGATTTGCCTTACCAGAGTCCAGTCCTCCTGCTACTCCTGCCAGGCCCTCAGGATGCATGGTTGCCAAGACTTGCTCCTCCCATGTTGTTAATTGTGGGGGAAGAGGTGGGGGTCCACCACCAGTCCTTTGTACAGCGAGTTGGTGTCTTGCTGCAATGGAATGTACCTTCCCCGTAGGTCGTTCCACCTCTTCCTGATGTCATCCCTGGTTCTTGGGTGCTGTCCCACGGCGTTGACCCTGACCACGATCCTCCGCCATAGCTCCATCTTCCTAGCAAGGGATATCTGCTGCACCTGTGCTCCAAATAGCTGTGGCTCTACCCTGATGATTTTCTCCACCATGACCCTTAGCTCCTCCTCTGAGAATCGGGGGTGTCTTTGTGGTGCCAGGGGTGTTGTGTGAGTAGTGTGGGTGAGGGTGTGTAAGGTGATGTGTTGGGGTGTGTGATGTAAGGTGTGTGGGTGGTGTATAGGTGATGTGGTGTATGGCTCTGGTTTTGTCTGTGTTGTGGTGTCTGTCTCGTGCCAATGGTTTGTAATGGTAAAGGGTTGTGGGTAATGTGGGTGTGTGTTTTATAGAGGTGTGGGTGTGTGGGCTGTGTGTGTATATGGGTGTCAGGTATGTGTTGTTCAAATTGTCCAATGTGGTGTTGTTTTATTTGTGTGAGTGTGTTTTGAGCGCGGAGGTATGTACCGCCAATGGTTTACCGCCATTGAATGTCCACCGTGGTTATTCGTGGATCATAATGTAGTGGGCGTTGTTCTGTTGGCGTAATGATGTGGGTTTGGATACTGCCAGTTTATCACTGACCTTTGGTGTGGCGGAATTGTGTATGTGGCTTAATAGTGACGATTGGTGTGTGTCATAATATGGTGAGCGGGTGTCCGTCGCAGCAGCGGTATGTTGGCGGCAATCAGCGTGGCGGTAAACAGGATTTTCCACCAATGCCATAATGAGGGCCTAGGTGTTGTGTTTCCTTTGTGGTGGGGATAGTGTGTCACACGTGTTGTGTGTGTTGTGCAAATGCTTTACATATTGCATCTGGAATAGGCCTGACTGCTCGTGCTAAGCTACCAAAGGGGTAAGCAGGGGTTATCTTGGACGTGTAACTCCCTTGCCATGACTAGGTTGGGTGGGTTCTGCCTGGCTTAGGTGCATACCCTAGCCAACCAGAAACCCCATTTCTAACAGTCCGGGCCTGGGCCTGTCCCTCCTCTCTCCAGGTGGGACTCTCTGTGGCCCAGGTTTCACACCATTGTCTGATTCTCACGTTCCAGTATACGTATATGTCACCCACTGCACCCCCGGGGCTATGGAGCCTGGAGCTTGAAGAGACTATGGGGGTCATTCCAACCCTGGCGGTCGGTGTTAAAGCGGCGGCCAACCCGCCAACAGGCAGGCGGTAAAAAAAATGGAATTCTGACCCTGGCGGAAACCGCCAACAGAGACCGCCACTTTAACACTCAGACCGCCACGGCGGGACAAATAAACAGCGCGGCGGTCACTGCCAATAGACATGCGGGAGACAATGTACCGCCCACCCTATCACAACCCACCAATCCGCCATAAAAACACGGTGGAAACAGCCATTACGAACGGAAAACGCTCACCTCTACACTCTCCACGAGGAATCTGGACAGCATGGAACCCGAACTACACATCCTACCAGCTATTGTCTTCCTGCTCCTCTACCAGGAGCACGAACGCCGGCGCAGAAGACAACGGTGAATACTGCACCTACGACACAGGGGAGGGGGGAGGCAAAAAATTACGGGGACACACATACGCGACACACCCACCCTCACCCAAAACTACATACACATCAATGCAGAGCAACAACTCAGAGTGACAGCCCCAAACCCCCGGAAGAATGCAAAGACAAAATTAAATGATCATGAAATTTGACGTATATTGTAAGGCTAAGTAAAAAAATATATCAAACATCTATAACTATATATACATATGTAAATTGTCCTGTCCAAATTGGGTATCAGCCATAGTTCGTGGGCCAATGGGCCTAAACACATGGGCAAAGCCCACACACGATACCTGACTCAAATGGAGAGAACACTGCAGGGGCATCAGATAGCAAAACTACAGGCACCTCAGGGGGAAGGGAAGGGGGTGCACCTCAGCCAGATGAGTCCACGACGCCAGATCCAAGAGGGGCCTCCAAGGCCACTGTTCAATCCTGGGGAGTGCAAAGCCACAGTCTCACAAGTCTCTACAGTGGGTGGATTGCCCACTGTGCCATCCTGGGGAGTGCAAAGCCACAGTCTCACAAGTCTCTACAGGGGGTGGATTGCCCACTGTGCCATCCTGGGGAGTGCAAAGCCACAGTCTCACAAGTCTCTACAGTGGGTGGATTGCCCACTGTGCCATCCTGGGGAGTGCAAAGCCACAGTCTCTCAAGTCAATAACAGTGGGTGGTTTGCCCACTGTGCCATCCTGGGGAGTGCAAAGCCACAGTCTCTCAAGTCAATAACGGTGGGTGGTTTGCCCACTGTGCCATCCTGGGGAGTGCAAAGCCACAGTCTCTCAAGTCAATAACAGTGGGTGGCTTGCCCACTGTGCCATCCTGGGGAGTGCAACGCCACAGTCTCTCAAGTGGATTACAGACTCCTGCGGTACTGGAGGAGTCTTGGTGCCCAGAGTGTATCGTGCAGCCCTGTCCGACACTGATCCGGGCCTGCCCCTTCTGCCAATGTGTCAGCGGTGCTTGAGTTGAAGGGCCCAGCGGAGCGGTGCAGAGACGGCGGTGGCCAGCAGAGCGGTGCAGAGACGGCGGTGGCCAGCGGAGCGGTGCCTGAGTTGAAGGGCCCAGCGGAGCGGTGCTTGAGATGAAGGGCCCAGCGGAGCGGTGCTTGAGATGAAGGGCCCAGCGGAGCGGTGCTTGAGATGAAGGGCCCAGCGGAGTGGTGCTTGAGATGAAGGGCCCAGCGGAGCGGTGCAGAGACGGCGGTGGCCAGCGGAGCGGTGCCTGAGTTGAAGGGCCCAGCGGAGCAGTGCTTGAGATGAAGGGCCCAGCGGAGCGGTGCTTGAGATGAAGGGCCCAGCGGAGCGGTGCAGAGACGGCGGTGGCCAGCGGAGCGGTGCCTGAGTTGAAGGGCCCAGCAGAGCGGTGCTTGAGATGAAGGGCCCAGCGGAGCGGTGCTTGAGATGAAGGGCCAGCGGAGCGGTGCTTGAGATGAAGGGCCCAGCGTAGCGGTGCAGAGACGGCGGTGCCCAGCGGAGCGGTACTTGAGTTGAAGGGCCCAGCGGAGCGGTGCAGGGACGGCGGTGCCCAGCGGAGCGGTGCTTGAGATGAAGGGCCCAGCGGAGCAGTGCTTGAGTTGAAGGGCCCAGCGGAGCGGTGCTTGAGATGAAGGGCCCAGCGGAGCGGTGCTTGAGATGAAGGGCCCAGCGGAGCGGTGCTTGAGATGAAGGGCCCTGTTCAGCAGTTCTTGAGACGGCAGTGCCCTGTTCAGCGGTTCTTGACTTGAAGGGCCCTGTTCAGCGGTGCTTGACTTGAAGGGCCCCGTTCAGCGGTGCTTGACTTGAAGTGCCCTGTTTAGCGGTTCTTGAGAGGGCGGTGCCCTGTTCAGCGGTTCTTGACTTGAAGGGCCCTGTTCAGCGGTTCTTGAGACGGCGGTGCCCTGTTCAGCGGTGCTTGACTTGAAGGGCCCTGTTCAGCGGTGCTTGACTTGAAGGGCCCTGTTCAGCGGTTCTTGAGACGGCGGTGCCCTGTTCAGCGGTTCTTGACACGGCGGTGCCCTGTTCAGCGGTGCTTGGCTTGAAGGGCCCTGTTCAGCAGTGCTTGACTTGAAGGGCCCTGTTCAGCGGTTCTTGAGACAGCGGGGCCCTGTTCAGCGGTTCTTGACTTGAAGGGCCCTGTTCAGCGGTGCTTGACTTGAAGGGCCCTGTTCAACGGTGCTTGACTTGAAGGGCCCTGTTCAGCGGTTCTTGAGACGGCGGTGCCCTGTTCAGCGGTGTTTGGCTTGAAGGGCCCTGTTCAGCGGTGCTTGACTTGAAGGGCCCTGATCAGCGGTTCTTGAGACGGTGGTGCCCTGTTCAGCGGTTCTTGACTTGAAGAGCCCTTTTCAGCGGTGCTTGACTTGAAGGGCCCTGTTCAGCGGTTCTTGAGACGGCGGTGCCCTGTTCAGCGGTTCTTGAGACGGCGGTGCCCTGTTCAGCGGTGCTTGGATTGAAGGGCCCTGTTCAGCGGTGCTTGACTTGAAGGGCTCTGTTCAGCGGTTCTTGAGACGGCGGTGCCCTGTTCAGCAATTCTTGGCTTGAAGGGCCCTGTTCAGCGGTGCTTGACTTGAAGGGCCCTGTTCAGCAGTTCTTGAGACGGCGGTGTCCTGTTCAGCGGTTCTTGACTTGAAGGGCCCTGTTCAGCGGTTCTTGACTTGAAGGGCCCTGTTCAGCGATGCTTGACTTGAAGGGCCCTGTTCAGCGGTTCTTGAGACGGCGGTGCCCTGTTCAGCGGTTCTTGAGACGGCGGTGCCCTGTTCAGCGGTGCTTGGCTTGAAGGGCCCTGTTCAGCAGTGCTTGACTTGAAGGGCCCTGTTCAGCGGTTCTTGAGACGGCGGGGCCCTGTTCAGCGGTGCTTGACTTGAAGGGCCCTGTTCAGCGGTGCTTGACTTGAAGGGCCCTGTTCAGCGGTGCTTGACTTGAAGGGCCCTGTTCAGCGGTTCTTGAGACGGCGGTGCCCTGTTCAGCGGTTCTTGAGACGGCGGTGCCCTGTTCAGCGGTGTTTGGCTTGAAGGGCCCTGTTCAGCGGTGCTTGACTTGAAGGGCCCTGTTCAGCGGTTCTTGAGACGGTGGTGCCCTGTTCAGCGGTTCTTGACTTGAAGGGCCCTTTTCAGCGGTGCTTGACTTGAAGCGCCCTGTTCAGCGGTTCTTGAGACGGCGGTGCCCTGTTCAGCGGTTCTTGAGATGGCGGTGCCCTGTTCAGCGGTGCTTGGATTGAAGGGCCCTGTTCAGCAGTTCTTGAGACGGCGGTGTCCTGTTCAGCGGTTCTTGACTTGAAGGGCCCTGTTCAGCGGTTCTTGACTTGAAGGGCCCTGTTCAGCGATGCTTGACTTGAAGGGCCCTGTTCAGCGGTTCTTGAGATGGCGGTGCCCTGTTCAGCTGTTCTTGAGACGGCGGTGCCCTGTTCAGCGGTTCTTGAGACGGCGGTGCCCTGTTCAGCAGTGCTTGGCTTGAAGGGCCCTGTTCAGCGGTGCTTGACTTGAAGGGCCCTGTTCAGCGGTGCTTGGCTTGAAGGGCCCTGTTCAGCGGTGATTGACATGTGTGTCCAGGTCACCAGATCCGGCCATGACATGGATTTCACTCGCCACCTGACATGTGGCTGCCGGGCCCTTCGTGCACATCTGTCTTCTCGCTTGCGGGGCCCTCCTGTGCTGCCGTCCCAGGCCCGTGGGTGTCCCCCTGCACACCTGGAATGGGGCTGGTGGGGCCCTCCTAGGCAGCTCGCCTGCTGTCGGACTTGTCGGGCGTGCTGCCCTTGACACCCTTCTCTGCTCGTCTGTGGCCCTTTCCTCCCTTTGGCGGTGTGCCAGGTGGCACCCCACTCCCTGATGGTGCCAGGGTAGTGCTTTTGGAGCCTGCTGTCTTTGGCCTCTCGCGTCGGGCACTGGCTTTCTTGGCTTTTTTTTCAGGGGGTGGGCTGGCCGTCTCTTTACTCCTAGCCGAAGTAGCTGGCCTTGAAGGTGGTGGACTCACAAATCCTTGGACTATTGTCTTTGTAGGTCCAGGTTTTGTGGTGGCTGAGGTGCTGATTGGAGTCTTATGAGATGGAGGGGGTGGGTCAGTTGTTGGAAAGAGGTCAAGGTTGGAAAGGAAAATCAATTTAGAAAGACAGGGACGGGTAGTTGTAGTGGGTATGCGAGTGGAGGAAGAGGAAGTGGTTGTAGGAGAGTGAAGTCTGGTGTCTGGGTGCAGGTGCTTGTGCTGGAGGCTGTCGTGAGGTGGATGGCTGTTGGGTGGGTGGCTGCCTGCGTTTGTGTGGTTTAGAAGAGGGGGTGACAGACACACTGGGAGAGGACACAGGGGACGTGTAAATGGTAGTAGGGGTGGTGACTGCACCTGTGCAGAGTGTTCTGGTGGGTGTGCTGGTGATGGACATAGTGGCTGAAGATGTTGTGCATGCAAGTGTGAGTGGAGACGTCACAGGGAGGGAGGAGGGAGACGAGGAGGAGGGGGACACAGAGGAGGCAGTGGCTGTTGGCATGTCTGCATGTGGATGTTGCTTGGGTGAATGCTTGTGTGATGTGTGGTGCTTATGTCTGGATGAGCTTCCCTTGGGTGTTGAGGTGTGTGCAGGCTGGTCTGTGGGTGTGTCTGGGATAGGCAGAGGTACAGGGGAGTGGGACTGGGTTGAGGAAGTTGGAGGAGGGAGGCAGGAGACAGGGACAATGGCTGCCGTCAGTGCTGAGGCCAGAGCGTTGAACGATCGCTGATGGGCAGCCTGACCCGAATGAATGCCCTCCAGGTATGCATTACTCCGGTGCACCTCCCTTTCTACACCCTGGATGGCATTCAAAAGGATAGACTGCCCAACAATGAGCGTCCTCAGGAGGTCAATGACCTCCTCACTGAGGGCAGCAGGGGTAACTGGGGCAGGGCCTGAGGTGCCTGGGGTGAAGGAGATGCCCACCTTCCTGGGTGAGCGGGCAAGGGGCGAACGCTGAGGGGCTGCTGGGAGGGCGGAGCTGGTGCGCTGGGTGGCAGCTGTACCTGTTGTTGCGGTGGGAACGGATGTTGCCGCCACCACAAGGGAGCTCCCTTCCGAGGACGTGTCTGTGTTGCTGGTGTCACCACGTGTCCCCGCTGTGGAGCTCCCCTCGCCCTCCGTCTCACTGGTGAAATCCGAGTCAGTTGCATGGCCCTCCATGGCCATGTGAGATGCAGCTCCCTCGTGCTCCGATGCCACTTCTCCTCCGCCTGATGATGCTAATGCACACATGAACAGGAAGACCACCAAAAAAGGGGGGGGGGTGGAGAAACAAAGACACGTTGAGTGCATGCATTGGCGACACCGTTGGCGGAGAGGACAGACACAGAAGCCCCCTGCACTACTCCGCGCACTTGGGGTACACTACTCAATCCGTGGGACATGGACTACAAGCCTATGGACGACAACTCCACACATAGGTGACACAGCGCCGTGAATAGCTGTACTAGGCAACCTACAGAGGTGGGGGGCGGGGGCACAGGACCATGCCTAACGGAGGGGCCTACCCTACAGAAATCGCCCTGGCTTAGGGATACCCACAGCCCTCCTCCCCCACCCAGACACCTCCAATGTGGGCAAAATCAGCAGAATGTGCTTGTACTCACCCCCTTGTGTCTGCTGTGATATCCTCACCTGCCCATCCAAATCGGGATAGGCCACCGCCAGGATCCGGGACATCAGGGGGGTCAAAGTACGACTGGCACCCCTCCTAGGTTGGGAGGCCATCCCCAGCAGAGCCTCCGTGGTCTTCCTGCTCCCGCGGCGGATGTCCTCCCACCTCTTCCGGCTGTGGGTGCCCCGTCTGTTGTGGACCCCCAGGGTCCAGACGTCCTTGGCGATGGCACGCCAAATGTCGATTTTCTTATGGGCGCTGACCTATGTGACATGTACAGGGGGAGAAAATAAAAAATCATCACCTTCTGCATGCTCGATGTGAGTGGCCCCCCATCCCCACCCTTGCCATGTGGCACATGCTCTCATCTGTCGTTTGATGCATGCCTCATTCGCTCCCCTCGCCACCATCTTTCATTCACCCCACTCAACCCAGGCATTGGCCACAAAGCATGGTCCCAGTGTACTTACCTGTTGGTCTGGAGGACCGTAGAGTAGCGCATACTGGGGGAGGACCCCATCCACGAGTTTCTCCAATTCTTCAGAAGTGAAGGCAGGGGCCCTTTCCCCAGTCGCAGCAGCCACTCTCTCTTCCAGACAGAGGTCACAGCAGCACTTGCAGTATAGGTCCTCTCCTGTGGATGATCAGGTATTGAGTGATTAAGCAGATAGAAAATGGCGGTCACGCCCGCGGCGGTGCGTACCGCGGCGGTGCGTACTGCGACCACCGGCGCACATCGTCATTGGCTCCTGAAACCCATAGGGTTCAATGTTAACCAATGCGGCTTTGCGCCGCGGTCTTCGACCGCCACAGTGTGCCACGCCAGCGCATTGACCTCACATCCCACTGTCGCACGTCACAGGTCAGGCAGCCGCCATTTCAAGGGCCCCCATATCTTAATTTCTACTGCGTCACACATACCTAGGCCTTGCATCAACACTCATACCAGCCATTCAATGCATTGAGAATCGTGTACTGTGCAAGCTGTGGGAACGTACCTGTGGGTTGATTGACTCTGTGCTCCATGTTGTCCTTCCTAGGCACCGTCCGCTGGGACTTGCGAGGAGATGGAGGAATCTTCCCATGTACAGACCGCTGGTGGACCTGTCGACAATGGAAGAAAGATATGTCATACTGACTTACAGGCTTGACAGAGCCACTATACAGGAACTGGGTGCCCAGCTGGAGCCAGACCTGATGTCACCCATCCGCCAACCCACAGGGATCCCCCCTCTAGTGCAGGTTCTGTCAGTACTCCATTTTTTGGCAAGTGGGTCATTTCAAACAACAGTGGCCATTTCATCAGGGATGTCTCAGCCTATGTTTTCCAAGGTGTTGTCCAGAGTGTTGTCTGCCCTGCTGAAATACATGCGGAGCTACATTCTTTTCCCTGAGGTGGGCGATTTGGCTACAGTGAAGGGTGATTTCTATGCGCTTGGACATATTCCCAACATCATTGGTGCAATTGATGGGACACATGTTGCTTTGGTCCCCCCCAGCACGAGTGAACAGGTGTACAGGAACAGAAAAAGTTATCATTCCATGAATGTCCAGGTGGTCTGTTTGGCTGACCAGTACATCTCCCATGTAAATGCCAAGTTCCCTGGGTCAGTGCATGACGCGTACATCATGCGAAATAGCAGCATCCCTTACGTGATGGAACTACTTCAGAGACACCGTGTGTGGCTAATTGGTGACTCTGGTTACCCCAACCTGTCATGGCTACTGACCCCAGTGAGGAATCCCAAGACAAGGGCAGAGGAACGGTACAATGAGGCCCATGGGCGTACTAGGAGGGTGATCGAGCGGACCTTCGGCCTCTTGAAGGCCAGGTTTAGGTGCCTCCATATGACAGGTGGATCCCTAATGTACTCACCAAAGAAGGTGTGCCATATCATCGTGGCCTGCTGTATGCTTCACAACCTGGCTTTGCGACGCCAGGTACCTTTCCTGCAGAAGGATGGTCCAGATGGTGGTGTTGTGGCAGCTGTGGAGCCTGCGGAGAGTGAAGAGGAGGAAAACGAAGAGGACGACACAGACAACAGGGACACAGTAATACAGCAGTATTTTCAATGACATACAGGTAAGAATCAACACCGGCATTTTACATTTACTTAAAGTCTCTTGCCTCTCTACTGTCTGAGTTTCCCCCCAGTGTATGTTAACTGAGTTGTGACTTTCCCTTTCAATTTCAGAGATGTGGGCCCCACTCCGTGACCTCTGCTTTGTTTCCCCATGGACTACAGCTGTGTGACAGTGGTATGTTGTCATCACAATGTAACTGGACATTTTGGCACGGTTATGTGTAATACATTTGTTCAAAAATACAGGCAGACTCCAGATTATTTTTGTGCAATAAGTGTGTTTAATAAAGTGCTCAATTTTGGGTAATGGTTGCAATTCGGTGATGGGTGATGGTGGAGGAATGTCCATGGCAGAGTCCAGATTTTCAGTCTCACAGGTGCATTGTCCATATGCCTGTGGAAGGTGGAGCAGGGGCAGTTTAAGGTTGGACAGGGTGACAATGTGGGACAGTGGGATGACAATCAGGGGGTATCCTTTCCTGGCGGGGGTCTTGGCATCTTACTCTGTCTTCTTCCTAGGTCTCAGGCCCCACTTGCGGGGTGGTTCTCCTTCTGCAGGGGGTGGGGTTCTGGTGGCCTGTTGTTCTTGTGTCGGGCCTCCTGTCCACTAGCGCCGGCGGAGGTGGTAGCCTGTTCTTGGTCCATGCTAGTGACAGGGGCCCATTGTGGTGCCACATGGTCCCGCAATGTGCTGACAATCTGATTGAGAGCCACAACGATGGTGCCCATTGCGGAACTGATGTTTCTGAGTTCTTCCCTGAACCCCATAAACTGTTCCTCCTGCAGTACCTGGATCTCCTGGAACCTGGCCAGGACCGTCGCCATCGTCTCCTGGGAGTGGTGGTATGCTCCCATGATGGAGGATAGGGCCTCGTGGAGAGTGGGTTCCCTGGGCCTGTCCTCCCCCTGTCGCACAGTAGCCCTCCCAGTTCCCCTGTTTCCCTGGGCCTCTGTCCCCTGGACCGTGTGCCCACTACCACTGCCCCCAGGTCCCTGTTGTTGTTGGGGGTGGTGGGTTAACCTCAGTGCCCTGTAGTGGTGGACACACCGCTGCTTGACGTGTCCTGGAGACAGAGGCATGGGCCCGCTGGGTGGGTGCTGTGCTGGTGTTCCCAGAGGGGGGTAGGTCTGCTGTGGCCTGTGGCTGTCTGAGGGTAACCGACTGTCCCGAGGTCCCCGATGGGCCGGGCTGGTCATCTGGGTCCAGGGAGACAGAGCTGCTGTCATCACTGTGGGCCTCTTCTGGGGGTGGAATGGACATTTCTGGACCCTCCTGGGCGGTGTTGTGGCGTTCGGGTCCTGCAGGGGTATAAGAGTATGGTTATTGCTTCTGTGTGTGCCATAGCGTGCAATGGGTGGGTGCCCGTGTACCCCAGTGCTGGCATTCCCTTGTGGGGGCTTTTGTGACGGTGGTTTGGGGGGGGATGGGTATGTGCAGTGGGCATGCTTAGGTGATGGGTGTCCATGGTTTGTGGTCGCATGCAGGGCTTGGTGTTGGGATGGGTGGGTTGTGATGGTGAGACATTAGCAATGAGGATGTGTGATGGGGGTGGGGGGGAGGGTGGGGGTATGATTTGGCATGCCGGTGGGTGGGGGGGATGAAGTAGTTGAGATTAGACTTACCAGAGTCCATTCCTCCGCCTACTCCTGCGAGGCCCTCAGGATGCAGGATCGCCAAGACCTGTTCCTCCCATGTTGTAAATTCTGGGGGTTGAGGTGGGGGTCCGCCGCCAGTCTTCTGCACCGCGATGTTGTGTCTGGATACCATGGAACGCACCTTCCCCCGTAGGTCGTTCCACCGCTTCCTGATGTTGTCCCGATTTCGTGGATGCTGACCCACAGCGTTGACCCTGTCCACTATTCTTTGCCATAGCTCCATCTTCCTGGCAATGGTGGTGTTCTGCACCTGTGTCCCGAAGAGCTGGGGCTCTACCCGAACTATTTCCTCCACCATGACCCTGAGTTCAGCGTCTGAAAACCTGGGGTGTCTTTGGGGTGCCATGGGTGGTGTGGATGAGGTGTGGGGTGGTGTTTGTGGTGATGAGTGTGGTGAGTGTGGTGGTGTGTGGTGTTTTGTGCGTGGATGTTGTGTGAGTGATGGTGTTACGTGCCTGTGAATGCTCTGTACTAGCTGGTGGTGTCTCTCTCTGGCTTTAGTCAATAAATGGTGGTCGTAGGGGTTTGTGGGTGATGTGGGTGTGTGTTTTATATTGTGTTGGGTGTGTGGGAGTGGTGTTTGTATGTGTATCAGGTGTGTGTATTTCAAAATGTCCAATGTGGCAGTGTTTTGGAGTTGTGTGTGTATTTTGACCGCTGCGGTGTGTACCGCCAATGGAATACCGCGGTTGAAAGACCGCCGCGTGGATTCGTGGGTCGGAATGGAATGGGCGTATTTCTGTTGCCGTGACGGTGGAGGTTTGGTCATCGCCAGTTTTTCGCTGGCCGTTGGTGTGGCGGACTTTTGTGGATGTCGGGTTTTTGGCGGTTTGCCTGTTGCGGGTCAGAATGACCGTGGCGGTTTCCCGTGCCCGCGGCGGTGTTATGGCGGTCTTCTGACCGGCGGTAAGCGCCTTTTACCGCTGAGGTCAGAATGACCCCCTATATCCTATTGCATGGGCGTTCAAGCCACGCCACCTGCATCTGTAATCTTGATGAAAGTCTTGGAAAGCCTAAAGCCTAAAAACCAACCCAGAGGCAAGAATGTTTTTATTGATATGGCAGACATTGGTTTTGCAGCAGAAGGTATGACTTGGAATGTGTTATTGTTTTACTAGTGGTGTTTGCTAGGGTTACCTCATTCTGTTGGAGCCACTAGTGTGCTCTCCAGATCTTAGTGAAAATAGGATGTGGTTGCTTTGCCTTCAAAGTCACAATCTTGCACCTTCAAGATGAAATTATTCCATGGATCAATTTTAGTGTTATAAATATATTTATTGAAGGACATGCTCTGCTGTTGTGGCCTATTATTTGTATGTAAGCAATGGATTAAGCTGTAGTCTAAACCAGCTGCATCTTCATTAATATTAGTATATGTTTCTCCCACTTTACACAAATGGACCTGCAGCAAGTGACTTCCTGTGTCAGCATCTGAAACAGTATATTCATTTTGATAGGCATTCTAAGAGTTCCCATTTGTCAACATCCATTAACAAGGCCTTAGCAGTAGCATGTGCTTCCCTTTCTCGCATTCAAATTTCAATATTCGTGCTGCTCAAACAGGCATAACAACAAGTATAAATTGGATTTACAATGGGTTAAAATCTCCTGATTATATACTGAATGATCCTGAAGCACTTATCAGCTCAAAAGGAATATCTAAAATGTGTATGCAAATCCTGAACAGGTTGATGCAATGGGCTTAACAGATCATTCAGATGTAGCCACATCTATCATGTTTTTAGGAATATTTCTGCTATTGTCAGTGGCAACATATCCAATCGAGAGACCCCTGGGTTTAAGCCATTCATAGAGTTTGCTATTAAATTCCTTCATAATGTTGGCCCCAGTGTGCACTTTCTCTATGCAGAAAACTGCACATATTGCACCCTGATGAATGTCTTGAAAAACATCAGTACTGATTTCAAAGAGTATTATAACCAATTTGAGGGAGTGAGAAGAAAAAGGGTTGTCTTTTTTGCCTCTGCTTCCCATGTCTTGACTGTGTGCTGGTCTCTGTTTTTGCTGATTTTGTTACTCTGGGTACTTTACCACTGCTGACCAGCTCTAAAGTTCATTTGCTCCCTGTATAAATTGTATGTGTAATTGGCTTTTCCATGATTTACATATTTCAATTACTAGTAAGTCCCTAGTAAAGTGCACTAGAGGTGCCTAGGGCCTGTAAATCAAATGATACTAGTGGGCCTGCAGCATTGATTGTGCAAACCACATGAGTAGCACTATAAACATGACTCCGACGTGCCACTGCAATGTCTGTGTGAGCAGTTTTTAAACTGCCAATTCGACCTGGCAAGTGCCAGGCTTAAACCATCCCTTTTTATACATCTACGGTGCCCCAATGTAGGCCCTAGGTAGCCCCATGGCAAGGGTGCAGTGTATTTTAAAGGTAGGGCATATGCTGGTATATTTTACATGTCCTGACAGTGAAATGCTGTCAAATTCAGTTTTCGCTGTTGCAAGGCCTCTCTCTCTCATAGGTTAACATGGGGCTGCCTTTAAATAACTTTTAAGTGTAGTTTCCCTTTGGGGGAAGATAGGGATGTGGACTTTGGTGTCTCTGAACTCACGATTTAGAAACACAACTTTTGGCAAAGTTGTTTTTTAAATTGTCAGTTTGAAAATGCCACTTTTAGAAAGTGGTCATTTTCTTTCTTAAACAATTCTGTGACTCTGCCTGCTTGTTTATTCCCTGTCTGGGTCATACTGACACTTTGGCTGTTTGTGAATCTCCACTAGACAATGACACAAAGGGAGCTAGGGTGTAACCTGTATATCCCGATGGGTCATCTGGGCTACAGTGGATGGAGGAGCTGACACTTACACCTGAATTGGCTGTGCCTGCCCTCACACAGTGCAGTCTCCAACCCCCTGGGATGAGTTTGGAGCCAGGCCTGGGCAAGGCAGGATCTTATGAACAACAGAGACTTTCCTTTGAAGTTCGCCTACTTCAAAGGCAGAAAGAGGTATAAGTAGTGGACCCAAAATCCCAGATTTTCAGATTGCTTCTGGACTCAAGAGGAACCTCTGCCAAGGAGAAGAGCTGGAGGAGGAGTACTGACCCTTTGCCTGTGACTGTGCTTTGCTGGATTGATCTGCAGTTGCTGCTTCCGCCTTAAAGAGGACAAAGAATGGAGTTTGTGATAAATTCCTGCTTGTGAAGTGTCTCCAAGGGCTTGGATTGAGCTTGCCTCCTGTTTTGAAGTCTCAGGGCCATCAAAGACTTCCTTTGCCAACGCTTGGACTCTCTGCTGAGACTCCTGCTCTGCCAAGTGGTGCCCTCTCCAGTTCCTGGGCCCTTGAAAGGTGAAGCTGTTAGAACCAAGGTGGAAATCTACGCACAGGGACCGTGCAGGGAAAATTGTGGCGCACCTCCTGCAACGCAGCTGTAAAATCGACATACCACTTACATCAGGGCTGGTAAATTGACGTATCACCCTCATCGCAGCTGGAGAAATGACACAATACGAGCTTGCGGGTGCTGAAAATGATGCAACCTGCATGCAGCACAGTTTTCCATCACTGTGCACCTGAATTCCGCATGCATCATCAATAGGCATCAAAAGCAATGTGCACCTGCGCAGATCCGAAGTGCCGACGCATCGCTCTCTTGTGGGAGGGAAAAATGAAGCATTGCCTACCCGACCGGAGAAGAAACAATGCACAGCCTCACTTGTGAGTATGGGATAGACGCATTGCTGGCTTTTATGATGCATGCTCGCCCGTGCAGTTTTAGTTTTGCTGCAAACCAGGTACTTTGTGTATCAACAATGTTTCCATTGTTTTATATGGAAGTAAGATTTTATAATTTTAAAAATTCATAACTTTACTTGTGTATGTTTTTTTTTTGTTTTTTGGTCTTGTTTGATTTAGATAAGTAATGGCTTTTTCTAAGCTGGTGTGGTGCCCATTGTGTAGTGTTTTCACTATATTACTGTGTGTTTTAGTACAAATACTTTATACATTGCCTTTGAGATAAGCCTGACTGCTTGTGCCAAGCTACCAAACGGGGTGAGCAGGGGTTATCTCCCTTGCCCTGAGCTGAGTGAGGGTCCCTGCTTGGACAGAGTGGAAACTGATTGCCAACCAGAGACCCCATTTCTAACATATATCTATCACACAAAGAGTACAGACTAAAACATTAAATTGTAGCTACCTGTTTTACCTGTTCCCCGAAAAAATCACTTATATTATGGACCGGAACCCTCACTACATTTTGTGGCATGATTCATCATCAGATCCAGTCCACATATAAGAAGCAGACCTGTTAAATGGGCTCACCCACTCTCAGGAGCTCTTATATAGAGGGTCATTCTGACCCTGGCGGCCGGTGGCCGCCAGGGCCACCGACCACGGGAGCACCGCCAACAGGCTGGCGGTGCTCCAACGAGCATTCTGACCGCGGCGGTTCAGCCGCGGTCAGAAGCGGAAAGTCAGCGGCCTCCCGCCGACTTTCCGCTGCTCGTGTGAATCCTCCATGGCTGCGGAGCGCGCTCCGCAGCCATGAGGACTCCGACCCCCCCTACCGCCATCCTGTTCATGGCAGGAAAGCCGCCATGAACAGGATGGCGGTAGGGGGGGTCGCGGGCCCCCGTAAGAGGGCCCCGCAAAGTATTTCAGTGTCTGCCTTGCAGACACTGAAATACGCGACGGGTGCCACTGCACCCGTCGCACCTTCCCACTCCGCCGGCTCGATTACGAGCCGGCATCCTCGTGGGAAGGTCGTTTTCCCCTGGGCTGGCGGGCGGTTTTTCAGCAACCGCCCGCCAGCCCAGGGGAAAACTTGTAATACCCGCCGCGGTCTTTTGACCGCGGCGCGGTATTTCGGAGGGGGGAATTCTGGCGGGCGGCCTCCGCCGCCCGCCAACATTGGAATGACCCCCATAGTGTCAGAACCCACCTCCAATAATAATCACAATCCTTGTCCGGGTGAATCACAAAAGTCACTAAATAAAGCTGTGCTTAACCCTGTGGAAGGTTGGCACAAAGCAGTCAGGCTTAAGTGAGAGGCAATGTTTAAAGTACTTTTGCAGTACTCAAACAGTAATAAAGTGAAAGCACAAACCAAAAACAATTTCGAAAAATAGAGTATATTTTAATTTAAAAAATGATACAAAAATGACAAAATCTAATCAGTAGAACTGGAGTTATGATTTATATATAGTTTGAATTGAAAATAGGGCTTAAAAGCACAAAGCACCAACCACGGTTTTCTGGTCATGCTAGACGAGATAAAAATAAAAATTTAAGGCTGACTGCAATGGAGTAGGGGGTCAGATAGAGGGACCAGGTTTGTGCCAGTGTAAAGCTTACCTTCTGACTTAGAATTTTATGTGGAGGAAAAAAGGTGGTCAGAACTCATTGACTGGACAAGCTGCAGGCTGGTTCTGAAGCAGGTGTCGGCGATGACGAGTTGTTGAAGAGCGGTGTCCCGGAGCGGTTATCGACAAAGGAGGGAAAGATTTGTGTGGCAAAGCCCAAAGTCTATGCCCAGAAAGGCCTTGACATCAACAAGTTAATGCTTTGCATTGATCCTCATTAAGTCCTCTACATTCAGACCTCCTTCAGCAGGGAAAACCAGCAAGTTGAATCTGGCAGGCAATTCAACATTGATAATTTTGGCTCCACAGCATTCCAAGTCTCTCACTGGTTATTTGGAGGAAAGGTGGGCAAAATGTTTTTAAGTCTCAGCTTTCTAGTTTGGAAAGGAGGAGTGCACTCAACACCATGACCCGGGTCCATCACATTGGATTAGGACTCATTCCAACAGAGGCCAGTAGCAGGGTCCAGGGAAGGTCTACCTAGATTCAGTCAGCTGAGAAGCTGCAGGGAGAGAGGCCTCTTTAAGCTTGTGTGCCCCTGTAACTTAAACAAGAGGTCAGTCAACTGACCCTGTCATAGGACTCTTAGCCTTGGGGTGAGACTGCTTCGTTTTGGGCGCAGCACCACCGCATGTGGGAGAATGAGTCAGGGACAGAAAAATGTAGAACACAAAAAAGCATGTTTTCTTAGGAAGGCAGCTGAGAAAAAATGTAAAACAACAAGCTAAAAGCAAGCTGTGTTAAAATACATTAAAATGAATAAAATATATTTGCTTCCTAAAGGCAGTGACCATGGCCTAAGAGATAAAATATGGGTGTCCAATCAAGGTGATGAAAGAAACCCACAACAACCCTAAGAGCCACTTCTGGGGTCCTGGATTCAGACAACAGGTCCAGTCTTTTTTCACTGTTCAGAAAGCAGGGCAGCTCTTCTCCGGATCTTCCCAGGTCCAGAAGTGTTCTGAGAAGGGTACAGCGATTGCCACATTTATGCCCATTGCCAGGCTATGGTTGCCAGAAACATCAGGCCACCCAATAACCAATGAAGTAACGGTTACCACAGGTTGACACTACCCTTTTTTTCATCACCTCCTTGTGTTTTATTGTAAACTATACATGTTGCCCCACTCTATGTAAATCCAATATGGCGGAATTACTCTTCCCCTGTTCAGAACTCTCTCTGCTCACCTAGAGGAGTGGCTATGAAACTGGGCAAGTCCTCTGTTGTGATCACCCCAAACCAGTTCTCAGGTGGCTCAGCCTGCCCATTGGATTTGGTGCCAAGCTGACTATGAAGACAAAGGGAGGAATCAGGCCTCCATGTGAGCCTCATGTGCAAGTGACAGGGAAGGCCTCTTTTGACGCTCAAGAAGTGGCTGTGCTCATTTTTACATACCCGTCTTTTGTCCACTGTGTGGGAGCTATCCACATCTCACCAGAGAGGAACTATTCAACCGTGAGATGACACAAGAACTGGCAGAAAGGTCCTTTAGACATAGGCAGGGAAATTATAACTTTCTAAAAGTGTTGTGCCTAAAATTGTAATATAAAATCTGACCATTAAGTTGGATTTTAAATTAATATAAAAAAAGGGCCTTTGAATCATTTTTCTAGCTGGTTCCAAACTAAAATTTAACATTATCATTTGTTATAATGTAACTTGGAATTTCCCTGTGGGAGAGCCAGCCTTGCTACAGTGAAAAACAACTTTGGACTTTGGAAGTTTTTCACTACCAGGATATGTAAACATTTACTATACATGTCCTGTTTTTTAACTAACAAGCTTCTTTCTCCATGGGCACTTAAGGCATATCTTAAGGGTGACATATAAGTATTAAAACAGGAGGTGTAGGTCTTGTAAGAGGTATATTTTGCCTTGTCGAAATGGTAGATTAAAGCTACATACCCGGCTGCAAGGACAGGCCTAGAGGCATCTTTTATAGAGCTACTTTATTCAGTGGCACAATGGGTACTGCAGCCCACTAGTAACATTTAATTTTCAGGTCCTGCATATGTGCAGTGCGATATTCTATGGACTTCTGTGTAAATTGAGTGTGTCAGTGAGGAATATGTCAATTGTACTTTATTCAAAGGGACAGTATTATCACTTTACCACTGGTTAGCAGACATAAAGTGCACAGAGTACAATGGCCAGCAACAATGGGCAAAAGTCTAGGGGAATGCCATGAAAAAGGATGGTCATCTCCAACAGAATTGCTTCAGAGGTAGGATGAACCAGAAAGTGAACCAAAATGATTTAGTTGGTCACCATAACCAGGGTTTATTATCGGTGCCCCTCATAGAATTAAAAAGAGTAAGAACAACGAGCACTGGTAATTATTATTATTGCAACGAATAGCCAGTCAACACATTTCAGCTAACATTAAAGCCCAAGTGGTCAGTGGCCTTCTTCTGGACTCCTACCCTAAGTGCCCAAATTACCTGGCTGCTGCTGCCTTTATTTGCTGATGGTTATATTCAATGAAAGGTCAAGGAAAGCTTTGAGTTTGTTTGTCAAAGGACAGTTGGGTTTAGAAAAGGTTATGATGTTGAAGTCCCTTTTTCCAATTATTATGTCGGACATTGAGGTGCCTCAAAATAGAGTTTGTCACAAGTATCACTGGAATAGCCTAAGGCCTCTAGGAGAGCTAATTTACCTAATGGCCAAACACATTCAAAACATCCCTGGTGTTGCAATACTGGACATTATTTAACACCCTGTACATAATGGACTTTAATGGTAAACTAGAACCAGTGGTGATGTTGTGGAGGCTAAGCCTAGGAGGCAACTAAACCAACTTAAACTATATGTATTACTGCCCTAGCAGAATCTTGCACTTTTTTCTCTTTCTAAATGAGTGAGGGAGATAACTGATCTCCTTCTGCTGAGACATATTTTTGTGACTCTCAAAGCATGTGGATAATGACCTCACTATCTTCTTCATGCTTGATTGTGATGACGTGAAGTGCTGTGAATTCCAACAGCACGGTAAAGCTTGAGTCAGTTCATATGGAAGACTCTATATAGCTTGTGAGCCCACTGTCAACCTAATAATTGAAGTTGTTTGTCCTTTTTAGAATGGTTTGGTGACAAGGCCACTTATCTTCTAAAGAACACAACTTTATATGGTCTTATGATTAGAAACTTTTGGTCTTCCTGTCACTCATTCAAGGTGGATCTTTTATCATATTATCCTTTAATGAGGGTAAGTGGAGTCCTGAACAGGGTGACTCGAGAGTTGCTAACAGAGACTAAATTGCCCCCCATTCGGTGCCACATTACTGGAAAAAAGTAGACATGGTAGAAAAATAACCCATTTAAGCCCCACATGGTGTTTCTGTATGTTGATATTTAATTGGCTGCAGTGTCATTTTATATGTGGTCATTTGTGAACTCATTTGTGAACCTGGGTTAGAAAGTCTGCTAGATTTGTTATTTTATATAATGGCATAAACTTTAGAAGCACTTCAACATATGCAAATATGTCTGCAGAAAAATCGAAGTCACACTATGTGAGTCACACAAATCAAGTTAAGTACCAAATCAAAATACCAGAAGACAGTTGCAACACCAGGTACCAAGTTACAGTCAATATGTATTGTTCACAATCACTAACTCATTGCGAAAATGCTATAGTGTTGACAAACAAATAGAATCTGAAGGACTGTGATCCGTTCACTAAACTCACAATACCCTTTAAACACTATTCATGGTTACTAGCCCATCTCAGCTGAGCATACAGGGGTGTAGCATCCGCTGGTCAGCAGATGCAGTGGGACTGGGGCCCAGTGGCCTGAAGGGGCAACTGAACCTTGATTATTGTTATATTTTAAATTCAAAGAACATTAATTTCCTTCATTGCACTAGGGTGTGACAAACTGGCTATGCTACTGTGAGTGTTTGGCCATGCACGGAAAATAATTGTCAGAGTAGGCCCAAAAGATACTTGAGGATACTCATTCCAGCATGTGTGGTCTTATACTGATGATAACCACACTTCATGAAGAATACAGTATATCAGCAAAGACACAAGTGATAACAGTTTCTTAACATTGAACAAAGCAATGTTAGCATAGTAAGGGAATGAGCTCACCAGACAAAAGCACTAAAGAGCTTATCTTTGCCTGCATGTGTAAGGTTATTTTTCAGGTCTATTCAAGTCTCTGTTGAGATGTAGAGATAACTTATTGGCTCTCTGTACCTGCTTTTCTGGATTTTTCAGGCTGTGTGGGAGTTTCTATATACACAAAATCATCAGTAACAACAGAGGAGACCAAAGAGCTTCAGCAGGGCATCAGACCTATTTCTAGCCTAGAGGAAATGTGGCATTCACAACTTCACATTCAAGAAGCAGCACACCAACTTCCATGAAGGTCTTGAGTTTATGTAGAAATTTAGTATACTGGAGTGGACCTACAGTTTATATATAGTGCTTCTGGAAGTTGTACAGCAGGCCAGTGCTAATTAGTGCAAATGCATCTCCAAGGTTTCCATTTTAATCCAACCTCATTTAGAATGTATCACTAATCTAAAGGCATTTCTAGAAAGGGTCCCTGAATGACCTATCAGGGTTTGTGCCTATGTGACCAGCAAGATATAATCTCCAGAACTCTACTCTGTTTGTCTTTCTTGTATATATCTCTGAAAAGAGACATAGAGACAAAGTAAGAACCTAAAAATCAGGTGTGTAATGTGGGGCTCTCTTTGTTCCTCATATGGGTGCAGCCATCTTCCTTCTTGTATTTGCCAATTTATACTAAAAATATATTTGAAACCACCTAATGGTATTGTGAGAAATTGGGTTGTTAGTTGACAGGGGTGTGAACCCTGGTCAATCAACAGCCACAGTCTCTGGCAGGATAAACCACAAAATGTCACTATATTAACCTGTACTTAACCCTGGGTAGCTTGCACAGAAAGCAGCCAGGCTTAACTTATAGAGAATGTGTGAAGTATTTATGCAGTACACAAACAGTAATAAAGTAAAAACACAACCCAAGAAAAATCCCACACCAAGTTACAAAAACAGAGTACATTTAAAAAAATAATTTGACCCCAAAAGAACAAAAATACAGTCAGTAAAACCAGAGTTATGAACTTTTAATTTTTTTAGTAAAAACCAGTGCCTAAATGATCAACACGGTAAATGTGGACATCTAGGGCCAGATGTAGGTAGACATAAAATTGCAAGTCGGAAATTGCGAGTCGTTGCAACTCACAATTTCCGACTCGCAAAATGGTATCCAACAAGAAAAAACGACTTCATTTTGCGACTCGCAAATGAAGTCACACTGCAGATTGCGAGTCCGCTGTTTGCGAGGTCGCTGTTTGCAACCTCACTAAAAACTAACACGCAATTTCCGAGTGGGTGTCGCAAGTTGCAACTGTGCCGCAAATTGCATGCAGGTGCAGCAGAACACTCTGGAAAACACTTCCTGGCTCTTGATGATGACATCACAGCCAGGAAGTTTACTAATACACCTGGGAGGAGGGAGGACCCTACCCATTTCCAACTGCTGAACAGCCAACAGGAGGAACAGCAGGTACAATGGAGGAGACAGCCAGAAAGAGAAAGAGAACATTTTCAGAAAAAGAACTGGACGTGCTGATGGATGAATGCTGCCAGCACCATGATCAACTCTTTGGGAGAGCAGCCCTCAGTGTGCCAGAGCTGGAAAAAAGGAGGATTTGGACTGAAATCCAAGACAAAGTAAATTCCATGGGTGTGAGCCACAGGAGCATTGAGGAACTGAAAAAAAGGTGGTATGACCTGCGCTCCCGGACCAAGGAGAGGGTGGCAGAGCGCCACCGGGAGATGAGGGGCACTGGAGGAGGACCATCTACCATACCACCACCCACACCCTTGGAGGAAAGAGTGGAAGAGACCCTCGATCCAGAGGCAGTGTCCGGAATAGGAGAGCTGGACACGTCAGCGCCAGGACCATCAACCAGTGAGTACCATGAAACATGCATGTACACCTATATCTGCCATACCCCCACCCACCTAGTACACAGCAGCATGCACATCCAAAATAGCTCCAGTTCAGAGTAGCAACCACCAGCATGGTGCATTATGGGCAATGTAGTCAAGTAGGCAGCTGATAGGCAACAGTTTATTAGGAAGCATACAACAGATGGTAGATACTGACAGTGTGTTCCCTATGTCCCACAGGTCTCCCACAGGACACTACCTCCAGCCACACCGTCCAGGGGCCAGAGGTCAGCCACCAGGCAGGACAGAACCCAGGAGCAGCCACCACAGGGAACTGCACCACCCAACCACAGTCCCCTCCAGATGCACCAGTGGCCATACTGGAGATTGAGGCAGCACCCAGTCCCAGCCAGAGTGCCAGCGTACAGGACACAGATCCACCACACCATCGCAGGCGACGTGTCAATGTCCCTCCAGTGTCACAGGGAGAAGTAGGGGACGCCTCCATTTCCGCCGCCGAGGCTGCACTCATCCATGGTCAGCGCCTGCAGACAAGGGGCCATGCGGCGCATGGAAATAAATCAAACAACTGGGCTGCAACAGGTCCACACAGAGCTACAACACCTGAACAGCAATGTAGGTGACCTTGCGCTCTCAATCAGACAACTAGTGGCTGAACTTGTCACGGAGAGAGAGGGTGCAAGGCGCCATGACCGGCAGGTAATCCACCACCTAGACCGCATGGCTTCCTCCATCGTCTGCCTGGCGGTAAATAACACTGGGCTGTCACGTCGCACAGTCAGCCTACAGGTGGACATGGGCCACTTTGCCAGCGATGTGGCTCGTGGGCTGGGACGTATAAGCCACGCAGTCGACATGATGGAGGCACGACAGGTGGCCAGGGGCGCGGTAGACACGCCGCAAGACAGTGAGGAGGGCTCTACTATAAGTAGTGCATCTGCCACTGACACCAGGGTGTTGCGTAGTGGAAGTGCACGGCAGGGCACTGCAGACGCTCCAGGAACCAGCCATGCTGGGCGTCCCAGACGTAGGGTGTGAGCTACGTAGGTTAATGTGTCCTCGTAGCAGGTGGACTTTTACAGCCCCTGATCAATAGTTTCTGTAAATAGTTCATTTGTTCACATCATTAAAGTTCTTGTTTGTTCCACTTCACACCTGTGCTCTTTGTGTGTGACATTCGTGTGTGTGGCGACAGTTACCACGTACCTTCCAAAGTATTGGTTTGCAATGTGGTCCCGTCTCTGTCTGCCTTGATTTGCACTGCTTCCATCCCAATGTTGGTGATGTGGTATCTCTTGCTCGTCATCCTCCGAATCTGGGTCTTCTGGGGTGAGATGTAGCCCACGTCTGGTGGCAATGTTGTGCAGTATAGCGCATGCGCCAATTATCTTGAATGCTGTTAATGGGGCATACTGGAGGGCACCTCAACTTCTGTGGAGGCATCTGAATCTTGCCTTCAACAGTCCAAAGGTCCTCTCTATAACATTTCGGGTCCTCCTATGTGCACTGTTGTATCGCCTCTCTGTCTCATTGCTGGGTGTTAAGTACGGGGTAAGTATCCATGGTCGTAGTGCATATGCACTGTCACCTGTTTGGCACAAAATGTACAATGTTAGCTGGGCATAGATGGGTTCCACATTGACCCGTGTGTGTGTCTGCAAGGTGTATTCAGCTATACCTAGGAGGTATCCGTCTCCAAACTCCCCACGTTCTAGGCGTTGGTGTATCCCACTGTGCCTGAAAATGTAAGAGTCATGTGTACTCCCTGGAAATTTGGCTACCATGTCAGTGATGACATAATGGGCGCCACATACCACCTGGATGTTCAGTGAGTGGGTACACTTCCGGTTGCGGAACAGATATTCCAGATTTGCAGGAGGGCATATTTGTATATGTGTCCCGTCTACACACCCTATTATATGGGGGAAGTTGGCAATCCTGTAGAATTCCAACTTGGTGCTGTTGATTTCTGCCTCATTCCTGGGTAGGTATATGTATCTGGACATGTGAGTGAGTATGGCATCTAGGAATGATCTGAAGAACCATGAGAGTGCACTTTGAGATACCCCACCTGCCACGGCAATGACACCCTGATAGCTTCCCGAGGCCAAGAGGTGCAGTGAGCATAGCACTTGCACATGTGTGGGGATGGCTCTGCCGCGCACAGTCTGGCGTTGAAGCTGCGGATTGAGTAGATCTATTAATTCTATTATTGCTGCACTGCTAAGTCTGTATTTATCATATATCTCCTCCTCAGTTTGTTGGAAAAGTGTCTGTCTGGTTCTGTAAATCTTCTCCTGTCTCTGGCTCCTCCTCCTCATCTGCTGTGTGGCGTGGGCTCTCCTCCTCCTTGCTATCACATATATCTCCGCCATCTTGAGTAACCCAGGTGCCTTCTGGGTCTCCTTCTATACTTTGGTTCTGGTTACCACCTGCTCTGAGTTAGTGGTAAATTGGAAGTGCAAAATGGGCTTTTTGTGACTAGTCGCAATTTGCGAGTGGCTATTTCATATGGTTTGCGACTCGCAAATTGCGACTTCCTATTTGCGGGTCGCAAAATAGGGCCACAATTTTTGTGAGTCGGTAATGGCTCGCGTCGCAATTTGCGATTCGGAAATGGGATTTTTGCATCCCATTTCCGATTTTGCGGGCTCGCAATTGCGATTTGGGCCATTTGCGACTCGCAAAAGTTTGCTACATCTGGACCCTAGTTGCATGTGACCCAGTCAAAGTAAAAAAACATGGCCAACAGTAATGCCGCTTGGGTGGTATACAAAAAGTGGATTGCGCCCAGTCTGCACTTACCTTTGAACATAGAAGAATTCAAAAACGTGTTTTGAGAAGATAAAGTTCACAATTGCAAGGCTGCAGGCAGTGTCAGAAGAGGGACCGTCAATGTCGGGGAGTGTTATGTCCAAGTTGTTGTGAAGATTTACATGTTCAAACTTAAACTCTTTTTTGGAAGTTGAAAAATCTTGAGCAGGACGAGGCAGAGGGCTGTAGTTAAGACAGTTCGAGGATAGATTCCACTTTGTCGAAGGACCACTGAACAAGATTTGCTACTGAAGATAAGAATGTAGCAGGGGCAACTGTGAAGTCATTTATGCCCCACATGGTGTTTATGTATGTTGAAATTTAGTTAGCTGCAGTGTCAGAGATGACTAGCTTAGGAAGGACAACTAGGTGAAAATACTGAAAAAAACATGCACTCATTTTATATGTGAGCGGGTCCTGAACAGGGTGACTGGAGAGTTGCTAAAAAAGACTGAATTGACCCCCATTATGTGCCACATTACTGCATGGAAATAGCAGATATGGTAGAAAAATAACCCATTTATGTCCACCATGATGTTTATGTATTTTGATATTTAGTTGGCTGCAGTGTCAGAGATGACTAGCTTAAGGAGGAGAACCAGGTTAAAATACTGAGAAAAGTACACACTCATTTTATATGTGGTAATTTGTGAACCTGGGTTAGCCAGTCTGCTAGATGTGTTATTTTATATAATGACATACACTTCAAAAGCACTTCAACATATGCAAATATGGCTACAGAAAAATTGAAGTCACACAATGCGAGTCACACAAATCAAGTTAAGTACCAAATCAAAATAACAGAAGAAAGCTGCAACACCAGGTACCAAGTTACAGTCAATATGTATTGTTCACAATCACTAACTCATTGTGAAAATGCTACACTGTTCATAAACAAATAGAATGTGAAGGACTGTGATCTGCTCACTAACGTCACAATAACTTTTAAACACTATTTATGGATGTTAGCCCATCATGGCTGAGCATACATGGGTGCAGCATTCACTGGCCAGGAGATGCAGTGGGACTGGGGCCCAGTGGCTTGAGGGGGAAACTGAACCCTGATTTGTGCTATATTTTAAATTCAAACAACATTAATTCCTTCATTGCTCTAGGGCTTGACAAACAGGCTATGCTATTGCAAGTGTTTTGCCATACACAGCAAATAATTCTCAGAGTAGGCCCAAAAGATACTTGAGGATAGTCATTCCAGCATGTGTGGTTTTATACTGATGATAACCACACTTCATGAAGAATACAGTATATAGGCAAAGACACAAGTGGTTAAGGGTTTCATAGTATTGAACAAAGCAATGTTGGCATAGGGAGGGAATGATCTAACCAGACAAAATCTCTAAAGAGCTTACCTTTGCCTGCATGTAGAAGTTTCTTTTGCAGATCTCATCAAGTCTCTGTTGAGAGGTAGGATAACCTATTGGATCTCTGTACCTGCTTTTCAAGATTTCTCAGACTCTCTGTGGTTTTCTACATACACAATCAGCAGTAACAACAGACAAGACCAAAGAGCTTCAGCGGGGCTTCAGATGTATTTCTAGCCTAGAGGAAATGCAAAGCTCACAGCTTAACATCCAGAAAGCAGCACACCAAGTTCCATGGAGGTCTATGTGAGTGTGGATTGAGCTTATGTAGAATTTTAGTATACTGGAATGGACCTACAGTTTATATACAGTGCTCCTGGAAGTTAGACAGCAGTCCAGTGTTAATTGGTGCCAATGCATCTCCAGTATTTCTATTTTAAACAAATCTCATTTAGAATGCATCACTACTCTAAAGGCATTTCTAGGAAGGGTCCCTGAATGTCCTATCATGGCTGGTGCATATTTGACCAGCAAGACATAGGGGGTCATTACGAAGGGTGCTGCTGCCCTTCGGATAATGATCCCTACTGCCCCCAGCCTTTCCCTGGTGGGTTCCCCGTCCAGGAAAAGGCTGGCAGAAGGGGTGCTCTGGGGGCCTCCTGGGGGCCCCTGCACTGCCCATGCACTTGGCATGGGCAGTGTAGGGGCCCCTGTGCAGTGCCCCATCGTGCAGGTCACTGCCCGATTTAAGGGCTGTGATCTGCGCGACGGGTGAAGCTGCACCCGCCGCACAAAGGCATTGACGGCTGCTCCATGTGGAGCCACCGGCAATGTCCCAGTGAAGCATTCTGCTGGACCGGAGGGAGGAAACAACGTTTCTGCCCGTTGGCCCATCAAAATGTTTATGATGCGGCCGGCGGGATCCCAGGGGGACTGGCGGTCAGTAGAATGACCACTGGCCCGAACACGACAGTGAAAACCGCTGTGTTCATAATGAGGGCCATAATCTCCAGAACTCTGCTCTGTTTCGCTATCTTGTATACATCTCTGAAAAGAAACCTAGAGACAAAGTAGGAACATAAAAAGCAGGTGTGTAATCTAAGGCTGTCTTTGTTTCTCAAATGGGAGCAGACATCTTCTTCTTGTATTTACCAATTTATACCAAAAATATATTTGAAATCACCCAATGGAATTGTGTGAAATTGGGTTGTTGGTTGACAGGGGTGTGAGCCCTGGTCAAGCAACAACCACAGTCTCTGGCAGGATAAACCACAAAATGTCACTAAATTAACCTGTACTTACTGCTTAGTAGCTTACACAGAAAGCAGACAGGCTTAACTTAGAGACAATGGCCCTCATTGCAACCCTGGCGGTCCGGTGGTAATAAAAATGGAATTATGACCAAGATGGAAACCACTCAGACAGACAGCCACTTTAACACAGCGACCACCACAGCAGTAGCAACAAGTACCACGGCGGTAACCGCCATCAGCCAGGCGGAAGACAATGTACCGCCCACTGTACTAAGACAGGCCTATCTGCCATCTTTTCTGGGGCGGTACCAACAACACCAAAAGCACGGCGGAAACAGGACACAGAAGTCAAAGGACTCAACTCTGGAGACTCAGAGAACAACCACGACCCCATAGAGCCCGAGTTGAACATTTTCCCCATGCTTGTCTACCTTCTCCTGCATTACGAACATCAACGTCGGCGAAGACGACCACGGTGAGTACTACCGCCTAGCTGTAGGAGGCTGGCCTGGTTTATAGTGGGTACCTGATGGTACTTACACCTTGTGCCAGGTCCAGTTATCCCTTATTAGTAGATTAGTAGTGTTCTAGGAGCTTAGGCTGATAGAGGTAGCTATTACAGAGCAGTTTAGGCTGAACTAGGAGACATGCAAAGCTCCTACTACACCACTTATATCATATGTCACTATATCATAAGAATCACAATACTCAGGTTACTGACTCTTGGCTGTGCCCTGGGTACTGCTTACCAGTCCCAGGGCCAGTGCTCTGTGTAAAGTGGATATGCAAATTAGGCTAATTATAATTGGCTAAGTCAACCTACCTACAAGTCCCTAGTATATGGTAGGGTATGTAGGTTTAGGGACCCCAGCATGGGTAGTGCACCCATAGGTGCACTGCTGAGGTGCCCAGTGTCATTTTAAAGGCAGGCCTGCCTTGCTGGCTACTTTTAAACTAAAGTTATATGCAAATTCGACTTTGGAATTAAAAGTAGTTCCAAAGTCTTTAACTACCTTATTTTTACATATAAGTCATCCCTATGGTGTGCCCTATGTTCCCCTAGGGCTGGGAGCCATGTAACTGTAAGCAGCGACCTCATAAAAATAGTTGTATAAGCCCTGGTGAGGTAAAAACAGCCACATTTGTTTTTCCCTCATTGTAGTGAATGGCCTTCATAGGCTAGAATGGGGAGACTTTATTTTAATTTTAAAAGTCCCCTTAAGTGACAGATACCAGAAGTTTGGTATCAAATTAATTGTTATAATAAATCCCACAACTTCCAGTTGTTGGATTTAATATAACTTGTTCAGGTAAAGAGTTTTAAACTTTACCTGAAAAGTTGCCAACTTCAGCCTTGCATTGTTTTTGCTGCTGTGCTCTGATTGGCCAGGCTCTGGCCAGGCTGCCTTGATGAGGTGTGAAGTGGCCTGGCTTCACACAAAGAGATGTGCCTGTGGGAGGGGATCTCCCCTCAACAGATGGTGAGGTAGGAAGGGGGAGGGTTGCCAAACTGGTCTTCCAACGCAAAGAAGGACATTTGGAGCAACCCAGCAACACCCCCACATCCTGCAATCCCAGACAACTAGGTGCCCCCGGTGTGTTTATGATTTTTGGCCACACCAGTGGGTGGGCTCAGCCAGATGTAACCTCCAAAAATCACTTTCAGCCATGATGGATTTTTGAGGAATGTTGCCTCCTGGGATTGATTTTTGCCACACTTCCCTGGAAGTGGTCATCACAGGGGGAAGGACCCTGACCCTGATTGGAGAACCAGGACCCCCCCTGTATTTTACCCAGGAGCAAGGATAATACTGGCAGACCTGCACCCACACCTCAGATCCCCATCAGATTCCAACAAGGAAGAACCAAAGGAGAAGAAGAACTGCCCTGCTGGACCTCTGGCCTGCACCTGGACCCTGAACTCTGAAGGACTGCACCAGCTGCACACTTGGGCTTTGCCTGGCTTCAACTGGTTCAAGGAGGGACTCTCTGTTTGCTACAGGTGAAAAATTGCTAACCAGAGTCCCCAGGCACCAACTCCTGAAGAAATCAACCAGCTGACCACTGTCCAGTGGCCAAAAAGGAGTTTGCGCCAGTTGCAATCTGGGAGTTGTAGTCCACACCCCCAAGGATCATCTCAGAGCTTCTGGAACCTTGGGGTTAAGAACCTTAAAGGAACATCTGGGAGAAGATCCAGAAGTTTGGAGAAGTTTGGAGAACTTTTGAAAAAAAAAAGCTCCATAGAGGGACCGACCCGGCTTGCCTCAACCGCGACCCAGCCTGACTTGCAGGTTCGTCCCAGTGAAGAAAATCTCCAAAAAAGAGACTAAGTCCCAACATAGGAAGTTGACCGGGACCTCCCAGCTAGCGTATCCGAGGATGGCTCCAAGGACGTCAGATCAATATCCAGGTTTGCCCCGGTCGAAGGATTTTCACCTCAAAAAAACAACTAAGTCCGAAGGTAAAAATCTCCACTGAGGGCTCCCGCGATGCGTATCCGGAGAAGGGTTCGAGGAGGTCAGATTGGACTGGCAGGTTTGTCCCGATGAAGAAAATCTTCAGAAAAATGACTAAGTCCGAATGTAAACTTTTGACCGGGGCCTCCCGCATGCTGTAGCCGAGCTGGGCTCCATCGCGGTCGGCCTTAAACTTTGATGTTGCCACAGTCGAGGAGCAACCAGATGACCCGATTGACGCTTTTTGTTTCTAGGCGCTAGAAAACAATAATTCTTTAAAAAATCATATCTCTGGTTCCCCTTATCTGATTTTATTCGTTTTTGTGTCATTTTAAAGGTAAAAATATAATCTAATTTTATAAATTGGTTTTGGATTTTTAAACTGTTTACTGTTTTTCATTTAATTACTGTTTTGTGATATTTGAATGCTTTACACTCTGTCTCTTAAGTTAAGCCTTGTCGCTCGTTGTCAAGCTACCAAGGGTTGAGCTGGGTTTAATTTACTGAGACCTAACTGGACCTAAGTGGAAGTTAGTGGCCTATTGCTAAGTGTAGGTACATACCTGCCCTTACCAATAACCCATTTTCCAACACTAAAAATAAAGGTACTTTATTTTAGTGACAATGTGCCAAAAATATCTCAGAGGATATACTCCCTTAGGAGGTTAGTAAAATACACAAAATATACACACAAACCAAAATCAGGAAAGTAAACAGTTAGAAAAGTAGTGCAAACACTGTAGAATACAATAGGATGCAATAGGCATCGGGGCAACACAAACCATATACTAAGAAAGTGGAATGCGAACCACTTAGGGCCCCCAGGCGTAGTGTAGTGTGTAGAGGGTCGCTGGGAGTGTAAGAAAACACTAAGGGTGTCCAAGATACCCCACTCAAGATCCTGAAAAGTAGGAGTAAAGTTACCCTACTTCCCCAGAAACACAGAAAAGTAGTGATAGGAGATTCTGCAAAGACCACAACAGACTGCAAAGCACTGAAGACGGATTCCTGGACCTGAGGACCTACAAAGGAAGGGGACCAAGTCCAAGAGTCACAAAAGTGTCCGGGGGGCAGGAGCCCACTAAACCCCGGATGAAGGTGCAAAATGGCTGCCTCCAGGTGGAAGAAGCTGAAGATTCTGCAACAATGGAAGATGCCAGGAACTTCTCCTTTGCACAGAAGATTTTCCACAGCGTGCTGGAGGATGCAGAGTTATTTCCATGCAGAAAGACCACAAACAAGCCTTGCTAGCTGAAAGGTCGCGGTTGAAGAAAATGGGTGCTGCCCAGGAACGACCACGAGGTAGCCCCTTGGAGGAGGAGACAGAAGGGGCGCTCAGCAGCACAGAGAGCCCACACAGAAGCCGGCAGCACCCGCAGAAGCACTTGAACAGGTGTGCAAGAAATCTGAGCACAGCAGTCGTCTCAACACTACAAAGGAGGGTCCCACAAAGCTGGTGGTCAACTCAGCGAGTTGAGCAATGCAGGACAGAGTGCAGGGGACCTGGGCTTTGCTGTGCACGAAGGATTCCTTGCTAAGTGCACAGAAGCCCTATCAGCTGCAGTTCATGCAGTACACAGGATTACTGTCTGGCATGGGGAGGCAAGGACTTACCTCCACCAAATTTGGACAGAAGGACCACTGGACTGTGCCCTATCAGCTGCAGTTCATGCAGTACACAGGATTACTGTCTGGCATGGGGAGGCAAGGACTTACCTCCACCAAATTTGGACAGAAGGACCACTGGAAATTAAGAACAAAGAAACGTCGATTTTCAATCTATGTCTTTATTCTCTGTCGCCCCAGCCATCGGTCTCTTCAACCGTTCCAACGCCCGTTTCACTCGCTTCTCACGCCTCTCGATAACCTCGCGCTCTCCCTGATTAACACGGAGATAGCGCGCGCTGTTCTCTTTGACACGCAACATCACACATCTCCTTTTTTATATTTTACAAACAGAAACAGAGTAATATTTTTGACCTTAAACAAAAATTTGTTCTATACGGAATGAACTAGATTTCCCATAACACAGTGAGAAACTAACCGCCAAACTACAACTCATACAACCTTTATCCAAGTACATAGTCTTTAAAACGTTTTGGACTGACTTTCCTTCTACCACTTCTCCTTGTTCCTTCACCTCTATCATTTCCACTTTGAATGTGATTAGGAGATCTTGACAATACTCTCCTTTGGTTCATTATTTCTCTTTCGGTATCGGTACATGGTTCTGTCACCTCCTTCATCCGCACAACTCGGTTCAGATTCCAAATCCTGCCATCAGAGGTTTTTATGGCATTCTTGAATACCTTGACCACTGTCAAGGGTCTCGTAAATTTTGATCCGTCCATACACCCTAAGGGAGCCTTTATCTTTACCATCTCACCCACAGCTATATGTACTTTGAACACCTTCTTCCTAGTATCGAACTCTTGCTTTCTTTTCTCCATGAATCTTAGTTCTCTATTACGCCATGTTGTATCTGTCAAATCAAACTCATTTTTTCTCCATCCCATCCAAGCTGGAGATAATTTGGTGTTGGGTAATCTTCTCTTAAACAATTCAAATGGAGATTTTCCCGTGGTAGAATGTAGTGAAAACCGATAAGCAGTAATCCTTTCCATAAGTTCTGTTCGCCAATTCAAAGTGTTCACTTTTGCCAGCTGAATGCTCTCTTTGATATATTTGTTGAAACGTTCTACTGCACCATTCGTTTCTGGATGATATATAGCTGACCTTTTGTGTATAATGCCACATTCCTTCATAAATTCTCCAAACATCATTGAACAAAATTGCGGACCATTATCAGATAACAATGACTTAGGGAAACCCTCTCTCCTGAAAATCTCTTCCAGAAAACTTATCATACTACAAGAAGAGACATCTCGTACATTTTTAACCTCCACCCACCTGGAATATAAGTCAATCAATACAATCAAGTAAGGAGTAGCATGTTCACCTGATAAGGGACCAACAATATCTATTGCAACTTCATCCCAGGGTTTACTTGGTAAATTCCTACAATGCATTGGTGTATTTCGAGTTTTCAAAATCTTGTCACTCCGTGAACATTGTATGCACTCTCTGACCACACGCTCTGCTTCCAGATCCATACCAGGCCACCAAAAGTTTGCTCTTAAATTCCCCTTAGTTTTGACAATACCTAAATGGCCTTCATGAGCTTGATCCATAACCCTCTTCCTCAAAACACTTGGCGGGATCAGCCTAGTACCCCTCAATAACATACCACTTTCCACCGCCAATTCATCTTTTATCAAACCCCACACTTTATCAAGGGAACTAAATTCCCCATCTTCTAACGCCGCACAGATCTCACTCAGTTCAACATCCTTCTCCAGTGCTTCTTTCCACTCCTGCTCAGTTATTACACCATACATAATCTCGCTCACGTTACAGAAAACTTCACAGACATCACTCTCCTGCACCAATAAACCATCTTTCTCACCCTCCACGGCATCCTCCCTCACTAATCTGGATAGACAATCTGCACTCACATTCAATGAGCCTGGTAAATATTCCACCCTAAATTTGAAGTCTTGTAGACCGATAACCCACCTCCTAATCCTTGCAGAAATGCAATTTAACCCTTTACTGCCAAAAATTTCCACCAAAGGTTTGTGGTCTGATAACACCAAAAATTCTGTGCCCCACACAAACTGTCTAAATTTCTTAAGTGCCCAGAAAATAGCCAAGGACTCTCTTTCTACCACAGAGTAATTTTTTTCAGCACCATTCAATGCCTTAGATGCACAGGCAATCATGACTTTCTTTCCTTTATTCTCCTGCATCAAAATAGCCCCTAGCCCTTTCGCACTGGCATCTGTGACTATGACAGTCGGTCTGTCTGGCTTAAATGCCTGTAAACAAGGGGCATTATCCAATTCTTCCTTGATAAGAAAAAATTCATCTTCACATTCGTTGCTCCACCGGAACTCTTTTTTTCTCTTTAACAAGTCTCTCAAATTTACTGTTTTCTCTGATAAGTTTACAATGTATCTCCCGTAATATTCTACCATTCCTAAAAATGAACTCACTTCCTCCTTGCTTTGAGGAGTCGTCAACTGTTTTATTGTCTTTACCAACTCCGGTTTAGGCTTTACACCATCACCCGTAATCAAATGTCCCAGATATTCAACCTCAGTTAGACCAAAATGACATTTCTTCCTCTTAAGAGTGAGACCAGCTTGGCTTAAACATCCCAACACCAATCTCACCCGTCTCCAATGCTCTTCTGCTGACTCTGCATAAATCAACACATCATCTTGATAACATTTTACACCACACACTCCCTTTAAAATTCTGTGCATGATGCGTTGAAACACAGAAGCTGCGGAAACCAGCCCAAACGGCATTCTTTTGAACTTGAAAGCACCAAAAGGTGTAATGAACGCAGTGAACTCTTGAGAACTCTCTTCCAATTCTACCTGGTGGTACGCTGAGGTTAGATCCAACGTGGAAAAATACCTCGCTCCCCCAAGCGTGGACACTATTTCCTCAATATTTGGAAGAGGAAATTTGTCAACTATCACCTCTTTGTTCAAGGCTCTAAGGTCCACACATAACCTGATCTCTCCATTACCCTTCCTTGCCACTACAATGGGCGCCAACCACTCCGTTGCTTCCACCTCCTCAATTATGTCCAAATCCTGTAACTTCTTAAGTTCATTCATAACTGGTTCTTGTACAGCAAGTGGAATTCTCCTCACCTTCGCTATTATAGGAATGGCACCAGTCTTGAGCTTAATTTTATGTTTGTAACCTCTTAAACATCCTAAAACCTCTGAGAAAACCTCTGGAAATTCAGTGACCAAATTATTTTCTTCACTCTCCACACTCTGCACTTGTACTTGGGGTTGTGCATTGGGATCTAATACCACTCCCAACAATCTTTGATGTGCCCAACTTAAGAGATTATCACCCTGACTAGACACATAAATCTTCCCAACCAAATGTCTCCCTTTTAACTCAAGATGTCCCTCAAAATACCCTAACATTTTTATAGGATGTCCCCCATAACCACCAGGATTCACATCCATTTTGCGTAACACACTCTTTCTCCCTGATATGAGATCATAACTCTTCTTTGAAATTATTGTTAAATGTGAACAGGAGTCAAATCTCATCAATAAATCAACATCTTCCACTCTCACTATCTCACTGGGGTGCTCACCACACTCTATCTGAGTTTTCACTTGAAAAATCGCCTCCTGGGATACCTCCTTTACTTCTTTTAACATGTTACTATTGCTACACTTCTTCTTTTTGTTACGACAACATTTATAATAGTGTCCCCTTCTCCCACACCCATTGCATAACACATTTAAAGCTGGGCAATTGCTTGCGTTAGCCTTATGTCCGACTTTCCCACACCGAAAACACTCCCCTTTAAATTTAGAAAACTCATCCTTATTTTTCTCCACTCCAAATTCTCTGGCTTTCACCTCGCAAACCACCTCTTCAACCTTTGCACACTCCCCACTCCCATCTTTATTTCCACTTAGCTCCTTAACACACTTTAACATATGTTCCACCCTCTTTGCTACTATAACCACCTCCTCTAATGGTGGTTCATCTTTTAACCACAGTTCTTCCCTGATTTTGTCGCTACAACACTTCAATACGAATTGGTCCCTAATTCTTTCGTCCACCAATGTACCAAATTTACACGACGCTGCCAGCTTCCTTAAGCTGGTTATGTATTCCTCTACCGACTCATTCTTTCCTTGTTCTCTTTTCCCAAAATAATATCTTTCCATTATTGTACTTACTCTAGGTACATAATGTTTGTCCATCTTTTTTATGCACACCTCATATTCATTCAAATTTCTTGACTCTTCAGCACTTAGGTCTGGTAAATTTTCAAGTACCTCCTGTCCCTCACCTCCTAAACAATGCATTAATAATGCATGCTTCCTCTCTGCACTCAGAGTCGGTCCACACACCCTCGCATAATGTACAAACATCTTCTTCCACTTAGTCCAAGGATATGTGGGTTCTCCTGGACTACTTAGAAAAAACAGAGGGGGTGTTACATTCTGCATTATAATTCTTATTTGTACTACAGTCACAATCTAGAAATGTGCTCCTGTAAATGACGTTCTCCCGCTGCTCCTGAAGTCCCTTCTTCTTGGTTCACACGATCTTACTTCCGGTGTGCCTGTCCCTGCACACTTTGTACGATAGACAAAGTAACTTAGCTCAGGTGTGCCTATCACCGATCCAATAGGCAGTCCAATCACAATGCCATTTTATACTCAAGTTTAGTACTGTATGAATCCTTTACTCCTGTTTTAATCCTTTATTTGTTCCTCTTTAAACCAATTAACTTCTTGAATCAATCTTGAAATATTCCTCCCCTTTAAACTGTGCTTCAAATTTCCCTTTGAATTGAAAGGCAGAGCTTTGGTGGCAATCCCTTTAAGTACACACTTTCTGACAATCCCTTTAAGGCAGATACAGGAAGCCACGCCTTCTGTCAATCACACAGTTTCTTTATCCAAGTTAAAACAGTCTTACTTGGATCCGGAACCACCCGATTTCAAGGATCATGAAAGGAGAAGCTTCACCGCCAGGTAAATGTGCCTTTTGTTGCAGACATTCTCACTGTTATTATTTGCTCAATCGATGTTCATTAAGTTATCCTTCCAGCACACACTTAAATTGTAGTATGTTTGTCAAATCGATGTTGAGGCGACAGCCATCCTCGTCGCCAATGTGAAGTTCGCTTCTTAATAATTAAGAACAAAGAAACGTCGATTTTCAATCTATGTCTTTATTCTCTGTCGCCCCAGCCATCGGTCTCTTCAACCGTTCCAACGCCCGTTTCACTCGCTTCTCACGCCTCTCGATAACCTCGCGCTCTCCCTGATTAACACGGAGATAGCGCGCGCTGTTCTCTTTGACACGCAACATCACACCGGCAGCACCCGCAGAAGCACTTGAACAGGTGTGCAAGAAATCTGAGCACAGCAGTCGTCTCAACACTACAAAGGAGGGTCCCACAAAGCTGGTGGTCAACTCAGCGAGTTGAGCAATGCAGGACAGAGTGCAGGGGACCTGGGCTTTGCTGTGCACGAAGGATTCCTTGCTAAGTGCACAGAAGCCCTATCAGCTGCAGTTCATGCAGTACACAGGATTACTGTCTGGCATGGGGAGGCAAGGACTTACCTCCACCAAATTTGGACAGAAGGACCACTGGACTGTTGGGGTCACTTGGATCCAGCTCCTGTGTTCCAGGGACCATGCTCGTTGAGATGAGAGGGTACCAGGAGAACCGGTGAAGCAGAAGATTGGTGCCTGCGTTAGCAGAGGAAGATTCTGTCACCCCACGGGAGATTTCTTCTTGGCTTCCAGTGCAGGGTGAAGGCAGACAGCCCTCAGCGCATGTACCACCAGGAAACAGTCTAGAAAGCCGGCAGGAGTGGGCGCTACAATGTTGCTGGTAGTCATCTTGCTACTTTGTTGCAGTTTTGCAGGTGTCCTGGAGCAGTCAGCGGTCGATCCCTGGCAGAAGTCGAAGAGAGAGATGCAGAGGATCTCTGGTGAGCTCTTACATTCGTTATCTGAAGAGAAACCCACATGAGGGACCCTAAATAGCCCTCACAGGAGGATTGGCAACCTAACCAGGTAAGCTCCTATCAGGAGGGGTCTTTGATGTCACCTGCTAGCAATGGCCTCTCAGAGGCCTCCATTGTGCCCTCACACCTCTGCATTCAAAATGGCAGAGGTCTGGGACACACTAGAGGAGCTCTGGGCATCACCCCTGAGATGGTGATGGACAGCAGAGTGGTCACTCCCCTTTCCTTTGTCAAGTTTTACACCAGAGCAGGGGCTGGGGGATCCCTGAACCGGTGTAGACTAGTTTATGCAAGGAGGGCACCATCTGTGTCCTTCAAAGCATTCCCAGAGGCCAGGAGAGGCTACTCCTCTCAGGCCCTTAGCATCTATTTCCAAAGGGAGAGGGTGTAACTCCCTCTCTCAGAGGAAATCCTTTGTTCTGCCTTCCTGGGCTGCCCAGACCCCAGGAGGGCAGAAGCCTGTCTGTGGGTTGGCAGCAGCGGTAGCAGCAGTGAGAATCCCAGAGAGCTAGTTTGGCAGCACCGGGGTCCATGCTGGAGCCCCGGGGATGCATGGGATTGGCACCCCAATACCACATTTGGCATGGGGGGAGAATTCCATGATTTTAGACATGTTACATGGCCATATTCAGAGTTACCATTGTGAAGCTACATATAGGTATTGACCTATATGCAGTGCACACATGCAATGGTGTCTCCGCACTCACAAAGTCCAGGGTAATCACCCTGAACAATGTGGGGGCACCTTTGCTAGTGCCAGGGTGCCCTCACACTTAGTAACTTTGCACCTAACCTTCACTAAGTGAGGGTTAGACATATAGGTGACTTATAAGTTACTTCTGTGCAGTGTAAAATGACTGTGAAATAACATGGACTTTATTTCACTCAGGCTGCGGTGGCAGTCATGTGTAATATTGGTCTGAGCTCCCTATGGGTGGCAAAATAAATGCTGCAGCCCATGGGGATCTCCTGGAACCACCAATACCCTGGGTACCTAGGTACCATATACTAGGGAATTATAAGGGTGTTCCAGTGTGCCAATCCGAATTGGGAAGAATGGTCACTAGCAAGCAGTGACAATTTTAAAAAGCAGAGAGAACATAAACACTGAGGTTCTGGTTAGCAGAGCCTCAGTGATACAGTTAGGCACCACACAGGGAACACATTTTGGCCACAAACTATGAGCACTGGGGTCCTAGCTTGCAGGATCCCAGTGGTGAGACAGGCAAAAACAAACTGACACACAAGCAAAAATGGGGGTAACATGCCAGGCAAGATGGTACTTTCCTACACTAGCACACAAGGGAGGGGGGAGGAAAAAGAGAGTGACACACACACGCAACACCCCCACCCCCAACACCATACACACAACCAGATGCAGTAACATTACATATTCACCCCGTACCCCTCAGGTATAATGCAAGGACAAAATGATTTGAAGAAAGTGAATGTAATACGATTTAAGAACATGAATACGTTCATCAATATTCAAACTTATATACATATTTACAAATAGAGGGACACTGCCTAGTCCTCAATGTCCGTGGGCCACAACACATAGACCAAAGACCCACCTCACTCCTGCAACAACATGGAGAGAACACCGCAGGGGAATCAGGTTGAAAATACACAGGCACCTCAGAGGGATGGGGAATGGGGAGGCACCTCAGCCGGAAGATGGTACAATGCCACTGGTCCTTGAGGGGGGAACATGCCCTGTGCTTGATCCTGGGGAGTGCAAAGCCACAGTCTCACAAGTGGGTGGTTTGCCCACAGCTTGGTCCTGAGGAGTGCAAGGCCACAGTCCCTCAAGTGGGTGGTTTGCCCACTGCTTGGTCCTGGGGAGTGCAAGGCCACAGTCTCTCTAGTGGGTGGCTACTTCCTTGGTTCTGGAGGGGGCATTGTGCCCACTGTGCTTCATCCTGGGAAGGATGGGGTGAGTGGATGGCTTCTCCCACTGGTTCTGGAGGGGGCCCTGTGCCCATTGTGCTTCATCCTGGGAAGGATGGGGTCAGTGTATGGCTACTTCCACTGGTTCTGTGGGGGACCTTGTACCCAGTGTGCTTCATCCTGGAAAGGATGGAGTGAGTGGATGGCTTCTTTCTATGGTTCTGGAGGTGGCATTGTGCCCTGTGATGCAGATCTTGGGGAGTGCAAGGTCACAGTCTCTCACCTGGGTGTCACACCTACAGGATTTGCAGGGTCGAGGATGCACTACAGCCCATGGAGGCAGGACTACACACTGCCCGCCGGCGGTGACGGCTGCTCAGTGGTGGCAGTGGCGGGGTTGGTGTTGGGGTTGGCAATGGAGGGGGAGGCTCCAGCCCATCCCCTGCAGCCTTGGACGTCTCCCCACTGGGGCTGCTGCTGCTGGCAGTGGTGCTGCTGGCGGTGATGGTGGCGTGCTGGCAGTGGTGGGAGGAGGCTCCAGCCCTTCCCCTGTAGCCTCGGACAGCTGCCCACTGGGGCTGCTGGCAGTGGTGATGCTGGCGGTGATGGTGGCGGTGCTGGTGGCAGTGCTGGCAGTGGTGGGGGGAGGCTCCAGCCCTTCCCCTTCAGCCTCGGATGGCTGAACCGCCATGGTTGGTGGTGGGGGCTCCGAATGAGTCCCAGTACCAGGCCTCCTGTCCTTCCTGCCTGATGGTGGAAGCCCCTTGCCCTTCCCTTTGGCAGCTTGTGGTGCCTCCTTGCCCTTCCCTTTCGCAGCTGGTGGTGCCTCCTTGCCCTTCCTTATTGCAGCTGGTGGTGCGTCCTTGCCCTTCCCCTTCGCAGCTGGTGGTGCCTCCTTGCCCTTCCCTTTTGCAGCTGGTGGTGCCTCCTTGCCCTTCTCTTTTGCAGCTGGGGGTGCCTCCTTGCCCTCCCTTGACGCACCTGGTGCAAGCACACTTTCAGTGCTCCTGTCTGGCTCCAGGGATCCTCTCCCAACTGCAGTAGCTGTCGACACCACTTTGGCCGTGGACTGGGTGGTTGAGGTGCTCGCCTGGGTTCTGATCACCCTGGCCTGACATGAAGGACAGGGGGAGGGGTAGGGAAGAGGTCAACGGTGGGGAGGAAAAGCTTCTCAGGGACATTGGGGTGGGAAGAGGGTGAAGGTTTGGGTGTGGAGGAAGAGAAAGGAATCCTATAGTGCTATATGATATAACTGTGTTGGAAAAGGGGTTATTGGTAAGGGCAGGTAAGTATCTAAACTTAGCAATAGGCCACTAACCTCCATTTAGGGCCAGTTAGGTCTCAGTAAATTAAACCCAGCTCAACCCTTGGTTGCTTGGCAACGAGAGACAAGGCTTAACTTAGGAGACAAAGCGTAAAACATTCAAATATAATAAAACAGTAATTAAATAAAACGCAAGAAACTGTTTGAAAATCCAAAATCAATTCATAAAAATAGATTATATTTTTATCTATAAAATGACACCAAAACAAATAAAATCAGACAAGAGGAACCGGCGATATGAATTTTTAAAGAATTAATGCTTTCTAGCGCATAGAAGCAACTAGTGCTCAAAGGGTTTAAAAAAGATCACACTGGAAAGGAACAAAGTCCAGAGTTCAGGCCACCCACGAGGTAACACTGTCACACTTACTTTCAGAAGTGTTTGATTCAGGAAAGTGGTCCACAGCACCAGACAAGGGTTCGGAGGCTCTGGTGTGCCTCTTGGGGTCTGGGACTACAACTCCCACAATGCACCTCTTCAACTTATGGGGTTGCTCCAAATGTTTCCAAATGTCTGGATCTTCTTCTGGAGGTCCTTTTTGTGTCCTTGGAGTGTCCACAACTTGATCCAAGTTCCAGAAGCTCTGAGTTGCTCCTTGGGAGTTGGGACTACAATTCCCAGAATGCACCTTGTCAGAATCCTCAAATGGCCCCTGGACGCTGGTCAGCTGGGCTCTGCTTGCAGGACTTGATGCAGGGGACTATGGGCAGCTCCTTTGTACCTGAAGCAAACAGGGAGTCCCTTCTTGAAGCAGTCGAAGACAGGTAAATTCCTTTTAGTGGTGAAGCCCAAGTGTGCAGCTGGTGCAGTCCTCGCGCGTGTAGTGTCCAGGTGCAAGTCAGGGGTCCAGCAGGGCAGTCCTTCTTCTCCTGTAGTTCTTCCTTGTTGGAATCTGATAGGGTTCTGGGGTGTGGGTGCAGGTCTGCCAGTTTTATCCCTGCTCCTGGGTGAAAAACAGTGGGGGTCCTGGTTCTCCAATCAGGTGTAGGGTCCTTCCCCATGTGATGACCACTTCCTGGGAAGTGTGGCAAAAATCAATCCCAGGGAGCAACATTCCTCAAAAATCCATCATAGCTGAAAGTGATTTTTGGAGGTTACATCTGGCTGAGCGCACCCACTGGTGTGGCTAAAAATCCTAAACACACCCCTAGGAATCCATCTTCAGTGCTTTTCAGCCAGTTGTTGTCCTTGCAGAATCCCTGATCACGACTTTAATGTGTTACTGGGGTAGTAGGGTAACTTTACTCCTACTTTTCAGGGTCTTGGAGTGTGGTATTTTGGACACCCTTAGTGTTTTCTTACACTCCCAGCGACCCTTTACAAAGTACACTAGGCCTGGGATCCATTAGTGGTTCACATTCCACTTTTGGAGTATATGGTTTGTGTTGCCCCTAGGCCTATTGTATCACATTGTATTCTTCAGTGTTTGCACTACTTTTCTAACTGTTTACTTACCTGATTTTGGTTTGTGTGTATATTTTGTTTATTTTACTTACCTCCTAAGGGAGTATATCCTCCGAGATATTTTTGGCACATTGTCACTAAAATAAAGTACCTTTATTTTTAGTAACTTTGAGTTTTGTGATTCTTGTGATATAGTGCTATATGATATAACTGTGTTGGAAAATGGGTTATTGGTAAGGGCAGGTAAGTATCTACACTTAGCAATAGGCCACTAACCTCCATTTAGGTCCAGTTAGGTCTCAGTAAATTAAACCCAGCTCAACCCTTGGTTGCTTGGCAACGAGAGACAAGGCTTAACTTAGGAGACAAAGCGTAAAACATTCAAATATAATAAAACAGTAATTAAATAAAACACAAGAAACTGTTTGAAAATCCAAAATCAATTTATAAAAATAGATTATATTTTTATCTTTAAAATGACACCAAAACGAATAAAATCGGACAAGGGGAACCGGCGATATGAATTTTTAAAGAATTAATGCTTTCTAGCGCATAGAAGCAACTAGTGCTCAAAGGGTTTAAAAAAGCTCACACGGGAAAGGAAAAAAGTACAGAGTTCAGGCCACCCACGAGGTAACACTGTCACACTTACTTTCAGAAGTGTTTGATTCAGGAAAGTGGTCCACAGCACCAGACAAGGGTTCAGAGGCTCTGGTGTGCCTCTTGGGGTCTGGGACTACAACTCCCACAATGCACCTCTTCAACTTATGGGGTTGCTCCAAATGTTTGGATCTTCTTCTGGAGGTCCTTTTTGTGTCCCTTCTTGAAGCAGTCGAAGACAGGTAAAGTCCTTTTAGTGGTGAAGCCCAAGTGTGCAGCTGGTGCAGTCCTCGCGTGTGCAGTGTCCAGGTGCAGGTCAGGGGTCTAGCAGGGCAGTCCTTCTTCTCCTGTAGTTCTTCCTTGTTGGAATCTGATAGGGTTCTGAGGTGTAGGTGCAGGTCTGCCAGTTTTATCCCTGCTCCTGAGTGAAAAACAGTGGGGATCCTGGTTCTCCAATCAGGTGTAGGGTCCTTCCCCATGTGATGACCACTTCCTGGGAAGTGTGGCAAAAATCAATCCCAGGGAGCAACATTCCTCAAAAATCCATCATAGCTGAAAGTGATTTTTGGAGGTTACATCTGGCTGAGCCCACCCACTGGTGTGGCTAAAAATCCTAAACACACCCCTTTCCTGTCCTCTCCTAATCTAATCAAGGGGGCACCTAATTGTCTGGGTGTGCAGGATTTGAGGGTGTTGCTGGGTTGCTCCAAATGTCCTTCCCTGCCTTTGATGACCAGTTTGGCAGCCCTTCCCCCTCCTGCTCCACCACCTGCTTAGGGGAGATCTCCTCCCCCAGGCACACCTCTTTGTGTGGAGCCAGGCCACTTCACACCTCATCAAGGCAGCCTGGCCAGGCTGCCAGAGGCTGGCCAAACAGAGCACAGCAGAAAAACCACTGCAGGGCTGTAGTTGGCAACTTTTCAGGTAAAGTTTAAAACTCTTTACCTGAACAAGTTACATTAAATCCCACAACTGGAAGTTGTGGGATTTATTATAACAATTAATTTGATACCAAACTCGTTGTATCTGTTACTTAAGGGGACTTTTAAAATTAAAATAGTCTCCCTATTCTATCCTATGGAGACAATTCAGTACAATGAGGGAAAAACAAATTTAGCTGTTTTACCTCACCAGGGCTTATAAAACTATTTTAATAAGGTCCCTGCTTATAGTTACATGGCACCCATCCCTAGGTGCACATAGGGCAAACCTTAGGGGTGACTTATATGTAACAATAAGGTAGTTTAAGACTTTGGAACTACTTTTAATTCCAAAGTCGAATTTGCATGTAACTTTAATTTAAAAGCAGCCAGCAAGGCAGGTCTGCCTTTAAAATGACACTGGGCACCCAAGCAGTGCACCTATGGGTGCACTACCTATGCTGGGGTCCTAAACCTGCATGCCCTACCATATACTAGGGACTTATAGGTAGGTTGACTTAGCCATTTATAATTAGCCTAATTTGCATACTGAGTTTACACAGAGCACAGGCCCTGGGACTGGTTAGCAGTATCCAGGGCACCATCAGAGTCAGAAAAACACCAGCAAAAAGTGGAAAATGGGGCCAAAATGTTAGGGGGCCTCTGCAATCAGCCCTGTTTTCTCACACAAGCCCCCGTCCCAGCCGACACGGCCAGGAGACTCAGCCCAACCCTGGGAGAGTCTTCCTGGTTTATCAGGCGAGGAAGACAGTGAAGAGAACAGGCTGTCCCTTTGCAGGCCTACTCTGCCTCACATCCTCCTGCCATGGTCACTCCATCTGGGTAGTGAATCCATCCCAACAGTGAAAGGACCCATCTCAAACTGAAACTTTCCTCTAGGGGCGTCTTCCTCCTCTCTGTCTGCCAACTTGGGTAGTGAGGTGCCCACCTCCCCTACCCCTAAATTTGCTAGGGCAACACCTAGCTTACCCAAAGAGGTCACCCAACACGTGAATACCCCCACCATGACCAACAGGATCAGGGGGTCTGCTTTGCTTTTGGACCTGGGGTCTGCCTCCTAGGCCAAGCGCAGTGCTGCCAGGAAGGCTAGCACCCAGCAGAGGCTACTGACAGCTGTCAGTACCCAGAACCACACCCTAAGCTCTCCACTGACAGGTGGCTGAGCTGCTTAAGGGGCAACTGTGGGGTCCTGGCACCCCTCTTGCTGTCTAGAATTGGGGGCTACCACCCCCTCCTTCCACTCTCCCTTCTGTCAGTGCAGGGGCAACACCCTGCATCTGAACAGCTGCCTGACTACTCAGGACTTCATTGGGGTCAGGTGAGACCTCACTAGGGCCAACTCTGGGCTGCCCCCCTACTGGGGCAGAAGGCCTTTGGCTCCCTGGAACTCTCTTTAAGAGTGGCTCACCCTTCCTTTTCTTCTTTCCTTTTCTTGGGGACCCATGTCTCCTAACTGTAGGGACTGACTCCCCAGGACTTTGGGTTGGGGGGGCACCCTGGGCGACCGCCCCATCTGAGACCAGACTCACCTCTGGGAGGTAATTGCCCAGGATACAATCTATGGGGAGGTCAGCACTGACTATCACCCTAAACCAGTCAAGGATACCCTCCCTCTCTAGGGGCACTATGGCTACAAGTTTGGAGGTGACCTCCCCTGTGGTTATCCTGACTTTCTTGGTCTCTCCTGGGACATACATGTCTGGGGTCACTAACCGGTCACTCACTATAGTGTGACTGACACAGGTGTCTCCCAGGCCAGTGGTAGGGAACCCATTCACCTGAATGGGGTGACAGTGCCTGCTCCCACCCTCAGAGATCACCAGCTTACCATATGGTCCTGTCTCCCAGCCCAATGCTACGAGGACTTCATCATCTGAGGAGTCCTCCTCCATGGCTACACTGGACAGCCCAGTGCTAACCACCTTCTTTGGACAGGCTGCATCTCCTCTGAAGTGACCTGTCTGCTGAAAGTCAAAGCAAGCCTTACTGTCCAAGAGTTTGATTAACCCTAGGTCTCCCTGTCTCTGCTTGTCAGAGTGGGAGTGGGATTGACTACCCTCCTTCTTAGGGTGTTGGGGTACAGAGGGGGTTCGGTGGTGGGCTTACCACCTCCCTCCTTAGGTTTTTGGGGACCTGCCCCCCCTTCTTGGAGTCTCCCCCCTGGGACTTGAAAACCACACTGGTTTTCAACCACTCATCAGCTGCCTCCCCTAACTCTCTAGGGTTGGTCAGCTTAGAGTCCACTAAATGCTGGCGTAACCTTTCTTGGATTCAGTTGGTCAAGATGTGCTCTCTCATGATCAGATTGTATAACCGCTCATAAGTATTTACTTTGTTATCATGAATCCAGCCCTCTAGTGCCTTAAGTGAGGTGTCTACAAAGTCAACCCAAGACTGGGTACTGACCTTCTGGGTGTCCCTGAACTTCATCCTATACTGCTCTGGGGTCAGACCAAACTTCTTGGTTAAGGACCTCTTCATACTAGGGTACGAATCTGCCTCCTCCCCAATTAAGGTCAGAAGCCTATCCCTCCCTGAGTTGGGGACCAACTCCCATAAAAGTGAATCCCAGTATTGATGCCTAACCCTTCTCATTTGGAGCGCCCTCTCAAAGGCCTCCAACCACTTGTCTATGTCATTCCCCTCTACATAAGCAGGAACCACACCTTTGGGTAATCTGGGGGAGAAAAAAAACACGCATGGACACCTCAGCTTCTCTGTCGCTGCCACCATCTCTTTTCTCTTCCCTTGCCCACTTTTTCTTTTCTAGGGCCAGCTTCTCTGCCTCCAAAGCTATAAATACTAGCTGGGCCTCCAGCTCTCTTTCCCTGAGGGACAGGTTCTTTCCTCCTGAAGGGACCTCCTTCCCCCAACTAGCTTTGGGTATGACCCTAGTGACTGTGTGCAGTGAAGACCGGTCTTCCTCCTCCTCACCTAGGCACAGATGCCCTCCCTCCCCTGAGTGGATGGAGCTAGCATTCTCCCCTGCTTCTTCCTCCTCTGGAGCTTCCTCTGGGCCTACTTCTTGGGCCTTAGCCAATGCTGTCAGGGATTTAATCAGGACATGCTTCCTGAGGTCAGTGGTTGCAGGCAAACCCCTTGCAGTACACAACCCCCTAAGCTGGACTACTGTCAGTGTGGGTAGGCTAGCCAGATCAAACTCCATGGTTCCCTAGTTTTGTGTCAACAAAATCTTTTTGCAAAAATTGGAAACAAGAATTTAGAAAAATCACAAAAAATTAATAATTGAAATTAATCAAAATTAAATATTAAAAACAATTTTTGCACTAGGACAATTTAAAGGATTTTTAATTTGTTTTACTTAAAACTGTAATGTGATACTGAACACAAGTACAGGATCCCACCACTGTGCACCAAAAATGTTGGAAAATGGGTTATTGGTAAGGGCAGGTAAGTACCTACACTGAGCAACAGGCCACTAACCTCCACTTAGGTCCAATTAGGTCTCAGTAAATTAAACCCAGGTCAACCCTTGGTAGCTTGGCAATGAGCGACAAGGCTTAACTTAGGAGACAAAGCGTAAAGCATTCAAATATCACAAAACAGTAATTAAATAAAAAACAAGAAACAGTTTAAAAATCCAAAATCAATTTATAAAAATAGATTATGTTTTTATCTTAAAAATGACACCAAAACGAATAAAATCGGATAAGGGAGACCGGCGACATGAATTTTTAAAGAATTAATGCTTTCTAGCGCATAGAAGAAACTAGCGCTCAAACGGTTTAAAAAAGGTCACACTGGAAAGGAACAAAGTCCAGAGTTCAGGCCACCCACGAGGTAACACTGTCACACTTCCTTTGAGAAGTGTTTGATTCAGGAAAGTGGTCCACAGCACCAGCCAAGGGTTCAGAGGCTCTGGTGTGCCTCTTGGGGTCTGGGACTACAACTCCCAGAGTGTACCTCTTCAATTTATGGGGTTGCTCCAAACGTTTCCAAACTTCTGGATCTTCTTCCAGAGGTCCTTTTTGTGTCGTTGAAGTGTCCACAACTTGATCCAAGTTCCAGAAGCTCTGAGTTGCTCCTTGGGAGTTGGGACTACAATTCCCAGAAATCACCTGGTCAGCATCCTCAAATGGCCACTGGACGCTGGTCAGCTGGGGTCTGCTTGCAGGACTTGATGCAGGGGACTCTGGGCAGCTCCTTTGTACCTGTAGCAAACAGGGAGTCCCTTCTTGAAGCAGTAGAAGACAGGTAAAGTCCTTTTAGTGGTGAAGCCCAAGTGTGCAGCTGGTGCAGTCCTCGAGAGTGCAGTGTCCAGGTGCAGGTCAGGGGTCCAGCAGGGCAGTCCTTCTTCTCCTGTAGTTCTTCCTTGTTGGAATCTGATAGGGATTTGAGGTGTGGGTGCAGGTCTACCAGTTTTATCCCTGCTCCTGGTTGAAAAACAGTGGGGGGCCTGGTTCTCCAATCAGGTGCAGGGTCCTTCCCCCTGTGATGACCACTTCCTGGGAAGTGTGGCAAAAATCAATCCCAGGGAGCAACATTCCTCAAAAATCCATCATGCGCTTGAAAGTGGTTTTTGGAGGTTACATCTGGCTGAGCCCACCGACTGGTGTGGCTAAAAATCCTAAACACACCCCTCTCCTGCCTTCTCCTAATCTAATCAAGGGGGGCACCTAATTGTCTGGTTTTGCAGGATGTGAGGGTGTTGCTGGGTTGCTTCAAATGTCCTTCCCTGCTTTTGATGACTAGTTTGGCTGCACTCCCCCTTCCTGCTACACCATTTGTTGAGGGGAGATCCCCTCCCACAGGCACATCTCTTTGTGTGAAGCCAGGCCACTTCACACCTCATCAAGGCAGCCTGGCCAGGCTGCCAGAGGCTGGCCAATCAGAGCACAGCAGCAAAAACACTGCAAGGCTGAAGTTGGCAAATTTTCAGGTAAAGTTTAAAACTCTTTACCTCAACAAGTTATATTAAATCCAACAACTGGAAGTTGTGGTATTTATTATAACCATTAATTTGATACCAAACTCGTTGTATCTGTTACTTAAGGGGACTTTTAAAATTAAAATAAAGTCTCTCCATTCTAGCCTATGGAGGCCATTCAGTACAATGAGGGAAAAACACATTTGGATGTTTTACCTCACCAGGGCTTATAAAACTATTTTAATAAGGTCCCTGCTTATAGTTACATGGCACCCAGCCCTAGGGGCACATAGTGCACACCTTAGGGGCGACTTATTTGTAAAAATAAGGTAGTTTAAGACTGTGGAACTACTTTTAATTCCAAAGTCGAATTTGCATGTAACTTTAATTTCAAAGCAGCCAGCAAAGCAGGCCTGCCTTTAAAATGACACTGGGCACCTCAGCAGTGCACCTATGTGGGTACTACCTATGCTAGGGTCCCTAAACCTACATGCCCTACCATATACAAAGGACTTATAGGTAGGTTGACTTAGCCAATTATAATTAGCCTAATTTGCATACTGAGTTTACACAGAGCACAGGCCCTGGGACTGGTTAGCAATACCCAGGGCACCATCAGAGTCAGGAAAACACCAGCAAAAAGTGGAAAATGGGGCCATAAAGTTAGGGGGCCTCTGCAATCAGCCCTGTTCTCTCACAAAGTGGTATAGTAGGAGCTTTGCATGTCTCCTAGTTCAGCCTAAGCTGCTCCGCTGTAGCTACCTCTATCAGTCTAAGCTGCTAGAACAATACTAATCTACTAATAACGGATAACTGGACCCGGCACAAGGTGTAAGTACCATCAGGTACCCACTATAAGCCAGACCAGCCTCCTACAGGGTCTCCTGCACCTTGTCCAGTATCTGGCCCATCATCTCCTGAGAATGGTGGTATGCTCCCAGGATACCTGCAAGTGCCTCCTGGAGAGGCGGTTCCCTGGGCCTGTCCTCCCCCGTCGTACAGCAGTCCTCCCAGCTTCCCTGTTGTCTTGTGCCTCTGTCCCCTCAACCGTGTGCCCACGGCCACTGACCCCAGGTCCCTGATTTTCCTGTGTTTGTGGGATGTCCTGTGTTCCCTGTAGTGGTTGACACACTGTTGATTGACGTGTCTTGGGGACAGATGTATGGGCCCGCTGGGCGGGTGCTGTACTGGTGTTTCCTGAGGGGGGAGGCTCTGTGGTGGCATGGGACTGTGGCTGGGTAACCGACTGTCCGGAGGTCCCTAATGGGCCAGGTTGGTCATCCAGATCCAGGCGTCCAGAGCTGCTGTCATCACTGTGGGCCTCTTCTCTTCTGGGGGGGACACTGGATGTTGCTGGCACCTCCCTTCCGGTGTTGTTGGGTGGGGGACCTGTGGGGATGTAAATGCAGTGTTATTGTTTCTGTGTGTGACATATTGTGCATGGGTATGTTGCCCTCTATGGTTGTGATTGCCCTGGCAGGTTTGACTTGTGTGAGTAGTTGTTTGGTGGGATAGGTGATTGTCTCTAGTGTGCATGGCTTAGTGATGGGTGTCCATGCAGGCCTGTGATGGGGGTCCATGCATTGGTGTTACGTGTAGGGCTTGGTAATGGGATGGGTGGGTTGTGATGGTGGGGTGTATGTGAGGTGGTGGAGTGATGGGGGTGAGGGCAGGGGTGTGGGTATGTGATGGCAAGCAGGTGGGGTGGTGAAAGTAGTGAAGAGTTGACTTGCCAGAGTCCAGTCCTCCTGCTACTCCTGCCAGGCCCTCAGTATGCATGATTGCCAAGACTTGCTCCTCCCATGTTGTTAGTTGTGGTTGAGGAGATGGGGGTCCACCGCCAGTCCTCAGTACAGCAAATTGGTGTCTTGCTGCTATGGAAAGTACCTTCCCCCGTAGGTCGTTCCACGTCTTCTTGATGTCACCCCTTGTTCTGGGGTGCTGTCCCATGGCGTTGACCCTGTCCACGATCCTCCACCATAGCTCCATCTTCCGAGCAATGGATGTCTGCTGCACTTGTGATCCGAATAGCTGTGGCTCTACCCGGATGATTTCCTCCACCATGACCCGGTGAAGTGCCACTTTCCATAAGTCTGCACCTCAGTTTTATTTATAACTTTTTGGCTCCCTTGCGGCCTTTCAATTATGAACCTACAAAAGGTTATTCTTTAATTTGCTTCTTAAAGCTATCACTAGTACAATCATGTTACTAGTAGGGAGAATCACAACTTCCACATTTTTTAAAATAATAGAATGTCAATTTAATTTATTGAATTTACCAAACTTCTTGAATTTGAAGTACATTGATTCCCTTATGGGTTGCATTGGAATGTATTTGTTGAATTTGTTGGTAACATACAATGTCAGCTGTTCCTATGTGTCAGTGACTAGATCATATCACATGCATTAACCTCACCAGGGCCGGCTCCTTGGCAATGGTGAAGGAGCGTCACCTCCTGGCTAAGCCAGCAGCTGAAAATAAAACAATAGGGGCCAGATTTATGCGCCGTTCCATTGCCACATTAGCGTCCTATTTTTTACACTAATGTGTTGTTGGTAGGGTAAGAACGCCGCGATATTTACAAAGTGGGGCAATGCTTGCATTGTGCCACTTTGTAATCCCTTGCGCCACATTATGCCTGCGCCAGGCATAATGTATGCAATAGGGGGTGTTTTGGCGCTGGGGGGAGTTGTAAATATGGCGCAAAGTAATCTATTAGATTCCTTTGCACCATTTGTATCTACATTTTTAACACTTGCCTAGTGCTTTCGTTAAACAGAGGATCCCATTGATTACAATGGGCCTCTGGGTGCTTTGCAGGATTAGCGTCATCATTTTTTACTCTAATCCTGCAAAGCGCCAAATTAGCAAAAAAAAATACAAAATTATGACACTAGTCACTCTAACTACCGCCATGGTGCACCGTATTTTAAACACGCCACTACCATGGTGGCATTAGGGGGTTGCGAAGGGGCACAAGAAAAGTGACTCTGCAAAAGGTGCAGCGCCACTTTTTATAAATCTGCCCCTAGTTTTTAGCTGCTGGTTCCAAGGAAGAAACAGATTCATGAAATCTATCGGAGGTGTTAGTTCTATTGAATAAGTTTTTATTTTTTGTTTTACTTCTAATGGATAAATCATCTAAAAAGAACTCAGATCTTATCTTAAATAGCACCAATTCGAGCCTTTAGGTCTTAATATACTCGAATACATAATAATGACAACTCAAACTTTCTAAAAGTGTTCACAATCGACATGAACCCTTCATATTGGACTTCTCAGGCAAGCAGGAACCTGACTCTGACTCTTTGTTTATCTCTGCTATCCTTGTATATTTCAAATAGGTAAATACATGTAATGTGTCCTCTTAGGACAGTATTTTGCTTGTTTATCTTTGTCTTCATACCATTTACCAAACTATTCCATAACTACAGTGCATATATTTGCACCTCAAATCCTGAGGACGACCTAGAATGCTGCGCACATGATGTTCTGTAACACCATTTCTATGAAAAAATCGTATGCTGTTGTTTTCTATGCCAAAAAAATCAATTAATGAAATTCCATTTGTTTTCTTCAGTGAATAAACTCTTGCCATCATCAACGGGAGTCAGTTAGACCATTGTATTTTAGGAGAACCTGATTATAAGGGATATTGAGCTTCTCCTTTGACCTTCTCTTCCTTGATAAGCTCCCAGAACGTAGCATACTCAAAAATCTTGACACTGAAACGACAAACACTTAGGAGGCGGACCTAAATAATGGCGCTAAGCCCAATTAGCGCCATTATTTAACGCCTGGTGGGACCAGGTGTTAAAGTGCTGGTAGGCCCATTTCCATGGGGAAACACCATGGAATGGGTACATGGATGCCCACCCCAACCACCAGCATCACCACCACCCACACCACAGGTAAGTGTATGTGTGTGGTGTGCCTCTGCGGGCCCCTTACATGGGGCCCCCTGGCTGGCACTGGGTATGTTGGGCTTGTCCTGGGGACACTGGTCCCCTGTGGTGGGCATTGGGGTTGTGGTAATGACTCCCGTCTATACTTATACAGCAGTAATTTTTTGGCTGCTTGTGTGTCAAAAAATTATGCTCGGCCGACTAGCAGCAGATATTTTTCCGCTAATCAGCCTACTGTCATTTTTGACCCACTAGCGCTATTTCCTCTAATGTCATCCATCACCGGCTAGTATCTTTTTTTGAGACGTGCTAGCGCAGGTGTTTTAATACAAATTATTAATGAGTGTTTATGTATTTTGAATAATAAGTTTATGTAAAAAATTTAATAACATAGTAAAATTATGCACGCATTTGAAAATGTGAATATGAAGAATGGCCACCAATGTTAATGAAATGCACTAAACAATGATTAAATAATATGAAATGTTGAATATTTATCAGACTAATGCAGTAATATGTCATATTAAGGGTTATGCAGTAAGCATTAGCTTTATTAATTTGTTGGCCTTAACTTTGCGAGTGTCTTGGCCTAGTTGCCAGGCCGCATGTAAAAGCTGTATTTCTTAGTGTTTAATAAAAATGCTGACCAAGTGAATTAAATGATTAAGGGGGTTATTCTAACTTTGGAGGAGGTGTTAATCCGTCCCAAAAGTGACAGAAAAGTGACGGATTTACCACCAGCCGTATTACGAGTCCATTATATCCTATGGAACTCGTAATACGGCTGGTGGTATATCCGTCACTTTACCGTCACTTTTGGGACGGATTAACACTCCTCCAAAGTTAGAATAACCCCCACAATGTCTATTGTATTGTTTAAATGTGCTCATAACAGAAGCTTTTCATGTGAATCGACTGCTAAGAGACGATGTTCTTGCTAATGCAACATTTTATGCGTAATGTGTGTGAGACTAACTTTCCCAGGACAAGAAGAATAAAGATACTGACTAGAGTAGAAGCTGCAACAATATCGTTACCTGACAAGCCGGATGATGAGGACATTGCAAGACGAACAAATCAACAATATGAGAACGGCAAAATATTAGAATTAATAGATTTGGGATATTAATTTTATGGGACAGGGTGTGAACATACGAATAACTAACCAATAGGGAATTAGGGGATAGATTAGGTGACTTTAATATAACAGCGCTGCAGAGGGAGAAGAGTTCAGATATTCCGACATTCTGTCATTGCCCTTATTCTTTCTGATCGAGAGGTTATTACTCTCTTATGCGAGACGTGCTAACTTTAATGCTTAATGACTTTACCCTTTTACAATTTCGAAGCCAAAACCTGATGCTTTGCTGATCGACTGACGCCCTGCTGACGAAGACTGATTGTGCTTTACTGATCCACCCTAAGGATAGGTATATCCCGAATTGTGATTTGCATATTTGCTTTTTCTCTCTAGGTACCATCTGCGCTGTTTTGATAGAGCCTTAGTTAGATGATTTTCTAAATTTGGGTAACTAAATTGTTTTGCATGAAGGCCAACATGCTGATGCTAATCTGACGTTAGTTAAGGATCCTCACTTATGATAACAGGGACTAATGTTTGATGAATTTCTCTGCTAAACTTCATGTACTGCATTTCATTAACGCAGTTGACTTTGTTATTGATTAGCACCATAACCTTAGAATGTGTTGTAGTTCAAGCTTTCAATAGATAGCATTTCTTCCGCCGCTTTGGACAACCAGTTTTGTTTCTGTATGTGTTTCATCTAATTTTGAGATTAATCTACATGACCTTAGCATTGTTAATATAGGGAAATAAACATTCTAAACTTTTACTAAAGGTGTGGTTATTCATGACTGAAAGGTCGTGGTGCCTGATAATTACTGACTCCATTGATTATTGGTTATATTGATTATTAATGATTATTGACTGTTGTGTATTGATTATTGATTATGTACTGGATCTATGGTGAGAACATCATAATTGCGAGTCAAAAGGTTCATCGACCCATTCACGTCTCCTTGTAAGTTTACTCGTTAAGGTCAGGCGCGCTATCAGACGCTAACCATTCCTTAGCGCCAATGTGCATCGTTTTTTAAAATATGTTGCAAGGATGGCATTAGGTAATGGTGTTAGCTCGCCTTAGGAAAAATGACACACAACTGCACTAGCACAGTTGTGCGTCATTTTTCATTAATATGGGCCACAGTATCCTGAACCTGTGACCAGTGATAATTTGCACCCAAAAAAAAATTCCATGGGCCTAAATATTTTCTTAGGTGGTTGCCGCCGTTACCAGGATCCACTAATGGTGCTGCCTACTGCGGGCAGGTGTACTCCTCAATAATTGTGTTACTTTGGTGACACAGGGGGTCATTCTGACCCCGGCGGTCTGAGACCGCCGGGGCCAGGGTCGGCGGGAGCACCGCCGGCAGACCGGCGGTGCCCCGCAGGGCATTCTGACCGCGGCAGTTCGGCCGCGGTCAGATGCGGGAAACCGGCGGTCTCCCGCCGGTTTCCCGCCGCCCTGCAGAATCCCCCATGGCGGCGGAGCGCGCTCCGCCGCCATGGGGATTCTGACCCCCCCCTACCGCCATCCTGTTCCTGGCGGGTCTCCCGCCAGGAACAGGATGGCGGTAGGGGGTGCCGCGGGGCCCCTGGGGGCCCCTGCAGTGCCCATGCCCATGGCATGGGCACTGCAGGGGCCCCCGTAAGAGGGCCCCACAAAGTATTTCAGTGTCTGCCATGCAGACACTGAAATACGCGACAGGTGCCACTGCACCCTTCGCACCCCTGCAACTCCGCCGGCTCCATTCGGAGCCGGCATCCTCGTTGCAGGGGCATTTCCGCTGGGCCGGCGGGCGCTCTTTTGGAGAGCGCCCGCCGGCCCAGCGGAAATGTAAGAATGGCCGCCGCGGTCTTTTGACCGCGGTGCGGTCATTTGTCTGCGGGACTTTGGCGGGCGGCCTCCACCGCCCGCCTTAGTCAGAATCAGGCCCACAGATCCTACATGAGCTCAGTTTCTACGAAGAGAAGTGAACTGATTTTTGTATAGAATTATAGAAATATCAGCACATAACTTGTATTTTACCATTTGTTTTAAGCAAACACTACATTTATACAGAAATTTATTAATTTTCACTTGTTCCATGTCTTGTATGAGTAGCTTAATCAGTGTTGTTTGTCCTTTAATTTGTGTTTTTTGTTGTCAAACACTCATAATAAAAATCCAACCACAAGTAATAGACTTCAGTAAAACATTTGAAAGGACAGGCATGGGTCAATATGAAAGCTTCTGCGTGTTTTGTTTTGAATGAACGTTCAGCAGTCGAAAAGCCTGAGTTAAATACAAGACTCATAATTACGACGGGCTCCATAACTATTCTTATCAATCCATAAATTCCTCGACTGCCAACATAGTTCCTTTTCCAAAAGTATGAAAACATACGTTTAATGATTCAGCGTGTTAGCGCGTCAGACCTTAATAAGTAAACTTACAAGGGGACGCAAATAGGTCGATGAACCTTTTGACTCGTTTAAGAAGTTCTTACCATAGCATAGTCAATACACAATAATCAAGAATCATTAGCAATCAATAAATCATTAATCAATGGAGTCAGTAATTGTCACTCACCATGAATTTTCAGCCATGAATAACCACACCTTTAGTAAAGTTCAGTAAGTTTATTTCCCTTATATTAGCAATGCTAAAGTCATGTAGATTAATCTCAAAGTCAAATGAAACACATATAAGAACAATACTGGTGGTCCAAAGCGGCGGAAGAAACGCAATCTAATTAAAGCTTGAATCACAACACATTCTAAGGGTACTGTACAAATCGAAAGCAAAGTCAGCTGCAATAAAGATATATTATACATAGAATTTCAGCAAACTAACTCGTCAACCATAAGTCTCTATAATTTGTCAGTCAAATGTGAATATCCTTAGCTAACGTCAGATTAGCACCAGCATGTTGGGCTTCATGCAAAAACAATTTAGAGCACACATTTATGGGAAACATCTAGCTGTGGATCTATCAAAACAGCGCAGTTGGTACCTACAAAGAAAAGGCATAAAATGCATAAAAGTTGCATTGTCATATCTACCTATCCTCCGTATGGGTTAGCAAGCAGAATCAGTCTTCGTCTTCAAGTCATCAATTGGTCAGCACAGCATCAGGCTCTCAGTAAGAGAGTATGAGCCCAATGACAAAATCTCGGGTCTCTTCTAAAATATCTTCTCTCAAAATCGCAATAATTCTCCCTGAATAATTCTCCTCTCTCACTTTGTTATATCAAAATCACCAAAACTATCCCCTAATTCTCTATTGGTAAGTTAATCGTACGTTATGACTCTACTCAATAATATTTCTATACCAAATCTATGAATACTAATATTTTGCTCCTCTCATGAAGTTGATTGGATCACTTTACGATGTCCTCATCATCCGGCTCGTCAGGTAACAATATTGTTGCATCTTCAGCTCCAGTCAGTATCTTCATTGTTCTCATCCTGGGAAAGTACATCTCACACACATTACACACAAATTGTTACTCTAGAGGGAACATCACCTCCTGTTAGTTGGTTCTCACGAAAACTTCTATTAAGCACTTTTAACAAGACAATGGACATTTCACATTTTAATTCACTCTGTCAGAAATTGTATTAATTCTCTAAGAAATACATCTTCTGCATGAGGCCTGGCAAAACTAGGCCAAGACACTTGCTAAGTTAAGGCCTACAATTAATAAAGCCAAAACATACTTCACACCCTTTAATATGACATATTACTACATTAATCTAATACATTAATATGCCTTTAATATGACATATTACTACATTAATCTAATACATTGTCAATATTTCATATGTATTAATCATTAGTCTGTACACTTTGTGAACACTGGTGGCCATTCTTCGAGATCACATTTTCAAATGTGTGCATTATTGTTCTACGTTATTCATTTTCTACATTCTTTCATTATTCAAAATTACATAAACACTCACTAATAAATTCTAGTTAAAGCACCTGCTTCAGCAAGCGCCACACTACTGGCCACCCTCTGATGCTCTCCTTGTCTGTCAGAGTTCGCCTCCTCGAATCTTGGTGGGAGGGACCATTATTATAATTGTCAGAGGGGGCACCTGGGCCAGGGATGAAGCAACACAGAAAATACCAAGATACAACTAATGCACCACTCTTGAAAGTACACTAGCAATAGGCTCTTGTGTGAAAAGTAAACTGTCTTTTTAGCTATTCTGCCTTGCTTCTTGGATAGATGGATGGCAAAATGCTCTCCAAAGACATTGTGTTGAAGATAAACAGATCGACACAGTAAGGTTAGAGAGTGAGTAACTAGGTTTTTAAGTCTTTATAAAGGCAGTATTGTGGTGTGAAAAGAGCAATGTGAAAGGTAGGATGTTCAGCAATTGAGCAGAATGGTGAGAAAAATTAAAACTTTCCCACTGCAACACAATCTCATGTCACGCCAGTTTATGTTATGTTATGTTGTGTGCATTTGTAAAGCACACTATCCCCCACCAGGGTATTCTCCTGTTGAGCAGGCCATGATCTGGGGAAAGGCAAGAAGAAAGACTGGTAATGATCTGAGCATTCTGGGTGGAGAATTGTGCTGAAATCTGTATTAAATAAAGATGGGCTCGATTTATAGATGGCCTTGGAGCAGGAACAGGGACTATTTTCACAATAGCCTCCTTAGATATCACAGCCAGTGAAGAAGGGCCAGATGGTAAGAACTGTGTTCATGACAAAAGAAACCAAAAATAAAAAGAACAGCAATGTTTTGTGAGAGCTGGGACTCTTGATGTGATTTTTTTGATAAACCAAGATATAGAGAACTAACCTCACCAGTCCAACAGGATATGATAGACTGTATAACATTTTTTTAAGGAAAGTCAGAACCTCTAGATAGGATTATCTATTTTCTAGACTAGACAATTGGGAGGTTCTATTAGATCACAACCAGGTATAAGAAAGAAGAAATGCTGTGTTGCACTAATCATCTGATATATATTAGTTCAATTTATTAGCAAACAAAAAACAGATCCATAGAGAAGGGGGTGCTTTGCCCTCGGAGAATCAATGTATCCAAAGCTATCATTTCAAGCCTTCCGATTTATAGAATACTAATAGGAAACACGCCGTCTATACTAACTTGTTAAATGATACATTTTAAATTGAATTCTAAAGGATTGAGATTGAATTGACAGACTCTGTAGTTGCATATATCTGTCCTACCATCTTATGAAGTTGTCCTGGGTGGAAAGGAGGTAAAAATTCTAGACACCCAGAACGCATGATTATAGATTTTTCGATAGGATCCTTTTGCCCATTCAGTTTATTGGAGCAGTGTAAAGTTTTGAGTGAACTAAAAAAAGGGCCAAGCCCCATTTTTCATATCAATCAAATTAGCATTTAGGTGTGTAATAAGTGAATTTATGCACTTATTTCTAGATCAACCTCTAGCATCAAGACTCCTCAGGTTGAGTATCCACTCTGAGGGGCATATTTACGCCTAGCACCTTCTTGCACCACCCTAGCATCACCTTTTGTTGTACACTAAGGCAGCGTCAAGGAGGCCTTTTCCCCGTGCCAGATTTACAGAGTTATGTATGCAAGGGGGGGCAGCATTCCCTGGTTAGGAGGCCCAGAAAAATGGTGCAATGAAATTTACTAGATTTGTTTCCTATGGGCCTCCTCACGGATTGCTGGACTAGCCCCATAATGTTTGGCGATGGTCGACCAATGCACCACAGTAGCATAAAAAATGTTTTTGTAAATATGGCACTACCATGGTGAAGTTAGGAAGGCGCAGGGGTTGGAAGAAAAATGCCATATTATAGCTGATGCGCCTCTTTCTTGTAAATATGCCCCTACAGTTACTAATCAAATCAATAATTTTATATTAGGTGTGTTTTAGGACCTGGACCTTTTTCAAGGATCAGCCTCAAACTGTTTGCCTCCTTTCTCCTAATTTTTCTTACCTGTTTTTGTTGGCTTTAGGACTGTGGGCACTTTGCCACTGCTTACCAGTGCTAATGTGCATCTGTTCTGTCTAAATTGTATTGGTGATTGGTTTATTCATGATTGACATTTCTAATTTACTGGTAAGTCCCTAGTAAAGTGCATTAAAGATGTTGAGGGACTGTAAATCAAATGTTACTAGTGGACCTGCAGCACTGATTGTGTCACCCTCATGAGTAGCCCTGTAAACATGCCTCAGACCTGCTGCTGCAGTGTGTGTGTGCAGTTTTGCACTGCCAATTTGACCTGGCAAATGTAACCACTTGCCAGGCCCAAACCTTCCTTTTTACTACATGCACGTCACCCCTAAGGGAGGCCCAGGGCAGCCCCATGGGCTGCATGTAGATTATTTAGGAAGTAAGACATGTACTAATGTGTTTTACATATCCTGATAGTGAAATACTGCCAAATTCTGTTTTCACTATTGTAAGTCCCATCTCTCCTATAGGTTAACATGGCGATTGCATTTAAATATCTTTTAAGGGCATTTCCCCGTGGGAGCAGATGGAGATCTGGTGTTTGGGGTCTCTAAACTCTTAATTAAAAAATACATCATTTAGTAGAGTTGGTTTTTAGATTGTTTGAAAATACCACTTTTAGAAAGTGGGCATTTTCTTGCTAAACCATTCTGTGCCTCTTCTTGGCTGCTGAATACATGTCTGGGTCAGACTCACAGTTGGCTGTTTGTGAATTTACTCTAGACAGTGACAAAAAGGAGCTGAGGTATGTCCTGCATATCCTGATGAGTCTTCCTGGGCTAGAGTGGGAGGGAAGAGCTGAAACCTGCACTTAAAAGGACTGCGCCTGCTCTCACACAATAGTCTCTAATCCCCTAGAGTGTGTTTGGGGCAGGGCAAGGAAGAGGTAGGGTATTGTGAACTACATAAACTTCCCTTTGAAATTTGCCTACTTCAAAAGCAGAAATGAGTATAGGTATTGGACTGCTGACCCCACAACTTTAGATTACTTCTCGCTCAAGAGGAACCTCTGCCAAGGAGGAGAGCTTGATGCTTGAGGAGGACCTGCCACTCTACCTGTTGCTATGTTGCGCTGTCCTGCTGCTGCTGCTTCTGCCTTAAGAGGGAAAGTACCAGACTTTTCTTTCTGAAATCCTGCATGTGAAGTTTTTCCAAGGGCTTGGACTAAGCTTCCCCCTGCTCTGAAGTCTCAGGGCCATCATCTGCCAGCACCTGGGCTATTCTGCTGAGACCCCTACCCTGCCAAGTGGAGCCGCATCAAGTCCCTGGGCCCTTGAAAGGAGAAGCTGGTTAACCCAAGATGAAAAAACACGCACCTGCATGAAACTGAAGCATCCCTTCTCTGCGAGGAAATAGTCGATGATTCGCTTACCCAGTGGAAAAAGAATCAACTCGGGCCTCACTTGCGAGTAAGGAATCAATGCATCACTTGCTTTTCTAACACACGCTCGCCCCTGCGGTTTTATTTTTGACACATACCAAGTACGTTGTGCTAAAACAATGCATCCATTGTTTCTTAGGGATTAAGACTCTTTTTACTTTAAAAATTCATATTTTTGCTTGTATGTGTTGGATTTTTGTTGTTTTGGTCATGTTTGATTTAAATACATATTGGCTATTTTTATGAACTAGTTAGCAGTCCTTTTGTGGTATTTTCACTGTGTTACTCTGTGGGTTTGTACAAATACTTTACTGCCTCTGAGATAAGCCTGCCTACTTGTGGCAAGATACCAAGGGGGTGAGGAGGGGTTATCTGAGCTGTATATCTACCTTACCCTGACTAGAGTGAATGCCCCTACTTGGAAAGGGTGTAAACTGACTGCCAACTACAGATCCCATTTCTAACACACATCATCATGGATGATTTGCCATGGAGGTGATATAGCTGGCCTGTTCTGGTGTACATCTTTCAGAAAACAATGTCAATTGATTCATGCATCAGTGACCTGTGTTCTATTAAAACTTACTAGGATATCCACGATAGAAGATCCCTTGTGCCAAATTTCAGAATTCAGCAAGAAGTTGGTCTAGTTATTTCAGTCCCCAATGACAAAAACACATGCATACGCTTTATAAATGTTCTGTATTTAATTATAAAATGTTCCTGCCTATTCTCCTGTCGTCTGAAAATATATTCTAACTCTGTTATGTGCTAAAGGTTTGCTGTTCTCTCTTACTTCCCTTTTCCCTGACTTAAGGCAAGAGTGGTTCATTATTTATTCCTTCTACATCTTCGTATTTCTGAGTGAATCTCCTAAACCTAAACACGTCCATGAGGAAACACTTCTTCATGTTCCCTAATATTTTCTAAATCATGCTGATGGTGTAAATACCATCACGGATTTCATCACTAACAAGTGTTGTGGCCTGCAGGTTAAAATTGAAAATCCCAGCAAGGCTGGCTCAGCGTTCCCTTCATCGGTTAAATGGTTAATAGGCATGTTTTTTATTTAAAGTGCTGAGAGGTGGGTGAGCCAACAAATTAAGAGGGTGCTGAGCCAGAGAAAAATATTTAGCATGTTAATTATACAAACAAACATCACATTAGAATATAATGTGCCTTTAAAATGGACAAAGGGGATATTTTGTTTAACATATTGGATCACATTAAATATGTGCACTGAGAAGTATTTGTCACAAATGAGAATTTTTAAACATTCACGAGAAACATTACTGCCCCTGCCCAGATGACAATGCTATTAGTGAGCTAAGAGGCAAATCAGTTAGCTGTATTGTGTATTCTACGTTTGGTGTAGATTGTTACTTTAAAATGAACAACGCTATAGGCTATGGTATGAACCGCAAGAGAATATATTGTGCAGCTAAATACTGAATTCAAATATTTGAAAGTGCTTGTGTATGTGATAATGAACCAAAAAGGTTTGTTGAAATATTCAATGAACATTCGCCTAGGATCATATTTGCCTAGGATCACACAATTTAGTCAAGCAGGGAAGCTGCGATTGGCTCCTGCCTTCCATATTTCACACTTTCAAATTCAGTCTCTAGATGAGTATCTCTTTCTGATATCTGAGGTTAATGCCTTGTTGTTAGACTTGTCAGCCTTTTGGTGGTTTTCTGTCAAATATTTAGCCCTTTCCCGTCTACTTTTGCTGAAATTTGTATGTGTTGCCCTTAGAATTCTGTGCACTTTACCCATGCTAACCAGTGCTGAGGTGCTTGTTCTTAACCCCCTTAACATGGTAAAATTGGCTTACACCAAATTGGCACATTAAATTGACTTATAAGCCACTGGTAGAGTGGTATATCATACACCCAGGGCCTGTAAGTGACATGCTACTAGTGGACTTGTAGGATTTAATATGCTACCTACTCAAGTAATCCCTTTAAACATGTCCCAGCCCTGCTATTGTAGTCCGAATACAGTTTTAAACTGCCAATCTGACTTGGCAGTATAACATCTTGCCAGGCCTTAAACCTCTCTTGTATTACATATAAATCAACCCTAAGGTAGAACCTAGGTAGCCCATAGGGCAAGGTGCATTGTAATTAAAAAGTTGGATATGTACTTTGAAGTTTTACCTGCCCTGGTAGTGTAAATTCCTAAATTTGTTTTTCACTACTGTGAGGCCTACCTGTCCTTTAGGATAACATTGGGTTGCCTTATTGTATTTAATAAGTGCTAACTTTTGATTGAGGCCAATCAGGTTTTCATGTTTGGTATCTATAAAATTGTAATTAAAAATCCTCTTTAACAGTAAAGTTGAATTTAAATTGACATTTTTGAAAATGGCACTCTTTGAAGGTTGGTCCTTTTCTGCTCTTTGCCATCTGGTACCTACAGCCTGTCAAAGCTCATGTGAATGGGCATAGTTGACAGTTGGACTTTATGAATTCCTCCCAGACATTCATACAATAGGGGGATTAGGTGTGCCTGAATGGACCATCTGCTGGGAGGATGGGTGGGCAGAGCTGGACACTGAATAAGCTGTGATCAGCATTCTCTCAAAGGACTTGTCACAATGGTATTGTCCTTGAAGCGATGTTAGAGCCAGGGCAGGAAAGTCCGGAAATTCCATGCACTTCAAAGAAGAAACCCTTAGAAACTTCCCCCAACTTTAAAGGAAGAACGGGGAATATAAAAGTAGGGACCTCTGACCCACTCTTCAGTTCACTTTTTAGAATCGAGGAAAGACTCTCAGAGGATTGTTTGCTGCTGTAACCTGTTGTGCGTTCTGCAGGACTGTTTTGCTGTAGCTGGAAAGACTGTTTTTCTGACTGTAGCCTGCCTTGAACCTCCAGAGAACAGCCCTGCTGTTTGAGACCTTTTTTTCACTTGAGCCAAGGATTACCAGAGTGACTCCAAGGGTATTTGGCTGGCCTCCTGTTCAGAGTCACAGAGACATAGCAGGCTCCCACCATCTTGGACCTGCTTTGAGGCCCAGTCTGAGTGAGTCCTAACACCCCATGGGGTGCCTCTCCAGTCCTGGACCCTTGGCGTGCTACTAAAGGTGCCTATACAGCAAAAATTCAAAACTTGGGACATAAAAGATTTTTGACTAAAAACTGCTCTGAGAACTGAGAGAGGACCGCAATCAACCTTCTTGTCTGTCTGCCCAAGGTGCATTACTGGTTGGCCTGACTTTGCAGCACCTCCAGCTACTTTCTTCTCCACAGTAACAAATGTGGTTCAGCGGTCCTTTGCCAAAGTGTATCAAGCTTCTAAACATGAAAATCTTCCCCGCAATTTCATCGGGTGGCTCCACAGCGATGATGCCTCCTCCTCAGACACTGCTTGCAGCCTTGCCGCACTGAACTTTACCATCTCAGAATATTGTTTCCAGAATTTCTGGTAAGTCTGAAGGTAAGATCTGACTGGGCTCACTCCACTCTTTGCACTGACCTATGCTCTATCATGGTTGGCCATATTTTTCAACTTTGATTCAGTCTTATGTAAACAGATGTCAACAGTTGGCGCTTTGATATTTTAGGTACTAGTTTTTACTAAAACAATTAAATATCTATAACTTTGGTTATAGTGATTAGATTATTGTGGTTTTGGTGTCGAATAATGTATTACATTTTACTCTATTTTTCTAAATTGGTGCAGTATTTTTCTTGTGTTATGTTTTCATTTTATTATTATTTGTGTGCTACATAAATACTTTGCACATTGCCCCTAAATTAAGCCTAACTCCTTTTGTGCCAAGCTACCAGAAGGTTAAGCACAGGTTAATTTAGTGACTTTTGTTGTTCACCCTAACAGAAATTGTGGCTGTTGCTTGACCAAGGTTTACGTCCCAGTCAACTAACAACCCAATTCCTCACATTTCTCCTTGATTCTTGGAGGATGAAATTGGAGCATTCGTGACTGTCAGAATCCACATGTTATTTTTACCAGTTCCATGTGGCACATACCTAATCCAAGGGGGTGAGAGCTCAATATATTACACCTTTTCTTTGTTACATACCTAGTTCCCTATGTTGCATGGCTGGTTGCCATAGCCACTAGGTCACAAGAGGACCTCAAGCCGAACCAGAGCCAGGCTTATGGCTCGAGTTTCGCTCAACTTTGAGTGGCTCACCAACCTCTAACATTGCTTAGAAATTGTGGATGTGAGTATGAATCCATATATGAAAAGATCACTCTATAAAAATTAAAGGGGCTGTTTAGAGTTTGGACGATGCAAGGCAGTCTCTAAAAGTTACTGGCTCTCCCCTCTGCCAAATTTAAAATATATACAACATATACATGCTAACCAGGGTGGATGGGATAGATTTAGTGTGCCTACAAGGTTATACATGGGTATTCATTCTAACTAGGGTAAACAGCATAATGCCCCATATTCGCCCAACGCTAAATAGTCCCATAAAGCCCTCATTATAAGTGGCTCTGGGAATGGGTTTTCGGTTCTGTAAACCCTGATGGACACTGGTAATTACAGCCCATTATGAGTGGATCCCGATGCACTGGAGATAGGCTAGCAAGTGCTGATTAAAGTGCACATTTAGAAATAAGGGCCTTTAGCTGGCAGTCAGTTTACACCTTGTCCAAGTAGGGACCCTCACTCCAGTCAGGGTAAGGGAGATACATAGCTCACATAGCCCCTGTTCACCCTTTTGGTAGCTTGGCACAAGCAGCCAGGCTTATCTCAGAGGCAATGTGTAACTTATTTGCAGAAACACACACAGTAACATAGTGAAAACACCATAAAAGGACACCACACCAGTTTAGAAAAACATAGCCAATATTTATCTAAATGAAACAAGACCAATACAACAAAAAATCCAACATACACAAGTAAAGATATCAAATTTTAAAGTAAAAACGGTCTTAAACCTTAAGAATCGATGGATGCATTGTTTTAGCACAAAGTACATTGTATGCATCAAAAATAAAGCTGCAGGGGTGAGCGTATGTCGGAAAGGCAAGCAATTCATCGATTCCTTAATCGCAAGTGAGGGCGTGTGTCGATTCTTTCTCTGTCGGGTAAGTGATGTGTCAATTGTTTCCTCATAGGGAAGGGATGAGTTGAATTCCGGACAAGCAGTCTAGGGTCTGTGTGACGAGGTTAAAGATTTTGACACCCAGGGACGATGCGTGGAAAATCAGAAGGCACGACAGCGATGAATCTGCGCTGAGCTGGAGATGCATAAAATGCACCAGTGCTGCATCGATTTTTCAGCCACGGAGCAGGCACTGCATACATTTTTCTGCTGTTCGACTCCGGTGCATGGATTTTCACTCAGGTTCTGCCAGCTTCTCCTTCCAGGGGCCCAGGGACTGGCTGTGGCACCACTTGGCAAGACATGGGGTCTCATCAAGAGAGCCCAGGTGCTGACAGATGCAGTTTTTGATGTCCCTAAGACTTCTGAACAGGAGGAAAGCTCAGTCTTTGTCCTCTCTAAGGCAGAAGCAGTAACTCCAGGCCAACCCAGCAAAGCACACACAGCAAAGGAGCAGTACTCCTCCTCCTCACAGCTCTTCAGCTCATCTCCTTTGCAGAGTTTCCTTTTGATCCAGAAGTGTTCTAAAAGTCTGGGGTTTTGGGTCTACCACTTATATTAATTTCTGCCTTTGAAGCAGTAAAACTTCAAAGGAACAGCTTTGTAGTGCCCCAGACCCTGCCTCTTCCTTGCCCAGCAGCAGCCACACTCTAGGGGTTGGAGACTGTATTGTGAGTGTACAGACACAGGCCTTTCAAGTGCAGGTTATAGCACCCCCCCTCTCTAGCCTAGGAAGACTCATCAGGATATGCAGGACACTCGTCAGCTCCCTTTGTGTTACTGTCTAGAGTGAATTCACAAACAGCCCAAATGTCAGTCTGACAACAGATGTGGATTCAGCAGCCTGGCAGAGGCACAGAATGGTTCAGCAAGAAAATTACCTCTTTCTAAAAGTGGCATTTTCAAACTCACCGTCTAAAATGAACTTTATCAAAAGATGTATTCTTAAAGTGTGAGTGTAGGGACCACAATCTCTACATCTCCATGTGCTCCCAATGGGAAACTGCACTTAAAAGATATTTACAGGTAATCCCCTTGTTAACCTATGGGAGAGATGGGCCTTGCAATAGGGAAAAACAAATTTGGCAGTACTTTACTATCAGAACACGTAAAACACATCAGTACATGTCCTACCTTTACAATACAGCACACCCGGCCCTTGGAGCTATGTAGGGCCTACCTTATGGGTGACTTACATGTAGCAAAAGGGGAAGGTTTGGGCCTGGCAAGAGGGTACACTTGCCAGGTGGAATTGGCAGCTCAAAACTGCACACACTGTCACTTCTATGGCACATCAGAGACGTGTTTACAGGTCTACTCATGAGGGGGGCACAATCAGTGCTGCACACCCACTATTAGCATTAGATTTACACTCCCTAGGCTCCTCTAGTGCACTTTACTAGGGACTTACTAGTAAAACAAATATGCCAATCGGTGATAACCATTCATAATCATAATGTGACAGGGAGCACTTGTACTTTAGCACTGGCCAGTGGTGGTAAAGTGCCCAGAGTACCAATAACCAGCAAATCGAAATACAGCATACAGTAAAAATTCAGGAAGCAGAAGCTTAAAGACAGGGGGAGACAGGGGAAACCATGCCAAGGATGCCAGGTCTAACATTTTTAAAAGGTACCTAACAGTATTGAAATAAAGTGCATCTAAAATGAAGAAAAGGGAGACATTCACAAAGGCACTGCTTCACAGTCTACTAAATGCAATTCACCTATGTACATGTGCAGATCTGTATTCGTCCAATCTCTTATGAGAGGATTTCTCAGTTAAGTGTGCCAAAAACTCTGCACATTTAGGTGTTTGTTTTAGGTGTGAATGTGGAAGTGGCAAGGGTGAGATTCAGGAAAATGGGAAATATGTACCACAAAGTGGCAGAAGGAATTGGCAAAGTGTGGAGATGCACAGTGAGGTGCATGCAAAAACCACAATGCCCTTACAAAATGATACGTCAGCTGCAATTCAGTAAAGTTAAACACATGCTTGTCCAAACTAGATGTGTCTGTCTTGTCTACATTCCGATAGGTGAGTACACCAGAATGCCTACTACAACCATTTTGAGTTCTTTAATTTAGACATACATTTTTTTTTTTTTGTCTTCTCAAAGAACTTTGTTGACACCAAAAACATATTTCAAACTTCGATAGCTTCCAGAAGCAACATTTGAAGATACATTTTCTTGCTTTTAAAAAATAACTCCCATCTAATCCAGTATTCAATGACACATTCCTGGGAATATGAGTGAAATCCCTTGCACTGGAGCTCTGAAACCATCCTTACACAGATTGGGAAACATTTTGTTTTTACTTTAACCACACCATCGGATCTAGAAATGGGTTGCTTTCCCAATATTTGACGTGATCAAAATGCTCCATATTGATTTTTATACACCATACTTATCTAAACAATTACAGAAGGAGGGCAGGGAAAACCATGATGCAGTTGGCACAGCCTGCAACAATCCTGTCAAGGTTGGTCCCATGCTCAGGAACGCTCAGCATCTTCAACAAAGTAGAGTACAACTTTTTTTGTTCTTGGGGAAACATGATATTTGTAACTCTGTAGAGATCCTTCACCAAGCATTAGGAGGAATGACAAGAAGGTAAAATGAAAGACAGCTTCATCACTTTTCTCTAGCAAGACTGACAATGATGTGGTGAAACTATCAAGGACACCTTTGGGATTCTGTTGAAAAGGTTGTTTGGACAATATCATTGCAATCTTCATATTCCCACTTTGTCGGACCTGGCCCCGTCTGCAGGGTCACCCATAACTTTTTACTTTCATTCCCTTCATTTGCTGAATCAGTTTTTGTTGGCTTTGAGGGGCGCTTTACCACTGCTAAGCAGTGAGAAAGTGCTTCTACTCTCTCCTTTAAACCTGGTTAAATGAGACTATACCTATTTGGAATATTTATTTTACTTATAAGTCCATCGTGAATGGTATTACATGTATCCTGAGCCTGCAAATCGAATGCTATTATAGAGCCTGCAGCACTCATTTTGCCATCCACTAAAGAAGTCTTTCAAAACATGTCTCAAGCCTGCTACGGTAGTCTGAAGTGCAGTTTTAAACTGCCATTTTAACCTTTTGTGAGGCCTAACCATCAATACCTTTAAGTCACCACCAAGGTAGGCCCTAAAGGCGCATAGGACAGGATGCACTGTGTTCAAAAAGTAGGACGTGTGCTTAAGTCTTACACATTGTGGCAGGAAAACTTCTAAAGTCATTCTTCACTGTTGCAAGGCATGTGTCTCCAATTGAATTAATCTGGGCTACCCTATTACATTTAACAAGTACTAACTTTAGATTTGGAACAGACAGACATATGGTGTTCACACACAAATAAATTGTCATTTAAAATCCTCCTTTTTGGTAAAACCAGATTTTAAGTCATAATTCTTAAAATGCCACTTTAGAAAATGCTTTCTTGTCTGACTCATTTGTGTTTCTGCGTGTGTCCTGGGTAACATGACCTAGAATGGCACTGCTATTGAGGTTTGAGTATTCCTCCCAGAACAGTGACAGAAAGGAGACTAGCTGAGGGCAGGATGGGAAATCCAGATAGGGTGATTAGAAGCTGCCAGAGGACTGCCTTGCTGCTTGAGGCCTGCTTTCATGTCTGAGAAGAAAGACTAGGCCTCCTCCATTTGTCCCAGGCTAACCCGAATGACTCCAAGAGTTTGTTAGCTGATCTCCTGTCTGTGCTAGAGGGACACAACAGGCTCCCGAGGCTTCCTGCAATTGTCCAACTGACCTGCTGCACTGGACCTACCTAGACCTGCATCTGGACCTGCCTGAGTTCTGCTGGTCTGTGATGGAGTGAGCTCCTGATTGGCAAGAGTTGCCTACCCAGGTCCAGGACCCTTGCTATCATTTGAGCTCCTCCTGGAAAGAAAGTTTAGATCCTGAAGTTTTGGTCTCTTTGCAACTGTGAACATGCCCTTGTACCAAGACGCTGCTGCCCATAATGACAAACAACACAAAGCTCTGGTGGACCTGACTGTTCGCTCTACAGTGACCACCCCGTGATGACTGGAAACCCAAGATCTGCACTTCGTATTACAGCAGTGACAGCTCATTGTCGCCGCTAACATGAAGCTCCATGAACAGCCATCTGCAACACCCAATCAATTCTTTGCTGTACAGTGACAACTGTCCCTGATGCCAGGCCTGCTCTTAGTGCTGCAGCGATGATCCTCTGCTATGCTCTCCCTACTGCTCATGGCCTCCTCCACCATGAACAGAACTATTTGTGCTGGAGTTTAAGAAGGTAACTTTTTCCGACGGACTAACCTAGTCCTGTATCCAGCTGGCACTCCATTATGATCACCTGAACTTGTGATTTTACACTGGTTTATCACGACCAGATGATGACAAGTGGTCCTTTGTGCTTTTAGGTGCTACATTTACCTACAACTTTGAAATTGAAGATTTCTGGTTTCACTGATTGGATTTTTGTCATTCTGGTATCATTTTATTTAATAAACTTTACTCTATTTTGCTAAATTGATTCTTGAAGTTCTTTATTTGCGTACCTTCTACAACACTTTGGAACTAATTTTCTAGATAATATTATATGTTACTCCATGGGTAAAATACTAATCATCCATGCAAAGGTAATTTGTCACATTGTCCTGGGGCAAAAAAATGTGATTGTTCCTCTGACAAGCATATTGTAATCTACAAAGCAAGTTCATGGGACAGATTAAATAGGTGAAAAACAATTTGAGGATTCTATGCTCTTTCTAACAGATTTACAAGCCTGAATCAGAATCAAATGTGTCTGGCTATCTCACAAAGCTATCCACAACAACCTACACACTACTAAGCTGAGACAGTGAAGCTCTCTGGAGGATCCAAGACTCTAAGGCTCTGATTACAACATAGGAGGAAATTCTGTTTTGGTGCAAACTCATTTTTGTGTCTGAAATAAGATTACTATTTGGTAGCAAACTGCATCTCCCATGAGTATTTGCCCTCTCAAAGTTCAATGAGTAAAACCTGTGGAGAATTTGGAGGCCAATGGCATATTGTGCGGTTTTGCACACCTAAAAATGATGTAAAACATGCACAATTTTAACAATGTCTTCCATAGGAGGTGTGCAATTTGGAATCGAGTGAAAATTGCACAGTCACTCTTTATTGTATCTGCTCAATCAATAATTAGTGGATGCGTATTTTTTCCCTCATTTGCCTCACATTCGTTTGGATACTCAGAAATGAGTTGTTAGCGCGTCTGACCTTAATAAGTAAACTTACAAGGGGACGCACATAGCTCGATGAACCTTTTGACTCGCAAATAAGCTGTTCTTACTGTAGCTCCAATACATAATCAGTAACAATACACAATAATCAATAATCATCAACAAATCAATAATCAAGGGAGTCAGTAATTTTCATGCACCATGACCTTTCATTCATGAATAACCACACCTTTAGTAAGAGTTAGAATATTTATTTCCCTATATTAACAATGCTAAGGTCATGTAGATTAATCTCAAAATCAAATGGAACACATACAGAAACATTATTGGCTGTCCAAAGAGGCAGACGAAACGTAATCTAATCAAAGCTTGAACTACAACACATTCTAAAGTTATGGTGCAAATTAGTAGCAAAGTCAACTGCGTCGATGTCATTTCATACATTAAGTTTAGCAGAGAAATTCATCAAGCATTAATCCCTATTAACATGATTTCATTAGTGAGGATCCTTAACTAACTCCAGATTAGCATCACCATGTTGGGCTGCATGCAAAACAATTTAGTAACACAAATTTGGAAAACATCTAACTATGGTTCTATCAAGACAGTGCAGTTGGTACCTAGGAAGAAAAAGCAAATAATCAACAACCTAGTTAATAATACCTATCCTCAATGTGGATCAGCAAGCAGAGTCAGTCTTCGTCCTCAGGACGTCAGTCGATCAGCAAGGCATCAGGATTCAGCATCAAAGTTCAGAAAACGCAAAGTCTTTAAGCAGTAAATTTAAACATATCTCTTGTCAAAACGTAATATGGGCAAGAATGAGCTGTCTTCTCACTGTGTAATCCCGTTAAATCCAAACTACTAGAACTCCTTCCCAAATCCCTATTGGTCAGTTAATAGAATGTTCACACTTTGTCCAATAAAACTAAAATTCCAAATCTATGAATTCTACTATTACTCCATTCACATATCGTTGATTGGTTTGTCTTGCAATGTCCTCATCATCCGGCTTGTCAGGTAACAATATTGTTGCAGCTTCCACTCTAGTCAATATCTCCATTGTTCTTTTCCTGAGAAAGTCAGTCTCACACACATATAACACATAAAATGTTGCATTTACAGGAAAATCATCTTCTAGCAGTTGTCTCTCATGAGAAAGCTTCAATTATGAGCACATTCAAACAATACAATAGAAACCACAGTTTAACTCTCTAGGACAGCCATTTTATTAAACGTTAACAAATACAGCTTCTACATGAGGCCTGGCAAGTAGGCAAGACATTTGCTAAGTTAAGGCCTACAATTAATAGAACTAAAACATAACTCTTAATATGACATATTACTACATTAGTCAAACATATATTCAACATTTCATAATATTAAATCATTGATTAGTACATCTCGTTAACATTGGTGGCCATTCTTCGGAATCACATTTTCAAATGCGTGCATTATTTTTTTACGTTATTTTATTTTATACATAAACATATTATTCAGAATACATCAACACTCAATCATTTTTATTAATACACCTGCGCTAGCAAAGTCGACCCTAAACTGGAAATTCAAAACACCTAAGCCATGTCTCACTTTCTTTTGTAAGCTATCTCTGCACGAGAGACAAGATCTGTGAATTTCTACTACTACTAGCAACTTTCTAATGGCCAGTCCAAAAATATTTCCGTCTCCACTAGACTTCAGGAATCAATTGAAAACTCTCATATCCAGCAACTCCTAGAAACATATTGGGTCCTAATCCCCAAAAAATCGTAAAAGTATGTGTGCAGTTCTTCCTGTCTGCTTTAAGTACTTCTACAGCGTTTTTTTTCAAGCACCACCATGCCTATAAAGAACATGTTTCCAGGCGTGGAATGTTATACGACGTTTTTTAAAGACTCCTATTTCCCTTGTGCAGAGATCTTCATAGTGGAGAACTACACACACCCGGAGAATTCACCTTCTTGTGCAAATATAGTACGTTTTCTGCATGAGCCAAGCATTTTCTCCCGGGGAACGTTCTTCCTCCACAGCCCTAGGAAATCCAGGGGTGGTTTGTTCCCCTTCCTTTTCTGGAAGGGATGTACTCCAGTGCTAGAGTAAATAACTGATCATTTTCTGGTTGCAGAGGGTTAGAACTTGTCTTGGAACAACCCCTTATCAGCCATTGAGTGTGAATTAATGAGTAAAAACTTTTATTGTATTAGAAAAAGTAATATATATGTGTTTAATAAAGGTTCAAATTATCATAGGTATGCTGGAAAAATTTGTGCTAGTAACATAGACTTACACCTCACAGCAACAAGGGTGTAACTCCATGCGGGGTTTGGGGTGTTACACCACACCTAAAATATAGACGAAAGAGAGTGTGTGCTTTTGTCAGTGTGGGCATGCAAAAGTCCCAGGTGGAAGGCATTATTTCAAATTGAATATACCACTAGCTATATTAGGCCCCAGGGTAAGAATACAATACTAGACCAAAATGAATGACATTTTTTGCTCTCAGTAACTGGACAATGACACTTTCACTTTTTGTATATGCCAGTTCTAGTGCTTTCAGTTGAGTAAATTGATGTGTCTGTCAGATTGCACCCTGGATTTTTGCACATCCACACTGACGAAAACACACACTCTCTTTTGTCTATGTTTTGAAGGCCTTAAAAATGTTGACTAGTTTAAAAATGTTAAGTTTTAAATATCTTTAAAATCTGGACTCCTCTCTCTTTGCACTGCCCCTTAAGCCCCCTGCGTGTCCTGCTTCTCATATCGTGTGTTCCTATTAGATGTCCTAGCGTGACTGTTGGGAAATCTGAAACACCTCCCCAAGATCCCCCCCATCCCCCTCAATCTTACTGACTGAGCAACGCCCCTGGACAGCAATCCCTTTATTGATTCCTGGCTGGTGAACAAAAGGAAATGTGGATAGTACCTTTGTGAATAGGTCTTATTGTTCTTGAGAAAGTGCAGTACCCACTGTATCTCCCTTCATTCATTTGCATTCCTTTTTCCTCCAGCCATTCACCTTTGGCAGGTATTTGAACACTGTGTTCAATCCACAGGCCCTTGGTTTGTTTTTGCTTTCCTTCCTAGTACAAGTGATTCCCAATGACAACTATTTGTGGTTCCTGTACTGTTATTTGTGAAGTACATTGATGCTGCTGGGCCTATTTTACGTTGTATAAAGAAACATTTATAAGTAAATAAACAAGACCCTAATTCTTTTGATCTGAATAGTCCCAGTGTCTTTTAAGAAAAACTACAGAAACGTGCCAAGAACGTGCATTCATAACAGTGATTTTTGTTTTCACAATATCATCTGATTAATCACGCTTCCTTTGAAATCTTCCATACTTTGTTTAGAGATCAGTTTATTTCCATTACCATGCCACCAGCACATACTCCTACCTGCAGTGCTAGAATACAGCATTTGAACAATTTCTCCATTAGTCTTTCGAGTGGTCCACTACAAAGTTTAACTGTTAATCTCTCAGATTTAATTGACATCTCTTTTGACTTGTTTTTAGTGTATGAAATACAAAGTCAGCAATTGCACATGAAAGCATCAAATAATCATACAGTGTCAAACAAAATACATCACCTTGGACTTTCAGATCTGCATGGGTCATTCAAATATTATTTAGGAAGAAATCGTAACTTAAAAATGTAGTTGCAACGCATTATTGCAAATTGAATATACCACTAGCTATATTAGGCTCCAGGGACTGAATACAATAGCAGACCAAAACGAATGACAATTCTTACTCTCAGTAATTGTACAATGACACTTTACGTCTTGGTTTATGCCGGTTCTATTGATATTTATGCCTCACAGAAACTATCAGACCTGGGGGACTCATTTAGAGTTTAGCTGACAAGGAGCTCTGCCACAGAGTACCTTCTCCGCCAAACTGGGGCGCCAACCGATCTCATGAGAAGCAGATGGTCTGCCATTTTTCTGCTGGCAGAAGCGAAGCTGGCAGTGGCGGTGGAAACTTTACAGTAAAGGCCCTATCGACCTGGTCAGTCAGTTTAAGCACCTCAGACTATGCACCCTACTGAGGATAGATGCAGTGAGATACTTGTACTGTTCGGGACAGCTAGGAAAAGCCTCACATATGACTCTGGCTCTTTCTTTGCTGATTTCAATCCTCATTGCTCATCTGACACTTCTGAGCACGATAGCGCACCCGACGCTTACCGACTGTACTATTACTTTTAATACAGAGCTGAAAACAGTGCATTGTGCCAGAAGCAGAGCTATTGGAGTTTTCACATGAACCATTACCTAATATGCACTCAGGAACTGAGCCTCAAGCAATGGAGTCTTCGACACACATTTTGGACCTTCAGTTTACCCAATGAATCACTTCAACAGACTTGACTGACCAGTCTTCAGCCTTATAAAATTCCTTTGCAAAGACAATACTACTGATGTGTTGTTTGTCAAGAGAAAACAATGGACATACCTCTTTATTAATAACATAACATTCACCTTGGAACGACTAAATACGCTAATAAAAGCTATTTGCATTACACAATGTGTAATGAAGACAGGTTGACCCATTCCCAAGAATTTGGACCAGTAATTCCACTGATCTATGTGAAGAGCAAATCACACCTAAATAATATTTCTGTTTCTGAAATAGATGTAATTTACTTTTCCAAGGTGAAAATCTGTTTTTAAGAAAGAGAAGGACAAAAATCCAAAAAGTATCTAAAATTTAAAAAAGGTGATGGATTGATCTTCCAAAATAACATCTGTCGCTTAATGTCTCCAAAAGAGTGGTGACATAAGTGACGTCAATCGCTCTTTGACCTCTGTAACATAACAGTTAACAGCCTTTTGGTTCGAAGAAAATGTAAATATTTACATTAATTACGGCCGTCTGCAATTCATTTTCATAAAAAGCCATTGCGAGTGCTCTAGACATTGTCTAAAGTATTTCAATTTTACTATAATCAAGCTCTTAAATATGCAGTGTTTTATTTCCAACATTTCTGAAAGAATAATTAAAGAAGAACCCCAATGACCACTCTGAAGACTTTTAAATCCAAACAATGTTCTCAGACTAAACACAATCGTTTACCACTACATTCCCCAATAAAATCATTTAGTAAGCTATCCAATAGCAACTATCAAGTAGCCTTTAAATGGCACTAAGATGTGCCCATTTAAAATGGTGTAATAACCATGCTTGGAAAGACATGTTTTGCCTTTACATTTGTAATCATCTCTTGTTCACGTCTGTGTGCTCTCAGCTAGTGGCGGCTGGTGACTTTAAAAAGTGGTGGGCATGTGCAGCACATAAAAGTTAAATTCTTTTGTACAGTACGGACATGCTTGCATGTGTATTACAGAGCTGATTGGGGCACGTTCTATTTATAGGTATGTTTTATTTATATGGAATATGCACCAATTACCTTTGAAATCACAATTTAACTTCATGTAATATATATAAACATAAAGAAAAATATCCTTCCCTTGATGAGCTGGGCTTCCTAACTTGCACTGCCAGGAAAAGATGTGCATGCTGGGCAACAGCATCCCAGCCAATCTAAGCACTGCTGTCATGCTGTTTTCAATACCAAATAACATAAGAGCAGTCCCAGGATTGTCTAGGTCAGGGAAACACAATGCTCCATCAGAGACTGAAGGAGCTTTGCCGAAGCTCTTCCAGCTTCCATGTAGCATTGATTATGGAACCCAGAATTGCGCATGTCAGGCTGGCCACAGCAAACTACACAGCCAATCTGACATGTGCAATTCTGGCTTCCACAAACAACACTACATGGGAGCGAATAACACAGCCTCAGTGAATCCATGCCACATTGCTCTGTAGCCCTGCCCTACCCTAGAGGAACGAAATGTATTGACATATGGAGTCTGTCAGGAGTGCAATGTCTCACAGTAGGGGGTCAAAGCCCCCAAACTCCAAAGGATAATTCACCCCTGCTCCCAGCAACTTTACCGTTCTGAAGATCAAGTTGTATTTTCAACAGTTTTGTTCACTCCCCAATATCTTCTGCCCTCCAGCATGGCTTGCTACTACCTTGATAAAAGCATGCCATTTGCACAGATTGAATGAGATAATGTAACTGTCTTATTAGTCACTTAACAAAACTCTCTTCTTCCTTTTGTTTATAACAACAGCCTCCGTCTAATAAAAAAGCAGTTGTCCCATGGGACTCATTCCAGGAATAACTATAGTTTAACTTCAAGGTATTCCGTTAAATTGTACAATGATTAGTGATATATTGGCACTTAAATATATAAAAATTTCTCAAGACTTAAAACATCACTTCTTGGTAGATATTATACTGCTCTTCATATAAGATACTTGCATACAATGTGAAAACTGTGCAGTGGAAAAGTGCAGATGATGCAGTGATGTTGTAGGTAAATAAATACAAGAGTGATACAAAACACCCTGCACTTATACTAGTTGTCAACAGTTTGGAACACAGTTTGTGGTGGAGGATTATATTAATTCATGTATTGCCTCTGTACAATTCTGTAAAAGGGAGTAGGTTTCGATGTTTCAGCCCAATCTATATTGTAGGTTTTCAACAGGACCAAGGTCCTCTGTCTGAATCACCTGGACTCAAAGCAAGACTTACTCTAGGCACTTGCAACAGTCGTGTTTGAGACCCATCAATCGTACGCAAATTACTTATCCAGGGCATTGGTAAGTATCCGTACAAAAAGCCACACACAACCCCAAGAGGAACACATCTATCTGAAAAGTAACATGCAAAATCAATATGGAGAGCTACTATTATTAGTGCAACTAATGTACGCATTTCTATCGTGTAGGATCTCCATGGAGTGATTAGCACCCAGGAATGCCAAACGTTGTACTGCATCCAGTGTGCTCACCATCCTCTCAATGTGTGATGCCATAAAAAATGCAGCAAGCCTGTAATATCTCTAGAACCCACTGGACAACAACATGAGCCTGTGTCCTGTTCATATATGAATCCTGCTATCCCCGCTTTTTGATATAAATAGTCTAAATATTTGTAAGTGCACATATCTATCATGCTAGACGTCTTAGTAAAATAAACCACAACGTGTGGTCGTGGGAAGGACCATGGTGATCATTTTTTGATAGTCCCATTGCTATAAATGCACATTCTAGTCAATCCAGAGATCAAATGAATGATCACATATACCATGAATGATTGAGACCTGATCAATCTGTGCCCAGTCTGTGTGAGGCCATGCAACACGTTTGTAAATGTATAGAACAAGTGTCCACAGTCACTAGTACAAATCTGGATCATGAAAGATAATGATAGTACTGAAATTCATGTTAGTTCTAAATCAATCAAAGTCACCTTCAAGTGGGTGCCACCTATAACAAATCAGTGGGGCAGATTAACTAACAGTTAACACAGCAAAACAAGACAACTTGCAGCGTTGTGCATATGGAGAGGGCAGGAGGGTGCCACATCTACTAAGATATGCTGCATTCCTGCTCTCTCTTTGCACTGGCACACTAGTGGCTGCCAATGCAGGCACCCTTGCACAATGGTTCAATGGTACCTGAGTTGCCGACAGGATTGTTTTTGTAAAAGGAGGGATACCTTCCTGCAGGAAAACTATCCTTTGAGAGTTTTTCATCTTTCTACATGTGCTTCATAATGCAGAGGCACAAGGGGCAGCCCTCAGCTTTCAAAACTGGCCTCTAAGGGATCAAGCCCACAGGGAAATGCCCGGTGGAACCAACGGCTTGTCTGGCAATCTGACAGTACTAGAAGCACTGATCTGTTTGTGGGTCTATTTCATGGTCTGGTCTGCCTAGTTATACTGTCAATTTCTATGATATTATCAGAAACTTTGCCTGTTGCAGGTTCACTTTTTTTTTTACTTATGTGTTTTTCTTATTTGGAGACACTTTTATTTTTGTGCCCCGGCCAATGTTCTGCCCTAGTTCGACCTCGTTTCCTCAGTTTTGAGGGCAGACCCTGCTTTTTACTGTTCTAACCTTTTCACCTTAATGTAACAAAATAATTCATAGTTAGTCTTTACTATTGTTACTGCTTGCAGAAATTCAAATCAACTGTGCAGCAAACACAATGATTTCCAATTCGTGTAACAGTACCGAAATGTGTCGAATCATTTATATTCCCACAAAATTGATGTTTTAACCCTGGCATTCCAGGGCATACATTTAATAGGAATATGTCCTAAAATGGAGACATTTGCTTGAGCTTGTTTGGAGTTTGCATAACCTAAACTGATTTACATTAATTGTCTGAAATAGTGATGAAACCCACCCAAAGAGATATTTTTCTGTTATCTCGACCCAGACTGAGTGTACACCGAAGACAATCATTAAAAGAAGCACAGCGAATGTCTTTCTTCTTAGGCCACCGTTGACCTCTACGTACAGAAAATGGAAAGCCTCAGCAACCAGTTATGCATGAATCACATTACGCCTTTCTTTTTAACCCTACTCATTTCTAGGTATTTACTTGGCGGAGTATAGCGACGTTCGAACGGCAATCCCATACTAAAACATTAACAAAAATAAACATAAAATAGCATAGTAAACTTGCAAAGAAGCGAAAAAACATATTCACCGAACTTCCAATTGAAAAGAACAGAAGATAGAAGTGGTCGAGTAAACAGGTAATTAGTGGTCACTCTGCAGTCTGAACGCCACATATGAACTACCCCTCCACATACATGATATTACCTGGGATCGATCTAGGAGCTTTGATCTGGGTCAATCCCTTTTGGTAGTGATTTTCTTTAGCTTACATTTCACTTAAATGCAGTGGAGTTATTTACAGAAGTCGTTTACGTATTCGCGGCAGGCCACTGCTTGAAGGTCTTGGAAATGTTAATCATTTTTGGAAAAGCATTGTCTTTGATTGAAGAAGTTAAAACACAAATCATCCAATTCATTTTAATTGTGGCTTTCTGTCTTTAATGAAAACTTTTATCTGTACTTTTACTGTTCGTGTTCCAACCCAGGAGAGGGGAAGCACAACACACACCCAAAAATAATGCAGGTTTTCAATATGAAGTGGCTGTTAAACTGGAAGTGGTTCTAACTTTCTATCAGATTTTTTGCGGTTCTATGTCACCTGTTTGTGTGGAGGACATATAAAGAGTGCACCGAGAGGTACCCGTGGGGAAGGGGAAGCCATTAATCTCAATCAATCATTCAGGGATTTATAAAGCGCACTACTCACCAGGTAAGGTCTCAAGGCGCTGGAGGGGGGGAGCTACTGGTTGAAAAGCCAAGTCTTGAGGTGTTTCCTGAAATATAGAAGGTCTTGGGTCAGGCGGAGGTGGAGTGGTAGGAAGTTTCAGGTCTTTGTGGCAAGGTGAGAGAATGATCTTCCTCCGGCGGTTGTGCGGCGGATGCGAGGAACGTAGGCGAGGGCCTGGTTGGCGGAGCGAAGGTTGCGGGTGGGGGTGTGAATGGTGAGTCTGTCGTTGAGGTAGGCGGGACCTGTGTTGTGGAGGGCCTTGTGTGCGTGGATGAGGATTTTGAAGGTGATCCTCTTTGATACTGGTAGCCAGTGTAGGTCTCTGAGGTGGGGTGAGGTGTGGTTGTAGCGTGGGATGTCCAGAATGAGGCGGGCGGATGCCTTCTGGATTCTTTGCAGTTATGTTTGGAGTTTGTTTGTTATTCCTGCATATAGGGTGTTTCCCTAATCCAATCGGCTACTGACCAAGGTGTGGGTGACGGTTTTCCTGATTTAGATGGGAATCCATTTGAAGATTCTGCAGAGCAGGCAGAAGGTGTTGTAGCAGGAAGAGGAGATGGCATTGACCTGCTGAGTCAACCTGGAATACAAAGCGCAAAGTTACGAATGAAGAGTTAGTTTTCAGTCATTTGCTCTCCCAGATCTACGCTGTGAGATTCCTCGGGGCTCCTGCATGCATCACCAATCAGCAGGGCTACTAACAAAGAGGTATGGACCCTCAAAGACGGAGTCAGAAGAAGCCAACATATGTGTACTTAGAAATGTAAAGGGGGCCTCCCGTGAACCATAAATTTCCTTCTTTGTTTTGAAAGTTCTACCATTTGAACTCCATTCAAGTAGCAGTGAAAAATTTGCCAGCTTCTTCTTCCTCCTCTTAGAAATATCTCAAAATGCAATTCATCCATCATATTCAGTATTCTACTTTTGAAGTGCAATATTTAAATCAATCAACTTAATACACCACTAAATAGTCCTTAAAATGACCAGATCTCTATGAGAAGTTTAAAAAAAGTAAATGAATTACAATCATCACAAAGATCAGACAGAGTGGATTAATTGTGACTGTCAAGATCCGAATGAGAAGACCTGAAATGTGTCTGTTATTCTAGGCTAAATCTTATTCTCTTCAACCTTGCTGAACTTTTTCATTTGGTTACAGCTTCATTGCCCCCCCCCGGAACTATTTGTGTCACTATTCATTTTCATTCCTCAGTTCTTGCTGGTTCTATACACATATAAAAATCAGCATTAGCTGCTTGTATTTAAATTTATTCTACTGTACTATAGAATAGCATAATCAAATTACAGTATAATCTTAATTTCTGCTGTTCGGTCTGTGTGGGTAGCAGTCAGCTTGTTGTTCACTGATACACATTTGCCATTAACAATACATTCATTACTATCTGTCTAACGGTGTACATCCCTGCTTATCATCCTTGTAATGCATGCACCCGTGCTGCTGCTTCTCCATTTCATACTTTTTTTCTAAAAAACATACACATCAAAAAGCCTACTGTTAGAAATTGGGTTTCTGGTTGGCAGAGGTATTACCCTAGACAGAGTAAGTCAGATACACACCATAAATTAACGTGTACTCACCTTCTGGTAGCTTAGCACAGAGCAAGCAGACTTGCGTTAAGGGGCAATGTGTGAAGTATTTGTGCAACACTAAAACAGTAACAACTGTGAAAACACCACACAAAAAGTAATCCACAACAAGTTGGAAATATATATCTTAAGTAGACCTTGAGGTATGATTTTTTAAAGAATAAAAGTGCTTAGAAGAATAAAGTGCCAACCGGGGATATCTGGTCGCACTACACTGGAGTATATTGAAAAGTTGAGGCCGACCACAATGGAGCACAGTTTGGATACAGTCCCACATAAGTATAGGTGACGTTTTTCCTTCTCAAAGCTGAGCCAAGAGTCCCCTTCACAGGGAAGAAGTTACCTGGGAGCAAGGTGAGTGTTGCTGGTGGTCATCTGTGGGCTCAAAGAGTCAATAGAGTGACAGTCCTTGTAACTGCACACCAGTGCTTCTTCCTGACAGAGTATCTACGGGCTCAGAAGTGTACTGATTCGGTGAGGTTTGTGATACATTATTTATACCCAGTTGTGTCTTTGAAGTGGGGGAGACTTAAATGAGCAGCCTTTGAAGTGCACAAAGTCCCTTCAGTTCGTTCCATGGCTCTAGCCACACTACAGGGGGCCATGCAGCTGTTCGTGTGGGGACAGACACAGCTCTATTCAGGTGCAGGTGTCAGCTCCTCCTTCCCATCTAGCACAGGAAGACCAATCAGCCTGGAGATGGGCCATCAGGATGTAAATGGAACATCTCAGCTTCCTGTGTGTGTGACTGTCTGGAAAGAATACAGAAAGACCCAGCTGTTACTCAGGCTTGTCTTCAGAGACAGGTAGAGACACAGAAAGGTTAAAGTAAGAAAATGCAAACTTTTTAAAAGTGGCATTTTCAGACTTGCAACTTAAGATCCAACTTAACCATAAGTTGGGATTTTAAACTGTGAGTCCATAGACACCAAACCCAAAATTTCTATCGAGTCCCCATTGAAAATTACACTTATAAAATGTAATAAGGAAATCCCAATGTTAACCTATGGGAGAGACAGGCCGCACAGTAGTGACAAACAAAATTATGGGTTTTTCACTACTTGTACATATATAATTTAAAAGTATATGTCCAATGTTTCAAATGCACTGCACCCTACCCTTGGGGCTGTCCAGGGTTTAACTTAGAGATGTCTTGTATGTATTCAAAAGGAAGATTTGGTGCTGACAGGTAGGTTAACCTGCCAGGTCGACATGGCAGGTTAAAACTGCACCGGAGGCTCTGCAATGGCAGGCCTGAGTCATGTTTAGAGGACTACTGAAGTGGGTGGCACAATCAGTGCTGCTGGTCCACTAGTAGCATTTAACCTCCATGCCCTCAGCACATGTGGAACACTTCACTAGGGAATTACAAGTAAATTAAATATGCCAATTGTGGATAGGCCAATGTTATCATGTGTTAGGGAAAGGGAACATGCAGTTTAGCACTTGTCAGCAGTGGTTAAGTGGCAAGAATGTGAAAACCAGCAAAAAAAACTCAGCAAAATAAGAGGTTAGAAGGCAAAAAGTTGGGGGGAAACCACACCAAGGATGCCAGATCTAACACCTACTAGAGTATTATTGTATGTTTCAAAATGTGCATGCAAGAAATGGGTACATTGTTGGTTGTTATATTTAAGATAGCTCTTTTCTTTTTATCTCAGCTGCTTCATTCGTGTTTTCCCATCATTAATCCTAGACTGGTGTTTTGCTCCTGTGTGAGTGGCATGGGAAATAGAATTCTGTATTTGTGCAATATATTTCACCTCAAGGACGTAGTATATGTGCAGTTGCTGTGCTGACATGATTTTTTATTCTTTCATATACAGTGTACACTGCTAGAGTGTGTACATTTAGATGACGCATTATTAGTCACCTGATACTCTTGGGCATGTCCTTTATACTTTATTGTGTCCACTGTGCAACCCAACATTGCGGTTACAAACGCAAGGTATTCTGATCTATTAAGTTGTTTCATTTCCAGGTTTAACACAGTTGGTTAAATCCCCAAGGTTCATACTACCTACCCTAGGGCTACTCCAGCCTGAATGTGACTGATCATGTCTGATTTCAGAAGCTAAGTAGAGCCAGGCCTGTATAATACATGGATAGGGGTTTCCTACTGCACTCCTTGCTATTTGTTGACATATGAATATTATTGTACTCATGACAATTATGTAATTCGAACACCTTCCTAGTTATTATTTAAGATGCATTTTATCCTTGTTCTCGTTGTTGACTGCATTTCAAGTTTTATGGCTATGGAGCGCAAAGCATTGCGATCTACAAAACCTTGTGTGTTCCCCAGTGCACTCTTTCCTATTTGTTGTTTTATGGATGTGGCTGTGTTCATAGTAATTCAGACAGCTCGTTCAATGCGTTTTGCACCATTTTAAACTCCAGAATCGTAGCTTCTATCTGAAGGAGGATACTTTCTAAGTTTCCTCCCCTATTTACTACATTATGGATTTTAGAATACTCCATCTTAAATCATTCATGGGATGTCCATTCTCAAAGAATAGACAACCTCATAAGGCATTATTAACTTTGCACCTTACATTTGATTTCTATTGGTTTATGTTTTTCAATTTTTGACTGGTTTGTTTCCAATGTAATCCAGTTCATAAGCGTTCTGCATCACAGAAACCACATATTTAGTTTGGCCTTTGAAACACCTTTAACTGTCTTGCTAGAGTATTCTTCATCAAAAATACACTCATACACAAGACACATACAAAGAGGGGTTTGTGGTCAGAAAGTTTAATTCACTTATTTGTTAAATTGTCATTCACATTTCGCTTCTGCCAAGTGATTAGGCAAGTTTTTGTTAATGCATGTTTTTATATATTAACTTTAAGTACCAGCAACCTATTTTACTTCCACTTCACGTGCCCACTTCAATGGTCAGTTACTTTCGGTCAATTTTTTTTAAAAGTTGATGTTATTGAGATTATACGACAATTTAACAATACATGATGTTTTCTTCTTGTCTCCTTCACAAATAAAAATTATGAAATATCTGCCATTGTTCTGAAACAGCATTGCTAGTAAAATTGCCACATTATTGAATGTTTGGTGAATTAAGGGGCAGATTTATGAAAAGTGGTGCTGTATCTAGTGCAGTGCCAATTTTCTTGGCCCCTTAGCGCCCCCCTAACGCCACTATGTGTGCGCCGTATTTATTATACGGCACACCAATGCGGTAGTTAGAGAACTAGTGTCAGAATTTTTTACGCTAGTTCAGTGCAATGCAGGATTACCAGAAAAAATGTTGCTGCTAATCCTTCAAAGCACCCAGAGGCCCATTGAAACCAATAGGAGCCTCCTTTTAACGCCTGCTCTGAGAAGGTGTTAAACTGCCAAACAAAAATGACGCAAATAAATTTCTTAGATTTCTTTGCACCGTTTGTTTGGCCCAATTAGCGGGGGAACACCCTCTTTGCATACATGATGCCTGGCATTGATATAAGGGAGCGCAAAGGGTTAATGCATGCATGGCCCACTTTGTAAATATTGCACGGGAAAAGGCCATCTTTACACCACCTTAGCGTCAAACAAATTATGCTAAGGCAGCACTAAAGCGGGACTAGGCCCTCTTAAATCTGGGCCTACATTTCTTATTGAAAACAAATGGCAGACATGTTTGGAGCAGCAGTTTTTTTTTTTTTTATATTAGGTGGCGAATATTCCAATAAACAACAAAAAACTGAAACATTGCACAGGCTTTCTTAAGCCAGGCCTTATTAGCTCTGGCCATGCTTGTGTGTGTAGAAGATTGTGATATTGTTAGCACAATTTTGATGCCCTGATAATTGAATTTATTCCCTGTTATTGCTTGTGTATGAAGTATGCACACTTTTGAAATCCTGTCATAGATAGTAGAGTCATCATCATACAGATTGTATTTTCTGCTTCAAAATAAGATCTGACCAGATTTTTTTCATTTAATTATTATTATTTTTTTTTAATGTTCTTGGTAAATTACATACAATCTGCTCTTTTTTATTCATAATCTTCTTGACAGGACTAATATCTTAATTAAATCTGGTAACATATCAAAAGTGGGGATCTTTCTTTGGATGTTATGTTACCAAGGGTTCTCGAAGTAAAACCATGCACTTTTTAATAGTCGATAAAGTCCTCTCTGGGATCCTATTTTCAATAGTTTTTTCATCAGGATCTCTCAATTTGAGAAATCATTTTCTTTTTTTGGACCACTCCATCTTAATCTCAGGAACTTCCCCTATGGTAAACTGTCTTTCAAATTCCTGGGGAGAGAACTGCTATAGCATGTCAGTGTGTTTGAAGTCCAAATGAATACACGGAGACCGCATTCCCTTATTTCTGTCTGATCACTTAGGGATAAAGTGCACCAGACACCAAAGCTGAATCATACACATTGGAGCACCCATCACACGAATCTCACTTCACTGCTGATTTCACTCCTCATAGCTCTTCTGCTCCTAAACACCTCTGAGCAGTGCAGCACAACCCGATGCTACTTGGCTGCATGATTCCTCTTAATGCAGAGCTAAAGAGAGTGCACTGTGCCAGCACCAGTTCCAGTGGGAATTTGACAGGTGCATTTATCAGATTAACTCTCAGGCATTCATGCCCAAGCAATACTGCCTTCAACACACAGCCTGGACGTTCAGTTTGTCACAGAAATCACCTCAGAGGACTTTACTCACCAGTCTTCAGCCTTATAGAAGAGGTATGAAGTAGCTTTTGGGTAACTCTGGCCACTAGAGGACTGTGAAACAAGCTTTTGTGGGACCAGATGTGCCCTCAACCAATAATATCAGTGGGGAGAAATAAATGAGGACCCTTAATACAGGCAAATCCATCAGCAGTGGAAAATGTAAAGATTGACAGACAGAAACTGGACAAGGAGTCTTCTTGTAACAGTGATGAATTAAGGCCCCTGGACCACCTCTTTCAGTTTGGTGCATATTGTGTTCTGGCAGGCATTGTCACGGTTTCGGGCGGGTCTGATCTGGACTCTGGTTGGGACACCCCTTGAGGTCATTGAATATCCTAAAGAGATAGTGTGCTGGGGCAGACGAGCAGCTAAAGGCATACACGGGAAAGGACAGCTATGGACAGGCACAGGAAACAGAGCAACCCTTGTGTGAACAAACAGGAAACGGATTACTAATGGACAAACACGCTGGGGTTGTACACAGAGTAGGGCGCAAAACCTCCCACAGTGACAGGGAATGTCAATGCCTCTGTGCAGTTTGCTCTTACAGATAGTCACCCTGCCAGCCCCATAGAACGGAGGCAGCAGAAGTGATTCTGTCTTTGGACCCTAGAGCACAAACAAGGATAGTACTTACATACACAAGACACGCTCTTGTGGGTCCAGCTGGAAACACAGTGGCGATTCTTGAGAAAACAGCAATAGCACACTGTCACTGTTAGGCACGAAAGACAACGTATAACACTAGATAAGGATGGGGGCTTGAATAGCCTCCTGGAAACCAGGAGCCAACACCAGTACAAAGGAGGACACTTATACACTGGTGAAGACTGATAGAACACTTACCAGACACAAATAACCAAGAAGAAACGGAAACAGAAGGGAACAAACTAAGAGGCAGAGGCAAGAACTGAGAACAGGCTCAGTCTGAAGCAAAGGCAGGACTAGGACTTGAAAACTGGGCACAAACTTCTGGCTGGAACAAACAGAGATAGGACTGTGGAACTGAGAGCAGGCTCTGGCTGGAACAGGCAAGGACAGGGCTGGAATACAGGGTGTAGGAATAAGCAGAAAACAGGACTAGGAAACAGAGAGCAGGTTCAGGCTGAAACAAGGCAGGAGCAAGACAGAGAAACATGGAGCAGGATCTGGAAGAAACATAAAGGTACAAGGCTAAGAGATAGGTAGCAGACTCTGTCTGGAACAATAAGGAGCAGGGCAGAGAAACAGGAAACAGGATAAAGCTGGAACAGAACAGGAACAAAACTGGAACACCATCCGATAAGGGGTCTGTAGAACAAAAGAATCAAACTCCTATGCACGAAGAGGATCTTGAGGAAATGGCTGCTTATAAGCAGTTCCAAGCTGGGCTGCACAGGAGAGGTCTCAGGTGTGTGTAGTTTTAGACACTTGCAAGTCCTAGAGGAGAGGATCCGGTGAAAAGGAGCAACTGGACTTCTCCCATAGAAAACAATGGGAAACAGAATCCGGGCTTTCCTGACTACCAGGCTGTGCATCATGGGATTTGCAGTCCCAGGAAGCAAAATGTAGTACTACACAAGTATACCATGGCGAAAAGAGAAACAAACCAGAGTCAGCAAGAGACTCTAGATAACTGTTCAAGGTGATTTCCAGCCTTCCGATAGTCCCCGTACAGCGCCCCATAGAGATGCGACGACCGAGTCATAACAGGCATAGCCTTGTCATGTTGAGACCTGTTAGACCTGGAAGCTCTTGGCATGGTTTCCCTATAATTTTTGCTTCTGACCTCCTGTTTTTGGACCCTGTGCTGTAATTCATTTTTCTGGTTTTGATACTCTGGGCACTTTAGCACTGCTAACTAGTGCTAAAGTAAAAGTGCTCTCTGTCTAAAGAATATAGGTAATTGGTTTTCCATGACTGATACATTTGATGTACTGGTGAGTCCCCAGTATAGTGCACCATGTGTGCCCAGAGCCTGTAAATCAAATGCTACTAGTGGATCAGCAGCACTGATTGTGACACCCACATAGGTAGCCCTATAAACATGGCTGAGACCTGCCATTGAAGTGTCTGTGTGTGCAGTTTTCTACTGCCAATTCGACCTGGCAAGTGTCCCCACTTGCCAGGCACAAACCCTCCCTTTTACTACGTGTATGTCACCCCTAAGGTATGCCCTAGGGAGGCCCATGGGCAGGGTGTAGTGTATTTAAAAGGTAGGGCATGTACTGGTGTGTTTTACATGTTGTGATAGCGAAATCCTGCCAAATTCGTTTTTCACTACTTCAAGGCCTATTTCTCCCAAAGGTTAACCTGGGGATTTCCTTTAGACCTCTTGTAAGTGCCGCTTCCAATTGGGAGCAGCTAGGGATGTGAAATTTGGGGTCTCTGAACTCATAATTTTAAAATACATCTTTTGGTAAAGTTGGATTTTAGATTGTCTTTTGGAAAATGCCACTTTTAGAAAGTGGGCATTTTCTTGCTGAACCATTCTGTGCCTCTGCTTGGCTGCTGAATACATGTCTGGTACAGACTGACAGTTGGACTGTTTGTGAATTCACACTAGAGAGTGACACAAAGGGAGCTGAGGTGTGGCCTGCATATCCTGATGAGTCATCCTGGGCTAGAGTGGGAGGGAGGAAGCTGTCACCTGCACTTGAAAGGGCTGTGCCTTCCCTCCCACAGTACAGTCTCCAACCCCCTATTGTGTATCTGGGGCAGGGCAAGGAAGAGGCAGGATCTTGTGTGCTAGAAATACTTCCTTTTGAAGTTTGCCTACTTCAAAGGCAGAAATGATTATAAGTATTGGACTGCTGACCCCACAATTTCAGATTACTTCTGGATCAACAGGAACCTCTGCCAAGGAGAAGAGCTTGATGCTTGAGGAGGACCTGCCACTCTGCCTCTTGCTTTGCTGTGCTGGCATGCTGCTGCTTTTGCCTTAAGAGGGAAAGGACTGGACTTTGCTTTCTGAAACCCTGCTTGTGAAGTTTCTCCAAGGGCTTGGACTGAGCTTGCCTCTGAGGACCCTGACTTGCCAAGTGGTGCCAATCCAGTTCCCATGCCTTTGTGAGTGAAAGCTGGCTTGAAACCAAGAAAAAACAGGCACTCCCACTCCGGACGACTGCAGAACCAGCACCCTGCATGTCTCTGCGCTGCTTCCTTAAACTCGAAGCCGTGATCCCTGCTGGAGTGAGATGGCCCCGACCGACGCCACAGACCTAACACCGCCATAGTCTCACTGAAGTCCAGTGACATCATGAGTCCCGAATGCAGTGTTACCAACGTCCGTGACACCCGACTCCACCATGGTACCTGTAGCCTGTAGCAGCGTGACATGACCACGACCCCTAGAGGTGGCCCCACCATATCTTGACCCACCCGATTCATTGACCCCCCCAGATCATAAGGAATCAATGCCTGCCCCCGACGCCACATCACCTCCCCTGTTCTGCATTGAGGAGCCGATGCCACACAAGATGCAGCAACGCCCCACCTCCTTGACTCCGTGCAGCGGCTTGTTTTCCTCATTACTAAAGGTACAACCTGCGAGTCCGTGTGACTCTGTGACCAGTACCGCCCTCCCCACGAGTGGTGTCAGACTGTTGAGATCGACTCCATTAAAGAGGCTGTGATAGCCCCAGTTGGAGCTATTGTGTTTTAAAGTGTTTTTATTGGTATTTAGGTGGTCATTACAACCCTGGCGGTCTGTGTTAAAGCGGCGGGAAAACCGCCAACGGGCCGGCGGTAAAAAAAATGGAATTACGACCATGGCGGAAACCGCCAACATAGACAGCCACTTTAACACTCCGACCGCCAAGGCGGTGTAGGAGGCTGGACTGGCTTGTAGTGAGTACCAAGGGGTACTTGCACCTTGCACCAGGCCCAGTTATCCCTTATTAGTGTATAGGGTGTCTAGCAGCTTAGGCTGATAGATAATGGTAGCTTAGCAGAGCAGCTTAGGCTGAACTAGGAGACGTGTGAAGCTACTACAGTACCACTTAGTGTCATATGCACAATATCATAAGAAAACACAATACACAGTTATACTAAAAATAAAGGTACTTTATTTTTATGACAATATGCCAAAGTATCTTAGAGTGTACCCTCAGTGAGAGGATAGGAAATATACACAAGATATATATACACAATAGCAAAAATATGCAGTATAGTCTTAGAAAACAGTGCAAACAATGTATAGTTACAATAGGATGCAATGGGGAAACATAGGGATAGGGGCAACACAAACCATATACTCCAAAAGTGGAATGCGAACCACGAATGGACCCCAAACCTATGTGACCTTGTAGAGGGTCGCTGGGACTATTAGAAAATAGTGAGAGTTAGAAAAATAACCCTCCCCAAGACCCTGAAAAGTGAGTGCAAAGTGCACTAAAGTTCCCCTAAGGACAAAGAAGTCGTGTTAGAGGAATAATGCAGGAAAGACACAAACCAGCAATGCAACAACTGTGGATTTCCAATCTAGGGTACCTGTGGAACAAGGGGACCAAGTCCAAAAGTCACAAGCAAGTCGGAGATGGGCAGATGCCCAGGAAATGCCAGCTGCGGGTGCAAAGAAGCTTCTACTGGACAGAAGAAGCTGAGGTTTCTGCAGGAACGAAAAGGGCTAGAGACTTCCCCTTTGGTGGACGGATCCCTCTCGCCGTGGAGAGTCGTGCAGAAGTGTTTTCCCGCCGAAAGAACGCCAACAAGCCTTGCTAGCTGCAAATCGTGCGGTTAGCGTTTTTGGATGCTGCTGAGGCCCAGGAGGGACCAGGAGGTCGCAAATTGGACCAGCAGAGAGAGGGGACATCGAGCAAGACAAGGAGCCCTCTCTGAAGCAGGTAGCACCCAGAAAAGTGCCAGAAACAGGCACTACGAGGAGGCGTGAAACAGTGCTCGCCGAAGTTGCACAAAGGAGTCCCACGTCGCCGGAGACCAACTTAGAAAGTCGTGCAATGCAGGTTAGAGTGCCGTGGACCCAGGCTTGGCTGTGCACAAAGGATTTCCACTGGAAGTGCACAGGGGCCGGAGTAGCTGCAAAAGTCGCGGTTCCCAGCAATGCAGCCCAGCGAGGTGAGGCAAGGACTTACCTCCACCAAACTTGGACTGAAGAGTCACTGGACTGTGGGGGTCACTTGGACAGAGTTGCTGGATTCGAGGGACCTCGCTCGTCGTGCTGAGAGGAGACCCAAGGGACCGGTAATGCAGCTTTTTGGTGCCTGCGGTTGCAGGGGGAAGATTCCGTCGACCCACAGGAGATTTCTTCGGGGCTTCTGGTGCAGAGAGGAGGCAGACTACCCCCACAGCATGCACAAGCAGGAAAACAGTCGAGAAGGCGGCAGGATCAGCGTTACAGAGTTGCAGTAGTTGTCTTAGCTACTTTGTTGCAGTTTTGCAGGCTTCCAACGCGGTCAGCAGTCGATTCCTTATCAGAAGGTGAAGAGAGAGATGCAGAGGAACTCGGCTGAGCTCATGCATTCGTTATCTAAAGTTTCCCCAGAGACAGAGACCCTAAATAGCCAGAAAAGAGGGTTTGGCTACTTAGGAGAGAGGATAGGCTAGCAACACCTGAAGGAGCCTATCACAAGGAGTCTCTGACGTCACCTGGTGGCACTGGCCACTCAGAGCAGTCCAGTGTGCCAGCAGCACCTCTGTTTCCAAGATGGCAGAGGTCTGGAGCACACTGGAGGAGCTCTGGACACCTCCCAGGGGAGGTGCAGGTCAGGGGAGTGGTCACTCCCCTTTCCTTTGTCCAGTTTCGTGCCAGAGCAGGGGCTAAGGGGTCCCTGAACCGGTGTAGACTGGCTTATGCAGAATTGGGCACATCTGTGCCCAACAAAGCATTTCCAGAGGCTGGGGGAGGCTACTCCTCCCCTGCCTTCACACCATTTCCCAAAGGGAGAGGGTGTCACACCCTCTCTCAGAGGAAGTTCTTTGTTCTGCCATCCTGGGCCAGGCCTGGCTGGACCCCAGGAGGGCAGATGCCTGTCTGAGGGGTTGGCAGCAGCAGCAGCTGCAGTGAAACCCCAGGAAGGGCAGTTTGGCAGTACCAGGGTCTGTGCTACAGACCACTGGGATCATGGAATTGTACCAACAATGCCAGGATGGCATAGAGGGGGCAATTCCATGATCATAGACATGTTACATGGCCATATTCGGAGTCACCATTGTGAAGCTACATATAGGTAATGACCTATATGTAGTGCACGCGTGTAATGGTGTCCCCGCACTCACAAAGTTCAGGGGATTGGCTCTGAACAATGTGGGGGCACCTTGGCTAGTGCCAGGGTGCCCTCACACTAAGTAACTTTGCACCTAACCTTTACCAGGTAAAGGTTAGACATATAGGTGACTTATAAGTTACTTAAGTGCAGTGTAAAATGGCTGTGAAATAACGTGGACGTTATTTCACTCAGGCTGCAGTGGCAGGCCTGTGTAAGAATTGTCAGAGCTCCCTATGGGTGGCAAAAGAAATGCTGCAGCCCATAGGGATCTCCTGGAACCCCAATACCCTGGGTACCTCTGTACCATATACTAGGGAATTATAAGGGTGTTCCAGTAAGCCAATGTAAATTGGTAAAAATGGTCACTAGCCTGTTAGTGACAATTTGGAAAGAAATGAGAGAGCATAACCACTGAGGTTCTGATTAGCAGAGCCTCAGTGAGACAGTTAGTCACTACACAGGTAACACATTCATGCACACTTATGAGCACTGGGGCCCTGGGTTACCAGGGTCCCAGTGACACATCCAACTAAAACAACATATATACAGTGAAAAATGGGGGTAACATGCCAGGCAAGATGGTACTTTCCTACACAACCCCCCCCCCAAACGAAGGACAATAAGACTAGCCATGACCTGATGAGTCTTCATTGTCTAAGTGGAAATATCTGGAGAGTCCATCTGCATTGGAGTGGCTACTCCCAGGTCTATGTTCCACTGTATAGTCCATTCCCTGTAGGGATATGGACCACCTCAACAATTTAGGATTTTCACCTTTCATTTGTTTTAGCCAAAGTAGAGGTTTGTGGTCTGTCTGAACAATGAATTGAGTGCCAAACAGGTATGGCCTCAACTTCTTCAGAGCCGAGACCACAGCAAAGGCTTCCCTCTCAATGGCAGACCAACGCTTTTCTCTAGGGGTCAACCTCCTACTAATAAAAGCAACAGATTGATCCTGGCCCTCAGAATTAAGTTGTGATAGGACTGCCCCTACTCCTAATTCAGATGCATCAGTTTGGACATAGAATTTTTTAGAGTAACAAGGGCTTTTCAGGACAGGTGCAGAGCACATGGCCTGCTTCAGCTCCTCAAAAGCTTTCTGACAGTTTGCTGTCCATAATACCTTTTTAGGCATTTTCTTGGATGTGAGGTCATTAAGAGGGGCTGCAATGGAGCCATGGTTCTTAATGAACCTCCTGTAATACCCAGTGAGGCCTAGGAAGGCTCTCACCTGAGTCTGAGTGGTAGGGGGAACCCAATCAATAATTGTTTGGATTTTCCCCTGAAGTGGTGCAATCTGTTCCCCACCAACAAGGTGTCCCAGATAAACCACCTTACCCTGCCCTATCCGGCACTTTGAAGCCTTGATAGTGAGGCCTGCCTTTTGCAGGGCCTCCAAAACTTTCCATAGGTGGACCAGGTGATCATCCCAGCTGGAGCTAAAGACAGCTATATCGTCCAAATATGCTGCACTGAAAGCTTCCAGCCCTTGCAGGACTGTGTTCACCAACCTCTGAAAAGTGGCAGGTGCATTTTTCAAACCAAAAGGCATTACAGTAAACTGGTAATGTCCTCCAATGGTAGAAAATGCAGTCTTAGGTTTAGCATCTTCTGATAATTTGATCTGCCAATACCCTGCAGTCAAATTAAAAGTGCTTAGATACTTGGCAGATGCCAGTGTATCTATGAGCTCATCTGCCCTGGGTATAGGGTGAGCATCAGTTTTGGTTACCAAGTTGAGACCTCTATAGTCTACACAAAACCGCATTTCCTTCTTTCCATCTTTGGAATGGGGTTTTGGTACCAGTACCACAGGAGAAGCCCATGGACTGTCAGAGTGCTCAACCACTCCTAGTTCTAACATTTTCTGGACCTCTTGCTTTATGCAGTCCCTGACATGGTCAGGCTGCCTATAGATCTTACTTTTGACAGGTAAACTGTCTCCAGTATCTATAGTGTGCTCACACCAAGAAGTGGTACCTGGCACAGTAGAGAAGAGTTCAGAGAATTGATCTAGGAGATTTATGCAATTATCTTTCTGCTCAGCAGTAAGACAATCAGCCAAAACGAAACCTTCCACAAGAGCATCTTGTTCTGTGGAAGAGAAGAGATCAGGTAGAGGATCACTGTCTTCTTCCTGTCCCTCATCAGTTGCCATGAGCAGGGTGAGATCAGCCCTATCATAGTAGGGTTTCAGGCGGTTGACATGGAGCACCCTAAGGGGACTCCTGGCAGTGCCTAAGTCAACTAAATAGGTGACTTCTCCCTTCTTTTCAACAATTGTGTGGGGTCCACTCCATTTATCTTGGAGTGCTCTTGGGGCCAAAGGCTCCAAGACCCACACTTTCTGCCCTGGTTGGTACTGAACCAAAACAGCCTTCTGATCATGCCATTGCTTCTGGAGCTCTTGGCTGGCCTGAAGGTTTTTACTGGCCTTTTTCATGTACTCAGCCATCCTTGATCTGAGGCCAAGTACATAATCCACAATATCCTTCTTAGGAGCTTTTAAAGGTTGTTCCCAACCCTCCTTTACAAGTGTGAGTGGACCCCTAACAGGGTGTCCAAAAAGAAGTTCAAAGGGGCTGAAGCCCACTCCTTTCTGGGGTACCTCCCTGTAGGCAAAAAGGAGGCATGGTAGAAGGATATCCCATCTCCTGCGGAGTTTTTCAGGGAGACCCATAATCATGCCTTTGAGAGTTTGATTAAATCTCTCCACCAGTCCATTTGTTTGTGGATGATAGGGTGTTGTGAACTTGTACGTTACACCACACTCCTTCCACATGGCCTTTAAGTATGCAGACATGAAATTACTTCCTCTGTCTGATACCACTTCCTTTGGGAAGCCCACCCTGGAAAATATTCCCAGGAGGGCCTTTGCCACTGCAGGTGCTGTAGTGGTCCTTAAAGGAATAGCTTCAGGATATCTTGTGGCATGGTCCACTACCACTAAGATGAATCTATTGCCTGAAGCAATTGGAGGGTCAAGGGGGCCAACTATGTCAACCCCTACCCTTTCAAAAGGAACCCCAACCACAGGCAGTGGAATAAGGGGTGCCTTTGGGGTGCCACCTGTCTTGCCACTGGCTTGACAGGTTTCACAGGACTTACAAAATTCCTTTGTGTCCTCAGACATCCTAGGCCAATGAAACAGGGGAACAAGCCTGTCCCAAGTTTTCATTTGTCCTAGGTGCCCAGCTAAGGGAATGTCATGTGCCAGTGTTAGGAGGAACTTTCTGTACTCCTGAGGAATCACTAATCTCCTGGCAGCTCCAGGTTTAGGATCCCTATGCTCAGTGTACAAGAGGTTGTCCTCCCAGTAAACTCTGTGAGAGTCACTGACATCCCCATTAGCCTGTTTGACAGCTTGCTGTCTGAGACCCTCTAATGTGGGACAGGTTTGCTGTGCCACACTCAGCTCCTCTCTGGCAGGCCCCCCTTCACCCAAAAGCTCAGCAGTGTCTGCTTCCAGCTCCTCTGGTGTAGGTTCTGCACAGGGAGGGAATTCTTCTTCCTCAGAAGTTGAATCCACTGTAGAGGGAGGGATAGTAGGAAGTGGTTTGCTTCTACTAGCCCTAGCTTTAGGGAGCACTTGGTCCATTGTTCCAGGATCCAAGCTTCCCTGTCCTTTTTGCTTTTTGGCCTGAGCCCTTGTCAAAGCAAAAATATGCCCTGGGATGCCTAGCATTGCTGCATGGGCCTCCAACTCCACATCTGACCAAGCTGATGTCTTCAAATCATTCCCTAATAGACAGTCTACAGGTAAATCTGAAGCTACCACAACTTTCTTTGGACCAGTAACCCCCCCCCAGTTGAGATTAACAACAGCCATGGGGTGGCTAAGTGTGTTGTTGTGAGCATCGGTTACTTGGTACTGGTGACCAAGTAGGTGTTGTTCAGGGTGGACCAGTTTTTCTATGACCATAGTCACACTGGCACCAGTGTCCCTGTAGGCCTGAACCTCAACACCATTTATTAGGGGTAGCTGCTTGTACTTATCCATATTAAGGGGACAAGCAACTAAGGTGGCTAAATCAATAGCCCCCTCAGAGACTAACACAGCCTCTGTGGCCTCCCTAACAAGGCCAACCCCAACTAAGTTACCAATAGTGAGCCCAGCTACTCCCTTGGATTGGCTATTAGTAGGTTTGCTCCCACCACCACTGCTATTAGTAGGGACACTAGGGGTAGCAGTAGGGGTTGTAGTGGTAGGAGCATTGGTGCTTTTCTTTGGACAACTGGGATCTGTTGTCCAATGGCCTTTTATTTTACATAAATAGCACCATGGTTTCTTTTCCTTGTTCTGATTAAAAGAGGATTTGGGCCCACCACCCCCACCAGAGTGTTTTTGTGGGCCTGATGAAGACTCATTTTTAGATTTGTCCCCACCCTTGTCAGAAGACTTACCATCCTTCTTTTTGTTGCCATCTTTGTCACCCCCTGTATGAACTTTTCTGTTCACTCTTGTTCTGACCCATTTGTCTGCCTTCTTTCCCAATTCTTGGGGAGAGGTCAGATCAGAGTCCACCAAGTACTGGTGCAACAAATCAGACACACAATTATTAAGAATATGCTCTCTCAGGATCAAGTTATACAGGCTTTCAAAGTCAGTAACCTTACTGCCATGTAACCACCCCTCCAAGGCCTTCACTGAATGGTCAATGAAATCAACCCAGTCTTGTGAAGACTCCTTTTTGGTCTCTCTGAACTTTATCCTGTACTGTTCAGTGGTTAAGCCATAACCATCCAGGAGTGCATTCTTAAGAACTTGGAAATTATTAGCATCATTTTCTTTCACAGTAAGGAGCCTATCCCTACCTTTTCCACTAAATGATAGCCATAGGATAGCAGCCCACTGCCTTTGAGGGACATCCTGTACAACACAGGCCCTCTCAAGTGCAGCAAACCACTTGTTAATGTCATCCCCCTCCTTATAAGGGGGAACTATCTTGTGCAGATTCCTGGAATCATGCTCTTTTGCAGGATGACTATGGGGAATACTGCTGCTGCCACCATGGGTTTCTAAACCCAGTTTCTGTCTCTCCTTCTCTACTTCTAAAGTCTGTCTATCCAAATCCAGCTGTTGCTTCTTGAGCTTCAGTCTGGTTTGTTCCACTCTCAATCTATTGAGTTCCCTTTCTAACAATCTGTCATCAGGGTGGGTGGGAGGGACATGCCTTGAAACAGAAGTATGGTGAGAATGGACAGAAGGAGACCTGTCCCTTACAGAAGCCACCCTAACAGCTTGGCTAACAGAAACATCACTACCAGTATGGTGAGAATAAATGCTTTTGCTATGATGTGAGACAACACTATTTATATGGTGTGGCTCATCATCATTACCAACTATGCTAGACTGTCTAGTAATGGGCAGGCTAGGAAGTTTCTTTCCTGAATCTTTTCCTGGGGGAGTCCCTGGATCAGATTGAGAACCATTAGCTACTTTTTCTACAGATTGGGCACTTATGGCCTTATCCTGTACTCTAAGCATGTTAATTAACAGTTCTAAGGAAGGATTCTTCCCTACACTCAAACCTCTCTCTATGCAGAGATTCCTTGCTCCTTTCCAGCTAAGGTGATCATATGCAAGTTTAGACAGATCAACATTTTGGCCTGTGCCAGACATTTTTAGAGAGAGTTAAAGTTATAGTAAAAGATAAAAAGTTTGTCAGAGCTTTTAGAAAGACAGAGAAAAAAAACTTTAAAAACTTTTTAGAACTTTTTAGAAAGTTAGAGGTACTTTTCAGCACTTTAGAAAAGAGTGAAAAGAGGAAATGCAAAACTTTTTGGCTATGTGTATATACACTGACCTTGTTTTGTATATTTTTCTCTTATGAAAAGTACAATGACAAGAGTGGTAAGTAGTCTCAAAGCACTTATCCCACCACTGCACAACCAATGTAGGAGGCTGGACTGGCTTGTAGTGAGTACCAAGGGGTACTTGCACCTTGCACCAGGCCCAGTTATCCCTTATTAGTGTATAGGGTGTCTAGCAGCTTAGGCTGATAGATAATGGTAGCTTAGCAGAGCCGCTTAGGCTGAACTAGGAGACGTGTGAAGCTACTACAGTACCACTTAGTGTCATATGTACAATATCATAAGAAAACACAATACACAGTTATACTAAAAATAAAGGTACTTTATTTTTATGACAATATACCAAAGTATCTTAGAGTGTACCCTCAGTGAGAGGATAGGAAATATACACAAGATATATATACACAATAGGAAAAATATGCAGTATAGTCTTAGAAAACAGTGCAAACAATGTATAGTTACAATAGGATGCAATGGGGAAACATAGGGATAGGGGCAACACAAACCATATACTCCAAAAGTGGAATGCGAACCACGAATGGACCCCAAACCTATGTGACCTTGTAGAGGGTCGCTGGGACTATTAGAAAATAGTGAGAGTTAGAAAAATAACCCTCCCCAAGACCCTGAAAAGTGAGTGCAAAGTGCACTAAAGTTCCCCTAAGGACAAAGAAGTCGTGTTAGAGGAATAATGCAGGAAAGACACAAACCAGCAATGCAACAACTGTGGATTTCCAATCTAGGGTACCTGTGGAACAAGGGGACCAAGTCCAAAAGTCACAAGCAAGTCGGAGATGGGCAGATGCCCAGGAAATGCCAGCTGCGGGTGCAAAGAAGCTTCTACTGGACAGAAGAAGCTGAGGTTTCTGCAGGAACGAAAAGGGCTAAAGACTTCCCCTTTGGTGGAAGGATCTCTCTCGCCGTGGAGAGTTGTGCAGAAGTGTTTTCCCGCCGAAAGAACGCCAACAAGCCTTGCTAGCTGCAAATTGGGCGGTTAGCGTTTTTGGATGCTGCTGAGGCCCAGGAGGGACCAGGAGGTCGCAAATTGGACCAGCAGAGAGAGGGGACGTCGAGCAGGACAAGGAGCCCTCTCTGAAGCAGGTAGCACTCAGAGAAGTGCCAGAAACAGGCACTACAAGGATGCGTGAAACGGTGCTCGCCGAAGTTGCACAAAGGAGTCCCACGTCGCCGGTGACCAACTTAGAAAGTCGTGCAATGCAGGTTAGAGTGCCGTGGACCCAGGCTTGGCTGTGCACAAAGGATTTCCGCCGGAAGTGCACAGGGGCCGGAGTAGCTGCAAAAGTCGCGGTTCCCAGCAATGCAGCCCAGCGAGGTGAGGCAAGGACTTACCTCCACCAAACTTGGACTGAAGAGTCACTGGACTGTGGGGGTCACTTGGACAGAGTTGCTGGATTCAAGGGACCTCGCTCGTCGTGCTGAGAGGAGACCCAAGGGACCGGTAATGCAGCTTTTTGGTGCCTGCGGTTGCAGGGGGAAGATTCCGTCGACCCACGGGAGATTTCTTCGGGGCTTCTGGTGCAGAGAGGAGGCAGACTACCCCCACAGCATGCACAAGCAGGAAAACAGTCGAGAAGGCGGCAGGATCAGCGTTACAGAGTTGCAGTAGTCGTCTTAGCTACTTTGTTGCAGTTTTGCAGGCTTCCAGCGCGGTCAGCAGTCGATTCCTTATCAGAAGGTGAAGAGAGAGATGCAGAGGAACTCGGCTGAGCTCATGCATTCGTTATCTAAAGTTTCCCCAGAGACAGAGACCCTAAATAGCCAGAAAAGAGGGTTTGGCTACTTAGGAGAGAGGATAGGCTAGCAACACCTGAAGGAGCCTATCACAAGGAGTCTCTGACGTCACCTGGTGGCACTGGCCACTCAGAGCAGTCCAGTGTGCCAGCAGCACCTCTGTTTCCAAGATGGCAGAGGTCTGGAGCACACTGGAGGAGCTCTGGACACCTCCCAGGGGAGGTGCAGGTCAGGGGAGTGGTCACTCCCCTTTCCTTTGTCCAGTTTCGCGCCAGAGCAGGGGCTAAAGGGTCCCTGAACCGGTGTAGACTGGCTTATGCAGAATTGGGCACATCTGTGCCCAACAAAGCATTTCCAGAGGCTGGGGGAGGCTACTCCTCCCCTGCCTTCACACCATTTTCCAAAGGGAGAGGGTGTCACACCCTCTCTCAGAGGAAGTTCTTTGTTCTGCCATCCTGGGCCAGGCCTGGCTGGACCCCAGGAGGGCAGATGCCTGTCTGAGGGGTTGGCAGCAGCAGCAGCTGCAGTGAAACCCCAGGAAGGGCAGTTTGGCAGTACCAGGGTCTGTGCTACAGACCACTGGGATCATGGAATTGTACCAACAATGCCAGGATGGCATAGAGGGGGCAATTCCATGATCATAGACATGTTACATGGCCATATTCGGAGTTACCATTGTGAAGCTACATATAGGTAGTGACCTATATGTAGTGCACGCGTGTAATGGTGTCCCCGCACTCACAAAGTTCAGGGGATTGGCTCTGAACAATGTGGGGGTACCTTGGCTAGTGCCAGGGTGCCCTCACACTAAGTAACTTTGCACCTAACCTTTACCAGGTAAAGGTTAGACATATAGGTGACTTATAAGTTACTTAAGTGCAGTGTAAAATGGCTGTGAAATAACGTGGACGTTATTTCACTCAGGCTGCAGTGGCAGGCCTGTGTAAGAATTGTCAGAGCTCCTTATGGGTGGCAAAAGAAATGTTGCAGCCCATAGGGATCTCCTGGAACCCTAATACCCTGGGTACCTCAGTACCATATACTAGGGAATTATAAGGGTGTTCCAGTAAGCCAATGTAAATTGGTAAAAATGGTCACTAGCCTGTTAGTGACAATTTGGAAAGAAATGAGAGAGCATAACCACTGAGGTTCTGATTAGCAGAGCCTCAGTGAGACAGTTAGTCACTACACAGGTAACACATTCAGGCACACTTATGAGCACTGGGGCCCTGGGTTACCAGGGTCCCAGTGACACATACAACTAAAACAACATATATACAGTGAAAAATGGGGGTAACATGCCAGGCAAGATGGTACTTTCCTACAGGCGGTACAAACAAACACTGCGGCGGTAACTGCCAACAGACAGGCGGAAGACAAGGTTCCGCCTACTGTATTACAACAGTCCAATCTGCCACCTTTTCCGGGGCGGATTCACCGCGAACAAAAACACAGCGGAAACAGGACATGGAAGGGAAAACGCTCACCTCTACACACCCCACGAGGAATCAGGACACCATGGAACCCGAGCTCCAGATACTCCCAGCCTTTATCTTCCTGCTTCTCCACCAGGAACAACAAAGACGGCTGCAAAGACCACGGTGAGTACTGTACCTACGGCACAGGGGACGGGGGAGGGAAAGAAGAGTGACACACACATGCAACACTCCCACCCCCACCCTCACCCACTACAACACACACACAAGTACATGTTGATACATTACATTAACAACCCCCAACCCCCCCTGGAAGAATGCAAAGACAAAAGGAAACGAGTCGAACTTTTGTAATCAATTCAAATACAGTTATCAAAAATGTATACACATATATATATATATATATATATATTTACACTAGAAACATATATATACACCAAGAATACAAGTCCAAGGTATTCCACCATCATATTCCGTGGACCACTGCGCCCAAAATGCATGGGCGAGGCCCACACTCAATACCCGATCAAAACGGAGAGAACACTGCTGGGGCATCAGATAGAAATACAACATGCACCTCAGGGGGAAGGGAAGGGGTGGCACCTCAGCCGGATGAGTGCACAACGCCAGATCCACGAGGGGGCTCCATGCCCACTGCTGTATCCTGGGGAGTGCAAAGCCACAGTCTCTCAAGTCTCTCAAGTGGGTGGGTTGCGCACTGCTTTATCCAGGGGAGTGCAAAGCCACAGTCTCTCAAGTCTCTCAAGTGGGTGGGTTGCCCACTGCATTATCCTGGGGAGTGCAAAGCTGCAGTCTCTCAAGTCTCTCCAGTGGGTGGTTTGCCCACTGCTTTATCCTGGGGAGTGCAAAGCCACAGTCTCTCAAGTCTCTCCAGTGGGTGGTTTGCCCACTGCATTATCCTGGGGAGTGCAAAGCCACAGTCTCTCAAGTCTCTCCAGTGGGTGGTTTTCCCACTGCTTTATCCTGGGGAGTGCAAAGCCACAGTCTCTCAAGTCTCTCCAGTGGGTGGTTTGCCCTCTGCATTATCCTGGAGAGTGCAAAGCCACAGTCTCTCAAGTGGATGTCAATCTCCACTGGTTCTGGAGGGGGCCTTGTGCCCAGAGTGCTTCATCCTGCCAAGGACAGAGGTAGTGGATGTAAATCTCCACTGGTTCTGGAGGGGGCTTTGTGCCCAGAGTTCTTCATCCTGCCAAGGACTGAGGTAGTGGATGTGATACTCCACTGGCTCTGGAGGGGAATTTGTGCCCAGAGTGCTTAATCCTGCCAAGGACAGAGGTAGTGGATGTGATACACCACTGGTTCTGGAGGGGGCTTTGTGCCCAGAGTGCTTCATGCTGCCAAGGATAGAGGTAGTGGATGTAAATCTCCACTGGTTCTGGAGGGGGCTTTGTGCACAGAGTGCTTCATCCTGCCAAGGACAGAGGTAGTGGATGTAAATCTTCACTGGTTCTGGAGGGGGCTCTGTGTCCAGAGTGCTTCATCCTGCTCGTGGCGGCCTCAGTAGTGTCGGAAGCTGTGGCACTCACTGGTCTGCAGTGCTTGTTGCAACGGTGTCCTGTTCAGCGGTGCTGGTGGCGGCGGTGTCCTTGGCAGTGGTGCTTGTTGCGGCAGTGTCTTCAGCGGTGCTGGTGCGGCGGTGTCATTGGCAGCGGTGCTTGTTGCGGCGGTGTCCTGTTCAGCGCTGCTTGTTGCGGCGGTGTCCTGTTCAGCGGTGGTGGTGGCGGCGGTGTACTTGGCAGCGGTGCTTGTTGCAGTGGTGTCCTGTTCAGCTGTGCTGGTGGCGGTCTTGTACGCCGTGCAGGTTTTCGCAGACTTGCTTGTTTTACTGTGCCCCTTCCCCACCTTGGATGGTGGCGCAGCTGTCTTCACACTCCCAACTGTACCCCAGGGAGAGGCTTTGGTGGAAGATGTTTTTCCTCTTTCCCACTGGGCACTTGCCAACTTTTTGTGCTTTTGAGGTGGGGGACTGTCCGTTGTCTGGTACCTTGGCACACTGGCTGCCCTGCTGCCTGGCGCATTCCAGAAGCCGGTTACTACTGGCACCACTGTTCCTGCAGATGTTGTGGGTGAGGCGCTGGGTTGGGACCTGGAAAGGCGGGCCCTAGGAGACTGAAGGGGTGGGGGAGGTGAGGGGAAGAGGTCAAGGTTGGACACGAAAAGTTTTTTGGACACACTGGGACGGGTAGATGGAGGGGGTTTGGGAGTGGAGGAAGAGGTAGTGGTTGTAGGAGGTGTACGTTTGGTGACTTTGGGTGAAGGTGCATGGGCTAAAGGTGGATGGCTGTTGGGTGGGTGTGTGGCTGCGTTTGTGTACCTTGGGAGGTGGGCTCACAGACACACTGGGAGAGGACACAGGGGATGTGTGAATGGTAGTGGGGGTGGTGAGTGCACATGAGCGGGGTGTGGTGGTGGATGTGCTGGTGACGGAGGTAGTGGCTGATGATGTATTGCATGCCGGTGTGAGTGGAGACGAAACTGGGAGTGAGGAGGGAGACGAGGAGGAGGGGGACACAGTGGAGTCAGTGGCTGTTGGTATGTCTGCATGTATATGATGCTTCCTGTGGGATGTGTGGTGCTTATGTTTGCCTGAGCTTCCCGTGTGTGTTGAGGTGTGTGCATGCTGGTCTGATGGTGTGCTTGGGATTGGCTGAGGTACAGGGGTTTGGGTCTGGGTGGAGGAAGTTGGAGGGGGAGGCTAGAGACAGGAACAATGGCTCAGTGCTGAGGCCAGAGTCTGAAAAGCTCGCTATTTGGCTGCCTGAGCAGAATTAATGCCCTCCAGGTATGCGTAGGTCTGTTGCAACTGCCTCTCTACACCCTGGATGGCATTCAAAATGGTAGACTGCCCAACAGTGAGGGACCTGAGGAGGTCAATGGCCTCCTCACTGAGGGCAGCAGGGCTGACTGGGGCAGGGGCTGAGGTGCCTGGGGTGAAGGAGATGCCCACCCTCCTGGGTGAGTGGCCACGGGGCACATGGTGAGGGGCTGCTGGGAGGGCGGGGCTGGTAGGGGGGTTGGTGGCTGTACCTGTAGATGCGGGGGGCACAGAGGGGCCCGCCACCGCAAGGGAGCTCCCATCAGAGGAGGAGTCGGTGTCACTGGTCTCAGCTCCTGTCCCTGCCATGGAGCGCCCCTCGCCCTCCGTCCCACTGGTGGCTTCGGACTCCGTTGTGTCGCCCTCCAGGGCCATGTGGGATGCAGCTCCCTCCTACTCCGGTGGCACTGCTCCTCTGCCTGATGATGCTAATACACACAAGAACAGGGAGACTACAAAAAGGGGGGGAAGACAGAAGAAAGACATGTTGAGTGCATCCAATACCGCTACCGTTGGCGGACACTACAGACACAGAAGCCTCCTGCACTACGCTGTGCACTTAGAGTTCCCTAATTAATCACAGGGACATGGGTTACAAGGCCTATGCCCGATTGCTGTTCACATGGAAGTCACAGGAGCCTGACTAGGTGTAGTTGGCTCTGAACACAGGTGGGGTGGGGTGCCACAGGGCCTGCCTTAAGAAGGGACCTTGCCTACTAAACGTGCCCTGGCCTAGGGGAACCCACAGCCCACCTCCCCCACCCAGACACCTACAATGCATGCTGAATCAGCAGAATGAGAGTGTACTCACCCCCTTTTGGCTGCTGTGATGCCCTCAAGCGCCCATCCAACCCCGGATACGCCACCGCCAGGATCCGGAACATCAGGGGGGTCATGGTGCGATGGGCACCCCTCCCACATTGGGAGGCCATCCCCAGCTGGGCCTCCGCCGTCTTCTTGCTCCAGCAGCAAATGTCCTCCCATATTTTCCGGCAGTGGATGCTCCGTCTGTGGTGGACCCCCAGGGTCCGGACTTCCTTGGCGATGGCACGCCAAATATCCTTCTTCTGGTGGGCGCTGACCTACAGGAATAGTACTGGGGAAAAGGAGAAGATATAACCGTCTGCACCATCACAGTCACAGTCATTGGCCTGCATCCCTACCCTTGCCATGACACACATGCACCTCACCATCGTATCATGTACGCCTTATTCTTCCCCCCCCATCTTTCATCAACACCACTCCAAACAGGCATTGCCCATACAGCATGCTCACAGTGCACTCACCTGTTTGTCTGGAGGACCGTAGAGTAGCGCGTACTGGGGGAGGACCCCATCCACTAGTTTCTCCAACTCATCCGTGCTGAAGGCCGGGGCCCTTTCCCCAGACACACGATCCATTGTCTCTTCCAGACTGCGGTAACAGGAGCACTTGCAGTGTAGGTCCTCTCCTGTCGAAGATCAGGTATCAAGTGATTGAACAGAGAGAAAATGGCAGTGATGTCTGCGGCGGTGTGTACCATCACCGCCGGCGTACATCGTCATTGGCTCCTGGGACCTATAGGGTCCAATGTTAACCAATGCAGGATTGCACTGCGGTCTTCGACCGCCTACATCGACGGTGTACAGCGCCAGCGCAGTTACCTCATATCCCCTTGTCCCACATTACAGGTCAGGCAGCCGCCATTTCAGGGGGCCACATGGCATTAATTCTGACTGCATCACACATATCTAGGCCTTGCTTAAACACTAATACAGCCATATGTCGATTTTCAAACATTTTCAGATAAAGTTGTGTTTACCTACCTCAGTGTTGGTTGACTCTCTGCTCGCTGTTCTCCTCCATAGAGCACGTCTGCTGGGGCAGGTGAGGAGATGGCGGCATCCTCCGGTGTACAGAACGCTGGTGGACCTGTCGACAATGGAGGAGCGACATGTAATTATCACCTACAGACTTGATCGTACCACAATCCTGGAACTATGTGCCCATTTGGAGCCAGACCTGATATCAGCTATCCGCCATCCCAGAGGAATCCACCCTCTAGTGCAGGTGCTGTCAGTACTCCATTTCCTAGCAAGGGGTTCTTTTCAAACAACAGTGGCCATAGCATCAGGGATGTCCCAGCCTATGTTCTTCAACATGTTGTCCAGAGTGTTGTCTGTCCTGCTGAAACACATGCACAGCTACATCGTTTTCCCTCAGGTGGAGGATTTGCCTACAGTGAAAGGTGACTTCTATGCGCTGGAACATATCCCCAACATCATAGGTGCCATTGATGGGACACATGTGGCCTTGATTCCCCCACGCAGAAGTGAACAGGTGTACAGAAACCGGAAGAGTTACCATTCTATGAATGTGCAAATGGTGTGTTTGGCCGACCAGTACATCTCCCATGTAAATGCAAAACATCCTGGCTCAGTGCATGATGCTTACATTCTGCGGAATCGCAGCATCCCTTATGTGATGGGGCAGCTTCAGAGGCACCATGTGTGGCTATTAGGTGAGGACATGGACCCAATACAGTGTGACTAGGTGTCTGGGTATTGGGATGTCCCTAAGAGTTAGTTTGTGTCTAACAGTTGTCACTCGCCATTTGCAGGTGACTCTGGTTACCCCAACCTGTCATGGCTACTGACCCCAGTGCGGAATCCCAGGACAAGGGCAGGGGAACGCTACAATGAGGCCCATGGGCGGACTAGGAGGATTATAGAGAGGACCTTCGGCATCCTGAAGGCCAGGTTCCGGTGCCTCCATATGACAGGTGGTTCCCTATTCTACTCACCAAAGAAGGTGTGCCAGATCATCGTGGCCTGCTGTGTGCTTCACAACTTGGCTTTGCGACGACAGGTGCCTTTTCTGCAGGAGCATGGTCCAGGTGTAGGTGTTGTGGCAGCTGTGGAGCCTGTGGACAGTGAAGACGAGGGAGCAGAAGAAGAGGACATAGACAACAGGAACACGGTGATCGAACAATACTTCCAGTGAGACACAGGTAAGAAGACAGCACTGCCTGCGACATCTGATTTAATGCTTCTACCTCTCATCTGTCTGTCATTTTCACCCAGTGTATGGACACTCAGTTGTCACTTTCCCTTTTGAATTCACAGATGTGGGTCCCACTGTGTGATCACTGCTTTGTTTCCGCATGGACTAGAGCTGTGTGACATAGGTATGTTGACATTACATTGGATATAGCATTTTGCCACAGTTATTGCTAATACACATTTTCGAAAGCACAGACTGACTCCAGATTGTTTTGTGTTTTAAGGGTGTATATTTAAGTGCTAAGTAGTGGAGGTGGTTGTAAAATGGTCAGGGGTGATGGTGGAGGAATGTCCATGGCAGAGTCCAGTCTGTTGGTCTCACAGGTGCATTGTCCAAACGGCCATAGGAAGTGGAGCTAGGGCAGTTTATGTATGGACAGGGTGACAAAGTGGGACAGAAGGAAGTCAATCAGGGTGGTCTTATTTCTTGGCGGGGGTCTTGGCATTGTTCTCTGTCTTTGTCCTGGATCTCAGGGACGGCTTGCAGGGTGGTTCTCCATCGGCTAGGGGTGGGGTGCTGGTGTCGTGGTCCTGTGGCGGTGCCTCCTGTCCTCTAGCGCCGGCGGAGGTAGTGGCCAGTTCATCGTCCAGGCTAGTGTCAGGGGCCCCTTGTTGTGCCACAGTGTCCCTCCTGGTGTTCACAAGTTCCTTCAGCACCCCTACAATGGTGCCCAGGGTGGAATTGATGGATTTGAGTTCCTCCTGAACCATGTGCCCACTACCACTGCCCCCAGGTCCCTGGTGTTGTTGGGGTGGTGGGTTAGCATGTAGTGGTGGACACACTTCTGATTGACGTGTCCTGGGGACAGAGGTATGGGCCCGCTGGGGGAGGGGGGGCGGGTGCTGTGCTGGTGTTTCCAGAGGCGGAAGCTCTGTGTTGGCCTGTGCCAGTGTGAGGGGAACCGACTGTCCCGAGGTCCCAGATGGGCCGGGCTGGTCATCTAGATCCAGTTGGACAGAGCTGCTGTCATCACTGTGGGCCTCTTCTGTGGGTGGAGTGGACATGTCTGGACCCTCCTGTTTGGTGACGTTGGGTAGGGGTCCTGCAGGGGTTAAAGGCATGATTATTGCATCTGTGTGTGCCATGGTGTGCAATGGGTGGGTAACCCTGTACCCCAGTGCTTCCATTCTTGTGTGGGATCTTCTGTGATAATGGTTTAGGGGGGTGTATGGGTATGTGCAGTGGTCATGGGTGTCCATGCTTTGGTGTTACATGCAGGGCTTGGGTTTGGGATGGGTGGTTTGTGATAGTGGGACTTGTATGAGGAGTTGGAGTGATGGGGGTGAGGGCGAGGGTGGGGGTATGTGATAGCATGCAAGTAGGGTGAGGGATGAAGTAGTTAAAGGTTTGACTTACCAGAGTCCATTCCTCCAGCTACTCCTGCGAGGCCCTCAGAATGCAGTATAGCCAAGACCTGCTCCTCCCATGTTGTGAGTTCTGGGGGAGGAGGTGGGGGTCTGCCGCCAGTCCTCTGAACCGCAATCTGGTGTCTTGAGACCACGGAACGCACCTTCCCCCGTAGGTCATTTCACCTCTGCCTGATGTCATCCCATGTTCTTGGGTGCTGTCCCACTGTGTTGACCCTGTCCACATTTCTGCACCATAGCTCCATCTTCCTAGCTATGGTGGTGTGCTGCACCTGTGATCCGAATAGCTGTGGCTCTACACGGATGATTTCCTCCACCATGACCCTGAGCTCCTCCTCAGAAAACCTGGGGTGTCTTTGCGGTGCCATGGGGTGGTGTGGGTGATGTGTGGGGTGGTGTGTGTTGTGATGTGTGGGGTGATATTTAGAGGTGTGTTGTGTGAGGTGCGTGGATGTTGTGTGAGTGATGGTGTTAAGTGCCTGTGGATGCTATTGTTCTTTCTGGTGGTGTCTCTCTCTGGCCTTCTGTCGCAATTATTGTCGTAGGGGTTAGTGGGTGATGTTGGTGTGTGTTTTATAGTGTATGGGGTGTGTGGGAGTGGTGTGTTTATGTGTATCAGGTGTGTGTATTTCGATTTGTCCAATGTGGTAGTGTTTTGTATATGTAGGTGTATTTTGAGCGCGGTGGTGTGTGCTGCCAATGAAAAACCACGGTTGAAACACCGCCACGTGGATTTGTGGGTCGTGATAGTGTGGGCATATTCCTGTTGGCGTGACGGTGGAAGTTTTGTTATCTCCAGTTTATCACTGACCTTTGGTGTGGCGGACTTGTGTGGGTGTCTAGATTTTGGCGGATTCCGAGCTGTTGGTCATAATGGCTGTGGCGGAATTTCGCAGCCGCGGCGGTGTGTTGGCGGTCTTCTGCACGGCGGTAAGCGGCTTTTACCGCCAATGTTGTAATGACCCCCTTAATCTCTTAAGTTCATATCTCTGCTTGTACATGTTGGATTTTTGTCATTTTTGCTCTTGTTTGATTTAGATAAATATTGACTATTTTTCTAAACTGATGTGGAGTTCTTTTGTGGTGGTTTCACCATGTTACTGGTGTCTCAAGAGCAGGTAATCCCTAATGTGGTCCACCAAGTTGTACAGTAGACAACAGTGAGCTCCAATGCTTCGAAGATGAGGTTCCCTTTGAATGGAGGGGTCTCAGGCTCCTAGAGGGTAGCTGTGAGTCCATTCATGCCTGTTGACTTTCAGCTAGGGAATGACCTAGAGCATACTGCCTGGAAGGAAGTGGAGCTCAGGTCCCATTTGGAAATAAATGTTGTGATTGCCAGAGTGGGTGTGCATGACCACATGGTCCATAGCCACTAGAGAGGGTGATCCGGAGGACCTGGAGTCTGAAACAGTGGCCCAGGTGCATGCCAGGAAAAGAAAAGGGCAGCGGGCCCTGGAAACATGCTCTTGGGATTCCTGGGATCTGGGAGGAGGCTGAACCTGAGGGGATGCACTGGAACTTACAGGGGAAGAAGTGGATGAACTGGGGGGCCTGCCTGAGCTGACCCATTAGCAGCAGGAAGAAGGCCCTACCAGGGAGCAGTTCTGTGCAGCGGAGAAAGCATGCCCAACCCTCGAGGGCCTTTTGAAACAGTCCAAAGCCCAGGCAGCTGGTGACACCTCTGGATATCACCTGCTTTACTGGAAGAATGATCTCCGGTATGGTGAGCCTAAGGTTGCTGTGCCTGGGGCAGCCCATGTGCTGGTGTTACCCCTGTGTTTCAAAACCTTCCTACTGGGTTTGGCTCATGATGTGAAACAAGCAGGTCATTTGGGGCAGGGCAAGACATTTGACAGGCTTTTCACCCACTTTTATTGGCCCCAAATGAGGAAGAGCTCAGATGCATTCTGCAGGACTTGTCAGACCTGCCAGGTGAGTGGCAAATCTGGGAAGAGGTGCAAGGTTCCTCTTCAACCTTTTCCTGTTGTGAGCACCCTTTTGAGCATGTGGGCTTTGACATTGTGGGGCCTCTTGATCCCAAGACAGCCATGGACAAAATGTTTATCCTAGTCTTGGTTGACCATGCCACCTAGTACCCTGAAGCTATCCCCCTGAGGACAGTGACTGTAGCCACAGTGGCCAGGGCACTGATGGGGATCTTTACTGTGAGGTTTCCCCAAAGAGGTGGTGTCTGACTGGTGTACCAATTTCATGTCCCTGTACATGAAGGCCATGTGGAAGGTGTGTGCTGTAACATACAAAATTACCACGCCCTACCACCCCAAAGCAATGGGCTGGTTGAGATATTCAACCGTACCCTGAGAGGCATGATTATGGCTCTCTCTGAACCCATGAGGCATAAGTGGGACATCTTGTTACCATGCATGTTGTTTGCTACAGGGAGGTACCACAGAAGGGGGTTGACTTCAGCCTCTTGGAGCTTCTGTATGGGCACCCTGTGAGAGGGCCTCCCAGTTTGGTGAAGGAGGGCTGGGAGCAAGTTCCCAAGAAGCCCCCCCCAGGATATATTAAATTACATGCTGGCCTTCAGGAACAAGACAGCCCACTTCCGGAAACTCACCCAAGAGAATCTGAAAGCTAGCCAGGAAGACATGAACCACTAGTATGACCAGAATACAAATCTGGTTGAGATTCATCCTGGTCAGAAAGTATGAGTGATAGCCCCAGCCTGTGCTCTCCAAGACCATTGGTCTGGACCAATTGAGGTGAAGGAGCACAAAAGTAGTGTCACCTACTTGGTGGACATACAGACTCCTAGGAACCTTTTGAGGGTCCTGCACGTTAACCACCTCAAACCATGCTTTGAGAGGTCTGAGTTGACCATGCTCTTGGTCACAGATGATAGGGTGGAAGAGGAGAGTTAACCTGTCCCTGACCTTCTGTCTTCCAAAGAGCAGGATGGGACAGTGGAAGATGTAAACCTCTGCCCTGCTCTGACCCTAGATTAGCAGAGGGACTGTCTCCAGTTGCTGGGACAGGTTGCCTCTCTCTTCTCCCTTACCCCTGGGATCACCCCCTGGTGCGCCCACAGCCTGCCTGTTAAGTAAAAGTCCTACAGGTTAACTGACATAGTGAGAAACAGCATCAAGGAGGAAGTCTTTAAGATGCTGAAGTTAGGTGGTGATTAAACACTCCAACAGTCCTTGGTCCAGCCTAGTGGTCCTGGTCCCCAAGGCTCCTCCATCCAGAGTCACACCTGAACTTAGGATCTGTGTTGACTACCAGGGGCTCAATGCTGTCACCAGGACTGACGCACACCCCATCCCCAGAGTTTATGAGCTCACTGACCGGTTGAGAGCTGTCAAGTTCCTCAGCACATTTGATCTGACGTCTGGGTACTGGCAGATTGCCTTAACTGAAAGGGCAAAAGAGAGGTCTATGTTCTCAACACCAGAGGGGTACTACCAGTTTTGTTTCATGCCCTTTGGGTTGAAGAATGCCCTAGCCACATTCCAGAGGCTAGTCAACCAGGTCATGGCTGGGTTGGAGAACTTCAGTGCCGCCTACCTGGACGACATTGCTGTCTTCAGCTCCAGCTAGGAGTACAACTTACACCACCTCCAGGAAGTTTCAAGGGCCCTGCAGAGTGCAGGCCTCACTATCAATGCCAGTAAGTGTCAGATAGGGCAGGGGTCTGTGGTGTACTTGGGACACCAGGTAGGGAGCGGCCAGGTGGTGCCCCTACAGGCAAAAATTTACATAATTCTGGCTTGAACACCCACCTAGACCCAGACAGAGGTGAAGGCCTTCTTAGGACTCAATGGTTTCTACAGGAGGATTGTCAAGGGGTATGGCACCATTGTTGCCCCCTTGACAGAGCTGACTTCCAAGAAGCAGCCATGTCAGGTGATCTGGACAGAGGTGGGCCAGACTACTTTTAACACCCTGTAGGAGGTCATGTGCTCAACATCCATGCGCAAGGCTCCTGACTTTTCAAAAGAGTTTGTGGTGCAGACAGATGCTTCAGAGCATGCTGTGGGAGCTGTGCTTTCACAGCTGAACGAAGAGGGCCTAGATCAACATGTAACCTTCATCAGTAGGAGGTTACTTTCTAGGGAACAGAAGTAGAGTACAACAAAATGGAAAATTTTGCTGTGGTGTGGGCACTGAAAAAGCTAGAACCCTACTTGTTTGGGACTCACTTCCGGGTTCAGGCAGACCACAGGCCCCTCAGATGGCTAATGCAGATGAGTGATGAGAATCCTTAACTGTTGAGGTGGTCCATCTCCCTACAGGGAATGGACTTTACGGTGGAACACCGCCCAGGAACAGATCTCGCCAATGCTGATGGTCTTTCCAGGTTTTTCCGCCTTAGTGATGAGAACTCCCAAGGGGTCTGATTGTTCTCCCCACTTTCAACTGGAGGGGACACTTGTTAGACCTGGCAGCTCTTGGCATGGTTTCTCTGACCATTTTACTTCTGACATTCTGTTTTTGGACCCTGTGCTGTAATTCATTCTGTTGGTGTTGATACTCTGGGCACTTTACTACTGCTAAATAGTGCTAAAGTACAAGTCCTCTCTGTCTAAAAGATATTGGTAATTGGTTTTCCATGATTGGTAGATTTGATTTAATGGTACATCCCCAGTATAGTGCACCATGTGTGACCAGAGCCTGTAAATCAAATGCTACTAGTAGGCCTGCAGCACTGAATGTGCCACCCATATAATTAGCCCTGTAAACATATCTCAGACCTGCCATTGCAGTGTCTGTGTGTACAGTTTTGTACTGCTGATTCAACCTGAAAAATGTCCCCACTTACCAGGCCCAAACCCTCCTTTTTACTACATGTAAGTCAACCCTAAGGTAGGGCCAAGGTAGCCCCATGGGCAGGGTGTTGTGTATTTGAAAGGTAAGACATGTACTGGTTTATTTTACATGTCTTGGTAGTGAAACACTGCCAAATTTAGTTTTCTCTATTGCAAGATCTATCTTTTCTATAGGTTAACATGGGGCTCGAATTTAGACCTCTTTCAAGTGCAGTTTCCCACTGGGAGCAGACGGAGATTTGAAGTTTGGGGGTCTCTGAACTTACACTTTAAAAATACATGTTTTGTTAAATTTGGTTCTTAAATTGTCTTTTGGAAAATGCCGATTTTAGAAAGTGGGCATTTTCTTGCTCAACCATTTTACCTCTGCTTGGCTGTTGAATGCACGTCTGGGTCAGACTGACAGTTGGGCTGTTTGTGAATTCCCTCTAGACAGTGACATAGAGGAAGCTGAGGTGTGTCCTGCAAATCCTGATGAGTCATCCTGGGCTAGAGTGGGAGAGAGAAGCTGTCACCTGCACTTGTAAAGGCTGTGCCTGCCCTTCCACAATACAGTCTCCACCCTCCTAGTGTGTTTCTGGGGCAGGGCAAGGAAGAGGCAGGGTCTTGTGCACTACAAAGACTTATATTTTACATTTGCCTACTTCAAAGGCTGAAATGAGTATAAGTATTGGACTGCTGACCACACAACTTCAGATTATTTCTGGATCAAGACAAACCTCTGCCAAGGAGAAGAGTTTGATGCTTGAGGAAGACCTGCCACTCTGCCTGGTGCTTTGCTATGCTGGCTTGCTGCAGCTGCGTCTCCCTTAAGAGGAAAAGGAATGGACTTTGCTTTCTGAAGCCCTACTTGTGAAGTTTCTGAAAGGGATTGGTTTGAGCTTGCCTCCTGTTAAGAAGTCCCAGGGACATTAAAGACTTCACCTTCCAGCACCTGGGTACTCTTGCTGAGGAGCCTGACTTGCAAAGTGGTGCCAGTCCAGTTCCTGGGCCCCTGGGAGGGAAAGTTGGCTTGAAACCAAGAGAAACCAGGCACTCTGACTCCATACAACTCCAGAACCAGCACCGCTGTATGACTCCATGCTGCTGCCTGCAACTCAAATTTGTGATTCTCTCTGGAGTGCGACAACCCTGACTGATGCCGCAGGCCCAATGCCAACGCAGCCTCACTGATATCCCGCAATATCGTGAGTCCCGAGTGCTGTGTCAGCAACGTCCAGGACACTCGACTCCACTGGTGTGCTTGAAGCCCTGTGGCATCACCACGACCCAAGAGGTCACCCCATCGTGTCTTGACCCACCGGATTCATCGACTCTGCTGGACCGTAAGAAACTGACACCTTGCCCCGACACCGCATCACCTCCCCTGTTCTGCAGTAAGATGCTGCCGCCGCACCAGATCGACCAACACCACACCTCCCCGAATCCGTGCACTAGCTTGTTTCTCTCGTTACTAAAGGTATTGTCCCTTTCCCGGCGTCGCCCTCCCCCCGAGTGGCATCGGACTGTTAGGAACGACTCCGTCAATGACGTCATGATAGCCCTAGTTGGAGCTATTGTGTTTCTAAGTATTTTGGGGGGGATTTAATCTCTTAAAATTCATATTTCTGCTTGTGTAGGTTGGATTTTTGTTTTCTTGGTCTTGTTTGATTAAGAGGAATAGTGGCTATTTCTGTTAGCTGCTGTGGAGTCCTTTTGTGGTGTTTTCACTGTGTTACCCTGTGGGGTTGTCCAAATAATTTACACATTGCCTCTGAGATAAGCCTGACGGCTTGTGCCAAGATAAGAAGGCAGTGAGCAGGGGTTATCTGAGCTGTTCATCTCCCTTACCCTGACTAGAGTGAGGGTCCCTAGTTGGACAGGGTGTAAACTGACTGCCAACTACAGACCCCATTTCTAACAATAACATAATGGAGGAATCGAGGATGACAATGGGAACAGTACACTATTCCCTGTTGTTCAATAAATGATCACAGGTGCGCAGTAGGGAAGCCTCTATGCCACTACCTTGACCAGAGATCAAATGGTGAAGCATGTGTAGAGGTAATGGATGTATTTTTAGTTTCTACTAATTGCAGTGCAAAGTCGACCTTACTAATGTGAGTGAAGGTAAACATTCTATTAAGAAAGTGGTGGTGCATATTATTAGATTTTCGTCTTTAAGACACACAGACAGCTGCAAAGGACTGTAACATAATAATCTTTTTAAGGGGGACATGAACTGATGAAGAGGTGAATGGACGTGGCCAGATAGTGCTCCCAGGACCATATATTTCTCTGAAGCTTTACATTTCGTGGAGGTACCAGCCATTATTATAGTCAGTGCCAGCTCTCTAAACTCCAATTCAGGGATTGGGAACCTTTTACGTAGTGAGAGTGACCTCTGATCAGTGAAAATCATAGTGAGCTACTGAACAACTCACACATTATTGCCAGACAGCCCAACAGCCAGCTTCGATGGCTTTAGGCTTGATGTCCATAGAGCCAGATACTATGGTTGGAACAAAATACTTTGACTAGAGGCACTATGACAGGGATACCATATGTGTCAGTGAGAGTATGGTCTTTGGGGGATGTATGAACGTGTATATGTTTGAATGGGCCATATGTGTATGGGTGACTGAGAGCCTGTGTTATATTTACTTGTGGCACAGGACATACCTTTCAACATACAGTATGTGGCACAGTTACATGTATTACACAAACAATCAACCATTTTTGTAAAAAATAGGAAAAATGTAAAGTGCAGAAAAATGTTCTGCAAAAAAATGTTAAAAATATGAAACATTTTTCTGCACTTTCAATTTCTCCTATTTAAAAAAACAGCACATTAATTTTATACATATTGTACAGTGTCTACTGGCCACTGGTGGAAAGAGACCTGTTGTTTGTAAATGTGGCTTATTGAAATGGCAGAAAATTAAAATGAAGAGATAACTTAATCATTAAGGTAACTTTTCATTTTAATTTTCGACAGTTTAACAGCATTCAGAAACATAATTTTGTTCTCACCCTTCAATACTGAGTTGACAAGGACTTTTACTGAAGAGTTCAATACCTCTTTGCTTGAGTTTTTCATCTCTGTGCTCCACCTGCAGCATGGGTCATAAATCTGGCTGAGCACTGCTTATTATCAGGCCCTGCTATCAGCAACCTGATGATAATAATGCAAAACAAACGCAGTCTTCCCTTAACTTTTGAAGGAAAATATGACCCCGGGCTTATTTAAAAATAAACTCAGAGCTACAAGCTACTCTGAAGGTGTCTGGTAGCAAATGGTAGCTCGTGGTCGACTGGTTGGAGACACCTGCTCGAATCAGTTTAAAAAGTGCAGGTTCAGTATTATTATTGAGAAGCTCTGTGGCCCATGCCCTTCGTGCAAGGTGGTGGTCACAAGCCTCTGAGGCAAAGTTGTGCTCAGCAGCAGAGAGATGGCTCTGATCACGGGTCTCATGGGAGGCAGCAGTGAATGAGAGGGAGCTCGACCAATGTCATCAGGCGGTGACATATATTTTACAATCACTGGGCCTACATTTGAGAAGAACATGCAACCCTGTCTGACAAGTGGTGTTGAGGCTGCCAGGAAGGAGCTTGTTGGCAGCAAGCAGCATTTGCTGGCCCTATTGTATGTAATTAAACGCTGCTGAGATTATCATCCTTTTTTTTTGCCCTGGGCTCTATAACCTTCATTGCTTCTGTCAAAACGGAAGCATCAGTTTAGAGCCCTTCTTTACTCACAATATGCTCCCGTACCCTTCCCAAACCCCTTCTTTAGTTGATGCATATGGGGATTCAGCAGTGAGACTCAGTTGGCAGCCATTCTCAGATGTTAAATTAATATTCTCTTTCCTCATTTAGGCCTTCCATTTGGAAACTTTAGACACAAATGAAGTCATTGTCCTAGAAACTGGATTACCTTCAGATGAAAACAGAGGAATTAAAGAGCCACTCTTGTAGAAATATTATCTGTTATCACAGGCCTTTCAGAAAACTTAGAGGGACAGAATGATGTACATTATAGAGAAATGATAATACTGAACAATATTTTTGCAGACACTACTCCTCCTTTGATAAACCTGGCTCGAATATTTGGCTCCATCTGTGTCGGACCATCAATGCATTAAATCTATTTTTGAGGTTAGAAAGGCTTTAAATAGAGAAAATATATAGGTGGAGGGTTATACTCAGGATCTCAAATGTTGGGCGGTCACAAATAGAGAGTGTGCTGGTGAACTATCGCAAATGAGGTTGGATTATACAGAGCGGGTGGATGTACTGAGGGATTAGACTGTAAAGTATGCTTGGCAACAGCCCACCAAGGGGGGAGAAGTGAAGCCATTTATTGGCATGGCTGTTCAGGAATGAGAACAAGAGAAGTCATTATGTGCCATTCACTCACATACTGGTGATGTGAACTCACAAAAAGAGATGCATTCCGTGTTTGCACAGTATTTTAGCAAGTCATATACTGCACCTTTGACTGTTGATACATCAAGGATTGAGGAGCACCCGGCATCAGTCCAACTTCCGGCTGTTAGTGGTGAATAGGCAGACATGCTGTAGCAATTGATAAAGGCTGATGGAATTAGGCACACTATTTATCAGCTGGTGAATGGTAAAACACCTGGCCTAGACAGTCTTCCCTCTGAACTTCGTGGCGCACATTATAGAAAATAAAGGCCTATGAGACGGGACTTCCACCATCATCTACAAGGGAGTACCTTTTGGTGGTCCTTCGGAAAACCAATAAGGATCCCCCTCACTACTTAATGTCAAAAACAGAATATTGGGGATAATATTGGCTAATAGATTATTGAAGGTAGTGGGGCCTTTGGTGCATAAAGCCCAAAACAGATGTATTCCATGGCATAACACAAACTTGAATCCTCAACACCATTTTTGTGTCTAGTTGGTGTCACAAATAGATAATCAGCCAGCAGTGGCATCACTTGATATTGAAAAGGCATTTATATTGTACTTTGGCAGTGCTTATTTGCAGTCTGGCACAGATGGGGATATGAGAAGGTGCTTTGAGGGGGATATTGTTACTGTATGCTTCAATTGTGAAGAGGATACAGACAAGTTCCCCATTTTCTGAGTCACTACATCGGAATGCCTTTGTCCTCAGTGCTATTCTCATTAACTATTGAGCCTTTGGCCGCAAAGCTGTATGCCCGAGCCAAAGACTGGAGCATACATATTCCAGGTGGGGTACACATTATTTTATTATATAGCTGATAAATTGCTCCCTGCTGTACATTATAAGGATATTGCAAGTCACCAAAGAGTTTCATATCCATATAGCATGAGAAGCCGAAGACTGAGGTCCTTTATAAGGTTATGGAACTCTGATATGACTTGCAGTATCCTTCTCATGTGCACCGTGGGGTACTTTATCCCGTATAATACATGGTCACACCATCCTCTTTCTCACAAATCACTTAAAACCTTGGTGCGTACCTCCTTCACATGAAAGAGCAAGTATGTTTGCAAACTTGAAGAATAATAAGAAAACCTCTAGTGCAAAATGAAACACATCAAAATCTTTTAGATATTTGTTGCAAACAGATATTACAGTTCAATACAGGTCAGTTTTAAAAAAAAATCTACAGTAGTCTAGAATGTAGAAACAGGCAGAAAGATTCTAGCTTTTCTCTAGCTTTCTAAGGTGTGCCAAAAATACACGTTCTCTATGCTTATCATTGTAAGCTTGAAAAATAGAGCAGAAGAAAGAAAAGTAATGTTACATTTTTGTTGCTAAACAGCTAGTTCACTTATGTTCCATGCCCTGACCTGTCTTTCACCTTGGCTGCTGACTCCAGCAGCAGGCATTGTGACGATCTCATCTGTAATAACTTTTAATAGTCGATTTCTGACGTCTTTTTTGTATAATCGACAACTGGGTCCGTCCACACATTGCTTATTGTAATGAAATTAGATTCAGGCGAATATACAGGGATTATAGAATCCCATGTATTATATGCAGATAATACCGTGGTTTTCCTTAGAGAACCTACGCCACATATCCCAGCAGTAACACTGGAGTTGACTGAGTTTGTCCTGATATCTGGCCTAAAAATAAATTGGGGGAAATCCTGTACTTTCCCCATGCAGCAGAATATTACCCTGAGGGAATGGGATGTAATAAGCACGACACTCCAGCTGGAACCCAAACCATTTAGGTATGTGAAGGTTTGAATATATTGAGACGATGAGAGGCTGTTAGCTGGGAATCTGGGCAGGGATTTACAAGTGGCAGATCAGTCATTACCTTTTTAACATCGGCTGCCATTGTCTCTGATGGGTGAAATTGCGATTGCCAAAATGTTGCTATTACACTGACTACTACATTATTTTGAGGACCTACCAGACAGGATTTTTGGAAAACTATGCTCCCTGCTGGACTCTCTGATTTGTGATGTTGAAAGACAGATTGGCAATGGGAAAATTCTCCCAGCCACGTGATTCATCCTAGTTATGAGAGTTATCTTTCAGCAGTTTAGCAGTGGCTTACGTGCTGAATAGGGGACACCACAAATCTCCGAGAGTGTGGAGGAGGGGCGTTATGTTGGGCAGCATGCAGAGTTGGAAGTATTACGAGGCGGGTGCCATTATTCTGAGAGTCCCCAGTGGCTCTGCTTATACATAGTGAGTGCTGAAAAAATATATAAAATATGCCAAATGTATCAGTGTTAAAATGCCATACTCCCCTGAGATATCCTTGTGGTACCTCTTAGGGTAAAAAGGAAATGATGGTCAATATGATTGGAAAGTAGGGATGGAGGTGGAAGATGAAGTGGTTGAAGATTTGTATAGAGAGGGCATCTTGCCTTCCTTTGATGAGTTACGAGCAGACACAAGCTTTGCTGCTGGCCAGTTCCCTATGTTTGGGCACTTTTTAATGCAGCTGAATGCAGCTGAATGCAGCTGGGAGCATGGGGATTTTGAAAGAACCAAGCACTACTGCTAGAAACCAACAATGGATTCCTGGACCTGAAGACGTGTGGAGAGAATTGGATGAAGATGTCCAGAAGTCGATGAAGAGTCCAGGAAGAACAGGAGCACCTGTCAACCTGGAAGAAGGTGCAAAAATTGATTCTCCGGTTGGAAGAAAAGTACAGAAATGCACCAAAGAAGAAAGCTGCAGGTTCCTGCTTGGCGCAAGAGATGTCCCACGTGGAGTCGTTGGATGCAGGCAGTTTGCGTCGCTGGATTCCGCCAACAAGCCTTGGTTTGCGTAAGAACGCGTTTTGCGTCAAAGAGGGGCTGTCTGGACCAAGGAGGGACCTCGGGTTTCAACTCACAGATGAGACAGGCGGGCTCTCAGCACTTCAGAGAGCCCTCAGAAGACCAGGCAGCACCTACAGGAGAACCAGGACACGGGGACAAAGGAGTTGCAAAGTGTGGTCGTCGAACCACTACCCAAAGGGATCCCATGTCGCCGGAGAACAACTCAGCGAGTTGTGCGTTGCAGGATAGAGTGATGGGGACCTGACCTATGCTGTACACAAAGAACTTTTGTAAGAAGTGCACAGAAGCCCAAGGAGCTGCAGAAGACGTAGTCACAGGGGTCCTGTCGCAGCAAGGGGAGGCAAGCTCTTACCTCCACCAAATTTGGTCAGCTGGACCTTTGGACAGTCTGGGTCACTTCGGTCCACCACCTGTGTTCCAGGGATCACGCTGGTCAACAGGAGAGTTCCAGAGTACCAGTTGTCATCGCAGAGAGGTGCCTGCTGAAGCATGGAATGACTCTGCCACTCCACGGGAGATTCCTTCAGGTCTTCTGGTGCAGGGTGAAGACAGGCAGTCCTCAGAGCGTGCACACCTTGGAAACTGTTGCAAATAATGACTGGAGCTGAAGTTGCAGGTCACAGGAGTCGTCCTGGATACTTTGTTGCAGTTACAGAGGTTTCTGGAGCAGTCTGCGGCTGATCCGACTGTCACAAGCTGAAGCAGAGGATGCAGAGGAGTCCTGGAGGAATCTTGCAAACCAAATCTGTGGAAACACCCAGAGGAGAGACCCTAAATAGCCCTGCAAGGGGGATTGGCTACCTACCCAGGTATGCACCTATCAGGAAGGGTTTCTTACGTCACCTGCTGGCATTGGCCACTCAGAGGTCTCCAGAGGGTCCCCAAACCTTGGAATCCCAGATGGCTAATGCCAGGGACACACTGGGGGAGCTCTGGGCACCACCCTTGGGGTGGTGATGGACAGGGGAGTGGTCTTTCCCATTTCCTTTGTCCAGTTTTGTGCTGGAGCGGGTACTGGCGGGTCCCTGAACGGGTCTAGACTGGCTTATGCAAGAAGGGCCATCTGTGCCCTTCAAAGCATTTCCAGAGGCTCTGGAAGGCTACCCCAAAGGAAATACATTCTTCTGCCTTCCTGGGATTGGGCTACCTGAGCCCAAGGAGGGCAGAAGCCTGTCTGTGAGGTGGCAGTAGCTGGGGCTGCAGTGAAAACCTCAGTGAGCTGGATTGGCCGTACTGGGGGTCCATGGTGGAGCCCCCAGGGTGCATGGGATTGGCCCCCCAATACCAGAATTGGATTGGGGGTGCAATCTCCCAATCCTAGACACCTCACATGGCCATATTCGGGGTTACCATTGTGTAGCCACATATATGTATTGACATATAGGTAGTACACTCCTAAACTACCTGGTGTAGTGAAAATGGCTGTGAAATAGTGTGTGCACTATTTCACTCAGGCTGCAATGGCAGTCATGAGGAAAGTTTGTATGAGCTCCTTATGGGTGGCAAAAGAAATGCTGCAGCCCATTAGGGTCTCATTGAACCCCAATGCCCTGGGTACCTAGGTACCATATTAGGGACTTATAAGGAGGGTCCAGTGTGCCAGTCAGAATTGGAATATGGAGACACTAAACTATAGTGACAAATTTGGTAAGTAGGAAGAGCATAAGCACTGGAGTTCTGGTTAGCAGAAAGAACTTCAGTGACACAGTCAAGCATACTGATGACAAAACACATAGGCCGCAAACTATGGGCACTAGGGTCCTAGCTAACAGGATCCCAGTGAGAGAGGCAAAACACACTGACAATTAGGTTTTAAACTTTAAGCGCTGAGGTCCTGGCTAGCAGGATCCCAGTGAGACAGTAAAAACACACTGACAAACACTCACAAACAGGTAATAAATGAGGGTAACCATGCTAGAAAGAGGCTACTTTCTCATAGTGGGTTTTGCAATATTCCCTTCATTTTTGTTTTTCTTGGTTATGTGTTATTGCCACATGGTCTGTGCTAGAAAAATTATCTCAGTAAGTTAGAAACTATGGAAAATACATTGTACAGTTCATTTTCGTTCTGAGGGGTATAACTCATACAATTTGTATGCAGATGATAGCGCAAGTGAATTTTTCATGAAAATGATGTGTATTATGCAATGAATACCTTTCCAAATTCACCCAGCATTACTAATTGTTAGCGAACAGTGCCGTGGACATATAGTCCATTCACAACAGTCTGCAACAGCTAGCACTGTTTGTCATTGAACACATTTGTGTGAAGGAACTTTACGTAGTTTTAAGCAGTAGATAAGCAATTGACTTTCTGACGTTGACCTCTTCTCTCCCGTGGCAACTTGCCTTACCTTTCTCCAGAACCAACTAGATGCAATTTGATTTTTATATGTTTTAAATCTAGTCAACTTGACCTTGTATTCGACACCTACAGGTGATAGTCTCAAATTCAACTCCTCGGTGACAATTATTCTGCGAGAAATGTGTCCATCCACATCACCGATCAAATCTCCTTCATGATAGATATTATCTTTAAACTCGGAAGGTACATGGTAGGATGGACTGGACCAATTATAAAATTCACAAACATATTCGGTTGGGAAAAATAGGGACTGGATTGTTTTGTCGCAGACTGATTGCAGAGTGAAATGGAGTTGAACTGATATTTTTATGAAGTCAGGCAAAGTGAAGGGACTGGCTGTGATGAAAACAAATGGAAATGGAGAAATAAGTATTCCTTAAATCCAGTGTCATCATCTAATCAGTATGGGGATTACATTTCCTGAGATAATCAATTCCTCGATGTCGGAGTGTATGTAAGGCGATAGACTTTTCATTAAGATTAAACTAATTACGAGATGAAATACATTGGTTCTTTCCCTTACTAGAATTAAATTGCTGAGGAACCCTTTCATTGATATACTAGAATGCTTTTAGGCCCCCTGAAACACAAACTCCTGAACTTCTCGCCTTAAAAACAAAAATCCAGGGAGGAAATATTCTTAATGCTATTGAGGAAGTAACTGAACCACAGAAGAACAAAACACTTTCTAGAACACTTACTCAGCTTAAAGCATCCAAGAATCCAATGTTATAATTCTGATACCCAGTTCACTTTTGGAACAAAGGATGATTTGAGCATAATCTAACATAATTTTAGCAGGATACGCCTTGTCGTCTCCTATCTTATTCTCTTCAAGACGAACCCCTTTGAGGTTCAAATAAATTTAGGCTCATCTAGCCACTGAATGTAGATAAATGTTCTTCTCGTGTAGAATAACATGCTAGTCACAATATGCAGCTTAAATCTGGGTTGAAAACATGTTATATTCTCTCGTGGCTATCTAAGGCTATGAATAATTGAATACAGGATAAGATATTTTAATATTTATGTCATCAAACAGGGACCCTTGGCTTTAGGACGAAATTCCTTATTGTCCATAGCCATTAATGTGGGATCTAATCTCATAAATAATGTACTCCGGTGCTCAGATGAAACAGACATATTTATATTACAAAGGGGGCACACTGCTTTGTAATTGAACTCCAGAACATGGAGAGATTTTTTTGGGCTGACAGGATACTGACAGTTTAACCTGCCATGCTGTCAGTGCACTATAAAGGCCTTTGTCTTCTTTCTCCAGTTTAGTAACACGATCATTGACAGGTCTACTACATCCTATGCAAGAGAGGTGATCTCGACTAAGCAAACACCAACTTACATCTATTAGAATTGTCTACCACAAATATGGAAATGTTCCCACTGAACTGGAGTAAGCCTATTCAAATGCCTTCGGATGATAGATCACCACAGGGTTGAAAAATCCCTTTGACTCGGCTAGAAACCCTGGAGTCCCAGGCTCTACATTCAAATTCTCCTCTTCCTCATCTGTTGTATCTTCAATCCTTGCTAATAATACAAACTCCAAAGAAACTCATCCTACATCAATGGATTCCATCTTGTGCTCTGAGGAAACATATATTGTATTGTCTGACCTGGAAGGGAACCTGTTAAGGAGTTGCTAGACTGCTGGGGCCACTGGGATCGTGGAAAATATTCCATATTTGTGTGGTTTTCTGACTCTTTCTAGCCCTCAGAAACTTACTCGGGGGATCTCTAGGTCCCTTAGCAGAGGGAAGCTACTAGATAAACTCTAATGCACTTGGAGAAGTAAAGCAAATAGCCTATTAAAATAGACAGCAAAAATATTCCCAGCCATATCACTCATTGACCGAAAAGGCACATATTGAGCTAAAAGCTCCATTTTATCTGACTAGCATTTACATCTTACCTCCATGATCCTGTCAATCTTGGTCACCTAAATCATCATCCTTTTAAGAAGAGGAATCGTTTGAGCTTACCCTCTGTATCATTTATCTATCAAGGACAGCTCATGCAGATCTTTCCAATTCTCTCTCAATGCCATAAAACAGACTGATGGAAAGCTGATGCACCAAAATAGCATAACTCATGAAAGAAAAGAGCGCCAACAGAAACTAGGCAGCACACCTTTTAGATTAAATTACAATTTAAAAGAATCTCTGCTTACGAATTCATTTTAATTTTTTATCTCTATGGAGATCTTTTTTTTAAAAAGTACTCTACTTTCTTCTGTAAGTCAGTAGTTTGCACACCTGTTCTTAAAAAAATAATGTAGCAATGCCTCAAATCCTGTCAGAAAACCCCCCACCAAAAATGACCATCAATATATACTTGAGAGAGGAAATGTATATGTACTACCTGAACTTGTAAATTCCATGTTGCCTACTAGGCGCACTCAACCTGACACTAAGGGGAAGATTTACTTACATTTTCCATAACGCTGGGCAGCAAGCAAAGTTTCTGCGCTGTGTTGTATGAAAAGGGCACATTAGAAATATGCTATATCAACCAAGATATTGCACATTTCTGCTTTCTTCTAATGCTGGAACCCTGTGTGCTGCTTAGGGCCAATGCAGGCACCATGGAATCATTGTCAAAGGGTGCCTATGTTCTAGGCAGGATTCTTTTTGTGCAAGGCGGATGCATGGGAATGCCCATGCTCCACCCATGAAATGCCTACGTAATGCAAAGTACTGCTCTGCCTTGTATTGCTTTTTGTGAAAAAATCCCTTACAAATATTTGTGTGGCTTTGTAAATCACAAATTACATTATCCGCAGCGCTGATGAAAATAAATCGCAGTTTTTGGTCTAAGGGGTTCCCTTCATGGACTCCCGCACCCAGCCTTAGGGGGCAGGGTAGCCCTACCCTGCCCCTATATCTTTTCTTAATGGCAGACAATTGGATCTCATCTTGAGATCTGTTGGCTCCGTGGATCATTTACGGTGTGAAATGGACAACGTTTTTTGTGCCCTAATTTCTTAAAAGGTGCTAAAGGAGTATACACCAAATTATAAAAAGCACAAATTCTGGACCAGGATCTAGCTTTCTGCCAAAATGTGTGTAATTTTGTTCAACAATTTTGACTGTAGCTGTGTCCAATTTTCCTATAAAAAATAAATCGATAAAATATGTATTGGGGCTGGCTCTTTTTCTTGGCCCCCACTTGATGGATCTCCCTTTTCAGTGAGGACCAGAGGCAGAAGAAAACATTTTTGGAAAGTTTCATGAAAATTCATTAATTTGGCACCAAAGTTATAAGGAAAAAAAAAAGTGCTCTCCTAATGGAAAAGTGGTCTTCACTATAACTAACAATTGGTAAAATATGTATAATGCTAACTAGGTCTGTTACCATGCACAGTGTCCTCATAAATTATGCCATTTGAGATGTCATGAGTGTTGTTATGAACACTATGATTTAACATGGTATAAGTAATGTAATATGAAAGGGTGTAAGGAGTGCGTGGGGAAGGCATGAGCTATAATTAATTTAGGCCCTAATTTTGAGATCGGCTGTAAATGCCGCCTACTGCCGCGGCGACGACCACCAAAAGACCGTCGCCGCAGCTAACATCCGTCTGTCAAATTATTATCACAGCTGGATTTCCGCCACAAGAACGGCGGAAATCTGGCTGTGGCCATACTGGTGGATGGTGTTAAGGTGGTGCTGGTACCGCCAGCAGCGCCACGCCAGTAGACCGCCGCCAGCCGTATTATGACAAATAATACGGCCTGGCAGTGTTCTGCTGGCAGGCGCTGCAGGCGGTAGCAGCGCCCAATCCCGTCCCCTGCCGGAAGATCCCCTGGATGCAGGTAAGTTGGGTTTCCGACGGGGAGGGGGTGGCGGTTGTTGTGTGTGTGGGAGGGGGGTGTGTGCATGAATGTGTGAGTGTGTGCGTGAATGCGAATGTGTGTGTAGTGTTGTTTGCATGTGAGTGTGCATGTGTGAAAATGCGTGTATGAATGGAAATTTGAATGCGTATCTGCGTGTCAGTGTGAATGTGGTACGGATGTGTGCGAGAATGAATGGATGCATGCATGTTTGAATGGGTGTATACCAGTGTGAGTGAGTGTGTGTGTGGTGTGTGTCTGCGAGTGTGCATGTATGGGGGGTGGGTGATTGGAAGGGGACAGCGTGGATGGAGAGGGGTTAGCGGGCATCTGGGGAGTGTTGGGGGTTGGGCCTCCTACCAGTGACAGGGAAGGTGTTCCCTGTCACTGGTAGGGCCTACAGCCATGGTTTTCGTGGCGTTATGAGCGACATGAAAACCATGGAGGTAGGCAGGGTCGAAATTCCGCCGGCAGTACATTACTGGCCGCTGGGCTGGAGATTGTTATTTCCGGCCCGGCGGCTGGTACCGCCATGGCAGTCAGTGTGACTGCAGCCAACCCACCAATATCATAATGTGGCGGTATGTACCGTCAGCCTGTTGGCGGTACTACCGCCACATTATCACCGACCGCCGGAGTCATAATGACCCACATAATGTTATCTCACCACACTATAATGTTTCTTCAATTTTTGTTTATTTAAGTGAACTTCTGTTTTGTTTTTAACATAAAGTAATATTTTCTTACCTAAGATAAAGCCAATCCCCAATCGCTCATGGACTTTGGCTGTGTTTAGCGGAGGGTTGACTAAAAGGCATGGTCTACCGCCATGCCCTCTGGTCAACACCTCCCTCAGAGGCAACCAACCCTATGCCCCGCCAGACCTTCAGCCAAGCATGGCATGAGGTTGACCGAAGGGCCTGGCCTGCAGATAGGCCCTGTATCTAGCCCCTGCAGTCAACCCACCCTACTAGTGTACACATAACTTTAGGTAATACTTTTCAGGGTATTGATTGCAGGCCTAGCCTATAGCTAGGCCATGCGTCCAGCCCCCCACCAGGCAGCCAACTGTCCTCCTGTGGTGCATGGCCTTCAGGTGGGCCTTGGGCGGCAGGAGATGGCCACAGTGGCATACACAATACAATGTTTAATAATATTGATTTCTTAAAAAATATTTAATAAAGTTGTATTAAAATACATCACTGTGACTCCTTCTTTTTACATTGGGCCTGATTTAGATGTTGGAGGTAATGGTCCCACTATCACTTTTCTGACTGAAAACCTGTCTGCTACCATGACGGTCTGCCTGCTGGATTTAGATGTCGGCGTCCCATAGGCAATAAACTGCATTGATCCCACCCTCTCTACCAAGAAACACCACTTGCTTTGACGTTGCCATAGGGAAAAGTGGCTGCCGTGGTCACTCCAGCTGCCCTTACTTCCATGCAGATTAGGATGCACCTTACTGCAAGCAAAAAGTTACAGTCCCACCTTGTAGGAGGCTGGCCTGGCTTATAGTGGGTACCTTGTGGTACTTACACTCTGTGCCAGGTCCAGTTATCCCTTATTAGTAGAATAGAGGTGTTTCTAGGCTGATAGAAGGTAGCTATAGCAAAGCAGCTTAGGCTGAACTAGGAGACATGCAAAGCTCCTACTATACCACTTATACCATATAGCGCAATATCATAAGAAAACACAATACTCAGAGTTACTAAAAATAAAGGTACTTTATTTTTATGACAATATGCCACAAGTATCTCAGTGAGTACCCTCAGTTAGAAGGTAAATAATATACACAAGTTATATGTACACAAACCCAAAACAGGTAAGTAATAGTAAGAAACGTAATGCAAACAGTGTAGAATTACAATAGGATGCAGTAGGTGAACATAGGTCTAGGGGCAACACAAACCATATACTCCAAAAGCGGAATGCGAATCACGAATGGACCCCTGACCTATGGGAGCTTGTAGAGGGTCGCTGGGACTGTAAGAAAACAGACAGGGTGTCCAAGATACCCCACCCCAAGACCCTGGAAAGAAGGAGTAAAGTACCCCTACTACCCCAATAGAACACAATAGTCATGATAGGGGGATTCTGCAAGAACCACAAACACCAGCAAAGCACTGAAGAAGGATTCCTCGACCTGAGGACCTGCAAGGCAAGGGGACCAAGTCCGAGAGTCGCAATAGTGTCCAGGGGGGTCAGGACCCCAGGAAACCCCAGATGAAGGTGCAAAGAGGCTGCCTCTGGGTGGAAGAAGCCAAGTATTCTGCAACAAAGAAAAGGGCTAGGAACTTCTCCTTTGGATGGAAGATGTCCCACAGCATGTTGGATGTTGTAGAAGTGTTTCCACGCAGAAATACCGCAAACAAGCCTTGCTAGCTGCTAGCTGCAAGGGTTGCGGTAGAGGTTTTTGAGTACTGCTGGGGACCAGGAAGGACCAGGATGTCGCCCATTGGAGGAGGAGAAAGAGGGGGCGCTCAGCAACTCAAAGAGCCCCCACAGAAGCAGGCAGCACCCACAGAAGTGCAGGCACTTAGGAGATTTGTGAACCGGAGCTGGCTCAGAGTCACAAAGGAGGGTCCCACGACGTCAGAGTCCAACTCAGAGGGTTGAGCACTGCCTGCGTTGGCAGGGGGAAGATTCTGTCAACCCACGGGAGATTTCTTCTTGGCTTCCAGTGCAGGGTGAAGGCAGACAGCCCTCAGAGCATGCACCACCAGGAAACAGTCAAGAAAGCCAGCAGGATGAGGCGCTACAATGTTGCTGGTAGTCGTCTTGCTACTTTGTTGTGGTTTTGCCGGCGTCCTGGAGCAGTCAGCGGTCGATCCTTGGCAGAAGTCGAAGAGGGAAGTGCAGAGGAACTCTGGTGAGCTCTTGCATTCGTTATCTGAAGAATACCCCAGAGGAGAGACCAACGTCCATATACTTTTTCAAGCCAGCACTTCTGCATATGTCTTGACTGCAATCACTGTGTTTGTCTGCGTATATAGCTTTTCCAAATATCACAAGGACCTTGCAGCACACGTTGCCACCAGTGCATTCATTTGTTGTACACCACATCCTCAACATGACAACAGACTTGTTGCCAATATCCAAGGATGGATAATGGTGTCCTAATTGCCACACATGCTATTTTAACATGGCATCACACACATCATACAACCTCACACACAACTCTTGAACTACACATTAGATATACAAGATGTTGGACTTGGCATCATTGGCATGGTCTCCCCTTTCTTTTTGCCTCTACTTCCCAGGTTGTTTCTGTCTGATGGACTCTTTTTTTGCTGTTTTTGTTTGCTCTGGACACTTTACCACTGCTGACTGGTGATAAAGTGTAAGTGTTCCCTGTATAAACCATATGTGTACATTGGCTTATCCATGATTGGCATATTTGATTTACTAGTAAGTCCCTAGTAAAGTGCATTAGAGGTGCCCAGGGCATGTAAATCATATGCTACTAGTGGGCCGGCAGCACTGGTTGTGCCACCCACATTATTAACCCTGTAAAAATGACTCAGACCTGCCACTGCAGTGTCTGTGTTTTCAGTTTTAAACTGCCAATTCAGCTTGGCAAGTGTACCCACTTGCCAGGCCTAAACCTTCCCATTTTATTCATGTAAGGCACCCCTAAGGTAGGCCCTAGGTACCCCCATGGGCAGGGTGCAGTGTGTGTTAAAGGTGGGACATGTACCTATGTGTTTTACATGTCCTGACAGTGAAATACTGCCAAATTCGGTTTTCACTGCTGCAAGGCCTATCTTTCTCATAGGTTAACATGGGGGCAGCCTTTAAATATTATTAAAGTGCAGATTCCATTTAGAAGCAGATAAACATGTGAGGTTTGGGGTCTCTGAACTCACAATTTAGAAATACATATTTTACTGAAGTAGGTTTTTGGATTGTGTGTTTCAAAATGCCACTTTTAGAAAGTAATTATCATAACAAATGAGGCAAACCCATATAACCCTTAGACCTGGGTAATTTAAATATTGATAAACAAATTAGGTCAACTTGGGGGAAGTATATGCCTAAACTCCCATGGCATTTAAGAAAATATATAATAAAAACTTAATCTTATTAAAAATATATATATGAGGATTCCAAATTGATTTATATCACCATTTAATGTTCAGTCTCATGAAAAAATATCTCTTTTAATCATAAAAACTTCATTACAGAATAGGTGCTCCCAATATTATACAATGCAGTGAAAGTGCTAAAGTGATATGCATGCCAAAGTGTTAAATACAATATATACAAATGTGATTAAAAGCATAGAGGAAAAGAGCGAACTTCAATAAGACCCCTTTGTTGTGTAGCCATTTTAGTAACAGCTCCATGCACGTTAGTTTAATACGCAACAGCCACTGAGCACCTTGAGCTAGACATATTTTATTCAGCTTCGCATTGTTATTTTTACAATAACCAGTTTTACGGTCTTGTTTTAATTTCTTCTATCGAACTCTTTTGCTTAGCCCAGCACTGTGTTCTCAAACAACACATTCTTGGTCACTTTGTGCTTCAGTCAAGGCTACAGTTTGGTACATTGCCGGTGAACGTGGTAGAAGTTTAGTCTCCAACATTCGTAGAAAATACACATCCTTACGTAGGGACATTTTCTTAGAACATTAGCTGTGTTATTATAAAAACACTTCCTAGTCTCATTACACGTTAAGAGGCAGATTCCAGCCAGGGAACCCCAACTATATGCTGAATGCTTCGCTGCAGATGCTAGCGCAGACTACAGGCCTTTGCTCAGGTATGAGGGTTGATGTCCTCCCGGGGGGAACCTGAAAGGCAGGATTAGAGCTTAACATGCCGTGCTCAAATTATGATTCAGATAGAAAATAGTCCATCGACTTTAGGGGCAATATGATAGCATTATTCTTATACTTCACTCTCATTCGTCACCATTTTAATATTGTTATGTTGTGTTGTTCTGGTTATTGCAGCTCACGCTTTGCTATCTAAAATGCAGTTGTTTTAATAAACCAGTCTTTAAAACTTATACTGCTTTCATTGTCATTTATATATGAGACCGAATTGTGAATGAGAGAACTGGATGCGACCTGAGTGACCACGGCTTCCCTGAGAAGTATGATATGTCATCCGCTCGGCTGCCCATTCATCTCTACCTTTCGGGAGAGATGAGGCACTGCTAGTTAGCCGGAGCAAAACCCGGATTTGGAGAGACAGGTGTCACCCACCGTGGGTCAGACTCAGTCTCCCACACTGTAGACGATCTTGCTGCTCAAAATTCAGTAGTCTCATTAGAATAATGAGAGCATATGCGACACCTTCAGTCCAGGTGTTTTGAAGTCACTCATACATAATTCACATATAATGTAGTCGTTTCGATCCTATATCAAGACATCTATCATTAGTGGGTCATCCTCAGGACTGAATAATTATTCTACCCGGAAACAACTAAACAAAATAAAATAAAATAAACACACTCTCTTTGTGATATTATTAAGAAGCCCATCTTTAACTGTGTCCAAAGAAACCAAGTCAGACTCACCTATTATTTTTATCATAAGTATCTTTTTTGAGCAATTCCTATCGATTCATAGAATACGTCTCCTCATTTCTCTGTAATAAATAAATCATTTTAGAATAATTTTTTCGCAAGGAATTAATATCACTTTTTTCAAAACAAATGTAAAGAATTATCCTACGTCATTATTAAAAATACTTAATTTATTACTATTTTTGTTCTCTCCCGTATAGTGTCTTTTATTTATTATCTCAATATTTAGTAAAACATTATTTTCTCTTGCTCACATAATTCATGGTATCAGTAGCTTATAGCCTCTTTGATTGGGCAAACTTATTTTAGTGTGTTATTTTCATTAAAGACATTCCTTAATTTTGCCCTGAAAAATGAACACAAATAATTCTTCTTTTGTTTTTTTTGTATATATAAACAGGGAAGCTCGAATAGCTTGCAATTCTGGTATCTTTCATTCAATCATCTTGCAAACCCTCGTATATGTCTCCAAAGAAGCAGAAAAACCAAACTGATACATCATTCTGCTGCAATATGCATGTTAAGGCACATTGGCGGTCATTCTGACCCTGGCGGTTGTAAACCACCAGGGCAGAGGGCCGCGGAAGCACTGCCAACAGGCTGGCGGTGCTTCAGGGGCCATTCTGACCGCAGCGGTAAAGCCGCGGTCAGAAAAGGGAAACCAGCGGTTTCCCGCCGGTTTCCCGCTGCCCCAGGGAATCCTCTACGGCGGTGCTGCAAGCAGCGACGCCATGGGGATTCCGACCCCCTTCCCGCCATCCTGTTTCTGGCGGTTTTCACCGCCAGAAACAGGATGGCGGGAACGGGTGTCGTGGGGCCCCTGGGGGCCCCTGCAGTGCCCATGCCACTGGCATGGGCACTGCAGGGGCCCCCTAACAGGGCCCCATTAAGATTTTCAGTGTCTGCAAAGCAGACACTGAAAATCGCAACGGGTGCAACTGCACCCGTCGCACACCAGCAACTCCGCCGGCTCCATTCGGAGCCGGCTTCATTGTTGCTAGGTCTTTCCCGCTGGGCGGTCGCCCGCCCGCCCAGCGGGAAAGTCAGAATGACCGCGGCTGTCATCTGACCGCGGTGCGGTATTCTGGCGTGGGAACTTTGGCGGGCGGCCTCCGCCGCCCGCCGAAGTTAGAATGACCCCCATTGTCTACCAGCCTTAACCATCATGCAAAAGAATGTTTTTTATTATTCAGGAATTAATCACCTCAAAACGCCAACCGGCAACCCCCGAATATGTAGAAAAGTACCTTTACCGCGTTTGTTACAAGGAGCCGTCCGGCAACCTTCAAATAGTGTTAAAAAGGGTTAATCCTAGCCTGTCTTAAAAATAGCCCACAGTAAAAGTTGCTCTAGCGATACTTATAAATCTTACTTTTAAACGTTTTCTCCAGTCTGTACCCAAAGGAAAAAGCCATATGTGTTGTAGCCGCGAGCCGCATATAACACAAAGTTTAAATAGCCGAACAAGCCATGGCGCGTGCGCTGCTAATTTTGCGTGCCTCGCAATCAACGGAGATACAATGTCTCCTTCGTCCAATTAAGTAATTACCAAACATCTCGCAAATCGAAAACACACCCCCCTAGGCGATGTTTGTATCATATCGAATCGCGGCTACAACACGTACGGCTTTTTCCTTTAAACACAGACTGGAGAAGACGTTTAAAAGTAAGATTCATAAGTATCGTTAGAGCAGCTTTTGCAGCTTATAGATTTGTATCTATTGTATATAACACTTTAGCACTTTCACTGTGTCATATAATATTGGAGCACTTATTCTATAATGAAGTTTTTATGAATAAAAGAGATATTTTTTCATCAGACTGAACATAAAATGGTGATATAAATCAATTTGGAGTATTTTTGATAAGATTACGTTTTTAATATATAGTTCCTTAAATGCCATGGGAGTTTAGGCATATACTTCCCCCAAGTTGACCTAATTTGTTCATCAACTTTTAGAAAGTAGGCATTTTCTTGCTTAAACCATTCTGTGACTCTGCTTGCTTGTGGATTCCCTGTCTGGGTCAGTTTGACAGTTGGGATGTTTGCACCTCTCCTCTAGACAGTGACACAAAGGGAGCTGGGGTTTAGCCTGCATATCCTAATGGGCCATCTGGGCTGAGGGGCAGGGAGGAGTGGTCACTTACGCCTGCCCTCACACAAAGTAGTCTCCAACCCCCTGGTGTGTTTCTGGGGCCTGGCCTGGGCAAGGCAGGATCTTGAAAACAACAAAGACTTATTTTTGAAGTAGGCCTACTTCAAAGGCAGAAAGGGGTATGAGAAGAACACCCCAAATCTCTGAAAATCAGATTACTTCTAGAAACCAAGAGGAACCTCTGCCAAGGAGAAGAGCTAGAAGCTGGAGGAGGAGTACTGCCCCTTTGCCTGTGACTGTGCTTTGCTGGGTTGGCTGCAGTAGCTACTTCTACCTGAAAGAGGACAAAAACATTTGTGTGACTTCCCACTGGTGAAGATTCTCCAAGGGCTTGAACTGAGCTTGCCTCCTGTTATTGAAGTCTCAGGGACAACAAAGACTTCTCTCTGCCAGCATTTGTGCTTTCTGCTGAGAGTCCAGCCTGCAAAGTGGTGTCCTAACCTGTCTCTGGGCCCTTGAAAGGTGCAGCTGGTAGAAAAGGACAGAAATCCACGCAAAGACCGCCTTGCGGGAAAACTTTTGACGCACAACCTACTTCGCAGCTGCTAAACGACACGCCACTGGCTTCACGGCTAAAATCGATGCTCTACCTGCATCGCGGCTGGGAGATCGACACAACGTGGCTGTTAACAAGACAAGCCCCCAGCAGCGCAGTTTCTTGACACCGTGCGACCGGATTTCAATGCAACATCTCTGGGTGCAGAATATCAATGCAAAGCCTGCCTGGACCCGAGGTGCCCGTCTGGATCGACGCATCGCTCTCTTGCGGGAGCGGAGACACAATGCACACCAACCCGACCGGAGGAGGAACGACGCACGTTCTTGGTTGCGGGTGAGAAATCAACGCATCGATGGCCTTTTCTGATGCACGTTAGCCCGTGGGGCTTTATTTTTAAGCTATCCAGTTACTTTTGTGCAATAACAGCGTTCTCACTGTTTTCTAAGTATTAAGATTCTTAGGCCCTCATTACAACCCTGGCAGTTGGTGTTAATGCGGTGGTAATACCGCAAACAGGCCGGCGGAAATAAAATTGAATCATGACCATGGCGGAAACGGCCAACATAGACAGCCACTTTAACACTCCGACCGCCATGGTGGTAGAAACAAACAGCGCGGCGGTCACCGCCAACAGACAGGCGGAAGAAAATGTACCGCCCACCCTATCACAAGATGCCTATCCACCACCTTTTCCGGGGTGGAACCAACGCGAACAAAAACATGGCGGAAACAGTACAGAGAAGAGAAAACACTCACATCTCCACACCCCACGAGGAACCAGGACGCCATGGAGCCCGAATTGCAGATACTGCCGATGCTGGTCTTCCTTCTCTTCTATCAGGAGCACAAAAGACGACTGCGACGACCACGGTGAGTACTGCACCTACAACACAGGGGAGGGGGGAGGGAAAAGAGAGGGACACACACATGCAACACGCAACACCCCCACCCCCACCCTCACCCACAACACCATACACACAAATACATGCAGCAACAGTACACATACACTCCCTCTAGCCCCTGGAAGAACATAAGGACAAAAGGAAATGATTTGAATGAATGTAATCATGTGAAATCTCATTATCAAAGTTCAAAATCCAGAAAATACAGTTATGTACACCAACTACACAAGTCTGGATGGTGCACCAATCATTGTCCGTGGACCACTGGGCTCAAAATGCATGGGCAAAGCCCACACTAGATACCTGACTGGAAATGGAGGGAACACTAGAGGGGCATCAGATCGAAATGAAACAGGCACCTCAGGGGGAGGGGGGGCACCTCAGCCAGATGAACGCACAACGCCATTGCTGCACAAGGGGGCTCCATGCCCATTGCTGTATCCGGGGGAGTGCAAAGCCACAGTCTCTCAAGTCTCTCAAGTGGGTGGTTTGCCCACTGCTTTATCCTCAGGAGTGCAAAGCCACAGTCTCTCAAGTCTCTCAAGTGGGTGGGGTGCCCACTGCTTTATCCTGGGGAGTGCAAAGCCACAGTCTCTCAAGTCTCTCAAGTGGGTGGTTTGCCCACTGCTTTATCCTGCGGACTGCAAAGCCAGTCTCTCAAGTCTCTCAAGTGGGTGGTTTGCCCACTGCATTATCCTGGGGAGTGCAAATCCACAGTCTCTCAAGTCTCTCAAGTGGGTGGTTTGCCCACAGCTTTATCCTGGGGAGTTCAAAGCCACAATCTCTCAAGTGGATGTCATTCTCCACTGGTTCTGGAAGGGGCCTGGTGCCCAGAGTGCTTCATCCTGCCAAGGACTGAGGTAGTGGATGTATTTCTCCACTGGTTCTGGAGGGGGCATGGTCGCCAGAGTGCTTCATCCTGCCAAGGACTGAGGTAGAGGATGTATCTCTACACTGGTTCTGAAGGGGGCCTGGTGCCCAGATTGCTTCATCCTGCTAAGGACGGAGGTAGTGGATGTATCTCTACACTGGTTCTGGAGGGGGCATGGTGCCCAGAGTGCTTCATCCTGCCAAGGACTGAAGTAGAGGATGTATCTCTACACTGGTTCTGAAAGGGGCCTGGTGCCCAGAGTGCTTCATCCTGCTAAGGACGGAGGTAGTGGATGTGTCTCTCCACTGGTTCTGGAGGGGGCATGGTGCCCTGAGTGCTCCACGTGCAGTGTGGCCGGTACAATACACTCACCTGGGTGTGCGTGGCACAACATTGGTGAGGTACAGGTAGCATGATACGCCATGGAGGCAGCGACATACCCCACAATAGTGCGGCTTCGCATTCCACCTGCAGGTGCCAACAGTGATGACAGTAATGCTTCATGGAAGCTGCCCAGGGTCCAGGAACTCACCACCAGCCTCGGACGACTGACCACTGGGGATGGTAGGCATGTCAGCGGTGGTGCCACTGTCCGAGGACATCGCTGGGCTGCTGGTGGTGCTTGCGGCGGTGTCTGTAGTGGCGGTGCTGGCAGAGGTGTCTGTGGTGGCGGTGCTGGCGGCGGGGTCTGCAGTGGCATCTGCTGAATTTGGGTGAAGGTGCATGGGCTGGAGGCTGTTGTGAGGTGGATGGCTGTTGGGTGGGTGTGTGCCTGCGTTTGTGTCCTTTGGGAGGAGGGCTCACAGACACACTGGGAGAGGACACAGGGGATGTGTGAATGGTAGTGGGGGTGGTGATTGCACGTGAGCGGTGTGTGGTGATGGGCATGCTGGTGATGGAGGTAGTGGCTGAAGATGTAGTGCATGCAGGTGTGAGTGGAGACAAGACTGAGAGGGAGGAGGGAGATGTGGAGGGGGGACACAGTGGAGGAAGTGGATGTTGGTATGTGTGCATGGGTATGTTGCTTGTGTGAGTGCCTGTGAGTTGTGTGGTGCTTATGTTTGCCTGAGCCAATCTTGTGTGTTGATGTGTCTGCATGCTGGTCTGAGGGTGTGCTTGGGTTAGGCTGAGGTACAGAGGATTGGGTCTGGGTGGAGGAGGTTGAAGGTGGGAGGCTAGAGACAGTGACAATGGCTGCCATCAGTACTGAGGCCAGAGCCTGAAATGCTCTCTGTTGGGCTGCCTGGCCAGAATGAATGCCCTCCAGGTATGCATTTGTTTGTTGCAAATGCCTCTCGACACCCTAGATGGCATTCAGAATGGTAGACTGCCCAACAGTGAGGGATCTCAGGAGGTCAATAGCCTCCACACTGAGGGCAGCAGGGCTGACTGGGGCAGGGCCTGAGGTGCCTGGGGCGAAGGAGATGCCCACCCTCCTGGGTGAGCGGGCATGGGACACACGCTAAGGGGCTGCTAGGAGGGCCGTGCTAGTAGGGAGGGTGGCGGCTGTACCTGTTGATGCGGTGGGCACAGACATTAGCAATGGCATGCCAAATAGCCTTCTTCTGGTGGGCGCTGACCTAGAGGAATGGTACGGGGGAAAGGACAATACTCAACCATCCGGACCATCATACTCATTGCCCACCAGTTCCCACCCATGCCAGGATGCACATACACTCACCATCCGCACATGTAGGCCTCAGCCCCCCCATGTATCTTCCAGCCACACCACTCAAAGCAGGCATTGCCCATTCAGCATGCTTAAAGTGAACTCACCTGTTTGTCTGGAGGACCGTACAGTTGCGTGTTCTGGGGGAGGACCCCATCCACTAGTTTCTCCAACTCCTCTGAAGTGAAGGCAGGGGCCCTTTCCCCAGACACATGAGCCATTGTTGCTTCCAGACACAGGTCACAGCAGCACTTGCAGTGTAGGTCCTCTCCTGAACTGTGTGCCCAGTTGGAGTCAGACCTGATGTCAGCTATCCGCCATCCCACAGGGATACCCCCTCTAGTGCAGGTCCTGTCAGTACTCCATTTCCTGGAAAGTGGTTCCTTTCAATCAACAGTGGCCATTACATCAGGGATGTCCCAGCCAATGTTCTCTAACGTGTTGTCCAGAGTGTTGTCTGCCCTGCTGAAACTCATGCACAGCTACATTGTGTTCCCTCAGGTGGAGGATTTGGCCACAGTGAAAGGTGACTTCTATGCCCTGGGACATATCCCCAACATCATTGGTGCCATGTGGCATTAGTAACCCCACACAGGAGTGAACAGGTGTACAGAAACCGGAAGAGCTACCATTCGATGAATGTGCAGATGGTGTGTTTGGCAGACCAGTACATCTCCCATGTGAATGCCAAGTTTCCTGGCTTAGTGCATGACGCTTACATTTTGAGGAATAGCAGCATCCCTTATGTGATGGGGCAACTCCAGAGGCACCGTGTGTGGCTAATAGGTGAGGCCAAGGACTCAATACAGTGTGAATAGGTGTCTAGGTATGGGGTTGTCCCTAAGGGTTAGTGTGTGTCTAACAGTTGTCCCTCGATATTTGCAGGTGACTCTGGTTACCCCAACCTGTCATGGCAACTGACCCCAGTGAGGAATCCCAGGACAAGGGCAGAGGAACGCTACAATGAGGCACATGGGCGAACTAGGAGGGTGATCGAACGCACCTTCGGCCTCCTGAAGGCCAGATTCTGGTGCCTCCATATGACAGGTGGTTCCCTATACTACTCACCAAAGAAGGTGTGCCAGATCATCGTGGCCTGCTGTATGCTGCACAACCTGGCTTTGCGACGGCAGGTGCCTTTTCTGCAGGAGGATGGTCCAGCTGGCGGTCTTGTGGCAGCTGTGGAGCCTGTGGACAGTGAAGAAGAGGAGGCAGAAGAAGAGGATATCGACAACCGAAACAACATAATCATGCAATACTTCCAGTGAGACACAGGTAAGAAGATGTCTCTGCCTCCCACATCTCATACAATTGATGGAGCTAGCATAAGTCTGTCATTTTCAATCAGTGTATCGACCCTGACTTGTCACTTTGCCTTTCCATTTCACAGATGTGGGTCCCACTTTGTGCCCTCTGCTATATTTCCTCCTGGCCTACAGCTGTGTTACATCGGTATGTGCACAAGTAAATTGACATAGCTATATTCCATGGTTATTGCAATTACACATTTGTGAAAGCACAGACTGACTCCAGAATGTTTTGGGATTGAAGTTTGTTTATTTCTGTGCTAATAAGTAGAGTGAGTTGCAAAATGGGCTGGGGGGATGGTGGAGGAATGTCCATGGCAGAGTCCAGTCTATTTGTTTCACAGGTACATTGTCCAAAGGGGCATAGGAAGTGGAGCAATGGCAGTAGAAGGATGGACAGGGTGACGAAGTGGGACAGAAGGGTGACATTCAGGAGGGTCTCATTTCCTGGCGCGGGTCTTGGCAATGTTCTCTATCTTGTTCCTGGATCTCAGGGACCGTTTGCGGGGTGGTTCTCCATCTGCAGGGGTTGGGGTGCTGGTGTTGTGATCCTGTGGCTGTGCCTCCTGTCCACTAGCGCCGGCTGAGGTGGAGGGCTGTTCATCGTCCAGGATAGTGTCAGGGGCCCCTTGTTTTGCCACTGTGTCCCTCCTGGTGTTGAAAAGGACTTGCAGCACCCCTGCAATTGTGACCAGGGTTTTGTTAATGGACTTAAATTCCTCCCTGATCCCAAGGTAGTGTTCCTCCTGGAGCCGCTGGGTCTCCTGAAACTTGGCCAGTACCGTTGCCATTGTCTCCTGGGAATGATGGTAAGCTCCCATGATGTTGGAGAGTGCCTCGTGGAGAGTGGGTTCCATGGGCCTCTCCTCCCCCTGTCGCACAGCAGTCCTCCCAGCTTCCCTGTTGTCCTGTGCCTCTGTCCCCTGAACTGTGTGTCCACTGCCACTGCCCCCAGGTCCCTGATCGTCCTGTGTTAGTGGGGTTGCCTGGGTTCCCTGTAGTGGTGGACACAGTGCTGATTGACATGTCCTGGGGACAGAGGGATGGGCCTGCTGGGTGGGTGCTGTGCTGGTGTTTCCTGAGGGGGGAGGCTCTGTGGTGGCTTGTGACTGTGTCAGGGGAACCGACTGTCCTGAGGTCCCTGATGGGCCGGGCTGGTCATCTTGATCCAGTTGTGCAGAACTACTGTCATCACTGTGGGTCTCTTCTGTGGTGGGACTGGATATGTCTGGCACCTCCTGTCCGGTGACGCTGGGTAGGGGTCCTGTAGGGGTGTAAAGGCATGATTATTGCATCTGTGTGTGCCATTGTGTGCAATGGGTGAGTGACCCTCCACTCCAGTGCTTGCATTCTTGGCTTGGTCCTTGTGTGATAGTTGGTGTGGGGTCTGTGTGGGTATCTGTACTGGACATGCTTTAGTATTGGGTGTCCATGCATTGGTGTTACATGCAGGGCTTGTTTTTGGGATGCGTGGGTTGTGTTGGTGGGGTATCTATGGGTTGTTGGGGTGATGGGTGTGAGGGTAAGGGTGGGGTATGTGATGGCATGCAGGTAGGGTGGGGGATAAAGTAGTAAAGATTTGCCTTACCAGAGTCCAGTCCTCCTGATACTCCTGCGAGGCCCTCAGGATGCAGTATTGCCAAGACTTCCTCCTCCCATGTTGTTAGTTATAGGGGAGGAGGTGGGGGTTCACTGCCAGTCCTCTGTACAGCAATCTGGTGTCTGGAGTCCACGGAACGCACCTTCTCCCGTAGGTCGTTCCACCTGTTCCTGATGTCATCCCTAGTTCTTGGATGCTGTACCACTGCATTGACCCTGTCGACAATTCTGCTCCATAGCTCCATCTTCCTTGCAATGGATGTCTGCTGCACCTGTGATCCGAATAGCTGTGGCTCTACCCGGACGATTTCCTCCACCATGACCCTGAGCTCCTCCTCAGAGAACCTGGGGTGTCGTTGAGGTGCCATGATGTGGTGTGGGTGATGTGTGAGATGGTGTGTGTTGTGATGTGTGAGGGGATGTGTTGTTGTGTGTTGTTTGAGGTGCGTGGATGTTGTGTAAGTGATGGTGTTGTGTGTCTGTGGATACTGGTGTTGTTTAAGGTAGTGTCTCTCTCTGGCCTGCTTTCAAATGTCTGGTAGTAAGGGTTTGTGTGTAATGTGGGTGTGTGTTTTATATTGGATTAGGTGTGTGGGTGTGGTGTGTGTATGTGTATCAGGTGTGTGTATTTCAAATTGTCCAATGTGGTTGTGTTTTGTATATGTGTGTGTATTTTGAGCGCGGCCGTGTGTACCGCCAATGGTTTACTGCAGATGAAAGTCTGCTGCGTTGATACGTGGGTCGTGATAGTGTGGGCGTATTCTTGTTGGCGTGACTGTGTCGGTTTTGTTACCACCATTTTATCACTGACCTTTGGTGTGGCTTACTTGTGTGGGTCTCTGTATTGTGGCAGATTCCGAGCTGTGGGTCGTAATACCTGTAGCGAATTCCGCGGCCGCATCGGTATGTTGGCGGTCTTCCGCACATCGGTAAGCGGGATTTACCGCCAGGGTTGTAATGAGGGCATTAATCTTTTTAAAATTCATAACTTGACTTGTGTATGTTGGATTTTTATCTTTTTGGTCTCGTTTTGTTTAGATACATTTATATTTTTCTAAACTTGTGTTTTGTCATTTTGTAGTGTTTTCACTGGGTTACTGTGTGTGTGTTGGTACAAATACTTCACACATTGCTACTGAAGTTAAGCGTGCCTGCTCGTGCCAAGCTACCAAGTGGGTGAGCAAGGGTTAACTGAGGGTGATTCTCCTTTACCTTGACTAGAGTGAGGGTCCTTGCTTGGACAGGGGGTAACCTGACTGCCAACCAAAGACCCGATTTCTAACACAAGGTAACACTTACTGGCAGCATTGGGGTCCGCAAATCCTGCACCCTCACTAGTGGTGTAGGGGAAAAGTCTACCTGCAAAATATGACATGAAACATAGCTCTGTGAATGTTGAACAAAGAACACCATTGACAAATGTTAAATATTCCACATTTTTAGCTGTTTTACCTAGATGAGTCAGGTTAGGGAATAACCAAATGAGCCCTACAACATGTCAATTTGACAAACATTGTTAGACCACACAAGCACATACAGATATGGGCCTGAGCCATACGTACATGTCACTACTACATATTTAATTTTTTGAAGAGGACAGTCCATTGACAATTTTCACAAGCATAGCACATTGTTGTGTCACTCTGCACATACATGATTCAAGCAACACAAACATCCATGACTCCCTATATTTCTGCATCATGTTTGTCATCACATTTACATGATCAAGCAACATACAACAGTAGCCAAGCCCGTGATGAACATGGAAAGTAGTGCCTGGTAAACATGTACAATGACACATGTGCTTTATTTGGTGCACTTCAAATTATTCAGGCATAACACAGGGTACAAAGACAGGAATGTGCTATTTGTCAGCTTGAGGGAGCATTGCTGCCCCTTTCATGGATGCAGGTTGGCACAGACACACTACTTGCAGTCCTGACCTTTAACACAAATATGCAGATCCTGTTCCCGGGAGATCAGGTCTGCCCACCAGTGCTTCAGCTGGTGGTCAGTCCTCTGTCCTGCAAAGATACGTTTCAGCTTGAATAGCACATTGCCCCACCATAGCTTCCGTACCTCAGTCTTGTAGTCCATAATGACATGGCCACCCATGGCCACCAGGTTGGGGAGGTAGTGACAGGCCAGCCATATAAACCCTACCAGCTCATCAGTTGTCATTCTTCTGGCCTTAACCTTCCTTGACATGTTGCACACCAAATCCAGTGAACCTAAAACCCAGAAAATAAAATATCCCCAACTAACCCAACTACCTCAACGAACTTATTTAACTCAGAGACAAACACCCAACAATATGATGGCAAAAATAGCACAATATGACAAATACACAACAAAATATAACTTTATTGACATAACACATACAGCAGACAGCACAAAAGACTCAAAACTGACCACTCCTCATACCAGCACAAGCACCACACATCCTTTCCCAAGCAAAAACAAAAGGCTGTAAAGAGAAAGTGAAAGTAAGTTAACTTGTGCATATGTGCAGAAAGGAAGTTCAATTGCATCACTTACTGGGCGTATGCATCACATTTTTATGACATATATCATTTTTTTTACACATCGCGCCATGCGTGCATTTTTGAAGTATGGCTGACAGGGCATAATGTTTTAGTTTAGAAATGCAGGTGTGGCGCATCCATTTTTGTATATGCAATGATCTTAAATTACTGTATGCATCATTTTTTTTACACATGACAGGCATGCATGTATTTTAGAGAGAAGACTGACAGGGCACTCAGTATCAAATTCCACACACAGGTGCAATGCATCATTTATATTAAACACGATGAGGAAATATGTATGCATGTGCTGTCATCTTAGTTCTGCAAACACTGAAATGTGTTTCTATATGTATGTTTGTCTGTGGGCTGCACAGGAAGACTGATAGTGCTTTCAAATGTGCATGTACATGATACCCTTTCCCACATTCATGTCTTCACATATGTATAATGTGTGTACTGGGAGAGTACATATGTGAGGGAACTTCCATTGTTGATCTGACACAACATCATTTCTGTGTTTCCACTGTTTGTTTCACTACACAGCTTCTGACAGTGGACCCATGTGTGAAACATTGCCATGCACATGATACCCTTTACAAATTTTTACCTAGGGATGCTGGTGACTTGGCCTGGTTTATGATCCTCTAACCCAGACCGATGTAAGTTCAAGTGTGACAATCTATGGTATGCCCCAAGGGCCAGACATCATGATGTCGTTCAATGCGTTTAACATACAGTTCTCCACGCATGCAATTTCTTGGATATGGTGTACTGACTTGTGTCATGGTTGTAATGTATGTGATATGGTAGTGAGTGAAAAGTGTTTTCTCATGTGTGATCAGTAATGTATACTACAGTAGTGTGTTTAGGGCTGTAATTCCTATAAATCTACAAATCCATCATGGATAATTGTGCACCATCGTAGCAAAGATGTTTGCTCACAACAGTGTTAAACATGTTCCCATATCTAGATACATGTTACTGTAATTAAATGTTTAGAGTTGTTTTTTTAAACAGGCACCATGCCATATGTTGCATGTTTTCATATATGCACAAAGCTACAGGCCACACCAAGCTTGGGTAGAACATGTGGGATTTATCTTAGTGATATTTCTGTTAGCACAGACAGTTTGACTGCCCAATTACACACCATTTTGTTTTGCAAGACTTTTTAGCACACAATCTACATTGCAGGGCTGCTTTCAGACAGTGATGGTAGGCTACTCATCAGTGCTCCAGTGGCACTTTATATGCCCACACAGCCCCATTGTTGCTAGTGTGTGCACAAGATGATTGTGGTACCCTCTACACAGTTCACTGTGCACAGGCAGCAGGCCCCTGACTGTGTACAGAGTGGATGTAGCCCCCTCTGGAAATATGGAGGAGGGGGTTTGGCATCGTCAAGTTTAAATTAAACACTAAGGTGCACAGTCAATTGCAGAGATCCAACTGAACAAGTGAAGTCCCTTGCCCAATCATGTATTGTTGACTTTTAGGTTGTTGATGCCTGCTTTGCTCCATTCTGTGCTAGGGACTTAGGGTCAGATGTAGCATTAGAAAATTTTGCGACTTGCAATTTGCAAGTCTGACCGACTCGCAAATTGCAACTCGCAAAATTGTATGCAGAAAGGTGTCTCAGACACCTTCTGCGACTCACTATGGGGTCGCAAAGACCCACCTCATGAATATTAATGAGGTGGGTCGCATTTTGCGACCCCATAGCGAGTCCATGCACTCACAGGGATGGTGACCTGCTGGAGACAGCAGACCCCCATGTCTGTGACTGCATTTTTAATAAAGCAGTATTTTTTTTCTTTTTGCAGCCCGTTTTCCTTAAAGGAAAACGAGTTGCAAAAAGAATAACTTCCGAAACCATTTGTTTTTGTTTTTTTCAAAGTAGGCAGTGGTCCACAGGACCACTTCCTGCTCTGAAAAATTATTGTTTTCGGCATTCACAAAGGGGAAGGGGTCCCATGGGGACCCCTTCCCTTTTGCGAATGAGTTACCACCCACTTCAAGTGGGTGGCAACTGCGAGTTGGTTTGCGACCGCATTCGCGGTCACAAAGCAACTCAGCATGGCGATGCGGTCGCAAATAGGAAGGGAACACCCCTTACTATTTTGGAGTCGCATCCTTAAATTGCTAGTCGGTACCGACTCGCAATTTGAGGTTGTGCATTGCGTTCAGCCTTTTGCATGCCGCAAACTACGTTTTTCGCAGTTTGCGACATGCAAAAGGCTTCCTACATCTGGCCCTTACAGGTTGGTGATGTCTGCCTTGCCCTTTTATGTACTAGGGACTTACAGGTTGTTTGTGCTGGAGTTTTCTCATCATTTTCTAGAGATTGACACGACTATGTCTATATATGTGAGATTTGTTCCTCTGATTCATTGTTAGGCCATTGGTAGATACTGGAACTGGGCCACATCTGCAGACCCAGGGTACAGAAAATGTTAGTTGCCACTGCCTTCTGTCATACTTGTTTGTGCTGGCCAAGCACACAGTTGTAGTTGTTGACAATGTGACTGGGATATGTACTGTCCTACACAATGTGTGTGAATATGTGTCTGGTGTTACATAGCTGCAATGTTGTTTTGTACAGTGAATATTTGACAATGTGTGATCATTCACACACATTGAAGACAGACTGTATGATGTATGCTTCTAAGTCATTGTTGCTGGCACAGATTATGCAGATTTCCCTTGGCACTCATCTTCCTTATCCTCAATGTCCCTTCATTTATGCAAATCATAGTAAGTCATACTTGTCAACTTTGCTAATGGACATTGTTTCTTCTACAGACTAGGCAATATGTGCCATACCATTGTGTTAAAAATGGGGTCTTCGGTTGGCAGTCAGGTTACCCCCTGTCCAAGCAAGGACCCTCACTCTAGTCAGGGTAAGTCACACACAATCCAAATTATCCTGTGCCCACCCTCTAGTAGCTTGGCACTGAGCAGTCAGGCTTAACTTAGAATGCAATGTGTAAAGTACTTGTGCAATAAATAGTAAAATAACACAATATAGCACCACAAAAATACACCACACAGTGTTTAGAAAAATATATAATATTTATCTGGGTATTTGCAGGTCAAAACGATAAACGATGCAAATAAGAAATAGTTGAGATATCACTGAAAAGTGATATGAAGTGTCTTAAGTCTTTAAAAAGCAAACAAAGTCTCTTTCAAACACAAAGTACCTGGTTTGGAGTGAAAAATCTCTGCAAAGGGCCGCAGAGGAGGAGATGCTTGGAAAAATGGTGTGTGCGTCGGTTTCGCCCCTTCACACACGGACTTGCGTCGTTATTTTTCATGCGGGAAAGACGTGCGTCGATTTCCAGCACGCGAACAGGTCTCCTCTGTGGGTCGCAGGATTTTCAGACGCCCCGGGGTCTGTGCGTGGAATCTGGGGCTTGTTGTCCGGCTGCGCGTCGTTCCGGTGGGCTGTGCGTGGAATTTTCTTCCTCATGGCAGGCACTGCGTTGATTTCCTCTCTGGAAGTCGGGCGGCATTGTCCAGGCGGGCCGTGGGTCGAAGTTCCGGTCGCACCACAGGCGTCGCTTCGATCTTTTCCTTGCGGGGTTGAGCGGCGTCTTTCCGGATCGGCGTGCAGTGAATTTTTCACCGCGGAGCAAGCTGTGCGTCAAATTTTTCAGCGCACAGGGAGTCCAGTTGAAAGATAGAAGTCGTTTTGGTCCTGAGTCTTCAGCGAACAGGAGGCAAGCTCTATCCAGGCCCTTGGAGAGCACTTCTGCAGCAAGGCAAGAGTTCAGCAAGACAGCAGGGCAAGAGCAAGGCAGCAATCCTCTGTGGAAAGCAGTCAGGTAAGTCATTTGAGCAGCCAGACAGTTCTTCTTGGCAGGATGCAGGTTCTGGTTCAGGTTTCTTCTCCAGCAAGTGTCTGAGGTGGTAGGGCAGAGGCCTGGTTTTATACTAAAATGTGCCTTTGAAGTGGGGGAGACTTCAAAGAGTGGCCTAGAAGTGCACCAGGTCCCCTTTCAGTTCAATCCTGTCTGCCAGGGTCCCAGTAGGGGGTGTGGCAGTCCTTTGTGTGAGAGCAGGCCCTCCACCCTCCCAGCCCAGGAAGACCCACTCAAAATGCAGATGTATGCAAGTGAGGCTGAGTACCCTGTGTTTGGTGTGTGTCTGAGTGAATGGACAAGGAGCTGTCAACTAAACCTAGCCAGACGTGGATTGTAAGGCACAGAAAGCTTTAAGCACAAAGAAATGCTCACTTTCTAAAAGTGGCATTTCAAGAATAGTAATATTAAAACCAACTTCACCAGTCAGCAGGATTTTGTATCACCATTCTGGCCATACTAAATATGTCCTTCTTACTCCTTTTAGATCAGCAGCTACCACTTCAACAATGTATGAGGGCAGCCCCAATGTTAGCCTATGAAGGAAGCAGGCTCACAGTAGTGTAAAAACAAATTTAGGAGTTTTACACTACCAGGACATGTAAACTACACAGGTACATGTCCTGCCTTTTACCCACACAGCACCCTGCTCTAGGGGTTACCTATGGCACACATTAGTGGTGACTTATATGTAGAGAAAGGGGAGGTCTAGGCTTGGCAAGTACTTTTAAATGCCAAGTCACAGTGACAGTGAAACTGCACATACAGGCCTTGCAATGGCAGGCCTGAGACAAGGTAAAAGGGGTTACTTGAGTGGGTGGCACAACCAGTGCTGCAGGCCCTAGTAGCATTTAATCTACAGGCCCTAGGCACATATAGTGCACTCTACTAGGGTCTTACAAGTAAATCAAATAGCCAATCATGGATAAACCAATCAACAGTACAATTTACACAGAGAGCATATGCACTTTAGCACTGGTTAGCAGTGGTAAAGTGCCCAGAGATCAAAAGCCAACAACAACAGGTCAGAAAAAATAGGAGGCAAAAAGTTTGGGGATGACCCTGTAAAAAGGCCAGGTCCAACAAGCATGAACCAATGCCACCATGTTTTAAGGAGAGAGCCTATGCACTTTAGCACTGTTTAGCAGGGGTAAAGTGCGCAGATTTCCAAAGCCAGAAAAAATGAGGTCAGAAAAAGAGAAGGAAGAAGGCAAAAGGTTTGGGGGTGACCCTGCAGAAAGGCCATTTCCAACACATTGCTATTGTTTGCAAGATGAGATCACTGACCTTCATACATCACTGAACACCAGCCATAGCTCTTGTGTAGTTTTTGAGACACCTCCACATATTGGATATCAAAGTTAAGTAAAGGAGTGTCTCAGCTGTCCTTCCCCCATTTCTTTGTTTGACGTTAGCACTCACACACAGATGCATTCCCCAACCTTTGTCGCATGACTATGAGTTTATTCACATTGTGTGAAGACACTTAACAGCTATGCGTAGAACATGCAAGTTTCAACATCTGTGTCCTTATTGACACTTACAGCTTGCCAAGGAATTGTGACTTGTTTTGACATTGTTTGACATGCATGCAAAATTCTAACTGGTTAGAGTCTGACAGACCAAGACATTCAGGTGTTTTGTCTTCTGTATTTAACTCTCTATTAGTCATACATGTGAGTGTCACTGAGGGGTATGTTGTAAGCTGTGTCCTGGGATTGTGACATTCAGACATTGATGTGTTATAAAGCAGACACTGACTTACTATTGTTGATACTGACTACTCTTGTCCTACCTAGGCCAAACATCTGAACAGCAGTCTTCACATGTTTTTCCTGTGTTGCTGCTGTCAAATTTCAACCACACTTGTGTGATGTGTGCATTGCAATGTACATTATTTGAACAACAGGCTATGGCTACATTTAACCCACACATTCATGTAGTAGTGCATTGTGCGTAGTTGTTAGTTGCTCCAGAGTGTGTTCCTAATTTATTTATAGCTTTTGTGGCCTAGTCATGCTTTCCAAGATGTGGGTGATTTGATAAGGTATGTGAAGGTGAAGAGAAGTACTCTAGGACAAATCTGTGTCAAAGTGATTTATTTACAAAATTGTGCTCATGATGATTTAAGTACAGATTATAACTATTAAGTATAGTCTATATTGTCCCTTCTGCATGCTCCTGCAGTAGAGTTTTGTTGTTCCTCATCCTCCAGTTGTGCATCATTGTCCTCATCCTCCTCCCTGGGGCCCTCTACCTCTTTGTCCCAGGGGACATCGGTGTGTACACAGATTAGTACTATTTTTGCACTCAAGGGGTGGTGCATATAATAGACTTCTTCCAATGTGACCTAGGCACCTGAACCTGGATTTCAGCATGCCATATGTCCTCCCCACCACATTCCTGGTCCTTTTGTGTGATTCATTGTAAGTCTTCTCAGCATCTGTATGTGGGTTTCCATATAGAATCATGACCCATGAATGGATGCTGTAACTTTGGTCGGCTGCAATGAGAGAGGAGAAACAGTGTCAGATGTGAAATAGTGTTTCTTGCTAAATTGCCAGGCATTGTTTTAAAATTAGAGTGGTGATTTTGACTTACATCTGGCATTGTGTATGTTCCTGTTAGCATGTATGGTTGTATTGGTGTGTGGTGGTATACTTTCCAGTCATGGGTTGAGCCTCAGGGACATGGTGATTGTGGAGTTTTTTCTGGCATTACAGTTCACCCATGCAGAATATGTGTGGTGTAAATATTTATCCCTTAGTCCCATTACTTAAGACCTGCAGAAGAGTATTGTTGGCTAAATCTGTACCTATTTTGTGTGGTGTATGTGCCTTGAGACGAGTGTTGTGCTGTGTGTGTTGCATGTGAATCCCATCCTCTGGGACATGGAAGACCTCCCTTGCACAAAGAGTTGATGTTGCAATTTCCTGGCTAGCATGCATATATATATATAAATATATATATATTGAGGGATTATGCACAGTGTGGCAGAGTTGTTTGAGATGGATTGCCATGCATGTTACAAGTTTACAAACACCTGTGGGAAAGGACAATTCATGAGGGGCTTTTCTGCACTGCCTGCATCACCAGTACATGCCACAAATGTGCCATGTCTCCTTGATATTGTGTGTTTTTGACCTCTATCAGTATGCTAGCAGTAGTTTAGCTGCCAGTGTCCACTGTAGGCACTCTTGTAGCATGGTAGAGAGAGGACAGCTTTGTGGGTTTGATTGTTATTGTGCTGTGAGGTGTCCCTTCCCACACATGATCTAGCAATGATGGAAATGTCCTATTTTAACGTGTGCCGCACTGTGCACAACACATAGGAAAAGTATACATAATGAGAGTATCATGTATTTTTTTATAGATAAATAGTGATGCCACCACTAGGGTGGCATTATTTGTTGCTGCAACTTCAGGTTTCAAATTTCTATTAAATGTGGGGTAATGCCAATATGAGAGTTATTTGGCATTGGCATGGCCAATGCAAAACCCTATGCTGACCAATTCCACACTAAGTGATATGTGTGAAGGGGCCGTATTTTCCATGCAACATGTGAACACATGTAGTGGCTTGACACTACCTTTTGAATGCAGAGAGGACATTGCTCCACTAGAGCATCATTAAAAGTGACAGTCTGGTGGTGCTAGGGACTTGTACATGTAACCATATGTGAGGGTGATGTGCATTGAATGTGGTGGAGTGATGCATGTGGCATATGTGTTGTTCTAAGGACACCTGTGCTTCCCTGTCCATGCGTGTGTAGTGTGGTGCATGTATTGTTTGTCCCACATGTTTAGGGTGTTGTCTGTTATATAGTGTATGCTGGCTTACCTACGAGTAGGCCATTGCCATATTGTCCACCCTGGAAGCGTTGGTTTATTATTGAGTGTTGGAAGATGTAGGCATCATGCATGCTGCCCAGTTATTTAGTGAGGATGTTGGTAAATATCCTGCAATGGCCCACAATGGCCTGCACGTTCATTGAGTGTGTGTGTTTCCTGTGCCTAAATAGGTGTTCCCTAGCAGCAGGGAGGACAAGTTGGAGATGTGTGCAGTCCATTGCACCCAGCACATGTGGGAAAACAACAATTTGGTAGAATCCTTGTTTTGTCTCCTGCTGCAGTTGCTGGGTGTTGGGTAACAGGATGTGGTGGGGAGCGAGGCGGATGATGGTGTCCAGTAGCATAAGGAGGAAGGCAGAAAAGGATGGTTGTGAGATACCACCCACTCGTGCTGCAGTGGTCTGAGATGATCTAAAGGCCAGCATGTGGACCACAGCAAGGACCTTGGTCATGGGTGTTATGGCTGTAGGATTTTCCACTCTTGTTGGGATGTTGGGAGCAATGTGTTGGAGCAGCCCTACTATGGACTCCCGCTTGAGATGGTAGAGTCTGATGACCTCTTATTCCCCGAAGCCAAGGATGCATGTGCGCTGGCGAAATATCCCTGCCTCCTTTTGAACTGCCTTGTGGCTGCAGTGGTGGTGGTTGAGGGTGATGCAATGGTGCTGGTGGCAATGGGCATTGTAGCTGTCGTCGTCTCAGGTGCTGAACTCTAGCAGTAACAAATCCATGTAGTCCAGTTGTTTGCCAGAGCTTCTTTTGTGTGTTTTCCTTCCGTACTTGTGCTTGTGTGTCATTTTAACACCTGGTCTTATCAGGTAAGTGGTTTTATTTTTTTAAAAATTAATTTCCCACCCCCCAGCCATGCGTTGTCCACCCCCTAAACGTGCCTCGACCTGCTCCTCTTTACTATACATGGAGTGATATTATAGTATTTTGCCTTTATGCGGTGCACACCCAAAACTGGTGTATTTGAAGGTGCTGTCATGTGATGATGAAGACAAAGTGAAATAAGTAATTGCCTAGATTAACACAATGTGGTCAAGTGAAAGCTAGAATTGAAGCATGTTTTCTTGGATTCACACAATGCTATTCAGCCACTATACGGTTAAATAAATTTTGCATTCATTTTAGAAAAAAGTGTGATGCTTTGTGATTAGTTTTGTGAGGCGGTAATTAGTGTACCGTGTTAAATACATCCATGTTATGCATGTTTAACAAGGGTCGGTGGTAGCAATGTTTGGAGAGTGTGATGTTTTAGTGCAGATGCTATACTGAAAACCAGAAAACTCACCGTTCGTCGGTACATTGAAACCTCTTGTTACTCACAGCTAAAAGCCTTTGGCCCGTATTTATACTTTTTTTGCGCCGCATTTGCGTCGTTTTTTGACGCAAAAACGGCGCAAACTTGCAAAATGCCATTGTATTTTGTAGGTTTGCGCCGTTTTGCGGCAAAAAGCGGCGCAAATGCGGCGCTAAAAAAAGTATAAATACGGGCCTTTATTCATTGCCACCCATCATTGTTACCCATTCCTAAATCAATTCACCCACTCACTCCTTACCATTCAACTTCCAACTCAGCCCATCCATTCAGAGATTGCACAAGGTCCTTTAATGAACATTTGCCTGGGCAGCTTTTTGTTCCCAGTCTGACTGCTTTCTTCAATACATTTTCACCTTAATCTAGTATCCTTTCAGCATCTTGTACGAGTCTTTAGTGCGAGGTATACCATCATGGAGAAAAATTAGTCGAGATCATGGCAATGGACTTTTACTACCTATATGTAATTTTCCCCCCAAAAAAATCCCATTCTTAATGTAATTGTCCTTCTAAAGCAGTTTGCTAAATGCATATGAATCGCAAAGTGTAAATGTAATGCTATTATAATTATACAAATGTCACATTATGATGAATGTTTAATATGGTCCTTTCAATGGGAACATGAGATGTGGCCTTGTTTCAGAGCCAAGATTTGTGAAGAACATAGCCGTCAATTCATACAAGCAACCTTGTACTTTTGCACAATCTATTTGGCAAAAACTTTACATCTTGGAAGCCTTTCGGATAAATAAGTCCATGCCAAGTGTTGAAATAACCAACAGGTTTTAACCTACTTAACACAGATCAGAGCTAATCAGTAATTTAAAATATCAAAGGGCTCAGTGTTTGAAGACAGATCTGCCCACCGTGTTTTAACAGCACTAACATAAGGCTGCCTCAGATACTGAGAACAGGCTGGCTGCGTGCTGCTGCGCAAAAAGCAACTGAGTGCTTCATTTGCCGTTTTCTAGACCGAAACCATCACAGGTAGGACAGTGGCTTAAAATGTGCATATTGTGTTCGGTGACTCATATTCACGTTTCATATGGAAAACAGGAAAATAATGAGGAATAGTGATATCTGTAATAATATATCATCTAGAAATGAAGATAGCACATTTAACCTACCTTGAATAACTTCTGTGTAATGGTTTGATTGATAGAGTGTCTGTTATCACAACCTCAAGGAGTCCGTTGGTGCATTGAGATCTCATTTGTTGGGTGGATTGGAGGGAAAGAACAGATTGTATTTCAGTGCAGTGGTGAGGTGTGGTGAGTATGAAGGGTGGCCTTTGTCTGACTTGCCATTCTAGAACGCTCTGAGGTCAACAGTGAGGAGAAATAGAAAGGGGTGATGTTTACTTAAGAATTCAGGTCATTCAAGCCAATGTCATTTGAGCACCGGAAATTCAGAGAAATAATTTGGGTGAAAGGTGCCCTAGGTAGGCCATCTGTGACCTTGACAAGTCACTTAAGATTGTTGTATTCACTGACTGGACTGAAATTCTACGTGAATGAAGGGTAGTACAAGTGTCTTATGTTGAATTGAAGGTTTATTTCAGGGCAGGAGTCGAGGGTGGACGCGAGTAGATGACGTCTATCCACTTTTTTCACAGGGTGGACCCCGTCTACCCTGCCAAGAGTTTGGGCCCCAAAAAATCGACTAAACTTGTTTTGGTGTAATTTGTAGACACTGGGACACATTCAGCGCAGCCTGACATTGTCTGCTTTTGTTACGAGCAGCAACATTCAGATGGGGAGGCAGCTCATCAGATTCCAGCTGTGCCCATAACAAAGGCCAAAGTTAAGGGGCCATTTGGCGTCTTTTTGTTGGCAAATACTGGCTAGGAGCTAACAGAAGCCTCACACATAAATAAATTTAAAGGAGCTTTTCACTTTACAGGTAGTTAAGAAAGGCAAGCTTTTGACTTTTTACAGTCTCTGTATACAAAACGCATGCATGCACTGTAAGAATGTCAGATGTGTTGGTCTATCCCAGTATTTACACAAATAGCAATTTAAGTGACATTTTTTTGTTTAATTTGTTTTATAGCACTATAGTGCTACTCATTGTAATGCAGGATGGCACAGCAGTTTACATACACAGATGATTTACAGGGCACACAAAGATTTCTACAGCAGGTGTCTTACCCCATTAAGATATTTCTAAAATGCAGACTTTGCAACTAGTTAAGCAGAACTGATTTATTGCCACATGTCTCCTTGTTGCCAATTTCTTTGTGACAGAGTTTTAGAAACCAAATGTATAAATTGAGGCCTGGTTTGTGCATTGGGGTTGTGTCACTTTTTTGGATCATCCCTGACGCAGAATTTAATTTGTTAAATATTGTAAACTGCTTAAATGTACTCATGCCAGACCTGCTAAATAGATGTGTGAGGTTTTAAGATCTGATGTCACTTCTTGTGATGTCACTTCCAATGAGGTCATGAGCTGTGAAGCCACTTCCCATGATGCAATATGCAATATCACGTACAGTGATGTCATGCACTGTGATGCCTCACGCCATGATGTCACTCGCATACTGCCTAACTTGGTTAACCCCCCACATCTTTTTTTAGGAGTTGTTCACTGGTTTCTTTGATTTGTACAGGGGTCATCAGTGGTCACAACTGAGACCCCTGGTTAGCCCCTTGTGACTCCTTGTACTGACTTTGCAAACCCTGGCCTCAGAGGTGGCAAAATCAGTACCAGGAACACTGGGGAATTTATTTCTTATGAATGTCATTTGGGGCTCCAGTTTTCTTATTTTCAACAATTTTTTGTATTACAGTAAAGGTGAATAATATTATATTATTCACTATTACTGTGATAAAGAGTGAAGTGCAATTAGCTGGAATATAACCTCTCTGGCAGCTGAAGTAAGTAAAACATTTTTTAAAATGTATGCTGTGTGTGTGCTAACAGGTGAGAGTGTGTTTATGTGAGAGATAGTGTGTATGGGTGAATGTGTGTGCATGTGTAAGCATGGGTGTGTGAATGAAAGTAAAGATCAAATGGAGAGTGATATCACTTCCGCTACCACTGACATTTTGGTGAAGTGTTGTTCATGGTGCAGGGTAGACAGCTGCTTTCAGAGCTGGGTCGGCTGCCATGACACAACCATGAATGCCCCATGGTTTGTTTCCAGTCTCCCTCTGCTGCAGAATAGGGATGCCTTTGAACATCTTTTCAGGGGCAATTTTTGGTTTTCATTCTTCCACAGGTGCAGTTTAAAAAAATGAGCACTCAACTCCCATCAGGCTCAAACTCTGCCCTTGAATAAGTTGAGTGACTCATCTGCAACATCTGGACTGAGAATGGACGCTAAAGGCGTGAACCTACTGAAAGTTCTCTATGCATAAGCCACTGAATTGAACTTAAGGAAATTGGGGATGATTCATTGTCTGAATTACAGGAACAACCTGACATCATGTTGTCACATGTTCGTATATTTCCTTTTTTCAAGCTTTTATGACACAGTTATAACTCATGTGCCATGAAGGAGTGCATTGCAATAAAGACTGTAAATTGTAGAGCAATATAACAAAATGAGTGGGTTCCCTAAGGGTTTTGCAACTAACTGAGGCTGCACAGCAGTTGTCACTTCCTTAGTATGATAAATGCTGTGCAACCTCACTGTAAATAATATTCTAATTAGTCTGACCTAATATTCTTCCTTTTTGACATTCTTTATGCATAAATACTCTGTGGGGCATGTTGGATTTTTTTCAGAAAAATATGCATGTTGGTGTAGAAATCAGAGTAGCACAGCCTCTAACACCATCTATTTTTTAGCAGATGTGATAGCTTGAAAAGTGTAGGGTGTGAGCAATAGAGTGGGTTGCTTTGTTATGTTACGTTTTTGGTGTTTTTATAGCATGCGATTCATCCGTAAGGGTATCTAGGTGCTTAGTAGCTCGTGTATGAGGAGTGCCCTGGGGGCTTATTCAAAAAGCCAGATCTTCAGCTTATTGCAAATTTAAAGCTGAGATGAGGTTGCTCTGATATGTTTTGGGAGATCATTCCAGGCTTTAGGGGCCAGGTACGAGAAGGCACTGTCTGTGCTCTGCTTTTGTGTGTGCATGGGGTTTGTGCTAGTGAGAGACCATAAGAGCAGAGGTGTCTGTAAGGTTGGTGGGAGTGAATGAGGCTGGTCAGGTAGGCAGGGCTTGTGTTGTGGAGAGCTTTGTAGGTGTGTGTGAGGGGTTTAGAGTGTGTGCGCTTGTGTATCCGGAGCCAGGGGAGTTACTTAAGGTGTGATGTTGGCTTGGCGTGGGACTTACTTATATCTACTACTTCTCTTGGAGTATAGGCCATTAACCAGGACTCTCCAGCCATCACAGTCTTGGGCCTTTCTTTCAGTCTGACTCAGGCATAACCCATCTCCTTTCAGTCAGCCTGGAGTTCTCTCCACCAGGTGTTTCTTGGCCTTTCTCTTTTCATTTTCCCATGAGGGTTCCAGGTCATGGCTTGCCTGGTGGTGTAAGATGTGGGCTTGTAGAGGGTGACTTGATGTTTGCATGAGCAGGGAGTTGAAAAGCCTGCTGCCATAGATCAATGGTGCTTATGGTGTTTTACTGGCAGATTTGGAGGATTTTCCTCAGACACGTGTTCTGCTCCATACAGAAGGACCAATTTTACATTGGTGTTAAAAAGCCTGGTCTTGGTTTGCAGCATTAAGTCTTTGGAGTGCCAGATCTTCATTAACTGAATGAAGGCAGCCCTTTCTTTGCTGATTCTAGCCTTGATATCAGCATCTCTGCTGCCCTGCTTGTCTATGACACTGCCCAGGTAGGTGAAATCGTCAACCTCTTCCAGTGCATTTACTGCAAGAGTGACTGCAGTTGTGCCGGCCATGTTAGATTTCAGGATCTTGATTTTTCCCCTGTGGACTTTGAAGCCAAGTTGTGCTAATGAGGCTGCCTCATTGTCGGTCTTCTCTTGCATCTGCAGATGGGTATGGGAGAGTAGGGCCAGGTCATCGGCAAAGTCCAGATCGCTGGGCTGCATCCAAGGTGTCCACTGGATCACATTTCTTTCTCCTTGCTGTGGATGTTCCATGATCTAGTCTATGGCCATCAGGAAGAGAAAAAGTGAGAGCAAACTACCAAGGCAGACTTCTGTGTGTTGTCCTCCATGGACTATCTTGCAGGTCATTCCCTCGTAAGAGTACCTGGTGATTCTTATGAGATTATCTGACAAACCATAGTGGCAGAGTAAATTCCAAAGGGTCTCTCTGTTCACACTGTTGAATGCCTTCTCATAGCGAATGAAGTTGACATAGAGTTGGGAGTTCCATTCCATTGATGGCTCAATGATGATGCACAGTGTTGTAATCTGGAGTTACTCAGGTCACCTTTCTTCGGGATCTTCATGAGATCCCATCCTCCAGTCTTTGACACCTTTTTATCTTACCAGATCCTTCCAAACATGAGATCGAGCATGTCAACTGATTTTTCAATGTCTGCCTTCCGTGCATCTGCAGGAATGTTGTCAGGTCCTGCTGTTTTCCCATTTCTCAGATGCTTGATGGTTTGCTGTATTTCTTTCTTGGTTGGTCTGCTGCATTCGATTGGCAAGTCCTTGTCAGATGGCTGTATGACTAGTGGAGACTGTGGCAGGAGGGGTTGAGCAGTTCTTCAATGTGCTCCACCCATCTTTGGTGTTGACCTCCATTACCCATGAATGTTGTTCCAGTTTTGTCTTTAACAGGTCTTTCTGATTTGCTGAATCTGCTGGAGTTTCCTTGCTATGTCATAGAGTTCTTTCAACTTTCCATGGCTTGCTGCTTCCTGGGCTTTTGCGGCAAGACCCTTAACGAATCTTCGCTTATCTGCTCTTAAGCGTCTCTTTGCTTCCTTGTTGGATTTAGTGTCCTCACCTTGAGCTTTTGCTTATTCTGCTCTGGTTCAGCTGGTGTTGACTGCAGCTTTCTTTTCCTTTCCCCACTGGATTTTTGTGGATAATCTGGGTGGAGATCCTTTCTTTATGCTGGTATTTCTTGAGACCTAGTACATCCTTGTAGATTGAAGTCACTGTTTTTTACTGGGTCTCTGTTACCCTCTAGTTTTGAAGCTACTGCTCAAGGCTTATTCAGGCTCTGCAAGAAGTATTTCCAAGAAACATATTGACTTGGTTTAATGAATCTCCATAACCTCACAACTAAAGGCAAAGAGATGGCAGAACTACCAGGCATTGCTTTCTATGGCTTCTAAACAGAGGATTTATAGTGGAAGAGCTAGCTGAGGCATGAAACAGCAAATTAGAACTGTTTTTGATGAGTGGTCAGGGAATAGACAATACACTGGAAGCTCCTCTTAGCCCTAAAAATAAGTAATTGCAAGCAAGTTCTTGTCCTTCAAGCGTGGTTTTTCTAATCATACTGAAAGTATCCAACTATTGATTTCAAGTACGTGAAGATTTCATGTTTCAGTCCAATGAAGCCAATACAACTTACTGTGAAAACAATATGTGAACTGCCGTTATGTGTGGCTAGGCTTTTGAATGACAATGATGCATGCCGCATACAGGGTAGTTGTGTATACGTGTAAACATTAATGTATTTAATACTAAAGAATGTGTATGCTAAGTGTAGGGCCTGGAAAAACAGAGTACCATTTTGAATGCTAATACAAATGAGTTTATTCTCAGGTACTGTGTTTTCAGTTTAGAAGCTCCATGTTTTGAACCCTGCTCAAACTAACAAGACAGAGAAGGTAAGCATTCTACTTCTCTGATGAATGTGCTGTAACCTCAAAAGATGTCTTGAAAAGAAGAAGGGAAAATAGAATTTGCTTCTATAGCTTCCAGGCATGATTCTATCTGCTAATGCTTTGAGGGCAAAGGTATGCAGACAAACTGTTTGTGGCTTAGCATCATTTGGGTTATTAAATCAGAATTGACACATTAGTTAGGTCACTGACAACACTTAGACACTTGTCAGTGGAGGAGTTGTGATGAAAGATGATTGATATTTGCCTAACATTTGTCATGATCTGCACAATATCCGCTGAGCTGGTCTTAATAATACTAATCTTTCTGATAAACATAATTTATTTGCAAATACAGTAAAATAAATAATCACAGAATAGTAAAATACCAACCATTACGAGTGCACATTTATTTGGCGATATAAGGATGGGGCCCCAATTACTATATCCTGAAGAAAAGAGTGGTAAGAATCAGACAGATTTGTCTGACTCCTAGCACTTTGTCTAAAAGAGAATACCAAATTGGAAGAGGAGTGAGATATATTTGTCAGTTCTCCTTATCTCTCAAAAAGGCTTAATTTACATTTGGGGCTACTTGAATCTAGCAAGTGTGACCCTAATAATAAATTTGACACTGCTCACCAAGAAAGTTAATGTTTGTCGCCCACAGATGGAACTCCACCATGAATAACTAGTTATCTGATTGGTTTGCATATCATTTTTCTAATGGAGCTTCTCTTAGGTATCAATAAACCATGCAAGATTATTTGTGAACAGAAAAAGAAGCAGATTTATTGATCCAAAACCACATCACCCAAATTAGTGGTGGAACCATTCTGTTATTTGTCAAGGATAAATAGAAAAATAGGCAAGCTCATTTACATTTGTAGGTCTCTGGGCTCCCTCCTCATTATCAATAAACATCAAAGGAATATATGAACCATCCAGTGGCTTTGGCTCTAGATATTGAGAAAATTGAGAACATTGGAAAAATTCCTTTCAGGACAGCAGAAAATTCCTTCTTGTAAATCAGAATTAAAAATGAAAGATTGTATCTGTACAATGGTTTCAAAAAAGTATTTGTAACTACTGGCATGTGAGCGCCTTCTTCAGGAAAAACCATAGTGGCATCAGACAGTTCTTATTGAACAGATTCATTGTTTTGATTTGCGGAGGCAGTTATCTTAGTGACTAACTCAAAAATCGAGTTACGGGAAAACACTGCTCTGAAATGTTCTGATTGTATTAAGCTCAATAGACTATTAAAACACGATTCCTTGCTCGCTTCTTTTTAATCTATCTCTTATTCCACAAGCCTTTGTCATCGGACTACATCTAATCAATTATCTATTACATCATAAAGGTACGAAAATTGGGATCCACGTGGAAGAGAAGAAGGGACATCTAAACTATCAAAGTTTAATCCGATTGGCAGCTGCCTACAAATATAGATGAGTGAATCAAATATAATGGGATGAGAATTAATAGTGTTGTGAAAGACATTCATGGGATCTGCATGATGATAAATATAATGTCCTTTTCATCAGGCCCCAGACTTTAGGAGATCTTCCAGAGTCTGTGCACAAACCTCAAACATTTGGGTCTCCCTTAATGATGATATGAATTATGAAACTTTGGCCTTATTTGTATTACATTGTACTGATATTTCTATACTAATTTCCACACCACTTGTTGGCTTACAACTCATTCTCAAGTGTTGCATATGTAGCTACCATATACATAACATTTCTAGAGCTCCAGTGCTCTGATTTTCACCGGCTGCTAGGCGCTCTTCCCATATATGATTGAAGGCATGTTTGTTGTAAATTGATCTGTGTATGGAATAACTGTGTGCAATGATTGAGGATTGGTGGCAAGGTAGAGATATTTTATATGGCTTTATTAGTGCATATGCAAGTATATTGCATAGAGTGCCAGCGATATCTACATATTGATGTTGTTATGCAAAGAGCCTGAATGGTTCGTGGTGTCTCTATAGCAACTGTATGGATCACCTTACTAGGCCAGAAACAGAGCCTTTCAATATTTTATAGGGGCATATTTATGACCTGGTTTGTGCTACTTTTGCACCATGCAACATGGTGCAAAAGCAACACAAATCTTAAGTAAAATGTTTGAAGCCACGAAAAGCCACTTTGGGTGGCTCAAAAAATCTGAAGTAATGTAACGCAGTCATTGAGTTGCGTTACTCTGCCCTGGTAAGACATTCCATGTGCATTGCATGGGTGTTCCCACACAGTTCCCATGTTTTTTGATGCATTCCTAGATTTACAAGAACTTGTAAACCTAGGAAAGTACCAAAATCGTCTTTGCAGGGGAGGCATAAGGAGGAGAAATATCTCTATTTCTCCTCGTCTTTTCCTCTTTTTATGTGCATTCTGCAGCATACATGGAAAGAGGAAAAAGCCTCAGGGGATAGTTTTGGTGCAGGACGGTGCCCCTTCCTGCACAAAAACAATCCTGCATTCAACCCAGACACCCTTGCACCATGGATTGGCGCTAGGCAGTTCATTGTGTGCCAGCATGGGGAAAAGGACATGAAAGTACCATATTAACTTAAATACAGTGCATTCCTGATCTTTCCCAGCTATGCAGTGCAGCACAACAAGGCGACTTGCTGCACTGTCCTGTGTGACTTGGCCATAAATCTGGCTCCATTCTACTGAGGGCATAACTCACTAATAACTTTGTACAAATGATCTTGGTTTATTTCGATACATTTGACAGAGATTTGACATATACACCTGAGAACATGTTTACTACCATTTCACACAACTCAGGACAGCAAGCAAAGTTGCTGTGCTGCGGTGCGTGAAGTGGAGAGAGCAGAAATGCACCATCTCAATTAAGATATGAAGCACTTCTGCTCCCTTCTTGTGCTGACACACTTGAAGCTGCCTAGCGCCAAAACATCCAACCTTGCGCCTTGCTGCAAGGATACCTGCGTTATAAAAAGGGGCGCCTTCCTGCACAAAAACAATCATTAAAGGGATTTTTCTTTTTCTATGTGTGAAGTAGAATAAATTACACATAGAAAGAGGAAGTAACGAGGAGGTGTAAAGATATTTCTCCTCATTACACCTGGGTCTAAGATGCATACCATTTTAGCACAATCCCATGTTTACTGACCTCAGTAAATCTGGAATTGTGTCCGACTCCATGGGTGGGAGCATAGGATCACCCATGCTTCACCCATGTAACACCCCCTTGACACAAAGTGACACGAGGCAGTGCTGTGTGCAGCACTGCATTACTTTATACTTACTAAACCACGCAAAGCCAAGCAAAGTGTTTTTGTGTGATATAGTAAGTCCCAGAAAAGGACCTGCGTTGCCTTGCAATGACTTGCATCATACAAGGACAATGTGAGTCCTTAGTAAATCTATGCCCATATGTATTCTTCTGGATTTTGAGTAGTACTTTGAGGAAAAGGTAAAATGTTACATTATTTTTTTTAACATTTGTTTATTTGCATTTATAAAAATAGCACCTGAAGGCAAAGACAGTAGCATATAAAAGCATCAACAATCATGACACAACAATTCTACAACAATAAAGGAGGACACAGGCAGCAGTCTGCCAATCAAGGTTGCATTCAAAAGCATATATCATCTCAGCAATTGAAAGTGGCCAATCAGGACCACTGTTCAAAGCAAGAATAATTATAATGAAGGCAAATAGCTAATATTTCATGTAGAACTCTAGCATCTACTGTGTAAAGATCATAAAGTAAACGGGGGGGGAGTAAAAAGAAATACTCAATCCTGCCAGTTCAGGAAGAATAGGAATCTCTCATGGCAGGGGTGACAGGTCAGGGTCCAGGGGTGGTGGGTGGATCCAATGTTCCCCATTTCTCGACTCGGGCAGGTGAATGTGGTAGTAGTCTAGTCTGGTTCCTCACTTAGTGTATGTCCACCTCCCTAATAGCGTCCCTCAGAGAGGCCACCTCGTCCCCTCTGGTTGGACTCTCTTGTCCCCCAGTATGTCCTTCGTACCTCCCCTCCAGTGTCTAAGTCGTCTGTCCACAAGGTTGGTGTTGGGCGTCTCTGAATCCCTTGGGCATCCTTCCTAAACAGAGCTTTTTCCTCAGCCTAGACCATTGGGTAACATCTTTCACCAGTGTTCCCACCACTGGTCCCATTGTGGATTTCCAGATCATCACTATTCACCTACTTGGTTCTCTGCTATGGTCTTCACCCACTGGGTTACATAGATTGTACATGCTTCTTTCCCCGAGGTGTTTGCCAAAATGGCGTGCTCCCTCACCTAGCTTAGTATAGAAAAAAATAATCTTACAGTTCCAATGCAGAATAAAGAGAAATGACGTTGTTTTGTATCCCGAACTGCCCCCTACCAAGATCCCATCGTGGCCCGTACGTTCCAGACCAAACACTCCTACACTGGGGCATAGTGAAGGCCTTCACACCAGATCATTTGCACTGAGCTGCCCATTTGGGATTTTGCTGTTCGGCCCTTTATATGAAATCAGAATTTCTGCTTCTCGCCGAAATATTCTGATTTTAAGCTTTTGGACTATGGTGTGCAAAAAGCACATTTTTGTATCTATAACATGCTCAAAAGTTTCACTATTTCAAGGTCATTTGATGTACAATCACAATGTTTAAAATTTTAATTAAACACATGTCATGTGATAACCAGTCAGCCACATTGCTGCATAAAAGGGATAGTGGAATTTGTAAATGGTCTTTTCCTGACATCATTCCTGATAATTTATTTCCGGTGAAAGTCTGGGTTTTGTCTATGTTTAACTGGGAAAACTTAATTCAGGCCATCCTTCAATTTGGATTTAGCACGTGTCCTTACTAAAAGAGAACTAATCTACACAGATTTTGATCTGCAAGAATTACTCAAAAAATTCTTCCATGCACCTACCGACAGCTCCTGCCGAACAAATCTGATTGCAAGAGCCAGACCTGTCCAACCTCATTCCTCACTGTGATGACATGGTGCGGAATATAAAACTATTTTGTTTTCTGTTTGCTGGTAAGAGGTGCCTGGCCGCCTCTACTTCACTGACTGCTTTGCACCAGCAGACAAAGGAGGTCGGAATCAGATATTACAATCCCCCCGGGCCTTCCTGGATGGTGAGTAGCGTTTATTCGGTAAAGCTTATTGTCCATGACCGATTGCTTACAGATCAAGCACTGAAAGGGGAGATTCAAAGGCCGAAAAACCCAGAATTGTCTTTGATTTGCATCCAAGTAAAAAATATATTAATAGTGTGAAATTAAAACACCAAAAGTTTGTGCGTTTGGTACTTTTGAGCATTGTAGTAGCTTCCTTCAAGAGCCAAGGGTATTCCCCAGTTCTGAAGTTCCAGTCTATCATGCATGTGCATCCCCTTGTGTCTATAAACTAAATCACTTTGGAGCCTTGACCCCAGTCTTGTACATAAAACTTACAGTATTTCTAGGCTAGGAAGATTCCAGAATAAGACAATATCATCTCAAGTCCAAAATGATTTGATCTGTTTATCCCTGCCTGTCTTGAAAAGTCTCACCACAACCAGGGAAGTGGGCTGATTTGTGTTAATAAATGGCGTAAAGCTATATTGTGGGTATCCGGTGTGGGTGTTTAGCAAATTGTTTTCTGGATAAAATCTCAGCTGTACAATATAAACAAGTCAGTTGAAGTGGGGCATTCCCACAAAGAAGGATTTGAATGCTGAGAGAGGAGCAGACACGGCAGGCTAAGGTCGGTTGTGTTTATCTTTCAAGTCGGACACTTCAATCAACACGTCTGCATGTTCAGATGCAAAGACACAGGGCACTAGAGTTGAGAGCTTAAAGTAGTAGTCCGTCCACCGTTTGAGGTGGTTGTGAGCCTCAGGGATTTAGCCTGAACCTGAATGACTGGTTCAGCACAGGCTGAAAGTAAGTCAGAGAGCACAAGGCTCCTGGGTCATTGAACGGACACCAACACAGACAGGGCCAGCAATAGGCATGGGCAGTGTGGGCAGCTGACCAGGGCTCCGCTCTCACCTTCTCAGCCGGGGACCCCACTGCAGTGCCCACAGGCATAATTCTCAGATGTAGCTCTGCCCATTCAGCTTGCTCCCCTTGTGCACCCTCCCCCATCACTTCGCATTTTAAAAGCAAAATGTGTATCATCCTGGCACATCCGACTTTCAAGGGCGTGGTGGCTTTTCAGGGAGGGGGATGGGGTGATCAACAGCTAGGTCAGGAGGTCAGGCAGGGCAGTGCTTATGTGAGAAAATGATGTGAAAGCCTTGTGCACCTTTTTAAGAGGCATTTCTAGGCAACAGAAGCAACCCTTTCCTGGCTCCTGACCGAGGCCTCATGTTTTTAGCTGTGCAAACCCTCGTCAGCAATCATACATAGATAATGCAGGAGGTACTGAGGCCCAAACTCCCCTCCCTATAGTAAAAGCCAAGTTAAGGTACTCAACACACCAGGACACAGTTCCCACCAAAGTGAGTGGGCGCAGACACAAGGGGAAAGTATGGGCCTAAAAGATTCCAGGTTAGGGAGCAGGTGTGTAATGTGCTCCTGTTTGAAACAGTGGGCAAGCAGAAACATTTCCCTACAAATCCACCACCAATACTTATGCGTTCTGGAGTAGCATGCTACTCACTGAAAAGTGCTTTGACGCAGGGGTAGTAAGCACTATGTAAATACAATTTACAATTACAACTACAAATAAATAGCAACTAGTGAACACAATAAAGAACAATGTCTAATAACCTAGCAATCCAACTAAAAATATTTATTTAATTCATTCTGAAACTGTACAAAGACAAAACATCATAATGCTTGGAAGGATTCAAATAGGTTCAAGTGTGCCAGAGAACCTCGGGCTGTGTCAGAGGCTGGGATATGGTTTGAGTCCTTAGAGGCTCACCCATCTCTACTAGTGCCCTGTGCATAAAATCACATCAGTTCACAATGATGCAGCTTCCTTCAGCAGATATCAGCATAACTGCCCTGTGCATAATGTCATATCAGTTCATAATTCTGAAGCTTTCTTCTGCAGGTGGAAGCACTACTGTCTTGTGCATAAATCCTTATGAGTTCACAGTACTTCAGTTTACATGGTTTGAATTTCAGGACCACTGCTCTAAGCATAGGGCCCTATAAGGTCACTGTGCTACATAATTACTTCCCTGTTCAGGCTTTATGTTCATAGTGCTGCAGTACTGCAACCCTGCAATTCTATAAGTACTGGCTTATAACTTCATTAAGCTGCAGTCTCATTGCCTGGAGTGCAGCTATATTGCCCTATGCAGGTGAACATAAACTTTCACAACTCTTTTACATCCCAACATAAACTGAGCAAAGGTTGACATAGTTCCACGACTCTGCAGCTATATTATACATGTTATACTAGATCTTATGGCACGAGGTTGACTTTCAGCCAGTCGTACGTATTCAACCTACGGCTCCAAGTATAAAAGAAAAAAGTGATCTTTGGTGCTGTTGACTTAAAGCAACCCTCATAATGTTGCAAGTTAACAGCTGTATTGCCCTCTGCAGATCATGCAGGGATTACAAGTGTCTTTGAGGAGGATGAGCAACCAGATAACGTACCATAATAGAGAGTTGAGAGTTGCCTGCAGCAATATCATTGTTTACAGAAAGGTGAGCCCATAAAGAAGAGATTAGGCAGGATTTCTTTTTTGCAGGAAGGGGTACCTTCCTACACAAAAATAATCATCTGAGGCTTTCCCTCCTTCTGTGTGTGCTGTAAAATAGAGGAAACAAATAAAGATATTTCTCCTGGTTGCATCTCCCCTGGGAATGCATAACATTTTGATGCATTCCTAGGTCTACCATTGTTGGTGAAGGTGGGGATTTGGCCAAATCCATTGGTGGATGTGTGGAAACACCCATGCTCCACCCTTGGAACGCATTCCCAGAGCAGAGTAACATTTACCAAGCCACGGAGGGCCACTCAGGGTGGCTTTGCATTGCTTGGTAAATCAGGCTTAGGGATTGCATTGCCCTCTGACACCATGCATAACCCAGGGGCAATGCAATCCCTTGATAAATCTGGCCCTGTTGATGTCTTGTCATATCTACTGCCAGTGCTGCACACAGGGATGCATATCTTATAGCAAAAAAGCACAGTGGAGCAGCTGTAAGAGTCACAGAAAAAGGCACCTCCCCCAAAGAGTAGTAATGCTCTTCTGGCTTCACTGCAAGTGCCACTCGTTCAGACTTTGGCTCTGCTGCTCTCCCTTTCCTGCAGGTGCTTTGCACAGAAAACCTTTATTACTTAGTTCCCATCCTTTTCCTGGGACTCACAACCATGATCCACCACTACAAGGCCCAGGAGAAGGGGCAAATGTACTCTGGAACCACACAATTGTAAGTCTTTAGTAAATAAATAGTATACATTTTAAAGGCTTCAGGGGGGAAATAGGGGTCTTGTAGCCATGACTAAGGGCACATGCCATTAAAATCTTTTGGCTTATATATTATTGAATTTTGGTGATTTCACATTTAACAATGTGAGTCTGGGTGGAAAGTCCCAGGACATTAGTCACTGTAAGGGAAAATCCTTAATGAAAAGGCTTTGTTTGTGCAGCAATTTGCTGCCCTTTTCTTGTTTCTCACCTATGATTTGTAGCCTTTCAAATAAAAAGCTAAATGTAATACCACTCACATTTACCTCACTAGATCCAATTGCTTAATTTTATAGTCACCTGAGAGAGGTCTTCAGCGAAAGTCAAGCTATTTTCAACTATTTTGTTTGCTTTTGTTAGAAATGGGGTCTCTGGTTAGCAGTCAGCTTGCACTCTGTCCAGACAGGGACCCTCACTCTAATCAGGGCAATGGAGAAACACACTTAGATAACCTCTGCTCACCCCCTTGGTAGCTTGGCACAAGTAGTCAGGCTTATCTCAGAAGAAATGTGTAAAGTATTTGTACCAACACAAACAGTAATACAGTGAAAACACTACAAAATGGACACCAAGCCAGTTTAGAAAAATGGGTAATATTTATCTAAATCAAACCAGACCAAAACGACAAAAACCCAACATACCCAAGTCAAAAATATGATTTTTTAAAAGAATAAGCATACTCCATAGAAAAAAAAAGTCAGCGATGTGACGATGACTTGATTCCTTACTCGCAAGTGAGGCCATGTGTCATTTCTTCTTCGGTCGGGTTGGCGATGCGTTGTTTTTGTCCCTCGCAAGGGAGCGATGTGTTGATTTCCAGACAGGGCACCTCGGACCTGCGTCGATTCACGGTGACTTTGACGCCCAGGGACGATGCGTGAGAAGTCCGGTTGCAAGGTGTTAGAAAACCGAATTGCGTGGAGTATGCATCGGTATCAGCAGCTGCAAGCGGGGGTTGTGTCATTTCTCCAGCTGCGATGAATAGATCTCCCAGCTGCGATGCAGGTGGAGAGTCAATTCTTGCTGCGAAGCTGGTGGCGCGTCATTTAGCAGCTGCTTTGCAGATGGTGCTTCAAAAGTTTCCCTGCATGGCGTTCTGTGCGTGGATTTCAGCTCTTGTTCTGACAACTTCACCTCTCAAGTGCCCAGGGACTGGATAGGGCACCACTTGGCATGGCAGGCGTCTCAGCACAGAGTCCAGGTGCTGGCAGAGGAAGTCTTTGCTGGCCCTGAGACTACAAAACAGGAGGCAAGCTCAGTTCAAGCCTTTGGAGCTTCTTCTTCAAGCAGAGATGCACACAACATAGTCCAGTCTTTGTCCCCTTTCACAGGCAGAAGCAGCAACTGCAGGATAGCCCAACAAAGCACAGGCAGAGGCAGCACTTCGCCTCAGTTCTTCAGCTCTTTTCCATAACAGAGGTTCCTCTTGGTTCCAGAACTGATCTAAAAGTCTGGGGTTTTGGGTCCACTACTGAAACCCCTTTCGACCTTTGAAGTAGGCAAACTTAAAAAAAAAATCTCTGTTCTTCACAAGATCCTGCCTTGCCCAGGCAAGGCCCCAGAGACCCACCACAGAGTTAAATACTGCATTGTGTGAGGGCGGGCACTGCCCAGACAGGAGTTAGTGACCACTCCTCCCTCCACTCCAGCTCAGATGGCTCATCAGGATATGCAGGCTACACCCCAGCTCCTTTTCTGTCACTGTCTAGAGGAGATTCACAAACAGCGAAAGTGTCAGTCTGACCCAGACAGGGAATCCACAAACAGGCAGAGTCACTGAACTGTTAAAGGAAGAAAATGCCTACTTTCTAAAAGTGGTATTTTCAAACTAATAATTTAAAAAACAACCTTACCAAAAGAGACACCACACCCCATATTTCTGTCTGCTCTCAAAGGGAATCTGTACTTTACAAATATTTAAAGGCAGCCCTGATGATAACCTATGAGAGGGATATGCCTTGCAACAGTGAAAAACAAATTTATCAATATTTCACTGTTAGTACATGTAAAACACATCAGTACATGTCCCACCTTAAACATACACTGCACCCTGCCCTTGGAGCTACCTAGGGTCTACCTTAGGGGTGCCTTACATGTTTAAAAAGGGAAGATTTAGTACACTTGCCAGGTCAAATTGGCAGGTTAAAACTGCACACAAGGACACTGCAGTGGCAGGTCTGAGTCATGTTTACAGGGCAACTACTGTGGGTGGCACAACAGTGCTGCAGGCCCACTGGTAGCATTTGATTTGCAGGCCCTGGGCACCTCTAGTAAAATTTACTAGGGACTTACTAGTAAATCAAATACGCCAATCATGGAAAAGCCAATTACCCATACTTTTTATAAAGGAGCACTTGCACGTTAGCACTGGTGAGCAGTGGTAAAGTGCCCAGAGTACCAAAAACAGCAAAAACAGAGTTCAGCACACAGTTAAAACATGGGAAGCAGAGGCAAAAAAGACAGGGGCGACCACGCCAAGTATGTCAGGTCTAACAGGTTTAATATCTTTCTTGCTGAAAAATCGCCTGTATCATATACTTTACCTTGCACTGGGTGCCTGGGAAGTCAATGACCCTTAAGCCCTTCACCCAAAATGCAGCACGCCTCAGTGGGGCCTCATTAGTGCCTGAAGAAATAAGATCACATCATTCCACCCTGACAGAACTCCACGGCTCTCCATACCAGCAGCACCACCTTTAATCCAGCTGCCGCATCTACAAATACATCATGAGCGACACCCCTGCTTACTTTGATGAACAACTTGGGATGTCAGTGACTAGAGCACTAGAGTACAAGAATGAGAGGTCAAGCATCACATTGTACTTCACACAGCTTTTACAGACCTTACAACCTTAGAACAGATTTGGTCTGTGGTGTAAGTGACATAAGCCATTTTGTGTTAATTTCCTTACCATAAAAAGGTCGGCAGGAGCACTGCTGAATTGTGTACCGTGAGCACAAGCTCAAACCATAGTAAATATAGGGACATATTTAAGAGCCCCTAGCACCACTGGAGCGTCACTTTTAGTGATACTTCAGTGGCTCTATGTCCTGCGCCGTATTTACAAGGTGGCGTTAAGCCACTTTTTTTGGCTTAAAGCCACCTTGTAATACGGCCCCTTCACATGCAGACCTCTGAGTGGAAGGGGCATGCAATGGGTGTTACTGTGGGCATGCCACAGCAACACCCATTGCATTTTGATGCTGCCTCAGATTTGTGAGAAGTGCCAAATCACCATTAGTGATTGTTTATGTGCAGGAAAGGACACCTTCCCACACATAAACAATCAAACCCCTCAACGCAGACATCCTTGGACGATGGTGCAAGGATGCCTGCGTTGGCACTAGGCAACTAAATTTAGTGCCAGCGCAAGGGACAACACCGGTGTGCACCATATTCAATTAAATACAGCCAATTTTGGTGCAGCCTTGCGCTCTGTCATTTTCTTTTAAATATGGGCCATAGGCTCCAGAATTTCAAATCTGGCAGAAAGGAGATAAACTGTGGCTTTGTGTGCCCTTCACTATTTTCCTGGAGCTCCTATTTCTAACGTCAGAGTGTCTGCTTTGCTGGCTCCAGAGTGCAGCATGTTTAGCTGAGTTATTGTGTGATCTGAGCAAAGCAAAGCAAGGGTATGGAATATTGCCTGGTAAAGCCAATTTATGCAGCTGTCACTACCGGCACAGTTGTCAGTTATGATGGAAGTGATCAAGGAGTCTGCATTGTTGATGAGTATACGCATTTCATAAAAAGAACAGTTTTTAAACTGATTTAAACAGGAATTTATGAAGCCAGTAAGTTTGGCTTATAAATAAACAAACAAGTCAGATCAATCAGTTATATCAACACTTACTGCACTAGTAACTATCATAAGGTAAGGGCAAATAGTACTTGCATCTCATTTATCCCAGGTAGGACCTACAGGTCTTAACTGGTGACTATCTGCACAAAACGTTAAACATTGTGTAATTAGTGGGAACAGGCAGATTTTTAATACCAATGATTTACACATAACTTAAAGAAAATGTTATGTGTATTTAGATATTTTTCCACCCATTTACATAACATCATGGTCTAAATGACTTGGTAAATGTCACACAATCATTTACTACGCAAGAAACAGCTAACACTTTTCTATAGTGAATTATATTTCAAAACATCCTCAGTAAACCCTGTATCACTATGGTGTAATGGAATACAGGTAGATCATTTGTGGAAAATTTGGGATAAAGCAATCTTTGCCCATAAAACCCTGAAGGGTGAATTGAAGGAGGTGTTGTCCCCTGAAGGCGTGTGAATAGAACTGCCACGTAATACATTGGGGGTCAGCTTCAGCAGGGTGAGAAGATTTATACTGTCACACAGAGAAGCAATTGGCTAAACAAGGTGTTTGGTGGCAGCCCAGGCACGTGGAGACGAATTAATCCATTGCAGAGGATGTCTGTTATTGTAGGTGAAGAGGGCAAAAAGGGACATTAACTCCTTCAGGGGGAGAAGACAGTGTTGTCAGCATCATAAAATTAGTTAAGGGGGGCTTATATCCTTTTTAGATGAAGAATCTGAATAGGCATGAACATTTGTGGGAGTGAAGAGAGGAGGATCCTTTAACCATTGCATAGGAAGAGGAAGTTTTCTGAGTGTGTAAGTACTTACAAAGGAAGGCATTGGGTGGCTTCTGCTGTGTGTGTAAATGGGATGAGTGTCTCTACCTGAGGGAAAGAACAGAATAGTAGAGCTGATATAGAGGGAGTGTTTCAGTTGGAGATAGAAGAGGTGTCATACAGGCCAGAGGAGAGAAGAGTGGTATCAACATTCCACAGGGAAAAACAGGAGAAGCAGCATGGGTCACTTCAACAGGATAGCACAACCAGGGCATGCGGTGAGGAGGGAGTCAATTCCTTTACTTGGCGAGAGAAGGGTATCATTCTGAGCATGGGAACAATGGTGCTGGTGCGCAAACATGGAAGTCTTCTTCCCATCTCTGGATCAGAAACCCCGTGCACTCAGGTGAGACACCACACAATATCCAATCCACATAGAGGTTGACCAGATTTTTGTACTCAGTGAAGAGTGTGGTAGTCAGATCCAATACACATAAACCAATAACATGGAAACAACACAAACAATATTACACACCATGACCAATTAGACCACTGTTAGAAATTGGGTCTTTGGTTGACAGTCTGGTTACCCTCTGTTCAAGCAAGGACCCTCACTCTAGTCAGGGTAAAAGAGAATCACCGTCAGCTAACCCCTACTTACCCCCTTGGTAGTTTGGCAGAGCAGTAGGCTTATCTTCAGAGTGCTGGGTGTAAAGTATTTCTACCAACACACACAGTAACCTAATGAAAACACTACAAAATGACACAACACCAGTTTAGAAAAATAGGAAATATTTATCTAAACAAAACAAGACAGGTTATCAAAAAATGCAAAAAGAGTCTTGAAGTAGTTTTAAACATACACTAACGCTGTCAGCGTGAAAAAGTACCTTGGGTGCGTCAAAAATAACCCCGCACGTGCGAGTCCGCGTCAAAAAGGGCTTGCGATGCGTTGATTCCACTCACGAGCGGGACCTTGCGTAGTTTCCCCTTTCGCCGGGTCGGGCACGTCGTTTCTTCTCACCACAGGAGAGCGATGCGTCGATACGGTCAGCGCTCTCGGGTCCGGGCTGGCCTTGCGTTGTTTTTCCACGCCCAGCAGTACTTGAGTCGGAAATCCAGCCGCACGATGATCCGAAAACCCCACAGCGTGGGTTGTGATCTCCCAGCCTCCGTCAGGGATGTTGTGCGTCGTTTCTCCTGCTCCGTGCGTTGATTCTATGGTCGCATTTCCTGCAAACGTCAATTCTCAGCTGTAGAGCCGGCGGCGCGCCGTTTCTTCAGCGGCAGATCAGAGTCGCGTTGATCTTTTCCCCGCACAGTGCTCTGTGTGTGAATTTCCTTGTCTTTAGGCTGCCAGCTTCTCCTTTCAGGGTCCCAGGAACTCTCTCTCTCTAGGGACTCCAGGTGCTGGCAGAGAGAAGTCTTTGCTGTCTCTGAGACTTCAAACAACAGGAGGCAAGCTCTAAATCAAGCCCTTGGAGATTTCTTCTCAAGATGGAAGGCACACAAAGTCCAGTCTTTGCCCTCTTACTCTGGCAGAAGCAGCAACTGCAGGATAGCTCCACAAAGCACAGTCACAGGCAGGACAGCTCTTCTTCCTCAGCTCTTCAGCTCTTCTCCAGGCAGATGTTCCTCTTGTTTGCAGAAGTGTTTCTAAAGTCTGTGGTTTTGGGTGCCCTTCTTATACCCAATTTCTCCTTTGAAGTAGACCTACCTCAAAGTAAAGTATCTTTTGAATGTGAAATCCTGCCTTGCCCAGGCCAGGCCCTAGACCCTCACCAGGGGGTTGGAGACTGCATTGTGTGAGGGCAGGCACAGCCCTTTCAGGTGTGAGTGACCACTCCTCCCCTCCCTCCTAGCACAAATGGCTCATCAGGAAATGCAGGCTACACCCCAGCTCCCTTTGCGTCACTGTCTAGTGTGAGGTGCAACCATTCCAACTGTCAAACTGACCCAGACATGGAATCCACAAACAGGCAGAGTCACAGAAATGGTATAAGCAAGAAAATGCTCACTTTCTAAAAGTGGCATTTTCAAACACACAATCTTAAAATCAACTTTACTAAAAGATGTATTTTTAAATTGTGAGCTCAGAAACCCCAAACTCCACATGCCCATCCGCTCCCAAAGGGAATCTATGCTTTAATCAGATTTAAAGGTAGTCCCCATGTTAACCTATGAGAGGGACAGGCCTTGCAACAGTGAAAAACTAATTTAGCAATATTTCACTGTCAGGACATATAAAACACATTACTATATGTCCCACCTTAACCATACACTGCACCCTGCCCTTGGGGCTACCTAGGGCCTACCTTAGGGGTGCCTTACACATACGAAAAGGGAAGGTTTAGACTTGGCAAGTGGGTACACTTGCCAAGTCATATTTACAGTTAAAACTGCACACACAGACACTGCAATGGCAGGTCTGAGACATGATTACAGAGCTACTCATGTGGGTGGCACAACCAGTGCTGCAGGCCCACTAGTAGCATTTGATTTACAGACCCTTGCACCTCCAGTGCACTTTACTAGGGACTTACTAGTAAATCAAATATGCCAATCATGGATAAACCAATCAACAATACAATTTACACAGAGAGCATCTGCACTTTAGCACAAGTTAGCAGTGGTAAAGTGCTCAGAGTTCAAAAGCCAACAGCAACAGGTCAGAAAAAAATAGGAGGCAGGAGGCAAAAAGATTGGGGATGACCCTGCATAAGCAAAAAAGTCTAACAACCACGGAAACAAGGCTCCAAATTGAATAAAGTTTCAAAGCTTTATTACAACCACAAAGCCAAAATATTGTAAATGGTGTGCAAAATTAAATTATAAAGATGCATGAAAATCATAGACTGACCAAAATGTTTAAAGAGATTAAGGAGGTCATTATGAACACGGTGGTAAACTGCTCCGTGTTCATGCTGGAGGTCTTTCCAGAGACTGCCAGCCCCCTTGAGACCCCGCCGGCCGCATTATGAACATTCTGCTGGGCTGGCGGGTGGAAACAGTGTTTCCGCCCACCGGCCCAGCAGAAAGGGGGCCAACCATTGCCAACGGCTCCACATGGAACCATCGGCAATGCCTCAGTGCGGTGGGTTCAGCAGCAGCTGTCGCGCAGATCACTGCCCGTAAATCAGGCAGTGACCTGCATGACGGGGCACTGCACAGGGGCTCCTGCACTGTCCAGGCCAAGAAGCACCCCTTCTGCCAGTCTTTCCCTGGTAGGGGAGCCTGACAGGGAAAGGCTGGGGGAAACAGGGTACAATATCCGGAGGGCAGCGCTGCTTGCAGCGCTCTCCTGATGGATAATATAATCTGCCATCGTCAGGCTGCCTGTCAGCGGTAGCCTGGCGGTGGCAGAGGGCCGCCTGTGGCGGCCCTCCCTGTGTTAATCATATAGCGGTTCAGACCGCCATGCCGGTTGCAGCTTTTTTGCCGCTGCCGGCATGGCGATCTGAACCGCCGGGTTCGTAACGAGCCCCTAAGTCTACTAAACATCAATATTATTAAACTCCCCAAAAGAATAACCCAAACCAACAGAACAATTATGTGCACATCAAGAATACTTAGCAATCAATAATTGTGGCTGGGTCATCCCTATCCCTAGTACAAATTAAGACATACATGTGTGAGAATAGACTTGCACATTCGGGCAAAAAAAAAAAAAAGAGACAAAAAAGTATTTGGAAAATCATCCAACTAGGTTAACTAGCTATTAAAATCCACTGGTATAATTATCTAAGCTGAAAAGGAAACAAGGAAAACGCCATTTCATATTATACCCCTCCTCATGGTACAGTAGACAGGAAGGATTCATCGATCAGAGCACACACATTGTCTCAGCATCAGAGGCAGTGCAAAACACGGGTTGCCCATAGAACAGGTCAGCAGTTCAGAGGAAAGTGGACATAAAATACTGAACGACAATAGTATAGGGGCGACTAGGATAGGTGACAAAGATTTAACATGGAGGATGGTTCAAGAGGAGTACTTCTGAACATAACTAAGTTAGAGAAAGGTTAAGAGAGAGAGGCAAATAATAGGACTGGATCTCAGGACAGTCATTATCAGATCATCAGAAGACTAACTCACAGAAGAACTAACTCCTACAAGACTGTCAGGGATGGACTAATGGAAGACTCCAAAAGTCTCTCACTGATTAGAAATGTACAAAGAATCTTTATTGGACCTCAGGGTGGACTCATCTTGCACAGATGATTGACATCCAATTGGAATTGTGGATGCTCCTCAGGTTTGCAACCATTCTGGATTTTCTCAGAGATGATGCAATGTTGTCTTGGTGAGTTCATACAGTTCCGCCAGATGATAACAACTATAACAATTTGAAAAAATTGAAAAGATTTCTCAAGCTTCTACAGGCTGATTCTAACCATCTTACGTTAGTACAATAATGCATCCTGGCTTGTCAGACGGCTAGAACAAATACTGTTACATTTGTTTCAACAAAAAGCTTCTCCTGTATTCAATACCATAGAACATTCACCAACACATCCACAGGTCAAATATTCATGTCATAGAAAACAGAATGACATTGCATTTTCCATTAATACAGCAAAATGAATTTCCATGCCTAATCTGACTAAGAAAGCCCAAATACATATTAATGAAAATCAATACATATAAACCTATTGCACAGCTTACAATTTAAATCAAATTCAAATCAAATTATTTAATTGCAATCAATGTTATGCCTTTCAGTTTAAACAACATAAACATACATTTATTTTTCTGCACACGTGTAACTCATGTTAATAACTTCATTCTACTTCAATATAAGCATGATTAATTCATGTTCATGTAATACTCAAGATATCTTTTCATCTCTACTGTTTCTCTAAAAATTAATCCAAACACTTTTAATATTAATTCATGTCAGTAATTCACTAAAATATAAATGTGAAACATTTTTCCATGGTAGAACGTGATGTTTAAAACAAGTGGAAATCATGATGGCCACTATAATTCAAGTGTGCACATTTTTTCATCTCATGTAAATTTTTCAGTTAGGCTTTTAATGTTGCCAATCTAAGGCTAAACGTCCTTGCGTGTCAGGTGTGTTGTGAGCTGATTTATTTTTGTAATAATGTGAAACTATATCCTTTTCTATCTTTTCTTTCACTGTGTTTATTCTGTTGCCAACTTGAGTCATAAACTTCTTTTCTACTTGTGTAAGAACACATATCAAATTGTTTCTCTGTGTGTATACTGTGTCAAACGTTAGTGTGGATTCAAAGAATCCTCCTACTATATCTATGCCCTTAGCCTTTGCAATGTTGCTCAAATGCTGATTAATGAGCAAAAAAAAAAAAACAGATCATAATTTGAATAAACATATTGAAAATACTCTTGATTTTACAAACGTGTTAACAACAAACTGCAACTAATGCCAGAAGTTAGTGGTATGCTGTGACATGTGATACCCTCTTGTACTGATGATGGAATCTGTGTGCACACATAACAATCACGCTCATTCATTGTATCCCCATACTCATACAACAGACTATAATACACATTGGAAGATAAATCTCCCTTTGCGTCATCTAAATGGAGCAATCTCTCATACTTATAAAACTTATCCTGCTTACATGGTATGATTCCCTGCACTGGTGTGGCTGTGCTTTGTGCAAACCTTTTCACTGAATCACTCAATCCCACAATCAATAAAATACACACAATCACACATACTATAACTAACCCCGTGCACAGATATTTACACTTGCTACGTTTACCTTGTTCTGAGTTCATGGCTTCTATAGAATCAGAGAGGGAAAAGGAAATGGGAAACATTTCAAAAGCAAAAGCAAACAAAAATCAAACATTCAAAAACTCAAAGCAGCTTTCAAAAAAGTATTTGGACTTATTTACAGCAGTTCTTGATCTTCCAGAAAGCTAATCAAGTTTCAGCTAAAAAGTTCTCAAAAAGAGTCCGTCTTTAATAAATCACAGTCTCATGATCACTTCCAGTATGTAATATCTTTGTTGGTCTATTGGCAAGGTTAATTCTAAAGTCAGACCAAAGGCGATTTCAAGTTCCAGAATGTTCCACGGAATTCTCATGGTTAAAGCAAAAGGCCATAAACTAATTCTCTTATTCATTGCACCAAGATAGATTTATTCAGGGGAAGAGTATTTGCGACGTTGCTCACTTTTCTTTTTAGTTCTTCTCGCAGCACCAATTTCACCTTCCCTTTGTTTCGATTAATCAATCGCTTTGGTTTTAGTTTGGAGCATATCAGAGACCAAATCAGGTGTGTATACAGGCCATTGGTCTCCTTTCACAGTTTTCTTTTTGGGTCCAACTGGATTCTCAACATTAGTTGTGTTGGTAGGAGTCAGTTGGCTTTGACTTTGTTCACCTGCATCTTTATCTGCATTTAGAAGACTTGCATTTTCACCATCTTGAACAAGTTCTGTTTCAGCCACTTTTTCAGTCCTCACAGCTTGGTTGATCTGAACCCCTTCACTTTCTGCATTCACTCTTAGGTGATCAGACTTGGTGTTTTCGAGAGGACATAGAACTTTGCGTGTGTGGCTTGCATGAATCCAGTTTGGAAGACCAGCACATTTCACAGCTATTGTTGTCACCAAGATATCTTGATACGGTCCTTTCCACCTTGGTTCTAGGCAAGTCTTTCTCACGTGCTTTTTGACAAGCCGCCACTCGCCAGCCTTCATGCTCTGACACTGCTCCTGAGCCATTTGAACTGTTGCTGCTTCAAGCTGATGAGAGAAAGAAGCGAACCATACCAGCCAGCCCTTTGCAATAATCCAGCACTAAGTATTTTGTAATGGTCACAAGTGCATTTGCACTGCTGGTAACCTCATTACATGCCCCATAAGGATTTTATGTGGTGACAGTCCTGTCTTGCTGTCAGGGGTGCTACGCATGCTCATCAGGACAAGTGGTAATGCATCAGGCCATTTCAACATTGTGGAAGCACAAACCTTTGCCAATCGAGCTTTCAGTGTTCCATTGAGTTGCTTCACTAGTCCATTCTGTAACTGCAGTGCAATTATTGCTCCATGTTCAGTGCTTCACACAACAATTTGATGATCTTATTATTAAAATGAGTTCCCTGATCTGATTCCAAAGAAGTCGGGAAGTCAAAACTGGGTATTAGTTCCCTGAGCAGCAGCTTGGCCACAGTAAGACTGTTATTCCTACATGATGGATAAGATTCTATCCACATTGAAAACATGCACACAATTACTTGCACATACTTAAATCCATTACTTGGAGGCATTTCAATAAAATCAAGTTGAATTCTGTTACATGGACCTCCCAATTAGCCTATGTGGCTTAAATTAACCACAATACATTTTCCCACATTCAAATGTTGACATGTAACACATCTGTGACATACTGCTTCTGTGATTAATCTAAATATGGGGTTGTACCATGCCTGTTTAAATGTGTGAATCATTCCAACTCTGCTGAAATTAATTTAACTATGATAATGTCTAGCCATAGAGGTCAACAAACAATTTGGCAGCACTACTATCCCTTCATTTGAAACCAAGACATCATCTTCATCGCTTTGCACACAACCTGCTCTATCCCAACATCTGTGTTCTTCCTCGGTCGCTTCCTCCTGCAATCTCTTAATCACATCCCAAATATTAACCACTAACATTCAGAAACTTTGATGTATTTCACCGGTGTCACTTCCACCACTCTACTCTTCATAGAAGGTGACACAGTGGAGTGCACAATATCTGGCAATTTGATCAGCATAGGCATTGCCTAACAAGATATAATCATTTGATTTTTGTTGTGTAGTGCACATTATATCTGCAATTTTTTCAGGTAATTGCAATGCATTCACCAGAATAATATTTTTTCACCATTTTGAATGGGTGATCCTAAAGATGATCATGAAACCTTCGCAGGTGCCATAACTGCCCGAAGTCATGCTCAACAACAAATCCATATTAACTGTCTGTGAATATTGTCACTTTAAGCTGCTCATATACGCAGCATGCTCTTGTAAGGACAACCAATTCAGCTACTTGGCCAGAAATGACTCCTTGAAGCCAGGAAACTTTGACTACTCCTAAGATGGTGCAAACTGCATAACCAGCTCTCAGGGTTCCCTCATTGTCTCTTAAACAGGAGCCATCAACAAATAGAACTTGATCATTCTCCTCTAAATGAGTATCCTGAATACAGGTCTGGATTTGGTGCATGGTTCAGTGACATTGAAGCAATCATGTTCCATTTCATTAAGACCATTTGAATCATCAACATTAACAGCCAAAAACGTGGCAGGATTCAGATTCAAGCCTCTTGTGATGGTCACATTGGGGGATGCAAGAATTAATTACTCATAACGGGTAAGACGGGCATTTGTCAGGTATTGGGTTATTGTTTGAGTCAAAAGGACTGTAACTGAATGTAGGAGCCAGGAAAAGCTGCAGCAACAGGAACCAGTGTAGTGGAAAAATATGCCACAGGTCTGTTCATTTCTCCATGCAACTGTGTCAAAACAGAAAAAGCACAACTATCACGTTCATGACAAAACAGTGAAAACATTTTGTGTAATCAGGCATTCCCAAAGCCGTAGCCCTGCACAAACTCTCTCTCAACTCAGTGAAAGCTTTCATGCATTATTAGTTAAATGGGACGGGGTCGGTAATGGCTTTGCACGTTAATCTCTGAAGGGGTTTCAAGATTACTGAAAAATTTGGGGTTCATTGGCAACAGTAGGTCCCCTTGCCTAAGAGCATTCTCATATCTCTCTGTGTAAATGGGGAATTCTTCTGCATAATAGTCGCAACTCTCTCAAGGGACACTTTCATTGCACGTTTCTCAATCTAGTGACCCAAATACTTTACTTCCTTCTGACAACACTGTAATTTAGTACATTTACCCCAGGGCTCACTACATGGTGTACTCATGATATTGATATTGGGGACAGCACGCCTGTGAAGAACAAACTTTATAGGTTGTCTGATAAGGTGAGAGCCAGCATTAAGGAGGAAGTCTCCAAGATACTGTAGTTAGGGGTTATTAAGCTCTCAGGCATACCTTGGTACAGCCCAGTTGTGTTGGTCCCCAGGGTTACCTTCCAGATGTTAGACCTGAACAGGAAGGGAAGCCATTGGTGTGGTCTGGGTGCAGAAGAGGCTAAGGCCATACCTGTTTGGCACTCACTTCCAGGTTCAGATAGACCACAGGTTCAAGATGTTTAAGACAAATGAGGGGTGAGAATTCCAAACTGTTGAGGTTGGTCCATCTCACTAAAGGGAATAGACTTTATGGTGGAGCACAGTCCTGGAAAAGACCACACCAATGTTGATTGTCTCTCCTGGCTCTTCCACTGTAGTGAAGAAAACTCCCAAGGTTTGGGTAGCTCTCCCCACTTTCCCCTGAGGTGACACGTGTTAGACCTGGCATCCTTTTCTGTGGTTTCTCCTAATGTTTTGCCATCTGTTTTGCTGACCTCGTTTTGGCTGGCTTTAGTACTCTGGGCACTTCACCCCTGCTAACCAGTGCTAAAGTCCATATGCCTTTATTTAAAACATGGTAACTTTAGCTTATCCACAACTGGCATATTTAATGTACTGATAAGTCCCTAGTAAAGTTCACCACATGTGCCCAGGGCCTGTAAATAAATGCTACTAGTGGGCTTGAAGCACTGATAGTGCCATCCACAGCAGTAGCCTTTCAAACAAGGCTCATGTTTGCCATTGCAGAGCCTGTGGGTGTAGTGCTAAACTGCTATGTTGACCTGGCAACTTCACCCCCTTACCAGGCCCAAACCTTCCTTTTTAATAATTATTTAATCCCTAAGATAGACCCTAGATAGCCCCAAGGTCAGGGTGCAGTGTATTTAAAAGGTTTGACATATACTGTTAAGCTGTACATGTCCAGGTAGTGAAAAACTCTTAAATTAGCTTTTTACTACTTCAAGGCCTATCTTTCCCATAGGTTAACATCGGGTTTGCCTTACTACATTTTTATAAGTGTACTTTCCAATTGAGAAGAGATGGGACACCCAAGTTGGTGTCTCTAGAATTGCACTTTACAAAGACAATTTATGGCGAAGTTGCTTTTAAATTATATTTGTGAAAAAAGCCACTTTTAGAAAGTTGGCATTTTCTTACTTTATATCATTTTGGGCTAGATGTATGAAATTCCTATTTTGCACTTCCAAGATAGCAAATCCTAAGAAATCACTATTTAGGAAATGCAAAATTGAATGTACAAAACTAGGAATCGCTATTAGAAAATCACTATTTAAGAAATCTTACACCATTTGTTCCTATGGGCCTAAAGGTCCTTAGGTACAAATGGTTTTGCATTTCCAAATTTGGAATTATCTAATAAGAAATCACAAATTAGGAAATGCAAAACCAAGGGTGCCTATGGAGCTTTGGCCCCCCTCATGATTCACCCCCAAAAACTGTGGTGCACAAATAAAGCGCACAAATGACCTGGGACATTCGCACACTGTATGGCTCTTTAAAAAATGCATTTTGAATGCATTTGTTAAACTTGCATATGGTTACCATAGACTTGGAGTTGATGGTCGTAGCATTTCCTAAATGCCCATTTCACATTTAGGAAATTCTTTGTACATGTGCTTAGGTAATGGCAAATAGGACATCCCTATTTGTGAATCCCCATTGGCCTTTGCACATCTCAAAGGGCAATTTAGCATTTCTTTCAGGGACCGAAATTCTGATTCGGTCCATTAAAAAATGCGAAATCCTTTCATACATCTGGCCCATAGTGCCTTCTGTCTGTCTGGGTGGATCGCAGCTGGGCTCCTGTGTCTCCCCCCCCTCCTCACAGCCACACACAAAGGGGGGTTAGGTGTGACTGCATGGCCATCTGCATGTTCATGACCCATCCCTGGTAGGATGGGAGGGAGGAGCTGACACACCTGTTTGGGCTTTATCCTGAGCCCACGGTTGGGCTGCATTACCCCCTATAGTATGTCTGGAGCAAGGGCAGGGAGGGCAGGGACTCTGTGAATTTCAAATGCCTTTCTTTGTTCTCTCCTACTTCAAAGGCCACCTAGCCACCTTCTTCTACCGCAAGATCACAGACATCCATGACAGCTTCAGTACTCAGACCCCCTGCCAACCACCAACACCACAGACTCACCACCAACAAGCCTCCTATTCTCCTGGACCCACGTCAACGACAACAACACCATCAAAATCATGAACACCATCTTCTCCGGCTCACCATCTGACCCCTGCCCTCACCACATCTTCAGCAAAGCAAGCTCTGTCATTGCACCCCAATGACCCCCCATTGCACCACTGTCATCAACAGTTCCTTTGAGACCATCACCTTCCCGGAGAGCTGGAAACACACAGAGATCAATGCCCTACTCAAGAAACCAAAGGCAGGCCCAAAGGAGCTCAAGAACTTACAGCCCATCTCCCTGCTCCCTCTCCTGGCAAAAGTCATAGAGAAAATTGTCATCAAACAACTGACCCGTTTCCTCGAGGAGAACAACACTCTGGACCTATCCCAAACCAGATTCCGCAGCAACCACGGTACCAAAACTGCCCTCATCACTGTCACCGATGACATCAGGACCATACTTGCCAACAGCGAAGCCGCGGCCCTCATCCTCCTGGACCTCTCAGCCGCGTTCGACACCATCTGCCACCACACCTTACGCACACGCCTCAACGACGCTGGAATCTGTGACAGAGCCCTGGAGTGGATCACCTCCTTCCTCACTGGCAGAACTCAGAGAGTCCGCATCCTTTCATTCCGCTCTGTAACCACCAGAATCATCTGCGGCGTACCCCAGGATCGTCCCTCAGCCCGACTCTCTTTAACGTCTACATGGCTTCAGCTGATCATCTCCCTCACCAAGGACTCTGCCATCGCTAAGACCAACCTCCACAAAGGAATGAAGACTCATCTTTGGCTCCTTCCCCGCCGCATGGGACAACTCCTGGTGGCCTACCACACTGGGAACCGCACCGACACCCACCTACCACACACGCAAACTGGAATTCATCTCAAACTCATCACTATCAATGACCTAGCAAGTCAACGCCATCTCCTCCCCCTGCTTCAACACCTTCCACATGCTTCGGAAGATCTACAAATGGATCCCCACTGAAACCAGAAGGACAGTCACCCAAGCCCTTGTAAGAAACAAATTGGACTATGGCAATGCCCTCCACGCAGGAACCACGGCCAAGCTCCAGAAAAGACTGCAACAAATACAGAACGCCTCAGCACACCTCATCCTGTACATCCCCCGCCACTGCCACATCACAGCCCACCTGAGAGACCTACACTGGCTCCCTGTCAACAAGAGCATCACGTTCAAATTCCTCACCCATGCTCACAAGGCACTGCACAATACCTTCTACACCCAACCCGACAGCTTCGCTCCACCAACCTTGCCCTCGCCACCGTCCCACACATCCACGGAACGACCGCCGGTGGCAGACGTTCTCCCACCTCGCCGCCAAGATGTGGAAAACTCTTCCCACCCACCTGCATCAGACACAGACCTACTTACCTTCAGGAGACATCTCAATACATTAGCAGTAGCAACCCCCCTGTCAGTGCCTTGATACCCTCACAGGTGAGTAGGGCACTTTACAAATGCTCTGATTGATTGATTGATTGATTGATTGATTGAAAGGCACCACTGGGTATAAGTACTGGACTTCTGACCACACTAAATCAGTACACTTCCGGACCTGAGTACATTCTGCCAGGAAAAAAGCCTGCTGTGATGCTGAAGGGACTGTCAATCTGCTGAACTTTGCTGGACTCCTGCTTTGCTGTGTCTGCCCTGCTGCCTGCTACCCTCCCTGCCTGGGAGTGAGAAGGATTGGACCTGTATCTCTACATCCCCAGACCCAAAAAAACAAACTGATGGATTGCCTACATTACCAGGATTGACAACAATGCATTGACTCAGTTGCTCCTCGCATCACTCCTTGCATCCTCCATCGACAATGACGCAACCCTGAATCAAAGTACTGATTTCAGCGGGCTAAGGTTGGCCCCTATATCCAATCCACAATCCATTGTGGTCAGTCTGACCTATCAGATTTCACCGGTTCTAGCATGACTAAATAGCCCCGGTTAGCGCTTTATGTTTCTAAGCACTATATTTGCTGGTATTTTTTACAAATTCATACTGCGACTTCTACTTGTTGGAGTTTTGTAGTTTGGGTCTTGTTTTGTTCATTAAATTAGGATCTATTTTTTCTAACTAGGTGTGGTACCTTTTTGTGTGGTGTTTTCACTGTATTAAATACTTTTCACATTGCTCCTTAATTTATACCTGACTGCTCTGTGCCAAGCTACCAGAGGGTGAGGACCGGTAAGTTCATGATGTGTATCTGACTTATCCTGACTAGGATTGTGGTTCATGCTTAGACAGGGTGCATACCTCTGCCAACCAGAAACCCAATTTCTAACAGTCACCATTGTGTAGTGAGACAGAAGTTTGTATTAGCCCCTTTAGTGAGTAAGATGAAATTCAGAAGAAATAGCAGAAGTGTTGACTCTGGTAGGTACAGACAAAATTTGGAGTGTTCACACCAACACAAGGAGAAATTTATTGGTGTGGGTCTCTGAAAATGGAGAGAAGAGTGGTGTTGGAGGGGGCAGAAGGACACAAGATATGTTTCCGTCGTAGTAGCGATAGGCATTGGGAGACACATCAGTTCACTGAATGACAATGGACTTACGCCAAGGGACATCAATGTTAGCTGGTACTGTTGGCTGAGGCTTGTGCCCAGAACAATGTGAACCAGGACTTGCCCTTGCCTTTGTGGGGTGATGGAATAATTTGAGTCACTCATAATATGACTTCTTGCTGTGCAACATGTCTTTCCAACCATGAGAGAGATCCAGTTCTTATCCAGTATGTCTAGAGCCTACGGGCTAAAATTCACAAAGGCAGAGTTACACTTTTTATGTAAGTTTACAATTTTTTATCTATTCACAAACTATGAGTTTAGTTTTACGTGTAGTATCTCTACAACTGTGGAGAACTCTGCTCATAAAAAGATAGGACAGTCTTTGTACTTGAACAAAATACTATCCGTAAAACTACACTTTTAGATTGTGATTAGCAAAAAATAGAGTAAACCTACGCCCAAAGTGTAAGTTTCCCTCTTTGAATACTGCCGATTCTCTCTATGGTTCTTTGCTCAAAAACAGCTGAGTATATGGGGATGTCAAGAATAACCAACACGCACAATGACTCAAAATAACTACTTTTTGAGAAATTTCTAATGCCTCAATGGACACTATGTTGGTAAATTGTAAAAGTTCAAGAAATGCTATGAGCTGACTCATCATGTTGAACAGCTCTTCATGGCTAACACGGAAAAAAGCATGAAAGACAATAGCTGTGGGAGGCTCACCCAAAGTTCACTCTCTCTTTGTATTTTTCTTTTTAGAGTATTAATGATGATATTCAGTATTCTAGACAGCTAGAGATACCTGTAGCCAGAAGGAAAAAATAATTTTTTTTAAATTGTCAATCAATAACCAACCTCCATTTATACACCATAAAAGGAGGAAGACTCAAAAAGTATTTCTATTTTTTATGGGATAATTTCATGGTTAAAAGGCTGTAGATCCATTGCCAATCCCTGTGCTATTTAATATGAATCTAGTTCTTGAAGGTGGCCATCTATCTTCTTAGTAAGAACAGCATGGGGTGGAAACAGGGAAAATAGGGATGGGGAGATTTACAGGATACCATCAAAAATTAATGGCGCCCATGGATAAAGAGGAGATTATTATTCATAAACTGGTAAGAGAAGCAGCCATCTTTAAAGGCACTAAGGCAGTACCAATTGGAAGTGGGTGGTTTGTTTACAAGAGTATGTACTCAAGTCCGAAGAGAGGAGAGTGGGAGGGTGTAAATAGTAAACAACTGAGATTGTGGAAAATAGTACTTATGGATACATAGATGGTAACTGATGATCACAGAAAGTACCTAAATGACTTAGGAGGAGCATAGAAAAGGAGGAAGCATCATATTTGGATGGTGGGATGAACATTACTTCAGGGAACAGAAGAAGTGTAGACAATGATGGGTAAGGATATCTGGGTGGATGGCGTTACCTATGTCTGATGCTGGGATGAAGGACATCTGAGGGGGAAGGATACCTAAGTAAGGTTGAAGGTACTTGAAAGGAAGGAAGGTATTTGGAAGAGTATGGGGTAGAAGGGTACCTAAAATGGATGGAGAGTACCTGAGAAAAATGGAGGGTTTCTGAGGGTGTTGGAGAGTACTGGGTGGGACAGGGAAATGTGACAGAAAATAAGTCAAAAGGGAAGTAAGAGCACTATATAAGGATGGCAGTGAGAGCACCTGTGAGGTGTGGACAGTACCTCCACAGGAAACATGGTGGAAGAAAGGTGTGGCAGAGAAAGAGAGTATCTGTGGAGAGATAGATTTGAGAGATGCTAAGGGGGATGGAGGGGACAAACTACTGAGGGGTGGTGAATGTAAGGATAGCTGAAGTAGAGGGAGAGTGTACTGTGAAATCTGAAGGAACAGAATATGTGAGAAAGGATGGGATATAGGAAACAGAATGCAAAGAAGAAGAGTATACTTTAGGGAAATTTAAGAGAAAGCACTAGGAATTCGGAAAGGACAACAGACATAAGGGCAGTGTTAGGCCGATAGTCCAATACTGAAGAGAAAGAGTACCCAAATATGCATGAAACAAGATCATTAGAATCCATGGGGATAGTAATATTTCATTTGTACTTGCATATCAGGATTTTGAAGGTACTTGATTGTAAAAGGGGAGTCATTTTTTAATTCAAAATGCTTTATAGATGCATTTTGCTCTGCGTACGACAAAGTGTCACCTAAAACTTCACAGAAAAGAAATGACAATGTCATGCATTAGCAGACTGAAAATCTTCCAGGTTTTGGCATCCCTTCTGCCCTCCATTGCATGTTTAAGCCATTTTGCTGGCATTAGATTCTGGCCAACTTTCAGTGAGACAGCAATGATACAATGCCTTAATACTAAGGGGGTCATTCCGACCCTGGCAGTCCAAGACCGCCAGGGCCGGGGACCGCGGAAGCACAGCCAACAGTGCTTCCTGGGCCATCCTGACCGCGGCGGAAAAGCCGCGGTCAGAAAAGGGCAACCGGCGGTTTCCCGCCGGTTTACCCCTGGCCCAGGGAATCCTCCATGGCGGCGTTGCTTGCTGTTTTTACCGCCAGGAACAGGATGGCGGGAACGGGTGTTGTGGGGCCCCTGGGGGCCCCTGCACTGCCCATGCCACTGGCATGGGCAGTGCAGGGGCCTCTGACCCGTCGCACCCCTACAACTCCGCCGGCTCCAGCGGGAAAGCCAGAATGGCCGCCGCGGTCTTTTGACCGCGGTGCGGTCATTCGGCGGTTCCCTCCAGGCGGGCGTCTCCCGCCGCCTGCCGTGGTCAGAATGACCCCCTAAGAGTTCTAAGGCAGGTGAACACTGTCTCTTTTCAAAGGTCAAAGCAGAAGGGATTCAAGAAAATGACTAAGGATGGAACACATACTGGAAATTCATAGACATACTTCAGATTTAAGGATCAAAAATCTTGATTGGTACTTTGGCTCCATTGCAAGTCCATTCAAGTGATAAGGTTCAAACCTGGCTGCTAAGTGGGGCGATCATGGAGTAAGATGGAAGACATTGGTGGTCATTATGGCCCTGGTGGTATTACAACCGCAGGGCCAAAACGACGGGAGCACCGTCAACAGGCTGGCGGTGCATCCCGGCGTATTATGACCGCAGCAGTAGCGCCGCGGTCGCACCGCCGCAGCCAGCGGTTTACTGCCACAATGGACCCGGCGGATGTAATCCACCAGGGCAGCGCTGCTTGCAGCGCTGCCCAGGGGATTACGACTCCCCGCCCGCCAGCCTTTTTCTGGTGGTCTGAACCGCAAGGAAAAGGCTGGCGGTACGGGGAGTCGTGGGGCCCCTGGGGGCCCCTGCACTGCCCATGCCACTGGCATGGGCAGTGCAGGGGCCCCCTGACAGGGCTCCATGCTGCTTTTCAATGTCTGCTGTGCAGACAGTGAAAAGCGCGACGGGTGCAACTGCACCCGTCGCAAGGCCGCAACACCCCCGGCTCCATTTGGAGCCGGCTCCCATGTTGCAGCCCACATCCCCGCTGGGTCGGCGGGCGGAAACTTGGTTTCCGCCCGCCGGCCCAGCGGGGATGTCTAAATGGGCACCGCGGGAATGTGGCCGCATTGGCGGCCGCACGGCGGTACCGCCGCCCGCCAATGTTGTAATGAGGCCCATTATATCCAATGAAGCATGTCGGCTCTATAACCCTTTGGATGACCTTTAATTTTGTTAATTAACATAATCGTGCACATGTGCCAAACATTTACACATGATACTTTTATTTATTACATTTACCCCTCAATTATCACTCAAAGCATTTCACAAACAAATGGTGATTAAGGGCCTGATTACAACTTTGGAGGAGGTGTTAATCCGTCCCACAATTGACGGTAAAGTGACGGATTTACCACCAGTCGTATTTCGAGTCCATTATATCCTATGGAACTCGTAATATGGCTGGTGGTATATGCGTCACATTTGGGACGGATTAACACCTCCTCCAAAGTTGTAATCAGGCCCTAAGTGCCAAGGTATTTTTCTTTTCTGGAGACAAAATTCAGCTTGAAGCAGGTTTGGTTTGTTACTTTAAACACATAAAGGGTCATGGAGAAATGCTTGCAATTAGTCAAAGCCCCTTGTAATTGCTCTGGTTAGCATTCCAACCAATCATTTTTCACCAATGGCGCCACTCTAATCAGAGGTCCACCTTATATAAACCATTACTGATGTCACACCTTATGGGAGCAGTCCACCCCAAAGTGCCATATAAGAGCTCCTCTAGAAGGGAACACAAGCAACCTCAGACTGGTTTCAGCCTGGTTTGACCTTGTCAGTGAGGTACAATTTGGATTCTATGGCAAATCAAGCCAAATATGGTTGAGGTTTGCTTGCTGATACAGAGGCGACGTGATCTAGCAGTTTGGTTTGGATTGCTCCTATTGGAGCAGGACCGAGGCCAGTTTTGCATATCTGGGTCTTGTCTCACGTGGCATGGATGTAAAAAAATTATGGATCAGGATGCAGCCTGAGTAATGACCAGTGGCTGATTTTTTTATTCAAACATTAAATGCATCACTTTTTTGGATTTTCCAGTCTGATGCCCCAAGGTCCATTGTGTGGTGAATGGAGTAGCACGGGGAGTAATGTTTGAAATGCACAGCTGACGAAGAAAAGTTGCATGGAGACACAAGAAGTCACAGGGAACCACAAAGAGCTGTAAAGAGCTAGGGTAGAGAATTATAGTGGCAAATCTTCTGTCAGCTGGTCTAGCCATACAGACATGAGGGGTATTACCCGTTGTTACAGGGTTGCACTAGGGAGATGACGTTGAGTGTGGGGGCAGGAGGGAGCATAGAGTATGCCCTGCAATTTGTACTCTTTTGCCACACATCACCACAATCTACTTTAAGCCTTTTCTTGATGGCCTAAGCTAATCTGGATATTTCTTCTTACTGAAATTCCAATCTTAACAACTTAAAACAGAAACAAATCCACTCTATCACTGTATGCAGTATAAGACTATTTTAGACATTTTGACAGCATGGAAAGATCTTAGCAAAGTCAGAAATTAGTTTGGAGATCAAGGTTTGAAAAAAAGCTAGGTAGAAGTGAGAAAGTATACTAGTAACAGTGCTGACAGAGAGAGGGACTGGTAAGCAAAAGTAAAGTGATGAACTACAACAGACAATATTAAATGTCCAAGACAAATGGGGACAATGTCCCCTTCTAAAATCATCTTTAAGGGGCTAAAATCCTCTCAACATGGTGCATAGCACAAACACTTATTTTGCAATGGACCAGGCAGCTACTTTCCTATTGTTCCTCTGCAAACAGTTACACAAGAGGACTTGTAAACCCCAATCTCCTTAGCCTCCCTGTTCTCATTCCACTGGTTTGCTTACAAAACCTACCTGGACAGGCAGTTGTAATGGCACTTTATAGAAAAAAGATCACTAACAGTGGGGTTGCATTGAACAGGAAGCTTATATTGCCGCAACCATGAATAGTGGCATTCAACATGAAGGTGAAGCAGTGGTGGTGGAATCATTTTTTGAGTGTGTGTGCCACCCTCAATGTCACATCACTGATATCATAGGGATTGTGAAACATCCAAGTACCACACAAAGGAAAAAAAACAGGTCTCACACAAAGAAAAAGTATACCAGAAGAGCAGCACCCATATAGAAAGAGAGGGGTAAGGGTGTAGTATGTAGTTGATGGTGCATTAATGTCACTATAGTGCACCGACATTTACACATAGCACATCTTCCATTATAATGTCTGCTAACTATGCACAGAGATACAGTTGTACTGATAAACCTATATTGTATCCAAAAACAGGTAAGTAAACAGTTAGAAAACAGTGCAAATAGTGAAAATCACCATAGTTAGAAATGGGCCTAGGGGGAACACAAACAATAAACTAAAAAAGTGGAATGCAAATGTTGGTTTCCCACCTAGGCAAGTGTAGTGTGTAGAGGGGCGCTGGGAGTATTAGAAAACACCAAAGGTAAGTAATAGAACCCACCACAGAGCCCAGGAAAGTAGGAGTATATCACAGGAACTTTCCCAGAACACACAAGAAAACGAAAAAGAAGATAGTGCAAGAACCAGAAGAGATTGCAAGACACCAACTATGGATTCCTGGACCTGAAGACCTGTAGAAGAAGGGGACCAAGTCTAAGAAGCACTGAAGTGTCCAGGGAGAACAGGAGCCCTTGCTAACCCGGATGAAGGTGCAAAAGAAGAACCACTGGTGAAGATCAACAGTCTGTACTGCTCCCATGAAGAGGGATGCAGGTTCCTGGTTGGTACAGATGATGTCCCACGCTGGATGGATGACTGCAGTCTGGTTTGTGTCACTGGATTCTGCCAACAAGCTGTGGCACATGCAAAGCTTGGGGTTAGCGGAAAATGGCTAGGAGGGACCAGGTCGACTCTCCCCAAGAGGGGGTGTCAGAGAGGGCTCTCAGCAACTCAGAGAGCCCTCTGAAGACCAGGCAGCATGCACAGGAGTCCCACAGCACAGGGACAAAGAAGGTGCAAATAGAGGCCCATGCAGCACGACACAAAGGGATCCCAAGCCTCTGAAGAACCACTCAGGAAGCTGTGCGTCGCAGGAAGAAGTGCTGGTGGCCGGAGCTGTGCTGTGCACTTAGAACTTCGTGGAAAGTCACACACAAGACTTGGCAACTGCAAATCACATGGTGCACTGTCTTGCGTGGGGAGGCAAGCTCTTACCTCCACCCAAGTTGGACATCTGGCCGTCTGGACCATCAGGACAACTTCAGTCCAACATCCATGTTGCTGGATCCATGCACTTCTTCAGGAGAAGGGACCGAAGCCACCTGTTGTTGCTGCAGAGGGGAGCCTGCTGAAGCAGGGAAGTGAGTCCTTCACTTCAAGGGAGATTCCTTTGTTCTTCTAGTGCTGGCTGAAAACAGGCAGTCCTCGGAGGATTCACAACCTGGAAACAGTTGCTGGCAGGAGCTGAATATACAATGTTGCAGAAGTTGTCTTTGCTTCTTTGTTGCAGTTTGTAGAGTTTCTGGAGGGTCCAGATACAGTATCGTCAGTAAGGAGGTGAAGTAAAAGATGCAGAGGATTCCTGCTAGAGTCTTGCAATCTGAATCCGAGGAAACACCCAGAGGAGAGACCCTAAATAGCCGTGAAAGGGGGATTGGTCCGCTACACGGGTAAGCACCTATCAGAAGAGGGCTCTGATGCCACCTGCTGGCACTGGCCACTCAGATGCTCCCAGAGGGCCCTGCCAACTTGGAATCCAAGATGGCAAAACCCAGGAACACTTTGGAGGAGCTCTGGTCACCACCCCTGGGATGGTGATGGACAGGGGAGTGGTCACTCCCCTTTCCTTTGTCCAGTTTTGCACCAGAGCACGGACTGGGGGTCACTGAACTGGTGTAGACTGGATTATGCAAGGAGGGCACCATCTGTGCCCTTTAAATCATTTCCAAAGGTTCCGGGAGGCTAAACCGCTGATGCCTCTCACACCTATTTCCAAAGGGAGAGGGTGTAACACCCCTCCCCCAAAGGAAATACCTTGTTTCTGCCTTCCTGAGCTCAAGCTACTTGAGCAACAGGAGGGCAGAAACCTGTCTGTGAGGTGGCAGTAGCTGGGGGTGCCTGTAAAACCTCAGAAGGCTGGTATGGCAGTGCTGGGTGTCCATTGTGGAGCCCCCAGAGTGCATGGAATTATACAACCAATACTAGAATCAGCATTGGGGTATAATTCAAAGATTTTAAACACCTTACATGACCATATTTGGAGTTACCATTGTGAAGCTGTGTAGGAGGCTGGACTGGCTTGTAGTGAGTACCAAGGGGTACTTACACCTTGCACCAGGCCCAGGTATCCCTTATTAGTGTATAGGGTGTCTAGCAGCTTAGGCTGATAGATAATGGTAGCTTAGCAGAGCAGCTTAGGCTGAACTAGGAGACGAGTGAAGCTCCTACAGTACCACTAGTGTCATATGCACAATATCATAAGAAAGCACAATACACAGATATACTAAAAATAAAGGTACTTTATTTTTATGACAATATGCCAAAAGTATCTCAGTGAGTACCCTCAGTATGAGGATAGCAAATATACACAAGATATATGTACACAATACCAAAAATATGCAGTATAGTATTAGAAAACAGTGCAAACAATGTATAGTTACAATAGGATGCAATGGGGACACATAGGGATAGGGGCAACACAAACCATATACTCCAAAAGTGGAATGCGAACCACGAATGGACCCCAAACCTATGTGACCTTGTAGAGGGTCGCTGGGACTGTAAGAAAACAGTGAGGGTTAGAAAAATAGCCCACCCCAAGACCCTGAAAAGTGAGTGCAAAGTGCACTAAAGTTCCCCAAAGAGCACAGAAGTCGTGATAGGGGAATTCTGCAGGAAAGACACAAACCAGCAATGCAACAACGATGGATTTCCAAACGAGGGTACCTGTGGAACAAGGGGACCAAGTCCAAAAGTCACAAGCAAGTCGGAGATGGGCAGATGCCCAGGAAATGCCAGCTGTGGGTGCAAAGAAGCTGCTACTGGACAGTAGAAGCTGAGGATTCTGCAGGAACAACAAGGACTAGAAACTTTCCCTTTAGAGGATGGATGCCCCACACCATGGAGAGTCGTGCAGAAGTGTTTTCCTGAAGAAAGACCGAAAAGAAGCCTTGCTAGCTGCAAGTCGTGTGGTTAGGGGTTTTGGATGCTGCTGTGTCACAGGAAGGACCAGGATGTCGCCAATTGCGTCAGGGAACAGAGGGGGCACCCAGCAGGACGAGGAGCCCTCTCAGAAGCAGGCAGCACCCGCAGAAGTGCCAGAACAGGCACTACGAAGAGGAGTGAAACGGTGCTCACCCGAAGTTACACAAAGTAGTCCCACGTCGCCAGAGGACAACTCAGGAGGTCGTGCAATGCAGGTTAGAGTGCCGTGGACCCAGGCTTGGCTGTGCACAAAGGATTTCCGCCGGAAGTGCACAGAGGCCGGAGTAGCTGCAAAAGTCGCAGTTCCCAGCAATGCAGTCTGGCGTAGGGAGGCAAGAACTTACCTCCGCCAAACTTGGACTGAAGAGTCACTGGACTGTGGGAGTCACTTGGACAGAGTTGCTGGATTCAAGGGACCTTGCTCGTCATGCTGAGAGGAGACCCAGGGGACCGGTGATGCAGTTCTTTGGTGCCTGCGGTTGCAGGGGGACGATTCCGTCGACCCACGGGAGATTTCTTCGGAGATTCTAGTGCAGAGAGGAGGCAGACTAACCCCACAGCATGCACCACCAGGAAAGCAGTCGAGAAGGCGGCAGGATCAGCGTAACAGAGTTGCACTAGTCATCTTCGCTACTTTGTTGCAGTTTTGCAGGCTTCCAGCGTGGTCAGCAGTCGATTCCTTGGCAGAAGGTGAAGAGAGAGATGCAGAGGAACTCTGATGAGCTCTTGCATTCGTTATCTAAGGAATTCCCCAAAGCAGAGACCCTAAATAGCCAGAAAAGTGGGTTTGGCTACTTAGGAGAGAAGATAGGTTAGCAACACCTGAAGGAGCCTATCAGAAGGAGTCTCTGACGTCACCTGCTGGCCCTGGCCACTCAGAGCAGTCCAGTGTGCCAGCAGCACCTCTGTTTCCAAGATGGCAGAGGTCTGGAGCACACTGGAGGAGCTCTGGGCACCTCCCAGGGGAGGTGCAGGTCAGGGGAGGGGTCACTCCCCTTTCCTTTGTCCAGTTTCGCGCCAGAGCAGGGCTGAGGGTCCCTGAACCGGTGTAGACTGGCTTATGCAGGAATGGGCACCATGTGTGCCCATGAAAGCATTTCCAAAGGCTGGGGGAGGCTACTCCTCCACTGCCTTCACACCATTTTCCAAAGGGAGAGGGTGTAACACCCTCTCTCTGAGGAAGTCCTTTGTTCTGCCTTCCTGGGCCAAGCCTGGCTGGACCCCAGGAGGGCAGAAACCTGTCTGAGGGGTTGGCAGCAGCAGCAGCTGCAGTGAAACCCCTGAAAAGGCAGTTTGGCAGTACCCGGGTCTGTGCTACAGACCCGTGGGATCATGGGATTGTGCCAACAATGCCAGGATGGCATAGAGGGGGCAATTCCATGATCATAGACATGTTACATGCCCATATTCGGAGTTACCATTGTGAAGCTACACATAGGTAGTGACCTATATGTAGTGCACTCGTGTAATGGTGTCCCCGCACTCACAAAGTCCGGGGAATTAGCCCTGAACAATGTGGGGGCACCTTGGCTAGTGCCAGGGTGCCAACACACTAAGGGCCTGATTCTAACTTTGGAGGACGGTGTTAAACCGTCCCAAAAGTGGCGGATATACCACCTACCGTATTACGAGTTCCATAGGATATAATGGACTCGTAATACGGTAGGTGGTATATCCACCACTTTTGGGACGGTTTAACACCGTCCTCCAAAGTTAGAATCAGGCCCTAAGTAACTTAGCACCCAACCTTTACCAGGTAAAGGTTAGACATATAGGTGACTGATAAGTTACTTAAGTGCAGTGTAAAATGGCTGTGAAATAACGTGGACGTTATTTCACTCAGGCTGCAGTGGCAGGCCTGTGTAAGTACTGTCAGAGCTCCCTATGGGTGGCAAAAGAAATGCTGCAGCCCATAGGGATCTCCTGGAACCCCAATACACTGGGTACCTCAGTACCATATACTAGGGAATTATAAGGGTGTTCCAGTATGCCAATGTAAATTGGTAAAATTGGTCACTAGCCTGTTAGTGACAATTTGAAAGAAATGAGAGAGCATAACCACTGAGGTTCTGATTAGCAGAGCCTCAGTGAGACAGTTAGTCATAACACAGGTAACACATACAGGGCACACTTATGAGCACTGGGGCCCTGGCTGGCAGGGTCCCAGTGACACATACAACTAAAACAACATATATACAGTGAAATATGGGGGTAACATGCCAGGCAAGATGGTACTTTCCTACAAGCTGGACATAGGTATTGACCTATGTCCAGTGCACATATAAAATTGTGTCCCCGTTCTCACACAGTCTGGGAAAATGGTCCTAAACAACGTGGGGGCACCTCTGCTAGTGCAAAGGTGCCCTCACACACAGGTACTTTGCAACTAGACTTCAGGGCTGGAAGGCCTGATATATAGGTGACTTATAAGTGATCTGATGCATTGTAAATGTCAGTGAAAGGGTGCATGCACCATTTCACACAGGCTGCAATGGCAGTCCTGTAGAAGCCATTGCATGGGCTCCCTATGGGTGGCAAAAGAAATGCTGCAGCCCACAGGGATCCCCTGGAACCCCAGTGCCCTGGGTACCTAGGTACCATTTACTAGGGACTTATAAGGGGTGACCAGTGTGCCAATTTTGAATGAAAAACCAGTAGGCAGTGAAAACATTTAGAGGAGAGAGAGCATAAGCACTGGGCTCCTGGTTAGCAGGTCAAACACCATGGCAAACAGGCCAAAAATGGGGGTAACATGCCAAAAAGAGGGTACTTTCCTACACACACACCCAAATGAGGGACAATAAGGCTAACCTTGCCCAGATGAGTCTTCATTGTCTAAGTGGAAATATCTGGACAGTCTTTCTGCATTGGAGTGGTTACTCCCAGGTCTATGTTCCACTATAAAGTTCATCCTATGTAGGGAAATGGACCACCTCAACAATTTAGGGTTTTCACCTTTCATTTGTTTTAACCATAAGAGAGGTTTGTGGTCTGTCTGAACTATGAAGTTAGTCCCAAAGCGGTATGGTCTTAACTTCTTCAGGGCCCAGACCACAGCAAAGGCCTCCCTTTCTATGGCTGACCAACTCTTTTCTCTAGGGTCAACCTTCTACTAATAAAAGCAACAGGTTGATCCTGGCCCTCTGAATTAAATTATGATTGCACAGCCCCAATCCCTACCTCTGAAGCATCAGTTTGGACAATAAACTTCTTTGAGTAGTTTGGGCTTTGTAGGACAGGTGCAGTACACATAGCCTGCTTAAGCTCCTCAAAAGCTTTTTGACAGCTAGTTGTCCACAATAGCTTTTTAGGCATTTTGTTGGATGTGAGGTCATTCAGAGGGGCAACAATTGAGCCATAATTCTTAATAAACCTCCTATAATACCCAGTGAGGCCAAGAATGGCTGTGAGCTGGGCCTGTGTTGTGGTGTGAGCCCCGTCTAAAATAGTAAGTATCTTCCCATGAAGTGGTTCAGTCTGTTCTCCACCAACTAGGTGTCCCAGATATACCATCTCCCACTGCCATGTCTGGCACTTTGAAGCCTTGACAGTGAGGCCTGACTTTGCAGGGCCACCAAGACTTTGCAGAGGTAGATCAGGTGGTAATCCGAGGTGGAGCTGAAGACAGCAATATCATCAAGATATGCTGCACTAAAATCTTCCAGACCTTGGAGGACTGTGTTCACCAGTCTCTGAAAAGTGGCAGGTGCATTCTTCACACCAAAGGGCATAACAGTAAACTGATAATGCCCTCCAATGGTAGAGAAAGCAGTTTTTAATTTTGCATCTTCTGATAGCTTGATCTGCTAATACCCTACAGTCACGTCAAAAGTGCTCAGATACTTGGCAGATGCCAATGTATCTATAAGCTCATCTGCCCTAGGTACAGGGTGAGCATCAGTCTTTGTGACTGTATTGAGCCCCCTACAATCTACACAAAACCTCATCTCCTTTTTCCCATTTTGAGAATGAGGCTTGGGTACTGGCACCACTGGGCTGGCACAGGGGCTATCTGAGTGCTCAATCACTCCTAGGTCCAACGTCCTCTGACCTCAGACTTTATGCAGTCCCTGATATGGTCAGGCTGGCTGTAAATCTTATTTTAGACAGGTAAACTGTCTCCAGTATTTATGGTGTGTCCACACCAAGTGGTCGGACCAGGTGTCAGAGAGAAAAGTTCAGAGAATTGGCCTAGGAGGTTCCTGCAATCCTCGTTCTGCTCTTCAGAAAGACAATCTACAAGAACAACTCCTTTGACTGAGCCATCAGCTGCAGTGTTGGAGAACAGATCAGGGAAAGGGTCACTCTCATCTTCCTGTCCCTCATCAGTGGCCATGAGTAGGGTTATGCCAGCCCTATCATAGTAGGGTTTCAGGTGGTTCACATGAAGTATTCTAAGGGGACTTCTGGGAGTGCCTAGGTCCACTAAATAAGTGACCTCACCCTTCTATTCCACTATCAGATGTGGGTCACTCCATTTGTCTTGGAGTGCTCTGAGTGCCACAGGCTCCAGTCCCCACACCTTCTGTCCTGGGTGGTACTCATTCAGGGCAGCCTTCTGGTCGTGCGTTTGTTTTTGTAATTCTTGGCTGGCCTGAAGGTTCTTAGTGGCCTTTTTCATGTACTCAGCCATTCTGGATCTTAGGCTAAGTACATAATCCACAATATGTTGTTTGGGTGGGCTTCAAGGGTTGCTCCCACCCCTCCTTTACAAGAGCTAGTTGACCCCTTACAGGGTGACAAAAGAGGAGTTCAAATGGGCAGTAGCCCACTTCTTTCTGGGGTACCTCCCTATAGGCAAAAAGGAGGCAAGGTAATAGGACATCACATTTTCTTCTGACCTTTTCAGATAGTCCCATAATCATACCTCTGAGAGTTTTATTAAATCTCTCAACCAACCTATTTGTCTGGGGATGGTGAGGTGTGGTGACCTTGAAGGTTACCTCACACTCGTTCCACATTGCTTTCAGGTATGCACACATGAAGTTACTACCTCTGTCTGACACCACCTCTTTTGGAAAGCCAACCCTGTAAAAAATCCCAGGAGGGCATTTGTCACTGCAGGAGCTGTAGTGGTCCTCAGAGGAATTGCTTCTGGGTATCTAGTGGCATGGTCCACTACCACCAAGATAAACCTATTGTCAGAAGCAGTAGGAGGGCCGAGGGGGCCACGTTTGTCAACTCCTACCCTTTCAAAGGGTACCCCAACCACTGGCAGTGGGATCAATGGGATCTTTGGGGTGCCACCAGTCTTACCACTGGCTTGGCAAGTGACACAGAAGCGACAGAACTCTTTTGTCTCTTCTGACATATGACGCCAGTGAAAGTGAGGAAGCAGTCTGTCCCAGGTCTTGCTTTGCCCCAAATGTTCAGCAAGGGAAATTTAATGTGCTAGTGTCAGAAGAAACGCCCTATAGTGCAAGGGAATGACCAGTCTCTTGTTAGCACCAGGTTTTGGGTCCCTTACCTCTGCGTAAAGGAGATTATTTTTCCAGTACACTCAGTGAGAGTCACTGACATCCCCTGCTTCCTGTTTGACAGCTTGCTGTCTCAAACACTATAGTGTGGGGCAGGTCTGCTGTGCTACTTTCAACTCCTCCCTCGCAGGCCCCCCTGCACCCAAAAGCTCAGCTCTGTCAGCCTGGAGCTCCTCTGGTGTAGGTCCTGCTCAGGGAGTAGACTCCTCCTCATCAAAAGGGGAATCTTCACCTGAGGTAGAGATAGTGGATCATGATTTAGCCTTCCTACTCCTAGTTTTCGGGAGCATTTGGTCCATCGTTCCAGGATCCAAGTTTCCCTGTCCTCTTTGTTTCTTGGCCTGAACCCTGGTTAAAGCAAAGATGTGCCTAGGAATGCCCGGCATTGCTGCATGAGCCTCCATTTCCACTTCAGCCCAAGCTGAAGTCTCCAAATCATTGCTCAGTAGACATTCTACAGGTAGATCAATGGCTACCACAACTTTCTTTGGACCAATAACCCCCCCAGTTGAGGTCCACAACAGCCAAGGGGTGGCTAACAGTGTTATTGTGGGCGTCAGTCACTTGGTACTGATGACCAAGTAGGTGTTGCTCAGGGGCTACCAGTTTTTCCATTACCATTGAGATACTGGCACCTGTGTCCCTGTATCCCTCAACCTGAACACCATTTATTAGGGGTTGTTGCTTGTACTTATCCATGTAAAGGGGATAAGTAACAAGGGTGACAAGGTCAATGCCACCATCAGAGACTAAAACACTACATTACCCAGAGTGATCCCTGCTACACCATTGGACTGGTTATCTGTAGTGTTTTTCCCACCACCACTGCTATTACTAGGGGTACTAGTAGATGCAGTGGAGATTGTGGTGGTGGGAGCTTTGGTGTTTTTCTTGGGACAAGTGGGGCACTTGCCCAATGGCCTTTGTTCTTACATAAGTAACACAAAGGCTTTTTATTCTATTGGTAAGAAGAGGATTTAGGCCCACCCCTGGAAGAGTTTTTGGGCCTGATGAAGACTCTTGCTTTTTATCTTTGTGCCCACCTTTGTCATGTGACTTACTATCCTTCTTCTTGTCCTTGTCATCCCCTGTATGAGCTTTTGTGCTCACCCTTGTTCTGACCCATTTTGTCTGCCTTCTTTCCAAATTCTTGGGGAGAGGTCAGATCTAAGTCTACCAAGTACTGGTGCAGCAAATCAGACACACAATTATTCAGAATATGCTCTCTCAGAATTAGATTATAAAGACCCTCATAGTCAGACACTTTGCTGCCATGTAACCAACCTTCCAAAGCCTTCACAGAACAGTCCACAAAGTCTATCCAATCTTGTGAAGACTATATTCTGGTCTCTCTAAACTTAATTCTATATTGTTCAGTGGTTTAGCCAAATCCATCCATGAGTGCTGTGTTCAAAACATTGTAATTATCTGAATCTTCCTCTCTGACAGTGAGAAGTCTACCTATCCCCTTGCCAGAAATAGGACAACCACAGAATAGCAGCCCACTGCATCTGAGTGACCCTCTGTACTTTACAGGCCCTCTCAAGTGCAGCAAACCACTTGTAGATGTCATGCTCCACTTTGTAAGGGGGCGCAATTTTGGGCAGATTTCTGGAATCAAAAGTATTCTCCCTAACACCATAATTCCTGAAACTGCTGCTGCTGCCACCATGGGCAACTAACCCCAACCCTTGCCTCTCTCTCACTCCACAGCTAAGGCCTCCCTATCTAGGGCTAGCTGCTGCTGCTGCAGCCTGACCCTGGCCTCCACCAGTCTCAGTTTCCTGAGCTCCCTATCTATGGAGTCATCATCTGGAGTGGAAGTGTGGGACCCCTCAGAAACTGAGGTGACATGAGAGTGTATGGAAGTAGATCTTTCCCTAGTCTTGCTAACCCTGGTAAACGGACCTCTAGGTTTTTAAGGGAGCCCTCCCAGAGTGACTACCCCTCCCACTGCCAGCTACACTAGATGGTTTGCTGGGGGAGGATCCTTTGGAGAGCCCTCCCCAGAATCCTCAGGCTGATCCTCTGATTCTAGGGGTGTACAATCCCCCCCCACCTGGTTTCCAGTTTGCTCCTGGTCTTTCTGAAGAAGGGGACTCAAAAGAAAATTCTTGTTAGGGTTCTTCCCTACATCTAAGCTCCTTTCTGAGCAAAGCCCCTTGAGTTCTTTGAAGGTCAAACCCTCATGGGGAGTATCCCTGACCTCAGGGCTAGGCCCAGCAGTAGACATAGGCGGTCATTCTGACCCTGGCGGTCATGGACCGCGAGGGCCGGGGACCGCGGGAGCACCGCCAACAGGCTGGCGGTGCTCCCAAGGGCATTCTGACCGCGGCGGTACAGCCGCGGTCAGAAACGGAAAACCGGCGGTGTACCGCCGGTTTTCCGCTGCCCTGGGGAATCCTCCATGGCGGCGCATGGGGATTCCGACCCCCATACCGCCATCCTGTTCCTGGCGGCTTTGGCTGCCAGGAACAGGATGGCGGTATGGGGTGTCGTGGGGCCCCCGTAACAGGGCCCCACTGAGAATTTCAGTGTCTGCATAGCAGACACTGAAATTCGCGACGGGTGCAACTGCACCCGTCGCACCCTTTCCACTCCGCCGGCTCCATTCGGAGCCGGCATCCTCGTGGAAAGGGGTTTCCCGCTGGGCGGGCGGGCGGCCTTCTGGCAGTCGCCCACCCGCCCAGCGGGAAACACAGAATAACCGCGGCGGTCTTCTGACCGCGCAGCGGTATTCTGGCGGCTCCCGCCGGCACCGCGGTTACCGCGGCCGGCGGGAGTCAGAATGACCCCCATAGTGTAGTGAATGTTAGAGTAGTGTAGTGAAAAAGAAAACCTACTCTACCTAACCCCTAGTCTTGTAGAAAGGAGGGTGAGAGACTAGAACCTGTAACTAGGTATATGTATGTATACCTCTAGGTATAGAGTATACTTTTCTGTGGAAAGCACCGGTGACAGAGTGATGAGGCAATTGCAAGTACTTTAAAACTTTGAGGACAGAGGGGGCTTTTTAAACAGCTCCATTCTGATGCAATGAAAATCTATCCGTACTCTATCACAAACGTGAAAATTATGATGGGCCCGGTGAGTCTACAGTTACTCTACCTAGTACTCTACCCGGTAATTTACAGGCCATTCTCAGTGAGGTTGCTATTATTCACACATATGCTCTCTAAATGCTTTTTCGTGGTAGTTATCTTCTGCTATTCTTGCAAAAAGAGAATATAAGGTATGTCACTCACACAACCTCTGCTTACTTACCCTGAAATACTTCATCTCCTCAAGATTTCAAATATGTTGCTTGAAAAGGCTAAAGCCAATATAATTGCTGTGAGACGCACCTGAGAGTGAAAAGCTCCATAAGCTAATTGCTTTTTGAATTAGTTGACCGCAAACGTATATATTTTGTGCATTGTTCTTGGGATATAGTACAAGTGCAGCGACAGAGGCTCCTGAAATGTTTTGATTCAACACAATGTATGTATTTATTCAGATTTGAATGTATTTACTATCTTGCAGGTACTTTGTGGCATACGCAGTTTTGTATCAAAAACTCTTAGAAAGTTTGTAAGGCTACCTGCAAAATAGTTCTGTCCACTGACCAATACGTCACAACAAACAATTGGTTACTGTGAGTCAGACTTGTCAGACCTGAAGGGTTTGTAACTGAAAGTGAGTAGCACAGAGCTATTTTTACTGTCTTTGCAAAGAGGCTGCATCCGAGAGCCTACAACTCCCTTACTGCTTTGGACCAGTACAAGCAACAGTAGGAAACCAGCCAGAAGAATTCACTTGAGGGTGAGTCCCATCTGTCAAGGAAAGAAACTTTTGTTCTCCTCTGCCTCAAAACAGATTTTGTAAAAACCCTTGTTTAACACTTAGAAATGAGAGTCTAAGATAGAGAACTGTAGATTGATTTACATTTCCTTTGCAATGGAGGGAGCTGTAGTTCATAACAGCGAATGTAATACAGGAATAATATCAGTTTTTCTGGATAGAAAAATATCAGCACTCTCCTTCGTAAAAATATAAAGAATGTGAAACGTAAATTTTGGTGTGGGTCTCATCAAAATCCGTAATTTATGTGCCATTTTTCAGGCAATAATCATTATTGGGTGCTATTTAATATACCTGTCTAATCCCAATCCCAATCCTGCAATGTCAGTATATCTTGGGTGCAACAAATATCAATCGCTTTTCTAGGCCCATCCATAATTCAGCCATTGAGAAACAGTTAAAAACAGATACAAAAAAGAATACGTTTTGGCAAACCCCTTAGGTCTCATATACACTGGGTCATTTTGACCTCGGCGGTCTTTTTTAAAGACAGCTGAGGGACCGCCGTGCGAAGACCGCCAGTGTTGGCGGTTTGCCGCTCGGCCTATTATGACCGTTGGCAGCTCACTGTCCTTTTACGGACGGAGAGCCGCCAACAGCCATACTGGTGGGAGGCGGGGAAGTGGAGGTTGCTCCACCTCCACCGCCACGCCAACAGAACACCACCCAGCGAATCACGTCCTGTGATTCGCCGTGACGGTGTTCTGTTGGCGGTGTGGTGTCGGCGGAGCTGCCCCCATGGCTCCCGACCCGTCCCGGAGGATCGTCGCACCAGGTAAGTCGATCGTCCCTGAGGGGAGGGGGGGGTGTTGTGCGTTGTGTGGGTGCATGGGGGTGTGCGTGTGTGTATGTAGAGGGGGTGTGTGTGTGCGTGTATGCTTGCGGGGTGTTGTGTGTATGGGAATGAGTGCGTGTATGTCTGTGGCAATGTCTGTATAGATGTGTGCGTGTATGTTTGAATGTGGGTGTGCGTGTATGACTGTGTGTGTGGATGTAGGCATGCATGTCGGCGTGTGTGCGTGTAAGTGTGTAGGTGGTGCCTGCATGCGTGTCGTGTGGGTATGGGTGATGTGATGTTGGGGGTCAGGGTGGGGAGGGGGGCCCTGCCACCTTTGGGGGGTGGCAGGGGTGGTGGGGGGTAGGGGAGGGAGTCGGGGTGGGGGGATGGGTGAGACCCCTATCAGTGCCAGGGAAGGAATTCCCTGGCACTGATAGTGCTTACCGCCATGGATTTCATGGCGGTTCACACCGCTAGAAATCCACGGTGGTAAGCTGGGTCAAAATACCGCCAGCGGTATAGTGACGGCCGCCGGGCTGGAGACCCAGGTCTCCAGCCCAGCAGTCGTCTCCGCCCTGGCGGGCGGAACAGAGAACCGGCGGATGACCATGGCGGTAACCTCTATGGTCATAATTCCACCAAGTAAGACCGCCAGCCTGTTGGCGGTCTTACCGCCGGTTCTCCGCCTTCCGCCAGGGTCATAATGACCCCCATTGTCTTCTTTAAATCAATGTTTTTTATCCATTGTATGTAGCAACATGATGGCTGTGAGTAAAAAACGAGCATTTGCAATGCAATAGGTCTCGCATTTGCTTGAGTTAGAGCTATTGGCACTGTAAATTCATAACTAGACTTTTCTTGCCACATGAATTGGTCAACCCTGCCTCATAATTTGGTCTTTTCCTGACACATAATTAATATTTGAAGATTTTTTCAGAGACTGACTGAATGTATTCAAAGAATCGTTATTGTGGCTAACAGGACTGAACAATATAGCAAGATGTTACGTGCCTTAGACAAGCATACATTTCCTTTAATTTGATAATGAAGTAACAAATTAAAAAATCTCAGGTACACGAAGAAACCTTCACAGCACCTTGAACCTCAAAATGAACATATTTATTGCAAAAGGTTCAAACTAGCACCAAAGATTTACAATTACATCGCACAAATAATAGATAGCGACCACCATTAAATGCAACTTTAATGTATTTAGAAGCCCATATAATCACATTTGATGGCTTGCTCCACCCAGCCTTTGTAATGGCAAAACTGTAAACCCAAGCATGCCTTTTCTGCACCCTTAAGATGTACTTGCTCCAAAATATCATATGCATGCATTTTCGTTCATGTTTGAGCACAGACTATATCAAGCTTTGTAAATAGGACCACATCGGCAAAGTAAGGAGCTCCAAAGTCCTCTTTTATTACATTGATGCTATAGAAGCATCTAAAACCATTTTTTCTAATAGAGCAATAGCCCATGCAGGGGAGCCCCTAGAAATCATATCCGTAGATATCATGACAGGTTAACTTGTAGCGCCCACTATTAGTGCTTGGATGTAGATTTGCCCCCTTCCTGTATGCACCTAGAGAGTGAAGCATTAACTAATCTGTTTCATTCCCAGAAAAGAAAACATGCTCCATGGTGACTCATGCTATTTAAGAGCATGATACATGTTTGTGCAGCTCACAGAGAATACCTGCCTCCTTGTGGAAAACAGTATGGGCCTCATTCACAAAGCTAAACTTAGACCAAAATTCTAGGTTTAGACTAAGGCCCTCATTACAACCCTGGCAGTCGGTGATATAGCGGCGGTTATACCGCCAACAGGCCGGCGGTAAAAAAAATGGAATTTTGACCACGGCGGAAACCTCCATCACAGACCATCACTTTAACACACCGACCGCCACGGTGGTAGCAACAAGTACCACGGCGGTAACCGCCAACAGCCAGGCAGAAGACCATGTACCGCCCACTGTATTATGACACACCAATCCGCCACCTTTCCCGGGGCGGTACTAACGAAATCAAAAGCATGGCGGAAACAGAACACAAAAGGGAAACGACTCACCTCTTGACACTCAAGGAAGAACCACAACGCCATGGAGCCTGAACTGCAGATCTTCCCATTGCTGGCATAACTCCTCCTACACCAGGAACACGAACACCGGCGAAGACGACCACGGTGAGTACCGCACCTAGCACACAAGGGAGGGGGGGAGGAAAAAGAGAGTGACACACACACACGCAACATCCCCCCACCCCTAACACCATACTTACAAACAGATGCAACAACATTACATATCCACCCCATGCCCCTCAGGAATAACACAAGGACAAAAGGAAGTGAGTAAAGCCAGTGTAATAATATACATTTCGAGAAATATGTTTCTGCTTGGTCCTGGGGAATGCAAGGCCACAGTCTCTCAAATGGGTGGTGTGCCCACTGCTTCGTCCTGGGGAGTGCAAGTCCAAAGTCTCTCAAGTGTGTGGTTTGCCTACTGCTTGGTCATGGGAAGTGCAAAGCCACAGTCTCTCTAGTGGGTGGTTTGCCCACTGCTTGGTCCTGGGGAGTGCAAAGCCACAGTCTCTCTACTGGGTGGTTTGTCCACTGCTTGGTCCGGGGGAGTGCAAAGCCACAGTCTTTCAGGTGAGTGGTTTGCCCACTGCTTGGTCCTGGGGAGTGCAAAGCCACAGTCTTTCAAGTGGATGGCTTCTCCACTGGTTCTAGAGGGGTTCCTGTGCCCAGTGTGCTTCATCCTGGCAAGGAGAGGGTGAGTGGATGCCTTCTTCCACTGGCTCTGGAGGAGGCTTTGTGCCCAGTGTGCTTCATCCTGGCAAGGAGTGGGTGAGTAGATGGCTTCTTCCACTGGTTCTGGAGGGGGCTTTGTGCCCAGTATGCTTCTTCCTGGCAAGGAGGGGGTGAGTGGATGCATTCCTGCACTGGTTCTGGAGGGGGCTTTGTGCCCAGTGTGCTTTATCCTGGCAAGGAGAGGGTGAGTGGATGCCTTCTTCCACTGGTTCTGGAGGGGGCTTTGTGTCCAGTGTGCTTCATCCTGGCAAGGAGGGGGTGAGTGGATGCCTTCTTCCACAGTCTCCCACCTGGGTGTCACACCTACAGTTGTTGCAGGGGCCAGGATGCACTACAGCCTATGTAGGCACGACTACACACTGCCCGCCGGCGGTGACAGCAGCCCAGTGGTGGCAGTTGCGGGGCTGGTGGCGGTGCTGTCAGTGGTGGGGGGAGGCTCCAGCCCTTCCCCTGTAGCCTCGGACGGCTGCCCACTGGGGCTGCTGCTGTTGGCAGTGGTGCAGGTGGCGGTGCTGTCAGTGGTGGGAGGAGGCTCCAGCCCGTCCCCCGCAGCCTCAGACGGCTGAAGTGCCATGTTTGGTGTTGTTGGCACTTCAGCCGTCCAGCCAGGCTCCAGCACCAGGCACCAGATCCATCCTGCCTGCGGCGTCTGTACTTTTTTCCTTGCCATTGGCAGCTGGTGTTCCCTTCCTGCCCACAGCAGCTGGTGGTGCCTCCTTGCTTCTGCCAGCTGGTGTCCCCTTCCTGCCCTTGGTAGCAGGTGGTCTCTTTTTTGCCCTTGCTACCTGGTGGTGCCTCCTTGCCTTTGCTGGCTGGTGGTGCCTCCTTGCCCTTGCTAGCTGCTGAACCCTTCTTGCCCTTGGCAGCTGGAGAAGGCACACTGGCAGTGCTGACATGTGTCTCCTTGGAGCTTCTCACACCTGCAGTAGCTGCAGAAACTACAGTGGCCGTGGACTGGGTGGCTGAGGTGCTGGCCTGGGTTCTGCCCACCCTGGCCCGAAGTGAAGGATGGGGGGAGGGGCAGGGAATAGGTCAAGGGTAGAGAGGAAAAGCCTTTTAGGGACACTGGGGCTGGAAGAGGGTGAAGGTGTGGGAGTGGAGGAAGAGTGAGTGGTTGTAGGAGGTATCTGTCTGCTGTGTTTGGGTGCAGGTGCATGGGCTGGATGCTGTTGTGAGGTGGATGGCTGTTGGGTGTCTGAGTGCTTGCGTTTGCGTACTTTGGGAGGAGGGGGCACAGACACAGTGGGAGAGGACACAGGGGACGTGTGCATGGATGTGGGAGTGGTGACTGCCAGTGAGGGGCGTGTAGTGATAGGCGTGATGGTGATGGTGGTAGTGGATGAGGATGTAGTGCATGCAGGTGTGAGTGGAGACGCTACTGGGAGGGAGGTGGATGACGAGGAGGAGGGGGACACAGTGGACGCAGTCGATGTTGATGTGTCTGCATCTGCATGGTGCTTGTGTGAGTGCCTGTGGGATGAAGTGTGGTGCTTGTGTTTGCCTGAGCCAATTCTGTGTGTTGATTCGGGTGCATGCTGGTCTGAAGGTGTGCTTGGGATAGGCTGGGGTTGAGGGGAATGGGACTGGGTAGAGGAAGTTGGAGGGGGGAGGCTAGAGACAATGGCTGCCATCAGTGAGTTGGCCAGAGCCTGGAATGATCTATGTTGGGCCGCCACACCAGCGTGAATGCCTCCAGGAATGCACTTATGTGTTGCAAATGCCCTGCCAGCCTCTGGATGGCATCCAGTATGGTTGACTGCCCAACAGAGGTGGATCTCAGGAGGTAAATAGCCTCCTCACTGAGGGCAGCAGGGCTGACTGGGGCTGGGCCTGAGGTGCCCGGGGCAAAGGAGATGCCCACCCTCCTTGGTGAACAGGCACGAGAAACACGATGAGGGGCTGCTGGGAGGGTGGTACTGGTATGGGGGTGGCGGCTGTACCTGTAGCTGGCGTGGGCACAGAGGTGTCCGCCACCGCCAGGGAGCTTCCATCGGAAGAGGTGTCGCTGTCTGAACTGTCCCCTCCAGTCTCCACCGTGGAGCTCCCCTCACCCTCCGTCCCACTGGTGCCCTCACCGTCGGTGGATTCGGTCTCATGGGCCATGTGAGATGCAGCTCCCTCCGTCGCTGGTGCCTCTGCTCCACCACTAGATGATGCTAATGCACAGAAGGACAGGGTGACAAAACAAAAAGGGGGGGAAGAGACAGAGGATACACTTGGTCAATGCCAGCAACAACACCACAGTTGGCGTACACAACACACAGGGAACAGCCCTATAGGCCATGCACTACCAGTTACAATGCTAGTCACCAGGCTATGGGGTATCATGCCTAACGCCAATAGCAGCACAGCTGAAACCCACAGGACCCTGCCCAGTAGTAGTTGCCCACTAGCATTTGTGGGATTGGAGTGCATCTGAGCCTGCCCATCATGGAACCTACCCTGCCATGTTCATCCTGGCCTAGGGGCAACCACAAACCCACGTCCCCCACCCAGATAGCACCTCAACACACGCAATTTCATGATTCTGAAACTGTACTCACCCCCTTGTGGCTGCTGTGATGCCTTCAAGCACCCATTCAACTCCGGATAGGTCACCGCCAGGATGCAGAACATCATAGAGGTCAGGGTACGATGGGCACCCCTTCCTCGTTGGAAGGCCATCCCCAGCTGGGCCTCTGCTGTCTTCCTTGCCCCGCGGTGCAGGTCCTCCCACCGTTTGCCGCAGTGGGTGCTCTGCCTGTCAAAGACCCCCAGGGTCCGCACCTCCTTGGAGATGGCACGCCAAATACCCTTTTTCTGATGGGCGCTGACGTGCAGAAGAAGATACATAAGAAAAGGTATTAGACATACCGTCCGGCCTGTTACACTCATGACCCACCATATCCCTCCCATCCCCTTACGCACAGACATTGCCCACCATACAAGCAGCACTCTGCCCAGGACCCCTCAGCCACCCCCCCTACACGAGGCTTACACACACAGCACTCCATACATTCATGCCCCATGCATCGTGCTCACAGTGTAATCACCTGTTGGTCTGGAGGACCATAAAGTAAACGGTACTGGGGTAGGACCCCATCCACTAGTCTCTCCAACTTCTCGGAAGTTAAGGTAGGGGCCCTTTCCCCAGAGACTCGAGCCATGGTCGCTTCCAGACACAGGTTACAGCAGCACTTGCAGTGTAGGTCCTCTCCTGTTGAAAGCCAGGTAGCAATTGAGTTAACAGATAGAAAATGGTGGTTACGTCCGCGGCAGTGCGTACCGTCACCGCTGGTGTACATCACTATTGGCTCCTGGAACCCGTAGGCCCCAATGATAATCAATGAGGTGTTGCACGGCGGTCGTCAACGGCCTCCCGAACAGGCGCATGTCAGCGGAATTACCTCATTTCCACTTGTCCCTCCTCACAGGTTAGGCGGCCACCATTTCAGGGGGGAACAGGCCATGGCACCTAAGTGCATCACAGCAGACATAGGCACATCAATGGACCTACACGTTCACATACTGTTTCTATTCAAGGCATTTTACTCTGAGGATCTCTTTGAATATGACCATCTGCTCACCGTTTTTCACCCTAGAGTTCAACCGCAGAGGATGAATAGGAGATGAAGACATACCCCCATGTACAAACCCCTGGTGGACCTGGCAACAATGGAGGACAGGCACATTATCCTTACCTACAGACTTGATAGGGCCACAATCCAAGAGCTGTGTGCCAGACCTGATCTCAGCTATCAGCCACCCCACTGGTATCCTCCCTCTTGTGCAGGTCATGTCAGTGCTCCATTTCTTGGCAAGTGGGTCCTTCCAAGTGACAGGGGCCATGGCAGCAGGGGTGTCACAGCCTGTGTTCTCAAACTTGCTGACCAGAGTGTTGTCAGCCCTGATGAAACACATGCGCAGCTACATCGTATTCCCCCAGGTGGAGGATTTGTCCACAGTGAAGGCTGACTTCTATGCACTGGGACATATCCCCAACTTCATTTGTGCTATTGATAGTGCACATATTACCTTTGTATTCCCCTGGAGAAATGAACAGGTGTTCAGAAATCGAAAGAGCTTTCACTCTCTGAATGTGCAGATAGTGTCCCTGGCGGACAAGTACATCTCCCATGTCACTGCAAACCATCCTGGCTCTGTGCATGCTACCTTTATCTTGAGGAATAGCAGCATCCCAAATGTGATGTCTTAACTCCAGAGGCACAGGGTGTGGCTAATAGGTGAGCCCATGGTGCACTCCCAGTGTCTGTTGGTATATGGGTGTGGGGTTGGCCCTGAGGGTGAGTGTCTGGCTAACAGGTATCTCTCGATATTTACAGGTGACTCAGGTTACCCCAATCTCTCATGGCTACTGACCCCAGTGAGGAATGCCAGTACAAGGGCAGAGGAACGTTACAATGAGCCATATGGGCGAACAAGGAGGATCGCTGAGTGCACCTTTGGCCTCCTGAAGGCCAGATTCCAGTGCCTCCATCTGACAGGTGGATTCCTGTGCTACTCACCTAAGAAGGTGTGCCAGATAATCGTTGCATGTTGCATGTTGCACAACCTGACCTTGAGACTCCAGGTGCCTTTTCTGCAGGAGGATGAGGCTGGAGATGGTCGTGTGGCCGCGGTGGAGCCTGAGGACAGTGACGAAGAGGAGGCAGAGGAAGAGGATGTGGACAACAGAACAACTATAATTCCAAGGTACTTCTAGTGACACACAGGTAAGACACTGTAACTTCACCTTCCATTGCAGTTTTGTGTTGGACATTGTACATGGCAGCCTGATTTTCCAAATTCTATGGCCACTTACTGTACCCTTTGGCATCTTTATTTTCAGATATCTGTGCCCCACTCTGGCTCCTAATGTGTTTACTGCTGCCCACTACAGGTCACACCTATGTATACATAACTGTACAGTAGAATTGCAATTTTTACAACTTGTTAAACAAACACATATTTCAATCAATTGAGAGACTCCATACTCATATTTGTTCCAGGGGTGTTTATTTTTGTGCTAATAAGTGGAGGGGGTATTGCAATGTGCTGGGTTGCTGATGGAGGAAAGTCCAGGATAGAGTCCAGTCTATTGGTTTAACAGGTGCATTGTCCAAGGGGGCATTGGAAGTGGAGCAATGGAAGCTCATGGTGGACAGGGTGACATAGTGGGACAGAAGGGTGACATTGAGGGGAGCCTTATATCCTGGCAGGGTCTTGGCAATGTTCTCTGGCATCTGCCTGGATTGCTGGGCCCTTTTGCGGGGTGGTTCTCCTTCTGCAGAGGGAGGGGTGCTGGTGGCCTGTTGTTCCTGTGGCAGGGCCTCCTTTCCACTAGCATCAGCGGAGGTTGAGGGCTTTTCATCAGTGTGGCTATTGTCAGGGGCCCGTTGGTGTGCCACTGCCTCCCTCATGGTGTTGGCCATGTCTGCAAGCACCCCTGCAATGGTGACCAGGGTGGTGTGGATGTCCCTCAGGTCCTCCCTGATCCCCAGGTACTGTCCCTCCTGCAGCCGCTGGGTCTCCTACATCTTTTCCAGTATCTGGCCCATGGTCTCCTGGGAATGGTGGTATGCTCCCAGGATGTTGGTGAGTGCCTCGTGGAGAGTTGGTTCCCTGGGCCTGTCCTCTCCCTGTCACATAGCAGTCCTCCCAGATTCCCTGTTGTCCTGTGCCTCTGTCCCCTGAACTGTGTGCCCACTGCCACTGACCCAAGGTCCCTGATCATCCTGTGTTTGTGGGGTTGCCTGGGGTCCCTGTAGTGGTGGACCCACTGCTGATTGATGTGTCCTGGGAACAGAGGGATGGGCCCGCTGTGTGGGTGATGTGCTCGTATTTCCTGAGCAGCGAGGCTCTGTGGTGGTATGGACTGTACCTGGGTCCCCGACTGTCCAGAGGACCCTGATGGGCCAGGTTGGTCATCCAGATCCAGGCGTGCAGAGCTGCTGTCATCACTGTGGGCCTCTTCTGGGGGGGGGACTGGATGTTGCTGGCACCTCCTCTCCAGTGATGTTGTGTGGGGGTCATGTGGGTATGTGAAAGCAGTGTTATTGTTACTGCGTGTGACATCTTGTGTATGGGTATGTTTCCCCCTATGGTTGTTATTACCAAGGCAGCTTTGGCTTGTGTGAGTAGTGATTTGGTTGGCTAAGTGATTGTCACTAGTGTGCCTGTTGTGGTGATGGGAGTCCATGCAGGGCTGTGAGTGGTGTCCATGCATTGGTAGTGCTGTTACTGGGATGGGTGGGTTGTGATGGTGGGGTATATGTGAGTTGGTGGGGTGATGGGGGTGAGGGTAGGGGGAGGGTATGTGATGGCATGCAGATAGGGGGGGTGAAAGTAGTAAAGATTTGACTTACCTGAGTCCAGTCCTCCTGCTACTCCTGTCAGGCCCTCAGGATGCATGATTGCCAAGACTTGCTCCTCCCATGTTGTTAGTTGTGGGGGAGGAGGTGGGGGTCCACCGCCTGTCCTCTGTACAGCTATCTGGTGTCTTGCAACCACGGAATGCACCTTCCCCCGTAGGTCGTTCCACCTCTTCCTGATGTCATCCCTTGTTCTGGGGTGCTGTCCCAAGGCGTTGACCTTGTCCACGACTCTCTGCCATAGCTCCATCTTGCTAGCAATGGATGTCTGCTGCACCTGTGATCCAAATAGCTGTGGCTCTACACTGATGATTTCCTCCACCATGACCCTTAGCTCCTCCTCTGAGAACCTGGGGTGTCTTTGTGGTGCCATGGGTGTAGTGTGAGTGGTGTGTGTGAGGCTGTGTGGGGTGATGTGTTGGGGTGTGTGCTGTGAGGTGCGTGGATGGTTAATGGGTGATGGTGTTCTGTGGCTCTGATTCTGTGGGTGCTCCTGGCGTGTCTCTCTCTGTTGTAAATTGTTTGTAGTGGTAAAGGGTTGTGGGTAAGGTGGATGTGTGTTTTATAGTGGTGTGGGTGTGGTGTGTGTATGTGTGTCAAATGTGTGTAGTTTGAATTGTTCATTGTGGTGTTGTTTTGTTAGTGTGTGTGTATTTTGAGCACGGCGGTATGTACCGCCAATGGTTTACCGAGGTTGAATGTCCACCGTGGTGATTTGTGGGTCATAATGCTGTGGGCGTATTTCTGTTGGCGTAACGGTGTGGGTTTGGAACCGCCATTTTATCACTGACTTTTGGGCTGGCGGACTTGTATGTGTGTCTGTATAGTGGCGGATTCCTATGTGTGGGTCATAATACGCGTAACGGTATACCGCCGCTGTCGCAGTATGTAGGTGGCAGTCAGCATGGCGGTAAGCAGCACTTACCACCAATGTCATATTGAGGGCCTAAAAGTGTAAACTTAGACTAAAAATCGAACTTTACCCGTAGTGAAGCTAAATTCTAAATTCAGGCCAAAAGTGTAAATTTAAATCAAAAGTCTAACTTTACTACAAGCAAAGTTAGACTTTTGGTCTTTTGGTCTAAGTTTATTCTTTTGGTATAAACTTAGACCAAATGTGTAAAGTTAGACCAAAAGTCTAACTTTACAACGAGTAAAGTGAGACTTTAGGTCTAAACATACACTATTGTTCTAAACTTAGACTTTTGTTCTAAGTTTACCTTTGTGAATCGGTGTAGGAGGCTGGCCTGGCTTGTAGTGGGTACCAAGGGGTACTTACACTCTGTACCAGGTCCAGTTGTCCCTTCTTAGTGTAGAAGAGGTGTTTCTAGCAGCTTAGGCTGATAGAAGGTAGCTATAGCAGAGCAGCTTAGGCTGAACTAGGAGACATGCAAAGTTCCTGCTATACCACTGGTGTCATATGCACAATATCATAAGAAAACACAATACACAGATATACTTAAAATAAAGGTACTTTATTTTTATGACAATATGCCAAAAGTATCTCAGTGAGTACCCTCAGTATGAAGATGCCAAATACACACAAGATATATGTACACAATACCCAAAATATGCAGTAATAGCAAAAGGAAGTAATGCAAGCAGTGTAAAATTACAATGTATCGCAATAGGAGCACATAGGTACAGGGGAAACACAAACCATATCCTCCAAAAGTGGAATGCGAATAACGTATGGACCCCAAACCTATGTGAGCTTGTAGAGGGTCGCTGGAACTGTAAGAAAACAGTGAGGGTTAGAAAAATAGCCCACCCCAAGACCCTGAAAAGTAGGTGTAAAGTGCACCTATATTCCCCAGAGAGCACAGAAGTCGTGATAGGGGATTTCTGCAAGAAAGACCAACACCAGCAATGCAACCAAAGTGGATTTCCGGACGAGAGTACCTGTGGAACAAGGGGACCAAGTCCAAGAGTCGCTACAAAGTCGAGATTGGGCAGATGCCCAGGAAATGCCAGCTGAGGGTGCAAAGAAGCTGCCACCGGATGGTAGAAGCTGTGGATTCTGCAAGAACGAAGAGGGCTAGAAACTTCCCCTTTGGAGGATTGATGTCCCACGTTGTGAAGAAGCTTGCAGATGTGTTCCCACGCAGAAAGACCACAAACAAGCCTTGCTAGCTGCAAGGGTCGCGGTTAGGGTTTTTGGATGCTGCTGTTGCCCAGGAGGGACCAGGATGTCGCCACTTGGATGAGGAGACAGAGGGGGCGCCCAGCAAGTCAGGGAGCCCTCACAGAAGCAGGCAGCACCCGCAGAAGTACTGGAACAGGCACATAGAAGAGGAGTGAACTGGAGCTCACCCGAAGACACAAAAGGGAGTCCCACGACGCCGGAGGACAACTCAGGAGGTTGTGCACTGCAGGTTAGAGTGTCGGGGACCCAAGCTTGGCTGTGCACAAAGGAAATCCTGGAAGAGTGCACAGGAGCCGGAGCAGCTGCAAATAACGCTGTACCCAGCAATGCAGTCTAGCGTGGGGAGGCAAGGACTTACCTCCACCAAACTTGGACTGAAGAGTCACTGGACTGTGGGAGTCACTTGGACAGAGTTGCTGAGTTCCAGGGACCACGCTCGTCGTGCTGAGAGGGGACCCAGAGGACTGGTGATGCAGTCTTTTGTTGCCTGCGGTTGCAGGGGGAAGATTCCGTCGACCCACGGGAGATTTCTTCAGAGCTCCTAGTGAAGAGAGGAGGCAGGCTACCCCCACAGCATGCACCACCAGGAAACCAGTCGAGAAGGCGGCAGGATCAGCGATACAAGGTTGCAGTAGTCGTCTTTGCTACTTTGTTGCGGTTTTGCAGGCGTCCTGAGCAGTCAGCGGTCGATCCTTTGGTAGAAGGTGAAGAGAGAGATGCAGAGGAACTCTGATGAGCTCTTGCATTTGTTATCTAAAGAACTCCCCAAAGCAGAGACTCTAAATAGCCAGAAAAGGAGGTTTGGCTACTTAGGAATTGGGGTGACAATTCCATGATCTTAGACATGTTACATGGCCATGTTCGGAGTTACCATTGTGACGCTATACATAGGTAGTGACCTATGTATAGTGCACGCGTGTAATGGTGTCCCCGCACTCACAAAGTCTGGGGAATTTGCCCTGAACGATGTGGGGGCACCTTGGCTAGTGCCAGGGTGCCCACACACTAAGTAACTTGGCACCCAACCTTCACCAGGTGAGGGTTAGACATATAGGTGACTTATAAGTTACTTAAGTGCAGTGTAAAATGGCTATGAAATAATGTGGGCATTATTTCACTCAAGCTGCAGTGGCTGGCCTGTGTAAGAATTGTCAGAGCTCCCTATGGGTGGCAAAAGAAATGCTGCAGCCCATAGGGATCTCCTGGAACCCCAATACCCTGGGTACCTCAGTACCATATACTAGGGAATTATAAGGGTGTTCCAGTATGCCAATGTGAATTGGTGAAATTGGTCACTAGCCTGTTAGTGACAATTTAGAAAGCAGAGAGAGCATAACCACTGAGGTTCTGGTTAGCAGAGCCTCAGTGAGACAGTTAGTCATCACACAGGGAACACATACAGGGCACACTTATGAGCACTGGGGCCCTGGCTGGCAGGGTCCCAGTGACACATACACTAAAACAACATATATACAGTGAAATATGGGGGTAACATGCCAGGCAAGATGGTACTTTCCTACACAACCCCCCCCCCCTAGCCATGACCTGATGAGTCTTCATTGTCTAAGTGGAAATATCTGGAGAGTCCATCTGCATTGGAGTGGGTACTCCCAGGTCTATGTTCCACTGTATAGTCCATTCCCTGTAGGGATGTAGACCACCTCAACAATTTAGGATTTTCACCTTTCATTTGTTTTAGCCAAAGTAGAGGTTTGTGGTCTGTCAGAACAATGAAGTGAGTGCCAAACAGGTATGGCCTCAACTTCTTCAGTGCCCAGACCACAGCAAAGGCCTCCCTCTCTATGGCAGACCAACGCTTTTCTCTAGGGGTCAACCTTCTGCTGATAAAAGCAACAGGTTGATCCTGGCCCTCAGAATTGAGTTGTGATAAGACTGCCCCTATCCCTAATTCAGATGCATCAGTTTGAACAATGCATTTCTTGGAGTAACATGGGCTTTTTAGGACAGGTGCAGTGCACATGGCCTGTTTCAGCTCCTCAAAAGCTTTCTGACAGCTAGCTATCCACAATACCTTTTTAGGCATTTTCTTAGAAGTGAGGTCATTAAGAGGGGCTGCAATGGAGCCATAGTTCTTTATGAACCTCCTGTAATACCCAGTGATGCCTAAGATGGCTCTCACATGGGTCTGAGTTGTAGGGGGAGCCCAATCTATAATAGTTTGGATTTTCCCCTGAAGTGGTGCAATCTGGTCTCCACCTACCAGGTGTCCCAGATAAACCACTTTCCCCTGCCCTATCTGGCACTTTGAAGCCTTTTGAATGGCCTCCAAAACTTTCCACAGGTGGACCAGATGATCATCCCAGGTGGAGCTAAAGACAGCTATATCATCTAGATATGCTGCACTAAAAGCCTCCAACCCTTGCAGGACTGTATTCACCAACCTCTGAAAAGTGGCAGGTGCATCTTTCAAACCAAAGGGCATTACTGTGAATTGGTAGTGCCCTCCAATAGTCGAAAATGCAGTTTTTGCTTTAGCATCCTTTGATAACTTGATCTGCCAGTACCCTGCAGTCAAATCAAAGGTGCTTAGATACTTGGCAGATGCCAGTGTATCTAAGAGCTCATCTGCCCTGGGTATAGGGTGAGAATCAGTTTTTGTTACCTGGTTGAGACCTCTGTAATCTACACAAAACCTAATTTCTCTTTTCCCTTCTTTAGAGTGAGGCTCTGGTACAAGCACCACAGGAGAGGCCCATGGGCTTTCAAGGTGCTCAACCACTCCCAATTCAAGCATTTTCTGAACCTCTTGTTTTATGCAGTGCCTGACATGGTCAGGCTGCCTATAGATCTTACTTTTGACAGGCATGCTGTCTCCAGTATCTATAGTGTGCTCACACCAAGAAGTGGTGCCTGGCACTGTAGAAAAGAGTTCAGAAAACTTACCCAGGAGATTTATGCAGTGGTCTTTCTGCTCAGCAGTAAGACAGTCTGCTAAAACTACACCTTCCACTGGAGCATCTTGTTCTGTGGAAGAGAAGAGATCAGGGAGAGGGTCACTCTCTTCTTCCTGTCCTTCATCTGTTGCCATGAGCATGGTCAGATCAGCCCTGTCGTAGTAGGGTTTTAGGCGATTGACATGGAGCACCCTAAGGGGACTCCTGGCAGTGCCCAAGTCAACCAAGTAGGTGACTTCTCCCTTCTTTTCAACAATGATGTGGGGTCCACTCCATTTGTCTTGGAGTGCTCTTGGGGCCACAGGCTCCAAGACACACACCTTCTGTCCTGGTTGGTACTGAATCAGAACAGCCTTCTGGTCATGCCATTGCTTTTGGAGCTCTTGGCTGGCCTGAAGGTTTTTACTGGCCTTTTTCATGTACTCAGCCATTCTGGATCTTAGGCCGAGTACGTAGTCCACTATGTCTTGCTTAGGAGCTTTTAAAGGTTGTTCCCAACCCTCCTTTACAAGTGTTAGAGGACCTCTTACAGGGTGTCCAAATAGGAGTTCAAAGGGGCTGAAGCCCACTCCTTTCTGGGGTACCTCCCTGTAAGCAAAAAGGAGGCAAGGTAACAGGACATCCCATCTCCTCCTGAGTTTTACAGGGAGTCCCATTATCATTCCTTTGAGAGTTTTATTAAACCTCTCTACCAGTCCATTTGTTTGTGGATGATAAGGTGTGGGGAACTTGTATGTTACACCACATTCCTTCCACAGGGCCTTCAAGTATGCAGACATAAAGTTGCTACCCCTGTCTGATACCACCTCTTTGGGGAAACCCACCCTGGAAAAGATTCCCAGGAGGGCCTTTGCCACTGCAGGTGCTGTAGTGGTCGTAAGAGGAAGAGCTTCAGGATATCTTGTGGCATGGTCCACTACCACTAAGATAAACCTATTGCCTTAAGCAGTAGGAGAGTCAAGGGGGCCAACTATGTCAACCTCTACCCTTTCAAAGGGAACCCCAACCACAGGCAGTGGAATAAGGGGAGCCTTTGGGGTGCCACCAGTCTTGCCACTGGCTTGACAGGTGACACAGGACTTACAAAAATCTTTTGTGTCCTCTGACATTCTAGGCCAATGAAACAGGGGGACAAACCTTTCCCATGTTTTAATTTGCCCTAAATGTCCAGCCAAGGGAATGTCATGGGCTAGAGTTAGGAGGAACTCTCTGTATTGCAGGGGAATGACCAATCTCCTGGCTGCCCCAGGTTTAGGGTCCCTTGCCTCTGTATACAAGAGGTTGTCCTCCCAGTAAACTATGTGAGTCACTGACATCCCCATTTTGCTGTTTGAAAGCTTGCTGTCTTAGACCCTCTAATGTGGGACAGGTTTGCTGTGCCACACTCAGCTCCTCCCTGGCAGGCCCCCCTCCACCCAAAAGCTCAGCAGTGTCTGCTTCCAGCTCCTCTGGTGAAATTCTGCACAGGGGGGAAATTCTTCTTACTCAGAAGTTGAATCATCTGTAGAGGGAGGGATAATGGGTAGGGATTTACCCTTACTAACCCTAGCTTTAGGGAGCACTTGGTCCATTGTTCCAGGATCCAAGTCACCCTGTCCTTTTTGCTTTTTGGCCTGAGCCCCGGTTAAAGCAAAAATATGCCCAGGAATGCCCAGCATTGCTGCCTGAGCCTCCAACTCCACTTCTGCCCAAGCTGATGTCTCTAAATTGTTCCCTAGTAGACCTTCTACAGGTAAATCTGAGGCAACCACAACTTTCTTTGGACCAGTAACCCCCCCCCCCCAGTTGAGATTTACAACATCAATGAGGTGGCTAAGAGTGTTGTTATGAGCATCAGTCACTTGGTACTGGTGACCAAGTAGGTGTTGTTCAGGGTGTACCAGTTTCTATATTACCATGGTAACACTGGCACCTGTGTCCCTGTAGGCCTGAACCTCAACACCATTTATTAGGAGAAGTTGCTTGTACTTATCCATAATAAGGGGACAAGCAACCAAGGTGGCCAAATCAATGGCACCTTCAGAGACTAACACAGCCTCTGTGGTCTCCCTAACAAGACCAACCCCAACTAAATTAACAAAAGTGAGCCCAGCTACTCCCTTGGATTGGCTATTAGTAGGTTTGCTCCCACCACCACTGCTATTACTAGGGGCACTAGGTGTAGCAGTAGGGGTTGTGGTAGTGGGAGGCTTGGTGCTTTTCTTTGGACAACTGACATCGGTTGTCCAATGGCCTTTTACTTTACATAAATAGCACCATGGTTTCTTTACTTGAATAGAAGAGGATTTGGGCCCACCACCCCCACCAGAGTGTTTTTGTGGGCCTGATGAAGACTCATTTTTAGATTTATCCCCACTCTTGTCTGAAGACTTACCATCCTTCTTCTTGCCATCCTTGTCACCCCCTGTATGAACTTTTCTGTTCACTCTTGTTCTGACCCATTTGTCTGCCTTCTTTCCCAATTCTTGGGGAGAGGTCAGATCTGAGTCCACTAGATATTGGTGTAACAAATCAGACACACAGTTATTCAGAATATGCTCTCTCAAGATTAGATTGTACAGGCTTTCATAGTCAGAAACTTTACTACCATGTAACCACCCCTCCAAGGCCTTCACTGAATAGTCAACAAAGTCTACCCAGTCTTGTGAGGACTCTTTTCTGGTTTCTCTGAACTTGATCCTGTATTGTTCAGTGGTTAAGCCAAATCCATCCAAGAGTGCATTCTTCAAAACTGGAAAATAATTGGCATCACTTTCCTTCACAGTAAGGAGCCTATCCCTACCCTTTCCACTGAAAGATAGCCATAGGATAGCAGCCCACTGCCTTTTATGGACCCCATGTATAACACAGGCCCTCTCAAGTGCAGCAAACCACTTGTTAATGTCATCCCCCTCCTTGTAAGGGGGAACTATCTTATGCAGATTCCTAGAATCATGCTCTTTCACAGGATTACTATCTGGAATACTGCTGCTGCCACCATGGGGTCCAAACCCCAACCTCTGTCTTTCTTTTTCTAAGTCTAAAGATTCCCTGTCTAGAGCCAGCTGTTGCTATTTAAGCTTCAGCCTGGTCTCTTCCACTCTCAATCTATTGAGCTCCCTTTCTAACATTCTGTCATCAGGGTGGGTGGGTTGGGCATGCTTTGACACAGAAGAATGATGTGAATGAACAGAGGGTGAATTGTCCCTAACAGTTGGCACTCTAACAACCTGGCCTGCAGGAAGGACATTCCTACTGTGATGAGAGCTCACATTAGTACCAGTTATGCTAGGTGGTCTGCTAAGGGGCAGATTGGGAAGGATACCATCTAACACTCTCCCTAGGGGTGCCCCAGAGTCAGAGTGTGAACCATCTCCTAACTTCTCAACAGATGTGCCAGCTAAGGCCGTATCATTTTCAATGAGCATGTTATTTAACAATTCTCTAGAGGGATTCTTCCCTACCCCTAAACCTCTATCAATGCAGAGACTCCTCAAACCTTTCCAGCTAAGGTGGTAATAAGCTGTGCTGACCAGATCAAGAGTAGGACCTGTGCCAGACATGATAGAAAAGGGTTTTGGGACAGATAAAAGAAAGAAAAAGTTTCAGGACTTTTTAAGGACACAGAACAAAAAAAAACTTTTTCAACTTTTTAGAAACTTTTTGAAAGTTTAGAGGTACTTTTCAGCACTTAGCAAATAGAGTAAGAGGAGAAAAGCAAAACTTTTGGGTTAGGTGTACATACACTGAACTTGTTTTGTATATTTTTCTCTTATGAAAAGTACAATATGACAAAGTACTTATCCCACCACTGCACAACCAATGTAGGAGGCTGGCCTGGCTTGTAGTGGGTACCAAGGGGTACTTACACTCTGTACCAGGTCCAGTTATCCCTTATTAGTGTAAAAGAGGTGTTTCTAGCAGCTTAGGCTGATAGAAGGTAGCTATAGCAGAGCAGCTTAGGCTGAACTAGGAGACATGCAAAGTTCCTACTATACCACTGGTGTCATATGCACAATATCATAAGAAAACACAATACACAGATATACTAAAATTAAAGGTACTTTATTTTTATGACAATATGCCAAAAGTATCTCAGTGAGTACCCTCAGTATGAGGATGCTAAATATACACAAGATATATGTACACAATACCAAAAATATGCAGTAATAGCAAAAGGAAATAATGCAAGCAGTGTAAAATTACAATGTATTGCAATAGGAGCACATAGGTACAGGGGCAACACAAACCATATACTCCAAATGCGAATAACGTATGGACCCCAAACCTATGTGAGCTCGTAGAGGGTCGCTGGGACTGTAAGAAAACAGTGAGGGTTAGAAAAATAGCCAACCCCAAGACCCTGAAAAGTAGATGTAAAGTGCACCTATATTCCCCAGAGGGCACAGAAGTCGTGATAGGGGATTTCTGCAAGAAAAACCAACACCAGCAATGCAACCAAAGTGGATTTCTGGACGAGAGTACCTGTGGAACAAGGGGACCAAGTCCAAGAGTCGCGACAAAGTCGAGATTGGGCAGATGCCCAGGAAATGCCAGCTGAGGGTGCAAAGAAGCTGCCACCGGATGGTAGAAGCTGTGGATTCTGCAAGAACGAAGAGGGCTAGAAACTTCCCCTTTGGAGGATGGATGTCCCACGTCGTGAAGAAGCTTGCAGAGGTGTTCCCACGCAGAAAGACCGCAAACAAGCCTTGCTAGCTGCAAAGGTTGCGGTTAGGGTTTTTGGATGCTGCTGTGGCCCAGGAGGGACCAGGATGTCGCCACTTGGATGAGAAGACAGAGGAGGCACCCAGCAAGTCAGGGAGCCCTCACAGAAGCAAGCAGCACCCGCAGAAGTACTGGAACAGGCACTTAGAAGAGGACTGAACCGGAGCTCACCTGAAGACACAAAAGGGAGTCCCACGACGCCGGAGGACAACTCAGGAGGTTGTGCACTGCAGGTTAGAGTGTCGGGGACCCAGGCTTGTCTGTGCACAAAGGAAATCCTGGAAGAGTGCACAGGAGCCGGAGCAGCTGCAAATCACGTGGTACCCATCAATGCAGTCTAGCGTGGGGAGGCAAGGACTTACCTCCACCAAACTTGGACTGAAGAGTCACTGGACTGTGGGAGTCACTTGGACAGAGTTGCTGAGTTCCAGGGACCACGCTCGTTGTGCTGAGAGGGGACCCAGAGGACTGGTGATGCAGTCTTTTGTTGCCTGCGGTTGCACGGGGAAGATTCCGGCGACCCACAGGAGATTTCTTCAGAGCTCCTAGTGCAGAGAGGAGGCAGGCTAACCCCACAGCATGCACCACCAGGAAAACAGTCGAGAAGGCAGCAGGATCAGCGATACAAGGTTGCAGTAGTCGTCTTTGCTACTTTGTTGCGGTTTTGCAGGCGTCCTGAGCAGTCAGCGGTCGATCTTTTGGTAGAAGGTGAAGAGAGAGATGCAGAGGAACTCTGATAAGCTCTTGCATTCATTATCTAAAGAATTCCCCAAAGCAGAGACCCTAAATAGCCAGAAAAGGAGGTTTGGCTACTAAGGAAGGAGGATAGGCTAGCAACACAGGTAAGATCCTATCAGGAGGAGTCTCTGACGTCACCTGCTGGCACTGGCCACTCAGAGCAGTCCAGTGTGCCAGCAGCACCTCTGTTTCCAAGATGGCAGAGGTCTGGAGCACACTGGAGGAGCTCTGGGCACCTCCCCTGGGAGGTGCAGGTCAGGGGAGTGGTCACTCCCCTTTCCTTTGTCCAGTTTCGCGCCAGAGCAGGGCTGGGGGATCCCTGAACCAGTATAGACTGGCTTATGCAGAGATGGGCACCATCTGTGCCCATCAAAGCATTTCCAGAGGCTGGGGGAGGCTACTCCTCCCCAGCCCTGACACCTTTTTCCAAAGGGAGAGGGTGTAACACCCTCTCTCTGAGGAAGTCCTTTGTTCTGCCTTCCTGGGCCAAGCCTTGCTGGACCCCAGGAGGGCAGAAACCTGTCTGAGGGGTTGGCAGCAGCAGCAGCTGCAGTGAAACCCTGGGAAATGTAGTTTGGCAGTACCCGGGTCTATGCTAGAGACCCGGGGGATCATGGAATTGTCTCCCCAATGCCAAGATGGCATTGGGGAGACAATTCCATGATCTTAGACATGTTACATGGCCATGTTCGGAGTTACCATTGTGACGCTATACATAGGTAGTGACCTATGTATAGTGCACGCGTGTAATGGTGTCCCCGCACTCACAAAGTCTGGGGAATTTGCCCTGAACGATGTGGGGGCACCTTGGCTAGTGCCAGGGTGCCCACACACTAAATAACTTGGCACCCAACCTTCACCAGGTGAGGGTTAGACATATAGGTGACTTATAAGTTACTTAAGTGCAGTGTAAAATGGCTGTGAAATAATGTGGGCATTATTTCACTCAGGCTGCAGTGGCAGGCCTGAGTAAGAATTGTCAGAGCTCCCTATGGGTGGCAAAAGAAATGCTGCAGCCCATAGGGATCTCCTGGAACCCCAATACCCTGGGTACCTCAGTACCATATACTAGGGAATTATAAGCGTGTTCCAGTATGCCAATGTGAATTGGTGAAATTGGTCACTAGCCTGTTAGTGACAATTTAGAAAGCAGAGAGAGCATAACCACTGAGGTTCTGGTTAGCAGAGCCTCAGTGAGACAGTTAGTCATAACACAGGGAACACATACAGGGCCCACTTATGAGCACTGGGGCCCTGGCTGGCAGGGTCCCAGTGACACATACACTAAAACAACATATATACAGTGAAATATGGGGGTAACATGCCTGGCAAGATGGTACTTTCCTACACTCTGCCCCACAGCACTGGAACCAACGCTGCATTGGATCCAGCGATGCCTTGCTCTCCAACTCCGTGCTTTCCTACAATCGGTCCCAGAATTTGGGAGAGAAATTGATATAAGATTGTTTGGGGATTGGCTGGCTGAAAAATTTAACTACTCTGCTTAGCTTTCTACTTAGGTAATGTTTTGATGTGATCGGATAGCTTAATGATTTAAGCACTTCGTAAAGAAAATGTATGCATAACTAATAAATTATACTCATTTAACTCATTTAATCAATTGGGAACTGAGCTAAAGTGCTATTCGTTAGCTCTTTCCACAAAAAATAAACGTCATGTAGGTAGAAACGCTCCAATAGTATCAGCTGCCATACAAATTTGGGAACACGAACCAAAGCAAACAGGGCGGTATGTCCAGTAAGTTATTGATCTCAACATTCGAACAACACCGAATTGTGTTCATCGTAAACCCCAGCCCTTGTCGTAGTTTGGACTCTTACTCTGGGCAAGACTGCTGGTCTAAGGATGACAGTACTTTTGTTTGTAGTCGACTATGCCTATCCTACAACAAGTCACAACTGTTGTCCTAACCTTACCGGCTCACTAGCAGCACCTCACCAGAAACACAATAGTAAAATGTGATTTGAGGCAGCCTTTAGGCAGGGACTAAAGAATAAGACATCTCAGGGAGTGTCGTGGTTAAACGGAGATCACCCTTTTCTCACAGATATATCATGTCTCATACAAACACAGGCAATGACAAAGATGCAGTAAAGTTTCAATAGTTTTTATTTAACACAACTGCAATTTTCGATATGTTGCATGGGCTGCAATGATTAGGATAATGAATAGTGCAAGAAACAGATTTTTGAAGATGAGAGTCATTATTACGAAGACCCCCACCATCTAGCAATGCATGTAAAAGATATAAGAGGTGTAATATGCCCTAATACCCTAATATGATAGGCCTAACCTCCTACCTGAAGGAGAGATGGGTTTGTTAAACCTAATCTGCCAATGCCATGTCCATGAGAGGAGCCCCCAACCCTCGTTACCTTGGAATGAGGTTTCTATCTCAGACCGCAGGGACACGAAGACTGGGTCAGCGCCAAGACGAAGTGCAACATCGGTATCAGCGATGATGGCGATGCCCTCTGGTCGGAATCCCTCTGATTATCTATCTAAAGTGTGATGTAATTATACAGATCTACCATGACCCCTGACGTAGGTGTGTTACCAAACAATGGATAACAGACATGCTTGTTACGGCAATTATTATAAACAAATCCCTCAAAAGTATAGAGAGGGAAAATCCCGAAGTGTGAACACCTACTGTTTGTTTGTCTTTGTCGCTTGATCTTGACACCTTAGCACGGTGGCACTGATAGTTCAAAGCATAACAAGTGGCCTAACTATCAACAAGGCAGCCATCTTAAATTAATTAAATGATTAAATGGGCTAAGACAGAGCAAGCTAAGTAGGTTAAAAGTCACTAGGTGACAGGGGCACGAGTCTGCAAGCCAAAGGCTAAGCTACCGCCTGTAATCCCATTAAAACAAACTAGGATTCACTACACCCTCCCCATTGCCGTAACAGGTATGACGAAGGTACAGGAATCTAAACGCTAAAATTGCTCTGAACTAAAAAGGTAAAAGCATAAAAACTAGCTAAACTCTTTAAAAATGTGTTAAAGAAGGAATAAAAACAGTTTCAGCGAATATACATACAGAGATGTTAATGTCAACCATGACAAGCACAGCGTGCCAAAGCAAGTTAATTTAAATGCATAATTTAATCGGGAATGGCAAGCCAATTCATCAAATTATTTGCTGTACGGGTGATCTCGAAGTCACCAACCAAGGACCTAAAAAATGAGTCAACATCATCTAATGTTAAATCGAGTGCTGGGCAGACAAACGGATCCACAGAGCAGTAGTGAGCAGTGCTTTCTGGTGTAAAGTCATCCGTTGCAGTGTCGTCGTCCATGGTAGACCTTAAAACGAAAGGCTCATAGGTGGCCTCGTAGAGCAACCTCAGTCTCAAGGGGCATGACCGTGTATGAACCCTCATCGGGGACATCAGCAGTTTGTGTTCCACATGAGATGTCGGTGCAACAGCAAGACAGACCATAGGCAGATGTTCAAAGAGGCACCATATACAGCGGAAAACTGGTTGTACGCACCAGAGAAGGTGCCGAAATTACAACGACCAATCATGCTCCAGTTCCACCAGCAAGGGTGCACCGAAGATCCGAACCATGCGTTCACGGCACAGCGGAGTTGGTGGGAGCAGCTCCATTGCTCTGCGTACCTGGAAAGAAACGACCACTGCAAATGAGAAGAAATAGCAGTATCAAAGCCAAAATAATTGGAAAGCCACCAAACACAGTTGAAAAGAGCGAATGGATGGCCAACGGGATGACTCCGAAGACAGTCTAGAAAATGGACACAAAACCATACCTGACAGCCTTAAAGAAATGGACAATCCCAGTAGTGCTTGAAGCATTGAATATCCTGGATACCAGTTCTCCAAAGTGCTTGGGGAAGTTGGTATTTAATAGGGATTGTATCTCGGCTGATGATCTCGCTACCTGGAGAGCATACGTCTGTCTAGCGGATGTCAAGGCGACCTGTTTTTGAAACAATAGCGCCTTTAGCCTGCTCAGCTTGTCATAGTTCACATTAATAGTATCTACGTGGGGCCACATGTGAGATACTTTTATCTCTCGTGTGGGGGGAATAAAGCATGTTCACAACACGTAACGACCTTTGAGACCGAGATTGCGTAGGCAATTCCTGGTCGCATGCCACAACAACTTTGATCGTTCAGTACCACATAACTTACATTGGAAAGTACATGAAATACCGGGCAAATCAAAGGGATGGGAGTACCCTTCAGAAAACAGGCCAAGTTTGCGACCCCCGCATTGCAAAGACTGTGAAGGGACACCTGTTTACATATCATTGAATGACTAACAGTAGTCTCACATTCGCTTCCGCTAAGAAAGACCTCTGTTTCGCCGTTCAGACATTTATAATCAAAGGGCAACTCCCACTCTTCCTCAATATAGCTATCTCCTAGTTGCTCGTACCTTCTCACTGCAAGATGTTTCAGGCAGCTTGAGAAACGAAAGGTCGAAATGGGTAAATTAATTATGCCATGTAAGAGCCAGATAGTTGAAGGACTCTCTGCTACCGTGAAGGGCAACTTATCCCGTTTTTCTACATGAAGCATGGTGAAACTAGTCTCCCTTTTAGCTATTGTCTGTCGTTCTCCGGAAAAATTTAAAGCAGTGAAGAATTCACTCCCATTAATATACTTCCATGTAATACGCCCATTTTTCAGTGTCTGTAGAGTCCAACCCAGCTGCATGATGGAACTTAGCTGTGTCTGTCCATGATATAACCGGGACAAGCCTGTCTGAGTGATATCAATAGTAGGCGACACTATATTTGATTAGAGTATTCATGCCGTTGTCGACAATCGCTAAAGCCTTCTCTAAATTTTCCTTATCCAATTGCCTTAAACGTGCAGCAGCCTCAATCTGTGATAGTTTCCAAACTTCATTGTACATAGCATATAGAAACCTTTTTGAGTGCTGTTTTCTAGGACTCAGCAGAAAATCCTGCAAGTCTACATCTTCAGAAAGAGTGTTCAGATGTTTCTTAACTGTGGCTAACGTGTTAGTCTGTACCCATTGCTGGCGCAGTTTACCCACACTGTATGTCGTAACTATACCTGTATGTTGACCCGATACAAAGCGAGGGTCTGGCCTGTTAATTGAAAAAAACTCTGAAGAGTTCAAGAAACACGCTTGACACTGATTGGTGTCAGTGGGCCATATTAACCACCCGCCGGGACTGGAAAGTGAAGAATTGTAGGTACCAGCCTTAACCATTGCATGTAGCCTTTCCCCAGTGATATTAAGGAAATATTGCCAATCTTTAAACCTTGCCGGATTGGGGATACTGGGCGTGTTCATGTCTTTAATGTTTGCTAACCCCAGACATGACATCTGCTGAATAGTGTCATTTAAGAAAATAATTTGCACAGGGATCAGGCATGCTCGAAATAAAGCTTCCCTACCCTGTATCTGCCAACCTTGTGTTCCCCATACACTTTTCAAGTCAATAGTGCTGTTCCAGTATTCGTAACCCTCAACTGCAAACCGGGAAACAAAGGGATCTGAATAAATCAGTTTTGTGTCAGTTAGCAAAATTTTCCTAATTTGTGCTGGAAGTATTTAAAAATAATACGACTCTGCTTTTTTTGTGTCATGCCTGGAAAAATATGTAAATTAATCAACATAGAAATTTTGGGCTCCCCACTGGTGGTGCAGAAGTGTTCCCACTGTGTGTAGTTTAATACTGGTCTATATCTAGTGGCACGGTGTAGGTAGTAATGTCCCCAATTGTTATAGCAGAACATTTCCCCATAATTCATTGTATGTTCATATACATCATCACTTTCAAAAGCGGAATAGTTCTTCATTTCAGTTAGCATGGAATCAACTGTTTGGACATCCCAATCATCAGAGACAACATCAGGTGTAATTACATCTGTCATAGAAATTTTGAACATGTGTGGTATTTGAATAATCTCTGTAGGCCCGTATATATCAAGGGGAACTTTGTCCCACACAATCCCATCAGAAATCGATATTGCTGTAATATTTACAAGGGACAAGTCTCTTCGGACCTTATGCAAGGAATGATATGGAGTTAAAACTTCATCAACAGGCTCAACAGAGGAGCGATCAGGAATATAGTGACCATTCATGAGCAAAAAGAAAACAGTCAAAAATCCAACTCATAAAAATGATAATGCTGAGAATGTCAGACAGAACGATAAGTAGTTCCATGGGTATATTAAATAGTTCTTTTTAAGCCATTGATACAGCTTACTTCTTGTTGAAACATTGTCAATCACAGTAGTGAATGAGTCTGAAGAAAAGTCATCAATATCAATGAAATAGCCAGAGGCAGTCTCTGCAAACACGGGAGCTGGTGCATTATTTGTACTTTGGTCCACTTCGCGTGGAGGCTCTTAGTAGACAGTGTCAACAGTCTGTGAAGTGTTTGTGTAAAAAACAGCCAAATCTTGGACAGGAGTGGTCATCAAAGTGGTGACTGGAACTAGCAAAAGTTCATTTTCCGCCCTCCCCATGGTCGAGGAGGTATCTGGAACAGCATTGGACATAGTTGCATAGTTCGTAGTAGTGTTGTTCATCCTACTATGTAGATGTATGTCCTGTTGGGTAGTGAGAGGGGATCGGGAACCACCCAAGGGACCTCTTGGTCTGCTGTGAAGGATCTGCCACATGGTGTAGTTTGATGTCATCAATGGAGATAAATCTGTTCATTCGAGAACCAGAGAGTGGTGGTAAGATGACAGTCCTGGTACCTTGAATTCCCAAGATCGGTACAGGTGCTCTGTATGATGGACCGAATTCCTTCTTCACAGCGATCTTCTCACAAACCAGATCCCTAACTTTAGGAATCCAGCCAGTCGAAGTTTTTGCGAAATCCCTTATTCCTAAGGTGTCAGCACTGGTAGATGATTTATCATCACAAAATTGATGAAGCTCCTGTAAAACAGTGAGACGTTCATTTATGTCAAATGGTGTTTCTGCTGTCATCATACCAGAGGTGTCAAGATCTGGGACATACATAGGTATCCCAAAGAGAACCTCATAAGGACTGCTTCCCCCCAAGGACCGTCTTGGCAGATTATTCAGTGCTCTCTGGACCCCATATAGGTGATGTAACCAACTGCAGCCTGAACCTAATACTCGAGCTGTTAAGGACTGCCTTAGATCACGATTCCGCCTCTCCACGACTGAATTTCCCTCTGGATGGTATGGCGAGGAGTAATGGAGTTCAACACCCATCGTCCCCATGGTGTCCCTGAATGCCTTAGAGGCAAATGCAGGGCCCTGGTCCGAGTGGAATGCTGCGACCGCATATGTTCCGATAAAGACCAGCAAGTCTTTTAAAACAGTCTGAGCGCCAGCCGACCAGTGTGGCCATACCCACAGGAATCTAGAACAAGAATCTACAGCGACTAGAATATATTTGTATGTACCATCAGGCTGTAAGGGACCACAATGGTCGTCCAGGTACACACACTGTAGTGGCCTGTTGGACACTAAGAGGGACGTCTGCGGTGGGTGTTTGATATTAGAGCCCTTTATCTGCTGGCAAATGTCACAGCAAAGGACATATTTCTTTGTCCATCTGCATAGACCAGGCCACCAGAAGTGTTTCTGTAAGAGTGTTATTGTGGCCAATATACCAGCATGTGCAGAAGCAACACCCTCATGCGCTGCTTTTACTAGATCTAATCCTGGTCTGCGTTGGGGATCACTCGATCTCCAACCCCAGGAATTGTTGTGTAGGTATCATTCTGTGCACTGATATGGTAAGAATAGTTTGTAGGGTATCCCTTTGGAAGGGGCTTGCCTGCAGCCGAAGCTTTCACGGCAGTCAGTATTTCATTATCCAATCTCATTTGTGAACGAGTCACTGCAGCCACTGCTGCTTTGGCCGCTTCATCAGCCAATGTGTTGCCAGTAACGTGTACTCCTACACGTTGGTGGCCCAATGTATGTACTACATGGACACACAGTAGCTTAACCTTAAGATCAGCCACCCTCCCCCACTATATTTTGTGTTTAATGGTGTTCCCTTTCGAATCTCTAAACCCGTTCAGTTTCCAATGATTAAGATAATCGCAGTAGTATGAGTCACAGGCTATTAAAGTCAGGCTTCCTGGCTCAGTATGTTCGAGTGCTAATATTAGAGCTTTACGTTCAGCCAACTGAGCTGTGCAGTCCCCTAGGGTCTGCATGCAGGTATTGTGAGGGTGGAAGACTCCATCTTCCATCACTCCGGTCACAGCTGCGCAAGCTGCTGAGTATTGATGTTTAGTACCTACAGCCAGTTGTGCTGAACCATCAGTGTACATGACAGTATGGTATCCGTCTAGTGGCAAGATATTTAGAGGAGCGGGTACTCTTGTTCGTACTGGAGAAACTCTTGTGTCTGAAGTTTTGGATCAAAAATGTAATCGACATCAGTGGCGGTCAGAGACGCTGCCCATTGAATCCAACGTGGATGTAATGCTTTAGCGTTGGGAACACTTGCTTTGATGACAGCTTCTAAGGCCGGCACCTGGGAAACAACAATAATATGTTTCCCCTGGGCAAGTGGCCTCTCTTTTAAGATGGCCATCTGAACTGCCGTCAGAATCTTTTCTGTAGGTGCAAAATGCTGTCCTGCATTAAAGTATAAATGTGATTTCTATGCTATGGATACTGTGTTACCCTTGTTGAAGGTGACATAAGTAAATCCAATGGCACCAGGAATTATTCTGATGACCAAATTATTTTATTGTCACATGTGTGCAAGTGTTTAGCTTCTAGCATGTCCTGTTGCATTTCCCTAAGGATGTGTGTGTGTTCAACTGTCCAGTGTCTGCAACAAAAATTGGGCTGAACCAAGTCATAAAGTGGCTTGATACGTTGTGCATAATCTGGAATGTATGTTCTGCCAAAATTAAAGAAACCTAGTAATAACTGCAGTTTCTTAAGGGTGTTAGGAGGGTGTAGTTGAGCACATTTCTCTAGAAAGTGCGGGGCCAGGCTCTTTCCCTCATTTGATAGCTCATATCCTAGGAACAGTACACTGAGAAAGGCGATCTTACTTTTTTTAAGTTGAATTTGTAACTGAGGTCTCCAAATCCCAAAATGATCCGATCGACCCTTGCAAGATGAATGTCGAGGTCGTCGTCTGTGAGATATATGTCATAGGATAACACCTCAGAATCAATATCATGCAATATTGATGTTACACGGGATGAAAAGAGACCCGGGCTGTTTTTATAGCCTTGAGGTAAACGACAAAAGCGTTTCTGAGAGCCAAATGAGAATGCACTCAGGTCCAGACTTTCATGTGCTAAGTTCTGGCAGAAAAGGCCTTTAGATGTGTCTAAAGATGTTATATTTTTTACGCACTATGGGCCAGATGTAGCAAACGTTTGCGACTCGCAAACGGGCCGATTCGCAATTTGCGACAGTGCAAAATCGGAAATGGGATGCAAAAAGCCCATTTCCGACTCGCAAAAAGCGATGGGACCCGTTTGCGAGTCGCATCCGTTGCGACCCCCTTTTGCGACCCGCAATTTGCGAGTCGCAATTTGCGAGTCGCAACCCATATGCAATTGCAACTCGCAAATTGCGACTAGTCGCAAAAAAAACAGTTTGCAAGTCGCATTTACCACTAACTCAGAGCAGGTGGTAACCATTACCAAAGTATAAAAGGAGACCCAGAAGGCATCTGGGTTACTCAAGATGGCGGACATATACCTGATAGCAGTGAGGAGGAGAGTCTACGCAGCCCAGCAGAGGAGGAGGAGGGGCCACAGACAGGAGAAGATATATAGAACAAGGCAGACTCTTTTCCAGCAAACTGAAGAGGAGATCTATGATAAATACCGCCTTAGCAGCGCTGCCATTCTAGAATTGATAGAATTACTAAAACCACATCTAGAACACAAGACTCTGCGTGGCTGCGCCATCCCTACGCATGTGCAAGTACTATGCGCACTGCACCTCTTGGCCTCAGGGAGCTATCAGGGGGTCATTGCCGTGGCAGGTGGGGTATCCCAAAGTGCAGTGTCAAGGTTCCTCAGGGCATTCCTAGATGCCTTAGTAGCGCACAGGTCTCAGTTCATATACTTACCAAGGAATGAGGCAGAAATTAACAGCACCAAGCTGGACTTTTACCGGATTGCCCACTTCCCCCATGTCATTGGATGTGTAGATGGGACACACATTCAAATATGCCCCCGCTAATCTGGAACATATTTTCCGCAACAGAAAGTGTACCCACTCACTCAACATACAGGTTGTTTGTGATGCCCATTACGTCATCACGGACATCGTAGCTAAGTTTCCAGGCAGTACCCATGACTCATACATTTTTAGACATAGTGGGATACATCAACGCCTGGAACGTGGGGAATTTGGAGACGGATACCTCCTAGTTAGAGCCACAGACACTTGCAGACATACACACAGGTCACTGTGCACGACTATCTGGACTTACTAACAGTGTACTTTTGTGCCCAACAGGTGACAGTGCATATGCTCTAAGGCTTTGGATCATGACTCAGTTTTTAACCCCAAGTAATGAATCAGAGAGGCAATACAACAGTGCGCATAAGAGGACCAGGAACCTCATAGAGCGCACCTTTGGTCTCCTGAAGGCAAGATTCCGATGCCTCCACCACAGCGGAGGCGCCCTCCAATACACCCCCATTACCGCCTTCAAAATTGTGGTCGCATGCGCCATCCTCCACAACATAGCCACCCGACGTGGGCTACCTCTCACCCCTGCAGACCCAGATCCTGATGAGGAAGAGCAAGAACAACCACACCGCCATCATGGGGATAGGAGTCTAGCTAATCAAGGCAGACTGAGACGGGACCACATTGCAACGCAATATTTTGGACGGTACGTGTAAACTCCCACCATACTCACCCATTACCCAAACACTCATTTTGTTAAGTGGAAGAAAAATAACTGTTTTAATAATGTAATGAATGAACTATATACAAGATGAAATTGTCCATGGGCAGGGAAAAGCCAACCACTCATGTGGCACATTAACGCCATGTGCCACATTTGTTTTTCCGGGCTGTTGACTAACTTCTCCTGCCCCTCCTGCCAGCCTGGCTGGTCCCTGCCGCGTCTATGGTGCTCTGCCTCCCACTCCTTAGCACCCTACTGTCAGTGGCAGATACACTGCTCACTGTGGAGTCCTCTTCACTATCTTGGGGTGTTTCCCCGGTGGCCCTCGACATCTCACGTGTCTCCATTAGTTCTATAATATGTGTGAGACGTCCCAGGCCCCTGGCAACATCCCCAGCAAAATGGCCCATCTCAATTTGCAGGCCAACTGTCCTCCTTGACAGGCCTGTTGTGTTGATGGCTAGCCTGCCGATTGATGTGGCCATCCTGTCCAGTCTTAACATGATCTGGCGATCTCTGCGCCGCCCAGCCTCTGCCTGGCCCAGCAGTCCAGCCGCCATTTACCTGATGGCAGAGGCAATGTCCCCAGTGTTCTGGCACATCAGGTCCATCCGTCTGTTGAGGTGCCGCATGCTTGCATGGTTGTGTCTTTCAATGCGGTGCAGCACCCCACTAATCCTGCCCAATATTGTGTTCTGCAGGCGCTGACCCCGCAGCAGATGTGCCTCACTGCTGGTTGGAGGATGAATCCGGGATCCAGACGCTCTTGCCCTGCGACGCCTGCGCAGTGGTGGCTGCCCTGTCCTCGCACCTGTATCCTCCCTGGCTGTTGCTGGGGCAGCTCCTGGCGTTGTTGTTGCAGCAGGCGTTACCACTGCAGGAATGCTGCTGACTGTGCATGTGGGGGTGCTGGAGGGTCCTGGGGTGTCCTCCTGGGCCTGGGTGCTTGGGGTGTAGGGGGTGTCTTGCTGGAGACCTGTGGGACATGGGGAACACACTGTCAGTGTCTAGTATCTATTGCACAATTCCTAATAAACATTTGCCTATGCACTGCCTATTGGACTACATGTCCCATAATGCATCATTCTGGCTTTTTCTACCCTGAAATGGAGCTAATTTGGTTGTGCATGCACCTGTGTACATGGTGGGTGGGGTATGACATTGATAGGGGTACAGGCTTATCACATGGTACTCACCGGTTGATGTGCTGGGCTCTGAGGTGTCCAGGTCCCCAAATCCACATACTGCCTCCGCCTCAAAGGTTTCCTCAATCCTGTCTTCAAGGGGTGTGGGTGGTGGCACAGATGATGGTCCCCCTCCAGTGCCTCTCATCTCCCGGAGCCTTTCTACCACCCTCTCCTTGGTCCGGGAGCGGAGGTCATACCACCTCTTCCTTATGTCCTCAATTGTCCTGTGGCTCACCCCCAGGGAATTAATTTTCTCTTGCATTTCCTGCCAGATTTTCTTTTTTGTGGCCTCAGGAACAGTGAGGGCTGCTCTCCCAAAGAGCTCATCATGGTGCTGACAGCATTCTTCAGTCAGCACCTCAAGCTCCCTCTCAGAGAATTTAATTTTCCTTTTTCGGGGGGTTCCCTCCATGGCTGCTGCAGCTTGCTCAGTGTGAAGACTGGCAGTTGTAAAAGGGTGTGGTCCAGCCTCCTCCCAGGTGTATTTGTTAACTTCCTGGCTGTGATGTCATCATCATGTGCCAGGAAGTGTTTCCAGAGTGTTTTGGTGTGCTTTCTGGAGTGTTCTGCTGCACCTGCAAGCAATTTTGAGGGTACTCGCAATTTGCGACACCCACTCGCTAATTGCGAGTTCGTTTTTTGCACACTCGCAAACAGCGACCTCGCAATCTGCGGACTCGCACACAGCGTTGCGAGTCCGGCTGCGAGTCGCTAAATCGGACCCGTTTGTTTCCGGGCATACCAAATTGCGAGTCGCATTTTGCGAGTCGCATTGACTCGCAAAATGTGACTCGCAATTTTTATTTTTCCTACATCTGGCCCTATATTGTTTATTAGTGCGGTGCTATGTGAGTTTTGTATAGCATATGTATGTGTGTGACTATTTAGGTGTCTATAATCAATGAATATTCTGTATGAATGGTCTGGCTTTGCACTGGGGAATACGGGTTATTCATTGCAGATGTACAGGGCTCAATTACTCCCTGGTACTCAAGTTGGGTGAGAATCTCCCTCACCGGAGCTTTCGCTACATGTTTAACAGGATATTGGGCTGTTGTTGGGGTGTGGACCTAACGGGAATAACATGAAAAGGAGACTCCTTGTCCCAACCTACATGATTCCGGTATAACGCAGGTGCCTGCGTTAAAGCCCATTTAGCAGCATAGGCTTCTTTTTCTGCTTCCGGAACAAGATCGGAGAAAGAAGGCAAAATTACATCTTCCCCATGTGGGAGCTTACAGACGTGCTCAGGTGGCCAGTCTCTCTCGGCCAATCGGATGTCACTAGTAAGTTCATCCCAGAATATCACACCAATGGTGCGCTCCACGTCTCCCTCTATCTGAATTTTTAAGTCATAAACCCTGTCCGGTGGGAGAACGTGGCCGTCTGCAGTTTCAACTGTGATAAAATCGCTAGTTGCTGTCATATCGAGATGATCTTTCAGACTCTGGTGACATATCATGACCTCTGCTGCACTGTCTAACAGAGTCACTGCCCATGTCTTGTTCCTCGACAGTGTTCTCAAGTGTACTGGCATTTTTGGCTGTCAGTGCTGCCACAATTTTTTTTTAAACTGTGGCTTTTGCTGAGGAGTCTTTTCTTCTTTTTTTAATGGTAGACTGCAGCAAGTCTTCCTTTTGTTTCACGTATTCAGGACGTCAATCAGGACGGCACTCTCTCTCGCTACGTCTATCCGGTGCGTCCTGAAAGGAACGAGAGGGACGTGAATCAGTATATCTGTCAGGAGTTTTGATATTCTCCATATTTCTGAGTTCTCTGGGTGTGGAGAATCAGCTCTCTTATTTCTTCTGTCTTTGAAATCTTTTTGTTTTTCCCAACGCTTCTTTGAGCCCTCTTGTGCCTGCTTTGTACCTTATGGTTGGTACCTTGTAAATCCAATTTCTTTGGCTCCCAAACTATCACGCCCTATACTAGTATAGGTATCGGATATCATTTTTGGTAGTTGTCTCTCTTGTTCCAATTGTGGAGTTTCCCGGAGACGCTGGTGTATTGCCAGCGCTACCGCTTCCCATTTAATATTACTGAGTGTGATTGAGGAAACCGCGTCAAAGTTACGCATTAATTTCATCCCCAAATCCAGGGCTGGTGCAGCTCTGTGCTCATTCTGTATTTGTTTTAACACCTCCGGTAAATTGGCAAGTGTCGGGGTACCATGTGTAGTAGCGTATATAGCAGCGAAGACTGTACCCGATGTGGCGCAGTCATCCACTGAGGGAACCATCCTAAAGGGCAAGCACATAGTGAGTAGTCTATGTTTTTCCTGTGGTCCCGTATGGGGAAACACAGCTTCCAGCTGATTAGTTTTCTGGGCAATCCAGAACGGTATTTTTTCCCGTTCTGTGGGTACTTTACCCATCATAGTATGCACTGTTTGTGGATTAATCCCAGTAGCCAATTGGTAACCACCAGGTGCTGGCGGTGCTGGACGCGCTGTTGCGGTGTTCAAAGTTCGCATTACGAACTGAACTAGTCATCTCTATAATGTAACTAATTCATTATATAAATCTTGCAGATCTGCTATTTTCATGTTTTGTATATCTGGGTGAGGCATGTATGTGGCAAACATAGGCCACGTCGGTCCATCATTACTTAAAGGACCTAGCCTCACTCTTTGTAATATGTGTGGTAGGGCGCCTTCAAAACAGTTTTGGTGCTGTTGGTATGCGAGCGATATTTCATGATACTGGTATGCTCGGTACCGTTGAGGTATGTTCGCAATTTCATATGTGTGAAATATATGTGTTCTTTGGTCCACCTCAGGAAAGGTGACCCAACAATAAAATGTTTCTGTTTGGTATGCTTCATTAGCTTCTATTATGAGAGTAACATCCCCGCCCTCATCTGTAAGGCCATGCGCTAATAAATGTTGTGTTAGAGCTTGTCTAGCATTTTCAGGAATGTTAATGGAGTTAGCCAGATTTGTTTAGAAAAACGGAACACCAGAAAAGGGGAGTAAAGTCCTTTTATGAGTTTGAGCTCGAACAACCTACAGCTTAATCAGGTGTCACCTTTTCAGCTGAGGAGGAATTTCCCAAAGACCACGGATGTCTCCATATAATGGTACTTAGGGTACCTGCTGTCTGTGTGACAGTGATAGTCGGGGAATCCGTAAATTAGTGCCTAAACACCATCGTTGGTGGCACCATGTCATAGTTTGGACTCTTGCTCTGGGCAAGACTGCTGGTCTAAGGATGACAGTACTTTTGTTTGTAGGCGACTATGCCTATCCTATAACAAGTCCCAACTGTTGTCCTAACCTTACCGGCTCACCTCGCCAGAAACACAATAGTAAAAGGAGATTTGTGGCAGCCCTTACGCATGGACTTGAGAATAAGACATCTCAGGGAGTGTCGTGGTTAAACGGAGATTACCCCTTTCTCACAGATATATCATGTCTCATACAAACACAGGCAATGACAAAGATGCAGTAAAGTTTCAATAGTTTTTATTTAACACAACTGCAATTTGTGATATGCTGCATGGGCTGCAATGATTAGGATAATGAATAGTGCAAGAAACAGAATTGTGAAGACGAGAGTCATTATTACGAATACCCCCACCATCTTGCAATGCATGTAAAAGACATAAGAGGTGTAATATGCCCTAATACCCTAATATGATAGGCATAACCTCCTACCTAAAGGAGAGCTGGGTTTGTTAAACCTAATCTGCCAATGCATGTCCATGATAGGAGCCCAAACCCTCGTTACCTTGGAATGAGGTCTCTATCTCAGACAGACTCCGCAGGGACACGAAGACTGGGTCAGCGTCAAGACGACGTACAGCATCGGTATCAACGATGGTGGCGATGCCCTCTGGTCGGAATCCCTCTGATTATCTGTCCAAAGTGCAATGTATTTATTCAGATCTACCAGGACCCCTGACGTAGGTGTGTTCCCAAACAATAGATAACAGACATGCTTGGGACGGCAATTATTATAAACAAATCCCTCGAAAGTATAGAGAGGGAAAATCCCTAAGTGTGAACACCTACTGTTTGTTTGTCTTTGTCGCTTGATCTTGACACCTTAGCACGGTGGCACTGATAATGCAAAGTATAACAAGTGGCCTAACTATAAACAAGGCAGGGTCTGTCTTAAATGGGCTAAGACAGAGCAAGCTAAGTAGGTTAAAAGTCACAAAGAGCCGGGGGCACAAGTCTGCAAGCCAAAGGCTAAGCTAATTCCTGTAACCCCATTAAAACAAACTAGCATTCACTACACCCTTCAGTCGAATGACCCCACCCCAAAAAGTGAAACCCCATAATAAGATAAAGTAGGTACTGGGTAGTCAACTCCGCTCAGCTTGTTAACTATTTCAGTGAGATTAATCCATGACACAGACATTATAAAACTTATAAAAGAAGCACTTGCTGCACAAGCAACTGTAAGGTTGATGTAATTCTCCAAATCCAACGTCATTGTCTCCTGGGAGAAAGTAACCCAAATAAAATCCCCAGCGTTTGCACTGCAACTCAAAACACAACAGCAACATGCACAAAAAAACCTGAAACAAACATCTGAAACACATGTGGTTTCCGGTCTACACCAGGAGTGACCACGCCCCAAGGTGTAACTGTGGCAGAGTCAGAAAAACCACATCTACACATTATCTTTAGCATGGAAATATAAAGGAGCGTAGTACAGTATGGTAATGTTACCTTTAGCTAACAAATATTAACAATACGAGCAAGAAAGAAAAAGATAAAGCGTGACCCTTGTGAAAAGGGTGCCGTGTTGAGAGTTAAATTGTATTGCAAGTAATTAGCAAAACGAGCAGGCAAAGACTGACACACGCAGGAGGTGGGGTGACTCAGTGTCAATTTTAGAGCCTTTAGGAGCAGATCCTTCCATCCCATGCACAGCAGAGCCAACAGAAGGAAGGAAAACAAGCAGCCTGCGGTTCAAAGTGCATGACACCCACATTCCTAGTGCCCCAATCTGAGCCCACAACCTCAAAACAAATAAAAAACAGCAATATTTTGAGTGTCGATGTGGCGTAACATCCAGAGCCGCCGACTTTGGACTTGGGGAGCCCGGTTCACATCATGGCATTCTCCTGCACCAGAAAACATAAATAAATAAACACATTTCAATTGAAAAAAAAATGAAATGGAAACAAAATGACAAAGTCAGAATGTGTGCAAGCCAACTCCGATCAGATGAACACCAATTAATATGTAGAGAAAGTAAAGCAACACGTGCATCAGAACATGAGCTGAAGGCAGGCAGGAAATAATTAAAAGAATAGTTCCTCCCAAACAACTGATAAACACTGAAAGTGTAAGACAACAGTACTTGTCCGGTGCTCCTCAGTTAAGAGCGGAAGTGATCTATCTGCTAAAGAAACCAGTTAGGAGGCAGCAAAAAAGAGTGACACTGCAGTGAATCTATGGTAATCTGCAGGCAGGATCAAACTTCTTTTACCTTATACAGCAGGTTTTGCAGGCAGTGCATGCGCGCTGCCTAGGCTCGACCTGAAAATAAAATAAAAACTTTATGAATCTGCCAGCATTGGCCACCTATTAGAAATTGGTTTTGTGGGTGTCAGAGGTATGCACCATGCCCAAGCAGGATTCACAGTCCTTGTCAGGGTAAGTCAGATGCACACCTTAAATTGACCTTTGCTCACCTTCTGGTAGCTTGGGACAAAGGAGGCAGACTTAAGTTAGGAGGCAATTTGTAAAGTATTTATGTACAACTTAACACAGTAAAGCAGTGAAAATACCACTCATTAATAATCCTCAACAAGTTAGAAAAATAGATCTTGATTAAATGAACAAAACCTGACCAAATTCCAAAATTACAAAAGGTATAAGTCAAGATACGTTTTTCTGAAGAATATCTGCAGATGTAGTGCTTAAAAGGTTAAAGTGCCAACCGGGGCTCTCTGATCATGCTAGACTGTGGTAAATCCAAAGTTCAGGCCGGTAACGATGGAGCGAAGGCTGACTACAAGCTCCCACCTTTCCCTGCTAAAACAGTACCTTGTATGGAGGGTTGCATCAATGCCAAAGATCCGATGAGAGCGTCAGAGGAGACGATGCAGAGGCGATACATTGGTACCAATTTGCACAGTCAGTGGATGCATCATCTTCGAGCTGCACAGTCCCCAATCCTGGAGCAGTGGTATGCGTCAAACCTCTTTGCAATGAAGGCGATGTATTGTCGTTGAACCATGCAGACGGTGATGCGAAGGCGATGCTCCAGAGGTGATGGTGATGTATTCATCCTGAGCCTCACAATCGGAGATGAAAATCCTTCATCCTCAGGGGCAATCCATTGGCGTTGAGGAGAGTTGTGGCTGTTCCAATAGGCACAGTGACTGAAATGAGAAGTTTTTTGTAGAAGAGAGTTGTGAAACCCACCTCCGAGGGCCCACTACTGAATTGACACCACTTAGCAGGATAGGACTCACAGTCGGCAGAGTCCAGGAGCTGTAGCAGGGCTGAGTGAAGTTTTTGTTGTTTCTGAGACTTCAGAACAGGAGGAAAGCCAGCAAGCCCTTGGAGACACTTTGGTTTTGGATATATAGAGATGCACATCCAGTCCTTCTCACTCCCAGACAGGAAGGACAGCAGGCAGCAGGGCAGACACAATAAAGTAGGAGTCTAGCAAAGTCCAGCAGAGTTCCAGAAAAGTAACAGTCCCTTCAGCAGCACAGCAGTCCTTCTTCCAGGCTGAATGTCCTCAGGTCACAAGTGTACTGATTTGGTGGGATTTGGGGTCCAGTACTTATACCCAGTTGTGCCTTTCAAGTGGAGGAGACTTCAAATAGAGACCTTTGAAGTACACAAAGTCCCTGACCTTCCTTCCCTTGCTCCAGACACACTACAAGGGGTTATGCAGAACGTTGTAAGGGCTCAGGATCCAGCCTATTCAAGTGTGTCAACTTCTCCCTCCCATTCTGCCAAGAATGACCTATCAAGATGTTAATGGCCCATCAGGATCTGGATGGTCCATCAGGCACACCTATGCTCCTTTTGCTTGTGGATGTCTTGAGGGAATGCACAAGAGTCCATCTGTCACCTACTTAGATGTATATCCAGAAACAGGCAGAGGCACAAAATGCTTAAATTAAGAAAAAGTCCACTTTCTAAAAGTTGATTTTTCAGACTTGTAACTTAAAATCTAACTTCACCATAATTTGTGATTTAAAATGTTGAGTCCAGAGACCGAAACCCTGAATTATCTATCTGGTCCCAATTGAAAATGACACTTCTAAAATGTAATAAGGCAACCCCAGTTTTAAACTATGGTAGAGATAAGTCTTGCAGTAGTGAAATACAAATTAAGAGTTTTTCACAACCCTGCACCCAGCCTTTGGGGCTGTCCACGGCTTACCTTAGGGGTGAATTATATGTATTAAAAGGATGGTTTGGGTCTGGAAAGAGGGTCAACTTGCCTTTTCAACATGGCAGTTTAAAACATCACCAACAGGCTCTGCAATGACAGGCCTGAGCCATGTATAAAGGGCTACTGTAGTAGCTGGCACAATCAGTGCTGCAGGCCAAGCAGTAGCATTTACATTACAGGCCCTGGGCATATGTAGTGCACTTTACTAGGACATATAAATAAATTAAATATGCCAATTTTGGACAAGTCAGTGTTACAGTTTTTTCAAGAAAAATCATATGCTCTTTAGCACAGGCAAGCAGTGGTAAAGTACCCAGAATCCTAAAGCCAGCCAAAACCAAGTCAGAAAAACAGGAGGTCAGAAGGCAGAAAAGCTAGGGGATCCAAGCCAAGGATGCCAGGGCGAACACCACCTTACAGCACTTTTTAAAACATTACTGGTGGAATGGAGAGAAGGACGGAAGGCAACATGGAGGCAAGGAGGGGAAAGTGCTTATGATTCAGGCAGTGGTTACATGTGAAGCATTAAACTGCTTAAATGAGTTCTACACCCTCCCAATAAAAAAGTTTCCAACCCTATTGGTCACATGTACAGATGGTTGTGAGCACCTGGGAAGAAAACATTGCTGAGTTGATTCCACCAAATAGAGGCTGTCCAGGGGCAGAGACTGGGAGTGTTTGTGGGTGTTACACCTCCCCATAAATGTTTTCTGTAATGAATAGTTGGATACAGCTGCTTTCATTCTGGTATGGTGATGTGTCTATCGGATTTCACCAGCAATGCTAACATACACACAAACAAAAACGCGCACACAAACTGTTTTGAAAGTCTTAAAAATATTGCCTAGCTTACAAATATAGCTTTTTTCCCTCACTTAGTACCTTACTAATTTGCATTCCCCTTCCTTTCTGCTGACCCTTAATCCCCTCTCACGCTCCCTGCTTGTCATATAATGTATATTAACTTAGGTGCCTGCGTGATTGTTGGAAAACCTGAAGCTCACAGCCCGCCAATCTTACTGACTAGGCTACGCCCCTGGGACTGTCTGACATTTCGTGGACATTTGCATTTCTACTGAAACAACTAAAGCATTGGAGAAGAATTTGGTATGTAATGATTGGTGAATGACAACTTCAAAATAACCATTATCGTTGTTAGTAGGGTGATCTGCTCTAGGCACAAAGAGACGGATTTATCTATTGAACAACAGAGACCATTGGTATGCTAGTGAAGGCGGGTGGGGGTAAACAAGCGGCAGTCCACAGTCCAGCATTTCACGCGTAATAATGAATAGGAAAAGATGCCACCTACTGGGTCATTTGACACCCATGGCCACACGGTCAGCACTCGCTTGTTGTAGAATCAGTGGGAGGCTGTGCCCCACAGAGGAGTGTATTTCGTTAGAGAGCACCGTGGCCCTCTGGCCGAAACATCAGTGGCAGTCCGAATAAAGCAAGCATAGCCAAATAATAAACAAACAAAAAATTACACACAAAACTAAATAAATAAATAAACAAACATGTTTCCGGGATCAAAATGCAGATTTCTAATGGAATGATTTTTTTATAATCAAACCTTGATAGAATTTGATGAACACACATTTACACTTTTCTACTCACACACATATGGTATGTTTGTAAGCCTTCAATGTTCTGAATTTGTGCCCAACTGCAGCTAAAAATAGATAGAAGCTATACATTTATACTGTCAGAGGCAGTACAGCTGTGTTTGTTGCAAGCAATGCTCACGCCTGATCAACACAAATCTGGAATGAAATTGGTATAATCCAACGCATGTTTTGCGTTTGTATAATAATAACAATACTTAGGGCCTGATTACAACTTTGGGGGAGGGGGTTAATCCATCCCAAATGTGACGGACATCCCGCCTGCTGTATTACGAGTCCATTATATCCTATGGAACTCATAATACGGTGAGTGGGAAATCAGTCACATTTGGGACGGATTAACCCCCTCTGCCAAAGTTGTAATCAGGCCCTTTGTTTTTAAATTGCACTCGCTGTACCACCAATACAATGGTACTGTTTTTACCAACGATGAAGATAAAAGTCTGAGTTACATTGTGAATTCCTCAATTGCAGGTAGCCCCAAATCCATGCATCACTGTCTTAATCGAATCGGTAGGGCCAACTTAAAGCGTAGATCAGAAAACACATTGGGGCTGATTTAAGAACCCCTAGCTCCTCTTTGCACCACATTAGTGTAATTTTTTATGACGCTAACGTGGCCAGAGGCCAAAATCGCCATGCCAGATTTACAAAGTGGCGCAATGCATGCATTGCGCCACTTTGTAACTCTTTGCACTACATTATGCCTGCACCAGGCATAATGTCTGCAAAGGGGGCGTTCCCCCAACAGAGGGGATGAAAAAATGGCGTAAAAAAATTTAGGAGATTTTTTGTATACGTTTTTCCACCACTTTTAATGCCTGCTCAGAGCAGGCATTAAAATGAGGCAAATGGTTGTTTTCAATGGGCCTCAATGGGCTTTGCAGGATTAGTGTCAACAGTTTTGATGCTAGTCCTGCAAAGCTTCGAACTAGCGTCAAAAATGTTGACACTATTTTCCCTACCTTCCAACATGGTCCGCCGTATATTAGATATGACGCACACATGGTGGAGTTTGGGGGGCGCTAAGGGACGTAAGGAAAAAGGCACTGCACTGGGTGCAGCACCACTTTCCTTAAATCAGACCCATTATTTCATGGTCAGAAGTCTAATTTACACATTTTTTTCTGTGATACACAAGTGTAGAAGAGCAGCACGAGCCATGAGATATCAGCAAACAGAATGTGAGCTAATATAAAAAATAAAGATCAGGTATCTGGACAGAATGAAAAAACTTCAAGATAGGCTTCTGGTCAGCATGTTCATTTATTTCTAGCCCATGGCAAAAGGAGTCCGCCTTTCTTGCTGACAACAAGCCTTGCAAATAATCATAGCTTCAGGAACATGGGACGAGGCAATCTCAAATTTTTCATGTAATAAAAATGTGAAAATAATGCAAGTGATGCGAACTCTACAACATGGTCAGCGATATCCATGACATATCACTTCCCGATAGGCTAGGTTTCCGCCTGCCAGCCAAGCAGGAAACTCTTAATGCGTCCAACGGGGAGGTAGCCAGTGTGGCAGCAACCTCCCTGTTTGAAGTTTGGTGGGCAGAAAGTCCTAATCAGGCCCCATAACTCGAAACTTAGAATGTTAATCTAAGTTGTAAAAAGATCAGTCCTCTTTTTAGCATCAACCTTTTATCTCGCAGGGCATAAGCATCCTTTGCATATTATCTTTTCTTAAATCTCAACAACATATAATGGGCTTTTGGGGAGTAGCACCAGTTATCCCACATGCATTCTGTTTTTTGCATTATAGTAATGCTGAACAAAGTAATTTTAGTACTCACCAGCAAAATGTTGCTCACCAGCCATGTTAGCACAGCCAGTGCTGAACATCTTTAAACGTGTTTAATGATAAGCAGCTGCTTTGTTTCCGAGGTATTTGAAATGCTGCTTGTACCTTCTCAAATCAAGCACTACCCCACCTGCAGATATATCTCATGACTCATCAGTCAAACAGCTCCAGGTAAATGATAATAATGGGTGTTTGGGGGGAAGAATACTTGTGCACCATTTCCTGCATGTGTGGTCCTGTTTTTGTAGTTTACAGCCGTTTTAGCATTACCAAGTAAAAGATTGGTTGCCTTCAGGGTTGTCAGTGCACAGCCAGTGCTGAAACATGTCCAGATATAGCCAGCGGAGGCCATGCTTATATTTGATGAAGAATAACGTTTTCTTGTGAGTATTCACATTAAAAATGAACTGTACAAACCATAATGCACTTGGACAGCCTCATGCATAATCTGCCAGCAGTGTTTCTCCACCTATTTGTTTCTTTTGGAGTTGTGCAACCAATAAGTAATGGGAGCACCTGAATGTACTATTGGAGTACCACTTGACCTACAAGCAGCATGTTAATCACCTCTTTACCAAATGGACTGCTCTCTGCTGTTGAAAAGTACCTTCCATGAGATAAGAGTCCAGAGATGTTCAGCACTGGCTGATCTAATATTTCATGGGGGACAACCTGTATTTGTGAATACCAACACCACAATGAACTGTGTAAAGCATAATGCACTTAGGGGACTGGTGCTAATGTTACGTGTTCTTCCACTCCCTGTCATTACACCATCAATTGTACTTATATATTCATCTGAGTTAGAACAATTATCAGATACTCAAATCAATTCACCACAATGTGTTGCTATGATAGTACTTGTTGCATGGAAACACCGAGCTAAGCATAGATAATTGAAAGATGCAGCTTCTCTAAAAATAAGACGTGTGAACCTCACCTTCTGTACAGAGACAGAAAGATACAAAACGTCTACATTTGTATCAGTGACTGTACACCTCTGTTCACCATGAGCAGTTGGCAGTTTGGTTATTTAAATGATGGCACTGTTGTCAGCACAAGGATGAGACATACAAAGCAGAGGACTGGAGGAATTTAGCCTCAACTCCTTTTTGACTCTGAATACCTTCTGCAGTGAAGTTATTTGTTCAGATTTGCAGGGGAGAGGAATAACACTGGGGAGGGCAACCAGATACAACACAGAAGGACCTCTGGACATAAAATAAACCTTTAGTGCTACACAGATATACAGAGGACCAGTTGGAACTAAGCTATTTTGCTGCAGACATGTAATAGGACATTCAGGGGGTCCCTTTGTGCTGAAACCCTGAACATGGGTATGAAGAACCAGTCCTGAACATTTTTGGAGCATTGCTACAAGATGGCAATCATACATTAAGTAGGAGCAGCATTGGGGCTTTATTTTAGTTGATGTTCCTGATCCACACGTTTTAGTGTTAGTTTGAACTAAAAGTGATGTATCTGTACTCCAGAAACATGTCTTAATAATTGCTTCTAGCCTTGTCCTGTATTCATTTTTGAGAAAAGTTTCTCAGTGCTGTGCAACATGTGTAGGGCCCAGTATAAACCAAAAAGACTGTCATTGAGTATATGGATTCATCTTGTTTTTTTAGTACAGTTTTAATTTACTGTTATAAAGTTTGATACCCAGATGTAAATGTCAACATTATTATTTAATTTTTCCTATTATATTTTTGTCATTGTAACTGACTTGCCTTGGACCTTAACATTCTTTATTTTTTAACATTAGTATTGCCTGGACATTTGTAGCACTTGCACTACAAGTTTTTTCCCTGAGTGATACATTGTTGCTTGGCCCACCATACCAAGCAAAATTGGTGACTAATCACAGAAGCCAGTGTTTATTTGGTGTTATGATTACATGGAAATTGGGGGAACTTAGGTGCAGTTCACATCTGCGCTTTAGCATATTTTCTCTCATAGTAAACATTCTAGGCCTGCTTCACAATAGTAACTTACAATTTTGTAATTTTACAACTTTTCGGTATCCACAAACTGCACTTTTGTTGTAACTTACAAGTTTATAATAACTACACTTTTGAAGTATATTCACACTATACATGGCCAAATGCTGGTGCTGCAACACCCTCCCATAGCACTCTCGCAATGATCACTGTCTGCAAAGCAGACAGTGATCATTGTGACGGTGCTGAAAAAGGGGGCCCCTGCACTGCCCATGCCATGTGCATGGGCAGTGCAGGGGCCACCCTGTGGCCCCCTGTACCTGTTCTCCGCTAGCCTTTTCATGGTGGTGTTCCCGCCATGACAAGGCTGGCGGAGGATGAGGTTGTAATCCGCAGGGCAGGTCCTTTCAAAGCCGCTCAACTGCCCACAGGGCAGGTGCTTGGGAACAGGTGCCTACCCATTTTAACTGCAAAAAGATGCCCACACCGTCAGTAAAAAACAGCCAACACTCCTGAGTCATCCAACAAGTCCTATAGGTCACTGGTACAATCTGCACAGATAAAGTAGTACACCATATAGATCCAACACATGATACACTAATGCACACACAGGAACCACTGCCCCATTTGTCAAATTGCACACATCCACTCATGGTGAAACCAGGCTTCTTGCCCCATCCCTGCTCCCCCACACCTTTGTGTATTTGGCTGGGCACCCTTATACTTCGCACACCAGTCCACCCCCAAACTCCATTTTACGATCGTGGGAGCAGCCTCGGCCTTACAGTTCGCTGCAATGTCTCTTTTGGCAACCAAGTAGGCCACTCCCACAAGTGTCTGCTGTGCTCTGCTGGAACCCACCCTGTTGAGCACTCCTAGGAGCGATAGTAGTGGAGCCACTTCAACTTCCACCTGTATAACTCTCAACATCTCTCCAAGTACCACCTTCCAATAACAGGTTATATTGGGGCAAGTCCACACCATATGAAAGAAGTCTGCTTTGGGGCTTGCACAACGAGGACAGTCCGCGTGGGGCCGCAGGCCCACTCTATACAACTGGTCAGGTGTGAGGTATGCCGTGTGAAGAAAGTATACCTGTACCACTCAGAGTCAGGAGGACGTAATTAGAGACTGTGGGGCCAGCAACGCTTCCCTCCAGTCTCCATCATCAATCGGGCCCACCCACTGCTCCCATCGCTATCAGAGCTTGTCGAGTGTTTGGGTGGTGTTACTAATGAGCGGTAGATGCGTGACACTCCCCCTCTGCCTAGAGCGCCCATCATAATTTTGGCCTCCACAGGGCTGAATCCCGGGAGTTCTGTCCCTATCTGAATATGTGCCTGCAATGTGTGCCTAAGCTGCAGAAACTTGTGAAATTGGGACTTATGCAGCTCAAATTGCTCCTGGAGCTCCTGAAATGACCTCATGCGGGAGCCTGTCCAGACAACACCCAGCTGGGAGATACCTATAAGGTCCCATTTATGGAATCCCCGAAGTGCTGAGACCTCTCCTACCCACCGCCCTTGCCACAGCGGTGTCTGCTGGGTAAGGTGGTGCCACCACCCAGTCGTTCACTGTGCAGCTCTCCACCCCGCCAACACCACCGAATCACATCCGGAACACTACGCAGCAGGGGGTCACCATACAACCTCCCAAGCAAGCCAGGGAAGCCCATCGTCAAGAGTTGTAGCTGATACGCCGGCTCTGACCAGCCCCCTCCCAACCAGTCGTGGATGAACAATAAGTGCATAGCTAAGTAGTATAGATAGAGGTTGGACATTCCCAATCCCCCTTCATAAACATCCCCTTGACAGGTATGGAGCGCTACCCAAGGGCACGAACCATGCCATTAGAACCGCTGCGCAATCGCCTCCATCTCACTAAACCACTTCCTAGCAATATGATGCGGGAAATTTTGAAGTACGTAGAGGAGCAGAGGAAGCACCATCATTTTATACAGCGCAATTCGGCCCAGAATGTTGAGGGGGAGTGACCGCCAGCACTGGAGGTCCTCCTTGACTCTCCGAGTCAAGGGTGTCACATTGAGGGACCACGCCAACTCCGGAAGAGTGCCACATGTATCCCAAGGTACCGGAAGCTACTGCGACAGAGAGGAATATCCTGCTGCCAATCATAGCTATCCGTGGCCGGACTCAGCGCAACCAGGAGAGACTTACCAGGATTTACTACCAAACCCGATGAATCCGCAAACACGCCTAAGAGCTGCAACACCCGGTCCGCTACTAGCTGGGTTTGCTAAAAACACCAGAACATCATCTGCGTACAGCGCAATGTGATCTTCCTGCCCAATGGGCCAGGCCCACCAATCAATCAAGGGATCCTCCCTTATCAGCTTCGCCAACAACTCCATTGCCAGTGTGAATAAAAGCAGAGAGAGAGGGCAGCCCTGACAAGTCCCCCTCCAGATGGGGAACAAATCTAACACCACCCCATTCACCTGCACTCGGGCTGTAGGGTTAGAGTAGAGGAGCGTCAACCAATGCCCAAAATCGTGGGCCGAACCCGGCCCTCTCCAGCACCCCCTGGAGATAGGACTAATCCACCATATTGAACGCCTTCTCAAAATCCACGAGAAGGAGTGCCAGTGGGGGGGCCAAGAGCGCCTGGTTAGCCAGAGCTACGTGCAGTCGTCTGATACAATGCCTAGTACTCCTATTCTGCATAAATCCACACTGGTCCGAGTGTATTAATGCGGGCAACACTTTTCGCAACCTGGCTGACAGAACTGTAGAAAAAATCTTAATCTCTAACTTATGAAGTGAGATGGGTCGATATTCCGTGCAGCTCCGCATTGGAGGAGTCGTCTTGGGAATTACTACAATAGTTGCCTGTCCAAGCCCCGGCGGGAACCCAGTTCTTTCTGCCTCCTCAAACATAGCTAGTAGGTGGGGGCAAACACATCTCAAAACTTACTATAGAGCTCAGACGGGAACCCGTCTGGACCTGGAGTCTTACCTGCCGCTAACTCTGAGATGGTGGCTCCAATTTCCTCAACACCCACTGGCTCGTCCAAGTCTTGTCTGTCGGCCACCGAAATCTTCAGAAAGGACACCTCACATAGTAGGGGGTCATCCCTCTACACCAGAGGCCTGGGGCACTCCTCATATAATCTTGCATAATAGGTAGCAAAGCTCTGCGCAATCTCGCAATGTGACCTGGAAACCACCCCCGACTCCCCAGTAATCTCCGGAATGATCCTCCCCACCATCAGGCCAGTTGCCAGCCAGTGCAGAAGCTTGCCATTTTCGTCTCCCCACCCATAAACCCAGGCCACGGAAACTCGCCACATGTGCTTCGCTGTCTCAAGAGTAGCATGCCTAATCTCCTTTTAAGGAACATCTTACCTCACACAATTAGGGCATCAGTTTTTTCTTGAAATAATCACATGTCAGTATATCCTAGATATGAAATGTATTTATTGGTGAACTGCAGGGTTTCCTATGCCATATAATTGTTTTCCTTGGGTGAAGAGAGGCATTTTCTGTTGTATTAGGCAGTGGCCATATATAGTAGATTCATGATCAATGCAAGTCTGAGACAGTTGGTTTGGGCAGAAGCTCAATTAAAGAGCAGTTACTCTCACTCTTTAGCAGTTTGGTTATTTAGAAGGTCTAAAATAATTTGTGTAATTTTGTGTTGATATTTCCAAGCCTGTAATAAGTTCTGAGTGTGGAGTATGGTCTACTCAAATGACACAAGTGCCTTTACCTTGCAAAAATAGTATGCTATGTATGTCACCAAGTTTAGAATTGTAATTTTATTGGCAAAGTACCTTAATGTGAAATTGATTGCAAGTATTACTGTATTTAGGTGATTTGCACATGTGTCAAATTTTAAAAGTGTACCAACTACAAAGTAATACATCTAGTGGCAAAATCTCTTTTGTGCATGCAAGCATACTTTATGAGTGAATTTTTACAGATAGCACATTTCCATATAATATTTTATAGATATTAATGTATTTCCTTATGATAGATCTGATGGTTGTTATTAGAATACCAAAATGTATCTTATCTAACACAAGTAACAAGCAATTGTCATACACTTGAGATTTTATTTTTACTTTGAATCCCCATTATGAATCAGTAAAATTGGTATTCCTGGGGATATTGCCCCATCTAATTCCAAGTTTTACCGGGTTCAATAACAAAACCAGGAAAACGTAATGCATTTAATTCGTTTTTGCACACATTGTGTTTGTTCATGGAATCTATGATCTATTTCTGCACACATTTTGCTAGGAAAGGGGTTCGGAATCAGTGAAACCATTGGCAATTGAACCCAGTAAATCCAGGTCTGCCATATTTTCCATAGTTCCTGGCCATGAAAATTAGAATTAGAATTCATATGGTATTGTTTTTACTGGAAATCTGTTTTCAAGTGTTTACCAGTTAACAATTAATATCACTATTCCAGTATGGATCACTCTTAGCCTTTTTAAAAATCTTGGGCCTGTTCCCAAACTGCATTTTGTGTTACATAAATTAATACTACCATAGTTATACTTACTTATTTACACTCATAAAAGTTTACTACTTACTAATAAATGTGTTAGGGGTCAAAGGGAGTAGTTGAAAAATGGGGAATACCTCTTACTATATGAAAGATGTTTAGGGAGGAGTAAGGCAAGGTTTGAGGAAGGGTTAATGAGTAGGTTTAGGGAAGGAGAGACACCCACCCACAAAAGAGTAAGTCCACTGCTATTTACAAACTGCACTTCAAAAGATACTAATGCCAAAAAATTGACCCACAACAGTAGTAAGTGTACTCAAGCTCATGCCCTGAGTATATCTACCATGACACATGCCCAAGCAGTGGTTTTGCAACACCCTCTCATAGACAAGATTGGAGGCAAGGACTTAAAATAGAGCCCTTCTGGAAATATATAATGTAAGTTCTTATGACTAATTACAAGCTTCAATTTAACGTTGAAATAGCTATTATTTTAAAACTTACTTTAAAAAAATGTACTCCTTTTGAATTGTAATTAACGTTTTGTAATTTGAATACATTTAAAAAAATGTAATTTCATTTAATATATTTAAAATAATTGAATATTGAATTCAAAATTAAGTTAATAGTTCTGTAGCTTTTATTTTGTTGAATAGTTAAAATAGATATATAAAATTATTTTACTTTACTTAACATAACTAAATTTTTACAAACTCTGTTAAAGTTTAATGCACTTTTTAAATTTTCTCTATATTTTACCAGAGGGAAAGCTCTGCCTAGGGGGTGTTGAACTGTGCCTACATGAGAAAGGTTGCTAGTAGTAACTTTACACTCATATGTTTGGACCTACCTCTGTTTCAAGAGGTGAAGACACGTAAGCCTACAATTTGTAGTAAATTTACACTCCAAAAGGTTGAATAGTCAAAAGTAGTAAATTCACTACAAAGTGTACAAGTACACTTACGCGTATAGAATCACTTAATTGTACATTTACCTTTGTAAAAAGGTCTCATGGTGCTCACAGCATTCTAAGACACACATTATCAAATCAGCATATTTATACTGGTTTGTATATTCATATTAAATTGGAAATGTTATTGAATTTAATATTTATGTTTCACATTTTCTTTAAAGAACATATGCATTGACAATGTGATCCTGACTCGGCAAAAGAAAATGTATTTGCCAGGCCCCTGAATCATTCTAATTGTCATTAATGGGTCCAGATGTACAAAGATTCCTAATGAGAAAACATAAATTATTTCAAAAACTATTTGCAATTTCCTATTATGGATCTTCTAAAAATGGATTTGGTAGAAGTGGGTGCAATTTGCATCCCGACTTCTAATTAAACGGTGTTTTGTAAACCTATCTATGTATTAATAGGTTTTTCACAAAATAGCGACTCAAAATAGGTTGCAATTTGACCTACCTCATTGATATGCTTCAGATAGGTCACAAATTGAGACCCACTTCAATTGGTTAGAGTCACAGGCATGGTTGTCTGCTGAGGTCAGCATGCCATGTGATACAGAAGCACAATTTGGGTTTTATACATTTAAAAACGCCACTCTTCATTCACAAAGCCTCAAATTTGACCTTTTCAACCAGACAGCTGCTTTCTATATCAGGCCCACGATTAGGTGCAGAAACTGCATTACTTGACAGAATACTTATAACGTCTTTGAATTAAATTGTTGGACAAATAGGGTAATATATAATTATCTAACATGGAAAAATAAATGCTGTCTACAAGTGGAAAGATTGGTGATAATCTTCAATGTTGCACATCAACTGCATACATGTATACGAAAAACTATGAATAGAACAACATAAACGAGCGGAAAAGAAACTTTTAAAGATTGAGTGATGATATATTTCTAATATTATCTAAACAACAGTTTCATGAAAGGCCTGCACTTTGGGAATACCACAAAGCTACATACACACTTAACATAAATATACTAAATGAATTGGGTCCAAGTATAAAAGTTACATTTCTTTCTAATCTTTTTTTGTGCATTTAACACTGATAACCAATACATAAAATAAAACATAACCAAACAAACACCCCAGGTGCTTCAGCATACATATATAGTGGTGATTTCAGATGACTTGTGCTGACAGGGATTGCTTAAGGCCTATTTCCACTGTCAATAAAGTTACCTCCCAAGTTTCTTGAACACCTAGAGCCCTGGCAACTGTTGATTCCCTCTGTGGATATCAGTGGTTGCTGTGTCTCCCTTCATCCTGGAATCCCATTGGGGTACCCCTATTGTTTCCAACTACTGGTCCCATATCTTTGTAAACCTCTGGAGGCCTCAGCTATCCAGGAAGATCAACCAGGGGATAAGTCCAGGGGGTGCCTGCCCAGAAACTCCACACTCTTGGACATTCCCAAAGCATGTGTATCAGCATGCCCTGTTGTCCACAACCCATTAAGCATCTCTCTGTGTCAATTGTGCCCATGGCATGGAGCCTTGTGCGGGTGAAGTAGGCTTGATGTAGTAATTTCACCTGTATCAGCCAGAACCTTCCCGGATAGCAACCTCCCCATAATATCTACACACTGTCCCCCATTCATCGTCCTCTCATCTACCAAGGCCTCCCTCCAATTTATCGCTCAGCTTCTGTGGTAGGGCCTGTCTATCAGTCACTATTGTAGAGTACAGCTGGGATGTGGCCTGTCTGTTTAGTGGGGCACCCGACACCCTGTATTCCAGTGGCCTTATGTCCTCCAAGTCTTGGGTGTGAGTTATCTATCATGGTAGGATGGAGTGACCAGTAAGTAGCATATTAAGGGGGTCATTACAACTTTGGCGGGTGGCTGAAGCCGCCCGCCAAGGTTGGACCGCCAGGCGGCCGCCAATGCAGCCGCACTCCCGCCACAGCCATAATGAGATCCCCGCTGGGCCGGCGGGCGGAAACCTGGTTTCCGCCCGCTGGCCCAGCGTGGATCTCGGCCGCAACACAGGAGCCGGCTCCAAATGGAGCCGGCGGTGTTGCGGCTGTGTGACGGGTGCAGTTGCACAGCAGACAGTGAAAAACTGCACGGGCCATGGCAGGGGGCCCCTGCACTGCCCATGCCAGTGGCATGGGCAGTGCAGGGGCCCCCAGGGGCCCCACGATTCCCCTTTACGCCAGCTGAAAAGGCTGGCGGGAGGGGGACTCGTAATCCCCTGGGCAGCGAGGATTACTCCAGCCGGGACAAAAGTGGCGGGAAACCGCCGATCCTGGCGGTGCGACCGCGGCACTTCTGCTGCAGTCGTAATCCCCCCTGGAAGCGCTGCCAGCCTGTTGGCGGTGCTTCCTCCAAAACAGCCCTGGAGGTCTTGGACCGCCAGGGTTGTAATGTCTCCCTAAGTTTCCCCCTGGCATGTTGTATGCCTCTGTAGGTTGAACGTCAGCCACCCCATTTCACCCCATAGGTCCCTAAATCGCGATACCAATCCTATCCCACTCCCAGTGTCCTGCCACCCCACATAGCCCTAATACTCAACATCTCAATGAAAATTCACCATGATTCATCCCACATTCTTGTCATAAAACAGGCTACGGTCTGTAGTCACGTTGTTGGAACGTGGATTATTGGCAAGGACAAGTAAGTACCTACACCTAGTAATAGGCCACTTACCCCCACTTAGGTCCAGTTAGGTCTCAATAAATCAAACCCAGCTCAACCCTTGGTAGTTTGGCAACGAGCGACAAGGCTTAACTTAGAAGACAAGAGTGTAAAGCATTTAGAAATCACAAAACAGCAAATAAGTAAAACACAAAACACAATAAAAATGTAACATCAATTTATACAATTGATTATATCATATTATTATATTTTTATCTTTAAAATTACACCAAATCAGGTAAGGGGGACCGGAGATATGAATTTTTAAAGAACTAATGTTTTCAAGTGCATATAAGCAGCTAGTGCTCAAAGGGTTAAAAAAGGTCACACTGGACCAGGACACAGTCCAGAGTTCAGGCCACCCATGAGGTAACACTGTTACACTTACCTTCAGAAATGTTTTTTGATTCAGGAAAGTGGTTCACAGCACAAGTCAAGGGTTCAGAGGCTGAGGTTTGCCCCTTGGGGACTGGGACTACAACTCCCACAAAGCATCTCTTCAACTTATGATGTTGCTCCAAACATCTCCAGACTTGTGAATCTTCTTCCAGAGGTCATTTTTGGTTCCTTGAAGTGTCAACAACTTGATCCAAGGTTTCAGAAGCTCTGAGTTTCTCCTTGGGAGTTAGAACTACAATTCCCAGAATGCACCTGGTCAGAATCCTCAAATGACACCTGGACGCTGGTCAGCTGGACTCTGCTTGCAGGAATTGATTTAGGGCACTGTGGGCAGCTCCTTTGTACCTGTAGCAAACAAGGAGTCCCTTCTTGAAGCAATAGAAGACAGGCAAAGTCCTTTTAGTGGTGAAGCCCACTTGTGCAGCTGGCGCAGTCCTTCAGAGTGCAGTGTCCAGGTGCAGGTCTGGTGTCCAGCAAGGCAGTCCTTCTTCTTCTTTGTCTTGTTCCTTGTAGGGATCTGAGGTGTGGGTACAGCCCTACCAAAGTTATCCTTGCTCCTGGGGTGAAAAGCAGGGGGGGCGACTGCCTAATCACAGGCAAGCCATTTCCCCCATTGATGAACACTTCCTGGAAAGTGTGGCAAAAATCAATCCGAGGGAGCAACATTCTTCAAAAATCCAACATGGCTGAAACTGAGTTTTGGAGGTAAGGTCTGCCTGAGCCCACCAACTGATGTGGCTAAAAAATCCTAAACACACCCCTCTCCTGCCCTCTCCTAATCTAATCAAGTGGGCACCTATTTGTCTGGGATGGCAGGAAATGGGGAGGTCTTGAGCTGCTCCAAATGTTTTTCTCTGCCTTTGAAGACCAGGTTGGCTCCTCTTCCCCCATCCTGTTTCACCATCTGCTGAGGCAGATGTCGTCCCCCAGGCACATCCTTTGTGTTCAGCGCAGGCCACTTCACACCTCATCAAGACAGCCTGGCCAGGCTGCCAGAGGCTGGCCAATCAGAGAAAGGAACTAGGGAGCTGAAGTTGGCAACTTTCAGGTAGAGTTCTAAAACTCTTCACTGAACTAGATATATTAAAACCAACAATGACAAGTTGTGGGATGTATTATAACTATTAATTTGATACCAAACTCAAGGTATCTGTGTCTTATGGGGACTTTGTTTACTAAAATAAAGTCTCCTCATTTTAGCCTATGTAGGCCATTCACTACAATGAGGGAAAAACTAATTCACCTCACCAGGTCTTATAAAACTATTTTAATAAGGTACCTGCTTATAGTTACATGGCACCCAACCCTACGGGCACTTAGGGCACATCTTACGGGTGACTTATATGTAAAGAAAAGGTACTTTAAGACTTTGGAAGTACTTTTAATTCCAAAGTCGAATTTGCATATAACTTTAATTTAAAAGCTGCCAGCAAGACAGGCCTGCCTTTAAAATGATCCTGGGTACCTCATCAGTACGCCTATGGGTGTACTACCTATGCTGGGGTCCCTAAAACTACATGCCCTACCATATACTAGGGACTTATAGGTAGGTTGACATAGCCAATTATAATTGGCCTAATTTACATACTCATTTTACACAGAGCACAGCCCCTGGGACTGGTTAGCAGTACCCAGGGCACCATCAGAGTCAGGAAAACACAAGCAAAAAGTGAAAAATGGCAAAAAGTTAGGGGTCCTCTGCAATCATTGTTTTCTCACACATGTACATTATCAGATAAGTAAACCCGGTATCTTCCAAGACCAATGGAATGGACTAGTTGGCTTGTGGTCCATTGAGACAGCAGGTATGCAATGGATTTACTAAGTGAAAACCTGTAGAATTTCCAAAGTTCTCGGGATGGATTTGTCCTGATCTGCAAGGTATAGATGTACATCATCTGCTTATAGGAACCCCACAACACCACCAAGTCTTGTCCCAGTGGAGCACCCATAGCAACCAGTTTGCCAGTTGTTCTATTGCTACCACAAAAAGCAGTGGGGAAAGAGACAACTGTGACGGGTACCCCTACCTAGTTCAAATTCCTCTCAGAGTGTTCCATTTACTCACACCCTTGCTGTTAGCTTGTGGTAGAGAAGGTTCACCCACGCCTGATAGGCAGGGCCAAGGCCCATGCGCTAGAGCAGCATAATAGAGAAGGTTCGAAGGAGTCAAACACCTTTTCAGTGTTGAGCACCAAAAATAGAGCCAACTACCGCATGTGCAGCCGACGGACCAGACTTCCATAAAGGCCCCAGAGATTATGGGCCTGATTTAGATATTGACAGATGGGTTACTCTATCACAACCGTGCTGGATATCTCATCCACCAAAATCTTAATCTCATAGGATTTAATGTGATTTAGATTTCAGCAGACAGGATATCTGTCACTATTGTGATGGAATTACTCATCCACCAATATCTAAATCAAGACCTATGTCTTGTGGATGTGTATGGCATAAATCCAGATTGATCTGGGGCAACTCTACTATCTTTCACCACCAATGGTGTGCCAGTACTTTGGTAAATATTTTCATTCCCATATTTAGGAGGGATATCAGCCTATAAAAATACATTAATCTAGCAATTCCCCTGGTTTGTGGAGTAAGATAATAGTTGCCTGTCTGAGATCACCAGGAAGTTCACCCCTTGCACAGTCCTAAAAATAAATGTCCCTTGCTGTCCACACTTTAAAAAAAAAAATAGATGGCAGCCACTGAGCCCCAAAGCTTTCCCACTCTTGATTTGAGCTAGGGGCTCTGTGATCTCCCTCTCTGTAACATCAGAGTTCTGGGATTTCCTGTCCTCCCTACCCAACTGTGGTGCTGGGATGTCCCCCACAAATCTATGCATGTCCTCCTCCACCTCGCTGGAGAGAAGCAAGGTATACAGTTCTCTCAAGAATCTTGTAAAGATCTGTGCAATTCCCTCCAGTGACTCCGCCAGGTCCCCACACTGCATTCAGATCACCAGGATCCATCTCTTGCCTTCTTCCTTCTTTGCCAGCTAGGCTAGCATCTTTTCTGACTTGATCCCATCTTGTATATTCTACTCTGCCATGCTCTAGACAATGCCCTGGCCTTCTGATGAACTCCTCTGTGAGACAGGCCTGACTCATCACTCGCTCTGGGTCTGGCAACTCAGCATACTTAGCCTACTGCTAGTTCCCCTTCCATGTCTACAATTGCTTGGAATCTGCCCACTCTCCTTCTTGCCATGTGGGCTTTTAAGTGGCCTCTTGCTACTGTCTTTTAGGCTTCCCAGAGGATAACCCTGTAGTACACCAACCCAAGTCTTCTTGGAAATGTGAAGTCATCACTTCCTGAATGTATTTTTGGGTGGTCCAGTCCATCAATTGTTAGAGGTCTAATGCCAGCTCAGACTGACATGGGATCCAGGGGACCACAACACTGTAAACAGCATGGAGTGATCTGACATGTCCCTCGTCATATAGGTCTTGTATGCAGGTCATACTGACTTACAAATAACATGCATATAGGTCATGCTATTTTATATATAACACTTGGACCCGGGCAGTAGGAAGTAGCCCAGTTACTAAGCATACGCCCTCATGAGAAAACTGTCTGACCCTCAGATTTGAGGCAACCACAGGTCCTCCATTTCCAAAGCTCTCCCCAACTGGAGAATCTTGTATACATTCCTCTGTAGTGTCAGGTTGACAACATCCTCTACCAGTAACAATGCCTCTGGGCATTCAGCTATCCATTTCAATATCTTCTCCAACAGAGGCTCCTGAAGGCCCAGTGGGAGGTATCAGGAGGCCACTATCAGGTGTTTAACAATCCAAGTTCTCCCTACTGCTGCCTAGCACCTCAACAGATCTGTTCATGTTTTTCCAACCTACAGTGATGTGAACCTGTGGACCAAAATCCTCACTGCCCATACTGCCCCCCTGGCCATCAGCCCCTGTAAAGTAACCCACATGTTTCAGTATTTTGTAATAGTCCCATCTCAGGAAATCACAATGGGTACCCTTCAAGTGCGTTTCCTGTTAACAAACTAGGATCTGAGGATTGACCTCCTAGGTTTCTCAGCACCACTCTCTCTTTGGTTTGTTCCCACGAACGTAAATGTTCTATGAAGCAATCCTGAGGGTGGTGTCCTTCTCTACTGGTTGGGAATCAGTCTTTGTCATTGTCTTTCCATTTTGTCCCCTTAGCCACTGTGCACACTCACTAACTCTTGCCACTGCAGTTCCCAATAACTTTCCACTTACACCCCACCTCCTTGTCACCTAATGCTCCAAGCATTAAACAACCTTCCCCCAAAGCGTGAGGTGCTTGTCCTCAATAACATCATGTATTCCTTACCAACCTGAGTGTTCCAGTAGGATCCCTGCCCTTTGTGACTGGCCCGACTGGGTCATGGTGCCTCAAGTCACACTCTGCCACCCTCCCAGAATTCCCTCAAGGTCAGGGTCAGCGCCTCCCCGGTGTCTCAGGTAATATCATCTGTGGGGTTGACCACCAAAAGGTCAAGATATTCAGTGTCTTCCCTTAAAGTGGCCCATCCTTCATCTGATTTTCTGAAATCTCTGTCCAGGGTCTGCAATTCATTTGCTGTGGGATTCAGGAGGTCCTGTTGTAGCTCCACATCTACTACGTCCCTTCCTGTGCATGACTTGTTCTTTTTGGGGCTTGCAGTGGAGCATCGGTGTAGATGTTACATCGGTCGTTGTGTCTGTATTCAGGGAATTGCTCCGCATTCCACTCTAGTAGCATTGGGTTGCCGTGCGTCTCCAGCTAGTGCCACACTTACCTCACACCACTGACAAATGTGTCTCACTGCCCGCATTGATGTGAAGGCAGGGGAGGAAACAGCAGGGCATATTTGATGTTGAGGTGCCTCAGGTTCTTCTTGACCTCCAGGTATGTTTCATCTTGTCAGTGCACCAACGTGGTATAGTCTGGATAGATGCTCACTGGGCTGCCCTCTAAGTACTCATGGGTTCATGCAAGTTGCTATAGATTATCCCTATGTCTCAATTAAGCAGTTTTGCCACTTTTGGCCTGGGCAGAGCTACGGGTGTTGAGGGCTAACCCAAGACCATGTGCACCCTTTCCAGCATAAAAAGTGTCAACACCTCAACCCCCAAACATTGTTGGTGATAGCCAGTGTTCCCGAAATAATTTTTCACAGGGTCCCTCTGCTTACTCCGGCACTCTGAATGGACATATGTTGTTTCATCAAGATCGCCCCTAGGCATCCTCCAACTTGTCCAACAAAAAGTCCACCTCTTTCTGTAGGTGGCACAGTTTGGCCTTCTGGTCTGCAACAGTGGGTCTAAGTCAAGCTGCAATCAGTTTAGTGTTCATCACCCTGTGTACTAGTTTTTTATGATCTTCCCAGAATAATCCCACATCAAGTACCACAACCTATGATTTCTGCTCCAGGGAGACCTTGGTGTCTTGAATGACCACTAGGATCATTGCAGTGTGAGCCTTTAAGTCCATTTCGGCCCCCAGCCTGCCCATCAGTCTGGACATAACCCTAGGTGGACTCTGATCCCCCATGCTTGTTCCAGACCATGTTGGATGGTTAAAAGGCCCAAGTCATGGCTTCCAGATTTCCCTTTCACTCTGACCCCTGCCTTCCATTGCAAAGTTAGCAGATGGTGCCCCTGCCACGCCTCCTATGCGAGCCTCCCCACACTGCAGTCAAAGGTTTGACCCAGTGGATGGTGGGGAAGAGGTCCATCATTCATTACAGGCCTAATGCCTGCCCCCTAAATCCCAGCAGGGTGCCTCCTTGAAATCCCCACCTAGAGGTGGCCACCTCCTCTAGGCATCTGCTCTGGGGGATGTGTGGTCCGGGGATCACTGTCAGGTACCCATGGTCCCCTCCAAGTCTTTTTCGCCTTCACTAAGCAGCAACCACGCTTCTGTGCTCTCAAAGCTCTGGCTGTCCAGGCCCATGGGGGACGACTCAGCCGTGTCACCAGTTGGCACAGTTCAATCTGGGTCTTCTCAAGCTTGATGAAATGCATGACCACTGGCCTCCTTCAAGTACCTTCTTCCCCCTCGGGAGGAGGGGGTGGTGGTCAAACCTTGGACCTCCTGCCGCCCGCACTGCTCAGGCCCACTGCCTTTGATTATTATGGCTCCACCCAGCACTAAACTCCTCTGGGCCCCCTCTGATACACAGCAGCCCATCCGACCCGCTCTGGGCCCTTCCAGTCCCCCTACCCCCAGAGGTCAGAACAACAGCCTGTCGATCTGTCTGTGTGGATTTCACTGTGGCCTCCTGGATATCTGTGCACAGTTGTCAATTAAAAGTGAGAATTAGTGGATTACTAATATAGTTATGAAGAGTAATAATGTTGGAAGGAAAAGAGGGATAGTTACAAAAAGAGATATCAAAGTTAAAATGTAAACAAATGTTGGAATCAGCTAATAAGATGATAGCTGAGACTCTAAATTGGCCTCTCAAATCATCTATCTTTATAAGGTCTCTTCTTGACCACTTGCCCTAATTTTACTGACTGGTGGTATCATATAGGGGTGGGCGGTGAACTCTTCTCCACTTGCAGAGTTTCTTTCTCTCTCCGCATAGAAGACCTGGCCTGGCAGTTCGGGCTGGGCTGTTCCCATGGGGAACAGGGTCAAGACTGATTTGCATATGGCTGGGTCCAAACTGGAATGGCATGGGCAACAAAAAAACGATGGATTTAGGCCCAGATCTATGTACTGGGGGTGAATGTTTGACATTGTTCAGCATTCCGTCCATCATTTGTTCTTTTTGCATTTGTCACCCTAAGTAGGAAGGATATGCCCAGACGTGGGTCCCGTGCTTCTTATGCCACTGGATTCAAGCTAGCCTGGCTGATGAGGGGTGAAACCCCAAAATTGGTCCCAGGATGCTTGTTTCTAGGCTAGAGAAGACCTGGCCTGGCAGTTCAGGCTGGACTATTCCCACGGGGAACAGGGTCAGGACTGATTTGCGTATGGCTGGGTCCAAACTGGAATGGCATGGGCAACAAAAAAACGATGGATTTAGGCCCAGATCTATGTACTGGGGGTGAATGTTTGACATTGTTCAGCATTCCGTCCATCATTTGTTCTTTTTGCATTTGTCACCCTAAGTAGGAAGGATATGCCCAGACGTGGGTCCCGTGCTTCTTATGCCACTGGATTCAAGCTAGCCTGGCTGATGAGGGGTGAAACCCTGAAACCGGTCCCAGGATCTTGTTTCCAGTCCAGGGAAGACCTGGCTTCGCAGTGCGGGCTGGACTGTTCTCATGGGGAACAGGGTCAAGACTGATATGCATATGGCTGGGTCCAAACTGGAATGGCATGGGCAGCAAAAAAACAATGGATTTAGGCCCAGGTCTCTGCCTGGGGGTGAATGTTTGACATTGTTCAGCATTCCGTCCATCACTAGTTCTACCTGGCCTGGCAGTTCAGGCTGGACTGTTCCCACGGGGAACAGGGTCAAGACTGATTTACATATGACTGGGTCCAAACTGGAATGGCATGGGCAGCAAAAAAACGATGGATTTAGGCCCAGATCTCTGTACTGGGGGTGAATGTTTGACATTGTTCAGCATTCCGTCCATCACTTGTTCTTTTTGCATTTGTTGCCCTAAGTGGGAAGGGTATGCCCAGACGTGGGTCCCTTGCTTCCCATGCCACTGGATTCAAACTAGCCTGGCTGATGAGGGGTCAAAGCCCGAAACCGATACCAGGATCCTTGTTTCCAGTCCAGGGAAGACCTGGCCTGGCAGTTCGGGCTGGACTGTTCCCCTGGGGAACAGGGTCAAGACTGATTTGCATATGGCTGGGTCCAACTGGAATGGCACGGGGAGCAAAAAAACAATGGATTTAGGCCCAGATCTCTGTACTGGGGGTGAATGTTTGACATTGTTCAGCATTCTGTCCATCACTTGTTCTTTCTGCATTTGCCGCCCTAAGTGGGAAGGGTATGCCCAGACGTGGGTCCCGTGCTTCCCATGCCACTGGGTTCAAGCTAACCTGGCTGATGAGGGGTGAAACCCCCAAACTGGTCCCAGGATGCTTGTTTCCAGTCCAGGGAAGACTTGGGCTGGACTGTTCCCATGGGGAGCAGGGTCAAGACTGATTTGCATATGGCTGGGTCCAAAGTGGAATGACATGGGCAGCAAAAAAAGATGGATTTAGGCCCAGATCTCTGTACTGGGGGTGAATGTTTGACATTGTTCAGCATTCCGTCCATCACTTATTCTTTTTGCATTTGTCGCCCTAAGTGGGAAGGGTATACCCAGACATGGGTCCCGTGCTTCCCATGCCACTGGATTCAAGCTAGCCTGGCTGATGAGGGGTGAAACCCCCAAACCGGTCCCAGGATGCTTGTTTCCAGTCCAAGGAAGACCTGGCCTGGCAGTTCGGGCTGGACTGTTCCCATGGGGAACAGGGTCAAGACTGGTTTGCATATGGCTGGGTCCAACTGGAATAGCATGGGCAGCAAAAAAACGATGGATTTAGGTCCAGATCTCTGTACTGGGGGTGAATGTTTGACATTGTTCAGCATTCCGTCCATCACTTGTTCTTTTTGCATTTGTCACCCTAAGTGGGTAGGGTATGCCCAGACGTGGGTCCCGTGCTTCCCATGCCACTGGATTCAAGCTAGCCTGGCTGATGAGGGGTAAAACCCGGAAACCAGTCCCAGGATGCTTGTTTCTAGTCCAGGGAAGACCTGGTCTGGCAGTTTGGGCTGGACTGTTCCCATGGGGAGCAGGGTCAAGACTGATTTGCATATGGCTGGGCCCAAACTGGAATGGCATGGGCAGCAAAAAAGCGATGGATTTAGGCCTAGACCTCTGTACTGGGGGTGAATGTTTGACATTGTTCAGCATTCCGTCCATCACTTGTTCTTTTTGCACTTCCCAGAGTTCTGCATAGCAGAACTCCACGAACTCTGCCCAGACCTAGTATCATATTAATAGTTTTGGAGTGCAGATGTATCACTCAGTAAAGATATCAGTAAATTAGGTCCAATGACCTCTGGTAATAAGAACCTCTTCATTGTATATTCTTGTTATTAAATAATGAAATGCTCATTAGTACACTTGTGAACAGACAATATTAGGAATAGAGGAGGGTGGAAATATGATTGCAGTCCCCTCTGCTAGACCTGTAGATCTTTGCCTTTGTTTTTGTGTAAACTCTTCATGTCAGATAGTGAGTGGGTACTCCTGAAGGAAACAACAGGGTTTTGCATGCCCCTAATTCCTCCTCCTTTTTCCCCAGTAAATGGCTAGGTGGGATATTCCTGTTTTTATAGCAGAGTGCAAGAAGTTGAAGGAAGAAGTGTCTGAACCGTGTAACATATGCACCTTTCTAAAAATGGGAAAACTGATCCATATAATTGGTTGGCAAATTTGAACTTGATGGTTGCAGTTAACTGATATTGGAAGTGACTTGCTGCCCACAGCCATGCACCGGCCACATAGGCTGAGAGCCTCTCTACTGTGGGTCATGCATCTATCACCAAAAAGCAGTAGCTCAAGCTTTACAACAAAAGAAGATAGTGGACCAACCAGGTCTGTAAATGTTGAAGATGACCAAGATTAGTTTGGTTTCAGATAAAGCCATTAACAAAGATGATGTTGTAACCAAAGTAAGAGATTTGAAAGATAGTCAAAGACCTGATGTCACCAAAGATATCCTATATGTGAGTTCCAATAATTATATTAGTAATGTCAATGTACTATAAATAAAAGTCAGGGTGGATGAGATTAAAAAGCCAAACAAGATTATTTAAGGCTTGTCTCTCCCAACAACCAAGGAGGGGCAGAGGATGAACAGAAGATGAACGATGACAGCAATAACACTATGGGATGATAACTGCTTCAAGACCTGTCTCTATCTAATGAATACTTCAAGAAGATGTCATTCACCTAAATTTCCACAGTGCAAATGAATGATCAAACATTGGATCTGAGACCAGGAATTTCAAGGAAACCCATCCTTTATAAACCTAAACGGAGAAATATGCAACAGAAATGTGACAGACCAACACACCCAGTGAGCCAGAGTTACAAAGACTCAAAGAACAATTAAGGCCTTTTCTATGTGCTCCTATCTATGGCATCATCCTTGGTAGCAGCTGTGTTAGAATCAAAAGATTTTGAAAGTCTGAGAAAATAGTAAAATTCTCTGTGCACCAAACTGTGTTAAACCCTTAAAAAAATACATCTGTGGTTTTCAAATTGTCTGTATATGTTTCAAAATATGCTTTGTTGGGTGCCAGAGGTCTTCTTTAAAAAGGAGGTGCAACTGTTGTACCCTGTGGTGGAAGGAAGGAACTCTGAGAGTTATAATTACTCATTGAACATAAAACAGAGAAACTGTACCTCCTGATCTGTAGAAGTAAAACTGAGTGTCCCACCTTGTGGCAAGTAATGACTGGTCCTTCTCATCCAAATGGGAGGCATTGTTTCAAGTTGATTAAACTTGGCTGCTCAGCACCACTGCCTGGGGTTGCAAGTTACATGATGTGACAGGCTGCCCAATCACACATCAGCAGTGGTCAAGGGATTTGACATTTGGGATATCAATTTAATCTCCACACGGGGGATGTCTTGGTCTCAGAAGGACAGAAGCCTTTTGTACAACTTACAGCAGAGTAATGTTTTGCATCCACAGAGATATTTAACCTATGGTTTTAACATGCTTAGAGGTTCCACATCAAAGACAACACCCAACGTCCGGATACTACTTCTCCGTGGTACAGTGTATCATCAGAATCACACCTTAAAAAGTTGGCCTATGTGATTTAGAAAATATTCATTAACAACAGAGATTTGGGTAAACTGAGGGTCAGCAAGGTAGTTAACCTTGGGAAGACAGAAGACTTGGAATGAGAGGAGTCCTTAGAGGGTTCTAGAAAAGTAGCAATTTGGGCCAGTTTTAGACTGGTGCAGCTAAAGTTATTACATTGAGTATATTATACCCAGGTGAAATTGAAAGAGATGTGCTAAATAGAAACAGGTTCATGTATCAGGGACTGTGGTCTGGTGGATGATTTCTTAGCACTGCATGGCTTTGCCCCAGGATTAGGGAGTTCTGGGACGGTAAACAGTAGATGGATCTAATAACAGAGTAGGATGCACAAGCTGCAAATGCTAAACTTGTTATTGAATGATGACCTGCCAACACAATCAAATGCTTTATAACTTGACACTAATAACTACTCATCTGGTATGGCCATGTTATGGGGCAGCTCTGCAGTCCCAACTCTGAGGAAGTGGCATGCTATTATGGACTGGTGTCTGCTCATTGAAAATTACATGTATGAAGTTGAGGGATTCAAAAGGAAGTCTGAAAAAGTTTGGGCTTACTATGCTTCCTATGGCAAATTTTGTCCATTTTAGATGTTTGTCTCACCACTTTCACTACGACAACAGAAGCCAATACTCTAATTGAAATTATGTTTGTTATACCTCAATGAAGAAACACAATATTGCTACTGTAAATCATGAGCATTGTATTTTTGTTTTAATGTTTCATGGTTGTAATTAAATAATTAAAAGGATGCTTTCTAAAGAAAATAAAAGACATCTGTAGTTCAACAGTAGAATAATAGAGAGCACTCCAAAACACAGAGAACAGTCTGCCCCTTATGGATAACTGGGTGACACTCTTGGAAAAAAAGAATATAGTCACTTTCCATAATGATAATCTCTACAGTTCCTTTACATGCCCAAATGTTTCTTTGAAGTTATGGCAGCCCAGATGCACCCAGAAGCAACAACAAATAGGTAAGAGATCTGAGGCATCTCAAATGCTGGATATTGGTATGTTGAACAATATGGTTGGGGGAAGAAATCTGATACACAAAAAACACGTGCAAGCATTGCTTGGAATGATTATGAAGCTGTGGGAAATGTTTATGTCATCAGGCATAAGGAAGATCCTGCAGACATGTGGAAACATTCCTAAACAATGATAAAAAATAATAACAATAACATCTCCTTGCGAGGATGAATAAGCACATAGTAAGGTAAGCATTACAAGAAAGGCCGTGAAAAGAGAGGAATTGTAGTGACAGTCCAACGTGTTCCAACTAAGGACAAAATAGAAAACAGGAAGCGGAAGGAAAACTAGTATTATGTACAATGTATATGTTAAAGTGTCAAATGTTAATTTCAATTGGTGGTGTTGGTTGAGATTTACTATGCTAAATTGATGCAACTCGCCTCAAATTAACGAAAAGGCATATTTTTTGAGGAGGAGATTTACTATTTTACCCTTGGGGAAAATGCATATATTTGGGTGAGTCAGACTTATTATTTTAAGTACAGACATACTAACACAGTGGAAAAGTGCATATATTAATTGGTGTCATATTTACTAATTTAACTCCAGGCCAACAAAAATTTGGAAAAGTGCATATCTTTAAGATGTTGGGGCATATTAACTATTCTAACGCCAAACCTACTATCACTGGGAAGGTGGGGTTGAGTTTTGCTTTTCTAACTCCAATATAAATTAGGGAAAGTGCATATATCTGAGTGAAGGTGCAAGTTAGAAATGGGGTCTTTGGTTGGCAGTCAGGTTACCCCCTGTCAAAGCAAGGATCCTCACTCTATTCAGGGTAAAAGAGAATCACCCTCAGCTAACCATAGCTCACCCCCTTGGTAGCTTGGCACAAGCAGTAGGCTTAACTTCAGAGTGCTAGGTGTAAAGTATTTGTACTAACACACAATAATTCAATGAAAACACTACAAAATGACACAACACAAGTTTAGAAAAATAGAAAATATTTATCTAAAAAAAACAAGAACAAAACGTCAAAAATCCACAATACACAAGTCAAGTTATCAATTTAAAATAAAAAAGAGTCTTCATGTAATTCTAAACACAACGCTAACGCTGTTAGTGTGGAAATGTACCTGGTGGCGTGAAAAATAACCCCGCACGGGCGAGTGTGCATCAAAAAGGGCTTGCGATGCGTCCATTTCACTCACTCATGAGACCTTGCGTTGTTTTTTCTTCAGTCGAATCGGTGGGCGTCGTTTCTTCTCTCCACAGGAGAGCAATGCAACAATTCGAACCGCACTCTCGGGTCCCGGTGGTCCTTGTGTCATTTTTACACTCCCAAAAATGTTTGCATCAGAAATCCTGCCGCTCGATGATCCAAAAACCATGCAGCGCAGGTTGCGATCTCACCAGCCTCCATCAACGATGCTGTGTGTTGTTTCTCCAGCCGCGAGCATCGATCTCCCGGTTGCGTTGCAGACGAGCAGTGATTTTCAGCCACAAAACTAGCGGCGCATCGATTTTTCAGCCGCTGATCGGAGTAGCTTTAATCTTTTCCCCGCACGGCGGTTGGTGTGTGGATTTCTTACTCTTGGCCTCCCAGCTTCTCCTTTCAGGGTCCCAGGAACTGGATGGGAACCACTTGGCAGAGTAGGAGTCTCAGCAGTGGCCCCAAGTGCTGGCAGAGAGAAGTCTTTGCTGTCCCTGAGACTTCAGGAGGCAAGCTCTAAATCAAGCTCTTGGAGAGTTCTTCACTAGATGGAAGGCAGCACAAAGGCCCGCATTACAACCGTGGCGGTCGGTGTTAAAGCAGCGGTAATACCGCCAACAGCCCGGCGAAACAAAAAATGGAAACCGCCAACATAGACAGCCAGTTAAACACTCCGACGGCGGTAGAAACAAACACTGCAGCAGTAATTGCCAACAGACAGGCGGAAGACAATGTACCGCCCACACTATTTCAAGAGGCCTATCCGCCACCTTTTCCGGGGCGGTACCAACGCTATCAAAAGCACGACGGAAACAGGAATTGGAACGGAAACAACTCACCTCTCGACACCCAACGAGGAACCAGGACACCATGGAGCCCGAACTACAAGTCCTACCCATGCTGGTCTTCCTCCTCTTGTATCAGGAGCAGGAAAGACGCCGTTGACGACCATGGTGAGTACTGCACCTACAACGCAGGGGAGGGTGGGAGGCAAAAGAGAGTGACACACACACACGCAATACGCAACACCCCCACCCCCATCCTCACCCACAACACCATACACACAAATACATGCAGCAACATAATATATACACCCCCTCACCCCCTGGAAGAACACAAGGACAAAAGAAAATGGTTGTAATGAGTGAAATCAATAAAAATCAGATAGGGCAATTTAAAAAATCAGAGTATACAAATATGTACACCAACTACACAAGTCCCGATATTAATCAAGTCATTGTCCGTGGATCAGTGTCCCAAAGTGCATGGGCCAAGCCCCCCCATACCTGACTCGAAACGGAGAGAACACTGCAGGGGCATCAGATCGAAATAAAACAGGCACCTCAGGGGGAGGCGTAGGGGGAGGGGGGCACCTCAGCTGGATGAACGGACGACACCAATGCTCTACGAGTGGGCACCATGCCCACTGCTGTATCCTGGGGAATACAAAGCCACAGTCTCTCAAGTCTTTCCAGTGGGTGGTTTGCCCACTGCTCAATCCTGGGGAGTGCAAGGCCACAGTCTCTCAAGTGGATGTCAGTCTTCACTGGTTCTGAAGGGGGCTTTGTGCCCAGAGTGCTTCATCCTGCCAAGGACTGAGGAAGTGGATGTATCTCTCCACTGGTTCTGGAGGGGGATTTGTGCCCAGAGTGCCTCATCCTGCCAAGGATTGAGGAAGTGGATGTATCTCTCCACTGGCTCTGGAGGGGGCTTAATGCCCAGAGTGCTTCATCCTGCCAAGGACTGTGGAAATTGATATATCTCTCCACTGGTTCTGGAGGGGGCTTTGTGCCCAGAGTGCTTCACATGCAGTGTGGCAGGTCCCATTCCCTCACCTGGGTGTGTGTGCCACGAGATTGCCTAGGAACAGGTAGCATGATACGCCATGGAGGCAGAAACACACTCTACTCTGCTGCGACTTCGCCTGCCACCTGCTGGTACAAACAGTGCTGGAAGTCATGCCTCATAGACGCTGGGCAGGGTCCAGGAGGTCTCCTGCAGCCTCAGACGGCTGCCCACTGGGGATGATTGCCATGTCAGCTGTGGTGGCACTGTCTGAGCACGTCGCGGGGCTGGTGGCGGTGGTTGCGGCGGTGTCTGTGGCGGAGGTGCTGGCGGTAGTGTATGTGTCTGCACCTGTTGAGGGACACAGCAGGACGTCTCCTGCAGCCTCGGATGGCTGCCCACTGGGGATGATGCTGGGGACTGTTGGTGAGGCAATAGACGTGCAGGTGACGGTGCTGGTGGCAGTGCTGTGGCGGTGCAGGTGGTGGTGCTGGTGGCGGTGCAGTTGGCGGTGCAGGTGGCGGTGTCCACTGCCGTACAGGTTGATGTACTGGTTGACAGAAGGGGTGACTCTGGTCCCTCACCGGAGCCACCGTGCCCTGTCCAGACCTGCTCTTCAGCTTGTGTCCCTTCCCCACCTTTGATGTTGCTGCTGGTGTCTTTCCACTGTCCCCTTTTGGTTTGGAGGAGCCCTTGCTTGCTGGTAGGTGCGGCTTCTCCCTCTGGCATGTGGGCACCTTCTTCACCTTGGCAGGTGGCGGAATGGCCTGCTCCTTGGCCTCGCTAGGTGGCACCCTGGCAGCCCTGATGGGAGGTGCCCGCGATGAGACCGGAGTTGCTGTGACCACTGTGCTTGGGGATTTGGTGGCTGAGGTGCTGAGCTGGGACCTGGACAGCCTGGCCCTAGGGGAAGGACGGGGGGGGGAGTGTAGGGAAGAGGTCAATGTTAGCCAGGAAAGGTTTCTTAGACACACTGGGATGGGAAGATGGAGGGGGTCTGGGAGTGGAGGAAGAGGTAGTGGTTGTAGGACGTGTACGTTTGCTGAATTTGGGTGAAGGTGCATGGGCCGGAGGCTGTTGTGAGGTGGATGGCTGTTGGGTGGGTGTGTGCCTGCGTTTGTGTAGTTTGGGAGGAGGGCTCACAGACACACTGGGAGAGGACACAGGGGATGTGTGAATGGTAGTGGGGTGGTGAGTGCACGTGAGCGGTGTGTGGTGATGGGCGTGCTGGTGATGGAGGTAGTGGCTGAGGATGTAGTGCATGCAGGTGTGAGTGGAGACGAGACAGGGAGGGAGGAGGAGGACATGGAGGAGGGGGACACAGTGGAGGCAGTGGATGTTGCTGTGTCTGAATGGGGATGGTGCTTGTGTGAGTGCCGTGGGACGTGTGGTGCTTATGTTTGCCATGTCCACTCGTGTGTTGATGAGTGTGCATGCTGGTCTGATGGTGTGCTTGGGATAGGCTGAGGTACAGGGGATTGGGTCTGGCTGGAGGAAGTTGGAGGGGGGAGGCAGGACATAGGGACAATGGCTGCCATCAGTGCTGAGGCCAGAGTCTGAAATGCTCTCTGTTAGGCCCCCTGGCCAGAATGAATGCCCTCCAGGTATGCATTTGTTTGCTGCAAATGCCTCTCAACACCCTGGATGGCATTCAAAATGGTAGATTGCCCAACAGTGAGGGATCTCAGGAGGTCAATAGCCTCCTCACTGAGGGCAGCAGGGCTGACTGGGGCAGGGGCTGACTGGGGCAGGGGCTGAGGTGCCTGGGGAGAAGAAGATGCCCACTCTCCTGGGTGAGCGGGCACGGGAAACACGCTGAGGGGCTGCTGGGAGGGCGATGCTGTTAGAGGGGGTGGTGGCTGTACCTGTTGATGCAGTGGGCACATAGGTGCCGGCCACCGCAAGGGACCTCCCATCAGAGGAGGAGTTGCTGTTGCTGGTGTATGCGCCTGTCCCTGTTGTGGAGCTTCCCTCACCCTCCGTCCCACTGGTGCCTTCAGACTCCGTTACTTCACCCTCCAGGGCCATGTAGGATGCAGCTCCCTCCTGCTCCAGTGCCACTGAACAGGGTGACAAAACAAAAAGGGGGGGAAGACAGAAGAGACACATGGTCAGTGCATGCAACACCACTACCGTTGGCGGACACAACACACAGGGAGAAGCCCTATGCACTAAGCCATGCACTAACAGTGCTGGGGAAAAGCACATGCCCAAGGGGGACTCTGTCTAGACCCATTTCATGCAAAGCTGGAACCCATGGGAGCCTGACTAGGTGAAGAGGACAAATACCCCCTTTAGGGTTGGAGTGGGAATGAGGCTGCAAAACAATGGATCTACTTTTGCGCGTCTGCCCTTGCCTAGGGGAACCCACAGGCCACCACCCCCACCCAGACACCTCGTCAAGCGCGCAGAGTCAGCTGAATGACAGTGCACTCACCCCTTTGTGGCTGCTGTGATGCCCTCAAGCGTCCATCCAACTATGGATATGCTACCGCCAGGATCCGGTACATCAGGGGGGTCTTGGTGCGACGGGCACCCCTTCCACATTGGGAGGCCATCCCCAGCTGGGCCTCTGCCGTCTTCTTGCTCCCGTGGCGCAGTTCCTCCTATCTTTTATGGCAGTGGGTGCTCCATCTATGGTAGACCCCCAGGGTCCGCACTCCCTTGGCAATGGCACGCCAAACACCCTTCTTCTGGTGGGCGCTGACCTAGAGGAAAAGTGAAGTTATAATGGATGTTACTATCCCGTACAGTTCTTCTCACACATTGCCTAAAAACCTCCCACCCTGGCCCAGACATACATACACACACACTATCCCCACTTGCTGGCCTGTCCCCCCTCCCTCTTCCATCCACGACACTCCATACAATCATGTGCCATCCACCATGCTCACAGTGTACTCACAGAGGACCGTACAGTTGCGTGTACTGGGGGAGGACCCCATCCACTAGTTTCTCCAACTCCTCCAAAGTGAAGGCAGGGGCCATTTACCCAGACACTCGAGTCATTGTCGCTTCCAGACACATGCCACAGCAGCACTTCCAGTGTAGGTCTCCTCCTGCTGAAGGTCAGGTATCAAGTGAGTGAACAGTTAGAAAATCGCGGCTACGTCTGCGGCGGTGCGTACCGTCTCTGCCGGTGTACATCGTCATTGGCTCCTGGAACCCATAGGGCCCAATGATAACCAATGCTGAATTGCGCTGCGGTCTTCGGCCGCCTACCACGACGGTGTACCACGCCAGCGCAGTTACCTCATTTCCCCTTGTCCCACCTTACAGGTCAGGCAGCCGCCATTTCAGGGGGGCACATGGCAGGCCTATTTAGGCCAGGTATATGGACAGACAAAGGCACATAGAGAAAATGTAACATTTTTGCAAAACAGCATTGTGATACCTAAGTGTTGTATGACCCTCTGCTCACCGTTCTCCTCCATAGGGCACGCCCGCTGGGGCAGGTGATGAGATGGCGGCATCCTCCGGTGTACAGACCCCTGGTGGACCTGTCGACAATGGAAGAGAGATACATAATTATCACTTATAGACTTGATTGTGCAACAATCCAGGAACTGTGTGCCAAGTTGGAGCCAGACCTGATTTCAGCTATCTACCATCCCACATGAATACCCCCTCTAGTGCAGGTCCTGTCTGTACTCCATTTCCTGGCCATTGGGTCTTTTCAAAGAACAGTGGCCATGGCATCAGGGATTTCCCAGCCAATGTTCTCTAGCGTGTTGTCCAGAGTGTTGTCTGCCCTGCTGAAACACATGCGCAGCTACATCGTTTTCCCTCAAGTGGAGGATTTGCCCACAGTGAAAGGTGACTTCTGTGCCCTGGGACATATCCCCAACATCATTGGCGCCATTGATGGTACACATGTGGCATTTGTCTCCACCGCAGGAATGAATAGGTGTACAGAAACCGGAAAAGCTACCATTCAATGAATGTGCAGATGGTGTGTATGGCAGACCAGTGCATCTCCCATGTGAATGCCAAGTATCCTGGCTCAGTGCATGCCGCTTACATTTTGAGGAATAGCAGCATCCATTATGTGATGGGGCAACTCCAGAGGCACCGGGTGTGGCTAATAGGTGAGCCTAAAGTCCCCACACAGTTTCATTTGCTGTCTGGGTATGGGAGATTCCCTAATGGTTGGAGGATGTCTAACAGTTGTCCCTCGATATTTGCAGGTGACTCTGGTTGCCCCAACCTGTCATGGCTACTGACCCCAGTGAGGAATCCCCGGACAAGGGCAGAGGAACGCTACAGTGAGGAAAATGGGCAAACTAGGAGGATAATCGAGCGCTCCTTCGGCCTGCTGAAGGCCAGATTCCGGTGCCTCCATCTGACAGGTGGATCCCTAGACTACTCACCGAAGAAGGTGTTCCAGATCATCGTGGCTTGTTGCACAACCTGGCCTTGTGACGCCAGGTGCCTTTTCTGCAGGAGGATGGGCATGATTCTGGTCTTGTGGCAGCTGTGGAGAATGTGTGTGAAGAAGAGGAGGCAGAAGAAAAAGATGTAGACAACCGAAATAACATCATCATGCAATACTTCCAGTGAGACACAGGTAAGACAATGGAACTGCTTCCCACATCTCATACAATTGTTGGAGCTAGCGTAAGTCTGCCTTATTACTTCTGTGTATGGACCCTGACCTGTCACTTTGGCTTTCCATTTCACAGATCTGGATCCCCATGTGTGCCCTCTGCTATGTTTACTTCTGGCCTACAGATGTGTAACATTGGTATGTGAACAAGTAGATTGACATTGCTATAATCCAGAGATTTTGCAATTACACATTTGTGAAAGTACAGACTGACTCCAGATTGCTTTGTGATTCAAGGGTGTTTATTTCTGTGCAAATAAGATGAGGGGTGTGTGAAATGGGCTTGGGTGATGGTGGAGGAATGTCCATGTCAGAGTCCAGTCTCTTGGTCTCACAGGTGCATTGTCCAATGGGGCATAGGAAGTGGAGCTATGGCAGTTTAAGGTGGACAGGGTGACAAAGTGGGACAGAAGGGTGACATTCAGGAGGGTCTTATTTCCTGGCGGGGGTCTTGGCAATGTTCTCTGTCTTGTTCCTGGATCTCAGGGACCGTTTGCGGGCTGGTTCTCCTTCTTCAGGGGATGGGGTGCTGGTGGCCTGTTGGTCCTGTGGCGGTGCCTCCTGTCCACTAGCGCTGGCGGAGGTGGAGGGCTGTTCATTGTCCAGGATAGTGTCAGGGGCCCGTTGGTGTGCCACTGTGTCCCTCATGGTATTGACAAGTTCTGCCAGCACCCCTGCAAAGGTGACCAGGGTTGTGTTAATGGACTTCAAGTCCTCCCTGATCCCCAGGTAGTGTTCCTCCTGCAGTCGCTGGGTCTCCTGAAACGTGGCCAGTACCGTGCCCATGGTCTCCTCGGAATGGTGGTAAGCTCCCATGATGTTGGAGAGTGCCTCGTGGAGTGTTGGTTTCCTGGGCCTGTCCTCCCCCTGTCGCACAGCAGTTCTCCCAGCTTCCCTGTTATCCTGTGCCTCTGTCCCTTAAACCCTGTGCCCACTGCCACTGATCCCAGGTCCCTGAATGTCTTGGGTTGGTGGATTTGCCTAGGTTCCCTGTAGTGGTGGACACACTGCTGATTGACGTGTCATGGGGACAGAGGGATGGGCCCGCTGGGTGGGTGCTGTGGCGGTGTTTCCTGAGGGGGAGGTTCAGTGATGGTTTGGGACTGTGTCATGGGAACCGACTGTCCCGAGGCCCCTGATGGGCCAGGCTGGTCATCTTGATCCAGGCGTGCAGAACTGATGTCATCACTGTGGGCCTCTTCTGTGGGGAGACTGGATATGTCTGGCACCTCCTGTCCGGTGACGTTGGGTAGGGGTCCTCTTGGGGTATAAATGCATAGTTTTAGTATCTGTGTGTGCCATCTTGTGCATTGGGTGAGGTACCCTCTACTACTGTGCTTGCATAATTGTGTTTGCCCTTTTGTGATAGTTGTTTTGCGTTCTGTGTGGGTTTCTGTACTGGACATGCTTTGGTGACAGTGGTCCATGCTTAGGTGTTGCATGCAGGGCCTTTGTATTGAGATGTGTGGGTTGTGACAGTAGGACATATGTGAGATGATGGTGTGATGGGGGTGAGGGTAAGGGTGGGGGTATGTGATGGCATGCAGGTGGGGTGGGGGGGATAAAGTAGTTAAGATATGACTTACCAGAGTCCAGCCCTCCTGCTGCTCCTGCGAGGCCCTCAGGATGCATGATTGCCAAGACTTGCTCTTCCCATGTTGTTAGTTGTGGGGGAAGAGGTAGGGGGGTCCACCCCCAGTCCCCTGTACAGCAATCTGGTGCCTGGATACCACGGAACGTACCTTCCCTCGTAGGTCATTCCACCTCTTCCTGATGTCATCCCGTGTTCTTGGATGCTGTCCCACTGCGTTGACCCTATCGACGATTCTCCGCCATAGCTCCATCTTCCTGGCAATGGAGGTCTGCTGCACCTGTGATCCGAATGGCTGTGGCTCTACCCAGATGATTTCCTCCACCATGACCCTGAGCTCCATTCTGAAAACTTGGGGTGTCTTTGAGGTGCCATGATGTGTGAGGTGGTGTCTGTTGTGATGTGTGGGGGGATGTGTTGGTGTGTGTTGTTTGAGGTGCGTGGATGTTGTATATGTGATGGGGTTCCGTGTCTGTGGATGCTGGTGTTGTGTTTGATAATCTTTCTCTCTGGCCTTCTTCAAAATTTTAGGTTGTAAGGGTTTGTGGGTAATGTGTGTTTTATAGTGGTGTGGGTGTGGTGTGTATATGTGTATCAGGTGTGTGTATTTCGAATTGTCCAATGTGGTTGTGTTTTTTAAATGTGTGTGTATTTTGAGCGTGGCGGTGTGTACCACCAATGGATTACCACAGTTGAAAGACCGCCGCATTGATTCGTGGGTCGTGATACTGTGGGTGCATTCTTGTTGGCGTGACGGTCTTGGTTTTGGTATCGCCAGTTTATCACTGACATTTGGAGTGGCGGACTTGTGTGGGTGTCTGTATTGTGGCGGATTCCGAGATGTGGGTCGTAATACCTGTAGCGGTATTCCGCCGCCGCAACGGTAAGTTGGCAGTCTTCAGCACGGCGGAAAGCGGGATTTACTGCCAGGGTTGTAATGAGGGCCAAAGTTCCGTCTTCGTCCTCTAGCACAGGCAGAACCAGCAATTGCAGGAGGGCTCCACAAAGCACAATCACAGACAGGGCAGCTCTTCTTCCTCAGCTCTTCAGCTCTTCTCCAGGCAGAGCTTCCTCTTGGTTTCCAGAAGTGTTCTAAAGTCTGTGGTTTTGAGTACCCTTCTTATACCCATTTTGCCCTTTGAAGTAGGCTTACTTCAAAGTAAAGACTCCCTTTGTGAAATCCTGCCTTGCCCAGGACAGGCCCCAGACACACACCAGGGGGTTGGAGACTAGATTGTGTGAGGGCAGACATAGCCCTTTCACGTGTGAGTGACCACTCCTCCCCTCCCTCCTATAACAGGTGGCTCATCGGGAAATGCAGATTACACCTCAGCTCCCTTTGTGTCACTGTCTAATGAGAGGTGCAACCAGCCCAACTGTCAAACGGACCCAGACAGCGAATCCACAAACAGGCAGAGTCACAGAAATGGTATAAGCTAGAAAATGCTCACTTTCTAAAAGTGGCATTTTCAAACACACAATCTTAAAATCAACTTTACTAAAAGATGTATTTTTAAATTGTGAGCTCAGAGACCCCAAACTCCATATCTATCCGCTCTCAAAGGGAATCTACACTTTAATCATACTTAAAGGTAGCCCCCATGTTAACCTATGAGAGGGACAGGCCTTGCAACAGTGAAAAACGAATTAAGCAATATTTCACTGTCAGGACATATAAAACACATTACTGTATGTCCTACCTTAACATACACAGCACCCTGCACTTGGGGCTGCCTAGGGCCTACATTAGGGGTACATTACATGTAAGAAAAGGGAAGGTTTAGGCCTGGCAAGTGGGTACACTTGCCAAGTCAAATTTACAGTTTAAAACTGCACACACAGACACTGCAGTGGCAGGTCTGAGCCATGTTTACAGAGCTACTAATGTGGGTGGCACAACCAGTGCTGGAGGCCCACTATTAGCTTTTGAATTACAGGCCCTGGGCATCTCTAGTGCACTGTTCTAGGGGCTTACTAGTATATCATATATGCCAATCATGGATGAACCAATTACATACACATTTTGTATAGGAACACGTGCACTTTAGCACTGGTTAGCAGTGGTAAAGTGCCCAGAGTAACAAAAACAGCAAAAACAGAGTCCAGCACTCAATAACAACCTGGGAAACAGAGGCAAACCGTTAAGGGAGACCACGTCAAGGATGAAAAGTCTAACAGGGCAGATGTACTATTCAAACACCAGTCCTTCTGTATTTGGGAAAGTGTATATATTTGGGGGAGGAGATGTCAGAATTATTATGCATTCCTTTAGGGAAGCCATATTTACAATTTTAATTCCAACCCTGGTAATGTTGTTGAAAAGTGTGTATATTTTGTTGGGGGAAGAGCATTTACTAACTGCAGTGGAACAAATATTGAGGAAAGTGAATATATTTGAGGGGTGAAACCTACTATTCTGGCTCCAGCCCAACATAATTGGGGAAATAGTATGTATGGGGGCTAGATTTACTATTTAATTCTGGTTCTAATCACACAGGGGGACACACATTCATTTGCGGGAGTAGAGAGCGGTCAGAGATAATATTCAATGTCCAGCCCATTATTAATTAGGTAAGTGCCTCTGTTTAGGCAGTGGGGTGATCAGATTTACAACTATAATTCCAGCCCCTCAAACATTACTAAATATTAGTTCTTATTTATACAAGGACGTATCTTACATTTTAAAATGTCAAAAAAGTAAAAACCCAAAATGTCGAAGCAATTATTTTTATTATTTGTTTAACATTATATATGAACTTAATGATTGACCCCCAAAATATTTTCATACAATAAATATTGTCACCATTTAAATACTGTTACATTGCAGAATTGATATCATTTAAATCCATCCGTATATATGCAAATTAAAATCCATAGTAAGAGTAATAAAATAATAATGCAACCAAAGAAATAGGAAAGTAATTTTCTCAATTTTTGTACAATTTATATTTTAGAAACAAATGTGCCTCCAAATGTTTCAATTTATTTATAAATTATTTTAAACTACTAAATAAGAATTACCAATATACATTGGTTAAATGATGTAAACATTGTTAATTTCACATTAATTAATATAGCATTACAAAAACACTGCACACATAACCTGAAAAATTTATAACAAACAATATTTTAAAATATCAAAGTATAATAGAGTTTAAAATTATTTGCATAACTAAACACAAAAATACATACAAAATGTGAGGCCTGTTCACACAGGGAAATTTCTATATGGTGATCTCTGCATATGGAGATTTACATCCATATCCAGGTGAGAACATCCACATAGAAAGATTTCCCCAATTGTTTAGTTGATGGCATTGCCACACAGAGAGTTGAATTGTATTTAATAATAACATAATGGTTGCCAACTGAAACATAATGTAATTCAATTTATTAAACATAACACAAAAACAAAACTTAATAAATAGGATGTTTTTCATTCTTAACCAAAAATAAACCTAAGACAATGTGAGGAGTTTTATGAGATAGGAATTTCCTCTTCAATGACACATAACCTGTCATGCAGTATTTTCAATTGCCAGTTATCATTATTCTCATGATCTTCAGAAATATACAAATTCGAATTAATCTACAAGTAGGTTGTCAGAAGTGTATTTTCACTAGTAGTGAGTATATTCACCTCTCCGTAATTGGGACGGGCCAGGGAAGGAGGTGTGATTGGGGGAAACAAACAAGACTTTTCATTGGTGCCTTGGGAGGTCTTCAATATAAAGTTTTAAAAGTAGGGATTGAGTCAAATGAGTATTGTAAAGGTTAAGGCCCATATTTATACTTTTTTAGTGCCACATTTGTGCCGCTATTTAACACAAAAGCGGCACAAACTTTCAAAATACAATTGTATATTGTAAGTTTGCGCCATTTTTGCGTCAGAAAATGACACAAATGTGGTGCTAAAAAAGTATAAATATGGGCCTAAGTGTTTCAATAAGACCTTTGATTTTCATTTCCATGGTCAGATTTATACTTATGCTGGGCACAGAAGTCTGTTTTTAGAGATATCAACAACTTCTGTTTTAGGGGCAATGACTAGCTTACCAATGTCACCTCTGATGTCTAGGAATATTTTTTGCTGCATTTTGGCAAGCTCATCTAATTTTTGTTCACTAAGATAATGTTGTGTGGTCTTGTGGGTTCGGTAATATCTCCCAAAAAGAGCTTTTTAGTCTATTCTATCCCAGTGGAGTTTTGACCTGAAGAAAGATGATTGAGTCTTTTACAGGTAGAAGTTGTTTGTTTTTCTCACCTCTTAATAGTATAGGAATGGGTAAATGTTAAGACATTTTCTCCATCATTGTCAAATGTGTCAATAAACTTAATATTGCTACTGGGGACTTTTGTGAACCAATTTGCTATTTTTTTCTGAATTTGTAGGCTGTTGTTGAGTGGTTATGTATGTTTAAGAAACTAAAGAGATTTTCAATATATTGATCATGTAATTTGGAAGGATCCAAAGAAGTGGAATAATTTTGAAAGGAAAAATAAATCATAGAGATAAAATGCCATTGACAGTTTTCTTTTATGTTTCTCATTGTGATCAAAACTTTTTTCTGTTTAGTAAAAAGGCTGGAAGAATGTTTAAAATAGGAAATATCTGGTCAAATCAGAGGGCATGGACGTCAGTTGTGTCTCCTTTGACGTGGATAGGCAAGGAACGGTGCTGTACTCATGCATATTCACACAAGAAGGGCAGTGGTATATATGTCATTATTTTTGTGCCAGTGGATAATTAAATCTATGAGATATGTGTTTGCACAAGGATAGGTTTTAATTGGTTATGATGTAAATGAGCTCTTCTATAAATAAGATATTGCTTTATGATCGATGGATGACAACATGTATTCATTATTAGTGGCAGAGTAAAGAAGAGTAAAAATCACAATTAGTTTAAAAAGTTATAAGGTTGTTTGCTTCACAGCAGACAGTAAACAGTTGTAACATTAGGGAGTAAATAAGGCATTGGGATAGGAATTAACAGATGCTACAAGAGTTAATGTAAGCATTACAACTGATTGCTAAATCAGCAATATGTATTTATAGACAAAAAAGAGGAATGCATTTTGTAACAAAGATGGTTGGAAGATCAGGTTAAGGTTGTTATATCTTTATAATAAAGGCTGCAATGTCTTTATAAAAAGCCTCTCTCTATCTTTTTATTACAGTCAACTAGTGATTTCCTAATCATTTGCCATAACGAAATGATGTAACTGCTCAGCTGTAATAAGTTATTGCATTTAAATTTTGACAACTCAGCGTATCCTACCAGAGGCAGCAGCCTGGTGAAAGGCAGGTGATGCAGCATAAGAGGAACCAATGTTTAAAAAAAGAAAACAGAAGCTGACTTTTCCTTTTTGTGAGATATTTTTTCTAAAAATAAAATGTAATTAGTAAACATAAGCTATTTCTGGCACATGTTTATTTTTTCCAATCTATTTTTTTAAATAATGCGTATACAAATTACTGCCTATAAATGTCCCTTTTACTAGTAAGAACAATTGATCCTCAAATCAAAAATAAGTTTCAGCAAGAGTCATTCTGGCACATGCATTACAACATGAATCAGGGTCATCTGATGTTGGGAGTTCTTCCATAATAGCAGTTCAGTTATAGATAAGGCTTCCTGCTGAGGTAGACTTGTATAAATTGACTCAACATTAAGGGCAAATAAGATATTAATTGCAGGGTCAAAGTTTAGGATCATCAAAGGATTTAACATATCTTTAGTATCCTTCAGATATGAAGGAATTTTCAATAGGAGAGTTTGAAGAACATAATCTACTAACTGCAAAAGTAATTCCAGTGCTGAATGAATGCCAGAGATTATAGGTCTACCTGGATGTTGCATCTTCCATTTGTGATTTTTATTATTGTATAGAAGTAAGGTATCTTTAGGTTAACAGTATTAAGAAATGCATTCTTTTTTAGTAATTCAGCCAAGTTCTAGTGCTTCAACCATCAGCTCTTAAATCTTCATCTGGATTCTTGCTGCTGGATCCCTTAAGAAGTGGTAGAAGGTCTCATCATTAGGTTGTCTGAAACATTGATTTCTATAATCTTCTGTCTTGGCACAGGGTTGTCAATATTATTTTCTCTTTTACAGAGTATCCATGAACAATGGTGGAAGATTACACCCAACATCTACCTTCAACATTTTCCAAGTTGTAACTAATTATTTTATTGCTATCACTACTTTGTTTCAAGCAGAGAGGGTGACTGTGCCCTGATGAATGCAACCCAAACCTCTTTATGGGGATCATCCTTGGTAGAAACATGTAAAACTCTATGAGTTGGTTAAACTATTCTCCTTTCTCTTTTAAATCGATCCCTGGTGGACACAATAAAACATGATTATTTCACCCAATAGATAGTTTTACGGTACACATACATTTCTTTCTCCTTTGCATTATTCCCTTACATCCAAACATTAGTGAGTGGCAGGAGTTCAGACTTTGTGATTCATAATAGAGAACATCCCCTAAAAGCTCCCCAATAACTCTGTGGGTAGTAGCGTGCAGTGAGAGCTTTATCATCAGTGTTAAGTGTGGCCAGAGGATAAAGCATCCCACCTATTAAGTGGGTGACAGCCTTTGTCCTGAAACAGTGAGATCCTTGAACCCACTGTGTCCTCCAGTACTTCCGGCAATAAGCAGTCAGTTCTGGTGAGATGATTTATACTAAAAGGAGTTTCCACTGAACGTTCCTTTCAAAGCCTCCTGGCCCTTTTGTGGCTGATGGTAGATGTTTAAAGTAGCCATACAGGCCAATTGGAACTGCATAAGACTGTAAAGTACAGATTGTTATGCAGTATTTTGAGTAATTCAACAAAAATAATATACCTCACAGCCCTGAAAACAGGGCAGTTTCCTTCTCAATCAAAGCAAAACGAACTTCAAAGCAAAAAACTCCCCCTATAAGAATTTGGGGTTAGAAGAGAAAGAAGAGATTTCCAAAATATGCTTTATTATAATTAGTGTGTATGACAAAAACGTTAAAAAAAGAATTTTAGGTGCATCTGTAGTCAGAAAATAAGGCAACATAGTAAGTCTCCTACTAAGCAAGTGGTGTCTAAATATTCATTGGAAAGAGAGAGGCTCTTTAGCCTTTGTAGGCAATGAAAATCAGGAAATGAAGCATTCCAACATTTCACATGATTAATTAATACAGGCTTCTGAATGAATTTAGGAAACTAGTACGACTACCTGAAAGTTACAGGTAGAAAATAGTGAGGGCATGAGTACGTAAAAGTGATGATGAGATGCATGCATAGCACACCCATCTAAATGATACAACAGAAAAATGAAATTGTTAATAATTCTTTCAAATTGCATGATCTGGTGTTTTTATTCAGTGAACTAATCTATCTACTTAATCTGAAAACTTGTCACAATTTTGCATTCCAGTGAGTGAACTGAGCCTTTCATCTTTGGAAGATTCATAAAAATGAGTACTGTTGAGTCGGGCTCAACTAAGCCTTTCATCTTAAAGAGTTTGCTAAAGTCTGTACCTTGGGTTGGGTAACAATAAATATCCTATATCACTCAATAGCTCCCAAAAAACTTGTGTGCTGATTAAACACCTTACAAACATGCCTTTTATGTTAAATTCACTTCTTTGCATATCAGGTGTTCCTACATCAAAAGCCTTGCAACTCACTTTTTAGGGTTGTTGTGTAAGGGTGCTTGCAAAATTCATGTCAAACACAACGCAATTTATACATACAAAAACGAATACATACATAAAAGTGTCATTAAGCCAGCTTACTTCAGCTATAGCTTTTCCACCAAGTCATTCACATTTTGGCTCATCCCACAGGACACCAGACATGGAGTGGGAATGGGCAGCATCCTTCTATTATAGGTGTTCTTGCTATTCGTATTTACATGGTGGATCAGCCAAATGGAAAGCCATTGGATTTGATGAGTGACAGAATTGTGCCTTATAATTATCAATCCGAAATAATGGGCTGGGTAACAAGAGGAAACAAAAGTAGCCCCACTTTGTGTGACCATTCTTCCTGGTAAGGCTGTGATGTGCTTGAAGGCACTTTTTTTTATAATATATCAATTTAAAGCACTAATGATGGTCTGGGAGCAGTGTTAATCCTCCGAGGATTTTGCTGCCCGGATCCAGAAGAGGAGCAGCAAACTCCTCGCAGGATCAACGCTGCTCCTCTTCTTGATCTGGCCAACAAAATTACAATTCAAGTGATATGGCACATTAGGCTTTTCAGTAAAAATGAGACAAATATTAAAAGGAAACCATGAAACCAGAAAACCGTGAAGTGTTATTAAAGGAGCACCTGGAATGGTTATCAGAGTTTTTGTATTCCAGCCCATAGAGCAAGTTGAGGTTTAATTATTGTTGTCTGTATATATAGTTATTATTTCTCTGCCTATAAAGCATGCATGGTTACAAATTCTCTGGGTGGTACATTAGAAGAAATTCAATTTTTGTGTTATTCATTTTTATAATGCTGTCGGATTAGTCAATTAATCACTTAAACGAAGAAATAGCATAAAGCTCAGAATAAAATGCAGGAAACGAATGAACAGAACCAGATATAGTTCAACTCAAAAAAATAAATCAAAGTAATAAATCAGAGGTCAGGCTGACCTAGTTGTGTTTCCTAAACATCAGGGAGATTGAGCCCGAAAACCTCAAGAAAGAGCTTCTTTTATAACATGTTTCACAATAGAAGGCATACATTCAATACAATTGTGAAGAATCACACCTTGGTCCTGATAGTGAATCCTTTAAACAATTCATTCTCAGTGGAATATTTTGGCATAGAACTCACCCCCTCAACCTACTGATACAATGTCGACATGGTAATAGTACCTAACTGTACTTTTCACAAACGGTTAAGATCACATTGCTGGTGAATGATTAGTGATAATAAAGTCCCTAGAAGACATTTCATAAATAAACCTCGATCAGAAGAGGTTAGAACATAAAAAAAAAGGTTAAAAAAAACACCACCTTGGAAGAACATTCTTTTCTGCTAGGTTACTTGTATAATTTATCGAGATCCTGCCAGCCCGTTTCCTGCCGGGCTGCTTATAGTTTAGGAAGTACGGCCGGCAGCCTCATTAACTACTGCAAACTCGGTCGATCATTGATGCCTGTAGCTTTCCTTTTCTTATTTGCATTCTGCAATTTTAGAATGTAGCGGCCATTTTTTCTTATTATGGGAAGTAGGGCTACGATCTTTTTCTTGTTTTTTTTTTAAGGAGATAGCACTTGTTTCCCCAATGAGTGATCTTCTTATTGAGGGCATGTTTCGATCGTGGATTACCTTTTTTGCTGTTGCACGAATCAGACAGCGAGGTGCATGCTTTAAGTCTCCGATGTTACTACAGCAGTGAAGAGGGAAGTCAATGCCGTCTGAAAAGAGCCAACTTGAAGAATCGTTCATACTTATCACAAAACAGCAAACTGTTTCTTATCAAATCTCACAGCCCACAAAACATCAGTAAAAATGTGCAGCAAGTGATTATTAAATTAATTTCTACTCTGTAATGGTTTTACTAAACTTAATGCGCTGGTTGCTAGGCACTGCAAACCTGGCCATGGAGAGTGGAGTGTCTGAACATGTGTGATGAATTCAAAACGTTCTAAATATGTCTGAGAAACGTAAATATATATTAAGAAATAAGTAACGTGCCGAGATTAGGACTACAGAAAATGTAATGAAGTTCTCGCAGAGTAAAATAGGTCCGTTTGTTTGCTTGGACTCGTTGACATTTAACACGCAGAACAGTATGAGATTGGAAGTTCGGAAAAAATTATCCACGTGGAAGTGATTATATACAGGCCCCTATGACTCTGCATATGCATGTAAAGATGTTGCATTAACATCGCATTGAGTGCATTTGGAAACCAATTTATCCCAAGACATACACTTGTAAAGTAAGTAATCTCCTCATACATCTCTCATTGTTTTAATCGTGTATCACGAGTTTCCCTTAACTCATCCTTCAGCTCATTCATAAAGTTTGTCTTCTCACGTCTTTTTACTTTTGTAACACACTCGCTTCCTTTCCTTTTCTTTTCCATTAGTTTTTTCTTTCTTTTTGTTGTATTTTTCTCTTCGTTCTCCTTCCTAGTTTATATCATATTTCGTTCTGACTTGCCTCCCTCCACTCTTTCTTCCGTCCTTGTATGCCTTCTTCCCTTTGATCCTTACTTCACCCCTCTCTTCTTCCATCCACTTCTTTTATTACTTTATTTTCTTCTTCCATCCTTCCACACTACTTCACTCATTCTTTCGTTCCTCCCTTTCTTACTTTCTATCTTACGTGTTTCTGTCCTTCTTCCTTTTCTTCATTTCATCCTTCTTACCTGCACCCCTCTCATCCTTCAGTCCAGCATTCCTTCATTTGGATTTCGTCCTTCATGTCTTCATTCATTCCCAGTTTCCTTTCCTTTCTCCTCTCTACCTATCTTTCTTTCCTTGATGTCATCCTTCTTTCCTTTGTCCCTCTATCCTGCCATCCATTCTACTTTCCTTTCTCCTTTTATCCCTTGTTCCTTTGTTTTATTTCTTCCATTGTTTTTGCATGTTTGCTTCCTAATTTTCATTGCTTCAGTGTCTCTTCTTTCCTTCTTCCTTAAACCGCCGTTATATCTTTTAATACTATCTTCATTCATTCTTTTCCTCCTTCCCACTTTCCCTTTTCCTTCCTTCTTTTCTACCCTCTCTCCCTCCTCCACGTGTCCTCACTTCTTTCTTCCTCCTTGTTTCTACATTCTTTCCATCGTTTGTTACTTACTTCATCCCTTTTACCTCTCCTGCCACTATTTCGTTCTTCCTTCCTCCTTCTTCCCATTCCTCTTTTGTCGCTCTTTATTTTAAACTTTACTCTATTTCATCCTTCCTTCCTTGTTCCTTCCCTCCTTCCTTCCATACGACCTTCTTTAGTTTCTCATTTTCATTTCTGTTATTTTTTCGTTCCCCACTCCTTCCTGTCATCCTTTCTCCATTCTGCCCCCCAAATCTTTTACCTTCTCTTTGCGCTGACTATCGGTTCCCTTCTTTCTCCCTTCCTTACTATTCCATGTTTTCTTATTTTTAGATTAGATGTTAATGGCTCTTGTGCCATTCATGTACATCATGGTGAAATCTACATGTAACTGAAAAGATACATAGTGTAAGGGTTTCTAGGCTAGACCACATCAACCATCGCTTTGTGGCAGTGGCATTCACATCTTGGTTGAGGACATAGGACGGCACACATATAGAGGGGAACCGAGCAGTCTCCTCCATACTTTGAGTTTCTCGCTAATCACATTGACATTTTGGTTTACACCAAAAGACAGCCATTTGATGTTCTGGTAAAGTGAGTGATGGTATTTTGCCCCTGTGCGGTGCCTTTGCACTGAAAGGGGCGAACATCGAGAGGAAAAAAAAATCACTTTAAAACACGCTTTTTTTCTGATCGACTGCTCAATACTATCAAGAGGCAAAAGTAGCCCTTTTGGCCGAATTAGTATGCAAGTGAACAACAGCCGCGGCACTTTTGTTACCAGGGAGCTGTTTATTCAGTAGTTGCAGTGCCAATAGCTTTGCTTTCATCATTTTCGGCTTTTATTTGATTTTTGGAATCAATATTTCTATGGTGCCCAGGTTTATGTTTATGGAGATGAGCTATTTTCATATTATTCAAGATTATGTTTTGTTATAAAGAGGAGCTCATCAGTGTTAGGGAGTTAGCGATATGGTAGTGAGCGGCAGGCTTCGCTTGAGAGAGATTTATCTTCTGCTGATGCTCAATTGTTTTGTAACGACAGGAGCTGCCTTTGTAAAAGAGAGATTTGTCTGTCCTCTATGTGTTACTTACCTAAATGCTGTTTATCTGCCTGTCAGTATGTCTAACTAATAGATTATCTATCCATTTAACTGGTAGACTGTTTACTTTTCTGTCTGTATGTCTACTGACTTTAATGTCTGTTGCACGCATGTCCATTAATTCACAACTGGCCTTTGATTGTAGTGGAAGTTTTACATCTTACCACACCTACTCCTTGACAGTATCTTCTATTCAGAATACAATCCCCATCCTGTCTTCATTACGAACAAAGACTAAGCCCACGGTGTGATCTTCAAATAGCTTTTAAGTAGTGCATGAACCACCATGCAAATGTCAGATCTATTTACTTGACGATGCTTATTTCTACTGTAGTATAGCTCAATACCAACTGATTAGAGGCAGTGAGAAGGGACAATGATATTTTATGAGGAAATTGATACTTTATCCAAAGAGTCCTTTCTGTACAAAATTGAAATATTTTTATAGACAATCATATTTCAGAAAGGTTTTTCTTTTACTTTCACCTTCCTTCTTTCCACAAGTTGCTGCAAGGTGTGTATCAGGTGTTATTTTTGTTGGGACAATTGTCAGTAACATTGGATATTGTTTCCTAGGAGAGAGCTTTCTGATCTCTGCAGTATGTGAACATAGCACAATGACTGCAATATAATTGTGATTGTGGAAAGTTACTTTTGATTGTAAGGTTGGTTTTTAGTTTTAATATTCTATATTTATTGCCTTAAGCAGTTTCGTGTTTTTGGTGTGAATTTTTTAATGTTTTATTAAAGAGTTATTGTTTTAACTAAGTGAAAACTCTGGGTGGATATTTTTTGGACAATAGCAGGGGCATAATAAAAGTTCCTGCAGCTAGTGGCAGAGGGACCTCCCTCAGGGGGACGGTTTGGGGTTGAGGTCCCCATTCAATCTAAAGTCTATGAATAGCTATGAGTTATGGAGTCTCGAGCCCCCTCATCAGATTCTGCACCACTGGATTGTAGTGATCATAAAACTAATTTCTAATGTCCACCTTCACATTGTGTTTCATCAGCTAGGTGTGAACTGCTCAACCAAGCTTACATGGATAAGCAACATGGTTTGAAGCCTGAAAATCTGTTTCAAACCAAATTTCCAGCATTCCTGTCAAGAGCAAATATTTCACAGTTGACGCTACAATGTGTTGACTGCCACTTAAAAGACCTGGGAAAGCCCTTACAATTCCATGGCAATAATGTGCCAAAACAGAATTTGGTTAAAAAATGTCCTCCAGCGTTAGCATGGCAACTCCTTTGTAACTTATGTACACTGTTCCTTTAAACCATCAGGACATTGGTATGGAATGTTGGGTTATTTGGAAGTAACAGTGGCAGGTGAGTAGAAAGCAGAGCCATATAAGATGTGTTGTTTTCCTTTTGTGCTGTAATCTGTGGTGGATGGGAAGAAAGAAATGTGAATATATTACAGAAGAGTAACTTCCTAACAGTGGCAATGACTTCATCCACCCTTGAGAAAGTGTTTACTCTATAAAATCTACATTACTGGTTATGCTTTTCATCATATGCGCCATCACAAAAGAGGACAACTAAAAGAACTACCACAGGATGGATAGGAAAACTGATTTTCCTGTTAGAAAAACCCTCACCCACCTGGGCTACCCCTTGGTGGCATGTTTCGTCATTGGGTTTCTTCCCTTTCCGCTATGGAGCAGGGTGTGCTACGACCTACGGGATACATGGGAGTACTGATGTAATCTTGTCAATGTGAATCACAGGAGGGATAGGAGTGGTGGTGTTTTGGGTGAGTTAAAAATAGTTGTACCCGGGACAGGTTGATTCTCATCATTAAAACGGCAACACAACTATCGGAGGAGCTAAAGATTGAGATTCTCACCATAGAGGTTCGCCTAAAATCATATCTATCCACAGGGGCCCTTAAGAAACGCCTTGAGGAATTAAATCAAACAATAAGAGAATATGAGGTATACTTTAAAAAAACAAAACATCAAAAACTTAAGAAGGACGTAAGCAGGTTTTCACATGAAAAAGAATACCCCTATATCAGAGAAGACAATGGGGCATATTTATACTTGTTTTGCACCTAATTCCCATCATTTTTTTGAAGCAAATTCGGTGCAAAACGAATTCCATAGTTATACTTTGGCGCTAGACCTGTCTAGCGCCAAAGTTATGGAGTTAAAGTCATGTTTTGGATGTGGAAACCTACGTTGCGTCAATAAGATGCAAGGTAGGCGTTCCCATGCAAAAAATGTCTCTATGGCCTTAGTGCCATATTTATACCCCTGTGCTAAAATCGTGCACGAGGGAGGAAGGGTCAAATAATGTAGCAAAGCTTGCTTTGCATCATTATTTAACGCCTGGGTCAGTGGAGGCGTTAGGGGACCTCTGGGTCTATTTTCATGGAGGAACACCATGTAATAAGCCCACAGGTGCCCTTCCCAGGCCCCAGGGACACTCCCACCCACACCAGAGGGACAGTGGAGAATGGGGGACCCCATCCCAGTTAAGTATAGGCAAGTACAGGTAAGTATTTTATTTGATTTTTTAAAGTGCCATTGGGGGCCCTGAAATGGGTCCCCCTACATGGCACTGGGCGCAATGGCCATCCCCAGGGGACACTGGTCTCCTGTGCTGACCATTGGGGTGGTGGGCATGACTCCTGTCTTTTCTAAGACGGGAGTCATGTGATATGGATGGTTTTGCGTCAGAAAATGACACTAGGCTGGTTAGAGTCATTTTTTTACTCTAACCTGACTAACATCATTTTTTGGGTGCAAACCCCCCTTCTCCCATACCGCCACCCCCACCCGGTAAATGACATTTTTTTTTTTAACACTAGCCCACCCTTTGCACCGGCTTGCACAATTCCATAAATATGGTGCCTAGCTGGCGCTCAGGAATGGTGCAAGCCGGTGAAAACCTTTTATTTCAAAACTGCATTAGTGCAGTTTTGCACCAAAAACAATAAATATGCCCCTATGTCCCCTCCAGAAGGAATCCAGGGTACACACTGGACTCTGACTCATCAGATTCAGGCTCCAGCAATTCTGACTCCAACATAAAAGGACAGTTTCAGGGGAGGTGGAATAACAGAAGAAACAGGAGAGCTGGTTTCAGAACAGGGAGAGGGTGGGGCACCTACTCTATGTATCCAGTCCCCTGTGCATTAGGCCCCCCCACCACCCCAAATGCATCCTCCTCATTTTGAACATTGGGAACCCCACGGCAACCAATTTCCACAGTACTGTCTGCATTTGTTAGGAAGAGGCCAGAGACGCCAAAGGGGCAAATCAAAGAGACAACCCCAGGTCCAATGAGCATCCAAACAAGATCCATGGAGGATGACGACACGGAGCATGACAACACCGTGTTTGGACAATCAAGCAGACCCAAGCAGCTGCACAGTCTAGTAGTAAATCTCAGTGACGTGCCATTGACTGATGCACAGATAGGCGTCCTTGAGAAGGGTTTGGGTTTTGTCCTAACTGCCCCCTGGACACATTCAGACTGTGCATTGAAGTAAATGATTTGATTAGGAAGATCAAGCTAAGATCCTTTTTTGAAGATCAACCACCAGCAGACAATTTACCACTGGGGGACACAGGTCTACACAAAAAATCGTCCTTCCCACCTCCCAATATTTCTATCCCAATTGAAATCCTTATTTTTGCAAAAGCGGTTCTGAAGGATATCAGTGAGATTACTCCTAACACTTTGAACGTGTTCTATAACACAAACAAGAATGAGAAAAAAGTCTTACAGGAACTAGCTAACAACAACAACATAGTAATAAAACCAGCAGATAAGGGAGGCGCTATCGTAATCCAGACCTTAGAAAATGATCGTAAAGAATGTTTAAGACTATTGGGTGATACACATAACTACAAAAAACTCAGGGAGGACCCTACTGATTTCCTAAAGACGAAGATCCACAGTATGGTGGAGCAAGAAGCTTTAGTGCACAACTGGATTTCCCAGAAAGAAGGAGATTTCCTAATTATAAAAAATCCATTAACTCCTCATTTGTACACTATCCCTAAAATTCACAAAAACCTTGAATCACCTCCTGGTAGACCCATTGTATCAGGTATCAATTCTATTTTGGAACCTCTGTCCCATTTTGCAGATGCGTTTTTAAGACCCATAGTCCAAAACACAGATACCAACCTTAAAGATACAAAGGATGTACTGTGTCTTTTGAAAGACAGACCTTTTGATCCAGAAAATGAGATACTAATAGGACTGGATGTGGAAAGCCTATACACAAGTCTTCCTCACTCTGACATGTTACACATAATTGAGGAGGTTATCTTTGACTTAGGTTGGGACTTCCAAACACCACAGAATGTGGTTATGGAATGCTGTTTCTGGGCCCTAACCAAATGTTTTTTTGAATTCAAGAACAATGTGTACCTTCAGAAACACGGGACTAGCATGGGAAGAACCATCGCTCCAAGTCTGGCCTGTTTCCATGTCCATCATCTAGAGAAAGAGAGAATCCTAAACCCCACTAATCCATATAGAGACAACATAGTATTGTGAAAAGGATACATTGATGACATATTGGTTAGCTGGAAAGGGATGAGACACAAGTGGTGACATTTTTAGAGTGGTTAAACAGACAGGACCAGTTCTTGAAATTCACTCACATAAGGAGTAAAGAACATTTGGTCTTCTTGGATTTAAACACTATAGCCACCAATGGTTCTCTTAAAACAACCACCCATGAAAAACCAACAAACAACATCTGTCTACTCCTGTTTGATAGTGCTCAGCCCCGCCATTTGAGAGCGAACCTGCCATTTGGACAACTTCTCAGATTGAGAAGGAATTGGTCAGAGATATCAGATTACAAAAAACAAGTCCAGAATCTAGCATCTAAACTGGAGACTAGGAAATACCCCCCAAGAATAATCAACCGAGCCGTGAAGCAAGCTCGCAATAACAACAGAGAAGCCCTTCTGGACACCCCTCCCCAAAAAGAGAAAGAAAAAAGACTGATATGTATAACAACATTTAACATAGCCTCCAATCAAGTAAGCAAGATCATCAACAAAAATTAGCACATCCTCAGTAGTGGCTCGTTAAATATTTCCAAACCCATGTTTTCACACAAACTGGGAAAGAGTCTTAGAGACATGCTTGTGCATAGCCGCCCATGCCATCTTCGTAGTAACCAAGAAGATAGCAACTACCTACCACTACCAAATGCTCAGTATCCACGTGGGAACTGTAGTTTGTGCCAACTAACAAAGGTCACTAAACAGTTCACCTTTAACGAAAGCACAACATTGAACATTAAAGACTTCTCTAATTGTAACACTCAGCGAGCAGTATACCTGATCACTAGTCCATGCAACCTAAATATTGTGGTGGTCATTACAACCTCGGTGGTCTTTTTTCAAGACCACTGAGGGACCGCCGTGCGGAAGACCGCCAGTAGTGGCGGTTTGCTGCTCGGCGTATTACGACTGTTGGCTGCTCTCCGTCCTTTTACGGACGGAGAGCCGCCAACAGCCATACTGGCGGGCGGCGGGGAAGTGGAGGTTGCTCCACCGCCATGCCAACAGAACACCGCCGACCGAATCACGTCCTGTGATTCGGTGTGGTGGTGTTCTGTTGGCGGTGTGGTGTCGGCGGAGCAGCCCCCATGGCTCCCGTCCCCTCCCGGAGGATCGACAGACCAGGTAAGTCAATCGTCTGTTAGGGGAGGGGGGTGTTGTGTGTTGTGTGGGTGCATGGGGGTGTGCGTCTGTGTATGTAGAGGGGGTGTGTGAGTGCGTGTATGCTTGCGGGGGTGTTGCGTGTTTTGAGAATGAGTGCGTGTATGTCTGTGGGTATGTCTGTATGGATGTGTGCGTGTATGTTTGAATGTGGGTGTGCGTGTCTGACTGTGTGTGTGGATGTTGGCATGTATGTCGGTGTGTGTGCGTGTGTGTGTGAGTTATGTGATGTTGGGGGTCGGGGTGGGGAGGGGGGCCCTGCCACCTTTGGGGGGTGGCAGGGGTGGTGGGGGATGTAGGGGAGGGAGTTGGGGTGGGGGTGGGGGGCGGGGCCGACCCCTATCAATGCCAGGGAAGGAATTCCCTGGCACTGATAGTGCTTACCGCCATGGATTTCATGGCGGTTTAAAACCGCATGAAATCCATGGTGGTCAGCCGGGTCAAAATACTGCCAGTGGTATAGTGACGGCCGCCGGACTGGAGACCCAGGTCTCCAGCCCGGCGGGCGGAACGGAGAACCGGCGGATGACCATGGCGGTAACCGCCATGGTCATAATACCAAAAAAAAGACCGCCAGCCTGTTGGCGGTCTTACCGCCGCTTCTCCGCCTTCCGCCAGGGTCATAATGACCCCTTATGTGGAGATGACCACTCGTAAGGTTAAGACTCGCATCTGTGAACACTGTAGTATGTGGGGAATCCCCAGTTCTGCCTCTGTAAGCCCATGAAGCCCCAATGACCTCCGTGCAATTACAGGCACCCACAAGGGATACCTACTTTTAGGGTCCTCGCGGGCCCTTCTTCGTTCCACTGGAGGCCGCCATCTTAAGGAAGTTAGCGGTCTAGTGCTGCATGCTTTAGCATGCCAAGATGCAAGGGCTGCTGCACATTTAAACTCGGGTCCCATGTGAGCTTTCAAGATTCAGACCCCGAGCATTAGGTATAGAGCGGGAGTGTCGCTTTGAGGAAGTGAGTGCCTTTTTCAACATTGTTTACATCATGCTACAGATACGGTAAGATCAATCAATTATAAAATTTGCCAAATCTTTTGAGTGTGACTACAGACACACACCCCTCCCGGAGGAGCTATGATATGAGATTCCAAATACTACTGAATAGGTTACGCATGCACCACATGTGCTGGTTAGTGTGTTTCACATGTTTACATGTTTAAAAGTTTTCAATGTAGTATGTCTTCTACTATTGCTTGTGAAAGTACTTTGGTCTCTCATTCCTGATATTCACAAGGGCCGTTTCCCAAGAGTGGGGTGCAGTTTGCGAATAGGTGGCACCACACCTAGAAACAACATATATAGCAGCCCATTACAAATGGGGGGCTATGATAACTATGCCTCTCTTGTATTTCTACAGGTATCAATGACGGACACCATAAATGATAGGTATCATCTTATGACACCACATTAGTAAGGAGAATTGCACCATATCACCGTGCATGTATTGTTTATGCTTTAACTAGAGGTAGTCAAACAAGGAGAGGGACCAGGGAGTACATCTTGGTCCTGAAGAGGAGCCTAGGGGTACGGCTCCGAAATATGTAGACTAGGAAGTCAAGTACATTAAATCCCCCACTTCCGCAGCGCCTTTTTTAATCATTACACCTCCAAGAGATCTATTAAATCATTGGAATTACAGGGAGACAGGTATTTTTAACTCACCCCAGACCCCAACACTCCTATTCCTCCTGTGATTCACATTGACAAGACTACATCAGTGCTTTCACGTATCCCGTAGGTCGCAGCACGCTCCGCTCCATAGTGGAACGGGAAGAAACCCAATGATGAAGTATGCCACCAAGGGGTGACCCTGGTGTGTGAGGGTTTTTCTAACAGGAAAGTCCTTTTTCCTATCCATCCTGTCGTAGTTATTTTAGCTGGCCCTCTTTTATTATGTTAAATAGGCTTTAAGGAGGACAGGCTCAGCCCCACAATCTCCTTCTCCCTCTTCGTTTTTGTATTTCGTCATATGTGACCAGGAATTACTAGATATCCTATGCTCTAGACGCGTGCCGTTTATGATGAGGTATCATTCAATTTTTTCTTTTTATATGTTGATAGACTTAAAATTGATTGTTAACAGTACTGGCACGTAGGTAGAGCATGAGGAAGCTCTAAAATGCAATTGGCAGTTTTTGTAAATTTCATAGCTCGCAACCCTTGTAAAAGAGCTCCAGCCATGGCTCTAAGTCACTTGTGATGATATGTCAAGAGGCCAGGGACTGGTTACGCTGTCGCTTCCATCTTTAATTATAGGCATTCAGCACTGCTTACCAAGTGACCGTACCCAAGCAAACTCTGGTGTTTTCATGCAGCATTTTCACATGGTCTACAATCCAAAGGATAATCTAGTGCTCAGTTGTATTTTGGGAAAACTGGGTTAAGATTTCAGGCAGATTTCTTTGGTGCACCCTGGCATGGAGAGCTCATATTGAATTGGCAGGCATGATTGTACAGTGACTTCTGACTTTTGAACAGTGGATATAACTTAAATCTAACTCAACAAAATAAATCGAAAAATGTTATGGTTGCAGCACAGTGTCTGACACACAGTAGAAATACATTAAACCCAACTGCACATAGCAAACAGAAAAAAGTTGTGAGTGTAGTGCATTGTCTAACTTTCATTGAAAGCCCATTGATGTATTGATGAAGGAACTTGGGAGTCATCAGGAAAGTGTGATAAACAAGTACATGCATGTTATGTAGGTTTATTTATGTTATTTGAGTTCATTCGGTCTAGAGATCTAGGCCATTTTGAGTAACAAAGATAACAATCAAACATGATAAAATAGTATTTGTTAAAAAAACAAGATAACAATAAAAAAACAGTAATAATCAGGACAGTATAACAATAAGATCAACAGGACTAAGTATTTGATTATAGATAAAAAGTACAATAAATAAGACATGGCTAAAATATTAAGAATAAAAAAGATAAAAGATAAAATATAAAATTCTGTCTGACAAACCAATGTGTGCAATTGTTTCCCCGTAAGACCTGGCCCTCGTCAAAAATAAAATAACAGTTGAGACTCCTTCTGTCGACTAATGACAGGATGGCTCACATGCCCTTTGAAACAATAAGCCTACGCCGGATGTACCAGGCCTCCGCTAAAAATTTGGTAACTGTAATAGCTACCACGGTGGATGAGTCGTATGTACAGATTCTGGTGGCGTTTGCTCTATCATGTAATGACATATTTTTGCAGAGGGGAATGATCCACCTCCCTCTGGGATTTTTATACAGAGGGCAGAAAAATAGTATATGCTCTATTGTTTCTTTGCAGTTTTGGCAAGAGATACATCTATCATTTGAAGCGATGTTAGATGACCAGTGAGCCGTAAAACCATTAATAGGCAGTGTACCATATCTTAGTTGGAGATATAAAGCACGGGTGTACGGAGGCATGGGAAGGTTCAAGAAGTTCTCTCGTGCTTGAATTGGAGAAATTCCATTGTTAGCCTGCCCGCCCCTTTTTGGTGCAAGGAGTCTTCGTTAACTTTCTCCCAATATCTTTTTGTGACAAGTTTCTTTGAATTATCGGGGATTTGATCCGGATAGTTCCAGTAGGAAGGAAAACCTATTTTGACCCAGGCAGATTTCATTTCCTTCAGCCATGGGATTTTCTCCAGTGCCTGGGGGGTGGCTATGAGCTCTCTTATAGCCAGCCTATATGGTTCGAGTTCAACAGATTTCCATAAGCGGATCCAATAGGAGAGAGGCCTTAGGGCTGCTGTGGTTTTGATACTGTTTAGACCTAGGTCTAGCCTTAGAGGGGTCATTGGTGAGCCCATACCTAGCCGGGCAATCTGTCTAAGGAAATGGTTTTCCTTGGTTTGCAGAGTATCAAGGTTTTTGTGGGACCCCCAAAGTTCCGCTCCATACAGGGCCGCTGCTCTGATTTGGACATTGTAGATCTCTGCAAGTATGCTCAAGGGGGGACTCGGAGCCTTTCTCGATCTACGGACAAGGGCCCCACCTCTCTGGCTTATAATGAGAGCCCCTTTGTCAATGGCTGCCATCCATTTGCCTGTGGTCGATAGTCTGAAACCCAAGTAGTCGAACTCTTCTACTTTCTCCAGTGGGATCGAGTTCATTTCTATGCTAACGCGCGAGCGTTTCTTGGAGGTACTATACATCATGAGTTTTGTTTTCTTAATGTTTACATCCAGACCATAGTCACTACAAAAAACACAGAATTGGTTGATCAGGTTTTGGATTCCCATTGGCGATTTAGATATCAAAATTGTGTCATCTGCATATAGCAGACACGGGATTTTTTTCCCAACCAATTTAGGTGAATCATTTATACAGTTCTCTAAGTAGTGGATGCAATTATTGATATATAGCAAAAAAAGAGTGGGTGCCAGAACACATCCCTGTCTAACTCCTTTTTTAATAGCTACGGGGTCAGTCAACTCACCCCCCTGGCCACATCTAATTTGAGCAAAAGTATTTTCATGCAGTTGAGCAATGAGTTTCAGGAGACCAGATGGCACTCCCATGTTTGATAATGTTGACCACAGCAGGTTCCGGGGGATCAAATCAAATGCGGCTCTGAGATCTATGAAGACCACATAGAGATTACCCCTCCCCAGGTCAACATTCTTCCATTTTATTGACATGAATCTTAGGGCTTGGTCAACTGTACTCACTGCAGGTCTAAAGCCTGCTTGTAGGTCAGAAAGAGCTTCGGACTCCATAATCCATTCCTCAAGATGGAGCAAAAGATGCTTTGCATAGATTTTTTGGGAGTTATCAAGGAGACTAATCGGACGATAATTGGCAGGGATGTTCGGATTTCCTTTTTTAAAAATGGGTACTATTTCGGCCCCTTTCCAAGTGGGAGGAGCGGGGGCCCCTGCTGCAATAGCATTGCAGATAAGGTTGAGATATGGTGCCCATATATCTGGTCTTGATTTGTATAGATCGCCTGGGATCTTGTCTGGGCCAGGGGCTTTTCCCCATTTCAATGAGTCTATTGCTGCTCTTGTTTCGGATAGAGAGAATGTGATCGGGGTAGTCTCATGGTTTATTGGGGCATCAGGGGCCCACAAAGATGCTTCAGAAGGCCCTTCATATAGTTGCCCAAAGTGCTCTTCCCATGATGCTGAGAGGATTGATGAGCCTGGTGCAGCAGGGGAGTTGCTACAGTCATCAGTTATTAGTTTCCAGAACCTAGATGTGTCATTAGATTTAGCAGTCTCCAAAATAATAACCCATCTGGCCTCTTCCCAACTTCTGCGTGCCTTAGAACATTCCTTCTTATAAACTTTTCTGGCTGTTCTTAACAGCCCAACATGGCCATCTTTTATTGCTTCCAGGAGAGACAGTTGTGCTTCTCTGCAACAGTTGTCAAACCAAGGAGCGCAGTGCTTTTTGTTAGATTTATTGAGAAACTTTTTTGTGAAAAGATGCTTTAAAGATTGGAACAAGTCAGTGTGGGCTGCTAAGACTCTGTCACCCTCCCCGTTCTCATTTAGGCGGATCATACACTCCATCTGGTTGGCAAGCAGGTTGTAAATGGATGCCAGGTGTTTAGGGGAAGAATTAACAGATTCCCATTTTAGGTTGCGTCTGTTATTTGTTAGAGCCAGCTGGGAGGCATGGCTCTTGGAGTAGGGCACAGTAAACGAAGGAAAAAGTCCTCTGGTTGATAAAATCAACGGGTCATGATCACTCTCAATTTGCTTTTGAACCCTCATATCAAACATGTGGCTCCACAGTCGGATGTCAAGAAGTATATAATCAATACGACTGCTGAGCCCTCCGCGCCTAAAGGTAGCTTGTAGATTTACATCCGAGCGTGAGCGACCGTTGCAGGCTCGGAGGCCATGGGCTAGTGTGATGTCGGCCAGTAAGCGCGCGGATTTATTCAGCCTTGGTCTTTTGTTGGAGACTAGCTGAGGGATGCCCCAATGGGCATCCTCTTCTTTACATATTCCTTGGACTAGAGGATTAGGTTCAAAAGTGACATTAAAATCCCCTCCAATCAAAAAAAAGAAGGAAGGATTGTTTTTAAGAAAACTGTCCAAAATGGACAGGACATCAGAATCGGTGTGGGAGCTCACATTCCTGTTATAGATATTAATTAAAAGTAACGGTCTCTCTTCAGAAATCATTATTAATAGGACTTGCAAGTCAGGGCAACCCGTATCTATTTCTTCTATCTTGCACCTAAGAGAAGTGTTGATCCACGCAAGCAGCCCTCCCGATGGTCTCCCAGAAGAGGACTTGCGTGCTGGAACCCAATAGCTTTTAAAGCCTAGTCTATATTTGGGTTCTAATGCCCACGTTTCTTGGAAGAGGCAGATCAGGTGATCATCAATAAGACTGCCCCATCCTGGACTTTGTAATTTGCTTTCCAACCCTGCTATGTTCCAGCTGAGTACCTTATCGAGATCCTCTGTTTTTATGGACCCTGCTTTATTCTGAGGATATTTCCTACAGGGGGAGGAACTGCTAGGAACCATACTAATTCCCTCGGGTATATTAGGACCAGTGGCTTTCTCGCTATGTGCCATGTGAACCTCGCTGGATGTGGCCCCAGCTATATATGAATTAGGTAGGTTGGACATGCGGGTGGACACCAGAATGTATGGAACAATTGACAGGGGCGGAATACATTCCTCGCCTGACTTGGCTCGTGGTGCTTATGGGTGATCCCTGGTTAACAGGATCTGCCAAGGTCAAAGGGGCACCAGAGTTAGAGATGCTGAGGGCAGTAGGGTGAATGTCCTCAGCATCACCATTGCTCGGAGCCACTTCCGAAAGGTCGTCTCCTAGTCAGTCTGTTTCAGAAAGAGATGACGAAGGGCAACTGGGGCCAAGTAGAGGGATAGACTGTGTGTGGATAGCCGGGGAAGCCCCGTATAACGTTGGCGGTTGTCTACTCCAAACTGGCGTGGGAGGTGGATAAAACACTTGTAACCTGCAAAGGGAGGCTTTTCCAGTTATAGGATAAAGTCTATTAGCGTTTATAAAGAGCCGTTGGACAAGGTCTGGAGAATTAAAGTTGATAACTATGCAGTCCCCTGAACCGATCTTCGCTAGGGAACCCACCCACCCTACCCTTCTCACCATCAGTATTGAGGGTGTCATGGAAAAAGCAAACCCTGCGTTCACGTGCAACCAATGAATAACCTTGTTTTTAAGTTCGGTAAAAGATTCAGTGGAATGAGGTTTGAGTTCAGGAACATTCGATATAATGAGTACATAATGACATGATTCTGGTGGCAAATGGAGCACTTTTGGATCTGACAGGCCCCTGGACTTGTCGCTCTTCTGGTGTTCTGTAAGCAGGTGATCCCAAGTGGAGTGGCCATCTCCCGGATTAGTTACAGGGTTATTCCATGTGGCGGTTCCTTTTAAAAGGGGAACTGGAACCATATGGGGCTTATTCATTAAAATACTAGCTGTTTTGACGGAGCTGGTCCAATCTTGGTTTAAAGAGGAAAAAGGGATTTTTGCTATTTGGCCAGTGGGTCTGTTGGCAGTGATGGGGTCATGGTTGGCAAGGGGATGGGATTGAATTTCTACGGATGGAGCAATTTTGGGTGGCTGGCTATTGATAAGGCTTTCCAATTTGTCCTCAATCGATTGGAGGCGGGTTCAAATTGGAAGAAAAAGTTTGGAAAGCTCATCTCTTATGAAATCCCTGGTGTACTCATTTGTATGACACTCGTTTGTGTTGTGTAAGGGGATTGATACCGTATCCTTATTAGAAGGTTGGGCCATGTTAGAGGGGCTCAAAGTCCTAGATCGTTTGTTTTTAAAAGCGGGTTCCCTTCGTTTCCGTTTTCCTTTGGTATTGGAATCTGCTAAGGTGAGGGGGCCTTCGTTTGGGGGACTCTGGGCAGGCGGAATAGGTGCAGCACGGGTGGTAATTACAATTGGGGTTTCGTCCTGATTCTCCTGGGAATTTTTGAAGGGGGAAGGGAAAGGGGTAGTCAGTACAGACTGTAATTCTGGTCGCGGGGAGGGCTGTGGGGCTGAGCTAACATGAACTAGGCTGTTATTAGAAGAAGGGGGGCAGCTAAGCGTCGCTGCACTAACTCTATTTCTTTTTCAAGTTCCCCAACAGCCTTTTGCAGAAAGCCATCTAAGGTTCTGTTAGAGTGCTGTTTACCTTCCAACCCACCCCCACGTCGACGGCCCATTATTCTTTAAATCAGGGGCCTTTAGTGGGCCCCGGCTTATAGGGGTGTGTAGGCCTTTGGGACCCAGCCACTGACACTATAGTGTGATTAATAAGCTTCTCAGACCCTGCTGTTAACAATTCCCAAAAACAAGACCACAGTAAGACGCCCAAACGTATATATATAAAGCCTGGCCCAACCACTTATCGGGCACAGACAGGCGTAGAGCGGGTAATGAATTATGGGCTCCTGCCCTTGGGGGGAGAAGAATGGTGCCGCCTCCTTCCACCCTCCAAGAAACGGAATTCAATAAGCAGTTATATGATGAACTGAGATAAATTCAGCTGAGTACGTGGATACACCTGCAAGTATCCGGTTTGGGATAATAGTTTTCCACGTGCTTGGTGGGGCCTGGGGCTCTGTGGAAGAGCTACCCACGCACCGAGCAGAGGAACTTGGAGACTCCTTCAGGCAGCCATAGACAAGTTTGCTGTATGGACCACGTCTTTGGGTAGATGTCAGGGGGGTGGCCCTGCCCTGCCTCTTCCTGGCAATGACGGGCAAGGACGGGCCCGCCCTTGGCCCGGGCTTCGCCCGGGTGCCGCCCGCGGGCGTCCCGCGACGGCGGGAGCGCGAGTACAATTTAAAGGGCTCCTGCCCCTTGACCTCCTCCCGGCAAACAAACAGCGCTTCCCGAGACGGCGGGAGCGCGAGTACAATTTAAAGGGCTCCTGCCCCTTGACCTCCTCCCGGCAAACAAACAGCGCTTCCCGCGACGGCGGGAGCGCGAGTACAATTTAAAGGGCTCCTGCCCCTTGACCTCCTCCCGGCAAACAAACAGCGCTTCCCATGTTATGTAGGTGTTTTTTTCTTTTGTAGTTTTTGTTATTAATGTTGATTTATTATTGTGTTCTATTGTTTTAGTTTATTTTTTCTAGGTTGCTATTTTTGATTGAATTGCAGGCATTAGTGATGGCATGGAGCATGGAGACCACTTTCTTCCATGGAAGAAGTAGATATGATTGTTTGACTCCTATTTAAATGCCATTGGTGGAGTGAAATTTCCCCTGCCAGGAAACAAGGAGTATTACTTCACAATCTAGGCATTCAAGGTCACAATATTTATGATAATCTTGATCTTGTAAACATCAGCAATGGTTAAGGGGTGCTCAGAGATCAGTATGAAATGTCATTGGTTATGTTACAAAACCATTTTGGGCCTCACTTACGTTGCTATGGAAAGGCACACGTTTTTCATGAGAGACCAAGCTATGGGTGAAAAGTTTAGGAACTATGGGCCAGATGTAGGAAGCAGTTTGCACGTCACAAACAGCGAATTTCGCCGTTTGCGATGTGCAAACTGCACTTTGCCATGCACAAAACCCGTTTTGCGATTCGGTAACCTGGTTACCGAATCGCAAAACGGGTTTGTGGGTCGCAATTATGAAGAGGTGTCCCCTTGCGAGTAGCAGTGCAATGCAGGATTGCTTTGTGACTGCGAACGCGGTCGCAAACCAATTGCAGTTAGCACCAATTTCAAATGGGTGCTAACCCATTCACAAAAGGGAAGGGGTCCCCATGGGACCCCTTCCCCTTTGTGAATGGCTTTAAAAACATTTTTCCAGAGCAGGCAGTGGTCCTATGGTCCTATGGACCACTGCCTGCTCTGAAAAAATGAAATGAAAACGTTTCATTTTTTAGTTTTGTAATGCATCTTAAAAGCAGTCGCAGACATAGTGGTCCCTAAAGGATCCAATAGCCATTATAGAATCTATGGAACATACAACATCTTGGGTCAAAGAAATGTGTGATGCTTCTTCTCCTACTGTTTCTGGGTTAACAATAATTGCCACAGAATTCAAGAACTAAGAGAGCCACCTGAGTGACCCAAGGAAAAATTGGATCAGCAAAAATATACATAAAAGTGAGGTGTTGCAAGTGTGGCAGTCCTAACCACTTATCAAACAATCCTGAATGCTTTGCCTAAAATGCTAACTGCAGGAATTGTGCCAAATGAGGGCACTTCACTAGCTCCTGTGAGAAGTCTGAGGTGGGGAATGTTGTGCTGTGTTGTGTAACAACCCAGCTTGCAATTCTTCACATCTCTTCCATTAAAGATATAAAACAAGTTGGTGGAGAGAAGTTGATGGTGAGAGTAAAACTGATGGGGGTTGATGGTGGAAGTTTTATGCCAAAATGTGACATTGTGATTGGAGAAGAAGTTGCACCAGTTTTGGCTGATTTTGGGTCATCATTCACATTAATTGGAGACAAGAACTGGGACCAAGTATTTGGAAAAGAAAATGTTACTTTACTGCCCCCAGAGATAAGTCTGGAGGGTTATGGGTGTCAAAACATTGACTTGCTTAGCCTTACTTTCCTGACCATCAATTTCAAGGGGAGGGAGATGACTGGTAAAGTTTATGAAGCTAAGTGTGGTGATCACCTCTTTGGGTTGCGTCACCAAAGAGTTCTGGGATTTACTTTGAATCACAACTCACCTGACCAAGTGCTGTTAATATACCATGTGAGCGATGATGGAGACATTGTTGAAGAGTTTAAAGAAGTATTCACAGAAGACCTGGGTTTATTAAAATGATTCAAATGTAGGATTATCTTAAAAGACAAGCCCAACCCTATAGCTGTTAGAAATGGGGTCTTTGGTTGGCAGCCAGGTTACCCCATAACCAAGCAAGGACCCTCACCCTAGTCAGGGTAAAAGAGAATCACCCTCAGCTGACCCCCGCGTACTCCCTTGGGAGCTTGGTACAAACAGCAGGCTTAACTTCAGAGTGCTAAGTGTAAAATATTTGTACCAACACACAGAGTAACCTAATGAAAACACTACAAAATGACACAACACAGGTTAAGAAAAATCAAAAATATTTATCTAAACAAAACAAGACCAAAATGACAAAAATCCACAATACACAAGTCAAGTTATCAATTAAAAACCAAAAAGCGCCTTCATGTAGTTTTAAACACAGCGCTAACGCCGCTAGCGGAAAAATGTACCTTGGGTGCATCAAAAATAACCCTGTACGAACGCGTGTGTGTCAGAAAGGGCTTGCGATGTGTCGATTTCATTCACGAGCGAGACCATGCGTCATTTCTCCTTTCGTTGGGTCGGCGTGCATTGTTTATTCTCTCCGCAGGAGAGCGATGTGTCGATCCGGTCAGCACTCTCGGTCTGGGCAGGCCTTGCGTCGTTTCTACACACCCAGCGGTGTTTGCGTCAGAAATTCAGCCGCACGATGGTCCGAAAACCACGCAGCGCGGGTTGCGATCTCACCAGCCTCCGTCAGCGATGCTGCGAGTCATTGCTCCAGCTGCGGGCGTCGATCTTCCGCTCGTGTTGCAGGCGAGCGTCGATTTTCAGCTGCGAAGCCGGCGGCACAATGATTTTTCAGCCGCAGATTGGAGTCGCTTCTATCTTTTCCCCGCACAACAGTCTGTGCATGGATTTCTCACTCTTGGGCTGCCGGCCTCTCCTTTCAGGGTCCCAGGAACTGGATGGGTACCACTTGGCAGAGTAGGAGTCTCAGCAGAGGCTCCAGGTGCTGGCTGAGAGAAGTTTTTGCTGTTCCTCAGACTTGAAACAACAGGAGGCAAGCTCTAAATCAAGCCCCTGGAGAGTTCTTCACAAGAAGGAAGGCAAAACAAAGTGCATTCTTTGTTTTCTAGCACAAGCAGAAGCAGCAACTGCAGGAGGGCTCCATAAAGCACAGTCACAGCAGGGCAGCTCTTCTTCCTCAGCTCTTCAGCTCTTCTCCAGCCAGAGATTCCTCTTGGTTTCCAGAAGTGTTCTAAAGTCTGTGGTTTTGGGTGCCCTTCTTTTACCCATTTTGCCCTTTGAAGTAGGCCTACTTCAAAGCAAAGTCTCTCTTGCTTTTGAAATCCTGCCTTGCCCTGGCCAGGCCCCAGACACACACCAGAGCATTGTGTGAGGGCAGGCACAGCCCTTTCAGGTGTGAGTGACCACTCCTCCCCTCCCTCCTAGCACAGATGGCTCTTCAGGAAATGGAGACTACACCCTAGCTCCCTTTGTGCCACTGTCTAGTGAGAGTTGCAACCAGCCCAACTGTCAAACTGACCCAGACAGGGAATCCACAAACAGGCAGAGTCACAGAAATGGTTTAAGCAAGAAAATGCTCACTTTCTAAAAGTGGCATTTTCAAACACACAGTCTTAAAATCAACTTTACTAAAAGATGTATTTTTAAATTGTGAGCTCAGAGAACCCCAACTCCACATGTCTATCAGCTCCCAAAAGGAATCTACACTTTAATCATATTTAAAGGTAGCCCCCATGTTAACCTATGAGAGGGATAGTCCTTGCAACAGTGAAAAACGAATGAAGCAGTATTTCAAAGTATGGAGCAACTACCCAACCTCATAGGAGTTCTGATCACTAAGGTGGAAGAACCTGGACAGGCCATCAGCATTGGCGTGTTCTGTTCCAGGACGGTGTTCCACCGTAAAGTCCATCCCCTGTAGGGAAATGGACCTTCTCAACAGTTTTGTATTCTTACCCCTCATCTGCATTTACCATCCGAGGAGCCTGTGGTCGGTCTGAACCCGGAAAAAAGTCCCAAACAAGTAGGATCTAAGCTTCTTCAGCACCCAGACCACAGCAAATGCTTCATGTTCTATGGCAATCCACCTACGTTCCCTGGGAAGTAACCTCCTGCTAATGAAGGCTATGGGTTGATCTAGGCCCTCTTTATTAAGCTGTGGGAGTACTGCTCCAATACCATGCTTTGAGGCGTCTGTTTGCACAAGAAACTCCTAGGAGTAATCAGGTGCCTTCAGCACAGATGCTGTGCACATGGCAGCCTTCAAGGCATCAAAAGCGTTCTGGCAAGCATCTATCCAGATCACTTTCCTGGGTTGCTTCTTAGAAATCAACTCAGTCAAGGGGGTAACAAAGGTACCATACCCCTAGACAAACCTCCTGTAGTATCCTGTGAGACCTAAGAAAGCTCACACTTCAGTCTGGGTCTTGGGAGGTGTAGGAGGCTGGCCTGGCTTATAGTGGGTACCTGATGGTACTTACACCTTGTGCCAGGTCCAGTTATCCCTTATTGGTAGATTAGTAGTGTTCTAGCAGCTTAGGCTGATAGAGGTAGCTATAGCAGAGCAGCTTAGGCTGAACTAGGAGACATGCAAAGCTCCTACTATACCACTTATAACATACATGTACTATATCATAAGAAAGACAATACTCGGAGTTACTACAAATAAATGTACTTTATTATAGTGACAATGTGCCAAAAATATCTCAGAGGATATTCTCCCTTAGGAGGTAAGTAAAATACACAAAATATACCCAAAAACCAAAATCAGGTAAGTAAAACAGTCAGAAAGTAGTGCAAACACTGTAGAATACAATAGGCCTAGGGGCAACACAAACCATATACGAAGAAAGTGAAATGCGAACCACGAATGGATCCCTAGGCTAGTGTAGTGTGTAGAGGGTTGCTGGGAGTGTAAGAAAACACTAAGGGTGTCCAAGATACCCCACCCCAAGACCCTGAAAAGTAGGAGTAAAGGGCTACTATTTCCCCAGAAACACACTAAACTTGTGATAGAGGATTCTGCAAAGACCACAACAGACTGCAAAGCACTGAAGATGGATTCCCGGACCTGAGGACCTGCAAAGGAAAGAGACCAAGTCCAAGAGTCATGAAAGTGTCCAGTGGGGGCAGGAGCCCACTAAACCCCAGATGAAGGTGCAAAATGGATGCCTCTGGATGGAAGAAGCTGAAGAACCTGCAACAACGAAAGATGCTAGGGACTTCTTCTTCATGCAGAGGATGTGTGACGGAGTGCTGGAGGATGCAGAGTTGTTTCTTTGGAGAAAGACCGCAAACAAGCCTTGCTAGCTGCAAAGGTTGCACTTCAAGAAAAAGGGTGCTGCTCGGGCCCAGGAAGGACCAGGATGTCGCCACTTGGGAGAGGAGACAGAGGGGGCCCTCAGCAACACAGAGAGCCAACACACAAGAAGACAGCCCCCACAGATGTTCTTGAACACGGGTTCAAGAAGACTGAGCATGACAGTCATCTCAACACTACAAAAGAGGGTCCCACGAAGCTGGTGGTCAACTCAGTGACTTGAGCAATGCAGGACGGAGTGCTGGGGACCTGGGCAGGCACTGGGGGTTCCCTGAACCTGTGCAGACTTGCTTATGCAAGGAGGGCACCATCTGTGCCCTTTAAAGCATTTCCAGAGGCCGGTGGCGGCTACTCCTCCCCATCCCATAACACCTATTTCCAAAGGTAGAGGGTGTAACAACCTCTCTCAGAGGAAATTCTTTGTTCTGCCTTTCAGGGCAGAACCCTGTCTGTGGGGTGGCAGCAGGGGTAGCTGCAGAAAAAAACCCAGAGAGCTGGTTTGGCAGTACCCGGGGTCCATAATGGAGCCCCAGGTATGCATGGGATTGGCACCCCAATACCAGATTTGGCATCGGGGGACAATTCCATGATCTTAGACATGTTACATGGCCATATTCAGAGTTACCATTGTGAAGCTACATATAGGTATTGACCTATATGTAGTGCACGCGTGTAATGGTGTCCCCGCACTCACAAAGTCTGGAGAAATTGCCCTGAACTATGTGGGGGCACATTGGCTAGTGCCAGGGTGTCCTCACACTCAGTAACTTTGCACCTAACCTTCACTAAGTGAAGGTTAGACATATAGGGGACTAATAAGTTACGAAAGTGCAGTGTAAAATGGCTGTGAAATAACGTGTGTGTTTTTTCACTCAGGGTGCAGTGGCAGTCCTGTGTAAGATTTGACTGAGCTCCCTATGGGTGGCAAAAGAAATGCTGCAGCCCTTAGGGCTCTCCTGGAACCCCAATACCCTGGGTACCTAGGTACCATATACTAGGGAATTATAAGGGTGTTCCAATGTGCCAATTAAAATTGGTGAAAATGGTCACTAGCCTATAGTGACAATTTTAAAGGCAGAGAGAGCATAAGCACTGAGGTTCTGGTTAGCAGACCCTCAGTGACACAGTTAGGCACTACACAGGTACACACATTCAGGCCATAAACTGTGAGCACTGGAGTCCTGGCTAGCAGGATCCCAGTGAGACAGGCAAAAACAAACTGACATACATGTAAAAATTGGGGTAACATGCCAGGCAAGATGATCCTTTTCTACAGGAGGCTCCCAAGCCAGAATGGTATCAATCTTAGGCTGTAGGGGTGCCACCTGGCCACTCCCCACCTGGTGCCCCAAGTACACCACCGAACCCTGCCCTATTTGGCACTTGCTTGCCTTAATAGTGAGGCCAGCCTTCTGAGGGGCCTCTAACACTCTCCAGAGGTGTTGCAGGTGTTTCTCTCATGTGGAACTAAACATAGCAATCTCATCCAGGTAGGCGGCACTGAACTCATCCACCCCAGCCAACACCTGATTGACCAACCTTTGAAAGGTGGCAGGGGCGTTCTTCATCCCAAATGGCATCACTTTAAATTGAAAGTGTCCATCTGGGGTAGAAAATGCTGACCTTTCCTTGGCCCCCTTAGTTGAGGCAATCTGCCAGTACCCAGATGTTAAATCAAATGTACTGAGGTACTTGTCAGCTCCCAGCCGGTCAATGAGCTCATCAGCTCGGGGGATGGGGTGTGCATCAGTCTTCCTGACCACATTGAGTTCCCGGTAGTCCACACAGAACCTGAGTTCTGGAGTGGCACCAGGTACAGCAGCCTTTGGAACCAATACCACTGGGCTGGCCCAAGGACTCCTGGAGTGCTCAATAACCCCTAGGGTTAAGATTTTGGATACTTCATCCTTAATGCAAGCCCTGACCCTGTCAGTCACCCTGTAAACCTTCTATTTAATGGGTGGACTGTCCCCAGTGTCCACATCATATGTGCACAAGTGTTTGACCCTTGGGATCAGGGAAAACAGTGATCGAACTGTCACAACACATGGTGACAGTCACCCTGCAGCTCTTCAGTCAGGGAGGGGGAGAGGATCACTCCCTCCACAGACCCATCTTTTTCTCTTGCAGACAGGAGGTCAAGAAGAGGCTCACTCTCCTCCTCCACCCCATCATCTGTCGCAAGGAGCATGGACAGTTGAGTCCGCTCAAAGTGCAGCTTGAGGTGGTTGACATGCAGGACACTTAAAGGCTTCCTTGGAGACAGCAAGTCCACCAGGTAGGTGACTTCACTCTTGCGCTCCACCATCTCAAATGGCCCAGTCCACTTGTCCTGGAGCACCCTAGGCTCCACTAGTGCTATCACCCACACTTTTTGTCCAGGTTGAAACTAGACCAGAGTGGCATTCGGGTCATACCAGCGTTTCATGTCCTCCTGGCTTGCTTCCAGTTTCTCCTGTGCGAGACTCCTGAAGTGGGCAGTCTGGTTTCTCAAAGCCAGCATGTAACTGAATACATCCTGGGGGGGTTTACTGTGAGCTTTTTCCAAAGCCTCCTTGACCAGACTTAAAGGTACCCTCACAGAGTGGCCATAGATTAGCTCAAAGGGACTAAACTCAAGTCCCTTTAGAGGCACCTCCCTTTAGGCGAACGGAGGCACGGCAAGAGGACGTCCCACTTCCGCCTCAAGGGCTCTGACAGGCCCATGATCATGCCTTTCAAGATGCGGTTGAATCTCTCAACCAGACCATTACTTTTAGGGTGGTAAGGGGTGGTGAACTTGTAGGTTACCCACACTCTTTCCACAGAGCCTTCATATACGTGGATATGAAGTTGGTACCTCTATCTGATACCACTTACTTGGTGAACGCCATGTGGGTAAAACCCCCCATCAAAGCACGACCCACCACAGGGGAAGTGATTGATCTCAAAGGAATGGCTTCTGGGTACCGGGTGGCATGGTCCACCAAGACAGGATAAACCTGTTTCCCATGGCTGTCTTGTTATCCAGAGGCCCCACAATGTCAATTCCCACCCTTTCAAAGGGAGTACTGACAACAGGTGAAGGTTGGAGGGGAGCCTTACATTTCCCCCCACTCTTGCCACTTGACTGACAAGTCTGGCAAGACCTGCAATGTGCATCTGAGTGCCTGTGCATTAGGGGCCAGTAAAAGTGGGTGACAAGCCTCTCAAAGGTCTTTTCCTGCCCCAAAGGTCCAGCTAACGGCACATCATGAGCCAACCCCAGTAGGAAGGCCCTGAGACACTAGGGTACCACCAGCACAAGGGCTGACCCAGACTCAGGAACTTTAGGCCCACTATACAGGAGGTCATCCTCCCAATAGATCAGGAGTGATCCTGGCTCCTTGCCAACCACCTGGTCTACAGGCTGCTGCTGCAAACCCTACAGAGTAGGGCATGTCCTCTGTGCTGCACAGAATGCTTCCCTGGTGGGCCCCCGTTACTGCTGCCACCGCGACAGCTCAGGGACCTCACCCAGTTCAGCCAACTGTTCCCCTGTGGGCTCTGGGGCGTCACCCTCAGGCTCTGCCTCCTCCCGGACTGTGGGAACTTCTGGGGCCTGTTTCCTGTGCCCTCTACCCTTCCTCTTCTTGGGGGTTCCCTGTGCCACTGTTTCAGGCTCCAGGGGCTCTTGACCACCCTGACAGGCTGCCATTGACCGGGTGGATATGCATACCCATTGAGGCAGACCCAACATCTCCAAGTGAGACCTGTGTTCCACCTCCTTCCAAGTGGAATGCACCAGGTCATTGCCTAGCAAACAATCAACAGGCATGGTTGGACTCACAGCTTCCTTCAAGAAACCTGAGATCCCCCCATTCAAAGGGAACCTGTGCCACTCTGCACAGGTGCTCTGAGTTGTCCACTGCAACTACTTGGTGAAGTACCCGGGGATTAATCTGCTCTTCAGACACCAGCTGACTCCTCACTGTAGTCACGCTGGCTCCTATTTGTCTCAGAACCTCCACCCTCTGTCCATTGATGGTCACCCACTGCCTGTACTTCTTAGTATTCTCAGGCACGAGGGTTCTCTGGACCTTCTCACTGTCCCCTACTGAGACAAGGGTCACCTCAGCTGGCTCCCACCCACCTGGAACCAACGCCTCCCCAAGCACTACATTTGCCAATCCCTGGGACGGAGCCCCAGTGGGTGCCGGTGTACTGTTGGGGCATTTGGGGCCCCCGTCACATGACCCTCCTGGTCACACACATAACACTTACGTAGAGGTCCCCCTGCCACTGGCTTCCCTTTGGAGAACCATGGCTTCTTCTCACTGGGGGGGGGGTTTGGAATCCTTACCCTGAGAATCAGTTTGGGGCCCTTTAGAGAACTCCCCCTGTTTACCCTTACCCCCCCTTTCTTCTGAGAGGGATCCTGCCCCCCCTTGGCGTGGTCTCCCCCATACCTCTTTTGGTCCCTGGTGTTCTTCCAGCGCTCCGCTTCCTGTGCAATCTTCCTGGGATCAGTCAGCTTGCTGTCAATCAGGTGCTGGCGCAGCTCTGGAAAGCATAAACTGTACATGTGCTCCCAAGCAATCCGATTGTGAAGCCCCTCATACGTAGTTACCTTACTGCCCTTCACCCAACCATCCAGTGACCTGCAAAAAAAATCAACACATTCCAACCATGTTTGGGATTCCTTATTCTTATATGACCTAAGCATATCCTTATACTGCTTGGGGTGAGACCATATCTTGTGAGTAGGTCTTCCTTCATGATGAGATGAGATTCTGAGCATCCCCTATGGCTGTCAGTGTATCCCTCCCCTCTACCTCAAAGTGGTTCCACAGACCCGCTCCCCAATGAGCTTCAGGGACCAGATTCATGTGGAGAGCAGACTCATACCCCTTGAACCAGAAGTATATGTCATCCTCCCTCTTGTAATCCTTCACTAGGTCTTTTGGGGTCCGTACCCCTGTTTCAGGCTGCACTGTGCTGTTGCTGACACCATCTCTACTAGACTGGCTCCTCTGATCTAACTCCTTTAAGCTAGGTTCATGAGCCAGTAGTATCTTCCTTTCCTCAATGGCCATCCTCCTGGCCTCTCTTTCCCTCTCCAGCTCCAATTGGTACTTTCTCTCTGCCTGTCTGTCCTGTAACTCTTCAGGAGTCAGACCCTTGAATTTCACACTGCTACCTGCCCTGGAGCTCTCCTCTTGGACATAACAGGCTGACCCACTATACCTTTATGGATGGATTGAACCTCCTCTTCATCCTCCTCTTTCTCGTCTGTGTGCCCCTCAAATTCTTTGGCTGCCACCCAGACCCCCGCTGCCTTTTGCAGCTCCCCCTCCTTGGATGGGCTCTTAATGGGCAGGACAAATCCTTACAGAGCTCCTTCAACTGAGCCACTGTGTAGCTCTCCAATTTCTCTATGTCAATAGCAGCTCTTGCTGATGCATCTCTAGATTGAGACATGATGAAGTCAAAAACAAGTGCAAAGTTCCAAAGGCAAAAAAACAAGTTCCCAGTGAAGTTTCAAAAAAGTTAGTCAAGGGATCAGCGAGAAATAGATCAAAGAGAAGTCCCAAAGAGAAAGGCAAAAACTACAAGACAAGTAGTATGTGGTCATGTAGTGGTCTGAACTCAAAACAGTAGTGTACACTTAATAACTGTATGTCAAGTAGAAATACAAGTCCAATCCCATCCGCTGATCACCAATGTTAGAAATGGGGTCTTTGGTTGACAGTCAGGTTAGCCCCTGCCCAAGCAAGGACCCTCACTCTAGTCAGGGTAAAAGAGAATAACCCTCAGCTAACCCCCGCTCACCCCCATGGTAGCTTGGCATGAGCAGCAGGCTTAACTTCAGAGTGCTAGATGTAAAGTATTTTACCAACACACAGTAACTTAATGAAAACACTACAAAATGACACAACACAGGTTTAGAAAAATAGAAAATATTTATCTAAACAAAACAAGACCAAAACGACAAAAACCCACGATACACAAGTCATCAATTAAAAAACAAAAAGAGTCTTCATGTAGTTTTAAACACAACACTAACGCTGTTAGCGTGTAAATGTACTCTGGGTGCATCAAAAATAACCCCGCACGGGCGAGTGTGCATCAAAAAGGGCTTGCGATGCATAGATTTCACTCACGAGCGAGACCTTGCGTCGTTTCTCCTTTAGTCGGGTCGGCGTGCGTAATTTCTTCTCTTCTCAGGAGAGCGATGCGTCAAGCTGGTCAGCACTCTCGGGTCCGGGAAGGCTTTGCGTTGTTTTTACACACCCTGTAGTGTTTGCGTTAGAAATTCAGCTGCACTATGGTCTGAAAACCATGCAGCGCGGGATGCGATCTCACCAGCCTCCATCAGCGATGCTGCGCATCGTTTCTCCAGCCGCAGGCGTCGAGCTTCCAGTCACATTGCAGGCGAGTGTCGAATTTCAACTGCGAAGACGGCGGCGCGTCAATTTGTCAGCCACAGATCGGAGTTGCATCGATCTTTTCCCCACACGGTGGTCTGTGTGGATTTCTCATTCTTGGGCTGTCAGCTTCTCCTTTCAGGGTCCCAGGAACTGGATGCGTACCACTTAGCAGAGTAGGCGTCTCAGCAGAGGCTCCAGGTGCTGGCAGAGAAAAGTCTTTGCTGTCCCTGAGAATTCAAACAACAGGAGGCAATCTCTAAATCAAGCCCCTGGAGAGTTCTTCACAAGAAGGAAGGCAACACAAAGTCCAGTCTTCGTCCTCTAGCACAGGCAGAAACAGCAACTGCAGGAGGGCTCCACAAAGTACAGTCACAGGCAGAGCAGTTCTTCTTCCTCAGCTCTTCTCCAGGCAGAGGTTCTTCTTGGTTTCCAGAAGTGTTCTAAAGTCTGTGGTTTTGGGTGCCCTTCTTATACCTATTTTGGCCTTTGAAGTAGGCCTACTTTAAAGCAAAGTCTCTCTTGTTTGTGAAATCCTGCCTTGCCCAGGTCAGGCCCCAGACACACACCAGGGTGTTGGAGACTGCATTGTGTGAGGGCAGGTACAGCCCTTTCAGGTGTGAGTGATCACTCCTCCTCTCCCTCCTAGCACAGATGGTTCATCAGGAAATGCAGACTACACCCCAGCTCCCTTTGTGTCACTGTCTACTGAGAGGTGCAACCAGCCAACTGTCAAACTGACCCAGACAGGGAATCCACAAACAGGCAGAGTCACAGAAATGGTTTAAACAAGAAAATGCCCACTTTCTAAAAGTGGCATTTTCAAACACACAACCTTAAAATCAACTTTATTAAAAGATGTATGTTTAAATTGTGAGCTCAGAGACCCCCAACTCCACATGTCTATCCGCTCCCAAAGATAATCTACACTTTAATTATATTTAAAGGTAGCCACCATGTTAACCTGTGAGAGGGACAGGCCTTGCAACAGTGAAAAACGAATTTAGCAATATTTCACTGTTAGGACATATAAAACACATTACTATGGGAGTCATTCCGACCCTGGCGGTTGACTACCGCCAGGGCCGGGGACCGCGGATGTACCGCCAACAGGCTGGCGGTGCATCCATGGGCACTCTGACCGCGGCGGTACAGCCGCGGTCAGAAACGGGAAACCGGCGGTGTCCCGCCGGTTTCCCGCTGCCCTAATGAATCCTCCATGGCGGCGCTGCAGGCAGCGCCGCCATTGGGTTCCGACCCCCTTACCGCCAGCCTGGTTTGCCAAGCAGACACTGAAAATCGCGACGGGTGCAACTGCACCCGTCGCACCCCTTCCATTCCGCCGGCTCCATTCGGAGCCGGCATCCTCATGGAAGGGGGTTTCCCGCTGGGCTGGCGGGCGGCCTTCTGGCGGTCGCCCGCAAGCCCAGCGGGAAACTCAGAATTACCACGGCGGTCTTTTGACCGCGCAGTGGTATTCTGACGGCGGGACTTTGGCGGGCGGCCTCCGCCGCCCGCCAAAGTCAGAATGACCCCCTATGTGTCCTACCTTAACCATACACTGCACCCTGCCCTTGGGGCTACCCAGGGCCTACATCAGGGGTGTCTTAAATGTAAGAAAAGGGAAGGTTTAGGCCTGGCAAGTGGGTACACTTGCCAAGTCGAATTCATAGTTTAAAACTGCACACACAGACACTGCAGTGGCAGGTCTGAGTCATGTTTACAGAGCGACTAATGTGGGTGGCACAACCAGTGCTGCAGGCCCACTAGTAGCATTTGATTTACAAGCCCTGGGCACCTCTAGTGCACTGTACTAGAGACTTACTATCAAATTCAATATGTCAATCATGGATGAACCAATTACATACACATTTTGTATAGGAGCACTTGCACTTTAGCACTGGTTAGCAGTGGTAACATGCCCAGAATAACAAAAACAGCAAAAACAGAGTCCAGCACACATCAACAACCTGGGAAACGGAGGCAAAAAGTTAAGGGAGACCACGCAAAGGATGAAACGTCTAACAATAGCACATAAAGTAAGGAGGGTACCTCATCCTTTGTTAAAGCCCTTAGAAGAAGAACTGAAAATGTTGATGCGTATGGGTTTGATGGAAGAGACTGACCCATCGGAGTGACTGGCTCCCGTGGTGTTTGCTCCAAAAGATAATTTCACCAAGAATGTGTGTAGACCCAAGTGCTCTTAAACAGTTTATTTTGGTCGATGGACAACACTTAGCCAATATTAACAAGGACCTAGCACAGTTAGGGGGGTGAAAGTGTTTAGTGTCATTGATCTTTCACCTGCTTATCATCAGATGCTTCTTCATGAAGATTCTAGATACATTACCTCTTTTGTTACATCCATTGGTGCCTATAGGTTTGTGAGAATGCCTTTTGGTCTTGCCTCGGCTGCTGCTTGCTTTCAAATATTGATGAAGGAGATACTGAAGGCTGTGAAGAATGTTATGTTTTCCAGGATGATATCTTGGTTTAAGGAGGTGGATAAGATGAGCCATGATACCACTATGAGGGATGTACTGACTAGGCTTAGGAACAGTGGTCTCACTCTAAAGTGGAAAAAGTGCAAACTCAAGGTTTGTACGGTTTCCTCTAGCACACACAATTTTGGGTGATGGCATCAGTCCCAAATCTGAACTCACTAGTGCTGTATCATCAACGCCAACACCAAGTGATAAAGAGCAGGTGAGATTGTTTTTAGGTCTAGCAGATTATTATTCAAAATGTATCCCTGTGTGGTGCAGTCTTTGAGATTACTCCTTGAGAAAGGGGCAATTTTTTAATGGACTCCGAATTGTGCAGAAGTCAATTCAGTGGAGAAAGGGAAGATTAGTGAAATGCCAACCTTGTGGCAGTTCAGTGCCAGAAGGACTGTTCTCTCCAGCAATGGCAGCATGAAGGGATTTGATGCTATTCTCTCACATGTGATTGATGGTGAAGAGTGAAATTTTGCTTTTGTTTCGAGGTAGATCAAGGGTGCTGAATAGTGCTATTCTGTAATTGAGCAGAAGGTGTGAGTCTGCATGCGGGAAGAGAACCATTTCAAGTTTTTTATGGAGTCTGCTGTTTATTGTGAGAACTGACTATAGACCTTTCGTTCAAATTATTGCATGTAGGCAGGTTAAGAATGTGACCCCCAGTATCAAGAGATGGGTTGAGAAGCTTATGGAGTTAAATTTTCATGTAGCGTACTTAACAGGGGCAACAAATGTTCCTGCAGATTGTTTATCTAGATTGCCTCTTGTGAGTTTTGACACTATTGATGTGGAATCTTCTGTGATGTGGGTAAAAGAGGGAGTAAGAAGCCAAGTAAGGACATAGGTATTGGACTATGTTGTTTAGGGTTAACATGCTTCAGATTCAGTATAGGAGGGATCAAGGGCAATGTCAGAAATGAGTTGAATATTGTTGAAGGTGATCTTTATTGTGGTGAGAGATTAGTCCCTGCAAGAGGACTCTGTAACAAAATCATCAGTCAAGCCCATCAGGTGCACTTGGGGAGAATCCTTACCAAAGCAAGGGTAGGGGGATGCAATTGGTGGTCCTGTGAGAGACTGTGTGCAATATGCTTGGAACAACAAATCCAGTTCCACTAGAATGGCTCCTCTGTCTCCTGTAAAGGTACTAAATGAACCCTGGTCTAAGCTGGGTTTAGACTTAGGCCTTGATTTAAATATTGGTGGATGAGTTACTCCATCACAATGGTGATGGATATTCCATCAACCAAAATCTAAATCTTAAAGGATATAATGGGATTTAGATTTTGGCGGGTGGTATATCCATCACCATTGTGACAGAGTAACCCATTCACCAGTATCTAAATCGGGCCTTTAGTAGGGCCCTTTGAATTGTCATCACCAAGTGAAAGATATCATTTGTTGTTGATGGACTACACCACTAATCATGTCATAGCATGCTTGTGGGGTCAGTCATCCAGTGTAGTTTGTTGGAATTCTTGATTGATGCTTTTGTCTGTGAAGAGTCTTCAAAGGCCATTGGAACAGAAAATTGTGTTCAGTTTGTCTCACAAGAGATAAAGGATTTTCTTGATGACCTGTCCATTGTTCATTTCTGCACTGCTTTAAATGCCCCAAAGGCAAATGGTTTAGTGGAAAAAATGAATTAGTTGGTAAGATCAAGGGTTCAGACTGCTTTCGACAACAGAATACCTCTTAAGGTGGTCTTGTGGGAAAAAGTATAGACACATTGCAATGCACCTAACAGTATTATGGGAAAATCTCCATTTCAATCACTGACAGGAAATATAGAAGGACCTAAACTAAATGCCGTGTGGTTGGGTGTGAGGAGGTAAGACAACTCTGGGGTTAGGGACAAAGTGAGGAGGGCTCATCGAGAAAAGTACACAAAATGTTTTGACAACAGACAATCTGTACAGCACAGTACATGGGAGTTGGGAGAGTTGGTGTATGTTACAAGGCCTGGTTGGACTCCTAAACGTAACTCCAAGTACATGGGGCCCAAAGCAATCACAGAAGTCAAAGGGAGTGTAGTGGTTTTGGATCATGGTGAGGTATGGAGCATGGTAAGGTACAATTCCAATGCAATGGACAGTGGAAATACTTGCACAGAGGAAAAATTGGAACCAGAAGTTGGATTGGGGTCCCGGAGAAGTTTACGACCACGAGTGATACCAACTTGCTCTAAAGATTAATCCTTAACATTTGACTTGCTTTTGGTTGGTTTTCAGGCTATGTTGTGGGAACTATTTTTGTGTATTCCTAAACTAGAGAACGTTACTTCACTAATATATTGTCTGTTCGTGTTTTTGAGCACTTACAATCATTCTTATTTCCTTAAATCAAGAGTAATTTGTGACTTAGTATTAGTTGTTTTTTTCAATGTTCCATATTTAATGTTATTGCGTATTTAGTACTAATTATATTCCTTCAATGTTTTTCTCATATTTTACCCATGTTTGGGTTATGCTGTTCTACATATGTTTTACCATTCAATATTATTTGGTGAAAGGTATGTACGCTGTTCCTTTAAAGCATCATGACATGGGTTTGGAATGTTGATGTATCTGGGGGCAACAGTGACAGGTGAGTAGAAAACAAAGCCAGATAGGATGTGCTGTTTTCCTTTTGTGCTATTACATGTGGTGGATGGGAATAAAGAAACATGACTCCTTAACAAACTCCTTCTTTATTAAAACTACACAGCCCTGCGCTGTACTTGCAGTTAACATTACCATATATCAGATTTGGGATTTTATTCAAATCCCGTTATTAGACCACATTTTGGGTACTACCCACTGGAACGTAAACATCTGTAACCTTTGCGTCAACTCTGAAAGTGCTCTCTGAAAACCTGCAAGCAACTGGGATGCCTGTGTTGATAGGCATCTGTTATTCGTTGCACAGTCAATAGATCAGATATGGTCATAATGTGTAATGTTTTAGGTGCAATGAAACTCCCATGGAATGTCTTTGACCTCATAAATATTTTTTATCCAAATTAGGGCATCCTGATAGGATTTTTTTTTAAATAATTTATTTTATCATCAGATGCAAAAATACAAGAGTCATAACTTATTAAAGTGCATGTTAAACTATACTAAAGCATTTCACGAGATGTCATCGATATATATATATAAATATATATATATATATATATATATATATACACACACATATATATATACACACACACACATACATGCACACACTCACACACATTTAGGTAGTAAGGGTAGACGTAGATAGTAAACAGAACATTTTTCTACTCTTGGGGCCCTAACCTGCTGAGCCGTGCACCTATTTATTGCACACGAGACATCTACATCTGAAACATATAACTTGACATTTTGTTGAGTTAATGAATGAACTTTATAATCCCGGCCCCCTGATATACCTCTATAAAAGAATTGTTTTCCGGAGAAGTAATTTAGCTTGGGTAGACATTGTTGATCTGGCCTGAATTCTTCTGGATGACAGTTTTAAAAATGGCAAATATATTGCAGTGATGATAATGTAATACTTCAGAAACCTTGAGACCTATAGTCTTCATTTTGATGCCAAAACATAGGTTTTGGAGGTCACGTAGTCTTATAAAGGCAGAAAATAATTCCTCAGAGCAACCTTTCTACCATTTTTCAAAATGGCAGCTATAATAGAGGAAGAAGATGTGTATATAAAAAATGTAACAAATAATAATGGTTTTTAATCTTTTATGTATACAACTAAACAATGTTTATAATCTAAATATGAAAAAAAAAAAATGTTTATAACTCCTGTTTTAGACACATTTTCTTAGTTCACACTTGTGGTACATTTTCAGAATTGTGAACATTTTAGGAGAGCATTTCACCAAGGACATCTTTTTGTAGCACAGATTTTGCAAGTATATGTACGTGTAAGTTCTTTGAGTAGAGGCTTTGGAAATTTTGTAGGTTTAGCACTCCATCAATATCTTCTCAAAAAATTTACATAAATGTTTCTCTACATATGCATGAATCAAAACATTTACACATCGTCTGATCAAGTAGAACGTTCTTTTAATGTGTCCATGCACAGAATATGACTTCTGTGGAAGGTTACTTAGCCAGACTGATCTCTTGAGCTTACTGTACTGAAGATTGTCAATTGTGTGACAGTCAGAACTTATTTTCCACACATGCACACATTGTTTCTCTACGTCTTTGAAGTCACATTCTTCTTCTGACTCAGAAAATCCATTTAGAAACTTCACAGGTTCAGCAGTTAAAGTTCCAAGCTTTGTTCCAATTTTGCTCATAGTGTCATCACCCGTAATTATATGTACCTTGATAAAGCACTGGGGGTCTCTGGGTCAGGTTTCTTTTATAGAATATAAAGGGGAATTAAGTGTCTTTTCTCGCCTGTTCCATAACATATCCATAACTCTGCCAATCTCTAACTTATGAACATTGCAACAAATCTGAGCAGAACAATAATAAATCTGACTCGATTGGAACAATTTCGAACAGCCCACTCAATGTGTGACACAACACAAAGGTCAGCTTCCTCCAATTAGCTGTTAAGGTTTTAAACAATATGACCTGTACCTTTTTAATATATCTCTGCAGGCACCAAGTCCTCAGTGACAATCATTCCACTTGCAATAATTGGAAATTCAGTGTTCACTGAAGCATCAGCAATGTTTTTGCTAGTTAACGCCTCTAAGTTCATCTTGTTCAATGTTGTTGGCAAGAATGTATTAAGTTGCACAGGTATAGGTGTCGAATTTTTGATGCAGGCAAGGTTAATTTATTCACTCGTAGACATTTGCCTGATTCTCTCACATTCTTTGACAGATAGTTCAAGATAACTGTCAAAAATAATGTTCAGTTCTTGCAAGGTGGATACTGTCATTGATATCGGTAGAACATTCTGAACAGCCTCTCTGAAGTTTTGCATGGATGAAATCTTGACCATTCGTAATTGTGACATATAGTCCACAACAACAGCAACTTTCAATGGGGACACCTTTTCAAATTGAAATTCTTCAGGTGAAAGTTTTTTGTCAAGCCCTTGTATGAGTTGTGCATCGCTGGTTTGGTTGCAGCATCTCCATCAAGTAATGTGTTAATTGGAAGAAGATCATACGACAGAATGTCCTTGATAAATTCATCCCTTTCTTTTGCTACATCCATCTCTCTTTGTGCTCATGAAAGTTTTTTTTTTTTTCTAACCTGTTTTGTAGGTTGGTCGAATCTCTTACTAAGGCAATTATAGCGTGGAAGTTTAGCTTTAGTGATTATGTCAAACAGCTTTTTCTCTTTCAACACAAATCTATCCTGCTTCAAATCTATGTGTAGTTTTGATCCATGCTTCAGGACACCTAGTAGATGTCTTTATATTGGTATCCACATACTGTTTGGACATGAAGTTGTATAGTCACACAGGCTCACTCATCAGAAAGGGGTTTCCTTGCTACTGAATGAAATGAAGAAGGCTGTCATGCTTATTAAAACGTCCCCCTCTCTTTCCCACAGATTTGTGGTGAGGAACAGTTTCATGATGGTCCATTAATTTTGAATTTGTCATCTCTCTGAAAACATTGCAAATAGAAAGGACTTCACAGTAAACTAGCTGCCCTTGAACAACATGTTCACTTTTACGTGTCTGACCAGCAATTCACTTGGAGCTTTTCTGAGACCTCTGGATTGTCTGTTCCAGTTTCATATCTTGAGCCACAGCATTGAACCTTCCCTCTCTGTCTTTCACCATAACATATCTTTGAAAGAATTTTCTGTAAAGGTATGATTTTTCCACCTCTAGCTTTTTCACTATTTCCAAGTACCAGAAACTATATCTAAGGTATTTTATGCAATCAAATTTGTGAACGACAGTAATCATTGGAGCCACAGTCTTCACGTGCTGCTCCCAATCACCTTCCCCATCAGCTTTTCACTAGAGCTAGCATGTGTGAAACATTACCCCAGTACTTGCAAAGTTCTGATTTTTCTTCACATTCTTTGACAAATTCTACAAACTTGATTTACAGGTTTTCTGATTTTGAACTGAGCATATTGAACATCACCTGTTTTTACACTATGGGGGTCATTCCGACCCCGGCGGGCGGCGGAAGCCACCCTCCTGGCGGGAACCGCCAACAGACCGTACCGCGGTCAAATGACCGCGGCGGTCATTCTGACTTTCCTGCTGGGCCGGCGGGCGACCGCCAGAAGGCCGCCCGCCGGCCCAGTGGGAAAGCCCCTTCAACAATGAAGCCGGCTCCGAATGGAGCCGGCGGAGTTGAAGGGGTGCGACGGGTGCAGTGGCACCCGTCGCTATTTTCAGTGTCTGCTTTGCAGACACTGAAAATCATTATGGAGCCCTGTGTGGGGGCCCCTGCACTGCTCATGCCAGTGGCATGGGCAGTGCAGGGGACCCCAGGGGCCCCACGACACCGTTCCCACCATCCTGTTCCTGGCGGTATTTACCGCCAGGACCAGGATGGCGGGAAGGGGGTCGGAATCCCCATGGCGGTGCTGCAAGCAGCGCCGCCATGGCGGATTCCTTGGGCCAGGGGTAAACCGGCGGGAAACCGCCGGTTGCCCTTTTCTGACCGCGGCTTTACCGCCGCGGTCAGAATGGCCCAGGAAGCACCGCCAGCCTGTTGGCGGTGCTTCCGCGGTCCCCGGCCCTGGCGGTCATGGACCGCCAGGGTCGGAATGACCCCCTATGTCTTTTGAATTAAGTGCACCCTGTGTCTTGTTCACTTCTGAGTTAAGATGTGCAAAACGTAATTTGTCATACTTCTCCCAGAAATCATTCCAATGCAATGTTTCTATAGCCTCAGATATGATGAGCATACCTTGTAACAAACATAATGAGTTCCGCTCAATACTTACTGGACAGTTTTATGTCCAAAGATTTCAGCCTCAATAAGTGCATAGCCTATGCCACATTGACTGAGATAACTTCCTCACACCGCAATGCAACTTTTGTCATGTGGAAAGCGCTCGTCACTGGATAAAGATCATCAAATTCTAATGGATTGCTCATAAGAACGTCAGCTACAACACAGAAAACACCTTCATTGCAGAAGGTTGGCAGGACAGGCTAGCCTTCAAGCTGAGAATGGACATTTTGGACATTTTTTGGAGCTGTGTATACTGTTGCGTAGTTTGTGACTGGAGATGGTATTACTGGTAAAACCCAACCTTTTTCAGTGAGATGGTATTCTGGGAGATCAGAGCATGAATTTCAGCCCACGGAGGAACTGGCTTTTCTTCATTCTTCAGTCTGGACAGAGTAAGCAATATGATAAATTTAGTTAAATTCAAATCAGCTTCGTGGACTGCAGCATCGGGCAGAAGAAGATCCATGTCCTCAGCCACTTTGAAACTTTCTGGTAGACTGGAACTTGTTGGTGGGTTGCAGTGGTTTTGCAAACATTGGTAAAGCAGTTGGATTATATGTTTGCAGCTTTGTTTGTTTATGCCTAAGGGTGACATAGCTTGCTTTACAGCAGCTACTTCATTGGTACAGTCTTGAAAAACCACCATGGCACTATAATGTGTGTTGGGTGTTCCAGACAAAGAAAAGCTTTCTTCAAAATCAAAATTATTAAGGGCAGCAATTGTAAATCCTTTCCTGGTAAAGTGACTTGAAAGTGGTGGGTTGTCGGATTCACAAGGTTATACAGCATGAGCTGCTAACAAGTTCCTGCTCCATACTATGTCATTATAACTTCTCGATACACCAATCCTATTAACTGAAGTGATTCGCTCTCTACTTTTGCACTTGTCATAGATTGCGTGGACATTCATCAAGTGTGGCAGAGTTTTCTTTTTGCCATGATGTAATCCATGAAACATAATTTTGAAAAGACAGTATGTTTGCAAAGGCATAAACCTGTCGGCTCATTGTGTTCCACTTCTTCACTTATATCTTCAAAGCCATCATTAATGTTGTTGGCTTCTGTTCTGAACTCAAGAACTTTAGTTTGTAACAGTTTCGGTGATATTAAACAATGATGTAAAACATTTTAAGACAGCATCTGACATGCTTGGTGACTCCCATGATTTGTGGAGCTCTGCGGCATCACAAAATTTGTTATTAAGTCCGAAATCTAAATCTTTCAGGGCTTTTCCTAAAATGTTTCCTGCTGATTTTACTTCATTCCATGATCTTTTTTGGCAGCAAGAACTTCAGGAGTCAAACCAGCTGAGAACACCATACATGGATAATTTTTTTTTGTTAGACTTAAAAAAACAAATTCTGTTGTTGTATGTTCTCACCAGAACAATCTTAATTGAATGTTTGTGAATCAATACAGTTTCATCAATGTTGACCATTATTTTTTGATTTCACTGAGTGTGAACCCATTGCCAGCACTCAAGAGTGGCTTTAAAACTTAATTTGCCTTTTCAAAGAGTGCAAACTTAACAGAAAGCTGGTGGTTACGTTGCTGCTGGGAGCTCATTGTACATTCATATTTCAGAATGTTTGCACACAAGCAGTTCGGGTGGGCATACAAATCCGCTGGAAATACACTCACCTCACTGTTTAGATCAGCTAATCAGCTGAAAACTTCATTCTGGAAGTAACTAGCTGCAGATAAAATCATGTTTGCCCTTTGAAACTCACATAGTCTGTACTTTGTTCATTCATCAGTCCCTATGGCCATTGTTCTCGCTAAACACATGGAAGATCCTCTACTTTCTGATCTGTTGTTGGAGGTGGACAAGGGTTAGCCATCGATCTTCTAAGTGGATGGGAATTGGGTTTGGTTGTCATCACTTTCTCAAAAGGCTTGCATTCTTGTTGTGATTCACTATTTGTTGACAATTTTTTTCCAGGATTTTTCCATTATGTATGACTTGTAGCACTTGTTGTTACAATGATAACAAATTTGATCCTCTTCACCCATCAGTTTCAATCTTTTGTGAACTTGATGTCAGACTTTCTTTACGATCAGTTTGGCATTTGACATATTTTTCTTTGTTGAAGGAACCCTCAGATTTTGTAGTTAGCAACACTATGTCAGGAGGTAAAGATCCTCTGCTACCACCTGCTTCACTCATGTTTAACAATATGAATATCAAATGCCAATATGATAGCTAAAACATCATTATAGAGCCAACTGTTTGGAAAATGGTGGAAGGGTTGCTCTAAGGTGTTATTTTTTGTATCTATAAGACTACTTGACCCCCAAAACCTATGTTTCGACACCAAAATGAATTAAATAATTCTCATGGTTCCTGAAATATTACATCATCACTTTAACACATCCGTCATTTTTAAAAATACCATCCAGAAGACATGGCCTGAATTAGCAATGTGTACCCAAGCTAAATTACTTCTCTAATGATACAAAAACACAAATCAAAAATGAAAATTTCTGGCCAACAATTTTTTTATGGAGGTATATCAAGGGGCATGGACTATTAACCCGAACAAATTGGAAACTGTGAATAAATCCCATGAACTCAGAGAAATTCAGTGATATGTTCCAACGTAAGACACCTAGAACGCATAAAAAACACACAGGCGGTAGGCCCAACATGATAAGGTTCTTTTATGTTTAAACATGCTATGTGAAAATACGTTTTGAAATATGTTAGAAAGTAATTATCTGTTTTGTTTTCTTCTAGCTGAAGAAGAATTAAAGAGAAAATGAATGGACAAATTGAAACCTGTCAGACGGATAACGAACCATACTGCCCTGTTCTGATAAAAAGGAAGGTTAAAATCAAAACAAAGTTGCAAGCATCCATTAAAGTGAAGGTGAAAAAGAACTGCACGTGGACGACAAAGCGACTGAAAAACATGATTTTGGATTTTTTCCCTGTAATACGGTGGCTGCCAAAATATAAATGCAAGGAATACATTTGGGGTGATGTTATGTCAGGCCTTATCGTTGGAATCATTTTAGTACCACAAGCTATAGCTTACTCGCTGCTTGCCGGACTCCAGCCCATTTACAGCCTTTACACCTCCTTTTTCGCAAACATAATTTACTTTATCATGGGCACCTCCCGCCATGTCTCCGTGGGTATTTTCAGCTTGCTCAGTTTGATGGTGGGGCAGGTTGTGGACAGGGAAATGCAACTGGCCGGGTTTGACCTCAGCGATGACGTCCGCAGTACAGCCAGCGAGATGCATCGCTGGAATGGAAGTGAGACTAATACAACTGCTTTCAACTTCAGTGTCAGTGAACTGAACATAGTGTGTGGGAAGGAATGTTACGCAATCAGCATCGCCACTGCTTTAACTTTTGTTGCAGGAGTTTATCAGGTAACGTTCTCTTTATTATATAGGAACATTTACTAATTGTATTGTTTTATTTCAAAGACATTTTCCATTAGAAGTATAAAACTTTAAACGCCAGTGCAATTTATTAATACAATGTCCTCCAAAATCATATTCAATAGCATGGAATAATACAAGAAATAGATAGACCATAAACCAAAGACAGTCCACACATATAATATCTATACATAACCATTGCTTGAGAAACGTACTCTAATGTAACATTCTTTTTCGGAATTAGCTTAGTGTATCCTGCAATGCCAGTTCCAATATCAAAATATTTCATAGAGAATGAAGTGGCTAGTGCATTCCTTCGAGCTATAACTCGATTTTTTCTTAAAAAGTAGGCAAAGGGTTTTTCCACTTATACAGAGTAGGCAATCTAAAAGAAGATGGGTTATGGTGTATTTAAGGCTCATTTCACATATACAATAGTCATTATTCAAACAAATTATATCCCTGAGACCAGGTATTCTCCATATCCGGTCAATTCTTATGTGGATTTGTAGAATTTGTTTCCCGATGCGTTTTTCAGGAGTTTGTTATAAATAGAGAAAGACCCTCTTCATCTGTTAAACTTTGATAGGGATGTACCACAGATTTTATGATCAAAGGATAGTTTCTGTCTTTAACATTGTTTTTCAAATAGTCTTTTGACCATTGAAAAACAACTCTGTATATTATTAACATCTAATCTTAGTTCGGAATTAACAACAAAATTTAGAGTAAGGTGAGTAAATTAATGGGAATGATTCAGTACTCCCCTCAAAATTTCTACTCAGAGTTTATCCCTGCCCTGAATCTTTATCAGAGAAAAAAGGAACCTCGAGTTACTGCATTGCACACAAAAATCTCAAAAATACATAACCAAATCTAACCTTGGAGCCTAGATCACTGAATTACCCAGGATGTCGAAAATTCCATTTAAACAGTGGGGGCCATATTTACAGTGAGCTACGCATCACTACTTTGCAGCAACGATACATCAAAAAAAAATTGTGCTGCACTTCTGACAAGCACAACTTTAGCAGTGAGTAAAAAAACAGAGGCGATGCGATGATTCTGACTGTTGCAACAGGTCTAATGTGTGGGGACTATTGTATTAGATTGTAAAATGGTGGAAATTCACCTTGGACTTTATTCAGTTGGTCCTGGATGTAATGCATACAAATGTAAAGTATGGTTGTGTGACATTACAGTGGGCCTAGTCTACTTATCTGTACAAAAATACCTAAGTATAAGTGACATACTGAGTGACACTTTAATGTGAGTGGATACAAGTAAATATTGTAATATAAAGTGACAATATCTGTGTTACCTACCGTATGTGTGTACCTACCTTTTGTGGATTGGAGTAGGCTTGGCTGGACTTGGGGACCCATTTCTGTATGGATATGTGGCAATCCCAGCCTGTTTCGTACATGGAGTACACAGCGTCACATTGCTGCACTGGATGATGATATCATAGGTGCCATGGTCCTAGGTTGGTCAGGGGTGTGGGGTCCTGCAGCATGATTGTTACATGTGTAGGCCTACTACTAGTTGAGGTGATGAGATTTACTTACTTATTACAGTGTGTTAAGTGACTTCAGAGTCCTATTCCACAGCCAATGTGTCAGTTCTTACACCTGTGTTACTGAGGCATAGGAATTTTGATGCATTACAGGCTTAACCTGACACATCTAAAAGATGTCTCCTACATTGCTAAACTCGAAAATATCACAGTGTCAGTCTTTAGTGAGATTTTATGAGGGAACACCTACCCTGCATACATTAAAAACGGTGTGGCGCAGCCGGTTCTAGCGCAGGTATTTTCCAATGCAGGCCTTAAAAAACGTACGCATTTGGCCAAATGCATCACCTTGTAAAGATGGAGCACAGAATGGGCTGCTAGAGAATCAAAAATAATGATGCAATGGCAGCGCATGCTCCTTGTAAATATGCCCCTTTAAATACTCCCAGTTACATCTTTGGTCAAGACAACCGTACGGTCTCTTAAAGAGCTTGAACAATCAATTTATCTAAGATGGTCTTTTTTAGTGGTTCAGCTGACAGACCACTAAAGTGCAAATCAAACATTTTGAAAGCATTAATTCTAGACATTAGAAGAGGTTTTTATTACTTCAAAATGTTTTTCCCAATACCAAGACTGCAAAATTAAGTCATAAATACTTACAAATATGGGCCTGTTCCCCGTGGATTTATTAAGAAACCAAACAACTGTCTTTGCCAATTTAGAAAATATAATTGCATTAGGCTTCTCCAAATTGACCATGTGTTTATTGGAGTTACAAACTTCACTAAGAACTTTGATTTTTCACTGTAACCTAATGGGATATAGTCCATTAAAAAATAAAATGTCCGTGTACATGAGACATGGAACATAGGTTTTGCCAATTTTAGGAAAGAAGCAATTTGTCTTTAATAAAATACTAAAAAAACAGGATGGGTGCTAATCCAGTTCCCTACCATGAAAAGTATTTTCACATAGATCTTGCAAATAGTGTTAAGCAAAGAGATCAACCTATAATTTGCAGGCCAAAAAATTGTTTTTCCTTTAAAAATGGGCTTAGTACAGCGGCTCGCCAGGGAAGATTTGCCTTGAAGATAACTGTTGGGGTCTCCTGTCCTCAATGGTTTCATATTACCAATTAATTCCAAAAGGATCCCTGCTTCCCACAACAACATTAGTCAGTACTGACCATGTGGCAACGTGTTTTTGAGTTGCAATATGCCTTCTTGCATTTGACCCCTGTTAAATAAAAAAAACCTGTCATTAGTGTATCATATTTATTTTTTACAGCATTGAACTCTACTCTTGCAGCATTGCCCCTAACATTTGTTAATTTGTGATACAACCTATTTAGCACCTTTCTTTGGTTGAAACATTGTTGGTTAAATCAGCCCAAGGAGGACCTTCTCTTATTGACACTTTTAGTGGGATGTGGGATGAAATCAGCTTTCAAACAGAACAAAACAGTTTTCAGGAAGTGATTATGCCACTCTATATCATAAGAACCACCTGCACCTGGCAATAGCTTGTTGATAATTATTGTAGACTATCTTCTGAAATTATAACCCTAATTCAATGTTTGTAGATCAAATCATGCTCTATGGTATAGTTAATCATTTTTTACTACTATTCCTAAGAGGTAGTTCCATGGCATGGTGAATACTGAGATCCAGATCGCCTACATTAACATCTCTAATAATTTCACTTGCTCTAAAAGAACAAAGGAGTATTCTATCAGTACCTTACACTTGCAATATCTGAAAATGAAGACTGATTAAATTATGCTGCACTAAAAGTGTCAATACTCAGATAGATCTTATGGCACTGGTGCAGAAACTATTTTCATAGTGGGGGTGCTGCCATCAGTGTTACATTACTGAAGTCACATGGACTGTGAAAAATCTAAGTGTTCCCCAAAGAACTAGTATAGCAAATGAGCTAGCGGCACCCATTCATCAGGAGAGTGGTAAATGTGTGCTATGTAGCCAATGGCACATTTTGGAGTACGCTGTTGCAAATATATTACTAAAATAAGATGTGGTAGCACACTGACATTTAATGAAAGCACAATTTCCATTGAAATGGCTACAGAATTTATAGTGACAGTGCACAAACAATAATGTGTGAAAGCAGTTTTCTGCAAATCTTTATTATTTCAACATCACCAAGATTGTGTCATGCTTTTGTGATCTTTTTAAAGTCTTTGTTTTCCTTAACCTTCAGAATTACAAAAAATGTGTTCATGTCTGCTTTCTGAACTACTGATATATTTTGAAACATTTGTTTTGTTCATTCACAGGTATTTATAGTTTGCTGTGTGATTAAAAAAACTGACCTCCTATAGCTTATCCTTTCAAACTCCCTGTACTCCAGCAGGATTGTTTCATAGCTTATCCTTTCAAACTCCCTGTACTCCAGCAGGATTGTCTCATAGTTCACTTCAACCCTCAATTTCATGTTAAAAGTATAAGAAGCAGTTTGTTAGATAACATAACCTGACATTTGACCTCTGTCTTTGAAGAGCAGAAATATGACATGATAAAAACAAAATTTAAAGGCATCTTTATTTCTCATTCACCTTCTAAACTCCTGCATGGTTATCTTGGTGGGGCTGAAGCACCCCAGCACCTCTCATTTCAGCACTTATGTCTTCGGGTGCTATTTGGTACAGCTGTAACCACATGATATAGTTCATATAGCCATATAGCCCGCTGCAGAGAGCTATACTGGTAGTTAAAGACCCTGAACTTGTGTTAAAGACCCGAATCGCAAGCAAGAGCCAACACTGAGGGAGAAGGATTTTATCAACAGATATAGCTAGAGGCAGAACTGCTATATGGCTATTAAAATGTTCCACTCAAATCAGTAGAATGTCCTAAATGAACAAGAGAGAACAAGAAAGGCAAACATTGGAATATTTCAGCTGAAGGCTTATACCAGCCATTATAAGCCCCGAGCCACTCCATTGTCTTCAATACAGCTCTCAACATTCCAGTGTTCTAATTTGAATTCAATACATCTTGTTGAAGATCATCAACCTGAAAGAGTGACATTTTTGAGGTCACCTGCCAAGATGAACATCAATGTAGGAAAGTGAATGTGCAAGGTAACCAGATCAGTCTAGGTTCTTGAAACCATCCTCAAAAGATGACATATTAGGAGGTACACATACACTGAGACAGACTACAGAAATATAATTAGTAGGAGGATTAATTAACAAAGTTAAACAGGCATTCAACCAATTACAAGTTGTAGGGCTATAAAGACTGGATAAAATTGTTTTTAGTTTGAAAATGATTTACAATTCTTATATTGTGGTTGTACGTGTTAATGTTGGGCCATAGTTTTGCACCTCCACCATGCACAGTTTTCTCCTCAATAATCTTACTGCAAATATTTCAGTGATATTATCAGTGAAGTTATAAAAGATGTCATGAGTGCTGTAATATCTGGGGTAATTAGCAGTCCTTGGCAAGGTTGCAAGTTCTAGTTACCTTAGGGCACAAGTTATAGCTACTTGAAATAACTCTAAATATAACCGCTGAATTTCTATGGTTTTGTACATTTGACATATGAGCCTAGCTACAATGTTGCCATAACCTTTGATTTTTTTCAATTAAGTTCTATTGTTTTTTTTTAACATTAAGTAAAATGCCCATCGCAATACACGGTTGGGGGGGGGGGTTGGACACAGTGTCTGGCATTCTGCTGCCCCCCCAAGCTTACTGATTCTTCCCCCCTCCTCCTTGCCATCCATTGTCCAAGTCCATGACACTGCTCTCTCATTACAGGCCTGTGTGGCTCTTGTTCTGCCACTGCCCTTCCACCTGCCCTAAGTTGTTAGCTTGCTTCCCCATCCACCACCTCCTTTCACTCTTTGGTCTGAGTCATTGCACCAGTCCCTGCCTCCTGCCCTCTATGGTCCGATGTGAGCCACTACCCTCCACTGAGCTTGAGATCCCTGCCCACTCCCCCTGCCTTCCATTGCCCAAGTCTATGTCCCATCATAGCCCTCCTGCATAGCCTCTGTGCTTAGCTTGCTGTCCCTACCTTCCTTCCCAATCCCTCCGATTTCTGTGTGCTTGCCCCTGATCCCTCCATTTTGCACATCATGTTCCATGGACCTACCACTGCCCTTCCTATCTACTCAGAGTGTTGTTTTGAGCTGCCACTGCCCCTCCCACCTGCCTAGCATGGTCACATGAATGCTGCCTTTCCCGTCCACCTCTACTCTGCCTGTCTGAGCTCCATGTCCCTATCCCCTCCCTCCTTTCCTTCATGTTCCATTTTGCTGCCACTGCCTTCTGCCCTCCACGCTCTGTTGTGCTGCAACTGCTCCTCCTTTGTACCCTGTGTGGTCTGCTGTTAAGCTCCTTCCCTGCCCTCTCTTGCCTTTGTCTACCCCTTACCCATCCCTTCTATCTTTCATGGTCCTTTGTGCAGTCTCCCCATTGCCCACCATGGCCATTGTGCTGTCACTAACACTCCCACTTTCCATGCATGGCCTTCTTGCTGCCACACCCCTCCCACCTGCCCTGAGTGGTCAGTTTGCTGCCTCTGACCTTCTCCCACCTTCTCTCTCTTGTTTGTGTATATGCCATTCTAGGCTAACTGTTGCCTTCCTTGTTGTGCTTCCAGTTCCCATCCCGTGAGCCCTCCATGGGTCTCCTTGCTGCTCCAGCCCTACCCCCTTGGCCCCTTCCTTCTTTTTTCCTTGGGAAAGCCCCTATCCCATCCCGCCTGCCATGTCTGGTCTACTGTCGTGCCCCTGGCCCCTCTCTCCAGCCCTTCATGGTCCGTTATGCTGTATCTGCCTCTCCTGTCTGTCCGGTATGGTCAGCTTGCTGCCCCTTCCTTTTCCTCCTCTACTCTCTGTTGTCCACGGCCCTTATCCCTCCCTATTGGTTTTGATGGTCCTTTGTGCTGCACTGCTGTCCTGCTTGCCTTGTGTTGTGTTGTGTATTGTGGTCCTGCAACCCCTAATGCCTTCCCTGTAAGGTCAGTTTGGTGCCCCTGCCCATTTCCCTCCTGCTGTCTGTTAACCAAGACAATGTCCCTACCCCATTCCTCCTGCCCTCAGTGATCCAATGTATCATTCTTATCAACAGTTTGAACTTAGTAAGAGGGAGATTTGGAAAACAAACTGGGGAATTCATAGTTAGGCAGGAGACAGATAAAATAAAGCCCTTTTGGGCTTAAAAACATTGGGAGTCTCCAGGCTGAATCGGGTCTGTTGGAACATATGGTTGCACTGCCACTGCCTCTGCCTCTTACGTCTGCCTCTTCCTTCTGCCTTCAGTGGTCTGTTATACTGCCACAGCCTCTCGTGCCTGTCCTGTATGGTTGGTTTGTAGCCCCTGCCCTTCTTTCCCCTGCACTCCATGGTCCCTTGTGCTTCCACTGCCACTGCCACTCCCACCTGTCCGGTGTGGTCAAGTAGTTGCCTCTGCACCCTCCACTCTGCCCTCAGTTATCTGAGTCTGTGCCTCTGACAGTGTACGCCTGCTGTCATCTTGTTGGAATCAAAACTGTAATACCGAAAGCATTTTCTTTAGAAATTATAAAACTGAGAGGGTCTTATTCCCACAGAAATTATGATTAGTGCCCTGAAAACCTAAAATGAGGATATAATTTCTGACTTCTCAAATAGCAATATTTTTTTATCCAGCTGATCACTTGATTATATGTTGCACTCAGGGGAGGGAATGTGGTGTTACAGCCAGAATTGCAGCCAGAACTGCAGACTTTGCAGCTGAAGAACCAGGTGTGAGTTTCAACATCAGCTTGACAGCCTGTAATTCTGGCCAAATCACTTAATCGTCCCATGCCTAAAGCACAAAAGAAATGTGTTCTTGTGTAATGTAACTGATGGAACAAATACCTTTGGGTCTGTGCTATATACAACTGCTAAAAAACAAAAAATTAAGGTGCTTTTTTACATGCTCCTAGCACCACTAGAGCATGACTTTTTTGATGCTCCAGTGCCGCTGTGCACTGTGCCATAATTACAAGGTGGCCCCCTCTGAGGTGCGTGCAATGGTTGTTGCTGTGACCGTTCTAACGCAACACCCATTGCTTTTGACTCTGCCCCAGTTATACAAGAATTGGTAAATCTGTGGCAGCGCCAAAAACTAATACCACCCCAGGGGTGGCATCAGCATGGCTCAATGAGGAGAAATACTTTTATTTCTTCTCGTTTTTGCTTTTTCTATGTGTGCTGCATTCTGTAGCACACATAGAAAGAGCAAAACGCCATGAATGATTGTTTATGTGCAGGAAGGTGTTCGTTCCTGCACATAAACAATTATTCAATAATGACAATTTAGTACTTCTATATGTGCTGCATTCTGCATAAAAAATGCTCCTGCTTGCTGAAAGTGGAGTTGTGATCTCTTTTCCTGCCCACTACCATACAGGCAGGGAAAGAGATGAAAATATTGCTCTTGCATGCAGGGAGCTGTTATTTGTAGCAGCTCACTGCATGCAGGAGAAATGTTGGCTCCTGTAGGAGACAGGAGCCGGCAGAGACATCATCATCCAAGTGTGACAATCATCCAAGTGTGTTTTCTAAGTGATTCCACCCTGTAAAGTTATCCTATGAAGATGCTCAAGGAGCTCAAGGAGCAAAGATTAAAAAGAAGTAAAGGGGGTCTGTTGCGGACATTCTTAGCCCCGGGGACCACTACCTCCCAGGGGTTATACTTGTTGGAGAGTAGCCACGCAGCCCCCTTGAGGAGCCAATGATGGCCCTGGGGACTGCCACCCCCCAGGGCCGGCTCCTTCTACGTCCTTGGGTGCCACCACTGGGACATACCTGTTTGCTGTGGCTTGGCTGCAGCTTTGACAGCTGTAGCCAAGTCACAGCAAACACTCCACTTTTTGGCAGCAGGACCTGTCAAACAGGTTCCGCTTTCAAAAGCAGAGTTTTCAACTCTACATAAAGCAGCTCCTTGATTGCTGAAGCACTGGGACTGCGGGGGAGGCCTTGAGGCATTCCCCATGGTCCCAGATAGCCTGGAAAGGGTACATCATAAAATTTATTAAAAAAACATGTCCGAACCATGGGAGAGTCCTTGGTCCCAGATAGCCCATAAAGGGCAAAGGGCTAAAAAAAAAAAAAAAAAAAGGAATAGCACAAGTGTGAAAGTCACAGACCTTCACACAGAGCGTTGAGGGTTTGAGTCTAGCTGGACTCCTTTCCCTCCTTTATTTATTTTTTCAAGTTAAAAAGTTTAAGGCTCATATGAAAGGTGATCTTACTTTTTTTTAAATGAGAAATACATCTTTTGTTTTCAAATTCTGTAGAAACATCTCATTCTAAGTATATCATACATCAAAGCCTAAACACATTTCTATCTCACACCCTCTCACTCTCTTTCTGTCTCTCTCTCTCTCTCTCTCTGTTTCAATCTGTTTCTCCCACTCACTTACGGACCTCCTCACAGACCCAATCAGACACTACCGCACCCACTCACAGCCCCCCTCGACCTTAGTGCACCCACTCACAGACCCAATCAGACCCTTATGCACCCACTCACAGACCCACTCAGACAGTTATGTACCCACTCACAGACCCACTCAGACTCTGACAAACCTACTCATAGACCCACTGACACCCTCATGCACCCTCTCACAGACCACACTGATGCACCCACTAAAACACTGATGTACGCACTTTCACACCCTGACACTTTCAAAGCCACTCTCACCCCCATATACACCCTCTCAAACCTATTCTGATACCCAGAGAAGCCACAACCAACTTCCGCCACACACAGCCAAACAGCCATGCACAGCATGGGGTTGGGGATTGGGGGGTAACCCCAGTGTCTGGCTGCAGGCCAGGTCTTGTGGGAAAGCTCTGCTGAGGAAACGCAAAGTCTGTGCACGGAGCAAGGTTAAGTGCTTAGGCCCTGTGGCCAACTGCCACTGTGGACGGCCAAAAGCCATGTGCAGCAGTGGTTGGATTAACATATAGTAATGAAAATTACTATACGTAAAAAAACATAGGAATTCACTGAACAAAAAACAAAGGTTACAGGGGCGTTATCGTTAGGAAATAGAATTTAAAAAAAACATAGAAATTCACTTAAAAAACAAAGGTTACAGGGACATTATAATTAGGCTCACATTTTAAACATACAAAACCATAGAAATTCTTCAGTTAGAGTTACCTCAAGTAACTATAACTCATGCTGTAAGGTAACTACAACTCGCGCCATTGCCAGGCACTGCTAATTACCTCACAAATTACAGCACTCATGACATCTTTGATAACATCATTGATAATATTAATGTAATATTTGCAGTAAAACTTTTGATGAAAAAACTGCAATGTCCATGGCAAGGGTGCAAGTTATAATTACCTTAAGGCATATATATATATATATATATATATATATATATATATATATATATATATATATATCCGTCTCTCTCTCTCTCTCTCTCTCTCTCTCTCTATATATATATATATATATATATATATATATATATATATGGGGATGGGGGCTTGGGGGCACACACACACACACACACATGAACCCTCTCTCTCTATGTGTATGCATAAATATATATATATATATATGTAAAAATATATATATATATATAAATATATACATAAATATTTGTTAATATGCTTATATATTATATATTTACTTTAAAAAAAAGTTACAGAGATGTTATAGTTAGGCTCACATTTTAAACATACAAAACCATAGATACTCAGCTGTTATGGTTAAAGTTATATCGAGTAAATATAACTTGTGCCCTAATGTAATACAACTCGTGCCCCTGCCATGAATAGTTTTTTTATCAAAACTTTTATTGCAAATATGACATAGATAGATATATATATATACATTTATTAATACAGATGTATTAAATTGATTTTAGTGTTAAAATGTTGTTTACAATTTAGGGCCTGATTAGGAGTGTAGTTGTGGGAAAACCGAGCTGATTGCAGAAGCCCCCTCACTTTTTGCCCCCATTTTTCACTCATACTGGTGTTTTTCCAACTCTGATGGTGCTTTCAGCACTGCTAAACAGTCCCAGGGCCTGTGCTCTGATTTAAACGGCATTTGCAAATTAGGCTAGTTGTAATTGGCTGTACCAGCCTACCTATAAGTCCCTAGTATATGGTAGGGCATGTAGGTTTAGGGACCCCAGCTTAAGTAGTACACCCATAGGTGCACTGCTGTGTTTCTCTGTGTCATTTTAAAAGCAGGCCTGCCTTGCTGTTTTTTCTTTAAAGTTAATGTTAACTCCAAACTCATTTTTGGAATTAAAAGTACTATCAAAGTCCTAAGTTACCTTATTTTTACATATGTCACCCCTAAGGTATGCCCTAAGTTCCTGCTTGGTTGAGTGCAGTGTAACTATAAGCAGGGACCTTATAAAGTATGTTTAATAAGCCCTGATGAGGGAAAAATAGCCAGATTTGTTTTTCCCCATTGTAGTGAATGGGCTCCATAGGCTAACATTGAGAGACTTTATTTTAAAATAATAAAGTCTGATTTTCCATTGGAAGGAGCTAAATATACCAAATGTAGTATTAAATTAAAAGTTATAATAAATCCAAAAACTTGCCACTGTTGAATATAATATAACTTAAACAGGTAAATAGTTTTAGCACTCTTACTTAAAGTTACCAACTCCAGCCCTGTAGTGCCCTTCTCTGACTGGTAAGCCTCTGGCAGCCTGAGCCAGGCTGCCTTGATGATGTGTGAAGTATCCCTGGCTGAAATAAAGGGAGCATTTGGTGGGAGGAGACTTGCCTCGCAGGCGATAGAACAGAATAGGAGGAGAGCGGCCAAACTGGACTTCAAGGAGGGAAGGATATTTGGGATAACAACTGGACATCCCCCATTTCCTGCACCCCCAGACAACCAGGGGCCCCCTGATTAGATTAAGAGAGAGCTGAAAAGGGGTGGGTTAATGGAAACTTAGTCACACCGGTTGGTAGACTCAGCCAGATCTGAACTCCAAGATTGATTTTTTGCCATCTCATATTATGGAGGAATGTTGCTCCTGGGATTGAGTTTTGCCACACTCACCAGGAAGTGGTCACTCAAGAGGGTGGTGGCCTGCATGTGATTGGACAGGAGCACCCCCATGCTTGCCATCCCAGGAGCACGGGTAAATATAGCAGAGCTACCTCACACTTCAGTTCCCTACTATAAAAAGACAAGAAGAAGGAGGACTGCCCTGCTGGACCCCTGGCCTGCACCTGGACACTGCACTCAGGAAGACTGCACCAACAGCACACTTTAGGCTTCACCAAGAAAAGGACTTTGCCTTAATTCTACAACTCCAAGAAGGAACCCCCTGTAAGCTACACATACAAAAGGAGTTGACCTGAGTCCCCTGCACCAAGTCCTGCAGAAGTACCCCAGATGACCAGTGGCCATTTAAGGATTTGGACCATAGTGGGTGTTGAAGTTCTAACCCCCTAGGAACAACTCAGAGCTTCTGGAAGCTCGGGGTGAGTTGTGGACACTTAAAGGACCTTAAAAGTACTTCAGGAAGAAAATCGAGAAGTTGTGGAAAAAAGCTCCACAAGTGGATCGACCCGACATCGTGAGTCAAGCCGGCCTACGTCGACCATGATCTGGCCTGATTTTTAGGTTCATCCAACTGAAAAGCTCTGGAGCCCCAGACTTCCAGAATTTATAATTGGTGTGGGTGTTTTATTGTGTTTTGTGTTTTAATTATTTACTGTTTTGTTGATATTAAATGCTTTACACACCTGTCTCCTAAGTTAAGCCAAACTGTTCCTTATCAAGCTAAGAAGGGTTGACATTTGTTGAGACCTTGACTAGACCTAGTGGGGGTTTGTGGTCTATTGCTAAGGTAGGTACTGACCTGCCATTACCAGTAACCCAACAGTAGTGGACAAGGAACTCTTCCACAAATGTTGTAGAGTACCATGCCCATCAACCCATCAGTCTGGGGACTCTATTTTGAGTCAGGTGGACCATCAGGTTACCAATGGCATTACCTCAAGGATTCCACCATCAGAAACCCTACACAATGAGATGATGGAGTAGAAGCCATCAATGTAAGAACACCACCAAGCAAAGCGGTGACCGTTTATAAGATGGAAGGGGGTAACCTGTCCCCTTCCTTCAGTTACCATCTAGTTACCGTAGGTGATTATTCTAACTTAGCACATTTAGGCCCAGATTTAGGGGGCCTAGCACCATTCCAATGCCACATTAGCATCATTTTGTTGATGCTAATGTGGCATTGGAAAGCTAAACAAAAGTGCCATATTTACAAAGCAGTGCCTTGCATGCATTGCACCATTTTGTAACCCCTTGCACCACATTACACCTGCGCCAGGCATAGTGTGTACAAGGGGGAATTCCCCCATTAGGGGGACCAAAAAAATGGCGCAAAGAAATCCAAAAGATTTCTTTGCTTCATTTTCACCAGGATTTTGAATGTCTGCTCAGAGCAGGCATTAAAAGGAGGCTCCAATTGGTTTCAATGCGCCTCTGGGTGCTTTGTAGGATTAGCGTCAAAATTATGACAAAATTATGACGCTAGTTCCTTAACTACAGCCATGGTGCGCTAAAATACAGTGCACCATGGCGGCGTTAGGGGGCGCTAAGCGGTGCAAAAAAAGTGAAGATTCACTATGTGCAGCGCCACTTTCATATTAAGGTATTGGATAAGGTGCCCTTAGCCACGTAATATGGCATGCCTTATTATCAGCCATTTCATTCCACCATGGTATAGTAGTACTACCCGGGCAGACTAAGGGGGTCATTCTGACTCCCGCCGGCCGCGGTATCCGCAGGGCCGGCGGGAGCTGCCAGAATACCGCTGCGCGGTCACAAGACCGCCGCGGGTATTCTGGGTTTCCCGCTGGGCTGGCGGGCGACCGCCAGAAGGCCGCCCGCCAGCCCAGCGGGAAACACCCTTCCACAAATATGCCGGCTCCGAATGGAGCCGGCGGAGTGGAAGGGGTGCGACGGGTGCAGTTGCACCCGTCGCGATTTGCATGGCAGACTCTAAAAATCATGGTGGGCCCCACGACACCCTATACCGCCATCCTGTTCCTGGCGGCCAAAACCGCCAGGAACAGGATGGCGGTATGGGGGTCGGAATCCCCATGGGGGCTCCGATCCCCAGGGCAGCGGAAAACCGGCGGTACACCGCTGGTTTTCCGTTTCTGACTGCGGCTGTACCGGTCAGAATGCCCTTGGGAGCACCGCCAGCCTGTTGGCGGTGCTCCCGCGGTCCCCGGCCCTGGCGGTCCATGACCGCCAGGGTCGGAATGACCGCCTAAATCTTAAGAGTTCATTGAGGGAGTTCTTAGAACATATTTTTTCTGGATAACCTATACAGGGATCCAGTTACAATCTATTAGAAATATCTAAAGGTAAACCACAAAGAAATTGTTTATTAGGTGGTACCTTAGGTATGGATGAAAAATACTTAAATGTATCTTTAGAGGATGTTATTGGGTATAATGACCTATACAGCCCCCCCCCCCATTTTGCTGACATGTGTCTGCTTTACAATAGACATACAAGATCTCAGGCATTAATTTCTGGCTCTATAAGAATCCCTACACTGTGCTAATTTCATAGAAAGAAAGAAAAGGGAGGACCTACCTCCCTCTGGATATTTCCGATATTTTTCCCTATTAGGCTTATCTCTGAGCTTCACACATTTCACAAATTTGTCAAGGTAATTCATATGTGTTTGTCTTAACTGTCCCCTATAGTCAGCTGCACTGTGAAACAAACAGGGAGTCGTTACCCCGATCAGACCACATAGTGAAGGGATACCCACCCTACTTGCAACTGAAAAAGTTGTGTTCTGCCTTCACCCAAAGGGCCTAACAACCCTCCATTGTCACTGCAGCCAACTTGCATCTAGGGTAGGGGAGGCAGGAAAATCCATGCACTTCAGAGAACCTTTCCAGAAGCTCCTCTCACCTTCCAGAAGAAGGGCACCAGGGTATAGAAATAGAACCTTTAAATAATTCTTCAGTTTGATACTGGGCCTGCAGAAGGACTCTTAGATGACTGCATGATGCTGTGACCTGCTGTTTACTCTACTCTGCTGCTGTACATGGAGGACTGCTTTGCTGTCTGGAGCTTTTCTAGAACCATCAGAGGTCAGCCCTGCTGCTGAGCTCTACATCTTCATCTGAAATAAGGACTGCTGGAGTGATATAAGGGCTAGTTTGCTGGTCTTCTGTTCAGAGGAAGAGGGACACAAAAGGCTCCTACCATCCTAAGCTCATGCCTGGACCCAGCCTGAATGAGTCCTGAACCCCCACCAGTCCTGGACCCTTGATTGTAGTGCTAAAGGTGCCCAGATGACCAAATCCTAAAACTGAGGACATAGGAAACATTTTTGGCTAAAAACTGCTTTGAGTACCAGGAGGAAACCGGGACAAACCTGCTCACCTGCCCACCCAAGGTACATCACCAATGAGGTTGACTTTGTGTCTTCTTCCGCTTCATCCTTATCCACAGCAGCAAATCCTTTTCAGCGGTCCTTCACCAAAAGGGAAATTCAGACTTGTGGAACTGTCTTCAGTTACAGTCCTCTGCCTCATCCCTGCTGGAGATTTTCAACTTCCTTTTCAGAGACTAAGGGTTTGTTTACGAGGATGGTTGTCCTAGGACTGCCACCCTGGAGGGCTGACCCACTAAGGGGCAGCTGTCCCTGCCAAGAACAAGGTTGCCGATGGGGTGACGGCAGTTGGAGCTGTAACCATTCAGGGCAGCGCTGAGCTCAGTGCTTACTAGCTGATTACACATTTTCCGGCAGCCAGGGTCCCGACCATGAAAAGGCTGGTGGAAAGCCAGTGCCAGGGGCAACAGGCACATTATGGCCCTCATTACAACCCTGGCAGTAAATCCTGTTTACCGCCATGCTGACGGCTGTCAAGATACCGTGGCCGCGGTGAAATCCACTACAGGTATTACGACCCACATCTCATAATCCGCCACAATACAGACACCCACACAAGTCCACCACACCAAAGGTCAGTGATAAACTGGCGATAGCAAAACCTACACCGTCACGCCAACAAGAATATGGCCACACTATCACGATCCACGAATCAACGCGGCGGTCATTCAACCGCGGTAAACCATTGGGGGTACATACCACTGCGCTCAAAATAACAACATTTACAAAACACAACCACATTGGACAAGTCAAAATACACACACATGAGACACATACACACACCACACCCACACCACTATAAAACACACACCCACATTACCCACAACCCCTTACAACAACATTTTTGGAAGAAGCACAGAGAGAGAGAATAGCAAACACAACATTAGAATCCACAGGCACACAACACCGTCACTCATACATTATCCACGCACCTCAAAGAACACACACCAACACAACACATCACACAGTACAGCAAACATCACCTCACACATCACCCACACCACATTATGGCACCTTGACAACACCCCAGGTTTTCTGAGGAGGAGCTAAGGGTCATGGTGGAGGAAATCATCTAGGTAGAGCCACAACTATTCGGATCACAGGTGCAGCAGACGTCCATTGCAAGGAAGATGGAGCCATGGCGGAGAATTGTCGACAGGGTCAACGCAGTGGGACAGCACCCCAGAATACGGGATGACATCAGGAAGAGGTAGAACGACCTATGGGGGAAGGTGCGTTCCGTAGTTTCCAGACACCAGGTACCTGTACAGAGGACTGGCCGTGGACCCCCCACCCCCACAACTAACAACATGGGAGGAGCAAGTCTTGGTGATCATGCATCCTGAGGGCCTTGCAGGAGTAGCAGGAGGACTGGACTCTGGTAAGGCAAATCTTTACTACTTTATCCCCCCCACCCTACCTGCATGCCGTCACAAACTCCTACCCCCTACCCTCACACCCATCCCCCCAACACCCCACAGATACCCCACTAGCACAACTCACACATCCCAAAACCAAGCCCTGCATGTAACACCAATGTATGGACACCCATCACAAAAGCATGTCCAGTAGAGAGACTCACCCAGGCCACAAAATCACCAATCACACAAGGGCCAAGCCAATAATGCAAGCACAGGAGTACAGGGTAACTCACCCATTGTACAAGATGGCACACACAGATACAATACCTATGCATTTACACCCCAACAGGACCCTTACCCAACGTCACCAGACAGGAGGTGCCAGACATATTCAGTCCCCCCACAGAAGAGGCCCACAGTCACAACAGCAGCTCTGCACGCCCGGATCAAGATGACCAGCCCGGCCCATTAGGGACCTCGGGACAGTCGGTTCCCCTACCTCAGTCACAAACCACCACTGAACCTCCCCCTCAGGAAACAGCAGCACAGCACCCACCCAGCGGGCCCATCCCTCTGTCCACAGGACACGTCAATCAGCAGTGTGTCCACCACTACAGTGACCCCAGGCAACCCAACTAACCCAAGACAATCAGGGACCTGGGGTCAGTGGCATTGGGCACATGGTTCAGGGGACAGAGGCAAAGGATAACAGGGAAGCTGGGAGGACTGCTCTGCGAAAAGGGGAGGACAGGCTCAGGGAACCCACTCTCCACAAGGCACTCTCCAACATCATGGGAGCATACCACCATTCCCAGGAGCCCATGGACACGGTACTGGCCAATTTTCAGGAGACCCAGCGGCTGAGGGAGGAACAGTACCTGGGGATCAGGGAGGACTTGAAGTCCATTAACACCACCCTGATCACCATTGCAGAGGTGCTGGCAGACATCGCCAACACCATGAGGGAGACAGTGGCACAGCAATGGGCCCCTGACCCTAGCCTGAACGATGAACAGCCCTCCACGTCCGCCAGCGCTAGTGGACAGGAGGTCCCGCCACAGGAACAACAGGCCACCAGCACCCCAACCCCTGCAGAAGGACAACCGCTCTGCAAACTGTCCCTGCGATCCAGGCACAAGACAGAGAATATTGCCAAGACCCCAGCCAGGAAATAAGACTCTCCTGATTGTCATCCTTCTGCCCACTATGTCACCATGACAACCCTGAACTGCCATTACTCCACCTCCTATGCCCCCGTGGACAATGCACCTGTGATACCAATAGACTGGACTCCACCATGGACATTTCTCCACCATCACCCCAGCTCATTGCACATACCCCTCCACTGAATAGCACTTTAATAAACACCCTTGAATCACAAAACGATCTGGAGTCAGTCTTTACTTTCACAAGTGTGTTATTACAACCTCTCTGACAAATAGCAATGTCAATGTTCATTTTCACATACCAATGTTCGACAGTTGTTGGGCAGCAGTAAACATAGCAGAAGGCAGAAAGTGGTACCCACATCTGTGAAATGGAAAGCCAAAGTGAACTGTCAGGGTCCATAAACAGAGGTGAAAAGGCAGAATCATGCAATGTCCTGCAGTAGTCTGATATGAGAGGAGCAGTGCCAGTCTCTTACCTGTGTCTCACCACTGGAAGTATTGCATGATGATGTTGTTTCGGTTGTCTATATCTTCTTCTTCTGCCTCCTCTTCCTCACTGTCCACAGGCTCCACAGCTGCCACAAGACCAACATCAGGCCCATCCTCCTGCAGAAAAGGCACCTGGTGTCGCAAAGCCAGGGTGTGCAACATACAGCATGCCACGATTATCTGGCACACCTTCTTCGGTGAGTAGTATAGGGAGCCACCTATCAGATGGAGGCACCAGAACCTGGCCTTCAGGAGGCAGAAAGTCTGCTCTATTATCCTCCTAGTTCGCCCATGTGCCTCATTGTAACGTTCCTCTGCCCTTGTCCTGGGATTCCTCACTGGGGTCAGTAGCCATGGCAGGTTGGGGTAAACAGAGTCACCTGCAAATATCGAGGGACAACTGTTAGACACACACCAACCCTTAGGGACTCTCCTATACCCAGACACCTAATCAAACTGTGTTGGGACCTTGGGCTCACCTATTAGCCACACACGGTGCCTCTGGAGTTGCCTATCACATAAGGGATGCTGCTATTCCTCAAAATGTAAGTGTCATGCACTGAGCCAGGATACTTGGCATTCACATGGGAGATGTACTGGTCTGCCAAACTCACAATCTGCACATTCATGGAATGGTAGCTTTTGCGGTTTCTGTACACCTGTTCATTCCTGCGGGGTGGGAGAAATGCCACATCTATACAATCAATGGCACCAATGATGTTGGGGATATGTCCCAGGGCATAGAAGTCACTTTCACTGTGAGCAAATCCTCCACCTGAAGGAAAATGATGTAGCTGCGCATGTGTTTAAACAGGGCAGACAGCACTCTGGACAACACGTTAGAGAACATTGGCTGTGACATCCCTGATGCCATGGCCACTGTTGTTTGAAATGACCCACTGGCCAGGAAAAAGAGTAATGACAGGACCTGCACTAGAGGGGGGATTCCTGTGGGATGGCAGATAGCTGACATCAGGTCTGGCTCCAATTGGGCACACTGTTCATGGATTGTGGCATGATCAAGTCTGTAGGTGATTATGATGTGTCTGTCTTCCATTGTCGACAGGTCCACCAGGGGTCTGTATACCGGAGGATGACGCCATCTCATCATCTGCCCCAGCGGATGTGCCCTATGGAGGAGAAGGGTGAGCAGAGGCTCACACACCACATAGCTTGCACAAGGGTGTTTTGAACAATTGTGATGTAATCGGTGTGTGGCGCTGTCTGTCCGTATTCCTGCCCAAAAGTGCTGTGACGCAGTTAGTTGCCCTGCCATGTGGCCCCCTGAAATGGCGGCTGCCTGACCTGTAAGGAGGGACAAGGGGAAATGAGGGTAACTGCGCTGGCATTGTGCAGCGCCGTGGTAGGCGGACAAAGACAGCAGCACACTTTAGCATTGGGTATCATTGGGCCCTATGGGTTCCAGGAGCCAATGACGATGTACACCGGCGGTGACGGTACACACCGCCGCAGACGTAACCGCTGTTTTCTATCTGTTCACTCACTTGATACCTGACCTTCAACAGGAGAGGACCTACACTGCAAGTGCTGCTGTGACCTCAGTCTGGATGCGACAATGGCTACAGTGTCTGGGGAGAGGGCCCCTGTCTTCACCGCAGAGGAGTTGGACAACCTGGTCGATGAGGTCCTCCCCCAGTACACGCTACTCTACAGTCCTCCAGACAAACAGGTGAGTACACTGTGAGCATAATGGATGGGACATGAATGTATGGAGTGGGGAGGATGGAAGATAGAGGGGGGGTGGGCTGAGGCCAGCATGTGAGGATTGTCAGTGTATGTGTTTCTGGGCCAGGGTGGGAAGTTGTGGCTAATGAGTAAGAAGAACCGGACGGGGGAGTGAATTCCATTCTTACTTTACTTTTCCTCTAGGTCAGTGCCCAACAGAAGAAGGGTATTTGGCGTGCCATCGCCAAAGAAGTACAGACCCTGAGGGTCTACCATAGACGGAGCACCCACTGCTGCAAAAAATGGGAGGACCTGCACCGCTGGAGCAAGAAGATGGCGGAGGCCCAGCGGGGGATGGCCTCCCAACGTGGAAGGGGTGCCCGTCGCACCATGACCCCCCTGATGTACCGGATCCTGGCGATGGCATATCCTGAGTTGGATGGGCGCTTGAGGGCATCACAGTAGCCACAAGGGGGTGAGTACAGTCACATTCAGCTGACTCTGCGTGCTTTATGAGGTGTCTGGGTGGGGGAAGTGGGCTGTGGGTTCCCCTAGGCCAGGGCAAACTTGATAGGGTAGGTCCATTGTTAGACAGGCTCTGTGGCACAACAACTCCAAAAGTGGTTGTGGCCATCTACACCTAGTCAGGCTCCTGTGGGTTCCAGGTGTGCATCACATGGGCTTAGGCACAGTCCCCAATGGGCAGGTGATTTTCCCAAGAACAGTTAGTGCATGGCTTAGTGCATATGGCTGCTCCCTGTGTGTTGTGTCCGCCAACGGTGGTGTTGTTGCTGGTATTGACCATGTGTCTCCTCTGTCTTTCCCACCCTTTTTGTTTTGTCACCCTGTCCTTGTGTGCTTTAGCATCATCTGGCGGAGGAGCATTGGCACTGGAGCAGGAGGGAGCCGTACCCCACATGGCCCAGGAGGGTGAATGTATGGAGTCTGAAGGCACCAGAGGGTGAGGGGAGCTCCACGACGGGGACAGGAGGAGACACCAGCGACAGCGACTCCTCCTCTGATGGGAGCTCCCTTGCGGTGGCGGGCACCTCTGTGCCCACCGCAACAACAGGTACAGCCCACCCCGCCTACCAGCACCGCCCTCCCAGCAACCCCTCAGCGCGTTTCCCGTGCCCGCTCACCCAGGAGGGTGGGCATCTCCTTCGCCCCAGGCACCTTAGGCCCTTCCCCAGACAGCCCGCTGCCCTCAGTGAGGAAGCTATTGACACCCTGAGATCCCTCACTGTTGGGCAGTCTACCATTTTGAATGCCATCCAGGGTGTCGAGAGGCATTTGCAGCAAACAAATGCATACCTGGAGGGCATTCATTCTGGCGTGGCAGCCCAACAGGGAGCATTTCAGGCTCTGGCCTCAGCCATTGTCCCTGTGTCCAGCCTCCCCCCTCCAAATTCCACTACCCAGACCCAATCCCCTCTGCCTCAACCTATCCCAAGCACACCATCAGACCAGCATGCACACTCATCAACACACAAAAGTGGCTTAGGCAAACATAAGCACTACACATCCCACAGGCACTCACACAAGCACCAGGCCCATGCAGACACACCAACTTGCTTCCACTGTGTCCCCCTCCTCCACGTCCTCCACCTCCCTCCCTGTCTCGTCTCCACTCACACCTGCATGCACTACATCCTCAGCCACTACCTCTATCACCAGCATGCCCATCACCACACACCGCTGACGTGCAATCACCACCCCCACTACCATGCACACATCCCGTGTCCTCTCCCAGTGTGTCTGTGAGCCCTCCTCCCAAAGTACACAAATGCAGGCACACACCCACTCAACAGCCATCCACCTCACAACAGCCTCTAGTCCATACACCCTCACCCAAACTCAGCAGACGCACACCTCCTACAACCACTACCTCTTCCTCCACTCCCAAACCCCCTCCATCTTCCCGTCCCAGTGTGTCTAAAAAACTTTTCCTAGCTTCCATTGACCTCTTTCCTACACCTCCCCCCGTCCTTCCCCTAGCGCCGGGATGTCCAGATCCCAGCCCAGCACCTCAGCCACAAAATCCTCGAGCACTGTGGTCCCTGCAAGTTCAGTAACATCACGGGTGGCACCCATCAGGGCTGCCAGTGTGCCACCTAGTGAGGCCAAGGATCACCCTATTCCGCCACCTGCCAAGGTGAAGAAGGGCCCCACATGCCGTAGGGAAAAGCCGTACCAACCACCCAGCAAGGCCTCCTCCAAGACAAAAGAGGACAGTACCAAGGGCCCAGCAGTGACTTCCAAGGTGGGGAAGGGACACAAGGCCAAAGGGAAGTCAGCTCAGGGCACAAAGCCTCCGGGTGAGGGACTGGTGTCACCCCTTCTGCAAGACAGAACAGCAACCTGTACGGCGGTGGCCACTGTCGCAACCGCCGCCACCTTCACTGCTACCTGCACAGCCACATGCACCGCCACCTGCACCGCCACCTGCACCGCCACCTGCACCGCCACCTGCACCGCCACCTGCACGTCTGCTGCCTCTGCTACAGTCCCCAGCATCATCCCCAGTGGCAGCTGTCCGAGGCTGCAGGAGACGTCCTGCTGTCTCCCTCCACAGGTGCTGACACGTGCACCACCGGCAGCATCTCAGTTGCAGACACCGCTGCAGCCACCGCCACCTGCCCCGCGACTTGCCCAGCCAGTGCCACCACAGCCGATATCAGCATTATCCCCAGTGGGCAGTCATCCGAGGCTGCAGGAGACATCCTGGACCATGCACACACTACATGAGGCACCACAACCAGCTCTGGCAGTAGCAGCAGTTGGCAGGCTAAGTCACCGCAGGGAGGAGTGTGTCTCTGCCTCCAAAGAGTATCATGCTACCTGTTCCCAGAAATTCTCATGGCTCAGACACCCAGGTGAGGGAATGGGAACTGCCACACCCCAGGTGCAGCACTCTGGGCACAAGGCCCCCTCCAGAACCAGTGGAGAACAGCAGTCACTACCCCAGTCCTTGGCAGGATGAAGCACTCTGGACACAAAACCCCCTCCAGAACCAGTGGAGAGACACATCCACTACCACAGTCCCTGGCAGGATGAGGCACTCTGGGCACAAGCCCCCCTCCAGAACCAGTGGAGAACAGCCCCCACTACCCCAGTCCTAGGCAGGATGAAGCTCTCAGGGGAACAAAGCCCCCTCCAGAACCAGTGGAGAACAGCATCCACTACCCCAGTCCTAGGCAGGATGAAGCTCTCAGGGGCACAAAGCCCCCTCCAGAACCAGTGGAGAACAGCATCCACTACCCCAGTCCTTGGCAGGATGAAGCACTCTGGGCACAAGGCCCCCTCCAGAACCAGTGGAGAACAGTATCCACTCACCCAGTCCTTGGCAGGATGAAGCACTCTGGGCACAAAGCCCCCTCCAGAACCAGTGGAGAGATACATCCACTACCCCAATCCTTGGCAGGATGAAGCACTCTGGGCACAAAGGCCCCTCCAGAACCAGTGGAGAACACATCCACTAGAGAGACTGTGGCCTTGCACTCCCCAGGACCAAGCAGTGGTCAAACCACCCACTTGAGAGACTTGGGAGACTGTGGCTTTGCACTCCCCAGGACCAGGCAGTGGGCAAACCACCCACTTGAGAGACTGTGGCTTCGCACTCCCCAGGACCAAACAGGGGGCAAACCACCCACTTGAGAGACTGTGGCCTTGCACTCCCCAGGACCAAGCAGTGGGCAAACCACCCACTTGAGAGACTTGATAGATTGTTACAGTGGCACAATGAGCCCAGTACTCACTTCTGGGTGTATCCGAGCACTTAGGGAGTCAAATAAAAAAACAAAAAGGTGAAAAACAATGAGTTGGGATGTGACCTGAGGCAGCAAAGGCTATCCTTCGAGGTGGACCTGGATTCAATTTCTGTCTCACCCCCTTGAAGAAGGTGTCTACTTCACTATGCACTTTGAACTGCTGTACTGCATGCTTGTTTCTGAGAAACCCACAGTTAGGCCAGGTAAGAACTCGTCATCTTTCTATACTACCAAGTTCTCCTACAACTACTCATGCCACTGTATACTACCCCAACATACAAAGCTAGCCAGGCATAACATACCTCTACCTCATATATAGCCCCCAACACACACCCCATATACTGTGTAAATTGTTTTTAATAACCTCCACACACTCTTCATTTCTCTCATACAGTTACCATTAAAAGAACATTTATTACACCAGTTGGGGCAGGAGACACACAGAGCATGTCTCCAAACACAATTCTGAAAAACAGGTATGTCACAATGCTTTAAATCTTAGTACCACTCTATATTAAAAAAATGAACATTTCTTTCTTGTTCCATAAATGTGTAAAGGATGTTTTGTGTTTCAATTTGCTCAATACTAACTTACATTTTTATGCAATTGCTCTAAAATGTGCTCATCCACTTTGTGACTTAATCCACTTAACGGTCATGTATTTTTCTCATATTAGTCACCTGTCACCACCTCACCTTATTCTTGTAGCACTGCAGCAACACTTGAAGTGATCCCAGATAGAAGGCAGATGATGGAGATTAATAAGTCTACTGCCTGCTATTTTGTTTTTAATCATATCGCTCTACACATAAGGGCCAGTATACGTATTTTCTATTTTAATGCAGCACTATTTGCACAAGTTGTCGCAGTTTTAGCAGCAGGTTGAATGGTCAAAATGATAGCCCATGAGTTTCTGTCCTCAGGTCACCAGACCATGTGTTTGTGCCCTCAGATCACCATATGCATTTGTGCATCCTACAACTTCACGTGAAGGGATACGTTTAAGCATTGTTACCCAAACATATATCTTCCCATGTACTCAGTCACTGACTTATATATCCGTTGTCACTGTACCTAATGCTCTGACACATTACTGCAGGGTCTCCACAATAATGACACCTCTATGCGGCCATTTACATCCACATCAAGGAAAGAAACAGGTGTTATTGATGTACTGTATATCAAATGTGTGTTAATATATATGTTCATACTGTTTGAGGTTAGATGTCTAATCAAGTTGTCTATGTCTCTCTGTTGTCTAAATTGTGACTTACACTTGCGGGAACATCCCTCAGTCACGTAAGTCTGTTGACATCTTATATTCTATGTTAAATCTCACTATTTACACTCAGCATCATTTCACATTTCTTATCAGTGTATGCTCTTTACCCATTTAATCCTTGTGACTGAAACATGATGTCTCAAATATCTTTATGCATTTATATAATGTGTATGAAGTAAAACTCTTCTCCTTTGTCCAAGAGCCTCACACCGATGAACTCAGCTTCCCATTAATCTTCCATCTGCTGGAAAAAAGGATACATTACCATCACCGTCTTCATGGCCTCTGGTTCAGCTGCTGCCTTAGAGGGGTCCATCTATAAAAGGAACAGTGGATGTAGCAGGAGAAATGCAATCCACTATCATTTGTAGGGCCTGTGTGGATCCAATGTTAATTTCAAATTGTTTAGTCACCTGTCATTTAACTATGATATTGTTACTAGCAACTGAATATGAAAAGAGAAAATAATGTTTGAGTTACAGATACAGTGAAAAGAAAACACAAAAGTGGGGTTTAGCAGTACAGGTTTTCAAATAAGAAAGAATCCCCAACTACTATTAAATTGGTTTAAAGTATTACACCCGAAAGCAATCTGCCATTTCATTTTGATTACTTTATTGAACTCCTTCCAACATTCCTGTAAGGTGTGGCTGGTTGGTGTTTTCATATTGTGGCTATGAGTAATCAAGCAATTAACATTGTGTAAAAGGTCATAGCATCTCAATGTATGTCTAATACTATGGTGCAAGATTAGGTTTTATGTGTATGTTTGCATCTTATTTTGCTTTTAAGTGATAATAAGCCAAAGTTCCTGTAGTTCAGGAGAGTTGATGAACATATGGGTATTACTGGCTTAGGCATATAAACAGTGGGGCAATATTTAGTTTGTTTGTGCTATTTCATAGGTTTAAAAGTGGTAATGTAGAAATCAAATATTGTTCTAAATACCTGGCTTCATAGTTGGTAAGAGTAAAAACATTACATATCCTTTGAGGTATAGATCAAATTTGATCTACAGAAATAGGTTCTGAAAGACACAAGATCATTTCTCAGCCCAATGAGTCAACCGTCAAATTTTCAGCTGTTCAAATCAACACAGGATTAGAAATTCATAATATATTTATACTTAATATAAGCTACTAGAATGTGTGTTGACATGGTGGAAAGGTTAAAGTTGTTTCTTCAAAAAAGATGTGTAAGTATTTAAAGACATCATTTCTTTGGAGCTTGAATTTTTAATGAAATTGCTGAAAAGGTTTTATCATTATGGGGGTCATTACAACATTGGCGGTAAAAGGCGCTTACCGCCGTGCAGAAAACCGCCAACACACCGCCGCAGCCGTGGAATTCCGCCACAGCTATTATGACCCACATCTCGAAATCCGACAAAATTCAGACACCCACAGAAGTCCGCCACACCAAAGGTCAGTGATAAACAGGCGAAAACAAAACCTCCACCGTCACGCCAACAGAAATACGCCCACACTATCACGACCCACGAATCCACGTGGCGGTCATTCAACCGCGGTATTCCATTGGCGGTACACACTGCCGCGCTCAAAATACACACACATCTTCAAAACACAGCCACATTGGACAATTCGAAATACACACACCTGATACACATACACACACCATTCCCACACACCCAATACTATATAAAACACACACCCACATCACCCACAAACCCCCACGACAAAAAATTCTGAAAGAAGGCCAGAGAGACACCACCATCCACAAACTAGCAGCCACAGGCACACAACATAACCACCCACACAACTTCCAAGCACAAAACACCACACACCACTACATATCACCACACTTATCACCACACTCACCACCCCACACATCACCTACACCACCCCATGGCACGGCAAAGACACCCCAGGTTTTCGGAGGAGGAGCTCAGGGTCATGGTGGAGGAAATCGTCCGGGTAGAACCACAGCTATTTGGAGCACAGGTGCAGCACACCTCTATTGCAAGGAAGATGGAGCTGTGGAGCTGTGGAGAAGAATAGTCGACAGGGTCATCGCAGTGGGACAACACCCAAGTAATCAGGACGACATCAGGAAGAGGTGGAACGACCTACGGGGAATGGTGCGTTCCGTGGTCTCAAGACACCACCAGGCGGTCCAGCGGACTGGCGGTGGACCCCCACCTCCTCACCCACAACTAACAACATGGGAGGAGCAGGTCTTGGCGATTCTGCATACTGAGGGCCTCGCAGGAGTCAGTGGAGGAATGGACTCCGGTAAGTCAAACCTTTAACTACCATATCCCCCACCCTACCTGCATGCTATCACATACCCCCACCCTCGCCCCCACCCCTATCACTCCAACTCCTCAAAAATGTACCAAAATCAAAAACCACACATCCCAACACCAAGCCCTGCATGCAACAACAACGCATAGACACCCATTACCAAAGCATGCCCACTGCACATACCCATACACCCCCCTAAACCATCATCACACAAGCCCCCACACAGGAATGCCAGCACTGGGGTACACGCTCACCCACCCATTGCACACCATGACACACACAGATGCAATAATCATGCTTTTCCACCCCTGCAGGACCACTACCCAACGTCACCAGACAGGAGGGTCCAGACATCTCCACCCCACCCACAGAAAAGGCCCACAGTGATGACAGCAGCTCTGTCCAACTGGATCTAGATGACCAGCCCGGACCATCGTGGGCCTTGGGACAGTCGGTTCCTCTCACACAGGCCACCACAGACCTTCCCCCCTCTGGTAACACCAGCACAGCACCCACCCAGCGGGCCCATACCTCCGTCCCCAGGACACGTCAATCAGCTGTGTGTCCACCACTACAGGGAACCCAGGATAACCCACCACCCCAAGAACAACAGGGACCTGGGGGCAGTGGTAGGGGGCACACAGTCCAGGGGACGGAGGCCCAGGAACACAGGGGAACTGGGAGGGCTGCTGTGCGACAGGGGGCGGACAGGCCAAGGGAATCCACTCCCCACGAGGCCCTCTCCTCCATCATGGGAGCATACCACCACTCCCAGGAGACGATGACAACAGTCCTGGCCAAGTTTCAGGAGACCCAGCGCATGCAGGAGGAACAGTATTTGGGCTTCAGGGAGGAACTCAGAACCATCAGCTCCGCCCTGGGCACCATCGTAGGGGTGCTGAAGGAAATACTCAACACCAGGAGGGACACTGTGGCACTCCAAGGGGCCCCTGACACTAGCACGGCGCTAGTGGACAGGAGGCACCGCCACAGGACCACCACACCAGCACCCCACCCCCTGCAGACAGAGAACCACCCCGCAAACGGTCCCTGAGATCCAGGACAAAGACAGAGCACGATGCCAAGACCCCCGCCAAGAAATGAGACCACCCTGATTGTCAACCCACTGTCCCACTTTGTCACCCTGTCCATATTGAAACTGCCCCAGCTCCACTTCCTATGCCCATATGGGCAATGCACCTATGAGACAAACAGACTGGACTCTGCCATGGACACTCCTCCGCCATCACCCCTCACCATTTAACTTCCCCCTCCAATATTTTGTATGTAAATAAACACACCTAAAGCACCAAAATATCTGGAGTCTGTCTGTGATTTTGAAATAGTGTATTTGCAATTACAGTGACAAAATATTTTTGAAATAGTAATGTCAACATACCTATGTCACACAGCTCTAGTCCATGAGGAATCTAAGCAGATGACACACGTTGGGACCCACACCTGTGAAACCGTAAGGGAAAGTGACAGCTCAGTGACCATACACCTGGTGAAATCGACAGACAGGATAGAGGTAGAAGTGTAAAAGTACTTGTAGTAGGCAGGAATGTCTTCCCACCTGTGTTTCACTGGAAATATTGCTGGATGACTGAGTCCCTGTTGTCAATGTCTTCTTCCTTTGCTTCCTCCTCATCACTGTCCACAGGCTCCACAGCTGCCACAACACCGCCATCTGGACCATCCTCCTGCAGAAAAGGCACCTGTCGTCGCAAAGCCAAGTTATGAAGCATACAGCAGGCCACGATGATCTGGCACACCTTCTTTAGTGAGTAGAATAGGGATCCACCTGTCATATGGAGGCACCGGAACCTGGCCTTCAGGAGGCCGAAGGTCCGCTTGATCACTCTCCTAGTAAGCCCATGGGCTTCATTGTAGCGTTCCTCTGCCCTTGTCCTGGGATTCCTCACTGGGGTCAGTAGCCATGACAGGTTGGGGTAACCAGAGTCACCCAATAGCCACACACGGTGCCTCTGGAGTTGACCCATCACATAAGGGATGCTGCTATTCCGCATGATGTAGGCGTCATGCACTGAGCCAGGGAACATGGCATTCACATGGCAGATGTACTGGTCTGCCAAACATACCATCTGTACATTCATGGAATGATAACTCTCCCGGTTCCTGTACACCTGTTCACTCCTGTGGAGGGGGACCAAAGCCACATGGGTGCCATCAATGGCACCTATGATGTTGGGGATATGTCCAAGGGCATAGAAGTCACCTTTCACTGTAGGCAAGTCCTCCACCTGAGGGAAAACGATGTAGCTCCGCATGTGTTTCAGCAGGGCAGACAACACTCTGGACAATACGTTGGAAAACATAGGCTGGGACATCCCTGATGCCATGGCCACAGTTGTTTGAAAAGACCCACTTGCAAGGAAATGGAGCACTGATAGCACCTGCACTTGAGGGGGGATTCCTGTGAGATGGCGGATTGCTGACATCAGGTCTGGCTCCAACTGGGTACACAGTTCCTGGATTGTGGCACGGTCAAGCCTGTAGGTGATTATCAGATTTCTTTCCTCCATTGTCGACAGGTCCACCAGCGGTCGGTACACTGGAGGATTCCGCCATCTCCTCACATGTCCCAGCGGACAGTGCCTATGAAGGACAGCAGCGACCAGAGAGTCAAACAAGTCAGAGGTATGTACCCACAGTCTACACAGAGCATGATTCATACACAAAATCTGGCCTGTATGTGTGTTGAGAGTAGGCCCAGGTATGTGTGACACAGTTGGTAATTAGGCCATGTGGGCCCCTGAAATGGCGGCTGCCTGACCTGTAAAGTGGGACAATGGGATGTGAGGTAACTGCGCTGGCGTTGTACACCGTCGCGGTAGGCGGTCGAAGACCGTGGCGCAATGCTGCATTGGTTAACATTGGACCCTATGGGTCCCAGGAGCCAATGACGATGTACGCCGGCGGTGATGGTACACACCGCCGTGGACGTGACCGCCGTCGACGTGACCACCATTTTCTAGCTGTTGAATCACTCGATACCTGATCATCGACAGGAGAGGACCTACACTGCAAGTGCTGCTGTGACCTCGGTCTGGAAGAGACAATGGCTCGTGCATCTGGGAAAAGGGCCCCTGCCTTCACATCAGAGGAGTTGGAGAAGCTTGTCGAGGGGGTCCTCCCCCAGTACACGCTACTCTACGGTCCTCCAGACCAACAGGTAAGTACACAGGGGGCATGTTGTATGGGCTATGCCTGTGTGGAGAGGGCTGGTTGTAAGAGTGAAGAGGGCAGAGTTCTGAGTGCATGAAAGACGGTGGGTGCATGTGCCACATGGCAAGGGTAGGGATGGGGGCCACTCACTTTGACGGCGCAGTTGGTAATGACTTCTCTTCTTCCCCTGTACATTTCATGTAGGTCAGTGCCCACCAGAAGAAGGATATTTGGCGTGCCATCGCCAAGGACGTCCGGACCCTGGGGGTCCACCACAGACAGAGCACCCACTGCCGGAAGAGATGAGAGGCCATTCGCCGCTGGAGCAAGAAGACGGCGGAGGCTCAGCTGGGGATGGCCTCCCAACGTGGGAGGGGTGCCCGTCGAACCATGACCCCCCTGATGTTATGGATCCTGGTGGTGGCCTTCCCGGAGTTGGATGGGCCCTTGAGGGCATCACAGCAGACACAAGGGTGTGAGTACACTCTCATTCAGCTGACTTTGCGCGCAGTGGAGGGGTCTGGGTGGGGGAGGAGTGCTGTGGGTTTCCCTAGGCCAGGGCGAGTTCCATAGACTAGGCCCCTTCGTAAGGCATGGCCCTGTGGCCCCCCACCCCACCTCTGTAGAGTGCCAAGTACAGGTATTCATGCACCTGTGTCATCTATGTGTGCAGATGTTGTCCATAGCCTTGTAGGCCATTTCCCAGGAATTGCACTGTAGAGCCCAACAGCGCGACGTAGTGCAGGGGGCTGCTGTGTCTGTCTTGTCCACCAACGGTAGCGTTAAGCCATGCACTCAACCTGTCTTTCTTCTGTCCCCCCCCCCTTTTTTGCTGTCTCCCTGTTCTTTTGTGCATTAGCATCATCAGGCGGAGGAGCAGTGGCACCGGAGCACGAGGGAGCTGCGTCCCACATGGCCATGGAGGGCCTCACTACGGACTCTGAATACACCAGTGGGACGGAGGGCGAGGGGAGCACCACGGCGGTGACAGGTGCTGAAACCAGCGACACGGACTCGTCCTCCGATGGGAGCTCCCTTGTGGTGGGGGCAACATCTGGGCCCCCACTACTACAGGTACAGCCGCCACCCCCCCTACTAGCACCGCCCTCCCAGCAGCCCCTCAGCGTGTGCCCCGTGCCCGCTCACCCAGGAGGGTGGGCATCACCTTCACCCCAGGCACCTCAGCCCCTGCCCCTGTCACCTCAGCTGCCCTCAGTGAGGAGGCCATTGACCTCCTCAGGTCACTCACTGTTGGGCAGTCTACCATTTTGAATGCCATCCAGGGTGTAGAAAGGGAGTTGCAACAAACTAATGCATTCCTTGAGGGCATTCATTCTGGTCAGGCTGCACTTCATCGAACATTTCAAACTCTGGCCTCAGCACTGATGGCAGCCATTGTCCCTGTCTCTAGCCTCCCCCCTCCAACTTCCTCCACCCAGACCCAATCCCCTGTACCTCTGCCTATCCCAAGCACACCATCAGACCAGCCTGCACACACCTCACCACACAAGGGAAGCTCAGGCAAACATAAGCACCACACATCCCACAGGCACTCACGCAAGCATCACACACATACAGACACACCAACATCCACTGCCTCTACTGTGTCCCCCTCCTCCTCATCTCCCTCCTCCCTCCCAGTCTCGTCTACACTCACTCCTTCATGCACTACCACTACAGCCACTACGTCCCGCACCAGCACACCAACCACCACACCCCGCTCACGTGCACTCACCACCCCCACTACCATTCACACGTCCCCTGTGTCCTCTCCCAGTGTGTCTGTGACGCCCCCTCCCAAGATACACAAACGCAGGCACACACCCACCCAACATACATCCACCTCACGACAGCCTCCAGCGCATGCACCTGCACCCAAAGCCACAAATGTTACACCTCCTACAACCACCACCTATTCCTCCACTCCCAAACCCCCTCCAGCTACCTATCCCAGTGTCTCCAAACAACTTTTCCTGTCCACCCTTAACCTATTTCCCACCCCCCCGTCCAACTCATAGGTCCCGTACTAGCACCTCAGCCCCAAAATCACCCGGACCAGTGGTGCCTGTTGTCACAGGTATGTGGAGTGCACCGGCCACCAGGCCAGCCAGTGTATCACGGAGCCAGAGCACAGCCAGTCCCCCCCCTGTGAAGCACCAGAGGTTGGCCAGTGCCCGGCGGGAGAGGGGGAAGACTCCAGCAACCCAAGCCGCTCACAGGCATCCCGGGGGGAGTGTGGACTCAGCTGTGACTCCTCCTAAGGTGGGGAAGGGGCAGAAGAAACCCGCAAAGTCTGGGAGGAGCAGAACGGCGGAGAAGACCGCCATCATCCCCGCTGGCCAGGAGGCCACCGCCAGCCCCATCGTCGCTGCCCAGGACGCCACCGTCAGCCCCATCATCGCTGCCCAGGACACCACCGCCAGCCCCATCGTTGCTGTCCAGGAGGACCCCACCAGCCACAGCCGAGCTGCCCAGGAGGGCCCCGCCAGCCACCGCCCAGCTGCCCAGGAGGACCCCGCCAGCCACAGCCCAGCTGCCCAGGAGGAGCCCGCCAGCCACAGCCCAGAAGGACCCCTCCAGCCACAGCCCAGCTGCCCAGGAGGGCCCCCGCCAGCCACAGCCCAGCAGCCCAGGAGGACCCTGCCAGCAACAGCCCAGCTGCCCAGGAGGACCCCGCCAGCCACAGCCCAGCTGCCCAGGAGGGCCCCGCCAGCCACAGCCCAGCTGCCCAGGAGGACCCCGCCAGCCACAGCCCAGCTGCCCAGGAGGGCCCCGCCAGCCACAACCCAGCTGCCCAGGAGGACCCCGCCAGCCACAGCCCAGCTGCCCAGGAAGGCTCCGCCAGCCACAGCCCAGCTGACCAATGAAGGACCGCCATCCCCAGCCCAGCTGGGCAGTGAAGGACTGCCAAGTCAAGCACAGCTGAACAGGACAAGCACAGCTGAACAGGGCAAGGACCGCCAAGTCAAGCACCGCTGAACAGGGCAAGAACCGTTGAACAGGGCAAGGACCACCAAGTCAAGCACGGCTGAACAGGGCAAACACCCCTGAACAGGGCAAGGACCGCCAAGTCAAGCACCGCTGAACACGGCAAGCACCGCCAAGTCAAGCACCGCTGAACAGGGCAAGGACCGCCAACTCAAGCACCGCTGAACAGGGCAAGGACCGCCAAGTCAAGCACCGCTGAACAGGGCAAGCACCGCTGAACAGGGCAAGGACCGCCAACTCAAGCACCGCTGAACAGGGCAAGCACCGCTGAACAGGGCAAGGCCCGCCAACTCAAGCACCGCTGAACAGGGCAAGCACCGCTGAACAGGGCAAGGACCGCCAAGTCAAGCACCGCTAGCCCATGAGCGGCAGGGGCAGAGACGCAACTGGGACCGTCACGGGGTCAGTTATGCACTCTGGGCACCAGTCCCCCTTCAGAACCAGTGGAGACATGCATCCACTCCGTCTGTCCTCCACAGGATTTAGCACTCTGGGCACCAGTCCCCCTCAAGAACCAGTGGAGACATGCATCCACTCCGTCTGCCCCGCACAGGATGAAGCACTCTGGGCACCAGTCCCCCTCCAGAACCAGTGGAGACTGTTATCCACTTGAGAGACTGTGGCTTTGCACTCCCCAGGATGGTACAGTGGGCAAACCACCCACTGGAGAGACTTGAGAGACTGTGGATTTGCACTCCCCAGGATAAAGCAGTGGACAAACCACCCACTGGAGAGACTTGAGAGACTGTGGCTTTGCACTCCCCAGGATGGTACAGTGGGTAAACGATCCACTGGAGAGGCTTGGGAGACTGTGGCTTTGCACTCCCCAGGATTGAACAGTGGGCAAACCACCCACTGGAGAGACTTGAGAGACTGTGGCTTTGCACTCCCCAGGATGGTACAGTGGCAACCCACCCACTGGAGAGACTTGAGAGACTGTAGCTTTGCACTCCCCAGAATAAAGCAGTGGGCAAACCACCCACTGGAGAGACTTGAGAGACTGTGGCTTTGCACTCCCCAGGATAAAGCAGTGGGCAAACCACCCACTGGAGAGACTTGAGAGACTGTGGCTTTGCACTCCCCAGGATGGTACAGTGGGCAAACCACCCACTGGAGAGACTGTGGCTTTGCACTCCCCAGGATTGAACAGTGGGCAAACAACCCACTGGAGAGACTTGAGAGACTGTGGCTTTGCACTCCCCAGGATAAAGCAGTGGGAAAACCACCCACTGGAGAGACTTGAGAGACTGTGGCTTTGCACTCCCCAGGATGGTACAGTGGGCAAACCACCCACTGGAGAGACTTGAGAGACTGTGGCTTTGCACTCCTCAGGATAAAGCAGTGGGCAAGCCACCCACTGGAGAGACTGTGGCTTTGCACTCCCCAGGATAAAGCAGTGGGCAAACCACCCACTGGAGAGACTTGAGAGACTGTGGCTTTGCATGCCCCAGGATGGTACAGTGGGCAAACCACCCACTGGAGAGACTTGAGAGACTGTGGCTTTGCACTCCCCAGGATAAAGCAGTGGGAAAACCACCCACTGGAGAGACTTGAGAGACTGTGGCTTTGCACTCCCCAGGATGGTACAGTGGGCAAACCACCCACTGGAGAAACTTGAGAGACTGTGGCTTTGCACTCCCCAGGATTGAACAGTGGGCAAACCACCCACTGGAGAGACTTTAGAGACTGTGGCTTTGCACTCCCCAGGATAAAGCAGTGGGCAAACCACCCACTGGAGAGACTTGAGAGACTGTGGCTTTGCACTCCCCAGGATACATCAATAGGCATGGAGCCCCCTCGTGGATCTGGCGTCGTGCACTCATCCGGCTGAGGTGCCCCCCCTTCCCTTCCCCCTGAGGTGCCTGTTGTATTTCTATCTGATGCCCCTGCAGTGTTCTCTCCGTCATGTTCGGGTATCTTGTGTGGGCCTCGCCCATGTATTTTGGGCCCAGTGGTCCACGGATTATGAATGTTGCAATACCTGGACTACTAATCGTGGTGTATATATATATATTTGCTTACTGAATTTTGATATATTACAATGGTTACACTCATTTCCTTTTGTCTTTGCATTCTTCCGGGGGGGGGGGTTGGGGGGTGTTACTGTAATGTTTGGATATGCATTGTTGTGTGTGTTGTAGTGGGTGAGGGTGGGGGTAGGGGTTGGGGTGTTGCATGTGTGTCCCTGTTTTTTGCCTCCCCCCTCCCTTAAGTCGTAGGTGAAGTAGTCACCGTGGTCTTCACCGCCGGCGTTGGTGCTCCTGGTACAGGAGCAGGAAGACTAGCGCAGGAAGAATATGGAGTTCCGGCTCCATGGTGTTGTCGTTCCTCGTGGAGTGTGTAAGGGTGAGCGTTTTTCCTTCGAAATGCCTATTTCCGCCATGTTTTTATCCGCGTGAATCCGCCCCAGAAAAGGTGGCGGATTGGCCTGTCATAATAGTGTGGGCGGTACATTGTCTTCCGCCTGTCTGTTGGCGTGACCGCCGAGCTGTTTGTTTGTACCGCCGGGGCTGTCGGAGTGTTAAAGTGGCTGTCTTTGTTGGCGGTTTCCGCCAAGGTCTTAATTCCAAAATGTTTTCCGCCAGCCTGTTGGCGGTCTTACCGCCGCTTTAACACCGTCCGCCAGGGTTGTAATGACCACCTATATCTTGAAATTAATCCACAAATTTAGAAATTGTGGACTGGTGCCTTTACAGAGCATTCTGAAATAGTTAATAACACGACCAAGTATTGATGTAAACATTTGGGATATGAAAAAACAAATCTAATTTTGTGCTAGATTTTCCCAAAGCTGGCTTGCCAATCTCCTGATTTCTTTTTCAAGAACTTTGAATCACTAAATTTCAGTGTTGAGCATCTTATCTTATCTTATTCTTCAGTAAACAATCAGTCCAATAACACATAGGGATGTCAGTGGAGCACAAAAATTGTAAATGCTTTCTATAAGGCCAATATTACTGTCTCCCATCAGGGTCTCTCAGTGCTCCCTTATACTAGGAAGGTTAAAACATTTAAGGCTTTGCCATGGAGTGTGCTTTTTTGTGCAAACTGAGATACTATTGTGGCAAGTTGTTTTTAAAATAAAACAGTAGGTATGGAAAGTGGTAATGCCAGGAAAAGAAAAAACAATATTGGTAAATTGCTCATCTGAAATGAATTACTCTAGCCTACTAAAGAAATAGGTAAGGATTCCCATCTTTCTAGCTTGTATTGGATTAATTGAAGTTGATTAGTATAATTACACTCAAAATTGTTATCTAACTTAGGAGAGAACATAACATCTAGATATAATGGTAGGTGCACAATTTGGGAATATTCTGGCTATGCTCCTCTTACCATACCAATTTGAGTTTGGCTGTTTATAATATATCACCAGAGGGTGAGCAAAACTTTTTCTGCTGTTTGTTCTATAATTTCAAATGTGGGATTTAGTGTAAGTGAACAAATATCCACATTATCAGCATAAGCTGCTATGGAAATGTGGTGTTTGAAATTTGCAACTGGGGGAAGTCATATCTTAAGTTGCTTTATATATCTTTCCATACGTAAGGCGTATACAGCAGTTGAAAGTGAACATCGCTGTTGAGTGCCCAAATGGCAAGGATTATGGAGGTCAGCATGTCTTTGATAAAATAGAAGCTTCAGGTGATTTAGCTAATAAAATCAACGTGAATCTTTATGGTTCAAAATACTTCAGATAAAATGTCCAAGGAGAGAAGATCAAAGGCCTTTTTTGGCTTGTATTAATATGGTAAATATTGATTCTTGGATTGTTTCTGTGCTTTGGCTAGATTGGTGTGGGACATGGTATCTCCTCCATGTATGAAGCCATGCTGGAAGTCAGACATTAATGATGAATTGAAAATATTCACCCTTGCACCTAGTATGTCAGCATAGATGTTATAGTTGTAATTTAATAGCGATACAGTATGGTAGAGTTTCCAATTAGTAGAGTTTTTTTTTTAATATTGTGGCTTCAGAACATGCATGAAGGGCTTCCTAGTTATACTTATCTCCTGAACAATCTCATGACAGATTAGGGTTATTTAATCTATTAATATTTCATAGACTTCAGCAACAATTGTATCTGGACCTGGCACTTTACTGGATGGTGATTGTGGAATGCCCAGTTTGATCTCTATTATGACTTTGGCAGTCAAAATAGAATTTCAGTAATAATTGGTGTAGGGATTTTCTAGATTGTTAAAATATGTGCATCAAGAAAATCATCATATGTGATACTATTTTGATAAAGAGTAGTATAACTCCTCTAAATATTGAGAAATTGTGTGCAGATTATGAGACATTTTGCCATTATCATCTATTATGTAACTGATACAGTTAAAGCTTGACAGTTGTCTACATATAAAAGCAAGAATCTTACTAGGCTTCTCTCTTGTCTCAAAGACTTTGTGTATGAAATAAAAAGCTCCTTTGCTTGGTTTAGTGAAGTGGATAGCATTGTTCTGTGCTTAAAAGTCATACATTTTTAGTTTGCAGGATATGTGTTGCAAGATTTGTTAACTGAGCACTGCATGTGTGTCTTAATTAATTTATCAGGTTCTTCTCCTAGCTTATTTTCATCTGCTTGATCTCCTTCAAAGATGTCCTGAATATTTGCTATAAACAACACCAAATGGTGATATGTTTACAGTGAATTCACTAAACTCACAATTTTTGGCTTTCAGATATTTGAGAAAATCTTTGTTGTTTAATAAGTGTTTCAGTAAGGATCAGTTAACTCTGCCTTTCAGTACTATTGGCTGTGGTCAAGATAAACAGGTTTTGCAGTAATTGGAATATTCTACATTTTTGCCAGTAATCGTATAACTAAATAACACCAAAACAATCCAAGAGTATAAGCCCTATTTATCTGATTTTGATATCTCCATATATCATGAATATAGAGGGCAGTTATCATATGGTTAATGAATGTAAATGTATTTTGTTTCATAAGTGTTATAAGATCATGATTGGAGGTGTCTAATTTAGCACCTAAAATGCATTTAAAGTCGCCATTAATGACAATAGGGCTGTGCAATTAGATGGTTTTTCAGAGAGATTAGAGAAAAACCTAGTGCTCTCAGAGGTAGTAGCATATAAGGAAAGGAGAATGAAATCAATTGAAGTAATGTGCTGGTAGACAAGCCTTTGTCTGTTTTAAATTATGTGAATGCATAAATACTATTCAGAATCAGTATAGTAACTCCTCTTATGTTTGCTGAATAAGAAGAGTTTATACAGTCATACATATTGGGAATCACATAACCATTGCAGCCTTTAGCATGGCAATCATTTTTTTTTTTGCCTCAGATGGAGTAAGATGCACCTCCTGCTAGCATAATATATCTGCTGTAAAGCTCCAAGCTGCTGATAAAATTCAAGCTCCTTGACAAGGTTCCAGATGCAATTTGGGCCTCATTACGACTTTGGCTGTCTCAGGACCGCCATGTTGGAGGTGACAGTTGTACCGCCAACAGGCTGGTGGAGAGGACCACCAAATTATGACCGTGGCATTATTCCCAACAGAATACAGCCAGAGCACCACCAGATACCCTGTTACCACCCAACAGATTACGAGGCAGCACACTGCCAGGGTTTCTGCCGTGGTCGCACCACCATGGAAACCCAGGTGGGAACAAACAGCATAAAAAGAGACACTCACCTTCAGGAAGCCATGCTCGCCCAGAGCTGCCATGGAACTAGAACTACACGTCATTCAGCTTCTCCTGCACGCACAAAGACAACGGAATCTTCGCTGACGATGACAGCAACCGTAAGTGCAGACACTTACCTGTGACTGTTGTATACTGTCAATGTTTGTACATTCACACAATATACCATTGGGATGGGGGTGCAAAGGTGACAACCACATGCTACTACACATTGACATGCACGCTCACATACAGAAACACACACACACACACGCACATACACAGTACACATACTACAGCCAACACACACACTTACACATGGAAACACAGCACAGGTCCAGTTAAACACAATAAAACTCAAACACCACAACACATCACAACAGCACCACAACCATATCATTGTCAATATGTTGGCAAGCACTCACTATAGACACTATCCAGGGACACATCACATATACAATGCAACCTACAACCAACAGGAAACAAACACACACAACTATATAAATTACCAACTGACATACACATCACACATAGCACATCATATCTATCATACCATGCACTACACTCTGTCAAAACACATCAAACCACACAACATACCAACAAACACATGTCAACACAAACACCACTCAATAACATGACAACAAAAAGTTCCGAACAGATACATGCCCATCACACAACACACACACAGATAGTGACACAACTCCAAACTAGAAAAAGAAATGCATGACAGAGATGTGAGCAATAAACCAACAACAGGTAGGTTTAAAGTATTATTAGTATTATAACATTTGAAATACAAAGGCCAGAGGCCAGTCCTGAGACAACACCCTGAATGCACACAGTGCACATGTGTGTGCCCCGAACTTGACTCCTGACTGCCATGTAACCTCCATAGGTAGGGGTATCAGGGGGGCAGGCAGTCACCTCAGTGATTATCAGGGGTGGCAGAGGGTGGGTTGGTTTAAGGTTGGGGGGGGCTTTGGGATGTGGCTTAGGAGGGGGATTTAGGTTTAGGCTTACGAAGAGGGTTGAATTTTTCAGAAAGGGTAGACTACTTGGCAGGGGGAGCGGCATGGGTATTTGCATGGGGGCCAGAGTGGCCTTGGAGGTGGAAGGGACGGACTTGGGGAGGGAAGCAAACCGTTTAGGGGTCTCATGGGGGAGAGGAGTAGGGGAAATGGCAAACTCTGAAAGGAAGGATTTCTTACACACGGTGACGGTTAGAGCAAAAGGGTTTGGGTGCGGAGGGAGAGGGAGCGGTTGTAGGAGGTGTTGGTGTAGATGTCCTCAGTGAATGTTTGTGTGAGCTATGCTTGTGGTTGCTGGGCGTCTGTTGTTGGGTGGGTGAGTGAGGGTGTTTAAGTGTCTTGGAATGAGGTGGTTGGAGGTGCTGGGAGATGCTGTGGTAGGTGACTGTCTGTTGGTATGGTCACTGCAGTTATGGTAGATGTGCTGCATGAAGGAGTGTCAGTGATTGTGGTGTCTGTGGGTGTGGTGACTCGGGGGATGTCTGAGTGTCTGTTGTGGTGCTGTCTGTGGGTAGGATTGGTGTAGTGGCTGGTTCTGTGAATGTTGGTGTGGTATCTGCAGGTGTGTCAGATGTGCTGTGTATGATGCTGGAGGTGGTGGGGGTGTCAGGGCAGGGTGTGACTGCCTACTGCCATGTGTGCATCTTAAAGTTGCTAGTGTGCATGCTGGTGGTGTGTCTTATGGTGCTTATGTCTGTCTGAGCTACCCTGAGATGTTGAGGTGGATGCATTCCTGTCTGTTTGTATGCTTTGGCTTGGTCTGGGAAAAAGAGTTTAGAATTGGGGAGAGGAAGGTGGTAGGGGGACGGTAGACACAGGGTGACTGATTGCCATCAGCGTGGAGCCTAAAAGGATCTCTGTAGGCCAGCCAGTGCACTGTGAATGCCCTCCAGGAATTAATTACTCTGTTGTATCTAAGTTGCAAGTCCCTAGATGGCATTCATGATGGTCGACTGACCCACAGAGATGTTCATTTCCACCAGCTTCACCTTTCAGGGGCCCAGAGACAGGTTAGGGCTCCACTTGGCAGGCAGGACTCTCAGCAGAAAGCTCAAGTGCTGGCAGAGAGAAGTATTTGATGTCCCTGAGACTTCAACAACAGAAGGTAAGCTCAGTTCAAGCCCTTGGAGATTCTTCACCAGTGGGAAGTCACACAAAAGTCAGTCTTTCTCCTCTCAGGCAGAAGGAGCAACTGCAGGCCAACCAGGCAAAGCACAGTAACAGGCAAAGGGGAAGTGCTCCTCCTCTAGCATCTCCAGCTCTTCTCCTTGGCAGAGGTTCCTCTTGGTTCCAGAAGTGATCTGATTTTCAGGAGGTTTGGGTGCTCTTCTTATACCCCTTTCTGCCATTGAAGTAAGCCTACTTCAAAGAGGGGTTTATGTTGTTTACAAGATTCTGCTTTGCCCAGGCCAGGACCCAGACACACACCAGGGGGTTGGAGAGTGCATTGTGTGATGGCAGGCACAGCCCTTTCAGGTGTAAGTGACCACTCTCCCCTCAGCCCAGATGGCCTATTGGGATATGCAGGCTACACCCCAGCTCCCTTTGTGTCACTGTCTAGAGGAGAGGTGCAGACAGCCCAACTGTCAAACTGGCCCAGACAGGGAATCCACAAACAAGCAGAGTCACATAATAGTTTAAGCATGAAAATGCCTCTTTTCTAAAAGTGGCATTTTCAAACACACAACCTAAAAACCAACTTCACTAAAAGATGTATTTTTTTATTGTGAGTTTAGAGACCCCAAACTCCAAACGTCTATCTGCTCCCAAAGGGAATCTGCGATTTAATAATATTTAAAGGCAGCCCCCATGTAAACCTATGAGAGAGATAGGCCTTCCAACAGTGAAAAAAAGATTGCCAGTATTTCACTGTTGGAACATATAAGACACATAAGTACATGTCCCACCTTTAACATACACTGCCCCTTTCCCACTGGGCTCCCTAGGGCCTACCTTAGGGATGCCTTACATGTATAAAAAGGGAAGGTTTAGACCTGGCAAGTGGGTACACTTGACAAGTCGAATTGACAGTTTAAAACTGCACACACAGACGCTGCAATTGCAGGTCTGAGTCATGTTTACAGGGCTACTAATGTAGATTGCACACCCAGTGCTTCAGGCTCACTAGTAGCATTTAATTTACAGGCCCTGGGCACCTCTAGTGTACTTTACTAGGGACTTACTAGTAAATCAAATATGCCAATCATGGATAAGCCAATGAACATATACAATTTATACAGGAAACACTTACACTTTGTCACTGGTCAGCAGTGATAAAGTGTTCAGAGAAACAAAAACAGCAAAAACAGGTCCAGTACACAGAAACAACCTGGGAAGTAGAGGCAAAAAGTTAGAGACCATGCCAATAATGCCAAGTCGAACAGGATTCCATACCAAAACCCTGCAAAACATATCCACAATAGCTACAGTAAGTGTGTAGAAGTAGCATCACAATGTTGATATATGTCTGAACCTAACAATGTACACATGGGGTTGGCAAAAAACAGTTTAGATTGTACTAGTTACCTAGATGTTGTGGCCTAGTTATTATGCCCACAACATATTGGAATAGGAAATTGCTGTGTAGCCACTTAACATCCAAAGAACATGTACATGGTACTAATATTTTGAGCGCTCATATCAATGATATGGGTTGCACTAGGAGTCTAGTTATACCACCATGGTTTAGTATGTGCAAGATGTCCATTCTGAGAAAACATCACATATGCCAGTGTTTAGTCCACACTTACCAATGGGGTAACCTCCTAACAGATCTAATTAAGTGCAGCAAGTGTAGCATGTGAAATGTCAGATTAAGATCACAGCCTCACTATACGTTGACACACTTTGGAAATCTCAGGACTAGTAGGCATGCACTCAACTTGTCAGACTCAATGTAGCACATAGAGATTGATCAAGGGGCATTTGAATGGACAGAGGGCAAAGACCAAGACAACTTACTATCAGGATATTGGGAGTATGGATCGGTAGGTGGCAAGGAACAACCAGCAGACCAAGTCACATGTGCATCATCATATGCTACTTTACAGAAGGGAAGACATAGGTGAGTAATATGTCCCTATACAGAATACAATGTGCACACCTATATACCAATGTTGAGGACTCTACATCTAGGTTTTCTTAGGAGACATTTTACCTTTTGCACTTACCACATTGTCACAGTTTAGAGTCTTTCACATCATACACTGACCTTGCAGAGGAATGTAAATGAATTTAGTCAGTACTCACACCCTTGTGGCTGCTGTGCTGCCCCAAAACACTCACCCAACTCAGGGTAGGCCACCCCCAATATGCAGGTCATTAGAGGGGTCAGGGTCCAATGGGCACTCCTTCAGCCTTCAGAGGACATCTCCAGCTGGGCCTCAGCGGTCTTACTGGCCCAGCATCTCAAGTCCTCCCACCGCTTTCGACAGTGGGTGCTCCTCTGGCTGTGGACCCCCAGTGTCCACACTTTCTTGATGATGGCACACCAGATCCCCTTTTTCTGATGGGTGTTGACCTGCATGGATGAAACAGGCAAGAGGAGAAAGTAATGTACACATGCACCATCCCAAAACAAGTATGGTAAACAATCAAGTTAATGCAAGTAGCCAAACATGCCCTTCCTCATGCCTCAAACTCTTTTGCTAGTCACCTTCTGCAGTCAGGCCATGTGTGAAGTGGAGTCAGGCATACAACATGCATACTCAGTGCCAGGTTTTGACAAAAAACGTTGGACAAGACCACAAGTATGTCCTTAAAATGGTACTTCTCTACAACTATTTGTCACACTGTGGATTAGGGTACATACATCACACACTACCTACAATGTATCAGGGGTAACAGTCTTTCTATGCACATGTGCACATAACTATCTACCCACACATGATAACTCAATCTTTCATTCATGATCATTTCATATACCTCATCATACACTCTACCTTTCACCCATTGATATTGCATTGGACTCACCTGCCCCTCTGGTGCACCATATAGCTGCAAATACCGAAGTAGGACCTCCTCCACAAGCTTGTCCAGCTCGTCAGCTGAGAAGATAGGGACCCTATCACCTGCAGGATGTGGCATGGTTGCTCCCAGAGGCAGTACACAGCAGCTCATGTCATGGAGGTCTTTCTGGCAGCATCGTCAGGAGTCAAGTGAGGGACAGTGTAGAAGATTGCAGTCACGTCTTTCACGTACAGGACCGTCATCGTTGGTAGACATCGCTATGATCCCAAGTCCGCCAAGGACAAAAATTTGTTCCACTGGCAATGTCCTCTGCAGTTGTAACCGCCTACCGTCATGACGACATCCGCCGGTGGAGTGTGCTCACTTCCTGATGTCCATTAGAGTAGGTCAGACAGCTGCCATTTTAGGGCTCATATATGTATGACGTAGTAGTGAAAGTTGCATTATTTACTGAAACCTTCGATCTATGACAATGTATGTAGTGTAGGCTTACTATATACAAGTATTAATGTGCATGTCATTAGTAGAGGAAATTCCAAGGTATTTTGGGGTCTGCACATGAAACAGTTGTCACCATATTAATGATAATCTGAAGATGGTAAAGGTGAAAACAATATGTGTTGTATGTCTACAAGGTTGATGTAACTTTCACTGTCAGTGACATGTATCTCAATGTAGAGTACATTCAAGGGTTTAGGGGATTTGTATCTGGTATGCTTTCATATTGTGGCTGGCTCAACATGTGCTGAATACCACATATTCACTGTTTCATGTGATCATGCTTATGATGTATGGATTGAGTCATTCACATACATTCTGGTGTTGTCCCACATAGTTACCCTGGCCTGAGGAGAGCAAGACAACCTTCAGTGTATCGTCCACTAGCAGACCTGCAGACTATGGAAGCGTGACATGTAATCCAAATATATCACCTGGATAAGCATACAATTATGGATCTATGTTGTCAGTTGGAGCCAGATCTGATACCTACCATTCTCAATCCCAATAGTATACCTCTCATTCTTCAAGTCATGTCAGTGCAGCACTTCCTGGTCACTGGGTCCTTTCAGAATACAGTGGCCCCAACTGCAGGGATGTCTCAGCCCATGTCCTGCCTGGTTTTGAAGGCTGTACTGTCTGCATTGTTAAAACACCTCAACAGCTACATAAGAATTCCCCAACATGAGGATCTGGCCATGTGAAGTTAGATTTCTATGCTTTGGGACACATTCCACACGTGGTTAGAGCCATAGATGGCACCCATGTGGCCTTGGTTTCCCCAAGTGCAAATGAAGAGGTATATAGGAACAGGAAAAACTTCCACTCCATAAACTTCCAATTGGTTTGGTTGGCTGAACTCTACATTTCACAAGTTTGTGCAAAGTATCCAGGGTCAGCCCATGATTTCTTCATCATGCGGAACAGCAATATCTCACTGCTGATGACACAACTATATACAGAGAAGGCCTGGGCGGTTGGTAAGTCATGTATGACACATGTGTCTGTAACTTTTTTGCTGCTACCATATATGTGGATGTACAAAAATAAAGTTTGGATTGGTGTCACCATATTTTAAAGGGATCTCTGGCTACCCAAACTGTCCTTGGTTATTGACACCAGTGAGGTAACCAACCACGCCAGGAGAAGTCTGCTTCAGTGAGGCCAACGGAAGGGCAAGGCATGTCGTGGAGCGGACTTTTGGGCTCCTAAAGGCAGGATTTCACTGGATAGACAAATCTAGAGGAGCCCTCATCTACTCACCCTACAAGGTATGTCAAATAACTGTTGCCTGCTGTATGTTCTGCAACCTTGCCCTCAGACGTCAGGTATCATTCATACCAGATCAGGAGGAACCAGCAGATCCTGTGGGTGGAAATGCAGATATGCCAAGTGAGGATGAGCATGATGAGGATGAAGCTGAAAACATCAGGGCAGATGTCATCAATCAGTACTTCAACTGACTCAAGGTATGGAATGTTATGTTACAATAGAGATTAAATGGGGTATTGCTGAGGTTATGCATGCCGTGTAATGTTCGTTTTACCACCATCAGTGTGGTCTCCAAAGCCCATAACTCAGAGATGCATGCTGAATGTCCCTTTCGAGTTTTGTACAAAACTGTTATGTACATAGTCTATTATTTGGAAAATGCACAATCAAAGTCACATTTGTAGTTATGAATAGAAAATGTGATGTTTATGTTCCACTCTAGCCTATACCTTATCTTTGTCAATCAGAGATTTGCAGATTAGCGGTTTGGGTCATCCTCATTTGGCATTGTCAGACAGTGACACAGGCAGATGGGATTTGCTGACTGACATGAGCAGTGGACATGGATTAGACCAGGTACTGTTTTGCATGAGATTTGTGGTGTGTGAATTCTACGCCTAGTCTGTCAGGACAGTGGTTTGGAAGTGTCCTTTCCATCCAAATAGACCTGTTGGGTACTGGAGGTGGCTCAAATGTTGGCATGTGTGTGTTCATTTGTGTCCAACACATCTCCTAATGTTGTGTCCAGATGCTCTACCATCATTATAGTTTGTGTTGTATGTGACCTAACTCGTACATACCGATCAGTGTGTATTCACATTGCAGATCAATGTGCATGAGTCTGAAGACTGACATAGGTGAGTGGCAAGCCTACAAATACCTGACCATGGTAAGTGGAAGGTGCCATTACTGGGGAGAGTAGTACAAGCCTCTGTCTGTTTCATGGGGCATGGTCATTTTTGAGGTTTAGGTATGGGAACGTGATAAGGCTTTAACTGATGATACATTGAACAAATCTGTCTACCTCCTGGGATGGTGATAAACAGACAAGTCCCTAACTTCTGTATCATGTGGGTTGGTAGTGAACAACACATAAGTTGAAACACTGAAGCCCACAGCAGGACTTCATAGTGTGCTGATTGCCATTCTACCATTAAATATGTGGAGATATACAATGCAGGTGACTTGCGTCATGTGCATGTTACAATCACAATGAAATATGTATCCTGGTTGTCCAGTACATGGGTGATGACCATAACAGAGGTACAACATTGGAGAGGAATATTTTGGTACAATAGTTGTTATAACTGACAGTTGTATATGGTTGATACATCACGGTATTTATTGGGGAGTGAACAATAAAATGAGTGAATTGAAACAGAAATGAAATAAAATAAACAGTGAAGGGTTCAGTCATGGTGGATGAAATCATCAGGGTAGCTGCTACACAATTTGGAAACACAAGTCCATTGTTCTTGCAACATATGAAAATAGAGTTAGGTATCAGAACAGTCAACAGGCTATATTAGTGACACACAAGGGGAACCAATCATGAGAGGTTCACTTCCTGGCAGTGGGTTTAGTCTTGGCATCTGCTCTTGGATGTCTGGGTGGACATCCATGTTTGCGAGAGGGTTGTTCTGCTACAGAGGGTTGGGTGTCTGAGGCATTCACTTTCACTGGCAAGGCATTATTTCCACTAGCAGCCATAGATGTTGAGGGGCATGATGTCTCATTGCTAGTGGGAGAGGCCTGATGTTGGGTGCAAAACCTACTCAGGGTAGTGTTCATGTCCCTCAGCACCCAGACAATGGAAGCAAGGGTGGCATTTGGAGTCTGCAACTGCTACATGGCTTCCTGGTGGTTGTCCCTATGCAGCAGCTGATCTCCCCCATCATGGTCAGTACCTGGCCCATCATTTCTTGGGAATTTTATTAGGCTCCCAGGACTTGGGAGAAGGTCTTCTGGTCAGTTGTGTCCCTTGGAGCCTCCATCCTTTGACCCACACCATCCCTCCCATGCACCCTACCCCCACATATCTGTGCCCCAGCACAGGGTGCCCACTCCTACTGGCGGTAGGACCATCATTGTCATGGGTGACATTAGGAGACTCAGGTACCTGTTCTAGGGGGCACACAATGCAAAAGACCACCCTTGGACACAGTTTTGGCAGTGAATGGCTGCCTGTGATGTAGTTGCAAAAAGGCTGTGAAGGCGTGGAGGCGTGGGGGCAGGGTAAGGCTGACTGTTGTTGACTGACCAGGTATCCCTGATAGGCCAGGTTTGTCCTCAATGTCCAGACATCTAGGGCTGTTTTCTTTCACTGGGGCCTTCATCCAGAAGGATAGTGTCTGTCTCTGGTAGCCGCTCCATGTTGGGAATGGCAAGGTTACCTGTAGGAGAAGTGGAACAGTTGGTGTAAGGGAATCAACAAGTGATGTATAATTTAGACAACTAACCATGGATTGTGCGATACACACACTGCCTTTACATAATCCCTTGACATGACAATGACAGCTGTTTTTGAATCTGGATTAGTGCAATGTGGGACACAGATATTTGCAATTGAATACAGCATGCTCCATGCTCTTGGAGTATGTTTGTGTTTAAATGTCTGCAAATACCGTCATATCTTGTCTGAGACATGACAATTATACATTTCTCTCCTAGTAAGGTGCATGGCATCATTAAGCCAACTACAACTGAACAATGCACAATGGTGTCAGAGCTGGCACACACATTTGGTGTTACATTTTGCCCCGATCCACTGTCTGAATATATTGCAAGTGTGTCCAGTTTGCCATTTAAGTGCCCCCCCCAGCTATTAGGGATATTCTCTCTGAGTCCAGTTTGACATGGGACACAGCTGTATCTGTGATTTGCTTGTAATGTTACTGGTAGTGGGCCATTGCATAGCTGTTATTGCCATGAACTGTTGACTAGTGGACCATTCAGGTTGGTTTCCTTAGATTGTTAATTTCAAATGTAAGACATTTCATTTTTAGTGCACAGTTCTGATTCTGTTAATGTTGGAACAGTGCTATCAGTTCCCAGGAGTTCACATGCTCTTCCCAAACACTGTGGCCTAAGGTGAGTTTACATGATTTATGGCATGGCAGTGAGGGGTATTTGGAGATTTGGGCAGGGGGTGGGGTGGTTTGGTCATTGGGGTGGGGAAAGGTGATGAGCAAACCTGCAAGAAAAAACTGGTGACATGAATATTGTTGTGACTTATCAGATTCCGCTCCCCCAGATATTCCCTCAGTATGCAGGATGTCCAAGACCTTCTCCTCCCATGATGTGAACTGTGGGGGAGGAGAAGGGCCCACCACCCATCTTGAGGGCTGCCAGCTGGTGCCTGGATGCCATGGAACATACCTTCCCACTGAGGTCATTCCACGTCTTCCTGATGTCCTCCCTTGTGCGTGGGTAACTGCCTACTGCATTCAACCTGTCGACTATCCTTTGCCACAACTCCATTTTCCAGGCTATTGCTGTTTGCTGGACCTGTGCTCCTAATAGATATGGCTCTACCCTAACAATTTCATCCACCATGAACTCATCATCAGTGAAACATGGATGTTTTTCTGGGGACATGGTAGTTGTGGTAAAGATGGTGAGGTAGTGAATCAAAGGATGATAAATGTTTGTGATGAGGTGTGGGTGCTGTGATGTGAGTGTGTGACTATTATTGTGTTTGGTTTTGTAAATTGTGTGTTGTGTATCTTGTGCAAATGTGGGATGTGTGCTGGGTGTGGTGTGTAGGGGTGCCTATTGTTTGCTTAGCTAGTTCTTTTTTTTGGCTACTCTGGCTGTGAATGGTGTTCTGGTTGCAAAGGATTGTGGGTTGTGAAGGGGTGTGTTTTATAGTGCGGTTTGTAGGTGTGTCGGGTGTGTGAATGTGTGTCAGGTGTGGGGTATTCGAACTATCCAATGTGGTGTAGTGTTCTGACTGATGTGAGTTTAGACCGCAGCAGTTTGCACCGCCAATGGTTTTCCTCCATGGAATGACAGCTCTTGTGATTTGTGGATCGTAATTAGGTTGGTAGATTTTTGTCGGGCTGCAGGTGCTGGTGGTCTAACCGCCTTTATTCCGGTTGCCAGTGTCCTGGCGGTTTTGAGAAATTGGCTGGTTTTTGGCGGTCTGAGCTGTGTATCTCTTAATACAGAGGTCAGATGATCACCAACATGGCAATCTTTTGGCATCTGCCACTGCGTCAGTCTTAGCGTCAGACCTCCAAAGTGGTAATGAAGCTTATAGTATGTGATACATTAACAAGCAACTTAAGTACCAAATCAAAAAAATTATTTTATCATTTAAAAAATACTTACATTTTATGATTGTGAAATCAACCCCCCCAAACAAAAAACAGGCTTTCAGTTTATACAAATAATGGTACAACCTTACAATCAATATTAAAAATGTTGATTCAAATTTTTATTTTCACATTTTTCAAAAATCAGGTTTTTTGCCTGTTACCCACAATATACAAATGGATTTTTGTTTTATAATAAATTATTGGAACATAACTCCCTTATTCAAAACATCAAATCAGAACCATTCAAAAGTGTATAACAGTTCTTGTAGAGAATGGAAAATAGTTGAGAAAAATTATCATAAATAAATTAGGAGCAATAATAGGAATTTACAAGACTGCGGCCAAATGGTTTTTGAAGTTGTTCCCTACATGCAGGGAACACCTGCATGTTTTAAAAAACATATATATATATATATTTTGATTATTTTTTAATTGACAAAAGTTAATGAGAGAATTATCTACATTATAAATTAAAAAATAATTTTACAAAGTTTGACATAACATTATTATTCATTTACAATTCTTCAATTATTAAAATAATTGATGAATATGTGAAATGCATATTCTGAACAGAAAATACAAAAGATGTTTTAAATGGCTGATTTGTAAAGTCCAAAATAAAAAAAAAAATGTAATGGGCATTGCAATTTTGGTGCAAGCATTCATCATGAAAATGAACACTTACACCCAAAAAATGATTATTTTTAATTTTTAATACAGATGCATGTATTTTAACGTAACATATGCATTAACTTAAAAAATCATAAAATACACCAAATTTGATAAAAAAGAAAAAAAGTTGATAAAAGTGTGTTTCTTTAAGCTTCTTAAACATTACACACATTTGCATTGCACATTAGGAAAAAAATGCTTGTACGAGATAAAATGGACGAGTCCAGAGCAAATGTAAGTAGATGATTCAAAAGAAATCAAGTCAGAAAGAAGCCTATTTTAGGTTTACCCGCCATAGTTACGTCAACGGTAAGGCAGATTGTGATTGGCTAGGGGAAAATACTGGCTGAGCTCCCACCAACAGATGCTTTTATCTATGACATTGTTCAGGCGGGATGAACATTCTGGCGGAGATGGCTGGACTCGGACAGACTATTGTCAATAGACCCTCCATCATCTAAACTGAGTGGGCAGACTGCATAGTAGGCAGACAGAATGGAAAAGTGAAGGCGGGACCAGATCAGCAAGATCAAAATCAGGCCTTTTTTTATAGAATATGTGAATTATAAGGGTTTTTGGTTCTGTGGCTAACACCCTGAGAGAAAGCAAAGCCCTTGCTGTGCACAGCCTTCATTTGGTCAGGCCCTATGCCCAGCCTCCCACAGGCATCCAACACTGTTCATGGCATGGGGTGGGTTGCAGGGCTTAGGATCGTGGCCAGGGTCTGCACCAAACCCATTAAGCAGCCCCCCCTCACCAAGAAACTTCAGGCCCGAGGACACAATACCACCAGGCCTTTTGTATTGAAGGGGTGGGAGCAGGCGGCACCCTTCTAGATCCATTCCAGGCCACATGGTCCCCATTCCCTGGGGCCAAAATATATTTATAAAAATGAGGGGGGCATGTGGCTTCCCTCCCCAGGGGCAAATAATTAAACATAGGGGAGAGAGGTGTGTGACACCCTCCAAGAACAGGCCACATGGTCCCCATTCCCTGGGGCCAAAATATATTTGTAAAAATGAGGGGGGCATGTGGCTTCCCTCCCCAGGGGCAAATAATTAAACATTGGGGAGAGGGGTGTGTGACACCCTCCACAAACTGTAATAGGACCCACGCAACCCCTACTCCCAGAGCTGAATGTCATAAGAAAAGGGAGGGGGCTGCATGGCCCCCTTCCATGGCCTTATTACCCCCAGGGACCCCATCTCCCAGAGCGGACGCCATTAAAAAAGGGGAGTGGGCCAATGACCACCTCTTCCTTGAGCCTTAACATAGCCTTGTTGACCACATTCGCTGGGGCAAACACCGTTAAAATGGGGAGGGGGCAACACAGCTCCCCTTCCTGAACTTTAGAAGGCCCTGAGTATCCCATCCCTGATGGCAAAAAACATAAAATAAGGGAAGGGGCCATGCAGCTTCCCTTTCCATACCTTAATAGGCCCCAGGGACCCTATCACCAGGGGGCTTGGGGCCAGATGTAGCAAACGTTTGCGACTCGCAAACGGGCCGATTCACAATTTGCGACAGTGCAAATTCGGAAATGGGATGCAAAAAGCCCATTTCCGACTCGCAAAAAGCGATGGGACCCGTTTGCGAGTCGCATCCGTTGCGACCCCATTTTGCGACCCGCAAATTGCGACTCGCATTTTGCGACTCGCAACCAATATGCAATTACAAGTCGCAAATTGCGACTAGTCGCAAAAAGCCCAGTTTGCATGTCGCATTTACCACTAACTCAGAGCAGGTGGTAACCATTACCAAAGTATAAAAGGAGACCCAGAAGGCATCTGGGTTACTCAAGATGGCGGACATATACCTGATAGCAGTGAGGAGGAGAGTCTACGCAGCCCAGCAGAGGAGGAGGAGGGGCCACAGACAGGAGAAGATATATAGAACCAGGCAGACCCTTTTACAGCAAACTGAAGAGGAGATCTATGATAAATACCGCCTTAGCAGCGCAGCCATTCTAGAATTAATAGATTTACTAAAACCACAGCTAGAACACAAGACTCTGCGTGGCTGCGCCATCCCTACGCATGTGCAAGTACTATGCGCACTGCACCTCTTGGCCTCAGGGAGCTATCAGGGGGCCATTGCCGTGGCAGGTGGGGTATCCCAAAGTGCAGTGTCAAGGTTCCTCAGGGCCTTCCTAGATGCCTTAGTCACGCACAGGTCTCACTTCATATACTTACCAAGGAATGAGGCAGAAATTAACAGCACCAAGCTGGACTTTTACCGCATTGCCCACTTCCCCCATGTCATTGGATGTGTAGATGGGACACACATTCAAATATGCCCCCCTGCTAATCTGCAACATATTTTCCGCAACAGAAAGTGTACCCACTCACTCAACATACAGGTTGTTTGTGATGCCCATTACGTCATCACGGACATCGTTGCTAAGTTTCCAGGCAGTACCCATGACTCATACATTTTTAGGCATAGTGGGATACATCAACGCCTGGAACGTGGGGAATTTGGAGACGGATACCTCCTAGGTAGAGCCACAGACAATTGCAGACATACACACAGGTCACTGTGCACGACTATCTGGACTTACTAACAGTGTACTTTTGTGCCCAACAGGTGACAGTGCATATGCTCTCAGGCCTTGGATCATGACTCAGTTTTTAACACCAAGTAATGAATCTGAGAGGCAATACAACAGTGCGCATAAGAGGACCAGGAACCTGATAGAGCGGACCTTCGGACTCCTGAAGACAAGATTCAGATGCCTCCACCGCAGTGGAGGCGCCCTCCAATACACCCCCATTACCGCATTCAAAATTGTGGTCGCATGCGCCATCCTCCACAACATAGCCACCCGACGTGGGCTACCTCTCACCCCTGCAGAGCCAGATCCTGATGAGGAAGAGCAAGAACAACCACATCGCCATCATGGGGATAGGAGTCTAGCTAATCAAGGCAGACTGAGACGGGAACACATTGCAACGCAATATTTTGGACGGTACGTGTAAACTCCCACCATACTCACCCATTAACCTAACACTCCTTTAGTTAAGTGGAAGAAAAATAACTGTTTTAATAATGTAATGAATGAACTATATACAAGATGAATTTGTCCATGGGCAGGGAAATGCCAACCAGTCATGTGGCACATTAACGCCATGTGCCACATTTATTTCTCCGGGCTGTTCTCTAGCTTCTCCTGCCCCTCCTGCCAGCCTGGCTGGTCCCTGCTGCGTCCATGGTGCTCTGCCTCCCACTCCTTAGCACCCTACTGTCAGTAGCAGATACACTGCTCACTGTGGAGCCCTCCTCACTATCTTGGGGTGTTTCCCCGGTGGCCCTCGACATCTCCCGTGTCTCCATTAGTTCTATTATATGTGTGAGACGTCCCAGGCCCCTGGCAACATCCCCAGCAAAATGGCCCATCTCTATTTGCAGGCCAACTGTCCTCCTCGACAGGCCTGTTGTGTTGATGGCTTGCCTGCCGATCGATGTGGCCATCCTGTCCAGTCTTAGCATAATCTGGCGATCTCTGCGCCGCCCAGCCTCTGCCTGGCCCAGCAGTCCGTCCGCCAGTTCCCTGATGGCAGAGGCAATGTCCCCAGTGTTCTGGCACATCAGGTCCATGCGTCTGTTGAGGTGCTGCATGCTTGCATGGTTGTGTCTTACAAAGCGGTGCAGCACCCCACTAATCCTGCCCAATATTGTGTTCTGCAGGCGCTGACCCCGCAGCAGAGTGGCCTCACTGCTGGTTGGAGGAAGTATCCGGGATCCAGACGCTCTTGCCCTGCGACGCCTGCGCTGTGGTGGCTGCCCTGTGCACCCACCTGTATCCTCCCTGGCTGTTGCTGGGGCAGCTCCTGGCGTTGTTGTTGCAGCAGGCGTTACCACTGCAGGAATGCTGCTGACTTTGCATGTGGGGGTGCTGGCGGGTCCTGGGGTGTCCTCCTGGGCCTGGGTGCTTGGGGTGTAGGGGGTGTCTTGCTGGAGACCTGTGGGACATGGGGAACACACTGTCAGTGTCTAGTATCTATTGCACAATTCCTAATAAACATTTGCCTATGAACTGCCTATTGGACTACATTTCCCATAATGCATCATTCTGGCTTTTTCTACCCTGAAATTGAGCTATTTTGGTTGTGCATGCACCTGTGTACATGGTGGGTGGGGTATGACATTGATAGGGGTACAGGCATGTCACATGGTACTCACCGGTTGATGTGCTGGGCTCTGAGGTGTCCAGGTCCCCAAATCCACACACTGCCTCCGGCTCAAAGGTTTCCTCAATCATGTCTTCAAGGGGTGTGGGTGGTGGCACAGATGATGGTCCCCCTCCAGTGCCTCTCATCTCCCGGAGCCTTTCTGCCACCCTCTCCTTGGTCCGGGAGCGGAGGTCATACCACCTCTTCCTTATGTCCTCAATTGTCCTGTGGCTCACACCCAGGGAATTAATTTTCTCTTGCATTTCCTGCCAGATTTTCTTTTTGGTGGCCTCAGGAACAGTGTGGGCTGCTCTCCCAAAGAGCTCATCATGGTGCTGACAACATTCTTCGGTCAGCACCTCAAGCTCCCTCTCAGAGAATTTCATTTTCCTTTTTCGGGGGGTTCCCTCCATGGCTGCTGCTGCTTGTTCAGTGTGAAGAGTGGCAGTTATAAAAGGGTGTGGTCCTGCCTCCTCCCAGGTGTATTTGTTAACTTCCTGGCTGTGATGTCATCATCATGTGCCAGGAAGTGTTTCCAGAGTGTTCTGGTGTGCTTTCTGGAGTGTACTGCTGCACCTGCAAGCAATTTTGAGGGTACTAGCAATTTGCGACACCCACTCGCTAATTGCGAGTTCGTTTTTTGCACACTCGCAAACAGCGACCTCGCAATCTGCGGACTCGCACACAGCGTTGCGAGTCCGGCTGCGAGTCGCTAAATCGGACCGGTTATTTTCCTGGCATACCAAATTGCGAGTCGCATTTTGCGAGTCGCATTGACTCGCAATTTTTATTTTTCCTACATCTGGCCCTTAGTTCTTTAAGTTGGTTACCCCAGTGCCCAGCTGGGGCACTCACCAAACAAGTTTGGGATCATAGGAGGGACCCCAGGGCCACCAAGACCCCAGCTGACTCAGCATGCTCCTGCTAAGAGGAAGCAGCTGTTTATGCTTTGCTCATTCAATATGTATTTCCCTGTCTGCAGGAGCATGAGCAGTGAAAGAGAAGTCTGCACCTACTCAGTGGGAGCATTTTTAAAGATCCCACCAAGTGAGAGCAGATATGCCTTCTCAGCTCATGCTCCTGCAGGCAGGGAAAGCATGTTGGCCCACGCCCTGCGGGAAATATAAAAACGTTTCCACAAGGCGGGAGCAAACAAATGTCTCCCTACCGATGCTGATACGGACAGGAAAACTACTATGTCACGGGGGTTGGCTCCCTGGAGCACAGTCTGTGAGCCAGCCCTGAAGCTATAGGGCCTGAAGAAGCTATGGACTCCAGGGCCTTTTAAGACTCAAGGAGTGGGATCATGTAGACCCCTCTCCCTTTTTATTACAGATTTGGCTTACTTTACCCTTGGAAATGTTGAATTGCCAAAAGGTGTAAAGTTACTAAAAGGTGTAGGAGCAAACTTACATTTGTAACTTACTCACAGGCATAAGTTATCTTTGTGAAAATCCCTAATCCTTTTAAAAGAGTGTTCATAGAAAATGTTTTGTTCACAAAGGCTCAGTAAAAATGTGGAAAGTTATTTGCCATTTGATTTTCAGTGAAGCTCCAGACATCACCATTGCAACAATGGAAAGGGTGTGAAATACAGGGATCAAGGACCTCATCTCTCGGTACCGTTAAGCAGTTTACAAGGATGAGTCTTGAAATACCAGGAAGGTGAAATCTTCAGGGGTTAGGATTTGGCTATGGCTATCATCAAGTGTGACTTCTTGCTGACAGCTAATGTGAAACAAGTCTAACAATGGGCTTTACACAATCTTTATCGGTTGACCTACATTTTATTTCATATTCCTCCTGCAGGTCCTAGGGCCAGCAGTCTATCACATGAACTTTGCTGAATATTCTAAGTCCCCAGCAACCAGCTAAGGAATCACAGGTGGTATGCAGAACTCTATAAAGATGATGACTCCAGGCAGATTGAAGAAGGTTTATTCCGAACAACAATAGAACAGCGTTTCATGATCTTGCCACCTTCCACCTCTCACTTAACTGTCTCCACTACTTTCCCTATCATTCCAGAACATTGCTGCCCCCACATTCCACCATAAGACAATACATTACATCCCAACACATCTTCCTCCTTTACAATAAACAAAATAACATACCATTGAAAAATTGTTAACAAAACTTGTTCACAACATGTTTACATCAGCTCAAAACTTTACATTAAATACTATAATGACAATAAAAGTCACACGTTTAAACATAGCATCACAGTTTGATGTCTTAATCTGGAAAGCACAGGAGCAACACAGAAGTGCTTTTATTTCAACAAAACGTGACCTTTGAATTTACAGGGGATTTTTTTTTTTGCTTGATGAAAGTTCACACTTCACTTCATTTTTGCTCTCTCCAACTTACCAGTTCCTTTGACACACACTTCTTTCATCCTTACATCACTCAATTTGGCCATTCCTACTGGAAAATGAACTACTGCTATTTTATCTTTGTTCTACTATTTTCCATCTTCTATTTTTACTACACTTTTCCTAACTTCCAATATTTTTTTAAGATCTGAAAATTTAGACCCCCTCCCTTGAGGTGCAATTCTTGAACATTTCGCATCCACAAAATCTCCCATACTCACTTTCACATTTTTCTTCCTCTCTCCAGAATTTTTGTCATGGGGTTGTACATATTTGCTTCGTGCTTGTATACTTTTGTTCTTCACTTCTTCAACCTTAGATGTAGGGATGATAAAATGTCCCATCCATCCTCTGAACATATTGAATGCTGGTATGTGCCCCTTCCACAGCACAATCAGAGAAACATCTGTGTCTGCATTCACCGTGGAAGACACAATAACACTGAATACCCCTTTGCACAACACTATAATTTGGTCCATGGACAGAGAGAGATACTGGACATATCCACGCATGGCATGGATACTATAGGCACCTGCCCTAGGGGTGGGGACAAGAGTCTGATGTTAAGACAACTGGAGAGTGAATGGATAATTAGGTTGAGAGCAGTAGAAGAAGGATTAAATACAGAGAAAGACCTACATGTTTTTTTGGAATAATGTGTTTTTCATGTACTTTATGGCTGGTGATCACAGGGTTGTTGTATTCATTTCATACTCCATTTTATTTATTTGATGCTTTTCTAATTTTGTTAATTCAAGACTTTAGTTTTCATATTACCCTTTCATATAGATATGGAATATTTCTCATTTTATATACATGATGCCACTTTTGTTTTTGATGATTCCTATGTGTATGGCTTTATCCTAGCCATGTATTATTCTACATTATGGGCCCTGTTTGGGTAGGGGCGTTATATATGGTCTGAGGAATTATGTGAAATTGCCCACACAGCGTGGGTTTTATTAGACCTTAGAATGCTTAGACACACATGTATATGTTCTTGGTAATTAGTTCTTTACAGTTACCTTTTCCTCCATGTTGGTTATGGGTATAAAATTGCCAATTTGGGCCTCAACTTTTCTAATACACATATGGGTCTCTTCACTTGGCTGGCTACATGTGATATTCACTCTCTCTATTGCTATCATTTTAACTCCGTGTTGTGCGTTCCAAAATGGCGACTGAGGTTGTGTTACACTTTTCAGATCTCTGCTGCTAGCGTAGTCCGTCTTCTATTTCGATGACTATGACATTCAGGGTCCACCTTTAAAAATGGTAACCACGTGCGATTTTAAGTTCTTTTCACATCCGAAATACGAGTGCCGCACAGACGATTACGGTAAGTGAAAAGCAGGCTTTCTGGGTGCCGGTCATTATTACAATATTGTAATCATGTTTCTTGGCCATCTTATATTTAGTAGTTTACGCTGCAACCATATTACACTTGGGACGCTAAACACATGCGGTGTACCTTTTACGGCATGACAGTTTCCCACTGTCATCCTTTTTCGGCTTTTTCATATAGCAGTGGCTATACAATCTTCTGCGTGTAAGTTTGCCACAATTTGACCGCAGTGGTTTTTATCTACAAGCGGCCCTTTCATATGTTCATTGGCCATAAAGTAATAATTGTGTGGGCTTGTATTTATGCCATGGGGTGCATACAGGACTATTTACTTGTTTCCAGTTGGAGTTTATTACAATTTTATAGTTTGAGGACGACATCACGATTCTCCATTTTGGTGTATAGTGCTGACAATAGCTTTGCAGATGAATGGATGTTAGATCCTCATTTAGTGGTTTTAGTCTGGAAAATATAAGACAACTCTTTCTTCTTTCTTTCCCCTGCAATATTTAGGCATGTCACCTCGTATAGGGGAGTTTTTTCTTCACTTGTCTGCTCTTTTCTTGGTGTCTTGTCTAAGGCAAATTCAGTCTTTCCTAGATTGTGTTGTGATTTTATATATCATCTTCGTTTTTTCTAGACTTATCAAGGTTGTTTTCTTTCTGCATACTTCATGCTATGTAATTGATATGTTTCTGGCGTTATAATGCACCTGGAGGACACAGGAAACCATTTTAAGTATTTTGACGGGGCGCTAATATGGATCATTTTGGTAGGTTAAGCTTTTGCTCGCCTTAGGTTGGATTGCTTCCTTATTTCTTTGATATACCACGGGCTCACCTAGTTCTATGGACATCTTTGCATGTTACAGGCCTTTTTGCAAAACTTTTTGGTTTTGCATGTAACGCACATGTACCACTTAGGGCTATAGGGTTCTACTATATGCACTGCATGTGTCTCGTTTTCCTCACAGGGTCTCTATAATTATATCTTCTTTTTCTCTCTTTTCTCGTTCTTACGAGAGAGACCCCTTTGTGTTTTGGCTTTCACTTCTAATTTTCATTTTTTTATTTGTATGGTTCTTTAGGACGTTAGTCAACTTATTTTCATCTTGTATCCATGTTATATACCAGTGTTGGTACAATGATATGTATTTTATCTTTATATGTATTTGTATTACAGCCTTGAAAAAGTATTTTTGACAAAACACGTTTCAGCTGTATTTTCATTTGAAGGATGCTTTTCACACACGGAATACCTGTGGTTTATATCGGAGATGTACAAAAACCAATGAATTCAAACCTTATTGATGATCTACACTGTGGTGCCATACGATTCTTTACAACTATGTAAAGGACTGACCTATGGACTTTTTGGCGGTGTGCTGCGATACATCATGTTATGAAACTGGGTTGTTTTTCAACCAGGGTTTATGCACCTGAAGTGGTTGTGTGTGGTATTGCTTGGCACCCCGTGATAATTTAAAGAACTATATTTAACTAAGCTGGCATATCAAGGAAGTGCGAACCTTTGAGCACAGCCACTGTCAATTGTATGTTATTCACCGTGGAATGTACTGCCCACAATAATTTCCTTAATTCCAATTTACAATCTAAACCATTAACCTTTTCCGGTTGTACATTCTACTTAATATCTCTATTAAAACTCTCTACAAGACCGTTGTTCCGAGGGTGATATAAAGACGTTTTGGAATGCCTGACTCCCAAAACCTCAAAACTCTTCTAATTCTGCAGTCATTAATTGACTCCCAATTTCTGTGAAAATTTCCTAAGGAACTCCTTCCCTGGTAAACACTGATTTCAAACACTTCATTCCACTGAGGTTATCAGAACCTTCACAAACTTTACCTTGGGCCAACGGCTATATTAATCCATAACCACTATTCTGTACTATAGTGTTCCTCCTGATAACACTATGGGACCAATTATGTCAATAGCTTCTTGGTTCCATGCCTTGTTGGCAACCTCAACTGCCTCTACTGGACTAGGAACAATCACTTGTGATTTGTCGCTGATGGTTCAATAAACGCAGTCCCTAACATGGTGTTCCACACTCCCATCAAGACCTAGACACCAAAAACTTTCTCTTTTTCTTCTCTTCATCACACACACACATACCAATAAGTCCTTTGTGTGTCAGAGCTAGTACTTTATTTTTATGCTCTCAGGTACTACCAAATCGTTTACCCGGAACAAAAGACCATTAACTCTTGATAGCTCTTCAAAAACACGTTTGTATCTTACACCTGAGCCATTTTCAGGATGCCACCTTCATCACCCTGACAGATACCAGTCATAATATCCTTCATTTATTGATCTGATCCACATGCAGCCATCTATCCTTGTTTCATTATAGTGCATTCAGAATGACTCTCAACCGATCACACCATTTCAGCATCATCTTCTTTTACCTTAACATTCTTACCATTCCCATTGCATGGGAACTGAGACAAACAATCATCTATAAAATTCCTTTTTCCTGGCACATTTCCCACTCTAAATTTGTATTCTTTGAGCTTATACTGCCATTTGGCAATTTTCAGGATAGCTCGTTCTCCCCCTTTTATGATAAACAATTGCAGCAAAGGTGTATAATCCTCCCCCATCACAAAATGTGAATCCCATGAATATAGTTTGATGTGCACAACAGCCCAGCAACACACCGGAGCTTTACACTCTATCGCTGAATATGTTGCCTCTATATCTCTTAAACATCTAGATGCAAAAGCCAAAACCTTTTTTCTTCCATTCCTGGGTTGCATGAGAACTGCCCCTAATCCTTTCTGGCTTGCATCAGTCATTATTACTATTTTATCTCTAGTATTAAACGGTTTTAGAGGCATGATGTTTGCAATCTCCCTCCTAATTCTATTAAATTCTTCTTTACACTTGTTTCCCCATGTAAATTTACAAATTACCTTTAAGGTACATCTCATGTTGAACATTTTCTCTGCAAACCTGGGGGCAAATCTTATGTAAAATTTAACCAAAACCATTAAAGATCTCAATTGATCCTTATTTTCTGGTAGACTAAAATACTCAATGGATTTTACTAAACTAGTCTTGGGTTCAATTCCATTGGCAGACAACTTGCATCCTAAATACTGTATGGTGCAAGTATTACATTTGCATTTTTCCAAACTGAGAGTCACGCCTTTGTTCTCCAAAGCATCTAACTCCTGATGCAATCTTTCATTATGTTGCAAATGGTCTTTACCATACATTGTCTTGAAATGCTCTCACACCCTCCGTGCCTTTAAGTAAATGTTCCACAGCTCTTTGGAAGACTGCAGAAGCCAGCCCAAAAGACATTCACATGTATTGATACAAACCTTCGGGTGTAATAAACACTGTGTAGTAATTGGACTCTGAGTGCAAATTAATCTGATGATATGCTGACATCAAGCAAACTGAATACCTTATCACCCTTAAGAGTAGGTAGTATTTCTGCAGTATTAGGCAAAGAGTACTGATCTATCCATGTTTGATTATTTAAATTGGGTAAATCAGCACACATGATAATTGAACCATTGGCCTTTTGAGCTATTACAATACGTGCTACTCAATCAGATGACTCAATGGGTTATCTTACTACACACTTGCATAGTTTATGTAATTCTTTCCTTAACTCTTCTCATAAAGCTAGGAGAACCCTCTGAACCTTATGTACCACTGGGCAAGCATTTTTTTCAGTCTTAAGTTGTGTACAAAACCTTTTAATGAGCTTAGTTTTTCTCTGAAACTTCTGGAAAAAGCTTTTCCCATTTGCCTTTCTCTGTTGCACATACTTGTACAAAGACCTTCTTGAGTATAACCTTATCCAGCTTGTTAGGCTCTGGTAAAATACCCAAATTTCCTTGATAATACCGTCCAAGTAACAAGCTTGGTCCTCAATTACATGTTGTTTTAAAGCCTAGATATGCATTAAACTCCTCTTCTATTTAAATGTGTTTATCACCATACAGTACAGGATGTATGGTAGAATTTGCAAATGAATTACTTGCCCACTAAAAACTTCTTCCCATTTCTTTTCACTCAATAATGTACATGGAGATCCCAAATCTACCATTACTTTGACCTCTATACCATTTATGGGTAATATGCAAAAATTGTCTTTTCTTCTTACCCAATGGCACACTCCACATACTTTCTTATCTCCTTAACCGTGAGAGACTCATTTTCTTCCCTTTGGGATGTATCAATTTCATTACTATTACTTGTTTCAACTTTGTGTAATTTGTTTGAAAAAGTCTTGTCTACTGATCTACACACCCTTGTAAAATTGCCTTTTTTATCTGACACTTGGAACAAAACTTATCAACAGCCAGACACGCACTAGAATTACTGAGGTATTCTACCACACTTGTTACATTGCAATTGTTTTGCACTTTTTTTGTTCTTTTTTTCATTCTTGTTTGCTTTTTCTAGATTACTTTTTTCTCTTTTTTATACTTGCTTTTCACTGCTAGGACATCTTGTGACTGAGGCATTGACTTGCTCTCAGAAACAGACATTTGCTCAATGTAGAGTGCAGTGCTTTCTATTCTGGTTGTAATTTCCACCACCTTCTGTAAAGTTAAATTCAGAGTGGATAACAGAGTTTCTTGCCCTTTTTTTGTTGAGAGGTTTTTCCACTAACTGCTCTCTAATCATTTTGTCCTCAAATGCTTTATACGTGCAAGATACAGCTAGTATTCTTAATGCTCCTGCAAAACTTGCTGTGGATTCACCTGGCACTTGGACTCCTTTATAAAACCTATGTCTTTCATTGTTACATTCTTGCATGCCTTGAACCTTACGTCCAATGACCTGATGGCAGATGCACATTCAACTTCACCCCATCACCTTCTTCCTCTTCTACTAATACTACTTCTTTAGGTATGTGCTTTAAAATTGTGTGCGCCTCAGATCCCAAACAATGTTTCAATATTGCAAACATCATTTTGTGAATAAAAGACTCTTCATCATTCACATTAAGATACGCTTCAAATCCTTCCTTCTATTGTTCTCAGTCATCTTTTGGAGATGCCGGATTTGGTGAAAATGCAGAGGGTTCCACTATGTATTGTTGCATACTTGTAGGCAATACAGTGTACTCAAAAATTAAATAATGCACACTACACTAGGAACACTGAAGTTAAAAGTCAAACTGGTGTACACAGGCATGTTCACTTAAACATGCTTCACTATTACCAATTCTTTGTATGAATTTGCATGCTGCACTGTTTAAGAAGAGGTGCACTTTTTAGAATGATGTGTGTTAGAAAAGGGTTCTTTGGTTGACAGTCAGGTTACCCCCTGTTCAAGCAAGGACCCTCATCTAGTCAGGGTAAAAGAGAATCACCCTCAGCTAACCCCTGCTTACCCCCTTGGTAGCTTGGCAGAGCCGTAGGCTTAACTACAGAGTGCTAGTTGTAAATTATTTGTACCAACACACACAGTAACTTAATGAAAACACTACAAAATGACACAACGCAAGTTTAGAAAAATAGAGAATATTCGTCTAAACAAAACTAGACCAAAATGGCAAAAACCCACAATACACAAGTCAACTTATCAATTAAAAATCAAAAAGAGTCTTTAAGTAGTTTTAAACGCACACTAACACTGTTCGCGTGAACATGCACCTGGGGTGCATTAAAAATAACCCTGCACGGGCAAGTGTGCATCAAAAAGGGCTTGTGATATGACGATTACACTCACGAGCGAGACTTTGAGTCGGTTCTCCTTTCGTCGGGTTGGGGCGCATCGTTTCTTATCTCCGCAGGAGAGCGATGCGTTGTTCCAGTCAGCACTCTCGGGTCCGGGCAGGCCTTGCATTGTTTTTACACGCCCAGCGGTGTTTGCGTCGGAAGCCAGCCGCACAATGATCTGAAAACAATGCAGCGCAGGTTGCGATCTCACAGCCTCCGTCAGCGAAGCTGCACATCGTTTCTCCAGCTCCATGCGTCGATTCTTCAGTCACGTTTCCATTGAGCATCCATTTTCAGCAGCGGAGCCAGCGGAGCCAGCGGCGCATCGTTTCTTCAGCCACAGATCGGAGTCACATTGATCTTGTGGATTTCCTCCTCTTAGGCTGCCGGATTCTCCTTTCAGGGTCACAAGAACTGGATGGGCACCACAGGGCCGAGTAGGAGTCTCCCCAGAGACTCCAGGTGCTGGCAGAGAGAAGTCTTTGCTGTCCCTGAGACTTCAAACAACAGGAGGCAAGCTCTAAATCAAGCCCTTGGAGATTTCTTCTCAAGATGGAAGGCACACAAAGTCCAGTTTTTGCCCTCTTACTCTGGCAGAAGCAGCAACTGCAGGATAGCTCCACAAAGCACAGTCACAGGCAGGTCAGCTCTTCTTCCTCAGCTCTTCAGCTCTTCTCCAGGCAGAGGTTCCTCTTGGTTTCCAGAAGTGTTCTAAAGTCTGTGGTTTTGGGTGCCCTTCTTATACCCAATTTCTCCTTTGAAGTAGGCCTACTTCAAAGTAAAGTCTCTTTTGAATGTGAAATCCTGCCTTGCACAGGCCAGGCCCCAGACACTCACCAAGGGGTTGGAGACTGCATTGTGTGAGGGCAGGCACAGCCCATTCAGGTGTGAGTGACCACTCCTCCTTTCACTCCTAGCACAGATGGCTCATCAGGATATGCAGGCTACACCCCAGCTCCCTTTGTGTCACTGTCTAGTGTGAGGTGCAACCAGCCCAACTGTCAAACTGACCCAGACAGAGAATCCACAAACAGGCAGAGTCACAGAAATGGTATAAGCAAGAAAATGCCCACTTTCTAAAAGTGGCATTTTCAAACACACAATCTCAAAATCAACTTTACTAAAAGATGTACTTTTAAATTGTGAGCTCAGAGACCCCAAACTCCACATGTCCATCCACTCCCAAAGGGAATCTACACTTTAATCAGATTTAAAGGTAGCCCCCATGTTAACCTATGAGAGGGACAGGCCTTGCAACAGTGAAAAACGAATTTAGCAATATTTCACTGTCACTACATACAAAACACATTACTATATGTCCTACCTTAACCATACACTGCACCCTGCCCTTGGGGCTATCCAGGTCCTACCTTAGGGGTGTCTGACATGTATGAAAGGGAAGGTTTAGGCCTGGCAAGTGGGTACACTTGCCAAGTCGAATTTACAGTTAGAACTGCGCACACAGACACTGCAGTGGCAGGTCTGAGACATGACTACAGAGCTACCCATGTGGGTGGCACAACCAGTGCTGCAGACCCACTAGTAGCATTTGATTTACAGGCCCTGGGCGCCTCTAGTGCACTGTACTAGGGATTTACTATTAAATCAAATATGCCAATCATGGATAAGCCAATTACATTCACATTTTGTAAAGGAGCACTGGCACTTTAGCACTGGTTAGCACTGGTAAAGTGCCCAGAGTACAAAAACAGTAAAATCAGAGTCCAGCACACATCAACAACCTGGGGAACAGAGGCAAAAAGTTCAGGGAAACCACGCCAAAGATGAAAAAGTCTAGCACATGTCCCTCCAGCTGAAAGTGGGGAGCAACTACCCAACCTCATGGGAGTTTTCATCACTAAGGCAGAAGAACCTGGACAGACCATCAGCATTGGCGTGCTCTGTACCAGGACGGTGTTCCACCGTAAAGTCCATCCCCTGTAGGGAAATGGACCACCTCAACAGTTTTGGATTCTCACCCCCCATCTGCATTAACCATCTGAGGGGCCTGTGGTCGGTCTGAACTCGGAAGTGAGTCCCAAACAAGTAGGGTCTTAGCTTCTTCAGTGCCCAGACCACAGCAAACGCTTCACGTTCTATGGCACTCCACCTACGTTCCCTGGGTGGTAACCTCCTGCTAATGAAGGCTACGGGTTGATCTAGGCCCTCTTCTCTTCATTAAGCTGTGAGAGTACTGCTCCAATACCATGCTCTAAGGCATCTGTTTGCACAACAAACTCCTTGGAGTAGTCAGGTGCCTTCAGCACAGGTGCTGTGCACATGGCAGTCTTCAGGGCATCAAAAGAGTTTTGGCAAGCCTTTGTCCAGATCACTTTCCTGGGTTGCTGCTTCGTAGTCAACTCAGTTAAGGGGGTGACAATGGTACCATATCCCTTAACAAACCTTCTGTAGTACTCTGTGAGACCTAAAAAGGCTCTTACTTCAGTCTGGGTCTTGCCAGGCTCCCAAGCCAGAATTGTGTCAATCTTAGGCTGTATAGGTGCCACCTGGCCACTCCCCACCTGCTGTCCTAAGTACACCAGAGTACCCTGCCCTGTTTGGCACTTGCTCACCTTACTAGTGAGGCCTGCCTTCTACAGGGCCTCTAACACTTTCCAGAGGTATTATAGGTGTTCCTCCCATGTGGAACTGAAAACAGCAATGTCATCCAGGTAGGCGGCACTGAACTCATCCAGCCCAACCAACACCTGGTTGACCAACCTCTGAAAGGTGACAGGGGCATTCTTCATCCCAAATGGCATGACTTTAAATTGAAACTGTCCATCTAGTGTAGAAAATGCTGACTTCTCCTTGCCCCCCTAATTTAAGGCAATCTGCCAGTACCCAGATGTTAAATCAAACGTACTGAGGTACTTGGCAGCTCCCAACCGGTCAACGAGCTCATAAGCTTGGGGTATGGGGTGTGCGTCAGTCTTGCTGACCACATTGAGTCCCCAGTAGTCCACACAGAACCTGAGTTCTGGAGTGGCACCAGGTGCAGCAGCCTTTGGGACCAATACCACTGGGCTGGCACAAGGACTACTGGAGTGCTCAATAACCCCTAGGGCAAGCATTTTGGATACCTCATCCTTAATGCATGCCCTGACCCTGTCAGTCACCCTGTAAACCTTCTGTTTAATGGGTGTACTGTCCCCAGTGACCAAATCATGTGTGCACAAGTGTGTGACTCCTGGGATCAGGGAAAACAGTGAGGAAAACTGTCCCAACACGTGGCAACGGTCACCTTGCTGCTTCTCAGTCAGGGAGGGGGAGAGGATCACTCCCTCCACTGACCCATCTTTTTCTCCTGCAGACAGGAGGTCAGGAAGAGGCTCACTCTCCTCCTCTACCCCATCATCTGTCGCAAGGAGCATGGACAGTTCAGTCCTCTCAAAGTGAGGTTTGAGGCGGTTGACATGCAGGACCCTTAAAGGGTTCCTTGGAGATTGCAAGTCCACCAGGTAGGTGACTTTACTCTTGCGCTCCACCACCTCAAATGGCCAAGTCCACTTATCCTGGAGCGCCCTAGGCTCCACTGGCTCCATCACCCAGATTTCTTGTCTACGTTGAAACTCGACCAGAGTGGCATTCTGGTCATACCAGCGTTTCATGTCCTCCTGGCATGCTTCCAGGTTCTCCTGTGTGAGACTCCTGAAGCGGGCAGTCCGGTTTCTCAAAGCCAGTATGTAACTGAATACATCCTGGTGGGGGGGTTACTAGGAGCTTTCTCCAAAGCTTCCTTAACCAGACTCAAAGGTCCCCTCACAGGGCGGCCATAAATCAGCTCAAAGGGACTAAACCCAAGTCCCTTTTGAGGCACCTCCCTGTAGGCGAACAGAAGGTATGGCAAGAGGACGTCCCACTTCCGCCTCAAGGGCTCTGACAGGCCCATGATCCTGCCTTTTAAGGTGCGGTTGAATCTCTCAACCAGACCATTACTTTGGGGGTGGTAAGGGGTGGTGAACTTGTAGGTACGCCACACTCCTTCCCCAGAGACTTCACATACATGGATATGAAGTTGGTAGCCCTATCAGATACCACTTCCTTGGGGAACCCCATGCGGGTAAAACCCCCCATCAATGCACAACCCACCACAGGGGAAGTGATTCATATCAACGGAATGGCTTTTGGGTACCGGGTGGCATGGTCCACCAAGACCAGGATAAACCTGTTGCCCATGGCTGTCTTGGGATCCAGAGGCCCCACAACGTCAATGCATACCCTCTCAAAGGAAGTACTGACAACCAGTAAAGGTTGGAAGGGAGCCTTACATTTCCCCCCACTCTTGCCATTTGCCTGGCAAGTCTGACAAGACCTGCAATGTGCACCTGAGTGCCTGCGAATTAGGGGCCAGTAAAAGTGGGTGACAAGCCTTTCAAAGGTCTTGTCCTGCCCCAAATGTCCTGCTAAAGGGACATCATGAGCCAACCCCAATAGGAAGGCCCTGAAGCACTGGGGTACCACCAGCACACAGGCTGACCCAGGCTCAGGAACCTTAGGCTCGCTATACAAGAGGTCATCCTCCCAATAGATCAGGTGTGATCCTGGCTCCTTGCCAGCCGCCTGGTCTGCAGACTGCTGCAGCAAACCCTCCAGAGTAGGGCATGTCTTCTGTGCTGCACAGAATGACTCCCTGGTGTGCCCCCCTTCCTGCTGACACTGCGACAGCTCAGCGACCTCACCCAGTCCAGCCACTTGTTCCCCTGTAGGCTCTGCTGTGTCACCCTCAGGCTCTGCCTCCTCCCGTACCGTTGGAACTTCTGGGGCCAGTTTCCCACGCCCCCTACCCTTCCTCTTCTTGGCGGTCCCCTGGGCCACTGTTTCAGGCTCCACGGGCTCTTGATTACCCTGCCGGGCTGCCATTGACCGGGTGGATACGCATACCCTCCCAGGCAGACCCAACATCTCCAAGTGAGACCTGTGTTCCACCTCTTTCTAAGGGGAATCCTCCAGGTCATTGCCTAACAAATAATCAACAAGCATGGTTGGACTCACAGCTACCTTCAAGGAACCTGAGACCCCCCCATTCAAAGGGAACCTGCACCACTCTGCACAGGCGCTCTGAGTTGACCACTGCAACTACTTGGTGAAATACCCGAGGATCTATCTGCTCTTCAGACACCAGCTGACTCCTCACTGTAGTCACACTGGCTCCTGTGTCTCTCAGAGCCTCCACCCTCTGTTCATTAATGGTCACCCACTGCCTGTATTTCTTAGTGTTTTCAGGCACTAGGGTTCTTTGGACCATCTCACTGTCCCCTGGAGGGACAAGGGTCATTTCAGCTGGTGCCCACCCACCTGAAACCAACTCCTCCCCAATCGCTACACTGGCCAAACCCAGGGACGGCGCACCAGTGGGTGCCAGTGTACTTTTGGGGCATTTGGGCTCCCCGCTCACATGACCCACCTGGTCACATGCATAGTACTTACGTGGGGGACCACCTGCCACTGGCTTACCTTTGGAGAACCAAGGCTTCTTTTCACTGGGGGGTTGGGAATTCTTACCCTGGGAATCAGTTTGGGGCCCTTTAGAGAACTCCCCCTGTTTACCCGTACCCCCCTTTTATTCTGAGAGGGACACTGCCCATCCTTGGGGTGGTCTCCCCCATTCCTCTTCTGGACACTGGTGCTCTCCCACCGGTCCGCTTCCTGAGCAAGCTTCCTGGGGTCAGTCAGCTTGCTGTCAATTAGGTGCTGGAACAGCTCTGGAAAACATAAACTGTACAAGTGCTCCCAAGAAATCAGATTGTAGAGCCCCTCATACGTAGTTACCTTACTGCCCTCCACCCAACCATCCAGTGACCTGCAATAAGAATCAACACATTCCAACCATGTTTGGGATTCCTTCTTCTTGTAGGACCTAAACTTATCCTTGTACTGCTCAGGGGTAAGACCATACCTTGTAAGCAGGGCATCCTTCATGCTAGAGTTGGTGAGATTCTGAGCATCCCCTAAGACTGTCAGTGTATCTCTCCCTCTACCTCAAAGTGCTTTCACAGACCCGCCTCCCAATGAGCTTCAGGGACCAGATTCATGTGGAGAGCAGACTCATAGCCCTTGAACCACAAGTATATGTCATCCTGCCTCTTGTAATGCTTCACAAGATCTTTAGGAATGTGCACCCTCCTTTCAGGCTGCACTGTACACAATCCCTACTAGACTGGCTCATCTGATCCAGCTCTCTCAAGTTACGCTCATGAGCCAAAAAAAATATTTTTTCCTTCTAGGGCCATCCTCATTTTCTCCAACTCCCACCAGTGCTCCCTTTCTGCCTGTCTGCCCTGCAATTCTTCAGGGGTCAGACCCTTAGATGAGACACTGCTACCTGCCCTGGAGACCCTCTCCCTGGACATAACAGGCCCACCCACAATACCATTGTGTAAGGACTGCCCTTCCTCCTCCTCATCCTCTGTGTGCCCTTCAGTGCTCTTGGCTGTCACCCAGGCCATCAGCACCCTTACAGCTCCTCCTTATTGGATGAGCTGTTAATGGGACAGTCAAAACTTTTACAGAACTGCTTCAGTTGAACCTTTTTATAGCTATTTAATTTCTCCAGGTCAAAAGCAGCTCCAACTGATGCATCTCCAGATTGGGACATGACAAAAAGTCAACAAAAGTGCAAAGTTCCAAAAAGCAGAAAAGTTCCCAAATGAAGTTCAGAAGTCAATCAAAGATTGGATGCAGGAAAATATCCAAGCAAAAGAGAAAAATCAAAGATCACCAAACAAGTAGTATGCGGTCACATAGTGGTCTGCACTCAAAACAGTAGTGTACACTTAATTACTGTATGTCAAGTACAAATACAAGTCCAAATCCCAACCGCTGATCACCAATGTTAGAAATGGGGTCTTTGGTTGACAGTCAGGTTACCCCCTGTTCAAGCAAGGACCCACACTCTAGTCAGGGAACAAGAGAATCACCCTCAGCTAACCCCTGCTTACCCCCTTGGTAGCTTGGCAGAGCAGTAGGCTTAACTTCAGAGTGCTAGGTGTAAAGTATTTGTACCAACACACACAGTAACTTTATGAAAACACTACAAAATGACAAAACACAAGTTTAGAAAAATAGAGAATATTTATCTAAACAACACAAGACCAAAATGACAAAAATCCACAATACACAAATCAAGTTATCATTTAAAAATCAAAGAGAGTCTCTAAGTAGTTTTAAACACACACTAACACTGCAAGGGTGCATCAAAAAGGGCTTGCGATGTGTCGATTTCACTCACGAGCGAGACCTTCCATCGGTTCTCCTTTCGTCGGGTCGGGGCGTGTCATTTCTTCTCTCCGCAGGAGAGCAATGCATCGATCCGGTCAGCACTCTCGGGTCCGGGCAGGCCCTGCGTTGTTTTTACACGGCCAGCGGCGTTTGCATTGGAAATCAAGATGCACAATGGTCCGAAAACCATGCAGCGCAGGTTGCGATCTACCAGCGTCCGCCAGCGATGCTGCGCGTTGTTTCTCTAGCTCCGTGTGTCGATTCTTCAGTCGCGCTTCCAGCGAGCGTCGATTTTGAGCCGCGGAGCCAGCGGCGCGATGTTTCTTCAGCCACAGATCGGAGTTGCATCGATCTTTTCCCCGCACTGCACTCTGAGCGTGTAATTCCTCCTCTTAGGTTGCCAGCTTCTCCTTTTAGGGTCACAGGAACTGGATGGGCACCACAGGGCAGAGTAGGAGTCTCCCCAGAGACTCCAGGTGCTGGCAGAGAGAAGTCTTTGCTGTCCCTGAGACTTCAAACAACAGGAGGCAAGCTCTAAATCAAGCCCTTGGAGATTTCTTCTCAAGATGGAAGGCACACAAAGTCCAGTCTTTGCCCTCTTACTCTGGAAGAAGCGGCAACTGCAGGATAGCTCCACAAAGCACAGTCACAGGCAGGGCAGCTCTTCTTCCTCAGCTCTTCAGCTCTTCTCCAGGCAGAGGTTCCTCTTGGTTTCCAGAAGTGTTCTAAAGTCTGTGGTTTTGGGCGCCCTTATTATACCCATTTTCTCCTTTGAAGTAGGCTTACTTCAAAGTAAAGTCTTTTTTGAATGTGAAATCCTGCCTTGCACAGGCCAGGCCCCAGACACTCACCAGGGGGTTGGAGACTGCATTGTGTGAGGGCAGGCACAGCCCATTCAGGTGTGAGTGACCACTCCTTCCTTCCCTCCTAGCACAGATGGCTCATCAGGATATGCAGGCTACACCCCAGCTCCCTTTGTGTCACTGTCTAGTGTGAGGAGCAACCAGCCCAACTGTCAAACTGACCCAGACAGGGAATCCACAAAAAGGCAGAGTCACAGAAATTGTATAGGCAAGAAAATGCCCACGTTCTTAAAGTGGCATTTTCAAACACACAATCTTAAAATCAACTTTACTAAAAGATGCATTTTTAAATTGTGAGCTCAGAGACCCCAAACTGCACATGTCCATCTGCTCCCAAAGGGAATCTACACTTTTCAGATTTAAAGGTAGCCCCGTGTTCACCAATGAGAGGGACAGGCCTCGCAATAGTGAAAAACAAATTTAGCAATATTTCACTGACAGGACATATAAAACACATTACTATATGTCCTACCTTAAGCATACACTGCACGCTGCCCTTGGGGCTACCCAGGGCCTACCTTAGGGGTGTCTGACATGAAACAAAAGGGAAGGTTTAGGTCTGGCAAGTGGGTACACTTGCCAAGTGGAATATACAGTTAGAACTGCACACACAGACACTGCAGTGGCAAGTCTGAGCCATGATTACAGATCTACTCATGTGGGTGGCACAACCAGTGCTGCAGGCCCACTAGTAGCATTTGATTTACAGGCCATGGGCACCTCTAGTGCACTGTACTAGGGACTTACTAATAAATCAAATATGCCAATCATGGATAAGCCAATTACATACACATTTTGTAAAGGAGCACTTGCACTTTAGAACTGGTTAGCAGTGGTAAAGTGCCCAGAGTGACCAAAACAGTAAAATCAGAGTCCAGCACACATCAACAACCTGGGGAACAGAGGCATAAAGCTAAGGGAGACCACGCCAAGGAGGAAAAAGTCTAACAATGTGTGTATCACCGATGCACAGGCTACACTCCTTATGGTGGTATGCAATATGTGCAGTGTGCCTCACACTTATGCACTGGTTTGTGTATCACTGAAATATGTTGCTTATGTAAAGGTGTGCGCATCACCTATGCACACGTTATATTTTTGCAGTTTCAGGCTATCAATGTCAACATGTTGCATAGGCGTATAGCCACAATTTTGTCAAAATAATACATTGGTGTGGGTATCACAGCTAGATACACTCCTCCATTCAACCATGATGACATTATGTAGATTGTGAAATTGTGGGATAGTGTGCCTATCATTACTAGATACGCTTCCTTCATAATCAACTCCAACTTGTCCTGTGTGACAACCCAATCCAAGATGCCCGCCATGCATGGTAGGGACGTCAGTACATGTGTGTGAACTCCTCGGTAGTCCCCCAGGCAGAATTCTCATTGGAGTAGGTAGATTGAGAAGAACGTTCCAAGAAAAGCAGACACACAATCAAGGTTCCACGCTCTGAGACAAATGCTGGAAGGAGCTCACAGTCAGAAGCAGTTAACAATGGGGATACATTTTAAATAAAAATAAGAATTGTTGAAAGACACTTCTCACATGACATATGGAGTATAAATTCCTGTAATGGCAAAAATACGCTAAAACAGAACCTTGCTCTTCCACAATTGAACTTCCGTTAGTTGTCCAAGGAAGAGTTGGCTGCGTAGAAATAAGTATTTCTACTCAGCTCCAGATACACGCATGGGGGCCTTGCTGGCACCTTGTCTCCAATATGAAGCTGTTGACTCCAGGCAGATTAAAAAAGGTTTATGTCAAACAACAAGACAGTGTTTCACATCCTTTTCATCTTCCACCTCCCTCTTAACTGTCTCCACTACTTTCCTCTCATTCCAGAACATTGCTGCTCCCACATTCCACTATAACTCAATACATTACAGCCCAACAAACTCTGCTTCACACAGCCAGCAGCAAACAAGTAACTCAGTTGACTCCTTCACACACTTCTTCCATTCAAAAGCAACTTCCATCCTCTCTCTCTCATTCATCTGGGATAGAGAATTGGGTAGATGAAGAGGAACTCTCCCTCATTCAACAATCTGCTCACCATAGTCTCCAAGAAGTCAATCCTTTCCATGATGGACAACATATGGCCTCACATGCAAAGGTGTTGACATGGCCAAATCCTATCCTCAGAGAGGATACATTTTTTTAACAGTAGTCATCTGTTTGGTGGAAGATTCATGGCATGGGAATGTGTGTCATTGTGGCATGCCAGAAGGAACTCCCTTGATTGATTGTCAGGCTGACCCATGTCAACACTGATAAATGTTTCCAAGACATATTAAAGTTCCAAAGGGAACATTTTTCTTTATAGAGGGATGAGAGTGCATGCAACATACTTTGTCCATGAAAATGATGAAGGCAAGGACAAGCAAGTGCCAGTGTCAGTCTGCATGGTCAAGGCATGCTCAGAATAAGCCAAGACACAACAAAAACTGTCAGGCCCATGACAAACACAAAAACCATGATCCACTTGCACCACCCATTGATCCTGACAACTATTCACTTATACCACGAACAAACCCACTACCTTAACCTCCATAGCCACAACCTCTATGCCCAAATCGTCCGTCTGTGTGGAGCTGGATACGTGGATGAACCCCCACCAACAAAAACATCATTGTCAGGGCGTGGTCTGGCCGCCGAAGGAAATCGCCGGCTGAGAGGAGAGCTCCGCGCGCCGGACAGGCCACGCTGGAAAACAGAGGGTCTTCCTCTGCATCTCTGTCCTCCAGTACGGCCTCCCAGATGGTGGAGGGGACGGGCCTGCTGGGTAGCGGATTTGCAGGACACTAGCGGCAGCGGCTGTGACCGGGGCGCCGGAGTGGATGCAGCCTTCTGATCTCCATGGAGCCGCGGACTAAGGTGCGGCGGCGCCCGGAATCAGGAGCACGCCGGGAGAGAGGAGGGTCTGCCGCGGTATAGTGCTCGGGCCAGCCCTCCCACATCGGCTCTCCGGGTGTTGAGACCCTGCGCTGCCCCCTCAGATATGGAGGGGGGGCGGGCCCTGGGAGCGGTGAGATGCTAAGACGCCGAGGCCCGATACGACTTCGGCGGAGCGACAGGGAACGACGGAACCCCCTCATCCCCCGGGGGGGAAAGAAAACAGGGGAAAAAAAACAAACCTGAGGAGCGACGAGGCATCAAAGCTTGAAGCGGCCTCTACAACACTGCTGAGACAAGGATACGACCTGCGGTGGGAGACTGAATCACGTCTACTGGGGCCTGATAACGGCGCACAGAAGCGGAGAGCTAAATGGGTGAGATTTCCAAATCAGTAATACCTGGCAAGAAAACCCTCCAGTGAAAAATAAGGGGCACACCCCTCCGCTCCCCTAAACGACCCCCCAGCTCTACATGTTACATTGACCACACACTCAGCCTCAAATTACAGTTTGTTTTCATAAAACGCGGAAGACTGAGGGACCGGGGCCTACCTTAGTACTGGCCCAGAGAACACCACTATGAGCGAACACCCCCCCAGGACCCCATATTCCTTGATCTATCACACAGAGGAAGGAGCCAAGAAAAAGACCCTCAACACATCAGTGGCACCCAGAGGGAGAGCGAGGGAGAAGGGAAAGGAAGAAAGGGGGGGACAGCAAGAGGGCAACGGAGAGAAATGGAGGGAGAAAAAGAGGACCAAGGGATAAACACATGAGAAACAGCAAAGAAGAAAAGAGGGGAGAGGAAGGTCGGAATAAGAAGGAGGGAGGAGGACAGAACAAGAAAAGAGGGGAGCAGGACCCCGAACAGAACTATCTCCGCTAACCAACCCGGCTCCCACCTCAATTGCCCCTAAGGAGATCACCGTACTGGGCAATGATACAGGGGACTCATCCAAGACAAAGCATTGATGAGAAGCTCCCCACTGGTGCACGCTGCAACTTACCCGAACCCGCTGATCCCTTTATCAACGACCATATCTCTCCCCACCACTCTCGGAAGCTGAGCGTATTATAGGTTGTCTTCAATAGCCCATGCTCTGAGGCCTCGTGGGTCCAAACAGGCTAAAAAAACAAGTGGGAACCTTACCCAAGGATCCCACAACCCAACGATTAATCCATCCTCGGCAGACGAGGAAACCACCCGTGGGTCTGAACAGACTCATACAAGCTTACGTGTGCTTCTTAAAAGTGTCTCCTATCTAACCTCCACTCAACGAGAGCAATGCCCAACGACAAGACCGCAGGCACACATTCTCGCCAATTGCTGTTCACGGAAGCTATTGCACAACCCAAAACTATGGCGGCACAAACGGCTCCACAGGGACACGTATCACCCCTGGTAGACCAACCCTCCCTGGAAGCCACAGATCGCATACTGCAAGAGATTGCCTCGGTTGGACGGCGCTTAGAGGTAATGGACCTAAAAGTAACATCTCACTCTGACCTCTTCCTCAATCCACGCTGACATAGCTGACTTCAGAGAGACAGTAACCAACCTGGATCAATGTCTATCAGCAGTGGAAGACCATGTAGCGGCAATCCCAGATCAGGAAGAGGAACTAAGGTCACTCAGAGCGAAACTCACTGACCTAGAGGACCGAAGTCGTAGAGACAATGTACGCTTTTTCAGTATCCCGGAACAAAAAGAAGGATCCGATATCAAAGCCTTCCTTAGCTCGCTTCTGACTGACCACTTCGGCATAGAGTTTTTGCTGCCTCCGGAATTCCAGAGGGTGCACAGAATTGGTCCCCCGCATAAAGCGTCTGCAAATAAACCGCGCCCTATCATTGCATGTTTCCTGCGCCATGAACAAGCCTGCCAGGTTATCTCTACAGCCAAAACGAGAAGTCCGGTATCACTGGATGGACATGAAATCAGAGTGGTGGCAGACTTCTTGAGGTTAACGAATGATAGAAGAAGGGCATTTCTTGTTCTCCGCCCACAACTAAGATCCATGGACATCAAGTACGGCCTTTTTGAGCCGGCACGTATGTGGATCACACACCACGGCACATCCAGAGACTTCACTGACCCTGAGGACCTCAGCGCTTACTTGAACAACTTGACCTCGCAATCTATGGACACCACCCCCGGAGATCTGGAATCTACATCGCCACATACAGAGACTGCTCTCAGCCCACCATCTCTATGGCCTCAGCGCCCCTCCTCACAAAAAACAGGCTGAATGACCGACCCCCAAAGTCACAAGACGCCCGTGAACACATTCTCCAAGCAGTAATTGATCACACACAAGATGTGGGCAGAGACAAATCCCGCTCCCCCTTGAAACCCTCACCAGAAGATCACCACGCTGACCACTAATACCACAGTGGAACAGACGAATCGGGGACCCGAACATGCTCCTAGACCAGTTATCCTCTACCTTTGGACAGCTAAGTGACGTGCTCACCTAATCTATCTGCTGATTGCTTGGAGGAGGGAGGGGAACTGCCAGAAACACGCCCACTAAATGCTGCTTAAGGCAATGTAACATATAGGAAAAGTCACACTCACTGACTGCCAGCTCCACCACAGTAGTCAGGTCAACCCGGATCCCGATGCAGGGCTGGGAGGGGAGGGAGAGGATGGAGGAGAGCAGAGGGGGGATTTCTCATAGAAACAAAAACAAGGAAAAGATAGAAACAGGCTCATTGGGTAACACACAACATGGTTCCCAACCTCCCTGGCAGGGGGGTTCCCAACATAGCCATAACTAAACCATCTGTGCGCACCCCCTAAGGTAGGCGCACACAAACATGAAGACACACATTGCGCCCCGCACCGTATCGTCTTGAATACTATACAGTTATCAGACATGCAACTCATAGGGGAAGTCACTCTACTGCCAGCTACTGTCTCCCCACTGCCCCCCCTCCCATGCCAAGAGCGGACTGGTAGAACATTCAGTACCCTCAGCCCAAGCAGCCCACGCGCATCAGTACTAATAGCACCTCCCAGGCGAGCCCCCCCCAGGAGGGCCTGCAGACGATTTTAACAGATAGCACCACACCCCTAACTCTACTGAAGGCGAACCACTGAAGGCACACCCGTCGAACATCACAGCAAATCCCCCCTCACATATTAATCATCTTGAATGGAGTAATAAGAATAGACAGTCCCACAGACCCGCACCAGTGCGCCCCTGTTTGCGGTGGCTCCGGGACTGCCCCGCAGAACGTATTCACGGACCATAACGCAGAACGCAGCAAAATAGATCATAATATACTGCAAATTTCTACACTCTACAATAACTTAACAATTAGCAAGCACAGAATACGTATTACAAGATGTCCTGCGACTCGCCGCCCCGAGCCCCCCCCCACCTTTAGGCCCTAATGTTTACTCCGGGCCCATACCCGGATCCCTCAGCCCTCTATACACCCACCTACATGCCCACACGATTGGGGGGCCCCCTAGGAGGTCTCACAAAACTATGAACAAAGCATGTGCTCCCTCATTATATCCCAAAGTTATAATACCTTACTGGTGCGCTGGCCTTACAGGTTAAGACCCGCAGGTTAGAAGGCTTTAAGTAGTAGTGAGTGTTTACTCACCTTGACCAATTCCCTTTTCCTATTTCCTTTATCCATTTTTGCATTATTATTATTATTTACTCCCCTGTTTTAGTGAGGTTCCTAGACCCGCTTTCTTCCCATCCCTGTACCCGCTCACATCCACGTAGTAATTACTGTTCGCTTTTCTAAACACCTTAATCTACCTCCTCCTATCTTCCTTCTCTTTTTTTCTTTAATATTCCTCTCTTTGTGACCGAGGGGACCCTTTTCATTATTATTTCTACACCACCTCCCTTCTCCAACCCCCTTCCAAGACCTATTTAAACAGAAACCTTTGTTGCTCGCTTCTCAGGCTTGCCATCACCTACTTCTTGGACTTATCTCACGGACCTTAACACATCCAATACACCCTAAACCATGACACACCTGGCGTCCATGGGAGCGATGACCCCACTCACAGACCTGTCCTGGAATGTGCACGGTATGACCCACTATATTAAACGACAAAAGATACTGTCTTATGTCCGCTCCAAACATGCCGACATCGCCCTGCTGCAGGAAACACATCTCTCCCCGGCAGAATCAGAGAAGCTGCGTAGGGTCTGGATGGGAAAAGCATTATACAGCGGAACACCACCTACACTGGAAGGTACACAGGGAACGGGAAGGAGATGTGGAGTGGCAATACTTCTGCGTCGCTCACTGCAATTCCGATTAATTAAGACATGGCATGATCTAGAGGGACGCTACATCCTAGTCATGCTAGTGGTAGGATCCTCCACAATTTGTGTAGGCTCAATATACGCCCCCACCGGCTCCAAGCGCTCCTTCTTCCTTTCTCTTAATCGCCTACTAACACAGATAGGCGCCTCACAATATATTCTTGGGGGGGATTGGAACATAGTCCAAGATGCTATCCTAGGCCGATCAAGCGGTCTTGATACGGGCAACAACGCAGATACTGCCGTACTAAAAGACATCCTTTCAGATCATGGCTTAATAGACTACTGGAGCCTCTCTCATCCCTCCATTAGGGAATATACCTTTGTCTCCTCGGCTCACGGGACTCAATCACGGCTAGACTATTTCTTACTTAATCACAGAATGATACAATCGATTAGGTCAGCAGAAATACTGGTGGCCGCACTATCAGATCATTCCCCGGAATTAATAACCCTTGAACTCAGGATGATAACACCCGGCCGCAAACCCTGGCGCCTCCCTAACCCCAGATACCGATCCCCAAAAGGGAAGGAACAGCTCAAGACTCATATTGCCACATACCTGAATGATAACAGGGGCTCAGTAACCTCACCGCAATTTCTCTGGGCTGCGGCGAAAGCAACTATTAGAGGGCAAATAATGAGAGATGCAGCCATCTCCAACGCTCATAGAAGGGCTCAGCAGCATACGCTAGAAGATACAATAATCCAGGCCACAAAGAAATACACAAGACAACCTACCCCCCTCCAACCGCCGTTACTTGGAACAGGCCAAAATGGAGCTTAATTCCCTTTATACCTCGCAGGCAGAATATGCCCTACAAAGGTTGAAGGGACAACACTATGAGCACAGAGAGAAAGCAGGCCGCTTGTTGGCTGCCCAACTACATCAACAAGAAACAGCTCTGGCCATACCGGCACTGCGCACCCAAGATAATACGCTCATCACGCACCCCCAGGTGATCGCGGAGGAATTTGGTCGGTACTACCAAGCCCTTTACTCCTCAGAAACATCTGAGGATACTACCCGCCTAGACGCCTTCCTGCAGAGGACACAAATACCCTGCCTCTCAGATGAGGGTAGAGCACTTTTAGAAGGTGGAATTAGAAAGGTAGAGATACAACAGGCAATTGCCAACATATCATATCACAAAGCACCAGGTGAAGATGGCTTCACATCTGAATTCTGTAAATGGACGGGAAACGACACAGTGGATGCCTTATAAGAGGCGTTCCAAGGGGCAGAGAACGAGGGTTCCCTACACCCTATATCTAATAAAGCCACCATCACAGTCTTGCCAAAACCCAGAAAAGACACACTTCTCAGCAGAAGCATCGTCCTATCTCCCTTTTGAATGGAGATATTAAAATACTAGCTGGAATATTGGCTACTCGTCTCAAAAAAGTTATCCCCTCTCTAATCCACCACACCCAAGTAGGCTTTGTACCGGGCCGCTCCTCCAGGAATCACCTCTGCACACTCTTTGATGCTATCTGGACAGCCTGTGATACACAAGAGGAAGCCTTGGCCCTTTCGTTGGATGCCGAGAAATCATTCGACCGAATAGAATGGTGGTACCTCTTTGAAATCTTAAAACATTTCGGGATAGGAGACGGTTTCATTAATAAAGTGCGCCTATTATATGACTCCCCGATGGCCCAGGTAAACTGTGGAGGGTTTCTTTCGGACTCTTTTCTGATTCGTAGAGGGACACGTCAGGGATGTCTGTTGTCCCCTCTCCTATTTCTGCTTGCGGTGGAACCCTTAGCAGCGGTCATCCGTAGTTCCAACCTTCTATCAGGAATTCCGCTGCCAGGCGTAAACTCTGGCATATACCTATACGCGGACGACATCCTACTTACCCTCTCCGACTTACCAAACTCCATTACTGCTTTGAGAGAGATTCTAACGGAATTCGAACACATATCAGGATACCGAATCAATTGGGATCAAAGTGAAGCCCTACCACTTTCCCCAGTCACAGTTGGCACATCCATACAAGGACTACCGGTCAAATGGAAACACTCCTGACTAAGATACATAGGTATTGATATAAATACAGGGCTGGTTAACGTAGTAACAGACAATCTAGACCCATTGCTCAGCGCTATGAAACAGGATTTTGAGAAGTGGGGTCAACTAGACCTCTCCATGTGGGGCAGGGTACAAGCGGTGCGGATGGTGACCTTGCCAAGGTTTTTATATGTCCTAGGTATGATCCCCCTGCAGGTCCCCTTACCTGTGTTACGAGAGATAGACCGCTGTATCCGCGCCTTTGCCTGGGGATCCATGCACCCGCGACTACCCAGAACAACCCTATTAGCCCGACGGGAGTGCGGCGGACTAAACCTCCCCTCGGTCGAACATTATGCTTACGCACTACACCTCTCACAAATGGTCCTCCTACTCCCGAATGCAAGAAATCCGGAGTTGTGGGTGGACGTAGAACGAGCTCTTATAGGAGCCCCCTTTGGCCTCCAGATACTATACGATACGGGCCAAAAGCCCCCCCCCCCCGAACCACTAACCCCATGATAGGATCCATGAGGAAAACCTGGCAACGGGTACACCGATTCCACAAAATAGACCCTCACCTACATGACAGAGCCCCACTATGGGGCAACAAAGGGTTCCAGATTGGGGGGAAAACTATTGTCTGGAACGACTGGTGCCAACAAGGTGTCATGCGAGTAGACCAACTTATATCAGGGGATACCTGGAAAACATTCAGGGATCTCCAGGTGGAATTCAATCTCCCGGAACGTTACTCATGGCGCTACCTCCAACTCCGACATTGTCTAATACAAAGATAAGGTGCCCATTCCCGACAGCTCCCACGTTCTCCTGTATTAAATTATCTGGAAACTTGGGGGCAACTCAAAGGAGCGGTATCGGGACTTCAGACATTGTTGAATCATCATCTTTTCTCACTCCCACTCCTGACCTCCCTCAAGAATAAATGGCAGATGTGCCTACAGACCGAATATGACCTAGAGGACTGGGCTGATTTGATCGAAGCCAGAGACCGTGGAACATGCGAGGCTAGCCTAAAATTCTGTCTCTTTAAGACCCTACAAGACTGGTACTGGACCCCAAAGAAATTACACACGGCAAGACTACCCCCCATGCAAGCTGTTGGAGATGCCCGCACACGCACTGTGACTTACTCCACATCCTACACGATTGCACGGCCATACAACCTTTCTGGCAGTCAGAAGGAAATACCCTCTGGGAAGTTCTACCTCTTCCACGACTTCTCACCCCATCTCTCCTATTGTTACACGACACTGGAGAACTCTATAAGGTTACACGAACGCAAAGTAGACTTCTACACACCGCGCTAGCAACGCCCAAACTATGAGTCCTTAGACATTGGCGTGCATCGACCGTTCCCTCCCATGATGAATGGTTGGTAGCAATGTACCAAGCAGCCACACTTGAATGACTTATTTATAGTTTACAGGACAGAACAGAGGTGTTTCTCCAGACCTGGTCACCCTTCATCTCGGTACCCTAGGACTAGATCCCCCTCAAAGAACTTTACACCACACCACACAGTGGGAATATGTAATTCCCGATACCATGCCTACGCAGTCACACCCTCCCATACTTACCACACCTTTCTTCCAGAACTCAGATGAGCTCCCCGATAGGAAGCTACCACATAACTCACGGTAAACCCATTCCCCATTACCCACTGGCCTTTCGCTACAACCCATACCTCTATTCACATCTCGATCCTTAGTGACATATTACCATTGTCCATCTCGCTGTACCGCCCCCCGGCCCTCTTGCCCCACAATGCCCTGTAACTTGGCTCTATCTCCCTCATACTGACACAGTCATTACAATAATTTTCCTTTTGAATCTACACGACCCCCCCCACCCCCTTCGGTCACTATTACTATTAATATTGCTATTACTACGATTATTATTATTATTATTGTTGCTATTTTATTATTGTTCTTTTACCTATTTGATATCATAGATATTAATACAATTCATATGTATACACATCAATTCGCGGGGAGGCAATAGGGAGTTAGCACTGAGACAAAGGGAATGTTATTGGATTCTCAAACTAAGGGCTGTGGAGGTGGGCCTTAACACTAACTATGAGATGGAATATTTCTTGGGCTAACATCAAGCTGTTATGTGCTCTAATTAGTCGCAGAGAATACAGTATAGGAGTATATCTCTTTCTGCCCTTTGTTTTTTTTGGTATAATAGGCTCAGAGCAATTATATTTTCCATCACTAAGGCTTATCTGTCAATACTATTACTTCAATGAGATGCTCTCCAGTCTTTATTGATGTGTATGAGCCTATAGTGGCAAGTTTTTGAATTCTTTTGACAATTGCCCTGACTTTATATTGTAATTATTGCTGATATTGCTATATTATTGCCATGCGAAGACAACTTAAGTGGATATTATATTTGGTTTAATAGTTAGCAATTCATATGTATGGCAAGGTTGCTTTCTCCTATGTCGCTGTACATTTGGAAACGCATGTGAGAGGACAAATCGATGTTTATTATGTGGAGCTATCCGATTTGGGGGTTGGGATGGGTATCATGGCACGAACGTGAGGGGGGCTACATATTACATTAATGGTTATTTACGGATATTTTGTGTGAGAAACGGTTACGTTTATTCTCGATTGTGATTTGCTTTTTCATTTGTCAATGGGTGCCCCCTGTGTTAAACTGTTGATTCTTATCTTTTTGTATACGATTTTTTTTAAGAGGGTTGGTATTTTACTCCCTTCCCTCTGTATCTCATTAAAGCTCTTTTTTAATTATTTCAAATACTTTATATTCATAACATTGCCACATGTCAGTTTTTCACACGGAAGTAAGGACGCTTAACACGTAGGAATATTTTTTTTTTTCCTACTACAAGATGGCGCCCGATTACAACATCTCAGAATGGTGTACTTACGTTCGGGATTGTCGGACGTTTCTTTGGAGCAGTCTAGTCACACGAGACTAGACTTCAGCCGCTGGTACTTCAATGGACAGCAGGGGGACGCTGTGTGCGCTACTTGCCCATCGGAGCTCTTGACACTGGGCTTTGTGATATGTCAATTTGTTTTTCTGATCATAGGAGGTAAGCGGGGGGTTTCATTTTCAATTACGCGTTAATTTAGCGTAACGTTTTTACTGTCAGCAGTACCGTTAAGAGTTTTCAAAATATGCTTCTCTCTTGCCAACAGTGAATTTAGTGTTTAATCACACACCACTAACCCTCTACGGAGTTTCACACAGAGCCATCTAACAGTAGGTTTCTGTGTACTACGTTGAGTTTGACACACGAGGTGCATCACCTTTTTCTCCCCTTTAAATTTGTTTTGACAATCAATTATTTTGTTTACAGTTTATTCTATTTTATATACCAGAGGGATTGTTTGGCCACGGAATGCATTGATTCTTTGCGCTATACTTATTTGAGGTATGTTTGTTTACTCCAGAGTTAACCTTATATAATTAATAATATATTTTTTACTGCATGAGTTATGGATACTCTGACAAACTTAGTTTAATAGGTCTTGCTTCTGGTCTTTCTACTAAGGGTTTGGTGTTTAGTTTGGTTTCTGCTGATTGTGTGGCTTTCTTTTTCTTCACGTGGGTTGCCATGGTTTCTCATGCCCTCTCCAAATCGGATGGTATGGCTGAGAGGTTTTTCTCTCATGGCTTTAATACACACTTTTTTGTTATGAGGATTCACTTGAATGCATTAAGGGTGACGATCACTAAGTCATGTGGGTCTCTTTTTTTTGTACAGTAATCCTATTGTCAAAACTTATGATTTTATTGAATCATGTGTATATTACATATATGTTCTACCTTATGTTTATGTATCTTGGTATTCTTTACAGCCCTGAGGAAGTCACGGGGAGTACTTCCTCCCATGACGAAACACGTGTTGGCTGTTTTCTGTGTTCCATTAAAGATGAACCTTTCATCCTAAGGACTCCATTGGAAATTCTGTTCATCTGTATGATCTATCTAAATTTGATCACTGATTTGTTAATACAGTACCTATGAATTACTGATCTTATATGTGCATTTCACCAGTGCCTTGGTCTCTGTTGAATTTGTTTTTGTCTCTGTGAGATACTATTGGAGGAGGGGGAAGATATCCTCCGGCCTAGAGCACCGTGCCTTGAATTGGTTATATCTTTACTATTAATGAGGTGAATGTTGAGAGCGTTTATATCCCTTAGTTTTTTCTTCCCAATTTCTGTTTATTATCCAATTCATATGTATGTTTTTTCTTCTCTTCTGTTTTTCTCTTTTCCTCCCCTGTTTTCTTTTACTATTCGCTCTCTTATACCTTTCCTGATTTATACTTTTGACTCCCCCACCCCCCTCTTCCTCCTTTTATTCTTACACCCCATCCTAACCATGGCCTTTCCTTATACCTCTCAGTGAATTCCTATTGGTCTCTTACCACCCCTGACCGTATCCCATTCTTATTGCGAAACATTGCGACTTATATTCCTCAATGACTAGCAGTACATCTTTGAGAGACTCGAGAAGAAGATAATTAGGTCATCTGACTAGTATTTAGTTTGACTGCTACTATAATAGAGCTATATAACAAGAACATCATGGAGCGAATGGGTTCTTGTCCTTTTTGTTTTTCTTCTTTTTCTTTTACAAGATTGTTATAATGGAACGCCAAACGAACTTTTGTTTGTATTTGCATTGTTATACGAAAACTGTCACGGCTTTGGCAAATGACATGGATGAAGATAAGTGAGATTTAAAAATGTAAGTACCCATACGGAATATTTAAAGAAAGCAGACATGTATATTAATACTGAATCACAGAATGAATATTTGTGATTGTCGCCTACGCTAAGAGAAGATACGATTAGAAATAGGAATGGAATAGAATAATAGAATATTTTCTGTAAACTGTGTAATATGGTGCAATTAATAATAAAAAAATACAACACACAAAAAAAATATCACTGTCCTTATCCCTAATCGTAACACTTCACTCACTGGTTTTCTGGTAAGGGTAACCAAATTTGACTATTTGGGTGTGAGACTTAGGCCCTGATTTATACTTTTTGACTCAAACCTGTGTAAAAAGTATAGTGCCGGCTAGCGCCATTCCCGAGTGCCATCTGAGTGCCATATTTAAGGAATGGCGCAAGCCAGCACTAAGGCCCGGTTAGCGTCAAAATACATGACACTAACCGGGTGGGGAGGTGCAGGGAAAACTGGAGGTTGTGCGTGAAAGAATGGTGCTAGTCAGGTTAGAGTCAAAATAATGACTCTAACCTGACTAGCACCATTGTTAGACACACAACCCCCTTGGACATGATTCCTGTCTAAGTAAAGACAGGAGTCTTGACCCCCAGCCCAATTGGGCACAGTGCCATGCAGGGGGCCCAAGTTACGGCCCGAGAGGGAAAAAAAAATACATACTTACCAGGACTTACCTGGGATGGGTCCCCATCCTGTGATGTAACTCTGGTGTGGGTAGGGGTGTCCCTGGGGCCAAGGAAGGGGACCCATAGGCACTTTCCATGGTCTCTGACCATGGAAACATGTCCACAGGTCCTCTATCCCCTGCCCTGACCCAGGCGTTAAATAATGGTATAAAGCAAGCTTTGGAGTGATGGAGATGTGGCTTTAGCCCAGTTGAGTTTGGTAACTTCTCCTGGGACACTGCTGGTAGATCTTCTTAAGGGCAATGAAGAGGTCCATTGTTCACCTCCTCCTTGCGTGTAATGTCCGTTTCCTCATGCTGCCAAAGTGCAGCTGTTTGTGAGTATCTGGGTGGGTTTCCTCACCCTGTTGGCACGTTGTTCATTTTCCTCAGTACTGATGCTAATTTATTTTGTCTGCCTTGGACCTTAACAATCTTCACTCTTGGAGCTGATTTCCACTTGTTTTGCCATCTCTGTCCATTGAAAAGCAATGGAGACCAAACAAATGATGAGTGTGTATGTCCAAAACCTCATTGACATCCAACTGCTTATGAAAAAGTATCTACATTCAATGTGATCAAGATTGGCATTGCAAGCACTCTGCTATCTTCTTACAATCAATTGTGTAATTTTTATCTTCCACTTTTAGCACTGGTTATTTTAAATTATTAAAATGGAAAGCAACATTAGATCTAACTTCAAAGTCTTAAAACCAGGCCGACAATGCAAAGCATTATTCTAAAAATAGATCTACATAGGTATGAAAGGGTCACATCAGCTGTTCCAACTTTGCCACCAGGCCTGCTAGACGACTGCCTACAAGGAAATACTAATGCAGCAAATTACCCTCCTAGACTTGTTTGCACTTGTCTAAGAAATAGGACTTGCAAAGCCAAGTGTGAGAAATAATTCTGCCACACAGGAATTGGCAGAATTTGGCCAGATCACTGCGTTAGAAGAGAAATGCAGAGTTGCCCAAATTCCAACAATTCAGCAGACAGAACAGAATATTCTGCCCACTCCTATACAGGACAGGGTAGGAGAAATTCCCCAGTCACTGGCTAGTGACCAAGGTAGCACAGACACCTCACAGGCCATGGGAATGAGGCCCTGAGACTTACATTTGGAGCTTTATATTTTCTAGACAATTTTAGCTGTAAAACTTTGCAAATTGATATCCCAGAATCCTCTTATCTAATATTAATTGCTTTGGTGTCTTTTGCTTATTAGATTATTATTTTGTATACTAAATTCACTTGGGAATTTCATTGCGTTATAGTACTGACTTGGTACTGTTCGATCTTAAGACCGGACCAGGTTGTATTTATTAACTTGAAAAGGGTCCCCATTTCCAAACATTAACCCATTTTCTGACAGGATTACTCAGAACTGTGTAGGATGTTTTGCTAATCCTGCAAAGCGTCAGTCTAGCATCAAAAATATTGACACTAGTCCCCTACATACCGCCAATGTGCGCCGTATTTTAAATACGGTGCACACATGGTGGTGTTAGGGGGTGGTAAGGGGTGCAAGAAAAGTGGCGCTGCACAGGTGCAGCACCAGTTTTCTTAAATATGCCCTTATGTGTTTTTTCTTTCGTCCACTAACATACGATACCAGGTGACTGGAAAATAGGAGTGTGGGAGTAGCGTATTGGCCAACATGCATTGCAAAGTAGATTTTGTGCATGGCAGTTCATCTGTTGCTGCAGTGTAAGGTGCTTTACTGTGGTTTGGGTGTGCCACAGCACAATCCCTTCATGAATCTATCCCAATATGCCATAAGTGGCGGTAATACCATCCCATGTTTGTGATATGGACTTATCAAAAACGCAAATGAGAGGCACACCAACCAATGGCTGATGGGACTGACAAATGACCATCTCTCTGCACATTATCTTTTGACATCAAAAGATCTGACCTAAACCGGTCTCTAACAAACCTAAAACAGCTGATGTTTATAAAGCGACCATCACTGTGTACATTCTTTTAATGTGGCATTCACTTTTTGCACTGGATAAACTTCTTGCTTTGGCCGGCCGTTTGATGGCGTACGTGAAAAGAAAACATGTGCATGTATTTATAGTGAAAATGAAATCAGACCCTTTCCTTAAGTAAGTTACCAGTAACACGTTTAGTATATCATTTAAAAAAAGTTCTAATATTAGCAGTAATGAAAAGATTTTTTTTTGCTAATAGGTACTCACAATAGCTGCCCTATGTTTTAAATTGGATCATTTCAGTGTATATTCATGTGGAGTGATTTAATGCGTTATTTAAAATAAAATATTTAGTTATTTATAATAACTGTTGTTGACACTTTCACTTAATCTCTTTTCTCTCTTATATTTTTGTAGGTTCTGATGGGGATTTTCCACTTAGGTTTCTTATCCATCTACCTTTCTGAACCGATGTTGGATGGATTTGCGACAGGCGCATCCTTAACAATTTTGACAGCGCAGGTCAAGTACCTCCTAGGAATAAAAATTCCACGTAGCCAGGGATTTGGAATGATCATAACAACATGGATAAACATTTTTCAGAATATATCACAAACAAATTTCTGTGACGTGATCACGAGCGCTATTTGTATTGCTGTGTTAGTGACCGCCAAGGAGCTCGGAGATCGATACAAAAAGAAACTGAAGATCCCTCTTCCTACTGAACTGGTAGTCGTTGTGGTTGCCACTCTCATATCACATTTTTGTGAATTAAACAAAACGTATGGATCAAGTGTCTCTGGGAACATTCCCACTGGGTTTATCCCTCCTAAGGTGCCAAATTTTGGACTTATCCCACGTGTAGCGCTGGACGCCATCCCCCTTGCAGTGGTGAGCTTTGCTTTTACGATTTCACTTTCTGAGATGTTTGCAAAGAAATATGTCTACACTATTAAAGCCAACCAGGAAATGTTTGCCATTGGATTCTGTAACATCATTCCCTCATTCTTTCACTCCTTCACCACCAGTGCAGCACTGGCAAAGACCCTTGTCAAATCCTCCACCGGATGCCAGACCCAAGTCTCCAGTGTTGTTAGTGCAGTTGTGGTTCTTCTAGTGCTTCTGTTCTTTGCTCCCCTGTTCTATTCGCTGCAGAAATGTGTTTTGGCGTGCATCATCATCGTGAGCTTGAGAGGCGCTCTAAGGAAATTTAGAGACCTCCCAGCAAGATGGCAGCTCAACAAAATCGACACGATGGTGTGGTGCACCACCGTTCTTTCTTCAGCCCTCATCAGTACCGAGATGGGGCTTCTCATTGGAATCATTGTTTCAATGCTATGCATTATTGTCAGGACTCAGAGGCCTCACTCTGCCTTGCTCAGCCAAATCCCAAACACAGTCTTCTATGAAGATGAGGGGAAGTATGAAAACCTTAGCCCCATTCCGCAGGTCAAGATCTTCCGCTTTGAGGCACCACTTTACTATGCGAACAACGGTTTCTTCCAAAAAGATCTGTACAAAATGGTTGGGCTGGACCCAGCTCTGGAAATCGCGAAGAGGAAAAAGATCTTGAGGAAAGAAAGAGAATCGGGGGAGAAGAAAAACAGAGAAAAAGTGAAAAACTCGAGTTTGAAGGAAGGGGATGCCACCCTAAATGTGTTCATTAAACAGCTGGATGTTCGAACGATTATTATTGACTGTTCTTCTACTCCATTTCTGGACACATCTGGAGTGAACACTCTAACGGGAGTATTGAAGGATTACAAGGAAATAGATATCAGTGTTCTGCTCGCTTGCTGTAATTTCTCAGTGATTGATTCCTTGGAAAGAGCTGGGTACTTTGGAAAAAACAACAGTGAAATTCACAAACTTCTCTTTTACAGCGTTCACAGTGCCGTTCTGTTTGCAAGAGAGCAAATGCGTCCATATGCTGAATGTAATGTTTAATGTTGTGACGAGAGGTGCATGGAGAGAATATTATTTCGAAGGGCTGCTCAGCAAAAGGTCCCGTGCACCACCGAAACGTTAGTCTTTTCCACTTTTATCCCAGACTTGGATACAATACTGTCACAACTAAAATTTAGTTTCAGCACTTAGATAATATTAATCGTCGCAAGCAATGCCTGGGCTGCCTCTGTGGAAAAATCGTGCCCCGTTGAGGATTGAAGTCCCAACCCAAAAAAGAAGTCAAAACAGGGCTCTACATTGCAAAGGTCAACATAGTCTATGAAAGTTTTCCTAGAGGATGAAGGTACTAGAATCCGCCCTACGTTACACCTCTGGGCAAATACGGCCAGGATTTGCAGTTAGGCAAGTCATTAACAACTAAAAGGTCCCTCAGAGGTCAACACATTTAAATTTTAATTTCTCATCAATATAATCCAAATGGTATTTAGCCCAAAGGCTCATGCTAAAGTCACTGTCCCCGACTAAAACGCTCGCTTATATGGAGTGAAGGTGAGGGCAAGGTGGCTCATCCTAGAGGTGATTAAGACTTCTTTTTGATGCCAATGATTAAAGGTGATCCCAACTCTCAGAGCGATCATAGGTCTTCATAGAAGTGAGCACCTTAAAATAAAATACTAGATCGTTTTAGGTACATAAGGCTTGCCATATCTCACAGGAAAGGACATTATTTATTGAATGAAGGTTCAGAAACATCTAAAATCATTGTTAGAAAGTTAATAGTGTCTACTGCACTGATGATTGGAAATCATGTATACCCAAGTTCAAAATAAATCTCACGCAGCTCCCACCCCAACCATAGAATCTTAGGGCCCCTGGAGTAAAATAATTGACTAACTCTAAATATAATGGTTACCTTGGGACCTCAATAAACACTCTAGAATTTGTTGTGAAGGAAGGGTCAAACTTGTTGACAGTGTAACTCCTGTGAAATCTCTGATGGATCCATTGCATCTACAGTGAACATTCGTTCTATGCAAACCTTAGCAGTTTCCACTTTTGCTATAGACTTCCAGCAAATTGTCTAGAATAGGGGTTGTTTAGCTTAATGAAAGTTACAAGATTGAGTAAAGCCAGAACTATATTAAAATTTAGTGAGAGATTTATTGTAAAAAAGTGATGCAAGGCACACATGGCATGCACATAGGAATTTCATTCTATGAAACCTTCCCTTCTCAAAATTACAACAGCCTTGAATCCAAGAGGATAGGAATTTCAGGTCCCTGTGCAAACTCCTTTTATGCATGAGTTAGAATTCCAAGCTGTGCATAGTTTACTGTACCTGGTGATTATTGGGTGCTCTTCGGTAACTTTCGGCATGTCAAACCTGTTGGAATTTAACAGGGTAAAATAGGATCATATTTTTGGACATGCAAATTCTGGTGTAATAAGCATCAAATCCCACAAGTTATTTCTCCCAATGTCTGACTAGGTGTAAATAAATTCCATACCCCAGGTAGTTGGAACTAGTAATCAGGGCATTCGTTCGCTATTGTTGTCATTGGAAGAACACTGAAGGCCTGATTTAATAGGGTATACCGCCACTTTAGCGCGCCTTAGTGTAATCTTTTTAACTCTAAGGCGGCTTAAGGTTGCCTTTTCCATGCACCGTATTTACAAAGTGATGCAATGCCTGCATTGTGCCACTACATTATGCCTGAGCCAGTCATAGTGTATGCAAAGGGGGCATCCCCCTATTAGGGGGGGGGGCGAAAAAATGGTACAGAGAGATTACTTTGCATCATTTTTCTCTTCGCTTTCAACGACTGCTCAGAGCATGCATTAAAAGGGGGCACACCATTGTTTACAATGGGCCCTAATGTACTGTTCAGGGATAGCGCCAACATTTTGGCACTAACCCTGAAGAGTACATCAATAGCTTCAAAAATGTTGTTTGATGCTATTGCCCCATACCCTGGCGAACACATGGTGGCGGTAGGGGGGGCACTAGGGTGAGCAAGGAAAGTGGCACTGCCCTGGGTGCAGCACCACGTTCCTTAAATCTGCCCCGAGTATGTATTGTGAGTTAGAAGTCATAAAACTAGTTATCTATTGACAAAAAGGTTCTGCAGCTCCTGCAGCATTATGAGTGTGACTAGCATGCCTACCAGAGCTCACGCACCCCTGCTCATCTTTAATACACCATAGGTCATACATGGATCCTAGGGTCCAGCAATATGGGGCTCGATGGTCTGGAGAGCACTAATCAAAAAAAAGTGAGCACTCCTTCTCTTTGGTAATCCTGGTCTGGCCTTCTTCAGACTGAGGGAGACAGCAGTGCTGGCTGCATGACTTGTACCCAACGAGGGGTGGTTGGGACAGCTGAAGAAGGAACAGGAATCAATTTCATCTCTGTCTCCATGGACTGTTGTGAAGTGGCGTCTTTCTGGAAAATAAAACACGCTTAGAAGTGTTAAACTGGTTGCTTAGCAGCACTGCAGCAGAGAAACGTGTACTGGAAATCATCTCTCAACCTTATTTGACTATCAGCATCACAGTATTATCACCAAGACTATCTCCCCTCTGTTTTACAGTGTTGTCAGTGTATATAATCTGTGTCCACTTGTGTAAAGGAAGCACACATGAAGTTTGAAGTAGGTAAAATTATTTTAAAAAGCGGTAAATAATGTGACAATTCCATACCACTGGGATCTATCGACAGTCAATTGTATTGAAATCTTTTTTCACATTTTTTAAATATATATCAGAAACATTTAATAAGATATTTCGTTAGAAGTGTTAACCTGATTAGTCCACGGATATTTAAAGGCATAAGGATGAATACCCCAATTACTTAATGGTAATTGCATTACTCAGAGTCCTCTTCCCTCGCATCTATTCATTACGACATGAGGCCATCCTGCCTCACCAGACACTCAGACCATGTAATTGATAATTATACAAGGTCCCTCCCCCTCCACTCCTTCTGTAGGTACAACTCATCCTGACACAATCCAGATCTTTGGCTGGCCTGGAATAATGGGGAGGGTGGGAAGGGATGTAATGAATAGAAGCAAGGGAAGAGTTCTGAGAGTAATGCAATTACCAGTAAGTAATTTGGACATTACCTTATTGCCCCTCCTTCACTTTCCTTCATTGCCACATGAGATGTATAATGACACACAAGACAACAAAAGAGTTAATGCACAAAACACATGTTTATTAAATACAAAACAAAACAATATAGGTCCACTATTTCAACTTCATATTAGTCAAACATCTAGAACCAAATACATCAGAAAGTTCAATTTCCTGAACAAGTCTATAATGAGAAGCAAAGGTCAAAGAAGGTGACCAGGTAGCTGCCCTGCAGATTTCAGCAATAGAAGTCCCCTGTATCTCAGTCCACGATGTAGATATTTATATGGAATATCTATCCCCAACCCCAAGAGGAAACCTGACCTTTGTAAACCAGCAAGATCAAAGTCCTAACCCACTGACTCAAGTAAGAAGTAGATGGTTTCAACCCTTTAGCCACTGGACCAAAATTAACAAACAATGAATCAGGAACTCTAATACAATCCACTCTATCCAAATATATCAGAAGAGCCCTTTTGAAACACAAATAATCCAAAGAGGTACGCGAATCACATGAGGAAGGCAATATCAACTCATGATCCCTGTGAAAAAGAGAATCAACACTGGAACAAAAGGACAAAAGAGGTTTCAAAATAACTTGGTCTCCAAGGATCCCACGATATGGATGCCAGCAAGAAAACACACCCAATTATCTCAAACACCGAGCTGAAGTCACAACCAATAAAAAGAAAGCCTGGAGAGTCAAGTTCGTGAGGTCTATGGATTCAAAGTGCTCTAACGGCGGACCCAGCGAAGCTTCCAAAACCAGGGAGAGGTCCCAAGAAGGGAAGTGCTTCTTTAGAGAAGGAAAACATTTTCAAACCCTTGAAAAGTCGACCCGTCAAACCTTCCTCATCTGATAGCTTATTTCAAGAGCTTTTAAAAGCCTTAATCACTGCCCACTGAAGCTTAAGGGTAGCCACCTTCAAACCTAATGGAACCACATACTGAAGAAACACCATCACAATAAACCAATCTGATGAAGTGGGGTCTAACTCTTAAGACTGGCACCATTTACTGAAGGAATGCCAGTGTCTTACATATGATGTATTAGCTGAGGAGCAGTTAGAAGCTTGAGGACTCCTAGTCAGACTAGCAGGAACCTCTTTATGCAGTACACCTAGCATTTCAGCCTCCAGGCCGCTAACTTCATTCTGAATAGGACTTCCCATTGTAATACTGGGAATGTAAACTGGGAGGGGTTTAGAGGTAATCTCCTTTCTTCTGACTGTCTCCTCTCCACTAGGAGAAGGTACCAAGAGGAGTGGGGCCATGCGGGGGCTATTAGAATTATTGATGCTTTCTCCTTCCTCACTCTGAGAAGAAACCTAGAGATGAGGGGAAAGGGGGGAAAGCATTGAAAAACCCCTCAAGGCCATTGGTATGCAAGAGCGTCCACTGCCCAAGTTTAATCTTCCTAAGACCTTGAACAGAATGTTTTCATCCAGGTGTTGAAAAAGGTTGCAAAAAGATCTGTCACCAGATTTCCCCATATGCCTAAAATCTCCACAAACATCCTGGGATGGAGACAAAAATCCACTGAAAATGTAATGGCCCTGCTCAGGTTGTGTGCTAGAGAACTGGCTACTCCCTGGTTGCGGATTGCAGAAATGCATATCTGTCTGGCTTCTGCCCATTAAAATAGCTTGTTCGCAATCTTGACCATAGATCGACACCTGAGCTCCCCATCTGTTAACATAAGCTTTGGCTGTCACATTGTCTGTTCTGATCAGGACCAGTGCTCCCTCTAGATACTGTGAAATGGTTCTCAGTACCAACCATACTGCTTCCAGTTCCTTCCAATTTGATGACCTCCTCCACTGGGAAGGAGACTCAGAACCCTTGATCTGGGTTACCACCATCCGTGCCCCCAAGTGGGCAGACTTGCATCTAATGTGATAATTCTGGGTGCTGGAAGGGAGAGAGGGATTCCCTTCAGGATAGGCATTGTATTCAGCCCCCAACCTAAATCCCCCTGTCCCCCTAGGCCCAGAGAGAGGGAGGAATTTGAACAGTTAGAGGTGAATAAGGGGGGGGGGGATCAGTGTATCAGCATGTGACCCATCAGCTTGTGTAAATGGAACCTGCCCCAGGGAATGAGAAATAGTGTTGCCTCCAAATCTCCTTGGACTTGTAACTATGTTTGAGCCTTTGGATTCAACAGAACCAGAAGGTTCAAGATGCGACACCAAATCTTTGCCACCCTTTTGCTTGATAAGGTGACTAAATCCATATTGGTGTGAAACCTCACCTGATACATTGTCAAAACTATTCTGGCAAAAGGTTGGAATTTCCCTGATTTATAAGCAAACCGTACCTCTTTAATAAATGGAAAGAATCACCCCTGTATGCTTGTGGGCCAGTTCTTTGCTGGGAGTGTTAATCAACAAGTGGTCCAGGTAAGGATGAAGGAAAATCCCCCGACACTGCACCAATAATACTAAAGGAGGCAACATCTTTGTAAGCACTCTAGGGGCTTATTTTAAACTGAATGGCAATGCTGCAAACTGAAAATGATGGTCATCTGTAGCGAACCTCAGAAATCTGATGCTCTTTCACCATAGGAACGTTCAAGTAAGCAACCCGAGGATCTACGGAAGTCAAATAGGTTTGAAGCTTAACAATGGAATTATGTATTGTAAAGTGACCATCTCGAAGTGACTGTCCTCATCCAAGCATTTAATCTTTTGAGATCTAGAACTGGCCTGAAATCTCTGTAAGCCTTTTGCAATAGGAACAAAATGGAACAGTTTCCATCCCCTCGGTCTGCAACAAGCAATGGAACAGTCACCCTCTTCTCCAAAAGGGCCTGAACCTCCTTTCAAAGAACCTGTCTCTTTACTGGATCCCTGGGGATGGGAGTAAGGATGGTGCCCCATTTGGGAGGCCGACTGACGAAGTCTATATGATAACCATTCCCGATAATATTCAAGGCCCAATGATCCAATAGTTCTTCCCAAGTCTCCTGAAAAAAATAAAAGACTGCGTCTTACTGGATAGAAGACTCCCCTCCAATAACTGTTGGGACTTCCACTTGGAAGGCCCTTGTTGCACCTTGAGCACCATTAAGGATGGTGATTTCTTTGACTAAAACTTTTTCTGAGGATCCAAGTAAGGATTTTAATCATTTCTGGATGAAAAATAACAAGAATGCCCCCCGAAAGTTTGAGAGGAAGAAGGTTTCCCTTTATAAGGCATAACATGCTTCCAATCCTTTGATGCTTTAGTAATCATATTGTCTAACTCGTCACCAAACAGCATGTTTCCTTCCAAGGGAGTTTTCAGCATAGCAGATTTTTCTGAGGAGTGTGCCCTCCGATCTCTCATCCATAAATTCCTTCTTACCCAAACCATTAACCCTTTCACAATAGAAAAAGCTTTTAAAATATCAGAGAAAACATCAGCTAGAAACTTCGCTTTCTGTTCCATATCCACCCGCATGTCTGAACAGCCAGTTCCTTCCTGAATTGCTGTGACTCATTTCTCAAAGTCCAAAACAAAAGATTGAGTTTCATAGACTGAAAATATTCTAGCCGTCAAAGCCAGATTTTCTTGGGAAAAATCTCTTTTTGACACTCCCCCACTTTCATATTAGTAGCATCAGAAGGTGAAGAATCCTTGTGAATAATTGCAGTTCTCCCAATAAAGGTGGCTAGAAGGGCATCCACCTTAACATTATGATGAAAGGAGTTCTCGCCTTCCCCCAACAAGTTTCATTTTTGCAAAAATCTTGGGGCAGTGGAGTGATCCAGCTCACGGCATTCTCCAGTAATTAAATCCTTAATCCTACCATGACGTGACATAGTGAAAACTGGAGGCTTAACATTGTGAAAAAAAGACCTCTGCTGTTTCGGGATTCGGAAAGGGAGAAAAACCTAAATTCGGCCTTCTGCGCTGCAGAATATCTGGTACCTCCTCCTTCTGCGCATATTTCCCTGTCGAAGTTGAAAGGATATCTGTCACTGAAGCAGATGTGTCCAACAATGGGGAAACAGCAACTCCCCCAGCATGCCTCTTTTCCTTGACTTGGATTACACTCTCGCACCCAAAGCCCTAGAAACATCTGACTCTGCCACAGAGATCAAGGCTGGAGTTTCAGTAGAATCCATTGGCCTACTTCTTCTGGCTGGAATAGGATCATCCTCCTCAGAAAAAGACAAGACATGCTTCATATCCAATGCTCGCTTCCCCACCATTCTTGCATACACTGGCCAAGAGGAAGACATTGAACCCTAAATAGTACAGTCTGTAGTAGTAAGGCATCAACCTTCATGATCTCTCTAATATATTTCATAACCAAAGAAAATGGGGTTCACAAACCCACCAATGACAACCTAACAGCTCAAATGCAAATTTGCTGTAACAAATATATTAAAATCAACCGCAAATGAGATCTTTACTTTCATTTAAGTTTAAGATCAGCACAGAGAGGAGCCTCGAATTCCCCCAACTGTTGCCAGCATACTGCAACCGCCTCAGTCACTGCAAGCGCATTCCAGCTCGCACAGTACACAACTAACAAGACTGCACCGTGGCCTCCTGCACAAGTGTCTGGCCAAAAAAGCACGTTGCCCGGCCCCGCAGTGCCCAACATTTTATAACTCCTAAATTTAAAACTTTACAAACCAAATGAGAAAACCTGCCCAAAAACCAACCTTCTGATGCAGCCTCGGCACCGCACATGGCTAGCACTGTATGAATGCGCAGGTAAGACAAAAACAAACAGGAGGAGAGGAAGGACCTTCTATATTTATCAAACGTGCTATAAGTGTCTGGTGAGGCAAGATGGTCTCATGTTATAATGAAGGGAAGCGAGGGTATGGGACAATGAGGTAATGTTTTTTCAAAGCAATCTTTGCCTTTCTCATTTTGTATTTTATTACAATGTAGGTGTGGCTAAATATTTCAAATTCTTGCATTATTTTTAATGTAGACTCATGCATCATTTTAAACCATTTACTGCTTTGCAGTCACAGGCTATCAAGTAATTAGCTTTGAGCAATGGGGAAAGGATGTGGCGTTACAACCAGAACTGCCAACTTTGGAACTGGGGAACCAGGTTTGAATCTCAGCATAAGCTCAGGTTCATGTGATTGTAGACAAGTCACTTAATCTCCATGTGTCTAACAATTATTAGAACATTCGAACGTTGGCAGCTCCATTGAAAACAATGGAGTGCTGCGGGCTTTTACTGGCCTGTTTAATCCCCTCGGGCTCCGTGAGAAATTAGTTTTTTTTAATAGAACATTCTGCCCTGAGTGGCAGAATGTTCTAATAGCCTTAGACAAGACATGCTTTCGGCTCGGGCATTTAACGCGGGAGCGGGCCTTTAATAGCCGGTAGAGCCCGCTACGGCGGGTTCTAAGGATATAATGTGACCTTGTGTAATATAACTGGTGTTCATGTAAAACACTCCAATACCTTTGGGCCAAGTTTGCACTATATATAAAAAAAACTGCAAGTAGCTTCTATCTGAAAACATATACTTTTTGTCTGATTGAAGCTGGTTGCTTCAGGCAAAACATATGCAGTCAATAAGTGACATTTTTCAGGAGTCCAGGGTTCGTGCAGTCACTCCTGGGGCTTTTCCATGGGTCACATGTGGCACCTGACCTCGATAAATCAGTTCATATGACCTGGACTTCATCACATAAATTATCTGGTGATCCTAGCGCCCATGCCCAGAGTAAGTGTTCACTTTGGAATGTCTCAAGGGCTATTTCACAGCTGAAAACTATACACAACCATCATACTTTTTGGTTTTTACAATTAACTCTGCTTTTATCGCAGGAAACATTTTTTAGTTCAAGTGATCCATTTCCACTATTTTAAAAAGCATTACATTAGTTAGGGGCGATTGTGTTATCCACTTTTGCTGTGGCAAAATACCTCAATCAGAGCTTGTAACTGCAAAAAAAAGTCAAATTTACAAACATATTTTAGGAGTCAGTAAAGTTGACTAACTCCTAAAATGGGATTGCAAATAGAAGCCGCTGCAGTACTTGGTAATGGTGTTTCAGGCATCACATCAAAATACCAAATCAGTATGTGATGTATCAGTGTTTTGTGAATGAAATTAAGTTACAAAACGTTGAAAAATTATTAAACTCACAGGTTAAGGTGCTAAGCTATTTGAGAAAGAGAAAGGGTTTCTTTGGTACTACTAGCTCCTTGAGAACGTTAAAATAGTAAACCTTTTTTTTTATGAACAAAGTCCTTTTCTCTTAAGGAGAATGGACTGATTTTTTCTGATTTTTTAAAAAGTTTATTGAAAACTGATCACACACATAGGGTGTCATTTTGACCCCAGCGGTCGGTGGTAAAGTGGCGGTGGTACAGCGAACAGGCTGGTGGTACATACCGCCACATTATGACATTGGCGGGTTGGCTAGAGCCAACCCTCCAATGTACTACTCTGACCGCCATGGCAGTAGCACCAGCTGGACTGGAGAAAGGAATCTCCAGTCCGGCGGCTGCTATTGTACCGCCTTAGGCATTTTGATCCTGCCTACTGCCATGGTTTTCGTGTTGTTTGTAACGCCACGAAAACCATTTTTTTTAGGGCCTATCAGTGACAGGGAATTTCTTCCCTGTCACTGATAGGAGGCCCCCTCCTCCCAACAACTCCCCAGATGCGCCCCCTCCATCCACGCTCCCCCTTCCAATCCTCCACCCCCTACACACACACACACACACACGCAGACACGCACCATGCATACACAAACCCACTCACACATTCATACACACATGCATCCATTCATTCATACACACAACCGCACCACATTCACACTGACACGCAGACATGCATACACATTTACATACTTACATGCATTCTCACACATGCATACATGCACGCAAGAACACTACACATACATTCGCATTCACGCACACAATCATGCACACCACCACCACACACACAACACCCCCTCCCCTGTGGGAAACCCAACTTACCTGGATCCAGGGGTCTTCCATCAGGAGACGGGAAGGGGCGCTGCTACCACCATCAGCGCCCGTCTGCAGAACACCGCCAGGCAATATTATTTTTCATATTATGGCTAGCTGCGGTCTACTGGTGTGGAGCTGCTGGTGGTAGCAGCGCCACCTTAACGCCATCTGCCAGCATGGCCACGCTGGATTTCTGCCCTTCTTGTTGTGGAAATCCGGCTGTGGTCATTATTTGGTGGACGGATGTTAGCTGCGGCGTCGGTCTTTTGGTGGCCTTTGCCAAGGCGGTAGGCAGTACTTACTGCTATAGTCATGATGTGGGCCATAGTGTTCTGCTGACCCTATCAGGTCTATGTTCCTTTGGTAGCCATCAATCAGGATGAATTGCTATTTGTGAACTACCACAAGAATATTAATGAGTTAGGTCAAGTTATGACTGTTAGAAATGGGGTCTTTGGTTGGCAGTCAGGTTACCGCCTGTCCAAGCAAGGACCCTCACTCTAGTCAGGGTGAAAGAGGATCACCCTCAGCAAACCCCTGCTTACCCCCTTGGTAGATTAGCACTAGCGGTAGCCTTAACTTCAGAGTGCTAGGTGTAAAGTATATGTACCAACACACACAGTAACTTAATGAAAACACTACAGAATGACACAACACAGGTTTAGAAAAATAGAAAATATTTATCTAAACAAAACAAGACCAAAACAACAAAAATCCACAATACACAAAGTCAAGTTATCAACTTAATATCAAAAAGAGTCTTCATGTAGTTTTAAACACACTAACAGTGTTAGCATGAAAATGGACCTTGGGTGTGTCAAAAATAACTAAGCACGGGCGAGTGTGCGTCAAAAAGGGCTTGTGATGCGTCAATTTTACTCACAAGCAAGACTTTGCGTCATTTCTCCTTTCTTCGGGTCGGGCGCATCGTTTCTTCTCTCCGCAGGAGAGTGATGCATCGATCCGGTCAGCACTCTCGGGTCCAGGCAGGCCTTGCGTTCTTTTTACAGGCCCAGTTGTACTTGCGTCAGAAATCCAGCCGCACAATGGTCTAAAAACCACGCAGCGCGGGTTGCGATCTCACAAGCCTCTGTCAGCTATGCTGCACTTCATTTCTCCAGCTCCGTGGTCGATTCTTTGGTCGCGTTGCAGGCGAGTGTCGATTTTCAGCCATGAAGCCTGCGGTGCATTGATTTTTCAGCTGCAGATCGGAGTCACGTCGATCTTTTCCCCGCATGGCATTCTGTGCGTGGATTTCTTCCTCTTAGGCTGCCAGATTCTCCTTTCAGGATCTCAGGAACTGGATGGGCACCACAGGCAGAGTAGGAGTCTCTCCAGGGACTCCAGGTGCTGGCTGAGAGAAGTCTTTGCTGTCCCTGAGACTTCAAACAATAGGGGGCTGTTAAAAATGGGGTCTTTGGTTGACAGTCAGGTTACCCCCTGTTCAAGCAAGGACCCTCACTCTAGTCAGGGTAAAAGAGAATCACCCTCAGCTAACCCCTGCTTACCCCCTTGGTAGCTTGGCAGAGCAGTAGGCTTCACTTCAGAGTGCTAGGTGTAAAGTATTTGTACCAACACACACAGTAACTTAATGAAAACACTACAAAATGACAACACCAGTTTAGAAAAATAGAAAATATTTATCTAAACAAAACAAGACCAAAACGACAAAAATCCACCATACACAAGTCAAGTTATCAATTAAAAATCAAAAAGAGTCTTTAAGTAGTTTTAAAAACACACTAGCGCTGCTAGAGTGAAAATGTACCTGGTGTGCGTCAAAAATAACCCCGCACGGGCGGGTGTGCGTCAAAAATAACCCCGCACGGCGGTACTCGAGTCAAAAATCCAGCTGCACGATGATTTGAAAATCCTGCAGCGCAGGTTGTGATCTCCCAGCCTCCGTCAGCGATGCTGCGCGTCGTTTCTCCTGCTCCGTGCGTCGATTTTTCGGTTGCGTTTCCTGCGAGCGTCGTTTCACAGCTGCAGAGCCGGCGGCGTGTCGTTTTTTTCAGCCGCAGATCGGATTTGCGTCAATCTTTTCCCCGCACGGCGCTCTGTGCGTGGATTTTCTTGTCTTTAGGCTGCCAGCTTCTCTCCTTTCAGGGTCCCAGGAACTGGATGGGCACCACAGGGCAGAGTAGGAGTCTCTCCAGAGACTCCAGGTGCTGGCAGAGAGAAGTCTTTGCTGTCCCTGAGACTTCAAACAACAGGAGGCAAGCTCTAGATCAAGCCCTTGGAGATTTCTTCACAAGATGGAAGGCACACAAAGTCCAGTCTTTGCCCTCTTACTATGGCAGAAGCAGCACTGCAGGAAAGCTCCACAAAGCACAGTCACAGGCAGGGCAGCACTTCTTCCTCAGCTATCAGCTATTCTCCAGGCAGAGGTTCCTCTTGGTTCCAGAAGTGTTGCTAAAGTCTGTAGATTTGGGTGCCCTTCTTATACCCATTTTAGTCTTTGAAGTCACCTTTCTTCAAAGGGGACTCACACCTACTTGTGAAATCCTGCCTTGCCCAGGCAAGGCCTCAGACACACACCAGGGGGTTGGAGCCGGCATTGTCAGAGGCAGGCACAGTCCTTTCAGATGAGAGTGACCACTGCACCCCTCCCTCCTAGCCGAGATGGCTAATCAGGAAATGCAGGTTACACCCCAGCCCCCTTTGTGTCACTGTCTAGTGCGAGGTGAAAAACAACCCAACTGTCAAACTGACCCAGACAGCGAATCCACAAACAAGGCAGAGTCACAGAATGGTTTAAGCAAGAAAATGCTCACTTTCTAAAAGTGGCATTTTCAAACGCACAATCTTAAAATCAACTTTACTAAAAGATGTATTTTTTAATTGTGAGTTCAGGGACCCCAAACTCCACATGTCCATCTACTCTCTAGGGGAATCTACACTTTAATCATATTTAAAGGTAGCCCCCATATTATCCTATGAGAGAGACAGGCCTTGCAACAGTGAAAAGCTAAATTGGCAGTATTTCACTGTCAGGACATATAAACCACATTACTATATGTCCTACCTTATCCATACACTGCACTCTGCCCTTGGGGCTACCTAGGGCCTACCTTAGGGGTGCCTTACGTGTAAGAAAAGGGAAGCTTTAGGCCTGGCAAGTGGGTACACTTGCCAAGTCGAATTTACAGTGTAAAAATACACACACAGACACTGCAGTGGCAGGTCTGAGACATGATTACAGAGCTACTTATGTGGGTGGCACAACCAGTGCTGCAGGCCCACTAGTAGCATTTGATTTACAGGCCGTGGCACCTCTAGTGCACCTTACTAGGGACTTACTAGTAAATCAAATATGCCAATCATGGATAAACCAATCACATACAATTTCACACAGAGAGCATATGCACTTTAGCACTGGTTAGCAGTGGGAAAGTGCTCAGAGTTCAAAAGCCAACAGCGACAGGTCAGAAAACAATAGGTGGCAGGAGGCAAAAAGACTGGGGATGACCCTGCATAAGCAAAAGTCCAACAGGGGCAAGCTCTATTATCAAGCCCTTGGAGATCTTCACAAGATGGAAGGCACACAAAGTCCAGTCTTTGCCCTCTTACCCTGGCAGAAGCAGCAACTGCAGTGATAGCTCCATAAAGCACAGTCAAAGGCAGGGCAGCTCTGCTTCTTCAGCTCTTCTCCAGGCAGAGGCTCCTCTTGGTTTCAAGAAGTGCTCTACAGTCTGTGGTTTTGGGTGCCCTTCTTAAACCCAATTTCTCATTTGAAGTAGGCCTACTTCAAAGCAAAGTCTCTTTTGAATGTGAAATCCTGCCTTGCCCAGGCGAGGCCCCAGACACTCTCCAGGGGGTTGGAGACTGCATTGTGTGAGGGCAGGCAGAGCCCTTTCAGGTGTGAGTGACTACTCCTCCCTTCCCTCCTAGCACAAATGGATCATCAGAAATTCTGACTACACCCCAGCTCCCTTTGTGTCACTGTCTAGTGTGAGGTGCAACCAGCCCAACTGTCAAACTGACCCAGACAAGGAATCCACAACCAGGCAGAGTCACAGAATGGTGCAAGCAAGAAAATGCTCACTTTCTAAAAGTGGCATTTTCAAACACACAATCTCAAAATCAACTTTACTAAAAAATTTATTTTTAAATTTTAAGCTCAGAGACCCCCAAACTCCACATGTCCATCCACTCCCAAAGGGAATCTACACTTTAATCAGATTTAAAGGTAGCCCCATGTTAACTTATGAGAGGGACAGGCCTTGCAACAGTGAAAAACGAATTTAGCAATACTTCACTGTCAGGACATATAAAACACATTACTATATGTCCGACCTTAACCATACACTGCACCCTGCCCTTGGGGATACCTAGGGCCTACCTAAGGGGTGTCTTACATGTAAGAAAAGGGAAGGTTTAGGCCTGGCAAGTGGGTACCCTTGCCAAGTCGAATGTACAGTTAAAACTGCACACACAGACACTGCAGTGGCAGGTCTGAGATAAAGATTACAGAGCTACTAATGTGGGTGGCACAACCAGTACTGCAGGCCCACTAATAGCATTTGATTTACAGGCCCTGGGCACCCCTAGTGCACATTACTAGGGACTTACTAGTAAATCAAATATGCCCATCATGGATAAGCCAATTACATACACATTTTGTATAGGAACACTTGCACTTTAGCACTGGTTAGCAGTGGTAAACTGCCCAGAGTAACAAAAACAGTAAAATCAGAGACCAGCACACATTAAGAGCCTGGGAATCAGAGGCAATAAGTTAAGGGAGACCACGCCAAGGATGAAAAGTCTAACAATGACCAACTCTGAATCTGAATTTTAGAAATGAATATTAATACATATTAATACATACGTTCGTACATAAAAGTCTATACTGATAGCAAAAATACTAATCATGAATTGGGACCAGTTTTTGTGACCATTAATTCGTATATCTGGCCCGTAAATCTTTGTGCATAAAAGCCAGAACCAAGAGCAAAGGGAGACAAAAAAAAAAAAAAAAAAGAAATATGTGATCCCTATAACATTACATGTAAATCAACCTTACTCATATAATGCACGCCTGGATAGGTATCTGCTGTATACTGTTACAGTGGCTGCATATATATTTTCAAATATTTTCATTTTTGTTGTTTTCGTAAGTTTGCGCAAGCACATTATGTGACACATTTCTGAATTTTGAATTAACACAAGATTTCAGAAATATATGCTTCTCTGGGCACCTCTTTTCCCGCTCTGCAGTTTTTACTAAAGAATTTGAAGAATATTAGAAGGGACGAGAATTAGATATCAGCCATCTGTTACAAATTGATGTTGTCTTTGCCTTTTATTTATAAATTGTATCTGTTTTAAAATTTTCGAAAGACACTGATTTTAAGGATTGGCCTATTTTGTTAGTGTGAGAAAATCCTCAAACACTTTTTGTGAATTTTTATTGAGGTAACACACAAAAGTCATAGAGGTTAGAAAGAAAACATTGATAAGCCTGAAACATAAAAAGCTCTCCAATAGAGATAAATTCATGATCATTTCATTTCAAGAAAATAATACTTAAAGAAAACGATACAATGGGCATTCAAATTAAATTCAACCAGTCTTATTTATTCTCGGCCACGACCCAGTACATGTTTTTTGCTCACTGTGCAAGTACAGAGAATGACAAAATGTATATAAAAGTCAGCTTTAGACCTAGCCCAAAAGGAGCTGTTTTGCCGAAGTGCTAGGTCAGATCTTCTCTGAACAGAAAAACAAACAACTGCATGTTTCAACTCTGTTGGGTCTCGTTTATGTGGAACATCTTAAGTCCTAATGGCATTGAAGCCCATAGGACCCGCATCTGGACATAGACGTCAGACTTAAGATGTCTCACTACATTACCAGTCAAATGTTACATGTGCTGGGAAAATAACGAAACCAGCAAGCTGGCTTGAAATGATGAAGGAAGCACATATTAGACAGACGAATTGTTTGCAATCTCTCTTTCCAATACAATGTTTCCCATAATCATGTCAGTGTTGTACACTCCTGTTTAATTTCTTAGTGTTACTCATCTGTTAAGAATGAGAATAAGAACACTTAATGTTTCATAGTAATTTCTGTGTGTGTGTGGTTGTTTGGCTTATGTATAGGCTATACTTTGAGGCCTTGTTTGATCACTTTAACAAATTGTGTGAGTAAATAGCAAAAATAAATATTCATAAACTTTCATAAAAGCAGCAGTGCAACGTTGTTCTATTTTTTGATAATTTGAAGAAAACTTACTGATTTATGTGACGTTTAATAGTGATGAAAATAACTAACATGCTTGGGCGAGGCTCACATACATATTTAATATAAACGTCAGTATATGTGTTTTTATGTGATATTTGTTAATCACAAACGTATCGAAAGGTAACAGAGAAATGTACAGGATCAGAAGCAAAGATATATTTATGGAGCGATTGGAAAGGAAGCTAGGTTCTGAGAGTGGATGTGGACTGTGACTGCATTGCCAAATAATGTAAGCACTCACCTCTTTGAGGATGTTTGTCTTAAAGAAATCTCTAGTCAGTCAGTTCTTTTAGCCCCCACCCACAAAAGACGCCCGCAAGTAGTATACTCATAAGACATGCATGTTGAAGTTTGCATTTCATGTCATAAAATAAGACACAACACACACAAACATTTCAAAATGCGCAGCTCTCATTGGATCCATGGGTGAATTCCCCTGCTCTAGAAACCTACTAACAACATCTTACATTTAGAGGGGACTGATAAATTGCGACATGTTTATCTTCTCCATTTAAAGGACTTTAATTTGCTCTGAGCACTCCAAAACCTAATTATCAATAAATCTGAAAAGAGAATGGAGCTGATTCACAATGGTAATTTACACTGTTGAGTAATTTACACTTGTGAGTAAGTTTACTCCCTTTGGTTATTCTCAAACTCAAAGTTAAATTAATACTAACACAAACTGTATTAGGTCTGCCACTACACAAGGCAAACCACTCCTACAGGATAATCCTCCCATAGAAAATAAAGGTCAAGGTCAAGGTCAAGTTCTGATGAGAATCATACTGTGGTCCTGATAGGTGGGAAATTGAAACAATTGCTTCCAGTAAGGCAGTGTGCTAGAAATATAAGTCTGTATATGGGAAAGTGGTGTTACATCTCAAAACATTGGTTACATGTTAATTGTTTGTGAGCAGGTTGAGGCAGAAATGTAAAGATCACCATGTGGTGAAAAATGGCTGCAAGCAGACTTGCCATTTTAAATTCAAGGCCTGCATTAACTAACAATGACATAAGCACAATACGCTAGACATAGAGGGCCTGATTAAGACCTTGGCTGATAGGATACTCCATCACAAACGTAATGGATATCCAACCCACCGTTTTACAAGTTCCATAGAATATAATGGAACTTGTAATATGGTGGATGGGATATCGGTCACGTTGGTGATGAAGTATCTGATCCACCAAGGTCGTAATCAGGCCCAGGGTCTTAATTTCAACTAAATTTTCATTTTCTTTTATCGTATCAATGCTACTATGCATAAAATTATAAAATTCCTATATCATCCCCGATGATTTTTTAAATTATCACTATTCACATTTCACCAACTAAGGGTCTGAGTTAGAACTTGTCAGATGGGTTACTCCATTGTAATGTGTGACAGATATCTGGTACGCTGCAATCTAAATCCCATTATAGTCTATGGGATTTAGATTTTGGCATATGGGATATCCGTCAACGTTGTGATGAAGTAACCCGTCTACCAAGTTCTAATTCATGCCCAAACTTTCTGTGCAATGCAGTCTTTTCTGATTTCAGCTTCTTGCGTCTGGATTCTTTCAACTCCTCTATCTTGTCATATACTTTAGAATGGATGTCATATAGCTCATTGCCCGTCCGTTGTCGTTTTCTTCCTCTTGTTGCTCACAGCACCTTTGTAATTCTAAAATGTAACCCTCCCTTAGATAAAGGCATCTAACACTCTTTATGAAAATTAAAAACAATTTATAAATGGGTTAATAAAGCACTAAGAATACTTTCTCCCAAATTATCAAACCACTCACCAATGCACCTATCTCGAAGAACCATTTGCAAATGTAATTGAACACTCAGCTAACCCCATCACAGACATCTGATTTGTTAAGAACCCCCACCTCATGTGTGATGTTAGTGATGTTTGTAACACAGTTAATCAAATATCTGTTATTGGGCACGTGCTTGCAGAGTTACAGTACAGCCAAAAGGCCACAGACTCCTCCTATCTTCTCTAATAATGTATCTAAAGCTGCACCATTTTGTATTATTATAACTTGCAAGGCCATGAGCTCATTGATTCACCTATGTAGACAACTTCTAAACCTTCATATCATTCCCTTGTGTCTGTTTTCTGCAAGATTATTTAACAAGGCAATTTTGTTTAATCTGCACACCTCTTGTGTTTTTGATGCCACTAATAGGTTGTCAATATATTGTACCAGTATTGAATTACAGGGCTAGTTTGAGGACTCCAGATTATTCTTTAATATCGAGTTAAAGAGTATAGAGCTTTCTGCGTACCCTTGAGGAACTCTACACCAAATGAAAAATCTACCCAAAAATGTGAATGCAAAAAGAAACTGACTGTCCTCATGCAGAGGTGTGGAGAAGAGTATTTGGCACTGGTCTAGAACTGTTAACCACTCCATATCTGATGGAATTTAGAGAGGGATTACAACAACATTCAGTACCACAAGACAAAACGGGATTACAGTTGTATTCACCTTTCTGAGGTACTACTCTATTCTCCATTTGTTATTTGTTTTTTGAAGTCCTATAATAGGTGAGCTACAGGGACTGGCCAAGCCTTCATTTAAAATGCCCTAGTCTAACATTTGCTTGATCACTGGTTCCTTCCCGACATGGTCTCTGATTACATTGGGTGTTGAGTATTCAGTGATAAACTGCTTCTGGTTTCACCTTTATTTTCACTGGCTCTGCAACTTTTACCAATCCAATGTATGTGCATGTAAACTCCCAAACTTCCTCAGTTACTCTACATTTTAAATCAGGAGGTAAGTCTTTGTCAAGGCAAGAAAAAACACACATCTGACTCGTGATTTTTGTTTGAAGTCAGCATCCTCGACTGGGTCCGAATTTCCACTCCGTCTGGTATACAGAAGATTGTGCAGTTCTTCTTGCACAAAAGGTCTCTTCCTAACAAATTAACAGGACTTGTGTCACATATTATGAATTCATGAGTATCTTCAATAAGGCCAATCCTTGCAGGGACATTTGCTGAAACTTTATTTGATATCTGCCTCTTCGATATGCCTAGAACTTAAATGTCTTTTCCCAAGAGATGTAAATTTGGAATCTCCATCAGATAAACTGTGGTGTGGGTAGTGAGGTATTGATCAAACGTGATATTGGGGGGCCATTCACTTTGCCTTCTACACATGGGGCACTCTTATTTCCCACTAGAACTGGATCAAGTATGGACTCTTCCTCCCTCAGGCACCCTCACTGTGATTTAGTAGAGCCAGGTCCAAAAGGACTTTCAGACGTGGTGAAAAAGTAGGAAGATTGTCATTGATTATTAAAGGGTTCTGCTGAATTCCAGGATTGCGCTGAAAATTAATTTCTTGATTTCACATATTTTGGTGCAACATTTGGACTTGTCGCACTTTTGCATTATATGATCTCTGATTCTGCATGTTTTGCACATGGGTCAGTTGGGTTGGGACTGCTGACTGCTTCACCTCAGTAAGAGATATCATATTCATGTTCTGAAACTGAGAATTTGTCTGAGCATCATTCAGTACTCTTTCGGGATTCTGGCTACCCTCTCATTTCCATTGACCAATCTTTTTAAAGATATGGCTTGGGGTGCTCCTATGCAGGGTGCTAATGACTATATTAATACTCAAATTATCAGCAAAACCTGTCACCTTGAGGGACAACATTCCCTGTTTGCGCATACTGACCACCACCTTGAACACCAATTCCTTACACACCCACATTTGAAACAGAATCAAAATTAAATCCTGAATCTGCCATGGAAGACAGACCTCATCTGTTCACTCTGAGCCAGCTTTGTCTGTTTCTCCATGTACCATTCCTTAATATTTATTTTTTGGCCACTTGAGTATCCCTACAATACTCCTCTATCTTCAAAATCTCACCCACTCATTTTTTCTGCTAGCATATCAGATTCTGCTGCATTTGAAAACTATGCTTCTAGTGCATCCTACACATAAATGCTGAGGCCTTCACAAGCTGGGGCTTTTATTCCACTGTTATGTGAGCAAGTCTGCATTATCCTTTCATTATAAGTATGTACTATTTCCTTGGGCTCTTGAGTTGCCCTCGTGTTTTTGACAAATTAACCTCCACCTGTGGGAACTTCAGTTTTAAATGCTCAATAACCTCCTTGTATTTGGCATTAACAATGAGGGACAGACCGTTTTAGACTGTTCTGAAAGGGTCTTGAGTATGCCAATTCCTGAACCCTTTGTACTTTATCTACATACCTCTGGGAACAATAACCTTAAACAACATATTCAAATCTTCTTAAGTGAGTTTGATACAGTCACAATCTTTTCTATTTCTTTATATGATTTCCCCAGCTCCCGTTTAACTGGGGGAAGTTCTTCGTGAATGTAAGAAGATCAGATCAACTCCAAGGCACATGTGGCTAGGCTCATCAATGCACTTCTCTCAAAGGGAACTCACTATTCACTCCAGTCTCTGACTCACGCACACTAGTGTCCTTCTCCACTTCATGTGCTAACTTTTTCTTTTTCACCTTAGTTCTTTCCTTCCTTCTCCATCTATGCTTTAACTTCTTTAGTTGTTTCCATTCTTTTGTGGAATTTACTATTTCAATTATGTGCACCCTCAAACTAGATGATGGAATTTCCTTTATCTCTTCATCACTCATTCTGCTGTATTTGAGAACTATGCTTCGAGCACAACCCAGGCATAAATGCTGAGACATATCCACGGAGGCCTTCACAGGCTGGGTCTTCTATTCCACTGTTCTGTCTGTAAGTCTGCATTAACATTCTGTAATGTGTATGTACTAATTCCTTGGGCTCTTGTGTTGCCCTCCTGTTTTTGGGCTGATTCACCTCCACCTTGGGGAGCTTTGATTTTAAATGCTCAACAATCTCCTTGTATTTGGCCGTAACATTGGGGGCAGACCATTTTAGGCTGTTCTGTGAGGGTCTTGAGTGTGCCAGTTCATGAGCCTTTTGCACTTTATCCTCATATCTCTGGGAACGACAACTTTAAACAACAAATTCAAATATTCTTAAGTACGTTTGATACTGTCACAATCTTTTCCATTCCTTCATACCATTTCCCTGGCTTATGTCTGAACTAGGGAAAGTTCTTTGTGAATGTAAAAAGATCAGATGAAATCCAAGGCACATGTGCATATGCTCATCATTGCACTTCTCTCAAAGGGAACTCACTAGTCACTCCTGTCTCTGACACACTCCCACGAGTCTCCTCCATTTCATGTGTTTACTTTTTCTTTTTCACCTTAGTTCCTTCTTTCCTTGTCCATCTATGTTTTAACTTGTTTATTGTTCCCATTCTTTTGTGGAATTTACTATTTCAATTATGTGCAGCCTCAAACTAGGTGATGGAATTTCCTTTATCTCTTCATCACTCATTACCATTCTGAAATTCTTAAATCAATTTCATTCTCTTTGGCCAGGCTTTCTAATTTCTTGTGTGCCTCACTGGCCTGCCTAGCAGATTCTTTGCCTACATAGCATAACTCAGCCTCATTATATTTATTAATTTCCTCCATGTCAATCATACCTCTCAGCATCTCTATATGAATTCTGCCTTTATCTGCAATCTGTTTATTTCTTTTGCCACTAATTCTCTGTGGAGAGACTGTGATTGAGACTGCAGCAGTGGTAACAGTAGGTCTGACAATATCATCAGTAGATGCACCTGATACAACAGAAAATACTTCTACATCTGGTTCACTTGGTACAGTGGATATAGTTGTACTCTCATTGTGCCAACTGTTGGTCTTCTTGTTCCTGACTCTTGGGGTGCTGACCCTAGTGGAGGGAGCTCAAAATTATGCAGAGGCAGTCTTGAATTTAGTGGACCATCTGGGAACCCCAATTTTTCATCCTCATTAGATATGGTTTCTCTCTCTCTTTCCTGATCTGTAATCTGATTCTCTTTCTTTTCTGCCATCTCAATGGTACATGGCCCATTGTGGATGCTCTTAGCAGTTTGCTGAGTGGTGATATATGTTTTTTTGTGCCAGGAGCTCTGGCTCTTTGATGGGGTCTGACTACTCACATGGCTAAACCACACATTCACATAGTACACATCTGATGTGAAGTGTTTGTGTGTCTGACTGGTATTGGCAATATCCTCCTTGTCCTGCATATTGGCAGCACCACATGTAAGGAGAGGTAAGTAGTGTGTGCTCAGTAAGTGGAATTGTCTTCACTGTCATGGACATATTCCAGAGGACGTGGACTAATCAGGTGTTGTCACTGTAGAGGCCTGCAGTGTCCTGTTGTCTCAGCTGCACATCCAATGGGTGGTAGGTGAATGGAGAGGTAAGATGTGTATTCAGGTGTAGTATTAATAGTGCATCCAGTGCATGCTCCAGCAGCTTAAGAGTTCATTAGTTGGCATTAGTTGGAGAAGAGTCTAGCAGTGCAGTCCAACATAGGTTTTGCTGTAGGTGTGAGGGTTGGCAGACAGGTGCAGGTAGTAGTGACATGGCATGACATGATGTAGGTAATGTGTCCTTGCAAATGAGATTGCCTAGCCATGATATATATTGTGACAGATGTACATGTGTAGCTGTGTCAATGGGAGGTGTATGTTAACAATTTTGCCCCATCTCTCTCCCTCCCTCCCTCCGTCTCCCTCTCTCATTGTGTGCATCAGCATCGCTAGCAGAGAAGAAGGGGCACAGGTGAGTGTGGGAGCAGCAGCCCAGGGGACCCAGGAAGGTGGCACCACCGACACTGAGGGACCCAGTAGGATGGAGGGCAAGGGGACTGCCACATGGGAGACCAGATCCAACACCTCAACTTCAGAATCCTCTTCATTGAACACTCCCTGACCATGTCGGACCCATCGGGGACCACCCCAGCACCATCTTTGTCCACCAACCCCTTACTCGCACCTCCCTCCCTGTGGCTCCCCACCCTGTGGCCCGTTCCAATATCACCCAGGAATGTGGTCATTTCCTTTGCCGCAGGCACCTCTGCCCCAGTCAGCTCTGCTGCTGTCAGTGAGGAGGTTATTGACCTCCTGAGGTCCATCTCTGTGGGTCAGTCAACCATCATGAATGCTATCCACGATCTGGCAGCTCAAGTACAACTGAGGAATGCGTTCCTGGAGGGCCTTCATGGTGCATTGCTGGCCTCCAGAGATCCTTTCAGGCTCTGGCCTCCTCACTGACGGCAGCCAGTGTCCCTTTGCCTACCACCCCCCTCCATCTACCTCTTCCAAATGCCAAATCCCTTTCCCCACACCCATCCAGAGCACACATTCACACTGGCATGCATACACCTCAACAGAGAAGGTTGGCACTGAAAAACACAAGCACCACAAGACCCACCACTGGCATGTACACAGACAACCTGCACCTGAAGACACAACAACATCCACTCCCTGTACAGACTCCCCCACCACAGTCTTCACAGACACTACACCTGACACTCCTGCAGACAGCACATCATCATTTGCAGATCCAGCCACCTATCCCATCTTACCCACAGTCACCACAATATCAGACCCTTAGACATCAACCCCACTCACCACATCCACACTCACCAAAACCAACGACACCCCAACATGCAGCACATGTACCATACCTGCAGACACCAACCCAACAGAGAGTCACGCATCTAGCATTGCATCTCCGAGCACCTCTTCCCCCTCCTCCCAAAACACCTAAATGCCAGCATTCACCCACCCAATAGACACCCAGCATACACAAGCATTCCACACACACACACCTGCACCCAAGACACCCACAAAGACACATCTTACCACTACTACCTCTCCCTCCACTCCCAAACCCTTTTGCCATGACCGCCCCTGTGTGCCAAAGAAACATTTCCTGTATGTGTTTTACCTGATCCCTACCCATCTCCCATCCAGTGAGACCCCTGAGTACCCTGTGTCCCTCCCCAAGTCCTGCCCTTCCACCACCAAGTCCTCCTTGCTACCCCTGCGAACCCTGCTAGTGCCTATGCCCCACCCTCTGCCAGAAAGTCAAAACCCCCAATGCCAATGACCCTCCTCCTAAGGCCAGACCCTAGAACCCCTCTCCAAAGCCCAAACCCAAACCCAAGGGCCCCCCTCCCAAGCCAAAACCCAAACCCAAGGGCCCATACTTCAACCTCAACCCCCACCACTGAGGTGCCTGCCTGCCCCCTTGATGCCCCTACCCTGTGGAGGTGAATTTAAACCAGGAGTCAAGTTGGGGCACAGTGAGGTGCCAAATGTGCCTTTGGCACCTCAGACATTGGAATGTCCTATGGCCTATTTTGTACATAGTTCATATGTATTTCTTTATTTGCACAATTTAATTCATCTGGGCCAACAAGATGATGGCATCCAAAAAACACTATGGCCCTCATTACAACCCTGGCGGTAAATTCCGCTTTCCACCGTGCAGAAGACTGCCAACATACCATTGCGGCTGCGGAATTCCGCTACAGGTATTACGACTCACAGCTCGGAATCCGCCACAATACAAACACTCACACAAGTCCACCACACCAAAGGTCAGTGATAAACTGGCAATACCAAAACCTACACCGTCACGCCAAAAGGAATACGGCCACAGTATCATGACCCATGAATCAATGCGGTGGTCTTTCAACCGCGGTCATCCATTGACGATACACACTGCCGCGCTCAAAATACACAAACATTTACAAAACACCCCCACATTGGACAATTCAAAATACACACACCTACACACATACACACACCACACCCACACACCCAATACAATATAAAGCACACACCCACAAACCCTTACAACAAAAATTTTGAAAGAAGGCCAGAGAGAGAGGTTACCTAACAACACCAGCATCCACAGACACACAACACCATCACTTATACAACATCCACGCACCTCAAACAACACACAGCAACACATCCCCGCACACATCACAACAGACAGCACCTCACACATCACCCACACCACATCATGGCACCTCAAAGACACCCCAGGTTCTCTGAGGAGGAGCTCAGGGTCATGGTAGAGGAAATCATCCGGGTAGAGCCACAGCTATTCGGATCACAGGTGCAGCAGACGTCCATTGCAAGGAAGATGGAGCTATGGCGGAGAATTGTCGACAGGCTCAACGGAGTGGGACAGCATCCAAGAGCACAGGATGACATCAGGAAGAGGTGGAACGACCTACGGGGGGACAGTACTTTCTGTGGTATCCAGACACCAGATTGCTGTACAGAGGACTGGCGGTGGACCCCTACCTCCTCCCCCACAACTAACAACATGGGAGGAGCAAGTCCTGGCAATACTGCATCCTCAGGGCCTCGCAGGAGTGGCAGGAGGACTGAACTCTGGTAAGGCAAATCTTTACTACTTTATCCCCCCCACCCCACCTGCATGCCATCACATACTCTCACCCTCACACCCATCACCCCAACAACCCACAGATACCCCACTAACACAACCCACACATCCCAAAATCAAGCCCTGCATGTAACACCAATGCATGGACACCCATCACCAAAGCATGTCCAGTAGAGAGACTCACTCATGCCCCAAAATCACCAATCACACAAGGGCCACGGCAATAATGCAAGCGCAGGAGTAGAGGTTAACTCACCCATTGCACAAGATGGCACACAAAGATACTAACATTATGCATTCACACCCTAACAGGACCACTACCCAACATCACCGGACAGGAGGTGCCCGACATATCCAGTCCCCCCACAGAAGAGGCCCACAGTGATGACAGCAGCTCTGCACGCCTGGATCAAGATGACCAGCCCGGCCCATCAGGGACCTCGGGACAGTCGGTTCCCCTGACACAGTCACAAACCACCACTGAACCTCCCCCCTCAGGAAACACCACCACAGCACCCACCCAGCGGGCCCATCCCTCTGTCCCCAGGACACGTCAATCAGCAGTGTGTCCACCACTACAGGTAACCCAGACAACCCCACTAACACAGGACGATCGGGGATCTGGGGGCAGTGGGCACACGGTTTAGGGGACAGAGGCACAGGATAACAGGGAAGCTGAGAGGACTGCTGTGCGACAAGGGGAGGACAGGCCCAGGGAACACACTCTCCACGAGGCACTCTCCAACATCATGGGAGCTTACCACCATTCCCAGGAGGCCATGGGCACAGTACTGGCCAAGTTTCAGGAGACCCAGCGGCTGCAGAAGGAACACTACCTGGGGATCAGGGAGGACTTGAAGTCCATCAACACCCACCTGGTCCCCATTGCAGGGGTGCTGACAGGCCTTGTCAACACCAGGAGGGACACATGGCACACCAACGGGCCACTGACACTAGCCTGGACGATGAACAGCCCTCCACCTCTGCCGGCGCTAGTGGACAGGAGCCACCGCCACAGGAACAACAGGCCACTAGCATCCCACCCCCTGCAGAAGGAGAGCCACCCCGCAAACGGTCCCTGAGATCCAGGAACAAGACAGAGAACATTGCCAAGACCCCGCCAGGAAATAAGATCTCCCTGAATGTCACCCTGTCTACCTTAAACTGCCATTGCTCCACTTCCTATGCCCATTGGTTAATGCACCTGTGAAACAAATAGACTGGACTCTGCCATGGACATTCATCCACCATCACCCCAGCCCATTTCACACCCCCTCCACTTATTTGCACAGCAATAAACACACTTGAATCACAAAAAAATCTGGAGTCTGTTTGTGCTTTCACTAATGTGTAATTGCTAAACCTCTGGAATATAGCAAGGTCAATGTACCTGTTCACATACCAATGTAACACAGCTGTAGGCCAGCAGTAAACAAAGCAGAGGGCAAAAAGTTGGACCCAGATCTGTGAAATGGAAAGGCAAATTAACAAGTCAGGGTCCATACACTGAGAGAAAATGACAGACTTATGCTAGCTCAAACAATAGTATGAGATGTGGGAAGCAGTTACATCTTCTTACCTGTGTCTCACTGGAAGTATTGCATGATGATGTTGTTTCGGTTGTCAACATCTTCTTCTTCTGCCTCCTCTTCTTCACTGTCCATAGGCTCCACAGCTTCCACAAGACCACCATCTGGCCCATTCTCCTGCAGAAAAGGCACCTAGCTTTGCAAAGCCAGGTTGTGCAGCATACAGCAGGCCACGATTATCTGGCGTACCTTCTTCGGTGAGTAGTATAGGGAGCCACCTGTAAGATGGAGGCACCGGAATCTGGCCTTGAGGAGGCTGAAGGTGCGTTCTATAATCCTCCTAGTTTGCCCATGTGCCTCATTGTAGCGTTCCACTGCCCTTGTCCTGGGATTCCTCACTGGGGTCAGTAGCCATGACAGGTTGGGGTAACCAGAGTCACCTGCAAATGTTGAGGGACAACTGTTAGACAGACACTAACCCTCAGGGACAACCCCATACCCAGACACCTATGTCAACTGTGCTGGGACCTTGGGCTCACCTATTAGCCACACACAGTGCCTAAGGAGTTGCCCTATCACATAAGGGATGCTGCTATTCCTCAAAATGTAAGCATCAGGCACAGAGCCAGGATACTTGGCATTCACATGGGAGATGTACTGGTCTGCCAAACACACCATCTGCACCTTCATGGAATGGTAGCTTTTCTGGTTTCTGTACACCTGTTCATTCCTGCGGGGGGGGGACAAATGCCACATGTGTACCATCAATGGCACCAATGATGTTGGGGATATGTCCCAGGGCATAAAAGTCACCTTTCACTGTGGGCAAATCCTCCACCTGAGGGAAAACGATGTAGCTCCGCATGTGTTTCAGCAGGGCAGATACCTCTCTGGACAACATGTTAGAGAACATTGGCTGGGACATCCCTGATGCCATGGCCACTGTTGTTTTTAAAGACCCACTGGCCAGGAAATAAAGTACAGACAGAACCTGCACTAGAGGGGGAATTCCTGTGGGATGGAGGACAGCTGAAATCAGGTCTGGCTCCAACTGGGCACACAGTTCCAGGATTGTAGCACGATCAAGTCTGTATGTGATAAGGATGTGTCCCTCTTCTATTGTCGACAGGTCCACTAGGGGTCTGTACACCGGAGGATGCCGCCATCTCATCACCTGCCCCAGGAGACACACCCTATGGAGGAGAACAGCGAGCAGAGGGTCATCCAACACTTAGGTATCACAATGTGTTATATGGTAAAACGTTGGAAAATCGCAATGTGCTTGTATCGGTCTGTATTCCAGGCCTAAATAGGTGTGACGCAGTTTCTTTCCATGCCATGTGGCCCCCTGAAATGGTGGCTGTCTGACCTGTAAGGTGGTACAAGGGGAAATGAGGTAACTGCGCTAGCGTTGTACACCGTTGCGGTTGGCGGTCGAAGACCGCAGCGCAATTCAGCATTGGTTAACATTGGGCCCTATGGGTCCCAGGAGTCAATGACGATGTACGCCGGCGGTGACGGTACACGCCGCCGCAGACGTGGCCGCCATTTTCTTACTGTTCCATCACTTGATACCTGACCCTCAACAGGAGAGGACCTACACTGCAAGTGCTGCTGTGACCTGTGTCTGGAAGCGACAATGGCTACAGTGTCTGGGGAAAGGGCTCCTGCCTTCACTTCGGAGGAGTTGGAGAAACTGGTGGATGGGGTCCTCCCCCAGTACACGCAACTGTATGGTCCTCCAGACAAACAGGTGAGTACACTGTGAACATGGTGGATGGCACATGAGTGTATGGAGTGTGGTGGATGGAAGAGGGTGGGGAGGGGGACAGGCCAGCATGTCAGGATTGTGTGTGTATGTATGGCTGGGCCAGGGTGGGAGGTGTTTGGCAATGCATGAGATGAAATGTACGGCCTAGAAACATCCATTTTTACTTCACTTTTCCTCTAGGTCAGCGCGCACCAGAAGAAGGATATTTGGTGTGCCATCGCCAAGGACGTCCAGACCCTGGGGGTCTACCATAGATGGAGTACCCACTGCCATAAAAGATGGGAGGACCTGCGCCGCTGGAGCAAGAAGACGGTGGAGGCCCAGCTGGGCATTGCCTCCCAACGTGGAAGGGGTGCCCGTCGCACCATGACCCCCCTGATGTACCGGATCCTGGCGGTGGCCTATCTGGATTTGGATGGGCGCTTGAGGGCATCACAGCAGCCACAAGGGGGTGAGTACACTCTAATTCAGCTGACTCTGCGTGCTTTACAAGGTGTCTGGGGGTCGAAGTGGGCTAGGGGTTCCCCTAGGCCAGGGCGAAACTTGGTAGGCCACGTCCCTTGTTAGGCAGGCTCTGTGCCACCCCAACCCCACTACTGGTAATAGCCATCTACACCTAGTCAGGCTCCTGTGACTTCAAGGTGTGCAGCAATTGGGCTTAGGCCTCGTCCCCCATAGGCATGTGAATTTGCGAGGAACTGTTAGTGCATGGCTTAGTACATAGGGTTGCTCCCTGTGTGTTGTGTCCGCCAATGGTTGTGGAGTTGCATGCACTGAACATGTGTTTCTTCTGTCTTTCCCCCCTTTTTGTTTTGTCTCCCTGTTCTTGCATGCAATAGCATCATCTGGCGGAGGAGCAGTGGCACCGGAGCAGGAGGGAGCTGCAACCCACATGGCCCTGGAGAGTGAAGCAATGGAGTCTGAAGCCACCAGTGGGACGGAGGGCGAGGGGAGCTCCACGACGGGGACAGGAGCATACACCAGCGACAGCGACTCCTCCTCTGATGGGAGCTCCCTCGTGGGGCAGGCACCTCTGTGCCCACCGCATCAACAGGTACAGCCGCCACCCCCCCACCAGCACTGCCCTCCCAGCAGCCCCTCAGCGTGTGTCCCGTGCCCGCTCACCCAAGAGGGTGGGCATCTCCTTCGTCCCAGGCACCTCAGGCCCTGCCCCAATCAGCTCTGCTGCCTCAGTGAGGAGACTATTGACCTCCTGAGATCCCTCACTGTTGGGCAATCTACCATTTTGAATGCCATCCAGGGTGTTGAGAGGCATTTGCAACAAACAAATGTATACTTGGAGGGCATTCATTCTGGGCAGGCGGCCCTACAGAGAGCATTTCAGGCTCTGGCCTCAGCACTGATGGCAGCCATTGTCCCTATGTCCTGCCTCCCCCCTCCAACTTCCTCCACCCTGAATCAATCCCCTCTACCTCAGCCTATCCCAAGCACACCATCAGACCAGCATGCACACTCATCAACACACAAGAGTGGACATGGCAAACATAAGCACCACACATCCAACAAGCATTCACACAAGCGCCATCCCCATGCAGACACAGCAACATCCACTGCCTTCACTGTGTCCCCCTCCTCCACGTCCTCCTCCTCCCTCCCTGTCTCGTCTCCACTCACACCTGCATGCACTACATCCTCAGCCACTACCTTCATCACTAGCACGCCCATCAGCACACATCGCTCATGTGCAATCACCACTGCCACTACCATGCACACATCCCCAATGTCCTCTCCTAGTGTGTCTGTGAGCCCTCCTCCCAAAGTACACAAACGCAGGCACACACCCACCCAACAGCCATCCACCTCATAACAGCCTCCGGCCCATGCAGCTTCACCCAAATTCAGCAAACGTACATTTCCTACAACCACTACCTCTTCCTCCCCTCCCAATCCCCTCCATCTTCCAGTCCCAGTGTGTCTAAGAAGCTTTTCCTGGCTAACATTGACCTCTTCCCTACACCTCCCCCCGTCCTTCACCTAGGGCAGGCTTTCCAGGTCCCAGCCCAGCACCTCAGCCACCAAATCCCCAGGCACAGTGATGCCAGCAACTGCTGGGTCATCGAGTGCGCCACCCATCAGGGCTGCCAGTGTGCCACCTTGCGAGGCCAAGGACATTCCGCCACCTGCCAAGGTAAAGAAGGTGCCCACATCCCCGAGGGAGAAGCCACACCTACCAGCCACCAAGGGCTCCTCCAAAACAAAAGGGGACAGTAGCAAGACACATGCGGCACCATCAAAGGTGGGGAAGGGACAAAAGCTGAAGAGCAGGTCAGGACAGGGCACAGTGGCACCGACTGAGGGACTAGTGTCACCCCTTCTGTCACCGACTACACCAACCTGTACAGCGGCGAACACCGCAACCTGCACCGCCACAGGAACCGCCACCTGCACCTCCACCAGCACTGCCACCTACACAACCACCTGTACCTCCACCTGCACGTCTGCAGCCTCAGCAACAGTCCACAGCATCTTCCCCAGTGGGCAGCCATCCGAGGCTGCAGGATACGTCCCGCTGTGTCCCTCAACAGGTGCTGACACATGCACCACCACCAGCACTGCCGCCACAGACACTGCCGCAAGCACCGCCACCAGCCCTGTCACATGCTCGGACAGTGGCACCACAGCTGACATGGCTACCATCCCCAGTGGGCAGCCGTCCGAGGCTGGAGGAGACTTCCTGGACCCTGCCCAGCTTCCACGAGGCATGACTCTCATCACTGTTTGCACCTGCAGGTGGAAGGCGAAGCTGCAGCAGGGTGGGGTATGTCTCTGCCTCCATGGCGTATCATGCTACCTGTTCCTTGGCAATCTCGTGGCACACACACCCATGTGAGGTAATGGGACCAGCGACACTGCATGTGGAGCACTCTGGGCACCAGGCCCCCTCCAGAACCAGTGGAGAATCACATCCACTACCTCAGTCCTTGGCAGGATGAAGCACTCTGGGCACCAAGGCCCCTCCAGAACCAGTGGAGAATCACATCCACTACCTCTGTCCTTGGCAGGATGAAGCACTCTGGGCACAAAGCCCCCTCCAGAACCAGTGGAGAATCACATCCACTACCTCAGTCCTTGGCAGGATGAAGCACTCTGGGCACCAAGCCCCCTCCAGGACCAGTGGAGAATCACATCCACTACCTCAGTCCTTGGCAGGATGAAGCACTCTGGGCACCAAGCCCCCTCTTGAACCAGTGGAGAATCACATCCACTACCTCAGTCCTTGGCAGGATGAAGCACTCTAGGCACCAAGCCCCCTCCAGAACCAGTGGAGAATCACATCCACTTGAGAGACTGTGGCTTTGCACTCCCCAGGATAGAGCAGTGGGCAAACCACCCACTGGAAAGACTTGAGAGAATGTGGCTTTGCACTCCCCAAGATATAGCAATGGGCATGGAGCCCTCTCGAGGAGCAGTGGTGTAGTGCGTTCATCTGGCTGAGGTGCCCCCCTCCTCTTCACCCAGAGGTGCCTGTTTATTTTCGATCTGATACCCCTGCAGTGTTCTCTCCGTTTCAAGTCAGGTATCTTCTGTGGGCTTCGCCCATGCATTTTGGGACCACTGGTCCACGGACAATGATTGGTACACTATCCGGACTTGTGTTGTTGGTGTACATATTTGTAAATACTGATTTTTTAACTTTCACTATCTGATTTTTCATGATTACACTCGTTACAATCATTTAATTTTGTCCTTGCGTTCTTCCACAGGTGTGTATGGTGTTGTGGGCGAGGGTGGGGGTGGGAGTATTGCGTGTTGCGTGTGTGTGTCACACTTTTTTCCTTCCCCCCTCCCCTGTGTTGTAGGTGCAGTACTCACCGTGGTCGTCGACGGCCTCTGTCCTGCTCCTGATACAGCAGGAGGAAGACCAGCATGGGCAGTACGTGTAACTCAGGCTCCATTGTGTCCTGGTTCCTCGTTGGGTGTCGAGAGGTGAGTGGTTTCCCTTCTGTGTACTGTTTCCCCCGTACTTTTGATAGCATTGGTTCCACCCCGGAAAAGGTGGCGGATAGGCGTGTTGAAATACAGTGGGTGGTACTTTGTACTCTGCCTGTCCGTTGGCGGTTACCGCTGCGGTGTTTGTTTCTACCGCCGTGGTGGTCGGAGTGTTAAAGTGGCTGTCTATGTTGCCGGTTTCCGCCATGGTCGTGATTCCATTTTTTTTCCGCCGGCCTGTTGGGGGTATTACTGCTGCTTTAACACCGTCCGCCAGGGTTGTCATGAGGGCCTATTTCTCCTACCTTTATTTCTCGAGGTCGGATTTGTGTTTGTGGTCCTTCGTTTGTGTGTGTGTGATATGTGTGTGTGTTGGTTGTGTGTGCTGTTGTGCAAGGCCTGCATGTGTGTGTGAGGCCCTGCCATCAGTCCGCTGTGATGGGTATGTATTTTGTGTATGATATAATTGCGTAGTCACATGCATGTGTGTAGCTATATTGTGTATTGTCCATGGTGCGCTGTGTTGTGGTAGTGTTGTGTGCCATTGTGTGGCTGTTGTGTGTGCATCCGTGTGTGTGACAAAGGCTATGTCAAACGCATTGTGTGTTGTGTGTGCATGGTGTGACATATGGTACATTGTATGAGTGTGTGATGGTGTTGATTAGTTGTGAGTTGTCGTTCCGTGTTGTTTTCAGTATATGTTGTCATGTGTAGGTGTGCAGTGCATTGGCTTGCCAACACGTTTTTGTAGTTGCAGTTTAGATGTCGTTGTGTGACTCAATTATATTGTGTGTGTTAGCCAGTGGAGTTAATGTGTGTGTGCAGAGTGGTGTGTGGTTTGCACGTGTGTGTTGGCCAATGTGTGTGTATTTATGGTGTGCGTGGTTTGTGTGTGAATGTGTGTATGTAGCTGTGTGTGTATGTTGGTATGGGTGTGTGGCCGTCGCTGGCTGTGGCTGTGATGGCTGTGTGTGTTGTGTGTGCATGTGTTCTAATGGCTTTCCCTCTAGTGTGTGCTATGTGGGTATACTTATGGTTGTTGCCGTCTCAGATTCCGGAGTCATAGTGCGAGCATGAGCACTGAGAGGACTTCGAGTTCTAGTTCCATGGCGGCTCTGAACGCGTCTGTGTTCCTGAAGGCGAGTGTCTCCTTTTATGGAGTTTGTTTCCACCAGGGTTTTGGTGGTGATGCAACTGCGGCAGAAATCCTAGCGGTGTTCAGCCTCGTAATGCTTATGGCGGAAATGTGGGCCCCGCTATGAAGGTGCCTACCACCTTCCTCGACAGCCTAACCACAGTGGCGGTATGGGTGGTGTATTGGCTTTGAACTGTTGGCTAGACCACCATGGTCATAATTTGGCAGTCTTCACAGCCCGACCGTCAATGGTGCGACTGTCACCACCAACATGGTGGTCCGGGTACCGCAAAACCTGTGATAAGGGCCTTTGTCTCTTGAGCAATACCAAATGATTATTTACACTGATGGTTTACCACAACCAGCAGTAGGCACTAAACAACAATACTCCCCCGCCTTGTGCAGCTGTGAATGGCTGCATGATAGATGACAAGTTCCACCCTCAGAAAACATACATGCAGACCTTAGGGAACTGCATGGTAAAACTAGCAGAGCTTAAGGCTCTAATATTGGCCCTGGAACAAATGGATCCTGAACCTCTGACATTGTGTGTGAGATTTGTATTTTATTAATGCACCAGAATGGGTTCAGAGATTCAAAAGAGAAGACCATCAAACACAGAAGTCTGAGGGGGAAGGTAGGAGATTTAAAGGAGATGCTACCAAATACCCACGTAGTACATACAATGGGCTATTAACGTGTAGGAAGGCACATTGCAGGTAACACTTTGGCTGATGAAGCAGCCAAGTCAGCAGTATCCACAGCTTCTGTTGCTGTGATTACACATTCTAGGACAAGGTTGGATGTTGAAACAGTGGCTGCTGTAAGAGGTTCGGCTGACATCAAGCCTTTGGCAAAGGTGTATCCTGACAAATATTTGTTTGATCCCCAATCAAGACAAAATATTAGATCCAATAAAATCAGCACATGAAGGGGTTGCTTCTGCCCATGCAGATGTGGCAGCTACAATTTAATTATTGCAGGAACGCTATCAGTTGCCAAGTCTTTGTAATGCCATCTGTATTTAACCACTGATTCCATCTTGACCACTGACTCCATTTTGTGCTTAGCTTAGCTTCAAATGCTGCCACATCGGTGGTGCAGGTACTTTTCCACGCACAGCTTGTTTTCTACATTGAAAGTGTTTCCACTCTTCTCACCAGAGAAGGGAAGATATCGTTGGGGATGTGACGTTGATAACAGTGCACCAGGATGAGAATGTTTATAGCAGAGAAGGGTACGGTGAGGTCTTGGAAATGCACTTCGGGATCTGGCGAATTTTTTGTGTGTTTTCAACACGAACCAAGTACAGCCAGCGCTTGAATTTCACAACTTACTCACAGGGAGGGGGAAGATTACCAGAACCTTCCCGTTGGGTTAGTTTAAGGTATATAAAGTGGGGAATCTTGGCACTAAGGCAGAAGGAACTCATTTTTGAGGGTGGAAAAACTGTTCAAAAAATTAGAGTCCCATTGGTGAATATTTCTCCTCTCTCAGCTGTCCAGGTTTCCACAGCTTGATGTTGGCAAGGACAAGGATGATATTGGATTCGATCTCCATGGTGATGCATTCTTAATTCTTAATTATCTACCTTTGCTGTGTGCATGCATAGATATATTCACTGCATACATATTCATTGTTGATATACTGCACTCTTTTCTCCTTATTATAATTCAACTGCTGTGATTATTTTAGTATCTGCACGTGTTTTGTTGCATTCAAGTACATGCTCACATTTATATTTTTGTATGCCCTCACTTGAAACCTAGAAAATGCCTTAATAAATTCATTACACAGACAAGGGCCCTGATTTATACTTTTTGGGGCAAAACTGCACTAACACAGTTTTGCACCAAAAAGTTTAGCACCAGCTTGCACCATTCTGTGCACCAGCTGGGCACTATATTTCTGGGATGGTGCAAGCCAGTGCAAAGGGTAGGGTAGTGTAAAAAAAAAAGTGACAGTTGGGTGGGGCTGGCAGTATGGAAGAATGGTGTTTTGCACCAAAAAATTAGGTTAGGCAGGTTAGAGTGCAAAAAAATGACTAACCTGCCTAGAGTCATTTTCTGATGCAAAACCATCCATACCACATGACTTCTGTCTTAGAAAAGACAGGAATCATGCCCACCACCCCAATGGCCAGCACAGGGGACCAGGGTCCCCTGGCATGACCATTGCACCCTGTGCTGTGTATGGGGTTCATTTCCTAAAATAAAATACTTACCTGTACTTACCTGGGATGGGGTCCCCCATCCTCCGCTGTCCCTCTGGTGTGGGTGGGGGTGTCCCTGGGGCCTGGGGAGGGCACCTGTGGGCTTATTCTATGGTGTTCCACCAAGGAAATAGGCCCACAGGTGCCCTAAAGACTGCCCTGACCCAGATGTTAAAGAATGGGGCAAAGCAAGCTTTGCACCATTTTTTGACCCCTCCTACCTCCCGTACACCATTTTTGCAAAGGAGTATAAATATGGCATTAAGGCCATAGAGTCATTTTCTGCATGGGAACGCCTACCTTGCATCGCATTGAGGCAAGGTAGGTTTCCACGTCCAAAAAAGCTGTGGTAAACTCAAAGAGATGCAATGCAGAGAATTAAGGAGGAAGAAATGAAAACTGCTATTTTCCTGGGTGATGCTCACCGTCTGTTAGATAGACCACTCACTCTGTCAGTGCGAAGTAAAATTATTCGCCTTGCTCTTCCAGCTTACAAGCAGTTATAATGACTCTCCTAATTAATCAGACAGGGCTGGCATTGAAAGATGTACTGGAGGCATTTAGTGAGTTTGGAGAGCTTGGAGACTGGGCAAAACCTATGAGAGCCTCAAAGTCTGAGGGTCACACAGATAATAAGTGAGTATCTCGGAGAGACATTTTGATGCATTACTGAAGGATGGTGTCAACAAGGAGCAGATTGATGGGATAGAAACCAAAGGTTTGTGGGAGATGTACCGTAAGCGAGGGCTGGACAGAAAGGCGGGCAGCAGGAAAGTGAATAAGCAGGATAATAAGTAAGTGAATCAGGGCCAGCCACATATGCAGGCGGACGGAACAGAGAAGGAGAAAAATGTTTCTTCATGAGGGAAAGATGAAGGAGATTTGGACAGCGATTGGTTAACTGCCGAAAACAGGGAAGGAGAGGAATTTCCATGCAGATTAGAGACCATGGGCCTGATTCTAACTTTGGAGGACGGTGTTAAACCGTCCCAAAAGTGGCGGATATACCACCTACCGTATTACGAGTCCATTATATCCTATGGAACTCGTAATACGGTAGGTGGTATATCCGCCACTTTTGGGACGGTTTAACACCGTCCTCCAAAGTTAGAATCAGGCCCCATGTATCCAGAACTGATTTTGGCAAAAGTTGACAGGTTTAAATCAGATTAGGAAACAAGCTAAGCTCTGGTACAGGGATGGGCTTGTAAAGATAACAGACCCCAGTTGTGTAGCCATTTTAGTTATAGCTTCATGCCCGTTATTTTAGCATACTAGGTCTGCTGCTGTGCACTTTAACCTAGATATATTTTATTCAGCTTTGTTTTACTATTCTCACAATAGCCACTTTTGCGGTCTTGTTTTAGTTCTCTCTAGCTGCTTTTGCCTAGGCCAGCACTACGTTCTCAAGTAAAACATTCTTGCTCACTCTGCTTCTTTCAAGGCTGCAGTAAGATAGGTTCCCAGTGAACGTGGTACAGTTTTGTCTCTGACATTCATGGAAAAACACACATCCTAACATACGAACATTTTCTCAGAACATCAGATGTTTTATTATATAAACACTTTGCTGTCCCTTATACGTTAGAGGGAGATTCCAGCCAGAGAACCACAATTGTATGCTGATTGCTGAAGGCTTCGCTACAGCTGCTAATGCAGAATTCAGGCCTTAACTCAGATATGAGGGATGATGTCTTCCCAGGGGAACCTGAAGGGCAGAATTAGAGTCTAACACGATGTGCTCTATTACAGCCTAGATAGGAATTAGTCTAATGACTCTCGCGACAACATGGTAGCGTTATTTCTATGCTTTACTCTCCTTGTCACAATTTTAATCTTATTATGCTGTATTGTCCTGGTTATTGCAGCTGATGCTTTGCTATCTAAGATGCAGTCACTTCATTAAAAGCTTATTGAAACATATACTGCTTCTGTTTGTCATTGTGTATATGAGACTAATGTAACTGAGACAAACGGATGAAACCTGAATGACCATGGTTTTCATAAGAAATCAATGATGTCATGTGCTCAGCTGCCCAATCACCCCTGCCCTTGGGTAGAGGTGAGGCACTGCTAGTCAGCCGGAGCAAACCCCGGATTGGGGAGACAGGTTTCACCTGTAGTGGGTCAGACCCAGTCTCCCACACCGCAGTCGATTCTGCTGCTCAAAATCCATTAGTCTGATTAGAATAATGAGAGCCTATGTGATACCCCCATGTTGATTTAGAAATACACTGGAAGCACAAAAATGTTCAAAGAGTTCGAGCCTTAGTTGACACCAGAATGGAGGACTCTTTAACTTATGGAAATCTAAAAAAGTTAACAGGTCAGCACTACACCATCAAAAGGTTGGGAGGAAAGCAAACCCCTACAGTGCAGACTATTGTTCAAATGAACATAGGGAGAACACCAAAAAGAGAATATACTGGTTTGATTGTGCCTCTCCTAGAGTAAATACTGGGAAATGACATTCTGAAGGGTATGACTTTGTACTTGGATGATGGTTGTTATCAGTTTGGATCAAAGTGATCCATTTCAGTGGCAGCAGCAAGGGTGGGACATCTGAAGATATCCCTAGTGAAGGTGCCCCCAGAAACCAAGGTGGTTCATTTGAAACAATACCGAATTTCGTAAGGGCATGAGGAAATAAGTGAGACTATACTGGAATTGATGGAGGCTGGTGTTGTGGCTCCAGTCACCACTGAATGGAACAATCCTCTCTGGCCTGTGTGCCAACAGGATAGGCACTGTAGAATGACTATAAATTACGGCAACTTGAACAAATATATGCCTCCTTTGACTGCTGCAGTCCCCGAAACTATCACTTTGATTGAGAGAATACAAAAACATAAAGGGACCTGGTATGCAACCATTGATATTGCCAATGCTTTCTTTTCTATACCATTGGCCCCTGAGAGTCAGGAGCAATTTGCTGTGTTGCAGAACGGCAGACAATTCCAAATGCTAAGACTCCGCCAAGGGTATTTGCAAAGCCCCAACTTCTGTCACCAGCTGGTAGTAGAACACCTGTATGAAATATCTATCATTCCAGTGGTGCAATTGCCTCATTATATTGATGATGTGATGATTCAGGGAGAGACACAAGAATAGATGTAGACTCAGTTGGACAGTGTTGTGGAACACTTGCGGAGCAAGGGGTGTATTATTAATTCAGATAAGACACAAGGACCCTCTAAAAATGTGAAGTTTCTAGGAATTCAGTGGAAGCAGGGACATAGAGAGGTGTTGCCGCAGGCAAAACAAAAGTTACTAGAATTTACCACTCCCCGTAGTAAGGAGGAGACTCAGCAATTCATTGGACTTTTTGGTTTTTGGAGATAGCATATGCCTCACTTGAGTCAGGTTTTGCCCACCTTTGTACAAAGTGACAAAAAGGAAACATGAATTTGAATGGGGGGAGCAGCAGCTGTGTGCATTTGACTTGGCAAACGAGGTGATTTAGCATGCTTTAGACTTATGGCCAATGCAGGAAGGACACATTGAGTCTCATGTACCAGTTCTGGAGCAATATGCACATTGGAGTATGTGGTAACAATAGGGAAGAAAGAGGGTGCCCCTGGGTTACTGGACCGAAAAGCTACCAGATGCTGGAGAGCTATATACTCGCTTTGAGAAACAGTTACTTGCATGTTATTGGGCTTTAGTGAATACTGAGCCAATGACCCTAGGTGATAATGTGATTCTGAGACCTGAGATTCCAATAATGCAGTGGGTGATGAGTTCATCTAAAACTCACTTGATAGGGTATGCACAAGAGGTCAGTATAATTTGGTGGAAGTGATACATACAGGACAGGGCCCAAGTGGGATCAGCAGGGACAGCAGCCCCGCATGAACAAGTGTCACAGGCCCCCATGCAGGATGATGAGTGCAGGAGCTACCAGAGATAAAAGAGTCACCAGTGAGGAGGGGTGAGCCATTTGAATCCTTGTCCCCTGAGGATAGGAAGCATGTATGGCTTACCGATTGTTCAGCCAAGTATGTGGGTGCCAAAAGACATTGGAAGGCAGTGTCTTATAACTCATTCACCAAGAAGTTGCTATCCACTACAGGAGAAGCAAAGAGTAGTCAACATGCAGAATTGTATGCTGTACATCAGGCACTGAAACAAGAATTGCCGGGGGACGCGCACAGCTGATCCAGGGGGCCGAGGAAAGCACAGACTCCTACATCAAAGGGCAGGAGCCTTTTAAATCTGAAATAGCGCTCCCGCCTCGCGGGACACGCGCTGGCGCGCCCGGACGAAGACCGGGCCAGTCTACGCCCGTCTTCGACCGATTGAGGCCGGGCTGGGCCCTGTCTCTACTTCTTCATCCAGATCCTGGAACCTGATTCGGCCTAAGCCACAGCTCGCCTGCTAGAAGGAGCGTCTCGTTGCCAAGAGACCGGATACGACTACAGTTTCCCGGCATCTACAAAGAGTTGCGTCTCCCGCGGGACGCGCGCGGGTCGGGACGGGCCTAGTCCCTTAAAGGAAGTCACTAAGTAAGGTCATATCTTCCTGTTATGTTATTCCCGGATCATGGGGAAAAGAAAGGCTGTTGGCCCGCCGGCACCATTGGAAGGTATAAAAAAGCAGAAAAAGCGACCTAGGAAATTAACTATTAAGCCTGCTCAAGGGGAACCAAAATCACTTGATGAGATTGATCTACTATTTGAGGAGGTGGAGGCTATACTTAATAGCGAACTAGGTACTCATGGCCTCTTGCCCCCGAAGAAGCCTCCACTCCAACCTAAAAAGATCCTGGAGTTTTTCACTGAGAACAGAAAAGTTCGATCAGCGATTTCTGGGGGTTTAACAAGTTGCGCAGGGAAGTCACCTACTGTTAATGCCACTGTTCCCTCACTTCAACAGGGCATCGTGGCTTGTAGCAGTACTTCTAATCCTTCACAAACTCAGGGGATTTTGCACGTGAAGGAAATAGAATGTATACCCCTACCATTGAGTCCTGAGATAAGGTTGGCCCCTAATATTCCATGTACAAAATCGCTTTGAGCTTCTGACTGAGGGAAGCGATCTGATTGAGGCCCACGACCCCTATACGGCTGTCATAGCTACTGATGCTGCCACTTCCCCTCCTACTACTACTGCTATGTGTTCTGATCCGTCTGCCAGTGTAGCTAATCTGCCTTTAATTCTTCAGAGAGTAGATGAAGTCAAGAAACTAGTATTGCAGCTAATTAAACTGCTCCAGGGGAATACGGCTCAACAATTGGGATGCAAATGTCATAAGTCAGAGGCAGAAGGGGCAGGTGTAATTTTGGTAGTCGACTCTGCTACATCTAATGCTAATATATGTGAGGGGCCAACTTACCATGCCCAGAGATCTGGATCTTATAGGAGGGCCGCAGAAGGTAACATATCTTCTCACATTATTCATCCTAAAAATAAATACACTGGGGGTAACAGTATTTCCCTCACTGGAGATAAGATAAGGGACGGGGAAGACCTTGTTGGTAGCTTCTTTGCCCCATCGAACTGTCATTCCACTACAAGGCAAAATCCTACTATCAATATACCAAAGAACAGGGGTAGCCCTTTTCTCACTAATAGAAAGACACTTCTTACCCCTCTAAGGATCCAGCTTGCATTTTTTCCTCTCGAAGAATGAATAGTGCTTTAGATGTGTCTTCAAATAGTATCGGTCCTAGGCACAGAGCCAACACTCTTTTCCTAACTAATGTCCCAAAGTTGACATCCAGGTCTGTTGAGGACCAAGAGTCTAGACTTAATAAGGTTATTCACTGGCTACGCAATCGTCAGGGATGCCTTTCAGTTATACGTAAGGACATTCTAAAAACTGAAAGATGGAGCCCCTCTGGGTCAAATCTTGATGTAATTACGATTGTGTTTTTGGACAAATTCTTGGCAGACCAACTTATTGACTCTGTAGCACGCAAGGGACAGTACAAGGGGCTAAAAGGAGGAGGCATTAGGCTAGTTTCTAATCTAACTGACTCAAACAGGGTCCTGCGTCTGGTCCCATTGCCCATGTTAATGAGAGAGGCTCTAGGGAAGAAGGCGTATTTTTGCATCATGGTCCTGTATGACTGTCTTCCGCCCAGAAAGCCGTCAATCAGGATAATTTAGTGGCATCCACAATAGACAAATCAGATAAGACCCTTGTCAATGAGCCGAATCATAAGGATGTTCTACCCTCAAACGATGGGACTGCAAAGGGAACTAATGGGTTATCCATTATGTCTTGGAACCTTGCTGGCCTTGCTAGGAAACTGGATGATGTGGACTGGGTTGCCTACATAAAGTCTCAAGATGTGTGTCTTTTCCAAGAAACCTGGGTGAAGGGCCAATCCAGTATGGATGGGTTTCTCTCTTTTAATATCCCTGCACAGCCATCAGAGAAAGCAACCGGTCGTGCAAAAGGGGGACTTTTAATTCTTTTAAATTTAAAGCTCCAATGTGATTATAAGGTTTTAGAATTTGATTGTCCCGACTTGATGGGCTTACAAATTTCTTTTCAACAAAATTTTAATATACCTCTTATCAACGTTGATGCCCGTTCTGTTGCACGTGGTTCAGAATCACATATTTTAACTCTACTTTCTGACTTTTTAGACACCATACAAACTAATTCCTATTTAATTATTGCCGGGGATGTAAATTGCACTTTCGAACCCTCTGCAATTTTTAGTGATTTAACTGTGGAAGAGGACGAATTATGGGGGATTGCACAATTGGATGCTGATAGTCATCGTCCACGCTCTCGTGTCGCAGCACAGCTTGCTACATTATGTTTAAAGTTTGGCCTTAGGGCTTGCAATGGTCGAACTCCTTCTGATTTAAACCTTGCACCGACATTTCTACGAGGTTCTGTGGCCAGTGTAATTGATTATTTTCTGGTGGATGTGCGTCTTTGGCCGTTACTGCCAGACATGAGGGTAGATTCAAGGTGCGAGAGTGATCACTTCCCACTGCTGCTTACCCTTTCCTGGAATATCTTTGGTAGAACCTCGAATACGCAACCATCAATGGTCCCTCCCCCTATTTCAAACAATGCTAATACAAAGGTGAGGTGGCCCAAAGTTATGGCAAACCCCTATTTGCTACGTTAGATTTATCAAGTGTTTTTAGATAATTTGTCAGCTTACGAAGACCTTGAGCCTGAAGCCATCCCACTTCTTGATATTCACGAAGATATGATGGTCAAATTTCAAAGTGTTTTTTATAAAAAGGCAGCCATGGTAAGCCGGTAACACGGGGTGTCGTCTAACAGTAGATGGTTTAATGATGCATGTATGAGGGCTAAGACCGAGCTAAAAAAGGCCATAAAGGCCGGGACCCCGGGGGTGATTAAACAAGCAAGATGTATGTATAAAAAGACAATTTTACAATCAAAGAAAACTTGGGAAGATGTTATCTGGCAGGATTTGTTAGATGCTACAAAAGCAAACAACAATATGCTTTTCTGGGAACTGTTGACTAAGCATGAGAGAGGGGGTAGGTCTAATCTAAGGAACCATATCCAACCCGAAACCTGGGTGACGCACTTCACTCTCCTTTATGAAGGAACTATCTCCACTGGGGCTGTTGATTGCGATAAAGTGGGATTAGGCCCCCATATTTTACCAAATGCTAATCTTGCTACCTCTCTACCTGATGGGAATCTATATAACTCTGAGAGTTATATTTGTTTCTCCTTAGAAGAAACTGCAGATGCTATCAACTCTTTGAAGTCAGGTAAAGCCCCAGGCCCCGATAAAATCCCAGGCGACCTTTACAAATCAGAGTTATCTATATGGACCTGGTATATTAACCTACTGTCAAACAAAATAACAAAAGGAGGACAGATCCCTGAGACGTGGAAGGGTGCAGAAATTATCCCAATCTATAAAAAGGGTAATGTAAATCTTCCAATCAATTACAGACCGGTCAGTTTAATCGACAACTTACAAAAAATCTTTGCCAAACAGCTGCTAGTTAGACTATCGAGCTGGGTGACGGAGCAGCGGATCCTCTCACCGCTTCAGGCAGGGTTCCGCTCCAGAGTTAGCACGGTTGACCAGGCTTTTAGGTTGTCCGTGCTACACTGGAAATACGTAGTCTTGGCAAAGCAAACTTTATATGTCGCTTTTGTTGATCTGCGCTCTGCTTTTGATTTGGTCCCAAGAGATAAGCTTTGGGGAGTGTTACACAAAATAGGGGCACCACCCGATATTATCCATCTATTGATACGCATGCATGAAGGCACATACGTGCAAGTAAGATGGGGCAATCAAGGTGAATTGACTAACAAATTTCCCATTAAAAGAGGTGTCCGTCAGGGATGTGTGCTTGCACCACTTCTGTTTTCTTTATTCATCAACGAGATGGTCCAAGAATTAATGACATGCCAGAATGATGCTTCCACCCTAGTCAATCAGAAAATGCCTTTTCTCCTTTTTGCGTATGACTCTCTATTGATTTCAAAAACCCCTATGGGTTTGCAAATTCTTGTGGACAGATTTAAATCATTCTGCTGGAATTTTGGTCTAGAGCTGAACTCGAGAAAACGAAATTGATGGTGCTTCGCTCTGGCCCTCGTAAGAAATTTACTATTAGGTTAGATGGAGCTATTTTGGACCAGGTTAGCTCCATTGACTACTTGGGTGTGAGACTTACAGATTCACTCCTTTGGGAGGAACAAGTTGGCAAGAGTGCTGGGCTTTTGCAACATCGGGCAGCATCCATATTGCGCCTTTATAGGAATACGATCGCTAAAGTTGTGTCTCCAGCAGTAAAGATTTACGTGGCTAAGGCACAGGGTGCTGCTGTTTACGGCGCAGAGATTTGGGGCATGTCAGATAGCGGCAGGATAACCAAAATTGAGAATAGCTTTGCACGGGCTTTATGTACTTGCCCTACTAGCACCCCATTAACCCCCCTATTTTTAGACCTAGGGTTTAAACGAATGGCTGACCTAATTATCCTACGGCCTCTATTATATTGGGTGAGGCTTTGGATAGTCCCCGAACTGGCTATATATGTCTTCTTTATTAGAATTGTTAAAAAGCCCTAACTCTATGTCCATCCCATGGATCAAACACGTATCCAGCTGGTTTTGTACGCTGTGATTGAGGAACTTTTGGGAGAATCCCCAGCAACTTGTGAAGTCCCATGTAAAAGCACTGAAAGGAGTTTACTGGTCCCACATACGTAATAATTACATTTCCCAAAAGTAGAATGGTCATTTAACTAATTTGTTTATTGATTTCAAATGGTACCCAGAGTTCGAACTATATCTAGATACAATACCTGATTTACTAGGCAAAAGTTTGTATGCCAGATTTTGATTCGGAACATTACCTTTGAAGGCCTTGACGAGCAGATGGGGACCCAAGTTAAGCTCTGATATTTGTCCTGCATGTGGCACTTCTCCCGAAACAGTAGAACATTTTATGTTTTTTTGTCCTGCTTACTCAACCCCAAGGTTTAAATGGATTCGCAAAATCTGTCGGGAACTGAACTTAAGGAAATATGTTTTAGCATTGAGGATTTTAAAAAGCCATAATTCAAATGTGACAATTTATGCAGTAAGCAAGTTTTTAGTAACGGCATGGCGCATACGCATCTTTTATTTACAATGATTTGAAATTGTTCTAAGTCGGGCAAACATGGATTTTATTCTTTTTAAATTTTGTTATGATATTATGATGTTTATTTATATCTATATTGTATTGTATTGTATTGCTTTGATGGTCGGTTGGCCGAATAAAGCTTATGTGTGATTGAAGAATTGCCTGTGACCTGTCAGATTTAAACTGATTCTTGGTCTTCCCCCAATGGGTTAGCCACCAGGCTTCCCACTTGGCATGCACATAACTGGCAAATACATTCCAAGAAGTTGTCGGGCAAAGAATTGTGGCAAGAAATTTGGGAAATGCTAGAGCAAAGTACTGTTACTGTGTATCATGTAGATGCCCACTGTCCCACCGACTCACTAGAATGATGGTTTAATTTCCTTGCAGATGACAAAGCTACAATCTCAGAGGCAGAAGTGGCGACACAGGATTCTGACTTGCTGGGGAGGGCTAAGTGGGCCCACCAAAAATGTGGACATCCAGGAGAGAAAGCCACTAACAGGTAAGCCGAGATTAGAAGGATACACATTTCCCCAGATTTGATAAAAACTGTGATCATGCAGTGTCCTATTTGTCAACACACACAACAAAGATATGTCCCGCAAACTGTCAAAGGTGAGTTGGGGAGAGGAAAGTTGCCAGGGCAGATGTGGCAGATTGATTACATTGGGCCTCTACTGACTAGTTGCGGGTGTCAATACACTTGCACAGTAGTTGACACTTATTCTGGTTACCTGATTGCCATTCCTTGCATACGTGTCACTCAGTTTAAGACCATCAAAACTCTGGGCTTGTTAATGTTATATTACGGAGTCCCTTGCCAAGTACAGAGTGACAACAGGTCACATTTCAAAGGAAAATTGGTGCAGGATTATTGCTCACAATACAATATTGAGTGGATTTTATTATATTCCATATTATCCACAAGCTGCAGGACTTATTGAGAGAATGAACGGCTTACTGAAAGCCCAATTGTGATAAATATCAGATGGAAGTTTGAGATACTGGGGAGAGCATTTAAACAAAGCCCTCCAAATTTTGAATAACAGACCACTGACAAATGCAGAGATCCGTTTAATGCGAATGTTGACCCCAGTGTTCCAGATACAACCCCATGTAGTGACCAATACCATAATGTATTGGTAAATAAAACCAGGTGCCTTAGCTCCTTACCGAGCCACACCAGGATCTGCAGATCTTGATCTACTTGCCTTGAACACTTACCGATTGAAGCCAAGAGACATGGCACTTCTTAAAACAGGAGTTGGAATATAGATTCCCCTGGAGCATTTTGGATTGATTGCTCCCCAATCTGGGTTGGCACTCAGGTCGGTATTCAGGTCTTGGGTGGAGTGATTGATGCAGACTACCAAGGTGATTAAAAACTATTCTTTTGATTAGTGGAGACACTGACTTGTTAATACAACCGGGAGATAGAATTGCTCAAATTTTAATAAATCCAGTGTATGGAGGAATAGTGAAAAAGGGGACTGCCCCAGTCCTTTTTACAGTGTGCAGGGAGGGAGGTTTTGGCTCAACTGACAAAAACCCTGGTGCTAAGGTGTGGGTAGAATCCCAAATTTGTCCTCCGGCAAAGGGCAGGGACACCATCCTAATAATCATGAAACAAGGGAAGGACAAGTGGGAACATGTACCACCTGATAAATATTATTAGCGAGAATGATCATACTTGTCTCTTTCACAGATCGTACTACGAGGTGGCTTTGTGCTAGCTGTTCTAGGTGGTCTCCTTTCGGGCATGTACGTCTGGAGTTGGGAGGGACCAAAACCCAACAGCTCCAAAATGATTGCCCGACCATGCCGATCGACATCTTTACTGCACCTGACTGAAAATATTTGGACCCATCTGGCATGAGCCGTGCTCAACAGATCAGATTTCTACATGTCTGATATGAAAAGTACTGTTAATGTCATACCAACCTGTTTGGTTGCCATAGTGACTCCTGCCAGTGCTTTGCTGCAAATCTTTAATAATACCAACATAAATGGAGCAGTTCAAGAAAGTGACACGTTGTCACACTTACCCTTATATGACTACTGCAGGTTTTGCCAAGAGGTAATGGATGAGAAATGGGATAACCTAACCCATGTGATTATTTACAATATTACTACCAGTGATGTCTGCTACAACTTAACTTGTGATACTAAAAAATCAGGAAATGTGGTCAAATGCACCTGGAGACAACAACTGAAATGTGCTGCTTCAACCTATCAGACCACTCTAAATCTATCCAGTCTCATATTGATGCTTTACATGTATTGGTGAAAGGATTAAGACAAGATGTTGACAAAGGGTGGTGGGACTGGTCATTTAACTGGTTACGCGATTTTGGGCAATTATGTAATATTTTAGGCAGAATACTCGTAGTGATTTGTAATATAATAATGCTATGTTGCTGTGAACAATGCATACCTAACTTACTTACAATGTTTAAACCAAAAAGGGTTACTTTTAGACCAGTATGTTATGAGAGTCATTGATCAAAGGGTGGAGTGTAATGCTATCTGTATTTAACTGTATTTAACCACCGATTCCATCTTGACCACTGACTCCATGCACAGCTTGTTTTCTACATTGAACATGTTTTCGCTCTTCTCACCAGAGAAGGGAACATATTGTGGGGGATGTGACGATGGAAAGAGCGTACCAGGATGAGAATGTTTATAGCAGAGAAGGGTATGTCTTGAAAATGCACTTTGGGATCTGGCCAATTCTTTTGTGTGTTTTCAACACGGACCCAGTACAGCTAGAGCTTGAATTTCACAACTTACTTGCAGGGAGGGGGAAGGTTACCATAACTTTCCTCTTGGGTTTATTTAAGGTATATAAGGTGGTAAAACATGGCACTGAGGCAGAAGGAACTCATTTTTGAGGGTGGATGCACTGCTCAAACAATCAGAGTCCCATTGGGGAATATTTCTGCTGTCTCAGCTGTCCAGAGTCCCATAGCTTGACGTTGGCAAGGAAAAGTATGATGCTGGATTTGATCCCCATGGTGATGCATTTTCAATTCTTAATTATCTAGCTTTGCTGTGTGCATGCATAAATATATATATATTCACTGCATACATATTAAATGTTGATATATTGCAAATTTTATGCTTATTATTTTTCAACTGCTGTGATTATTTTAGAATCTGCACATGTTTTGCTGCATTCAAGTTAAATGCACATGTTTATATTTCTTTATGCCTTCCCTTTCAGACCTGGGAAGTGTCTTAATAAATTAATTACTCAGATCAAGAGTACTGCATTCTTTGCATTCTCTAGCACTGTCCCCTCCTAGTTTGAAGTTAAGCAGAACATCTATACAAACAGACCAGACATTATGGGGGTCATTCTGACTTTGGCGGGCGGCGGAGGCCGCCCGCCAAAGTCCCGCCGTCAGAATACCGCTGCGCGGTCAAAAGACCGCCGCGGTAATTCTGAGTTTCCCGCTGGGCTGGCGGGCGACCGCCAGAAGGCCGCCCGCCAGCCCAGCGGGAAACCCCCTTCCATGAGGATGCCGGCTCCGAATGGAGCCGGCGGAGTGGAAGGGGTGCGACGGGTGCAGTTGCACCAGTCGCGATTTTCAGTGTCTGCTTGGCAGACACTGAAAATCTTGGTGGGGCCCTGTTAGGGGGCCCCTGCAGTGCCCATTCCATTGGCATGGGCACTGCAGGGGCCCCCAGGGGCCCCATCACACCCGTTACCGCCAGCCAGGTTCTGGCGGTCAAAACCGCCAGAGCCAGGCTGGCGGTAAGGGGGTCGGAATCCCCATGGCGGCGCTGCCTGCAGCGCCGCCATGGAGGATTCCCTAGGGCGGCGGGAAACCGGCGGGACACCGCCGGTTTCCCGTTTCTGACCGCGGATGTACCGCCGCGGTCAGAATGCCCAAGGATGCACCGCCAGCCTGTTGGCTGTGCATCCGCGGTCCCCGGCCCTGGCGGTTTTTACCGCCAGGGTCGGAATGACCCCCTATGTCCTTTGTTGTGACATCTGACAAAACATAACAGGGTCCACCACAAAACACCCACCCCAGATACCCCTTTTAATTTCCAACAAACTACTACAATGCGTGTACCTCGACCACTGTGGCCCTCTAACACCCGATAGTGCATACAAATATATCCTAGTCACTGTAGATTCTTGCTCCAGATTTCCATGGGTATGGCCATAATGATCAACTGATGCTCAAACTGTTATTAATTATTTCCAAGCGTTCATCGGGACATATGCAGTTGTGGTATTCCATTCCAACCAGAGCCCTGCCTTTGCCTCAAGGGCATTCATGGACACCATGGCGATGATTGGTGTCAACTCCATTTCTCATCTCCCTAATATCCAGAGAGAAATGCAGTGGTATAGCTTAAAAATTAAAAACTGAGACTTAAAGCAATCCTTAACAGCAAGGGTACTAGGAACAGGTCAGAGTTGGATTAACCACCGCTATGGAGTCCAGAGAGCACTTAATAATCTGCCCAGAATGTCCTTGGGAGGGTGCACCTCATATGAGATTTCGTTCAGCATACCTACGTATGTCCCTGATCTTGATGACCATGGCACAGTGGCAGCAGATACACCTTTTAACATAAATGAACGTGTCACTCTCTTGCAGGAATTACAACAGTTCCGTGATGAAAATTCATCTGCATGTGCTGCCGTCTTGGCAGTGAAAAATTCACTAAAAACAGCCACCAGCTGGATTCCAAAAGTTGGGGATCTAGTGCATGAAAATATGCTGTAAAGAAGGAATTTTGCTCTGCATATTGAGCACTGGTTCCCTTCCTGGAAATACACAGTACCAGAACCATCATTCTACCACCACTGCCTAGTTCCAAAGAAAACCGCTTTGTATCAAATGCCAATGTAAAATTACATCATGTGGCCAGTTCTACACAATAGACCACAAGGACTCCTGAACAGATCCCAAACCTCTCTTATTACAAGCCAGGATGTACCTCTTCAAAATTTTTGCAATTATGATGAAACGTCCCATGAGCTTGGGGAGGGTGGAAAATGAACTTTCATTAATAACTCTCTCTTCATCATCAACAAGAGATGTTCAAAGTTCTGAGCTATCTTTCTCTAACACTGCACAAATGGATGGAATCATTTATTATGAACCACCGAGTAATACATCTGACAGTTCTCCTTCTCCTTACAGGCTCCAGTATTTGCACAAACAGCTTCTGGATATTGCCTACATTAATGATTCCTTTTCAAATTCTTCAGCATCTTCAACTGCACCTGTATCAAAAATATGTAAGCTATACAATTTGAATAAAACTAACTATCTGATTCCTAAATGGATTTATCTATTGGTCTTGTTAAGTGTGTTTGCCTTCCTTATTTGGATTGTTTTCTTTCTGCTGATACATGGTCATTACCTTCCTGAACTCTCTGCTGTTAAACTAGTGGATGAGGTTTTGAAGCCTCATCTATCCTCACATAAGGTCCACAGAGACTTGTCCCTGGTGAACATTTCAGCTATTCTGATTCATGATGGGATTGTTTGGGATAAAGTTTGTCTTGAGATATTCAGGCCAACAAAATTATTCAAATTCCATATATATTTAAAGTCTCAATGAATGATATAATAATAACACCTGAGGTGGTTTCAGATGACTAGGGTGATGTGAAAAGAGTTGATTCTATGCTTTCTGAGCTTGAATATTAAACTGTTTTTAAAAGTGAAGATATTTTCCAAACAACAGCAAATTGTTGGGGAATGTTCAGTTATCATCATTTCGACATCACTTTATTCATAAAGGTAGCACCCAAAGAACTGTTTACAATAACACACTATGGAAACATTGTCCAACCCCACCAGTGGAGAGATCTAAAACATATGTACAAAAGTTTGCCTATTTTACCGGGCATGATATTAAAAATGCTGAGTCCTATTATTTTAAACTGCCTCACATAGAAATGAATAATGTCCTGTTAACAGACACCAAATTAATTTTTTCCAATTCCTTTGTTTCCCAGTTGGCTATTGAAGGCTATGAATATTGGTTAAAGTTGATTGAGTTAAAGAGTGTGTCAGGATCTAGAAATTAGCAAACACAGGGATGGGAAGATTTCTTTAGAGCATGCCTTATTCCATTGCAAATTATATTTTTAAATGAAACTTACAACAAACAAGTTGTTTAGGTTTAGAAAAGACAAAGGAAAAGAATGCATCCAGTATCCCGTCACCAGCTAAACTTGACAAATAGCAAAAGGTTTTAAATGTCACTGAAGAACAGCTCGGCGGGTGGGTCCAAAATGGAACATTTCATTCAAAACATTCAGGTTCAAACAGGTGGTTATTGTGGCCAGTAGACACAAATGGTTGCCATGCAAATTTTATAAAACTTCCCCAGGGAGGTTTAGAGCAAGTAGACCTGACCCTTGTTATATATCATCACAACACTCTGATATCATCACCACATATGGCATGGGCAAATTGTTGAAATCTTCCACACTATGAGCCATTAAAGAACACCAGTTGAGCCAAAGAGATCAGGATAACCTACAGAAAGCTCTAGCCGTTGTAGATAATGGTATGAACACTTTGTCCAACCACATTTACACCCTAAAAAATATTGTTTCATCTGCAATTGCCATCATGCAAAACAATATGTACATTTTTTCACCATATCAGAGTCAACTTAGGTCCATTATAAAGATAGGTTGGACTTTATAAGTTCTGAAAAGTGGTTGCGTGCCCTGGCAACATGTCATATCTAGGGACCCGTTTTCTGCATTTAATGTTCACGCAAAAACAACAAATAATGGCAAAGAAAGAAGCAACTTATATTATGTCAAACATCGAAAGGTCAGAAAAATTGCCTTTCACTGTGGTGGAAATACCATCTGCAGTTTGCTTCATACACAGGGTTATTAATCTGCCCATTTCAACACTTCAGTTCACCTTGTGTTTGAAGCACATTCCTGCAGGCAGATTTGAAAAGCTGGGAAATAGTTACATCCATGAGGCTTGGGAGCCACCCTTTAAGTACATATGTTTCAGTCTAGTGAAAGAGGTGTGAGAAAGTAGCCTCTTTCTAGCCTTGTTACCCCCACTTTTGGCCTGTTTGTGAGTGTATGTCAGGATGTTTGTCACTGTTTTCACTGTCTCACTAGGATCCTGATGGCTAGGCCCCAGTGCTCATAGTGAAAACCCTATGTTTTCAGTATGTTTGTTATGTGTCACTGGGACCCTGCTAGTCAGGACCGCAGTGCTCATAAGGTTGTGGCCTATATGTATGTGTCACTGGGACCCTGTCACACAGGGCCCCAGTGCTCATAGGTGTGCATGTATGTGTTCCCTGTGTGGTGCCTAACTGTCTCACTGAGGCTCTGCTAACCAGAACCTCAGTGGTTATGCTCTCTCATTACTTTCAAATTGTCACTAACAGGCTAATGACCAATTTTACCAATTTACATTGGCTTACTGGAACACCCTTATAATTCCCTAGTATATGGTACTGAGGTACCCAGGGTATTGGGGTTCCAGGAGAACCCTATGGGCTGCAGCATTTCTTTTGCCACCTATAGGGAGCTCTGACAATTCTTACACAGGCCTGCCACTGCAGCCTGAGTGAAATAACGTCCACGTTATTTCACAGCCATTTTACACTGCACTTAAGTAACTTATAAGTCACCTATATGTCTAACCTTTACCTGGTAAAGGTTAGGTGCAAAGTTACTTAGTGTGAGGGCACCCTGGCACTAGCCAAGGTGCCCCCACATTGTTCAGAGCCAATTCCCTGAACTTTGTGAGTGCGGGGACACCATTACACGCGTGCACTACATATAGGTCACTACCTATATGTAGCTTCACAATGGTAACTCCGAATATGGCCATGTAACATGTCTATGATCATGGAATTGCCCCCTCTATGCCATCCTGGCATTGTTGGCACAATTCCATGATCCCAGTGGTCTGTAGCACAGACCCTGGTACTGCCAAACTGCCCTTCCTGGGGTTTCACTGCAGCTGCTGCTGCTGCCAACCCCTCAGACAGGCAGCTGCCCTCCTGGGGTCCAGCCAGGCCTGGCCCAGGATGGCAGAACAAATAACTTCCTCTGAGAGAGGGTGTGACACCCTCTCACTTTGGAAAATGGTGTGAAGGCAGGGGAGGAGTAGCCTCCCCCAGCCTCTGGAAATGCTTTGTTGGGCACAGAGGTGCCCAATTCTGCATAAGCCAGTCTACACCGGTTCAGGGACCCCTTAGCCCCTGCTCTGGCGCGAAACTGGACAAAGGAAAGGGGAGTGACCACTCCCCTGACCTGCACCTCCCCTGGGAGGTGTCCAGAGCTCCTCCAGTGTGCTCCAGACCTCTGCCATCTTGGAAACAGAGGTGCTGCTGGCACACTGGACTGCTCTGAGTGGCCAGTGCCACCAGGTGACGTCAGAGACTCCTGCTGATAGGCTCCTTCAGGTGTTAGTAGCCTATCCTCTCTCCTAGATAGCCAAACACTCTTTTCTGGCTATTTAGGGTCTCTGTCTCTGGGGAAACTTCAGATAACGAATGCATGAGCTCAGCCGAGTTCCTCTGCATCTCTCTCTTCACCTTCTGATAAGGAATCGACCGCTGACCGCGCTTGAAGCCTGCAAACCTGCAACATAGTAGCAAAGACGACTACTGCAACTCTGTAACGCTGATCCTGCCGCCTTCTCGACTGTTTTCCTGCTTGTGCATGCTGTGGGGGTAGCCTGCCTCCTCTCTGCACCAGAAGCTCCGAAGAAATCTCCCGTGGGTCGACGGAATCTTCCCCCTGCAACCGCAGGCACCAAAAAGCTGCATTACCGGTCCCTTGGGTCTCCTCTCAGCACGACGAGCGAGGTCCCTCGAATCCAGCGACTCTGTCCAAGTGACCCCCACAGTCCAGTGACTCTTCAGCCCAAGTTTGGTGGAGGTAAGTCCTTGCCTCACCTCGCTGGGCTGCATTGCTGGGAACCGCGACTTTGCAGCTACTCCGGCCCCTGTGCACTTCCGGCGGAAATCCTTTGTGCACAGCCAAGCCTGGGTCCACGGCACTCTAACCTGCATTGCACGACTTTCTAAGTTGGTCTCCGGCGACGTGGGACTCCTTTGTGCAACTTCGGCGAGCACCGTTTCACGCATCCTCGTAGTGCCTGTTTCTGGCACTTCTCCGGGTGCTACCTGCTTCAGTGAGGGCTCTTTGTCTTGCTCGACGTCCCCTCTCTCTTCAGGTCCAATTTGCGACCTCCTGGTCCCTCCTGGGCCCCAGCAGCGTCCAAAAACGCCAAACGCACGATTTGCAGCTAGCAAGGCTTGTTGGCGTTCTTTCGGCGGGAAAACACTTCTGCACGACTCTCCACGGCGAGAGGGATCCGTCCACCAAAGGGGAAGTCTCTAGCCCTTTTCGTTCCTGCAGAAACCTCAGCTTCTTCTGTCCAGTCGAAGCTTCTTTGCACCCGCAGCTGGCATTTCCTGGGCATCTGCCCATCTCCGACTTGCTTGTGACTTTTGGACTTGGTCCCCTTGTCCCACAGGTACCCTAGATTGGAAATCCACAGTTGTTACATTGCTGGTTTGTGTCTTTCCTGCATTATTCCTCTAACACGACTATTTTGTCCTTAGGGGAACTTTAGTGCACTTTGCACTCACTTTTCAGGGTCTTGGGGAGGGTTATTTTTCTAACTCTCACTATTTTCGAATAGTCCCAGCGACCCTCTACAAGGTCACATAGGTTTGGGGTCCATTCGTGGTTCGCATTCCACTTTTGGAGTATATGGTTTGTGTTGCCCCTATCCCTATGTTTCCCCATTGCATCCTATTGTAACTATACATTGTTTGCACTGTTTTCTAAGACTATACTGCATATTTTTGCTATTGTGTGTATATATATCTTGTGTATATTTCCTATCCTCTCACTGAGGGTACACTCTAAGATACTTTGGCATATTGTCATAAAAATAAAGTACCTTTATTTTTAGTATAACTGTGTATTGTGTTTTCTTATGATATTGTGCATATGACACTAAGTGGTACTGTAGTAGCTTCACACGTCTCCTAGTTCAGCCTGAGCTGCTCTGCTAAGCTACCATTATCTATCAGCCTAAGCTGCTAGACACCCTATACACTAATAAGGGATAACTGGGCCTGGTGCAAGGTGCAAGTACCCCTTGGTACTCACTACAAGCCAGTCCAGCCTCCTACAAGAGGTTTTTAAATGTGGGAGCAAATGCAAGACTTCTGTAAGTCATTTGATGATTTGTAAACAGCTGTCCTTGCACGGAGCATGTTAACCTTCAGCTGTAAATTTAGCTTATCTAAAGGGTGTTCCTGTCCCTTTGACCTGCCCAGTGTTCAAGATGCTCGCGAGTGGGAGTTAGGTGATGGTGAACAGAGAAAGCTGTTGTGGAATGCGAGCCAGAATTGCCTATGTAGTTTTGGTCTCCCAAATTGCTACTTGCTGCGAAAATGTACTTTTCCCCACACAAGATGTAAAAAGTAGCAGAAGTACGGACTCAAATTGCTACTTCAAATTTAAATTTTGACAAGCTGAGCAGACTGAAAGCCCTTTTGTTTCAAAAACACGTGGCGCTCACATCTGCCCATGGAACCTCAGAGATACAGTTCCTTTTAAATTCAAACTTTCCAAAACATTTAAGTGTACTCATAAGTGGGATTTTTAATGCATCTAACACTGCTGGGATTGAACATTTCTTTCAATCTGCTGGCTCTGGTTTTATCAGCACCTTCTCCTTTACATTTGGCAGAATACCTTGAGCCATATACTCAATATTTTCAAGTATTTTTGGGGGGTTTACTGTTACTTTTGAATTAATTGGTAACATTTTGCTGTTTCTGTTTTTTATTCACAATTGCTGCCCCATCTCAACAAGGAGGACCGATGGGGCTTCCACCAGCCCATCTGGGTTGTGAATGCATGGTGCCATATTTCGGTGCACCACTCCTGGAAGAACTGTAGTCAAATTGGTCTTTGACATTCAGACTGGTTCTGAATTGTGTTTAGCCTGTCTTTCAATGTTTGTGGTGTCGATTCAAACATGCACCTGAAAAGTGTCTTGCTAGGCAGCGCATATGTTCTTTGGATGCAAATCCATTGATGTTCTCGATGACAACTCATTTACAGACTTGCACATTGAGATTGTGGTTGCCACAAGAAGCTTCTTATGAGCCGCCCTTTTTGGATCATGTGGCTCCTGTTGCTACAACACCTGGCACTGCACAGGATGCTGCCTCCTCGACCAAAGCGGAGGATCCTTTGGCAGGGACTCCAGTCCGCTAGCAGATGTGGAAGGGGCCCGCTGGTATGCTGTGTAGTCCCTCTTGATTTTGGCCATTTCTCCCAGCACCCCTGCAATGGACACCATGGTGTTGTTGAGGGTCTGCAATTCTTTCCTGATCTCCTGGTGGTGTTCCTCCTGTAGCCACTGGTTCTCCTGCATGATGTCACTCACCTGACCCATCTCATCATGGAATTGTTGGTCAGACCCCAGGACATTAGTGAGTGCCTCCTGGGCAGTCGGTTTCCTGGGCCTCTCCTCCCCCTGGTGAATAGCTGTCCTCCGAGTGTTCCTGGCCCCCTCTGTCTGTGTCCCCTCAACGGTGTGCCCACTGACCCCAGGATCCTCATTGTCTTGTCTGTGAGGGGTGGACTGGGATCCCTGTACAGGTGGGCACAATAGAGATTGATGTGTCCTGGGGATAGAGGTGTGGGGACATTGGGGGGCTGCTGTGGTGTTGGATACTGAGGGGGGAGGCTCTGTGGTGGAGTGGGTGTGGGCTGGATATCCAACTGACCAGTGGTCCCTGATGGGCCAGGGAGTTCATCCAGATCCAGAAGTCCAGAGTTGCTGTTGTCACCAGGGGTATCTTCTGATGTGGTACTGGGTAGCTGTGGCACCCCCTCACCACTGAGATTGGCTGGGGCACCTTTGAGGATGTAAGTGGTATATTATACTACATGTCTGTGACATATTCTGCATCTCTATCGTCCCCTGTAATGTTGCTGTTGCCATGCCACCTTTGTTTGTGTATGGTGATGTATTGTGGGATTGTTAGTTCCCCATGCTGTGCATGCATTGGTGGTGGGTGTACATGCAGGGCTTGGAGGGATGTGCATGCAGTGGGTATGGCATGCAGGGCTTGACATTCAGGTTAGTTAATTGTGGTGGTGCACTGTGTGGGATGGAGTGAAGTGATGAGTTTCAGGGTGAGGGGTGGTGGTGGCATGCAGGTATGGGTGTGTTAGGTAGTAAATGTTGACTCATCAGTGTCCACTCCTCCGGCAACTCCAATGAGTCCTTCAGGATGCAGTATTGCCAAGACTTGCTCCACCCATGCGGTCAGCTGTGGGGGAGTAGGTGGGAGTCCACCGCCAGTACTCTGGATTGTGAGCTGCTGCCTTGCTGCTATGGAATGTACCTTGCCCCATAGGTCATTCCACCTCTTCCTTATGTCGTCCCTTGTTTATGGATGCAGTCCCTCGACTTTCACCCAGTCCATGATTCTCCGCCATAGCTCAATTTTCCTGGCAATGGAGATTTGCTGTACCTGTGCTCCAAACAGCTGTGGCTCTACCCTATTTCCTCCACCATGACCCGCAAATGCTCAACAGTGAAATGGGGGTGCCTTTGTGGAGACATGGGTGTTGTATGGTGCGTGGTGTGCAGAGGGTGTTGAGTAATGTGGTGAGGTGTGGGGTGCGAGACAGATGAATGGGTGTTTGTGGTGTGTGTGTGTAGTTGTGTCTATGATTTGCTTGGTTATCTCTTGGTTATTTTTCGTGTTAGGAAAGGGTTGTGGGTAATGTGGGTGGATGTTTTATAGTGCTGTTGGTGGGTGGGTGTGGTATGTGCATCAGTGTCAGATGTGTGTTTTTTGTATTGGCCAAAGTTGTGTTGTTTTGTATTTGGGTGGCCATTCTGGTGCACCGGTGTGTACCACCAATGGTTTATCACCGTTGAATGTCCACTGTGGTGGTTCGTGGGTCTTATGTGGAGAGCGTTTTATTGCTTTAACGGTATGGGTGTTCATACAGACAGTTTAACACTGATCTTTGGTCTGGTGGATATGTGTTTGTAGCAGTATTCTGTCGGTTTAGTGTGTGAGTGTGCCATAATATGGCGAACGGATGTTTGCCTCCTCAACAGTATGTTGGTGGCTGTCACCGCGGCGGTAAGCGGGATTTACTGCCAATGTCATAACGAGTCGCGTAGTGATTTTAGCAGTAGGTTATATTTTTATAGACCTTGGCACTCTCTACCCGATAATGGGGAGAGAGTTTTGAGGTTATTTTAGTATTTATGTAGGATCATTTATTTTAGCGTGGGTCTGAGGACTGTGCCCTCTCACCTAGTCACTTGCCATTTTATTCCTCTTATTATTTTAGCAAGGATTCATTTTAGTATCAATGTTTTATTATTTTACATTAGTTTTCCTTACACACAGAACTGTTATCCATTTCTCTGCACAACATTTCATCCTGTGCTCACTCCAAAGCTATACACGATAATTTACGGAGTATTGCCGATCCAGAGAGTACAATGTCTATCCTCCACAGAATAATACGTGTTGTCACATAAGGGCAGTTCTCACAACAACATGTTGTAGTATTGCAAAACAACATGATACCCCCACCAACTTAGAGGGGACATTCCAGCCAGCTTGCCATCTCATGCTGCACGTCGTTGCAGTTTTGCCTGAAACCTCACCCTTCCTCTTTGTCTACGTGGGAGGACTCCCAGCAGACTAACAGACCTTTTCCTTACCTCTAACAGAGGTATGGGGATTGGGCTTTCTTCCTAGGACTAGAAGGGCGGATTATGGTTACCACTGCTATTTGCTCTAATGTAGAAACTTAGTAGTGTAGGTAGGGATATTAAAGACACTATAGTAACAATATGGTGGGACTCTTTATGTGTTTCACTTTCCTGGTCACTGCTGTACAAGTGTTGTGTTTCATTATCCTCAATCACATTTCATGCCTTTTTACATAGAATGCAGTTGCTTCAATGAAACCTATTGAACCAAGATTTTGCTTCTGTTTGTCTTTGCATACATGAGACTTGTATAACTGATAGAAAGGGATAAGATCTGTTCTACCATGACTTTCGTGAGGAGTCTGAGTGTCATGCGATAAACTCCCACAAATCACCTTCGGTACTGATTAGGTGCTGCCAGCAAGCTGGAATGGTTAGGCCAACACCTCTTACACGGTGTTTCATCAGACTCTGTCCCCCACGTTCGGTGGTGCTGCCAGACAAAATCCGGAAGCACCACAAGAAGTGTTACCTAGAAATGCTTTGCCAACTTGCTGCTTGTAGAGCCAACAGAGACCAGGATCAATGTCACAGCAGCAGCCATCAACCAGCCAGTTGATCTCAGATTTCTGGTTTTCCCCACTGAAGGAGATCTGGATTCCAGAAAATCTTTCAAGTCCAAACGTTGATGGCTTCATGACATTGTCAACTCAGCAGTGACACCCTGCTCTTCAGCAACCTACCATTGTCACGTCCTGCTTCAGATCTAGCTAGCAACTTGCCTTACTTCTGACTTGTTGATGTTTTCTTTATATTGATAAAAGTTTCTAAATCAGAAGGTGTACTTTTCACCAGTATGAACCTGGTCCTTCTGTCTGACCTAGGCTCCATCATGATCATTCTTATCTTTTGACTTTGACCAGGTATACCATGGCTAGATAACGGTTTGTTGTAGCTTTGTGCATTTTAGTGCTATCTTTAATTCAAACTTCAAAAATTCATATTGCCAGTTCTATCAATTGGATTGTTATTGTTTTGGTATCATTCTATATTAAAAAAACAATGTAAGGGGCATATTTATGGGGAATTGGAATAGAGCAGCATCGCAAGTCTTCTTGCTGTGTTGCCTCATGCCAATGTGAAAGGGCAGGAATGTACCATTTTTATGGAATATGGTGCATTTCTGTCCTTCCCCCTGAGCTGGTGCACAAATAGCTGCCAAGCGCCAAAGCAGACACCCTTGAACCATAGTGCAAGGATGGCTGTGTTGCATGCAGGATTGTTCTTGTGCAGGAAGGGGCACCTTCATGTACAAAAACTATCCCAAGGGACAATTTCCTCTTTTTATGTGTGCTACAAAATGTAGCACACATAAAAAGAGGAAAAAAGAGGAGAAATAGAAATATTTCTCCTTAACCCCTTCGCAGTTAAGGACGTAATGGTTACGTCCTTGGCTGCAGTGTTGAGGAGCCAAGGACGTAACTCTTACGTCCTTTGACTGGCTCACTGGAGGTTCGCTAGCGCTCCCCCATGAGCCGAGCCTCGGTGCCCCCAGTGCAGGGATGGAAGGGGAATCACTTCCCCTTCCACCTCCGCCCCCCTTGACTCCCGTGGCGTCTGATCATGGCAGCGTGCTTACCTCATCAGAGGCCTGCCACGCCGTGCTAGAAGCTCAGCTTCTAGCACCAATTGGAGGAGAAATGCCTTTGCATTTCTCCTCCGATCATATGGAGGGGCCAATTAAGGCATCAAAGGAAAGGAAGGGCCTTTCCTTTCCTTTGATGTCTTTCTCAGCATTTCTGCTGGTCGATCGAGATGCGATCAGGCAGCAGAAATGCCCACTAGACACCAGGGAGGTTTTTTTTTTTGTCATTTAAAATGAGGTGAGCGGCTCCTTGGGCAAGGGCCGCTCCCAGGGGGACAAAGTATTTTTAGGCCATTTCTGCCTCCCTTGGTGGCAGATCAGCCTATTAAAATTAGGCCGATCAGCCCCCAAGGGGGGCAGAAACCGCTAGACACCAGTGATACATTTTTTTTTTCCTTTCTTTTTTTTTATATGTAGGTAGTGACCCCTTAGGCAAGGGTCACTCCCCTGGGGGGGGGGGGGGGGGGGGATTGCATTTAGGCCATTTCTGCCCCCCCCCCCAGTGTGGCAGATCGGCCTATTTTTATTAGGCCAATCTGCCACCAAGGGGGGCAGAAACCACTAGACACCAGGGATTTTTACTTGTTTGCGTCAATTTCATGCAAGGGGAGTGACCTCTTAGGCAAGGGTCGTTCTACTGGGGGGGGATTTATTTTAGGCCATTTCTGCCCCTCTTGGGGGAAGATTGGGTTATTTTTATTAGGCCAATCTGCCTCCAAGGGGGGCAGAAACCACTAGGCACCGTTTTTTTTTTTTTGCGACAATTCCACGCAAGGGGAGTGACACATTAGGCAAGGGCCGCTCCCCTGGGTGGGGGCAAATTTATTTTAGGCCATATCTGATCCCTTGAGGGCAGATCAGCCTATTTCTATTAGGCCGATAAGCCCCCGGGGGAGCAGAAACCACTTAGGCACCAGGGATTGGTGTGTGTGTTTGTTTTCGTGGGGCAGCCCATTGGGCAAGGGTCACTCCCCATGGGGGCACATTAATGTTGGCCATATCTGCCCCCCCCTTGGGGGCAGATCGGCCTATTTATGGAAGGACCATCTGCCCCCAAGGAGGGAAGAAAGCCCACCAGAGACCAGGGAAGATTTGTTTTTCAAAATAAAAGGGTGGGGGTATGGCCATACCCCCACCCCAAATAAATGGGGCCAAAGTTGTTCTGCCCACCAGTGGGCAAATGGGGCAATTACCCCCGATCCACACCACGGGGGGCAGAAAGTCTACTAGACGCCAGGTAATTAAAGAAAAAAAATAGTGTGGTGGTGGCTACCAACCAGTATGGGCATGGTTATGCCCCCACCCCAACTGAAGGGGGTAACAGTCTTTCAGCTCTCCCCCGCACACTAAAACATCGTATCCCATGGCAAGCAAGAGGACATTTGATTATTTTGGGTTTTGCTTTTAATTTTGGGCCATGAGAGCTTGGCTAACTCTCAAAATCATCCCACTTGGAATGGTGAGGGCTGCACTTTTTGGACTTTGGGATGCTACCATGTAGAAAAATCCATAAGACCTAGACACATCCGAAAACTAAACATCTGGGTGAGTCCAGGGTGGTGTGCTTGACATGCACCCCATGCCATTTTCTTACCTACAATGCCCTGCAAACCTCCAACTTTGCTGGAAATCAGACATTTTGTCCACATTTTTGTGATGGAACCTTCCGGAATCTGCAGGAATCCACAAAATTCCTACCACCCAGCAGTGTCTCATCTATACCTATAGAAATTCTGCCCCCCTTTTCAGCCTAAAAAGGTTTTTTTTTCAAACTGTCCTTTTGGACCCGCTTTGGTTCCCCCTCAATTTCGACATGTTTTTGGCACTTCCCTGTCACAGGCACTTAGCCCACCTACACAAGTGAGGTATCATTTTTACCGGGAGATTGAGGGGAACATTGGGTGGTAGGAAATTTGTCCTGGTGCGGTGATCCCACACAAAAATGTGGGAAAAGTGTGACTCTTTAGCTTAATTTGAGGTTTGCTCAGGATTCTGCGTAACAAAAAATTGGGGGATCCACGTAAGTCACACCTCCCTGGATTCCCTCTGGTGTCTAGATTTCAGAAATGTTTGGGTTTGGTAGGTTTCCCCTATATGGCTGCTGAGCCCAGGACCAAAAATGCAGGCCCCCCCGCAAAAACGGGTAGTTTAGTATTTGATCATTTTGATGTGTCCAAATAGTGTTTTGGGGCATTTTCTTTCACAGGCACTAGTCCTAACCACACAAGTGAGGTATCATTTTTATTGGGAGACTTGGGGAAACACTGAGTGGAAGAAAATTTGTGGCTCCTCTCAGATTCCAGAACTTTCTGTCACTGAAATGTGAGGAGAAAGTGTTTTTTGGCCAAATTTTGAGGTTTGCAAAGTATTCTGGGTAACAGAACCTGATGAGAGCCCCACATCACCCCATCTTGGATTCCCCTATGTGTCTAGTTTTCAAAAATGCACATGTTTGGTAGGTTTCTCTAGGTGCCGGCTGAGCTAGAGGCCAAAATCCACAGCTTGGCACTTTGCAAAAAACACGTCAGATTTCAATGTAAAAATGTGATGTGTCCATGTTGCATTTCCTGTCACAAGCATTAGGCTTACCCACACAAGTGAGGTACCATTTTTATCGGGAGACTTGGGGGAACACAGAATAGCAAAACAAGTGTTATTGCCCCATGTCTTTCTCTACATTTTTTCCTTCCAAATATAAAGAGAATGTGTAAAAAAGACGTCTATTTGAGAAATGCCCTGTAATTCACATGCTAATATGGGCACCCCGGAATTCAGAGATGTGCAAATAACCACTGCTCCTTAACACCGTATCTTGTGCCCATTTTGGAAATACAAAGGTTTTCTTGATAGCTATTTTTTACTCTTTATATTTCAGCAAATGAATTGTTGTATACCGTATAGAATGAAAACCCACTGCAGGGTGCAGGTCATTTATTGGCTCAGGGTACCTATAGTTCTTGATGAACCTACATGCCCTATATATCCCCGCAACTAGAAGAGTCCAGCAGACATAACGGTATATTGCTTTAAAAAATCTGACATTGCAGGAAAAAGTTACAGAGAAAAACGCAGAGAAAAATTGCAGTATTTTTAACCTCAATTTCAATATTTTTTTTTCAGTTGTTATTTTCTGTAGGAAACCCTTGTAAGATCTACACAAAGTACCCCTTGCTGAATTCAGAATTTTGTCTACTTTTCAGAAATGTTTCAGTTTCTGGGATCCAGCATTGGTTTCACGCCCATTTCTGTCACTGACTGGAAGGAGGCTGAAAGCACAAACAATCATAAAAATGGGGTATGTCCCAGTAAAATGCCAAAATTGTGTTGAAAAATTGGGTTTTCTGATTCAAGTCTGCCTGAAAGCTGGGAAGCTGGTGATTTCAGCACCACAAACCCTTTGTTGATGCCATTTTCAGGGGAAAAAAAACACAAAACTTCTTCTGCAGCCCCTTTTTCCCATATTTTTGAGAAAAAAAAAAATTCACAGTATTTTGGCTAATTTCTTGGCCTCCTTCTGGGGAACCCACAAAGTCTGGAAACCTCTAGAATCCCTAGGATGTTGGAAAAAAAGGACACAAATTTGGCGTGAGTAGCTTATGTGAACAAAAAGTTATGAGGGCCTAAGCGCGAACTGCCACAAATAGCCAAAAAAAGGCTCGGCACAGGAGGGGGAAAAGGCCTGGCAGCGAAGGGGATAATTCACGTTGGTGAACAATGACTGGCTTACATATACATTTGTGAAAGACTAAAGCTTCAGGCCAATCAGCTACTGGCTAGATAAACTGACTTGAATCTTGCTCTGAAAACACATTTCTCACTTGTTGCAGATAAGGAATTATGCCATTGTACTCGTTTCCTGCTCTTTTGGACCAGATGCTCATTATCATTTTGTCATTGTAAAAACTTACCACTATGAAAGCCTGAAACATCAACTGTATCACAAGTGCTTAGTATGCCATGTCACCTGTAATAGGGCCTACATTACCTTCTCACATTTGTGATGGTGTTGAAGTAAGCCTCAGCAAGGCCTACTAGTGCAAGGGGTTCACCTTTCTCTGCACAAAGTCCTCAGACCATGTAGGAAGAAGTTGGCACAGAAACTGAAATAAAAGACAAAGTTTATTAACCTCATGAGGTGGTACTACAATTCAAACAGCACCCTTCGGTAATGTTTGAAGTAGCACACTGAACTGAGAGAGCATGGTCCTTTTATACCCATGCAGGGGCTAAAAGCAGGTGGTACAATTATAGAAGCAAGACTTGCATACATGTAAAGTCATGTGGAAAAGCACAGTCGACAGGTAGGAGGGGCTGACAGTTTTCAAGGACAAACAGCTGCAGACCTTACTGAGCATGTGCAAAAGTGGGAGATGCTAAATATAACTTGTCACTAGGCAGATTTTCAAAAGTAGTTAACAGAAAGGTAGGACAGAGCACATGGCAGCATGTGGCAGAGAAAATGGCTGCCATGAATACAAAATGGATTCCGCAAAATGTTCACAATAGTTACTAAATACAAGATGTCTTCTGCTGATGCTTAATCTAATCGCTATTAAACTACAACAATGGAGCAAAACACCTGACCCAATCCCCAAATGGGACATGTCTGGTTCAACTGTCCCTCGTAACAGAGAAAAAATGTAGGTACCTCTTTTTTCACATGCAGCCATGTGTCTGCTCGAAACAGTACTTGGCTTGTTATGAGGAATCTAATGGCAACCTTTTACACCAATCAAGACACCAAACACTGCGTCAGACACTGTCTGATAAACTTAAACCTCCAGAAATCCTTGTGTGCATTGAATGTGTATCAGCAGTCATGTTGAGACCTTACAACAGTGATGTAAATAAAAAATGTTAAACAACAAGGATAGCTGCAAACAATAACGTACCCCCTTGATTTTGGGCAGTCAACTGCCCATCAAGCTCTGAGTAGGCCACCAAAAAGATGTGGGCCATTAGGGGGGTCAGGGTGCGGCACATGTGTTTGCCTCATTGGGGGGACTGGCCGAGTGGGAATTCGTCTGACTTTCTGGTCCAGCATTGCAGTTCCTCGCACCTCTTCTTGCAATGGAGGCAGCTCCGCTTAGGGGTCCCCAAGGTCCGCACTTTCTTGGCAATGGCCTTCCATATGTTGCACTTTTGATGAGTGTTGACCTGTATGGATCAGAAAAAATAAAGTAAAAGAAGTTTTGAGAGATATTGTTTGTCTGTAGTGGTGTGACACAATTGTGTTGCATTTCTCACATGCATTACCAAAACAGTCAGTAGAGATTTTTTATAACATTTAAAAGTTCCTAGGAAATAATAATTTGCAGTGATCTGTTGAATATCCTCAACACTTTATATCTCCTCATGGTACCATTCCAGGCCACAAACATTATCTAGGATAGTGCTAGGAAACCTTTCCTGTAGCGAGAGCCACTACTGATTACTTCAAATCATTGTGAGCTACAAAAGGCCAAACAACCTGTACATTATTTGCACATAACCTACTTTATGCCTAATCTTCTAAGTGCCAGATACTATGGTTTCTACCACAGTGAGAACATGGTTTTGGGTGATGAATGAACAAGTGTGTGTAGTAATGGGGCATACTTGGATTGATGATGTTGTAGCGCGGCCACTCACCTGAAAACCAGGCTGTCTGCTGGGGCAATGACTGTTCTCCTGACCTCCTGAAGCACCTCTCGGTGCTGGTGGTTGCACAAGGATCCCTGGCAGGTGCCCCAAAAGGAAAGGCGATTTGGAAAAAGAGAGAAAGAAACACTGCACTCCTTTTCACCGGGACCAGCTGGGTGTTGTTCTTCGGGTTACGGAGGACCGTCAGTGGAGCCCCTGGAAGCTGCCTTTCTGTGATGAATTACGGTATTGGTGAAGCTATGTGCTATTAAGGGACTGTTTCACAACATTCAAGAAAGCATGCACTGGTCTCATTAAACAGCATTTAAAAAGGTGTGCACTGATCTCATTAATTTTGTCTAATTTGGTTATCACAGCACATTCACCTTTTAATATCAGCAACGTGTCCCTCTCTCTCTTCTCACGGATTAATATATGCAAAAAGGTGACGAAATCTGAATGTCTCCAACCAAATTAGGAAGCTTTGAAGTCTCTTTCATGGCTCTGCACTTTCACATTAGGTTCTCTATGGTAAAACTACAACATAAAATGAGTTGCAGTACCAAAAGCAAGAAAACTCACATACACAGTATTCCTAGCACTGAACTGCATAATCACTGTTAACATAAAATGAATTGCAATACCAAAAGCAAATAAACTCACACATGAAGTAATCTTAGTGTTGTGTAGCCATTTTAGTTATAGCTCTCTGCACGTTATTTTAGCAGAACCAGGCCTGCAGCTGTGCACTTTACCCTAGATATATTTTATTCCTCTTTGTTTATTATTTTAACAATAGCCACATTTGCGGTCTTGTTTTATTTCTCTTTATATAGCTGTTCTTTGCCTAGGCCAGCACTGCGTTCTTAAACAAGTCATTTTGTTCACTCTGTTCTTCTCTCAAGGCTGCAGTAAGATAGGTTACCGGTGAACGTGGTAACGCTTTGTCTCTGGTATTCATAGAAACATACACATCCTTACATAGGGACATTTTCTCAGAACATCAGCTGTTTTGTTATAAAAACACCTTCCTGTCCCTTACACGTTAGAGGGAGATTCCAGCCAGATGACCACAACTGTATGCTGATTGCTGATTGCTTCGCTACAGCTGCTTATGCAGACTTCAGACCTTTGCTGAGGTATGGGGGATGATGTCTTCCCAGGGGAACCTGAAGGGCAGAACTAGAGCTTAACCTGCTGTGCTCTAATATAGCCTAGATAGGAATTAGTCTATTGACTCTGGTGACAATATAGTAGTATTATTTCTATGCTTTACTCTCCTGGTCACAATTTAATCCTGTCATGCTTTATTGTCCTGGTATTGCAGTATATGCTTTATTATCTAAGATGTAGTTGCTTCATTAAAACCTTATTGAAATATATACTGCTTCTGCTCGTCCTTGTATATATGAGACCATTGTAACTGAGAGAAACGGAGGAGATCTGAGTGACCACGATTTCCCTGGTGAATCAATTGTGTCATGCGCTCGGCTGCCCAATTATCCCTGCTCTTGGGCAGAGATCAGGCACTGCTAGTTAGCTGTAACCAGAAACCCAGATTGGGATGACAGGTGTCACCTGTAGAGGGTTTGACTCAGTCGCTGCCACAACCCAGGCGATTCTGCAGCTCAAATCCAGTAGGCTCATGAGAATAATGAGTCTCCACACAACACTAGCACTGAATTGTGTAATCACCATTAGTACAAAAAATAAACAAGTGGAGGATAGGTAAGTTCGGTCACAGTTCTCAGTTACAAAATGAAAGTTGACAAGGCCCCTGCGCTACATCTGTTATTCAACCCTCTTCAAGCCCCCCACTCATAAATCATGTCTGGGTTCCTTAGAAGAGTCCTTTGAAAATCTCAGGAAGGCTAGAGTGCAATCAGTCTCAGTTTTCAGATTTCATTATAAAAAAAGTGACCATAATAAAAATCTAGACAAACAAATACCAGACAGCATGCTCCACTTTGCTGACAGAAGTGTGTTCTTTCCAGAGGATCTCTGCTGAGGCTCTTTGCTGCCAGCTGAGTCAAGAGGGCATCGGGTGGGGCCTGTAGGGAATTCCTGAGCGTAGAGGGCTTTCCTTGCCAGACAGGAAGAAAGCCAAGCAGAGTCATGTGCACATCAAAAGTATTTATAGCCAGCATGACTCATGCTTTTGAAAACATGAGGCAGCTGCTCCCTGGAGACCTTGAGGGCGTGGTTGTTGCCTGGCAACCAATAAACAAGTGAACCTGACACGTTTAGAAGCACGAGGACTTGACACAGTCACATGTGTTCAACAAGCATTGGTGAAAACAACAAGCATTGGTAACAGCAAGTACATATCAAACATTGGCAATATTTATCCTGAAATGCAGACAGTACAATGACATTACAAGCCACAATTTGGTGCTACATGTAAATTATTAAAACAACACCCCTGATGATGTTGACTAATTAGGCAGAATTGTTGGGTCCTGACAGATGATTGAGAGCCTGTGTCATTTAGACATGCAGCACAGGAAATACCTTCCCCGTCTGTGGCACCAAGAAATGTTTGAAACATACAGACACTCCTATGTCAAAATATGGGGTGTAATTTATCTTGGCAGAACAGCGTGCGATAACTCCAGAACGTAGAAGATACTATTGCACTTAAAATTTCACTCATTTCAAAATGAGCTCTATATTTTCACTTATACTAATGGTGCAGTGTCTACTGGCCACTGGAAGTAAGGGGCCTACAGTTTGTCTAATGAAACTAGAATTGTAAGTAACATGAACTGAAAATTTAGCTTATTCTTTCAAGTGACGTTTCATTTCAATGTAAATACATTTCTAACATTGTCAAAAAAACATTCTACACCCAGCTAAATCATGCAGTTCACTACACTCCAATAACTACACTTCACTCATAAACAGAAAGGGACAAATTAGCTTGTGTACAAAGGAGGAATAAGATACTTTGACAAACATTTTCCACTCAAACACATGCCTCTTCCTCTGGGTTCCCATACAGCTACCTGTACAGGGACAGGACCACCATGGTGAGGAGTTCCTACTCCTCAGGGAAGAAGGCAAGGGCCCTGTCACCTGCTTTGTCCTGCATCCTGGCTCCCAGAGGTTGGTGACAGCAGAAAATGTCAAGGAGGATGTGTTGGCTGCAGTGTTAGGAGGCAAGTGAGCTTTCTTCCAGACACCAGCACACTGTGTATATGCTCTGTGATGGGAACTGACACAGCCATTGACTTTTGTGTGTATCTGTCACACATGTTAGCCTATGGAACTATCTATCGTGGAGTGTTATACCTACTACACGGTCAACTTCTGCCGTAGGACAGCCAATGTCCTGAAGGCAAGGTCAGGCACCCGCCATTTTAGGATGTGAAACAGTGTATTTTTTAATTGCTTGTGTGTCCCCAGCCCTCAAAATGGTGGCTACTTTTTATGCCAATGTCAGATATGTATAACAACTTTTTTCCAAAATATGACACATCAAAATGTGAACTGTTACTGTGTTTGAACTCCATAGTGCTGCGGTGTATATAAAACTTCAGTTGGCAATTATAAAAAATAAAAAAATATGCAAATAATACATTTTAACGGTATTATTTATGCATTATTTGTAAAAAAAAACTATCAAACATGTAAAAAAACATGTAGATTTGAAGTTACAAAAATGTTTTAGAAGTAGGTGTACAGATATGACACAAAAAGATCACTAATGTAATCAAGACATAATGGCCCTCATTACAACATTGGTGACGATCATGGCGGCGGACTGTGGTAAGGCGGCGCTGCTGACAGCAGCACCACCACGCCAGCATAACACCGTCGACCATATCATGAGCAATGATACGGCCTGGCGGTGTTTTGCTTGCAAACGCTGCTGCTGACAACAGCGCCACGGACCGTCTCCAGCCGGAGGACACCCTGCAAGCAGGTAAGTCAGGTTCTTCGACAGGAGAGGGGGGTGGAGGGTGTTGTGTGTATGTGGGGGTGTGTGTGTGTGTATGATTGGGAATGCGTGCATGCGGCTGTGAGTCACATTGAATGCGTGCATGAATGAGTGATTGTGAGTGTTGTATGTGGTGAATGCATGTGTGTGAAAAGGTATGTTGGTGTGTGTTGCGGTGTGTGGGTATGGATGTGTGCATGCGTGGGTGGTGGTGGGTATGTGTGTGTGCATGTGTGTATATGGGTGCGTGTGTGGGTGTGTATATGTGTGGGGGACAGGAGAGGGAGGGGGTAGGGGAGGGCTCTCGGGAGGGACAGGGGAGACCCGTATCAGTGCCAGGGAAGGGAACTGATGGTGCCTACCGCCATGGTTTTTGTGGCGGTAAGTTTGGCATGAAAACCATGGCGGTAGGCCTGGTCATAATCCCGAGGTGACGACGGCCGGGCTGGACACCCAAGTCTCCAGCCCAGCGGTCGTTACCACCCTGGCGGTCAGTGTGTTAAAGTGGCGGTCTTTGATGGTGGTTACCGCCAGGGACAAAATCCCATTTTTTTTACTGTGACAATTTTAAGTGATAATTTGTTTTCCTTACACGCAGACATGTGAACCCAGGGATGGGTAGAAGAAGACATCCTCAGGTCTTCAGACATTTTCCAGACCTTGCCACCATAGAGGAAAGAGAATTAATAAAGAAATGTAGATTAAATAGGCAAACAATGCTGGATTTCTATCAGTAGGTGGAGCTTAATCTCCTGCCTCACATAGGAATACAACAGCAATAACATCAATAGTGAAACTCATAGCAAATCTTAATTTTGTGGCCACTGGATCTTTTCAATATACTGTGTCACTATCTGGAGCCATGTCACAGCCAACTTTCAGTGCTGTGCTACAAGAAGTCCTTCCTTCAATGATGAGACACATCAACAGCTTCATTCAGTTTGCAAGAACTCAGGATTTGGCCAATGTGAAGGGAGAATTTTATGATTTGGGTGGCCTACCACATGTGGTTGGAGCCATTGATGGCATACATATTGCCTTGGTGCCACCCCACACCAAAAAACAGGTCTTCCACAATTGGGAGATTTACATTCCATCAATGTGCAAGTTGTCTGCTTACTGGATGTGTACATCTCAAGTGTGTATGCCTGCTTTCCAGGTTCAACGTATGATTCTTTTGTACAACAGATTAGTACCATACCGAATAGTATAGTCCAAAGTGAAAAGAAAAGTGCGGAGTTCAAAACAGGTCATTTTCACAAATGTTTAGACTTTAATTCCTTGTGTCAATAAAATATCTGAATTATCCAAAATACAGCCAACACGTGTTTCGTCCAAGGGACTTTTTCAAGGCTGCAAAAATAGAAACCAGATTTTTCTTATGGTGATACATCAGAGAGCCGAACTAGCAAAGAATTTGAGATACTCTCGTAGAGCATAAAGAGACAGTTTTTTTTAGAAGACCATGTGAAAGAGTAGTAAAGAAAGAGAGTAGAAATGAAGAAAACTAGAGGCAGAAAGAAAAGAATCCATATAGCTTCCATAAACCAGAGAGGATGTTGGTTCCAAAAGAAGAGAGGGACGAAAGGTTGAAACTCCAGATGTATAAATGAACAGGGTGGTAGATAACTTCGTATTTAGTAAAAACATGCAAGATTACCAAAGTGCTCACGAGGAAAGGTCACCCATGTTTGAAACCAACAGAGTTGGAAAACACCACCCTAGGTAGGAGAACCAAAGCAGTAACGTGAAGTATATGTTATGGCAGAATCCCAACAAGTGTGCACAAGTGTGACTAAAAAAGGATGTGAAAAGGACGTCATCAATGGTGATGATTTTTAGAAAACAAGTAAAAAAACATACAGAATATGTGCAAGATATTAAATTTCCATGTAAATCGTTATGTAAACAGGTGGTCCAAAAGCGTCTAGTAGTAACCCCAAGTTGGATGTTCAGAACAGTTGTAATGCAGTAACCGTGGAAGCGATGGTTTCTGATCTTATGACACTGAACGGTGAGAGGCCATGATAAGCCCATCAAACTATAAAGAATAGGTAAGTTTAAAAATAGTATAGAATCTAACTTGTACATTGGTAAAAAATAATAAGAGGGAAAACATCGGGAAAGTCATAAGTTAAAAAGACTCTAGGGGGTCAAGGGTCAGGCAATTGTATTTATAAATTATTAATAGCTAAATTGTTATGACTAAATTCTTACCCTAAGTCGAAGCTAAGTAAATAAGGATGCAAGTATGCTCAAAAGTCCATGCGAACTCAAAACAGTAGAGCGTGATAGTGGAAAAATGGGGAAAGATATGCAAGAATGTTGTACATTAAATACACTAAAAGCGGCTAAGTAAGAACGCTGGCAAAAAGTAATACATGAAGAGACGTGTGACCAAATTTATACTAAAATGTAAACAATCTATTGGGAAACTGTCTATGAAAACACAAAAAGCAAAAAAAATATCCAGTAACAAGAAGAGCAACCGACCACGAGAGGGCGGCTCAGCACGTCTTACTAATCATGCTCGTAAAGGAAACCAGTGAGTAGAATTTTTTTTAGAAAGCTACCAGCATCACAAATGACAGCGGGACATGGAGAGCTATGAAAAAAACAGCTTACCGATAATCATGATGTCGGAAGGAAACGTGCTCCGGTGTCGGCGTTCGGGCAATGTATGTGAATGAATCCATTTTAGAGGATGAAGCCTCATAGACATAGACGAAGGACTTGAAAAAGGCAACAGCTAACCAAAGGCTCCGAGAGATAACGGGGGCCATATTGGACAGGTTAAAAAAACGCCAAGTGAATTAAATCATGCAGTGTATGGGAAAATAAGTGCAGATGTGTGAAAAGTAAAACATAAAGAAATACTTTGTGATAAAAGGTTGTAAAGCAAGAAAGTCATGAAAGTAAAAAATGAGAGAAAAGAAGGGGAAAAAATTGCACTAAGAGAGGGACCAAGCAAGAAAAATGGTTACCAAATACCAAATTAAGTAACGGGCGCCATGATGGAATGGTCCAAAACTGTGCCACTAAAACTAGCCAGTGTTAGTGTACAAGTGTAAAAATGTGCAAGATATATGGAGAAAAGGGGTTAGAATAAGAAATTTATGAAAAAGAAAAAAAGAAAGGAAAAAGCAGGAAAGAGGAAGCAGGAAACAAAAGAAAGAACACACATACAATGAATTAACATAACTATTTGTAAATGGAGTAAACCTGCACTGTTTTTTTACATGGGATAGAAGTGAGATGAAAAAGACCAAAAAAGGAACTCACTATTACAAGGAAATACTAAGTAGCAAATGCCACCAGCAAATAATTATACAACCTGGTGCGTACAGCCACATATAGAAATTGAAACTAATTGGAAAATTGCATCATTCAAAACTTTTTCAGCAAAGCAAAACCAATTTTAAAGAAACAAAAATTAAATATGATATCATAAAAAATGTGTGAGTCCTTGTGGATGTTAAGGCCCTTTTCCACAGCCCTAAGTTTAATAATCCATCTACTTTCAAGATGTCTAAGGGACGTAGTCCTGTCACCACCTCTCGGTTGTCTACTTATTGGGTCGATCCCATGTATTGCGATGCCCAGGATTTCTCTTTGACCATGCGTCTCATTGTAATGTACAGCAAAAGGATAGCTTGTACTGAATGTGCGGATGGCTCTGAGATGTTCCTCAATCCTTTCTTTCAGGGGCCTGATCATGCTCCCCGGATATATGAGACCACAGATGCACACAATACAATATACAACAAAATTTGTGTTACAGTTGATGAAATTATTAATCTTATACATAACATGTGTGTCATATTGGGAACATACCATCTTGTCCTTAATATAACCACAAATGTTGCAATGGCCACATTTAAATGAACCATGTGGAGGTTTAGGTAACCATGTGTTGTTGTTTGCGGGTGGTAAAAAACTGTGGCACAAATGGCCACGTAGGGTTTGACCTCTCCTGTAAGTGATGCTCGGTTTAGTTGTCAAACCTTTCTGCAGTGTATTGTCAGTGAAAATTAAAGGCCAATGTCTCCGTATGATTTTGAAAATCCGAGTGCTCAAAACATTGTGTGTTATGATAAGAGACAGTTTATTATGAATCCTATCTTATTTCTGGCTGATAAGAAGGTCTGAGCGTTTAGTTTTCTTGATCCTATTGCTAGCTTGTTGCAGGGTGTTAGGATGGTAACCTCTCTGTATGAATCGTTGTTCCATGTCATGTAGTTCTTTAAAAAAAAAACTCGTCTTCGCTACAATTCAGTCGAATCCTTGTACTTTCCCCAAAAAGGATTGCTTTTATCTGTGACCTGGGATGTGAGCTTGTAGCATGTAGAATTGCATTGCAGGCTGTGGGTTTACTAAACAACTTAGTGCAGATTTTATTGTGTTTGATATACAGTGTAAGACCGAGGAAGTTTATGGAGGCCATGCTAGATTCATGAGTAAATTTGATGTTAAAGGTATTGGAGTTGAGATGTTGGAGAAAAAGGGTCAAAGAGTGTGTGTCACCAGGCCAAAAAAGAAGAATATCATCAATGTATCTTCCCCAATACAAAATATGTTGCGTTAGTTCAGGTGGACAGAGCTTCCAAAGATGTGTTTTTTCCAGGTAGCCCATATATAGGTTAGCAAAAGATGGAGAGAATTTTGCCCCCGTAGCCACTCCTTGTATTTGACGATACCAACTACCATTATGGATGAAAATGTTATTATCCACTACCGTACAGATAAAGTCCAGCAACATGTTAGAGTGTTCAAGTAATGTGGCATCCCTAGTGTCAAGATAATGTTGGATGGCTTTCAAGCCCTCTGTTCTGGGAATGCTGGTGTACAGTGAGGTGACATCCAAGGTTACTAAGAGGTGCCCCTCTGTCCATTCAAAGTTTGTGATCTTACAAAAAAGATCTTTGGTGTCCCTAATGTAGGAAGGTAAATTGTGCACAAAAGGTTGAAGAAAAATGTCAATATATTCAGATTATTTCTCTGTTGGTGAGCCTATACCAGAAATTATAGGTCTACCCGGGGGGAAAGTGCCTGACTTGTGTATCTTAGGTAAGATATATATACAAGGTGATGTAGGCGTGGTGTTATAAAGGTATCTGTACTGCATATCCGAAATAAGGTCCAACTTGTGACATACTGAACATATCAGTCTTTGATGGTATTTCAGTAGGATTGGTCAGCTCAGGAAAGTCCAAGACAAAGATGTTTGTAGATCAGAGTTTGCCTACATTGACTACTGTGTTTATTGTCATAGATGACCTTTGCATGTGCTAAGGATGTGTGTCCTGCCTCAAAATTCCTATGTGAACTCATTCATTTTCCCTTGTTATTCTATTTTAGGATCCTTTGCCATGGCCATTTCAAAGTTGTAACATCTGCAGTGATATGTTGCTGTTAAAAAGTACAAAGTGAATCTGGATTGATTCTGGGACAGACACCCACTTTGGATGTACAGATTTTGTACAAAGACAACGTCCATTGTGACTGAATGGAAGTTTTTGAGATTGTATCAGACCCGTTTTCTGCTGGATGGTGCCTCCAATTCAATCTGTGCTGCTTAACTTGCTCTAACCATATGTATACATCAAGCCACAGCATACTGGTCTCCCTTCACATTGGCTAAATATATAAGTTTATGTTGATGTATCTCCTTATAGTTGAAAGTACTTTTTGTAACATACCACTATGTGGTGGTTGTGACATTGCGCCAAATACTGCCACTGTGTCGTGAAATGGTCATGTGACCTCATTTTTTGTTACTGCCACAATGCAGACTATTGGTCTTATTGATGTAGGATTCCTATTATGAGTGTAGGATATCTGGCTCCAACTCAGGTCGTGAATAAATAATAGTTTGCCTATTTAATTTGGTTCTATGAAATATTTCCTTTTTTCCATGGTGTCAGGGTTCTGGAGTGTCAACTTCTAAATGGCACAGACTGTTTTGGATTCTGCATAGTTTGAGAAAAGTTTATTTGATTTTCTCACAGACGTGTTACCTACAAATGTATGACACCAATGAATTGTCATTTCATTGTTTCTTTTAAATGAGAAACACATATCCAAGTTGATATATTTGATTTGTTTTTGGATATTGTTTGCCAAGTTAAAAAAATTATGATGCACGGAAGACATAGAAAAGGAATTACCACAATTAATACTACACCAGGTTTTGCCGTTGTTTTATGTGCATTTATTTTGAACAAAACAAATTAGTGCAATATCTTTGGAACCAGAATAAAAAAGAACACAGAAAAAAACTAAATTCCATCATGGTGGATGAAACTGTATTTGTTGAGCACAAACTGTTTGGAGTCCAATGTACACCATAAACTCTCATCAAAAGCAAAATGTGTCTATGAAATAGTCTACAGAGTGAATGATAGGCACACACTGGAGGAAATTAGGTTTGGCGTCTCTTGGAGTTGGTGGTGGAGGACTTGCCGTCCTCTCCTGGTGGTTCGGGTGACTGTCCCCGCCTGAGGGGGTGGGCACAGGTGCAGGAACTGGGGTGGGTGGATTAGTTTCCTATTGTGGCAAGGCCTCCCTGCCTGTGGCTGAGGAAGGTGTATTTTGTCCTGATGTTCAAGGAACACAAACAGGGATAGATGGCACAGGAAACGCCCTGCACATGTGATGTGTCAAACATCACCCCAGTCAAGGAACACAAATTGAAGCTGTGATTCTGTATCTCAGCAATGTGCTCTATCTGCACCTGCTTGAGCTCCTTGATCTCTATTAGGACCTGGCCCATCACGTCTTGGGACTGATGTAGTGCTCCCAAGACTCAGCCTATGGTGGTCTGAGTGATAATGATGGCAGCGACTTCTCTTTGCTGGCCTACAGATTCCCTCTCATGACCCCTACCCTCACCGCCCTATGCCGTCCAGGCAGTGTGGCCCATTCCACTGGGTCCTGGCACCACTGAAGGTGGTGGTGGTGGTAGTGGTTGTTCAACAGTAGCCTGGACTGGGGGCACAAAATAGGAGTTGTGCTCCTCTGGACACAGGAAGTGGTAGAATCCATACAGTGGGTTGTTGTAATAGCTGGGGTGGGAGGTATAGGTGTGGGCCAAGTATGATACACTCGACCTGTCTGCCCAAACAGACAGGAAGGACCAGGCATCCCCTCATTATCCAGACTTGCAGGAGTGGTGTCCTCACTGAAGGCTTGATCCTTGCCTGGAGTGAGGAGTTTTTGGTTGCAGACAGTGGTCCATTCACCCTGGGTGTTGGACCTAATGAGAATGACAAAAACATGATGTTGAAGGTCTGTGTTGTACCTCGAATGTGTCTTCAACTACAAATGAAGCAACCTAAAAAAACAATTTTAAATTAATGAAATGTTGAGGCCTTTGTGCAATTTTTTACTTCTGCAGGGTTATGTACACATGTGCAAACATCAGTACCAATGATGGAGAGATGTCCTGAAATACAAAATGTTATTTAGAAAGTGTACATTACATGTACCAGACATCAAACTCAACATAGTAGAGAGGAAATGTGAGAGGAAATGTGAGAGCTGAGCCATTTCAAGGCCTAGCAGCGAAAAAAAACCATGGTACAACGTATTTAATTAAATGTAAATAGTCATCAGATGAACACTGAAAAGTTAATTGTGTAGCAATACTACTTATAATCAGCATACCAAAGAACATGATTGGTAACCTTTGAATCCACAACCTATGATTTATGCAAACAAGTAGATCAGTTCAAATTAGTGACGAGAAGGTGACAACATACTGGATTAACACAGAAGATTACATTTTAATACATACCATGAAATGGTGAATGACAACTACATAAAGCGTTGACTTTTGTGCATATGTGTAAGGAAAGGGAGGGTGGGCAACATCACATTACACTATTGTTTTGCAGAGACAAAAGCAGGGCATCATGGTAGTTGCAGTCATTTGTAAACACTATTGAAAATACTTTTTTTGAAGTACAACAACCTACATTGAGATATAGCATTACATATTGTTCATTGTTAAATAGATAGAAACAACCATGATGCAACTAATGTGGATAACAAGATACTTACAGACAACATATATGTTTTGATAGTTGTCTAGAAACATTCTTAACAGCTACGGAAAGGACAAGGACTCCATATGTGATTAGTTAGACATACATAGGTGTTACCTACCAGTCTCCACTCCACTAGGGATTCCTAAGCCTTCAGGATGTAGGATCTGCAAGACCTTCTCCTCCCACTGAAAGAGCTGTTATGGGGGGCTGGGAGAACCACACCACCATTCCTCTAGGCCTCCAGGTAATGCTGGGAGGCCACGAAACATACTCTCCCCTGCAGGCTGTTCTACCTCTTCATAATTTCCTCCTGTGAGAGCAGATTGTTAGCTACACCATTCACTCGGTTGATGTTGACTATTCTGTCCCACATTTGCTTTTTCTGTGAAATGGTTGAATTTTGTGCTTGTGCTCCAAACAATTGTGGCTTTACTCCAATAATTTCATCCACCATGACTGCCAATTTTCCCTCCGTAAAACATAGGTTCCTCCTACCTCCCATAGTGATACAAAATATTTTAGTACCCCTACAGTGATTTGAAAAATAATGAAAAAATGAAAAAGTGAAAAAAACAGAAGGAGAATGGAAAAAAGAAAATAATCTGGCTGTTCAGTGGCAAGGTCGTCCTCAGATTGGTGGTCAGCAGTGGTATGGCAAAGGATCATGGTCAGAAATGGAGTGTGTTTTATAATGTGTTTTGCAGGTATTCACAATGGTCCAATATACAGTAGGTCTGAGCTGCTAACATCCATACAATGGCCAAACCCACAGTGCAATAGTGAACGGTTTCTGTCAGGACCTCTCACAGTCTTGGGACTGCCACTGGTACACCGCCAGCACAACAGTGTTGTCTAAATATGGTCGGAGCAATGCCGTCGCCCTCACAGCAATGGAGTAATGCTCACCAGCATGGGAGTCCACGCATCGGATGTGGGATACAGTTAGCATGACATAGTATCCTCCGTCGATGCAGACCATGGTTGAACAGCCATAGATCTTAACCCCTTAGCTGCTGGGCCTTTTCCCCCCCAGTGCTGAGCCCTTTTTTGGCTATTTGGGGTAGTTCGCGCTTAGGGCTTCATAACTTTTTGTCCACATAAGCTAACCACGCCAAATTTGCGTCCTTTTTTTCCAACATCCTAAGGATTCTAATGGTACCCAGAGTTTGTGGTTTACACTGGAGGAGACCAAGAAAATAGCCAAAATACAGTGAAAATTTAGTTTTTTCCAAAAAAATGGGAAAAAAGGGCCGCCGAAGAAGGCTTGTGGTTTTTTCCCTGAAAATGCCATCAACAAAAGGTTTCTGGTGCTGAAATCACTATCTCCCCACCTTTCAGGAACGGGCAGACTTGAATCAGAAAACCACATTTTCCAACACAAATTTGGCATTTTACTGGGACATACCCCATTTTTACTATTTTTGGTGCTTTCAACCTCCTTCCAGTTAGTGACAGGAATGGGTGTGAAACCAATGCTGGATCCCGGAAAGCTAAACATTTCTGAAAACTAGACAAAATTCTGAATTCAGCAAGGGGTCATTTGTGTAGATCCTACAAGGTTTTCCTACAGAAAATAACAGCTGAAATAAAAAAATATTGAAATTGAGCTGAAAACAACAGCCATTTTTCTTTATGTTTTACTCTGTAACTTTTTCCTGCGATGTCAGATTTCTGAAAGCAATATACCGTTTTGTCTGCTGGACTCTTCTGGTTGCGGGGATATAAAGGGCTTATAGGTTCATCAAGAACCCTAGGTACCCAGAGCCAATAAATGAGGTGCACCCTGCAGTTGGTTTTCATTCTATACTGGGTATACAGCAATTCATTTGCTGAAATATGAGGAGTGAAAAAGAGGTATCAAGAAAACCTTTGCATTTCCAAAATGGGATCAAGATAAGGTTTTGAGGAGCAGTGGTTATTTGCACATCTTTGAATTCCGAGGTGCCCATACTAGCATGTGAATTGCAGGGCATTTCTCAAATAGACGTCTTTTTTACACACTCTCTTATATTTGGAAGGAAAAAATGTAGAGAAAGATAAGGGGCAATAACACTTGTTTTGCTATTCTATGTTCCCCCAAGTCTCCCGAAAAAAATTATATCTCACTTGTGTGGGTAGGCCTAACGCCCGCGACAGGAAATGCCCCAAAACACAACGTGGACACATCCCATTTTTTCACAAAATACAGAGCTGTTTTTTTGCAAAGTGCCTACCTGTGGATTATGGCCTCTAGCTCAGCCGGCACATAGGGAAACCTACCAAACCTGTACATTTTTGAAAACTAGAGACCTAGGGGAATCCAAGATGGGGTGACTCGCGGGGCTCTGACCAGGTTCTGTTACCCAGAATCCTTTGCAAACCTCAAAAAGTGGCTAAAAAAACAAGTTTTCCTCACATTTCGGTGACAGAAAGTTCTGGAATCTGAGAGGAGCCTCAAATTTCCTTCCACCCAGCGTCCCCCCAAGTCTCCCGATAAAAATGATACCTCACTTGTGTGGGTAGGCCTAGCACCCGCGACAGGAAATGCCCCAAAACCCAACGTGGACACATCACAGAAAACAGAGCTGTTTTTTGCAAAGTGCCTACCTGTAGATTTTGGCCTCTAGCTCAGCCGGCACCTAGGGAAACCTACCAAACCTGTACATTTTTGAAAACTAGAGACCTAGGGGAATCCAAGATGGGGTGACTCGCGGGGCTCTGACCAGGTTCTGTTACCCAGAATCCTTTGCAAACCTCAAAAAGTGGCTAAAAAAACAAGTTTTCCTCACATTTCGGTGACAGAAAGTTCTGGAATCGGAGAGGAGCCTCAAATTTCCTTCCACCCAGCGTCCCCCCAAGTCTCCCGATAAAAATGATACCTCACTTGTGTGGGTAGGCCTAGCGCCCGCGACAGGAAATGCCCCAAAACACAACGTGGACACATCACAGAAAACAGAGCTGTTTTTTGCAAAGTGCCTACCTGTAGATTTTGGCCTCTAGCTCAGCCGGCACCTAGGGAAACCTACCAAACCTGTACATTTTTGAAAACTAGAGACCTAGGGGAATCCAAGATGGGGTGACTCGCGGGGCTCTGACCAGGTTCTGTTACCCAGAATCCTTTGCAAACCTCAAAAAGTGGCTAAAAAAACAAGTTTTCCTCACATTTCGGTGACAGAAAGTTCTGGAATCGGAGAGGAGCCTCAAATTTCCTTCCACCCAGCGTCCCCCCAAGTCTCCCGATAAAAATGATACCTCACTTGTGTGGGTAGGCCTAGCGCCCGCGACAGGAAATGCCCCAAAACACAACGTGGACACATCACAGAAAACAGAGCTGTTTTTTGCAAAGTGCCTACCTGTAGATTTTGGCCTCTAGCTCAGCCGGCACCTAGGGAAACCTACCAAACCTGTACATTTTTGAAAACTAGAGACCTAGGGGAATCCAAGATGGGGTGACTCGCGGGGCTCTGACCAGGTTCTGTTACCCAGAATCCTTTGCAAACCTCAAAAAGTGGCTAAAAAAACAAGTTTTCCTCACATTTCGGTGACAGAAAGTTCTGGAATCGGAGAGGAGCCTCAAATTTCCTTCCACCCAGCGTCCCCCCAAGTCTCCCGATAAAAATGATACCTCACTTGTGTGGGTAGGCCTAGCGCCCGCGACAGGAAATGCCCCAAAACACAACGTGGACACATCACAGAAAACAGAGCTGTTTTTTGCAAAGTGCCTACCTGTAGATTTTGGCCTCTAGCTCAGCCGGCACCTAGGGAAACCTACCAAACCTGTACATTTTTGAAAACTAGAGACCTAGGGGAATCCAAGATGGGGTGACTCGCGGGGCTCTGACCAGGTTCTGTTACCCAGAATCCTTTGCAAACCTCAAAAAGTGGCTAAAAAAACAAGTTTTCCTCACATTTCGGTGACAGAAAGTTCTGGAATCGGAGAGGAGCCTCAAATTTCCTTCCACCCAGCGTCCCCCCAAGTCTCCCGATAAAAATGATACCTCACTTGTGTGGGTAGGCCTAGCGCCCGCGACAGGAAATGCCCCAAAACACAACGTGGACACATCACAGAAAACAGAGCTGTTTTTTGCAAAGTGCCTACCTGTAGATTTTGGCCTCTAGCTCAGCCGGCACCTAGGGAAACCTACCAAACCTGTGCATTTCTGAAAACTAGAGACCTAGGGGAATCCAAGGAGGGGTGACTTGCGGGGCTCGGACCAGGTTCTGTTACCCAGAATCCTTTGCAAACCTCAAAAAGTGGCTAAAAAAACAAGTTTTCCTCACATTTCGGTGACAGAAAGTTCTGGAATCTGAGAGGAGCCACAAATTTCCTTCCACCCAGCGTTCCCCCAAGCCTCCCGATAAAAATGATACCTCACTTGTGTGGTTAGGCCTGGTGCCTGCGACAGGAATAGATCACACAACGATCAATGTTGGTCCTTACGTGAGGCAGCTGTTGACCCTGGGGTGATCCATTCCTGACACAGACACTAGGTGTAGGCACTCAAGTGGGGTAGTGTTTTTATCAGGACAGGTGAGGAGTCACTGGGTGGTAGGAATATTGTGGATCCCAGCATATTCCTGTAGTTTGTGTGACAGAAATGCGAGAAACATTTAGTTTTTTTTCAACATTTCAGCTTTGCAGGGTATTCTGGGTAAGAAAACTTTGGGGAAGCCACACAAGTCACACCTCTGTGGACTCCCCCGAATGTCTAGTTTCCAGAAATGTTTGGGTTTAGTGTGTTTCTCTATATGGCCGCCGAATCCAGGACCAAAAACACAGGTGCCTGCCTTACAAAACCAGTTTGTTTTGCCATGGATAATTTTGATGTCTCCACAATATGATTTGGGTGGTGGAATTTGGGGCTGAACTAAATTGGGGAGCTCCCAAGAGAGCACTCTCTCTCTGCTTGCCGCCACATTCACCTGCTCTCTGGGTTGACCTAACCCACTATTACCCAGTTGCACAAACAGCTTGCGAAGGGACAGCAGGACTGTCCTCATCACCTCCCTCATAATGTACTGGAAGAGGAGTTATCGAATGGGACTCCTCTGACTGAAAAATCACTCCCAGAGTCTGCGCCATTGTCCTATCCCTCAGATGCTGTCTCAGTATCTGATGTCTCAGTCTCTGATCCTATGTCAGAGCGGTCCTCTATAACCCGAGTGTAGGCAGCAGTCATCCATCAAGATGCCATCTCTGCTATTGGCTAAACTGTTGCTCTAAAACACTAGCCTACGTAGACAGTCACAAAATCGATGGTGTGTGAGATACGTGCAACAGTAGAGGCCACCTTACCTGCGCTTCTTCCCTCAATCAGCACGTACTTTCAAGACACTCAAAAAACACCTTGTTACATACCATTCGTCACAGTCTTTAGCACCTCCTGCGCCCAGTCCAACAATCATTATTGGTGCTCCCACTCCCTCCTCCTCGGATTCCCTCATTACCACCCAGCAAAAGTGCCCTTCATCTCTCCATAGACTTTGCTAATGTACTCAGCTATTTACATAAAATACAGATTTGCTCTTTGCAGTAGGCATATAAACCTTCTGCGCTTCTTTATGGCACTAAAACTGCCACTAAACAAGTTGGACCCTTTTCCCCCCAGGGAAACCACACACATATTGACAAAAGTGATATATATATGACAGCCAATCACCTGAAACTCAACTCAAGCAAAACCGAAATAATCCTCTTTGGCCCACACAAAAACACCTGGGACCCCTCATGGTGGCCCACCACGCTAGGCCCTGCACCCACCCCCGCCAACCACGCACGCAACCTCAGCATCATCCTAGACTCCTCCCTCTCGATGACCCAACAAATCAACGCTCTCACCTCCTCATGCTTCAACACACTCCGTATACTGAAAAACATTCAAATGGATCCCCACAGAGACCAGAAAAACTGTCACTCACGCACACAGCAGCAGGCTTGATTACGGAAACGCCCTCTACGCCGGCACCACTCTAAAACTCAAGCGCAAACTACACGCATCTAGAACTCAGCAGCACGACTCATCCTCGACCTCCGCCGACACGAACACATCTCTCCACACCTCAAATCCCTCCACTGGCTCCCCATTGACAAAAGGATCACCTTCAAGATCCTCATCCTCACACACAAATCACTCCACAACACAGGCCCTGCCTACCTCAACGAGAGTCACCTTCCACACCCCCACACAAAACGTCCGCTCAGCTGACCTCTCTCTCGCCTCTGTCCCCCGCATCAAACACACCACCACCGGGGGCAGATCCTTCTCCTACCTTGCACCCAAAACCTGGAACGCCCTCACAACCCACCTTCGCAAGACCCAAAACCTACTTCTTTTCAGGAAGGGCCTCAAAATCTGGCTTTTCGAACAGTGAACCTCCCAGCCCTTTTCCCTCCCCCCGCCCCCCCCCAAGCGCCTTGAGACCCTCACAGGTGAGTAGCACACTTTATAAATCTCTTTGGTATATATAGATCTACCTCTATATATATATATATATCTATGTACATAGATATATCTATAGATATATCCATGTACATAGATATATCTATCTACATAGATATATAAATATAGATCTATATATAGATCTATTTTTTTTAGTTGTTGTATAGTTTCCTTGGGGGCCAAAATGGCCCCCAGGGAAACCCTACAACATCTAAAAAAAAAATTGCCCCCACAGGGGGTCACCCTGCCGACGGGCGACCCCCTGTCATTTTTTTTTTTTTTTTCATTATTTAAAAAAAAAAAAAAAAACAATCCCCTGGGGGGAGGGGGGCGCGATCGCGCCCCCCCCCCCAGGGGGCACCTACCTTTTTTTATTTTTATTAATTATGCTCCGGGGGGGGGGGGGCGGCCCGTTTTCCGAGGGGGCCGCCCCCCCAAAGTGAAATCCCTGGCGTCTAGTGGTGTTTCCTGGCCCCCGATCGCAGCTGTGCTGCGATCGGGGGCCAGGAAACACTTTGAGAAGGCCTCGTAAGAAAGGTGGAGAGTCTCCCCTTTCTTACGAGGCCTTTTCAAAGTGTTTCCTGGCCCCCCGATCGCAGCTGTGCTGCGATCGGGGGGCCAGGAAACCTGAAAGTGTTTCCTGGCCCCCGATCGCAGCACAGCTGCGACCGGGGGGCCAGGAAACACTTTCAGGAAGGCCTCGTAAGAAAGGGGAGACACTCCCCTTTCTTACGAGGCCTTCCCGAACGTGAGAAAGGCCGTTTTCCCCATCAAAGCAGGAAGCGGCCGCAAGGCTGCTTCCTGCTTTGATGGGGAAAACACCTTTGCAACGTCAGCGCGCCGCGAGGCGCGCTGACGTCAAAAAGGGGCGGGTGGGGGGGCGGGGGGAGACACGGAAGCTTCCGTGTCTCCCGGGGGGGGTTTAAAAAAAATAATAAATCCTCGGGTGCGACGCACCCGAGGATTTATTGATACCCTTCCTGGTGTCGGCCACTGGTCGTGACCCGCACCAGGGAGGGTGTGTGGGCGTCGGCCAGTGGCCGACGCCCGCACCTATCAGGTTAATACAGTGGTCAGAACATCATCAGCTTGACAGAGTACTTGGAACCACCACTCTAGTGGACTGGGGGTAATACCAACAAGATCTAAATCAGGCCCTAAGTTGCTTGACGTGAGATGCCCTGATATTTTAGAGTTCCTTATTTCCTAAGATAAGATGCTCATTGTGAAGATTTTTATTGTATAAAATCGCTGCTCAAAAGGGAACTTGATTTTCAAAATCATCCAATTTTTTTATCATTGCAGGATACCCCCAGTTACTCATTGTAAACTGCAGATGACTTTATTATGACCTTAAAATCCCAAAGTACAATCCATGAGTTAATGAAAGAAGAAGATAGGGAATGGGAAATTTCAAAGTTAAAAAGCCCCCTTTCTAAAAAAGACAGTTCTGGGTGCATCACAACTTGCTTCACCTACTTTGATACATGGGCTTGGAGTCATTAATGTCAGCTTTCCCTCTGATTGCACTTCCAAGCATACATTCAAGAGGTAAAAGCCCATAAGCAATATTGATTATGTTCTATTAGATTTACATCTTTGGGTGAACATGGATGACATGAGGGCTAGTGATAGATAGTTATAATGATATTAAAAAAACAATTTAGAAAGCACATTAATAATTCATATGGAGCATTCCTGCGCTGGATGCTGACTTCTTAGAGAAAACACGATGCCCTTACAGCTGAAGAGGATTTAACTGGATCCAAAGAGCCAGGACTTCAATTTCTTCCTGAAAAGAGTTTTGGAGGGGACTAACTGAATTCCAGGTTTTGGGTGCAGGACAGCTGAAAGCACTACCTCCAGTTCTAGCCCTTTTAAATGTGGGGATAAATGCTTGTTGTGTGCCAGCTGATCTTAGGTTACTAGTTGCAACATGGGGAGTGATCATTGACTGGAAGCACAGTACGCCTTGAGAGGCAAAAGCCCTATAGCAGAAGCATGAGGTTTGAGCATAACTCTCTGCTTTGCTGGCAGCCAGTGGAGGTCACTCATGCTAATGGAGGCATGCTTGAGGAATCTGAGTTTTGACCTGAAAGCCGCATTTTGAATGTACTAGAGCGTGTTCAAACTGGACTGAAATGTGCCCAAATAGAGGACATTACAGTAGTCTATCCTGGACATAACCAGTGCTTGGACTAGTGTTTTTTTGGGCAGATTCAGGTAAGAAGTGAAGCATTTTCTTCAGGGATCTGAATATCCCAAAACATTTTCCTGACAGATCATTGATCTGGGCTTTAAAGGAGAGTTTGTCATTAAACCAGAGGTCCATGTTTTTGACCTTGGGCTTGGGAGATGGTAAATTACCAAGGCTGTCAAGCCACCATGCATTAGACAAGATATTGATATGCTTGCCCAGGACCAATAGCTCTGTCTTCCCTGCATTCAACTTCGAGCAATTCAGATCCATCCAGGCAGCAACATCTGACAAGCAAGAGCTAAGAAAGGAGGTCATGAGCTTGCTATTCTTAGAGATAGTAGTGACAAGTTGTGTCTCATCAGTGCATGAAATAATTGTGAAACCATATCCCTCAATGACCTCTGCCAGAGGGCAGATGTAAACATTGAAAAGGGTAGGGCTCATGGAGAAGCCCCGCGGAACACCTTGCTGCTTGGAGTGCACCCTTGAGTGAAATGTTTTTTGTGGGACCTGAAAGGTACATCTGCACAGAAATTAGGTCAGCCAGAGCAGCCTCTTTCTGACAATACTACAGTCCCGAAGCCTTTTAATCAAAATGTTATGGGGTACAGTATTGAAAGCAGCACTTAGATCTAACTTAATTATTGCCACAGTGTCACTCTCATCCATTATACGCCATGCAGACTCGGAAGGAAGCAGCAAAGAGAACTCAGTGTTTTAAGAGGGGTGAAAGCCAGACTATGGCCCTCATTTTGATATTGCAAGTAAAAAAACGCCTACCGCCATGGTGACAGCCCCCAAAATACTGTCACCGTGGCTACCATCCATCCGGCATATTATGATCACTGATGGACTTCTACCACAAGAAGGGCAGAAATCTGGCAGTGATCATGCTGGCAGACAGTGGTAAGTTGGCGCTGCTACCACCATCACCGCCACGCCAGTAGCACTGCACCAGCTGGATTCTGACAAGTAATAAGGCCTGGCGGTGTTCGGCTGACGGGGTGCTGCTGGCAGTAGCAGTGCCCCTTCCCGTTCCCTGCCGGAGGACCTCCTTGACCAAAGTAAATTGGGCTTCCGACGGAGGAGGGGGGGTGTTGTGTGTGCGTGTGTCTGAGTGTATGCATGAATGTGTGAGTGAGTATGTGAATGCGTCTGTGTGGGTTGTGTTGTTTGCTGTGAGTGAATGCATGTAAGAATGGTGTCATGAGTGCGTGTCTGAGTGTCAGTGTGATTGTGCGTGAGAATGTGTGTGAGCATGTCTGGAAGTATGCATGTATGAATGTGTGTATGCCAGTGTGAGTGAGTGGGTGCATGCAAGGGGCGTGTCTGCAGGTGTGTTCATGTATGGGGGATGTGTGTGATGGTCAGAGGGGTGGGGAGTGTGTGTGATGATCGGAGGGGGTGGAGGTGTGTGTGTTTGGATCAGGGGTGGGTGGGGGGGTTAGTGTGTATGGGGGTAGGGGGGGTGAGTTTGGATAGAGAGGGGTGGGGGGTGTAAGGTGAGTGTTGGGGGTGGGGGAGCCACCTACCGGTGACAGGGAAGTAATTCCCTGTCACCGTTAGGGTCTATCACCATGGTTTTCATGGCGTTGCTAATGCCACGAAAACCATGGTGGTAGGCAGGCTCATAATGTCACCGGTGGTACTGTGCCGGCCACCCGGCTGGTGATTGACATCTCTGGCCTGGCGGCTGATATCGCCATGGAGGTATGAGTGGAGAAGTGGGGGGTTGCTGCAGCCAACCTGCCATTCTCATAATGTGGTGGTATTTACCGCCAGCCTGTGCCACATTAACACTCAACGCCGAGGTCATAATGACCCCCTATGTCCTGTGCAGGAGCTTATTCTCCTCCAGGAAATTGGAAATTGTTTGTTCACACGTGTTTTCTGCTATTTTGGAAAAGAGAGGCAGAAATAATACAGGCCAGTAATTTTCAGGCTTCAATGGATCAAGTATATTTTTAGGAGGGGGACTACCTTAGTGTGGTTCCACTGCTGAGGGACATAGCCAGAGGACAGGGAGAGACGAAATAATTCCTACACAACCAGTTGAATGATCTTGCAGCCCTGCTTCAAGAAGGAAGGGGAAATTGGGTGTGATAGAGAGCCATATATGATAACGGAGCCTAATGCTGCCGGCTTAAGAATCAAAGCACGTCTCCAGCAGTGGATGATTTCTAGCCTTCACTAGAGAGGAGGTATAGATGTACTCCACTTTTTGAGAGAAAAAAGAGGCCAGAGCTCTGTACAAAGGGAGGAGAAGAAAGTGAAACAGAGGAGTGTGAAGTGAGAGATTTAACAATCTGAAAAATTTCACTGCAAGAGTTACTGATGACTTGGATTTTCTGAGCATAGTAGTCTCGGCGGGATTGATTAATGAGCTGGTGGTATGATTTGAATGCCATGTTGTAGTCCTCTCTAGAGTAAGGATCATAGTTTTTGCACCAGAGATACTCAAGTCTCTTGCCTTTCTTTTTTTGGGTAGAAAGTATGCCATTAAACCATGTGCTGATGGCTTTTGTCTCCATGCAACTTGTTTGGCTATAGGAACAATCTGTAGCAATGCTGCTTGGAGCCAGCTATCTAATTTTAGCTGGCGTCATCCACACAGTGACCCTGGATTGGTTGATGATTTTTAAGTTCCTGATTTAGAATTTCAGGGGACACTTTGGACCATTTGCGGGCCATATGGGGGCAGGAGTGAGATTCACTGGTGTCTTATCATGAAGTAATTTTATAGGAATGGCTAAGTGATCTGACCAGGACAGTGGGATAGGAGGCTGAGTTTCATTCTGTATTATGTTAGTGAACACAGGGGCAAGGATATGCTTAAATCTGTGCATGGGAGTAAACACTAGTTGGAAGAGTTGCAGACTGTCTTGGTAACCTAGTACAGCTTTAGCTGCTAAGCAGGTGGAGTCGACTAAATGAATGTTGAAGTCTCCAAAGACCAGCAGTTCAGCAGGTTGGAATAGTGTGTAGCTAGAAGAGACATTGTGTCAGCTAACAGAGTTGAAAAATTTGTCAAAGGAACTGGACAGTGATAGATGAGAACACCTGACACAGTAAAGCTTTTTGAAAGAGCAAGAGAGAAAAAAGAAGCTTTGCACCCCTCAGCTGACAGTTCAGATAAGGAGCAATGGAGAGCTTTTTTAAAAACTATAGGAACTCCCTCCACTCTTTGTGCCTGCCTATCTTGCCTGACAATAATGTAGCCATGCAGAATGGCTTGCAGTGTATCTGGAGAAGAGTCTTCATTAAGCCAAGTCTCAGTCAGAAATACAGCATTCAGCAGATGTTCCTCAAGGAATGTGTGCATTTCCATTTTGTGCTTTGCCAATGATCTGCAATTGAAGAATAGCAATTTAGATGTTTTGTGGGAGCGTGATGCAGAGTATGTTCTAGTTGCCAGTGAGGTAGGGGATGGAAGCTAAAAACCACAGCGGCTACATTTAGAAATCATATTGCTAGGGTTATACGGATGACAGCAGGTTGTGGGCAGAGTAAGTCAAAGGCCCAGTAAATCATGCCAAGTGTATGAAATAGAGACAAACCTTGAAGGAGCAGGGGTCCTGGCCCCTGGTGCCATCCAGGCGTGGATGGGCGCAGACTGGCATGCCTTTGGCACCATCGTTTATGTAGCCTGTTCTAATGAAGAACAGACCGCCCTGACCCCACTACCTTGTGTCATTTGAACACACCACTGCCAACAGGTATCCCAATAAAAGCATTAAAAGGAAGCCTCTGGTAATGCTTAAACATTTTAAAATGTTAGTGACCATAATGCCCTTGTCCTTACCTTGATAAACATGCCCTTTTTGGATAATGTAGCTAGTTTTATTTCATCTCAACCAGTATTCCATTCTAAGAATAGAAGGATTATCAGATGGCCATGCATCTTTGATTGTCCCAGCGAATATGCTGCAATATATGTGTAATTGTAGCAGATATACTAGAACCTTACTGTAAAACATTGTCATGCTTACTATATTATCTATATGTTGTGTCATGGTTGACTCTCTTAAAGATCACTTTTCAAAGACAGTTTAGTCTGAAAACTGCAAAGCTACTGATAGCCAATGGCATGAATTGCTTTGTGTGAAGGCAAAGACAAAATTACTCAGGGCGGTCAAGGGTGGTAACAAAGCTCTAATAGCTGCTTCAAGAAGAGACCACATTCATGCTCATACCTCCATCAAGAGGGATTGGGAGGAGTCAAAATGGTGGAATCTGGTCATCACCTTGAAAATCAAGGAGAATAAAGGATTTTGGCAACACTTCACCCAGAGTAAGAGAGGGCCCTATAAGGTAGAGTAATTATACAAACAACCTGTGTTTTGGCTTAAGCATTTTAATGAGTTGTATAAGGCTGAAAACACAGAGAGCATTTCTGATAGAAGTTCCTGGGTCCCAATGAATCTAGAGGATGACCACATCCAATTCCAGTCTTTTTAATAATTTAATACTCTTGAAGAGACATTAGTAGCCATAGACTCCATGAAAATGGGAAAACTGGTGGGCGTGGATAAAATTCCTCCTGACTTATTTTGCTCTGAGCCATCCATCTGGGGGTCCTACATAAATTTGCTGTCAAATTTGATAGTAGCTGGTACAAATGCCCCTGACACCCAGAGAGAGGCTAAAATAATCCCCATAATTTTGAAAGGGAACAGTAGCTTTCTAACCAATTACAGAACGATTAGTCTTATCAGTTCTGTCAAAAAGATCATTTGTAGACAGATTTTGGCAAGAATATTGGGTTGAGTGCAGGATGCAAAGGTTCTATCTCACCTGCAGGTGGTGTTGAGGGAGAATACTAGTGGGATTGATCAAGTTTTCACTTCTCCTTATTCACTGTCTGGTTAAAGCATGATTATTTGTATGTTTTGTTTATAGACCTAAGGCCCGCATTTGACCTAATTCCTAGGGCAAAGCTATGGAGCGTCCTGGAGACCCTGAGTCCCTTCTGTCACTGATTATACGCTTGTACAGCAACAATTATGCATAGGTAAGATGAGGATCGAGGAATGAGCTAACTGATAAAATCCCTATCGAAAAGGGGGGGGTCCACCAAGGATGTGTTTTGGCCCCCATATTGTTCATTTTCTATACTAATGGGTTAATTTATCTACTATATAATTGCAACATTGATTTCCCCTAAATTGGGTGGCAAAAGAAACCCAGCTCTTTAATTTACAGATGACACTTTACTAATATCTAACACCCCAGGTGGCCTGCAAGCCTTACTAGATAAATTCCCTAGCTTCTAGGACTCTCATGGTATAGAAATTAATGTCAATAAAATTAAATTCATGGCCTTTAACCCTCACATCCTTTTAGAGGCAAACTGTGAATTCCCTCTTGAGGGAGGGAAGGTATTCAATTATTTGGGAGTGCAGTTGACCAATACATTGACTTGGACAGCGCAGGTCACCAAAAGGCAGGTACTTTGCAGCACAGAGCAGGTTCCATATTGAGGGCACCAAAAGATTCCTTTTTACACCCACTATCCCCACTTTTGGAGATCTATTAGGACTACTGTTCAGCATACCAACATGTTTGCCAATGCTGGAATGGGTCAGTGCTAAATTTTCAGCCAGGCCGGGTTTCACTATTTCAAGGTGCTTGTCACTAGGGTGTGCAGAGTTCAGACTACCGGGACTCACACTTAATGCCCTTACGAGACCCCCTATCATTCTGTCATCCTCATCATGGATTTTTGAGGATGATATCAATAAAAACACACTTCTGCATTCAAATTTACTCCCAGACGTATTTTTGGCATACTGATGATTGTACTGTGCTAATGCTTTTGGAACCATTGGTGATTTTATTTCCACTTGAACATTTTAGCAGTGAACCAGAAACATATCTATATTCATACTGTTTCAAAATAATTTCCTTGAAGGACCAATATTTCACTAGTGGAGAGAGGAATCTCCACAATGTGTTGATTGCCTTGATGCAAAACCAATACAATCAATTTTTGAAGGAATTAATCTCCATAGTTTTGAAGATCTTCTAGCAGTATAAACTATAAATTTGCAGCATCTATTCATGCCATGATTAATCAGCAGAGCCTTGTGAAACATGTGCTGGCTGTATGGTCAACTGATATATTAATAATTGTACCCACTATGTGACAAAGATTCAAATGATCTATGTTACACTCTTGGCCTAAGCTGACCACATAGTGGTTTAAAGCTGTAACTCTAACAATATGATCTGTAATACTGGTGAGGGTGTGATGAGGGTATTTTGTAGGTGATAGCACTTCGAACAATTTTTATCACATTGTTTAAATATTTGCAATTGAGTGGTTTATGTAGACAGTGCCTTGCAATACAAATCTGAATCATACATTTGAGACGTCAAATAAGGAAATACATTCTGGACTTTTATAGTTACTATAGAAGCTGAATTCTAGGAGCAAGAGGCCTCACACACCCATAGGGTGTCATGCTTCATCATAGGCGCTGCTCCTCGTCAGACTGGCGCTGCAATGTCTGACGGGCACCACCCCTGATGGGGGGGCTCTTTGCCGGAGATCTTAATATATGGTGGTGCCGTGACCCCAAAGGTGACTAAAGAATCAACGGAGATCAGAAAAAAAATTGTGTGGTTAAAATTGACTCTCAAAAACGCCACTGGGACTGTAGATTTTATTGGACCCAATGAGCGGTCAGGGCCAAGATTAAAAATTAGAAACAGAAGAGTGAATCAAGAAGTTAAGATCAATCACTCTTGTAAATTAGAACATATCAAGGAGAGGAGTCTGGGAATTCTCCAAAAACTACCCCCTCATGGGTCAACATGTTTCGCATCCTGGTGGTCCAAACGGATCCAGTGATGCTTCATCAGGACCTTATGTGACTATATGTATCTCCTGAGTAATGAGGGTCACATATATTTGCAAGGAAGTAAATACAGATACCTCTCAACCAACAATTAGTGGGGAGGCGTAATAATCACTTACATGAATATGGAATAAATAATTCCTAACTCGTGCCCTGCAAAAAAGAAGTACAAAGGTTATACCACAATAGGGGCGAGTCATAGCATTGTACATATCATGGGAAAACACGGCGGCCGTGATGTGCAGTGCAAGTATTACTTCGTGAGCAACACACATGCAAGTGCTTGTGGGTACAAGCTTACCGTCCTAAAATTGAAGGCGAGCATCTTAGGAATACACGGACCAATAGTCCAGCGCTAAACAACGTCTAAACAAGGGGGAATATGAAACAACAGAATCAATTAACAGATAGGTCAAGTATCCAATCAAGTAACGTATATGTGTGTTGTCATGGGGGTCTCAAATGTAGTAATCATAATTTCATAGTTGGTATGATCACACGGAGCATGGAAAACCAAAAATAATGAATAAGGCAGTGAATGTCAGTAAAATAGCTGTGGGACAGAAAGGTCCATAGGAGTAAATACAGGTAGTAGACTACATAGTGTGGTTAGACATAAAGTGCTGTCTAACAGAGAACACTAGACGGTACAAGGAGTGGTAAATATCAATAACTATCTAAGTTTAAATTTTAAATTTATAAGTTTTTTAAAATGTAGAGTCCATCCTCACGGAAACCGAGGCACAGGAAGAAGTCAGAGTAAAGGAGTAACTCTGGTCTCCTCGATAAATGTACTGTATTTACAGCAATACGGTCAACGGTCGCCGGTATAACAGAGTAAGGAGACGTAGGTTTTAAGGCTCCATGTTGACTGTCAAATGGCAGAACAACGTAGGAGGAGGAGTCCGCAGATATCACGGGTCCCGAAAACGGGAACGGGACCTGTATAGAATCACCCGAGGGGGGGGGGGGAAAGCAGGGCACTTACTTGTTGCAGCAATGCTGGCCAGGCAGAGACCTACCCCGGTCCGTGGTTCCGGAAGAATAGTGGAACCCGGGCCGTTGCGCTTGATGTACATAGCGTGCCGGAAATTGGGGATTAAGAGTTTCCGGTCAGGCAGTCAGGCAACGCGGAACGCGTTGGTCTAGGAATTATAGAAAGAGAAAAAAGACTCGGATAAAGGGGGAGCTGCGGATAAAAGGGGGAGCCACGGTGATAATGAATTCATCTGATTACAGACAAGAATGTTTACGTCTATTGGGGGATTCGACCTATTACATACAGACCCACACAGATCCAATGAAGAGATTACAAACCGAAATACGAGGTATGATTGAGGAAGCCTTAACGAACACTTGGATCTCACGCAATGAGGCCTCCTTTCTGGATACTACAAGCCCGCGTATCCCTTACTTCTACTGCCTCCCCAAAATCCACAAGGGTAAAATACCTCCCCCGGGACGTCCAATCGTCTCAGGCATAGGGTCCATCCTGGAACCCCTCTCCACTTTTTGTGACAAATTCTTACAACCTATTGTCCAGACATCCACCACCTATCTGAAGGACACCAAAGATGTCCTCAACTTGATTTCAGCTATCAACTCAACGACTGAAGTTCATGCCCTCATTACCCTGGATGTTGAAGCCTTGTATACAAATATTCCACAAGAGGCCACTTTGGAAGTTGTTGAAACTGCTCTTCACTCAGTCAGTCAGATACTGACTTCTCCTGTACATTTCATTATGCATTGTGCATCTCTAGCCTTGAAAGAAAATTTCTTCCAGTTCGAGGATCTCCTCTTTCTTCAGACTCGTGGCACATCAATGGGTAGTACTTTCGCCCCAAGTCTTGCGTGTCTATACATGTCTGACTTTGAATCCAGGTTTATACTCCCGGACACCAATCCTTTTCATACCAACATTAAACTTTGGCGTAGATACATCGATGACATTTTGATCGTGTGGCAAGGTCCCCTTTCTGGAGTACAAGCTTTGACTACTTGGGTTAATACATTGAACCCTTTCTTGAAATTCACATCTTCTGTCTCTAATACAGAGATACCCTTCCTGGATCTCATGATCTGCATTGAACATGGGAAATTACACACTCGTACTTACCAAAAAACTACAGACCGCAATAGTCTCCTTATGTATGAGAGTCACCATCCTAAGGCACTCAGAGACAATCTTCCGTACGGTCAGTTTCTCCGACTCCGACGGAACTGTAGTACCACCCGTATGTTCTCCTCCCAAGCTGATGATTTGACCACTAGACTGAGCAATCGCCATTACCCAGACAAGGTGGTCAGGACAGCCTACAAACGGGCCAAGTCCTGTAACAGAGACAATTTACTATCCACTAATTCGGTGGACCCAGAGCCTAAACTCACATGCGTATCAACCTTTACTCCTCTTTCCAACACTATCAAAAAAGTTGTGAATAAGAGATGGTCTATTCTCTGTAGTGGTGGGTCGCAGATTCCAAAACCTCTATTTGCCTTTAAACGCACCACTAATGTAAAGGATTTACTCGTCCACACTAGACCCCGCCCCACTTCATCACCCCCCCATTTACAAACACTATGGGGTTTACCATCAGTAACTGGTCATTTTCCTTGTGGCACGTGCAATGTTTGCACCCTGACTAAACGATTGAAATCCATCGAATTTGACTCCATAGGCCCTTGGCATCTACTCAGACACACGAATTGCAACACTAAAAATTGTGTTTACATGATCACTTGTCCCTGCAATTTACAATATATAGGTATGACCACACGAGCAGTGAAACTTAGGATTAACGAACATCGCAGCAACATCAGATGTGGCCGTGCCACGACCAAACTGGCTTTACACTTCCTTGACAAAAGACATAGCCCTAACGACATGTGGTGGGTCGTGCTACAAATTGACTCACGCAACACACGAACTCACTTTTTGAGTTAGAACAACGATGGGTGTTTAAATTACGCACCTACTTAAATGGTTTGAATGATGAGATTCCTTGGAATTGTCTTTCAAAATGATTGTTCACTGTATTTTTAGATTGTTGCAGTTACCACTGCTAATTCCCTAGAGTTTATTTCTTGTGATACTCTTTTTCCCTTTCTTGTGCAGTCTTTTCAGTGATTAACTTACGAGCTTTATTCTGTGATTTTTCTCTTATGATCAATAATTTTGATTTTGGGACAGCCTGTATCTCTTTAAGATACCATCCCTTACCCCACTAGGCCATGTGCAGACGATTATTATCCTCTTATTATTTTTCATTGATTTGCAGTCCTATTTCGTTGTCTGAAACTGTCAGATTAACGCATATTGCTGCTTTCTATTTTTAGATCTTTTTATGTTGACTCCGGTACCTCCTCCGAGTCTTTTTTCTCTTTCTATAATTCCTAGACCAACGCGTTCCGCGTTGCCTGACTGCCTGACTGCCTGACCGGAAACTCTTAATCCCCAATTTCCGGCACGCTATGTACATCAAGCGCAACGGCCCGGGTTCCACTATTCTTCCGGAACCACGGACCGGGGTAGGTCTCTGCCTGGCCAGCATTGCTGCAACAAGTAAGTGCCCTGCTTTCCCCCCCCCCCTCGGGTGATTCTATACAGGTCCCGTTCCCGTTTTCGGGACCCGTGATATCTGCGGACTCCTCCTCCTACGTTGTTCTGCCATTTGACAGTCAACATGGAGCCTTAAAACCTACGTCTCCTTACTCTGTTATACCGGCGACCGTTGACCGTATTGCTGTAAATACAGTACATTTATCGAGGAGACCAAAGTTACTCCTTTACTCTGACTTCTTCCTGTGCCTCGGTTTCCGTGAGGATGGACTCTACATTTTAAAAAACTTATAAATTTAAAATTTAAACTTAGATAGTTATTGATATTTACCACTCCTTGTACCGTCTAGTGTTCTCTGTTAGACAGCACTTTATGTCTAACCACACTATGTAGTCTACTACCTGTATTTACTCCTATGGACCTTTCTGTCCCACAGCTATTTTACTGACATTCACTGCCTTATTCATTATTTTTGGTTTTCCATGCTCCGTGTGATCACACCAACTATGAAATTATGATTACTACATTTGAGACCCCCATGACAACACACATATACGTTACTTGATTGGATACTTGACCTATCTGTTAATTGATTCTGTTGTTTCATATTCCCCCTTGTTTAGACGTTGTTTAGCGCTGGACTATTGGTCCGTGTATTCCTAAGATGCTCGCCTTCAATTTTAGGACGGTAAGCTTGTACCCACAAGCACTTGCATGTGTGTTGCTCACGAAGTAATACTTGCACTGCACATCACGGCCGCCGTGTTTTCCCATGATATGTACAATGCTATGACTCGCCCCTATTGTGGTATAACCTTTGTACTTCTTTTTTGCAGGGCACGAGTTAGGAATTATTTATTCCATATTCATGTAAGTGATTATTACGCCTCCCCACTAATTGTTGGTTGAGAGGTATCTGTATTTACTTCCTTGCAAATATATGTGACCCTCATTACTCAGGAGATACATATAGTCACATAAGGTCCTGATGAAGCATCACTGGATCCATTTGGACCACCAGGATGCGAAACATGTTGACCCATGAGGGGGTAGTTTTTGGAGAATTTCCAGACTCCTCTCCTTGATATGTTCTAATTTACAAGAGTGATTGATCTTAACTTCTTGATTCACTCTTCTGTTTCTAATTTTTAATCTTGGCCCTGACCGCTCATTGGGTCCAATAAAATCTACAGTCCCAGTGGCGTTTTTGAGAGTCAATTTTAACCACACAATTTTTTTTCTGATCTCCGTTGATTCTTTAGTCACCTTTGGGGTCACGGCACCACCATATATTAAGATCTCCGGCAAAGAGCCCCCCCATCAGGGGTGGTGCCCGTCAGACATTGCAGCGCCAGTCTGACGAGGAGCAGCGCCTATGATGAAGCATGACACCCTATGGGTGTGTGAGGCCTCTTGCTCCTAGAATTTAGGACCCTGGTCACTATATATATATTTTTTTGTCTCTTTTTTTGTTTTCTTTGGAACAGTGTATCGCTGATTTTCTATATTCACTTAAGGAGGATATACACTGGACCATAATTCCTCCTGATCCCTCCCTTATTCTCAATACTATAGAAGCTGCCCTGTCCACTTGATTGTACTCAGCTATTTAAGGTGTTTGAACAATTTAAGCAATATTATCTAGGGAGTCTAAGTTCTTTTATAGCAGCACTGCACTCACCTCCAAGGGCCCAGGACTGAATTTGGCACCACTTGGCAGAGCAGGTCTTGCAGCAAAGGCCTCAGGTGCTGGTAGCAAGATGCAGGTACATTCTTTGATATCCCTGAGAATTCAGAAACAGGAGGAAAGCTCAGTCTGGCCCTTGAAGAAACTTTATATTGCAGGATGTAGAGAGTTAGATCCAGTCCCCTCAATCCCAGGCAAGAAGCACCAGGCAGCAGACCAACATAGCAGAGCCAACTACAAAGTGGCAGTCCCTCTTGGCAGCACAGCAGAGTGGCACAATCAGTGATGCAGGCCCACTAGTAGCAATTGAACTACAGGCTCCGGGCACACATAGTGCAGTTTACTAGGGACCTACTAGTAAATCAAATATGCCACTCATGGAGAAGCCAATGTTAACATGTTTTAGACACAGAGCACATGCACTTTACCAGTGGTCAGCAGTGAAAAGGTGCACAGTGTCCTAAAGCCAGCAAAAATGAAGTTCGGCACACAGTCAAAACAGGACGTCAGAAAGCAAAAGGTAGTGGGAAACCACGCCAAAAGATGCTAAGGCTAACAATATGCATCTTCTCTTCCTCTGTCCAATAACCTCCTGCTGAAACTGCACCCCACTGTACACACCAACCATCTAAGCTTGCATCTGGCTCTATAAACAAATCTGGATTTTCCCCAAATGTTGCTCTCTCATTTTGAACTTCCATGTTCATCAACCACCATATGAGGTCCTCTCTTGCTTCCTCTGAAAGATCGACCTCCTCTGAATACCTCAGCTCACTTCTCAGATGCATTCAGTTCAGTCTCTGTAAAGCCCGATAAGTCAAAGGTCCTGGATCATAGAAGACAACAGACCAACCACACATGCTAACATCCTGAGTGAAATCTGACCTTGCTGTAACACCCTCTGAATCTCTTTCCTTATTCTCTTTATCTTCTCTCTCAGGAGTTTCAACAACCCATCTACAGTGTTCTCTAAAAAAACCCGAAACTGGGGGCCTCATTCATGAGCCCTTTGCACCACCGCAGCATCATTTTTTTGTTATGCAGCAGTGGTGATAGCACTGCACCGCACTGCTCCAGATTTTAAAACTGACACATTGGGTCCAATGCATCAGTTTGTTAAGCTTGCATCAGATTATATCTGGGCCAGACATAATGTATGCAGGGTTGATGTTCCCCGGCAAAAAGCCATGCAGAACTGACGGAGTGAAATTTACATTTCATTGTGTCATTCTAAGACTTCACTGTGTCAGAATCTTACTTCCTGCTCAGAGCAGGCATTAAATTGATGCATGGCTTTTTCCAATGAGAGCCTCCTCGCATTGCTGAAGTAGCGTCGTTTTTATGATGCTACTGCAGCAATGTATGACTTTAACACCAACAGTGGCATCAGAATTTCTGATGCATCTGTGAAAACGTGCACCATGAAGCTCTGTGTTGTAAATACAGCGCATCCATGATGTTGTTAGGGGATCATTTAGAAGCGCAAGAGATCTGACACATCAATGCCAATGTGTCAGATTCTTGTAAATGAGGCCCTGAGTTTCCTGTTTCTAATCTAAACTGTACTTCGCCCTTTTGATCACAAAACCTTATTCCTCCAGTAATTTCACTGCCGTCTTTGTGTACTTCATTACACTTGTCCTGCTTTGATCCACGATCAGAATATTGTCCAGATAAATGATCAATTTGACACCTCTCTTCATTAGAAATGACACCACCGGATGCAGAATTTTCGTAAAGCACCATGGGGCAACTAAAGACTAGAAGGAAAGCAAACAAACTTCCACATTGTTTTACCCCAATTGAATTTTAAATACTTCTGATGAGGTTCCTAATTTGGAACTGTCAAATAAGCATCCTTCAAATCCAATTGAGTCAACCAATCTCCTGACTACAGCATGTCTCATACCATATGCATTCCTTCCATTTGGAAATGGTGATATCCCACCCAATCATTTACACTTCTCAAATTTACTACTGGCCTCATGCCCCTGTCCTTCTTCTCTACAAGGAATATGTTGCTTACAAATCTTCCCTCTTCCTGAAACACCTCTACTATTACACCTTTCTCTTTTAGCTCCAGTACCTCTTTGTTTACTAACTTTGCTTGGTCTGAACTGAACTGAACTCGGAATCCAAATCTATATTGGCTCCTCAATAAACTCTATGCCATAACCCTGCACTGTTTGAAGACCCAGGCATCCCCTGTTACCTGAATCCAATTATGATAAAATCAGTCAAGTCTGCTGCTCAACATTACTGGAATAGTAGTAAGTTCTAACCTTACCTGATTCTCGGATCCACCGTTAATCACGACATCCTCGCGTCCTAAGCCGCTGCTGTGGAGCATAGAAACTGGAAGAGCTCAGTGATCCTAGATCTTGAGAGGGGCCATATCCTCCGGAAAACAAACCTCTCATAATTCACTGTCTTCAGCTGTGAAAACGACACCTTAATCTCCTGGCCCAATCCAAAACATGATTACTGAAAACCTTTTTGTTGTCACATTGGGACTTCTGAATTTGAGGAATGAGCCCCTACAAACATGGACATCGATTTGATAAAGACATCCCCAAAAAGAAGACCTTTTGCAGAAGGACCAGCCTCTTCATTTGCCAGGTCCACCAACTTAGGATCTATTTTTAGTGAAATACTCCTGTGCTCTACTGAAAGAGCTGTATTCACATTGGCCAACAGACATATAGCCCGTTGGACTTATTGACGTGACTCTTCAATTTCAAATGTGTCTCTGTTTATGTAAGCCGTTTCTACCATATCAAATATTTTAGTCAAAGGGCCAATTACATCCAATAGTCCACCCTGACAGATATGTAAACGTTTGTCAAGGCCCTTACATGGATCATGGCATTCTTTTGCTATAAAAGTCAAAATTTTCGAGTCCAACTTAGGGGTCCCTGTGACGTTATCCTCTAATGTAGGTCTGGGGCATTCAGGTCTCAAGCTGACCCTGACCTCCTTAGGAATTTGTTTTCTAAGCCATATCTGTAGGTAATCTCCTACATTGGCCACTGGAGACCATTCTGGATAAAGAGGGTGCCTTACCAAAAAAGGGTCAAACGTGGAATCCCCCAAAGAATCTGTTAAAACCTCTGGGCCTTTATCCCTCATTTTTTTCTTAATCTCCTTCTTTCATTCAACTTCTTCACATTCTGACTCGTTCAAGCTAAAAGCAGATAGACAACTCTACTCAACCTCAGCACCTCCTGAGGACTTGTCACATTGCACCACAGTGTGCTTACAACCCTTTTTAAGACTTTGTGAATCAATTTCTGAGCCACTGAACACCATGTGTGTCCTTGACCCCTCCATGATTTTTGCTTACACCACTCCACACACCAGATAGTGTCTGCCAGCGCAGATGTCTTTCTTTTTGCTTAAATTACATGAAGGGTGTTTCCTTTTTTTAGCTTCTTTACCCTTCTTCTCCTTTTGGGAAGTGTCTCCTGCTGACCATATTTTTTTCCTTTTTCGAGCCAACCTTTTTACTCGTTATCATAGACTCTAACATCTTCTCCCTTCTAATACCAATTTCTGAAGACATCTTTTTTTAGGTTGCTTTTAATCTCTCTTCAATCAAAGCCTCATCAGCCAGCCGAGTCCTATCTTCACTCATCTTCCCACTATGACTCCAGTTAACTACTCTCCTTAACTTCAACAACTATTTGATAGGTCTCAAGAAAAACAAAAGCTTCTTTTCTAAACAACAACTATAGAGACTACTATAATATCCTAACCTAAAGAGACTACTGTAATTCTCCAAGTCAACTTTCCTCTCACCACTGTGGACACCCCTCATTAACTGTAGATAAAGCCTCAAAGTAGCTACCAACTGAAACTGATTTTCAAGAATGACCTCTCTGTCAAACCATATTAGTCTTGATACTCAATCAAAATCTGCCCAACTTCCTAAGATGGCCACCAGATGACGTCACACCATTTTCGACCAATAGACTCTATATCCAAAAGCGTAGTCCATTTTTATTGTTCACCACACTTGAGGCTGTTCACCTCAAGAGCAACAAGCATCATTCTTTAAAATCATTTTCTGAAACTGGGCACATTACCAGCAATGCACTGACTTTCTAAAAATAATCAGCAGCTGAGGGTTGCGCTGTGGAAATGAAGCCTGAACCTCAATATGCCTATGAGGAGCCTCGACACATGACTGACCACAGCACCAGGCACACGCAGAGACACACTGCCTAGGCCATTATACCACACAAGAAACAGCCTCCTCGTGTGGCCGGTACTTGCGACACAGCAAGGTCGATGGATTCCACAGGTCAAGAAATGAGGCGCCACCTTTGCGGGGTCACAATCACACCCTGGGGTCACAGGTGCTGCAACAGACTCAGAGTTGGGTGCCATGGACGTCGGTGACATGGCACTCTGGACTGATGCTGTGGTGGGACTTGGAGGTACTGTGTTGGCATCAGGCCTGTAGCGGAGGTCACAATCTGTGAGGACACATCTCCTGCGTAGGCAACGTGGTGTCTAGAGTGTGGCACTGGTCCTAAAGTCGTTCTGGGTATCGGTACACTGGTTTCTTATTTGTTTCAACATAATTCACTCCCAAAGGCCTAGGAAATGGGTTTGGCACCACTTTGCCAAGACGGGACTCTCAGCAAGAGAGCACATGTGCTGGCAGATGAAGTCTATGATGTACCTGAGAATTCTAAATACAAGATAAGCTCAGTTCAAGCCTTCGGAAATCACTAGTGGGGGAAAACAAAGTCCTTCCAGCAGAGTCAGGAAGCAGCAGGGCAACAAGCAGAAGTGCAGTCCTTGAAAAATAAGTCATCCATTTGAGTCCTTTGGGCAGCATTGCAGTCCTTCTGACAGAGTCCTGTTGCAGGTCTAGAAGTGTCTGTTTTGAGGGGGTCACAGACCCAGTATAAATACTCAAGTGTCCCTTTGACATGGAGAAGAGGTCAAAGTTTTCTGAAGTGCACCAGTTCCCCTTACAACCCAGTACTGTCTGCCCAGAGATTTGTGGGGGGGTTATCTGTCCTTTCTGTGAGGTCTGGCCTCTAGCCTTTGAAGTGTAAGTGAGAGACTCTCCACCCTTCCTGCCCAGGATGACTCATCAGTATGCAGATGAATGCATATGCAGCTGAGTGTTCTGTGTTTATGACTGTCTGTGTTGAATGCAGAAGGGGAGCTGTCAACCAGCACATAACAGACATGAATTGTAGACAAGCTATAAGGCACAGCAAGTAGTAACTGCAAAGAAATGCCTACTTTCTAAAAGTGTCATTTTTAAAATAGTAATGTTAAATCCAACTTCATCCGTAAGCAGGATTTCTCACTACCATTCCAAATATATCAAACATGACAATGTAACTCCTGTCAGATCAGAAACTACCACTTAAAAGTATATAAGGGAATTTTTAATGCTGATCTATGAAAGGAGCAGACCTCATAATAGTTAAAAAATTACTTTAGGCGTTTCTCACTACCAGGACATGTAAAACTTATAAGTACATGTCCTGGCTTTTACTTACAAAGCAGTGTGCCCTATGGTCTACCTAGAGCCTACCTCAGGCAGACAAATGTAACAAAATTAGAGTTTAAGGCATGCAAGTAGTTCTAAATACCAAGTTGAAGTGGCTGTGAAACAGGACGCACATGCCTTGCAATGGCAGGCCCAAGACATAGCTAAGGGTCTGGCACAATCAGTGCTGCAGGCCCAGTAGTAGAATTTAATTTCCAGGTCCTGGGTACATATATGCACTTTACTATGGACTTACAGGTAAATTAAATATGAGGTAAGAAAAAGAGGAAGGGAAGCCAAAAGGTTTGGGTTGACCTTTCAGAGAGGGCTATTTTCCAACCCAACACCCCTCCAGCCTAAAGTCAGGGTTGACTAATCAATTCCTTGATTGCCTTCCCTGCTTAGGTTGATGGAACTTGGACAATGGTCCATTACGGCAGGGGCACTTATAGTCCTATGCTTTTCCGAAGTCAGTAGGATCCCTCTATCTACCCTCTCAACGCCACTGAACTGACCCTTGGGGAACCCTTCTCCTCATCTGTGGACACCATCTGTGAAGCACCTAACCCTTATGTGCGCGCAGATGCATCCCAGTATGCAGACAGTACCACCATGACCAACAACATGATATAGCCCAATGCACCCCTTGGGCCTGACTTTTGTCCTCAACCCAGGGAAAAGTATGTACATAAGGATAGCAACCAACAGAAGTCACTGACAGCTGTCAGTGTCAAGAGCTAGGCTCAAGGCCATGAAGGAAGTTTCTCAGAGTGGGGGCAGTAGCCCCAGGTGACTTCTACCCCTTCTCCATTCTACCTCCCACCATTTGAAGGGTGGTATCCCACAAATGGTCCTCCAACCTGGGGTCTGTACCCTTGGACTGAACAGGGGACAGGGGTGAGTCCTCCCTTAGCCTGCACCTACATCTGGGCTCCCGTACCCTCCACTGGGTAGTGGTACTTTCAGACAACTGAACTATCAGGTCGCCCTTAGGACCACACCTCTCATTTCTCCTGCCACCAGGGGCGACTCATTCCCCAGAATATAGTCAATGGGCATCTGGGGACTAACTTTGACCCTTCTCTGAGTCACCTCCCCACCCCACTCTAGGGATACCAGGGCCAAAGGATGGAAATATCCTCCCCATTGGCTGGAATTACCCAACACACCTGGCTGGTGTACTGCTCTGGGGAAACTAGTCTCTCCACCATCATGGTATGACTAGCCCCTGTGTCCCTCAGAGCAGTGACTGGGATCCCATTCACTCTCACCTGGGGAAAGTGACGACTCCCACCCTCAGGGATCACCAGCTCACCCTCTCAACTGAGGGAAATTATTACATGGTCTAGGAACTGCCCCTGGGGACTACTTGCCTCTAAAGCCACATTGGCCACCCCTGTAGTACTGCATGCATGCATATATGTTGCCAGTATCACTGCTGGAATTCACCCACCTGGACCTGAGTTTCAACTCTTTCAGACTCAGTTCATGAGCCAGGAGTAGTTTCTTTTTTGCTGAGGCTCTTTCAGCCAGCTTGGCTTCCCTTCTAGCCACTTTTAGGAAGTAGGCATGTTCTTGCTTAACCATTCTAAGCCTCTGCCTGCCTGTCGAATCCACCTCTGGGTTGGACTGGCAGTTGAGCTGTTTGTGAATTTCCTCTAGACTGTGACAAAAAGGGAGATGGGTGTAGCCTGCATATCCTGGTGAGTCTCCTGAGCTAGTGTGGGTTGGGAGGAGCTGATACTTACACCTGAAAGGACTGTGCCTGTCCTCACACAATGCAGTCTCCAATCCCCGAGTGTGTGTCTGGGGCCAAGTCTGGGCAAGGCAGGATCATGTGAACAACAGAGACTTTCCTTTGAAGTTTGCCTACTTCAAAGGCAGAAATGGGTATAAGTAGTAGACTCAAAACCCCAGACTTTTAGATAACTTCTGGATCAAGAGGAACCTCTGCCAAGGAGAAGAGCTGAAGAGGAGGAGGAGTACTGCCATTTTGCCTGTGAGAATGCTTTGCTGGGTTGGTCTGCAGTTGCTGCTTGTACCTGAGAGAGGACAAAGACTGGACTTTGCTGTGTTTTCCTGCTTGTGAAGTGTCTCTAAGGGCTTGGACTGAGCTTGCCCCCTGTTATGAAGTCTCAGGGCCATCAAACACTTCCTCAGCCAGCACCTGGACTCTCTGCTGAGACTCCTGCCCAGCCAAGTGGTGCCATATCCAGTCCCTGGGCCCTTGAAAGGAGAAGCTGGTGGAAAATCAAGAAGCACCAAGTGCACCGACTTCGGATGACCCCGGACTAACGCTACTGCCAGATTCTATGACGCCACCTGCAACTGAAGCCATGGTCCTAGCTGGAGTGAGACGACCCCACAGGCCCAACGTTGAAGCAGCCTTGCCGAAGTCGGCGATTCTGTGAGATCCAAAGTGCTATGTCATCGACATCCATGACACCCAACTTTGCTGCACCATGCAGTGACTGCAGAATATTGACTCTGCCGGAAGTGTGCTGATCCAATGCTTCGCACAGACACCGTCTCACCTCCACCGCTCTGCACCCAGAACCCAACGCCTCTTAGTGACGCCTCCACTCCTTTGCTCCGCAGGACCGTAACCGACGCCACATCAGATCCAAAGAAGCCGTGATCCCGAACTCCGGGCACCGGCTTGTTTCCTCATTTTCACAAGGTACTGTACCTAGGGGTCCATGTGACTCCGTGACTGGTTCGATTAATTGTGGGAACGACTCCGTGATATCACTAATTCGAAGCATTTGTGTTTCTAAGTACTATATTGAAGTTTAATCTTTGAAAAATACATAACTTTGCTTGCATATGTTGGATTTTTGTCATTGTGGTCTTGTTTTGCTCAGATAAATATTGGCTATTCTAACCTGGTGCTGAGTCATTTTGTAGTGTTTTCACTGTATTATTGTGTGTGTTGGTACAAATACTTTACACATTGTCACTGGGTTACGCATTTCTGCTTGTGGCAAGCTACCAAGGGGGTGAGCAGGGAAAAACCCAGTGTTTTCTCCTTTACCCTGACTAGAGTGAGGATCTTTGCTTGGACAGGGGGCAACCTGACTGCCAACCAAAGACCCAATTTCTAACAACCAGTTTCCCTTTTAACTTAGTCCTGTCTGCCAGGAGATCTGTGAGGGGTTATCAGTCCTGTGTGTGAGGTTAAGCCCCTTGCCTTGGAAGTGTAAGTGAGAGCCCCTCCACCCTTCCTGACTAGGAGGGACCATCAGAGCACAGATATATGCAGATGCCGCTGAGTGTCCTGTGTTTATAGCTGCCTAGGTGGAATGTCAACCAGCACAGACCAGATGTGGATTGGAGACAGACAATAAGGCACAGAGAGCAGTAAGTGCAGAGAAATGCCTACTTTCTAAATAGTAATGTTAAATCCGACTTCACCAGTAAACAAGATTTCTTACTACCATTCCAGAAATACAAAACATGACAATGTCACTTCGTTCAGATAAGAAACTACCACTCAAAAGTAAATAAGGGAATTTCCAATGCTGGACTATGAAAGGAGGAGGCCTCGCAATGGTGAAAAAGGACTTTGAGAGTTTTTCATTACGAGAACACGTAACATTTAGAAATACATTTCCTGCATTTCACTTACATAGCACCCTGCTCTATTGGCTACCTAGGGCCTTGCTAAGGGAAGTTTAAGGCTTGATAAATAGTTTTAAATGCCAAGTCAATGTGGCAGTGAAACGTCACACACAGGCCTTGCAAGGGCAGGCCTGAGACATGGTTAAGGAGTTACTTATGTGGGTGGCACAATCAGTGCTGCAGGCCCACTAGTAGCATTTACATTCCAGGACCTGGGCACATATAGTGCATGTTACTAGGGACTTCTAGGTAAATTAAATATGCCAATTGGGTATGAGTCAATGTTACCATGTTGTAGGGAGAGAGCACATGCCCTTTAGCACTGGTTAGCAGAGGTAAAGTGCCCAGAGTCCTAAATCCAACAAAAACGAGGTCAGAAAAAGAGAAGAAGGAAGACAAAAAGTTTGGGGTGACCATTCAGAGAGGGCCTTTTTCCAACAGTGAGTTTGAAGACTATTTCTGGTTCTACTAAGGAAAGAATGGGAGGAAGACTGAGACATTTTTTTGAAAAGTGGTAAAGTATAACAAATGATTCTTGAGGACTTGCAGCAATAGTGGGATAGGTAATAGAATTTAGTATGGAACCTCTGCAGATTCAAGAACCAAGAGAGTTGTATCTTCAACAAGAACTAGAGAACATTGTAACTATGGAGGCAAAACAGATGTTAGCAAAAGGTGACATAGTGAAGGTTTTTTTTAGGGCTTAGGGTAGGTGGGGGTTGGGTAGTTTAGTTTATAGGGGCAGGGGTGGGGGGCTCAGGGTAGATTTCTTTTAGGGCTCAGGGCAGGTGGGGGATCGGGGTAGTTTAGCTTTTAGGGGCAGGGTAGAGGGGGTTAGGATAGCTTTTTGTTAGGGCTTAGGGTGGTTGGGGGTCAGGGTAGTTTAGTTATTAGGGGTAGGGGGAGGGTTTTAGGGATCAGGGCGGGGGGAATCTGGTAGTTGTGAGGGACGGGTGTTAGGGCTTGGGCTGGGGGATTGGGGTAGTTGTAAGGGTTGGGGTAGAGTTTTAGGGTTCAGAGCTGGGAGCAGGGACAGTTTGCAGGGCTCTGAACAGTTTTAGGGATGAGGGTGGGGTGTTGGGGTCAGGGTAGTTTTAAGTACGGGGATGGTTTTTGGAGTTACGGGGGGAGTCGGGGTAGTTTCAGAGGCAGAGTGGGATCCGTGTTAGGACTCAGGGATGGGGGTTTTAGGGCCACGGTGGGGGAGAAGGGCAGTTTTAAGGTCTGGCGTTGGTTGTTAGGGCTAAGGGCAGGGGGAGATTTACCTTGCATCTTCCTTTGCCATACATGCTTTTACAACAGAATTTGTTGTGAAGGCATGCGTGGTAAAGGTATGCGTGGTAAAGACGTGGTCATTCTTAAGACAGTGTTGTTTTGGCATGTGTGCTTTAGGCATTTGTGATTCCATCATACAATCGTTCATTGCCAATCTGGAGAGAACAATGTTAGAACCATCTTGAAATGTGTGATTCTTAATCTCCCTGATAAAACCTGTAAGGATATAATTACAATTAACTGAGAAGAAGGTCAAGAATAAAAGACAGGAGGTTACCCTCTAATTAAAGAAGCAGGAGGTAAGATTAAGAAAGTTGGTGCATGCCATTAGCTTTCTGTCATCTTTTCAATTCCTGCAGTATTTCCATGCCCATTACCTTACAGGGCTTAGCAGTTTTTAAAGACTTTCACAGGATTTTTGGATCCATTCCAGATTGTCTTAGAATCAAATGCAGGCAATTTAGAATGGTGTGCTATGTTTTCAGATCAGGGGATGGATGGAGATGAGTTTGAAAGAGAATGAGGATCACATAAATTGTTTGGAGATGAGTGTAGGACTTTTTGTGCTTTGCCTCTTGAAATCTATAATTCAAGGGAGTTTAGTGTTGTTAGGAATCAACAATGTCACAGCAGTGACTTATATAAACAAATTGGGGGGAAGCAGGTAATGAAAATTGACAGTATTATAACAAAGCATGCAGTATTTCTGTTTAGAACACAAGAGTGTTTAAAAGGCACAATGTTTGCCTGGGGAAGACAATGTAATGGCAGATTGAAACTCAGGGACTATGATAAATTAGAGTGATTGGAAATTAAAAGAAGAGTATGTTCAGAAAAGTCATGAATGTTTAGGTCCTTTTAGAACAGATCTATGTGCTACTTGATTGACATTTTCAGTTACAGCAATAGATCGGTTGAAGACCAGACACAGGAATAGTAGCAGCGGATGCTTTCTGTCAGGATTGGAGAGGACACTGAAGTTATGCCTTCCATCCGTTTCAAATGCTACAGAGCATCTTTAATTAGAATACGATTCACTCAACATTCTAATTTTGAAGACTACAGGAAATCTGGTAGATTTGCTGAACTTTCAGCTTTGTAACTCCTCAATGATTCTTGGGCTCCAGTACTATAAAGAGGTACAGGAGTACATCAAATATCTGAGTACATTGGTCTTGGAAGCAAGACAGACAAGGAGTGCTGCACAGCTGTGTTACATTACAGTGGGCACAGACTACTTATGTGTACTTACATGCCTAAGTATTTGTGACATATTGAGTGACAGGATAATGTGAGTGGGCACAAGTATTTGTTGTAATTTAAATCGGAAAATCATGTGTTCCCTACCTTATGTGTGTACATACCTGTTGTGCTTTGGAGTACGCTTGGCTGGACTTGGGGACCCATTCCCATATGGCCTGGTCCTTTCAAGGATTATACAGTGTCACATTGCAATGCTACAGTGGATGCCAAAATCTCAGGTGCCATGATCCCAGGTTTGTCAAGGAGTCCTACAGCATCATTGTGACATGTGTAGGCCTAGTTCACATTGAGGGAATGTGATTAACTTACTTATTACAGTGTGTTAGGTGATTTCAGCTGGTCAGATTCCTATTAGAAAACCACTGCGTCTTTTCCTATGCCTCAGTTGAAGAGGCACAGGAATTATGATGCATTGCAGACTTAGCACGAAGTATCTCAAAGATGTATCACACATTGTAAAAATCACTGCTTCAGCATTAAGTGGCTTTTTAGGAGGGAACGCCTATTATAAAATATGTGGCGCAGCCGGTGCCAGCACAGGTATTTCTTGACGCAGGCCTACAAAAACTGATGCATTGGGCCTGATATGTCATTTTGTAGATATGCAGCAATATGGAGCTGTAGGAAAGTACCATCTTGCCTGGCAGGTTACCCCCATATTTCACTGTATATATGTTGTTTTAGTTGTATGTGTCACTGGGACCCTGCCAGTCAGGGCCCCAGTGCTCATAAGTGTGCCCTGTATGTGTTACCTGTGTTATGACTAACTGTCTCACTGAGGCTCTGCTAATCAGAACCTCAGTGGTTATGCTCTCTCATTTCTTTCAAATTGTCACTAACAGGCTAGTGACCAATTTTAGCAATTTACATTGGCATACTGGAACACGCTTATAATTCCCTAGTAGATGGTACTGAGGTACCCAGGGTATTGGGGTTCCAGGAGATCCCTATGGGCTGCAGCATTTCTTTTGCCACCCATAGGGAGCTCTGACAATTCTTACACAGGCCTGCCACTGCAGCCTGAGTGAAATAACGTCCACGTTATTTCACAGTCATTTTACACTGCACTTAAGTAACTTATAAGTCACCTATATGTCTAACCTTTATCTGGTAAAGGTTGGGTGCTAAGTTACTTAGTGTGTGGGCACCCTGGCACTAGCCAAGGTGCCCCCACATTGTTCAGGGCCAATTCCCCGGACTTTGTGAGTGCGGGGACACCATTACACGCGTGCACTACATATAGGTCACTACCTATGTGTAGCTTCACAATGGTAACTCCGAATATGGCCATGTAACATGTCTAAGATCATGGAATTGCCCCCTCTATGCCATCCTGGCATTGTTGGTACAATCCCATGATCCCACGGGTCTGTAGCACAGACCCAGGTACTGCCAAACTGCCTTTTCAGGGGTTTCACTGCAGCTGCTGCTGCTGCCAACCCCTCAGACAGGTTTCTGCCCTCCTGGGGTCCAGCCAGGCTAGGCCCAGGAAGGCAGAACAAAGGACTTCCTCAGAGAGAGGGTGTTACACCCTCTCCCTTTGGAAAATGGTGTGAAGGCAGGGGAGGAGTAGCCTCCCCCAGCCTCTGGAAATGCTTTCATGGGCACACATGGTGCCCATTTCTGCATAAGCCAGTCTACACCGGTTCAGGGACCCCTCAGCCCTGCTCTGGCGCGAAACTGGACAAAGGAAAGGGGAGTGACCACTCCCCTGACCTGCACCTCCCCTGGGAGGTGCCCAGAGCTCCTCCAGTGTGCTCCAGACCTCTGCCATCTTGGAAAAAGAGGTGCTGCTGGCACACTGGACTGCTCTGAGTGGCCAGTGCCAGCAGGTGACGTCAGAGACTCCTTCTGATAGGCTCCTTGAGGTTTTGCTAGCCTATCTTCTCTCCTAAGTAGCCAAACCCTCTTTTCTGGCTATTTAGGGTCTCTGCTTTGGGGAATTCCTTAGATAACGAATGCAAGAGCTCATCAGAGTTCCTCTGCATCTCTCTCTTCACCTTCTGCCAAGGAATCGACTGCTGACCGCGCTGGAAGCCTGCAAAACTGCAACAAAGTAGCGAAGACGACTACTGCAACTCTGTAACGCTGATCCTGCCGCCTTCTCGACTGTTTTCCTGGTGGTGCATGCTGTGGGGGTAGTCTGCCTACTCTCTGCACTAGAAGCTCCGAAGAAATCTCCTGTGGGTCGACGGAAACTTCCCCCTGCAACCGCAGGCACCAAAGAACTGCATCACCGGTACCCTGGGTCTCCTCTCAGCACGACGAGCGAGATCCCTTGAATCCAGCAACTCTGTCCAAGTGACTCCCACAGTCCAGTGACTCTTCAGTCCAAGTTTGGTGGAGGTAAGTCCTTGCCTCCCCACGGCAGACTGCATTGCTGGGAACCGCATCTTTTGCAGCTACTCCGGCCTCTGTGCACTTCCGGCGGAAATCCTTTGTGCCCAGCCAAGCCTGGGTCCACGGCACTCTAACCTGCATTTCACGACCTCCTGAGTTGTCCTCCGGCGACGTGGAACTCCTTTGTGTAACTTCGGGTGAGCACCGTTTCACTCCTCTTTGTAGTGCCTGTTCTGGCACTTCTGCGGGTGCTGCCTGCTTCTGAGAGGGCTCCTCATCCTGCTAGGCACCCCCTCTGTCCCCTGACGCAATTGGCGACATCCTGGTCCTTCCTGGGCCACAGCAGCATCCAAAAACCTTAACTGCACGACTTGCAGCTATCAAGGCTTGTTTGCAGTCTTTCTTCAGGAAAACACGTCTGCACAACTCTCCATGGCGTGTGGCATCCATCCTCCAAAGGGGAAGTTTCTAGCCCTTGTCGTTCCTGCAGAATCCTCAGCTTCTACTGTCCAGTAGCAGCTTCTTTGCACCCACAGCTGGCATTTCCTGGGCATCTGCCCATCTCCGACTTGCTTGTGACTTTTGGACTTGGTCCCCTTGTTCCACAGGTACCCTCGTTTGGAAATCCATCATTGTTGCATTGCTGATTTGTGTCTTTCCTGCAGAATTCCCCTATCACGACTTCTGTGCTCTTTGGGGAACTTTAGTGCACTGTCCACTCACTTTTCAGGGTCTTTGGGTGGGCTATTTTTCTAACCCTCACTGTTTTCTTACAGTCCCAGCGACCCTTTACAAGGTCACAAAGGTTTGGGGTCCTTTCGTGGTTCGCATTCCACTTTTGGAGTATATGGTTTGTGTTGCCCCTATCCCTATGTGTCCCCATTGCATCCTATTGTAACTATACATTGTTTGCACTGTTTTCTAATACTATACTGCATATTTTTGGTATTGTGTACATATATCTTGTGTATTTTTGCTATCCTCATACTGAGGGTACTCACTGATATACTTTTGGCATATTGTCATAAATATAAAGTACCTTTATTTTTAGTATATCTGTGTATTGTGTTTTCTTATGATATTGTGCATATGACACTAGTGGTACTGTAGGAGCTTCACTCGTCTCCTAGTTCAGCCTAAGCTGCTCTGCTAAGCTACCATTATCTATCAGCCTAAGCTGCTAGACACCCTATACACTAATAAGGGATACCTGGGCCTGGTACAAGGTGTAAGTACCCCTTGGTACTCACTACAAGCCAGTCCAGCCTCCTACATTGGTGGCAGCAGTGGGATGTCTAGCAGCTTAGGCTGATAGATAATGGTAGCTTCTGAATTAGGGGTAGGGGCAGTCCTTTCACAACTTAATTCTGAGGGCCAGGATCAACCTGTTGCTTTTATCAGCAGGAGGTTGACCCCTAGAGAAAAGCGTTGGTCTGCCATAGAGAGGGAGGCCTTTGCTGTGGTCTGGGCACTGAAGAAGTTTAGGCCATACCTGTTTGGCACTCACTTCATTGTTCAGACAGACCACAAACCTCTACTTTGGCTAAAACAAATGAAAGGTGAAAATCCTAAATTGTTGAGGTGGTCTATATCCCTACAGGGAATGGACTATACAGTGGAACATAGACCTGGGAGTACCCACTCCAATGCAGATGGACTCTCCAGATATTTCCACTTAGACAATGAAGACTCATCAGGTCATGGCTAGTCTTATTGTCCTTCGTTTGGGGGGGGGTTGTGTAGGAAAGTACCATCTTGCCTGGCATGTTACCCCCATATTTCACTGTATATATGTTGTTTTAGTTGTATGTGTCACTGGGACCCTGCCAGCCAGGGCCCCAGTGCTCATAAGTGTGCCCTCTATGTGTTACCTGTGTTATGACTAACTGTCTCACTGAGGCTCTGCTAATCAGAACCTCAGTGGTTATGCTCTCTCATTTCTTTCAAATTGTCACTAACAGGCTAGTGACCAATTTTACCAATTTACATTGGCATACTGGAACACCCTTATAATTCCCTAGTATATGGTACTGAGGTACCCAGGGTATTGGGGTTCCAGGAGATCCCTATGGGCTGCAGCATTTCTTTTGCCACCCATAGGGAGCTCTGACAATTCTTACACAGGCCTGCCACTGCAGCCTGAGTGAAATAACGACCACGTTATTTCACAGCCATTTTACACTGCACTTAAGTAACTTATAAGTCACCTATATGTCTAACCTTTACCTGGTAAAGGTTGGGTGCTAAGTTACTTAGTGTGTGGGCACCCTGGCACTAGCCAAGGTGCCCCCACATTGTTCAGGGCCAATTCCCCGGACTTTGTGAGTGCGGGGACACCATTACACGCGTGCACTACATATAGGTCACTACCTATGTGTAGCTTCACAATGGTAACTCCGAATATGGCCATGTAACATGTCTAAGATCATGGAATTGCCCCCCCTATGCCATCCTGGCATTGTTGGTACAATCCCATGATCCCACGGGTCTGTAGCACAGACCCGGGTACTGCCAAACTGCCTTTTCAGGGGTTTCACTGCAGCTGCTGCTGCTGCAAACCCCTCAGACAGGTTTCTGCCCTCCTGGGGTCCAGCCAGGCTTGGCCCAGGAAGGCAGAACAAAGGACTTCCTCAGAGAGAGGGTGTTACACCCTCTCCCTTTGGAAAATGGTGTGAAGGCAGGGGAGGAGTAGCCTCCCCCAGCCTCTGGAAATGCTTTCATGGGCACACATGGTGCCCATTTCTGCATAAGCCAGTCTACACCGGTTCAGGGACCCCTCAGCCCTGCTCTGGCGCAAAACTGTACAAAGGAAAGGGGAGTGACCACTCCCCTGACCTGCACCTCCCCTGGGAGGTGCCCAGAGCTCCTCCAGTGTGCTCCAGACCTCTGCCATCTTGGAAACAGAGGTGCTGCTGGCACACTGGACTGCTCTGAGTGGCCAGTGCCAGCAGGTGATGTCAGAGACTCCTTCTGATAGGCTCCTTCAGGTGTTGCTAGCCCATCTTCTCTCCTAAGTAGCCAAACCCTCTTTTCTGGCTATTTAGGGTCTCTGCTTTGGGGAATTCCTTAGATAACGAATGCAAGAGCTCATCAGAGTTCCTCTGCATCTCTCTCGTCACCTTCTGCCAAGGAATCGACTGCTGACCGTGCTGGAAGCCTGCAAAACTGCAACAAAGTAGCGAAGACGACTACTGCAACTCTGTAACGCTGATCCTGCCGCCTTCTCAACTGTTTTCCTAGTGGTGCATGCTGTGGGGGTAGCCTGCCTCCTCTCTGCACTAGAAGCTCCGAAGAAATCTCCCGTGGGTCGACGGAATCTTCCCCCTGCAACCACAGGCACCAAAGAACTGCATCACCGGTACCCTGGGTCTCCTCTCAGCACGACGAGCGAGGTCCCTTGAATCCAGCAACTCTGTCCAAGTGACTCCCACAGTCCAGTGACTCTTCAGTCCAAGTTTGATGGAGGTAAGTCCTTGCCTCCCCACGCCAGACTGCATTGCTGGGAACCACGTCTTTTGCAGCTACTCCGGCCTCTGTGCACTTCCGGCAGAAATCCTTTGTGCACAGCCAAGCCTGGGTCCACGGCACTCTAACCTGCATTTCACGACCTCCTGAGTTGTCCTCCGGCGACGTCGGACTCCTTTGTGTAACTTCGGGTGAGCACCATTTCACTCCACTTCGTCGTGCCTGTTCCAGCACTTCTGTGGGTGCTGTCTGCTTCTGAGAGGGCTCCTCGTCCTGCTGGGTACCCCCTCTGTCACCTGACGCAATTGGCGACATCCTGGTCCTTCCTGGGCCACAGCAGCATCCAAAAATCCTAACTGCACGACTTGCAGCTAGCAAGGCTTGTTTGTGGTCTTTCTTCAGGAAATCACTTCTGCACGACACTCCACGGCGTGGGGCATCCATCCTCCTAAGGGAAAGTTTCTAGCCCTTGTCGTTCCTGCAGAATCCTCAGCTTCTACTGTCCAGTAGCAGCTTCTTTGCACCCACAGCTGGCATTTCCTGGGCATCTGCCCATCTCCGACTTGCTTGTGACTTTTGGACTTGGTCCCCTTGTTCCACAGGTACCCTCGTTTGGAAATCCATCATTGTTGCATTGCTAATTTGTGTCTTTCCTGCAGAATTCCCCTATCACGACTTCTGTGCTCTTTGGGGAACTTTAGTGCACTTTGCACTCACTTTTCAGGGTCTTGGGGTGGGCTATTTTTCTAACCCTCACTGTTTTCTTACAGTCTCAGCGACCCTCTACAAGATCACATAGGTTTGGGGTCCATTTGTGGTTCGCATTCCACTTTTGGAGTATATGGTTTGTGTTGCCCCTATCCCTATGTGCCCCCATTGCATCCTATTGTAACTATACATTGTTTGCACTGTTTTCTAATACTATACTGCATATTTTTGGTATTGTGTACATATATCTTGTGTATATTTGCTATCCTCATACTGAGGGTACTCACTGAGATACTTTTGGCATATTGTCATAAAAATAAAGTACCTTTATTTTTAGTATATCTGTGTAATGTGTTTTCTTATGATATTGTGCATCTGACACTAGTGGTACTGTAGGAGCTTCACTCGTCTCCTAGTTCAGCCTAAGCTGCTCTGCTAAGCTACCATTATCTATCAGCCTAAGCTGCTAGACACCCTATACACTAATAAGGGATACCTGGGCCTGGTGCAAGGTGTAAGTACCCCTTGGTACTCACTACAAGCCAGTCCAGCCTCCTACAGGAGCAGAGAAAGCACTGGCGATGCATCGAACAAATTATGCAGTGGTGGCGCAAACTCCTTGTAAATAAGCTCCTTACGCTCTGAGGGCTTGGGGTGTTTGTATTTTACAGTGTGGTGCCGCAGGATGCCCTCAGCCCCCTTATGAATATTCTGTGGAGTTCAGAGTAGCCTTCTCTGCCCTTCAGGTCAGCCTATTGTTCCCCACCCCCTGATGAGGATCAGGAGTCTCTGTTTTTGTTCTGTCCTCCTGTTGCAGGTTTCTTATAGAATACAGGATATCTCTATTCTTTTTTCTACTGCCAGGTTTGAAATTGGTCAAATGTATATATTAAAAAAATCAATAATGCTACCAATAGTAATAAAGTGTGTGTGGCATGGAGCCTCCACAGGAAGGGGGCAGAGATGGGCCGGCGAGCCCCAAACCGTCCCTCCAGTGCCCCAGGTGAACGAACAAGGGAGATACGTTGTCATGCATAAAGGAGCGTGCTGACATCGAAGGAGGAAGCAAGGATGAAGAGGCAAAAAGTACAGCAGAACGTTGGAATGCGGACGAGAAGGAGGAGACCGACTGAGGGAGCAAGGGCAAGGAGGTGAAAAGTGCAGCGAAACATCAGGATGCGAAAGAGAAGAAGGAGACCAACCGAGGAAGCAAAAATCAGAGTCCTGAGACAGGCGCAACAAAGATGCACCCAAGAGATCGAGGAGGAGCGGGAGAGGAACAGGCTGAGGCAGAGAGATCTGAGAGAAGTGAAGGGGCCCGACGCGTCCGAGGAGGGATGTGGCTTGAGCAGGTACGTGACCGCTCACATGGTCATCTGGCACCAGTGTTAAGGAGATTGGGAGTTAGAGGAGGAAAGATGCGTAGGGTCCAGGACACACCGGATTAGACAAGGAGGTGCAGTTAAAACCTCCTTTAGAACACTAATCCCCAAGGATACCTGTCACTGCAGTATTCATGAAGTTGGGAACAGAAAGCCCTAGGTACGGGACACAAACCAGGTGACACTATAGCATGTCTGGTAGCACATAAACAGCCCCTCACCTATCACTCCTCCCTCTTTGCATGCACAACGTGGTATATAGATACAGAAGAACACTTACCTGACCCCGTCCTTCTTGTCTTGTTTTTTACTCCCGTAGCCTGCGTGTTGGCGGTGACGGAGCAAACCAGAAGGCCTAGGAGAAAGAAGGACACATTAAGTTGGAAAGCGTAACACCAAGGAAAACACAATCAATTGGGCAAAACCCAGCCATATATACTGGGAAACATCTGTGAAAATAACAGAATAAATAGTATATCGCTTTCAAAACACCTCCCTGACTGGGCTGACTCCATGGTATAACCCTGAAGAACAGTGTCCTCCCTAGTTAGACACTATCACAGTGTGCTTTTGTATAATTCTTCACACTGCACTTCTGTTGATGTAAGTGCAGCAAATAATAGGAGCTACTATTGCGTAGAATAATGGTAGTCATTCGGGCCACATTTATCAAACTTTTACGCAGTGCAGCAATCCACCTTGCTTTACTGCATAGAAATACAGGAATGCACCATATTTAACATTATACAGTACATTCCTGTCCTTTCCTAGCACCGACACCTTTTTTGGCTGCCTAGCACCAAAGTAGGCATCCTTGTGCCAGGTGCAGGCAGGATTGTTTTTGTGAAGGAAAGCACACCTTCCTTCACAAAAACAATCCTCAGAGGCATTTTCTTCTTCCGCCCATGGAACGCCACCCTGTGGCAGAGTAACACAATGCAGCTATTTGTACTGCATTGCATTACTCTAGATTCATCAAGCCACTCAGGGCCACGCAAGGCTTGATAAATCTGACTTAGTAGTTGTGTTGCCCTTGTGCCCCCTTGCTTGGTGCAAGGGCAATGCAACTCATTGACAAATATGACCCTTGGTACTTAATTTGAGCTGAGAGTTGTGGGTAAGGCCCACTGGACTCATTTTTGGAGACTGGCACTCATTTTGTCTCATCAGACTTTGACACTGGACAAGAGAGAGAACAACACAAGAAAAGGAAAGGAGGAGAAAGATGGAAACATAGCAACAAATAAAGAAAGTACAGAAGAAAACGAAATTGAAAGAGTATGTCTGGTGAAAGACGCGTGTAGGGGATTCAAGACTACGATGCTTTGGTATTGAATAATGACCGTGAGTTCCTTAGGGTATCTTTGGGTACCAGCTCTTATTCTTTAACAAATTAAGCACTAACTAATCATGCTCGGAAGGAAGAACGCACGTTGTCCACATTCAAGCTTGCGACCCCATACATAAACGTATATACTGAAATGAAATATCTTGTGAATCCGCGATTTTTCGTTACATTCACAATAGCTGTGCAATCAAAGTAAGATAATCGCTGTACAATGGTACTGAAGTTGTACTGAATATATTTTTGTTACAATCTACTGAAAACCAAAGTTCCTTTATAAATATATCTTTGATACTCTCTTCTTGTTATTTCCTGCACCGCTCCCGAAAGAAACTGAGAGACTGAGCGGGAAAGCATAGCGTCGCACAATGGTGGTCAGTTTGAGTGCTGAAGCAGAGATCTGGAGCCAGAGATTCGTCAAAGGAACGGGGATATTCGAAGACCAAACCATGACTTAGCGAAAGAAAATGCAGGCGTCAGAGAAATATTTTGAAGTACTTCACCAAACCATGAGTTAACGAAAGGAAATGCAGGCGTCAGAGATATATTTGAAAGGACTTCATCAGTTGCTAGAGCACAAGATCAAGCAATGGACTAGTGGTTTACAACAGGAAGCTCCAAGTAAATGATATATCATACTTGCACGAGACTAACTTACCTGGGCCTGCACAAGATTTTAGTCCTCCTCCAATTCATCCACGAGTATCTAGGCGACATTTAAATTCAAATTTCTCCAATCAACAGGTTCCAAGACATTTAGGGGCATATTTATAAGCCCCTAGTGCCACCTTGCGCAACATTAGCGGAATTTTTATTTTCACACTAATGTGGCACAATGCATGCTTTGCGCCAGTTTGTAACTCTTTGCGCTACATTATGCCTGCACCAGGCATAATGTATGCAAAGGGGGTATTCCTCAGTTGGGGGGGCTGAAAAAATGGAGCAAGGAAATCTTAGAGATTTCCTTGCGGCATTTTTTACAGCACTTTTAACGCCTTGTCAGAGCAAGCGTTAAAAGGGGGCTTCTATTATTTATAATGGGCCTTTATGTACTCTGCAGGAGTAGCGCCAATATTTTGGTGCTACTCCTGAAGATTACATCAATGGCATCAATAAAAATTACACTATTGCCCCCTACCCTGTGCCATGGTGTGCCGTATCCTAGATACGGCGCACACATGGTGGCAGTAGGGGGGCGCTAAGGGGCGCAAGGAAAGAGGAACTGCACTAGGTTCAGTGCCCCTTTTCCTAAATATGCCCCTTAGTGAGGCAGCATTCCCATAAATCTTTCATCAAGCAAGGAGGGACTGTTTCTTTTATTTCAGTTCCCAAACTGTGGAGTGGCGCCTTTGAGGATGCAGATTCTCTAATATATAAAATTATTTATTGGTTCAGGTGTAAATGTGGTTGTCTATCTATTGTTCGGCCTGAAATAATATTTGCCAAAAGAGATAGCGATGATCTTCATTCCTGGATAATGTTAAAGTGATTTCAAACAACAAGATATTGGCAGAGAACTTGATAAACTTTAAACTATGCACCTTCCTACTTACGGATCCTGACATCCAAATAAAGAACTTCCCTCCATCTGTGCAATCATCTATTGAAAACCAGACCAATCCTATGGTTATCCCCCACAAGTGTCTAAGTAAACACGAATCATCTGCATCACGCAATCAAGTATCGGAAGTATTATCTTGTTTAAATCAGATTGATTGGATCGGTCAGCAAGACGAAGTTACAGCAGGGATGATTCTGACAAGCTAACCAACACAAATGTTCACTGAGTAGTATGTAGACTTGAAATTAGTTGTTGTAATAGGCTGAATTGTGATGAAGCACCTGACTCTAGTACCCGTCTACAATCCATCTTAAACAATCCTATTGTCCCTCTTCAACCCTGTTTTAAAGGACGGTATCTTACTGATCTCTTGGAACGTGGCTGGTGTCACATCAAAACGTACTGAGCAAAAATGGTTATCTTTTTGTAGAGGGCTTTGATATTTGCTTGTTCCAGGAGACCTGGGCAATGGAAGAGGTTTTTATCAATGATTTGTCACCTATAATGTAAGAGCTCTCCCATCTAAGAATTCAGGGCAGCGGTTGGAGGCATGATGATTTTGGTTGAAACGGGTATGGCCTGCGTGCACCAATTATTGAATATTGATTCCTCTGATCTGATGAGGATGGTGCTGAAATTTCAGACTGGATAGAATTTGGTCGTATTGAATATCTATGCCAGCACCATGTCAGCCTATAATGATTCACCAACTGTGGCTCTATTGGATGAGCTGATTGCCCAGTTCCGACAGAAAACCAAAATACTAGTAATGGGTGATTTAAATGTCTCATACGAACCCTCAGAATTTATTGATAGTATAACTGAGAAGGAAGGTGAATGCTGGGCTATTCCTAATCTCACTGGAAAATCGTATCATCGTTCCTCCAATGTTGCTTTGCAAATTGCATCTATATTTGTGGGGAGGAGTTTGAGAGCTTGTAACAAAAGAACTCGCACTGACCCAAACAGAGCAGCCACATTTAAGAGAGCCAATAATCGCAGGAGATATTCCGTACATAGAGTCTTGGAAAATGTGAATATTCATGGTGAGATTTATTGTTGGTTTGAACATTATTTGTCCAATTATGAAGATGTTTCAGCTGAGGATGTACATATATTAGATATCCATGCCGAATTATTTAAAGCCTTAGAGAGTATATTTTACAAAGAGACTCGTAGGAAGTTAACAACTTCCACTAAGAATACTAAATAGTTTTCATCTGATTGTGGATTAGCTAGACAAGTAGTATAAAAACGCTATCAGAGAAAGTAATCGCTTGGTTATTTGTGCCGCACGCTCGAGATATAAATTATCTATTGCCCTACCCAAACCAGACTAAGAGGATAAAAATTGGCAACATTTGCTCCAGACGCTTAAAATAAAAGATGGAAGGACCTTTTGGTATATTATTCCTCATGGGTCTACCGGGAATACTAATCTCAGATGTTGTAACATTCAACCAGACAAGTGGGAAGAACATTTTGCAAAACTGTATGCATCAGCTCCCGCAATTAAACAGTTTCGCAGTGAGGTGAACAACTGGGGAGATGATCAGTATACTAAAGTATTCTTTAGCTTAGTGGATACCCTCTTTGCTATTGATAGTTTGAAGCCCTCAAAGGTACCCGGTCCCGATCGTGTTCCGGGCGATCTATATAAATCAGAACCTTGGTTGTGGACTCTTTATGTGGACACTTTATCAAATGGAACAGCAGAGGGTGGAGAGATTCCAGAAACATGGAGAGGGCTTCTTGGTGCTTTGCAGGATTAGCGGAAATGTTTTTTACGCTAATCCTGCAAAGCACCAAACTAGTGTCAAAAATGTTGACACTAGATTCCTAACCACAGCCATAGTGGTCTATATGTTAAATATGGTACACACATGGTGGTGTTAGGGGGGCGCTAAGGGGTGCAGGAAAAGTGGCGCTGCATATGATGCAGCACCACTTGTCTTAAATATGCCTCCAAGTTTTTAAATTTACCCTTTTATATTGGAAATATGCCCTGCTTAGTAGCCAGAAATTAAATGTGGCATACATTGACATGGGTGCAGCGTTTGATTTGGTCCCATGAGAAAATCTTTGGAGAGTTTTAGTAAGCATGGCTGTTCCAAGAGGTTTAATTGAGGAATTAATTAGATTGCATGATAGGATTTAAGCACAGGTCAGGTGGGATTACAACAGGGAATTGACAAAGCACATTTAAATCTCCTGGGGGAGGGGTCACCAAGGGTGTAATATGGCACCCACCGTGTTTACTTTATTTGTCAATGAGGTGGTTAAAGAATTATTGAGGTGTGTTAATGATTCCCCCTCTTTGAATAGGATTAAAATACCCATTCTGGTGTTTGCAGATGATTCCTTATTAATATCTAAAACCCTGCAAGGTTTACAAAATCTGTTAGATACATTGTTGAAGTTTTTTCTGGACAGGGAACTGGAACTAGATACGTTTTTGGTAAGAATGCAATTAAAAGTCGTATTGTTAAGGCTGGCAAGGGTCAATTGGATAGAGTTTATAGTTTTGACTATCTGGGTGTGACCCTGATTGATAAATGTAAGTGGGGCTTGCAAATGAGAAAAGGTTCCCTTTTAATATCTCCAAGATCTAAAGCCATACTTCGATTTCAAAAGAATACTTACACTTGTTCCATTTCCCCAGCTTTGGAGTCTTATAGAGCTAAAGCCCAAAGTGCATCCTTATATGAGGCGGAAGTTTGGGGATATACTGATACTTATAAGTTATCCGTAGCTGAGAACAATTTTATCAGAGCACTGGTCTCTGTACCGGCAAGTACTCCCCTTATTCCACTCTATGTCAACCTGGACATAAAATGTGTGTCTGACTTGGCTCAATTGAAACCTTTGCTATTCTGGATTTGTATTTGGGTGACCCCTGAGCTAGCAGACTATAGGGACTCTTTGAGAGATTTATTATCCTCTGATCATCCTGCGAAGGCTCCTTGGTTAAGTTTTGTGCATGAGCGGTGTAAAGAATTGGGATTACTCAAATTATGGAATGTACCAAAGTCCATTTGTAAAGATGATATAATGTTTTTTAAATTGTTATTCGGGGCTTAAATGCTTGAGAAACAGAATATAAGGGGAAACTTCAGGCAACTGGCTGAACAGTTCGTGGTATTCAAGCCACCTCAGCAGATTTACAAGAAAATGGTGATTCGGTACCGATGTGCCCCTTTTCTTGCATCCCCCTTACCCCCCCGAACCGCCGTGGTTGTGCCCTATTTACAATAATGCACACCATGGCAGTCATTACCACAACAGCGCCAACATTTTTGATGCTGTGGTGGCGCTTTGCTGCTCTAGCATCAAAAAGTTTGACGCTAGTGCAGCGAAGCACACTGAGCACCATAGATTATTATGAATGTGTCACTTTAACGTCTGCCCTGAGTAGTCTTTAAAAATGACATGAAAAATGACCCAGAGAAATCTTGTAAATTTCACTGCGCCATTGTTTCGGGACTCTCTGTGTGGGAACACCCCATTGCATACATTATGCCTGACGCAGGCATAATGTGACACACAGGGTTGCAAAGTGGCGCAATGCATGCATTGCACCACTTTGTAAATATGGCGCTGGGGATGGCTACCTTAACGCCACCTTAGCATCATAAAAATGACGCTAAGGCAGTGTTAAGGAGGTGTTAAGGCAGCGCTAGGGGCTTGTAAATCTGTCCCTTTGACTCTTATATGGATGACATTACTCCGCATTGCCCAAGAGTCTGTATGTGAGGTTTAGATTAGGCTGCCTTCCTACAAGATCTTTCACCATAAAATGGTGTGAAGACCAGGTCTCTGTAACTTGTCCAGCTTCTGGCACAGCTCTGGAAACAATAGAACATAATATATTTGTTTGTCTGGAGTATCGTGACATTTGCAGAAGATGGCTTTGCCCGATCTGCCTGACCATGGGGGCCATTCATTGCATTGATGTACAATGAATTTTAAGGACTGATACATCACATCCAGTCTTTTTTTCATCAGCCGATTTCTGTTTAATGTTTGGATGAAGCGTAAGAAGTTATTGAAACAATGTTTATCTGTAAAATTGTGATTTTGCACCATCCTTTTCCAAGTATAATTTTTGTATCATTTTGCACTAAGGCCCTGATTCAAGAAAAGTGATGCAAAACAATTACCACTGGCTAATGCCATTCCCTAGCACCATCTGTGCACCATATTTAAAAAAGCAGTTACAATGTAATATGTCTTGCATACTTCAAACTAGTCAACTGTCATTTTTTGGCAAGAGGGACCAAGAGCAAAAACAAAAAAAAAACACAAGCATTTGCAATGCAATGAGTCTCACGTTTCCTTGAGTTAGAGCTATAAGCGTTGTAAATTCCTACCCGGACTTTTCTTGCCACATAAATGTGAACAGAAAGGGAATTTCACTCTTTGGGCCAAGGACAGTGTTTGTATGTTAACAAAATGAAAAGTCTTGCAAAGCATTTTTGCCTCGCATTTCAACAAAGCTCTAATGAAGTTAGCAGAGCAGCCTGAAAAGATTTATGGCCCTAATAACGGAGATAAGAAATGCCTTGTGTGTGATGTCATGAGTGCTGGCAAGGAGGGGTTCTAAAGAGAGAGACTCTCTGCAATGCCATGGGAGGGCATATGGGGCCTGATACAACTTTGGAGGAGGTGTTAATCCGTCCCAAAAGAGACGGTAAAGTGACGGATATACCACCAGCCGTATTACGAGTCCATTATATCCTATGGAACTTGTAATAGGGTTGGTGGTATATCCGTCACATTTGGAACAGATTAACACCTCCTCCAAAGTTGTAATCAGGCCCATGGTGTTTGTTTAGTAAAATAAGCTTATTTTAGAAGCTGTGTTTGTTTAGTATAATAAGCTTATTTTAGGAGCTAGGTAAACAAGGACAGCACTGGAATAAAGCCAAAACAAATGTCAGCGACATGGGAGGAGGTTGGAGGAACGGAATGCTGCAATAAAATGCAGGTAGCTATCAGTCTAAAACACGCAAGTGAAAGTGGACCACCAAAGAAATGTAAAAAAATAGTCTGCCACAGCAACAGATAAAGAAACCAAAGAGGAACAATACAGTAGTTGGTCTCTGCTCTAGAACAGAAACAGGAGGGAGAAAAAGGCAGAACTGGCCACTAACAAGCAAGAATTTTTAAAGGACACTGCAACCAACAAATGAAATTGCTTTAACCTACAATATAAGTATACTATGCGCCCCCAGTCACAAAGATCTGGGAATATGGGGAACAGGGTTAAGACTGATTTGCATATGGCTGGGTCTAAACTGGAATGGCATGGCAAGCAAAAAAACTGAAGGATTCAACCCAGATCTCTGACTGGGGGTGAATGTTTGATTTGTTCTGCATTCTGTCCATCATCTGTTGTTTTTGCAGCTGTACAAGTAGCTTCAATTTCTCCATGTAACCAGGTTGCCTCTGTTGTGGAAATGGTTTGTGTTGTGTGTAAACGAACGCCTTCATGCATAACAACAGGCACAAGTGGCATCATTGTTGCACTCCGGGCACAATGTCACTGGCCCGTAATGCAATAGTACAATCATACAAATAGTTGCCAATGTGGATCCAAGCTGGCCATTTCCCTTGTGCCACATTACTCCACATTGATCCACATTGTATATCCTTACACCAACATATGCCTGCGGCAGAAATGCTGTAAGCAAGGTAAGGTCCCTAATGTAGGGAGAGAACTAATGGGGCTGACAATCTATAAAGGTTACACTGTGCCATCCAATTAGCACATGTGTGGCCTACTAAAGGCAGATGACAAAGTTACACAAGCATTGTAAGCAATGGTCCTCCCTGTGCTTTGCTGCCCTAGTACCATCATTCATGGTGCCAATGCAGTAAAGCACAAAAATAGTGACAACACTCATTACACTACTGTGGGAATGTAAATGACGTCCTACCATGGTGTCAGTGGCTGGGGCAAGAGTCCTGCAAGGAATATGGTGGTATGGGATCAATGCACAAAATACCTTGAAAGGTTTCCCCATGTGTGATACACAATGCAACACATAATACACAACTACAACCTGGGGTCAGTAACATGTCACTGAGCCACCAGCAGCAAGTAAATGATGAGCTATGTCAACAGCCACTACAGTCAAAGATCGACATTTCACTTTCCCATTGCAGAGGATGATGCCTTACCTCCTGGCGACCTGCCTGTCCTGGATTTTTCAGATGACATGGATGACCAGCTGCCGACCATCGATAAAGAGTTTCTTCTGGATGTCCTAGGTTCTTTCCAGACACAACCTCCAGTCACAGGGAGGACACACAGCATTGCGGGGTCTCCACATGAACCACCAAACTACCAACACAGGGCACCAACCAGTCCTGTCAGAGTCCTGGCGTCTGAGGACCCAGACATCACCTTTCAGAGTACAGTGGTTGGAGTCCAGCGGGAGCTTGCCAAGCAGGTACAGGTGGGGATGGAGACCAAGGCAGGCCACCTAAAGGGAGTGCAGAGGTGTGTCAGTCCAAATAGGAACAACTCAGCTGCCATCAGAGGCACCCACTTCTTGCTACGTGGACTCCAGCAGTCCCTGGCAGACATAGCTGCTGTCATGAGGCAGAGACTTCAACAATTGCCCTCCCAAAGTGGCAGCAGCATGATAGATAACAGGCTGGGGGTGATACAAAATGCCCTGTTGTCCATACAGCGGGAAGTGGCCTCCCTCAGGGAAAACATTTCTGTCTGCAACCATGATGTAGCTGCAGTGTTAAAAAATCAGCAGTTCTTCCTTGCTGTAATGATGCCTTATGTGTTCTCACAAATGGCAACTGTTGGGACCTTTAATTCTACATCTCTATCCCCTGATGTGTTTGGCCCCTTCAATGTCAACAACAGCACCACCAATGGCACAGGAGGCACCACACACATCAGAGAATGCAGATGTGGAAAGAACAACATTCACACGTAAACCCACCTGGTAGCACCAGTCTGAGCCACATGGACAGTATCTCCTTAGTTTTGTGCTTAAGATCATGCCAGTGTTGTGACAGCTGACAATGTTTCCTCTTCACTCAACCACTGGTGAAGTATCTGCTATGGACTGCCATTGCCTCAATTGCTACCTATGGTCCATTTGGACACCTCCTCACTAATACACTCTTATCACACCAATGTTTCAAGACATTTCCCTCACTCTTGGACTCTGAATGTACATCAAATGGCTTTGGACCTCTCATGGGGTCACTGAACTGGACATTGTACTTCATTGAAAAATATACTTGTACATGTAAATAAATCACCATAATCACATGTATTATGCACTTTTTCAGTGTTTAATCAGCTCATATAAATGTCTGCATTGTATGAAGCAATGCCAAAGAAAACAGAACCAAATGACATATAGAGGCACACACTGGGACTCAAACATGATAAAGGTGTCCCATAGTATTGTGGACTACAAACACCCTAATGAGCCTCACAAGCAAGTATTGAGCATGTTTCCATGCAAGTTGACATATGGTATGAATGGTTCATATTTCAAGTGTCAGGAAATTTCCCTGACAAATGTATCAATACAACAAATATGTGAGGGACTGAAGAGCATATTTAAAACTGTGACAGGCAGCTGTCAGTTTGTCAGTATCCATACCCCAAATAAAGTGGAGTATAATGTGCAAAATTGTCTACAAAGATTGTGACAGATCATAGCAATGACAATTGATGTAGCATCATTACATGTCAAATGTATTGTATCATACACAATCAGAGTGTCAGGAACTGTGCTGAAAACTGTCTTGAGTAGCTGATGTCATAGTGCTGCCAATCTGACAGGTCCTTGGACTTTGGAGCTACACATAGTCATACATGTAAATCAATAGTGAATGCAGACCCTAAGGCATTTCCCCCACTTGGCCAGTGCAGCCATGAGAACACCCAGACAGTAAATCATCATGGACACCTGTCTGAAATATAACAGGTATTATAGGTACCTAAAAACACAAGCCATTAAAAACCTAACCTACTCACTAACCTACATTAAGCTAACCTATACTAACCTATCTTAACTTAACCCCACAGCTATCCTATTCTAAACTTAACTTGTAGACATAACACCACTCAATAAACATTGTTTCCCCACCCCCCTTATGAGACAACAGACGTGTAGGAAAACATGAACCACACTACACACATACTAACTAATCCTATGTTCTAAACAAATATATATATATATATATATATATATATATATATATAATTTTTTTTTTCTTTTTCGTACATATACCCCAAAACATAACCCCCAACCAACTACCCATCAAAACATATACAATGCCCAAATCCCACCCCAAACTACACTAAGTTTATATATATCCTACTACTAACCTACACTATCCTACCTAATCTATGTCTAATACCCTAAAGCCGACTAAAACTTTGAAAGATGCACACTGAAGAAGGGAAGGTCCATGGAAGTGGTGAGTGGCCACACCCACAGCTTCTTGAGCTTTCTCTTAATACATTTCAGCATCGTATAATTTTGGGCATTGTCTGCCTCCAGTCTGGCCAACCTAGCCTTCAGCTCTGCCATGTGTCTCTGCATTACTTCCTCAAAGCTGGCCCCAATGGCAGGTGGTGGCGCCTGTCTTGGTGCTGGTGCTGTCTGATGTGTTACAGGTGTTGAGGTTTCCGGACCTGAAGGAGCACCACGGACTCTGGGTGCTTAGGACACTCCTGTGGTTGAGTTGGTTTTTGGACGTTGGGCTGGTCCACCACCGTGGAAGGCTTCCATGCCCCAGACAACTTTTTCATGCGGTATCTCCTTTCCATCTTCCTGTAACCACCCTGGATCTTGCAAAGGTGCCTAAAATGTTCCACACATTTAGTGTACTTCTCATTTTGCACTGGAGTCATTGTGGCAGCTAGAAAATGAGGGGAACATGTCATCAGTACATGCATTAGGTAGAGGAAGAACAAGCATACATAGTAAACAGCATTTGTGATGACATATGTTGTCAAGCAGTAAACCACCAACGAGGGCAAGACCCAAGTCCATACAAATGTGCCTAGCAAGCATCTACAGTATTTGGAACATGTCACAGGGATAATGTCTCTTCAAATTTGCACACTAGGGACAAGATGTGAGAGGGTCTAGGGCCTCCTTCCACCACATCAGCGTCAAAAGCAATACGACGCAAATAAGGCACAACAAGGCCAAATGGTCAGCAGAATCTGAACAAAGTAGTGCAATACCTGTATTGTGCCACTTTGTCACCCCTTGCCCCACATAAAGCCTGTGCAAGGCATGATGTAACTATAATGATGGCTAAAACCTGGAGTTTCATCTTCATACATCTTATTCGCTACAATCCATGGATTTGTCGCACATCCATCTGGAGAAGAGTGCAAATCTCAGTGTGTACTCAACTGACTGTTGTCTTTTCCAGCATGGCTCCTTATACGTAAGGTGCCTCACTTCATCATTGAAGAGCAGTGAAACACCGGGAGTGCAAGTGTCCCTTTGCAAAAGGCTCTTGGAGAGCATACTCAGGTACATATACTGTACCATGTCCCGACTAATTTTGTGCAACATGTGGCACACAGTGCTGGAGTGGTTGCTGTGATATCGTATGTTGTTACATCCATGCATTGCAGAGAGCCAGCACCCCTGACACATATCGTGACTGACATCACTGTGTTTGTGGCCATACAAAACATTTTCTGAGACCCACTAGTCCATGGCAGCACTTATTGCCACCTATGTAACATTCTATAAATTCCACCTCCTCAGCACACCATCAGAGATGATGTCCGATAACCTAGGATAGATGATGGTGTTGAAATTGACACGCATGCCATGTGCACATGGCTTAATACACATCAAACCCTCTCAGACACAACACTTTATGTACCGATGTGACATAAAAGGTGACACTTACTGGTTGCATTGGGGTCTTCAAAAATGGAAACCTCTCCTATGGTGTAGTTTGAAGGTCCGCCTGTAAGATATGAGAGGAAAACATATCTCACTGATTGTGAACAAAGATTAGCATGGAAACCTTTTACACATTGCACTGGTTTAGCTGAGTGACTTAGTCAACTTAGTGTTTGGGATGACCCACTGCCATTTACATCATGCCAGTCAAAATGACATAAGTAGCACCAAAAACATATATAGCAACGTGACTCACTCATACATACATGTCTCTGATTCATACGTCACACTTACTGGGGGACAGGGTACTGTTAATTGTGCAAAGCTTAGGTGCAGATAATAAGGAAGTGTTGCTGCACCCAGTGCAGCACCACTTTCCAGACACCCCTTAGCACCCCCTACTGCCACCATGTGTGCACTGTATCTTAGATACAGCTCTGGGTGCAGCGACACTTTCCTTACATCTGCCCCTTGATGTCCTCACATTCCTCATGAAATACTGTTTTAATCCTTATGCCCTACTGTCATGCACATGCAAAGGAGGATGTAGCAATACTACAGGTTTACTTACCAACAGGTCCGCCAACCCAAACCACTAGGTGATCTAGGCGATCTCCTGCCCTGTCAATGAGGTCTGCCCATCAGTGCTTGATCTGGTGGTCTGTGCGGTCCACCTTGAAGATCCTACGTATCTGGAACAGGAACTTCCCCCAATGGAGCTTCCTGTCCTCGGTAGTGTCGCCCATGATTCCACGGCCACCCATTCTCAACATGTTGGGGAGGTAGTGGCACACCAAATCAATTACCCCCCCCCCAGTTCATATGGACTCATGCGCTGGGCCCTTCTTTTGCTAGACTTACTGCTGTCTCCCTCAACTGCAACCAATGACCAAAATAAAAAAATACAAAATAAGCCCACCTATCGCCAAATACCCCTACAAACTACACTACCCCAAGGCGAACACCCGACAATACTAATACAATGACAGGACAATTACACTACACAAAACTCACAAATACAACAAAAAGGACTGAACAGCAACAGGACACAGCACAAAACTCTCACCAACCATCACTCCTACACCAGCACCAGCTCCACACAACCTCACTTCCTGGGCCTTTGCATCACATTTCCTTATATATGTCACTTTTTTCTGACGCATGACTGCCATGCGTGGATTTTTATCATGAGGGCTGACAAGGCCTGTTGACTTGCAATTGACCAGCAGAGGCCAGGTGACATTTTTTAAATTTGCGATGTTTGTAGGACAATGGTATGCGTTGAATTTTTTGACACATAACTGGCATGCATGGATTTTTGAGGGAAGGCTGAGACATAAAGACAGTTCCGATGCGCATGATGCCAGGCATCATTTTAGTTATTTGCACTGTATGGAGACGTACCATATGCGTCACAATTTTTTATGCATAATGTTCATGCATGGACTTAGGTGGAAATGCTGACAGATCACCCACATTCACATTCCTTGTTACAGGGGCTATGCATCCATGTTTTTTGTATGGTATGGCTACATGTGTGTGCATGGGCATTTTATTGTGTGCCAGTAACATAGGAATCTGCTATCATATGTATTTTTGTGTGTGTGATGCATTTGAGGACTGCGACAGTTTGCAAATGTGCCTGTGTATGAAGACTCCTAGCCAATTACATGTTTACACATGTGTACTGAGTGTACATATGGGATGCTACTCATGTCATGCTAGACTTTCAACTGTATGTTACTCTACCCAGCATAAGATGGGAAGGGGCATGTGCAATACATGTTCTGGCATATCATGCCCTTAACACATCTTTTGCAAAGGATGCTGTTGACTAAGGTCAGCATAAGATCCTGTCAGCTATATCAATGCCAGTGCACACCTAGTTGTGTTGTAGGGAGCAGAGGTAATGATGCAGAGCAAAAAATTTAACTTATGGTTCTCCATGCATGCAAAATGTTGGAGATGGTGTGCTGACAAGTGTGATTGCAGCTATATATGTGACATGTATTATGTGTGATAATATATGTATCATGTCTGATAAGTGCTGCATGATACAGTGGTGAGTTTAGGAACTGGGCACATACAAAATCTCAAATACATCTATCTTATATAACGACCATTGTTCCAAAGCTGTGCACTTATATCTGTGTAACACATGTTTCACAATGGGGGTACATTTGTACTGGTCATGATGAATTGTAAGTAATCATGTTAATTGTACAAATTTGTCAATCAGCAAATTGACAGCAACAAGCCTTTTCCACCTAGCGGGGACATTTAGGTATGTTGTGTTAACAACATACATTTTCTAAGTTCAATTACTCAAACATATATGTTATTGGCAGATTGATAAAATCGAATACAATCTGTACAACAGGGGTGCTCTCATGCGTTGATGGCACCCTAGTTATCAATTTGCAATTTGAATGGCCATAATGGACCATTGTTGCATGTATGAACACCGGTTGACTGTGGTCACCTCAGCTCAGTTAACTGTGCAATCAGCAGGCCCCTGACTGTGTCAAGGATCAATGTAGCCTGCTCACGATTTTGAGGAGGCGTTGGTTGGTGATCTCACATTCTCATGATAGTTTATCTTCACTGCAATGTACAGTCCCCTGCAGACATACACCTGCAGATTTGTGATCCCATGGCCAAGTATGTGTAGTTGCCTTTGAGGGACTTGATGTCAGGTTTGCCCTATCATATGCTGGGGAATGGCAGCTTGTTTGTGTAGGACATGTGTCATCAGTTCCCATTGTGTTTCACATGATTTGCCAAGAATTGGTGTGGTTATTTCTTGGATGCTTAGTTAGGTCATTGATATATTTTTTGAACTATGTCTTGTCAGTAAACCCAGGGTACATATATTGTCCTCCCTAGGCTTCCCTTTTTTGTGGATACCCACTATGGAAGCCTGGCACTGTTCTAACAGGAGTACTCAGCCCTTCTGGCTCTTCTCATACATCTTCTTCAGATGCGAGGCAAGCTAAGTGGCTGTCAACTCATATGGTTCCATTGTTACTCCAATGGGCCCTGATGCTTTGACGGGCTTCACATCCATGATGACTCTTACAATTTCCTCCAGGGGAAGTGCCTCTTCTATGGCTTTCCTATCCTCTGTTATGAGGCTTTGGTGCGGCATGTCACCCAGGAGCTTGCCTGCTTTGATTTTTGTGGTGAAATACCTTGCATAATCGATTTTCCCACAGTAGTGGCCAGACAATTGTGCAATGGTTTGTCCACTATTAGCAAGATCCCCAAACTCCTTCTGGATCCCAGCTACTGATCTATCCGCTGCATCATACCTGGCTAGCAAGGTCAATATTTTTCCTGTTGTGTTTCCCATTACATTGATGTTGTGCTGTGTTGCCCTATGGTGCACATGTGCAGCTTCCCGGGCCATGTCTCAGTATTGATTTTGCTTCAGGGCTAGGATGTGGGCTTCCTCTTATTCCTCCTCATTGAGTTTGTCTGCCTCAAGGGACAAAAACCCACGTTCAAGAGCCTTCAATTTGTTACTTTTTAATTGGTTCCCTTGCACCATCATGGTGAGACCCACCCCCTTGACTACTGTCACATAGGTTACCCACAAAGTGAGTGGAGACTTGACTGATGTGCTGTTTCCCTGTAAATGATGGTCTCTTGCATCGAACATCCATTCTCAACTTTTTGGCTCTTTAAGGTACTAAGGCCGCGATATGATGTGGGTAGTGTTTGTCCTCTCGGCCCCATCATACAACAGCCACAGGGGAGAATAGACAGAAATATCCCTGGTTAACTTAGTGGCCTCACTGACTTTTAACAGCTGGTGAATTGGAATGAGAAAATGATAAATTAAGGAAAGACTAATATGCACCCCCAAGTAAAATGATGCAGTGCTGGTTTGTTGGGTTAAGATTACACCATACATGTGCCAGTCCCTGGCCAGTGAGGAAGTCTGCTAATGGTTGTCTGATTGAGTCCAGGGGCCTGGGCGGATGTAGGTGTATTCTATCACTCAGTGTTGTGTTGAGGTCCCCTCACATGATCACTTCCCCATCTGGAAGACTGTGTAGCAGAGTGGTCAGGACTGGTAGTACGGAGTTGTGAAGTCATGTTGTTAGATCTACTGAAGGTATGTTTAAGATGACCCCCTCACAGGTCCCAGAGGGCACCACTTAGGGACCCAGCGGATTGGGCCATATTTGACAAATGACCAGGGGCAGTGTTCTCCTCACAAACATTAATACTCCTCTAGAGGAGGTAGCATGGTCCACATTAGCAGCCTTTTTATTCCCCAATGGCGAAGGGTATTACACCTATGTCCTAGGAATTGAGTCTCTTGTAGGAGAACCATCTCAAGGGAATCTGGTATGATGTACTGGGGCACCACTCTCCATTTGACTTTGTTGGGTAGGCTATTGATATTCCAGGAAACTATCCTTAGGGTTAACGTACTAAATTTGGACATCCCACTGTATGGCCAAAGGACCACACACACGGGGTGCGGCCCTAAGCTGCTTGGGGTTTAGACTGTGAGAGTGATTATCCTGTGTGCCTCAGCTATGTTCACTGGCCGTATGTATCTTGCTTGAACATCAACTACAACAACTATCCCATTAACCATCTGCAATCATCACTCCCCTCTCCATGCTAAACTGTGGTGCAGATTCCTAACTGCCCACCTCCCCACCTGTTGGCCCAAACAAACATACTGCTAACTAGTATGCATCACTACCGCCTTCTGACCCCCACCCAGCCCCTTACTGGAATGTCTTTACCAAGTTGGTGTCTTATATCTTCTGTCTAAATCTTGCTGCCAATTTCCAATTTAGGACCACTGCAGCCTGCTCCCAGCCCACCCACAAGACGCTTTGGGTGCATATCCAGTGCCACATTTATGATCTCACAAGCCCCTTCCATCTCCCCATGGGTCCCAAGATCCATTTGGGTGATCCGGACGATGCCCAGGCTAGGCGTCATATGTTTTGATCCACACCTCCACCTCAAGTGTTTCACTATACTCCTTTGCCATGCTGCCACCCTAGGGACTCTTAGGGCAGTTGCAGTGTCTTGGCCCTCCTGCCAGCTAACATTCAATCCAGCCAATCACAACCAGCTTCTGTGCGTTCAATAAAGTGAGTTTTGCATGATGCAACTTATGAATGCTGTGCCAGAAAAGTCATTCTATACTTGTGGTCCCCTTCCCTCAGAGCCTTCTTCATCTAGAGGACACTGTGATGCAACCTCTGGATCCAAAGACAGAAATTGTAGACGAAGGTAACCCAAACTTTAACTATATGCAATGGAGAAGCACAGCGAGCTGCTTGGTGACTCACGTCCCGGTATCGGACGTTTGTGAGTCTTGCTATGATGGGCCAAGGGTGTGCTCCAGGCTTTCATGGTGCACCTTGGATGCGATGGGCTCCCTTCACCCAAACGATTTTTGGAAGTCCACGTGTTTGCATCTCTTTCAGGATGAGATCGTCCACAAACAGGCCCATGGCTAGACCCTTGGTATTTTGAGGTACCACTAGAATCCATAGATCATTTCAGCAGGACCAGCCCTCCAAATCTTCCAACGTCTCTCACAACTCTTCTACTGTGGCTTCACACCATTTTTCACACATGGCCACATGCTCACAATTGCTTTCTTCAACCTATGTAACATTCCCAATGAGTGTGTTTTGGTAATGATTACTCATGTCAGCTATGAGTAGAGGGACTGACACAATTTGGCAAGGGTCTGTGACTTGTTAGTACAATTCTTGGCTTACATGCACATTCTGAGTTGATTGGATGTAATACACCAAGACATTTGTGTGTTTTGGTCCCTGTATGTCACTCTCTTGCTAATACATGTGAGTGACACTGAGAGGTTTGTTCTCAGTACGCACATGTGATGTTTTCATTTAGACTTAGCTAGGTTACCTAGCAGACACAAACCTGCCACTGTAGGTACTTGCTAGCCGTTTCATAACTAGCCCATACATCTGTACAGCAGTCTTCACGTATATTTCCTAGATTGCAACAGGCATATATCAAGCCAACACACTTGTATGATATGTGTGTGTGACAATGTAAATTGTATTAGCTAGAGATAATGCCTACATTCCACCAATACATTCATGTGGTAGTAAATTAATTAGGAGATGTGTATTGTTCCTGACTATGGGGCAGATTAAAGTAAAGTGGCACTGAAGCCAGTCCAGGGCCACTTTTCTTTCCACACATAGCATCCCACTACAACAACCATGTGTGAGACGTATTTTACAAATACCATAACGTGGGACAGGGTAGGGCGTATTGGCATATGAGGTATTTGATGCAATTGATGCACTGTTCAGGCTCCGAGCTAAGATTTAGGCCCTTACCATAAACAGTACTCAGGGTCCTTTTGCTACTAATGGTGTGCCCCCTTTAGACATCTGATCTGATCACGTGTCAAAATATGGCACAGTTGTTTTTGTTAGATTCCACTGCACCTGTTTGGCTCCCCCCTACCAGCTGTACACCCCCCTTGCGTTCTTAATGCCTGTTGCAGGCATTTTGTGGCACAAGGTGTTACAAATTGGTACAATGCCTGCCTTGCACCACTATGAGCTTCTGCTGCTTAGATATTTGCATCGTTTGGCCACATTAGTGTAAGATGTTTGGCACTAATGTTGCACAAGAATGCACTAGGCCCTCTTAAATCAAGGCCTATGTCTCAAAGTTGTTTACAACTGTGGTGGTGTAGTCATGCTCTCTGAGATATGTGCAAGTTACAATTGGTATGTGAAAGTGTAAAAGAGTGCCATGTGCATTCTGAGTTTCTGTGATTTTATTTGATTATTTACATGGTGATTTTTGGAGTAAAGTTCTATGTGAAAAAGTTTTGCACTATTAGTTCTCTTCTCCGTACTCCAGCAGCAGTATTTCGTTATTCCCCCCCTCCTCCAGTTGTACACCATTGTTGTCATCCTCCTCATTAGGGACTTCTACTTGGACATCCCAGGGGACATGTTTGAGTACACAAATGCTGTGCAAAATGGCACACACAAGGATGATTTTGCACACAAGAGGTGGTGCCTGTAACTGTCCCCCTCCTGTAAGATGTAGGCATCTGAACCTTGATTTGAGGAGGCCAAATGTCCTCCCCATAACATTTCAGCTCCTTATGTGGCCTTCATTGTAGATCCACTGTGTATCTGTTGTAGGATTTCCAATAGGAGCCATGACCCATGGCTGTATGCCGTAACCTTGGTCAGCTGCAAAAGAATGTGAGAGCATGTATCCATCATGCACATTAGTAAATTGAAAGGTGCCATGGCCCATATTTGTTTTGAGTGGGGTGGTGTATCAGACTGACAGCTGGTATTGTGTGTTTTCCTATTTGGATGTATGGTTGCATTGGTCTGTATTGGTGCACTTTCCGATCATGGTTTGTGGCTTAGGTACATGGTGATTGTAATTTAATTTTTTGTCTGACAGTTCACCCATGCCAAATGTGTGCAGTGTCCTCTATATTTGAGCCAGGAGCCCAAACGTACAAGGCCCGAAACCTCCTTGCACCACATTAGCCTCATTTTTGTTGACACTATTATGGGCCTGCAAGGCAAAAAATCACAGTGCCATGCTAAGAAAGTGCCACTACCAATGCTGTGCAACACTCAGTGTACCTTAGCAACACATTATGCCTGTGCAAAGCATCATGTATGCCCACTAAAGCTAACAAGATGCAGAGGCCTAGAAGAGGTTCCAATGAATATACTTTAAATGGCACTTTTGACGCCTGCACACAGCAAGAATGAAGATGGGGCACACAATTGCTTTACATGTGGGCCTATGTACTGCACAGGATTTGCACCATATATTTGACGATTATCCTACACAGTCCATTGATGGCATCCATCATGTTGACACCACTGTACCTACTATGCGCCATGATGCACCATTCTAGGAGGCTGGCCTGGTTTGCAGTGGGTACCTTGGGTACTTACACCTTATACCAGGTCCAATTGTCCATTATTAGTGAAATGCAGTACTGTTCTAGCAGCTTAGGCTTATCGAGGTAACTATAGCAGAGCAGGTTAGGCTGAACTAGGAGACATACAAAGCTCCTGCAACACAACTTATAGTTACACAGCACTTATACACAAAAAAGACAATACTCAGTGTTACCAAAAATAAAGGTATTTATTTGGGTGACACTGTACCAAAAGTTTCTTAGAGACAATACTTCTTCTGGAGGAAAGTATTATACACAATATATACACTTGACGCCAACATTAGACAAGTAAGTAGTCATAGAACAATGCAAACAATAGGAAATACTATAGAATGCAATGGGAGAAAATAGGTCTGGGGCAACAAAAATCATACACTAAGAAAGTGGAATGCGAATCACGAATTCCCACCTAGACAAGTGTAGTGTGTGCAGAATCGCTGGAGAGTAAGAATACAGTAAAGGTAAGTAAATTACACCACCCCAGAGCCCAGAAAAACAGGAGTAAAGTACTGCAAGTTTCCTTAGGACACACTACACCTCGTGCAAGTCTGCAAAGAACAACTGCTGGTTTCCTAGACCTGAAGACTTGCAAAGGAAGGGGACCAAGTCCAGAAGTCGAAAGAAGTTCCAGGAAGGACAGGAGCCACAGCCAACCCAGAAGAGGGTGCAAAAGAAGAGTCCACGGTTAGTCGAAGACAGCAGAAATGCACCCTAGGAAGATGCCAGCTGGTTCCTGCATGATGCAATGGATGTCCCACGACGTGAAGATCGTTACAGACATGATTTCGTGTTTGAAGTCGCCAACTAGCCTTGGCTACGACAAAAATGTGTTTTGCATCAAAATTGCACTGGAAGGACCTGCGGGCCTCAATGCTGTGTGAGGAGGAATATGGGGCTCTAGGCACTTTAGAGAGCCCAGCAGGATGCCAGCCAGCACCCCCAGAGGTCCCAGGACATGGGAACAAAGTAGGTGCATAACATGGTTGATGCAGCACAACAAAGGAAGGTCCCACGCCGACGGAGAACAACTCAGCGAGTTGAGTGTCGCAGGATGGAGTGCAGGGGACCTGGGCCAGGCCGTGCACGAAGGAATTTTGCAAATAGTGCACAGAGGCCTCAGGAGGTGAAGAAGATGCAGTACACAGGGGTACCATCGCTCTCTGGAAGGCAAGGTCTTACCTCCTCCAAATTGTTTCAGCAGAACCTCAGGACAGTCTATGTTGATGATGTCCACACTCTGTGTCCTTAGGAGCAGGCTCGTCACTGTGAGAGGAGTCCAAGTGTACCGGTCGTCGTCTTGGAAGGTGTCTGCTGGAGCAGGGGAGTGACTCCGTCACCCAACGGGAGATTTCTTCGGTCCTTCTGGTGCATGATGAAGACGGGGAGTCCTCAGAGCGTGCACACCATTGAAACTGTTGCAGTTGCTGACTTGGAGCTGAGGTTGCTGAAGAAAGGTACCTCTTGTGGATACTTTGTTGCAGATACAGCGGTTCTTGGAGCAGGCTGCGGGTGATCCAAGGTCAGAGGATGATGAAGTTGTTGCATAGGATTCCTGAAGGAAACTTGCAAGTAGATTCTGAAGAGAACCCACATGAGAGACCCTAAATAGCCCTGAGAGGGGGATTGGCTACCTTATCAGGTATGGACCTATCAGGAGGGGTCTCTGATGTCTCCTGCTGGCACTGGCCACTCAAAGCCCTCAGGAGTGACCCCACACCTTCCAAAGCAAGATGGCTGATGTCTGGGACAAGTGGTCACTCCCCTTTCCTTTGTCCAGTTTTGCACCAGAGCAGGGGACAAGGGGTCCCTGAACTGGTGTAGATTGGCTTATGCAAGGAGGGCACCATCTGTGTCCTTCAAAGCATTTCCAGAGGCTGGGGGAGGCTACCCCTCCCCAGCCTGTAACACCTATTTCCAAAGGGAGAGGGTGTAACACCCTGCTCTCAGAGGAAATGCTTTGTTCTGCCTTCCTGGGACTGGGCTGCCCAGACCCTAGGAGGGCAGAACCCTGTCTGTGAGGTGGCAGCAGCTGTAGCTGCAGTGCAAGCCTCAGAGAGCTGGTTTGGCAGTACTGGGGGTCCATGGTGGAGCCCCCAGGATGCATGGAATTGGTTCCCCAATACCATATTTGGAATGGGGGGACAATTCCATGATCTTAGACATGTTACATGGCCATAGTCGGAATTACCATTGTGAAGCTACATATAGGTATTGACCTATAAGTAGTGCACGTGTGTAATGATGTCCCCGCACTCACAAAGTCCAGGGAAATGGCTCTGAACTATGTGGGGGCACCTTTGATAGTGCAAGGGTGCCCTCACACTTAGTAACTTTGCACATAACCTTCAGCAAGTGGAGGTTAGACATATAGGTGACTTATGAGTTCCTTAGTGCATTGAAAATGGCTGTGAAATAACGTGTGCTTTATTTCACGCAGGCTGCAATGGCAGGCCTGTGCAAGGGTATGTCTGAGCTCCTTATGAGTGGCAAAAGAAATGCTGCAGCCCATAAGGATCTCCTGGCACCCCAATGCCCTGGGTATCCATGCACCATATACTAGGGACTCATAAGAGTGGTCCACTGTGCCAATTGAAATTGGTAAATGAAGTCACTAGCCTATAGTGACAAATTTAAAAGCAGAGAGAGCATAAGCACTGGGGTTCTGGTTAGCAGAGCCTCAGTGACACAGTCAAGCTATACTGACAACACACACATTAGGCCACAAACTTTGAGCACTGGGGTCCTCGCTAGCAGGATCCCAGTGAGACAGGCAAAACACACTGACATATAGGTTTTTATCTATGAGCACTGGGGTCCTGGCTAGCAGGATCCCAGTGACACAGTAAAACAACACTGACGTACACTCACAAACAGACCAAAAGTGGAAGTAACCATGCTAGAAAGAGGCTACTTTCTTGCAACCATATATTGACTATCGAACACACATGTTGGGTGTAAGGGGGGGGGGCTAAGGTACCCAAGTGAGATAGTACTGCTTTAGATGCTGTCCAACTTTTCTGACATGTGGCCCTTAGTGCCTTCACTTTAGACCTGCAGAAGAGTGATGTAGTAGTCATGTGTTCCTATTTTGTGTGTTGTGTGCCATGTAACAGGTGTAGGCACCTGTGTGTTGCATGTGAATTCCACCCCTTTGCCCTAGGAATACTTCCCTTGCACAAAGTGTTGTTCTTGACAATTGCTGGCTGGCATACGTTTGTGCATGAGGTTCATATGCCAGTGTGGGACAGTTTATGGGATGTATTGTGATGTATGCATGATTTATTAGACAGCTGTGGGACAGGATAAGCCATGCTGTGCTTTTCAGCAGTGCCCTGCATCATGAGTCCATCCCTGTTAAGTTCCATGTATCCTCTTTCATGTGCACTTCTGGCCTCTCCCTGTACATTGTCAGTAGTACATCTGGCACAGTCCATTGTGGGAACCCTTGTATCATGGTATAGAGATGTGGGATTTACCGGTCTGTTTGTTGGTGTGCTGTGAGATGTCCATTCCTGCACATGATCTTTCATTGATGGTCATGTTGTATTTCATTGTGTGCTGCACTATGCACAACACAAGGGAAAGTTGTACACAATGAGTATACCTATCATATTTAGGTGAAATGTAGATAGTGATGGGACCACTCTAGTGGCAATATATATTAGTGCTGTCTGAGTCTTTAACAGCGTGCTTAATGTGGGGCAGTGGCAATATGTGTGTTGTTTGATGTTTGAATGTGCAATGCAAATCACAGAGCAGAGTGATTCCTTGGTAAGTATTTTGCGTGTATAGGATCTGTGTTTTGTTGTGAACCTGTGGACACATGTATTTGTTTGAGTCCAGCTTTTGTATTCATAGGGGACATTGCTCCACCTGTCCGTCCAGTGATGTGTCAGTCAGGTGGTGCCAGGGACTTGTAGATATGGGCTTATGTGAGAGTGATGTGCATTGCATGCAGTGTAGTGTGGTGTGTGACTTATTTGTTGTGGCATTTACATCTCTGTTTCCCTGTCCATGTATGTTTGATGTTATGTTTGTATTGTTTGTACTACAAGTTTGTTGTGTTGTGTGTGTAATGATTTGTATGGTATCTTATCAATTTTTATGGTATCTTACCTATCAGTAGGCCATTGCCAAATTGTCCATCCTGGAATTTTTGGTTTATAGTGCAGTGCCTGAAGATGTAAGCATCATGGACGCTTCCAGGATATTTGGCAAGGATGTTTGTGATGATTCCATGATGGTCCATGAAGGCCTGCAAATTGCTGGAAGGGGCATGTTCAGGGTTCCTGAGAGGTGGTCGGTTGCTGCAGGAGGAACAAGTTGGACATGGGTGCAGTCTATAGCACCCAGCATATACGGAAAGCCAGCAATCTGATAGAAACCTTGATTTGTCTCTTGCTACAGTTCCTGGGTGTTGGGGAAGCAGATGTGGTGGAGTGAGTCTGATGATGGCATCCAGAATCTTTGTAAGGAAGGCAGAGAGGGATGGTTGTGAGATCCCACCCACTTGTGCAGCAGTTGTCTGGAATTAATCTGATGCCAGCAAGTGGAGGACAGCAAGGAGTTTGGTCATGGGTGGAATTGCTGTGTGACTCCGCACTCTTGATGTGATATCTGGCATTATGTGGTGGAGCAGGCATACAATGGACTCCCACTTCAGACAGTAGAGTCTGGTCACCTCTTCTTCCCTGAGGGCCTGGATGCTTGCATGCTGGCGAAAGATCCTCTTCCGTCTTCTACACTGTGTTTGTGGGTGCTGTGGTAGTGTTTGCGGTTGCTGCAGTGGTACTGTGGGTCCAATTTTAACACCTGGTCTGACCAGGAGTTAAAATGTTGACGCTAATCGGACTTAGCGTCATTTTTTAGAGCCAGTCCTTTGCGTGCGTCATTTTTTCCTTGTGTTGTAAATTTTACGCTAGTGGCCTAGCATCATTTTTTAGGAGGAAAGCACTACCTTGCATATTATTGTCAGTAAACGACGCAAGGTGAGGTGGCGCTCCTAAAAAATGACACTAAGTCAAAAATGTTGATGCTAGACTGCTAAAGCGTCAAAATATAAATATGGTGTTAAGTTTGCGTCGCTTTTGCATTAAAAAAATGGCGCAAACGCAGAGCTAACTTTTCTTAAATCAGGGCCTAAGTACTTTATTGCCATTTGTTATGTCATTGATAGTGTGAAAAAAGCAGTCATGTCTTAAGTCAATTGCTCAGTGTTTCTTGCTTCTAGACTGTCCTTTCGTTGTAGTCTAATTGTTTTAGCCAGTTTGTTATGACTTGATCCCTGTGGGATTTTTAGGGCAAAATAATAATGTGGCCAAACTCTTTACAGGAACTATTGATGTGTGTGACTTTTTGCATTTTTCTACTCATGTTTGCATTAATGTGACTGTTACAAAATGAGAGATTGTTCCATGTCTAATATTTGTGAATGTGTTTTTAATCTGATGTTTTTAAGAAGTGAAGTCCGAATTGCTGTTTTCTTTTTTATAATTTATGGATCATCTATAATTGAGAATGATATTATAATTTTTGTAGTACTACATTACTTTATGGATGTGTATTTGTTAACTTTGATGGTCAAGAAAGCGAATAAAGTATGACTGATTGAAACTGAGAGATATATTTGCAAGTATTTTTTGTCACATGTTTTACCACGTCCTAAACTTAAGGCACAAAAACCTGCTGCATCCGGGCAACTGATATAATCGTAAAATGCAGTTGTGGCCTACCAGAATTGTGAGTTGCAGCTGGAAATCCTTTCAGTGCATCATGAAAGCAGATCACTACAGGTTATTAACACCTTGGGTGCCATGGATGTATTGGTTACATCCGTTGCTACGGCGCTAAGGAGCCATGGACGTAACCATTACGTCCTACTACTGGCCCTCAGGGGAAGCGCTAGCGCTCCCCCCAAAGGCCATGCCCCCATGGCAGGGCTGGAAGGGGAATCGCTTCCCCTTCCACCCCGAACCCCTCCACGCGATCGCGCGCTGACCTCATCAGAGGCCGCCCCACCGCGCTTGAAGCTCAGGTTCCAGCGCGGATCGGAAGAGAAATGCCAAAGCATTTCTATTCCGATCAGGTGATGGGGGCCTGAGAGGCTTCAAAGGGAAGGAAAGGAATTTCCTTCCCTTTGAAGTCTCTCAAAGCATTTCAGCAGCTGGATCATGAAGCGATCTGGCTGCTGAAATGCCCACTAGACACCAGGGATAATTTTTAGAATGGAAATTGGCATAAGGGGAGCGACCCCTCTGGCAAGGGTAGCTCCCCAGGGGGGCAATTATTTTCAAGGCCTTTTCTGCCCCCCCGCGGGCAGATCAGCCTAAACCGCTAGGCGCCAGGGATCTTTTTTATGTTTTTTTTTTTTTTTTTTTTTTTTTAGAAGTGGGGAGTGACCCCTTAGGCAAGAGTCGCTCCCTTAGGGGACAAAATATATTTAGGCCATTTTTGTCCCCATTGCGGGCAGATCAGCCTACTTTTATTAGGCCAATCTACCCCCAAGGGGGTCAGAAAATACTAGACACCAGGGATTTTCTTTTTGAAGGTCAATTTCACGGGGAAAGGGTCACTTTCCGGGGGGGGGGGGGGCAAACTTATTTTAGGGCATTTCTTCTCCCCTCGGGGGCAGATCGGCCTATTTATATTAGGCCGATCTGCCTCTGGAGCAGCAGAAACCACTTAGGCACCAGGGATTGGTGTGTGTTTATGTGTGTGTTTTGTTTGGGGTGGCAGCCTCTTGGGCAAGGGTCGCTCCCCATGGGGGCACATTACTGTTGGCCATATCTGCCCCCCTTGGGGCAGATTGGCCTATTTTTGGAAAGCCCATCTGCCCCCAAGGGAGCAGAAACCCCACCAGAGACCAGGAAAGATTTTTTTTTCAAAATAAGAGGGTGGGAGTTTGGCCATACCCCCACCCCAAATAAATGGGGCCAAAGTTGTTCTGCCCACCAGTGGGCAGATGGGGAAATTACCCCCGATCCACACCCCGGGGGTAGAAAGTCTACTAGATGCCAGGTAATTAAAAAAAAAGTGTGGTGGTGGCTACCAACCAGTATGGGCATGGTTATGCCCCCACCACAACTGAAGGGGGTAACAGTCTTTCAGCTCTCCCCCGCACACTAAAACATCTTATCCCACGGCAAGCAAGAGGACATTTGATTATTTTGGGTTTTGGTTTTACATTTGGGCCATGAGAGCTTGGCTAACTCTCAAAATCATGCCACTTGGAAAGGTGAAGGCTTCACTTTTTGGACTCTGGGACGCTGCCATGTAGAAAAATCCACAAGAACTAGACACATCTGAAAATTAAACATCTGGGTGAGTCCAGGGTGGTGTGCTTCACATGCACCCTGCACCATTTTCTTACCCACAATGCCCTGCAAACCTCCAACTTTGCTGGAAATCAGACATTTTTTCCACATTTTTGTGATGGAACCTTCCGGAATTTGTAGGAATCCACAAAATTCCTACCACCCAGCATTGTCTCATCTATACCAATAAAAATTCTGCTCCACTTGTCAGCCTAAAAATGTTTTATTTCAAACTGCCCTTTTGGACCCACTTTGGTTCCCCCTAAATTTTGACATGTTTTTGACTCTTCCCTGTCACAGGCACTTGGCCCACCTACACAAGTGAGGTATCATTTTTATCGGGAGACTGAGGGGAATTTTGGGTGATAGGAAATTTGTCCTGGTGCGGTGAGCTACTATTCAGAAATGTTTGGGTTTGGTGGGTTTCCCTATATGGCTGCTGAGCCCATGACCAAAAATGCAGGTCACCCAGCAAAAACAGGTAGTTTAGATCATTTTGATGTGTCCACATAGGCCCTCATTACAACCCTGGCGGTCGGTGTTAAAGCGGCGCTAATACCGCCAACAGGCTGGCGGTAAAAAAAAGGAAATCACGACCGTGGCGGAAACCGCCAACACAGACAGACACTTTAACACTCCGACTGCCATTGCGGTAGAAACAAACACTGCAGCGGTAACCGGCAACAGACAGGTGGAATGACAATAATTTGTGATTCAAGGGTGTTTATTTCTGTGCTAATAAGTGGAGGGGGCTGTGCAAAGGGATGGGGTGATGGTGGAGGAATGTCCATGGTGGAGTCCAGTCTATTGGTATCACAGATGCATTGTCCAAGGGGGCATAGGAAGTGGAGTAATGGCAGTTCAAGGTGGACAGGGTAACGTAGTGCGACAGAAGGGTCTCATTTCCTGGCGGGGGTCTTGGAAATGTTCTCTGTCTTGTTCCTGAATCTCAGGGACCTTTTGCGTGGTAGTTCTCCTTCTGCAGGGGGCAGGGTGCTGGTGACCTGTTGGTCCTGTGGCAGGAACTCCTGTCCACTAGCGCCGGCGGAGGTGGAGGGCTGTTCATCGTTCAGGCTAATGTCAGGGGCCCATTGATGTGCCACTGTGTCCCTCTTGGTGTTGGCCATGTCTGCCAGCACCCCTGCAATGGTGACCAGGGTGTTGTTAATGGACTTCAAGTCCTCCCTGATACCCAGGTAGTGTTCCTCCTGCAGCCGCTGGGTCTCCTGAAACTTGGCCCGTACCGTGCCCATGGTCTCCTGGGAATGGTGGTATGCTCCCATGATGTTGGAGAGTGCCTCGTGGAGAGTGGGTTCCCAGGGCCTGTCCTCCCCCTGTCGCACAACAGTCCTCCCAGCTTCCCTGTTATCCTGTGACTCTGTCCCCTGAACTGTGTGCCCACTGCCACTGACCCCAGGTCCATGATTGTCTTGGGTTGGTGGGTTTGCCTGGGGTCCCTGTAGTGGTGGACACACTGCTGATTGACGTGTCCTGGGGACAGAGGGATGGGCCTGCTGGGTGGGTCCTGTGCTGGTGTTTCCTTAGGGAGGAGGTTCAGTGGTGGTTTGTGACAGTGGCAGGGGAACCGACTGTCCCGAGGTCCCAGATGGGCCGGGCTAGTCCTCTTGATCCAGGCGTGCAGAGCTGCTGTCGTCATTGTAGGCCTCTTCTGTGAGGGGACTGGATATGTCTGGCACCTCCTGTCCGGTGACGTTGGGTAGGGGTCCTGATGGGGGGTAAATGCATAGTTATTGTATTTGTGTGTGCATCTTCTCCAATGGGTGAGTTACCCTCTACTCCTGTGCTCGGCTTCTTGTCTTTGGCCTTGTGTGAATGGTGATTTTGGGGCCTGGGTGAGTATCTGTACTGGATATGCTTGGTGATGGGGGTCCAGGCATTGGTGTAACATGCAGGCTTTGGTTTTGGGATGTGTGGATTGTGATAGTGAGTAATGAGTGGGGTGTTGGGGTGATGGGTGTGAGGGTTGGACTAGGTGTTTGTGATAGCATGTAGGTGGGGGGGATATAATAGTAAAGATAAGTCTTACCAGAGTCCAGTCCTCCTGCTACTCCTGCGAGGCCCTCAGGATGCATGATCGCCAACACTTGCTCCTCCCATGTTGTTAGTTGTGGGGGAGGAGGTGGGGGTCCACCACCAGTCCTCTGTACTGCTACCTGGTGTCTGGATACCACGGAACACACCTTCCCCCGTAGGTCATTCAACCTCTTCCTGATGTCATCCCGTGTTCTTGGATGGTGTCCCACTACATTGACCCTGTCGACAATTCTCCACCATAGCTCCATCTTCCTTGCAATGGATGTCTGCTGCACCTGTGATCCGAATAGCTGTGGCTCTACCCGGATGATTTCCTCCACCATGACCCTGAGCTCCTCCTCAGAAAACCTGGGGTGTCTTTGAGGTGCCATAATGTGGTGTGGGTGATGTGTGAGGCGCTGTTTGTTGTGCTGTGTGATGTGTTGTGTTGGTGTGTGTTGTATGAGGTGCGTGGATGTTGTATAAGTGATGGTGTTGTGTGTCTGTGGATGCTGGTATTATGTTTGCTATTCTCTCTCTCTCTCTGCTTCTTCCAAGTAAATCCTTGTAAGGGATTGTGGGAAATGTGGGTGTGTGTTTTACAGTGTTGTGGGTGTGTGGATGTGGTGTGTGTATGTGTATCAGGTGTGTGTATTTTGAATTGTCCAATGTGGTTGTGTTTTGTAAATGTGTGTGTATTTTGAGCGCGGAGGTGTGTACCGCCAATGGATTACCGCGGTTGAATGACTGCTGTGTTGATTCATGGGTCGTGATAGTGTGGGCGTAGTTCTGTTGGCGTGACAGTGTAGGTTTTGCTATCGCCAGTTTATCACTGACCTTTGTTGTGGCGGACATGTGTGGGTGTCTGTATTGTGGCGGATTACGAGATGTGGGTCGTAATACCTGTAGCGGATTTCTGCCACGGTATCTTGACGGCCGTCAGTACGTCGGTAAGCGGGATTTACCGCCAAAGTTGTAATGAGGGCCATAGTGTTTTGGAGCATTTCCTTTCGCGTGCACTAGGCCTACCCACACAAGTAAGGTACCATTTTTATTGAGAGACTTGGAGGAACGCTAGGTGGAAGGAAATTTATGGTTCCTCTCAGATTCCAGAACTTTCTGTCACCAAAATATGAGGAAAAAGTGTTTTTTTATCCACATTTTGAGGTTTGCAAACAATTCTGGGTAACAGAACCTGGTGTGATCCCCACAAGTCACCCCATCCTGAATTCCCCTAGGTGTCTAGTTTTCAGAAATGCACAGGTTTGGTAGGTTTCCTTAGGTGCCATCTGAGTTAGAGGCCAAAACCTACAGCTAGGCACTTTGCAAAAAACAGCTCTGTTTTCTTTGGGAAAATGTGATGTGTCCACGTTGTGTTTTGGGGCATTTCCTGTCACGGGCGTTAGGCCTACCCACACAAGTAAGGTACAATTTTTATTGAGAGACTTGGGGGAATGCTGGGTGGAAGTAAATTTATGGTTCCTCTCAGATTCCAGAACTTTCTGTCACCAAAATATGAGGAAAAAGTGTATTTTATCCACATTATGAGGTTTGCAAACAATTCTGGGTAACAGAACCTGTTGTGATCCCCACAAGTCACCCCATACTGAATTCCCCTAGGTGTCTAGTTTTCAGAAATGCACAGGTTTGGTAGGTTTCCTTAGGTGCCGGCTGAGTTAGACGCCAAAATCTACAGCTAGGCACTTTGCAAAAAACATGTCAGATTTCAATGTAAAAATGTGATGTATCCATGTTGTGTTTCCTGGCGCGAGCATTAGGCCTACCCACACAAGTGAGGTACCATTTTTATTGTGAGACTTGGGTCAACACAGAATAACAAAACAAGTTTTATTACACCTTGTCTTTCTCTACATTTATTCCGTCCAAATGTAAGACAGTGTGTAAAAAAGACGTCTATTTGAGAAATGCCCTGTAATTCACTTGTAAGTATGGGCACCCCGGAATTCAGAGATGTGCAAATAACCTCTGCTTCTAAACACCTTGTCTTTGCCCATTTTGGAAATACAAAGGTTTTCTTGATACCTATTTTTCACTCTTTATATTTCAGCAAATGAATTGCTGCATACCCGGTATAGAATGAAAAACCATTGCAAGGTGCAGCTGATTTATTGGCTCTGGGTACCTAGAGTTCTTGATGAACCTACAAGCCCTATATATCACCGCAACCAGAAGAGTCCAGCAGACGTAATGGTATATTGCTTTAAAAAATCTGACATTGCAGGAAAAAGTTACAGAGTAAAATGTTGAGAACAATCGCTGTTTTTTTCACCTCAATTTCAGTATTTTTTTATTTCAGCTGTTATTTTCTGTAGGAAAACCTTGTAGGATCTACACAAATTACCCCTTGCTGAATTCAGAATTTTGTCTACTTCTTAGAAATGTTTAGCTTTCTGGGATCCAGCATTGGTTTCACACCCATTTCTGTCACTAACTGGAAGGAGGCTGAAAGCACAACAAATAGTAAGGGTATGTCCCAGTAAAATGCCAAAGTTGTGTTGGACAAAGGTTTTTTTTTATTCAAGTCTGCCTGTTCATGAAAGGTGGGAAGCTGGTGATTGTTGCACCACAAACTCTTTGTTGATGCCATTTTCAGGGAAAAAGCACAAGCCTTCTGCAGCCCTTTTTTCCCATTTATTTGTTTTGTATAATTTTTTGCTGTATTTTGGCTAATTTCTTCATCTCCTTCAGGGGAACCCTTCTGGGTGCCTCTAGAATCCCTAGAAAAAAAAGGGAAAAAAAGGATGTTGGGAAAAAAAGGATGCAAATTTGGCGCGGGTAGCTTATGTGGACAAAAAGTTTTGAGAGCCTAAGAGCGATCTGCTCCAAGTAGCCAAACAAGGCATGGCACCTGAGGGGGAAAAGGCCTGGCAGCCAAGGGGTTAAACATGATAACATATCACAAAATTAAAACTCATCGGGATAAAATAGCTTTCATCGGATCGCACTTGGAGCAAGGCCACATGACAAATCACGTTTGTATTACCATTTGAAGACACCAGGTGGTAGCAGTGGCACACCCATTACATAGTGACGTGCCCTCTAGTTCGTAAGAAATCGACATCTTACTGATATGAGGCTCTTACTCATTTTATATCCTTTAATGGTTTTGGAAATGTTAAGAACTATTTCGTGCTAAAAGTTTGCCGGATTCTTAAGATGGACATTATTTCCTGTTCTGTGCACGGAAACAAAGAGCCTAAACCGGTACGTATTTACGCATCCTCTCACATTCTTTGTGTTATAGTGTTGGGCGCGAAGAATTGGATTCTTCATAAACCAGGATAAGTGCTGGAAAGGAGCGCCCCCTTTGCTGTTTGTTCGCTAGGTGACATCACCCTGTGCCGTCACAATACCTCACGATGTGCAGGTGGGAGGCTAAACACTGTTGCACAATAACAAGCCAAAATAATAATTTTAGCTTGTCCCGCAAGGGACATGGCCCCTAGAGCTGCTTCCAGCTTGGCACAGTTTGGATTAGGACATTCAGTCCTGATTTAGACAGATTAGTAGTTATCATTAGTGCCATAACGCAAAAATATTTCAGCGGCTCAGCATTTGCCAATGTGATGAAAATATCACTTTTGTGTGCCTTTTTATAGATTTGCAAAAGGCTTAGCAAGTGCCAGGCGGTTCTTATTTTACAAGTTTTTCATTTGTTGAGAAAAGTGTAGATGTCCAAAGTTTTTCTAAGGAGCCCGCTTTCTGCCATTGCCTCTGTTTTCCAATTGTTTTCTTATTTATCTTTTGCGCCATTTCAAAGTTTTATGATAGAAAATAATTCCTGATCCTCCAAAATGAGTTCTGGTGCCCACCACCTCGAACACCTGCACAAATGAGGCACTGTTTCACACTGACAGTGGTGTAACTCTTGTGACCAGCGTAAGAGCTGTTTTCTCTGCATAGTAAACAAATCACAAATAAGGCTTACGCTAACCTGGGTTCTACTTACAATTATCCTCCGTCTTGCACCAATGTCACAAACTATCACATGCTAATACATGTTGTTATCCTATAGAGAATCGCGAGGCCCACCCTAATAACAGCGGATGTTCCCAGAGACATTTAGGCCCGAATTTATACTTCTTGGTATACGCGGGAATGCAGTTTTGCACCAAAAAGTGTAGCGCTGGCTTGTGTCATTCAATAACACTAGACGGGTGCCATATTAGTAGTATGGCGCAAGCGAACACTAAACTTGGGCTAGCGTCTTTAAAAAAGATGCTAGCCGGGAGGGGGGTGGTGGTGGGGAAGGAGGGTTTTGTCCATCAGAAAATGACATTGGCCTGATTAGAGGCAAAAAAATGGCTCTAACCAGACTAGCACCATTTGCTGGCGCACAACCACCAAAAACATCACTCCTGTCTCAGGAAAGGCAGGAGTCATGCCCACCACCCCAGTGGCCAGCACAGGGAACAAGTGTCCCCTGGGCATGGCCATTGCACCCTGTGCCATGCAGGGGGCCCCAGGTTAGGGCCCGATGCCAAAAAAAAATAAAAATTACTTACCTGGACTTACCTGGGATGGGGTCCCCCGTCCTCCAGTGTCCCTCTAGTGGGGGTGTTCCTGGGCTTGGAGAGGGCACCTGTGGACCCATTGCATGGTGTTGAACCATGGAAATGGGTCCGCAGGTCCCCTAACACCTGGTCTGGCCCAGGTGTTAAATAATGGTGCTAAGCAAGTTTAGCACCATTATTTAGCACCTCCTCCAACCCGAGCGTCATTTTAGCATGGGGGGGATAATTAAGGGGCAATTGGATAGCACCATTTTTTGGATGGGAATGCTTACCTTGCAACTCATTGATGCAACGTAGGTTCACTCATCCAAAAAATGGTGCAAACTCCTGTGTTTGACGCTAGACATGTCTCACGTCAAAATATAAATATGGAGTTAGGTTTGCGCCAAATTTGCATTAAAAAAATGATGCAAATTCGTCGCAAAAGGAGTATAAATATGGACTTTACTTCCTCTCCACTGTCAATTTTTCCAGGCTTTTGCTACACAATGTATCAATTGAATGACTTGAATAAACTGTGAGAAAGTCTGCAGATCCAATGTAATACTACCATGAGAAAAACTTCAAATATATTCTGTTCTAAATGCTTCTTTGTGCTTGTTCCCTATTGGTGAATTTCCTGATATCCTGAGAACCATGAACTCATGTAGAATGGATGAATGTTTTTGTCTAAAGTCCTATACAAGGGTGTGTAGATTTTTATGTACAGGAGACCCCCTTCCCCCACCTTCAGAAGGCAAATCTATGCCGGGTTTCACTTATAACTGTATTTAGACTCTGACCTCCTTCCTGCCTGCAAAGGACAATAGTCTGCACTCCATCGGACCAGCATCCTGGCACACCATACCCAGGTATGAAGGAGGGGTTAGTCCTTCCCAACTGATCGGGTAGAGGTTACTTCTACTGTGCTCTCAATAACGTAGGTAGCAGCAGATGCAAGTATAACGACATTGTAAAATTATTATGGATGAATTGTTGATCTTTTCAACATTCTCATAATTCTGGTTCCAATGCTTTGTTTAATTTGCGTGATAATCACATCTCATGCTTTTTTATACAAGAATAAGATTGATTCAATACATGTTTGAAAATCCAGTTTCATATTTTTATTGTGTTTGCCTTGGGCATGCAGTGCAACTATGAAAGGGGAGGTCTGTATGCAGGATTTCCTTGTTGTTGGGCCTGACCAGTACTAACCAGTGCAAAGTGCTTATGCTCGCTCCCCTAAATCATGGTAACATTGGCTTATTCCCAATTTGCATATTTAAGTTACTAATAAGTCCCTATTAAAGTGCACTACCTGTTCCCGGGGCATGTAAATTAAATGCTACTTGTGGTCCTGCAGCACTGATTGTGTCACCCACTTAATTAGCCCCTTAACCGTAGCACAGGCCTGCTGTTGTAGAGCCTGTGTGTGCAGTTGTATTGCCACTTCAACTTGGCTTTTAAAACCATTGCCACTCCTTAAACTCTACTTTTATTACACATAAGCCTCCCCTAATTTAGGTCCTAGGTAGCCCATATGGCAGGTTCCTGTGTAAGTAAAAGATAGGGCATGGACTTTTAAGCTTTGCATTTCTTGGTAGTGAAAAACACCTTAATTTCATTTTTCACTACTGTGAAGCACACCTATCTCGTAGGTTAACATTGGGAATTCCTTATTACACTTCTAAGCTGTAATTACTGAATGAAAAGGAGTGGCAATGTCAAGATTCATATAATTGAAATGGTAATGTTAAATCCTGTTAGATTTGACGTTACTATTTTTAAAATGCCACTTTTTATAAAGTGAACATTTCTCTGCTGTTACAGATCTGGTGAATACAGCCTGTTTTCAATACAGGTCTGAGGTGGGGGCAACAGCTACACTTTGTGCATTCCCTCTAGACAGCCACAAAAACAGGAAAGGTGGGCGTGTCTGAGCACTCATCTGCATTCTGATGGCTCTTCCTAGGCAGGGAAGGAGGGGAGGTCTGACACACCTGATTAGGCAGTGCATGATCGCATACAAAGGGCTGAATACCCTCTACTGATAGTCTGGAGCCAGGCGGGGAAGAAAGAACCTCTGTGCACTTCAAAGACCCTTCTTTTAAGTCACCCCCACTTCAAAAGCACAACTGGGCATAAGTACTGGGTCTTTGGCCCCACAAAATCACTACACTTTTGGACCTGTGAAGACTGACATGAAGAAGGACTGCTTTGCTGCTTAGAGGACTGCTACTCTGCTGGATCCCTGCCTTACTGCACTCTTGACCTGCTGAACTGCCCTGGCACCTGCTGTTCCCCTGCCTGGAGGAGAAGGACTGAACCTGCATCGCTTGAACCCAGAGTAACTCCAAGTGCTCGAAGTCTCAGGGACACAAAAGACTTTCAACAAATCCTGTTACAGCCTGCGGACTCTGCTGACTGTGAGTTCTGCCCTGCTAAGTGGTACCAACCCAGTTCTGTGCCCTTGGAAGTGGGTTTTTCTGCCTTCTCCTGCAAAGAGCTGTGTTGTGCCAACCAGAACCGTAGCATCACCTTCTCTGTCAATAATTCACTATTGCATCACCACTACTGTGAGGTTCAAGGAATCTGCATTGCATCAACAACACCGCACAACTCCTGCGCGGATTGAAGCACAGCATTGCCAACTGTGCAACACATCGTCCCCACTGCGTGGCCCAGAATCTTGTATTGCTTCCATCTTATGGATTGGTGCTGAAACATTGCTTCATTGCTTTCTTCAATGCGGAACCAGAACCAACGCATCAACATCGTTGTACCAAACGGAACCAACTCATCTTAAGGATAAAGGTACTCTTGCACAGTGGGTCTTGCATGGGTCTTGTAGCAGGCCTATGCTCCATTGTTGTCGGCTTGAACTTTTGACTTTGGCCCCATCTAGCACAGCAAGATAACCCTGGCTGACTCTTTCTGTTTCTAAGCCCTACAGTTTAATTTATTATTTAAAAATTCATATCTCGACTTCTACCTATTGTATTTTTGTTGTTTTGGTATTGTTTTGTTCATTCAATTAAGTTCTATTTTTCTGACCTGGTGTGGATTATTTTTGTTTGCTGTTTTCACAGTTTTACTGTTTGAAGTGTTGCACAAATACTTTACACATTTTGTCTTAAGCCTGACTGCTCCGTGCTAAGCTACAAGAAGGTGAGCAGAGGTTAACTTTTAGTGTGTGTCTGACTTACCCTGCCTAGGATTGTGGTTCCTGTTTGGACAGGATGCATACCTCTGTCAGCCAGAAACCCAATTTCCAACAGTTGGGACTAAGAGTGGTCATGTTTGAGGGTGGTGAAACCATCTGGTACCCTGATAAGGTTAAGAGTTCAGATGGAGCACTGTGAGCTAGCTAGAAAGTGTGCTGACATTTTCTGATGGTATATGTAGACTAAGTCCCTATATTCTAAAGTTTATGTTGACCTAATACACAGGCTACTCAATCATGGGAATGGTATAACATGGTGCCATCAACGTTCCAGGTCAGGTGCTTATTTAATGGGTCCCTGTTTAGTTCTTACGTGTGCCCAAGGTTCTCTTTATACGTTTATTTGGAGGTATCCATAGTGTTAGGGATTAATCCTCCTCAGCTTAATAGGAAACCCCTATTTTTGTATGACAGTTGTTCAAGCTTGAACCTTTGAAAGGTTACCCCACTATAGTATTTTCCTTATTTTGAATTCCATTCATTAAATATGGTGCAGGCAGATAACATTCCTGTTAACTGGAGGCATGCTGTTACAGCATATTTAGTGGCACAAGGGTTCCCTATTGTGGGTGGAGATGTTAATTTCATGGTTGAGGCACATGAAGGTTTTAAATGTGAAGTATTATATTCCTGAGTTTATTTTTCTGCAGTTGATACCAACTCACAAACATTTCGCACGTATACTCCAACTGTATTTCCAGGTCAATATAGATGTTGTGAATATTTAGAAATATCATAAACTTTTTCAGGACCATCAAAATTGGTTCCAATTCACCTTTTACACACACAATACAACATATAAGACTGGATCCCCAGTTTTGTATCAAAAAGTTTAGTGCTGGTTAGCGCCATTTCTTAACACCACCTGTCCATCAAATTTATACTTTGACGCTGGATGGCGCTATAAATAGGTTAGAGTAATTTTTCCTGACATTAACCATTGCGGCTTGCCATAAGGCAAAATGACTCTAATCCGGTTTACGACATCGAAACACATCGCAAAAAGGATATGTGCCATTTTTCCCCGCAATAGCGTCAAAAAGCGATCCAAGCAGTGCAAAGGAGCCCCAAAATGGATCCCAGAAGCCAGGAGAGACCCCAGGGAGACCCCAGACAACCAGGAACCAGCCAGGAGGACACAGACAAGACTCAGGGGAGAGACAAGAAGAAGAGGAACTGTCGCTTCAGCGCAGAGGAGCATGAAATACTGGTGAGAGAGGTGACGGAGCACCAGCATCAACCCTTCATCACCTCTAAATTGCCCATTGGGAGGAGAGAGGCAATTTGGCAATAGATTGTGGACAAGATTAACAGTGTGGCAGAGGTCAGGAAAACTGTCACTGAGTGCAAGGAACGCTGGCATGACTGCAAGTGGACGACAAAGGAACAAATGGCAAGGAACAGGAAGGCAGCACTGCAGACCAGAGGTGGGAGTCCAGTACCTCAAGAGGACTTGGACGAGATGGAGGAGATGGTTGCAGACGTTATCCCGGAGGAAATTGTCACTAGTATCGCAGGACAGGACAGCCCAGACTACCAGGAAACAACACATATGCAGGGTAAGTTGCGTGGAGGACAAAAATGCATAAATGTCAAGTGAAAGAAGGAGGAGGCACATACCTTCTACACAATGCATGTCAGCCCTGAAAATCAGGCAGTGGAAATGGCAAAGGGGCACGGCACGGGACTCCCTGCACTGCCCATGCCAGGTGCATGGTCTGTGCAGGGGCATCGAGGGGCACAGCACAATACACCACAACACCAACAACCTTTGCATGGGGGTACACTGCCATGCCAAGGCTGGTGGAAATGGTGAAGCAGACCAGGAGGGTAGGGTAGAACGTAAAACTGGCCTGGTGTCACAGGACAGCTGGTATTGTCAAAATGTAAACTACAGGACAATGCCTGGCATTGGCTCAAGCGGCATTCACCATTGACAACAGTTGCCACAGCTACCTGTGCTGTGTGCGCTGGTCAATTAGGAAATGGCAGTTAAGTGCCCATGGAACAAACACAATTGAAATGAGTGTTCCGTATGACTATGTGACCAATCCCCATAAATCCCTATCCAAGTGCAACTGCTGTCAACTGCTCATGTCCATAGACTCAATAACCATCAGGCACTGTCACATAAATAATGATGTACAAAGTAATCTCATACCCTGTCATCCCTGAGTTTACCCTTGTGCCTGTGTCACAATAGCTGCAATGCCACCATGCAACATCTCAGGTATCATAGTGCTTAGACAACTGCATTGAGGGGGAGGACATATGTGTGTAAGAAGGCAAACACACCCGCACAGTCACAAGAGGAAATGGAACTCTTCCAGGACCACCAGTACAATGCAATGTAGCACACATACGGAAACATCAACATGAGAAACTACCAATGGTAACACCTGTATTGTCTCATGGAAATGCCATGCATGGTGTGGTGCTAGGTCTCAGCACCGCACTGGTGTATGTGAAAAATGATAGACTAGGACTGCGCCATATTGTTATGTGTGGTGCTGTGGCATCAGCACACAAAGAATCATTGCAAGGCCTCACCTTGCAAATAGAAGCAGAGGGAGTGAGTGGGAGGTACAATGGATGGCAGATGCATTGAGATTTAGATTTATTGTAGCTGCCAATGTGACAGCTCAGTTGGAAGTGGGAATAAACATGTCAAGAGAGGGATGTGGATGTAGGACGGAATTCACAGGCCAACAGACAATTGACACTATACACTCATGAAAAGACCCTGAGCCCCAAGCATATGACACATGCAGTAAGGGAGTACCTACATCTTTAATAACTATGTAAGAAACAGAACTTAAAACTGTGTAACTCACCTATGCTAACCTAATCTATCCTAACTATACATTACCCACAACTGGCCCTAACTACCCTATGCTAATCCTACTTACCACATTTAACAACAAACACTAAACATTTGCCCCCACATCCACCTTATATGATGAGACATGCAGGACAACATATACTAACCTAAACATATACTACCTAATGCCAAACAAACATATATTTGTTTGTATGTTTTAACTATATATATCTTTTTTATAAATACACAAAAGCTCCAATATTAGCCAGCACCCACCCACCTGCAAACTAGTATGCAATAATATGAAAAACCACCCCCAAACCTACTTAGCCTATCTAAACAACTACCCTACTCTAACCTATCACTAAACCCCAAAAAATCAACTACAAAACAGGATGAGGAATGAGGAGGGAGGGGACTGAATTAGGGGTGAGGGGAGGCAAGAGTTCACAGGCTTGCCCTCCTTAATGTCTTTTTAATTGCCTTCAGGCTTCGTGTATTTTTGTCCACATCCTTCTGAATGGTGTCAAGTTTTTTTAACACCTTCTTCATGTCTCTCTGGAGCTCAGCAATTGTGGCCATGTCCATTGAAGCAGGTGTGGTGGTCTGTGTTGAAGAAGTTGATGGTGCAGTAGGTGTGGTGGTCGGTGGTGCAGAGGTTGAGGGTGCAGCAGGTGGGGCAGATGTGATGGTGGCCACTGTGGTACTGTATGCAGTAATGGTGGTGCCTACAACCATTGTGGCTAATGCCGGTCCCCCTTGGCTGAAAGCCTGCCATTCCCCTGTGGCTTGCTCTCTTTGATAGCATCTTGCCATCCTTCTGTACCCAGACTCCACATCCAAGATGTGTCGGTATCTCACTGCCCGCTTCTGTAAAGCCCTGATTTCCACTACATCCATGTTGGCAGCTGTAAAAATGAGATAGGCAACCATCAATGTCATCATTGTGTGATGCATGTACAGATGATAATCTAACACCCTGCCTCAATTAGCACATGCAGTCCAAATCACAGTCCAGATAATACAATGTCCCTGATGAATGTAATGACAATGCTGCCTACCCATCATGTCTTTTACACCACAGCAAAGCACAACAAGAGTTGGACCAAATAAAGCGATCTGTGCATCGATTTAGTACAATGTGTCACAATGCAAAGGCAGCAACTACTTCACATGGGACAGGCCGACTAATCTTTATCATCTGAGTCAACTCAAAGCACACAAGCCCAGTGACTTGTAGATGTAATTGGCAGGATGGTATGCAGTTGCTAATCATAAGTGATCAGTGTTGTTTGAGACACATGCATGCTTGAATGAGAAGACTGTCCTCTACACTGTGACCATCACATCTACCTACATATAGGCTGTCCTCCTACCCCTGTGCCTCAGGGGGGATGGGCAATACATCATCACAACCGTCGAGGACAACCACAAAGGCATGTCCGCTTGTACATGTATTTAGTGAGTGGAACACATGTGATGAGGGCTGCCATCTAGGAATAAGGGATCCATAGGTCATTCACATCTAAATTCATGTGTCCAGTTGTTGAAAACCATCAACAGAACCAAGGTATACACAGTTCCACTAAGTGAGTATAATCAGGGAAACCACATTTGGTCCTGATCTAAGACAGAGAAAAGAAAAGAATAAGGAAACGTCCCTGGAAAAATACATTCTTAGGAACAAGAGCCCTCACTCACCAAAGGTGACATGCTTCATCCTTGAGCTCTGCTCCAGGTCAGGCCGGCGCTGCAATGCCTGAAGGGCCCCTCAAAGGGGGCTCTTTACCGGAGATCTTTTGAGATATATGGCCGGTTTAGAAAGGATAGGATATAGGATTGGAAAAGTTTAAAAATAACTAGAGGTTAGGCAAATTTTATTGAATAATCCAACCACTGTCATAATTAAAATCAAAAGAAACGTGGAGAGAGAAGAACAAGGTCTAGGCTCCCAAAAATCACTTCCTCGCTCAATTTGAGGTTAGGAATTGTACGTACAGGATCCCCTGTACGATTTATCAAAAGGTCAACATGTTTCTCGCTATTTATGTCCTATGGATCTGACGCGATTCTTCAGGACCTAAGCTACCTAATCCTATGTGAAAATGTATCCTATAGTAAGGAATATTAATGCAATGCAGGGACCTGAAATGAGAAGAATAACAAACAAACAAGAAGACAGGACATTATTCACGTGCACAATGTCAATTGTAATGTGCTCTGTGCAAATCCACACATTGGTGAAATATCCCCTCTGTGGATCAAAGTGTAAATAAATGTGAAAAATATTGATGAAAAATGCTTACCCTCCTCATACTAGTGGATGGGCCGCATCAGGTAAAGCACCAAGTAACGGAAGTCCTACTAAACTGAATGCGCGGGTTCAATTATGGATTTATAATCAGGAAAAAAGAGACAAAAATAGCAGTAATGGGAAGCAAAAAGGTATAGCATTTGTGCCAAGTATTCAGGCATCCCATCATCAACTAAATCAAAATCTACACATACTGAGACAGCCCAAATGTTAACAACTCATGTGGCAGAGGATACGTCAATTGAACGTAGGTTACGTGATATGCTGATTAACAGGTTAAAAAAATTCGGAAAAAGAGTGTCATAGGCAAATATATATATATATATATACACTCTAATCTACAGCTAATAGGCGTCAATGTTCAGTTCTCCTAAGTAAAGAACTCATGATTGATGCGCACATGTCACCCACATAGTTAGGGGCTGCAAATGCCCACATTGGACCTCAAAGGAGTCCTCATTCATCCGATGGTATGGGAAACCGTCAGCACCATGTGTGAAGCGGCGGTATCCAGATTGAAGTAATCGTAATAAAAAACGCGTGTACAAAACAAAGAACTTGCGCGGAGGGTTTTAAACTCTCCTTAACCATAGTAAAGTGCAGGGATCCTAAGGACTCCCATCATATCGCCCCACAGTATTTATAATCACTTACTTGGGATCTATCCGTGGTACGCGGCTTCACCTGCCCCGTCTCGGTGCTCCTGGAATAGGAGAAGGCACCGGGTTTGTTGGGCTATGTACATTAGAGCCTCAACATAAAAGAAGGACAACAAAGGGCAGCCATCTTGCAATAGGTCAAACCATGGGGTAGAAATTAAAAAGGGACTTCATCATGTATGTCCCAACAAGTCGGCCATCTTAGTATCATAGAAACCAAATTCAGAGGGCATAATACTGGAGCTCAAATTCATGTATCAAAAATAAATGAGATAAAAGACAGAGTGCTCAAGCTCAAATTAGCATATAAATCCTTAGAAAAAGGTGAGATTACTACAACAGGTAATGTATGTGTCTACAGCTGGTACCTTAATCATGTCCATAGAAAAAGGGAGAAGAAGTTCCCCCTATTCATGGTTAACTCCTTGCAACTGTGCATGGATCAATCAAGCATATCATGAGATGTACAAAACTGGGGTGAAAGCCTAGAATTACAAATGTACCCGCTAAAATCATCGATGAACAAAGTCTGTCCATGGTATGTCATCATTAAGTCCTGTAATGTGTGTCTTAAGTCGATAGACCCAACGTTGCTCTTTCTCAAAAAGCCGGTTGGTGGATTCTCTCTGGTCTCTGATGGTTTCAAGTATGACCCACCTAAGATCGTTAGGGGTGTGATGTAGATCAATCTAATGTTTCGTCAACTTAGTGGAGGACCTTTGACATCTAATAGTGCTACGATGTTCATTTATCCGAGTTTTGATCATCCTAGTGGTGATTCCTATGTATCGTAGATTACAAGGGCAAGTGATCATGTAAATACAATTCTTAGTACGGCAATTGGTATGTATCCTTAACTGCCAAGTATGAGGTTCTCCTAAATCTAATTCCTGGGTGATAATGGTAAGTGAACAAACATTGCACCCCCCGCAAGGGTGATGTCCTCTGACCCCCAGCCATCGTGTGTTAATCAAATCCCTAGGTTTGGGCACAGTCGGTCTAGTGTGGACTAACAAATCTCTAATGTTTTGGGTTCTTTTGAAAGCAAAAAGAGGACGTTCTAGGGATTCTCCCGAGCTGTTCAGGATATTCCAGTGTCTCAAAATGACTTTCTTGACACGGTTACTCAGAGGAGTAAAGGTAGTAACACATGTCGGTCTGGTCTGTGGTTCCCGTTCATTGGTGGCTAACAACGTGTCCCTTGGGATATTCTTGGTTCTCTTTCTAGCCTGTTTAATAACAGAGTTAGGATAGTTCCCCTCTTTGAGTTTTTTACTTAAAATATCTGTCTGTGTATGAAAATCAGCCGGATCAGAACAATTACGTCTTGTCCTTAAAAACTGGCCGAATGGAAGGTTGTTCCTCAAAGATTTAGGATGATGACTGCCGTAGAGCAAGAGACTATTTCTGTCCGTGGGTTTATGAAAGATGGACGAATGTAGTACTCCATCTGCAAGTATGATCCGTAGATCCAAAAAAGAGACTTCTTTGTCAGAATACTCAGCACTGAAGCGAAGATGTACATCAAGAGTGTTGATCCAGTGGATGAAAGCTTTTACTTGATCCACATCCCCTTTCCAAACCACTAGTATGTCGTCAATGTAACAACGCCACAGTCTAATATTGGAAAAGAAGGGTTGAGTTGGAACCAGTATATTGTTCTGTTGAAAAGTGTACATATACAGACAGGCTAAACTTGGTGCGAAAGTGCTGCCCATAGATGTACCCTGTATCTGATGATACAAATTATCTTCAAATTGGAAGAAATTTTCTTTAAGGGCCAGGCTAGCACATTGCATTATAAAACTGATAGGGGTGTTACGAGGTCAGGGAGTGGACATCAATATGTCTTGTATTGCTGTAAGTGTAGTCTTCTGAGGTATGTTAGTATACAGGGCTTCAACGTCAAGACAAATTAACATATCAGTCAAGCCTGTAGTGTTAATATGATCTAAAAGGACAAGAGTATCCTTTGTGTCTTTCAAAAAGGTGGATGTCTGTTGAACAATAGGTTTAAAAAAGAAATCACAAAACTTAGAGAGGGGTTCCAAAAGGAATCCAATCCCTGACACAATCGGACAGCCCGGAGGGGGGGTACCCTTATGAATTTTGGAGAGACAGTAGAAATATGGCACCCTAGGTTCTTTGGTGTCAAGGAACCTGGCTTCTTGTTGTGTGGTCCATCCTGCTAATTCTGCTTCGCTTATCATTCCACGAATGGTGCGTTGGAGGCGGGCTGTAGGATCAACAGTAATAGGTTCGTAATATGTCTCATCACTTAAAAGTCTCAGACATTCTTGTCTATAAAAAGTTGTATCAAGTATCACAATCGCACCACCTTTATCCGCCGGTTTGATGGTGATGTCAGGATTTGAAGATAAAGAACTAACAGCTGTTCTTTCTAATCCAGACATATTCTGGAAGGGGCGAGTAGGTAAAAGATGCTGTAATTCATGTCGTATCGCCTTCTCAAAGGTTAGTACTTCTATGGGAACAGAAGTGGACGGAGGCATGAAGGATGACGGATTTCTTAAGTTCGTATCACCCATGAATATCGGGGGAGTACGATCCTTAAAAAATAAATGTAACCGTACCTTCCTGAACATTGCTGTGATCTCGCAATTTAGCCGGAATTGGTCTTCTTGTGGGGTGGGTACAAAACCTAACCCCTTCTCCAAAACCGACAGTTCAGAGGGGGAAAGTATGGTGCCAGACAGATTGACCACTAAGGTTTGTTTATCGGTGTTGCACTGCGGCTCCTGGTCACCATTTGTGGTTCTTCCTGAGCCCAATGCACGTTCCTGCCTCTTCTTTTGTTTCTGCCTCTGCCTCTGCCCCGGCCTCTCCCTAAAAAAGGATTGAAATCGAACTGAGGATGCGGTTGGAAAAATGGGTATGGCGATTGTTGCCACATAGGAAACTGTTGGTAAGGGAAAGCCGGTGTCATATTCATTAACGGGACCTGACGGTTCTGATAAGATTTTCGGCCTTCATCGCTGCTCCATTCATCCGAGCTGGAGTTGGGATGTGAACCCCGAGGTCTGTGTTGTGAACTATCCGAGTCATCGGAAGTCTCGGAGGTCCCTACTGATTGAAAGTCCTGTTTAGTGTAAGGATAAACTTTTTCCCTACTAAATCGTTTGATATCTTTCTGTAATTTAGATATCTTCTGTCGTGTAAGTTGTTCCTTAGTCTCATTCAGTTCCGAGTTCATCTCTGCCAAACGAGTTTTAAACTGGGACAGTTGTATGGTAGCCTTTATGGAAGTTTCAATCATGGAGATCTGGATGGTGATTGAATCAGCCAAACGTTTTGAAGTGTTAATGATTAGAATCAACCAATCACGAGTACACTTCCAGGAAATTTGTGCCCAATCAGTGCGAAATTGTAAATCTTGTAAAAAGATCCTGGGAAAATTGGTAACAACCAAACCATGTGGTGAGATGTTAGCCCTCAGATATTCGGTCATAATTGTCCCATGGAGCACTGTTTTTATAAACTCTTTCTTCAAGGCTGATAATTTTACCCAGTCTTCCTTAGACCCGCCCGAAGGACCACTATTATCACCCCCCAAAATAGAAGGGGTTTGGAGAATGGCTTGTACCATATCATCATCAAAGCTGAGACCCTGTAGTTCAGCCATTGTCACCTCAGATAAATTTCTACTGGGTGATCTGGGTGATTTGGACCCAATGTGGTTTCCCTGATTATACTCACTTAGTGGAACTGTGTATACCTTGGTTCTGTACATGTATTGGGAGCTCTATACACAGGACCAGGATTCTGTTTATCCAAACCTCCCTTTTAAAAAAAAAAAAATCCTCCTTTAGTTGGTTTTTGATGATTTAGTACAGCTGTTTAGCTGTGGGGTGTTTTTTGCAGATCACCCAGTAGAAATCTATCTGTGGTGACCATTGCTCAAATACAGGGTCTCCGCTTTGATGATGATATGGTTCAAGCCATTCTCCAAACCCTTTCTATTTTGTGGGGTGATAATAGTGGTCCTTCGGGCGGGTCTAAGGAAGACTGGGTAAAATTATCAGCCTTGAAGAAAGAGTTTATAAAAACAGTGCTCCATGGGACAATTATGACCGAATATCTTAGGGCTATCATCTCACCACATGTTTTGGTTGTTACCAATGTTCCCAGGATCTTTTTACAAGATTTACAATTTCGCACTGATTGGGCACAAATTTCCTGGAAGTGTACTCGTGATTGGTTGATTCTAATCATTAACACTTCAAAACAATTGGCTGATTCAATCACCATCCAGATCTCCATGATTGAAACTTCCATAAAGGCTACCATACAACTGTCCCAGTTTAAAACTCGTTTGGCAGAGATGAACTCGGAACTGAATGAGACTAAGGAACAACTTACACGACAGAAGATACCTAAATTACAGAAAGATATCAAATGATTTAGTAGGGAAAAAGTTTATCCTTACACTAAACAGGACTTTCAATCAGTAGGGACCTCCGAGACTTCCGATGACTCGGATAGTTCACAACACAGACCTCGGGGTTCACATCCCAGCTCCAGCTCGGATGAATGGAGCAGCGATGAAGGCCGAAAATCTTATCAGAACCGTCAGGTCCCGTTAATGAATATGACACCGGCTTTCCCTTACCAACAGTTTCCTATGTGGCAACAATCGCCATACCCATTTTTCCAACCGCATCCTCAGTTCGGTTTCAATCCTTTTTTAGAGAGAGACCGGGGCAGAGGCAGAGGCAGAAACAAAAGAAGAGGCAGGAACGTGCATTGGGCTCAGGAAGAACCACAAATGGTGACCAGGAGCCGCAGTGCAACACCGATAAACAAACCTTAGTGGTCAATCTGTCTGGCACCATACTTTCCCCCTCTGAACTGTCGGTTTTGGAGAAGGGGTTAGGTTTTGTACCCACCCCACAAGAAGACCAATTCCGGCTAAATTGCGAGATCACAGCAATGTTCAGGAAGGTACGGTTACATTTCTTTTTTAAGGATCGTACTCCCCTGATACTCATGGGTGATACGAACTTAAGAAATCCGTCATCCTTCATGCCTCTGTCCACTTCTGTTCCCATAGAAGTACTAACCTTTGAGAATGCTATACGACATGAATTACAGCATCTTTTACCTACTCGCCCCTTCCAGAATATGTCTAGATTAGAAAGAACAGCTGTTAGTTCTTTATCTTCAAATCCTGACATCACCATCAAACCGGCGGATAAAGGTGGTGCGATGTTGATACTTGATACCACATTTTATAGACAAGAATGTCTGAGACTTTTAAGTGATGAGACATATTACGAACCTATTACTGTTGATCCTACAGCCCGCCTCTAAAGCACCATTCGTGGAATGATAAGCGAAGCAGAATTAGCAGGATGGATCACACAACAAGAAGCCAGGTTCCTTGACACCAAAGAACCTAGGGTGCCATATTTCTACTGTCTCCCCAAAATTCATAAGGGTACCCCCCCTCCGGGCCGTCCGATTGTGTCAGGGATTGGATTCCTTTTGGAACCCCTCTCTAAGTTTTGTGATTTCTTTTTTAAACCTATTGTTCAACAGACATCCACCTTTTTGAAAGACACAAAGGATACTCTTGTCCTTTTAGATCATATTAACACTACAGGCTTGACTGATATGTTAATTTGTCTTGACGTTGAAGCCCTGTATACTAACATACCTCAGGAGACTACACTTACAGCAGTACAAGACATATTGATGTCCACTCCCTGGACTCGTAACACCCCTATCAGTTTTATAATGCAATGTGCTAGCCTGGCCCTTAAAGAAAATTTCTTCCAATTTGAAGATAATTTATATCATCAGATACAGGGTACATCTATGGGCAGCACTTTCGCACCGAGTTTAGCCTGTCTGTATATGTACACTTTTCAACAGAACAATATACTGGTTCCAACTCAACCCTTCTTTTCCAATATTAGACTGTGGCGTCGTTACATTGACGACATACTAGTGGTTTGGAAAGGGGATGTGGATCAAGTAAAAGCTTTCATCCACTGGATCAACACTCTTGATGTACATCTTCGCTTCAGTGCTGAGTATTCTGACAAAGAAGTCTCTTATTTGGATCTACGGATCATACTTGCAGATGGAGTACTACACTCGTCCATCTTTCATAAACCCACGGACAGAAATAGTCTCTTGCTCTACGACAGTCATCATCCTAAATCTTTGAGGAACAACCTTCCAATCGGGCAGTTTTTAAGGACAAGACGTAATTGTTCTAATCCGGCTGATTTTCATACACAGACAGATATTTTAAGTAAAAAACTCAAAGAGGGGAACTATCCTAACTCTGTTATTAAACAGGCTAGAAAGAGAACCAAGAATATCCCGAGGGACACGTTGTTAGCCACCAATGAACGAGAACCACAGACCAGACTGACATATGTTACTACCTTTACTCCTCTGAGTAACCGTGTCAAGAAAGTCATTTTGAGACACTGGAATATCCTGAACAGCTCGGGAGAATCCCTAGAACGTCCTCTTTTTGCTTTCAAAAGAACCCAAAACATTAGAGATTTTATTAGTCCACACTAGACCGACTGTGCCCAAACCTAGGGATTTGATTAACACACGATGGCTGGGGGTCAGAGGACATCACCCTTGCGGGGGGTGCAATGTTTGTTCACTTACCATTACCACCCAGGAAATTGATTTAGGAGAACCTCATACATGGCAGTTAAGGATACATACCAATTGCCGTACTAAGAATTGTATTTACATGATCACTTGCCCTTGTAATCTACGATACATAGGTATGACCACTAGTATGATCAAAACTCGGATAAATGAACATCGTAGCACTATTAGATGTCAAAGGTCCTCCACTAAGTTGACGAAACAGTACATTGATCTACATCACACCCCTAAAGATCTTAGGTGGGTCATACTTGAAACCATCAGAGACCAGAGAGAATCCACCAACTGGCTTTTTGAGAAAGAGCAACGTTGGGTCTTTTATCTCATTTATTTTTGATACATGAATTTGAGCTCCAGTATTATGCCCTCTGAATTTGGTTTCTATGATACTAAGATGGCCGACTTGTTGGGACATACATGATGAAGTCCTTTTTTAATTTCTACCCCATGGTTTGACCTATTACAAGATGGCCGCCCTTTGTTGTCCTTCTTTTATGTTGAGGCTCTAATGTACTTAGCGCAACAAACCCGGTGCCTTCTCCTATTCCAGGAGCACCGAGACGGGGCAGGTGAAGCCGCGTACCACGGATAGATCCCAAGTAAGTGATTATAAATACTGTGGGGCGATATGATGGGAGTCCTTAGGATCCCTGCACTTGACTATGGTTAAGGAGAGTTTAAAACCCTCCGAGCAAGTTCTTTGTTTTGTACACGCGTTTTTTATTACGATTACTTCAATCTGGATACCGCCGCTTCACACATGGTGCTGGCGGTTTCCCATACCATCGGATGAATGAGGACTCCTTTGAGGTCCGATGTGGGCGTTTGCAGCCCCTAACTATGTGGGTGACATGTGCGCATCAATCATGAGTTCTTTACTTAGGAGAACTGAACATTGTCGCCTATTAGCTGTAGATTACAGTGTATATATATATATATATATTTGCCTATGACACTCTTTTTCCGATTTTTCAATCTGGATACCGCCGCTTCACACATGGTGCTGGCGGTTTCCCATACCTTCGGATGAATGAGGACTCCTTTGAGGTCCAATGTGGGCGTTTGCAGCCCCTAACTATGTGGGTGACATGTGCGCATCAATCAGGAGTTCTTTACTTAGGAGAACTGAACATTGACGCCTATTAGCTGTAGATTAGAGTGTATATATATATATATATTTGCCTATGACACTCTTTTTCCGAATTTTTTTAACCTGTTAATCAGCATATCACGTAACCTACGTTCAATTGACGTATCCTCTGCCACATGAGTTGTTAACATTTGGGCTGTCTCAGTATGTGTAGATTTTGATTTAGTTGATGATGGGATACCTGAATACTTGGCAAATGCTATACCTTTTTGCTTCCCGTTACTACTATTTTTGTCTCTTTTTTCCTGATTATAAATCCATAATTGAACCCGCGCATTCAGTTTAGTAGGACTTCCGTTACTTGGTGCTTTACCTGATGCGGCCCATCCACTAGTATGAGTAGGGTAAGCATTTTTCATCAAAATTTTTCACATTTATTTACACTTTGATCCACAGAGGGGATATTTCACCAATGAGTGGATTTGCACAGAGCACATTACAATTGACATTGTGCACGTGAATAATGTCCTGTCTTCTTGTTTGTTTGTTATTCTTCTCATTTCAGGTCCCTGTATTACATTAATATTCCTTACTATAGGATACATTTTCACATAGGATTAGGTAGCTTAGGTCCTGAAGAATCGCGTCAGATCCATAGGAAATAAATAGCGAGAAACATGTTGACCTTTTGATAAATCGAACAGGGGATCCTGTATGTACAATTCCTAACCTCAAATTGAGCGAGGAAGTGATTTTGGGGAGCCTAGACCTTGTTCTTCTCTCTCCCCGTTTCTTTTGATTTTAATTATGACAGTGGTTGGATTATTCAATAAAATTTGCTTAACCTCTAGTTATTTTTAAACTTTTCCAATCCTATACCCTATCGTTTCTAAACCGGCCATATATCTCAAAAGATCTCCGGCAAAGAGCCCCCTTTGAGGGGCCCGTCAGGCATTGCAGCACCGGCCTGACGTGGAGCAGGGCCCAAGGATGAAGCATGTCACCTTTGGTGAGTGAGGGCTCTTGTTCCAAAGAATTTATTTTTCCAGGGACGTTTCCTTATTCTTTTCTTTTCTCTGTCTTAGATCAGGACCCAATGTGGTTTCCCTGATTATACTCACTTAGTGGAACTGTGTATACTTTGGTTCTGTACATGTATTGGGAACTCTATACACAAGACCAGGATTCTGTTTAATCAAACCTCCCTTTTAAAAAAAAAAAAAACTCCTTTAGTTGGTTTTTGATGAAAACCATCAACACCTGATCTGCCAACAAAATTCACAAAACACCCACATTGAAGCCAACACACATCTGGCCTTGACCTGCATGCACGCCTATTGCATACCACATAAGTGTCACGTAAATAGAGTATAACTTATGGGGCTAGATGCTGGGGGACAGTTACCCATTCAGTTCTACATGTACATTACAATACAGGGATGCACAAATTTGTGTGGAAAACTGATGCATCACTGTTTTGTGAGAATGAGGGTATGACCCAGTACCAATATACTGACACTGGAGCACTTCCAAGTCACATGTGGGCCTACATGTGGCTAGTAATCACCGTGTTCACACGCTGCTGCCTATTGAGCAGCACAAGACTCCCAAGATATGACTCTCTGCCCGTGAATGGGTAACTCTTGCACAGAACACTATGTCAACATCCAATCAAGTAATATATCAGATCACGTGCTAGCTCATCATATCTTGCAATGAGTGCAACACACAAGTGTCACTCACACAACAGCTGCTATCACTACATAGGACAGACATAATCACACTTACTGGATACGTCTGGGTCCTGAAATTGAGCCACTTCCCTGATGGTATAGGGGGCAGGTGCACCTGTAAGACATGGAATGGAAATATATGCTCAATGTCAGATCACTATACAAATGTGTGGACAATATATCACAGTGGAGCAGAATCTCCTTGGCTTGCTGGAACCTTAACTAAAGGTTGTCCACCTTTCCTACTCTGTTGTCCTTTCTTTTCCTTTTGGGGCCTACTTGCAGTTACTGCAGGGGTAGCACCTCCCGAATCCTTGGGAGATGACTGGCACTGGACCAGTTCCTCTCTTGGTCTCTGACTAACCTCCGGGTAGTCATTTCCAAGGAGACAATCAAGGGGGAGGTCTGTACTGACTACCACCCTTCTCTAGCTATAAGTCCCACCCACTTCTATGGGCACAAAAGCCACAGGCCTATCAGTGACCCTGTCTAGGCTAACTCTTACTCTGGCAGTCTCACGTGGGATGTACTGGTTTGAGAACACCAGCCTGTCATGCACAATAGTGTGACTGGCACAAGTGTCTCTCAGGGTAGTGGCTGGGATTCCATTCACCAGTAGGTGGTGGAAGTGTCTACTTCCCTCTGGAATCTCCAACTCACCTGTTGGGCTCTTTTTCCAGTTGATGGCTATGAAAACCTCCTCATCTGAGGAGTCATCCCCAATGGCTGCACTGGTCACCCCTGGGATTTTGCTAGGGGGTTCGTTTTTGGGAGAAGAAGTGTCCTTGGTGTGGTGCCCTGACTGTCTACAGTTTTGGCACCATGCCTTAGTGGCATCTGAGTTCTTACCCTGGTACCCACTTTTATTTTGGGTTGTGTCTCAGGCCCACCCACCTGGTCTGGTTTTTGAGGGCCTACAGAGGACTCCTTTTCTTTATTTCTAGTGTCACCCACTTTCTCCTGGGGAGGCTTTGTAACCCCTTTCTTTTGGTCACCCCCAGTGGAAGTTTTGGTTACCCTAGTCTTGACCCAGTGGTCTGCCTTCTTTCCCAATTCTTGGGGAGAAATTAGACCTAGGTCTACCAGATACTGATGCAACTTTTCATTGAAGCAGTTACTTAAAATGTGTTCTTTCATAAACAAATTATAAAGTCCAAAATAGTCATGCACTTCATTTCCAGTTACCCAACCATCCAGTGTTTTCACTGAGTAGTCTACAAAATCAACCCAGGTCTGGCTCGAGGATTTTTGAGCCCCCCTGAACCTAATCCTGTACTCCTCAGTGGAGAATCCAAAGCCCTCAATCAGGGAAGCTTTCATGAGGTCATAAGATTCTGCATCTTTTCCAGAGAGTGTGAGGAGTCTATCCCTATACTTTCCAGTGAACATTTCCCGAAGGAGAGCACCCCTGTGAGATTTGTTTACTTTTCTGGTTGCACAAGCCCTCTCAAAAACTGTGAACCATTTGGTGATGTCATCACCATCTTCATATTTTGTTACAATCCCTTTGGGGATTTTCAGCATGTCAGGAGTATATCTGACCCTATTTAAGTTTCTGCCACCATTGATGGGAGCTAAGCCCATCTCTTGTCTTTCCCTTTCTATGGCTAGGAGCTGTCTCTCCAAAGCCAATCCTTTGGCCATCCTGGCTAACAGGAGGTCATCTTCATTGAGGCTGCCGTCAATGCTTCCAGAGCTGTTGGACTCCCTTGTGGGAGAAGCAGCATCTCTGACTATCACTTGTGGAGTCAAGGTTGGAGGAACCCTGGTCTCCCTAACTAGGACTGGAGGTGGGAAATTCTCCTCCACATCACTAGCTTCCCCCTCTGTAAGGGTATCTTCAGAGGGGTTGTCTCTAGCAAACTCTGCCAAGAGCTCCTGGAGCTGTACTTTGGTAGGGTTTGATCCAGTTTTTATCTTTTTGATTTTGCAGAGTCCTTAACTCTGACATCCTAAGATGCAGGTAAGGGGTGAGTTTGAGCTCCACCACCATCTCTTCTGCAGTAGACATTATTTCTCTAAAAGTTGGGATACTTTTTAAGAATCTAAAACTATCTCTAGAACTTAATCCAAACTTTTACAAAACTTTTAAACTCTAAAAGAAATGCTAACAGGGACTAACACAAGGCCCTAGCAGGACTTTTAAAAATTTAGAAAAATAGCTAAAATTTAAAAAATCAGTTTCTAATGACAATATTTGGAATTTAGTCGGGTGATCAGGTATTGGCTGAGTAGTCCAGCAAATGCAAAGTCTTAGACCCCACCGCTGATCCACCAATGTAGGAAGTTGGCTCTGTATATACTATTTCAAAGTAAGAAATAGTGTGCACAGAGTCCAAGGGTTCCCCTTAGAGGTAAGATAGTGGCAAAAAGAGATAATTCTAATGCTCTATTTTGTGGTAGTGTGGTCGAGCAGTAGGCTTATCAGAGGGTAGTGTTAAGCATTGGTTGTACACACACAGGCAATAAATGAGGAACACACACAAAGACAATTCCAGGCCAATAGGTTTTTATTTAAAAAAATATATTTTCTTAGTTTATTTTAAGAACCACAGGTTCAAGATTTACAAACAATACTTTAAATGAAAGGTATTTCACTCAGGTATCTTAGGAAATTTGAAATATCACAATAGCATGTCCAGTGTTGGCAAAAATGGCAATAAGCTATGTTAAAAGTGGACACAGTGCAAAAATCAACAGTTCCTGGGGGAGGTAAGTAATTGTTAAGTTCACAGGTAAGTAAAACATTTACAGGGTTCAAAGTTGGGTCCAAGGTAGTCCACCATTGGGGGTTCAAGGCAACCCCAAAGTTACCACACCAGCAGCTCAGGGCCGGTCAGGTGCAGAGGTCAAAGTGGTGCCCAAAACACATAGGCTTCAATGGAAATAGGGGTTCCCCGGTTCCAGTCTGCCAGTAGGTAAGTACCCGCGGCTTCGGAGGGCAGACCTGGGGGGTTTTGTAGGGCACTGGGGGGGACACAAGCAGGCATAGAAAGTACACTCTCAGCGGCACAGGGACGGCCAGGTGCAGAGTGCAAACAGCCGTTGGGTTTTCAATAGGTTTCAATGGGGAGACCCGGGGGTCTCTTCAGCGATGCAGGCAGGCACAGGGGGGCTCCTCGGGGTATCCACCACCTGGGCTAGGCAGTGGGTTGCCTGGGGGTCGCTCCTGCACTGGAGTTCGGTTCCGTCAGGTCCTGGGGGCTGTGGGTGCAGTGTAGTTTCCCGACGTCGGGTTCCTTGAAGCAGGCAGTCGCGGTCAGGGGGAGCCTCTGAATTTCCTCTGCAGGCGTCGCTGTGGGGGCCCAGGGGGGTCAACTCTGGCTACTCACGGGCTCGCAGTCACCGGGGAGTCCCCCCTGTAGTGTTGGTTTTCCGCAGATCAAGCCGGGGGCGTCGGGTGCAGAGTGGAAAGTCTCACGCTTCCGGTGGGAAATGTGTGGTCTTTAAAAGTTGCTTCTTTGTTGCAAAGTTGCAGTTTTATGGAACAGGGCCGCTGTCCTCTGGAGCTTCTTGGTCCTTTTAGATGCAGGGTAGTCCTCTGAGGCTTCAGAGGTCGCTGGACCCAGGGGGACGCGTCGCTGTTGCAGTTTTTCTTGAAGTGGGGAGACAGGCCGGTAGGGCTGGGGCTAAAGAAGTTGGTGTCTCCATCTTCTCTGCAGGGCTTAAGGTCAGCAATCCTTCTTCGTCTTCAGGTTGCAGGAATCTGCTTTCCTAGGTTCTGGGGAGCCCCTAAATACTGAATTTAGGGGTGTGTTTAGGTCTGAAAGTGCAGTAGCCAATGGCTACTGTCCTTGAGGGTGGCTACCCCTCTTTGTGCCTCCTCCCTTAGGGGAGGGGGGCACATCCCTATTCCTATTGGGGGAATCCTCCAAAATCAAGATGGAGGATTTCTAAAGGCAGGGGTCACCTCAGCTCAGGACACCTTAGGGGCTGTCCTGACTGGTGGGTGACTCCTCTTTGTTTTTCTCATTATCTCCCCTGGACTTGCCGCCAAATGTTGAGGCTGTGTCCAGGGGGCGGGCATCTCCACTAGCTGGAGTGCCCTGGGGCATTGTAACATGAAGCTTGATCCTTTGAGGCTCACTGCTAGGTGTTATAGTTCCTGCAGGGGGGATGTGTGAAGCACCTCCACCCAGAGCAGGCTTTGTTTCTGGCCTCAGAGGGCACAAAGGCCCTCACCACATGGGGTCAGAAACTCGTCTCTCAGCAGCAGGCTGGCACAGACCAGTCAGTCCTGCACTGAACAATTGGGTAAAATACAGGGTGCATCTCTAATATGCCCTCTGTGTGCATTTTTTAATAAATCCAACACTGGCATCAGTGTGGGTTTATTATTCTGAGAAGTTTGATACCAAACTTCCCAGTATTCAGTGTAGCCATTATGGAGCTGTGGAGTTCATTTTTGACAAACTTCCAGACCATATACTTAATGTGGCCACACTGTACTTACAATGTCTAAGAATAAACTTAGACACTGTAGGGGCATTTTGCTCATGCAGCTATGCCCTCACCTGTGGTATAGTGCCCCCTGCCTTAGGGCTGTAAGGCCTGCTAGAGGGGTGACTTACCTATGCCACAGGCAACATTTTGTGTGCATGGCATCCTGAGGGGGGTGCCATGTCGACTTTGCCTTTTTCTCCCCACCAACACACACAATCGGCAATGGCAGTGTGCATGTGTTAGGTGAGGGGTTCCTTAGGGTGGCACAACATATGCTGCAGCCTTTAGGGACCTTCCCCGGTCACAGGGCCCTTGGTACCACTGGTACCTTTTACAAGGGACTTATCTGTGTGCCAGGGGTGTGCCAATTGTGGAAACAATGGTATATTTTAGGTGAAAGAACACTGGTGCTGGGGCCTGGTTAGCAGGGTCCCAGCACACTCCTCAGTCAAGTCAGCATCAGTATCAGGCAAAAAGTGGGGGGGGGGTAACTGCAACAGGGAGCCATTTCCTTAAAGTAGCGCACAATGAATAACATGGATTAAGCACAAGAAATGAATCGCGCGTCTTGCCGATTCGAATGCTACCTTGCAAATGCCATGAAATGGTAGAGTACAATGAATGTCACGAGTTAAGCACAAGAAATGAATTGCGCGTCTTGCCGATTCGAATGCCACCATGTGAATGCCAAGGAATGGTAGCGCACAATGAATATCACGAGTTAAGCACAAGAAATGAATTGCGCGTCTTGCCGATTCGAATGCCACCATGTGATGCCAAAAAATGGTGGCGCACAATGAATAATATGGATTTAGCACAAGAAATGAATTGCGCGTCTTGTCGATTCGAATGCTAGCATGCAAATGCCAAAAAAAAACAAGCGCACATTCACACGCACAAGGTAAAATCATTTATCATGAAAATTAGGCCCAAGAACTTGAAAGCCTTCGAGAACGGGATCGGGGGCCCAGCTCGACCTCCGTCTTACGGCCCTGATCAAGAATCACCAACAAACTGAAGGGCAAGGCCTGGAAGATCAAAGTAGGCCTCTGGAACAGGAGCTCAGGAAGTTGCTGCTGCTCTGCACAGGGACCTCTGAATAGTGAGCACGTGGAGCTGGGCTGGCTCCCTTATATAGAGTCTTGGCCCAGCCCACAACCACACCCAGTCATGCTGCAGAGGAAGCTTCTAGAAAGCCCTGGAAAGAGACTACACCCTGACACACTCTGAAAGCCTGCAGCAATACATTGCAAATGAACAGTATTTATAAGCACCTTTAATATAAGTCTTTAGGATAAAACTCTGCAATGCAAAAGGTTAAACAACAGCACATCAGCACAATGCATGAATTACGTTATCTTGGAAGTGCTGGATTTTTGCATTCCAGTCGCCCGTAGAGCACGCACTGCCCTGATGTTGACAGCAATAGTCAAACTAAAGGTGTAGTTGGGTTCACTTTTGGGACCATAATAGAAACAGGGGTAGGCAGTCCCAAGACAGTTTCTGTCACAGCTGGTGGCATTGGCCTTGCCACCTTGGGTGATTGTCCCCTTAACATATATAAGTACAGGCAGTCAATCTTAATAAATGGTGTTGAGGCCCAGGCCTACATGGACACAGGTGCTAGTATCACTTTGGTGACTGAAAACTTTGTATCACCTGCATAACACCTCCTTTGATAGAAGTACTAAGTTACTGATGTCAATACTCCACTCAGTCTCTCCCCTTAGCTGTAGTTCAACTTAGTTGGGGTGGAGTTACTGGCCCAAAACAGGTGGTGGCATCACCTAGCTTACCTGTAGATTGTCTCTTAGGGAATGACATAGAGGCCTCAGGTTGGGCTGAGGTAGAGTTTGTGACCCATGCATCCATGCTGGGTATCCCTGAGGAATTGCTTCCTCTCATTTGTGGTGAAATGAAAAAGCAAAGGAGAGAAAAGGGCCTGAAATCTCCGATCCCTCTCCACCAACAGGTAAGAAGGGCATCAGAGTATCCCTTCCCCACCCTGCCACTAAAGATAGCATTCCTGTGGTGGGAGAAATCTCTCATGGAGTGGAACCTATACCAAGGGAGCCATCAGCTACCACAGCTGGACTCCCAGAGGTAAAAGTACCTCTCTGTGGAACTACTAATCCAGATGTGCAAAATTGCCCCATTTTAGTAAATATGGAGAATCCCTCCAGCCCTCCCGGAGAAACTTTAGTGCAGCAGCCCTGCACTGCCTCTAAACACTTAGGATAGCAGCCCTGTCCTAGTATGGAGCTTATAGGACAGCAGCCCTGCCCTGCTCCAACCCAAGAGAAACAGCAACCCTGTTCTCTCTTACAGCCATATAGACAAACTTTTTGCCCAGATATGGCTTTCTTGAGACAGCATCCCTGTCTGGCATTTACTGCATTTGACATAGGCTGAGTGGATCAATCCCACTGCCCAACTTTTAAACATACTAATAGAAACTCTGAGAATTTACACTCACACTGTTGGTTAGGTAAAAATTTCCATACAGGGTGGTTTACATCTTTACATCTCCACAGGGAAGTAACCATACAGTGGATGATAAAAGGAGTAACCACTCTATTGCAGATCTACTCTCCACTTATCACCACTTAGACAATAAAGTCTCAACTGGCCAAGGTTAACATTATTGTCCTTCGTTTGGAGGGGGTTATGTGAGAAAGTAGACTCTTTCTTGGATGAATTCCCCCACTTTTGGCTTGTTTGTGAGTGTGTGTCAGTGTGTTTTTACTGTGTCACTGGGATCCTGCAAGCCAGGACCCCAGTGCTCATAGATCAAAACCTATATGTCAGTGTGTTTTGCCTGTCTCACTGGGATCCTGCTAGCCAGGACCCCTGTGCTCATAGTTTATGGCCTAGTGTGTGTCTGTATAGTGCTTAATTGTGTCACTGAGGCTCTGCTAATCAGAACCTTAGTGTTATGCTCTCTCTGCCCTTAAATTTGTCACTATAGGCTAGTGATTTCATTTACCAATTTCAATTACCACACTACACCCCCTTATAAGTCCTTAGAATATGGTACCCAGGTATCCAGGGCATTGGGTTTCCAGTAGATCCTTATGGGCTGCAGCATTTCTTTTGCCCCCCCAAGGATCTCAGACAAACCCTTTCACAGGACTGCCACTTCAGCCTGTGTGAAATAGTGCACACAATATTTCACAGCCATTTTTACTGCACTTAAGTAACTTATAAGTCACCTATATGTGTAACCTTCATTTAATGGAGGCTAGGTGCAAAGTTACTAAGTGTGAGCGCCCTTGCACTAGCAAAGGTGCCCCCACATAGTTCAGGGCCAATTCCCAGACTTTGTGAGTGCGGGGACACCATTACACCGTCACTACCTATATGTATCTTCACAATGGTAACCCCGAATATGGCCATGTAAGGTGTCTAAGATTATAGAATTGTCCCCCCATTCCAAATATGGTATTGGGGAGCCAATTCCATGCATCCTGGGGCTCCACCACGGACCTCCAGTACTGCCAAACCAGCTCTCTCAGGCTTGCAATACAGCTACAGCTGCTGCCACCTCACAGACAGGGTTCTGCCCTCCTGGGGTCTGAGCAGCTTAGTCCCAGGTAGGCAGAACAAAGCATTTCCTTTTGGAGCAGGGTGTTAGACCCCCTTCCTTTAGAAATATGTATTAAAGGCTGTGGAGGGGTAGCCTCCCCCAGCCTCTGAAAATGCTTTGAAGGGCACAGATGGTGCCCTCCTTGCATAAGCCAGTCTACACCAGTTCAGGGACCCCTTGTCCCCTGCTATGGCGCGAAACTGGACAAAGGAAAGGGGAGTGACCACTCCCCTGACCATCACCACCCTAGGGGTGTTGCCTAGAGCTCCTCCAGTATGTCCCAGACTTCAGCCATCATGCTTTGCAAGGTGTGGCAGCACTCTGGAGGACTCTGAGTGTCCAGTGCCAGCAGGTGATGTCAGACATCCCTCCTGATAGGTCCATACCTGATAAGGCAGCCAATCCTCCTCTCAGGGCTATTTAGGGTCTCTCCTGTGGGTTCTCTTCAGATTCTACTTCCAAGTTTCTAGCAGGAATCCTCTACAACTACTACTTCATCCTCTGACCTCGGATCAACCTCAGCCTGCTCCAGGAACCACTGTATCAAAAAAGTATCCAGAAGGGATACTTTTCCTCTACAACTTCAGCTCCAGCCAGCAAATGCAACAGGTTCATGGTGTGCACACTCTGAGGACTCCCTGTCTTCACCCTGCACCAGAAGGACCAAAGAAATCTCCCCTGGGGTGACAGAGTCACTCCACTACTGAAGCAGGTACCTTCTAAGTCGACAACTGGTTCTCTTGGACTCTTCTCCTGACAACAAGCATGCTCCTGGAACACAGTGGGAGGACCCCATCCACACAGACTGTCCTGAGGTCCTGCTGTGGCAATTTGGAGGAGGTCAAGACCTTGCCTTCCCCCAGAATGACAGTACTCCTGTTCACAGCATTTTCTTGACCTCCTGAGGCCTCGGTGCACTATTTGCAAAATTCCTTCTTGCACAGCCTGGCCCAGGTCCCCAGCACTTTATCCTGCGATGCTCAACTCGCTGAGCGGATCTCCGGTGGCGTGGGATCTTCCTTTTAGTGCTGCACCAACCACATTTTGGACCTCCTTTGTCCCCATGTCCTGGGACTCCCATAGGCGCTATCTGGTGCTCTGAGGGCTCCTTGAAGTTCTGAGAGCCCCTTCTTCCTCCTCACACAGAGTTGAGGCCCCTGGGTCCCTCCTGGGTCCAGATAGTGCCTATTTGCCGCAAAATGCGACTTTGCCAGAACCAAGGCTCGTTAGAGGAATCCAGCACCAAAACTTGCCTGCATCAAACTTCACGACGTGGACATCCTCTGCATCATGCAGGAACCCGCTGGCATCTTCCTAGGGTGCTTTTCTGCAATCTTCTTCCAACTAGGGGCTCTTCTTTTGCACCCTCCTCTGGGTTGGCAGGGTCTCCTGTCCTTCCTGGAACTTCCTTCGACTTCTGGACTTGGTCTCCTTCTTTTGCAGGTCTTCAGGTCCAGGAATCCAACGTTTGTTGTTTGCAGACTTGGTTGGTTCTTGCAATAACTCTAATCACAACTTGTAGTGTGTCCTAATGACACTTGCAGTACTTTACTCCTGCTTTTCTGGGATCTGGGGAGGTGTAATTTATTTACCTTTACTGTATTCTTACTCTCCCAGTGATTCTGCACACACTACACTTTTCTAGGGGGGAATTCGTGATTCGCATTCCACTTTCTTAGAATATGGTTTGTGTTGCCACTAGGCCTATTTTCTCCCATCGTACTCTATTGCATTTCCTATTGTTTGCACTTTCCTATGTCTAATTACTTGCCTTATTTTGGTGTCTAGTGTATATATTGCGTATAATACTTACCTCCAGAAGGAGTATTGCCTCCAAGATATTTTTGGTACTGTGTCACCCAAATAAACTACCTTTATTTTTGGTAACACTGAGTATTGTCTTTACTTGTGCATAAGTACTGTGTGACTATAAGTGGTATTGCAGGAGCTGTGCGTGTCTCCTAGTTCAGCCTAAGCTGCTCTGCTATAGCTACCTCTATCATTCTAAGCTGTTAGAACACTACTACATTTCACTAATAAGGGATAACTGGACCTGGTATAAGGTGTACGTACCCAAGGTACCCACTACAAGCCAGGCCAGCCTCTTACAGTTATTATAATTACCCCGGTCCAGGTGGGCATACAGGGTTGGTCCTTGTAATTGTATTATTATTAAATACTGCTTCTTGGTAAAATGATCTCGGGTCTCTGATGCCTCTCTTAATATCAGACTGTGATACCTGCAATTGTTGTGCCATTACCTGAGTTCATTCTTGGCAAGATGTTGAACATCAAATATGGCATGCGTGATGTGTGTTAAGAGACAATCTTTGGCATAGCTGTCTCAGAAATGTATTGGCCACACATAACGCACCACCTTGCACACCTTGCACAGTGCAGGCCTTCAGTTCATGAAATAGCCATTTTTACTTGGAAAGTTATTACTTATAAGATTTGAGTTGTACCTGCAGTACAATGGTCATGGCATTAAGTGGCTGAGTTGCTCAGACATACAGTGTTCCAAATCTCCAGTAGCGATAGAACCTCTCATTTCACAGAACTGCAATGCTTCACACTGGGCATTTTTTCAAGAGATGGCACTCAGTGGCTCGTTGCAAGTAAAAGGAAGTGTTGGGGTGGGCCCAGAAATATTGAGTATTCACAGGCCCAGAAACACTAGGGCCCATATCTATACTTTTTGCCGTAAAACTGCGCTAACACAGATTTGCAGCAAAAGGTTTAGCGCCGGCTTGCGTCATTTCACAACACCAGCCGGGTGCCACATATATTGAATGGTGCAAGCCGGTGCTAAACTTGGGCTAGCGTCTTTAAAAAAGTCGCTAGCCGGGTGGGGGTGGAGGTTGGGAAGGAGAAGGTTGTGCATCAGAAAATGACCCTAACCTGGATAGAGGCAAAAAAATGCCTCTAACCAGACTAGCGCCATTTCTTGGCGCACAACCATCAAAAACATGACTCCTGTCTTAGGAAAGACAGGAGTCATGCCCACCACCCCAGTGGCCAGCACAGGGAACAAGTGCCCTGGGCATGGCCATTGAACCCTGTGCCATGCAGGGGCCCCAATTCATGGCCTCTGATGGCAAAAAAAATATTGAAAAAAACACTTACCTGAACGTACCTGGGATGGGGGTCCCCCGTCCTCCAGTGTCCCTCTGGTAGGGGTGGAGGTGTTCCTGGGGCTTGGGAGAGCACCTGCGGACCCATTCCATGGTGTTTAACCATGGAAATGAGTCCACAGGTCCCCTAACACCTGGTCTGACCCAGGAGCAAGCTTAGCATCATTATTTAGCCCCTCCTTCCACCCGTGCATCATTTTAGCACAAGGATAAATATGGGGCTATGGGGATAGCACCATTATTTGGTTGGCAACACCTACCTTGAATCTCATTGACGCAAGGTAGGTTCACTCATTCCAAAAATGGTTAAAACTCATGAATATGGTGTAAGTTTTGTGCCAAATTTACACAAACAAATGACGTAAATGCAGCACAAAAAAAGTATAAATATGGACCTAAGTTATTCAGAATGGCAAGTGCAGTACCCCGAAGGGGAAATGGATCTGGACCACAGTCATCTCTGAAAGTGACGTCTGAATTCCTTTCTTTCCCAGGAAATGCACTTCAGGCTGCAACAGCTGAAAACACCTCCATGTTCTGGTTGACCAATAACAGGAGATGTGTTGGGTGAAATAGGGATCTTCCGTTTCATTCACCTGGAGGAAAGATTACCTTCTGAAATTCCAATTGCTCGTCATCATTGTCAGTCTGTAGACCATTCCTGTGCAGTCAATGAGAGGCAAAGTAATGTTTCTACATTGGAGGGGTAATATGAGTGCAGGTATAGTGGTTTCGTTCCCTAAACAACTAAAGGATTACACTAGATTCTGTACTTATTTTTTATTTTTATTTTTATTTATTTAATTTTATATATTCATGTATTTGAATTGTAAGGTGCTACAATGACACCAGGACCTCTTCCTCATGTTTTACATACACTATATTCTGTATTTGTTTCCTTGGTTGATGGGTTAAAAGGGAGGAGTCTGTGTTGGGTCTTGTTCTGAACTAGATGGTGACTAGTATTCCGGAATGAGGTCCCCTTTGAAACCTTCCGTGTTGTAGAATGTTAACAAGGTTTTCCCAGTGATTGTTTCTGCCTGCCTTGGGGATTGGTATTTTATTCAGTACTTCATTTCTAATAAAGTATCAGTTCTTTAAAACACCGACGTTCTTCACCTTTCAATCAATCAATCAGAGTATTTGTAAAGCACACTGCTCACTCGTGAGGGTCTCAAGGCGCGGGGTGGGGGGGTTGGTACTGCTCAAACAGCCATGTCTTGAGATGTCTCTTGAAGGTAAGTACATAGTTTGTCTGATGCAGGTGGGTGGGAAGAGTGGTCCACGTCTTGGAGGCGAGTTGGGAGAATGATCTGCCGTCACCATTCATTCTGTGGATGCGTGGGACAGTGGCGAGGGCAAGGTTGGCGGTGCGAAGCTTTCGGGTCAGGGTGTAGAAGGAGAGCTGTCTGTTGAGGTATTCTGGTCCGGTGTTGTGCTTTGCCTTGTGAGCGTGGGTAAGGACTTTGAACGTGATTCTCTTGTTGATGGGGAGCCAGTATGGGTCTCTCAGCTGGGCTGTGATGTGGCAGTGGCGGTGGCGGGGGATGTCCAGGATGAGGCATGCAGTGGTGTTCTGGATGCGTTGCCACCTTTTCTGGAGTTTGGCCGTGATTCCTGCATACAGGACATCGCAGTAGTCCAGTTTGCTGCTTATGAGGGCTTGGGTGACTGTTCTTCTTGTTTCCGTGGGGATCCATTTGTAGATCATTTGGAGCATGTGGAGGGTGTTGAAGCAGGAGAAGGAGATGGCATTGATTTGCTGGGTCATTGATAGTGAAGTGTCCAGGATGAATCATTCAATCGATCAGTGAAGGTATTTGTAGAGCGCACTACTCACCATTGAGGGTCTCAAGGCACTGAGGTGGGGAGGCATTGCTTCTACTTAACAGCCAAGTCTTGAGAAGTCTCTGGAAGGTAAGGAGGTCCTTGGTCTGACGCAGGTGGGTGTGAAGTTGTGCAGTGCCTTGTGAGCATGGGGGAGGAGTTTGAAGGTAAGGTGATTCTTTTGTTGATGGGGAGCCAGTGCAGGTCTCTCAGGTGGCATGTGATATGGCAGTGGCAGGGGATGTCCAGGATGAGGCATGCAGAGGTGTTCTGGATGCGTTGCCACCTTTTCTGGAGTTTGGCCGTGATTCCTGCATAGAGGACATCGCGGTAGTCCAGTTTGCTGCTTATGAGGGCTTGGGTGACTCTGGTTTCCGTGGGGATCCATTTATAGATCATTTGGAGCATGTGGAGGGTGTTGAAGCAGGAGAAGGAGATGGCGTTGACTTGCTGGGTCATGGATAGTGAGGAGTCCAAGATGAATCCTAGGTTGCATGCATGGTCGGTGGGAGTCGGAGCGGATCCGAGTGTGGCAGGCGACCAGGAGTCATCCCATGCGGAGGGGGTGAAGCCGAAGATGAGGACCTCAGTCTTGTCAGACTTGAGTTTGATGCAGCTGTTCTTCATCCATTCAGTGATGGCCTTCATTCCTTCGTGGAGGTTGGTCTTGGCGGTGTCCTTGGTGAGGGAGAGTGTCAGCTGGGTGTTGTCAGCGTATGAGATGATGTTGAGGTTGTGAGATCGGGTGACGTTGGCGATGTAGATGTTGAAGCGGGTTGGGCTGAGGGACGATCCCTGGGGTATGACACAGATGATTTTGGTGGCTTCAGAGCAGAATGGAGGGAGGCGGACTCTCTGAGTTCTGCTGGTGAGGAAGGAGGTGATCCAGTCCAGTGCTCTGTCATGGATTCCTGCGTCGTTGAGGCATGTGTGTAGGGTGTGGTTGCAGATGGTGTCGAACGCAGCTGAGAGGTCCAGGAGGATCCAGGAGGATGAGGGTCACTGTTATCCAGTATGGTCCTGAGATCGTCGGTGGCAGCGATGAGGGTGGTTTCGGTGCTGTGGTTGCTTCGGTATCCAGATTGTGATGGGTCCAGAGTGTTGTTCTCCTTAAGGGAATGGGTCAGTTGTTTGTTGCCAATTTTCTCTATGACTTTTGCCGGAAAGGGGAGCAGGGAAATTTGCATGAAGTTCTTGAGGCCCTTTGGGTCTGCCTTGGGTTCCTTGAGGAGAGCATTGATCTTGGCATATTTCCAGCTCTCCTGGAAGGTGGGGGTCTCAAAAGAACTTTTGATGATCTTCCGAAGTTGGGGTGCGATGACGGAGCTTGCATTGTTGAAGATGTGGTGAGGGTAGGAGTCTGATAGTGAGCCAGAGTGGATGGTGTTCATGATTTCGAAGGTGTCATTGTGGTTGACGTGGGTCCAGGAGAGCAGGAGGCTGGTGGGTGGTGAGTCGGTGGTGTTGGTGGTTAACGCGGGGGTCTGAGTACTGAAGCTGTCATGGATGTCTGCGATCTTGCGGTAGAAGAAGGTGGCTAGGGAGTCGCAGAGGTCTTTTGATGGCGGGATGTCATTGATGTTGGAGCCGGAGTTGGAGAGCTCCTTCACGGTGTTGAAGAGCTCCTTGTAGCTGATGGCGTTCTTGAAGGCTGTGTGGTTATCCAGTGTCTGAACTTGGCGTGACTTCTTTTCGAGCCTTCGGCATGTTTACTTAGATTCTTGGAGGTCGGCGGTGAACCAGAAGGCCTTTCTGTAGGTGCGTCTGTTGGAAGGTTTCTTAATCGGGGCAAGAGTATTGGCACAGTCGTTGATCCATTGCCTGACGTTGCAGTGTCGGTGATGTTGATAGGTAGGTTCCGGGAGAGGGTAGTGATCAGTTGGTCTTCAGTGACCTTGTTGCATCTGCGGTGGGGAATCCGTTGCAGGTGATTGTGTGTTGTGGGTTTCTCAAAGGAGAAGTGGATGCAACAGTGGTTGGTCCAGTGGAGTATGGTGGTGTGGTTGAAGGAGACGTGTTTGCTGGTGGAGAAAATAGGGTTGAGCGTGTGTCCTGCGGAGTGGGTGGGTGTCATGATGAGCTGCTTGAGGCCGAAGTTGTCGACCAGAGTTGTAGAGTTGTTGTCGTTGGTGTCCTCGAGGTGGAAGTTGAAGTTCCAGAGGAGAATGTGGATGCGAGAGCGTGCGTGCTGATGACGTCGGTGATGGAGTCGCTGATCTTCTGTCGGGGGCCGGGCGGTCTGTAAATGAGGGTCCCTCTGAGGGTGGAGTTTTGGTAGGTGTGGATCTGGAAGTGCAGGTGTTCGGCGGTTCCGAGGGTGTCTTCGGTGCTGGTCGTGATTCTGAGGGTATTCTGGTGCACTATGGCAATGCCTCCTCCTAGTCTGTTGGTGTGGTGCCTGTGGGTGATCTTGTAACTGTCCGGGATGGCTGTGGTGATGTTGGGCGCTGAGGAGGGGTTCATCTAGGTCTTGGTCAGGAAGGCAAGGTCTGGGGAGGCTGAGTCAAGTAGATTCCAAAGTTTGACTGCATGTTTGTTGACCGAGCGGGTGTTGAGTAGGATGCATCTGAGATGGTTGCGTCCTTCCTTGGCGGGTGGGTAGTCGGCGTGGAGGCTGATGAAGGTACAACTCCAGCAGGAGAAGGGTCTGAGGGTGAGCTGCGGGGTGGCTTGATGGCAGGTGGATGAGCGGCCAGTGTTGAGTGCATGGAGGGTAGTGGCATTGTAGTGGAGTCAGGTGTAGTGGCGGCGGAGGGGTAAGAACCAGGGGTTCCAGGGCTGGGCGCGGACCAGGCGCGGACGGGCGCAGATGGGTTTGCCTTTGGCGCACCAGCAGCGCAGCCGCACCGAGGCTGCCATTAACTGGAGGGGGAGGAGAGGACAGCTGGGAGGCTGGAGCGGGGGTGAAAATGGCGTGAAAAAAGGGAGCGGGCCATGGGGCCAGCAGCTGCGGGAGTGCAGCATGAGAGAGAGGAAGGGGCGGACCACAGGGGCAGCAGCAGCGGGTGGAGAGAGAGAAGGAGGAGAGCGAGAGTGAGAGAGAGAGAGAACCGAGTGGAGGGAAAAGTGAAGAAAGAGTGAAAAGCAAAAGTCAAAAGGAGCACTGATGGGAGCAAACGGCAAAAGGGGCACGAGGGGGCAGACACAGAAGAGAGAGCACACAGAGACTGAAGCAGAGAACAAGAGGAGAGAGGCAGAGGGCAGTCTAGTAGGAAAGCAGAGATCTCCCACTAGACACCAGTGATGAGGCACAGGCAGAAGCCTGCGGGTGGAGGAGAGGCTCGGACTCCTGACAGGGGCCAGGAGTTCAGAGGAACAAGGGCTCTAGTTACAGGTGGAGCTACGGGAGGCAGAGCAGTTCACTGACCAGGTCAGTGGTGTTGCTCGACCTACCGTGCAGCGGCTGCGATTAAGTAAGGGGGGAGGAGAGGACAGCTGGGAGGTGGGAGCAGGGCTGAAAACGGTGCAACAAAAGGGGTCGGGCTGCAGGGGCAGCAGAGGCGGGAGTGCAGCGTGAGAGAGAGGAGGTGCCGGGGCTGCAGGGGCTGCAGTGGTGGGGTAGAGTGAGAGAGAGAGAGTGGAGTGGAAGGAAAAGCGAATTAAGAGTGAAAAGCAAAAGTCAAAAGGAGCACTGTGGGGAGCGAACGGCAAAAGTGGCACAAGGGGGCAAACACAGAAGAGACAGCACACAGAGAGCAAAGCAGAGAAAATGAGGAGAGAGGCACAGGGCAGTCTAGTAGGAAAACAGAGCTCTCCAACTATACACCAGGGTAGAGGCACAGGCAGAAGCCTGCGGGTGGAAGAGGGCCTCGGACTCCTGACAGGGGTCAGGAGTTCAGAGGAACAAGGGCTCTACTTACAGGTGGAGCTACGGGAGGCAGAGCAGTTCACTGACCAGGCTTTTAAGACATCGAAATCGTGTGCCTAATGATGCTGCATAGTCAATTTTTCTAATGTTTTCTTAATGATTTCTAATGTACTAATCATTGGTGAATTAACATGTGTAAACGGGTGAGTTTTATAAATGGTCGCCATAATTCATTTTTGTTCCCTGGCTAAGCAAAATGTTAGCTAAAGTCATAGTTATTTTCCTTTGCTCAATGCTTTCATAAAAGAGTGTGCTTAATAGCTTATAAATGGGTAAATAGTTACCCCTAGCGGGTTGCTACATAATGTCTTACAAGGTCAGATTTATTAAGTCATTACTCAAGTTTGAATGTTCTATTGTTTGAAATTGTCACTAAAATGTGGTTTCTTCCTCGAGGATGGAAGTAGATGATGCGAGTTGAGAAGTTTCTTCCTGAGAAGAGAAGTTTAGACGAGTCGGAACAAAGGAGTCACAGATGAGACGGAAGAGGAAAAGTTACTGTTATGAATGTGCCCTGGTTATTGTTGACGTCACTGAATTTTAGGTTATCAAATAAAATAACTACAGGTTGAATCATAAACCACTCCATGTACTGACCAATCCTAGACATTTCGATATTTAATTTAACAATCTGTCAGCTGTTCGAGGGTGTGGAGTAGTGTAGGAGAGAGAAGAGAATGAGATTCCGCTATCCTTTGGTGGTTCAAGTCATATTAGCGATGTGGGTCTAACTGTTGATGTAAGCCCGATCCTGATGGTGTCCCTTTGTGGAAGTAGACTGCATGTTGTTGTTCTATGGGTAATGTATGAAATTGCATTGATATATGTGTCTCTTTTGCTTTATAGGTACCAGCTGCAACTTATGATTTAATTGCTTTATAATAATAATAATAATAATAATAATAATAATAATAATAATAATAATAATAATAATGATTTTTTAATAATGACCCGAGCTGGAATGATTTTTCTAAATTTGTGTCTCTAAATTCTTTTACATGAAGTCCAAGATGGTAATGCTAATTTGTGGTTAGTAAGGGAATTTACCTTCACATGCTCCTGATTCCCGATGACATTCTTTGATTGTTTGTACTAATTTATACTCTACCTTTGTTGCCAATTCTAGAGTTATTAATCAGTGTTATGATACTTGAGATTATTTGCTTTATTTCTTCGATTATTAAACTCAAATATATAAGACGTTCTAATCATCCACTATTGATTCTATATGCTTATCATTTATGCTTGAGAGTTATTTTCGTGACATTAGCCTTGTTAATTTAGGAAAATAAATTCACAATTCTTCTTACTAAAGTGGTGTGTTTTTTTTTTTAGGTCCAGATCTATGATTATATTGATTATTGTTGATGACCACATTGCTCATTATTGACATCCCCTCAAGCCTTTGTCATGTGATCCATTGGCCTCTAGCGCAAAATCCACTATTCAGTTTGAAATAATAGGATTTCATGGCACTGCAGCAGTTTTTGGAAGCAGAGGACAGTTATGTCATCGCTTGATGATGTCATAATGAGAGTAATGCAACTAGTGAAAAAAACATTTTTCTAAAAAGAAATAGATTTGTTAATTCCTTCTGAAATGTTATACGGATCTGATAAGATGAGTTGCTATTTGCCTTAAGTGACTTTCCCCAGTTCTCAGAGACCCTCTAGGTTGAGGGGTGTGTTTCTAGCGGTGTTTGGTGGAATCGAGTGCTGTGATTTACGCTTCCACAGCTTAAGTTAATTTGCAGATGATTGAGGTGTATATGAATTTAGATGGAGTGGGTGTACTCCAGTAGAGTTTAGAAGGAGTGAGTGTACTCCAATAGGTATGATACTAGGGAAGCAGAGTTCTTCATTTGAGTGTGGCGCTTAAATGCAGGAAAAAATATCCATGTGGTTGTTGATGATGGACTTAAGGAGAGAGGTCTAAGACCCCGGAGTATATTGACAAGTGTAGTGAGACACTTGGTATATGTTGTAATTTGTCCATTTCGTAGACCAATCCGGTGTGATTGGTAAATCGAGGTTGTGAGATAATTGGTGTGATTGAAATTATACTGAGATTTAGTGAGTACTAAGTGCACTAGGACAACAGTCCAATGACCAGTTGAGAAGTAAAATTTGCAGGTTGAATTTTGCTCACAAATGAGGGGAACTGTGAAAAAGAGTAAGCGGAAGCCGAAGGTTACTTTGGAAGGTTCTTTGTCAGTGTCTCAGTGATTGCGCTGAGAAGGGGTGTGTGCATTAGTGTGACACTAGTAGTGCTGCGCTAGGATTGGTTGGTTAGTGAGAAGTGTTGCACACAGATTTGTCAAGTAGTCCGATAATAATGTAACGTGATTGGAAGGTGAGAGGGTCGAAGAGGATTGTGGGATCATAGTAACTTTTTTTGATTCGTTGTTTTTTAACAGATTTCATCATTTGTTTTGCTTAGTTTAACTTAGTTCATGAATAACAATTTTTGTTGTGGACATCGGTTTTGAATAAAATTCAATTGAAAATGAAGTTTTTCAAGGCTTTGAAAAGTGCTCTCAGAGGTAATGAATACATATATTCCAGAGCTTGAAGGAGATATTTGTCTCCCAGAAAATACTCTGGGATATATTGTATTTGAGGAGACGGGTGCCGGAGTGTGACTTTGGGCGAAACAGTGGGTCAAGATTACAAGGAAAGAAGGTTGTTTAGCTTTTCCAGACAATGGAACATTAAATTTGAGGATTTTGGTAATTGAAGGCAGAAAATGTACAGTTTAAAAACTCCTCTGAGGCCAGCACAGTACGAAGTTTTAGCAATTTGGGAGCTAGACAGCAACAAGCACTGAAATTAGAGAAAAGAAAGAGGAGAGTGGAAAAGACACTAGCAGAAGCTAGATGGGATGAGGAGCAGAAAAGGTGGAGAGTGGAAACTCTACAGGGAATTAGATAATTTCCCACAAGGACAAAAGAGGATGAGGATGAGTCAAAAGATGGGAATAAAAGAAAAATAGTTCTTCAGTAACTAAGGAACAGAAATTAAAAGACTTAAAATGAGTCATGTTTAATGATGACAATGAGTTAGGTGAAGATGAAATAGCTTCTGAGGTTTTGGAGAGTTATCCACCACCAAACACAAGTCAGAGAGATCGGAGGATAAGTGAGAGTGGAACGAATGGGAGTGGGATTAGTAATACAATTCCTACTGCACCATCCACATTGGAGATATCACGGAATATCCTGAACAATGAACGAGTTCTGATGCAGAGTAGTTTTAATGATTCACTGAACAACAGACAGCAATTGGAGAAAAATATTCCTGAAATACATCCAGAAAGGTCAGGTCATAAGGACGACTACTAATTTAGTGTTGTCTCCAGGTCAGCAAGGGCTGAGTATGATTCAAAGGGAGCATGTTCAAATACAGGTTCCACAAATGCAGAGAATGAGAACAGTGCAAACGCAGAAGATTGGATCTTTTGTTGGTCCTGATGCAATTTCTGTACCTATTACGATGGGTCCGTTAACCCCACTATATGCTCAGGAAAAAAATAGTGGAGTGAATTCTTAAATTCAGGTTCAGCATGGGGTTTTGGAAAAGTCAACTCCTAGACAAGGACAGACCCTGAATGAGACTAAGGGGGGTCATTATGACCCCGGTGGTAAAAAACGCTCACCGCCGTGGAAACGGCCACCAAAAGACCATCGCCGCTGCTACCAGTCTTCCACCGTATTAAGACCACAGCCAGATTTCCACCAAAAGGATGGTGGAAATCCGGCTGTGGCCATGCCAGTGGATGGCGGTAAGGTGGTGCTGTATCATTCCAGTAGACCGCTGCCGCCCGTATTATGAGAATAATACGGCCTGGCAGTGTTCTGCTGGCGGACACTGTTGCTGACAGAAGCGCCCCATCCCATCTCCTCCCGGAGGACCCCCTGACTACAGGTAAGTCGGGTGCTCCGACATGGGAGGGGCGTGGGGATGTTGTGTGTGTATGCATGTGGGTGTGTGTGTATGTCTGTGCATGCGTGTATGCGGGGGTGTGTAGCGTGTTGTGTGTGTGCATGTATGGATGTGTGAGTGTGTGTATGTTGAGTTGTGTGAATGCTTGTCTGTGTGTATGTATGTAAATGTGTGTGGATGTGTGTGTGTAAGTGTGTGTGGATGTGTGTGTGAATGGATGTATGCATGCATGGATAAATGTTGGAATTAGTGTGTGTATGTGTCTATGCGTGTGTAAAGGGAGGGGCGTGTATGGGGGGTCTGGAGAGGCAAGAGGGATGGGGAAAGCTGTGGAGGGGGAGGGGTGAAGGGAAGACTCCTATCAGTGACAGGGAAGGGATCCCCTGTCACTGACAGTGCCTTCCGTCATGGTTTTCGTGGCGGTAAGGATGCCATGAAAACCATGGTGGTAGGCGGAGTCATAATCCCACAGGCGGGCAAGTGACGACAGCGGGGCTGGAGAGTGAGGTCTCCAGCCCAGCTGTCATTACCGCCGTGGCGGTCGGTGTGGTACATAGACAGTTTGGCTTTAGCCAAACCGCCAATGTCACAATATGGAGAAAAGTACTCTATATTAACGCCGACCACCGGGGTCAAAATGACCCCCTAATTCTTTAATAGATTTGTCACTTGTTGAGAATTCTTGGATCAGATCTTACTGAAATCAGGGGGAGAGATTAATGTCTCTACAACAATCTGCGAGCACAGCACCAGAACGAGATTTGGGTGCACAGTCTAATGAGGTTTCTTTGAAAGGTCTATCTGCACAAGAAATAATGAAGTGGTTAGAAGATTTAAGCAATTCAAAGACCTTAGAGAAGAAAAACAGAGAAGAAGACACACTAAACTGAGTAAGGTTATCAATGGAGGGAAATAAACTTCTTGAAGGGACCATGGGTGTGAATAGACTTGAGTCACATACTGAAGCTCAATTAAGATATTTGTGAAAAATAATTACAAAGGGAGCAGAGAAAGGACACCAGCAGCTACAGGAAATAGCAGACGAGTATGATATTGATTTAACAAAAATGAAAAGCCTGAAAAGAAGTTAGAGATTAAACATGGACGAGGAAGATTTTATACACATGAGGTCTGCAGGGATGAAAACACATCTTAAGGAATTACTTGAGAGAGTACAGGTTTGGAGAGCATTAGACAAATGGGAAGGCAGATGGGTCAAGAAAAGGGAAAGACCAAAGAAAGATGACATGACACAGGCAGGCGACTCAGTGAAAATGTTGCTGATGAGAGAAACGCCAGGAGGACATTTTGTACATGTACCTTGGAATAGAGGTGATATTTTAAGTTTACAAATGATTACCCAAGGTTGAAAAAAAAAACAGTAGAATGGTACCATCAGACAGATATGTTTGTGAAGCTTGCAAAATGTCTACGGGAAGACCTGAATACACTTTTTGATATTGTTGTTCCAGCAGATTTGTGGATTGAATGCAAAAGGAGTGTGTATTGGCCGACAAGTGAGCCACAAACGGATTTGAAAACAGGTGCACCATCCCCAGATGGAATGAAACATTACTATAAAGTTATTGTGTTCCTAAAAACAAGAGTTTCTCAGAAAAACGATGATTGGCAACGCATAGATAGAACAGCACAGGAGGGAAGGAATCAGTCCATGAATACTATGAAAGGTTGTTGAAAGCATTTAAACAATTAAGAGGTGTGGAAACAATTGAGAAAGAGAACATGAATCATTTGGTGTTTAGATTTCTTGAAGGATTAAAACCAGATATTAATCAGATGATTAAGAATCATTTGATCTGCTGGCAAGCTAAACCGATTGATGAAGTGGGACAGCATGTGAAATACTCTAGTGATGAGATTGAGTTGAAGCAGAAAAAGTTGAAAGAGAAATTAATGGTGATGCAGATTAAGGCTGCACAGACAGGATTACAGGGAAATTTTCAGCAACTACCGCAAAGGAATGGTATGTTTCAGAGTCAAGGTAGAGGCAGAGGTCGAGGTGGAATGATGCTTCGGGTGGTCGATAGAAATGTGGATATGAGTTCAGTGGTGATGCAAGAAGAGCAGCAAAGGAGGAAAGTGTTAACTTGTCATAATTGTGGGGTAATTGGACATTGTAAAATACAGTGTCTGATGTTGAATCAAGGTGGTGTTGTGCAACAGGCAAATGGTGTCAATTCACATCTGAGCATGAGAGGACCTAGAATGGGAGGTCAAAATCAGAATTTCCAGAATAATATAAACACAATGCAAGATTTTCAGCCTTTACAACCAATGCAGCAGATACCAAATATCCAACCACAGGTACAACAAGTACAAATGCCACAGACACAACAAATGCAGCCACAAATGCAGATAGTGCCTGTACAGCAATTGCACATGCCGAGACAGGTTCAAATGGTACAGAGTCCTATGGATCACCAACAGGTAATGCTTTCACAAGTGGTCACGAATGAGAAAAAGAACAAAAGTGAAAAATCAGTTGATCAATTTCCTTTACACGGTGATGATGAAATAAAAGATGAATGGCCATTTGATAGTTCAGATGAGGAGGAGTATGTGATGGTAGCATCATTTGAGGTGGATCGGGGGGTCCTTATGTGAAGGGTGAAGTACATGATAATGACGTTAATTTTCTGGTCGACACAGGAGCGTGTTGCTCCTGTGTCGACCAGAAAATTAACGTAAGAACTGTAAAATTAACGTAAGAACTGTAGAGGTTCCAGACATACCGATTTCAGAGAGGACAGTTCAGATAGTAGGAGTTGCGAACATACATCTGACTAACACTCTTACGGAACCAGTTCTTGTGAAGGTTGGCAATTTTAAAGATTTTCACAGTTTTGTCGTTTGTGATTCTAGTCCGGTGTCATTACTGGGAAGAGATTTAGGCCCATATTCATACTTTTTGACGCAAAACTGCGCTAACGCAGTTTTGCGTCAAAAAAATTAGCGCCGGCTAACGGCATTCTGAAGCGCCATGCGGGCGCCGTATTTATTGAATGACGTTAGCCGGCGATAGCCGCCGGCGCCGTCTTGTGTGCGTTAAAAAAAACGACGTGCACCAGGCAGCGCCGGCGTAGGGGAAAATGGAGCTTGGGCGTCAAGAAATGGGGCAAGTCAGGTTGAGGCAATTTTTTCGCCTCAACCCGATTTGCGCCATTTTTTACGACTCCCAACCCCCATAGAAATGACTCCTGTCTTAGCAAAGACAGGAGTCATGCCCCCTTGCCCAATGGCCATGCCCAGGGGACTTATGTCCCCTGGGCATGGTCATTGGGCATAGTGGCATGTAGGGGGGCCAAATCAGGCCCCCCTATGCCACACATTTTTTTAAAAAAATACTTACCTGAACTTACCTTAATGTCCCTGGGATGGGTCCCTCCAGCCTTGGGTGTCCTCCTGGGGTGGGCAAGGGTGACAGGGGGTGTCCCTGGGGGCATGGGAGGGCACCTCTGGGCTCCTTCAGAGCCCACAGGTCCTTAACGCCTGCCTTTTGCAGGCGCTAAAAAACGGCACAAAAGCGGCCGAACGTCATTTTTTTTGACCCGCCCACTCCCGGGCGTGATTTTTGCCCAGGAGTATAAATCCGACACACATGCCTCGGAGTCGAATTTTTAGACGGGAACGCCTACCTTGCATATAATTAACGCAAAGTAGGTGTCCACGCTAAAAAATGACACTAACTCCATGGACTTTGGCGCTAGACGCGTCTAACGCCAAAGTATAAATATGGAGTTAGTTTTGCGTCGAAATTGTGTCAAAAAAAACGACGCAATTCCGGCGCAAACGGAGTATAAATATGCCCCTTACTGTACAAAATAAATTGTTCAATTTCATGTTCCACTAAAGGGATTGAGATTGAGACAAACAGTGATGGAGAGGATTCAATGATTACTATTAAAAAAGAACGAGTGTCAGAGAGTTTCCTAGGATTAATTTTGATGATCAGACAAATGAAAATGAGCAGACAAGTGAGGACAATAATTCAGTTGACTTAATTGATTTCTTTCCACTTTTTGAAATAAAAGATCTTCCAAATGATTTACAGGAGAGGGTCAAGTCAAAAGTTTGGCACTTGTCAGGAAAAGACATTGGTTTGATTAAAAGAGTTGGAGGAGTCAGAGTGGCAGTGGAGGAGAATGTGGTGTTTCCACAAACTGCACAATATCCTATGACAAATGAGGCAATTGAAGGGATAAGACCTTTAATAGAACGGTTTCTAGAACTGGGAGTTTTGAAGGAAGTGATGAGTAGCCCATGTAATTCACCAATAATGGGTTTGAAAAAGCCAAGTGTGAAAATTCTTCTTGTCCAGGATTTGAGGAAAATAAATGATATTGTAGTGAAATGAAAAATTTTCTCTATGACTCTACATGAGGACAGATGATATCTCTTTTGTTTTAAATTCCTGACTAGAGCCTATTGCTGGTGCAGAATTCCTTAGGGGTTTTCGGAGTCACCATCAATTTTCAATCAGATTTTGAAAAAGAACCTGGAGTCATTGGTAATGCCTTACCAATTGACATTGGTGCAATACATTGACGATCTATTAATTGCATCAAAGACAAAAGGAGGCTGTAAGGAGGATACAATTGCATTGTTGAACTTTTTAGGAGGCAATGGTCATAAGGTAACTCCTACAAATTTGCAGTATTGTCAGCGAGAGGTGAAATATTTGGGTCATTTGACAGAGAAAGGATCCAGGAGAACCTCCAAGGAAAGAATAGCAACAATTATGAGAATGAAAATACCAAGTTCGCAAAAGGAGATGAGGATTTTTTGGGAATGGTAGGGTATTGTCGTCAGTGGATTACACATTTTTCAGCTATTTCTAAACCTTTGCAAAGATTGACACATAAGGACGTTTCAGACCCCATAATGATGGAAGAAGAATGCATGAGAGCATTTACTGAGTTGAGAGAAATACTGTGTCAAGCTCCAGCTTTAGGTATGCCTGATTACACAGAAACTTTCCTGTTGTTTTGTCAGGAACGTGATGGATGTTTTTTGTCTGTCCTAACACAGACACATGGTATTGTCAATCGGCCAGTAGCATATTTTTCAGCTGCTTAGATCACGTTGCAGCAGCCTTACCAGGATGCCTATGAGCAGTTGCAGCAGTTGAGCAGAGTATAACTCAAAGTGAAAATATTGTGATGGGTTATCCTCAGTGCAGTAATGGTACCTCATTCAATAGAAATTCTACTGACACAATCAAAGACACAATACCTGACCAATACAAGATTGACACGTTATGAGACAGTGATTCTTTGGGCTCCAAATGTGACAATCAAGAGATGTACAGTGCTTAACCCGGCAACATTGTTACCAGATGAACGAAATGATTCAGATAAGATATACGATACTGAACATGATTGTTTGGAAGTGACAGAATTATGCACAAAACCCAGATATGATATTAAAGACACTTATCTAGAAACAATGATCAAATTATCTTTGTTGATGGTTCCCGTTTAAGGGATAACAGAGGTACATTGAGTGCAGGCTACGCAGTGTGCACGATTACTGGCATACTAAAAGCTTCATGGCTTAAAGGAGGGTTTTCTGCTCAAATTGCAGAATTGGTGGCTCTTACTACAGTATGCAAGTTATCAGATTAGATGAAAGTAACGATCTACACTGACAGACAATATGGATTCGGTATTATACATGATTTTGGACAAATTTGGTCACAGAGAGGTTTCCTAACATCATCAAGTTCACCTGTGAGGGGGCGTGGCTTGCCAGCCAAGATGGCGGGCGCAAGTTTGAAGTGCTCCGCGGCGGCACACTGCTTATCCTCCATTTCACTGTGATCGGGGAGCAGTCTGGAGGCTACAGCAGCATATACCCGACTGCCGACCTCTCTAGAGCTGGAGGGTGGTGGCCGGGGGTGTGCCGGGCCCGCTGATCGGCAGAACGAGCTCCCTTCACGGGAACCGAGGAGTGCGGCCTAACCTGCGGACACAGCGCGGGCCGGCCCAGAGGCGGCTGACCCCTTGTGGAGGTTCCCTCTGCTGCGAGGGAATCAGGAGAGGACGTCAGGCTTTGCCGGAGCATGAGGTGAGCGGCGACATACCTGGCGGTGAGAGCTAGATGTGGCGTTATTGGGCTGGCGGTGACTGAACCTGCGGAGCCTGTCAACCCAGATCACCCTAGATGATGAGGCAGCCTGGGAGACTATGGTTAATTGGAGTGCGGAAAGCGAGGGTACCCTTGGATCTTTTGCCCGGTACAGGCCTGCGGAGACACCATATATTATCCCTTGGGCGCCAGGAGGAGGAACAGCTGGGTTGGTGCCTGTTTTTGGAATCTAGGGCTTTCAGTTGAGGTGAATGAACACAGCATTGACAATCCAACTTCTACAGCCGGTGCCTTTTTAACACACCGGCTGGCATAGCGGGTCAAACGAGCGGTGAACCTGTGGTGCTGGTGGACTGGTGGTGATCCTGTGCAATTGAGCGGGACGGGGAAGGAGGCTGCTCGTGCTGCTGCGCCTGGACTGTCACATTGCGTACGCAAGCGGGCCTTCTATTTCTCACCCTCCTACATGCGGACCATTGCAAATTAGCAGATAGAACCCGCACGCTAGAGGAACAGTTTCAGGACCTCACGCCTAAGTCAAACCAACTGGAGGCCTCACTGCAAACTGCGCTGGAATGGATAGAGATACTGGAGCATCATGCGGAGAAGCAGAGGGTCACACTAAGTGGAACAACCTCACAATAGTGGGTCTACCGGAGGGCGTGGAGGCCCCAGATGCGGTTCCTTTTGCTGAGTCTTGGCTCCGAGGGCTGCTGCCGGATGGCTCGCTGACGCCCTTTTTTTCGATTGAGCAAGCCCACAGAGTTCCTACTAGGGCCGACCGCCTGGCGCTGGCCCACGTCCATTCCTCTTCTGGCTCTTACATTATGCGGATAGGGATATCATACTACGGGTGGTACGAACACTACCTCCGATAAGTGTGCAGAATGCCCCAGTTATGATGTTCCCAGATTACACCATGAATGTACAAAGGGAACGGGCATCCTTCCTGGCGGTTAAACGCAAACTCCATTCCCTCAACTTGTAATACTCTCTACTATTTGCGGCCAGACTACGTGTGGTGGCAGACAATAAACCGTACTTCTTCAGCACGCCGGAGGTGACGTGGGACTGGCTGGAATCTTCAGAACTGGTCAATCAACGTGATCCTGTCATGACAGAGCCGGTGACTCAGAATCTACAGCCCCTTAGACGTCAGAACCGCAAAAAGAGAGTGGCTGCTTTGGGGGAGGTGCGGTGCGCCCCCGATCTGGAACAAATTATACAAGAACGTTGTTGTGCATTGCAAACCTCAGCATCCATTGGTGTCCTCTCAGTGACTTCGGATGGTGAAGCAGACCCCGCAGATTCTGTTGGAGATATGGGATTCTCCCTTGAGACATCCTCTGACCATGGTTAATCCTGCAGCCCGAGGTGACACCTCAGGCAGCTGATGAACTACTTTGAACTCACCCACAGATTACGCATTTCACTGTACATCAGTTTGTGTCTGGGTCAAATGTCGGCTATGCTAGTTGGCTGCCTGCCACGGATATGCTGTGTGACAGCCTAGAGACTGATGGGCGTTGTGCCACTCTGTGTCCTCTACACTACACACTGCACTCCACTGTAACTGCTTTCCCACTTTCATGCTGGGTTCGGGGTCCCGACCTGAGTACTACCGCTTCTCTGGCGCCTGGTCTACCTCATACTCCCGCTAGAGGGGATTCCCTCCCTTTTCTTTACCCCCAAATTGTTTGTGCCTCAAAGCCTGGGTGGGGCCGACACCCGTTGTTCCTCCGTCCTTATGGTATTCACTCATATTACTATTGGGCCTGTTGTTGGTCCCCAGTTGTTCTTGCCATGTTTTGTGTGGAGCCTATGCCCGCACTGCCTGCTCTCTTCCTGGGACCCCGCTGTCTTGCAATTCGTTCTCCTTATCCCTCGAGTTGGGCCACCGTCCTTTTGTCCACTTACTGATCCACCATGAACCCTTTTAAATTCCTTACATGGAATGTGCGTGGCATACACTCGCCAGAGCGCAGATATTCCATCTATTCATATCTCAAGAGGCATTCAATACACATAGCGTTCCTGCAGGAGACTCATCTGGCGCAACCGGAAGTGGTTTGATTACAACAGCGCTGGCGTGGGCAGCTTTACGAGACAGGTTTCTCCTCTAATGCCAGGGGGGCACTTATCTGTGTTAGACCGGGTACCCCATTTGTAGTTGACGATTATACTGTAGATGACCAGGGGCGCTATGACCTGTTGCGCGGATGCCTTGCTGGCCGTGCTGTCCTTTTGGGATCTATATACACCCCGAATACTAACCAAGCCTCTTTCTTTTGTGCATTCTCTCCCCTTCTGGAGCGTTGGAGCGAACTCCCCTGGTTGTTGGGGGGCGACTTCAATTGTGTTCTGGACCCCTCACTGGATCGCTCCTTTCTGCCATTGCCCACTGCTCCCACAGGTACAGCTGCACTGGCATTGCACGACTGGTTTCGCCACTGGCGGATGGTGGATGTGTGGCGTCAACGCCATCCCACTACCAGGATATACTTTTTCTACTCTGCGCCGCATCGTTTGCATGTCCGTTTTGACAGGTTGGTGTGCACTGCTAATTTATATTCTGCTATTCTGCCGTACAGTGGTCCGACTATCTGGGTCGCGCCCACTCGGACCACAATCCACAACTACTGCATCTGGGATGGGACTCGCCTTGCCCTGCCATCCCCACTTGGAGATTCTACCCGGAGTTCCTGGAGGATGCGCCATTTAGGTCCTCACTGAACAAGGCAATCACCGAGTACTTACATCATAATATGGGCACAGCATTCTCTGAACTAGTTGAATGGGAGGCATTTGAGGCATTTATCAGGGGCCATTGCATGGGCATGCAATGGATTCTGCAGAAGTCTATCGAGAGTGACTTGACTAGAGTGGAGAGGTTCCTGATGGGATATGAATGCAGACAATCTCATTCTGCGCTCGTCTCGCAGCAGTTAACTGAGGCCAAAACAGATTGCATCTCGTTATTAGACAGACTGCGCTGCTTAAACTACGCAGCTCACTCGGCTCGCACCCATGCTCTGGCGGACCGCTTCAGCAAATTGCTGGCCTGGCTTATCCGTCAAGACCATGATCGAAGCCCCATTATGGCAATCCGTTCGATAACTGGCGATGTGCTTCATACCCCCCGGGAGATTCACTCTGAATTCACTGAGTACTATTGGTCACTATCGGTCTGCGGTGGTAGATGACCGGGAGACGAGAGCTGATTTTATTTTGGCACTCACCCTGCCCCGATTGTCAGATGATCAGTGGGCAGAGCTAGAGGCACCTCTAACTTTGAAGGAGGTGTGCGAGGGAATACGAGCCCTATCCGCCGGCAGGACCCACGGCCTGGATGGAGTTCTATATGTCTTTTTCCATGACGCTCTCTCTTTATGAGCAGGCACTGCGAGAGGCGATATTGCCGGCTTCACAATGCGAGGCGCTGTTGGTGTTGCTCCCAAAGCCGGGCAGGGATCCTTCTGAACTAGGCTCCTATAGGCCGTTGGAGATGCTTAATACGGACTATAAAATTCTGGCCAAGATTCTAGCAACTCGTTTGGCGCCCTTGGTCCCACAGCTGGTGCACTGAGACCAAAACGTTTTTGTACTTTCATGGGACACCTCGAGCAATATCTGGCACCTTTTTCAAGGTATGCAATAATCAACGCGTGATTGCCCTCGTGCAGGATGCCTGGTCCTTGATCTGGAGAAGGCCTTTGACTGCTTGGAATGGTCCTTCTCATTTGATTCATTGCATCGCTTTGGGATGGGCCAGTACTTCCTACGCTTGACCCAACTGTTAGATACTCGGCCACGCTCTAGGGTTAAAGTCGGCACATATATGTCTGAACTGATATAGGTGGGCAGGGGGTACCAGACAGGGCTGCCCCCTCTCCCCGTTGCTGTTTTCTCTGGCGATGGAGCCTCTGGCGGTGGAGTTCCGTAGGACTGGGCGGACCTGGGGTATCCCATTGGGTGATGGTCAGCATGTCATATCTTTATATGCAGACTGAAGTACTGGGTTTTTCAGAACCCAGTGGTGCCAGGGAACACACCCTAAGACTTCGAGTCCTTCCTCTTTCAGACTACAGAAACACAGAGTCTTCTTGGTGAAGTCAAAGATCTTGTTTATTGGCTGCAGCCAGTAACAGGTATCCTAGAAGTACAACACGGTGTATATTCTCAGGAGACTGCTCTCTTTGCAAAGCTAACCTTCTCTTACATACAAAATATTATGCTTTAGGCAAACATTCCTTATTTTACAGTTGACCATTCACATATTTTCACTACAAACAAATAGCATGTTTATGATGACAAGCCCATATTTCAGTTTGTCCAGCCCTCAATCAATTACCCGGCAAGGCTTAGTACTTTCATCAGATATCGACGGACCCCCAATACAAACGGGCACCTCCTCCTTGTAAAGCAAGTCATAAAGAAAGAAACAGGGACAGGTGTGTGTAAGATTAGGCATGGTTTGTGTGTGATGAAAGGTTTATGATGTGTGGCCGAACAGGTTTGGCTTCAGGCAGTGGAGTCAGCTTGCCCAGGTCACAGAGGAGTCAGCAAAGATGTACGTGTCCTTCAGACTCGTTTTCAGCATTAGACATTGGCCTATGTGAGGGCAATCACAAAATGGCTGTCGTTTAAATGGAACACGAGGGTTCAGGACGGAAACTCTGATATTCGGGTGATTTTGTTACCCGAATATGAATACAATGCTTGTGCATACTATTCTAATCATTCCCGGTCTGCTGATACCAAAATCGTTGTGATACGACGACGTTTATAACACGGGTCCAGAATTTTCAGTACCACAGACCCTCCTTTTGCCCTTACATAGGCAATAACCTATACTCACGCTAATCTGAGTCCAGGTCTATATTCATAAAGTCATTGAGATGTTGCTGTAGCATCATCCTATTACTTAGCTCGTCCCTTGATACAGGTTTCCTTACACACGATGTAGCACAGAGGCCAGATATTGCAGGAGCACACTGTACACACAGACAGGACAGGAAAAGAATGGCTAAGATCATCCCAATGACTACCAGAGTCTTCCATCCCCAGGCGGATATCAGCTCCCAGAACCACCCCATCAATGACCAATCTCCTTTATCCACGTGAATAGATTCGGAGATCTTATGCAGTTTGGAAATGGCCTGGTAGACTGTCGGAGCGTTATCTGGGATGAAAAGACAGCAACTTGATTGGATCACTTTACATACCCCACCTCGGTCTGCAAGTATGACGTCTAATGCGACCCTGTTCTGAAGAGTCATAAGGCGATCCGACTGGAGCTCAGCAGTCAAATTACTAAGGGCACCGGCGGTTTCAACTACTGCGGATTCAACCACCCTTGTCAATTGCCTTATGTTCCTGCTGTTAACCATAGGACCCCAAAACGGCAGAATACCCTATGCGAAATCTCCAAATTCTTGTTCTGTAGTGTCTTCTTTACACCTCTAACCATCCTTGTCTTATGGTAATCTGCTGCGGCCGTGTAGGTGGGAGGTAACAGGAACGAAACAAAACATGTGCCTGAGAAGTCAGGGGGCAACCATGTATAGGCTCTATTATGGCAGATGAAATAGGTACCCTTAGCTGCTAAGAACGAAGGAGAAGTCTGAGACGCAAAAACATATGTTTCAGTGCAGATACTTTTCCCTAACTGAGCTCTGGGATTCTTGCCATTACCTTGCAGACATAGGTGACCCTGATGGGGTACAATCCAAATCGGGGAGGATCTCTTTGCTCGCTGGTTCCCACTCAGAGTAACTCCATATCCTGTTACGTTCCATCCAATATATGCTAGTGTCTCATCTCTCGGGATAGTCTCATAGGAAATATCTTCCCTAATCATATCTACTATACCCTTAGCTAGAGCACTATTCTTAGGATTATCTTTCACAGAACGTAGGGGGTTGGCTTCATACGCGTATATGAACACCATTCTATATGCCCATACAGAACCATTATGGCTGAAAGGCAGGACCAGATAAGGGATACTTTTATCAGTAGTATGAGGCATAAGACCACACACCCAACAGTAAGTTGTGTTCACTACTAATTGGTGTTGGTGTAGAAGCTGAATGAATGAATTGTTGACAAATTCTAATCTTCTGGCAGACTCGTGTTCAGGGAGGGGGTGAAAAGAATGCGAGGAAACAGTAGAAGGAGGTATGGGCTGTGTAATGGGTGCAAATGTCACTTGAAAAGAGAATAAAACATATCCTATTAAAAACGTCATTACACTAAGCAACATGAAAATACATAATATCAAAAATCGTTTCTTTGTCATTATTATACCCATTCTGGCTTTAAAGTCCATCTGTCTGGCAGGTCTCTCATTCTTGAAAAACTCCATCCTCTCTAATTGCTGCTCGTGGTGGTAGGGTGTTCTATGCTAGGGAATGCTTCTGTCAGTCCAGGGCAACTCCCTTAGACCGACCAGAACTGTTGACCTAACGTCTTCAGCTGCACTCCAAAGACTTGGGCAACCACGACCCTACAGCTGAACCCGGATGGCGGTTTGAAAAGAAAAAAAACAAAAATAAGAACGTTCTCAGGTGAGAGAGCCGCACCTTTAAAAAAAATAGCAAAGGAACGGGAAAAAAAATATTTGTCCTTAGTTCTCAAATTATAACGGCTTTTTCCAGGTACTGTCTGGTTCTGGAACAAGAGTTCAGGCTCTGTAGTGTTCAATCGAATTGACGGTGGCACAGCTTCTTGCAAATTATTGTCACTTTCTCGTTCAGAAATTGTTCCTTTTACACGTGCATCGCTAAATGGCAAAAAACGAGGCACAGTCTCAGTCTCAGAGTCAGCGATCCCCTCCTGGACCCACCGGTCGTACGGTAGAGGAAAAGGGACCCTCTTGCAGTGTACGCCGTGGATCCAGTTCTTTTTCCCTTCCACTCGAATAGCTGATCTTGTTGAGAGAAGGATGAGGTAGGGGCCGGTCCAACGGGGCTGGTCATTCTTTGTCCGCTGGAAGTTCTTGACCAGCACCCATGATCCAGGATCGATAAGATGTCCTGGAGCTTCAGAGACCTGAGGCAGAGTATCGTGAACCTGTTGGTGTAGAACACACAATTTAGCCATCAATTCATACAAATAATCAAGCAGTACAGGGTGTTCGATCTCACTGAATTTTGTTGGTCTTGGCACTCCCCATATGTTGGCCGGGCGGCCGAACACAATTTCATAGGGACTAAGTCCCACTCGCGAATGCACAGTCATTCTTGTTGATAGGAGTGCTAGAGGCAGAGCGTCAGGCCATTTAAGACCAGAGCTCGCTTGTATCTTTGCCAACTTCAGTTTTAGCGTGCCATTATAGCACTCTACTAGTCCAGCTGATTGGGGGTGATTTGCAGCGTGGAATTTTTGCTGGATACCTAGCCCCTCACATACTTTTTTCATCACTCGACCCACAAATTCACTCCCATTATCACTCCAGACCATTCTCGGCATTCCAAACCTAGGGAAGAATTATTTGGCAAGGGCTTTAGCTGTGGATAAGGCAGTGTTGTCTTTTAAGGGATATGCTTCTACCCATCTTGAAAAAGCACAAACAACAACGAGTACGTATTTCAGATTGTTGCACCTTTCCATGTGGATGAAATCTAGCTGCAAAACCTCGAACGGATACGTTGGAGGCGCAAAATGACCAGCTGGAGTTGGGGTTCCCCTACCAGGATTGTATTTCAGACACACCATGCAATTCTTGACCACATTTTCTGCACATTTAGGAATTCCAGCATTTTGCCATACTGGAGCCAACAACTTACAAATCCCTTTCACACTGATATGGGCCATTCCATGAGCCATTGTCACCACTGCAAGCACATACGCATCGGGTAACAACCATCGCTGATGTTCTGACAAGTCAACCCAACAACCGTTTTCATCCAATTTACCCGTACTTTCTTTCCACACACTCAACTCTTTCTCTGAAGCTTCAGCTTGAAGAGACTTCACACCCTCTATCGTATCTTCACATATTCCAACGTCACCAACCCATCTTGCGGGGCCTGCAACATACATTCGATTCATCACATCTTTTGCTGTTTCTTTTGCGATTTCATCAGCAAATGCATTGCCACGACCGACATCATCAGTAACCTTCTTGTGTGCATTGCATTTCACAATCGCACCTTGTAATGGCAAGGTCAGTGACTCAAGAAGCTCATTCACCAACTGACCATGCTGAATTTTAGCTCCATGCGAAGTCAGGAACCCACGTTCTTTCCACAATCGTCCAAAACTATGGGCCACACCAAACGCATACTGGCTGTCGGTATATATGGTCACTTTCATTCCTTTCGATAACACACACGCTCTCGTAAGTGCAATCAGCTCTGCTGCTTGAGCTGAATTATGTGGTATACGTGCAGCTTCAACAATCGTATGCAAAGTTGTGACAGCATATGCTGCAGTCGTATCACCATTCGGAAGCTTGAAGCAAGAACCATCCACCCATAAGGTACCATCACACTTTACAAGAGGAGTATCTTTAAGATCTACTCTCCCTTTCGTTTCTTCTTCTGTCCTAAGAAAACAATCATGTTGTTCAACATCATCTGTTTCTACTGAAATTGGCAATAACGTGGCTGGATTCAACGTATTGCACCTCTTTATGTGCACATGACTCGCTAACAGTGTCAACTCGTAACCTGACAATCGAGCACTAGTTAAATGCTGTGTCTTGGTCCTGTTTAACAACGTGTCCACTGCATGTGGAACCATCACAATCAACATATTATTCATCACTAACCCAGCAGACTGTCGAATAGAAACAGCTGCTGCCGCTGTGGCTCTCAAGCAACTCGGCAATGCTTTAGCTACCGGATCCAAAGTTGACGAAAAATATGCGCATGGGCACTGCTTTTCTCCAAAAGACTGTGTCAGCACTGACAATGCACAACCCTCTTTCTCATGGACATACAGTGTAAAGGGCTTACTGTAGTCGGGGGTACCCAACACAGGAGCCGAACACAATGCATTACGCAATTCGGAAAAACTTTTCTGACAATCTTCAGACCACAGAACAGGGTTTGGTGTATCTTTATAGGTCAATGCTACCAAAGGTTTGGCCAGCAAAGAAAAATTCGGTATCCATTGTCTGCAGTATGATGTAATGCCCAAGAAAGCACGTACTTCTCTCTGTGTCCTTGGCACACTCAATTTTGCAATTGCCTGAATTCTTTCTGAGGTCAGTTTCCTTCCCTCCTTCGATAAGAGATGACCTAAGTAGGTCACTTCTTGTCGACAATATTGCAGTTTTGAAAGGGACACTTTGTGATGTAAATCAGACAAATGACGCAACAAGGTGGCTTCTTTACAAATCTCTTCAGTATCTGTAGCGACTAGCAAATCATCAATGTACTGAATAAGGGTAGCGCCGTCAGGTAAAACAATTGCATCAAGCTGTGTTTTTAAAGCCTGACTATATATTGATGGACTTTCACAGTAGCCTTGTTGAGAGCGTTTGAAGCGGAAACTTCGGCCTCCTAAACTGAAGCCAAAAATATCCCTGCTCTCCTCTGCAATCGGGATGCTGAAGAAAGCATTCTTTAAGTCAATCACCGAAAACCAGGTGGCGGAAGCTGGAATCATAGTCAATATGGCAGTGATATCAGGAACAACTGGAAACTGTGGCACAACTATTTTATTTACCTCTCTAAGATTAATCACGAGCCTGTAAACAGGTGGCTTAGAGGGGTCAGTACGTTTCAAAACAGGCAGAACAGGACTATTACAAACGTTGCCTCTTGTCTCTTCAATTGCATCTTTTTCAATTAAATCATAAATGATCGCTAGCAACGCCTTTTCACCTTCACTAGAGATCTTGTATTGTTAAATGCGTGGTAATTTAACATTGGCTTTCAATGTCACAACATAAGGCGGTATTTCCAACAGACCCACGTCATTAGGACCAGTAGCCCAAATGGTATCAGGAAGAAACGACAATTCGGTCGGAAGTTTATCCTTCGACAAATACATTGGAGAGACCATTTTCCTACCCAGTGTAAGTTGTACTCCCGAAGGAGAACAATATAATGTCGCATACAATCTTTTCAACAAATCCAATCCTAACAAGTTTTCACCACAACCTGTCGTCAGAATAAGGGGTGCTTCCAATTCACAAGGTCCAACAGAAAGGGACATAGGACTAGAAATCGGGTTCCTAACCGGGGCGCCAGAAAAACCTACTGAAACATTCATCTCGCCAGACAAAGGTGCGCCAGGGAGTTTTGAGTGCATAATAGAACTCTTTGTAGCACCAGTATCTAACAGAAAAGGCTCCGACACACCTGAGGTAATCACCTTAACATAAGGTCCATTCTGATCCACTGGAACTAAAAAAACTCCCTCTCTTCGTCTATGGCTGTCCTAGCAATTATTACCTTCCAGATTCTCATCTTCTGCATAGTAGTCGTCAGCATAGTACTGAGCCCTCCTACCAGACGCGTTATGTTGCTGGTCAAAACTATTCATTGAGTTTTGAGACGGAAAGGAACGTGTGTTCTTGGGGAAACTTCCACGTCCTCTACCTCTAGGAGCTTGTTGAACACCTCGACCTCTTGCGCTAGAAGCACCATTCGTACGCTGTAAAAAAATAGGACAACTATACTTGAAATGACCCTCTTCTTTACAATATGAACACTGATTGGGACCTACAGGAACACGTGGTTGAGACAACTCGAACCTTTGCGAGTTTCTCTGCAACTGTTGAGGTTGCTGATAGTTACTCTGACCACCATGTGGCGGATACGCCTGTTGTAAAAGAACCTTCGTCTTTAATTCTTTAGTTTTCTTGTCTGCTCTATCCTTCTCATCTTTATCCCTATTTTCGTAGTACTGTGCAGTAGCCAATATTTGTGATGAAGAGGAAACGGCCCAAGAACTCTCTGAATCCTTCAATTTCTTACACAGCTCGGCAAGCAAATTGTGCACAAACTTGTTGACGAACAACTGTTGACCACCTTCTGTACTCATATCTTGACCACTGTGGTCGATAAACGTTTCCTCAAACCTGGTGAAGAAATCAGACACTGTTTCATCTTTCTTCTGCTTACACGCAGACAATTTATCCCAATTCTCACGCATCGCAGGCATTAAAGTCTTCATGTAAGTAATGATCCTAGCAGGCAGTTCTGCTACCAAAGGTTCAGGCTTGGCACCACCAACTTGTCTATCATTTGCAGCACTAATATTAGCCCATGAGTCACCTAACTCTTGTGCATGATCTGTATGGCGAATCAATCCCCACAAAGGCTGTGGAACAACATTCCCAAATAACATGTGTATGTCGGCTAAATTCATAATGCATGAGTCTGCAGTCTGTGATAATTCCTTATAATGCCCTGCAGGGTTTTTACGGGGATCAGGCAAAGTCTGCTTAAGGGCTAAAACTTCAGCTCGCTTCCATGGAACATGTACGCAAACACGCTGAAAATGAGCTGGGACAGCATCAATTTGATTAGCAACATCAGCCGCAACGGCGTCCTTCCATACCGGAGGGACTTCTCTCATTGGGTACTGTCGCACCTTTTTTTTAACAGAGGAGTCATGTTGGAACAATGACTGAGAAGGATCCTTATTCCTAAAGGACAACAACGTCGCAACTGCTGTCTCAACATCCGAACCCACAATCGTGCCCTTTGCAAACTCAAACCGTACTCGGCACAAATCAGGCGGATTTGTTTCCAAATCATTATCTTCCAATTCCTCACAAAGGAAAGCACACATTTTTTCAAAAACGTATCTTTGTTTCGGTGCTTCCCATTGACGGAAGACATCCATAACAGACTCTACATCGTATCTGAAAGGATAAACAACCCATTTACGTGCCATACGGTCAAACATTTCTCTCTCTTGAGAATTAGGCAGTTGACTACACGACTGTTTACGCTCCGAATCTGGGGTCACACCAGACGACCCAAAGAGAGGAAATATAAGGCTGGCAACAGTATCTGTCATTCTCTGTCGGACAGAAGGAGAAGTTGATGAAAGAACAGGAGGAAAAACAGAGGGAGGCAAGACAGACGCAGAAGCAGACGCAGAGGCAGTATCAGGAAGAACACCAGAAGAGGCAGTCGATGTAGTACATAAAGTCGCAGGAGGTACAGATGGAGCAGGTAGCGAAGTCGGCGGCCCTTGAAGGGGCTGCGCCATAGTAGTAGGAGCCAACTGAAAAGGAGCTGGCGGCTGTGGAAGAACCTGAGGCACAATAACCGGAGGTTGCACAGCTAAAGGTTTCGGAGGTGCAGTAGCATTCTGCGCATAAGGGGGTGGCGAACTCAACAAGTGTGACATTAAAGGATCTTTCTCAAGTTCTTTTGCTGCATCTTGCTGAAGAAGCGGAAGAACTGGATAACATTTATCGGTCACCATTTTACGTTGCCTGTGCAACTGCTCATTCATCTGTTCTTCTTCATCATCTTTAAACTGCATGGCAACTTGCATTATCGAGATATCCTCTTCCCTCTTATTTCTCTTTGCTAATTTAATTTCCTTCTGTTTGGCTTCCTTACGCCATAGGCGGAAAGAGTCAAACATCACCGGCCGGGCTTTCTTCTTAAAAAGTTTAACCTCCAGATTATCCAGAATCTCTGTGTCAAAACTACCATATTGGGGTCATTTTAAAACACCATCTTTCCTGGTGTATCGGATCCATACTTCATTATATGTGAGGGGGCCTATGCCATGTTTCACATATAGTTCATAGGTTGGAGTTCCAATTGGAGGAACCGGACACGAGTCCTCCAATCGGGAATCCATATTATAACCAAGACAAAACAAATGTCCATGTCTGCTAAGACCAGGCATCTTCGCTCTCCAGTCTAGCTTCAAACTTCAAAGGATTATCGAATACGATAGTCTTGTGAATACACGAATCCCTCGGCTTTGGTACTTGCAAGTTCCAAATCAAAGATCCCAAGGGGATACCAAACTAAGAACCAAACTAAGGACTGGGAGACGCTCCACTTATACTTAACTGAGGTATCGATGACGTCACCAGAAGACTCGTTTATCGTTTCGCTCTACCAAATCATCAAGGGTCCAAAACAGGGCGATAGTCAGGGCAGCAGTCCTTCGTAGCCGTCGGAAGCGGGGAACCTCGCAGCAAAGACTTTCGGACCACGTCGACATACAGGAGTCGATGAAGTGGCGGCCTCCCTCCAGAATTTTCACACGAAGCTCGTCACGAACCTCTGGCTTGGACTGGTACCTCTGAAATCGCCCCACGTTGGGCGCCAACTGAAGTACTGGGTTTTTCAGAACCCAGTGGTGCCAGGGAACACACCCTAAGACTTCGAGTCCTTCCTGTTTCAGACTACAGAAACACAGAGTCTTCTTGGTGAAGTCAAAGATCTTGTTTATTGGCTGCAGCCAGTAACAGGTATCCTAGAAGTACAACACAGTGTATATTCTCAGGAGACTGCTCACTTTGCAAAGCTAACCTTCTCTTTTATACAAAGTATTATGCTTTAGGCAAACATTCCTTATTTTACAGTTGACCATTCACATATTTTCACTACAAAGAAATAGAAGGTTTATGATGACAAGCCCATATTTCAGTTTGTCCAGCCCTCAATCAATTACCCGGCAAGGCTTAGTACTTTCATCAGATATCAACGGACCCCCAATATAAACAGGCACCTCCTCCTTGTAAAGCAAGTCATAAAGAAAGAAACAGGGACAGGTGTGTGTAAGATTAGGCATGGTTTGTGTGTGATGAAAGGTTTATGATGTGTTGTGCCTTGATAGTAATCTCATTCGGCCACTGGGAAAGAAACTGGCCGAACAGGTTTGGCTTCAGGCAGTGGAGTCAGCTTGCCCAGGTCACAGAGGAGTCAGCAAAGATGTACGTGTCCTTCAGACTCGTTTTCAGCATTAGACATTGGCCTATGTGAGGGCAATCACAAAATGGCTGTCGTTTAAATGGAACACGAGGGTTCAGGACGGAAACTCTGATATTCAGGTGATTTTGTTACCCGAATATGAATACAATGCTTGTGCATACTATTCTAATCATTCCCGGTCTGCTGATACCAAAATCGTTGTGATACGACGACGTTTATAACACGGGTCCAGAATTTTCAGTACCACAAGACAACCTCCTTTTATACGCCTGTGATATTGATAATGTCCCTCCTGACATTGCGGACATCTTACACCGCTTTGCTGCTTTTTCCGGCCTCCGTGTTAACTGGGCGAAGTAATGCCTCTTCTCTTTTGATCCACGGCGGTCAGACCCAAGGCTAAGAATCTCTGGCACAGATGTCCCCTGCCAGCTGAGCTCGTTCCGCTATCTGGGCATACAGATATTACACACGGAGAGGGACCTGCATGATGGCAATCTCCGTAGAGCAGTGTCCTCCATCCGCTCACAGATGACCTTCTGGCAGACTCTGCTGCTCTCGGTGGCTGGTAGGATCGCCCTCTTGAAAATGGTATTCCTCCCTCGCCCTCTATACTACTTCTCCAATTTGCCCCATTATGTTCCAGCTGATTTCTTTCATGATTTGGAGCCTAGAATATGGGAGTTTTTTTGGAATCAGGGCCGCTGTAGGGTGGTATTGAAAAAGCTTTATTTACCTCTTTCCCGAGGTGGCCTCTCGGTTCTGAATATGGAACATTTCTACCTGGCCTCCCAGCTTCAGTGCGTGGTGCATTGGCTAGTGAAACTGCAACTGCCCGACACTGCAACCAATTCTCTGCTCTGGACACTAACTCAGATTGCACATCTCTTTCACCCTCTCACCTGCTGAATGTAGCTCATTGCTGCTACCGCAGATACCTGCGCCTCACAAGTGATACTGTTCCCTATACTCCATCACTGGCGTTGCTAGGTACGCAGTGTGGCACGCGACTCACGACCACTGCGGAATTGGGTCCCTGGTATGCGGCTGACATCCACACTTTGGGTGATCTATACAGGGAGGGTGGTTTGTTGAGTTTACGGAGCTCTCGCTGGAGACGGGACTGCCGTCGGGACAATTTCTTTTGTACAATTTGCTGCTGCGTGTACTATCAAGCGGATGGGGAGATATGTCCTTTGGGCCCCCTATGCACCTATTGGTGCAATACCTACAAGTTATGGGACAAGGTAGACATTTGATTCGATGGTTCACCGATGCGCTTAGAGCACTCACGACGGGTGCCCTCACTGCATTGCAAACTACTTGGGAGAGTGATTTAGAGGGACCCTTCACTGAGGCCACATGGTCCGGAGCACTGTCCAGCTATACTAGTCTCCCCCATAATGCTAGATTCTGTCTTATTCAATTTTACATACTCCATAGGGCTTACCTCACACCAGCCCGTATTAACAGGTATTTTAATCGAATGGACTCCGCTTGTCCTCGCTGCAAAGAAATTGGGGCGGACTTTCTCCACATGTTTTTGGCTTGTCCCTCCTTAATCGTTTTTTGGCATGGAGTTACAACATCCTTATCCAAGCTTACATTGCGCCCTCTGTTGTTAGATAGTGGCTCCTGCCTCTTAGGTCTTTTCCAGAGAGCCAAAAAACATAAAGCATCTACAAGATTCCTAGATTTGGGTCTTTTGACAGCTAAGTGTCTAATTACCAAGAGATGGAAGGACACTGTGCCCACAACAGTACTAGCTTGGAGGCGCTCCTTTATGATATGGGCGGAGGCGGAGGTGGCTGCACTGCGGCGCGAGGATGCAATGGGCTTGCGAGCGTATCCTCTTTCAGCCAGTTGGGATGAGATGTTGACTCAGTTGCTGGGGGAGGATCAGGTTGCAATTGTTGGTGATCCAATGGCAATCGACAACGTGCTGGCGCCTGCTTAGCTATACTGTGGCGCGCCACTATTACCAGGTCATCTATTTGTAAGCTTCTGCTGCTTCTGTATGCTCCTTATTTAACTGATGTTCATGTTCTGCTCTACTCACAAGTGTGGCTGTGGGAATATTATCTTTTGTTGGATCCCTTGGTCTCTGGAGACTTGGGGGGTTGTGGATGGGCTCCAATGTTTTGCTAGCTGTTCTATTGGTATTATGCAATCTTTTTTCTCGCACCATTGTTACTCCTGTATACATATTAATAACTGCTTACATGTATGTCCTCACTTATATTAGAGTTGAGCTGACTCCAAACTTGTTGGAGATGTGATTACCTGGTACATATATTATTAATCTGTTTCATTACATGCAAGTTACTGGTCTATCCACATGGACCTTGAATATGCAAATTGTAAATTTGTGTTTTGTGTTTGACTTGTGGCATTGCTACTACAGAACTATACAATAGTAACCGAAACACTGTTAAATGGATAAAACCAATAAAAAGATTTGCCAAAAACAAAAATTAAGTTCACCTGTGAGAAATGGAGAAAGAATACATGAATTACTACAAGATGTACAAAAACCTGAGAAAATTGTTGTAGTTAAATGCAGTGCACATCAGAGAGGACAAGATTATGTAACTTTGGGAAATGCTTATGCAGACCAAGTTGCAATTGATGTCTGAAAATGATTAAATCTATACGAATTTCACAATGCAAATTGTTGAGACCTTAGAAGAGCTGAAGGCCATAAAGAACAATGTTTCAGAAAGAGAGCATAGAGATTGCGTGAAACATAATTGCATTCAAAGAGAAGATGACATTTGGGTGACGACAGAAGGGAAAGTGGTTTTGCCAAACAGTTTGTTGGCACAAATGGCTAGATATTACCATGGTCAAGCACACATAGGGAGAGATGCACTGATCAGGTGTTTCAAACAGTTCTGGTATAACCCAAAATTTAGGCAAGTTGCTGAACTGGTATGCCATAGATGCATTGTCTGCCAACTTATGAATGTTGGTAAAGGAACAGTTGTCAACATGGGACACATAGGATTGGCAGGAGGTCCATTCAGCAGAAGGCAAATGGATTTTATTGAGATTCCTGTGTGTGCTGGTTTGAAATATGCGTTGGTGATTGTGTGCATTTTTAGTCACTGGATTGAGGCATATCCAACACAGAGAAATGATAGTCTTACAGTAGCTAAGTTACTTTTGAGAGAGTTAATTCCACGTTTTGGTTTCCCGGTCTCTTTGGAATCAGATAGAGGGAGTCACTTTAATAAATTACTTTGTTTCAGCTTTAAACATTCAGCAGAAAGTACATTGTAGTTAGCGCCCAGAAGCCTCAGGACTTGTAGAGAAGATGAATGGAATTTTAAAGTCTCGATTGGCAAAAGTGTGTGCATCAACAAATTTATAGTGGCCAAATGCTTTACCTTTAGTTCTAATGTCAATGAGAAGTACTCCTGACAAGAAGACTGTTTTGTCCCCTCACTAAATTTTAATGGGGAGAGCAATGAGATTACCAGTGATACCTGCAAATGCACTTATAAATATTACAGGTGACATGGTGTTAGATTATTGCAAAAGCCTACCTGATGTAATTCGATCTTTTTCTCATCAGGTGGAAGCAACAACAGTGTAAAAAACACAAGGCCACAACTTGAAAGCTAGTGACTGGGTTATCATATGGAAGCATGTAACAAAAGTCATGTCTGGAGCCACGGTGGAAAGGGCCCTACCAAGTCATTCTTGTGACAACAACAACGGTGAAGTGTGCAGGTTTGCTGAACTGGGTGCATGCCAGCCACACGAGAAAATTGAATAACCGAACAGAACAAGAAAAAGAGCTGTTGAGGCTGCCAACAGCTAACAACATTCCACGCAAAGAGCAAAAAAGTGAAGAGCTGGATCCTGAGAATGTTCAAGATGTACCTACTCCTATGACAGATGAGAAAGAACAAGGTTCAGAAGAGATTGAACAGTCTGCGAGTGGAGTAGAAGAGGAGTAGGTTTAAGAGGAAAAAGAAATATTGGTCGAGAGAAATTGTGATCAGAGGAGGTTGTCCTCAGAAGTGAGTGATCGGAGACCATCGGCTGAGAGAAAATCTGCTCAGAGGAGGGTGTCCTCGGCAGCAGGTTGTTTGACATACCTAACCGAATAAAGGACTGACCCAATTGGGAAAGGAATTGAGGATAATCCCAGCCAAGTGGATTATAATTTTCCTGAACCAGTTGCGGGAATGTAAGAAGAAAAAGGTTCAAGCTCAAGTGCAAATCCAATCTTGAGGAAGTTGTTGACAAAGAAGACATTAAAATGAGACAATTGGCCAGAGAAAAGTTCAAAAGAAGGAAAAACAAATGTGATAGCACCAATTCAGGAGGAAAAATAATTGAATGAAGGAGAAAACAGTAGTGGAGAAGAAGGTGAAAGTATTAAAACACCAAAAAGAAAAACAGTTGCAAGCAAGCGATATGCTGGTCCAGAATGGGCATACGTGGCTACAAATGAATGGCAAGAAGAACCTTTGAGTTATTGTTTTGACAGAGACACTGAAAATTTGTATTCTGGTACGTGAAGAATATGAGAAAATATTTGGGAAAAAAATTGGAGACGTATCTGAAAGTCGTGCTTAAAAGAGACATTAATAACTGAAATAGACAAATTGATAATCGGGTTTGACAAGCTGCTATTCCGGTATTGACAAAAAGACTGTCCTGAGTGAATGAACTATTGAAAAAGAAAAGAAAAAAAAGAATTAGGAGGGATTTTTCTTTTTATTCTTCTTTCCTGATTTTTTGGAGACCACGAGAAAATTTAGTAACCAAGGCAGTGGAATTAACCCTTGCAAAATATTTGTTATTGGGTTGGCAGTAGCGAGTGTGTTAATGTGCTTATTGTTATTTGTAGGTGTGATTGTTTATGAGTCGAATGGAGGCAACTATACTGCAGGGATTAAAATTTCTTGGATACAACTACTACATCACTAACGAAAGATAAGTTTAAAACAGATGTCAAATACTTACATGAAGAAAAAGACCTTTCCTCTAATGTTTTCTATTGCTTATTGCGTGAGTATGTTGAGGTGATGGATGCAAAAGATTGTTATGTTTGTACGCATATTCTGACTTAAGTGGAAGAAGGCACTACTTACCATAGTTTGCCTGTCACATACGCTATAAGCTGCAGTCTTTTGCTAACGCACTTTTATAACCAAGAACATATCCAGTATTTCTATTCAAACTATGACATGGTATTTTTGTTTGTACCTGTCATTGGTTATTTGAATAGCATAGCTAAGGATAATAATATAGTTATTATGAGAGATTTCTTTGAGCCTACTTTAACCTTTGGTACTGCATTTGCTCAACGCAACAACTTTCCGTGTTTGCTAACACCTGTAGAGAAGACATTTTTAGATAATACAGAAGATAGAAGGAGAGAAATAAAGGAGAGGATAAATAAGGGAATGATTAGTCATAGACCCGGAATTGTTTATGCTTATACTGACATTACCAAACAAGGAAAATTAACATTGGATGCTAAACATGTAGGAAAGGTTTGTATATGCAGGCCATGGAGTAAAGATGATAGTGTTTGTGGGAATGAGTGAATGTAGACATGTGTCACGGAGTAAATGGGATTTTGTGATGAATGGACAGTATCCACCAGCGCCTGGTATTTACTATATTTGTGGAAGAAATGCATATTACTGTCTTCCTAGAGGATGGAATGGCACATGTTATTTGGGAATAGTCTTTCCAAAAATGTATCAGCTGGAAGACTTGAGTAAATTTCCCAAGACAACGAGAATTCAAACAAGACACAAGCAAGAATCAATTACTAGCATTGTGGTAGACATTTTTGGAGCTATAATTCCTTAAGTGGGAGTAGTTCTGAATTCTATCAAGATACAGAAGTTGTCTACAATAGTGGATAACGTTGACAAGTTATTCTGGAGCTATCATTCTTCTAGATACTGAGTTAGTTGCTACAAGAGCTATGGCACTTCAGAACCGCCTTGCGTTAGACAGTCTTTTGGCAAAAGGGGGTGTAAATTACTTGGTTTGAGTCATTGTTGTACTTACATCCCTGACAATTCAAGAGAAGTTAGAGATTTGATAAAAAACGTAACAAAGAATGTTTAAAAGAAATAACTGAAAGTACAATTTGGGAGGGAGCCAGCAAGGGAATTGCAGCTCTGGGCAATTGGTTTGGCAACGTGGGGAAAGGAATTATACAGAAAATAATAAAATGGGTATTGATTATTGTGGTTTTTTTAATTAGAATCTGGGATATATATAAATTGATGAAATGGTTGAAAAAGAGAAGACTTGAGAAGAATTGGAGAAGGTTTGATATACAAATGACTAAATTTTATGGAGAAAATAAGGGGAAAAAAATAATGCAAAAGTAAAAGAGACCAGGTTCTGAATTTTGAAATGTTAAGAAAGAAATGTATTATAAATGTTTAATTTAACGATCTGTCATCTGTTCGAGGGTGTGGAGTAGTGTAGGAGAGAGAAGAGACAAGATTCCGCTATCCTTTGGTGGTTCGAGTCATATTAGCGATGTGGGTTTAACTGTCGATGTAGGCCCGATCCTGATGGTGTCCCTTTGCGGAAGTAGACTGCATGTTGTTGTTCTATGGGTAATGTATGAAATTGCATTGATATATGTGTCTCTTTTGCTTTGTAGGGACCAGCTGCAACTTATAATTTAATAATTGCTGCATGATAATAATAATAATAATAATAATAATAATAATATTGATTTTGTTATAATAACCTGAGCTAGAGTGATTTATCTAAATTTGTTTCTCTAAATTCTTTTACATGAAGTCCAACATGTTAATGCTAATTTGCCGTTAGTGAGGGAAGTTACCTTCACATGCTCATGATTTGTGATGACATTCTTTGATTGTTTGTACTAATGTATACTCTACTACCTTTGTTGCCAATTCTGCTGTTATTAATCAGTGTTATGATACTTGAGATTATTTGCTTTATTGCTTAAACTCACATACATAAGACGTTCTAATCAGCCATTATTGTTTCTACATGGTTATCATTTATACTTGAGAGTTATTTTCGAATAAATTCACAATTCGTCTTACTAAACTGGTGTGGTTATTGTTTGAGGTCCAGATCTATGAATATATTGATTATTGTTGATGACCACGTTGCTCATTATTGACATCCCCTCAAGCCTTTGTCATGTCGATCCATTGGCCTCTAGGGCAAAATCCACTATTCAGTTTGAAATAATAGTTAGGATTTCGTGGCGCTGCAGCAATGCCTTTTATATCTGGGCCGTATATATGTATTTTATTGATCGTTTAGCATACCTTAGGATAAATAAAAATACAGCTGCATGCATATTTCATGAATGTTATATTGCGAATGTGCCCCTGAAATCAAGATGGTCCGAACCTTAAAGACAAAAAGTGTCACATAGAACGCTATGACCCTCATGTGTTTTAAGATGTGAGCTCTGCTGTGCTTGTTTTGGAGCTCTGGTTCTGTTTGTGTGAAGCTATTTGTTGCTATCTTTATGGAATGGGTCACGATGTGAGTTGTGTACCTGTCATCTAGTCAACACTTTCTTGAGCAGCAGATCATACCTTAAGAACAGTTATGACCTATAATAGCAACCATGAACAATCAGTTTGACAAAAAGCAAATTAATTTGCTGACGCGGACTCAAATTCCTTTGTTAGTATTTAAAGGGATCAGAGAAAGTGGGTGGAAGAAATAAATATTTTTATTTGAAGTGACATAGAATAAGAAGGAAATAATGTACGGTGCGGACGAAGATACCATTAGTGCTGCCACAGTTAGCCATTTTCTGATAATGATCCGAAAGTGGAATATTATAATTCTAACAAAGAGTATGATCTGTATTTGCAGGGAAACCGACTTATACAAATGATAATTATAGAAAAATATTTGCAGTAGGACACAGAGCAAAATACGTGAGTGACGGTTGACCAAACGAGAGCCTGTCTTCCAAAAAAGCATGAAATTCAGCCTTCACAACTTGGTGAGATGGCATAAATAAAATCGTTTTAATGCAATTTAATGTTTCATATATGTTAAAAGTGGCTGATCTTTTGGAAGAAAATAAATGGTGTCGGCATATATATTGTCAGGGATCACAACCCTCGAGTATCTGATGCAGCTCTTCAATGCAAAGACAGACTGGGTAAAACCTGACTGCTTTTGTCTTCCCATTCAACTTGGTTTTAAAGCAACCTAAGTCTTGTTTAGGTCTTCTAGGTACCTCAGTCATTTTTTGGGTGACCTCTTAGACCCATGAAATCTGATGGTAATTTCTTGTGATGGCCCTCAGTAGGGGCAGGCCAGAATCCAGGTCTTAAAAGCATTACACAACTAGTAGGTGAAGTTGCAGCTGTGAGTGAAGGAGTGAGTGGCTGTGAGTGGCTTACGTCGGCATCATCCACCAAATACTCCAGTATGGGAGTCAATTCCATACTCCTCCAACTGCACCATCTAATAATCTAGGAAGCTCCTAAAGGTCACCTCACCATGGACCCATTTTTCATGGCGATCTTCCCAATCACTGAAGCACATCCAACAAACTGTTTTGAAACACCCTTTCCAATACCCAGGCCAGAATCCAGGGTTCAAAGGCACAAACAGATGACAGACACCAGAAACCACAGAACTGAGGGGATGCTGTCTGTTGGGTTCAGTAACAGCACAGCACAGTAGGGGCTGAGCAATCCTTCCACCTGCACAGGGGAGCGCTATCTTAGCACTGTGCTTGCCTGCTGAGATCGCCCTAGTGTGCGACTTACTCAAGGCTGCTGACATAACACTACCACACAACAGGGCACATTTACAAGCCCCTTGTGCCTCCTTGCACCAAACAAGCGTCTTTTTTTTACACTAACGTGGCTTAATTTCTCTCAGCTGGGCTTGTTTGCCTGACTTCTGCTCTGGTCCTGGTACCTTCAGCAGGACTCTGTTTTTCCATTTTCTCTTTTCCATCCTTCTCCCCACTCCATCCACCTATGCCCTTCACCCCAAAACTAAGCCTATCAATAGGGCTTAACTGTGATAAGGTGACCTTGCCCTAGTCAGTATTTTGTCTTCTTACCAGGGTGTCCAAACACAGCATCCAGGTAAAGGCAGAAGAGATCACAAGTGTCTTCCTCCGAAACGTTACCTGCTTAGGATACTTTGAGTCAGGAAAGTTCTTGGGCTACCACCTGTACAACTCACAGAAATTCAACCACTTTTTCACAGTAAGTATTTCCTGATTCCGACCTGCCTTTTTCCCACAGGTCTAGAATCAAATCTGTGGTCTGTAACGTTTCTCAGGTCCAGGCTTCAGGGTTTGTGACCATACCAACTACTGTAGATTATGTAGCTTGCAGAGTTACTTCTGGTATCTCTACAAGTTCATGTTTTGGTGGCCCTCATAGATCTACTACAATAGAATCAATAGATTCTTATGTTTTCACCAGATAAACTACATTTCCACATGTAAGTGGGGTTCACTTAGTTGCTACTGTAGGATCTGTGTATTCTATGACTTCTTCTGAGTTGGCTTTATTGGCTTACTATGAGGAGCCCAGTGGATTCTAAATCTACTGCTAGTGAGAATACACTCTCACTTCTGGGTGGGCCTCACAGACTTACTTCTGTAGGCTCTGTGGATGCAAATGCTATTTATAGGGTAACTATACTTCAGCTCTTAGGTTAGGCCTCGTAGTCTAACCACTATGTCACGAGTTTCAGTAGGCTTTCACCAGTTTAGCAACACCCCTTTGCCAAGGGTGCCTTATCAAAATACCATTGCAAGTATTGTGTGCTGTTCTGCTAGAGTAACTACTCTTCCACATCTGAGTGAGCCTCGCAGACTTACCATTTTGATATCTGTGGCTCTATGGGTTAGCCTCAGGATAGCTAACCACCATTTCTTAATGAACCCACTGACTTGTTAATGAGTGATCTGTGGTCATTCTAAAGGCACACATACCCCAACATCCGAGTGCATTACTATGAGGTGTAGTGTTGGGGAATTATTCCCAGGTTAGGAAGCACAAATACAGTTTCTGAGAAATACTCACCAGGGCAACTCACAGCCCCCAACAGTAACCACCTCACTACAGACCCGTTACTGGGGTATATTGCATGCCAGCAAATTTTCACCAAGTGGAAAGCAACTCTAAACATCTTCTAAGGCTCACTGGGCTGAACAGCATCATCATATGAAGGTTCCTCAACACTTCCCATGATTTGATCTGACACCACCCTCCTGTAGCTTCCAAACCCAGGAACTATCTTATTCTACTCATATTTCCCCTCCAATAAACTGTACCCATACTGCTACTGACCATTATTTACCAACCATCACTCTTTCAACCTTAAATCTCTTTCTAGTAACAGACACCCTACCATCCTCCCTAGTATCTCAATACTTCCTAATCCCCTAGTATTTCCTTCCACTAAACCCACAGTAAAGGCTCTGTGTCAGAAATGTGGTCTCTGGTCGTGGAGGTTTGCACACTGTCCAAATAGGGACCACAATCCATGTCAAGATAAGTCACAACACAACCTAAATTCTCCTGTGCTCACCCTCCGGAGCTTGGTACAGAGCAGGCAGGCTTAACTTAGAAGACAATGTGTAAAGTATTTGTGCAGTAACTCACACAGTAACGATACGGTAACCCAGTGAAAACACCACAAAAAGTACTCCATACCAGTTTAGAAAAATAGAGAATATTTATCTGAATGAAATAAGACCAAAACGATAAGGAACCAATATGCACAAGTCAAGATTTCACCTTTTAGAGGTTTAAGTTAGTCTTAGTCCATAGGAATCAATGGATGTGTCTTTTTAGCACAAAGAATATGGGATGCGTCAAACAACAATGCAGAGGAGGTGATGCATTGGCCAGTAAAGCGATGCAGCAATTTGTTTCTGGTGCAATGGTGATGCATTGATTCTTTCATCACGGGCAAAGTAATGCGTTGATTTCCGGTGCACAGCCTTGCCTCTTTACTGTGGTACAGGGATGATTTGCCACCCAGGGACGATGCATGGAAAATCCAAAATGTGCTGTAAGGATGAAACAGGCGCTGTGCTGATTTGGTAGGCTCTGCAGTGATTTTTCAGCTGCAAGACAGGCACTGTATCGGTTCTGCAGGCTTTGAGTTGATTTTGCATGCTTTGCATCAATTTTTTGACACATTGGATTTTCTCTCTATGGTAAAGTCTTTGATGACCCTGAGACTTCTTAACAGGGGACAAGCTCAGTCCAAGCCCTTGGAGATCTCCTATGGGGGAAGGCAAAGTCCTTCCAGCAGAGTCAGGGAGCAGCAGGCAGAAGGGCACCAAGGAGGAGAGCAGTCCTTCCAGAAAAGCAGTCCAGATGAGTCCTTTGGACAGTATGTCAGTCCTTCTGACAGAGTCCAGTTGTAGGTCCATAAGAGTCTGATTTTAGGGGGTCACAGACCCAGTATATATACATACAAATGTGCCTTTGAAGTGGAGGAGACGTCAAAGAGTGGTTTGGAAGTGCACCAGTTCCCCTTTCAACCCAGTCCTCCCTGCCAGGAGATCTCTGGGGGTTTGTCAGTCCTTTGTGTGAGGTCAGGTCACTAGCCTTTGAAGTGTAAGTGAGAGCCCCTCCACCCTTCCTGCCCAGGTATGCAGATGAATGCAGATGCAACTGAGTGTCCTGTGTTTATGGCTGTCTGGGTGGAATGCACAAAGGGGGCGGTCAACTAGCACAGACCAGAGATGGACTGGAGACTGTCTTTAAGGCACAGAGAGCAGTAAGTGTAGAGACATGCCTACTTTCTAAAAGAGACATTTCTAAAATGTTAATTTTACTCCAACTTTACTAGTAAGCAGGGTTTCTCACTAGCATTCCAACCATACCAAACATGACAATGCCACTTCTTTCAGATATGAAACTACCACTTAAAAGTATATAAGTGGATTTTCAATACTGGCATGTAAGAGGAGCAGGCTTCACAATAGTGAAAAATTACTTTGGGGGGTTTTCACTACCAGGACATGTAAAACACATAGGTACATGTCCTGCCTTTTACATACATAGCGCCCTGCCCTATGTGTGACCTAGGGCCCACCTTAGGGGTGACTTATATGTAAAAAAGGGGAATTTATGGCTTGGCAAGTAGTTTTATATGCCAAGTCGTCAAAGTGGCAGTGAAACTGCACACACAGGCTTTGCAATGGCAGGCCTGAGACATGGTTAAGGGGCTACTTATGTGGGTGGCTCAATCACAGCTTCTGGCCCACTAGTAGCATTTGATTTGCAGACCCTGGGCACATGTGGTGCACTTTACTAGGGACTCACAAGTAAATTAAATATGCCAATTGGGTGGGAGTCAATGTCACCATTTTTAGGGGAGAGAGAACAAGCACTTTAGCACTAAAACCAGCAAAAAAACAAGATCAGAAAAATGGAGGGAGGCCGGCAAAAAGTTGGGGAAGACCAACCTAAGGCTGTTAGGTCTAACATGCCCCTCCCAGCTACACATAGGGAGAGCTACTCAACCCCTTAGGAGCTCTCTTCACTAAGGTGAAAGAATCTGGAGAGACCATCAGCAATGGTGTGGTCAGTCCCTGGGCGAGGGAAACATCCTTTTTTACTACTTTTTTTTCCCGAAGGTCGTGGTTAACGAAAGCGCAACAACGCTTTTTTTAACCACGACTCCGTTTTTTTGTGCCTTAACTACGTATGTTCTGAACAACGAACATGCGTGGTTAAGGTACAAAGAAGGGAGTTGGCGAAGGTAAGTGGTGGGTTTAGGTTTTGGGGAGGGGGTGGGGGTTCAGGGGGTTTTAGGTTTTGGGGTGGGGTTGGGCGGGTGGGGCGTTTTTGGTTTTGGGGAGGGGGTGGGGGGTCAGGGGGTTTTAGGTTTTAGGGTGGGGTTGGGGGGATGGGGCGTTTTTGGTTTTGGCGAGGGGGTGGTGGGTCAGGGGGTTTTAGATTTTGGGGTGGGGTTGGGCGTTTTTGGTTTTGGGGAGGGGGTGGGGTATCAGGGGGTTTTAGGTTTTGGGGTGGGGTTGGGGGGGTGGGGCGTTTTTGGTTTTGGGGAGTGGGTGGGGGGTCAGGGGGTTTTAGGTTTTGCGGTGGGGTTGGGGGGTGGGGCGTTTTTGGTTTTGGGGAGTGGGTGGGGGGTCAGGGGGTATTAGATTTTGGGGTGGGGTTGGGGGGGTGGGGCGTTTTTGGTTTTGGGGAGGGGGTGGGGGGTCAGGGGGTTTTAGGTTTTGGGGTGGGGTTGGGGGGGTGGGGCGTTTTTGGTTTTGGGGAGTGGGTGGGGGTTCAGGGGGTTTTAGGTTTTGGGGTGGGTTTGGGGGGTGGGGCGTTTTTGGTTTTGGGGAGTGGGTGGGGGGTCTGGGGGTTTTAGGTTTTGGGGTGGGGTTGGGGGGGTGGGGTGAGGGATGTAGGGTGAATGGTGCCTATTGCTAATGATTTTATCAGGAATGCCTTTACAACGAAATATCGTTGTTAAGGCATTCGTGGTAAAATCATTAGTAGTAGCAACGAGGTCGGTGTTCCGACCTCGTTGTTAAGGCAGTAGTTGTTTTTTAATTCGTTGTTTCGTCGTACAATCCCTGGGCGATGCTCCACCATAAAAGTCCATTCCCTGTAGGGAGATGGACCACCTCAAAAGTTAAGGATTTTCACCCCTCATTTGCATGAGCCATCTGAAAGGCCTGTGGTCTAGCTCAACCCGGAAGTGAGTTCCAAACAGATATGGTTTTAGTTTCTTCAGTGCCCAGACCACAGCAAATGCCTCTCTTTCAATGGCACTCCACCTCTTTTGCCGTGCAAGTAATCTCCTGCTAATGGAGGCTACTGGTTGGTCTAGGCCCCCCTCGTTCAGCTGTGCTAAGGCTACCCCTATGCCATGCTCTGAAGAGTCAGTCTGTACGATTAATTCCTTGGAGTAAACAGGGGCCCTGACCACAGGTGCTGTGCACATGGCTTCCTAGAGAGTATCAAAGGCTTTCTGACAATCCTCTTTCCAGATCACTGACCTGGGCTGCTTCCATCAAGTCAGTTAAGGGGACAACAATGGTGCCAGACCCTGAACAAATCTATTGTAGCCAGTGTGGCCTAGGAAGGCACTTTCTCTGGTTTGAGTTTTAGGTGGTTTTCAGGCCATGATGGTTTCAATCTTGGCCTGGAGGGGATGCATCTTGCCACCACCCACCAGGTATTTGAAATACACCATAAAACCCTGCCCAATCTGGCACTTGCTGGCTTTGATTGTCAGACCTGCCTGTTGCTGGGACTGCGCACCTCTTGAAGGTGATGCAGGTATTCCTCCCATCTGGCACTGTACACAACAATGTAGTCTGAGTAGGTGACACAGGAACCCTCTTTGCGACCCAGGTCCCTGCTAACAAACTCTTGGAACTTAGCAGGGGCATTCTTCAAGCCAAAGGGCATCACCTGAAATTGGTAATGGCCCTCAGGGATTGAGAATTATGACCTCTCTTTTGCTCCCTCAGTCAGGTTGATCTGCCAGTCCCCTGATGTTAAATCAAAAGTACTGAGGAATTTGGCAGTGACTAGTCTGTCAATGAGTTCATCAGCTCTGGGGATGGGGTGTGTGTCAATCTTGGTGATGGAAATTAGGGGCCTCTGTAGTCCATGCAGAACCAAAGTTCTGGTTTGGCACCTGGTGGGGCTGACCTTTGTACCAATACCCCAGGACTGGACCAGGGACTGCTAGAGGGTTCAGTCACCCCTAAAGCTAGCATCTGGAGACTTCCTCCTAGATGCTGGCTCTCACCCTGTCTGACAACCTGTAAATATTGTTCTTTACAGGTAGACTGTCTCCAGTGTCAATGTCATGAATGCACAGATGTGTGAGTCCAGGGATAAGTGAGAACAGTGGGGTAAACTGTCTTGCCAACTGGTGTAGGAGGCTGGCCCTCTATGTAGTGTGAAAAGTCAGGCACACTGTGCAGGGGGTCCAGGCAACCACATGTTGGTTTACAGAGGTAAAAACTAGATCACCTAATGCTCTAATTCTTACAGTAGCTTGGTTGAGCAGTTAGGTCCATCTTGGAGAAGTGCAAAGCTTTTGTTGTGCTCACATTATCAATCATGCAACTCACACATTCAAAGGATAACTCGAGTCCAATTAATAAAAATACTTCAGGTTTTTAATATATTTTTTAAGACCAATATAATTAAAATTGGTTAAGTACTTTTGGAGATATGGATTTTTGAAAGTTTAATAAAAAATGTCTTTTTGTGTGTAATTACGCACCATGGGAATCAATGGAAAGTCACCTTCAAAAATACATATAAAATCAGACATTTGCTTTACCAAGTTCTTCTTTTGCAGGTTGGTCGAGGATGTTGGTGGGCACACTGAGCCAGCTGGAGAAGTTTGGGTGGCTCCAAGTCCCAGCAAGAGCAGCGGGGAAAAGTCTCTGGAGCTGGTGCACGGCCCCTGCCAGGGACCACTTGGAAAAGGGCTGTGCAGGTGAGTGGAGAGGTGGTTCCTTGGGGTACCCTTGGAGTGTCAAAGTCACATGGGGTCAGGGACCCTTAAGGCACAACAGGTTCTTCATTGCAGGGCGGATGCCCTTTGGATCTGGAGGTAAGTCACTTTAAGGTTTGTTTGCAGGACAATAGGGGCATTCTGGTGGGAGGTCTAGGGTGTTTCTGAAGTTTCTGGACTGGGGCTTCCTCCTGGTCCTTTTTCGGCCACGAGTCAGCTGTTTTTCCTGGTGTCCGATGTCAGCTGACCAGTACCAAGGGTATTGGTACAGTTCGGCCACCAGAGGGTGAAATGCCTCCAAACTTGGCACACTTGTAGGGCTTGTCCTCATGGCTGTTGGTGTGTCGTTGTGTCTGCCTATAAAGTCTGGTTCAGGAGTCAGTGGCCAGTCAGTGAAGTGATCATCACTGGGTTGTTGGTTTACTCTTTGCTGCTGAGTGGTACCTCCACCCTGGAGGGAGATCTTGGCCAACTGGCAATGCCTGGAGGTCCTCTGGGTCTCTTGAGGTCAATCCAGTTGTTCATCAGCTCCTCTGTCGAGATTGCCGGGTCCTGGGTACAGCAGGCAGGGTTTGGAACCCTTTCTTTGTGCAGCAGGTCCACAGTTCTCGTGACTTGCATCTTCCTGGTGCTGGTCTTCTTTGTGTCCTTTGAATCTGATTATCTCATCTGGGGATGCCCACTAAATCCTGAATTTACTGGGTGTTTTAGGGGGTACCTGGTAGTGTTCAATTGGGTGGCTACACCCACTATAGTGATCACTTCCTGTGGGAAGGGTCACATCCCTAACTCAGATTGGCTATTTTCCTTCCACTAAGATGGAGGAAAATGAAATTGAGGGTCCACCTTGCAGGCAACACCTTAAGGGTGGTGCATGCCAGGAGGGGCCACTCCTCCTACTCTGTGTGTGTTTACTCGTCTTTGCTCCTGCCAACAGTGGGGGTGTGCAAAGGGGATGATCACCTGCTGCGAGCAGCAAGTCTGGGGGTCGAGTTTCAAAGGTGGTAAGCCCTTTGAAGCCAGGGCAGTGCAGATTCCTGAGGGAGGGGTTGTAAGCACCTCCACCCAGGAAGGGCATTGTTTTAAAGACCAGAGAGACAGGGCTTTCCCCCAAAGTTGGTAGATTGGGTGTCTAGAGGTGGAAGGCTGGATGGAGATTGACAAGAGGCATTCTTTTTGTTCCCTGGGTACATTTAGGGATAAATCCAATATTGGTACAAGTTTGGATTTATCATTCTGAGTTGTTTGATACCGAACAACCCAGGGTTTAGAGTGCCCATGATGTAGCTGGGAAACTCGCATTAATCAGTGTCCAGCACATGTATTAAAATGGTTACTCTGTTCACTTACTATGTCCCAGGTTTGGTAAGGACACAGTGGGGGCATATAATGATCATGCAGTTATGTCCTCACATATTATATCATGCACCCTGCCTTAGGGCTGGGAGGCCTGCAGAGGGGTGTCCACCCCATAGTAAATACAGTGTGTGGTGGACAGAGCACACAGGCAGTGTGTCATGTCGAATTTGTGTTTTAGGTTTGCAGCAGGACACTCAGCCTGCAATGGCAGTGCTGGGTGCATCTAGATGCATGGTCCAAAGACAGCTGCCGCATGAGGAACATGTATGACTCATCGCACTGTGGCAAGAGACCAACTATAAAAACCCACCCCAGTCAACAAACCTTGCTTTGCGTTTCTTCCTCAAGGATTTTCCCTCCTCGCTTAAGCATTTGGATTTAATCATCAGAGCCAAAATCTTTTCTTACCTGATAAAGCCTTCCAGACTTCAGTTGACCTGTAAGGAAAGAAGAAAAGATTAAAAGGTAATAGAAAATAGGCGCAGGTCTGCACGGCATTAGTTTACAAGGACAAGACATTTAGGGGGTCCTTCTGACCTTGGCGGTAAAAGGCCCTTACCGCCGGTCAGAACTCTGCCATACTACTGCTGCGGCCGCGGTAAACCGCCACGGTCATTCTGACCACCAACTGTGAATCCGCCAAAAACCCGACATCCAAGGAAGGCCGCCTCATCAGCGGGCCGCGGAAAACTGGAGATGACCAAACCTCCACCGCCAACCCAACACAAACACGCCCATGCCATTCTGACCCACGAATCCACGCGGCGGTCTTTCAACCGCGGTATTCCATTGGTGGTACACACCGCCGCGCTCAAAATACACACACAGCTCCAAAACACAGCCACATTGGACAATTCGAAATACACACACCTGACACACATACAAACAACACTCCCACACATCCAATCAACTATAAAACACACACCCACATCACCCACAAACCCCTACGACCGAAGATCAGAGACGAAGGAGAGAGAGACACATCACAGAATAGAGAGCTACATCACACAGAGGCACACTACACCATCACACACACCACATAGAAGCACAAAGCACCACACACCAACACACTCTTCACCATATACACCACCCCACACCTCATCCACACCACCCCATGGCACCCCAAAGGCACCCACGCTTTTCAGACCAAGAACTCCGGGTCATGGTGGAGGAAATCATAAGAGTTGAACCCCAGCTCTTCGGCTCACAGGTGCAGCACACCACTATAGCCAGGAAGGCGGAGCTATGGCAGCGGATCGTGGACAGGGTAAACGCGGTGGGACAGCATCCCAGAAATCGAGACGACATCCGCAAACGCTGGAACGACTTACGGGGAAAGGTGCGCTCGATGGTCTCGCGACACAACATCGCAGTGCAGAAGACTGGCGGGGGACCCCCACCCACTCCACCCGAATTCACAGCATGGGAGCAAGAGGTACTAAACATCCTGCATCCTGATGGCCTCGCTGGAGTACACGGAGGAATGGACTCTGGTAAGTACAATCTCAACTACTTCACCCCCCCAGCATGCTAACCCCCACCACCACCCTCACCCCCAAACCCCCATCACACATCCTCCCTGAGAATGTCTCTCCAGCACAACCCACCCAACACCAACCCCTGCATGCCACCACAAACTATGGACACCCATCACCTAAGCATGACCACTGCACATACCCCCCCCTCCCCCAAACACCCCCACAACACCTCCCCCAAGGGAATGACAGCACTGGGGGACAAGGGCACACATAAATCGCACACAATAGCACACACAGAAACAATAACCATACTCTCTTACCCCATGCAGGACCCGAACGCCAACACACCGGCCAGGAGGGTCCAGAAATGTCCATCCCCCCCCTGGAAGAGGCCCCCAGTGATGACAGCAGCTCTGTCGACCTGGAACCTGATGACCAGCCCGGACCATCGGGGACCTCTGGACAGTCGGTTCCCCACACACAGGCCACAGCAGACCCAACCCCCTCTGGGAACAACAGCACAGCTCCCACCCAGCGGGCCCATGCCTCTGTCTCTAGGACAGGTCAATCAGCGGTGTGTCTGCCACTACAGGGCACCCAGGCTAACCCACCACCCCAACAACAACAGGGACCTGGGGGCAGTGGTAGTGGGCACACCGTCCAGGGGACAGAGGCCGGGGGAAACAGGGCAACTCGGAGGGCTGCTGTGCGACAGGGGGGGGAGGAGAGGCCCAGGGAACCGACTCTCCAAGAGGCCCTCACCACCATCATGGCAGCCTACCACCACTCCCAAGAGACGATGGCGACGGTACTGGCCAGGTTCCAGGAGATCCAGGCACAGCAGGAGGAACGCTACATGGGGTTCACCAATCAACTCACCAACATCTCTACTGCTATGGGGAGCATAGTCCAGGGCCTCAACCGGATAGAAGACACGTTGCGGGACCATGTGGCACCACACAGGGCCCCTGTCACTAGCCCGGACCAGGAACAGCCTACCACCTCCGCCGGCGCTAGTGGACAGGAGGCCCCACCACAACGACAGGCCACCAGAACCCCACCTCCTGCTGAAGAACAACCACCCTGCAAGAGGAGCCTGAGATCCAAAAAAAAGACAGAGTAGGATGTCAAGACCCCCGCCAGCATGAGATACCCCCTGAAGTCATCCCACTGTCCCACATTGCCACCCTGTCCAACCTTGAACTGCCCCTGCTCCATCCTTCCACAGGCATATGGACAATGCACCTGTGAGACTGAGAAATGGACTCTGCCATGGACATTACTCCACCCCCACCCATCACCGTGTTAATATCATGTACCATTATCTAGCACCAAAAATAAATCACTCAATGCACTGAAATCAATCAGGAGTCAGGCTGTATTATTTACAAATGTGTAACACATTACCGATCAATTATGTTCTGTTAACTTTGTGCTGAACACATACCGAGATCAATAAGCATTAGTCCATGGGCTAACCAAGCAGAAGTCACGCAGTGGGTCATACAGCACTGAAAAGGGAAGGGAAAATCAAACATCAGTTTTAAAGAACTGGGGGGTCATAGACAAAGTTGAGAAGCAGGAGGCTTTCAGGAAAAGTAAAATGGCGTGGGTGATTCTTACCTGTGTGCTACTGAAAATACTGTTGGATAACTCTGTCCCTGTTGTCTGTGTCGTCCTCTGAGTCTTCCTCCTCTTCACTCTCCACAGGCTCCACAGCTGCTTCAACACCACCATCTGGACCATCCTCCTGCAGGAAAGGCACCTGACGTCGCAATGCCAGATTGTGAAGCATACAGCAGGCCACGATGATCTGGCACACCTTCTTTGGTGAGTACATCAGGGATCCCCCTGTCATATGCAGGCACCTAAACCTGGCCTTCAGGAGGCCAAAGGTCCTTTCTATGATCCTCCTAGTTCGCCCATGGGCCTCATTGTACCGTTCCTCAGCCCTGGTCCGGGGATTCCTCACTGGGGTCAATAGCCAAGGCAGGTTGGAGTCACCTATTAGCCACACACGTTGTCTCTGTAGCTGTTCCATCACATAAGGGATGCTGCTATTACGCATCACATACGCGTCATGCACTGAACCAGGGAACATGGCATTCACATGGGAGATGTACTGGTCAGCCAAACAGACCACCTGGACGTTCATAGAATGGTAACTTTTCCTGTTTCTGTACACCTGCTCATCGTCTTTTGGGGGGACTAAGGCTACATGGGTCCCATCAATGGCACCAATTATGTTGGGAATATGTCCAAGGGCATAAAAATCACCCTTCACAGTGGCCAAATCAACCTCCTCAGGGAATATAATGTAACTCCGCATGTGTTTCGTCAGGGCAGACAACACTCTAGACAAAACTTTTGAAAACATTGGCTGAGACATTCCAGATGACATGGCCACTGTTGTCTGGAATGAGCCACTTGCAAGAAAATGGAGGACTGACAGCACCTGCACCAGAGGGGGAATTCCTGTGGGTTGGCGGATGGGGGACATCAGGGCTGGCTCCAGCTGGGCACACAGTTCATGGATAGTGGCACGGTCAAGTCGGTATCGTAGTATGATGTGGCGTTCTTCCATTGTCGACAGGTCCACCAGCGGTCGGTACACGCGAGGATTCATCCTTCTCCTTGCAAGTCCCAGCGGACGGTGCCTAGGAAGGACAACATGGAGCACAGAGTCAAGCTAATCACTGGTACGTTCACCACAGCTTGCATAGCACACGGTTATCTATGTATTGAAAGGCGTGTATGTGTGGCAATGCAAGGCCTAGGCCTGTGTGTCGCAGTAGAAATTATGCCATGTGGGCCCTTGAAATGGCGGCTGCCTGACCTGTGAAGTGGGACAATGGGATGTGAGGTCACTGCGCTGGCGGAGCACACCGTGGCGGTAGGCGGTCGAAGACCGCTATACGGAGCCGCATTGGATAACATTGAAGCCTATGGGTTTCAGGAGCCAATGACGATGTGCGCCGGCGGTAGCGGTACGCACCGCCGCGGTACGCAGCGCCGCGGGCGTGACCGCCATTTTCTATCTGCTTAATCACTCGAGACCTGATCATCCACAGGAGAGGACCTATACTGCAAGTGCTGCTGTGAACTCGGTCTGGAAGAGACAATGGCTGCTGCGACTGGGGAAAGGGCCCCTGCCTTCACGTCTGAAGAGTTGGAGAAGCTCGTGGATGGGGTCCTCCCCCAGTATGCGTTACTCTACGGTCCTCCAGACCAACAGGTGAGTACACCGGGTGCACATGGAATGGGCGATGCCTGTGTGGAGTGGGGTGGATGTAAGTTGGTGGGGTGGGGGGCGAATGAGGAGTGCAACGCACGACAGATGAGAGCATGTGCTATAATGCAAGGTTGGGGAGGGGGGGCCAATCACATCTAACATGCAGTAAGTTGATGAATGGTTCCTTCCCACCCTGTACATGTCACATAGGTGAGCGCCCATCAGAAAGTCGAGATTTGGCGTGCCATCGCCAAGGAAGTCCGGGCCCTGGGGGTCCACGTCAGACGGGGCACCCACTGCCGCAAGAGGTGGGAGGACATCCGTCGCGGAACCAGGAAGACCGCCGAGTCACTGCTGGGGATGGCCTCCCAACCTAGGAGGGGTGCCAGTCGTACCCTGACCCCCCTGATGTCCCGGATCCTGGCGGTGGCCTACCCTGATTTGGATGGGCGCTTGAGAGCATCACAGCAGACACAAGGGGGTGAGTATCAGCACATTCTGCTATCTTTCTGCGCAGTGGAAGCGTCTGGGTGGGGGGAGGAGGGTTGTGGGTGACATTAGGCCAGGGCGCTTTCTGTAGTGTAGTCCTCTCCCTTAGGCATGGCCCTGTGCTCCCGGCCCCCACCTCTGTAGGGTGACAAGTACAGCTATTGATGGTCCAGCCTCACACATGTGCGCGTTTGTCGTCTCTTGACCTGTTGTCCTAGTCAGAAGTACTGAGTAGTGTACCCCGAATGCGCGGCTTAGTGCATGCGGCTCCTGTGTCTGTCCTCTCCGCCAACGGTGTTGACATTGCATGCACTCAACCAGGTCTTCTTTTTTCTCCCCCCACCCTTCTTCTTCATCTTCTTGTGCATGTGTGCATTAGCATCATCAGGCGGAGGAGATTTGGCATCGGAGCACGAGGGAGCTGCAAGTCACAAAGCCCCGGTGGGCCCAGGAACAGACACCGAGGGCACCAGTGATCCGGAGGGCGAGGGGAGCACCACAACGGGGACCGGTGGTGAGAGCAGCGACACAGACACGTCCTCGGATGGGTGCTCCCTAGCGGTGGCGGCAACATCCGTGCCCCCCGCCTCTACAGGTACAGCCGCCACCCAGCGCACCAGCCCCGCCCTCCCTGCAGCCCCTCAGCCTATGCTCCGTGCCCGCTCGCCCAGGAAGGCGGGCGTCTCCTTCGCCCCAGGCACCTCAGCCCCTGCCCCTGTCACCCCTGCTGCCCTCAGTGTGGAGCTCATTGACCTTGTGAGGACGCTCATTGTTGGGCAGACTACCCTTTTGAATGCCATCCAGGGGGTAGAAAGGGAGGTGCATCGGAGCAATGCCTACCTGGAGGGCATTCATTCGGGTCAGGCTGCCCATCAACGATCGTTCACTGCTCTGGCCTCAGCACTGACGGCAGCCATTGTCCCTGTTTCCAGCCTCCCTCTTCTGACTGCCTCCACCCTGTCTCTGTCTCCTGTTCCTCAGCCTATCCCATCCACACCATCTGACCAGCCTGCACACACCTCAACACCCAAGGGCAGCTCATCCAGACACAAGCACCACAGATCCCACAAACACTCACCCAAGCAACACCCAGATGCAGACATTCCAACAGTCACTACCACCCCTGTGTCCCCCTCCTCCTCGTCTCCCTCCTCCCTCCCTGTGACGTCTACACTCACACCTGCATGTACACCAACATCAGCCAGTGCTTCCATCACCACCACACCCTCCTGTACAGTCCGCACGCGTGCAGTCACCACCCCCACTGCCATTTACACGTCCCCTGTGTCCTCTCCCACTGTGTCTGTCACCCCCTCTTCCAAGACACACAAACGCAGGCAGCCACCCACCCAACAGACATCCACCTCACGACAGCCTACAGCACCAGCACCTTCACCCAATGACAGCACACCTGACTCTCCAACAACCACATCCTCTTCCTCCACTCCCATCACCACTTCTCCTACCCTTTACCTTGGCCCTAAAAAACTTTTCCTGGCTAATCTTAACCTCTTTCCCTCCCATGACCTACCCCCTCCATCTGCAAAGAGTCCCAAGAGCACCACAGCCACCACCAGCCCAGCTTCAAGTGTCACTGTTGTGCATGGGTTCTGGAGTCCACCCTTTGCCAGCAGTGACACCTCAATCAGCAGCAAGGACACATCCAGCCCCCCCCCGGCAAGAGGACCAGGAAACAAAAGGGCCGCCGTGCGAGGACTGACACGGCTGCCCCCAAGGAGCAAAGTTCGCCCACTTCACCAGCCACAACATCTAGGGGAGGCAAGGGCCCGAGAGCCCCATCTAAGGAGCGTAAGGGCAGCAGGGCGGAGAAGTCAGCCAGCAGGAGTGCGGAGCAGGTGGGCCCCACATGCCACATCCCAGCTGTAAAGGAGGACACCAAAGGGCCCAGGACTCCGTCACCGAAGGGTCCAGAAACATCACGGTCGGAGGGCGACTGAGCAGGGAGTCCAGCCCAGGTCTGGCTCCCTTGACCTACTGGATGTGCACCGCTGAACAGGGCCCGCCGTGCAGAAGAGCACCGCTGAACAGGGCCCGCCGTGCAGAAGAGCACCGCTGAAGAGGGCCCGCCGTGCAGAAGAGCACCGCTGAACAGGGCCCCGCCGTGAAGATAGGCACCGCTGAACAGGGCCTGCCGTGCAGAAGAGCACCGCTGAACAGGGCCCCGTCGTGAAGATAGGCACCGCTGAACAGGGCCCGCCGTGCAGAAGAGCACCGCTGAACAGGGCCCCGCCGTGAAGATAGGCACCGCTGAACAGGGCACCGCCGTCTCAAGCACCACTCCGCTGGGCCCCGCCGTCTCAAGCACCGCTCCTCTGGGCCCGCCATCGCAAGCACCGCTCCGCTGAGCACCGCCGTCTCAAGCACCACTCCGCTGGGCCCTTCCTGTCAAGCACCGCTCCGCTGGGCCCCGCCGTCTCAAGCACCGCTTTGCTGGGCACCGCCGTCTCAAGCACCGCTCCGCTGGGCCCCGCCGTCTCAAGCACCGCTCCGCTGGGCCCTTCCTGTCAAGCACCGCGCCGCTGGGCCCCGCCGTCTCAAGCACCGCTCCGCTGGGCCCCGCCGTCTCAAGCACCGCTCCGCTGGGCCCTTCCTGTCAAGCACCGCTCCGCTGGGCCCCGCCGTCTCAAGCACCGCTCCGCTGGGCCCCGCCGTCTCAAGCACCGCTCCGCTGGGCCCCGCCGTTTCAAGCACCTTACCGCTGGGCCCTTCCTGTCAAGCACCGCTCCGCTGGGCCCCGCCGTCTCAAGCACCGCTCCGCTGGGCCCCGCCGTCTCAAGCACCGCTCCGCTGGGCCCTTCCTGTCAAGCACCGCTCCGCTGGGCCCCGCCGTCTCAAGCACAGCTCCGCTGGGCACCGCTGTCTCAAGCACCGCTCCGCTGGGCCCTTCCTGTCATGCACCGCTCCGCTGGGCCCCGCCGTCTCAAGCACCGCTCCGCTGGGCACCGCTGTCTCAAGCACCGCTCCGCTGGGCCCCGCCGTCTCAAGCACCGCTCCGCTGGGCCCTTCCTGTCAAGCACCGCTCCGCTGGGCCCCGCCGTCTCAAGCACCGCTCCGCTGGGCACCGCCGTCTCAAGCACCGCTCCGCTGGGCCCCGCCGTCGCAAGCACCGCTCCGCTGGGCCCTTCCTGTCAAGCACCGCTCCGCTGGGCCCCGCCGTCTCAAGCACCGCTCCGCTGGGCCCCGCCGTCGCAAGCACCTCTCCGCTGTGCCCTTCCTGTCAAGCACCGCTCCTCTGGGCCCCGCCGTCTCAAGCACCGCTCCGCTGGGCCCCGCCGTCGCAAGCACCGCTCCGCTGGGCCCTTCCTGTCAAGCACTGTTTATGGTTCACTGTGCCCACCATGCCTCCTCCTTGACCAGTGGAGACTGTCATCCACCTGATGGACTGTGGCTTTGCACTCCCCAGGATGGCACAGTGGGCAACCCACCCACTGTAGAGACTTGAGAGACTGTGGCTTTGCACTCCCCAGGATGGCACAGTGGGCAACCCACCCACTGTAGAGACTTGAGAGACTGTGGCTTTGCACTCCCCAGGATGGCACAGTGGGCAACCCACCCACTGTAGAGACTTGAGAGACTGTGGCTTTGCACTCCCCAGGATGGCACAGTGGGCAAGCCACCCACTGTAGAGACTTGAGAGACTGTGGCTTTGCACTCCCCAGGATGGCACAGTGGGCATGGTGGCCCCTTCGTGGATCTGGCATCGTGGACTCATGTGGCTGTGGTGCCCCCCCCTTCCCTTCCCCCTGAGGTGCCTGTAGTTTTTTCATCAGATGCCCCTGCAGTGTTCTCTCCAAAGGACTCAGGTCTCCTGTGTGGGCTTTGCCCTTGTGTCGCTACACTGTAGCCCACGGACTGTTCTATTTAACTTTGATGTAGAGGACTAATTGCCTCGGTTCTCCATGGCAGTGTATATAGTATTATTTTGTTATGGATATTTTGCATAGTTGACCGATACATATCAGAGTCTATTTTTTATATAAATTTTTCTTCACAATTTAATTATGTCTTTGCATTTTTCAGGGGGGTTTGGGTGGTGTCACTGTGCATTGTTGCTCTGCATTGGTGTGTACATAGTTTGGGGGGGTGGGGGTCGCATATGTGTGTGCCCGTAACCTTTCCTCCTCCCCCCTCCCATGTGTCGTAGGTGCAGTACTCACCGTTGTCGTCTGCGCCGGCGTTCGTACTCGTGGTAGATGAGAAGGTAGACGAGAGCAGGTAGAATGTTTAATTCGGGTTCCATGCTGTCCTCCGTACTCGTGGAGTGTGTTTTGGTGAGCGTTTTCCCGTCCGTAGTCTGTTTCCGCCGTGTTTTTATCGGCGGGGCTCCCGCCCCGGAAAAGGTGGCGGATTGGTGAGTTGTAATACTGTGGGCGGTACATTGTCTGCTGCCTGCCTGTTGGCAGTGACCGCCGCGCTGTTTGTCTGTACCGCCGTCGAGGTCGGAGTGTTAATGTGGCGGGCTGTGTTGGCGGTTGCCGCCAGGGTCAGAATTCCATTTTTTCGACCGCCAGCCTGTTGGCGGGTTGGCCGCCGCTTTATCACCGACCGCCAGGGTTAGAATCACCCCCTTAATTAGCAAAGGCGATTACACCGGCACAAGAAGTAAAAGAGATCGAATGCTGATAAAAGACCCTAACTAAGATTAACTCTCAAGGAAGATTTCGAAGAGTTCCTTAACCACTTGTGTGAAAAAAGAAGGATTTATAGAACTTTTACCTTTTATGAATATCGTATTGAGTTGTTTCATGTAACAGTACTATTTCTATCCAAGTTAGTTTGCATAACTTCAGAGAAAACCAAGAAACAAGTTTACGGAAGTGAGTTCAACTTCTTGCACTTATAAAAGACACCCAGGAAGGTGTATGTATGAGTATATGGCATGACTTTACGTGCAAAATTAGAAGTAAAACATGTGAAGTCATGCATGATTTGTGAATTGGCAATTTAAATATTTTAATGAATATTGTTTTAGATGCCATCTATGATCTCAACCTTCAGCACACCTATTTCCTGTGAGAATTAACTGTGAAGCTATCTACACTGTGGCCTCCCAATTGTAAGCAGGTACACATATCTTTGCAGGGTTAAGTCTAGAGTGATAAAGGCTGTGAGATGTACTAGGGTGAATAATTTTTCATTAGACATAATGTTAAATCCCCTTTTTGTAATTTCTTTTGAAAGGTCATCAATTGGAATTGAGCTGAACTGACTTTTTCCTGGAAGGCCCTCTTCCCTGAATTCTCCCTACCATTAAGGAGCTCACATATAATTCAGAGGACTAGGTAGGGAGTTAGGAGGTGGGTCCCTATTGTTTCCGCAATGTCTTTGATGCTGCTCTTCTCTCCAGGTAAGAACATGCCATAATCACTTCACTTTCCGCCATCCCTCCTTGACAATGCTCAGAGGTCCTCTGACAGGGTGGCCATAGAGAGGTTTGAAGGGTACTAAACCCTATTCCTTTCTGTGGCACCTCTCTCAAGGCAAAGAGAAAGCATGGCAAGAGAACATCCCACTTATGCCTCATGGCCTCAGGTAGGCCTGCAATCATGCCCTTCACGGTCTTGTTGAGCCTTCAACTAGACCATTGGATTTGGGGCAGTAGGGTGGGGTTAACTTATAAGTTACACCACACGCATCCCACATGGACTTCATGTACACAGACATGAAGTTAGTGCCTCGGTCAGACACTATCTCTTTGGGGAATGCCACAAAGGTAAAGATCTCCATCATATTTCTGGTCCCCACAGGTGCAGTTACTATACACAGAGGGATTGCCTTTGGGTAGCATGTGGCATGGTCCACCAAGACCAGGATAAACCTGTTGCCTAGGGCTGTTGTGGGGTCCACTGGCTTGGCAGGTGGGACAGGACCTGCAGAATGTGTCTGAGGCTGTCTTCATTCCGGGCCAATAAAAGTGGATGGCAATCCTGGTGAAGGTCTTGTCTTGCCCTAAATGTCCTGCCAAGGATACGTCATGAGCCTGCCCAAGTAGGAAGGGCTGGTAACACTGGGAAACCATCAGCACATGGGGTACCCCAGTACCCAGAGGCTTAGGTTTGCTGTAAAGGAGATCATTCTTCCAGTAGATTAAGTGATACCCTTGTGCTTCACCTGCTGCATGGGCTGAGGCCTTTCCCCTCAAGAGTGGGACACTCTCTCTGCACTTTACAGAATTCCTCCCTGGTGGGCCCACCCTCAACTTGCCAGCCAGCAAGCTCAGGTAGGTCACACAGGGCAGCAATGTCCACCCTAGTTGGCTCAGGGGCCTTCTCCTCAGGGACCCAGGAACTTCAGGAACCGGTTTCTTGCATCCCTTGATCCTCTCCGTGGCAGCTGTCTGGACCATTGTTCCAGGCTCCAGGTGCCCTTGACTTCCTTCCCCGGCATCCATGGACCATGTGGTCATACAGACCTACTCAGGCAATCCCATAATCTCTGTGTGAGACCTGATCTCTTCCTCCCTCCAGGTAGTGTGCTCCAGGTCATTGCCTAACAGATAATTGACATTCGTGGCAGGGCTCACAGCTACCTTCAGACTACCAGAAGATCCCCCCCTCAAAGGGAACCAGAGCCACCGGTAGATGTCTCTCACGATTGTCGGTGACTATGACTTGGTGGAATGTGCTCAGCAGGACTTGCCTGCTGACACTTGATAGTTGTCATGCTGGCTCCTGTGTCATGCAGAGCCTCCACCCATTGCCCATTAATGGTGACCCACTGCCTATACTTGGAAGTATTGTCAGGCATATGGTCATTTGGTACCATGTCTTTATCCCACAGAAACACTAGGGTTACCTCTGTCTGTTTTAGAAAACTAGCAGGGACTATCTCCTCCCTGAGCGCTACACTGGCCAACCCAGGTGTCTCCCCACAAGTGGGGGGCTGTGTCTTCTTGGGACATTCGGAGTTGCCATTACAGTGACCAAACTTGGAGTACTCTGTCATTGGGGTACAAACCTCCTTGTCGTATGGTCAAAGAGCCCTTTATTTTTAGGATCAGACAGAGACTGGTTACCACTATTCCCCTGGGAATTATTTTGAGGACCTTTAGAGAACTCCTTATTTTCAAGTTTATCTCCCCTCTTTCTTCTGATGGGAACCCTGATCACCTTTGTGGGTGGCCCTCTGGATACCATTTTTGGACACTCTGGTGCTAGCCCAGAGGTCCACCTTCTCAGCAAGCTTCCTGGGATCATTCACCTTACTGTCAACTAGGTGCTGGTGAAACTCTATAAAACAGATACGGAGCATGTGCTCTCTCAAAATTAAACTGCACAAGCCAACATAATCATTGACTTTTTTCCTAGTACCCAGCCATTCAATGCCTTACTGGAGTAATCAAGGAAATCTACCCAGGATTGGTTGGGGACCTTCTGATTATCCCTGAATCTTTGGCAATACTTCTCAGGGGTCAGTTCAAATTTGGCAGTGAAAATAGCTTTATTCAGAGTGTACTTGATCTGGTTCCCAACCTGTCTTAGAAGTGTGTCCCTCTAAAGTGTTGGCATGTGTTTCCACGGACCTGCCCCCCAGTGTTCTTCAGGAAACCCATGTACCCTCAGTGCAACTTCATAAGGAGAAAACCACTTATCAATGTCATCTCCCACCCAATAACTGGGCACCAAATCCTTGAGTATACAAACCTTCTTGTCTCCATCAGGTACTGTACATATGCTGCCACCATCACTGCTGCAGTCTGCCTGCCTGGAATGAGTTCCAACTCTTTTAGACTCGTTTCATGAGCCAGACGTAGTTTATTTTCTGCTAAGGCTGTTTCAGCTCTTTTAGCTTCCCTTTCACCTCGCTTGGCTTCCCTCTCAGCCTCTATTTTTCATTTTGCCAACTGCAGCTGAAATTCTCTCTCCTTTCCATGCTTGAGACACCGTTCCCTGCCCTCGCAAGTAGCACGAATCCAGGGGTGTCCCCCATTACAGCTGCAAGTAGCTCCTTGGGAGAGTCATTCACATGTTCCCCCTATTCATCATCCTCTTGGGAGCGGGATACTGCCCAGGCCCTCAGCACCACATGATACTCTACTTTCTTGGTGGCTCCTTGGGCAGGTATCCTCAACCTTTTGCAAAAGCTTCTCAACTGGTTAACAGTGTGGTCCCATAGATTAGCCAGCTTAAACTCCATGGCTCCACTTGTAGAACCAGCCAGAGACATGATGTGTAGGACAAAAAATGCAAAACAGGGAAGATCGCAGAAAAATTAAAAAGTCCCAATGGTCTTTAAATGTAGGTAGGTAGTGTACAAATATCTATTGTATGGCACTGCACAAACACAAGTCCTATCCTCACAGCTGATCACCAATGTCAAAAATTGGGTCTCTAGTTGGCAGAGGTATACACCCTGGTGTAGTAGGGACCACAATCCTTGTTGAGGTAAGTCACAACACAACCTATATTATTCTGGGCTCACCCTCTGGTAGCTTGGCTCAGAGCAGGCAGGCTTAGTTTACAAGGCAATGTGTAAAGTATTTGTGCAATAGCTCATCCAGCAACACAGTGTAAACACCAGAAAAGGTACTCCACACCAGTTTAGAAAAATAGATAATATTTATCTGAATAAAATAGGACTAAAACAAAAAGGCTCAAATATGCACAAGTCAAGATGTCACTTTTTAGAAGTTTAAGTAACTCTTAGTCCTATATATGTATTCTTTTAGCACAAAGTACCAGGGATGTGTCAAAAATAGAGATGCAGAGGGCCGCAGTGGAGGTGAAGCATCGGAAAGTAAAGCAATACATCCATTTTTCTGGTGCAGCAGTGATGCATTGAATCTTTCATCACGGGCAAGGTAATGCGTCGCTTTCCAGGGGCACAGCCTTGGCTCCTTATCGAAGCGTGCGGATAATTTGCTTCCCAGGGATGATGCATGGAAATTCCAAACCGTACTGCGAGGTTGAAACAGGTGCGGCATCAATTGGGTAGGTACTATGGAAATTTATCAGCTGCGAGACAGGCGCTGCATTGATTCTGAAGGCATTGCGTTGTTTTTGCCCACTTTGCTTCGATTTTCCGACACAGTGGATTTTCTCTTTTTGGTGAAGTCTTTGATGGCCCTGAGACTTCTTAACAGGAGGCAGGCTAAGTCCAAGCCCTTGGAGATCACTTCAACATCCAAGAGCCTCAAATTGCACTATTCTAATATTCATTTCTTCTATGACTCCTACTCACCCATGCCCTGTTTAAAATTTGTCACAGGCATCTGTCCCACATGACAAAAAGTACAAAACCCCTTAACAATATCACTTTGCAGCATTCCTCACCTCTAATGCTACAAAATGTCAACTTTATCTTTTAGATGAGTTCGTCAAACTTGACTCAAGCGATATTACAAAAGCCTGCCACACCTATTAGAATAAACACAGGAATTACCTAAAAACGACAGATCATCTGACAACCCGGACAATGTTGCCACAACCTCTCTTCATCTGCAAACTTTCAGACAAGTAGATCAGATAACAAAGGAAGAACTGCATGAGAACTAAAACGCAAGCAGCAATGATCTCCAGAGGATAAAGCCTAAGAAATTATTGTAGCATCCATTTAGAACACAACTGGAACAGCCAAATGTTGATCTATGCTCCATTAAGGCACTCCTAAATCTGCAAACTCAATCACCATTGCAGTCAAATGATCCCTGACTTACAACACTTCAAAGCATCAAATCAAAAGATAAACCTCCCATCCCCTCAAAGACAAAACTCCCATCCCCTCATTTCATATATACCAAGTATCAACACAACTAACACCAGTTAGAGCCATACAACTTTTCAGGCGCTCCAACAGCATCCCTATCAATGCTATATCATTAAGAACAAGTGTGGTCTATATGCATCAACTACTAAGTTCCTCACTGGCACATTTGCTCTTTAGCACAGAAACTTGCATAGGAGAAAATAGACTACACATTCTACATGTAGCTCTTCCCAACGGAATATCTTAACCCTCAACAGAAACCAACCAAGCAACAAGTGAATTGGAGGACTAGCTGTGGTTTGAGGAATCCTCCTTGAAACCACTGTGATCAAAATCAAAGATCATAAAACACCAGATTGCCAGTCCTTATCCATTGTTCACCAATTCAAACATTCTCCACCTAGTTTATTCTGATCTACAATTACCTCCACTTTAAATTACATTTGTAGACTCCCTTTTGGACTCACTTTTAAATATAACATTGGATCATTCCTAACTATGTATCCTGGGGGAACTGAACACCTGGTTTGACAAACCAGATTTTCACCTCACTACAGTCATGTTCAAGAACTGTTAAGTGCTAACTTCTACCAGGTCATCACTGGTGCTACACATCATGCAGGCCATATCTTGGATTTCATATTGACTTCAAAGGACTTTATACCTGTTGAAGAAACATACCTAATCACCCAGAACATCCACCATAATATTTAGTTCAACTTAAACCTGCAAACAGTGTTGTGACAAAAAACACCACTTAATATCATCTCCATATATTGTAAGGTAAGAGATTATCAGGACTGACTATTGTCTCTAAGAATACAGTGTCCAAATATTGTTAAACATATATTGACTGATTGCTGTTGATAATAGAAAATCTACACACATGAGAAATGCATTTTTGTAAATTATATTTACGCAACAGTATTTGACAGACAATAATTTTTCTTAATAGTACTCTGAAATACAAACCCAGACACTAAACCATGGAAGAATTTAATCAAGGCCACAAACCAGTGAGAATGCTTGATGATGCAACCACTTTATTAATTTATTTCCGTAAATCCATTTTATTACTGATTCATTACTGACTTGTTTCAATAAAGTTTTTGACAAAATGGCTTCAGTTACACCCTCTAGGCATAGGAAAACATGATAGTAGGTGGGCTTGCTTAATTTGAATATAAATCAGAATTCTTGAAGGAAAAGACATGACCACCAAGACAAAAACATGATACAAAAACAAAACATATTACATCAAGCCAATTCAAAATACACAAGTCCTAGACCCGGAGTCCCAACAAATTATAGACTTATAGCCAAATGATTATTCTGGGTAAGTGATAACAAAGCAGATTTCATCCAGCTCTCATATTTTCTCGAGGAAAAAAAACTCTCATGCTGGCTGACTTCTGCACCATAGATGACAATTACTCGGTTAATAGAGTCATTCAATGAGGTTTAATTGTAATCTGGGATGACCTCAAGAAAACAGTAGATCACAACAAATTCATGCTCTCCTCTTACTGGACCTGTGAAAAGCTTTTAATACTCTTGACCGTTGGGGGTGCTGGCACAGTGGTCAAGATGGCGGCCCCAAGATGATCTCACTTCTTGGGCCCCTCTACTGTATCCGAGGCCATCCTCGCTTGGCAGTGCCTTCCCTTCCACCCCCTGGGCGTGCGAGGGCTACGGGGTTCCCAGTGACAGGAGGCCGGGGTGTGTGGGAGCCATCAGACCGCACAGTGCATTGAAGCACTCCCGATTACTGAAGCCCATTTTTTAGATGGCAGACTCAGGGGGCTCCCACTGATTGTGGTAGTGCTGATGCAGTGAGCCTGGTGGATCTTAGTGCTGGGAGGTGGCTTAAAGTGGAATCAGGAGCTGGAAGTGGGTTCCCCTGTTTGGATTGTATGCAGTGGGGTTGGTGGCTGGATGTCAGAGCTAAACCTGTCCTGGACTGTATAGCCGATGGCGTTCCTGCTGCAGCCTGACCCCACCGGCTCTTCCTAACTTGTTTTTGTGCCATCCCACTTGGGCCTCACTCCTGTGTCCACTGCTTGTCTTGCGGTGGGGGCTAACATTCAGATAGGCTTCCTGATGGGCCCAGCCACAGGGGACTTCCGCCTCTTCTTCTTTCACTGAGATCGTCTCCAGGTGACTCTCAGCAGCCAGCCCAGTTGGTAGTTGCCAAACAACTGTGGTTCTGCTGAAAACGTGGGACCCCTGCCTAGCAATGGACCTGCCTGCTCCATCTGACTCTCCTGAGTGTCCTGACAGAGCTTGGTTGTGATAAGCCCGTCCATTGGCCCCAACCCAGATGAAGATTTATCAGTTTGCTAAGCTGACATCTGTTGCCTCTGGAGCTGCTGGCAATGCCCGGGGGCCATATCATCCTCTGTGCACTCTGACCTAGCCACCATCCTCAGGCGATCCAGGACTGCAGTGAGGCAGTTGACACTGAGGTGGGTGAGGTAGAAGTTGATGTTTCCTTATTATGCTAGAACCTCAGGCGTGTTTCTAGCCGTGTGACAGGGGCAGAGACCAGGGTGTACACAGTGGATGAAGAGGTTTCCACTCTTAATCTCCAGGTCTCTAAAATTGCTCTCGCCAACGGCAGTGCTTGAAGACCGGGCTGGGGATCCTGAAAATTGTCTTCCCACGAACAATTTCTAGTTTTATTTTTATTTTTGGAGGGTGCAGACTCATCTGATGTGGAATTGTTTCTAAAGGACCGCCTGTTGTGCTGGGTCCCGACCAATAATTTATTACTGTGGTTCATGGTGGAAAGGGTGCATAGGTTCTTGGCCCGTCAACCTCCTCCAGGGATCTCAACCTGTCTGTTGATTGTGTGTATTCTCATCCACCACGACCCACTTCGACCTTCACTTTAAAAAACAGATTATGGTTCTCCTGGACTATACCCGTGTGGTCCAGAAGCACCAGCTTTCCTTTAACGAGGTCAGGCAGAAGCTGCTCCGGGCCCTCAACTTGCAGTACATGCTCCTCTTCCTGGTGCCGTCCAAAGTGATCTTGTGCTCTGCTGCTCACTTTTTTAATACTCCAGAACAGGTTTGGGAGTGGGAGTCACAGAAGATGGAGCTTCAGTGACCTATTGGGCCTCTGGGCCCTGGTTGCCTGGCGGGGGGTGCTCCTCCTCTCCCCCGCAGGTCAACTGGGAGGAAGCGTGGCCGATCTCAGAAGACCTGTTCGCACCCCTCTGAGCCGCTGGGCTCCTCAGGCTTAGAGAGGGGGAGTATGGAGCCAACAGGTACTGCCCCTGACAGTACTTTGGAATACTTGCTGGCTGACTTCTGCACCATAGATGACAATTACTCGGTGTACCTTTGTGTGGCTCTGTGATGGTGATAGGGTTTATCCTCTCCTTGCGGGTGTCCTGAGAGTGCAACAGTTGTTTCCAGGGTATTGTTAATTTGTTCCCGGTTCTGCATTGGTTTGTTCTTGTTTGTTTTTGATGTTTTCCCTTGCAGGTTTAGGTGGGACTTTGTTTTTGATTCCTGACAGACACTCCTATTCTATTGACATCTGGGACCTTTAGGATGGTTGGAGTTGATAGCATCAGGTTTATTGTTGATGTTGCATGTGGGCTTAGGGCGATAGATGCTTACAAGGTAGAAGTATGAGGTGGAGGGAGTGGTTAGGTTTCTGTATTCTTTTTATTGTTAGGAGTTTGACTGCAAGACTCCTAGCCATGCCTCAGCACTTCTAGCCATGCAGTACTCCAGTCAGTGACGCTGCTGCCCCACTGTGGGCCATGCCCTCCCTGGGCCTTTTGGTGTTCTTGTTTCTAAGCTTAGCCCGACTGCCTTTCTGTCTTCATGGGTATTGTCTAGGAATGTAAACGGTTTGCTGGATTGCATAAAAAGGCCAGCTGTCCTTTGTTATGTTCTGCAATTACAGCTAGTGGTTCTTTTTCAAGAGAAATGCCTGCTGTGTGAGCAATGTCCTTTTTTGGTTCTCTTTGGCTATGATAGTTTTACCATGCAAGGTTCTCACAGGGCTCTCTGGGGTTGCCATCTTACTGCACAAAGGATTTCCATTGGTGGTGTCCACGCCTCACGGGGACCCACAGGAGAGATATGTGGGAATGGAGGGTCGGCTGGAAGGTTGACACTATAATTGCTTGTCAGTCTACGTTCTGCAGCATCAGCTCCAGGGTGTGCTGCAGTCCCTTGGGGCTTTCTTTTGACCATCACAGAGGATGTCACTGTGGTGGGAGGTGACTTTAACACAGTTCCCTATCCTGAACTGGATACCTCCGCGTCCCTAGGGCTGGGATGCCAGGCACTCTCCTGACAGCTTTTGGTCTCAACAGATTCCTTGGGGCTGTGTGAGGAGTGATGAGCATGGCATCCTTGTGAGTCTGCCTTTACTCATACCTCAGCAGCACATCAAACCATGTCATGTACAGACTTAGGGGCAGATTTAAGAGCTCCTAGCGCCTCTTTGTGCCACATTAGCATAATCGCAGTGACAATTTTACAAAGTGGCGCAATTAATACTTTGTAACCCCTTTTGCGCTACAGTATGCCAGCGTCAGGCATAATGTATGCAAGGAGGGTGTTCCCCCGTTGGGGGGGACGAAAAATTGCATCATTATTGGAGGCACACCATTGTTTACAATGGGCCTCAATGGGCTTTGCAGGATTAGCATCAACATTTTGGACGCTAATCCTGCAAAGCTCTGATCTAGCATCAAAAATGTTGACGCTAGTTCCCTAGCTACCGCCATGGTGCACCTTATCTTGGATACGATGCACACATAGTGGCATTAAAGGGGTGCTAAGGGGAGCAAGAAAAGTGGTGCTGCACTTGGTGCAGCACCGCTTTTATTAAATCTGGCTCTTAGTTTGGCATCCTGCGGTGGACGTACTTCAACTCTCGCAAATCGAGGCACTCCCCTGGGGTATTTTGGATCACAGCTGTCTTATTCTGAATCGGCCTTGCCACTGCAGTGCTGCTTCCTCTGTGATATATTAATGCTGGGTATCTTGTGGGTCCCACTAGCTCTGACTTTATCGAGCAGGAGATTTGCTTCTATTTCAGGATAAATAGGGGTACAGTGGAATCCGCAGGCACAGTGTGTGCAGCCTGCAAACCCACCTTCAGAGGTTTGGTTAAAGAGAATGTCCATAGCCAGGATGCCCAAAAGTTAACACAGACAATGGCCTTGGAGGCCCAGATTCTTTTTCTGGAGTGACCGGCGCTGCATCAGCCCTCCACTGAGCTTGACCATCGGTTGGTGTTGGTGCAGACCAGCCAAATCTTGCTAGAGGAAGCCAAACAGTGCTGCAGGGCCTCCACTTGAAGGGTCAACGAGGATGAGGATACGTCAGGTAAACTCCTGTACCGGCTGGCCACCAAGGAAGTTTTCTCTTGAGTGGTGCCATTGATTAGGGATGCTTGTGAGAACAGGTCCTCAATGTTGCACAGGTTTTTGCAGATTACTACAGTTCTTAATTGTGAGTAGACTTTGACTTATCCATGCAACTGTGCACCCAGTGTTGCAGGATATTTGGATGCCCTCAGTACCCCCCTCTTTGGCAGTAGACCTTGACCAGTCACTTACAGTGGAAGAATTTGCAGAGGTGATCTCCGAGTTGACCGCGGGGAAGACTCCCTGCTCCAGCGAGATCCTGATTGAGTACAATTGGTGGTTTCAAAGCCTTCTGCTTCCTTGCCTGCTCACAATGTGTAAGGTGGAGGTAGATCCCAGAGCATTCTCTACGGGGTTGGTTGAGGCCAAGATTGTGTTGATTCCAAAACCAGGTAGGTGTTCTCCTTTATTTATGCAGAAGTGAAGGTGTTTGCAAACATTTTGACCATTTGATTGTGCTGTGCTTTAGCCTGTCTGGTCCACCAAGATCAGTGCAGCTTTATGTCTGCCTGTGGCACTTGACTTTGTTTCAATAGGGTCCAGGTGACTCGCTGAGGCCCATCGCCTTCGCTTCCTCTCAACTTTGCTTTTAATGGATTTTGAGAAGGCCTTTGACACCATAGACTGGTACTTCCTGAGAGTAGTGCTGGATTCGGCTGGGCTAGGTCCCCATTTTTGGACCTTTGTTAATCTTCTCCATGCTTGCCCTTCTGCTTAGGTTTGGGTCAATGGCTCCTTGTCTCCTTCCTTCCCTATTCATAGAGGAACCCGGCAGGATAGTCCCCTTGCCCCTCTTGTATTTGTTTTGCGCTCTATGCAGATGATATTTTGGTGTTCCTTATGAACCCCCTGGCTTTGGGCCCAAGGTGCCTGGGTGCTCTGAGGATCTATGGGGAGATATCTGGCCTCAGATTTAATGAGGCTAAATCCCTGTTGGTCCCCATTGCTGGTGATGTGAGCTTTTGTTCCTGGCAACCCATGATCCCCTTTCATCACATGTCCTTCATGTATCCCAGCATTGAAGCTTTGTGCCTTCCAGACCTGGAATGGAGCCTTAATCTGAACCCCCTGGCCACTCAAATGAAGTGAGACCTGCAGAGATGGGGCTGTTGCATATCCTGGGGATAGTACTCTTTTCAAAAAGATAGTTCTGTCCCAATGTTTGTATAGTTTTTCAAACTTTCCATATCAAATCCCCGGTGATGGTTTCAGTCCCTTGCTTCGATGATCCATACCATCCTCAGGCCGGCAGCTGCCCCTGTGTGGCATTTGTGAATTGCCGGCAGTCCCCCTTTGATGGTGGGATGGGGATAGTGGATATTTATTGCTGCTACTTGGCCTCGCAGCTAGTTGCATTTGACAACAAGTTTACTGGGGGGGATGGAATGACATGATTTACCTTCTGAAGCTCGCCTCACTTGGATTGGATAAATTGCTGGGCCTGCTTTATTGGGCCCTGAATCCTTTCATCCTACTAGATTTTACCCAGGTGACATTACTGTACTGGAGAGAGGCACTGCGCCTTGTGGGCAGGGACCATTGACTTACTGTGCTGACCCCCGTGGCAAGGGATGTGGTTACAACATATTGCAGGTTTGGAGGGCTTTGTGCAGTGGGACAGGACTGGAATCACTCACCTTGAGGATGTCTAGGCAGGCCATGCCTGCAGGCGTTTTAGGAACTGCAGCAGCATTATAAGCTCTGCTACCCAATTCTACAAGGATCTGCCATTGTGACACACCTTGGAGGCCAATGTTGCCCCCAACATGCAACTCCCAGAGATCAGTCCCTCGAAGCCAAACTACTGATGGGGAAGTTGCACTCTGTAGCTATTTCTCTGCCCTAGATTGCTCCAGCAGAATGCGTCAAAGGTGGGAGGCCTGGTTGGGAGAGCTTGAGGATACATACTAGTGTGAGGCTAGGATGGCTCCCCAAAAGCTGGTGATTTCCACACACATATGGTTGGTGTAAATTATTAACTTGCATGTAACTTACATGACCCCCCCCACTGCTCCACTGTACAGGCAGGGACTCCCAGGCAGTCTGTACCAGGTGCTCCTTGCTGGCTGTGGACTTCTTCCATATAGTCTGGTCCTGCCAGTGCTTGCTCCATTTAGGGAGGGAATTGGGAGGGAGATTTCTGGGATTCTGGACCAGACCCTTGTTCTTACTCCCAGGGTGGCATTGTTGGGGTTGTTGGAGGATGTGGTCAGCCCTAGAATGGAATGCATTTTCACTTGGGTTGGGATGTTGGTGGCCAAGCACAATATCACTCGCAAATGGAGGTTCCCAACCTCGCCTACCTTGGCAGAGTGGCGAGGGGGATGACTGGTGTGCACAGCAGGAGCAGCCCATCTATGAAGTCTGAGGTTGCTCTCTTAAGCATGAGAAGATCTGGGGTGGGTGTATGGTTGACTATAATTGTATATTGACTGTGTAATCCATGCTGCCTTGATGGACTGCAGTCTCCTTTTGTTTTGTTTGTTGGTTGTGTTGTACGTTGTAAAACTCAATACAAATTTGGCTACAAAAATACTCAGGACCACCAACCTTTAATCAAAAGAGTAACTGATAAAGGAATACAGAGTATGGCCTTGAAATGAATGCAGCCCTATCTCACAGATGGAATACACAAATAGTGTTTCGACTGTCAAGCCTATCAGTACCATTCATTCAAAAGATAGGCATTCCCAGAGGTTCAAAGAGTTGTCCTGTCTTATTCAGTGTATATTTGGCCCAACATACTGAGCATACAACCCCCTTTAGACTCACCTGTTATAATTCTGCAGGTGACACCCAGATAATCCTTAAACTTGACTGTTAGACAATGGGACACCTGGACTTACCAAATGCATATCTGCAGTTAACAACAAACAGCTCAGAACCGTCCAAAAAAATCCCTCAAAAAAGAAATATTAATTTATGAAACATGAAAAACCTAATACCAAGTTGAAGCCTGGCCTATGCGGTTTGGAACTCCTCCCATCACACTGATGGAAGTAAAGAACCTATGAATGATCAGTAATTCTAAACTCCGACTCAAGAAATAGGCCAATAGTGTGACAAAAAGTATCCTCACGAGAACTTTGAAAATGATTTCCCCTTACCTAGGTTATATCCCCTGTGGGGCAAAATATCAACATCCCCAGTGAGTTCCCACCTACACAATGGCAACAAACTCTGTATGAGGCACCTAATTAGTAAACTTAAATCAAGGATGCAGCTGATAGTCACATCTGTTCAGGCGAATAGCTTATCCATGTGATGTAACCCTAAAAGCCCTGCATTGATTATCTATTACTAGAAAATCCTTCAAAGTTCTGTACATTGCCTGCAAGGTAATATATGGCACTGAATCGATCTTTCTACAATTGAAATACAATCTCTACACCCAAAGGGAGAACTTTATTTCAAGGATAGCACTGCTGCTAGTGGTCTCTCTAGAACTCAAAGATGTAATACAAACTAGGCTTTATCCCAAACAATGACCCAATCTCGAGAATACTATGTTCAATCCTTACGTCAATGTCCTAGTAACTTGAATATATCTGGATGTTGAATGAACCAGAAATGCATTGATTTATCAATTCCCTACCAACAACAATGTGCAGCCCAGTATGGTGTTCTAATTCTGGACTATACAGGCACAATCAATGGCTACCTCTATATATATAACAATATCAATTAATAACTGTAAGTACTCGCAAACCCAACTGCGTCTGTCTCTCACATGCTCTGCAACACTGAAGATTATGCACTGTTAAAATCCTGTGTAACTCTTCCACAATGCCTCCATACCACATGCACCACATCCAACTTGTTCCCAAGATAGTCAATCTACAACCAATACACTTGCAATTATGAATCCAAATGGTGCAGAGGAAGCTGATAAAAATCTAGAACAGGTCAGGGTCCTGTAGAGCTCTATTATTTATATATACTGCATAAGTTCCTACTTAACAATCTACAACTTACAAGTGTACACTAAAGGGCTAAGTAGGCATCACTGGGGGACCCCAGACATTCAACGACAACAAGCATGCCTCCCCATCCTCATATCTTCCAATTAACCCCACCCCACTTGTATAAATATAATATGAAAGTCCTAGCATGCAATGTGTAGATGGCTGAAAGTCCTACACTCTCCCTCTTCCCCTCTGATTTCTAGCAGTCTGCTTGGGGGTAGATTCATGCAGTGGTCTCCTTACTACAGTTCTACCAAATTTATAGCGGTCACATGGTTGCATTTGAGAGCTTTTCCAGTCCTTGTCTTTAAGGTCCTTACTGAGAACAAGCTAAAAATGAAAGAAGGCAAAGTACTGTTGGTTCAAAAACATTACGTCAGGAATGGTTAAAAGTATTAATGAAGGCATAGATTAATTTGTCAACACTGTAATTTCAGTATGTCAAAGCTGCCAAATGTCCCCATATCTTATGAGAAACCATTAGTCAGTAGCTCGCTGTTTTATGGGACCTGTCATTCCACTTTTAATACTTTGTGCCTGTGGCAAAAAATCCCAGTTGGTAATGTGCAGCTGCCTAGGAAGAAAGAACCGGCTAAAGTTATCCTAATGGATATGGGATGCCTTAAATCCGCTGAACTAAAAATCTAATTGTTTTCTATGAGATTTATATTTCGGCAGATGGGAGATCTGGCACTGTTTTGATGGAGTAACCCATCCACTCAAATGTAAATCAGGCTCTCACTCTCCTTGTGTTTTATTAAATCTATGTAAAATATATTTGTGTAATCTCCACTTGATATACACAAGCTTTACAGTACTTTGTTGTTTCACAAATATTAGCAAATAAAAGACCTATTAATAAACAGAAGAAAATACAACTCTATCAAACAAAGGATTGTAGATGCCTGATAATACTTCCAATGTACCCCGTCATGTTGCTTCATTATTAGGAGGCAATTTATGACCATCTCATCTTATACATGGTTCAGGTCACAATAAATGTTCTATGCATACAATGTGTACCATTGTTGTGGGAGGCTGTGAATGGTACAGTGTGGAGGCAACAGAGCATTGTGGAGGATTTCAGATGTTCTGAGCTGAACATATATGTAGTGGGGACTGGGAGCTCAAGTTTCAAACAACACGCAAAGCTGATGCCTAGAAGGGGGGAAGGAGGATAGAGGCTTGTTCCCGAGGAATGTGAGCGGCAGGGTGAGGGAGTAGGGAAATATTAAACTCTTGATCCATTTCATGCACACCTGACACCCTTCAAATTCAAAGCATATAAGTACAGTTCACAACCTGGTCTATATCTGTTTCTGCATGGCCTACGTGACTCTGCAGTCACCAGGAACAACATTCTGCCTCCAGGATGCAGTCAATAACACTGAAGAGGATGACACATTTTACTGAGGAGATGATAACCCTCAAACACAGCCCCTTTAAATAAGTTGATATTTGTACTTTTTTAATACAATACATCCTTGCTCTCATACAGTCGCTATTCAAAGTAAATTAGTTAATGCTGCTGGGACAAGAGTACTTCCTACTGTGACAGGGTAACACACAGGGTCTGATTTAAATGCAACTTGACTACATACTTGTTTGCGTGATACCAGTGTCACTACTGCACTATAGGAGATTTCCATAAATGTGTTTATTGTACCCTAAACTTTTTTCACTTGATGTTTTATTTGCATAATAACTATTCTCAACTATAACTTGGATATTCAAGTTCTTTACAGTATTTTGCTTATACTATACGTATAAGGCCCTGTGCTGCACTAGCATATCGCACCTGCAACCGCCTATACTTCTGTTACTAGTGCTGCAACAAAACCTGGACTAGCTACACAGAGCTGATAGATGGTAGAGACTGATAAGTATAACACATAACACATGCACATTTTGGTTTGGGTCTAACCTATCTATTTGCAAGTGTAATGGTAGGTATTTATATTGTGACCAACATCCCTTTTTAAATCTTTATTTATATTTAATATAGCTTTTGATTACGATATACATTGCCAAATATATTTATTGTTAGTCTTGGCATTGTATTGGCAGTACTTTAATATTTCCATTGGGTTTATGTTAACCTGCAGTAGAGAAAACTGTCTGTGTCCCCCTTTGTATTCAACCAACTACCATACATGCATATATGACTTTGGATAGTTTATTCCTTTATATAAATATCTCTCTCCCCTGTAGCTACAATAAGACAACAGCCCCTTATGTCCACATTGCAACCAATTAGGGGACATCCTGATAGCAGCAATTATATCATGTATCATACATTGATAAAGACTGTAGGGGGACATCAGATATTTTATTCTGCATTGCATCATCTTTTCTTTCTCAGCATTTTTTGTATGTTATTAGAAATTACCATTTTATTTAAAATGTGACTTTGTTATGGTTTATTGTTTGTCTTTCGTATATTGGTCTCTAATTGAAATAATTTGCATCAAATACAACTTTTATATTATGAATCTTACATTTTTATTTACCATTACACAATATTTGTATCTCCAGCTGCTGGATCAGGAAATACATACCACCTCTAACTTCCAGGATACTGGCTTAGCAGCTCACATCAAAGGGGTCATATAGAAAGGAATAATCCATGGCTGGAGCTGGTAAGTTGACATTGCATGTATGTATTCATTCCATGCAAGGATCATGCATATTTCAGTTCTCATACTACTAACGTTAAAATGAATCAATCTCTCACTTTTTTGTTAAAATAATCTCTAGAAGTACTAAGAAAAAACTTTATCTTACATAATTCCGTTTTTTCACCTTTTTCTTGCCGGTACTGGTACACTGAACCTGATGATGAGGCTGTGACACCTACAAGCAGAGGATGGTGGGCGATCCCGGGAAAATAGTCCTATCTTCTTCCAAGCAGCTATCTCAGTAGCTAACACTGCTCAAGAAGATGAGTATGAGTTGGTTGAGGAGAGCATTGATGCCCCTACAAAGAAATCCTCAGACAAGGCTTACTCAAGGTCAAACAGTAGCCTTCCTCCAAGATCACTTCTGAAGATTGCCCTTCCCAGCCACTAGATAAACAGCAATGGATGCTTGTTCTGTATGTACAAAAGTCACCTTCACACAGCCCTCAACCTACAGGTAACTAAGTAGAGTCCCCTAGCACTCTACCTGTGCCACTCCAGTCTTCTCTCAATCATTTGAGACAGAGGACACCCCTGTGAGGAACAACTCTCCCCTTTCATCAATCTTCCCAACAACTCCCCAAGTGCAAACCCTCTGGATAATGTAACACCTGCTGGCCATGGCAAATGGGCACTTATGTAGAGGTTAGCATGCGGAAATCTGTCCTATGCAAGGATCATTTTTGTCAGTAGAAGACACTGTACGGAAGATATGCATTCAATGGGGGTACTCTCTGTGAGATTGGGGGGGCACCATGACAGACTCCCTCATGTGATTGACAAGCAGTTTCTTGCCTTTGATAATGTTGTGAAATGTTATTATGATATGGCAAAACTCTACCATGATCATCTTTACAATTTGGTGGAAGAACCTACAAGGCGATATACCTTGATCTAACATGATAGAGGCAATAACAAAAAATACAAATTTTAATTTTTGAGGGGTGGGCATGCACAAGATTCTATAGAGGCACCACAACCTGTGAGGCCCACACCACAAACACATTCTATTGTTATTCCCTTTGCGAAAACCACAGAAAAAACCTCTGCCACAACCACCATCACCTTTGCCACTTCCACTACCACCAGATCATCTACCACAAATTCACGCACCACAATCACAAGCTCAGTACAAGACTCACAATCAGTTTTGCACAGGCAGAGGCATGGACTAAACCCTCTAATGAATCTTAATTTTTCACTTCCACTTCTCTTTAAATAACACTCTCACTCAAACACACAGCTAAAGTAATAATTATATATACCATTCACAAAGCTGCCTATATTTCAATACCATCCTAGTCCACCTTTGAAATAAAATATAACAATAAAAACTAACCTAAAATATGTTTTTTTTTCATAACAGTATAAATGTTGATGATGCAAATATTTGTGAAATAAATGTGAAACAATATTTAGACACCTATGCATTTTGTTATTGTGAAAAGGACTGCATTAACAACAACTACAGGAAAACAATAAATAATTAATAGTTTTTTGTTTTATTTTATTTTTTTATATTCATCAACAATAAAAAAATGTTAGGAATATCAAACAACGTATTGTGCCCTTGGGACTGGACAAAAAGAAAATGAATTGTGTCTTTCTTCAGATATTAAAATGTAAACTTGGACAAGGCTGGGCAAATAATAAAACACGTTTGGAAATGTCAAGGGCCAAATTTATATGCAAAAGGGAAAGGGAGACAAGTATATGTATAAAACAATGTCTAACATAGGAGGTCCATAAAATACAGTAAAATGGCCATAAAGAATGTCAAATCATCTTCAAAAAATTCAAATGTCAAATGTCCAGAAGAAGAAAAAAACACTCCTTCAAGTCAGAGGAAGTTCAGAATTAGGTTTCTAGCTTAAGGATAAAACCTCTTGTCCTTCTAAGGCTTACATTTTAAAGCCACAACATTATTATCCTCCTTTGAGGTAGTTATTATGTGCCTGGCCATTGCAGACATGGGTACTCTTAGGAAAATGAGACACATAGTGGTGGTTGCTGAAATAAGTAAAAGTGGATGAACTGGGAGACGGAACTATATGACATGGAGTGTGGTTAGAAGGCAGCAGAGATATTATGCCTACATTTAAGGGGATCATAAGGCTACAAAAAGTACAAAGCTGTTCAGTTAACAAATCTAGGGGTGTCTGCAAATCGTTTATTAGCTTGCACGCATCCTGCATGATTGTTATCTGAAGCTCTTCTGTGGGTGTCAGGGACTACTTGAGAGCAGACACAGTGACATAATCAGGGGGAAGAGAATGGGCAACAGGTGACAACTGCTTAATGGTGTGAGACAAACTTGCCCCTTGACTACTAGCTGCTGTTGCTCTGCATGGGGACTTGGAGGAGTAGGAGGTTAAGGAGGGAGATCAACTGGAGGGTAAGCACTGATGATATGAAGGTCTCCTGAGTTAAGCGGTGGGGGGCTGCAGGCCCAGATAATGGTGAGGCCTGCTTTTCAGACACCAGAGAAAGTTATGGTCAAGGCCAGTTGAAGCTTCATTGTCCATCGCCTCCTGGCTGGTGGTATCCAACTCCTCCACTGCCACAGTGGGCTCAATAGACTCCCCCTCAGAGTATTTTTGCGGTTGAATGTGTTTGTGTCCAGGTAGATACAGTTTCTATGTGAGCAAATGTTTCTTACTGCTCGCTGGCTGTTGACAGTTGTCATGCTGGCATTGCAGTAGAGGATCTAGATGTTCACTCTAGGTCCTTCTAAGATGTGGTTGTCCTGCTCTGCCTGCTGAAAAGGAATACAGGCAAAAGAAAAAAAATTGTTGACAGCACTTGTTCTTTATTTCATACATGAATACACATACTTTTGCTGGACAGAGTATCTGAAAAGAAGATTGACATTTTGTTGGCTTTTACTAACTTTTGCAAGAGAAATGGGTACACCCAATGTAAAATGGTGCAACATCATCAAAAAGAAAATGAAAAAGAAGTCAGTCATTGCAATAAAATTTGAACACCAGGTCTTCAGTGCAGGACTTATTTTTGTTATTGGAGACATAAATGTGTGAAAAAAATCATAGCAAAGAATGTAAAAAATATATAATAATGAAAGATATATTTCACCAACTAGACATGTTGTAAGTCTTTAATGGGTGACTATAAAAAAATATAATAGCATATTGAATAGTGAATTCATTTTAAACAGTGTCAGCCTTACAGGTGCGTATGTTGGCAAAACTAACATGTTAAATAAATGCAGTTGCAAAATGTTGTCAGAAATGTAATATCAACAAAACGTTTGAAACACAAAAACATTTTCACTATGTCAACTTAAGAGGATTAATTTCACATGCATGCATTTACAACATATACACATTGTAAAAAAAAGACATTCAATCCATTATTAAAACAAGACATCACAGGTTGCAGATACCATGGAAAAAACAACAACCAGACTGGAGACATGACGTGAGTACACTTGCAAACCTCATTTAAGTTAATATAAATCTGTTATTCTTAACTCATCTCTGTTGCTCTGCTGGGAATGGAAGTCTTTGCCCCTCATTTCATGTGAGTTAATTGCCTAAGCAATCAGTTTGTATGCAATGGTTTTATAATGTGTTTCGCCACTTGATTGGTGGAATAATTGACAGTCATCACTACCTTCACCGTTGCCTTAAAAGGTGGGTTAAAAACCTTGAAAAATGTAAAATAAATATTTTCACCTTCTTTACTATATCTCATTATTCCTATTTTGTTTGTATGTTATTTTCTATAGAAGTATGTTGCTGTACAATGAGTGGTGATGTGTGGTACTTCACTTGCTCCAGGCTATGCTGGAGTACATTTGACCCTGTTTTGCTACCTTTCTGGATGCAATAGCTTTAGAAGTGTAGTTTGTGAATAGCAATGTTCTTACTCCTCTGTGGATGAGTGTTTGAATTAGAATCTCTATCCTTAAACCCATCCTTAAATTTGCCTACACACATCCCATTTAGTAATAAACACCTCCACACACATTTGCCCAGCCCACATTTACTAGAAAATTATATATCTTTGTGTGCAGAGATCTCTGCACAGAAAAGACAGAAGAAACTGAGATGGAGGTCTCCGCCCTTAGGTTTGTGAATAACATTTTGCGTTTTGTGAGTGGCATAATGGCAGTACTACTAAATGCACTACAAAATGCAGTTTGTTAGTAGGCCCTTTAGTAGTAACACTGGCTATCATTCATTATTCACTGTGCTTCAAAACATCAAAAACTAGAGGATCATGTTCTACCTAAGAAACAAGTTATTATTATTAGTATTATCATTATCACTTACTGTTTTAGGAGACTTTAGAATTAATTTTCTAGACCTGTAAAAGCTAAAAGGCTGCTATGGTCCAACGTGAACTGGATTAGTTTGAAGTCCTTCACACTCATGAGTTTACAAGGCATACTTCAACTTTACAATGCAAAAGTGGGGATTTGGGTCAGCTGTATAGGCCCTGCTATTCTCCACCTGAGAAAGACCAGAAATACCATAGTGGTCGCAATTTAACTAACTTGAAAATGTTTCAGGGAGAAATCAGCTATAACATCAATTCAATAAACATCAAAATATTTTAAAGATACAATGTGTCATAAAAACATTGGGGCATATTTATGAAAAATGATGCAAAACTGTGAAAACACACTTTTGGATCATTTTTCTTAACACCGGCTAACATCATTCCTTAGAGCCATCTTAGCGACATATTTATTAAATGACGCAAGATGGAGCTAAGAAATGGCTAGCTTCTAAAAAAAAAAGACACTAGCCGGTCAGGGATGGTGTTAGGGAAAATGGTGTTAGTGGGTCTGAAATATGCCGCTAACCAACCTAGCATCATTTTATGACACCCAAGCAGCCAAAAAATGACTCCTGTCTAAGTGTAGACAAAAGTATTTTCCACCACCCCAATGCCCACCACAGGGGATTAGTGTCCCCTGGGCAAGCCCAACATACCCTGCACCAGGCAAGGAGCCCCATGTAAGGGGCCCCCAATGGTACTTAAAAAAAAATATATATACTTACCCCAACTTACCTGGGATGGGGTCCCCCTTCCGAAGTGTCCCTGAGTTGTGGTTGGTGGTGTTCGTGGGGCTTGGGGTGGGCATCTTTGTGCCCATTCCATGGTGTTCCACCATGTAAATGGGCCTACCTGCACCCTAACGCCTGATCTTGTTAAATAATGGTGCTAAATGGGCTTAGCACCATTATTATGGTGCAAGGGGCGAACTCGACTGGAATGTTAGGCAGTGTGCTCCCAATCTGACTTCATGTTTAAAAGGCTCCCTCAAGCCATTGAGCTGACGAGCTCTGGAGACGCACGTGTGAGCCGGGGAGTGGTACTAAACCTGAGACGATATCGGCGGCATTTCCAGCAACCCCAGATATTTTTGTTGTTCTTTGGTTTCTACTGATGAAGGGCACTAACCCAGAAACACGTGTCTAGAGATGAACAGTACTGTCTGCACTAACTTTAGTGAAATACTACAGATTTTTTCAAGGAAGCGTTAATTGTTCAAACTGCATGTACCAGGATGCAAGGGGCGAACTCGACTGGAATGTTAGGCAGTGTGCTCCCAATCGGACTTCATGTTTAAAAGGCTCCCTCGAGCCATTGAGCTGACGAGCTCTGGAGACGCACCTGTGAGCCGGGGAGTGGTACTAAACCTGAGACGATATCGGCGGCATTTCCAGCAACCCCAGATATTTGTGTTGTTCTTTGGTCTCTACTGATGAAGGGCACTAACCCAGAAACACGTGTCTAGAGATGAACAGTACTGTCTGCACTAACTTTAGTGAAATACTACAGATTTTTTCAAGGAAGCGTTAATTGTTCAAACTGCATGTACCAGGATGCAAGGAGCGAACTCGACTGGAATGTTAGGCAGTGTGCTCCCAATCGGACTTCATGTTTAAAAGGCTCCCTCGAGCCATTGAGCTGACGAGCTCTGGAGACGCACCTGTGAGCCGGGGAGTGGTACTAAACCTGAGACGATATCGGCGGCATTTCCAGCAACCCCAGATATTTTTGTTGTTCTTTGGTCTCTACTGATGAAGGGCACTAACCCAGAAACACGTGTCTAGAGATGAACAGTACTGTCTGCACTAACTTTAGTGAAATACTACAGATTTTTTCAAGGAAGCTTTAATTGTTCAAACTGCATGTACCAGGATGCAAGGGGCGAACTCGACTGGAATGTTAGGCAGTGTGCTCCCAATCGGACTCCATTATTATGGTCCTCCTAATCCTTGCACATCGTTTCTGCATCTGGAGATACATTTGGCACTGGGGGTTAGCGTTGTATTTAGGATGGGAACATCCACCTTCATCTCATTGATGCAAAGTGGTTTTGAGCATCGTAAACATGGTGCTAACTTCAATATTTTGATGCTAGATGGGTCTAGCGTCAAAATATAAATATGGAATTAGGTTAGCGCCATTTTACCATCAAAATGAATGGTGCTAAAGCAATGCTAACCATCCATAAATATGGGCCTCAGTTTATTATCCCATGATGCCAACATTGAACTGACTTGGCTTCTATAAGGAAATTTGAAGGTTGTCCCATATACTCTTATACACAGATGCTACTATTTAGTCTTTTCTTTTGATGCCAAGCTTCATTTATGCTGTAGTCCTGTTTGGCATAATAACTGCCTTATTTGTATCAGTCAAAGTGAGTTATATAAAGAGATGACTCCTGGGATAATAAACTATGGCCCATATTTAGAGGAAAATGACGGATCGCAACGCTGTGCCAAAACTGGCAGCGCTGTTCTCCATCATTTTCACAATGCAGGGATATGCCATATTTAATTGAATATGGCGCACCCCTGTGTTGTTCCCTGCACTGTTGCTAAATTTATTTGCCAATACAGGCATCCTTGCACCATCGTGCAAGGATGTCTGCATTGAGGGGTGTGATTGTTTATGTGCGGTAAGGTGTTCCATCCTGCACATTAAACAATCACTAATGGCGATTTGGCACTTCTGTGTGTGCTGCAAGATGCAGCACACACAGAAGCGCCAAAGTGTCATTTTGAAATGATTGTTTATGTGCAGGATGGGACACCTTCCCGCACATAAACAATCATTTCTGGCATGCTTCTCTTTCTATGCGTCCTGCAGAATGCAGCACACAGAGAAAAAGCAAAAAACGAGGAGAAAAAAAAGTATGGAGTGGCGTTACATTTTGACACTGCCTCAGGATTACAAAAATCATAAATCTGAGTCAGTGTCAAAATGCAATGGGGGTTGCTGTGGCATGCCGACAGCAACCCCATTGCATGCTCCTTCCAAGCAAAGGATTGCGCGTAAAGGGGTCGTATTTACAATGTGGCATTAAGCCACAAAATGTGGCTTTACGCCACCTTGTAAATACGATACAGGGCATAGTGCATCCAAAGCGTTGCGAAAAGTGACACTCCAGTGGTGCTAGGGGCTCAGAAATATGCCCCTAAGCTTTTTATGATACATTGCATTTCTAGGCTATTTTAATAGAAATGGATTGATGTTACAGCTGAATACTTCAACTTTACTTTTGAAAACAAATCTCTCATAGGTGAAGGAGCTGCTTGATGTTTTGTGGCTTTGCTGAAGTTATACTTGTTTTCCATGTAAAGCACCTTGTTAGTGGTTCAGACAAAATGGTTCACATCTGTACTGGAAATGCCAACAAAGAGAGCATGGTCCTGAAGTACGGCACTCACTAGAAAGAAAAATATTTTTCATCCACCTTGGTGGCAATAACATGTCCACACCTGCTCGCTTAGCATGTTTTAAATGACTAGAACATGGAGGTGTGTTCAATATTTGAGTTAGGAAAATAAAGTATATACCACCTTCTTCAAAATACTGCTATGAGTGGAGACAAATAACTGTAAGCTTGGAAATAATGTGTTTACTGATGGGAGCTCAGAAGGTGGTGTAAAGAGGCAGAGCTGAACAAAGCATGCAGGCACTAGAAAGCCAAATCAAGTTCATACTGTTTCTTGGCTGGAATGGTTATTTAATTCGACATTCGCATCTTGAAAAGCACAAAATGGGTACAGTATTCTTTTGAAAGAAATTATGTACTGTGATAAAATCTGCAAAGTACAGATCACTAAATGTTCCAAAAATGTATACAGAGTACAGGTTTAGCAAATGTGCCCTAAAATGAAGTTAGTGATTTTACATTATTTGAAGGAAGCCTTTTATGCATAGCACTGCTGCACGACATGATGAAAACATCAGTGCAATAAGACGAACACTGAGGTGGTCATTAATAGTTTGGCGGGCGGTGGAGGACGCCTGCCAAACTCTTCCCACCCACAGACCGCCTGTGCAGTCTGAACCCCGCCAGCCCTAATAGGACTTCACCGCAGGGCCTGCGGGAAGAAACATGGTTTCCACCCTCCGGCCCTGTGCTTAACATTGACACCGGCTCCTAAAGAGGCCAGCACCAATGTGGCTGTGCAGTGGGTGCAGCAGCACCCGTCGCACATTCCACTGCCGGTAATTCAGGCAGTGGAATGCGCCATGGGGCTGTGCATGGGGACCCCTTCACTGCCCATGCCAAGTGCATGGCCATTGCAGGGGGCCCCTCAAACCCCCCATTCCGGCAGCCTTTCCACGGCAATGTTAATCGCCATGGAAAGACTAGATCAGTGGTTCCCAACCTTTTGACTTCTGTGGACCCCCATTTTATCAATACTGGAGCCCGGGGAACCCCACTGAATCATTATTGGAACACGGGGACCCCCGAGGAGTCATTACTGATAGCTGGGACCTAATATTATTCAATGTTTTAAGCAGCTGCGGACCCCCTGAGGAGGCTTCGCGGACCCCCAGGGGTCCCCGGGCCACAAGTTGTGAACCACTGGACTTCCAGGCTGCCAGCTCGCGGCAGCCTGGAAGTGTCAGTGGTCAGAATGTGGTGGCTTCGCCATGGTCATATTGTGGCGGTCCCACCACCAGCCTGTTGGTCATGCAACCTCCAGACTCGTTATGACCACCTGAGTGACACTGTTATTTTTGTTTCATAAAAGCATGTGCCTAGCCAGAGCGAGCGACTCCGAAGTCACCGCTCTTCTTCAACTTTGGGGGATCTGAGAACGACAGGACATTCTCAGGGATGCAGGTTTGTCCACGCAGGTATTGCCCGCTATTAACTTTCACAGAAAAACAGAACCCACTCCTGCTGAAGTGAAAGCGAAAAGGAGGAAGCATTGCTCACAACCAGCTCAAATACCTGTTGAAAACTACACCAAACGAGCCATCGACAGAACGCTGTCACTGAGCAAAACAAAAAGTTTCAAGTGTTTAACAGACAGCTCAATATGTACTCCTCTACTTTGCTTGAAAAGAAGCTTCACCTGCTTCTTCCAGATAGTTTTCTTATTGACTGTTCAACTGCAAGAATCACCCTAATGCTTAAATAATTTAAATCACTATTTCGGTGGCTAACTAGAGCAGCATCTGCAATCAGGGACACACAGGACTTAAACCCCTCATTCACTAATACAAACTTAACAGTGCAAAAGGGACATATTTGTAATATGCTACGACTGATTTCAAAAGTGACAGCCAATGTAGCAGCGGCGATGCCTGAATGGCGCTTCCCGAAGCAAGCCATGCGTAAAGAGCGCTGACCCAAAGCTCTTTTATCTGTTTATCTATTCTGTGTGGTTTCTGGCGTGGTTCCATATGTGGTTCAGGGTGCGATGTGCTGCATAAGTGCATGAGCTCTCCCAAATGACCAAAGCTGTCCGAGTAAGAACTCAAATGACGATGTTTGGAACTGCACAGTGCTTGATTTCTACACACACTGCTTCCCCACTTCTTGTTTTCTTCGTGCGCTTGTGTTTTGCAGTCATTCCTTTTCTAGTTGTAAACACTCTCATTTGGGAACAAATTAATTAGGACAGAGGAATCAGAGACTACAAAATGCCAGCTCAGCCATGCTGCCAATCCTTCAAGCCGCGGGTAGTTTGGAGGTATGTGGGCAGCAGCACATGAGTGATTGAAAGCATTGCCACATTGTTTATGCATTGGAGATATTGAATACAATAGAATAACTGTTCCGTTTTTGCTTTGTTTTCTGTTTGAACATTTATACTGTTATTTGTAAGGCATTATTCACTGTTATTATTTTTATAATCATTATCTTCAGACTAAATGGCTATACAAAAATCTTTGAACTAGCGTGTCATAATGGTTCCGGCTATAAAAAGCCCATGAGTTTCTCTCCGAATGAAAGCCTCTGATTGATGCGAATACCTCTGGGTGTATACCTTTGCCAACTACAGACCCCATTTCTAACATTGGTGATCAGCAGTGAGATAGGGCTTCTGTTTGTGCAGTGCCATACAATAGCTTCGTGCACATTACCCACCCACAGTCAAAGATTATTTTTTGATTTGTTTCTTTTTGCTACAAATTTTCCTGCTTGACAGTTTCTAATCTAATCCTATACAGCATGTATCTGGCTGGGTCCACAAGTGGAGTTGGAGAGTTTGACCTAGACAAGCTGGAGACTTATTCCGTCAACCAGCTGAAGGGTTTCTGCAAAATGATGGGGGTAACTACCCGTGGAACCTCCAAGAAGGAGATGTACCAAAAGGAGCTGAGGGCCTGGGCAGAAGCCTACTCACAAGAGCATGTTGAGTTGAGGGAGCAAGTGAATGGCTCTCACGAAGATTTACCAGCAGTAGTGGGGCGTGACAACCCTGACTTTGTTCCCCTTGCAAGGCATGGAAACTGTGTCTCCCATCATGGCCCAACCGCAGAAGAAATGAGGGAGAAAAAAGAATTTCAGCTACAGATGGCATGATTAAAAATAGAGGCAGAGGAGAGGAGAGCTGAGTCTGAGGCTGAGAGAGCATTGGCAGAAAAAAACTGATCTTGGCTCACAAACTGAGTCTGAAAGAGCTGGAGCTCAAATCTAGGCAGTCTGATTCCAGCAGTGATGGTGGCAGCGTAAATCTAGGAATTGCTGGAGACAAGAAGGTTTGTATACCCAAGGATGTGGTTCCCAAGTTATGTGGTCAGAGATTACATTGACAAGTGCTTTTCTGCTTCTGAAGTTGCACTAATAGCTCATGGGATTCCTGAAGAGCAATGGGGGGGTGGGCTTGTGGGAACATGTGCCAAATCTTGGGAGGGACACACTTCTCGGAGTAGAGGTTAGAAACCAAATCAAATATACCCCTATGTAGGCCATTTTACTGCCAAATTTGGACTGACCCCTGAAAAGTATTGCCAAAGATTCAAGGACAGTAACAAGCTCCCCAACCAAACCTGGGTAGACTTTATTGATTTTTCCAATAGGCACTGAATGGCTGGGTGTGGGGCAGTAAAGTAAATGATTACATGGGTTTGCACAATTTGATCCTGATAAAGCATATTCTCAGTATTTTCTTTACAGCACCTAGTTGACAGTAAGCTGACTGATCCCAGGAAGCTTGCTGAGGAAGTGGACCACTGGGCTAGCACCAGAGTGTCCAAAAATGTATCTGGGGGGGACACTCACAAAGGTGGTCAGGGTCCTCAACAGAAGAAAGAGGGGCAGAAGAACTTCTCCAAAGGCACCCAAAATCATTCTCAAGGAAATAGTGGATCCAGTCCCATTCTGATTCTGAAAAGAACGGGTTCTTACGCCATAAGACAGGGAGGTTTGTACACCAATGTATAGAATGCTCTAAGTATGGTCACTCTAAGGGAGACTCCAGATGTCCAATGAGGGCACAGCCCCCCACTGGAGGGCAGAAACCTGGGTTGGCTAGTGTAGTGCTCTGGGAGGAGGTAGTCCCAGTTAGTTTTGGAAAAGAGACAGAGGTAACCTTAGTGTCCCTGGGAGAGGCAGAAATAATGCCAAAAGCCCACATGCTTCCAAGTATAGGCATTGGGTCACCATTAATGGACAACGGGTGGAGGCTCTGTGTGACACAGGAGCAACCATGACTACTATCAAGGGTCAGCTGGTGTCAGCAGAGCAGGCCCTGACAAACACATTCCACCAAGTCATAGTAGCCGACAATCGTGAGACCCACCTACCGGTGGCTCCGATTCCCTTTGAGTGAGGGGCTCCCAAGGAGAAACAGCTGGAGGGAAGCTTCAACACAAGACAAAGGTAGAAACACTAGAGCGCTGACCTCCCAAAGATTTGCGGCCACCATCTTGAGTGGCAGTTAAACCTGAAGAAGCTAAATCTAAGAACAGCCTCCGCAAGAGCCACTGGGAGTGAGGACGCTGCTGCAACCAACGTGGGTACAAGGAAAAGGGGAATAGTTTTGGCTGAGGGAAGAACTTAACGCTGGCAATAGTTTTCCTGACAGTAACCCCCTCCAAAGAACTCCCTCCCACAGAAGGTTTGTTGGGGAAGGTGTCGTGAAATTGGTTTATCAACCTAGGAGCATGCACATTTTGGAAGGCTTCCCAGGACCTTTCTTCTTGGCCAAAATCCTTTCAATCAGTGAGGTAATATAATGTTCCTTTTTTAAACTTTGAGTCTAAAATTCTTTTCACTTCATATTCTAAATGTGATTCTACTTGGATAGGATCTGGAGGGGTGGTTGTCCTAACATTGGGAGGGCTTCTTTTGAGTAGCGAGACATGGAATACTGGATGAACCTTAAGCTGAGGGGGCAAGTCTGATCCTTTATTATAAAGGGTCCTGCACATCTAGGCTAGAATTTTTTGTTCCCTCTTAAATGTAAATGTCGAGTGGATCGCCAGACCTTTTCACCCTCGCAATAACCAGGGTTGCCTCTCCTCTTTTTATCAGCATGTTTCTTGTAGGAGACCTTCGTCTTGGTCAAGTGTTCTGTAGTGGATTGGTAGGTCTTTTTAATTTTCTTATTGAATTCACTTGCAGCTGGGACCGAGCCTCCTGATCTTCCTGAGATAATGTTTGGGTGCCTACCAGAGTTCAAATAGAATGAGAATAACCAGTGGAGGCATGAATAGCATTGTTGTACGTAATTTCTGCTGTCCAAATGAAATCTGGCCAATCATTATCTTGGTCCAGGAGATATAAGCGTAGGGGCTGCTCTGTCTCCCGGTTAACTTTTTCTGTCTGTCCATCCATTTCCGGATGATAACTGGTAAAATAACATGAGTCTATTCCAAGTTGTTTCATAAAGGCCCTCCAGATTTGTGAAACAAATTGGAGACCTCGATCTGAGATTACAATCACCCGAATGCCCTGAGCTCTCACTATGTGCTGTGAAAGTAACTGTGCTATGTGAGAGGCTCTAGGAACCTTCTTCAGAGGGATGAAATGGCTTGTTTTAGAAAAGGTGTCAATAAAAATTAGGATTGTGTCAAAACCTTGACTTGAAGGTATATCTATAATCAGATCCATAGTAATGGTGTGCCAGGGATATGGTGCAAATGGGAAGAGGCTGAAGCTCACCTTCAGGAGCTAATCGTGTTGTCTTTCCCCAAAAGCATTTATCACAGGTTGGAACGTATTGTTTTATTTGAGAAATCATGGCAGGCCACCAGAAATACCTCTTAATGAATTCGGTAGTCTTCAAAATTCCTTGATGGCCAGCTAAAGGATCATCATGACACGTTGTGGCTCTAGTTCTTGCAACTCACGAGTTGGCAAATATAAAGCATTTTCAACAAAAGGACAATGTTCTAAAATCCTTCATTTTTTCTTTTTGTCCCAATCTGAAATTTCTTGGTCCAACATGGATTCTCAAACCTTCCTTTTTATTTCGGAAAATTGTAAGGTACAAACAAACTTGTCTGCTGGAATAATTGGAATCTTTTCAGCTTCTCCGCCTCCAGGTATATTATTCATTCCTGATAACACATCTGCCTTGCCATTGGGAGAACCAGGTCGATAGGTAATGGTAAAATTAAAATCTGCAAAGTACAAGGACCATCTCAATTGCCTTGGAGTTAATGTCTTAGCAGACTTTAAAAGATGAAGATTTTTATGATTGGTGAACACAGTGACTACATGACAAGCCCCTAATAAATAATACTGCCATTCCTGAAAGGTATCCCTCACTGCCAATAGCTCTTTGTCAGGAATTGGATAATTTCTTTCAGGAGGAGTTAATTTCCTGGATCGAAATGCTACTGGGTGAATTTGACCTGTTTCCTTGTGCCTCTGAGACAATACACCACCAATCGCTTGGTCGGAGGCATCAGCCTCCACAACAAATGGCTCCTCATGGTTAGGATGGAGAAGGATCGGGTCTGTCATAAAGGCTCTTTTGAGGAACTCAAAAGATTCTTCAACATCAGTTGACCAATGGAAGGGTACTCCTTTTCTTAAAAGTTTTGTAATGGGGACCACCTTTTTAGAAAACGTTTGTATAAATCGGCTGTAGAAATTGGCTAAGCCAATACAACTTTGCACCTCCTTCACTGTTTTAGGAGAAGGCCAATCCAGGATTGTTTGAATTTTAGCAGAATCCATGGAAACTAAATGTTCTGATAAGACGAATCCCAAGAATTCTAGTTCATTGGCGTGAACTTTTCCAACTTCATATGGAGGTTATTTTCCAACAATTTCTTTAGACCTGCTCTGAACGTGATCTACATGGTCTCGCAAATTCTAGGAGAAGATTAAAATATCATCAATGTAAACTACTACAGATTGATCTAAAAACTCTCTCAGAACATCGTTCAGAAAGTGCTGGAAAGCTGCCAGCGCATTACATAGCCCATAAGGCATTGCTTGGTACTCGTATAGACCAAACCGGGTGCAGAATGACGTTTTCCGTTGATCTCCATTAGCAACTTGAATTAAATGGTACGCTCCACGAAGATCTAGTTTGGTGTAGATTTTTGCATCTTTTACCTGATCTAGCAGTACTGAAATCAAGGGGAGGGGATATCTATTCTTCACCGTAACTTAATTTAACTCTCTATAATCGATACAAGTTCTTAACTCTTCACTCTTTTTCTTTAGGACAAAATAAAACGGCGGAAGAGACTGGGGATTGAGAGGGATGAATAAAACCATTTGCCAAATATTTTTCCAAATATTCTTTTAGGAACTTCGGGCTAGATGTACGAAGCATTTTTCAAGTCACAAACGGCGAATCGGGCCGTTTGCGACTTGAAAAATGCTGTTTGGGATGTACAGACCCATTTTTGCGATTCGGTAATCTATTTACCGAACCGCAAAAAGGGTTTGCGAGTCGCAATTAGGAAGGGGTGCTCCCTTCCTAATTGCGAGTCACAGTCCCATGTATGATTCCATTGTGACGGTGAATGCGGTCGCAAAACAATCTCAGCTAGCACCAGTTTGAAACTGGTAATAACCTATTTGCAAACAGGAAGGGGTCCCCATGGGACCCCTCCCCTTTGTGAATGGCAGCAAAAATATTTTTTTCAGAGCATGCAGCGGTCCTACAGACCACTGCCTGTTCTGAAAAAAGGAAAAGAAAACTTTGCATTTTTTGTATTTGAAATGCATTTTGTTTTCCTTTAAGGAAAACGGGCTGCATTTAAAAAAAAAATCTGCTTTATTTAAAAGCAGCCACAGACATGGTTGTCTGCTGTCTCCAGCAGGCCACCATCCCTGTGAAGGCGGCCATTGTCAATGGGGTCGCAAATTGGGACCTAGGGTCGCAAATTGGGACCTACCTCATGAATATTCATGAGGTAGGTCATTTGCGACCCCATTGGGAATCACAAACAGTGTAATTGACACTGACACTATAATATATTTTTTTCAGAGCCGGCAGCGGTCCTACAGACCAGTGCCTGTTCTGAAAAAAGGAAAAGAAAACTTTGCATTTTTTGTATTTGAAATGCATTTTGTTTTCCTTTAAGGAAAAAGGGCTGCATTTTAAAAAAAAATCTGCTTTATTTAAAAGCAGCCACAGACATGGTTGTCTGCTGTCTCAAGCAGGCCACCATCCCTGTGAAGGCGGCCATTGCCAATGGGGTCGCAAATTGGGGCCTACCTCATGAATATTCATGTGGTAGGTCATTTGCGACCCCATTGGGAATTACAAACAGTGTAATTGACACTGTTGTACATCAGGTTTTGTGACTCGCAAATTGAGAGTTGCTCAGACTCGCAATTTGCGAGTCACAAAACTTGAATTTCGTACATGTGGCCCATGTTCTCCTTTTCAGTAAGGGCATAGATTACACTGCAAGGTAGATTCACACCTGGCTCAAGTTCGATCATGGAATCAAAAGATCTGTGGGGAGGTAGTTTCTCTGCCTCTGCTTGGTCAAACACTGCAGACAATTCTTTATGTTCTGGAGGAATGACAACCTTTTCCAGAGCACAAACCACATTGGCTTTAGTAGCTAAAACTAGAGGGGGAGATTGTGCACTACTTTTCTCTTGAGGACCATAAGAATGCTTCTGACAGTAACTTGAATTCAATTGGACAGCCCTCTTTTCCCAATTAATTTCAGGGTTGTGTTCCGTAAGTTCACAGTAAGCCCAAGATCAGCTGAAATAGAGGAGCATCTATGAGATTGAAAGATATCATTTCTTGGTGTCCTAGATGATCTTTCATATCTATAGGTTCAGTTTCATCTGTGATAGGTGTGAGAGGAGGCCTCCTTTTGCATGGTTAGCCCACTCTTTTAGCCTGTTGTGTTCTAGAAGTTGGTAGTGTCCAGGGCCCTTGTTAAACAGGTTCCCTGGGACAGATCTCTTTCCCTAAAACTGCTGTGATGCTTGGCACAATTGGCTATACTCTTAAATACCCCTGTAAGTCCCTAGTAAATGGGTACCCCAGTACCCAGGGCAAGAGGTATTAAGAGGAAGCCCCTGAGAGGAAGAAGCACTGACTGTGCCACCCCCCAAGGGCCCTGCATTGCCATAGCAGGCTGAGTGTACTGGGGCAACCCTAAAAGAATAAAATTGACATGGCCCACTCTCTGTGTGCCCTATTCACCATGCACTGCATATACTATGTGTAAGTCACTCCTCTAGCAGGCCTTTCAGCCCAAAGGCAGGGGGCATTATACTATATGTGAGGGCATAGCTGCATGAACAATATGCCCCCACTGTGTCCTTGCTAAACCTAGGACATAGTGAGTGAACAGAGCAGCCATTTTAATGTATGTACTGGGCACTGGTCAAACACGAGTTCCCCAGCTACATCATGGCCACTCTGCACCCTGGTTTGTTTGGTATCAACAGAATATTAAATCCAAACTGATACCAGTGTTGGATTTAACCTTAAATGTACCTGGGCCCCCCTCAGAGGTGCCCCCAGAAAAAGCTACCCCTAATTGTCAGAGTTGCTGGCTGGTTCCATGCAGCTGCCACTCCAGGCAGCCAATATACAAACCTGGGGGAGAGCCCTGGCTCTCTGGTTTGTAAGGCAATGCCCTTCCTGGGTGGAGGAGCTAACCCCAATCCCTCAGGAATGTGCAACACCCTGGCGGTGAGCTTCAAAGGGCTACTGTCCCTGAAACTTGAGCCTCCAGGCATGCTGCTAGCAGCAGAGGGCTCCCCCCTTTGCAAACCCTCACTTTTGGCGGGAGCAAAGGCAGGAAACCAGACAAAGGGTAGGAGGAGTTGCCTCACTGAGCATGCACCACCCCTATGGGCTTGCATGCGAAGTGGACCTTCTGATTCCGATTTCTCCATCTTGGAATGGAGAGAAACAGCCAATGAGGTTTAGGGAAGTGACCCTTCCCACAGGAAGTGGTCACTGTAGTGGGTGAAGCAACCTAAGGCTAAGTGCCCCATTGGACATTACCAGGTTCCCCCTAAAACGCCCACTAAATTCAGTATTTAGTGGGCTCCCCTAGACAAAGATTTGAGATTTGAAAAAGACTCGAAGAAGATTAAAAAAGGACTCCAAGAAGACAAGAAAACCAGCACTGGGGAAAATGCCAGGACGAGGACTGAGGACCTGCTGCACCAGAAGAGGCGCCAAGACCCCTGCGTGCTGCACCAGAGTTCCGACAATTGCGACAGCGGAGGAGCTGAACAGTGGACCGACCCCAAGAAACCCAGGGGACCTCCAGGCTTCGAGGATCACCACAGATCTCTCTCCTGAGTGGAGGTACAACTCAAGAAAAGCAGGTAAACTGCAAAGAACCAAGAAACCAGTGAAGGACACCCCACTGAGTCACCAACATCTCTACAACAGGAAGTAACAGCCAGACCCAACGACACACATATGACAGTCCTGAAGTGCCCCCCAACTGTTCCAAGTTTGGTGGTGCTACGACCCCTAGTGGCCGAGATAGAGCAATACCCTAGGTCCTGGTCAGCTGACATGGGACCAGGAGAAAACCAGCTGCCCCGGAGCTGACAAAGGATCAGGAGGAGGCCCCAGTCTAGGGACATCAGGAACACCCTAGCACTCCAACCAGAATGCCTCCGGTGTCCTGAAAGCGACCCTCCAAGAGATTTACCTCCAGCTCCAGTGGACTCCGTTGCGCACAGCATCCAAGGCCTCCAAAAGCCCCTGCACCTGGCCGCCCTGGGCCTTGCAATGTGGGTTCTGCTGTGTGCCCTGGGTCCCCAACCCCTTGTGACCTCGCCAGCCAAAGGGGACCCCCAGGCACCACTGTGAATTTGCAAACCAGCTCCTTTTCCAAGTGGCCCATCCATGTGGCCCTGTGCCTGTGCCAAGAACCTTTCCAACGCTGCTCCCACTGGAACCCGGAGCTGCCCGAAGCTCTCCAGCTGGCACAAGGTGCCCACCGACCACTGCGACCACCTGCAAAAGAAGTGACGATTTTTACTGCATTTTTAATGATGACTGACTATTGATTCCAATGGTGCGTAATTACGCACCTAAAGACTAAGGCCCTCATTACAACCCTGGCTATAAATCCCGCTTACCGCCATGCCGACGGCCGCCAACATACTGTGACCGCAGCGGTATTCCACTACAGGTATTATGACCCACACAGAGAATACGGCCACAATACAGACTCCCACACAAGTCCGCCACACCAAAGGTCAGTGATAAACTGGCGATAGCAAAACCCACTCCGTCACGCCAACAGGAATACACCCACAGTATCACGACCCACGAATCACCGCGATGGTCTTTCAAACGCAGTAAACCATTGGCAGTACACACTGCTGTGCTCAAAATACACACACATATAGAAAACACCACCTCATTGGACAATTCAAACTACACACACCTGACACACATACACACACCACACCCTCACACTCATACCACTATAAAACACACACCCACATTACCCACAACCCTTTCAATGAACAAATTAGAACAAGCAGAGAAAGAAAAGCAAAGGGCACACCTTCACCCAGAGGCACAGAACACCATCACTCATACAGCATCCACGCACATCACATAATACATCACAACACAGCATCCCACACATCACCTCACACATATCACTCACACCACATCATGGCACCTCAAAGACACCCCAGGTTTTCTGAGGAGGAGCTAAGGGTCATGGTGGAGGAAATCATCCGGGTAGAGCCACAGCTATTCAGATCACAGGTGCAGCAGACATTCATTGCAAGGAAGATGGAGCTATGGCGGAGAATCGTCGACAGGGTCAACGCCGTCGGGCAGCATCCAAAAACCAGGAATGACATCAGGGAGAGGTTGAACGACCTACGGGGGAAGGTGCGTTCCATGGTATCAAGACACCAGATAGCAGTACAGAGGACTGGCGGTGGACCCCCACCTCCTCCCCCTCAACTAACAACATTATAGGAGCAAGTCTTGGCGATCATGCATCCTGAGGGCCTGGCAGGAGTATCAGGAGGACTGGACTCTGGTAAGTCACATCTTTACCACTATATCCCCCACCCTACCTGCATGCTGTCACTAACTCCTACCCCTACCCTCTCACCCATCACTCCACCACCTCACATATACCCAACTATCACAACCCACACATCCCAATACCAAGCCCTGCATGTTACACCAATGCATGGACACCCATCACAGACCTGCATGGATACCCATCATCACAGCATGCACACTAGAGAGACCCACCCACCCCACACAATCAGCAATCACACAAGACCAAGGCGACAGGGAAAGCACAATTCCATTAGGGAAACACACCCATTGCACAAGATGGCACACACAGATACAATAACAATGCATTTAGATCCCAACAGGACCCCTACCCAACGTCACCGGACAGGAGGTGCCAGCTACATCCAGTCCCCCCACAGTGATGACAGCAGCTCTGCACGCCTGGATCTTGATGACCAGCCTGGCCCATCTGGGACCTCTGGACAGTCGGTTCCCCTGCCACAGTCACAAACCACCACAGAGCCTCCCCCCTTAGGAAACACCACCACAGCACCCACCCAGCGGGCCCATGCCACTGTCCCCAGGACACGTCATTTAGCAGTGTGTCCACCACTACAGGGACCCCAGGCAACCCCACTAACCCAGGACGATCAGGGGCCTGGGGTCAGTGGCATTGGGCACACAGTTCAGGGGACAGAGGCACAGGACAACAGGGAAGCTGGGAGGACTGCTGTGCGACAGGGGGAGGACAGGTCTAGGGAACCCACTCTCCACAAGGCACTTTCCAATATCATGGGAGCATACCACCATTCCCAGGAGACCATGGACACGGTACTGGCCAAGTTTCAGGAGGCCCAGCGGCTGCAGGAGGAACAGTACATGGAGATCAGGGATGACCTCACCAAAATCTACTACATCCTGGTCATCATAGCAGGGGTGCTGGCTGATATGGGCAAGACCATGAGGGAGGCAGTGGCTCAACAAAGGGCCTCTGACACTAGCAAAACAGAGGAACGCCAGCGCTAGTGGACAGGAGGCACCGCCGCAGGAACAACAGACCACCAGCACCCCACCCTCTTCAGAAGGAGAACCACCTCATAAACGGTCCCTGCGATTTAGGCAGAAGACAGAGAACATTGCCAAGATCCCACCAGGAAATAAGGCTCTCGATTGTCACCCTTCTGTGACACTCTGTTCCCCTGTCCACCTTGAACTGCCATTACTCCCCTTCCTATGCCCCATTGGACAATGCACCTGTGATACCAAGAGACTGGACTCTACCATGGACCTTCCTCCACCATCACCTGAGCCCGTTGCACATACCCCTATACCCATTAGCACCTAAATAAACACCCTTTAATCAAATACCAATCTGGAGTCAGTCTGATGATTCACAAATGTATCACTACAACATTAGCAAAAAAATGCAAGGTATATGTTCATTTACTCATACCAATGTATGACAGTTGTTGGGCAGCAGTACACATAGGAGAAGGCAGAATGGGGTACACAGATCTGAAAAAAGTAAATCCAAAGGGAACAGTCAGTGTCCATAGACAGAGGTTAAGAGGCTGCCATGTACAATGTCCTAAAGCAAACTGATATGTGAAGAGGAGTTACAGTCTCTTAACTGTGTGTCACTGGAAGTACTGCAGGATGATGTTTGTTCTGTTGTCAATATCTTCTTCCTCTGCCTCCTCTTCCTCACTGTCCACAGGCTCAACCGCTGCCACAAGATCATCACCAGGCTCATCCTCCAGCAGAAAAGGCACCTGGCGTTTCAATGCCAGGTTGTGCAACATACACATTGCCAAGATGATTTGGCACACCTTCTTGGGTGAGTAGTACAGGGAGCCACCAGTAAAATGGAGGCACGGAATCTGGCCTTCAGGAGGCCGAATGTCCTCTCAATAGTATGCCTAGTTCACCCATGTGCCTCATTGTAGCATTCCTCTGCCCTTGTCCTGGCATTCCTCACTGGGGTCAGTAGCCATGAGAGGTTGGGGTAACCAGAGTCACCTGCAAATTTCGAGGGATACCTGTTAGACACACACTAACCCTTAGGGACTACTCCATACCCAGACACCTACTAATACTGTGTGGGGACCTTGGGCTCACCTATTAGCCACACCCAGTGCCTTTGGAGTTGGCCCATCACATAAGGTATGCTGCTATTCCTCAAGATATAGGCGTCATGCACAGACCCAGGATACTTGGCATTCACATGGGAGATGTACTGGTCCGTCAAACACACCATTTGCACATTCATCGAATGGTAGCTTTTTCTATTTCTATACACTAGTTCATTTCTACGGGGGGGGCATGCCACATGTGTCCCATCAATTGCACCTATGATGTTGGGGATATGTCCCAGGGCATAGAAGTCAGCTTTCACTGTGGCCAAATCCTCCACCTGGGGGAACACGATGTAGCTGCGCATGTGTTTCATCAGGGCAGACAACACCCTGCTCAACACGTTTGAGAACATTGGCTGAGACATCCCAGATGTCATGACCTCTGTAGTTTGGAAGGAGCCACTTGCCAAGAAATGGAGCACTGACAGGACCTGCACAAGAGGGGGTAAACCTGTGGGCTGGCGGATAGCTGACATCAGGTCTGGCTCCAATTGAGCACACAGTTCTTGGATTGTGGCACGATCAAGTCTGTATGTGATTATGATGTGTCTGTCTTCCTTTGTTGACAGGTCCACCAGGGGTCTGTAAACCGGAGGATGCCGGCATCTCATCATCTGCCTCAGCGGTTGTAGCCTATGGAGGAGAACGGTGAGCAGAAGGTCATTCACCACATAGATAGCACAACTGTGTCTGAACTAATGTTACAGAATCCGTGTGTGAAATCGTGAGTCCGTATATGTGTCAATATGTGCTGTGATGCAGTAAGGTGCCATGCCATGTGCACCCTGCCTGACCTGTGAGGAGGGAGAAAGGGAAATGAGGTAACTGCGCTGGCATTGTGCAGCGTCGCGGTAGGCGGTCATAGACCGCCACGCAACTCCACATTGGTTATCATTGGGCCCTATGGGTCGGAGGAGCCAATGGCGATGTACGTCAGCAGTGACGGTACGCACCGCCGCGGACATGACTGCCATTTTCTGTCTCTTCACTCACTTGATACCTGACCATCAACAGGAGAGGACCTACACTGCAAGGGCTGCTGTGACCTGAGTCTGGAAGCGAAAGTGGCTACAGTGTATGGGTAAAGGTCCCCTGCCTTCACTGTGGAGGAGTTGGACAAACTGGTGGATGGGGTCTTCCCCCAGTACATGCTACTCTACGGTCCTCCAGACAAACAGGTGAGTACACTGTGAGCATGATGCGTGTACAATGCCTGTTTGGAGTGGTGTGGATGTAAGCCACATGTTAGGAGGTGGCCTGAGTGCTGCATGTGAGGTGGTCAGTGTATGTGCGTCAGGGCATGGGTGGAAACTGGTGGGCAATGATTATGATGGTCCGGACAGGTGACTAATTAAATTTGTTTGCTCTGTTTACCTCTTAGGTCAGTGCCCACCAGAAGAAGGGTATTTGGCCTGCCATCGCAAAGGTGGTGCGGACCCTGGGGGTCTGTCACAGACAGAGCACCCACTGCCGCGAGAGATGGGAGGACCTGTGCTGCTGGAGCAAGAAGATGGCGGAGGCCCAGCTGGGTCTGGCCTCCCAGCATGGAAGAGGTGCCCGTTGCACCATGACCCCCCTGAAATTCCGCATCCTGGTGGTGGCCAATCTGGAGTTGGATGGGCGCTTGAGGGCATCACAGCAGAGTACAGTTTCAGAAAGCTGACTCTGTGCGGTTTAGGAACTAGCTGAGTGGTGGGTGTGGGCTGTGGGTGCCCCTAGGCCAGGGCGATCATGTCAGGGTAGGTCCCTTGTTTTCAGGCTCTGAAGCACCCCTACCCCAATGCTACAAGTGGACAGCTACTAGTGTGCAGGGTCCTGTGGGTATCAGGTGTGCATGTGCTGGCGTTAGGCATTGTACCCCATGGGGTGGTAACTACCTTAGTGAGTGGTTGGGCATGGCCTAGTGCATAGGGCAGCTCAGTGTGTGTTGTGTCTGCTAACGGTAGTGGTGTTGCTGGCATTGACTATGTGTCCTCTGTCTTTCCCCCCCTTCTTGTTTTGTCACCCTGTCCTTGTGTGCATTAACATCATCTGGCAGAGGAGCTGAGGCACAGGTGACCGAGGGAGCTGCATCCCACATGGCCCATGAGGGTGAATCCACAGAGAGTGAAGGCACCAGTGGGACAGAGGGCGAGGGGAGCTCAACGACGGGGACAGGAGTGGATACCAGTGGCAGCGACTCCTCCTCTGATGGAAGCTCCCTGGCGGTGGCAGTCACCTCTGTGCCCACCCCAACAACAGGTACAGCTGCCACCCCCTCCACCAGCACCGCCCTCCCAGCAGCCCCTCAGCGTGTTTGCTGTGCCCGTTCACCCAGGAGGGTGGGCATCTCCTTCGCCTTAGGCACCACAGGCTCTGCCCAAGTCAGCCCTGCTACCCACAGTGAGGAGACTATTGACCTCCTGAGATCCCTCACTGTTAGGCAGTCAACAATTCTGGATGCCATCCAGGGTGTCGAGAGGCATTTGCAGCAAACAAATGCATACCTGGAGGGCATTCATTCTGGTGTGGCGGCCCAACAGAGAGCATTTCAGGCTCTGGCCTCAGAACTGATGGCAGCCATTGTCTCTGTGTCCAGTCTCCCCCCTCGAACTTCCACTACCCCGACCCAATCCCCTCTACCTCAGCCTATCCCAAGCACACCTTCAGACCAGCATGCACACACATCAACACGTAAAAGTGGCTCAGGAAAACATAAGCACCACACATCATCACTCAGGCACTCACACAAGCACCATACCCATGCACACATACCAACGTCCACTTCCTCCACTGTGTCCCCCTCCTCCATGTCCTCCACCTCCCTCTCAGTCTCATCTCCACTCACACCTGCATGCATTACATCATCAGCCACTGCCTCCATCACTAGCACGCCCATCACAACTCACCGCTCATGAGCAATCACAACCCCCACCAACATTCACACGTCCTCCGTGTCCTCTCCCAGTGTGTCTGTGAGCCCTCCTCCCAAAGTACACAAACGCAGGCACACACCCACTCAACTGCCATCCACCTCACAACAGCCTCTAGCCCATGCACCTTCACCCAAACTCAGCAGACGTACACCTCCTACAACCACTACCTCTTCCTCCACTCCCACACCTCCTCCATCAACCCATCCCAGTGTGTCTAAAAAACTTTTTCCTCGCTAACATTAACCTCTTCCCTACACCTCCCCCATCCTTCCCCTAGGGCCAGGATGTATAGGTCCCAGCCCAGCACCTCAGCCACCAAATCTGCGTCTGCTGTGATCCCTGCAAGTCCAGGTGGATCGAAGGGGGCACCCGTCAGAGCTGCCAGTGTGCCACCTACAGATGTGAAGGACCACTGACTCTGCACCCTGCCAAGGTCAAGAGGGGCCGGGATCCAGCAGGGGAAAGTCGCACCACCCACCCAGCAAGGCCTCATCCAAACACAGAGAGGACAGTTCCAAGGTCCAAGCAGCGACTGGCAAGGTGGGGAAGGGACACAAGACAAAGGATGAGTCACCTCAGTGCACGATGCCTCCTGGTGAGGGGCTGGTGACCACCATTTCCTCAGAGATGCCAGCGACCTGTGCCACAGTCACCACTGCCACCTGCACCGCCGCATGCACCGCCACCTGCACCGCTGCTGCCACAATGTCAGCCTGCAGCATCCTCCCCAAGGATCAGCCATCTGAGGCTGCCGGAGATGGTCTGGTGTCTCCCTCCACTACTACAGACACCTGCACCACGAGCAGCACCGACAGCATCTCCGGCGTAGTCACCGCAGCAGCCACCAGCACCTGCACCACCATCTGCACTGCCACGTGCCCAGCCGGTGCCACTATATCAGACGTCAGCAGCATCCCCAGTGGGCAGCCATCCGAGGCTGCAGGTGATGTCCTTGACCCAGGACATGCCACTTGAGGCACCACCAGCACTGGCACTACGAGCAGTTTGCAGCATAAGTCACCGCAGGATGGAGTGTGGCTCTGCCTCCATGGAGTATCATGCTACCGTTTCCATGTACATCTCGAGACTCAGATACCCAGGTGAGAGAATGTTAACTGCCACACCCCAGGTGCAGCATCACTGGGCACAAGGCCCCCTCCAGAAGCAGTGGAGAAATGCATCCACTCACCCTATCCTTGGCAGGATGAAGCAGACTGGGCACAAGGCCCCCTCCAGAAGTAGTGGAGAAATGCATCCACTCACCCTATCCTGGCAGGATCAAGCATTCTGGACACAATGCCCCCTCCAGAACCAGTGGAAGACGCCATCCACTTGAGAGACTGTGGCTTTGCACTCCCCAGGACCAAGCAGTGGACAACCCACCCACTTGAGAGACTGTGGCTTTGCACTCCCCAGGACCGAGCAGTGGGCAAACTACCCACTAGAGAGACTGCATATAGCCCCCTCTTGGAGCAGTGGCATCGTACCATCTTCTGGCTGAGGTACCCCCCTCCCCTTCCCCCTGAGGTGCATGTGTTTTTTTGACCTGATTCCCCTGCAGTGTTCTCTCCATTTTGAGGGAGGTGTCATGTGTGGGCATTGCCTATGCTTTTTGGGACCAATGGTGCACGGACATTTACAAGGGACAATGTACGGCCTAAAAATCTATATACTGATTATTTAAAATTATATTGCTATATCTGAATGTTCCAATATAACACTGGTTAGACTCATTTCCTTTTGTCCTTGCGTTCTTCCAGGGGGTGATGGGGTGTATCAGTAATGTTGTTGGATGTGTTAGTGTGTATGTTGTTGTGGGTGAGGGTGGTGGTGGAGGTCAAAGCGCATCTTTTAGTTCTTCTCTTAAACCTTGATAAAAAACTGCAGCCCTTTTGCTCTTGGGCCAACCAGTCTCCACAATTAATTTGTTGAATTGGGCCAGATAAGAGATCAAATCCCTATCACCTTGTTTGAAGTCTAGTAATTAACTATCTGCGGCTTGGTAAATTGTTCAGCAGTCAAAGATTTGAAGGAATTTGGGGGCATATTTATACTCTGCTTGCAGCGGATTTGCATATTTCTTTTTTTACGCAAATTCGGCGCAAACCTAACACCATATTTATACTTTGATGCTAGACCCCGCTAACGTCAAAGGTATGCGTTCCCGTCCAAAAAATGACTTAAACACCAGTGCGCCATATTTATCCTACCGCGCAAAAATCCCGCACGGCTGGGAGGCGGAGTCAAAAAATGGCACACATCCTGATTTGAGTAAAAAATTAACACCTAGGTCAGGGCAGGCGTTAAAATGGGGCAAACACACCACTACTTAAGGACAACCCACAGAAGCAACATCAGAGCTCCAAAAGGAAGACATGGAGGTGCTATTCGTCCAGCATGCACGAAGAGGCAGAGCACAGGACCAACAGCAGCATCTTCTACCACACCAGCAGGGACCCCAAAGGCAACGCCAAAGGCAGGAGAGGATGTTCCAGACCAGGACAACCCTTCAGGGCCTCAGGGAACATGATATCATCAAGAGGTACAGACAAAACTGGCAAGCCATACAGCGGTTGTTGCACCACATTGAGCCACAGTTGGCACCCAGCTTGCAGACACCCCACATTATTCCACCAGAGACCAAGCTGCTAGCTGTCCTCCACATGTTGGCAAGTGGCTCTTTTCAAACCACTTGTGCCCTGGTTGCCGGGATCTCACAGCCCTCATTCTCTGCCTTCCTACCCAAGGTACTAGATGCCATCAGCTCCCTCACACCCGCCACATCAGCTTCCCCAACACAGAGCTGAAGCAGCAGGAGACCAAACAGGGCTTCTACCAAACCAACGGCTTTCCAAACGTGCTTGGTGCCATTGACTGCACACATGTACGGATTGTGCCACCTGCTGCAACGAGCATCTATACCGTAACAGGAAGCACACACACTCCATCAATGTGCAGGCCATTGTGGATCGCTGGGGATTGATCACCAACATCATGGCAAAGTATCCTGGGAGTGTACATGATTCATTCATCTTCCCCCACTGCACTATCAATCAACTCTTCCAGGATGGACGATATAGAAATGGCCTACTTGTTGGTACGTACCGAAACCTAGTTATATACACACTGCACGGCAACCCTGTAGGACACACAACACATACACCACTACATTGACATGTGGCCAGGAAGACACTGAGGTTGTGACACTGCTAGTCATGTTTGATATCCTGACCCAATGGGATAAACATCTGTGGACAAATGACAGATGCAAATAACAACAGATGACACTCTATAGCCACAAGGGACCAATTTAAAAATACACAGTGACAATGACATGGCCTTAACTGGCAGTACAACCTGGAAGATGAATCTTACATTATCACATCAATAACACTCAATCATACACCCTTCCAAGCCATACGTACTGTTTAAGGGGTGTGTAATATGTTTCACTGCAGGTCAAGCACCATGAGGCACATAGCATGATGATGCTGACTCTAATGAAGGTGACATGGAATTATTGAGGCAGTACCAACATCTCACATCACTCCTGGGGTGACATTGCCCGCTACCAATAAGGAAGTGGACTGTGCTAAGAACACATATTGATGTGACATTATTGCAAAGTGCACATTGCTACACATACGGATTGAGACAATTACACATACACACAGCAGATGTACAGGCATATGGACCTTCTGACAGTTAAACCTCCACCCCCACAACCACGTTAGCCAGCTTGCCTGGAGCATGTTCAGTAGTGTAGGTACACATTTGCACATGAGCCAACTCGGTGAGGGCACAAAATGTAGGTTTGCATAGAACTTGTCACTCAGGGGATATCTGTGCATTGTCAATTCTGAACACTTCAGTGCTACCAACTTATGGAGATGTGTTGTACATTGTCACCTAGCCAAATCAAAGGGTCTCACTGTTGTTTTTCACATGCTATGACATATGTTGAATTGGATGGGATGCTCAGGCCACCTAGTGCAACCGTGATACCACCACAGTGGAATCAATTCTGTGTGTGGAAGAATCATGTCACCTCCAGTGAAGGCACATGGGCAATTTTTCACATGACATAATGCATGGTAGATACACAATGTACTGCAAGTTTACAAATATACCTCTGATATCCGGTCAATCAGCCAAACACCAGTTTAGATAAATAACCAACCCAATGCTGATAGAACATCCTAGAAGCCTAGGATCCCATACAATAACACAAACACAGATGAGCCACAGACGACACAAGATAACAACTGCCATGCAAAGTGATAATCACGGTGCAAGCAACATGTAAATATTTATACTGATTTTCTCTTTCAGCTGATCAGGAGTATGGCATCCAGCCATGGATCATGAACCCATTTGCAAACCCAAGCACTGCAGCAGAGCGTGCCTATAATGAGGCACATCGGAGGACACGCACCGTAGAGAGGACGTTTGGCATCCTGAAGTCAAGATTGAGGTGCCTTGACATCACCGGAGGCAGCCTCTTATATTCACCTGAAATGGTCTGCAAGATCATTTTGACCTGTGCCACCCTGCACAATATTTGTGTAAGGAGAATATTCCCCTCTATGAACCAGACCCACAAATGGCTGAAGAGGAGGAAGAGGAGGATGCTGTTCATCAACATGAGGGGGAGCATCCAAACACTGCAGCAGGATTGTGCCAGAGACAACACATTGTACAAAACTTCTTTTAACTCTAGTCACCATCACCACTTTCTTACCATATGTCATTAAACACCTCACTTCATCACTCAATCATGGTCTGGGTAATTATTTATGCATCACATGATCCCTAGGAATCCTAATCAGAGTTTAGCCTCATGGAGCATTGCAGAAATACAGATTAGGATACTGAAAAAGGCACATCACATTTGATGGGTATGAATGTACACCCAACATCACACACAGTGGAAATGACATATGTCCTGTCTATTTCACATGTGAAGAGCAAAATCAGAGGACCACAGTTATGAGACACATCCATGTTGCCAACATGGGCCATTGCAGCACATGACACACAACTAAGACCCCTTCAATCATAAGGTTAAAAAGTGTTTCATACATGAGTCAGTGGATGTGCTATTGCATTAGTAACAGGAATTTATGACCACATCCTTGACAGCAGTAAGTGTGACATCAGCTATCTTTGCAAGGAGCATGTGTGACAAGAAGTCCATCTAAGCTGAAAATGGATAGCATGAGTGCCCCAGGTATGACAAGCATTCCTCACAAGACATGCCCTGCGCAGTCCATCCCAGGTAATAAGTCCTGCAACTGTGATGTATTAAGTCTCTGCCCACCCTTCTCTAGGGGGTCCTGTAAGTAGACTATCTGTACCCTGATAACCTTCATCTACACACACCCAGACTCCCATTCTGACTCCTGTGTGCGTCCCTCTTCAGTATGGCATGTCATAGTCATAGTTCATCAGTCTGCATGGACTTCACATCCGATAATGCACTGCCTGGTAGTCGGTAGGACCTGTAATCAGCTGTCCATTGCTTCCCATGTGAAAGGTACTGTTGGCCCTTTGAACTTGATCCTCAACTACAGGACTTGTGAGAGACTGAAGCTGCAAACACATGTGAGCACTTCCATGCAGACTAGTCATTTGAACCTACACTGTCATTGCAGCTGCCTGGAACTGCTTAGAAGCTGCCATTTTCTGAATATCCTTGTTGTGCATTGCCGTATAAATCACTTGTGTAACACAGGCCTTTTGGGATTGTGTAACGTTGCAGCCCATAGCACAAGTACAGTTTTTTGTTCCCACAGTATTGTTCCAGCTTTTCCCAGTCAGAGTCTGCTCACTGTGTATTTGCCTTCTTCATTTTTGTTCCTGACAGACCCTGCATCCTCTTAGCATGACTGGTTCCTGTCTTTGCATTACCATAGAGGTTCGTTGTGGCTACATTTGTCTCATAGTTGCTTTCCATGCCCCATCTTTCCTCCTGGGGTATTGTTTCTGGTAGGTCTACAATGAATCCTCAAGTAGATAGTATAGTTTAGTGAGTTTACTTATTGCATTAAGGTCTAGGACATGTATTCAATTCAGCCCCCATCCCTTGAATCGGTTTCATGTATTCATGAGTGCCAAAAAGTGACAGTGTACTATGGCTGTATGCATGGATTTTGTACGGAGCATCAGCACAACAAACAAGGCTTGCTAATGTGTATGAAAGGACAAAACATGTTTGTGCCCTGATGGTCCAAACACAGATTCACATCGGCCCCAACCTATTGATGGGGCTTGCGTGGTGACCAGCTGTGAGATCAATCAGCACAGAGGCACTGAAGTTCCCAACAACATGAGTATTATCATCCACAGTACTGTGATCTGCTACATGTGCCCAAACACTGGAACACATACAGCAGGCCCTAACAGCCTATCTCTGTACAGTTACAGCTTTCATGTACGTTCAAAATGAAAAAAATTACACAAACACAGTTAAAGACAGATATTTTGATGTAAACGCGTAAAAAAAAACACATATGCATCAAAATATGCTGCATATGTGTAGAAAAATGACGCTCACAGCCATTATACATCCATTGGTCCCTAGCGGTAATCCCAACACCGCACCCAATGAAATTGGTTATCCATAAAAAATATATTGATCTATGAATGCGGGGTAATTTTTAAGCATATGCGTCACATAATATTGACGCAAAGCCCGTAAGCGTCATAAGATTTTCACGCATCACAATAAAAACGCACCGCATTTGAGACAGGAAGTGATGTAATAGGATATCCTGTTTACAGAAAAGGTACAGTGGGTGTACTTTCACTTTCACTTTGCAGTCTGTGATTCTTCTAGACTGTGTGGCTGTGTTGAGAGTTGTGTCTGTCCAAATTGTGCTTTTGTCTCCTGTGTGCCATTCGAATTGTCATCTGTTGTTTTTGTAATTGTCTCAGTAATTCAGTGTAAGTGTGTTTTTGTCATTTTACATGTCTAATTTTGTCTTTGTACTGTTGGGAGTGTGTAGTCGGTATTGTAAGTTGCGTATTGTTGGGCTGTTTTGGGATTCTTTAGATTTCATTTTCCTACATTCTTTCCCTGTATTTTCCTATTTTCCCTTTCCTATCCCTTTAATTTTTGTCATGTTGGGAAGGCTACGTCTGGGGAGAATGGGTGAGGAGGAGCTAGGGGCATTAATTCGGTTGGTGTGACACTTCCTACCCCTGATGTTAGAGGCTGGTGGCAGGGTGATACAGGGGTATCACCCCGAGGTGAGGAGGCTCAGGTGGTCCAAGGTGCTGTTCCTTCTGAAGAGAATATTCAACACCCAGCACAACGACCACCAAATCAAACATCACTGGGCTGACCTTGTGGCCAGAGAGCAAGACCTGCTGGACCACTTGTGTGTGGTGAATTTTGGCCCTGTTGGTGAGTAAAATCAGACTAATGTGCACATTTAAATGCTCTGTAGTAAAAGTAGCAGATTTGTTGACATGCTGCATGAAATGTTGGTGGACATGTGGAATGCAAGTTAAATATAAAGTGGCCCTGATTTATACAATATTTGCAACATATTGCCGTCATTTGTTGACGCAAAAGCTGCACAAACTTACCAAACATAACCTGATCTTGTACATGAGTGCTGCTTTGACGTCAATAGATGATGGTAATGCAGCTCAAACATATGTTTTATTCATGGCCTGTGAGCGTACCAGGAATGAGATGTATTTCACACGCTAACGCAAGGAATGCATGTAGTCCCCAATTATTTGGAATACATGTCTGAACTGTATTCATGGCCATACATACAAAGTTCTTCCTAACATCTGGTAATATCTTCCATAGCTGCAGTGTAAACACATGAAGCAAGTGCTACACAATTAAAAAAGAGATTATCTAGCCCTATGTTCATTGTTCCTTCAGCCTTTGCCACAATTGCTGGTACAGAGCGGATGCATTTGCCATCTGTGTCACTTTATAGCCAAGCAATTTTCATAAGTTCATGGGTCATCATGGGATCCCTAAACTTTGGGAATGCATGGTCACAAATTATTTATCTGCATGATGTTGTGCAGGAGACCCCTGACTGCTTCCATCATACATTTAAAGTGACAAAATAGTTTGCTAGTTTACGTTTGGTACACCCCTGCTGATGTAGTGCAGCATATGTACAATTGCTAACTTCTCAGTATTAAGGCTATCGCAGACATGGGTGTATGCTAGGATCAGCAGACCAGCATTCCTGTGACTGCTGCCATTCCCAAGGTGCATACAAATTGAGACCTATCTCATCAAGATTGCCACAGTAGGGCATTTGCTAAATCATGTTTCAAATAGGGGACAGTGTCCGTTCGTTGTATAACCACAGATAACCCAACTTGGCAAATGTAAGATGGTGAATGTGGCTAATTGTGATTTATAATACCTGTTATAGGTACACAGGGCCCTGAGTAACACATTTCAGGTGCAATGACTACACCTGTGCCCAGGCATTCTGTACCGGATGATCAAATTAGACACTGTCAGCATATATTTATGTGGATGGGATTGTCCAATGTTTGAGCCAGTCCTAGTTGGCAGCCCTCCTTACCTGTGTTGGACTGACTAAACCCATGGGCAGCTGCTTGACAGTATGAGTTGCATGTCCATGACCCCTTGAGGCACAGGGTTAGGATTATGAAATATGTGTACCTTGGTGTGAGGATCCCAGTGTAGAAGAGAGACATGTAATTCCAGCATTCCTTTGTTCCAAACTAGGATACCCCCTCATGATTATTAACTGCATACCGCCCTGGCAATTCCATTTACAAATCACAGATCTTGTGGGACTTGATTGTCATCCAGAAGATAGTCATTATTTGGCCTGTCACATGTGGAGTACTTGTAGCATTTGTTATGTGACTAATGGCAGAACTATGATGCGCAGATCATTTAAATAGGTACACACCTTTTTGAGCATTGCTGTGCTGTTAGATGGGAGCTGTGCAGGCTGTGTTGGCATGTAATTCCTCAGGGACAATCAATGATCTGTACTTTGATTTGGACTGTTTAAGCTAATTTTGAGGAAGTGTTAGAATATCATCAGTAGATGTAGCAGACAATGATGTCACTAATGTTTGGCTTTCTCTATTTTGACAGCTGCCAACATGGATGCCAATCAGATCCAAGAATTCCAGAGGCGGGCGATGCTTTACCACCACATTCTAGATGTGGGGTCTGGGTTCCGCAACATAGCACAGCGTTATCGCCATGGGAGAGCCACAGGGTCTGGGGGGCATTTGCCCAAAGGGGGCCATCCTTGCCCACAACAGCCACCACCACTAGCACAACGCTCCAACGACAGTCACACCCAGGATGACAGACACTATTGCCAGTCCCTTTACCTCCTCCGCTCCAGGCCCACACAACAGCAGCTCCTGCACCTCCCCCTCCAAGCACGGCACCTACACCAGCACAACAATCCACTAGTGGCACCCAAACAACCCCTGCTGCAGTCATAGGCAATGCTGAATTCCAAGCAATGAGACGTGACATGCAACGGATGTTGCGGAGGATGGACAGGCTGCAGCAGGGGGTGTCCTGCAATAGCAGGAGACTGCGTGGGATAAAGAAGAGCCTGTGGAGGGCAAACGTGTGACTCTGTGACCCTCAGCCATGATTCCCTCCCCTCCCTCCTCTTTCCTGGTTCTTATATTTAGTTGGTTTAGGGGGCTTAGTGTTAGGTTAGAATAATCTGTTAGTTTAGTTAGTATAAGTGGGTTGGGGGGTGGAGGGTATTATATTTTAGCATGTGTTTTATTTGTGGGTGGGTGGAGGATATTGTGGGGTTTTATGTGTATAAAAATAATAAAAATATGTAAAAAAAATAATATATATATACATATATATATATATATGTTTAGGATAAGATAGTATGTGTTTAGGTTAGTATATGTTGTCCTACATGTGTCCCGTCATATAAGGAGGGTGGGGGGCTGATGTTTAGAGTGTTTAGTTAAATGTGATAAGTAAGTTTAGATTAGGGTAGTTAGGGCCAGTTGTGGGTAGTGTGTAGTTAGGATAGGTTAGGTTAGTTAAGGTGTTTGCCCTAGTTTTAGTATCTTTTTTTACTGTTAATAAATATTTAGGTACTTCTTTACAGTATGTGTCATATGCTTGGGGTTCAGGTTCTTGGCATGGGTGAACAGTGTCAATACAGTATTAGCATTTGTGTTCCATCCTGCATCCAAATCCCATTATTGACATGGTTATTCCCATTTCCAGTTGAGCTGTCACATTGGCAGCTACACCAAAGCTACTTCTCTATACCATCCATTGCACCCACCCCTCAAGGTTACTATGGTGTGTTGTTAAGTTTGGATGTGTGTTTTCAAGCTGTCATCGTTTGAGACCAGATTTGGAATCTTGGGCACTGTGGTACGTCTGCCTGCAGCCTGATGTTCATGTGAACCCTGATAAGGTGAGTGATGGTAAAATCTTATGTAGTATAGTATACATAACTCACACCTATCATTTCTTACATTGTAATGCCAGGTTACATATTTGTCCATACATTCGTACACATCCATTCCTGCTATATGGTGTGTATGTGTGTGTGATGAAAGTTGATAGTCAGATGTCACATACATAAAGATTGCATAGAAGGAAAATTTCAACACATTGATTTTCTGCTTAAACCTCCCTTGAAGCTGACTTTTTCTGTCCATCACAGCATTATACTGTTTTCTATTTACTTCTATTTACTTCAGAAATAATGCTCAGGAAGCGCAGAAGATTATACAATCCAGACCTCAGTAAATAGTTATCAGCCCACAATCTTTCAACACAGTTAAATTGACATTCTATGGCCATTGACATGTGACAAACATCACTAATCTCCTACACTGTTGATGTGTCACATTGCACAGAGACAAGGTGGTTGTGTAAGTGCTATTTATTTTAAAGTGCTGTAGTGCAATATTTACATAGTCCAGGATTGTGAGTCCATTAGTGTGATGCCTTCTATTGGGATACTACACAGGTGCAATGGGACATGTCATTGGACATGCTGGGGTGAAGTGTCATACAGTGCAGAGGAACATGACTTGCCAAAAGGTAGTGAGAGACAATCACAGAGCATAGTGTCAAGGTAAACAGTGGGTTGGAGAACAGTGCATGTGAGCAGCTATTGCAAGACTGGCATGTTAACAAGCACAGGACCTAGGATATAAGTGCCCATTTGGCATAGACTTGTGCTACCGGGTACTCTTATGGATGAAGGTGATCTGTTCCACGTCTTCATCTTCTGATGTGTGTGTCGTTTCCTCTGCCCTTAGTGGTGGTGGGTTTGAAGGGGCAACACACACTTCAGTGTTTGAAGACGTGGAGTCAGAAATCCCGGTAGCTGCCAACTGTGGGGCTATTAAGGGCAGTACAGCAGCAAGGAGGAGCTGCTGGTTCTTAAGTATAGCAGCTACATCACTGTGGTAAGCAGCCAGGTCGGCCCTGAGGGGGTCATTATTGCATTTGTGCACGCAGTGACAGGTTTGGTGTGTGAGGTGTTGTAGCAACTCCCTTACTGTTGTGATTTCCTTCACACTTTGTTGAAGTTCTTGCAGAATAGATGTTCGCTCTTGCATGGCTGCTGCCTGTTCTGCAGATGACATCATGCATGAACGCACCCCCTCAAGTCTGGCTGTCATATTTTGCATCCCCACCCGCACCTCCTTGGCCAGCTCCTGCTGTACTCCAACTACAGTCCTCTCAAAGCTGGTGCCAGTGTTGTCAGAGTCCTCAGCTGGGTTGGAGCTGGAAGGTCATATAATTGGGGTGGTGGGTGGGTCCTCTGTGATGGCTACTACTTCTTTGCTCCTCCTTGTGACTGAAGGTGGGGTCTGGAGGGTTCCAAGGACATCTTGGAGGGTCTGCTGGCTAATGTTTTTCAGCTTGTCATCCATGTCATCAGGGAATTTCAGGACAGGCATATCCCCAGGAGAGTCATCGTCCTCTGCAAAGAGATATTGTACAATTAGTGTGTCTGTGTTGTGGCATTTGTAATGTGACGTGCCTGGCTTCCTATTAGTTGCACATTGTGATCTTGGTTCACGTTCATTGTTCCTTTCATTAAATTTAGCATTCTCCCAGGCCTAAGCCCCACCTGCATGTCACATGTAGTGTGGGCAGATTGGGGAAATGTCTGCGTCTCATCCACTAGGTGTACGTTCTGCCCAAATTGTATGTTGCCACCTTCTTGTCCTACTCAACCCTTCGTCTACTTCCATTATCATGGTGTGGCCTTGCACTGGCTGTGGGTGTTCTGATGGCACTTGCACCACACTTAACAATCTGGAAGTGACCCAGTCTCTGATATTTCACATCCACCTATATGTTGCTAAGACCTAGCATATACTATGTATAGCATTGGCATGGCCCGATACGGGTGTCAGCATTGGTAGTGTGTACTGCTGATGCTGGGGAATGTGTGCTACACTGGATTACACTGATGGTCCTAGCAGTGTACCATTTCCTATTATGACTGTGTGGGTGTGTTTCACTAGCTGGAAACATATGTCCTCCACCTCAATGCTGTTGTCTTAGCACTATGACACTTCAGATGCTGCATGTTGGCATTGCAGCTATTGTGACCCAGGCATGTGCAGCATGGGTATGACATTACTGCTGTTACCTCATAATGTTACATACAATACCTGATGTTTGTAGCACCTATGGACATGGGCATTTGAAAGGATTTGCACATTTTTATTAATTACAGGGGATGATAACTTTGTCATCCTGAACCCTCTAATTTGGGTGTGTTTGATCCATGGGCAACTGCCATTAGCTACTTGACCTGCACACAGCAGAGGTGGTCGTGGCAACTGTTGTCAATGCTAAATACCACTTGCGGATATGGCCTGAGACTGGAAATTGAGCCCTAGTTCATGTAGCGACAATACCAGCGGTTGTGTGACAGCAGGCCAGTTTTACGTTGTACCCTACTTTCCTGGACTGGCTTTGCTTTTCCAATATCCTTGGCATGGCAGAGTACCCCCATGCAAAGGTTGTTGGTGTAGTGTTGTGTTGTGCCCCAGGTTTGCCCTGCACAGCCCATGCCCCTGTGTCATGCCCCTTTGCCCTTGCCACTTCCTGTTTATCATGGCTGACATGCATTGTGCAGAAGGTATGTCCCCCCGCTTGCAATTAACAATTAGGCATTTCAGTTCCCCATGCCACTTATCCTGCATCTGTGTTGTATCCTGGTAGTCTGCGCTGTCCTGTCCTTGAATCCCTGTGATGATCTCCTCTGGGATGATGGTTGCCACCATCTCCTCCATGTGGTCCAGGGCCTCCTGCGGTGCTGGACTCCCACCTCCAGTCTGCAGTGCTGCCTTCCTGTTCCTTGCCATCTTTTCCTTGGTCCTGCGCTTGCAGTCATGCCAGCGTTTCTTGCACTCGGTGACTGTTCTCCGTACTTCTGCCACACTGTTGATCTTATTGACAATTTGTTGCCAAATTGCCTCTCTCCTACCAATTGGCAATTTAGAGGTAACAATAAGTTGGTGCTGGTGTTCTGTCACCTCTTTCACCAGTATTTCATGCTCCTCTGCACTGAACCGACACTTCCTTTTCTTCTTCTCCCTCTCCTGGGTCTTGTGTGGGTCCTCCTGGCTGGTTCCTGGTCGGTTGTCATCTTTCTGAGAACTCTTATAGCTTCTGGGATCCATTTTGGGGCTCCTTTGCACATTTTGCTGTGTTTGCGCTGCTTTTTGATGGTATTGCGGCAACAAAAAGGCGTGTATCAGGTTTGCGACATCGTAAACCGGATTAAAGTCATTTTCGCCACGTTAACGTGGCGCATTGGTTTGATAAAAAAAAAATGGCTCTAACCAGTGGTTTGTGCCGCCGAGTGTCAAAGTACAAATTGGATGCCCGAGTGGTGCAAAGAAATAGCGTTAGCCGGCATTAAACTTTTTGACGCAAAACTGCGTCGGCGCAGTTTTGTGTCAAAAAGTATGAATATGGCACTTGGCTTTAAAGACTTCAAAATCATATACTATAGAGTCATTTTGTGACACCAAAGGCATGGACCATGAAGCCGCATATCCATTCAAATAAGACACAATGAATGCAGTTTTGACTGATCCTCTGTAAAAATAACGGGACGACAAAGGAAGTGTTAGGAGCACTGGGCTAAAAATATCGGCGCTTATAAGGATCTCCACTAAAATGTTCAGGTGGGGACAGGATAATGATAGCGGAGATGGAATAAATGACTTGTGTGGATATTTTTTAGGTAGAGGTAGGGAAGGTTTTACCTAAAACCCCACTAGGCACTGCGGTATTCCCAGAAGTGAAGTTATTTAATTTGTCCATGAGGTGTTGGGTCTCAACATGGGATCTTTTTATTTCCTCTCTTAAGTTTTCATCTAGGGTAAGGGTTAACTGTTTTTGCATTTCGTCCATAAGTGCCACCAAGGCATTAAAATTTAAAACTTCAGCCTTTCTGCTCGGGTGGAAATAAGTATTTTTGGGAACTTCAATCTGTCAGAAGATTACCCATTAAATCAAAGTTCCACATGAGCAGATGCCTTTTACCCAACTCCCTCCAACAGATGCATGCTCAGACTTTAACTGATTATCTGAACCCTGCATCCGCTAGGGGGAAAGGGGAATGGGAATAAAAAAAGAGATACTGCCTCCAGATCCAGTTCCAGCCTGTGTTTTCTACTTGAAGATAGGATATTCAGTGTGTGTCTCTGAAAACCTGCACCTTTCTTCTTATTGGGATTTCTTTAAAGGAAGGACCTGCAGTCGGGTGATAAGAGCATAGATAAGTACATTTCTACTGCGCATTCAGCTGTTCAGCCATTCACAGTCACCCAATTCTCATAGTTCTCCTAACCTAGATCTTTCGAGAGACTAGCCTCTCTCTAAGAGAACAATGTTAACTTAATATCTTCTTTTCTCCATGAGTCAGAGGTTTACAAGGTTCTCTGGAGAACAGTTCAAAAGTTCACAAAAATACAAACCACTAATGTCTTTTACAGGAAACAAAAACTCCTTCAGTTTTCTCAATAACAGTCTCTAGAAATTAGTCTGAGCACTGAGGTTTGTCTCTAAGACTGGCAAGTCTGCAAAGCAAAGAGTTATTGAATAAATATATGCACATATATATATATATTGGCAAGTCTCGAAATCATACAAATGATTCTTTACTGTAGTTGCTTGAAGTTCTGTATAGTCAAAACGAATACTCATCAGAAAGCCGATAGCCAGTTGTTGGAAGAAGGAAAAAATTCTGCTTCTTCAAAAAGGGAAAAGTAGCTGGTATGCACACTGTAACAAGAAAAATAATGAATTACTCAAAACTGAAAGAATTCTCTATAAAATGAAGCGCCTCAGGAACACTGCTCATTCTCCTCAGGATGACAGTTGAAGTGCAGGGCTCCCAGAGAGAAACAGCTGGAAGGACGCTTCAGCACAAGACTAAGGTAGAAACACTAGAGCACTGACCTCACAAGGATTTGCAGCCACCATCTTGAGTGGCAGTTAAACCTGAAGAAGCTAGTTCTAAGAACAGCCTCAGCAAGAGCCACCGGGAGTGAGGATGAAGTTGCAACCGACGTGGGTACAAGGAAAAAGGGAATTGTTTTTACTGTGGGAAGAACTTAACAACGCTGGCAATAGTTTTCCTGATATGTGTTGTGCAAACGCTTTACACATTCCCTCTGGGATAGGCCTTACTGCTCATGCCAAACTACCAAGGGGGTGAGCAGGGGTTATCTTGGACGTGTAACTCCTTTACCCTGACTAGAGTGGGTGGGTCCTGCCTGGCTTAGGTACATACCCTAGCCAACAAGAAACCCTATTTCTAACATCTGCATACATGAAGTCCTTGTGAAATGGGTGTGGGGTGACCTACAAGTTCACCGGACCCTATCATCCTCAATCCAATGGTCTTGTGGAGATATTCAACCAGCCCTTCATCACAGGCCTCCCTGAAGCCATGAGGCATAAGTGGGAAATCCTCTTGCCATGCCTTCTCTTTTCCTATAGAGAGGTACCCCAGAAGGGGGTAGGGTTCATTCCCTTTGAGCTTCTCTATGGGTACCCTGTCAGGTGACCCCTCAGCATTTTGAACGAAAGGTGGAAGACAGCTCCCAAGGCACCCCCTCAGGACAAAGTCAGCTACATGCTGGCCTTCCGCAACCAGATGCACCACTTCTGGAAAAAGGCCAATAGCAACCTCGAGGCCAGTCAATAGGTTAGACAAATGCTGTTATGACCAGAAGGCCACCCTGGTGGAGTTTCAGCCTTCTAGATAAAGTAGGGGTGATGGAGCCAGTAGAGCCTAGAGCTCTCCAGGACTGCTGGACGGGCCCATATGAGATTAAGGAACGGAAAGTGGAGGCCACTTACTTAGTGGACCTCCAGTCCCTTAGAAACCCAATAAGGATGCTCCATGTGAATAGACTGAAGCCTCATTTTGAGAGGACTGAAGTTAACATGCTTCGCGTGGCACATGAGCATGTGGAGGAGGAGAATGAACCTCTCCCTGACCTCCTCTCTGCCCAAGAAGGTGATGGGTCAGTGGAAGGTGTCAATCTGTCTGACTCCCTGGACCATGAGGCAGTCCACCTGTAGAGAATAACATTTGCAGGTTGTCAGACAGGGTGAAGGCCAGTATCAAGGATGAAGTTGCCAAGATGCTGGCTCTGGGGGTAATTGAGAAATCCAGCAGTCCCTAGTCCAGCCCTGTGGTGCTGGTACCAAAGGCTGCCCACTCGGTGCCAAGCCAGAACTTAGGTTTTGCATGGATTACTGGGGTCTCAATCCAGTCACTAAAACTGATGCTCATCCCATCCCCCGAGTTGATGAGCTCATAGACAGGCTAGGCTCTCCCAAATTCTGCAGTACGTTTGATCCCAAATAGGCTACTGGGAGATCGCCTTGCCTGATGGGGCCAAAGCGAGATCTGCTTTTTCATCTCCTGAGGGATATTACCAGTTCAGAGTGTTGCCCTTTGGTTTGATAAATGCACCCGCTACCTTCCAGTGGTTGGTTAATGGGGTCCTGGCTGGTAAGGATGTGTTTTCTGCTGCCTATCTAGATGCCATTGCCTTCTACAGTCCTAGCTGAGGAGAACACCTGCTCCACCTCCAAGAGAGGCAAGAGGCAGGCCTGACAATCAAGGCCAATAAGTGCCAGATTGGGCAGGGTTCCATGGTGTACTTGGGACACCTAGTAGGTGGTGGCATGGTGCAGCCCCTCCAGGCCAAGACTGAGACAATCACAGCATGGCAACCACCTAAAACCCAAATAGAGGTAAGAGTCTTCCTAGGCCTCACTGGGTACTACCGTAGGTTTGTTAAGGGTTATGGCACCATGGTGGCCTCCTTAGCAGAACTAACTTAAAAAAAGTAACCTAGGTTCGTGATTTGGACAGAGGCTTTTCAGAAAGCCTTTGACACCCTAAAGGAAGCCATGTGCCCGCACCTGTGCTCAGGGCCCCTGACCACGCCAAGGAGTTCATCGTGCAGGCAGACAATGCAGAGCATGGCATAGGGGCAGCTCTAGTTCAGCTGAATGAGGAGGGCCTAGACCAATCAGTAGCCTTTATTAGCAGAAGGCTATTACCACAGGAATAGAGGTGGAGTGCTGAGACAGAGGCATTTGCTGTGGTCTGGGCACTGAAGAAGCTGATACCATACCTGTTTGGAACTCACTTCTGGGGTTAGACAGACGAAATGCCCCTCAAATGGTTCATGCAGATGAAGGGTGAAAATGCTAAACTCCTGAGGTGGTCCAACTCCCTGCAGGGAATGGACTTTACAGCTGAGCATCGCCCGGGGACTGAGTACGCCAATGCTGATGGTCTCTCCAGATTCTTAGTATTGAGAGCTCTGAAGGGGTTGGGTTGCTCTCCCCACTTTCAGCTGGGGGGACACATGTTAGACCTGACAGTCTTAGGGTGGTCATCCCTCAAGTTTTTGCCTGCCTCCATCTACTTTTCTGAGACTGTTTTTGCTGGTTTTTGGACTCTGAGCACTTTACCACTGCTAACCAGTGCTAAAGTACATATGTTCTCTCCCTTGAACATGGCAACATTGGTTCCTCCCCAAATTGACATATTTGATTTACTTATAAGTCCCTAGTAAAGTGCACTAAATGTGCGCAGGACCTGTACATTAAATGCTGCTAGTGGACATGTGCCACCCACATATGTAGCCCCTTAACCATGTCTCAGGACTGCCATTGCAAGGCCTGTGTGTACAGTTTCACTGCCACTTAGACTTGGCATTTAAAATTACTTGCCAAGCCTTAAACTCCCCTTTATGCTACATATAGGTCACCCCTAAGGTAGGCCCCAGGTAACCCATTGGGCAATTTCCTATGTAGGTAAAAGGCAGGACATTTATCTATGTGTTTTATATATACTGGTAGTGAAAAACTCCTAAATGCGTTTTCCACTACTGTGAGGCCTGCTCCTTTCATAGACAAGCATTAGGATTGCCCTTATATACTTTGTGAATGGTAGATTCTGATCTGGGGTAACCAGGTCACATTTAGTATGGCCAGAATGGTAATAGAAAAAACTGCTTATTGATGAAGTTGGATTTTGTATTACTGTTTTAGAAATGCCACTTTGAGAAATTGAGCATTTCTCTGAACCTAAAACCCTCTGTGCCTTACAGCCTGCCTTCAATCAATGTCTGGTCTGTGCTGGTTGACAGCTCCCTTGTAGATTTCACCCAGACAACCACAAACACAAGACAATCAGTTACATCTGCACTCATCTGCATACTGAATGGGTCTTCCTGAGCTGGAGGGGTGGAGGGCCAGATACTTACCTTTCAAAGGCCAGTGGCCTACCCTCACACAAAGGGCCTGATAACCCTCCACTGAGACCCTGGCAGACAGGAGTAGGCTGAAAGGAGAACTTGTGCACTTCAAAACCACTCTTTGAAGTCTCCCCCACTTCAAAGGCATTTTTGGGTATATAAACTGGGTCTCTGACTGCACCAACTCCGACACTTCTGGACACACACCAGAACTCTGTCAGAGGAGTTGCCTGGCTACCCAGGGGACTCATCTGGACTGCTTTGCTGAGAAGGACTGCCGCCCTACTGTTGCCCTTCTGCCCTGCTGGCCTCTGACTTTGCTGGAAGGACTCTGCTTTCCCCGCAAAAGTGCTCTCCAAGGGTTTGGACTGAGCTTGCCTCCTGTTTCTCAGGTCAAACAAAGACTTCACCTCTGCAAGAAATTCCTTGTGCATCTAAAAATCGATGCAAAGCCTGCTGAAATCGATGTGAAGCCTGCATTCAGATTGAGAAATTGCTGCACAGCCAACCGGAATGAAGGAGCCCGACTTCCCAACTGGAAATTCGATGCAGCGCCTACTGTGGGATGGAAAAGTCAACGCATCACCTATCGAATCGATGCAGCGCCTGCGCTTTCTTCCAGCGCATCAAGGATTTTCAACGCATCATCCCTGGGTATTAAAATATCCTGTATCACAGTGAGAAACCAAGACTGCGTGGCGTAAAATGACACAAACCGTTGCAGCATGGAAAAAAACAACGCATCTTCTGTGCCGTGTCAGAAAATCTGATGCAATACCTTATTTTTCAACACAGCTCCTCATCCGCAGTCGTCGTGCATCATGTGTAACAAAGAGACAACTGTTTATTTCTAAGGATTGAAACTATTTTAAACCTTTTAAAAGTGATATTTCAACTTGTGCTTATTGGATCTTTGTTGTTTTGACCTTATTTTATTCAGATTAACATTATATATTTTTTTTAAACCTGTATGGTGTATTTTTGTGGTGCTTTCACTGTATAATTTATTGCACAAATACTTTACACATTGCCTTCTAAGTTAAGCCCAACTGCTGAGTGCCAAGTTAACAGAGGGTGGGCACAGGATAATTTGGATTGTGTTCTGACTTACCCTGACTAGGAGTGTGGTCCCTATTTGGACAAGGGTCTATACCTCTGCCAACTAGAGACTCAATTTCTAACATATACCATAACATTTTTATTTATTATGTCAACCTATTTGCCACACACAGAAAGACAAAAAACAAAAATTGGTCAATAGCTACATGCACTGCTTGGCACATACGAAAAAATACAAACATTCACAATTCAATAACATGTAACAAAATATCAACATATCATCAAGTTTCTGTCACAATGTTGGAAAATACAAGGAACCAGATATAGGCCCTCATTATGAACTCTGCAGGAAACCCGCTGAGTTTGGTGCTGGCGTTCTACAAAAGACCGTCAGTGCGTTGAAGACCCCGCTGGCCACATTAGGAACATTCAGCAGGGCCGGTGGGTGGAAACAAGGTTTCTGCCAGCCAGCCCAGCTGAATGCAGGGCCTGTACATTAACGCCGGCTCCACAGGGAGCCGGCAGCAATGTTCTAGTGCAGCAGCACCCATCGCGCATATCACTGCCCGTAAATCGAGCAGTGACATGCGCGACAGGGCTGTGCACGGGGCCCCTGCATTGTCCATGCCAAGTGCATGGGCAGTGAAGGGGCCCACAGGGGGGGCCCAAGGTACCCATTCTGCCAGCCTTTTCCTGGTGGGTTAATCCACCAGGGAAAGGCTGGTGGAACCTGCCTCATTATCCAGCAGGCAGCGCTGCCCTGTCGGATATGTAACTCCGCCATCGCCAGGCTGTCTGGCGGCGGAAGCCTGGCGGTGGTGGGGTTATGCCAGTGGCGGTTTTGCCACGTCTAATATATTGAGGTCTGGGTTGCCATGCCGGTGGCAGTAATTACCGCTACCGGTAATTACCGCTACAGCCGGCATGGCGGCCCAGACCGCCATGTTCATAATGACTGCCATAGTGTCTGATTCTTTTGGGTTCCACCTTAAGAGAACATATGTCCTTGGAGGCGCTATTATATTGTCAATATACAAGTGATCCAAGGGATGATGTACATCAAAGAATTATGCTTGAAAGGCTCCTTGAGAGCCTAACCTTTTTTAATGGGGCGCTCCACCTTCCATCGAAAATCCGCAAGACCTAGACACATCTGAAAACTAAAAATCTGGGTGATTCCAGGGTGGTGTGCTTCACATGCACCAGCACCATTTTCTTACCTACAATGCCCTGCAAACCTCCAACTTTGTTGGAAATCATACATTTTTTCCAAATTTTTGTGATGGAACCTTCTGGAATCTGCAGGAATCCACAAAATCCCTACCACCCACATTGTCCCATCTATGCAGATAAAAGTCTGCCCCACTTGTCAGCCTAGAAATGTTTTTTTTTTCAAACTGCCATTTTGGACCCGCTTTGGTTCCCCCTCAATTTCAACATGTTTTTGGTTCTTCACTGTCACAGGCACTTGGCCCAGCTACACAAGTGAGGTATAATTTTTACCGGGAAACTGAGGGGAATGTTGGGAGGTAGGAAATGTGTTCCGGTGCTGTGATTCCACACAGAAATGTGGGAAAAATTTGTTTTTTGTAAAGAAATTTGAGATTTGCTGAGGATTCTGGGTAAGAAAACACTGGGAGATCCACGCAAGTCACACCTCCTGGACTCCCTCGGGTGTCTTTCAGAAATGTAGGGGTTTTATAGGTTGTCCTGTATGGCTGCTGAGCCCAGGACCAAAAACGCAGGTGCCCCCCGCAAAAACAGGTAGTTTTGTATTTGATAATTTTGATGTGTCCAGATAGTGTTTTGGGGCATTTCCTTTTGCAGGAACTAGGCCTACCCACACAAGTGAGGTACCATTTTTATCAGGAGACTTGGGGGAATGCCGCATGGAAGGAAATTCGTGGCTCCTCTCAGATTCTAGAACTTTCTGTCACCGAAATGTGAGGAAAAAATGTTTTTTTCACCAAGTTTTGAGGTATGCAAAGGATTCTGGGTAGCAGAACCTGGTGAGAGCCTCACAAGTCACCCCATCCTGAATTCCCCTAGGTGGCTAGTTTTAAAAAATATACAGGTTTGGTAGGTTTCCCTAGGTGACGGCTGAGCTAGAGATCAAAATCCACAACTAGGCACTTTCCAAAAAACACGTAAGATTTCAATGTACAAATGTGATGTGCCAATGTTGCGTTTTCTGTCGCGGGTGTTTGGCCTACCCACGCAATTGAGGTACCATTTTTATCAGGAGACTTGGGGAACACAGAATAGTAGAACAAGTGTTATTGCCCCTTGTCTTTCTCTACATTTTTTTCTTTCAAATGTAAGACAGTGTGTAAAAAAGACAGCTATTTGAAAAATGACCTGTAATTCACATGCTAGTATGGGGACCTCAGAATTCAGAGATGTGCAAATAAGCACTACTTCTCAACACCTTATCTTGTGCCCATTTTGTAAATACAAAGGGTTTCTTGTTACCTATTTTTCACTCTTTATATTTCACCAAATTAATTGATGGATACCTGGTACAGAATGAAAACCCATTGCAAGGTGCAGCTCCTTTATTGGCTCTGTGTACCTAGGGTTCTTGATAAATCTACAAGCCCTATATATCCCCGCAACCAGAAGAGTCAATCAGATGTAGCGGTATATTGCTTTAACAAATCTTACATTGCAGGAAAAAGCTACAGAGTAAAATGTGGAGAAAAATGGCTGTTTTTTCAGCTCAATTTTAATATTTTTTAATTTCAGCTGTTATTTTCTGTAGGAAAACCTTGTAGGATCTACACAAATGACCCCTTGCTGAATTTAGAATTTTACCTACTTTTTAGAAATGTTTAGCTCTCCAGGATTCGGCATTGGTTTCATACCCATTTCTGTCATTAACTGGAAGGAGGCTAAAAGCACACAAAATAGTAAAAATGGGGTATGTTCCAGTAAAATGCCAACATTTTGTGCAAAAATGTAGTTTTCTGATTGAAGTCTGCCTGTTCCTGAAAGCTGGGAAGATGGTGATTTTAGCACCACAAACCATTTGGGGTTTTCAAGGGAAAAAAAAACACAAGCCTTCTTCTGCAGCCCTTTCTTCCAATTGTTTTTTAAAAAACGAAATGTTCGCTGTATTTTGGCTAATTTCTTGGTCACCTTCAGGGGAACCCACAAGCTCTGGGTATCTCTAGAATTCCTACAATGTTGGTAAAAAAGGACACAAATTTGGTGTGGGTAGCTTATGTGGACAAAAAGTTATGAGCGCCTAAGCACGAACTGCCCCAAATAGCGATAAAAAGGCCTGGCACCTGAGGGGGAAAAGGCCTGGCAGCGAAGGGGTTAATGAGGTGAGGGTGTGTACTTACCCCCATGTGGCTGCTCTGCTGCTCTCAAGCACCAATCCACCTCAGGGTATTGAGGGGGTCAGGGTCCGAGGGGCGGGAGGACATCCCCAGCTGGGACTCTACGTTCTTCTGGGCCCAGCATCTCCGGTCCTCCCACCTCTTTCTGCAGTGGGTGCTCTGCTGGGCATGGGCCCCCAGGGTCTGCACTTGCTTGGCGATGGCACGCCAAATCCCCTTCTTCTAATGGCCGCTGACCTGCATGGGTGACACAGACAGAAGGACAAAGTCATGTAGAGTAGCATCAGACGGACAGCAGAGGACAGCACACATCTCACCCATCTCCTGCCCGCACTCACATGTCTTCACACACTTACGTTAAGTCTCCTCGCCTATCTCCATGCATCCACTCTATCTGCTTTCTCCCAAAGCCTTTCCTCCTCACACACATCATTATCAGACAGGATGGTGATATTAGACGCACCTGCTGCTCTGGTGCCACATACAACTGTCCATACAGGGATATGACGCCATCCACAAGCTTCTTGAGTTCTTCCTGGGAGAAGTCTGGGCCCCTATCTCCTGCAGGCATTGGAATCTTGGCTACCAGAATCAGAACACAGCAGCACACGCAGTGGAGATCTTGTGTGCAGGAGTGTCAGGAGTCAAGTGAGCATTGCCACATGAAATGGCGGTCACGTCCACCGCGGACATCACTGTCTCTGCCGGCAGTGATCCCCATTGGCTCCAGTCTTCAATAAACAACCATGTTATCCAATGAGGAGTTGCACAGCGGTTGCGACAGCCTACCGCCATGATGACTAACGCTGGCAGTCTGAGGTTACTTCCATCTGTACTGTGCATGCAGGACAGGCGGCTGCTATTTTACATGTATTTAGTGAATAGTGGCTGAATGTTAGGTGCATCATGGGTGACATTTGGTGACTATTGCACAGCTTTTTTGTGTCCACATAGTCAATGCAGCTTCTTGTGACTTCTCCCTCTCCTATTCCCAGATACGGTGCAATGTTGAGGATGAGACATGCTCCTGTGTCCTGGTTCTTAGTTGACCTTGCCACCCTGGAAAAGCGACACCTCATTCAGACATATCGTCTGAACTGTCAGACCATCATGGAGCTGGTGAACCAGTTGGAGCTTGATCTTTTGCCCACCATCCGTCATCCCAATGCCATCCCTCCCACAGTATAGATGTTGTCAGTCCGCCACTTTCTTGCCACAGGGTCGTTCCAGACAACAGTGGGCTTGGCAGCAGGGATGTCACAGCCGATGCTCAGTAACATTTTGAGGGATGTACTGTGTGCCCTGCTAAGACACCTGCCCTGCTACATCAGGTTCCCCCAACGTGCTGATTTTACAACTGTCAAAGCTGCCTGCTATGATTTGGCACATGTCCCTCATATGATAGGGGCCATATATACGGCACACACATTGCCTTGGTGCCACCCAGGAGAAATGAACAAGTGATCAGGGACCAAAATTTTTTTTATTCTATCAATGTGCAGGTGGTGAGCCTCGCTGACCAATGTATCTCCCAAGTGACGGCCAAGTTCACTGGTTCTGTACATGATTCCTTCATTCTGCGAAACAGCAATGTCCCACACATGATGACACCACTACAGAGGGACCAGGTCTGGCTCATTGGTATGTATCCATTTGTATGTGTGCCCCTGTACACTCATCTCTCTTCACACCATGCCCTATCTCCTTCCCGATCTTGACATGGGTCCTACCTCTATGCAAACAGATGACTCTGGCTATCCCAACCTTCTCTGGCTACTGACACCTGTAAGACATCTGACTACAGATGCTGAATATTGTTTCAATGAGGCCTGTGGTAGGACCAGGCATGTGATTGAGAGAACCTTTGGGCTGCTGAAGCCCAAATTTCGGTGTCTACACAACTCCAGAGGTGCCCTACTATACAAACCACTGAAAGTGTGCCAGATCATTGTTGCCTGTTGGATGCTGCACAATCTGGCCCTGATACATTACATCCCATTGCTGGATGCAGTGGAGGTGGCAGCTGGATCAGTGGCTGATGAAGGGGACATAGGGAAAGGAGAAAGATGAAGAGGATGCAGCTGACCCCAGAGCAGAGTTGTGACATAGATCCTCCTGGTGTCTGTTAGCACTCATGGTATTGGGCGCAGATCTGCCTCTGGGTGGGTTTGGGAGGTTCACATTCACCCATCAGTGGAGCTGTTACTGTGCACATTTCAGTGCAATTCTCACCCTTCTGTTATGTTGCTTCACTTGTGACATGTTAGTGCATTCCGATTGTTCCCTGAACTGCCATATCAACTGCAATATGCATGCTAAACATTGTGGTGTCAACACTATCGCTACCTATCCTAAGAGTCCACATTGGGAGGCAGTGCAACATTACTATTTCTGACTGTGGAACATGCCTTAAGTATACCTTTGACAGCTGTGATGGCAGGACCATTGGGGCTGTTTGTCTTGGGAATGCGGGTCTGACATGGGAATATGGTTAGAGCTGACACTTGCCATCTCACCCTAGGAACTTTGTAATTGTAGTGCATGTGTGTGGTGTGGGCATATTTGACTCCCCACAGTGATTGTTGTCCCTGTCTTGTTCTATTTGCAGGGCATTTGTGTGGTTCACTCTGGTTCGTGCATCACCTGTTGCCTCCTTTGACACATGTCTCCAGCCTCTGGCTGCTCTACTATCATCCTTGCTGCATATTGATCCCCCTCCTGTCACTCTCACAAACTTTTGCAGGACAATGGTTTCACAGTTAAACATGTTATGCCACAGTAAATGGTACTTCTTACAATAAAACACATAGACAGTAGCTATGCTAAATAGTGTTTAATTGTGACTGACAGGTGCAAGGGGTGATGAGTTGGGTCATGATGGGTGAAATCATCAATGTAGTTAGCCCAGCTGTGGGTAGTCCGGGTCCAATATAGGGGACCATGGGAGAACAGAGAGATGACAGTGGACAGTCAACAGGGTGTCTCAGTGACACACAAGGGAGAATGTTCAGGAGAGGGTCACTTCCAGGTGGTGGTGTTAGTCTTGGTATCAGTTCCTGGTTGGATGTCCTCACTTGCGTGGGAGTCCCTCAGCTACAGGGGGAGGGGTGCTGGTGGTCTGTGGGTCCTCTGGCAGGGCCTCCATTCCACTAGCTGCCGCTGAAGTGGAGGGCTCGGTTGGGATGTGGCTAGTGGAAGAGGCTTGCTGGTGGGTGGAGGACTCACGCAGGATGCTAGTCAGTTTTTTCAGCACCCATGCAATGGAGGACATGGTGGTATTGAGTGCCTGCTACTGCTGCATGGGCTCCTGATGGTGTTCCCCCATACAGCGTCTGGTTCTCCTGCACGGTTGCGAGGATGTGGCCCATGGTCTCCTTGGTTTGGTGGTATGCACCTAGGACTTGGTAGAGGGCCGCCTGGGCAGTCTTTTGTTGTGGCTGCCCCATCCCTTGGACCATAGGTCCCCTCCCTCTTCCCCTGGACCTCTTTGCCTGTGCCCCAGGCACAGTGTGCCCACTCCCAGTAGCACCAGGACCTTCATTGTCTTGGGTGTGTGCCCTTGACTCTGGCCCCTGTGCTGTGGGTCACACTTCTGATTGACCCAATCCTGGGGCACTGGTTTGGGGCAAAAGGCTGGCTGCTGTGTAGTTGCCATATAGGAGGGGGAGTCCTGTGTGTCTAGGGTGGGGCTGCTGGGTGTGGACTGACCAGTCATCCCAGATGGGCCAGGCAAGTCGTCACTGTCCAGACATCCACTGGGTCCTTCATCCTGGAGAGGACTGCCTGACCCTGACATCTGCTGATAGATGGAAAGGGAGAGAAGTACTTATTGGCAACCTTGTGTGATGCATGATGTAGCCTGACTTGCTTCCCAGTGATGGCAATGACAGCTGCAGTACTGCAGACATCGTTTGGGGGATGTGGATTGTGCCATTGTTTCCATATGCCATTGAGGGTTGAGGAAAGTGGATACCATTTCTGTAATTGCCATATGTTGGAACGCAGTTGAGGCAACCAGTTGAAGTGGCATGTGGTATGGTTTTCCATGCAGGTGCTCCACTGTGAAGTGGGCCTGTGATCCTCTGATGTGTAGGGAGTGATGCATTGTGGGAGTTATGGTGCTTGGCATTGTGCTTGGTATCCATGAATAAGGGGGTGACTGTGTGGGGATGGTGGCAATGGGGTGGTGTGCTATGCAGTGGAGGGGCATGGGGTGCTTGAGAGGTGTGGAAGTGTGGGATGGGGTAGATTGGAAAGTGATGGGTGCTGGGGACGCATGCTGGGCAGGAGTGGTTGGTGTCTGGGGGTGTTGTTGAATTACCAGAGTAAAGCCCTCCGATGATTCCTGTCAGGCCCTTAGGATGCATGATGTCCAAGACCTCTTCCTCCCAGGATGTTAACTCAAGGGGTGGATGTGGGGGCCCACCGCCAGCCTTGTTCAGGGCGATCTGGTGCCTGGATGCCATGGGACGCACCTGACCCTGTAGGATGTTCCACCTCTTCTTAATGTCCTCCCTTGTGCGTGAAGAGCCGGTGTTAAAGGGGGCTTCCATTCTTTAGAATGGGGCCCTTTGTACTCTGCAGGAGTAGCACTGATATTTTGGTGCAACTCCTGCATAGCCCATCAATAGCGTCATGAGAAATGATGCTATTGCCCCCTGCCCTGCGCCATGGTGCGCCATATTTTAAATATGGGGCACACATGGTGGCGGTAGGGGGGTGCTAAGGAGCGCAAAGAAAGTGGCAGTGCACTCAGTGCAGCGCCACTCTCCATAAATCTGCAGCTAAGTTCAGTCCCCCAATGCTGCCTAGAAATATCGTCTGAATTCTGGTAGTGCCCACCCTCCCACTTTTTGGGGCAATTTTATACATTCGATTGCATGTCTTTCTCGGTGGTAGCCGAATTAGTTTTCAAACACCCGGTGCATTTGAAAAAGGAATTGGGAACTAGAGCTGAATGGCACAAAATGGATATTTGGAGCATATTCATTTTAATGATTTGGCATCTCCCAATTAATGAAATAGGTAAACGAGGCCAAAGTTGCATGCGTGAGATAAATTTAGAGATAAGAGACTCATAATTATTTGAACTTGAAAATTTCATTCATATTACTCAGAAACAATACAGGGTATGTAGAGTTGGTAGTTACTCTGGAATTTGAAATTGATGTTGAGTGATTTTGTATTATTTGTGTTTTATTTGTGTTTAACTTTTATCCAGATACCCTTCAGAAGTCTAATGCTTCTTGCTCAATATGCAGAATATCGGAAACTGCATTTCCCGTATATACAGCGATATCATTTACATACGTTGTTAAATGAACTCTTGTGACATTTATTTCTATGGGAATGGAACATTAAAGGTAGGGAATGAATATTAAGAAGCTGAGATAGAAATGGTATTAAGGTATATAATAAATAGTAGTGGTGACAATGCACACCTCTAGTGAGTGCTCTTCTTAATCGCAAACTCTTTCCTTATTTTACAAACAAACACATTTAGCTGAAAAGTGCAAAAGTTGATGCTAAATAAGATACGTATAATAAATGGATTTTTTTTCCGGTAGGTAATCACACAAACTTTACAAGCATACACAAGTGATCATAATGTAGTGACTTAAGTTAGTCTAACTACTGAGGCCACATTGGCATTGATTTGTAAATTGGGACTGAAAGTCCTGTTTTTCGTATTGACCTGTTGTTTTGCACAAGATGTTTCTCTACTCCACTGTAGATGCTGTAACTTTCGAGAAGTCATCTCTTAGGTAGTGAATAGGGTATTGTTGTGTATTAAACAACTGATGGTGAGGTTCTCACCAGATGGGAACAACTGTTTGAACTGCAAGATGTGGACAAAGTATCTTTTCAAGGATTTATTTCTGTGATTTATTGTGAAGATGTGAGAAACTAGGGAGTTTACTTGCTCCCAGGGTTTGCTGAAATCTGATTGGATGTTGCATACGTGGAATGCATCAAATGTAACCAACCGTACTTTAGCACATTTATATTAGCATGTGTTCCTAGTGAGATTGTGGACACTCTTGACCCTATATCCAAGATTCTTAGGATTACCTCTATTCAGAAGAGATACACTTTGAGTCCTTCTCCTTTTAAAGAGACGTTTGCTGTCTTTTAGCTAAGACTATTTTCTAGCTTGGCTTTACTGCTGAAGAGCAAAGGCTTCTTGCTTATGCATTTTAATTTCACATCAGAACTCTTCAATAGGGTTACTTAGCTTACACAGTTACATATTTATTTAAGAAATTGCCATCTCATGCTTAACCTAGATTGGGGAAATCCTTTATGGAACAAGATTGCTGCAATATTTCCATTTTAATTGTACTATTCATTAACTTAGTATTTTACCTTCTTTTGAAATACTGACTAATGGATTATTTGATCATGTACTATTGATGACTAAATGATTAATATTTGTTGAATGAAGCATTTATCTTCATTGAATTGATACTAAAACCCTTTAACTCATTCATATTTTCTTTAATTGACTATTTTGAAACCTTAAGCATGTCAGTTGTGGTGTTCACTCAAAACTTGAATTTCTGTGGTTTCTAAACATTGGGCAATTACTTCCAGATCTGGGTGGTGTTTGGGGCTGTATAATTGGTTTCAAAATATCTTGGGGATGAGAGAAAATTTGCTCTTTATCATCTTTGATATATTATGTGCTCGATGTGTTCTGTTTTTATTTGATTTTGTAGGCCAAGATTTTCCCATTAGACTCTCCTTACTTATAATCACACTTCTTCTGTGCCATGTCACTTTCTCTTTGAAATCCAGATGATGGCCCTCATTAGGACCATGGCGGCAAATGCCACCTACTGGCCATGGCGACTGCCACCAACATACCGTCACCGTGGCTACAGACCATCCATGGCATTATGACCGTAGACGGAATAGCGCCAGAAGGCTGTCAGAATTCCGTCTACGGTCATGGCGGAGGATGGGGATAAGGTGGCGCTGCTGTCAGCAGCAGCGCCACGCTAGCAAAACACTGCCTACCGTATCATAATCCATGGTATGGCCTGGCAGTGTTTTGCCCGCGGACGCTGCTGCTGGCAGCAGCGCTGCATCCCATCTCCTGCCGGAGGATCCCCTGCAAGCTGGTAAGTCGGGTTCTTCCTCCAAGCTGGTAAGTCGGGTTCTCCGATAGGAGAGGGGGATGGGTGGTGTTGTGTGCATGAATGGGGGTGTGTGTGACTGTGTGTGAATGAGTACATACGTGTGTAATGCATGTGTGTGTAGAAAGCGGGCCTGGTTTGTAGTGGTTACCTTGGGTACTTACACCTTATACCAGGTCTAGTCATCCCTTATTAGTGAAATGTAGTAGTGTTCTAGAAGCTTAGGCTGATAGAGGTAGCTATGGCAGAGCAGCTTAGGCTGAACTAGGAGACATGCAAATCTCCTGCAATACCACTTATGGTTACACAGTACTTATACACAAGTAAAGACAATACTCAGTGTTACCAAAAATAAAGGTATTTATTTGGGTGACACAGTACCAAAAATATCTTAGAGACAATACTCCTTCTGGAGGTAAGTATTATACACAATGTATATACTAGACACCAAAATTAGACAAGTAAATTGTCAAAGAACAAAGTAAACAACACGAAATGCTATAGAATGAAATGGAAGAAAATAGGTCTAGGAGCAACATAAACCATATACTAAGAAAGCGGAATGCGAATCATGAATTCCCTCCTAAACAAGTGTAGTGTGTGCAGAATCGCTGGGAGAGTAAGAATACAGTAAAGGTTAGTAAATTACCCCACCCCAGAGCCCAGAAAAGCAGGAGTAAAGTACTGCAAGTTTCCTTAGGACACACTACACCTCATGATTGGGATTTTTCAGCAGCCAACTAAGTCTGCAAGGAACAACTGCTGGATTCCTGGACCTGAAGACCTGCAAAGGAAGAGGACCAATTCCAGAAGTTGAAAGAAGTTCCAGGAAGGACAGGAGCCCCTGCCAACCCAGAAGAGGGTGCAAAAGAAGAGTCCACAGTTAGTTGAAGACTGCAGAAATGCACCCTAGGAAGATGACAGCAGGTTCCTGCATGATGCAAAGGATGTCCCACGACGTGAAGATCGTTGCAGACATGATTTCGTGTTGGAAGTCACCAACAAGCCTTATCGACGACAAAAGTGCGTTTTGCATCAAAATGGCACTGGATGGACCCAGGAGGGACCTGGGGGCCTCAACTCTGTGTGAGGAGGAAGAGGGGCTCTCAGCACTTTAGAGAGCCCTCAGGATGCCAGCCAGCAACCCCGGAGGTCCCAGGACATGGGAACAAAGGAGGTGCAAAATGAAGTTGATGCAGCACAACAAAGGAAGGTCCCACGCCGCCGGAGAACAACTCAGCAAATTGAGCATCACAGGGTGGAGGAGTTCTGGGCACCACCCCTAGGGTGGTGATGGAGAGGGGAGTGGTCACTCCCCTTTCCTTTGTCCAGTTACGTGCCAGAGCAGGGGAGAGGGGTCCCTGAACTGGTGTAGACTGGCTTATGAAAGGAGGGCACCATCTGTGCCCTTTATAGCATTTCCAGAGGCTGCAGGAGGCTACCCCATCCCAGCCTGTAATACCTATTTCCAAAGGGGGACAGTGTAACACCCTGCACTCAGAGGAAATGCTTTGTTCTGCCTTCCTGGGTCTGGGCTGCCCAGACCCCAGGAGGGCAGAACCCTGTCTGTGAGGTGGTAGCAGCAGTAGCTGCAGTGTAAGCCTCAGAGAGCTGGTTTGGCAGTACTGGGGTCCATAGTGGAGCCCCCAGGATGCATGGAATTGGCTCCCCAATACCAGATTTGGAATGGGGGAACAATTCCATGATCTTAGACTTGTTACATGGCCATATTCAGAGTTACCATTGTGAACCTACATATAGGTATAGACCTATATGTAGTGCACACGTGTAATGGTGTACCCGCACTCACAAGGTCAGGGGAAATGGCCCTGAACTATGTGGGGGCACCTTTGCTAGTGCAAGGGTGCCCCCACCACACTTTGTAACTTTGCACCTAACTTTCAGCAAGTGAAGGTTAGACATATAGGTGACTTATATGTTACTTAAGTGCAGTGAAAATGGCTGTGAAATAACGTGCGTTATTTCATGCAGGCTGCAATGGCCTGTGAAAGGGTTTGTCTGAGCTCCCTATGGGTGGCAAAAGAAATGCTGCAGCCCATATGGATCTCCTGGAACCCCCAATGCCCTGGGTACCTAGGTACCATATACTAGGGACCTATAAGGGGGTCCAGTGTGCCAATTGAAATTGGTAAATTAAGTCACTAGCCTATAGTGACAAATTTAAAAGCTGAGAGAGCATAAGCACTGAGGTTCTGATTAGCAGAGCCTCAGTGACACAGTTAAGCACTACACAGACACACACATTAGGCCATAAACTATGAGCACTGGGGTCCTGACTAGCAGGATCCCAGTGCGACAGGCAAAACCATAGTAACATACAGGTAAAAATGGGGGGAACATGCCAAGGAAGATGGTACTTTCCTACAGTGTGCATGAGTGGGTGTGAGTGTACGTGCATGTTGTGTTGTGAGATTGCATGTGTGCTTGGATGTATGTTCATGAGTGTTGCTGTGAGTGTGTATGAATGCATGAATGCGTGGGTGAATGTGTGTATGCATGTGTGTATGGGTGTGTATGTATGTCCGTGTATGTGTGTAAATGTGCGGGGGAGTCGGAGAGGGAGGGGGACGGTGGGGGAGGACTCTTGGGAGGGGGAGGGAGTGGGTGAGGCCCCTATTAGTGTCAGGGAAGGAATTCCCTGGCACTGATAGTGTCTACTGCCATGGTTTCAGTGGTGACATCGTAACCACTGAAACCATGGCGGTGGGCGGGGTCATAATGCTATGGGGGGCCTAGTGACTGAAGTCTCCAACCCGGTGGTCGTTTCTGCTGTGGCAGTCGGTGTGGTACATTGGCAGTTTGGCTTTGGCCAAACCGCCAATGTCATAATAGTGGAGCTAGGTACCGCCAGCCTGTTGGCGGTACTACCTCCACTATACCTCTGACCGCAGGGGTCGAAATAACCCCCTATGTCTGTCACGGAACTCCACCATAGACCAAAAATAGTATTTTTCTGATCACTCCTTTGACAAGATTTGCTTGTGTGCTCATTCTCTGATTTGCATAAATCAGAATGTAGCTGACGTTCATTCTTACAAAGTTTTCTATTACGATCCACCACATATTGCAGAGTAATGCCTTTAATATACACATTTATAGTATCTCAAATGACAGAAATAGGGACAGAGCAAACATTGATTCCCAAAACCTCCTTTAGAGATATAAGCATCATGATTTTATATTCGTCGTTCATAAGGAGTCATTGTACAAAGTCCACTGAGATATTTTTTGATCAGAGTGACAATGCTTAATTGGCACAATACATTTCACAATATGATCAGATATCATGGTTGGCCATATCTTAACATCATGTAACACATAGTGCGGGGCCAAAATAAAATAAATCCTAGAATGATGATTAACAATAAGTGAAGCCTGTACCTTCTGGTTTAGGAAACCACCAAGGAGCAACCAATCCGAGTATACCCATCAATGCTTTGATTGCATGATGAACCTTAAGCATACAGGCAGTAGCAGGAGGATAAGTCCTGCCCTTTTATTAGTGCATAACACAATCAAAATCCCCAACAACTAAGAACTACCCTGGCCACTTCAGAAGCTCAGATGGGATTGCATACAGCTATTCAGTTTATTTGTCTTATCCCTATCTATGCTACAGCCTATCTCCCATATTTATCCTCCATAATCCTGCCAACTTTGAGAGAAACAGATGTAGCTGCAGGTATAGTCACTCCTCTGATAAAGAATGCTCTGATGTTACTACTACAGGTTTTAAATCCATTTATCTAAAAAGTGTCTGATCCTTATAAGCTATGTGTGTCTCAGTATGACACAGAATTTGAGGCTTATATAATTTTATTGTCTCTTTGATCGGTTGTCTTTTAGAAGCACTACTGAGTCCCCTGATGTCACATTCTGGCATTTTAATTGCCATCTGATATCAAGTATATCTGATATACCACCAAACAGCGCACAAAGGTGTAGTCAATAATATATATTTTGTTATGATCTACAGCCCCCAACCAAAGTTCATGTATCCACCATCCTAGATCAGATTGTGATAGCCTTCTTGCTAGACCTGGCATCCTTGGTGTGGTTCCCCATGACTTTTTGACTTCTGACCTCCTGTTTTTCTGACTTCATTTTTGCTGAGTTTAGGATTCTGTACACTTTACCACTGCTGACCAATGCTAAAGTGCAGGTGCTCTATACACGGTGCTATTGGCGTATCCACAACTGGCAAATTAAATGTACTTGTAAGTCCCAAATAAAGTGCATTATATGTGCCCAGGGCATGTAATTTAAATGCTCCTGGTGGGCCTGCAGCACTGGTTGTGCCACCCACTTCAGTAGCTCTTTACACATGTCTCAGGCCTACCACTGAAAAGCCTGGGAAGTGCACCCCCTTGCCAGGTTCAAACATTCCCTTGTATTACATGTATGTCACCCCTAAGGGAGGCCCTAGCTAGCCCCAGTGGCAGGGTGCAGTATATTTAAAAAGTTGGACATGCACATTTAAGTTTAACATGTCCTGGTATTGAAAAGCTATTAAATTCATTATTTGCTACTGCAAGGCTTATCTCTCCCATACATGAACATTGGTATTACCCTGAAACAGTCTTTTAGTGTAATTTCCAAACAGGAAAAGGTAGAATTTGGTGTTTGGTGTTTCTGGACTCACAATTTAGAATCAGAACTTATGCTGAAGTCAGATTTTAAATTGTATTTCTGAAATGCCACTTTTAGAAAGTTAAAAGACAACAGATGATGGACAGAATGTGAAACAAATCAAACATTCACTCCCAGTCACAGATCTGGGTTTAATCCATCAGTTTTTTTTTCACCATGCCATTAAAGTTTGGACCCAGCCATATGCAATTCATTCTTGACCTTGGCCCCCATGGGAACAGTTCAGCCCAAACTGCCAGGCCAGGTCCTCCCTGGACCAGAAACAAGCATCCTGGGATTGGTTTCAGGGTATCACCCCTCATCAGCCAGGCTAACTTGAATGTGGTGGCATAGCAAGCATGGGACCCATGTCTGGGCATACCCTTACCACTAAGGACAACAAATACAAAAACCACAGAAGATGGACGGCATGTAGAACAAATCAAACATTCACCCCCCATCACAGATCAGGGTTTAATAAATCAGTTTTTTTGCTTACCATGCCATTCCAGTTTGGACCCAGCCATATGCAAATCAGTCTTTACCTTGTTCCTCATGGGAACAGTCCAGCCCAAACTGCCAGGCCAGGTCCTCCCTGGACCAGAAACAAGCCTCCAGCGACCGGTTTCAGGGTATCACCTTTCATCAGCCAGGCTAGCTTGAATCTGGTGCCATAGCGAACACAGGACCCACGTCTGGCATACCCTCCCCACTCAGGGAGACAAATGCAAAAACAACAGATGATGAACTGAGAGTGAGAAGGACAAGTCTTAAATCTGTACATCCTCAAAAGAACCAAGTGGCACCAAGGGCTTGCTGGCGTGCCTCCTGTTCTAAAGTCTCATGGCCATCAAAGACTTCCCCCCACTCTGCAGAAGATGCTGACTCTGACAACTGTGAGTCCTGTCCTACAAAGAAGTGCTAATCCAGTCCTGGGCCTTGAAAGGAGACTCTGCAGCTATTCTTCTGCAACAACCTACACATCTATGCTGTTACATCAATCCAAACCACTGCATCTTTCCTTGATGTCCGACTCATGGCCGCTGCCGCTGAGGACCGGGACTTTGCAGTACCTTAGCTGGATGGCTCAATGACGATGTATCCCCTGGACTGTGTAGATCGGAACCAAAGCATCACCTCGTCGATGTCAACACATCCCTCCATCCAAGGTTCTTTTCAGTGGGCCCTGCATGGGTCCTGTAGCCAACATGCCCTCTATTGTGGTTGGCCTGAGCTTTGGATTTTCACCCTGTATTACAGACTTCAAGTAACCTTTTATCACTATTGATTTCTAAGCACTAAATTGCAGTTTATTCTTTAAAAATCATATCTTGAGTTCTACCTATTAGATCTTTGTTGTTTTCTACACAGATAAATATGCTCAGTTTTTCTAAACTGATGTGGACTTTTTATGTAGTTCTTTCACTGTATTACTGTAATTTAGGAGGTTCACAAATACTTTACACACTGTCTCTTAAGTTAAGCATGATTACTCTGTACCAAGCTACCAGAGGGTGAGCACAGGTTAATTTGCAAGGGTTAGAAGAAGTAGATTTTGGTACAGAAGACCCTTGATTGTCAGAGGATTGTGACTCAATGTGGGACTTAATCTTCTGAGTCCATCATGATAGCAGATCTGGAGCTGACAAGTCTTCCTTGTACATGTAAGTTTGCACATATCTTGAGATGAGCAGGTTCCTGTAGAAATACCTTGGCTCCCAATTCTTGCATGGGGCAATTAATTTTCTAAGGCACCATTGCCACTCTATTAAGGAGTGGCTAAATCTGACCTCACAAAGAACTTAACATTTTCTACAGTGATCGGAGTGGAGGGCTTAACCCTAGTATAGACCAATTGTCAAAGTATAAAGTTGCCGAGGTAGACCAGAATGCGACCCCTGGACTCAGAAGTGGCAAAATCAGTGCTTGGAACACAGGGGATGTTCACACAAATGGCCATCAGGAGGGGTTCCACTTCCTTAGTATTATGTCAAATAGTTTTACTACACAAATAGTGAATAATATTATTCACTATTTTGTGTGACAAAAATGGAGTACTATTAGCTGGAATATAGCCATATCTGAAAGCTGTGGTAATACCAATTTGTTTCAATGTATGTTTCATGCATGCTTGTGGGTGAATGTATTTTTATGTGAGAGACACTGTGTGAATGTGGAGTAAGCATGTATGTGTGACTGAAAGTAAAGGTCAAATAGTGTGTGATGTCACTCCTGCCACCGTTGACATTTTGGTGAAATGACATCTATCATGTTGATGCACGGAGGTGAGCCCCCCCCCCCAGTCCTCCTACAGGCATCAGCAGCTTGCTTTCTACAAAGGCATTTAATGGTTGAGGGGCCAAAGGTATCCCAAAGTAAGTAATGACCATTCTGAATCCAGGTAAGCACCCACAGCAGTTGCTGTGCTTCTAAAGCTTTTGGCAGCTTACCAGACTTACATTTGGTATGATAGTCAGCACAATTTGTTAGACCTGTTTCATTGTCTTCTCCCTGTAGAGGCTCTATAATGGCGATAACATACTATTTAAGCAGCACTCCAGCTGATCTGGCTAATGAAATGGAGGAGCTAGCGCTGCGGCTCAGCCTTGAGCTGCCATCTTTTCCCACCTGCCGTAAATCTCTCCTTTTTCACATTAAATATTTAAAATGATATAATCAAGACCTGAGTGAAATTTGGGAAGTAGAGTGAAATGGCAATAAAATTATGCAAAATTATATATTATTGTGCAAAATAGTAGCTTTAGCATTTTGCACTATTTTTTACAACAAATGCATCTTCATGTCCATCTTTGTTATGACCTAAAAAAGCAGAGCAAAATCATACATGACATGAACAGCATCTCCTCTCATTCAGTTTGTGAGTTTTTCAAGTGTTAGGATTTTTTTTTTAAACAGAAATAAGTCTGAATTATGCAATGTGGTGTAATGGTGTAATTGCAGACATTTTGTACAACAATCAAAACGGAAAATGCTGGAATTTATGCAAGGTTGCATCGGCTTGAATTAAGGGGCATATTTATACTCCGTTTGCGCCGAATGTGCGTCAAAAATTTTGACGCACAATCAGCGCAAACGTTGCCCCATATTTAAACCCTGACGCCCGAGCCTGCGCAAGGGAAAAATCCGCAATGTGTGCCATTTTCTGGATGCGGCAACCCGCCCTGCGTTAATGATATGCAGGGTAGGCGTTCCCGTCCCAAAAACGACGCACACAGCCGTGCGCCGTATTTATGCTTCCGGGCAAAAATGACTCTCGGCCGGGAGGCGGAGCAAAAAAATGACACAAAGCCCGATTTGCGTCAAAATTTAACGCCTGGGTCAGGGCAGGCGTTAAAATGGGGCAAACACACCTGTATTTAATCAGAACACACAGAACAAACAACAGAGCAGCAGAGCAGCAGAGCAGCAACAGGGAGAAAAGGAGGTGATTTTTATTCAGCGTGCACGTCGACGCAGAGCCCTGCAGCAACAACAGCAGCTACAACAACAACAACATCAGGGACCCCAAAGGCAGCGCAGAAGGCAGGAGAGGATATTCCGCCCAAGAACAACCCTGCATGGCCTCAGGGAACACGACATCATACAGAGGTACCGGTTGAACTGGCAGGCCATTCAGCAGCTGCTGAGAAATATTGAACAGCAGTTGGCCCCCACTTTGGTGACACCCCACACCATACCAACAGAAACAAAGCTGCTTGCCGTACTTCACCTGCTGGCAAGTGGCTCGTTTCAGACAACTGGTGCCCTGGTTGGTGGAATATCACAACCATCATTCTCCGCATTCCTGCCAAAAGTACTGGATGCCATTATTCGCCTGACACCCCTCCACATCTGCTTCCCTAACACACTGCAGAAGCAGCAGGAAATAAAACAGGGGTTCTACGCCATCAGTGGCTTCCCACACGTCCTTGGTGCAATCGATTGCACACACGTACGCCTTGTGCCACCTGCTGCAACAGAACACCTCTACCGCAACAGGAAGCACACACATTCAATCAATGTGCAGGCCATAGTCGATCACCAAGGATTGATCAGCAACATTGTGGCAAAATATCCTGGGAGTGTACATGACGCATTCATCTTCCGTCACTCTACCATCAACCAACACTTCCAGGATGGACGGTATGGCAATGGACTACTTGTTGGTAAGTACAAAAATCCAACTTATATACACACTGCACAGCAACCCTCTAGGACACACAACACATACACCACAATAGCAACACCTAGCCAGGAACACACTGAGGTCCTGACATCACTAGCCATGTTTCTGAAGTCACCATTGAACCTGTCACACATTGGAATTTACTCTACAGCTTAATGTGAAGGCATTAATGAGTGTGGTTGCCTAAATGTCACCTTGCAATTTGTAAGTGTTACAATAACCTGTACATTAATACATTGCATAAGTCTTAAGGTATCAGATGTCCAGGGTACTTTCATATGAATGTGTTAACTACACTTTCATGTTTTAACTCTGCATGGAACTATCATCTCACCCCCAGTGAAGACACACGGACACCTGAATCACAAGTCACAATGCTAGGGAGGGCACACTGTACTGAAAATCCAAATACATACTGCTAACAAACAGTTAGCTAACAAACACTTGCTCAGCCAAGGAAAAAAACTCAATGCAAAAGTTTTCTCCTACAAGTATAGGTAGTCACATTAGTACACAAAAGAGTCACAGACAACACAAGACAACTACTGCCATCAAAGGTCTGTACAAGAGTGCCTCCTACATCTACATGATCCCATTCTGTGTCTCTCTTTCAGCTGATCAGGGGTATGGCATCCTGCCTTGGCTAATGACACCATTTGGGAACCCGACTACTGCTGCCGAGCGGGCATACAACGACGCCCATAAGAGGACACGCAGCATTGTTGAGCGGACCTTTGGGATCCTAAAGTCAAGGTTCCGCTGCCTTGACATCACTGGCGGTAGCCTACTATATTCCCCAGAGATGGTCTGTAGGATCATACTCACTTGTGCCATATTGCACAATATTTGTGTAAAAAGGAACATTCCCCTCCTTGAACCAGACCCAGACATGCCTGAAGACGACGAAGAGGAGGATGCTGGCCTGCAACAGGAGGGGGAACAACCAAACACGGCTGCTGGAGTGCGTAGGCGCCAACAGCTTGTAAATAATTTATTTTCTTAATTTCTTATATCAACACTTATTGCACAATTGTAAATAAACACAGATAACAAACACCACATCATGGTTTGGCCTATTCATTTCTGCCCACCTTTAATTTGAAATTGCTGAAGAAGAATGTCGTCTCATTGAGCAATAATGACATCACACTCATCACACATAAAATATACACCACAAATGTCTGCACAGAGGCTATGAGGTTTCATGATACATTACCATCCACAGAGGCCAACAGGAGTACAAATTTGGCAATGACACATGCCTGATCCAGACACCTGAGACATTCTCTCACTCAGCACAAAAATGTAGCTCATTTGAAAGTCTCATTACACTGGTTCAGTGACAGGGTGGGACCATCCATGTGTACGTGACCATGTCCTCAATGGCTTCTCTCAATTTTTGCTACAAACAATGACCAATTGGAACAAGAATAGCTGCCACTAGCTCATGAGGAGACCTTGAAGTTACAGTGACAACATACACCCAGACAGTTGATAGTGGATCTACATTCGCCCACACATATAAACATATGTCATCCAATCAACCAAATATTTTCAAGCAGCCGATCACAGTAGTGTCCCAGTTCGAACCTAGCAGGAAGAATGTAACATGCCACTAAACCAGGTAATGCATAAAGGGCCACATGCATCAACAACCTATTTGTCATCAGCACATGAGGAACGCCGAGAGTTCGAAAAAAAAATCAGTGCAAAATGGTATGTCAGATTGCTCCAAATAATCAATAGGGCAAACGTCAAATGGGCAAATGGGATTATTGAATGGCTAACAGTGATTCATACCCTATGGCCTTCCATGAGCCTGCTGCTGCAGGTTTAGCATAACAGAATAAATGAAAGCCATGGATAAATTAGCAAATCTGGAAGGGCAAACCCTAGGGTGCTGGGGGCCTAAGTCCACCTCTACCGCCCCCCAAAATATACAATAATTATGTACATGTGAAGTAAACACATGCATAAGGCGCATGTGTGGCCTACATGTCAAAAGTAAAACATATATAAGATACACAAAATCATTATTAGGACATGGTTAGCCCCATAAAAAGTGTAAGTGACAATTGCACTACCTTTTTGGACTATAGATAAATGCATTACCGTGATAAATGTGGACACATTTTTGAGAAGGAATACATCCTGGTATCCCATTCATCATTTCAAATTTGCCATCAGCAATTACCCAAAATATGTGTACAAATATGGTTAATAACCATTTTGAGCAATCATTGATATTACAGTGTGAATGCCTTCTATACATCCAATAAGGGACATGTGTCATAGCTAACCACAAATGTGTATCACATAGCACCGTTTGGTCGTGACAATATTCCTTTCACAACTTGAAAAAATTAAGACATTTTTGTCAAAATGTGTCATATTTCCACGCATACAGCATGGGCGTCATAATTTTTTGACGTACAGGAGTGCACAGAATGCAGAGTCAAAAATTTTCCTATTAAAAATAATAGAATAATCAGCTGCATTACATGTCCACCATATTTTCTATGATGCGTCATATTTCCACGCATACAGCATGGGCGTCATAATTTTTTGACGTACAGGAGTGCACAGAATGCAGAGTCAAAAAGTTTCCTATTAAAAATAATAGATAAATAAGCTGCATTACATGTCCACCATATTTTCTATGATGCGTCATATTTCCATGCATACAGCATGGGCGTCATAATTTTTTGACGTACAGGAGTGCACAGAATGCAGAGTCAAATATCATATTCATATTTGGTTCTCATATTTGCCAGCACTTTACATTTCTACTCTAGAACTGTAAACTCAGCCTCACACAAATGTAAGGGAACAATGAAGAAAATAGTTTTGACTCTGCATTATGTGCACTGTTATGCGTCAAAAAATATGACGCACAATCTGTATGTGTGAAAATATGACGCATAACGGAAAAATAAAAACGGCAGCCATTTTATGCAGGAAGTGATGTAATAGGATATCCTGTTTACAGAATCTGTACTGTGAGTTTACTTTCACTTTCACTTTGCAGTCTCAGAGTATTCTAGACTGTGTGGCTGTGTGAAAAGTGTTGTCCTGTGTTTTACTGCTTTTGTGTCCTGTGTACCTTGTCTATTGTGCTTTTGTGATCATAGTCTTGTTGTCTAATATTGTCTTAGTCTGTTTTGTATACTTTTGTCAAATCCAGTGTTTCTTTTTTTTGTCTGTGGGAGTCTGTTCTGGGTAGTTTAAATTTGGGGTTAGTTGGGCTATTTTTCTTAAGTTTTCTTTTTCCTTCACTACTCTACCTTTCCCCATTTCCCCCTTTTACTTTTTGTTCTAATTTTTTCACCTTGCTAATAGTTAAGATGTCAGGTAGGCCACGGCTTTCCAGGATGGGTGAGGAGGAATTGGGGGATTCATTTGGCTTGTTTGCCATTTCCTCCCACTCATGCTGGAGGCTGGGGACCGTGTGATACAGGGGTATCACACGGAGGCACGCAAAGTCCGGTGGGGGAAGGTGCGCCATCACTTGGTCCGGGTCTACGGTAGCATGAGGAATGACCATCAACTCAAGCACCGCTGGGCTGATCTGATATCCAGGGAGCAGGATCTGCTGGACCACCTGGGAATCAGGATTGGTGGCCATGTTGGTGAGTACAAATTATTTACATGTGAATAATTGATAGCTGTGTGGGGACATGTGATGATTGTTACCCAATCTGCTAGATTAGTAGCTGACTGTGTGTAATGCTAGGGAAACCTAAAGTGTATTTGTTGCACAATGAGTAGGAAGACCAATGCTAGCAGTCAGATGGCTCATGTTTTCAACACATACCGGATGCCTGTAGCTGTATGTAATGTAGTGTTGCCTTTGTGTCAGACAAGCGACACGTTAATGCCTCTATTTGAACTCTACAGGTCATAATTGCCAGTGAAAAAAGGGATGTTGAAACATCATACCTACATATGTAGACGCCATAGCTAGACAAACATTTCTAAAACCATGATGATGCTATAAATGAGTGGTGCCTTCACGTCACATGGAGTTAGCTATGTTGTCCACAAATATGTCACATGTTTGTCTGGTTGGTGTGTGTTAAAAATGACCACCTAGCCTGTTTGAGTTTGAGGGGTCATGCAGTCCTCAAGTAAACAGCTTTTGGATGTCTCTCTGGGATGCACATGAAGAGATGAATGCAACCCGGTATTGTTGGGGCATACTAATGGAGGTGTATCTTTGACACCACATGACTGTCCTGGCCACTGCATGTGTGTAGTAGGGTGTGTAACTGTAGCAGGAGACTCATCCAATGTAAATGTTGATTAAGAATTCTTCCATGCAGTATGAGCATGTGTGAAAGTGTATCATTACGCATGTCATATTCACACAGTGAATTGTAACTGCAATTGTTTGTCAGTGCACGGAGTCTGAGTATATTCTTCCTTCCATGCTTTACAGGTGGACCTGCACCGTACACCGTTGGAGAGGTGGCTCATTTTGAGGACCCCGACACCTACAGTGAGTGTGGCCTGAGTGCTATTTTTATTGTTTGCTAGTGATGCATGATGGACTACTGTGTGTTCAACAGAATTCAAGGTTTGATGCGCTGCCCGTTCATTGGTATTGTTGCATTAGTGGGATTTCAAATATCACTTCAGTTTCTATAGACCAATGCTTAGCCATCTCTCAGATTTAGGGGCTGTAGGTCATTCCAGTCGGCCCGCTATGGGGAGTGGGATGAGTCATGTGGAATACACTGGTTAATGTAAGAGTTGCTCTGGGACTTGGCTTGGACTGAGTCTGCATATCAGACTGACATTCTCCCAGATAGCTTCTGCAAAAGGCTTGTATTAAATATGCAGCTTCCGAGTTGAGGATGGACTGAGTACACTGTAGGTTGGATCTTCCGGGGCCATGTACTTCCACAAGTTGAACTAGAAGTGTGTGGGACTAGAGTGCAATGGCCTAGGTGTTCATTCGACTCATGATCATGGGTGTTCTTGCTCCTCTGTGTGTGTGGTAAAATATGCCTCACTGGTAGTATGTGATGTTGGCCTGAGTCAGTGCATTTTGACATGTGTGGACCTTGGATAGGACAATGTTTGGCTGACTCCAAAGTGTTGCTAGCCCTTCATTGGTGTTGTGTGTGGAGGCAAATACTTGTTGAGCTTTCTATAAACTCCTGGGTGTGCATTGAATCTGGGATTGTTGGTTGTTCTTCCCACCCCACCCTCAAAGACTGCCATGTGATTGGGAATAGGGTACCTAGGGCTGTAGCAACCAGTATGTTACACATACTTGTGACCTTTTGCAACTTAGTTTAGAACCTAGTGTACACATTCGGTTAGGGCACATGGGTTCAATATTTGCAAACAACAATTTACAAATGGCATTGAGTGAGGGTTGTGATAGTTATCACATAGAGTGACATATGTAGTGAAGTCAGTATGCGGAAGAGGTTCAGCCATAATGTCAACTGCATTAGCCATTATTTGGATGAGAAGTTTAGGCTGATGTCACCCATCATGTAGAGACATGGATATGCTAGGTGTGAGATGGCCTTTTGTATGCAAGCTTCACATGTACTTCCTCTGAGACTTTCAATGAACTATGTTGTGACAATTGCTGTAACAAATACAGTACAAGTAATGTGCAAATGACCCATTGTGCAATTCCACCCAATGCATTTCCTATGGTAAATAGTTGCCATTTCTCTTCACAGCTGCAAACATGAGTGCCGCAGAGAGACACCAGTTTGAAAGGCGTGCCATGCGATACCGGCACATCCTGCAGGTGCAGTCGGGGTACAGGAGAATGGCCCGCAAATACCAAGCAGATTGGGCCTCCGGGGCATGGTGGGCCTCACCACAGGGTGGCCCTACATTGCCCACAACAGCCACCACCACCACATCCACCAGGTCTCCCCAAGTGGCCCCAGCAATGGCGGGGACAGTTGACCCTGCCTCGTCAGCAAGACCTGGACCCAGCCATTTTCAACACCCAGGACAGTCCAGTGGGCATACAACTACTGCCACACCGTCCACCTCGGCCAGCACACAGACTGCAGCAGCCCTCCTGTAGACCCAGCCGCATTCCTGGTATTAAGCCGTAAAGTGGACAAAGTGTTTTCAAAGGTGGACAAGCTAAGCCAGGATGTGGCATATATTAAGAAAAGGGTTCGGTCCATCAGGCGGACCCTACGGAGGGCCAACCTCTAGGACTTTTGCCATGTTTAACTTTTACCCCTCCCCTCTCTCCTCTTTCCTATTTTGTACTGATAGTTGGGTTTTGGGGATTAGTGTTAGGTTAGTGTAGGTTGTTAGCTTAGTTAGTGTTAGGGAGGAGGGTGGGGGGTCCTTATTCTTTCTATTTTTCTTTTTTGGGTGGGTGGGGGTCAATGTTGGGATTCATGTTTGTTTAAAAAAAAAAAAAAAAATGACAAAATATATAACAAATCACCCAAAAAATATATGATGGTTTAGGATAGTATAGTATGTGTGTAGGTTAGTATGTGTTGTCCTGCATGTGTCCTGTCTCATAATGGTGGGTGGGGGGTTGATGTTTAGATCGTTTCGTTATATGTGTAGAGTAAGTTTAGCTTAGGTTAGTTAGGGACAGTTGTGGGTTAGTAGTAGTCAGGTTAGATTAGTGTAGGTATGACTTTTCCCTTAGTTGCCTCTTGTGTGAATAAATAGGAATAAACATATAGTTAACCCTTTGCATGATGCGTTAAGTGCTACTTTATCATGGCCTTGACAACAGTGTAGGTGAATGTTTTTCTATGACATTAGTGTCCTATGCTACCCACCACAGAAAATGGAGGTTTAACATGCCAGCTACCCGTGTGCTAACTTGGTAAGTATCCACCATTTGGGAGACCCACAATTGGTAGTTTACATCAATCACCAAGGATTTGTGTTGATGAGTAGGTATTCTACATCACAAAGTGTGCTTCCAGACTTGTTATTGTGGGTAATTGAATAGGTCGGACTGCAGTGTGATGTTCAGGGAGATCTTTGTAGATGAGGTGTTGTTAACACTCTTGTCTTGTTGCCTTCATTGCTGACCTAGAACATGTGTGTAATGATTCAGCATGACTTTCCTTCATGGAAGTATACTCAGAAAGGGTTCTTGATGCAGTGTTTTCTTTTTTTCTTTGCTTAGATTTTGCTGCATAATTGCATGTTTTAGTATTGCATGGTGCCTACATTTATCAGCCACCATTAGTTGACTTGAATTGCTATAGATGGAGCATTACTCTGCATGGTTTGTCCCTTCATCAGTTAATCTCCTCAGGATGGTAAGGCTATGATGCAATCCTGGCCACTGCACAGATGTATCAGACTACATGATGTCAGGACAGTTGTATTGACAAGCTACATGGTTGCCACACAGGCACTTTTGAGTTATCTACTGCACAGTTGATGTGTCAAATAACACAGAGACATATTAGGTGTGCAAGTGCTATTTATTGATAGGTGCTGTAGTGCAAAATGTCCATTGTCCATGTTTGCTAGGTCCGTTCTGGTGCATTCTTACATGGTGATCCTACAGAAGGGGTGTGGATGATGCTCCTGACATGCTGGGGTGATGTCACAGACAGTGCAGAGGGACAGGATTTGGCAAATAGTAGGAGAGAGACATTCACTGGCAATGGTGACAAGTCATACAGTGGTTAGCAGAACAGTCATTGAGTGTAGTTGTAGTGAGGCTGGCATTTGACAAAACGTAGGACCTTGGTCAAAGTAGGCCATGGTGCAGGGACTAGTGCTTCCGGGTACTCTTCCATGAGAATGTGATCTGTTCCATGTCTTCTTCTTCTGATGTGTGTGTTGCCTGGTTTGTCCTTGTTGTTGTTGGTTGTGAAGGGGCAACACACACCTCAGTGTTAGAAGACGTGGAGTCAGACATCCCGGGGGCTGCTCCATGTGAAGTTCTTAAGGGCAGTACTGCTGCAAGGAGGGCCTGCTGGTTTTTGAGAATAGCAGCCACATCACGATGGTAGGCAGCCAGGTCGGCCCTGAGGGGTTCAATGTTGCATTCGTGCACACGTTGACTGGATTGCAGTTGTAGGTGTTGTGTCAACTGGATGACAGCTGTGCTGATTTCCTTCTGTGTTTTAGCAAGTTCCTGCAAGAGAGATGTTAGGGCTTGCATTGCAGCTGCCCGATCTGCAAATGACGTCATGCACGAACGCACCCCCTCAAGGCTGGCTGCCATGTTTTGCATCCCCACCCGCACCTCCTTGGCCAGCTCCCTCTGTACACCAACTACAGTTCTTTCAAAGAAGGTGCCAGTGTCGTCAGAGTCCTCAGCTGTGTTGGAGCTGGCAGGTCTTACAATTGGGGTGGTGGGTGGGTCTTCTGTGATGGCTGCTTGTTCTCTGCTCCTCCTTGTGACTGAAGGTGGGGTCTGGAGGGTTTCAAGGACCTTTTGGATGGCCTCCTGGGAAATGTTTATGGGCTCGTCATCCATGTCATCAGGGAAATCAGGGACAGGCATATCGGCAGGAGATCCATGTTCCTCTGCAATGAAACAGGGTACAATTAGTGTGTCTGTGTTGTGACAATTTTGCCGTAACATGCAAGCCTTTTGCTGAGTTTACTTTGTGCTCTGGTTTGGTATTGGTATCTGCTGTCCTTCATATGAGCATTGTTATAGGCCTATGGCCCACCTGTGTGTCACATGTATGATATATAGTTATCAGACTTGTCTGCCTAATCGCCTCTAGGTGTTGCTTTGTACCAATTAGGGAATTGCCATCTTTTTGTCCTACTCGTCCCTCCGTGTATATCTATTCTTATGGAGAGACATTTTGTCGTGTGTGCTCTCATTATCCTAAATGAGACTACTGGATTTCTAGGCAGCAGGATCGATAACGGTGTGGGGGCCTGAGTCTGACCCACTTGTAAAGAACTCTGTCACCCTAAATCTTTTTTATGGCTCTGGCTAACTAGCAGTGCCTCATGTCTCCCACGGGGAAAAAATGATTAGGCAGCCGAGCGCATTACATTTTTGGAACTTCTCAGGGAAGTGGTGGTCACTCAGATCCAAACTAACTCTCTCATTTCCAGTATGATCTCATATACAAATGACAAAGACAGTATGAGTTTTATATGATGATTTCATTAAACAACTGTATTTTAGATAATAAGGCGTGAGCCGCAATAACCAGAACAATACAACATAGTAGAATTGAAATAGTCACCAGGAGAGTAAAACTTAAGAACAAAGCTATCATAGTGCCTAACAGTTTTTACTCTCCCTCTGCTTGTTCTATTTAGAGCACAGCATGTTCAGCTTCTAGCTTTCCTTTCCGAATCACTGGGGAGACATCAGCCCTCATACCTGAGCAAAGGCCTGTGATCTGGTTCAGCATCTGCAACAAGGCAGGCAGCGTCTAGTTGTTGTTCTCTGTTCGGAAACTCCCTCTTGTGTGTATTGGGACAAGGAAGTGATTTTATAACTAACATGTCATCGTGATCACAAAATGTCCCTACGCAGGAATGCGACATCTAAACTCCTACCACGTCTATCGGCAATGTGCCAGACTGTATCCTTGACTGAAGCACAGAGTGAATATGTTATGGAGAACTCCAGTGCTGAAGTAGGCAAAACAGTGTGAAATGAATACAAAACAAGACCGTAGAACTGGCTATTTGAAAAATAACAGTACGAAGCCTAATAAAAAGCATTTAGTGCAAAGTGCACAGAGGCTCTAAGCTGTCAACAAATGAATAAAATACATTCAGGGCAAAGTGCACAAAGGCCTAAAGCCTGAAGCTAATGCGCAAAGGATACGTAAAACTTACCACACTACACTTTCACTGGCTGTGGGTGTTGTGATTGCCCTGGCAGCACACTTGCCTCTCAGGACCTGCCCCAAAATCTTTTTATTCACATTGACCTAAATGTAATTGTTATGAGACATATCCTATGCATGGCAATGTTAGGATGTGATATGGATGTAAACATTGTTGATGTTTCCAGCTGATGTTGGGTAATGTGTGTTTAATTGGATTGCCCTGTTTATCGTATCAATGTCCTATTTGGTTCTCAGACTGTGCAGGTGTGTTTCAGTGACCAGTTGCATGTGTCCCCTCCTCAATGTTGTTGTCTGAGCAGTATGACATTAGTGATGTTGCCTTGTTAGCCAGGCACGTGAGGGACCCTGACGTATGCAGCATGTGTGTGTCCTTAGTGCTGTGTGGCTCCTATTGCTGTTTACTTTGGCTGATGTATGTGTCAACTATGGACATTGGCATTTGAGTGTACTGGTGCCTTTGTCTTATTTCTAGAAATAGTTGCAGAAGTCATCCTCACCCCCTAATTTAGGTAGGTATGTTCCATGGGGAGGTTCCTGCCATTTGTTACTATAGCTGCACAGAGATCAGAGGTGTTAGTGTCAACTGTTGTTGCAGTTACATTGCAGTTGTTGTTTTGGCTACTGGATTACTGATAGGGACCTAGTTGATGTAGGATACATTTTGACTGTCGAGTGCCTGGATGTAAGTTTGACGTAGTGGCCTTCCCACCTGTCACTGCTTTCCCTTAGCTCCATTGTTGTCATGACAGGATGGCCCCATGGGACTGGTGTTGGTGCTGTGTTTTGTCGTGCCCCAGCTTCTGTCTGTGCTGGGCATGCCCCCCTGCCGTTCCCCTTTACCCATGCCACTTCATATATATGCTGACTTACATGCATTGTGTAGTTGGTATTCCCTACCCCGGTTGCAGTTATTCCCCATGTGACTTACCCTGCATGTGCGTTGTGTCCTGATAGTCTGCGCTGTCCTGTCCTTGAATCCCTGTGATGATCTCCTCAGGGATGACGGCTGCGACCATCTCCTCCATGTGGTCCAGGGCCTCCTGTTGTGCTGGACTCCCCCCTCCAGTCTGCAGTGCTGCCTTCCTGTTCCTGGCCATTTTTTCCTTTGTCCTACGTTTGCAGTCATGCCAGCGTTTCTTACACTCAGTGACTGTTCTGCGTTCTTCAGCTACACTGTTGATCTTGTCATATGGCCTCTCTCCTGCTGATTGGCAACTTAGAGGTGATGAACAGTTGGTGCTGGTGTTCCGTCACCTCTTTAACCAGGATTTCCTGCCCCTCTGCACTGAAGCAACACTTTCTTTTTTTTCTAAAAATTTCCTGGTTCCTGTATGGATTATCCTGGCTGGTTCCTGGTCTGCTATCATCTTCCTGGGGTCTGTTGTGGCATCTGGGATCCATTTTGGCTCTCCTCTGCTGAAAGGGCAGTGTTTGCGGGTAAATTTGACGCTATTGCGTCAAAATTTACGGCGCTTTCCGGGTTGCGCTGTCGTAAATAGACCCACAGTCATTTGCGTCGCGTTAACGTTGGTTTCCTTTACGACTTGACGCCGCTGTGTGCGTCACGAAATAATGACTCCCACCTGTTGGTTGCGCCGCCGTGCGTCAAAGTATAAATTTGACGCCCGCACGGCGCATCGAAATGGAGTTAGCCGGCGGTAATTTTTTTTACGCAAAACTGCGACGGCGCAGCTTTGCGGCAAAAAGTATAAATATGGCCCTAAATTTCTCCTGGACCTAATGAAATCCACAAAACATTTCCTCACCTCCTAATAAGTCTTTTACTTCACTGAATGTCTTCTCTGCCTATAGGATAATGAAGCCCAAGTGAAGTAGAGGAAAGAGCTCTATAATAGCTCTGAAAAAAGCATAGGAAATTTTCATTTCAGAGTTTGGAGTGCCTAATAAGACTAACCATGTCGTGCGCTCCCTATTTTCTACCCTCTGCCTTTGATTTACTATTGTGGATGTCTCTGCACTTGTGGTGAAAAATTTGCAATGGAAAATTAATTTAAACCTGTCAGACATCCATTTGTGAGGAAAGTGATTTGTTATGTGGCATAGTTGTGCAACCTCACCATGCAATAAAGGCATGAATCCATATTTGATTCAATCGGGTTTGTTTGAAAAACCTTAGCCTAACCCTGGGCAGCAATGGCATGCAGCAATCAGGCTTTATCACAGGAACAAGTGCAAAGCATTAAGAAGTACCAAGACACTTGAATAGGAAGAAAACAACATAATAAAATCAGACACTAATGTACAAAAATAGTTTGTATGTTTATCTTTAAATATACACCTCAACAATAGAAATTCACCAGAGGGTTCTGGAGCTATGAATTTTAGAGAAGTAATTAATCACAGATTATCACTCAGCACAATAAATCATAATGGATTGTGATACTCCGGCAGGTAGCTACACAAAGGGATCAAAAAGGTCCAGTTGAACAGTTACTTCACAGTCAAAGCAGTCTCCAGTTCAGTTCCAGGCTCTAAGGGCGACCAGCCATAGACTTTAATGGAGTGGTCTTGATAAATTGGATACAGGATGCTGAAGATTCTCAAGGATGCTGAGGATGTTGAGATGGTGTTGGAGGTCTTTTCGGGGCCAATCATCAAACTATAAGCACAGTGGGGCGACTTTGGCCACAGGGATTACAGTAAAAACAGAGGTTTGGTTCAATTACCAGGTACTTTGCTGCTGGGTGTCCAAACGGCACTCTGACACCCCTCCTGGGTCCAACAGATTCATGTATAACTTTAAAAGGTTGAGACTCACTTTCCCAGTCTGCACTTCGATAGTCAGCATCAGTCAGGTTTTCTTGGCTACCAATTTACCAAGTCAGGCTTCTTCAGCCTTTCTGACCTTGTAGCTGTAACAGGAAGTCAGACAACTGACTCAGGGATGCAGTTTCCTCAAGCAGGGCACCACAGGCACAATACTCTCTTTGTTAGCGCAACACAAGGAACAGTAGGTGTAGTCCAATCTTTGGTGCAGCTTCTCTTTACTAACTAAAGGAAATGGAATGGCAGCCCTTCTTTGACCCTTTTTTCAGTACAGATGTGATTGGAGATTTGAATGCAGGGTATCATATTTATATCCAGGTTGTGCCCTCTGAGGATGCAGTGACATCAAATCAATGGGTTATGAAGTCCGCTCTTGCCCGGTGCCAACTTCCTGTAGAGCATGGCATCTAGCTAGCCCTGAATGCACCATTCTGCTCATTTCCAACATAGCAGAGCCTTTCCTGTGGTGTGGGGAGCTATCTAGCCTGTCACAGAGGTGTGGCTACCTGGGGGCTACATGCCCATGGAAAAACTGTTTGGCAGTGATTTCCCTATATCTGTACTCAGTACCAGACTGTCTTCAAATACAAAAGGGCAGACCCTCTTGCGTGTGTCTACCATCTGCCTTTCAAAGGCATCTTGCCCTTTGAAGCTCGCCTTGTGGGCTCACCCTGTTTATCACACCTTTTCCAATGGCAGGCGCGTTGGGTGTTTCAGAACAGTGTGAAAATGGACTGAGCGGCACATGCTGCTATTTACTTTATTTTGGGTCAGAAGTATAATAATTTAAATCACCAAGGATTAACTAAAAAAGGTATATCTAGCAGCAATAGTTGACAACCCACTGGAGAGGCTATTAAACTATCCTGGTATCGGATAGAGGTTATGCTGGAATGAAAGGTGAGCATTAATTTGAAGCAATGATCACTGCGATGCATAGGAATTTGGGAGGGTCGAAGATGCTGGGATTTATGGCTCAGGCATATGCTATATGCTGTATCATTCCAGTACTTGTAGAGGTCTTATTAAGACATCAAGAATCGTATTTTCAGTAAGGAGTTATTTTACGTGTTTTAATTTTTTACTTATTTATGGGAAATAATAATATTTTTTCCCAGTGGGATATTGGGTGTATAGGGGAATATGACACAGAGATTTATTAGATTTACATTTTATTTTAATGTTTTATATTTTAGGTATTGTGTTTTTAATTTATTTTAAAGAAACTTACTTTTTAAATGTTAGGTTTAATACTACATTTTTTTTTCAATTGTTAAAATTTAAATTGGAATTTCCCGTAAAAAGGTAAATAATTTTCAATAATTAGATTAATAACTTTTTTAATATCTGTATTTAAACTATGTTTGATTTTTGTGTATATGTCAAGTTTTTTTGTGCATACGTTTTGTTAATGTTTGATAAAAACCATGTTATAGTGATTAATACATGTTCTTTTTAAAAATATACTTTTGTTTAATATAAAAAATGTATAAATCAAATTTATAAGTTAGTATATTTTAAGTAACATTGTGCATTTTACAACCCATTTTTACATATACATTTTTATTTGTTGAATATAATTTTTTACATTTATAAACATTTGAATACATTTCTTTTTTTACATACATTTTCCTACACTTTTTAATATGCTTTTGCAACATTTCTATTGATTTTGATAATTAGAGGGTCTTTTTTCCCACTTAGAGGCCGTTTTCTCCAATGCTTGTAGTTTGGTAGGCACAATTATAGTTTTTTAGTAGTACTATGTTATTTTGCATATGGTTATGTGCTCTACTGTGTTTGTAGAGTTTTAATGTCAGTCAGTTAGTCAAAAACCTTTTTTTGGCTAAAACATGACCATAAAAGCACAAAGTAAAAAATACAATTCCAGTCATTCATAAACTTTATCAGTGATTCATTATATACACTCAGATTAGATCTAACATACAGTTGGGCTATCTATACAGCTTGGAGCTCGAAAGCATACCACACAGGAAACGTTCAGAATCTATTCAACAATCCCAATTAAAAAAGCGGTTTAGGGTATAATCAATATCTTGGAGAATCTTAAAATGATGAACCTTCAGCTTGGTTGTATTCACAAATCGACTATTCAACTGAATTGATTCCTTGATTGTGTCAACGCAGCCCTTGTGTTCACACTTTACTAATCCATTTAGAGGCTATGACCAATATATTATCTGGCTGGTTTGAAAACAAAATTGACTGAAGCTCCCTGTACAGTGAGCGTTGTATAAAATTTTAACACATGGTATACTATTCAGCATCCCTGAAACCTTAACTTGAATGTTAAATTTTTTTTGATATGTAAATATTTAAAGAAGCCTGTACTCAGAACCACAAACTGAGTGATTAGATGTCAGAAGGATAGAACCTGAGAACCCCCAAACAATTCACCTACTGATTGCAGAAATGAAATATGCGAGTGTTACAACTCATGAGCTGTTTTGAATATTTTTAAAATCGCTTTTTGATGTTTCTCTGCATATTTAAAATGTATTAATACAATAAACAACTTATATTTACAAGTCGTTTTTCCTACTTTATTAATATACTTTTGCTATAGACTGATTTATAAAAATAATTATTCAAACAATTATTTGCCATTGTTTATGGCAGAGTGGCGTTAGTTTTTGTTCTAATATATTTGAGTATATTGGTGTTCATTTCTAGGTATTGAACTTCTTTGTTATTTACATTTGGTCTGACTTTAAATTGTAGCATTTCATACATTTCCCTGCTTTGTTTAGTTATTTTAGGTTTGATTTGGTTTACTGGTTATTGTTTCCTTAGTTGTTGATAGCTTTGCTATTTTTTGAGGGCTTCTACAAATTTGAAGGGTGCAGGTTGGGTTCTTCTGTGACATGGGAAGCATTGTGCCATCCTTCCACTTTGCTGTTGCTTCTGGCTTGTTGAACCATGGTGCAGGCAAAGACACTCCACCATGGTGTTTGAACTTTAGGTTGACATCTGTGTCCAGGGCAGTACAGTCTGCCAACCCAAGTGTATTCGAAGTAGATCATTAGTGGCTCAGTTTCTGCTAATTTCTTTGGAAAATGGGGATTCTATTAGCAGGTCTTAATGGTTAGCTACATCTGTTACAGGTACATATGCCAGATCTACTATTATTTTTATTTTCAAAGGGAAACAAACTGTTTGTTGCATAGTCTACACTGACTGCAAAATGCTCTGGTTGAAGTGCTAAGAGCAGGCTAGTGTGGCTGTTTGATATAGGGCCTCATTATGAGGTTGGCAGGCCGACCATCGGCCCACCAGCCCTGTGGAGAGGAGACCGCTGTGGAGCTGGAGGTCTCCCCCCCAGGCTGATTACAAGGTTGGTCAGCCCATTGGAAACTGTGCAGCCAAGGCCTTTGCCGTCGTACAGAGGGTGTCACCAGCACTCTGGGAATACATACTATCTGCCATAGCAGAGAGTGTGCATCCCCAAGGGTTCTGGGCAAGGGTCCCTGCACTGTCCAGCCAATGGGCATGGACAGCACAGGGGCCCCCCCTGTGGCCCTTAGCACTGGCTTTCCACCTGTATTTTAATGGCGGGGTCCCCACCATAAAAAAGGCTGGAGGAAACTGGTTTTGTGATCAGCACGGCGGTGCTGAACTCAGTGCCGCTGTGGCTAACCACAAAGTCCAACCACCGCCACCCTGTCGGGAACGGGTGGCGGTGGTCCCCTGTTCGAACCACCAGGGCCATAATTTGCCAGTGGGACTGCTGAGAATGCAGCTGTCCTACTGCTACCGCAAGTCTGGCGGTCTGAAGACTGCCAGACTCATAATGAGGCCCATAGTTTAAGTATTGTTTATATAATTGCCTGCTCATTGTCTATAATACACTTGTGCAGAGAGCAGTTGTTAATTTTTACTTTGGTGTGGTTTAAAAATCCATAGTAAGTTGCACTTTGTATGGCAGCCGTGCATAAGTGAGGAGTATGTTAGTATTACAATATACATCATATATGGTGTATAACAGTGTGAATGGTGGAGGACACATTTTCAACACTCTATCCATCATCAACATTTCACATAAGATTAGTCTTAGGGCATTATTTTTAGTTGCAAATATGATTATTCTTCTGTTGGTATTGTGGTTGCAGTGTGGAAGGAAGAGTTCTTCATTATGTGTAGTAGTTATATGTTCTGGAATATGGATTTCTTGGTATTTTCCTGGGACAGCAGGGGTTTGACTTTTGTAGCATTTTTAGTATGTGATATTAGTTATTTAAACATTTGAAATATGTGCTTTACATCTCTCTGTGTTACACCTGAGGGGTTGTGGTGTTCTCTGACATTAATTACAATATTATTATTTATTGTAACCCTCCCATAATAAGGATTTGCTTAATATGATAATATGTAGTAAATTTCCAATTCATGCTCTCGGTGCTTGTACGTTCCTGGTTAATTCTGAATCCTGTGAATGAAAATCATTTTTTGCCAAGTATCTTTGACGTAGTCATTTAATGGACTTAGGACCTCATCACGAGTGTGGTGATCAAAGTACCAACACATTTGCATTGACAGTCAGACAGCCGCACTCCAGGTGGTCCGACCTCCCAATGCAGTCAGAGATGTGACTTAGCCAGGGCAGTGCTGAACTCAGAGCCACCTGGCTAATTACGGCTCCATTCAGTGCCAGCCTTTCCAAGGTGGTTTCACCAGCATGGAAAGGCTGGCGGTGAGGGTGTGCTGGATGCCACAGTGGGGCCCCTGCACTGCCCATCCCCAGGGCATGGGCAGTGCAGGGTTCCCCTGCCCAGCACCATCAGAATGCGCAGGGTCTGCTTTGCAGACACTGCGCATTCTGAGGGTGCTGGTCGGCCCCCACTGTGCTACTAGATAACATTCGGGTCCTTTAAGGGAGCTGAGTGCTATCGCATAGCAATGTGGCCGCCAGTCTGACTGAGGGGAACCCTCTATTGCAATGTTCCCACCGGTCAGACCCGCGGGAGTGTTGTAATAGGGCAGGGGGGAATGCCACCACAATGGTGGTGGTGTCATCCCTATGAGTTTGGCAGTCCCGCGCTGGGACTGCTAAACTTGTAAAGAGCCCACTAATGTCTGTTAATTTCTTTCGTAAAATGTGGATTCTATAGCAAGCTGTTGTGGTTAGCTATGTCTGTTAAAAGTACATATGCCAGACAAATTAACATTTACATTTCAGAGGCAAACTGGTTGTTTGTTGCATATTCTACACTAAGTGCAGATTTTTGCAGATGTTTTCTGTTAGACCCGACAGCCTTAGAGTGGTCACCCCTACGTTTTTGCCTGCCTCCCTCCACTTTCTGGAAACTGTTTTTGCTGGTTTGCAAACTTTACCAATGCTACCCAGTGCGAAAGTGCATATGCTCTGTCCCTTAAAAAATTGTAGCCTTGGTTCAGACCCAAGAGGCTTATTAAATCTACTCAGTAAAGTGCACTACATGTGCCAGGGCCTGTAGATTAAATGCTACTGTTAGACCTGACAGCCTTAGGGTCGTCACCCCTAACTTTTTGCCTGCCTCCCTCCACGTTTGAGATACTGTTTTTGGTGGCTTTTAGACTCTGTGCCCTTTACCACTGCTAACCAGTGCTAAAGTGCATATGATCTCTCCCTTTAAACATGGTAACATTGTATCACACCCAATTGGGCTATTTAATTTACTTATAAGTCCCTAGTAGAGTGCACTATGTGTGCCCAGGGCCTGTAGATTAAAAGCTACTAGTGGGCCTGCAGCACTGATTGTGCCATCCACCTAAGTAGCCCCTTAACCTTGTCCCGGGCCTGCCATTGCAAGGCCTGTGTGTGCAGTTTCACTGTCAATTCAACTTGGCATTTAAAGGTACTTGCCCAGCCTAAAACTCCCCTTTTTCTACATATAAGTCACCCCTAAGGTGTGCCCTAGGGAACCCCTAGGGCAGGGTGCTGTGTAGGTAAAAGGCAGGACATGTACCTGTGTAGTTTACATGTCCTGGAAGTGTAAAACCCCTAAATTTGTTTTTACACTACTGTGAGGCCTGTTCCCTTCATAGGCTAGCATTGGGGCCGCCCTCATACATTGTTTGAGTTGTAGCTGCTGATCTGAAAGGAGTAGAAAGGTCATATTTAGTATGTCCAGAATGGTGATACAAAATCCTGCTCACTGGTGAAGTTGGATTTATTATTACTATTTTAGAAATGCCACTTTTAGAAAGTGAGCATTTCTTTGCACTTAAATCCTTGTGTGCCTTACAATCCACTGGCTAGGTTACTTGACAGCTCCCTTGTGCATTCACTCAGACACACCCCAAACACAAGATTCACAGCCTCACTTGCATACATCTGCATTTTGAATGGATCTTCCTGGGATGGGAGGGTGGAGGGCCTGACACTTGCATGTCAAAAGATAGTAGCCTGCCCTCACAAAGGACTGCCACACCCCCTATGGGACCCTGGCAGACAGGGTTGAACTGAAAGGGGACCATGTACACTTCTAAGCCACTCTTTGAAGTCTCCACCACTTCAAGGGGACATTTGGGTACTGAAAAGAGAACATGAACCAGAACCTGCATCCTGCTGAGAAGACCTGTCTGGCTGCTCAAAGGACTCACATGTCTGCTTTCTGTGAAGGACTGCTGCCTTGCTGTTGCCCTGCTGCGTTGCTGCTCTCTGGCTGTGGTGAGGAAGTGCTCTCCAAGGGCTTGGAGAGAGCTTGCCTCCTGTTCCCTGAAGTCTCAGGACCAAAAAGACTTTATCTCTACAAGAAGGACTCCTTGTGCGGCGAAATTCAACGCACAGTCTGCCAGAAATGACGCACAGCCGGCACAGTGGCGAAAATTTCACCACACGCCTAACCGGAACGAAACAGTCTGACTTCGCAACAAGAAGATCGATGCAGTGCCAGTGTGGCGACCGGAAATTGGCCGCCCGGCCTCACCGAATCGACGCACAGCCGAGCTGAAACAACGCAGCCCGCCTTCCAGAGAGGAATCGACTCAGTGCCTGCCATGCAGTAGACAATTCGACGCAATGCCCACTGGATCAACGCAGCTCCTGTGACTTTGTCCTGCCAGTGCCAAAAAACCACACATCGCCCCCAGGGCCTCTGAAACCCTGCAACCCGAAGAGGATCCATGACTGAGCGTCGGAAATCAACGCACAGCCGTCCCTGTGTGAAAACTAAATGACGCATCGTCGTGTGCGGCCCGAGAAATCGACGCACAGCCCTTTGTTTACACGCTTCTCCTCCTCTGTGGTTCTTTGCGGAGATTGTTCACGCAAATTAGGTACTTTGTGCTTGAAGGAGACTTTGTTTGCTTTTAAAATACTTAAAACACTTTATATCACTTTTCAGTGATATCTCAATATATACTTATTGCATTTTTAATCGTTTTGACCTGCATTAATCCAGATAAATATTATATATTTTTCTAAACACTGTGTGGTGTATTTTTGCGGTGCTATATGGTGTTATTGTATGATTTATTGCACAAATACTTTACACATTGCCTTCTAAGTTAAGCTTGATTGCTCAGTGCCAAGCTACCAGAGGGAGGGCACAGGATAATTTGGATTGTGTGTGACTTACCCTGACTAGAGTGAGGGTCCTTGCTTGGAAAGGGGGCAACCTGACTTCCAACCAAAGACCCCATTTCTAACACTTTCCAATGATTTGGTTGAAGTGGCAATACCACCCTTTAATGGCTGTGTGTGGGCATAGTTTAAGTATTGTTTGTGTCACTGCCTCCTCAAAGTCTACTATACATTTGTGTGGAGAGTAGCTCATTTACTTTGATGTGGTTAAAAGGTTTGTAGTAAGTTGCACTTTCTTAGGCAGCAGTGCAAGGACAAGGAGTATGTTAAGTGCTTTGATATTCATCATGTATGGTGTATAACATTGTGAATGGTGGAGGACATGTTCTAAAAGTTCAATCCATTATCCATATTCCACAATGGCTTAGTCTTAGGACATATTTTTTCAGTTGCAAATATGATCAATCTTCTATTGTTTTTGTGGCTTTTGTGGGGAAGCGCAAATTCTTCATTATTTGCAGTAGCTATGTATACTGTAATTTGTATGTATTGGTATCTTCCAAGGGCAGCAGGTATTTGACTTGTGGCATTTTTAGTATGTGATATTAGTTGTTTTAAAGTAAGAATTTCTGGTTGCTGATCTCTTAGTGGCCTGATTCAAGGCTGGTGATCTTGAAACTGTCAGCTTCACGGTGGTGTTCAGGACCGCTCGTGCTATAGCAGTCCGACTGTCACATTATGACCCTGGTGGTCGGACTGCCAGGGTACCACCATCTCCACCAAAATCAGTGATGCTGATTATGACCTGGTTCTCAACCACCCTTTTCATGGCGGCATCACAGCCATAGAAAGGCTGGTGGAGAACAGATACAGGGGGCCACGGGGGGCCCTGCACTGCCTATTAACTTGGCATGGGCAGTGCAGGGATCCCTTGCCCAGCAGCCTCGCAATGCTCACTGTCTGCTGTTCATATACTGAGCATTAGGAGGGTGATGGTGCACCTTGTGGTGGCAGCACATCTCGATTAAAATCTGGCAAACATGTTGCTGCCACTTTCCCACTAGGCTGACAGGCGGAAACCTTGGTATCCTCCTGGCAGCCCAGCAGGAAAGTTGTAATGGGCTGGCCATGGAGGTAGCCAGCATGGCAGCAACCTCCCCGTCTGAGGTTTTCAGATGGGTTATCTCGTCCCCCAAACTCCTAATGAGGCCCTATGTCCTTTAAAATTGTAGTGGTGGTCTCTTGGGAACTGGTGCTTGCTGCTTTTAAATTTTAAAGTGTGTTTTATGTCTTCCTCGTTTACATTTGGGGGCTGGTTGTGCTCTCTGACATTAATAACAATATTAATTTTCATTGTAGCTCTCCCATACCAAGCATTTACATAATATTTAGTACATTCCCAATTCGCTTTCGGTGCTTGTGCTTTCCTGGCTTTGAGTGTATCCCATTTACAAAACAATGTATTTGCCTTGCTAAGATGTGATAGATGTGGCTCTTTCTGCCATTCTGTCTGAAAATAGCATAATTTCAAAACTAACTATAGTGTTGAAAACATTTATTCTATTTGGTTATATAATTTCATCATGGTCTAAAATGGTTTTCACTTTACTTATGCACTGTTGCTTTAAGATGCATTTGGCTTTCTTCCATTTGTCTTTGATGTGGATGAGATTTTATGTCAGGTTGGATTTCCTTTTCTGTTGATGAGAAAATGTTTGTTATAGTTACATGTTAAAATAGAGGTTTGATTAGTTTTGGGGAGAGGTGAGGTTTTGTCTTTAGGTTTAACACATATGGGATATTTATTTTTTATCACTGTGTTTATTTTACTTACTTTGAAAGTGTCTTTATCTAGCTTTACAATTGTGGAGAGTTTGATAATTTATTTATAAGTATGCGTTTTAGAATTATGTCAGGGTACATTGCAGTTCAGTTCATTTTTTTCCTTACTTGCGAAGGTGCCTTGTTATTTTCTTAAAGTCTTTTACTGGTGGTGTTTTGCAGTTGTTAAGTTTTCTATATGAAAAATAGTGCAATTTTGTGCTCCTTTTATAGTGTTCACTTAACTATTTAATTTATTATTTTATTTGTTAAATTGTTTTGCCATAACTTTTAGTGGCTACTTTCGTATTCACGCTGCAATGTTACAAACATGGGCACTTGCTTTCTATATCCCACCAACTCCATTCGACAAGCTAAATACAAGGTAGACAATCTCAAAACAGAGGATCTTTCATATGCAAGGGCAGTTGAACGTAAATCTGAAGAGAGTCTGAGATTTATCACCACATATTCAAACCAAGCATTTGCATTAAAGCAAATTCTTATAAAGAGTTGGCATATTTTACAGACAGACTCTGTTTTAGATGCACAGCTTACAAATATGCCATTGGTCACTTTCTGGGATGGGAGATCTTTAAAAGACAGTTTGAGCCAGAATGTGGTGACAAACATTGAGAACACGAAAACACCATTGGTGAATCTGGTGGGTTTTTATTGTTGCACTCAATGTAAGGCCTGTAAATATAGCAATAATTGCACAGAGGTGCCAATTGACAACGGATATAGGACACATTTGATCAAAGCCTATTACAATTGTAATACAGACTTTTGTGTATACTGTTTGAAGTGCCCCTGTAACAAGCTGTATGTGGGGAGTACAATACACAAGGCTAAAAAGAGAGTTTTAGAACATATGAGAGCTATCCGCAACTATGATCACAACTATCCAGTGGCCAGACATTTCCATTCTACACAAATTGTGGACGAAAGATTACTTAGCTTTGCAGTTATCGATCTGATTAAGCAAAATATACGGGGTGGAAACAGAGAGAGAAAGTTGCGGATTTTGGAATCAAAACTAATTATCAAATTGAATACCTTATCACCTTTGGGCCTAAACTCAAGTGAAGAGATTCAATGTATATTTGGGCTAAAATAAAATAAGTAGAGCTGCGTAAACCTTTTTTAGGACCATAGATTATTGTGTTTTTTAGACACATATTAGGTGTTTATGACTTAATTTTTAACATTTTTTTAGGGCTGAGCTGGTTTTGATCTATTAGAAATGTTATTGTATTGGTGTTTAATTGGGGTATAATGTGGCCTACTTGGAGACTTGATATAATTGGAGAGTATACATGGAATGTAAATAGCAAGTTGAAGATGTGACTAGGACAATATAAATGTATTTGATCATTACTGCACAATTGGATTAGTATAAAATACATAGAATTATAGTAATATAAGATTCTGATTGTAGAAATGTGCAGTGAATGTTGATTAATGTATATTAGATTTTATCAACTGTATACTGTCCATGTAGTCAAGAATATTTGCAAGGGAATGTGTAAATACAAGCAGGTACCTGACATTCTAAGATGGACGCCGCTTTTTTGTGTTATTGTAGGAACATTGGTGATTAGTCTGTTGTTTATGTTGGTGGTGGAAAGGATATTTAATATGAAAATCAAACTAGCCTTCCCATATGTGATCAAGGCTACGGCTAAAATGCGTTGTAAGGAGACTTTTTGCTATTAAACATCATATGCAAGTACAAACGCTGTCCGAGTGTCTTCTTTGAATTCAGGGAAGTGACTTTTATATATATATATATATATATATATATATATATATATATTTGTATTTATATAGTTAAACTGTTGACTGTTTAAATTTGCGTCGCGCTCCCGCAACCGCGGGAAGCGCGTCAGAGGAGGAGGCGGTAAGCGGCACCACTAACTTGGGGCAGGAGCCCTTTAAATTTGCTTCGCGCTCTAGCAACCGCGGAACACGCGCCAGAGGCGGAGGCGGCAAGCGGCACCACTAACTTGGGGCAGGAGCCCTTTAAATTTGCTTCGCGCTCCCGCAACCACGGGAAGCGCGTCAGAGGAGGAGGCGGCAAGCGGCACCACTAACTTGGGGCAGGAGCCCTTTAAATTTGCTTCGCGCTCCCGCAACTGCAGAACACGTGTCAGAGGAGGAGGCGGCAAGCGGCACCGCTAACTTGGGGCAGGAGCCCTTTAAATTTGCTTCGCGCTCCCGCAACCGCGGGAAGCGCGTCAGAGGAGGAGGCGGCAAGCGGCACCACTAACTTGGGGCAGGAGCCCTTTAAATTTGCTTCGCGCTCCCGCAACCGCAGGAAGCGCGTCAGAGGAGGAGGCGGCAAGCGGCACCGCTAACTTGGGGCAGAAGCCCTTTAAATTTGCTTCGCGCTCCCGCAACCGCGGGAAGCGCGTCAGAGGAGGAGGCGGCAAGCGGCACCACTAACTTGGGGCAGGAGCCCTTTAAATTTGCTTCGCGCTCCCGCAACCGCGGGAAGCGCGTCAGAGGAGGAGGCGGCAAGCGGCACCACTAACTTGGGGCATGAGCCCTTTAAATTTCCTTCGCGCTCCCGCAACCGAGGGACGCGCGCGGGCGGCGCCCGGGCAAAGCCCGGGCCAAGGGTGGGCCCGTCTTGCGTCCGTCATCGCCCGTTAGAGGCTGGGCTGGGCCACCCCTCTTTCCTCTCCAGTGAAACGGTGACTATTGTATATTTACTATATATTGGGGATCATTTTGGAGCCTTCTTAGTGGGTCTAGTGGGTTTTTAATATTTTTAGTCTGTTTTGTTCGTTATTTCGTTATTGAAACATTTTGTTAAAATGGGCAGGAAAAGAGGTCCGTTAACTGGCCCCATGGGAGGGGGTGGTGGCAGCAGTAGACAGGGAAGTGGTACCACCACATTGGACTCCTTCCTTGTAAGAGCTGTCGGGGTCGTAACAAAGGAGATTGATCTGGCAGAAAGGAGTTTATCAATGGAACTGGAGGACTGGCGTCTGGCCCCAATAGATAGTGGTCCTCGTGAGGTTGTGGATGTGGACGTGACTTATCCGGCGGGAGACCATGGTACTGCTATGGTTGCTGTTGAACCTGCTCAAGTTGAGCTAATAGAGACTACAGAGGGTTCTGGTGGCCAAGGCCCTTCCAGAAGAAGCAAAAGACTTTTATTATCTTCTCCCCTGGCCTGCCCCTTGGATAAATGTAGCCCCCCCGAGGAAAAAAAAGGCCTTAAAGAAATCGATTCCCAAATCGAAAACATCCCCCTTGGAATTCCCTAAGGGTATGAGTAGTGACCCTGCACCTTGCCAGCAGCTGGGTTGTGATGTTACTATTTTTTTGTCAAAATTTCGTGAAATGATCCCGGAGATTTTATCCCCCGTTGTGGCAAAACTATCGGCCATAGAAAAGGCAGTTTCTCTGATATCTGTGCAAGGAAGTCAGGGGAGGCATTGTGTAGGTGGATGTGTGGCCCCGCCCAGACGATCTCATCCTTGTGAGGAGTTGCTCCTGCCAGAGGACACTGCAGGGCCATTGGGGCCTCTGGGAAAATCATCTCAGCTATTGGTTAATTCTGGAAATTCTGGGGGACAGGGCGCTAATGCTGAGATTGCGCCAGCTGCACCGACTTCTATATTAAGGGCGGATAGGACTGTCAATAGGCCTAGCTGTAGTAGGCAGCCTGATCCTGAATTTGTGGTAGCAGGGGGCTGACCAACAGCTGGTTGGGAATAATAATCTGAATCTCCAGACGGCCAGGCCTGAATTGACCTGTTTGGATCTCTCCCCAGCTTGTGCCCCTTATGTGGTGGTATTAACAAATGTACCTGCTCTTGCCCCTGGGGTAACTGAGTCCACGGCTCAACTCATAAACAAGGCTGGATATTGGTTGAGTAAGAATTGTGATTTCTCATGTAAGGATTTCAACGATATTCTGTTTGCCAGAAGAATTGGATGGGTCGGGCCCAAAAATAAGGTGGGGGATGATGATTGTATTATTATAAATGTCAGATACCCAGCCCTGAGTCAAAGGCTCCTTTCTACCTACCGCCCTGCTGTATTTAGACCTGGTACAATTGGTATGGTCCCTTTGGGTTATTTTTATGACCACATGCGATTGAGTGCGGGGGTGTTTTCGGGTTCTGGTAGGTTTCCCCCCCTGGGTCAGAATAGTCACCAGGCAACCAGCAGAAGAACTGTCACTAACAGTAATCTATCCTTGGAAGGGGTGGATTGACAATGCGCCAAGACCCTGGCTATACGGGAAGAGGTGCCCCCACAGTGTAAACTTATCTCATGGAATATTGCGGGCTATGATGCTAAGTTATCCGATAAGGCGTGGATTAGGTGTGTGACTAATTTTGATGTGATCATGCTTCAGGAAACCTGGTCAGAGGGGTTGTCTGTGTAGGATGGGTATAACAGATTTGCAATTCCAGCTGTGAAGTCTCTTGGTGACCGCTCAAAAGGTGGCTTGGTTACCCTAATTCGCCTCTCTAAGATAGTGGGTGCATTTCAAATTAACTGCAATCACCAAGGTATATTGCTGGTATGGGTAATTTTCTCTAATAATTTTAATATTTTACTGGTAAACTTTTATAATGCTGTATGGGATATGGGATGCCATATTGGGGCCCTGTTTTCCGTTCTTCAGGTTTTGAAATACAGAATGGAAGAGATAGGGTTAGAATTCTGTGCTATTGTCTCTGGAGACTTTAATGCTAAGCTGGGGAGGCTCAGTACTGTGGTTAATCCCTTTATTTTTGACTCTGAGGATTATTCAGTGGATGGTCTCCAGGACTCCAGAGGAAGGGCTCTAATCAAGGAACTCAGGAAGTTGGGCCTGCTGAATATGTGTGATATAGAAGCCGCAGGCACTCATCAACTCCCAACTTATGTGGGAAGAGGATATGGATCCACTATTGACTATATCTTTATGTCTCCACCTATGAAAAACCTGGTGACTGGGGGGGAGGTGATGGGGGAGAGTTTCAGTGATCACAATCCCCTTATAGTATCCTTTAAACTCCCTGGGGCCCTACGCAATTTAGGGCGAGGTAGGCCGGTAGTAGTGGAGATAAAGGACCAGGGTAGGCGGCTTGGGTGGAAGCAAGTGGATTCCCTAAAAATTGTAGAAAGGGTGGTGGGGAAAAATTTACATCTATTTATGGACACACTCTTGACGGAGGCCCCTAATCCTAAGACTGTTATGAATGCAATAACAATAGTAAATGCAGCAGTGAGAGACTGACTTTTTTCAGTAAGCAGCCAACCTAGTAAACATAATTGTGGCTGGTACGATAAGATCTGCTATGATGCAAGGGCAAACCTGAAGATGGCCACTAAGAAACATCCTAGAGATTGGGTCCTCGTAAAAGAAGCTAGAATGAAATATAAGAGGGCCCTGAGGGATAGCAAGATTAAACATAAAGATAAAGCCTGGGAAGAGTTAGAACGTGCCATAGCTCTGAAGGATCCTGGCCTGTTTTGGAGAGTGGTAAATAGAGGTTCCTTTGGAATAGACACATCTGAGGACCTTGGCTGTAACATCGCCCCGGAAGCATGGGTAATTCACTTTTGTAGTATCTTTGAGGGTTCTCCCCTAAGAAATAACCGGGAGAATGAGATGGCTCCCAACCTAGCAATTAGGTTTTCGCTCCAGGAGGTTATGGATGCGATACAGAGTAGTGCGAGCAATAAAGCTCCGGTCCCGGACTCGATCCCTATGGACTTGTATAAAGCGAACCCCCAGTTATGGGCACCTGTTCTCTTAAATGTCCTTAATGCAGCAGTTACTGTGGGTATCCCTGCCTCTTGGAGACTGGCATGTATTGTCCCAGTGTTTAAAAAGGGCGACCGAAATGATCCTAAGTCTTACCGCCCTATTTCTCTACTGGACTCTTCGGTGAAGATTCTGGGATGGATTATTTTAAGGCGCCTGGAGTCCTGGATGATAGGGAATGATATCTTAAGCCATGACCAGTATGGTTTTAGGGCAGGCCTTGGCACGCGAGATCAATGTCTCAACCTATTGATGCTGATCGGCAAATACACGCAGGCTAGGAAAGGTACGCTCTATCTTGCTTTTATGGATCTTAGCTGTGCCTTTGATAAGGTGAACCGGTCTATATTATGGGAAAGATTAAATCAGCTAGGGCTGGATCCTAATATTGTAGAGTTGCTCCGATATTTACATTCTGGGACGGTTGCTAATGTGTGGGTGGGGTCGAATGGGGAATGCTCAGAGGCCTTTAAGCTTTCACGGGGTGTGCGCCAGGGGTGTGTTCTGGCTCCTACTTTGTTCCTTCTATATACAAATGGATTGTCTGATGAAACATTGTAGGAATGTTCCAAAGGTGAATGGTACTGATATCCCTGTACTAACGTACGCGGATGACGCAGTCCTCATGGCCCGTACTATGAATGGTCTCCGGGAATCAGTTAGAGCTTATGCCTCCTTTACGTCAGCTTGGGGTTTAGAGGTCAATTTTAAGAAATCTCATTTTATGGTGTTTGGAAGACCACTGAGTAGGGTGGGGGAGCTAAGGGTGGAGGATCAAATTATTAGTAGGGTCCATGAGTTTCCATATCTAGGGATTATTTTTGATGAGAAAGGATCTTGGAAACCTTGTATTGCCAGAAGGGGTGCGCTTTTTCATGCAGTAGTTGGCGCAACTTTTGACTTTGCTGTAAGGGTAGGTAGTAAACCCATCAAGCCCTTGCTTGAAATTTATAGGCGGAAATGCCTCCCCGTCCTGCTGTATGGTGCTGCACTTTGGGGGTATAGGGACTCCCGAGCCCTTACGGTGGAAGAAAATCGGTTCTGTAGAAGGCTATTGGGAGTTGGACAAAATATCCCTGGTTTCAGCCTTCATTTGGAGCTGGAGCTTGAGTTGTCCAGGACACTATTCAGTTGGCTCCCCTTCTGCTATGGATTTCAATTTGGACTAACGAACATGCCACTCTGAATAGGGATATCTTAAAGGATTGTCTGGCTTGTGACAATGTAAAGAATATTCCCTGGTTGATGCACATAAGGAAGATGGCTCATGATTTGGGGCGGCCTGATTTGGTTGATTATCCTAAAGGCCTGACCAGTTGTGAGAAGAAATGGGTAAAGGAGAATTTTTAAAAAATCCAGAAGAACAGGAGGGAGGGGGAGGCCTTAGGGAAAAGATCGATCAGGGATTTTATTATGCTAAAGATGTGGGTAGGTCCTGAGCGCTATCTCTTAGAGATAAAGGATGTGAGGGAAAGGTCTCTCATAACCCATTTCCGTTTGGGGATCATTAGAAGTAATTTGTGTTTCCCGTTAGGTCAGTATGGGGTCAAATGTATTAGACCCTGCCCCTGTGATGGGGTGTCCTAACAGACCTTGCCCCATTTTACTTTGTTTTGTGTTTTTTATGCACCACTTAGAACTCGTTTTTTATTACCTCTCCTAAGGCCCAAGGGTTTTGTGCAATATCGTCCGGCTTTTATGTGGCTGCAGATGGCCTCCGATGTATTGGTGTGGAAGGGGCTGTGATCATTCCTGAAGGGAGCTATTACTTGGCGTAACAATGTAGAGTTTTTAGAATGACTCCTCCTATTTTATTGTTTCTATGTATGTGGTTATATATGTTTTTATTCCTGATGGGTGTTCTTACTATTTATGGTTTTATTGCTAATTTTAACAAATGTATTGAAGATTATTTATTGTAATGGATGAATTTTTTCATACCGAATAAAACTTATTATTATTATTATTGACTGTTTATGTATGAATCTTGCTAGGAATGGATTTAGCACTTATAGAGGGAATATGTTTTTAATATATAAGATTTACTCAGTTGCAGATGAAAGAAAGAAAAAATGTATTAGACTAATTGACATAAAAAACACTGTGATGTCATAAACAGATGTCTAATTTAGTGGCATGATACCTCAGTCAGAGAGGTACTAACAGAGATATCAAGCATTGGAAAATTATCACGAGTCTCTATTAACAGCTGAACATATCAGCGTGACAACTATGCACTAGAACTGCTCATGTTCATATTTACTTGAAGGAAAGTATGAACGATAACAAGCCATGCTCTTCATTACCTTAATAATTTGTCATTCAAAATAACGTAAAGTGATGGTAATAATGAGGCTATTGTCAATGGTTGACATTTGTGTATAAAAATGAAATGTTTTCATGTTCTAAAGTTATTGTAACTACATTAACCATAATGCACCAGAAAAGTCACGCTTGGAATGGTATATATGTAGAAACTGATGTAGGAACACCAGCCATTGTGAGAAAGTAGCCTCTTTATAGCATGGTTACCCCCATTTTTGGCCTGTTTGTGAGTGTTTGTCAGTGTGTTTTTACTGTCTTACTGGGATCCTGCTGGCCAGGACCCCTAGTGCTCATAGTTTAAAACCCTATTTGTCAGTGTGTTTGCCTGTCTCACTGGGATCCTGCTAGCCAGGGTCCCAGTGCTTATAGCGTGTGGCCTATGTGTGTTGTCAGTATGCTTGACTGTGTCACTGAAGTTCTGCTAAACAGAACTCCAGTGCTTATGCTCTCTACTTACCAAATTTGGCATATTCCAATTCTGATTGGTACACTGGACCCCCCTTACAGGTCCCAAGTATATAGGCCCTCATTACAACCCTGGCAGTCAAAGACTGCCAGGGTTGAAGTGGCGATCGTACCACCAACAGGCTGGCGGTACAATCCGCCATATTTTGACCGCGGTGGTAGAGCCGCGGTCACACCGCCGGGACCGGCAGTTTTCCCCCATGGTTGTCCTAGCGGTTATTATCCGCCAGGGCAGAGCTGCTTGCAGCGCTGCCCTGGGGATTATGACTCCCATTCCTGCCAGCCTGTCCATGGTGAAATGCTGGAGGGAAGGGAAATCCCGGGGCCCCTGGGGGACCCTGCACTGCCCATGCAGTTATCATGGGTAGTGCAAGGGCCCCCAGGCACATCTCCGTTGCGATTTTCACTGTCTGCCTGGGAGACAGTGAAGAGTGCTATGGGTGCTGCTGCACCTCCCGAACCGCCACATTGCCGCCGGCTCCATTAGGAGCCAGCTGCAATGTTACAGCTCACATCCCCGCTGGGCCGGCAGACCGAAACTCTGTTTCCGCCTGCCTGCCCAGCGGGGATGTCCAAATGCAGCTGGCGGGTTTCTGGACGCATGGGCGGCCAGCTGGTGGTACAACCTTGGCGGTCGGACTCATCTGACCGCCAAGGTTGTAATGAGGGCCATAGTACCTAGGTACCTAGGGCATTGGAGTGCCAGGAAATCCTTTTGGGCTGCAGCATTTCTTTTGACACCCATAAGGATCTCATACAAACCTTTCTTCAGGACTGCCATTGCAGCCTGAGTGAAATAGTGCACACACTATTTCACAGCCATTTTACACTGCACTAAGTAACTTATAAGTCACCTGTATGTCTAACCTTCATTTATTGAAAGCTAGGTGCAAAGTTACTATGTTTGAGGGCACCCTTGCACTAGCAAAGATACCCCCACATTGTCCAGGGCCAATTTCCTGGGCTTCGAGAGTGCGGGGACACCATTATACGCGTGCACTACATATATGTCAATACATATATGTAATTTCACAATGGTAACTCTGAATATGGTCATGTGAGGTGTCTAAGATCATGGAATTGTCCCCCCAATTCAAATCTGGTATTGGGGGGCCAATCCCATGCACAATGGGGGCTCCACCATTGACCCACAGTACTGCCAAACCAGCTCCCTGAGGATTCCACTGCAGCCCCAGCTGCTGCCACGTCACAGACAGGTTTCTGCCCTCCAGGGGCTTCAGCAGCTCAATCCCAGGAAGGCAGAACAATGCATTTCCTTTAGGAGAGGGGTCTTACACGCTCTCCCATTGGAAATAGGTGTTACACGCTTGGGAGGGGTAGACTCCCAGAGCCTCTGGAAATGCTTTGAAGGGCACAACCGGTGCCCTCCTTGCATAATCCAGTCTACACCAGTTCAGGGAACCGCAATCCCTGCTCTGGCGTGAAACTGGACAAAGAAAAGTGGAGTGACCACTCCCCTGTTTATCACCACCCCAGGGGTGGTGCCCAGAGATCCTCCAGAGTGTCCCTGGCGTTAGCCATCTTGGATTCCAAGGTGTGGGGACCCTCTGGAGACCTCTGAGTGGCCAGTTCCAGCAGGTGACTTCAGAGACCCCTCTTGATATGTGCATACCTGGGTAGGTAGCCAATACCCCTCTCAGGGCTATTTAGGGTCTCTCCTCTGGGTGTTTTCTCAGATTCGGTTTGCAAGATTCCACCAGGACTGCTCTGCATCCTCTGCTTCAGCTTCTGACTTTTGGATCAACCGTAGACTGCTCCAGTTACCACTGTAACAAAGTATCCAGGACAATTCCTGTGACCTCAACTTCAGCCCCAGCCAGCATTTGTAACAGTTTCCAAGGTGTGCACTCTCTGAGGGCTGCCTGTCTTCACTCTGCACCAGAAAAACTGAAGGAATCTCCCGTGGAGTGACAGAGTCACTTCCCTGCTTCTGCAGGCCCCCTTCTGCAATGACAACCGGTACTCTTGTACGACGAGCCTGTTCCCTGGAACACAGGTGGTGGACCAAAGTGACCCAGACTGGCGAAAAGTCCAGCTGCCCAAATTTGGTGGAGGTAAGTGCTTGCCTACCTGTGCTGCGACACTACCGCTGTTCACCACATCCTCTGCAGCTCCTTGGGCTTCTGTGCACTTCTTCCAAGAACACTTCATGCACAGCATAGCCCAGGTCCCCAGCTTTCCATCCTGCGATGCGCAGCTCTCTGACTTGTTCTTCGGCGGCATGGGACCTTCCAGTGTAGTTCTGAGATGACCACACTTTGCACCTTCTTTGTCCCCATGTTCTGGGACTCCCGTGGGTGCTGCCTGGTCTTCTGAGGGCTTTCTAAAGTGCTGAGAGCCCCCTCTGTCTCCTCAGTCTGACCCTCCTGGGTCCAGGCAGCTCCTTTTTGATGCAAACCGCATACTTGCTTGAACCAAGGCTTGTTGGTGGAATACAGGGACGCAAACAGCCTGCATCCAACAACTCGACGTGGGACATCACCTTCACCAAGCAGGAACCCACAGCCATCTCCTTTGGTGCTCTTCTGTACCTTTCTTCTGACCGGGAAAACCACTTTTACACCTCCTTCTAGTTTGACAGGGGTTCCTGTCCTTCCTGGACTCTTCTTCGACTTCTGGACTTGGTCTCCTCTCTCCACAGGTCTTCAGGTCCAGGAATCCATAGTTTGTTGCTTGCAGTCTTCCTTGGTTCTTGTAAAATCCTTTATCATGACTTGTAGTGTGTCCTGAGGAAACTTGTTGTACTTTTACTCCTGCTTTCCTATGCTCTGGGGTGGGGTACTTTACTTACCTTTGGTGTTTTCCAACACTCTCAGCATCCCTCTATACACTACACTTGCCTAGGGAGGAATTCGACATTCGCATTTCACTATTTTATTTTAGTATATGGATTGTGTTGCCCCTACGCCCATTGCAATCTATTGTATTTTCTATTGTTTGCACTATTCTGTGACTGTTTACTTACCTGATTTTGGTTACTACTGTATATATTGTTTAAAATACTTACCTGCAGAAGGAGTATTGCCTCTAAGATATATTTGGCCTTGTGTCACTAAAATAAAGTACCTTTTATTTTTGGGAACACTGAGTATTCACTTTTATTGTGTAAAAGTACTGTGTAAATATAGTGTTATTGCAGGAGCTTTGCATGTCTCCTATTTCAACCTAAGCTGCTCTGCGACAGCTACCTCTAGACAGCCTAAGCTGCTAGAACACTGCCCACATTTCACTAATAATGGATAACTGGACCTGGTATAAGGTTTAAGTACCTTAGGAACCGCCTACAAACCAGGCCAGCCTCCTACAGCCGTGATCAAGACTAACAAGTCAAAATGTGTTGGCCTGGTTGTTACTTTTATAGGGCTACTCATGTGGGTGGCACAATCAGTGCTGCAGGCACTAGTAGCATTTGATGTACAGGCACTGGGGGCCTCCAGTGCACTTTACTAGGGACTTACTAGTAAATTAAATATGCCATTCCTGGATAAACCAATCACCAATACAAATTAGGCAGAGAGCATATGCTCTTTAGCACTGGTTAGCAGTGGTAATAATCCATATGTGAGAAAAAGATCCAGTGCTATGCTGATGGTGCAAACATACACATTTTGCCTGGTCTATACATGTCCTCTGCCAACATGATGCCTGCTGCGGCCCAAGGGCGCATATCAAATGTACTGGCAATGTCTTTTATGCCCGGTAGCTTTCAAGGCGGGAGCAAAGTATGGAATAGGGCCACCTCTGACATGCACACATTTAATCCAATAGGCTTGTGCAATTATATAAATTCTGGGCAACCTTGCTTCAGTGGGCTTACTGGTAAAAAGCCATTTCACTGACCCGCTGCACCCCATTTCTCACTCAGGTACAATGCTTTCTGTGTTGGCAGTGGCGTCAAGCCGTCGAAGTGGCCACTGCAGTTATGCTGCACTGTAATACTATTTGTAGTTTGTTGCCCACAACCCTTCCTCCAGGAGTGGGAGATGTGGCTTATAGAATGCTACTTTTTTACCTGCATTCCAGATCATGTTTCAGAACATAGTGTGCAAGTCCAAAAAGAAGGTGTGGAACAGCAGAATTGAGATAATAGAGAGCATATACAGCAATGGCGGTAGGATGAGCATTTTGGCAATCACTATGTGGCCCACTTGTAACAAAGGTAATACACACCAGAATGAAAAAAAGTGCTTAGAAGTCTACATGATCCTGTCTAGGTTGAACTCCACGAGGTCATCCTTATCATGATACACTTGAATCCCTAGTTATTTGAACATAATAGGTGCCTATGTCAATCTAGTATCGTGGTTTTTGATCTTGTCATGTGATGGCTTCATCCTCAGAGAAAAAATACAAGACATAGTCCAGCTCACTTTGGGACCTGATTGTTTCCAGGGTCACCGTTAGTCCAAGCAGTGCATCCCGAGGTTTACTTAAATACAATAATGAGTCATTGGCATATAGTGATATGAAATGGTGGTTACCACCTTGGGAAACGTCCCACTCTGGGGCTCTCTGATGCAGTATACAACCCATCGACTCCATAGTCAGAGCAAATAATATTGGGGAGAAGACGCATCCATGTCTGGTGCAATGTGCTATGAGAAATTCAGTTAATCTAACCAGTCTTACAAACAGTCTATCCGATGGCCTCCCGTATAGCAATCTCACCCATCTCTGGAACACCAGGTGGATGTCCATGGGCTCCATCACCAGTTCCAGGTAGGCCCAACTGAGAGTGTCAAAAGCCTTCTTGATGTCCAAGGACACTACAACTTTACTCCCGTCCATTGGCCCCATTATGTCTACCATAGTGAATAATCTACACACATTTAAGAAACTGCTACATGTTGGTATTTACTCATTCTGACCAGTGTGGAAGAGAGTCTTTAATAATGTCAGCTGCTGATTGGCCAATATCCCTCAGTATTTTATAATCGGGGTGGTAGGAGTGGACATCCAACTAATCTAGTCCCATCTTTGGGAGTATCATGATCAAGATCAAGGCTTCTCTCATTGACCTCGGGAGGTCTCCCACATGAAAGGATGTTTCATACACTGATAGCAGCTTTTTAGTTAATGAGGTCCTATATGTAGTATAAAACTTGCAGAGAGACCATCTAGACCTAGTGCCTTTATATGTGCCATTTGAAGGTGAGCCGTGCTCACCTCATCTATAAGCAATGGCTCACCCAACTCCTGCTGCCACAGGTGATTTTGCATAGCTTAAGTGCTGCAAAACATATTGGCACAGCTGCTCAAATGGTGGGCAGTCCCATGGTCTATACAGTTCAGAATAGTAGTCGAGAAAAGTGTCACACATTGCTTCTTGTGTATTCAGCATGATCAGGTCCTCATTCCTTATCACCCCTATCTGGATCCTAGGGATTTCCGATCTTAGTAAGCAAGCCAATGCTCTGCCCACCTTACCCCTCTCTGCATACTGAGTAGCCATAAAGGCAGCATAGGATAAGTGGCCTAAATGAGTGCTCAGGTCTGTTTGTTGCCTACTCAGCTCAGCCAGTTCCAATCCAGAGTCCAAGGCAACCACCTTTCGCTTCTCCACCTATCTGATTTCACCCTCTAAGTCGTGTCTCCATGCATAGCGCTTGTTGCCCACACCACGTTTTGTTTTTTACAATGGCCTCTTATGACCACTTTGAATGAATGTTGGTCACTGTCCCATTTTTATCAGCAAAGTATTGTGGCATGCATATGTGTATTTGCTCATGGTAGGGAGCATCCTCTGGTGCTTCAGCCCTCAATCTCCAAGTGGGAACGCTAGCACAATATCCCTCTCCCAATTCACCCCAACTTTAGTAGATTGTAGTCCAATATGGTGTGCCCAAGATGTTCAGTACCTTATGGGCAGAGGCCCCAAGAGCATAGATAATAGTCCAGCCTGGAGTAAAGTTGGTGCATTGATGAGTAGAAGGAGTATTCCCTCTCTATAGAGTGACTATGGGGGTTATTACAACTTTGGAGGAGGTGTTAATCCGTCCCAAAAGGGACGGTAAAGTTACGGATATACCACCAGCCATATTACGAGTCCATTATATCCTATGGAACTCGTAATACGGCTGGTGGTATATCCATCACTTTACCGTCACTTTTGGGACGGATTAACACCTCCTCCAAAGTTGTAATAACCCCCTATGTCTCTAGGCATCACTGAGGTGCATGTTCACCTGTCATTCTCAGAACCTGTGTGCAACCTTTTGCATGACTGATCTTGTGGTAGTTGGAGCAATCAGCAATAATGTTTCCTACATAATTAAAGTCTCCCCCCCAAAAGCTGGGAAACACACAGGTCATGTAGCAGTACCGGGGGCAATTGACAAAAAAACTCCATGTGTTACTGTTTGGTGTGTAGATTGTGATAATGGACAAAGGTTTGCCATTGAGGGGCCCCTCTAGCCCCACACATCTGCCAGCCGGATCTACCTCTGTGTACTGCATCACAAACTGGACACCTAGAGCCACCAAGATCAACACTCTCCTTGAATATTCAGAATGTGTGATCCCATAGCTCCGACCTCATTTATGTGCCACCTTCCGGCATTAAGCCCCAATACGGTGAGCCCCCTGTAAGCTAGCAATATGAATGTCCCAGTGTTGTTAGTGTGCATGCACCCAGTATCTATTCTGGGGAGTAGCCATTCCCTGGACATTCCAAGTCAGGTAAGAGTCTTGTGTCACCATAAACTAATCCAAGGTCAAAGGTGTATTCTTACCTCGGGAGAGGGACTCATATGCCAATGGTCCCTGGGAACTAGGCATGAACAAGCGGGGGCTGCTTGGAGTCTGGATTGTCAGCAATCCACCAGATCAAACCTTGACTTCCAGGGCCGTGGACCAGAGGTAGGTCAGAGAGCCTGTAGAACTCTCCATTTCAGATTTGCAGGAGCTGCTGAGCCCATGCAGCCCCAAAGGGGCCCAGTCCATGCTATGGGATCTTTTAGAAGAAGTACATACATCCATGTAAAGCACATAGAGATGTAGGCACATTCAAAATGAGAGCTATCTTACTCTTTTTCAATAAAGATTAGGCTTTTTTTTATCGTACTGAAGAAACACCACTAGATCCATAGGGACTAACTAATATGTGAAACGTGTCAACCTTGATTCTGTTAGTATAAAATTTATATACACAGATTTTTTACTATGAATTATCGGATCATAATTGCTGATTCTCTTCCCACATTTGTGGCAATTGTCCTACTGCTCATAGTAAAAGTACAGCTCAGTACTTAAAGTCAATTTTAATCCACAATTTGTTCAAATCCTTCTTTCTCCAATCCACTTTCTTCACATACTGCAATACACTTTATATGATCAATACCAGTAGGCACCCGCTAAAACAATCTCTGGCAAAGAGATCTTTTAGGGGGCCCGTTGGCCATTGCAGTGCCAGTCCTACAAGGAGCAAGCCTGATGAAGAAGCATGCCACCTAGTGTTGGGTGAGGGTTCTTGCTCCTATCAAGCAAATGTTTTGGGTAACCAGTGGCCTTTTGTTTTGTCGCATGTGATGTGCGATCTGTTTGGGAATTTCAAACAAAAAAAGCAAACATTTTATTTTCATTTTTTCAGAGTAGGCAGTGGTTCATGGGACCACTACCTGCTCTGAAAAAATATTTTTGCTTCCATTCACAAAAGGGACCCCTTACCATTTGCGAATGGGTTCGCACCAATTTGAAATTGGTGTTAACTACGATTGTTTTGCTACCACATGCATTTTTCTTGTCGCAAACAGCTTGAATCTGTGAATCGGGACGTTTCCAACAAGAAAAAAAGCTTTGTACATCTGGCTCCTGTTGCTCTTCTTTTTCACACATGGAACAGTGTACCCATCTTGTGTTGTATATTGGATTCTGGGAAACCTGTCACTGGATCATGGAAGATTTCCAGTCCTAAAACAACTTCCCTCCCTAGTTGCAAAGCCCAAGCGGGCCTCCTCCATTAAACCCAAAGTCAAACAAAAACACAAACTAACTATCTGGCAGACGTCCATCTGCTGGATAATGAGTGGAGGACTTAGCAATCAGCACAACTTTCCACAGAAAAGCCCCCATTTCACTAAAAGAAGCTCCCTCACCTGCCAGGTTAATGACATGCAGGGGGTTTTCTGACAATGCTGCTGGTCCAGTCAAATACGATCATCTGCCGGTCGAGGTGACAATACTACTCCCTGAAGTTCATCAGCCTTCGGTTCCTTTTGTTCCTCAGTTGAGCTTCCTAAGTCATGGTTTTCTGAGGTCTGCAATTTGATTCAACTGGAGGTTTGATGTCAGACATCCTCGATCACTTGAGCTACAGCTGCCTACTTTTGCATGAGGCGTCACTTCATGCATTTTACACAGCGCTTCCAGGTTTGCCATCACTGCTTGTCTCTGGCTTTGGGCCCCCCACAGCCAGTGCACTCATACCTTTCATTTGAAGCCAGTCCCATGCATCCTTAGGTGTCATGAAGAAGGTAGTCTTTTCCTGATCTACAATCCTCAGTTTGGCTGTGTACACTAAGGGGTGTCCTCACATGCTTTTTGATTGACATGTTATGAGTGTTTTGGGGCTGAACTGCTGCAGTATAGTCCGGGTGTATGTCCACCTCTTGTCAATTCATCCTCCAGGATCCTTTGGTGCAGGCTTTTTGTAGCACCAGATCTCTGTCTCTGAAATTGAAAAGAAGGCCACTGATGTCTGGGGTGGGCCCTAGAAGTGAAAGGCGACCCAAAACCCTTTGGGCATGCTCCACAGAAAAAAGTTTTAAGGCTCGATTATGAGTCTGGAGGTCCTAGGACTCGTGGTGGCGGTCAGACTGCCGGGGCTGTGGTAGTCAGTCCGCCACATTATGAGGTAGCAGGCAGACCTGCCAACCTACCACTGTTCCCACCAGGATCCTAGATCCCGGAAGACTGACGTTGGTGCTGGTTGAAATCAGTCAGGGCAGCGCCAAACTCAGTGCTGCTCTGCTGATTACAACCTTGATCTCCGCCAGATTGTTTGTGGCGGTTCCAACTGCCCAGCCCCCTTGATATGCACAATGTCTTCTGTGCAGACAGTGCGCATTTCAGGGGTCCTGGTGCCCCTTGCGTGCGGCAGCATTGCCTTCGGCTCTGTTATTAGCAAGCGGCATTGCTGATGCACATTTCCCACTGGGCTGACGGGCGGAAACCTTGGTTTTTGCCAGTCAGGCCAGTGTGAAAGTTGTAATGGGGCCAGAAGGGTGGTTGCCAGTACCGTGGGGGGTTGACAAATGGATGTTTCAGTCCCCCAAACTCATAATCAGCCCCCTGATGACTTACCATGCAGTTCAACATTCTCAAGAAATCAGTCAGCAATGGGATCTTCCTCACTCTCTGGCACCCCCACAATCTTTATGTTCTTGTGCCTTCAGTGCCCCTCTACAAACGGGATCCAGAATTATCCCCTTTCAACACAAGTCAGCAGAAGTTGCTACCTTGTCTCAGGGGATAAACAGATGTAGATCTCTGTGACACACGGCTCCAGTCGATAGCTCCTCTGTTACTCATAGGGGGCCCAGTCTTATCCCTAGTGGTGTGCCAATACTGATTCCCTGACTGCTAAGGTGTTAGTGCAGCGTTCCTCACATTGCAATATTTTTTGGATGCCCAACTCATTTTACGCCATGCTCAGTGTGGTAGCCGGAGCACAATGCAGATTATGAACCTCTGCGTAGCCCCATTCAGGCCCCTTAGAACCCAGGTGCATCAACTTGGTCAGTCTCCGCCATCAGGCTCCATATTCAGACCTATCACAACAGTAGGGTTTTGACGTAGGACTGCTAACAGCTCCGTGTTGCCCTGCACCCCATCATGGGAACATCTGCTTTACCACAGCCACATACTGCCTCATGAAGGGCAGCAGAGAGGGTGACAGGCAGCCCAACTCTACAAGTTAGGCAGACAGCTTTGCATATGTACTCTCTCATAGCCCTGTCTACAGTTGCTGTTCTGAGGGCTCTTAGACCATAGTTTACTTTGGCCTATGTCCTGGGCCTGCAAGACCTCCATGGCTGCTGCAAAAGTCCTTGCACTTTTGCGCCTGCTGTGAGCTGGAAAGCCAATCATGCAACCTTTCACCACCTCGGCTACTCCTGGTGTGGTGTTATTCCACAGTGGACTGCTTCAAATTCAGATGGCAAAATGTTATGACATAGGGCCAAGAGGGCTGCGTCGGAGCTTCAGCCCAGGACATCCACTCTTGATGCCATCTTGGCCACGTCCCCATGCACAATTAGAAAAACAACAGCCCTTTGATGGAGATGGAGGCACCTTTCAGGAGGCTAACCTTGCTTGCATATGCATACTTGAATAGTAGCCCCCTTTGCCACACAGTGACAGCATAATCTATGGGAGCTCACCAGTTTCACAGGAAATGGAAATTATTAAACTATAGAGTAGTGATGCAGTAATTTGCACTGGCTTTAATGTAGGACTTGATGGTATGAGGCAGTCGAATACTTGCCTAGTTGAAATGTATGTTAGGAATCCATCAAAAACAAATATGAACTTCTCTGATGACATCAGTGTCCTCTCCCATATTGCCTTCTATTCTAATGGTACACAGCTAGTTCTATCCCTCACTGACAAGACACCCAGTATTCAAGTTCAGTGCCTGTATGACTGACTTTGCACACTGGAGAAAGGCCAACTGTCTGAAGCTGAACACTGGCAAAACCGAAATTGTGAACTGCAGGAAGATCAATCCACCATAGGAATCCAACTGGTGGCCAACAGAGCTAGGATTGACACACACCCCCTCCATCTATGCCAAAAACCATGGCAGTAACCAGGGCATGACTGTCCAACTCAAAACAATCACAGCTACATGCTTCAATGCTCTGAAGATGCTGAAGAAGATTTTTGAATAACTCCCAAATCAGCACCAAAACATGCACACCAGCAACACAAGCAAGCAGGACTACCGGAACAGCCTGTCTGCCAGTATTGACAAAAACTCACTAGAACACTAGAACACTGCAGGCCATTCAGAATTCAGGGGCCAGAAACACTCTCCACCTCCCACGCCACAATCACATCACAGCACATTTGTAAGAGGTCCACTGGCTCTCATACACAAATGAGCAGAATTCAAACACCTCGCACACACTTTAAAGGCACTGCAACACACTGCCCCAACATACCTCACCTGTAGCATCAGCTTTCACACACCTTCCAGACACCTTCCCTTGCTGGATTCCTACTTGCACACATCCCCCAGACATGGAAAACCATATCTAGTGGTCAAGCCTTCTCCTATATCACATCTGAAGCGTAGAATGACCAGTTGCTTCAGATAAGAATCTCCTTCTCATTTCTTAGATTCCTGAATACCCGACCTTTGAGTAGTTCAACTAGTCCCTCAGTTTGGATAGGCTGCCACATGCTTGGAGCAGGATACCCTCTAGGGTGATAGTGTGCTCTACAAATCTTCATAATGTAACATAACATACAATACAATCAGAAAAGAAGCTATCAATAGTGCAGCCAGTGCAGTGGCACCTGGGTCCAGGTGTCTGGAGATCCACTGTACTCTAATTATAACAATGATTTTTACTGCAAAACCAGGGAGTGAGGAGAAAGGTTCCTTGCATACAATGATTCCCATTACACTCTTTCTACAACTAACCAGTAAACATTTTAAGGTATTTCTCAACAGACAATGTGTGATGTGTGGCCAGTAACATTTGTTAGATCATAAAATGGTTTTAAAAGGCATTTTAAGGGAGTGTGTTTACCTTCTGTCCCAAAGAACATGTTTGATGGTGTTTTTCTAAAATATTGAATCAAAGGTTTTGAGGTGCATACATATTGTGGCCCGAATGTTGAGATGTCAAGAGTATTTTGGGAAGGCAAGAGCATCTGTTGGTATTTGAAATAAATTTGAAATAAAGTGTTCTCTATGTAGTTGTGTACAATCTCATGTTGGAATTAGTTTTGGTATGTTTGAGTTATGTTAGTATTATTAGCAATATACAAGTATTTATGTTTAATATGTTTGTGTACATTTTGTAAGTTTTTGCACAAAATATTTTTTGACTTAATTAGAAATTGTTAGTTTAATAGCAGGTGGTTGGGTTTGTAGGGCATTTGTGTGAGAAGGTTTTAATATGTATATTACTTTTTTAAATTTACAATTAATGAATCATTTTTAATGTAGGTATTTAATTGATGATTAATTATGTTATCAGTTTAATTATTTATTGATTTAGATTTTTTTGTTAATTGGTTGATCAATGTATTTCTTTGCTCAATTGTGGTAATTAATTGTATATTTATTACTTGTATTATTTTAATTTGTTTATTCAATCTTTAATGTAATATTATTTATGTCATTTACGTCAGTTATTTTTCCATTAATTTGTGATTGCCAGTGTTCATTTTGTTGGGTAATAGTATGGGAAGTATTTTAATTGAAAATATTTTATTAGGTTTTATTTTTAGTCAATAGTGTGCATTTGTTTGTAATCTAATTTCTTTTATTTTAAATGAATAACTTCAGTTAGGCCTGACATCCTTAGGGTAGTCACCCCTAACTGTTTGCATGCCTCTCTCCACTTTTGGGACACTGTTTTTGCTGGTTTTAGGTCTCTGCACACTTTACCACTACTAACCAGAGCTAAAGTGCATACGCTCTGCCCCTTAAAACATGGTGTCATTGGTTCATACCCAATTGGCTTATTTAATCTACTTGTAAGTCCCCAGTAAAGTACACTACATGTGCCCAGGGTCTGTAGATTAAATGTTACTAGTGGGCCTGCAGCACTGATTGTGACACCCACATAAGTAGTCCCTTAACCAAGCCTCAGGCTTGCCAGTGCAAGGCATGTCTGTGCAGTTTCACTGCCACTTCGAATTGGCATTTAGAAGTACTTGCCAAGCCTTAAACTCCCCTTTTTCTACATATAAGTCACCCCAAGGTAGGCCCTAGGTAACCTATAGGGCAGGGTACTATGTACGTAAAAGGCAGGACATATACCTGTGTAGTTTATATGTCATGGTAGTATAGAACGCCTACATTTGTTTTAAACTTCTGTGAGGCCTGCTGTTTCATAGGCTAATATTAGGGCTACCCTCATATACTGTTTGAATGGTAGATTCTGACTTAAAAGAGTAACAAGGTCATATTTAGTATGGCCAGCATGGTAATACAAAATCCTACTGACTGCTGAAGCTGGATTTAACATTACTATTTTAGAAATGCCACTTTTAGAAAGTGAGCATTTTTCTGCACTTAAATCCTTATGTGCCTTACAATCCACGTCTGGCTAGGTTACTTGACAGCTCCCTTGTGCATTTTTTTCAGACTACCCCAAACCCAGGATGCTCAGTCACACCTGCACACATCTGCATACTGAATGGGTCTTCCTGGGCTGGGAGGGAGGAGGGCCTGACACATTTGAAAGGACAGTGGCCTGCCCTCACACAATCGACTGCGAAACCCCCTATTGGGGCCCTGGCAAACAGAATGGAACTGAAAGGGGACCTGGTACACTTCCAAGCCACTCTTTGAAGTCACCCCCACTTCAAAGATGCATTTGGGATATTTAAACAGGTGTCTCTGACTGTATCAACTCAAACACTTCTGGACAAGATACCACTGGTGAAGAAACTCTGAACCAGACCCTGCAACCTGCCAAGAGTAGCTGCCTGGCTCCCCAAAGGACTTCCCTGACTGCCTTTCTGCAAAGGACTGCTGCCCTGCTGCCTTGCTGCCCTTTGGCTCTGTTGAGAAGTGCTGTCCAAGGGCTTGGATAGAGCGTGCCTCCTGTTCCTTGAAGGCTCAGGACCAAAAAGACTTCCTCCTGCAAAGAACTCCTTGTGCGGCGAACATTCGTTGCACAGCCTGCCAGAAACAACACATAGCCTGCATCGCGGTGAGAAAATCACAGCACGCTGAACTGGAACGATGCAGCCCAGCTCCCAAAGAGGAGATTGACGCAGCACCAGCGTTGCGACCGGAACTTCGACGCACGGCCCACTGGCTCGATGCATAGCCGAGCCGGAACGATGCAGCCCAACTTCCTGCGAGAAGAATCGACGCAGCACCTGCCGTACGACAGAAATTTCCCTGCATCGCCCACTAGATCGACACAGCTCCTGTTGATTTTGTCCTGCATACCAAGGATTTCTCCTCATTGTCCCCGGGACGTCCGAATACCCCGCAACCCGGAGAGGATCCTAGAAAGCATGCCGAAAATGGACACAAAGCCTTCCCTGCGTGGAAAATTATTGACGCATTGTCTGCATGCGCCTAGAGAAACCAATGCACACCTCTCTGTTTTACACGCATCCCATCCTCTGCGATCCCTTGCTGAGCATTTGAACGCAAACCAGGTACTTTGTGCTTGCAAGAGACACTTATTGCTTTTTAAAGAGTAAAATACTTTTTATCATTTTCTAAAGTGAAATTTCAACATGTACTTATCAAATCTTGATCGTTTTGACCTGCATTTTACCAGATAACTATTCTATATTTTTCTAAACACTGTGTGGTGTTTGTTTGTGGTGCTATACTGTGTTATTGCATGATTTATTGCACACTTACTTTACACATTACTTTCTAAGTTAAGCCTAACTGCTCAGTGCCAAGCTACCAGAGGGTGGGCACAGGATAATTTGGATTGTGTGTGACTTACCCTGACTAGAGTAAGGGCCCTTGCTTTGACAGGGGGTAACCTGACTGTCAACCAAAGACCCCATTTCTAACATTGGGGATCAGCGGTGAAGATAGGACTTTTATTTGTGCAGTGACATACAATAGCTATGTGTACACTACCTACCGACAGTTGAAGGTCAACTTTTTTTTTTTTTTTCTTTTTCTGCAATTTCATTTTCTGCCTGCCATTTTAGCTAAATCCTCATTCAACATGTCTCTGGCTGGGTCTCAAGCAGGAGCTGAAGATTTTGACTTAGCCAAGCTGGAGACATACACTGTTAACCAGCTCGAGGGGTTCTGCAAGGGGATGGGAGTACCTACCCAGGGTGCCTCCAAAAAAGGAGGAATACCGAAAGGCACTGGGAGCCTGGCCAGAAGCCCATTCAGATGAGAATGTTGAGGAGGAGGGTCCTGAGGAGGGCCCCTCTGAGGATTTTTTGCCAGTAGTGGGGGATGTTGCCCCTGGAATTGTGCCCCCTAGTAAACCAGGAAGCAGTGTCTCTAGCCATGGCCTGACCGCAGAGGAAAGGAGGGTGGAGAGAGAATTTCAACTACAAATGGCAAAGTTAAACATAGAAGCAGAGGAGAGGAAAACAGAGAGAGAAGCAGAGAGAGCCTTGGCTGAAAAGAAACTTTTGTTGGCTCATGAACTGAGTCTCAAGGAGCTGGATATTAAGGCGAGACAGTCTGAGTCCAGCAGTGATGGTGGCAGCATTCATGCAGGACCTGCAGGGGAAAGGAAGGTTTGTATACCCAAAAACGTAGTGCCAAGTTATGTGGTGGGAGATGACATTGATAAGTGGTTGGCTGCTTATGAGGTTGCACTAAGGGCTCATGGGGTCTCTGAAGAGCAATGGGGGGCAGCCCTATGGGGGTATGTACCAATAGTGGGGAGGGACACACATCCTACACTGGATCCAAAAGATCAAAACATATATGCACCCATGAAAAACACTTTACTTGCCACGTTTAGGCTGACTCCTGAGAAATACTTTCAGAGGTTCAGGGACAGCACCAAACTCTCATCACAAACTTGGGTAGACTTTTCTGATTTTTCCAGTAAGGCACTGAATGGATGGGTGCGGGCACGGAAGTAAATGATTACACAGGATTAGATCATCTGATTCTGAGAGAGCATATGCTCAGTATTTGCTTTACAGAGTTGCGCCAGCACTTGGTAGACAGTAAGCTGCCTGATCCTAGAAAGCTTGCTCAGGAGGCGGACCACTGGGCAAGCACCAGAGTGCCCAAAAAGATATCTGGAGGGGACACCCACAAAGGTGGTCAGGGTTTCCACCAGAAGAAAGAGGGGGAGAGGAACTTAAAAACAAGGAGATCTCAAAAGGCCTCCAAAACAATTTCCAGAGGGGTGGTTGTACCCAGTACCAGCCTGAGTCTGAGAAGAGGCCAGGATTCTTTGACAAGAAGAAAGGGAAGTTCTTCCACAAATGCTTAGAGTACTTCAAGTTTGGACACTCTAAGGGCGACTCTCAGTGTCCCAAGAGGGCACAGCCCACCAATGGAGGCAGACAACTGGGTTGGCTAGTGTAGCACTCGGAGGGAGATAGTCCCAGTTAGCTTGGGGGAACAGATAGAGGTATCACTAGTGTTCCTGGAAGATGAGGAATTGGTGCCAAAAGCCCACATGCCAGGTCACCATTGATGGGCAAAGGGTGGAGCTCTGCGTGACACAGAAGCCAGTATGAGTACTGTCAGGGGTCAGCTGGTGTCAGCAGAGCAAGTCATCCCTAATACAGTTCACCAGGTCATATTCACTGACAATCGTGAGAGCCACCTTCCGGTCGCTCTGGTTCCCTTTGAGTGAGGGGGGTCTCTGGTACTCTAAAAGTAGCTGTGAGTCCTGCCTTGCCTGTAGATTGTCTGTTAGGCAATGATCCTGAGCACACTGCCTAGCAAGAGGTAGAGCTCAGATCCCCCCTGGAGATGTTAGGTCTGCTTGAATGGGTATGCATGACCACACTGTCCATGGCTGCCCGGGAAGGGAGCCAAGGGCACCTGGAATAATGGCCCAGACTGCTGCACAGAGGAATGGCAAGGGGTGCGGGGAAACTAGCCCCAGATATTCCCGCGGTGGTTGACGGGGTCCCAGGAGAGGAGGGCCCTGAGCCCACTGGGGAAGATATTGCCAACCTGTGTAACCTGCCTGGGCTTGCTGGCTGGCAAGTGGAGGGTGGGCCAACCAGGGTGGAATTCTACACAGCGCAGAAAGAGTGCCCCACTCTTGAGGGCTCTAAGGCAACAGGCCTCAGCCCAAGCAGCAGATGAAGCCTCTGGCGATCACCACATACATTGGGAGAATGATCTCCTCTACAGTGAGCCTAAGGAACTGGCCAATGGGGCAGCACGTGTGCTGGTGGTCCTCCAGTGTTACAGAGCCTTCCTACTGGGCCTGACTCACGACATTCCCCAGGACATTTGGGGCACGACAAGACCTTTTCCAGGCTTGTCACCCACTTCTGTTGACCTTGAATGTGGGTAGCCTCAGATGTGTTCTGTAGGTCCTGACTAACCTGCCAGGCTAGTGGGAAGACAGTGAAAAGGCTTAAGTATCCCCTGATCCCACTACCTGTTGTTGGCCCCCTTTGAAAGGGTGGGCACCAACGTCATTGGTCCCTTGGACCCCAAAACAGCCATAGGCAACAGGTTTATTCTGGTTTTGGTGGACGATGCCACCCGTTATCCAGAGGCAATCCCTCTAAGGACAGTGACTGCACAGGTGGTGACCTAAGCTCTGATATTTACCTGTGTGGGGTTCCCAAAGGAGGTGATGTCTGACAGAGGCACAAACTTCATGTCAGCCTACATGAAGTCCATGTGGGATGAGTGTGGGGTAACCTCCCGGTTTACCACCCTGTACCATCCTGAAACCAATGGGCTTGTTGAGAGATTCAACAAGACCCTGAAAGGCATGATCACTGGCCTACCTGAGGCCATGAGGCATAAGTGGGACGTCCTATTGCCAGTCCTTCTCTTTGCTTACAGAGGTGCCCCAGAAAGGGGTGGGGTTGAGCCACATTGAACTTCTCTATGGTTACCCTGTCAAGGGACCACTAAGCATAGTCAAGGAGGGATGGGAGAAAGCTCCCAAGAAACCTCCCCAGGATGTGGTCAGTTACATGCTGGCCCTCCGCAAGCAGACACAGCGTTTCTGGAAACAGGCCAAGAGCAACCTCTAGGCCAGTCAAGAGGTGATGAAGGAGTGGTATGACCAGAAGGTTACTCTGGTAGAATTCTCACCTGGAGACAAAGTATGGGTGATGGAGCCAGTAGAGCCTAGAGCTCTCCAGGACTGCTGGACTGGCCTATTCGAAAAGGGGGAGGCCACTTACCTAGTGGACCTGAATACCCCTAGAAACCCCCTAAGGGTTTTCTACCACAACAGACGGAAGACTCATTTTGAGAAGACTGATGTCAGTATGCTTCTTGTGACAGATGAGGGCATGGAAGAGGAGAGTGAAGCTCTCCCCGACCTCCTCTCTGCCAAGGAAGGTGATGGGTCAGTAGAGCGTGTTATTCTCTCTGACTCCCTGACACTAGATCAGAAGGGCGACTGCTACGAGTTGTTGGAGCAGTTCTCTTCTCTGTTCTCCCTCACTCCTGGGCTCCCACACTTGTGTGTCCACGACATTGACACAGGAGACAGTCCACCAGTCCACCTGTGAAGAACAAAAAGTGATGTCCAGCATCAAGGATGAGGTTTACAAGATGCTGGCTCTTGGGGTGATAGAGAAGTCCAGTAGTCCCTGGTACAGCCCAGTGGTGTTGATTCCCAAGTCTGCTGCTTCTGGTGCAAAGCCAGAACGTAGGTTCTACATAGACTATCGGTGTCCCAACTCTGTCACAAAGACACATGCTCACCCCATCCCCGAGCTGGTGAGCTCATGGAGAGACTCAGCGCTGCCAAGTTCCTTAGTACCTTTGACCTCACATCAGGGTACTGGCAGATCGCCTTGACTAAAGGGGCTCAAGAGAGATCCGCTTTCTCTACTCCGGAGGGCCATTACTAGTTCAGAGTAATACCCTTTGGATTAAAAAATACCCCTGCTATCCTTCCAACGGTTGGTTATCGGGGTCCTAGCTGGCAAGGATGCCTTTTGTGCAGCCTACCTAGACGACATTGCCATCTGTAGTTCCAGCTGGGAGGAACACCTGCTCCACCTCAAGGAAGTGCTTCAGGCCTTGCAACAGGCAGGCCTGACCATCAAGGCCAGTAAGTGCCAGATTGGGCAGGGTTCCGTGGTGTACCTGGGACTCCTAGTAGGTGGTGGCAAGGTGCAGCCTCTCCAGGCCAAGATTGAAACTATCAAGGCCTGGCAACCACCTAGGACACAAACAGAGGTGAGTGCCTTCTTAGGTCTCACAGAATATTACCGCAGATTAACCCCTTCTGTGCCGAGGATGTAATGGTTACGTCCTGCGGCACAGTGCTGCTGTGCCCAGGACGTAACCATTATGTCCTGGGTACCCAGCCCAGAGGGAGCCCCAAGTCAGGGATGGAAGGGGAAGCCCTTCCCCTTCCACCCCCGACCCCCTCACCCCCCTGTGACGTCAGCGCGCGAGCGCGCGCTGTTTGTCACAGGGCCTCCTCCCATCGCGATGATCGGAAGAGAAATGCTTTGCATTTCTCTTCCGATCACGGGGAGGAGGCAGAGAGGCTTCAAAGGGAAGGACATGTATTTCCTTCCCTTTGAAGTCTCTCTCTGCGTTTTGGCAGCCGGATTGTAAAGCAATCCGGCTGTCAAAACGCCCACTAGACACCAGGGATGTCTTTTTTTATTATTGTAACTGACAAAAGGGAGCGACCCCTTGGGCAAGGGTCGCTCCCAGGGGGGGCATTTTTTTTTAAGGCTTTTTCTGCCCCCCCTGGGGGCAGATCGGCCTATTTTTACCCGATCTGCCCCCAGGGGGGGCAGAAACCTCTAGGCACCAGGGCTAATTTTTATTTTTTTTGTTTAGTTTTTGTTTTTTGAGGTGGGGAGCGACCCCTTAGGCAAGGGTCGCTCCCATAGGGGGCAAATTATATTTAGGCCATTTCTGCCCCCCTTGGGGGGAGATTGGCCTATTTTTATGAGGCCAATCTGCCCCCAAGGGGGGCAGAAACCACTAGACACCAGGGAGTTTTTTTTGTTTGTTTGTTTTTCACGTAAGGGGAGCGACCCCTTAGGCAAGGGTCGTACCCCTGGGGAGAAAATTTATTTTAGGCCATTTCTGCCCCCCATGGAGGCAGATCAGCCTATTTTTATTAGGCCGATCTGACCCCACGGGGGCAGAAACCACTAGGCACCAGGGATTTTTGTTGTTGTTGTGTTTTACAGATAGGGAGCGTCCCCTTAGGCAAGGGTCGCTCCCCTGGAGGGGCAAATTGTATTTAGGCCATTTCTGCCCGCTTTGGGGGTAGATCGGACGATTTTAGGTCAATCTGCCCCCAGGGGGGGCAGAAACCACTGGGCACCAGGGATCTTTTTTTTGTGCCGTCACGCAAGGGGAGCGACCTTGTAGGCAAGGGTCACTCCCCGTGGGGGTTGGGGGGGCAAATTTATTTTAGCCCATTTCTGCCCCCCCTGGGGGCAGATCGGCCTATTGGTATAGGCCGATCTGCCTCCAGGAGGGCAGAAACCTCTAGGCGCCAGGGCAAATTGTTTTTTTGTGTTTTTTTTTTTTGTTTGTTTGTTTTTTTAGAGATGGGGAGCGACCCATTAGGCAAGGGTCGCTCCCCTGGGGGGCAAATTGTATTTAGACCATTTCTGCCCCCCTTGGGGGCAGATTGGCCGATTGTAGGTCATTCTGCCCCCAAGGGGGGCAGAAACCACTAGGCACCAGGGATCTTTTTTTTCCGCTGTCACGCAAGGGGAGCCACCTTGTAGGCAAGGGTCGCTCCCCGGGGGGGTGGGGGTGCAAATTTATTTTAGGCCATTTCTGCCCCCCCTGGGGGCAGATCGGCCTATTGGTATTAGGTCGATCTCCCCCCGGGGGGGTAGAAACCTCTAGGCGCCAGGGATTTTTGTTGTTGTTGTGTTTTACAGATAGGGAGCGTCCCCTTAGGCAAGGGTCGCTCCCCTGGAGGGGCAAATTGTATTTAGGCCATTTCTGCCCGCTTTGGGGGTAGATCGGACGATTTTAGGTCAATCTGCCCCCAGGGGGGGCAGAAACCACTGGGCACCAGGGATCTTTTTTTTGTGCCGTCACGCAAGGGGAGCGACCTTGTAGGCAAGGGTCACTCCCCGTGGGGGGTTGGGGGGGCAAATTTATTTTAGCCCATTTCTGCCCCCCCTGGGGGCAGATCGGCCTATTGGTATAGGCCGATCTGCCTCCAGGAGGGCAGAAACCTCTAGGCGCCAGGGCAAATTGTTTTTTTGTGTTTTTTTTTTTTGTTTGTTTGTTTTTTTAGAGATGGGGAGCGACCCATTAGGCAAGGGTCGCTCCCCTGGGGGGCAAATTGTATTTAGACCATTTCTGCCCCCCTTGGGGGCAGATTGGCCGATTGTAGGTCATTCTGCCCCCAAGGGGGGCAGAAACCGCTAGGCACCAGGGATCTTTTTTTTGCGCTGTCACGCAAGGGGAGCCACCTTGTAGGCAAGGGTCGCTCCCCGGGGGGGTGGGGGTGCAAATTTATTTTAGGCCATTTCTGCCCCCCCTGGGGGCAGATCGGCCTATTGGTATTAGGTCGATCTCCCCCCGGGGGGGTAGAAACCTCTAGGCGCCAGGGCAAATTGTTTTTTTTTGGTATTTTTTTTGTTTGTTTTAGAGATGGGGAGCGACCCATTAGGCTAGGGTTGCTCCCCTGGGGGGCAAATTGTATTTAGACCATTTATGCCCCCCTCGGGGCAGATTGGCCGATTGTAGGTCAATCTGCCCCCAAGGGGGCAGAAACCACTAGGCACCGGGGATTTTTTTTTGGGCGCCAATGTCACGCAGGGGGAGCAACCCCATAGGCAAGGGTCGCTCCCGGGGGGGGTTAGGGGGTGGGGGACAAATTTATTTTGGGCCATTTCTGCCCCCCCTGGGGCTGGCTGAGCTAGAGGCCAAAATTCACAGGTAGGCACTGTTTTCTACGAAAAAATGTGATGTGTCCATGTTGTGTTTTGGGCCATTTCCTGTCACGGGCGCTAGGCCTACCCACACAAGTGAGGTATCATTTTTATCGGGAGACTTGGGGGAACGCTGGATGTAAGGAAATTTGTGGCTCCTCTCAGATTCCAGAACTTTCTGTCACCGAAATGTGAGGAAAACGTGTTTTTTTAGCCAAGTTTTGAGGTTTGCAAAGGATTCTGGGTAACAGAACCTGGTCAGAGCCCCACAAGTCCCCCCATCTTGGATTCCCCTGTGTTTCTAGTTTTAAAAAATGCACTGGTTTGCTAGGTTTCCCCAGGTGCCGGCTGAGCTAGAGGCCAAAATCCACAGGTAGGCACTGTTTTCTATGAAAAAATGTGATGTGTCCACGTTGTGTTTTGGGCCATTTCCTGTCGCGGGCGCTAGGCCTAACCACACAAGTGAGGTATCATTTTTATCGGGATACTTGGGGGAACGCTGGGTGGAAGGAAATTTGTGGCTCCTCTCAGATTCCAGAACTTTCTGTCACCGAAATGAGAGGAAAATGTGTTTTTTAGCCAAATTTTGAGGTTTGCAAAGGATTCTGGGTAACAGAACCTGGTCAGAGCCCCACAAGCCACCCCATCTTGGATTTCCCTAGGTCTCTAGTTTTCAAAAATGCACAAGTTTGGTAGGTTTCCCTAGGTGCCGGCTGAGCTAGAGGCCAAAATCTACAGGTAGGCACTTTGCAAAAAAACACCTCTGTTTTCTTTAAAAAAATGTGATGTGTCCACGTTGCGTTTTGGGGCGTTTCCTGTCGCGGGCGCTAGGCATACCCACATAAGTGAGGTATCATTTTTATCGGGAGACTTGGGGGAATATAGATTAGCAAAACAAGTGTTATTGCCCCTTGTCTTTCTCTACATTTTTTCCTTCCAAATATAAGAGAGTGTGTAAAAAAGACATCTATTTGAGAAATGCCCTGTAATTCACATGCTAGTATGGTCACCCCGGAATTCAGAGATGTGCAAATAACCACTGCTTCTCAACACCTTATCCTGTGCCATTTTTGGAAATACAAAGGTTTTCTTGATAGCTATTTTTCACTTTTTATATTTCAGCAAATGAATTGCTGTATACCCGGTATAGAATGAAAACGCACTGCAGGGTGCAGCTCATTTATTGGCTCTGGGTACCTAGGGTTCTTGATGAACCTACAAGCCCTATATATCCCCGCAACCAGAGGAGCCCAGCAGACGTAACGGCATATTGCTTTCGAAAATCTGACATTGCAGGGAAAAGTTACAGAGTAAAACGTAGAGCAAAATTGATGTTTCTTTCACCTCAATTTCAATATTTTTCTTTTTCAGTTGTTATTTTCTGTAGGAAACCCTTGTAGGATCTACACAAATTACCCCTTGCTGAATTCAGAATTTTGTCTACTTTTAAGAAATGTTGCGGTTTATGGGATCCAGCATTGGTTTCATGCCCATTTCTGTCACTGACTGGAAGGAGGCCGAAAGCACAACAAATCGTAAAAATGGGGTATGTCCCAGTAAAAGGCCAAAATTGTGTTGAAAAATTGGGTTTTCTGATTCAAGTGTGCCTGTTTCTGAAAACTGGAAAGCTGGTGATTTTAGCACCGCAAACCCTTTGTTGATGCCATTTTCAGGGAAAAAAACCACAAGCCTTCTTCTGCAGCCCCATTTTCCAATTTTTTTGAAAAAAACGAAATTTTCACTGTATTTTGGCTAATTTCTTGGCCTCCTTCTGGGGAACCCACAAAGTCTGGGTACCACTAGAATCCCTAGGATGTTGGAAAAAAAGGACGCAAATTTGGCGTGGGTAGCTTATGTGAACAAAAAGTTATGAGGGCCTAAACGCGAACTGCACCAAATAGCCAAAAAACGGCTTGGCACAGGAGGGGGAAAAGGCCTGGCAGCGAAGGGGTTAATTGAGGAATATGGCAGTATAGTAGCCCCCTTAACAGAACTGACATCCAAGAAACAACCTAGGTTGGTGAATTGGACAAAGGCCTGTCAGAAAGCCTTTTACTCTCTGAAGGAAGCCATGTGCTCCGCCCGTGCTCAAGGCACCTGACTACTCCAAGGAATTTATTGTGCAGAGAGACACTTCAGAGCATGGCATAGGGGCAGTTCTAGCACAGCTAAATGAGGAGGGCCTAGACCAACCAGTAGTCTTTATTAACAGAAGACTATTACCACAGGAACAGAGGTGGAGTGCTATTGAGCGAGAAGCATTTGCTGTGGTCTGGGCACTGAAGAAGCTGAGACCATACTTGTTTGGGACTCAATGGCGGGTTCAAACAGACCACAGACCCCTAAGATGGCTCATGCAGATGAGGGATAAAAATCCTAAACTCTTGAGGTGGTCCATTTCCCTACAGGGGCTGGACTTTACAGTGGGTTCATCGCCCGAGGATTGACCACGCCAACGCTGATGGTCTCTCCAGACATGTCCACCTTAGCTATGAGAGCTCCCAGGACGTTGGGTAGCTCTCCCCACTTTCAGCAGGGGGAGACACATGTTAGACCTGACAGTTTTAGGGTGGCCACCCCTAACTTTTTGCCTGCCTCCCTCCACTTTTTGGACACTGTTTGTGCTGGTTTTAGGATCCTGCACACTTTACCACTGCTAACTAGTGCTAAAGTTCATATGCTCCCTCCCTTAAAACACGGTGACATTGGTTCATACCCGTTTGGCTTATTTAATCTACTTGTAAGTCCCCAGTAAAGTGCACTACATGTGCCCAGGGGCTGGAGATTAAATGCTACTAGTGGCCTGCAGTCCTGATTGTACCACCCACATATGTAGCCCCTTAACCATGCCTCAGGCCTGCCAGTGCAAGGTCTATCTGTGCAGTTTCACTGCCACTTCGACTTAGCATTTAAAAGTACTTGCCAAGCCATAAACTCCCCCTTTTCTACATATAAGTCACCCCTAAGGTAAGCCCTAGGTAGCCCATAGGGCAGGGTGGTATGTAGGTAAAAGGCAGGACATATACCTGTGTAGTTTATATGTCCTGGTAGTGTAGAACTCCTAAATTCGTTTTACACTGCTGTGAGGCCAGCTCCTTTCATAGGCTAACATCAGGACTACTCTCCTATACTGTTTGAGTGGTAGATTCAGATCTGAAAGGAGTAACAAGGTCATATTTAGTATGCCCAGAATGGTAATACAAAATCCTGCTAAGTGGTGAAGTTGGATTTAACATTACTATTTTAGAAATGCCACTTTTAGAAAGTGAGCAGTTCTCTGCACTTAAATCCTTCTGTGCCTTACAATCCACGTCTGGCTAGTATACTTGACAGCTCCCTTGTGCATTTCACTCAGACAACCCCAAACACAGGATGCTCAGTCACACCTGCACACATCTGCATACTGAATGGGTCTTCCTGGGCTGGGAGGGTGGAGGGCCTGACACTTACATTTGAAAGGATAATGGCCTGCCCTCACACAATGGACTGCCAAACCCCCTACTGGGACCCTGGCAGACAGGATGGAACTGAAAGGGGACCTGGTGCACTTCTAGGCCACTCTTTGAAGTCTCCCCACTTCAAAGGTCCATTTGGGTATTTAAACAGTGCCTCTGACCCTACCAACTCAGACACTTCTGGACAAGATACCACTGGTGAAGAAACTCTGAACCTGACCCTGCAAGCTGCCAAGATGCCTGGTTGCCCAAAGAACTCCCCTGAATGCTTTTCTGCAATGGACTGCTGCCCAGCTGTGGCCCTGCTGCCTTGCTGCCCTCTGGCTCTGCTGAGAAGTGCTCTGCAAGGGCTTGGAAAGAGCTTGTTTCCTGTTCCTTGATGTCTCAAGACCAAAAAGACTTCGTCCTGCAAATAATTCCAGGTGCGGCTAAAATTTGACGCACAGCCTGCCAGTAACGATGCACAGCCTGCATCGCGGTGAGAAAGTCACTGCACGCCGAACCAGAACGATGCAGCCCGGCTCCCGAGAGGAGACCGACGCAGCACCAGTGTTGCGACAGGAACTTTGATGCACAGCCCGCTAGATCAATGCATAGCCGAGCCAGAATGACTCAGCCTGACTTCCTGTGAGAAGAATCGACGCAGCACCTAATGTGCGACAGAAATTTCCCCGTATCGCCCACCTGATCGACACAGCTCCTGTTGACTTCGTCCTGCATGCCCAAGATTTCTCCGCATTATCTCAGGGGTGTCCAAATACCCCGCAACCTGAAGCGGATCCAAAACAGCGCGCCAAAAATCGACGCAAAGCCTTTCCTGCATGGAAAATTATGGATGCATCGTCTTTGTGCGCCCAGAGAAACTGACGCAGGCCTCCCCGTTTTCCACGCATCACCTCCTCTGTGGTCCCTTGCAGAGAATTTGAATGTAAACCAGGTACTTTGTGCTTGCAAAAGACTCCTTTTATCCTTTTCTAAAGTGATATTTCAACGTGTACTTATCAAATCTTGATCTTTTTGAACTGCATTGAACCAGATATTCTATATTTTTCTAAACACTGTGTGGTGTATTTTTGTGGTGCTATACTGTGTTATTGCATGATTTATTGCACAAATACTTTACAAATTGCCTTCTAAGTTAAGCCTGACTTCTCAGTGCCAAGCTATCAGAGGGTGGACACAGGATAATTTGGATTGTGTGTGACTTACCCTGACTAGAGTGAGGGTCCTTGCTTGGACACTGGATAACCTGACTGCCAACCAAAGACCCCATTTCTAACAACTTCATTGTTTTGAATTTATTTTAACATGTCTATTTTTGTCTATATTTAAATGTTTAATAATTCAACAAACTTTAGTAAATCTGACCCTTCAACTATATAACACTTTCCCCGCCTTTGCTTAAGCTAGGGTGGGAATAGCAAATCTTACCCCTCCAAGTATAACAGTTTCTCAAATTTTGCTTATGTTTGAGTGAGAATAGTAAACCTTATTCCTACGAAACCGAACACTTTGCCTACTGTTGCTTTGATTGGAATGGAAATAGTAATTCTTAGCATGGAAAATAGCATTCTTTATGTCCAACACTTTCCCTACTATTGTATTTTCTTTCTGATTGTTTTGTTAACTTTTTATAACTATTTATAAAGGTAAATGATTTTTGTTCATTCTATTCATTTAGTTTATTGTTTATATATTTTGCTATATGTTTTTATAAATATGTTTAATATTGTTTATTTCTATCATTAGTAACATTTTTCAAAAATATATTATGGTTTCAAACTCCAAGGTCTAAATTAAATGTAATTCTATATATATTGAAATCAATATATTTACCTGTTATTTGATGATATTCTGATCTTTGTTATTTTTGTAGTTTATAAAAGAATTATGTAACCATGGTTTTTATTTCCATATATTTTTTCATGATATTTCTGTTTCATAATATATTTGTACTTGGTCTTATCTGGTACATCCAATTTCTAGAATATTAGCCTTGTAATTGAAAGCATGTTATGGTATTAATATTGATCAAAAATTCAATCTTTAAAGATCACTTCAGTAGCAGTTCTAGGGGTTCTCCATCAGGCAAGCTTTTTTGTGTTCCCTCTATAAAGTCTTATGAAAGTAATAGTATTCTGGCCTCCCTGCACCGGAACGCCCCCCTTACATACATTATGCCTGAAGCATGCATTATGTGCCGCAAGGTGGTACAAAGTGGCATGATGCATGTACTGCACTGCTTTGTAAATATAGCGTGGGGAAATTGCCTCCTTAACACCACATTAGTGTAAAAAAATCATGCTAGTGTGGCGCAAGGAGATGCAAGGGGTTTGCAAATATGCCCCATAGTTTTTTTTCTGTTTTAAATGCATCTCCTCTCTTCTGCTTACTCTGTCTTCCCTATCCATCTATCTATCTATCTATCTATCTATCTATCTATCTATCTATCTATCTATCTATCTATCTATCTATTTATCTATCTATCTATCTATCCATCTATCTACCTATGTACCTATCTATCTGTATATAAATCTATCTATCACTTCATACTCTGCTCCAGCTTACATTTTTTCTCTAGCAACCTTTTTCGAGAATGTCTCTTCCACTTTCTCTCTACTTCCGCTCTCTTGTCCTTATCCATCATTCTCCACTCCACTCCTCTCCTGTTCTCCTCCCTTTGCTTGTGTCCTCTCTATTTTAACCCTTTCACCCCACTTTTCATTGTTTTTTTTAAGAGCATCACTCTTTTGTATCTAGCTGAAGAGAACCTTAGCTGTCTGAGGTCATAATGTTTGAATGAGTATAAACAAAAGGGAACGATTTTGGAAAATAGTTGATAATAGCCAACAACACTGCTGATTATTTGAGCATCTTGGTTACATCAGTGTTAGAGTGACATTTCTCTCACCTTCAAGCTCCTAAGTTTATTAATGTGGCAGCTGCTGGCAAAAATACATTTAGGGCCAAATTTAGATCTCAGCAGAGGGAATACTCTGTCACAAATGTGATGCATATCCCGTTGCCGTATTACAATCCCCAAGGAGATAATTCGATCGTAATACAGCAGAGGGGATGGATACCCGTCACGTTTGTTACAGAGTAACACCCTCTGCCGAGATCTAAATAGGCCATTAGTTATGTAGCTTCTCTGTATGCAGTGCAGGGAAAGATACAACTCTGCACAACGATATAGACAGGAGGAGTTGTGCAAAGTCAACTTACACTTCTTTGACCAGGAGAGATGCTAACTTCAGGGATACACCCAAACATAGAGTTTCTATTTATTACTTACCCAAGAATTGCCCAGTGCCGGGACATGTCAGGGGATAATTTTAGCTACTTTGCCAATATAGCTGGTAGCAACTCATGAAAAGCATAGCACCTGTATGAAGAAGTGTCAATGCTACTCCTTTAAAACATAATATTGCCACCTGAGCTTTTGCCATCTAATTTCCTACCTGATTTCTGGTAAGAGATTGTGCTGTTTCCCCATAGCTTAAGCAGTTTTGCAGAGAAGTCAGTGCTCTGCCGTTGAAATGTGGTTTACTTATAACAAGGGCCACCCAGTATGCCACCAAGGAATCAAGGGTTAATACATTCAATATAAACACAATGGTTCGTAGTGGACTTATTTATCAGCAATTAACTTGGTTACTGCAAAGACATCTAGATCAGTTGCGATCTGAATGCGTGGATAAACAGCCAAAATCTCAAAAACATTTATGGGAGAAGTACATAAATATTAGTGCTCAATAAGTGAACAATTGTTACAAAGGTGACAAGATGAAAAATATGTGCATTCAATTTAAAAACTGTGGACTCAGAACTCAGGAAATGAATGGACTAAACACAGATGAGTAGTTCCCAATGAGGATAACATGCACCAATCAGGGTGGCTCAGGAATCGAGTTGTTTAAACATTGACAGCGTAGCGACCTTACCAAAGGTTTATCATCGAGAAGGGGAAGGATGAGAGCACTAACAAACTCTGAATTTAGGATATACAAATAAGGTAATGAGGCGCTAAAAAGTATGACTGAATTAAGTCACACAAATTGTGAAACCATGGAGAACCTTACTGTGGGCCCAAGGTCCCAGAGGTATTTGTAAAGTGCAAATAGCCGGTGGCAAAAAGGGCCTCAAGGGTTTCCGTAAGAGTCACTAAATAGAAATAAAAATGTAATGAATACTAGAAGCCAAATGTGACAGGTGTGGAAGAATGAATGTATGAGCTCCACAATGAAGAAAAATAGGAAATGTAATATAAGGACAATAGGGCTCTCAGACGTAATTTAAAAGACAATGAGTGAATTTACTTACAACATTTGAAGTAACCAGCTGCAGAAAGTTCAGGGAAGGAAGGGGAATATTTAAGGTGGCACATTGCTACGCCAACACCTGATGCGCAGGCCTCACATGGAGGTGGCAGGTCTTTTGGAAAAAAGTAAGCAAAGGAAAATAAGCAGGCCTGGGCAGAACTTACAAAGTTTTGTTCTGTGGAAGTCAGCGGTGTGCCAAAAACTTGGCAAGATTCTACAGAACTACATGAGGGGGCAGAAGTGCTCATCCTCCCGGTAATGCTGCATTTCTACAGTAAAGAAGTGCAATCCATGCTAAAAAATCAAGGCGAATGGCACCATGCTGTCCGCATGGACACGGCCATTGTTTTTGCCTGTTTTCTGTTCTCTGCATGGTGCTGGACCTAATGATTTGATTCATTTCAATCCTTCACCTAACCCACTCATTCATCTCATCATTTACCTTCCTTATCAGTGTGTGTCTTGGTGTAGTACATTTTGTACTTTTTTGTTTTCAGTTTCTATTTCACTTAGTTCTTTCTTTCTGCATCTTCTTTTCTGTATTTGATATTTTTCCTCCCCAGTCCCATTTCTGAGGAGCAGCTTGGAGCAAGCAGTGGCACCAGTCTGCTACTCCAAGCCACACATCATGTGGTCACCGGCACAGCCAAGGGGTGCAGCCCCACCCTATTTTTTGTGAGGCAGCGGTGACTGTGCCCATTTGTTATCTGCAGCGACACCTCTCCTCCATGCTGCCTAAATGTGGCAGGGTTAGAAGGGGACACGACTTGTGGGAGCATCAGCTGCTGTGGAGGAGAGTGCACCGGCGTGTGTGATTTAATCCACCGTGATCAGAAGCTGTTCGACCTGCTGGGTGTTGAGGTTGCGGGACATGTTAAGTAATTATTTACTGTTTGTTTTCTAAAATGCTTTTGTTTTTTTCAAATAGCATGCTGCTCACACTCGGTGATCAGTTACATTTACACAACGTTATGAATATTGTATGATCCAGCTTGAACTAGCCAGGTGTTCAAAAATACCTAATCATAATTGTCGGCACTTGCCTGGGCTGATTATTTAAGAAGTCATGCAGAATCCTCTGTACTGTCATTAAGATAGTGGTAGTAATGTCAGTGAGTTAACGTTCTCTGTGCCCTTCTTTAAGTAGCTCAGACAGTCCAAATTTCCCAGTGATGTGGAGCATGCATCTATGCATCAAACAGGGAGACCGAGTTGGCCCATCAAAGGGGGTGAGAAGCAGAGATCATTCATTTCAACACATTAGTAGCTCCAACTATGGTTTAGGAAATTAGGAATAGGGCTCAGGTGTAGGAAATTAGCAGTAGGTCAACTCAATACTAGTACTGTAGGCGATCTGATTTTGAAAAGTACTATGTTACTGTGTTTGCCTTTGCCTGTCAAAATAATTTTTGGGAGATTAACTGTACCACTAATCTATTTTTTTATCTTCTTTATTTCTTACATCAGTAGCCAAGGGCAAGAAGAGGGCATTATTAAAGGTGGGTCACGGTAAACGGGGTACTACTACCACCACCAGCGCTGCAGCCGTGGTCGAGGGATCTGCTGACCCCACTAAGACCTGTTATTATTATTTCCCTCACTTTTATCTCCCCCATTGACACTAACTTTGCCTTTTTATTTTTTTTACACTATCTCCTTTTTTTATTTAAATCATTTTCCATCTAATGTTTGCTAAATTATTGTTATTGCTGCATTATCCTTTTTCATATTTCAGTAGCTGATTTTCTCCATTCTGTACTTATCTGTAGCTCTTATCTGCTTTGCTAGTAAGCTTTCCCTCTCCTCGTATATATTTTGTGGACTGGTACTATTAGACTAAGAGAACACATTCTAGGTACTCTGCTGTGAAGACTGCAGTCCCAAGTAAGGTATTTTTCTCTACACGTTTGTTGAGAAGACTTTCTTTTTCTTGCTCATGCTCAACAGTAAAAGGAGAGAGTGGCCATGGTCATGGTGGAACCCACCACTGTGGTGTTGTGTTATACCAGCTATTTCCATGACAGGGCAGCATGGTAGAAAAGTAGTATGAGGTCCTATTACATTTTGCCTACCAAGACCATATGTCCTTCATTGACCAAATTATTCCACCCCTTCTGTGTGCTTCAATGACTCGGAGTAATCATACTTCTGCCCTTCCATTATGAAATGTTTTGGTTGGGGTGACGACCTGGCTTTTCTAACACTTTCAACCGACAATGTCCAAAGTGATATTTTCAATAGAAGATCCTGCTAACCAAACTATAGTGATGTATTGCAGTTAGTTGTATTTTGTTAAATTAAAATAATAAGGGAAGGTGTATCTGGCAACTAAAATGTGTAATATTTTTTTCTAGCCGCGCAGACCACAAGTGCCTGCAGTAGTCCGAGTGCTCCAGATGTAGCAGGGAAGGAGGTTGGAGGGAGATGACCAGCAGTGGCAGGGACGGGCGGTGGTAAGTCACACTGCTTGTTTATTGGCAAAAATTATTAGTATGCTCTATTTGTTAAGCGAGGCCTACAGTCCTACCCATTATCATTCATCATCACCCTACCCATGGCATTATGCCACCAATGACCCAACCATCGACACTGCCAGGCTTCCACCAGCCTGCAGCCTGGCGGTCCTGGCGGTTGTAACACGCCAGGGCCGCGCTGCCCTGGGGATTACGAGTCCCCAGCCGCCAGCCTTTCCATGGCGATTTACACTGCCATGGAAAGGCTGATGGAATGGGGGTATGGGGTGGCCCCCGGGTGGCCCTGCACTGCCCATGCACTTGGCAGTGCAGGGGCCCCCATGCACAGCCCCTTCGCACATCCCACTGCCCGAATTACTGTTAGTGGAATGCACAATGGGTGCTGCTGCACCCGCCGCACTGCCACATTGCAGCCAGCTCGATTATGAGCTGGCTGCAATGTTACGGCCTGGTTCCCCGCCGGGCCAATGGGAAACTCAAAATAGGGCCGGCAGGGTTTAGCCCACAATGGCGGTGTAGTGGTGTTAAGTGTTTGGTGGGCAGTTCGGTGGTGTCGGCATCTGCATTTTCACGACTGACCACGGCTTTCCCCACGCCACCGCGGGATCAAATATCCTTGCAGTTGCGGCAGTCTTGTAGCAGTCAGATTGCCATCCTCCTAAACTGGCTCTCAGACTGCTGAGAATGTGGCAGTCAGACTGCCACCATAGATGCGGCGGTCCCAGGGCCCCGTACTCTTAATTGGGGCCTTTGTTTTTTAATCTGGTGGCATTATTCTGGTTTAATGCCGTGCAGCCAGTCAATGCTTTTATGTGAGGCATGTGTGGGTAAAATGGCCCTGTGAATCCTAATCACATCTCATGCCAATGACCCTAGGGGACTAGCAAAGTACTGCAACAGTGCCACTATATAATTTCAAACAAGTATTTGCACAAAGCAGTGTTTACAATTTGCCTTTTTTCTTTTTTTTCTTTCCAGATATAGCTACTCCTACTGGTCGATCACTAACACCTACTCAGCAGGAGACTCAGGCGGTCATTCTGACCGCCATGCGGTTACCGCCGAATCACCGCCCCGCGGTCAAAAGACCGCGGCGGCAATTCCAACTTTCCCGCTGGGCCGGCGGGCAACCGCCAAAAGGCCGCCCGCCGGCCCAGCGGGAAAGCCCCTGCAAAGAGGAAGCCGGCTCCGAATGGAGCCGGCGGAGTTGCAGGGGTGCGACGGGTGCAGTGGCACCCGTCGTGATTTCCACTGTCTGCTAAGCAGACAGTGAAAATCTTTGTGGGGCCACCAGGTGCCCCACGACACCCGTTCCCACCATCCTGTTCCTGGCGGTAAGAACCGCCAGAAACAGGGTGGCGGGAAGGGGGTCGGAATCCCCGTGGCCCAGGATTCCCTGGGCCAGGGGAAAACCGGCGGGAAACCACTGGTTCCCCTTTTCTGACCGCGGCTTTACCGCCGTGGTCAGAATAGCTCAGGAAGCACCGCCAGCCTGTTGGCGGTGCTTCCGCTGCCCTCCGCCATGGCGGTCATGGACCGCCAGGGTCGGAATGACCCCCTCAGTCTGGCTGCTGTGGCAGAGGATGGAGGCCACCCAGGAGGAATACTGTCTGCTGGTGGTTCTGGAGGAGGAGGCTGAGGCGGCATCTGCCACGGCCCCAGGCCCCCAGTTCCTTGAGCCCGATGCCATTGCCTCCATTCCAGCCACACCATGAGCAGTGCCGTTGGCAGCTGTAGCCACCCAAACCACCACTGCTGCCCTCTTCCTACCAGTACCCAGACTGCTTCCAAATCTGTGTACTGCGCGAGCTGGCACAGCTTCACCAGCAGGTGACAAGCCTCTAACCGGAAGTGGGAAGACTCCAGACCCGCGTCGATGATGTCCTCTTCTGAAGCCCTTTCTTAATTTTTTGTTTCGGTGGGAGGGACTTTTGTTGTGGGTGGAGAGGGTAGGAATTGGGAAGAGAACAGTACTTCTGAGTTTAGATTGGTTTTCTTTAGACTTTTTTTGGACATTGGTTAGGGACAGGGTGATTTGTTTAGGGAGAGGAATGGGCCTGTTGTGGGTGGAGAGGGTCGGATTTATTTATAGTGTTGAATTTGAAAATAAGAAAAATGAAAGGTTAACATTATATAGTTTTTTGTGTTTTGCTTTTACTTTGTACTGCTACCTTTTTGTGCAGCGTGCTTTTTAATCTGCTTATCAAAGTATATACCAGTTAGATGTAGTTAGTTATACCCTTGTCATACTACCTAAGTAACTATATTGACCAATAGCGGAGTATGCTGCCATTGCATATATTGCCTACAACAATCTAGATAAGTAAGAACGTACTTATCTGCAGGCGTAGGTAGTTGCTTACTAACTAAACTAGTTCACTTCACTCTATAGTTCTCTTACCTGAATATATGAAACAATGGCTGCTACGTCTTTCAATCTTCCAAAACCTTTCCTGCAGAGTTTCCCAAGGTGTCTTCTTAATGGTGGTGGCAATAGTAGCAGGATAGCGTGCTAACACGGAAGGCATCACAAGAAAGGTCTCTCTCCATCTAGGTGAACTCCATCTGTAGAATTAATCAAAAGGATTACCCGTCACAGGCAACTAGATTGAAAGAAAACACAGAGTTAGTGGGTTATATTTATGTCATAACTTTACAAAGACTGAGACCAGAATACAACCATGACACAGCAAAGATGACCTGATATTATAACAAAAACTAGCAATGATAATTTCTTCTGAGAAATGTGGAGAAAGTATTTAATGAACACTAAACTTATGAAATTCTGAAGTCAGAAGAAGTGGACTCATAGTCAGAAGTCAGTGAACAAGGTTAAGCGTTTATGCAATACAAGGCCAGAGTGATGATATTGACGAATTATGTTATACATCTAAAATATGGATCCCTTTTGGCGTGGGTGGGTAAGAGGGACTGGTGTGGGCTGTTGCTCAGGTAGCAGAAGATCCTGCAGTGAGCTGGTGTCGCTTTCACCACATCATCCCCAACAAATGTGTGATCCTTTTATGGTGTAAATTAAGTCATACCACAATAAATCATGCAGTCCAGCGGAAGAGGGTTAGGGTTTTGATGCAGGGATGGAAAAGGGGAGATTGGATAAGGTGTGACGAAGATAAACACTACACAACAACAGTATTCATCATTGTAAAAAGCAGCACATCATCGTCACCTATCTGTTGTGGAAGGAAATGAAGGAATGAAGCAGTCCAGTTAAATGCATTGCAAACAGTCCTTCAGCCCCAGAGACTTAATTTATATCTAAAAGGTCTGGCATCTAGGTTTGAAAAAATACAAATTATGGAGGAGTTAACAAACACCGGGCCAGATGTACGAAATATTTTTCTAGTTGCAATTCACAGAATTGGCCCCTTTGCGACTAGAAAAATGCTTTTTGGGATGTACAAAGCCCAAACTGCGATTCGGTAACTTGTTACCGAACCGCAGTTTGGGTTTTTGTGATTTGGTATTAGGAAGGGGTGTGTCAAGGGCGTCCCTTCCTAATACCAAGTCTAAATGGTATGTATGATTGTTTTGTGACCGCGGTCGCAAAACAATCACAGTTAGCACCAATTTAAAATTGGTGCTAACCCCAGGGGACCCCTTCCCCTTTGTGAATGCATGCAAAAAAAAAATTCAGAGCAGGCAGTGGTCCCACTTTTCATTTTTGTTTTCGAAATGCATTCCGTATTCCTTTAAGGAAAACGGGCTGCATTTTAGAAAAAATACTGCTTTTTTTAAAAGCAGTCACCGACATGGTGGTCTGCTGACACCAGCAGGCCACCATCCCTGCGAGTGCCGCCATTCCCAATGGGGTCACAAATTGTGACTTACCTCATACATATTCATGAAGTAGGTCATTTGCGACCACATTGGAAATCCCAGACAGTGTCATTAAACTGTTGTACATTCGGTTTTGCGAGTCACAAAACCAGATCATTGTACATGTGGCCCACAGTTCTTAAAATTATGATTGTTAAAAGATAAATGATACTGTAAATGCCAAATTGGGCAATGCATTTGCATTTCTCTTGGAATGTCCGTCCTGGGTGCTTGTCTTAACCGGTCTGGTAAAGTAAGCAGGAGTGTTATAGAACTTTTGCCTTTTGTGCAGGACAAGAGAAAGGCCTGTGGACTGTAAAACAGAAATTATGTTATAGATTGAAGAGGGTCAGAAAATAAGCTTCCTGAGGAGTGCACCAAGACTCTGAGGGAGAGCAAGAGCTTAGGCTGCTGCAATCATTCATTTTATGAATTATGTGCGATCGATCAGCTGACAAGTGAGAGTAATTTATAACCAATCACGGACAAGTAACTGCGTGTACCAGGCTGATCAGTCTCACAACTATCATTAAAACATTTAACTGAGTGCGTGCATCATGTGATGATGATGTAGCATCACAAGTCTGTCTACAATTACAAGCAACAGGCCTCCCCCGACCACAACTACATTAAAAAAGTTTCACATTTGAGTCAGCACACACACTCAGTAGCTTTTCCCAAATCAATGCACCTCTCTCCAGTCCACAGAGCTGAGCAGGCCTCAGAGTCATCATAATGTTGGTTGGTATCCCTTTAAAGCTGATAACTTCCTTCTTCTGGCTGTTGAGGTCCTCCCACCCTGAGTCCTTCCAACCTCCCCCAGACTCTGAGTAATGAATCAGTTCAACTCCATCCCGACCCAAGAGAGATAGACGAGTAGTTCACTGCCGTAGAAGAACAAGAAGAGAATCACAAAGTGAGTATTTTGTGTAGATTTGTGCTTCTGAACTAAAGAGGCTGGGTTGGTCACAGAAGGACCAGAAAAAAGGAGTTCATCCTGAAGTAAAGATCACTTAGTAAGAAGGGGCAAATCACCTTTAGAAAAAATGATCACCCATTAGGGCTCAAACATTGCAAACCATCAAAATCAAGTTTAGAAATTAATTGAACTCACTCCCTCACTGTCTCTCAATCATCACTCACAATCACTCAATAATACCTACTATATCACTCATTGGTTCACTAGTTACCTGTTCCAATCCAAGAACGGTGATACACAATTATGGTGGTCATTCTGACCCTGGCGGTCTTTGACCGCCAGGGCGGAGGACCGCGGGAGCACCGCCGACAGGCCGGCGGTGCTCCAATGGGGATTCCGACCGCGGCGGTAAAGCCGCGGTCGGACCGGCACCACTGGCGGGGTCCCGCCAGTGTACCGCGGCCCCATTGAATCCTCCGCGGCGGCGCAGCTTGCTGCACCGCCGCGGGGATTCCGACCCCCCCTACCGCCATCCAGATCCCGGCGGTCGGACCGCCGAGATCCGGATGGCGGTAGGGGGGGTCGCGGGGCCCCTGGGGGCCCCTGCAGTGCCCATGCCACTGGCATGGGCATTGCAGGGGCCCCCGTAAGAGGGCCCCTAAATGTATTTCACTGTCTGCTGCGCAGACAGTGAAATACGCGACGGGTGCAACTGCACCCGTCGCACAGCTTCCACTCCGCCGGCTCGATTCCGAGCCGGCTTCATCGTGGAAGCCTCTTTCCCGCTGGGCTGGCTGGCGGTCTGAAGGCGACCGCCCGCCAGCCCAGCGGGAAAGTCAGAATTACCGCCGCGGTCTTTCGACCGCGGAACGGTAACCTGACGGCGGGACTTTGGCGGTCGGCCTCCGCCGCCCGCCAAGGTCAGAATGAGGGCCTATATCTCCTCTTTGATGCAAGCAATCGACACATTGGAATTTGGTAATCTTGTAAATCAAATAATCTTTACTGGGGCAGCCCAGCTAGGGGAAAAAGAAGTATAGGCATGGGGCGGAGGCAGGCATTGTCTCCAATGTCCTTGAAGGGAATGGGAAGTGTCTTCACTGCACACTGGTCCGACTCCAATCTGGCCACACATGTACCTAAAAATGGCCAGACACAAACAAAATATGTAATATTCCTCTACGTAAATCATTTTTTTCGAAAAGGACTAAGCAGTTCAACAGTAAATAATTACAAAGTTCTAAGGTGACCTACTCAGTAAGAGAAGTAGAGTTTGTCCTCAAACTCAGGGGATTTACCCAGAAGTTGGTCAGCCTATGCACTTGAGTCTGACCAATCACCCTCATCATCCTTCTCCCCCTGTGGTGTTTCAGGAACAGTGTAATTGTGTGGTATGAAGTGATGGTTCATTTTAGTCATGGTCAATCTCTCCTTGTTTTGAGGTGAAAGGCTAATCCTTCTAAAAGTGACAACTTCCCCAAGCTGCACTGAAAACACGCTCAGCAGAAATACAGGTTACTGAACAAGCCAGATACTTTATTGCCAGCCTGCTGAGCTCTGGCCAATGGTGCATATTCCCATACCAATAGACCAAATGGGTTTTGATCCACATAGACCTCTTTTGGGTCCTACAGATAGTTCTAGAACATCCTCTGAATGGTCATTGGTGCATCCACTTGCTCACCATCTTTTCCCTTTGCCTCTGCACTTGGCTTAAGCCCTGCCACTTGAAATCAAGCCGTTACAGAGGTTAGGTCAAATTCTTTGGTTGCCGTTATTCTTGTTGCTGGTGTTGTCTGCTGTGTGACAACATCACTGCCCTCTCTGTAGTTTAAAGGCTGCATGCCAGAACCTCTACCTGGGCCTCTAAGTTCAACCCATTCCTGATCCAGGTCTCTCGCTTGTTCAACAATACACATCCTGTATAGTGAAACATCCCCTTCTAAAAAAGGAATTAAAGTTGTCCGTATTTATTGTGACATGGATCAAGTGTTGTGGCACAGATGTACTCTCTGGAGGACACAATGGGGGTCATTCCGACGGCCGGGGACCGCGGAAGCACCGCCAACAGGCTGGCGGTGCTTCCTGGGCTATTCTGACCGCGGCAGTAAAGCCGCGATCAGAAAAGGGGAACCGGCGGTTTCCCGCCGGTTTACCCCTTGCCCAGGGAATCCGCCATGGCGGCGCTGCTTGCAGCGCCGCCATGGGGATTCCGACCCCCTTCCCGCCACCCTGTTTCTGGTGGTTCTTACCGCCAGGAAGAGGATGGCGGGAACGGGTGTCGTGGGGCCCCTGGGGGCCCCTGCACTGCCCATGCCACTGGCATGGGCAGTGCAGGGGCCCCCTAACAGGGCCCCACAAAGATTTTCACTGTCTGCTTAGCAGACAGTGAAAATCGCGACGGGTGCCACTGCACCCGTCGCACCCCTGCAACTCCGCCGGCTCCATTCGGAGCCGGCTTCCTCGTTGCAGGGGCTTTCCCGCTGGGCCGGCGGGCGGCCTTTTGGCGGTCGCCCGCCGGCCCAGCGGGAAAGTTGGAATGACCGCCGCGGTCTTTTGACCGCCGCGGTCTTTTGACCGCGGGGCGGTCATTCGGCGGTTACCGCATGGCGGGCGGCGACCGCCGCCCGCCGCGGTCAGAATGACCGCCAATGTCTCTTTGCAGCCTTGGTTTATCAGCCAAGTGAAGGATTAAACTATTTCCCAAATCATGTCTTTCTCTGTTGACATTCACACCAGAAAACCTTTGCAACACCTTTAGCTTGGCTCATCGTACTGTCCTCCTTGCTCACATCCCTGAAAAAAATTCAAAAGGAAGTAGCTTTTGTGTCAGACATTTGACTAGGCCCCATTAAGTCTGCATCCGACACAGTCATTGATCAGTCTGTACTACTCAAAAAGATGTTGCAGCATGTAATAGGTGGAGTTCCAATGTGTTGGTACCTCTTCTATGAGGGCTTTAAGTGGTACTCTGTTAGCAGGCTGAATGATCCTCAACTGCTTTTGGGCTTTAAACGAATGGCTGCAACAAGTGCTGATTCTTCTCCCGGTGGTCAGTATGTTGCTGTCTCTGTCTTCTTTCTTGAGAAAGTCCTGCACATCCAGGTTGATGCAATGTGCAAACACAGGACCCTGAAATAGCCACCATCTGCTGTGACCTTAACTATATTACTGCCATTGTCCGTGCAAACAAATCAAATTGTTAGACCTCTGGGTCACATCCAACACCTTGCTGTTGAAGTCTTCCAAGATGTTTGCCACTGTATGGGTTTTCTTCCTACTATACTCTACTATAGCATGCTGCCGAACGCCCTTAAGAGTTTCTTCAGCACTGAGACCTGTTGATAGCTGTTGCCTAAACCCCACAAAAGAGATCCAGTGTGCAGTGATACACATGTAATCAGTTGCTTGATAGCTGGTCCACATGTCTGTCGTTAGGTGGATAGTGTGAATAGCATTCTGCTGCAAAGCTTGTCAAACCAATTGCAGCGCATCGTGATGAAGCCCTAGAACAGCAACTGCGGCAAAATAGGTCTGACTGTGAACCTTCATTTTAGGAAGATGTCCATCACAAATTCTAACAATCTTAGTCCTTCCACAAAGGAAAAAGGGAGAAGGTCTATTGCAAACATTTTAGCCAGCTTCCCATCGTACAAATATTCCATTGGGTGGTTGCGTTCAAAAGGCCCCTCCTGCTTAAATATGCCCGTAATAGTGGCTGTGATTTTTCCTTTTGTAGCACTACTGACGCAGGTGACTTCCAAGAACTAAGGTGGTAGACTCAATGAGCACATTGTGGTAGTCACTGTACTCTGTGGTGGTTCCATCTGACTTTTGTGCCATTTTTAGGTTGCTGAGGTGGGGGAAACTGGTGTACTGCTGGGGACTGGGCTGCTTTGCATAAAGATGTCGCCCTCTGATCACTCATCACTTTCATCTCCTACCATGATCTGATCATACTCCCCTGTCTCATCACCACCACCTGCAGAAATTTTTTAAGATGCTCCTCCCACCTGATTGTGTGATGTTTTTTCATACGGGGCGTTTGGCTTCTAGTACCATAGTGTGAACCAGGCTTACGTCGATAAACACTTGTGTGACAGTGGAGCATATTGTAATGTTATCCTCCTGCTTGCTATTTGTAAATAAGTGCTAAACTGGGGAAGATAACTTTTTAGTGAGCCACTGGTGCCACTGCCAATGCCCGAAGAACTGGAGGTAGGTGGGTGTGTCGACAATTGCCTCTCTAAAGTCCATACTTTGACTGAGATAGTGGTGGATGCAGATGTCAGTAAGGGCCTTACAAAGATGGAGGCTGGCGGTGGTGGTGGTAACAGTGCCACATCCCTCAGAGCTGGTTTAATAGGAGTGGTAAAGGTAGTGTCCTCTGAGCCAGCTTCCCTGACAATGACTGTCTCCTCCTCCTCATCCCCTTCCATAATTGTAAGGTTTTCAGGAACTTCCCTTTTCCCTTGTCTATCGTGGAATGTCTTAGATTCAACTGGAGTCCAATCCATGTCCAGATCATCAGAAGTTGGCATGGAGCAGATGGTGGAGTACTCTCCCTTTTTCTTACTGAAGATCGGGAAGCCAATTGTTCAAGAAAAAGTACATCTTGCTCAGCAGGAAGTGTAACTTTCTGTTCTGCTCCTACTTCAGGAAGTTCTACTATTGCTGGCTGCAACTCCCTTTGTTCAGTTTCCTGCAATGAGTGAGCACTAGTTTGTGGCTGAAACAACTCCAGTTCAGGCCCACTGCTCATCACCATGATTGCACTGGCTGCCTCACTGGGAGAAATGAATTTGGGCTTAGGTTGTGGTGATGCCGTTGATGTGGAAGTGATGCTCCCAGCTTGCTGGCCAAAGAACAGTGCGGCAGGCACAAGTTTCCTGAATAAGACAGCAGCGGCACACCAGTGATGCAAATCTTCTTCTTCTCCTCCTCACTGGCCCCTTTTTTGGCAGCACCTGTCTTTGGGATCTTCTTCAAGGTCTGTCAGTTGGCAGTGACACTTCTTTGCACAAGCAGAAGAGACTGGAGGACTCACGTGTTGTGGTTGTGTCACTTTGTGCCAGCCTTCTGTCTCGCAGTACTCTGTGGGTGATGTCTCTTGCACACCTAAAAGCAAAAAAGAAAGAAAAACATATAACGAAACAAGCCGTTTTTGCAGTTTGCTTTTAATTATACATAGTACAGACAATATAATTTAGTGTGGTTAGTGTATCCATTCCAAAGTCAAACCACACCATGAGACTGTCTACCGACAAAATGGCAGGCTAAGCAGGGAGCACTATCCCAGATTGACAATACCTGATACAAGCATATATAAAAATTTGTCCTCGGGATATGATGCTAGCAAGGTTACTCTTAGCAAAGACATTTGAATTGATATTTGGCATCTTACAAGTAACTGCTAGCCCTGAAGAAGTCAGCTGCAACTCATGCAGCTTTGATGAAACACACGTTGGCATTGGCATGAGCATTGGAATTGCATGGATTACTTTATTAGAAGAAGACATTAATTAGGAATTGTTATTTGTGAATACAACGTGGATTTACTCTTTGTGTGCCTGAAACTGTTGAAAGTTTGTATGGATCTTCCAACTGAGGAATAAGTGTGGTTTTTCCTCCCTTCTTGAGCACCAGACATCATTGCTGCTTGTACTCAATACTTACACTATAGTTGGAAAAATAAGTATGCCAATATTCCCAACCACCCACACATATAAAGGTTCACACCATAATCTATAATTTTAAGTCAGGATACCAACATATATTAGGTGCATCTTAGGGGAGACAGCTGTGGCAGGCAGGGGATCCATGTGAAAATGGATTAATCTTTCAAAAATGAATACTGGTGTGCACCTAAGGCAGGCAGGGGGTCATAGGGAAAATTAAATAACACTTAAAAATTTAATGCTGGTGTGTGTACGGTTGTGCGCCTACGGCAGACAAGGGATGCAGGGGAAAACGAGTGATGACAATCCTTAAAAATGAATGCTGGTGTGCAACGGGCATCTGTTGGTGGCAGGAGGTGGATGGAGGGGAAATAAAAAATTTTACAAATTAAAAAATACAAATTAAAATTAAAATAAAAACAAAAGCAAAAAAAAATTATAATATATATATATATATATATATATATATATATATATATATATATATATATAATTGCTGGTGTACTAGGGGACTCTGAGGAGCCCATTTGGATTTGGGAGGCAAGGAGATGCATGTGAAAATGGAAAAAAAATGCATACAATATTAAACATTTTTATACATGTACTACAATGAGTCTCAATCTCATTAATTAAACTGATAGAAAAGAACACATGCAGGCCTATTGTAAAAGCACACTCACTGCCTACACAAGATAGCTACAAGGTCAAACAACAAGCAAGAAGGCATGGGCAAGAAAGAAGAACACATGCAGGAATCGGCAAAGGCACATTGGCTGGCTGAACAAAATGTCTGCCAGCCACATGGTAAAACAACATCAACAGCCGCAGGCAAGGAGGCGTTGGAGAACAAGAACACATGCAGGCCTATGGCAAAAGCACATTGGCTGCCTATACAAAATGCCCGCCAGCCACATGGTCAAACAATGAGCGAGGATTCAGGCTTGGAGAACAAAGAACACATGCAGGCTTATGGCAAAAGCACACTGGCTGGCTGCAAAAAATGGCCACCTAGTCAAGCAGCAAGGAAGGAGGCATGGACAACAAAGAAAAACACATGCAGGCCTATGGCAAAAGCACACTGGCTGGCTGCGCAAAACGGCTGCTAGCTACATAATGAAACAACATCAACAACAGCAAGCAAGGAGGCATTGGAGAACAAAAACGGATGCAGGTATTGACAAAAGCACACTGACAGCCTGCCCAAAATGGCTGTCAGCCACATTGGTCAAACAACAACAGCGAGCACGGAGGCATTGGAGACCTAAGAACCCATGCAAGCCTACAGCAAAAGCACACTGAATGACTGCACAAAAAGCCCACAGGCCTCATGGTCAAACAACAACAGCAAGTAAGGAGTCATTAGCAAACAACGAAAACATGCAGGTCTATGACAAAAGCACAATGACTTCCCACACAAAATGGCTGCCTGCCACATCGTCAAACAACAGCAGGCAAGAAGGCATGGATAACATAGAACACATGCAGGCCTATGGACACTGACTACACAATATATCCCCTGGCTTCCTGGCATGGAAAACAAACAAAGAGAAATGGTGGTCTATGGTAAATACACACACACACTGGCCACACAAAGGAGGCATGGTACCAATAAAGAAAACACAAGCAATAAATCAGAAGTGCCAAAAACGAAAACTAAGTGAGCTATAAAACTTTTACAAAAACACACATCCTCCCAAAGCATCAAACATCACCTCATCAATATACATTGTTTTCAGAAACAAATGTGAAGTACAAAAAACACACATTTTTAATTCAATCCAATGACATCCCTGGCCTAAATGATGTTTAAAATAACATATACTACAGAAACGGTTGTTTCATGCGCCCATGACTATTACTGCCTGGATGGCTGGGTAGACTAGTCCGCATATTATGATAAATGAATAGTGCAAGTTTAAGAAACATGGAGAATATGTACTCCACTCTGCAACCTTTTTTCCTTTACAAAAGTTAAACATTTAAATGCAAAATAATAACTAGGCCCATACTGAAACTCTAGGTCCTCCACAATAACCACAATCAAAGTTAAATTTGGAATAAAAGTACAAATAAATACTAGTGCATGCCCTCTGTCAAACAAACAACACTCCTATACAAACGTTTTTCAACTTACCTCTTGGTCAGCGTCTGTTGCCCTCTCTTGTGCAACTCTCCTGTTGCTGCTGCTGCTGCTGCTGCCTCTGCCTCGAGCGAACTGAGAACCTGCCTGACTCTCAGTTTGAGCCCCACCTCCACCCGAAGGCTCCCACCTCACCTCAGCCCTGGTGGCCTAGTGGCCATCTGCATGTAAGTATCTTCTGTCTCTCTTTACTTCTGCTTTTACTTCTGCTTTTATGCCTGTTTTTAATTTCAGTTTTATTTTCTGTCTTTAACTTGATTTTGTCCTTCTTCTCTCTTCATCTTTCCTTTTACTCTCCCCACGTGTTTCCCATGCCACTGCTGCCCCCGCCCTCCTCCCTCCCTGTGAAGTGCTTTTCCCACCCTCCCAGCTGACCGGACCACAGCCTCCCTCCCCTTCTTAAGGGTAGCTGCTGCGCACAGAGAGGGCAAATCCTCTGACCTCCTGGTCAGCATTTGTTGTCCTCCCCTGAGCAGCTCCACCTGTTGCTATTGCTGCCTCTGCCTTGAGCGGACTGAAAGACTGCCTGACTCTCAGTTTGAGGCCCACCTCCACCCTCAGACTCCCACCTGCAGCTCATCCCTGATGGCCTAGTGGCCATCTGCATGTAAGTATCTTCTGTCCCTCTTTACTCCTGATTTTACTTCTCCCTTTACTTCTGTTTTTTACTTCTGTTTTATTTTCTGTCTTTTATTCTATTTTTTCCTTCCTGTCTCTTTCTCTCTCCTTTCACTCTCCCCGTGTTCTCCCCATGCCGCTGCTGCCCCTGAGGGCTCCTCAGGGCCTCACCGACACTGAAGAACTTTTCCTGCCCTTCCGCCTCCCAGCTAACCGGATCACCCACCTCCCTCCCCTTCTTAATGGTGGCCAATGTGCAGCCACACGCAGTGGGCACGCTGATGGCATGCCAAAGGGAAGGCCATCTGCACCTGACTGTGCCTGGACTACGCCCAGCGCCACAGACCCTTTTCCTTGCTCGATCCGCCGGTTCGATGCCAACACTCTGTGCGCCCTCCACCCAGGAAGATCCACAGCCTGCCACCTAGCTGACCCCAGGAACAGTCATGGATCTTTTTAATGCCGCACATGCCCCTGCACCCTCCAAGGACCACCTTACGATCCTCTACCAAGCATGGACGACCTCCTCAACTTTGGAAGGATAATCATTTTAAGGATATTAACTCTTCCAATAAAAGACAGAGGAAGACCCCCCCAAGTTTTAAGCAGTCTAAGGGTCTCCGTACAGGCCTTGTCGAAATTAATCTTAGCTAATTCTTTAAGGCAAGGGATAACTTGGATCCCCAGATACCTAATCTGTTGCTTAACAAAAGGGCTATTATAGGTGGTATTCCAACACATAGGGGGTGATTCTAACCCTGGCGGTCGGTGATAAAGCGGCGGCCAACCCGCCAACAGGCCGGCGGTCCAAAAAATGGAATTCTGACCCTGGCGGGAACCGCCAACACAGCCTGCCACATTAACACTCCGCCCGCCACGGCGGTACAAACAAACAGCGCGGCGGTCACCGCCAACAGACAGGCGGCAGACAATATACCGCCCACACTTTCACAACCCACCAATCCGCCACCTTTTCCGGGGCGGGAGCACCGCTGATAAAAACACGGCGGAAACAGACTACGAACGGGAAAACGCGCACCTCTACGCACTCCACGAGGAAGGAGGACAGCATGGAACCCGAATTAAACATCCTACCTGCTCTCGTCTACCTGCTCATCTACCACGAGTACGAACTCCGGCGCAGACGACAACGGTGAGTACTGCACCTACGACACAGGTGAGGGGGGAGGACGAAAGGTTACGGCACACACATATGCGACCCCCACCCCCTCCTAAACTATGTACACACCAATGCAGAGCAACAAGTCACAGTGACACCACCCAAACCCCCGTGAAAAAAGCAAGGACATAATTAAATTGTGAATCGAAATTTATGGAAAAAAAAGCCACTGATAAGTCATGGTCAAATAGCAATAACAATTTTAAAAAATCAATTCAATATTTAGTGCATACGATAAACCGAGGCAATTAGTCCTGCACATCTAACGAAATTCCAAGTGTCCGTGGGCCAAAGTGTATCAACACAAGGGCAAAGCCCACACAGGAGACCTGAGTCCTTTGGAGAGAACACTGCAGGGGCATCTGATGACAAAACTACAGGCACCTCAGGGGGAAGGGAAGGGGGGGGGGCACCACAGCCACATGAGTCCACGACACCAGATCCACGAAGGGGCCACCATACCCACTGTGCCATCCTGGGGAGTGCAAAGCCACAGTCACTCAAGTCTCTACAGTGGGTGGCTTGCCCACTGTGCCATCCTGGGGAGTGCGAAGCCACAGTCTCTCAAGTCTCTACAGTGGGTGGCTTGCCCACTGTGCCATCCTGGGGAGTGCAAAGCCACAGTCTCTCAAGTCTCTACAGTGGGTGGCTTGCCCACTGTGCCATCCTGGGGAGTGCAAAGCCACAGTCTCTCAAGTCTCTACAGTGGGTGGCTTGCCCACTGTGCCATCCTGGGGAGTGCAAAGCCACAGTCACTCAAGTCTCTACAGTGGGTGGCTTGCCCACTGTGCCATCCTGGGGAGTGCAAAGCCACAGTCCATCAGGTGGATAACAGTCTCCACCGGTCAAGGAGGAGGCATGGTGGGCACAGTGAACCGTGAACAGTAGCTCGAGACAGATCCGGCACTGTCATTGTGCCAGTGGTGCTTGAGACGGCGGGGCCCAGCGGAGCGGTGCTTGAGACGGCGGGGCCCAGCGGAGTGGTGCTTGACAGGAAGGGCCCAGCGGAGCGGTGCTTGACAGGAAGGGCCCAGCGGAGCGGTGCCTGAGACGGCGGGGCCCAGCGGAGTGGTGCTTGAGACGGCGGGCCCAGCGGAGCGGTGCTTGACAGGAAGGGCCCAGCGGAGCGGTGCCTGAGACGGCGGGACCCAGCGGAGCGATGCTTGACAAGAAGTGCCCAGCGGAGCGGTGCTTGACAGGAAGGGCCCAGCGGAGCGGTGCTTGAGACGGCGGGGCCCAGCGGAGCGGTGCTTGAGACGGCGGGGCCCAGCGGAGCGGTGCTTGACAGGAAGGGCCCAGCGGAGCGGTGCTTGACAGGAAGGGCCCAGCGTAGCGGTGCCTGAGACGGCGGGGCCCAGCGGAGCGGTGCTTGAGACGGCGGGGCCCAGCGGAGCGGTGCTTGACAGGAAGGGCCCAGCGGAGCGGTGCTTCACAGGAAGGGCCCAGCGGAGCGGTGCTTGAGACGGCGGGGCCCAGCGGAGCGGTGCTTCACAGGAAGGGCCCAGCGGAGCGGTGCTTGACAGGAAGGGCCCAGCGGAGCGGTGCTTGAGACGGCGGGGCCCAGCGGAGCGGTGCTTGAGACTCTGGGGCCCAGCGGAGCTGTGCTTGACAGGAAGGGCCCAGCGGAGCGGTGCTTGAGACTCTGGGGCCCAGCGGAGCGGTGCTTGACAGGAAGGGCCCAGCGGAGCGGTGCCTGAGACGGCGGGGCCCAGCGGAGCGGTGCTTGAGACGGCGGGCCCAGCGGAGCGGTGCTTGACAGGAAGGGCCCAGCGGAGCGGTGCTTGACAGGAAGGGCCCAGCGGAGCGGTGCTTGACAGGAAGGGCCCAGCGGAGCGGTGCTTGACAGGAAGGGCCCAGCGGAGCGGTGCTTGAGACGGCGGGGCCCAGCGGAGCGGTGCTTGAGACGGCAGGGCCCAGCGGAGCGGTGCTTGAGACGGCGGGGCCCTGTTCAGCGGTGCTCTTCTGCACGGCGGGGCCCGGTTCAGCTGTGCTCTTCTGTGCGGCGGGGCCCTGTTCAGCGGTGCTCTTCTGCGCGGCGGGGCCCTGTTCAGCGGTGCTCTTCTGCGCGGCGGGGCCCTGTTCAGCGGTGCTCTTCTGCGCGGCGGGGCCCTGTTCAGCGGTGCTCTTCTGCACGGCGGGGCCCTGTTCAGTGGTGCTCTTCTGCACGGCGGGGCCCGGTTCAGCGGTGCTCTTCTGCGCGGCGGGGCCCTGTTCAGCTGTGCTCCTCTGCGCGGCGGGGCCCTGTTCAGCGGTGCTCTTCTGCACGGAGGGGCCCTGTTCAGCGGTGCTCTTCTGCACGGCGGGGCCCTGTTCAGCGGTGCTCTTCTGCGCGGCGGGGCCCTGTTCAGCGGTGCTCTTCTGCGCGGCAGGGCCCGGTTCAGCGGTGCTCTTCTGTGCGGCGGGGCCCTGTTCAGCGGTGCTTGTCCAGTAATTCAAGGGAGCCAGACCTGGCCTGGACTCCCTGCTCAGTCGCCCTCAGACCGTGCAGTTGCAGGACCCTTCGGTGACGGAGTCCTGGGCCCTTTGGTGTCCTTCCTTACAGCCGGGATGGGGCTTGTGGGGCCCTCCTGCTCCGCGCTCCTGCTGGCTGACTTCTCCGCCCTGCTGCCCTTTCGCTCCTTAGAAGAGGCTCTCTGGCCCTTGCCTCCCCTGGATGTTGTGGCAGGTGAAGTGGCCGAACTCTGGTCCTTGGGGGCAGCCGTGTCAGTCCTCTCACGGCGGCCCTTGAGTTTCCGGGTCCTCTTGCCTGGGGGGGGCTGGCTGTCCCCTTTCTGCTGATAGAAGTGTCACTGCTGCCAAAGGGTGGACTCCAGAACCCATGCACCACAGTGACACTCGAAGCTGGGCTGGTGGTGGCTGAGGTGCTCTTGCGACTCTTAGCAGATGGAGGGGGTGGGTCAGGGGAGGGAAAGAGGTTAAGATTGGAGAGGTAAACTTTTTTAGGACCAAGGTAAAGGGTGGGAGTAGTGGTGATGGGAGTGGAGGAAGAGGATGTGGTTGTAGGAGAGTCAGGTGTGCTGTCTTTGGGTGCAGGTGATTGTGACGTAGGCTGTCGTGAGGTGGATGGCTGTTGGGTGGGTGGCTGCCTGCGTTTGTGTGTCTTGGAAGAGGGGGTGACAGACACAGTGGGAGAGGACACAGGGGACGTGTAAATGGCAGTGGGGGTGGTGACTGCACGTGTGCGGACTGTACTGGAGGGTGTGCTGGTGATGGAAGCTCTGGCTGATGGTGGTGTGCATGCAGGTGTGAGTGTATACATCACAGGGAGGGAGGAGGGAGACGAGGAGGAGGGGGACACAGAGGTGGTAGTGACTGTTGGCATGTCTGCATCTGGATGTTGCTTGGGTGAGTGTTTGTGGGATCTGTGGTGCTTGTGTCTGGATGAGCTGACCTTGGGTGTTGACGTGTGTGCAGGCTGGTCTGATGGTGTGGATGGGATAGGCAGAGGAACAGGAGACAGAGACAGGCTGGAGGCAGTTAGAAGAGGGAGGCTGGATACAGGGACAATGGCTGCCGTCAGTGCTGAGGCCAGAGCATTGAACGATCGTTGATGGGCAGCCTGACCCGAATGAATGCCCTCCAGGTAGGCATTGCTCCGATGCACCTCCCTTTCTACCCCCTGGATGGCATTCAACAGGGTAGTCTGCCCAACAATGATGGTCTGAAGGAGGTCAATGACCTCCTCACTGAGGGCAACAGGGGTGACAGGGGTGACAGGTGACAGAGGTGCCTGGGGCGAAGGAGATGCCCGCCTTCTTGGGCGAGCGGGCACGGAGCGTAGGCTGAGGGGCTGCTGGGAGGGTGGGGCTGGTGCGCTGGGTGGCGGCTGTACCTGTAGAGGCGGGGGGCCCGGATGTTGCCGCCACCGCTAGGGAGCTCCCATCCGAGGACGTGTCGGTGTCGCTGGTGTCACCACCGGTCCCCGTTGTGGTGCTCCCCTCGCCCTCAGGATCACTGGTGCCCTCGGTGTCTGTACCACGGCCCACCGGGGCCTTGTGACTTGCAGCTCCCTCGTGCTCCGATGCCAAATCTCCTCCGCCTGATGATGCTAATGCACACATGCACAAGATGATCAAGAAAAAGGGTGGGGGGAGAAATAATAAAACAGGTTGAGTGCATGCAATGTCAACACCGTTGGCGGGGAGGACAGACACAGGGGCCTCATGCACTACGCTGCGCAATCGGGGTATACTACTCAGTACTTGTGACCAGGCCTACAGGTCTATGCACAACAAATACACACATGGATGATGCAGGACCATGGATAGCTGTACTTGGCACCCTACAGAGGTGGGGGGCGGGGGCACAGGGCCATGCCTAAAGGAGAGGACTACACTACAGAAAACGCCCCGGCCTAATGTCACCCACAACCCTCCTCCCCCACCCAGACGCCTCCACTGCGCAGAAAGATAGCAGAATGTGCTGATACTCACCCCCTTGTGTCTGCTGTGATGTCCTCAAGCGCCCATCCAAATCAGGGTAGGCCACCGCCAGGATCCGGGACATCAGGGGGGTCAGGGTACGACTGGCACCCCTCCTAGGTTGGGAGGCCATCCCCAGCAGTGACTCGGCGGTCTTCCTGGTTCTGCGGCGGATGTCCTCCCACCTCTTGCGGCAGTGGGTGCCCCGTCTGACGTGGACCCCCAGGGCCCGGACTTCCTTGGCGATGGCATGCCAAATGTCGACTTTCTGATGGGCGCTGACCTATTTGACATGTACAGGGTGGGAAAGGAAAATTCATCATTTATCTGCATGTTAGATGTGATTGCCCCCCCCTCCCCAAATTTGCCATGTGGCACATGCTCTCATCTGTCGTGCGTTGCACTCCTCATTCGCTCCCCACCCCACCATCATACATCCACCCCACTCAACACAGGCATAGCCCATTCCATGTGCACCCAGTGTACTTACCTGTTGGTCTGGAGGACCGTAGAGTAACGCATACTGGGGGAGGACCGCATCCACTAGTTTCTCCAACTCTTCAGACGTGAAGGCAGGGGCCCTTTCCCCAGTCGCAGCAGCCATTGTATCTTCCAGACCAAGGTCACAGCAGCACTTGCAGTATAGGTCCTCTCCTGTGGATGATCAGGTCTCGAGTGATTAAGCAGATAGAAAATGGCGGTCACGCCCGCGGCGGTGCGTACCGCGACCGCCGGCACACCTCGTCATTGTCTCCAGAAACCCATAGGCTTCAATGTTAACCAATGCGGCTTCGTATAGCGGTCTTCGACCGCCACGGTGTGCCATGCCAGCGCATTGACCTCACATCCCATTGTCCCACTTCACAGGTCAGGCAGCCGCCATTTCAAGGGCCCACATGGCATAATTTGTACTGCGTCACACAGGCCTAGGCCTTGCATTGCCACACATACACGCCTTTCAATACATAGATAATCGTGTGCTATGCATGCTGTGGTGAACGTACCTGTGATTTGCTTGACTCTGTGCTCCATGTTGTCCTTCCTAGGCACCGTCCGCTGGGACTTGCGAGGAGAAGGATGAATCCTCGCGTGTACCGACCGCTGGTGGACCTGTCGACAATGGAAGAACGCCATATCATACTACAATACCGACTTGACCGAGCCACTATACATGAACTGTGTGCCCAGCTGGAGCCAGCCCTGATGTCCCCCATCCGCCAACCCACAGGAATTCCCCCTCTAGTGCAGGTTCTGTCAGTCCTCCATTTATTGGCAAGTGGCTCATTCCAGACAACAGTGGCCATGTCATCTGGAATGTCTCAGCCTATGTTTTCAAAAATTTTGTCTAGAGTGTTGTCTGCCCTGACGAAACACATGCGGAGCTACATTGTATTCCCTGAGGAGGTTGATTTGGCCACTGTGAAGGGTGATTTTTATGCCCTTGGACATAACCCCAACATAATTGGTGCCATTGATGGGACCCATGTGGCTTTAGTACCCCCAAAAGACGATGAGCAGGTGTACAGAAACAGGAAAAGTTACCATTCTATGAACGTCCAGGTGGTCTGTTTGGCTGACCAGTACATCACCCATGTAAATGCTAAGTTCCCTGGGTCAGTGCATGACGCGTATGTGATGCGTAATAGCAGCATCCCTTATGTGATGGAACAGCTACAGAGAAAACGTGTGTGGCTAATTGGTTACTCTGGTTACCCCAACCTGCCTTGGCTATTGACCCCAGTGAGGAATCCCCGGACCAGGGCAGAGGAACGGTACAATGAGGCCCATGGGCGAACTAGGAGGATCATAGAAAGAACCTTTGGCCTCCTGAAGGCCAGGTTTAGGTGCCTGCATATGACAGGGGGATCCCTGATGTACTCACCAAAGAAGGTGTGCCAGATCATCGTGGCCTGCTGTATGCTTCACAATCTGGCATTGCGACGTCAGGTGCCTTTCCTGCAGAAGGATGGTCCAGATGGTGGTGTTGTGGCAGCTGTGGAGCCTGCGGAGAGTGAAGAGGAGGAAGACGAAGAGGACGACACAGACAACAGGGACAGAGTTATCCAACAGTATTTTCAGTAGCACACAGGTAAGAATCACCCACGCCATTTAACATTTACTGAAAGCCCCCTGCATCTTTACTTTGTGTATTTCCCCCCAGTTCTTTTAAACTGATGTTTGATTTTCCCTTCCCTTTTCAGTGCTGTATGACCCACTGCTTGACTTCTGCTTGGTTAGCCCATGGACTAATGCTTATTGACATCGGTATGTTGTCATCACAAAATTAACTGAACATTATTGATCAGTAATGTGTTATACATTTGTAAATAATACAGGCTGACTCCTGAATGATTTCAGTGCAATGAGTGATTTATTTTTAGTGCTAGATATTGGTACATGATATTAAAACGGTGATGGGTGAGGGTGGAGTTATGTCCATGGCAGAGTCCAGTTCTCAGTTTCACAGGTGCATTTTCCATATGCCTGTGGAAGGATGGAGCAGGGGCAGTTCAAGGTTGGACAGGGTGACAATGTGGGACAGTGGGATGACATCAGGGGGTATCTTATGCTGGCGGGGGTCTTGGCATCCTACTCTGTCTTCCTGTGAGATCTCAGGTTCCTCTTGTGGGGTGGTTGTTCTTCAGCAGGAGGTGGGGTTCTGGTGGCCCGTCGTTCTGTGGGGGCCTCCTGACCACTAGCGCCGGCGGAGGTGGTAGGCTGTTTCTGGTCCTGGCTAGTGACAGGGGCCCTTTGTGGTGCCACAAGGTCCCGCAATGTGGTTTCTATCCGGTTGAGGGCCTGGACTATGGTCCCCATAGCGGTAGCGATGTTCCTGAGTTCATTGCTGAACCCCATGTACCGTTCCTCCTGCTGTGCCTGGATCTCGGTGAACCTGGCCAGTACCGTCGCCATCGTCTCCTGGGAGTGATGGTATGCTCCCATGATGGTGGTGAGGGCCTCCTGGAGAGTGGGTTCCCTGGGCCTGTCCTCCCCCCCCTGTCGCACAGCAGCCCTCCCAGTTGCCCTGTTTCCTCGGGCCTCTGTCCCCTGGACGGTGTGCCCACTACCACTGCCCCCAGGTCCCTGTTGTTGTTGGGGTGTTGGGTCAGCCTGGGTGCCCTGTAGTGGCGGACACACCGCTGCTTGACGCGTCCTGGAGACAGAGGCATGGGCCCGCTGGGTGGGAGCTGTGCTGGTGTTCCCAGAGGGGGTTGGGTCTGCTGTGGCCTGTGTCTGTGTGTGGGGAACCGACTGTCCAGAGGTCCCCGATGGTCCGGGCTGGTCATCAGGTTCTAGGTCAACAGAGCTGCTGTCCTCACTGGGGGCCTGTTCTGGGGGTGGGATGGACAAATCTGGACCCTCCGTGGCGGTGTGTCGGCGTTCGGGCCCTGCAGGGGTAAAAGAGTATAGTTATTGTTTCTGTGTGTGCTATGGCGTGCATTTTGAGTGCCCTTGTCCCCCAGTGCTGGCATTCCCTTGTGGGAGGTGTTGTGAGGGTGGTGGGGGTGGGGTGTATGGGTATGTGTAATGGTCATGCTTTGGTGGTGGCTGTCTATGGTTTGTGTTGGCATTCAGGGGTTGGTGTTGTTTAGGGTGGGTTGTGCTGGTGAGACATTGGCAGGGAGGTTGTGTGCTGGGGGGTTGAGATTGGGGGTGAGGGGGGGGTTGGCATGCTGGTGGTTGGGGGGGGTGAAGTAGTTGAGATTCGACTTACCAGAGTCCATTCCTCCGTGTACTCCAGCGAGGCCATCAGGATGCAGGATGTTTACTACCTCTTGCTCCCATGCTGTGAATTGGGGTGGAGTGGGTGGGGGTCTGCCGCCAGTCTTCTGCACAGCGATTTTGTGTCGCGACACCATCGAGCGCACCTTCCCCCGTAGGTCGTTCCATCGCTTTCGGATATCTTCCCGATTTCTGGGATGCTGTCCCACAGCGTTGACCCTGTCTATGATCCTTTGCCATAGCTCAGCCTTCCTTGCTATAGTGGTGTGCTGCACCTGTGTGCCGAAGAGCTGGGGCTCAACCCTTATAATTTCCTCCACCATGACCCTGAGTTCTTGGTCCGAGAACCTGGGGTGTCTTTGGGGTGCCATAGGGTGGTGTGGATGAGGTGTGGGGTGGTGTTTGTGGTGATGTGCGTGGTGATGTGTGGTGATGTGTGCGTAGATGTGGTGTGGGTGATGAAGTTGGGTTCCTGTGTGTGTTGGGGTTGTCGATTGCTGTGCTCGCTCTCTCTATCTCTATCTCTATCGCCTTCTCTCCGATTTCCAACTAGTGGGGGTTTGTGGGTGATGTGGGTGTGTGTTTTATAGTTGATTGGATGTGTGGGAGTGTTGTTTGTATGTGTCTCAGGTGTGTGTATTTCAAATTGTCCAATGTGGCTGTGTTTTGGAGCTGTGTGTGTATTTTGAGCGCGGCGGTGTGTACCGCCAATGGAATACCGCGGTTGAAAGACCGCCGCGTGGATTCGTGGGTCAGAATGGCATGGGCGTGTTTGTGTTGGCGTGACGGTGGAGGTTTGGTCATCTCCAGTTTTCCGCGGCCCGCTGATGAGGCGGCCTTCCTTGGATGTCGGGTTTTTGGCGGTTTCACAGTTGGTGGTCAGAATGACCGTGGCGGTTTAACGCAGCCGCGGCGGTAGAATGGCAGACTTCTGACCGGCGGTAAGGGCCTTTTACCGCCGAGGTCAGAATGACCCCCATAATCTCTGTTTTCTCTGGATTTACAGAATAGCCCGACACCCTACCAAAATCTTCAAAATGTTGTATAATTCTAGGAAAAACATGAGTCAGATCACCGGTATAAATCATGAGATCATTGGTGTATAAAGCCAACTTCTTTATCTAGCCATGACATTGGAAGGATGGAATCTGGCAGTCAGCCCTAATTGTTGCGGCCAAGGGCTCAATATATAAATCAAAAAGAAGGGGGGACATTGGACAACCCTGACGCGTCCCTCTCTCAATCCTAAATCTCGGGGAAATTCTATCATTATCCAAAATACTAGCAGTCGGGTCTTTATAAATAGCCTGAATTGCCCTAATGAGTTTTGGGCCCAACTAATAACCCTCCATGACATATTGTAAAAAACGCCAATTCACCCGATCAAAGTCTTTGGCAGCATCAAAAGTGAGAACCGTTAAAGGCACCCTTCCTAAATTCACCAAGTCCACCGCACCTAGTAAATCGTGAGTTAGTACATACAGTTGTCTACCCATAACAAATCCCTTCTGGTCCTCATGGATCAACCTGCTAATCGGATCCTGAAGTCTTTTAGACAAAACATAAGTGTAGAGTTTATAATCTGAGTTCAACAAAGATATTGGCCTATATGAACTGCATATTGCCGGATCTTTCCCAGGTTTTTAAAGAAGGCTTATAACAGCTTCATCTCAAGACTTAGGCATGTCAACACCTTCCTGTAAAAGAAGATTAAACAGTTCCACTAAGATTGGCATAAACTCATAACAGAGTGCAAAATATAGTTCATTAGGCAGACCATCTGGGCCTGAGGCCTTCCCCTTTTTTACATTTTTAATTGCTGCCTTCACCTCCCCCGAATCTATCTTCCTCGCCAACTGTAAATGAGACAGTTTCAGTTAGCTGGGGGAGATGAACCCCCTCCAAATAGCCCCTGGCCAACCTTTTGGAGAAGTACAGATCTTCAGTATAAAGGTTCTGAAAAAAGGCTACAAAAGCCTCCTCTATTTCGGATGCGGCTGTCCATAAGGCTTCAGTGGTCTCTGATTTAATTGATGCAACATAACTCTTAGAACGATCTGATTTAGTTTTCCACGCTAAAAGCCTACCACAGCCTTCTCCGTACTCATAATGAGCATACCGACTACTATCCCACCTCCTTCTGTTTTTCCTCTCAAGAAATAAGAAAAGCTCTGTTTTAGCAGATTCTAATTGAACATTTAAAGTGCCTAGCTAACTCTCCTCACCTAAATGAATATTGAAAATTGCCTCCTGCTGGGAGGCCACCTGGGACTCAAGTTGCTTTAACTGTTTTTTCTTCCTTATATCTAAAGGTGGCCAAACCCACAAGCCTTCCTCTAATAAATGCTTTATACGCACCCCATAGCATCTGCAATGCAGTAGAGCCATAATTGATTTCTAAGAATTCTTTAGTGTCCAGCTTCAGACCATCCACAATCAGCTCATCCAAAAAGATGGCTCGATTGGCTGTCCACCTGGGAAAAGGTGGTTGAATATTAAGGGAGACATGCAATTTTAGCACTGAATGATCCGAAAGGTGAGGCGGAGCATGGCTAACATGTCTCACCGTATCCCTCAAATTATGCTGTATTAGGAAAAAGTCTATTCTGGAACAATGGCCGTACTTTTTATTGTTAAATGTACACCTTCGACCTTCCCCGCTTTTCTGATGCCAAATATCTATAAAACCAAGGTCTACCATTCCTTGTTTTATCCAGGACCGAGTTTTAGGAGAATTTACTGTCGGTCTTGAGGTAGACTTATCTAGCATTGGGTCCAACAAAACATTAAAATCCCCGCCTACTACAATTGGGTATTTGACAACCAATAAATGACTGTATAGTTCTTGAAAAGGTGCTGGATCACCCACATTAGGCCCATAGTACCCCACAATCGCCTCAACAATCAATCACCTACCCTTGGGGTCTCTTATAACATTTGTTACCTCTACCCTTACCGATTTCTTGATAAGGATTGCCACACCCTTCACAGCACATGATTGATTGGTGCACACATTAAAGCCCACCAAGTTCAGACGTTTAAGGCTCTCATTCTACTCTGACTGTAATAAATGAGTCTCCTGTAAGATAATCACCTCCTCCTCTATCCCTTTTAAGAACTCGAAAGTTTTCCTCCTCCTCCCTGCAACCCATAAACCATTAAAGTTCCGTGAAAGAAATTTCATCAAAACCCACTTGTGACTAGCCATTATCTGGGAAAGCAGAATTATCTAGAAAGAGACCGAGCTCTAGGTAAACTGTTAGTCGCTTAACTGGACCACCCACAACATTACTGAGGACATTCATATGCATATTTTCTGATTTTCCTCCCCATGCTCCTCACCTAGTGTCAAAAACCCACCTTGCAATATCCCAAATAACCCCCATAACACCCTCACCCGTGGGAACCCTCCCTGCCCTTCTAACAGGGTGAATATTACAACCCATATGAGTTCAGTTTCTGGTTGACTCTTCCTAGAAAAAAAAAATATTCCATCAATGTGATGCTTTCATATTCTCAATTAAAGCCCGAACTTCAACAGGATCCCTAATATTGTACATTGTGTTATTCCACATAATCTTTAGAAATGCCGGGAACCTCATCTGCACCGTGGCACCAAAAGATCTAAGTTCCTGCTTGACCTTCCCCAGTTCCCACTGCTTGTCTAGAGTCACCTTGGAGATGTCCAAACATATCCGAAAAGACCAGTCACCCATAGAAAAGCTACCCGCCTTAAGAGCTTCTGAGAAATTTTTCTCTTTTACAGAGTAAGTACCAAAATTTATAAGTATTTTCCTGGGTGCTTTCCTATCAGATTTCCTTCTAAAGGGATCTCAATGAATTCTCTGAATGTCCTCTTCCTGGTTTAAATGTGCCATAGACGGGAAGAATTTCCTCAGCAGAGTTATTACATAGCCTTTGATATCATCGCCTTCCATTCCTTCAGGAATGCTCAACAACCTGATATTATTCCTCCGTAAATTATTTTCCAAAGATTCCAACTTCTCCTAAAAGACTTTTTCATTGCGTATCAACTGGAAGATGTCCTGAGAATTAGAAAGTACTCGTGCCTCTTGCTCCGAGACCGCAGTCTCCAACCTGATCCTTATCTCAGCTAACATGTTCAATTTGCTTTCCAATGCTGCACACGATTCTCAAATTTTTGCTTGATTGTGGTCAGAAAGCTCAAACTTTCCTCTGATCTCATTAGATAAAGAAATCCAGGAGGTTCTGTACCACAGAATCCTGTGAGGTATAACCACCTCTGGCACATCTGCTAATGGAGGGTCTGACACACCTACTAGCTTATCAGATTGGGCTTGAACGACCTCTTTATCACTATCCTGCCCCCTAATAGCTCGATTCTCAGGGGAAGAGGTAGAGAAGAGGGGAAGATTCTCTAACGTTTGTGAAGATTGCATCTCCGGGCTTCTAGAAAATCGTCTCAAAAAAGGAGTAAGTGGAGTCACCGGCCTGCACCCTTCTAATGACTGAACTTGTGAGAGGGTGGCCTTGTTTAAATTGCAAGTACAGCCTGCTTTATTACTGTGCCTCTTTCTTGTTTTAATTTCAGGCTGTAAGGTTGCAGAGAAATTCCCTTTTTTGATATTAATTGCCCCCTTCCCTTGGCCTTTCTTATTGCAAGTGCCCTCCTTTCTAACCCCTGTAGAAATTCCATAAACCGGCTCCGGAGGGGCCTCCTTACACTCACCTGTGCTGTGCTGCTGCTGTATAGGTGAAAGCAGGGGGCCTCTGAAGGTTGCCCGGGCCCTCAGCTTGACCGGCGTCATAAAAACCCTGTCCCCTACCGTAGTCGCTAAGTACGACTTGCAGTGGGCTCCTTCTCCTGATGGCAAACGGCGAGAAAAACTACAATGCGCCGCCCTCGGGGCAGCAAAGAATAAGGCATCGTCTCCCACGGCAAACACCATGAGCAGCCTCCGCCCACAGTGCAACGTTCGAGACGCCGAGCCTCTGTGTCTCAATCCGGCGATCCGTCTCCGCCTTCAAGCCTGCCTCACGCAGGGGACTGAGACCAGGGAAAAGGTGCATCCAGCTCCTTGCGGTAGCGTTCGAGCGTCGTGTGGTCACCTCGACCCTGCTTGTCAACCGGAAACAGGTGAGCTCCCGACCGCGGAACTCACGCGGCTGCCATGTTCCCACAAGCTCAAGTGCATATTCCTCAACACACGCTCCGTCGTCAAGCATGCAGTAGAAGTCTGAGACCTCCTCAACTCGACCGCTCCGGAGGTTGCTTCTTCACAGAGACATGGCTCACCCCCACTTCGGCCTCAGACATTGTCACGGCCATCTCGGACAACTACAGAATCCTCCAGTAAGACAGAGCCAACCGGCCCTGAGGAGGCATTGCCATAGTCTACAAGAACACCCTCTGCCTGACAACCACCAATGAGTCACAGTCTAAGTCACCCGATGAACACCTACACTTCCAGACTCAGACCAACCCAAACTCCTCCCCCTGTAGCTCACTCATCTCCAGGCCACCCGTACCCGTTCCCAATTCTGCGAAGACATCGCCGACCTCGTCACCTCCCAAACGCTCATCTTATCCGACTACATCCTACTCGGCAACCTCAACTTCCACCTTGATATTCACGATGACCCCAACACCACAAACCTCCTGGGCAACCTCACAACACTCAGCCTCAAACAACTTGTCAACGTACCCACCCACAGAGCAGGACACATCCTCAACCGCGTATTCTCATCAGGGAACAACATCACCATCTCTCACACCTCCGATCACCATTGGACTGACCATAAGTGCATTCACTTTACCTTCACGAAGAACACTCCACGCCACTATGCCCCACCCCCTCTGCAGATGTTGGGGCAAAGTTACAGAAGCACAACTCACCAATGCTCTCAACCATTCCCCCCCACTGGATGCAGCGGACGCTACTGAAGCCACATGCAATCTACACAGCTGGTTATCAGAATGCGCCAATTTAGCAAAACACCTAAATGGGTTATGGCAGACCTACAAGAATCCAAACGCTCCTGCAGACAACTTGAACAGAAATGGAGCAACAGCAAATCATCCGAAGACTGCACAGCCTACAAGAACACAGTCACCATGCACCAGCAGAACATCAGAGCCGCCAAAAAAGCTGCCATTCAAGAATGCCTCAACACCAGTGCTCACAACAGCAAAGAGCTATTTGCCACCATCAAAGAGTTCACAAACCCCTAGACAGACACCTCATCCATCCCACCTTCCCAAGACCTCTGCAACAACCTTGCCTGCTTTTTCTAGTGAAAAATCCAAGACATTTACGAAGGCTTCAGGAACAAAACCTGTCCGCACCACCCACAAACGCCACCAATGACCCAGCACCACACCAGATCATGAACTCCTGGACCCCCATCACCAAAGATAGACTCATTAGATCCATCCACTCTGGATCATCCTTGGACCCATGCCCTCATCATAACTTTAACCTGGCCAGTGCTACCATAGCACCTGAGCCCATCAGACTGGAAGCACACACAGATCAACCTGCTCCTTAAGAAACCCATCGCCGATCCAAGGGAGCTGAAAAACTACAGACCCATCTCTTTGCTACCTTCCCCAGCCAAAGTAACTAAAAAGGCCGTCAACCAGCAACTCACCAAATTCCTCGAGACACACCAAATCCTAGACCCATTTCAATCCTGATTCATAAGCAACTACAGCACTGAAACAGCACTCCTAGCAGCCACCAATGACATGCACACCATACTAGACCACTGAGGCATGGCCCCATTAATCATTTTCAACCTCTCCGCTGCATTTGACACCGTCTCCCACTCCACCCTCTGCTCCAGACTACACAACACTTGCATCAGAGATAAAGCACTGAATTGGATCAGGTCCTTCCTCAGCCGAAGAACACAGAGTGTCAGACTACCGCTGTTCATGTCAGCACCCAAAGACACATGCTGCGGAGTCCCCCAAGGATCATCAACCAACCCGATGCTTTCAACATCTACATGGCCTCGCTAGCCAAGATCATCAAACAACATGGGCTAAACATAGTCTCCTACGCTGACGATACCAAACTGATCCTCAGCCCTGTCCGATGACCCTGAAAAGGTCAAGAGAAATTTCAACAACTGGATGAGAGCAGTCGCCGCCTGGTTGGAAGCCAGCTGCCTCAAACTCAACTCGGACAAGACAGAGATCCTCGTAATATGCTCTACCCCTTCTGCCTGGAGTGTCTCCTGGTAGCCCACTTCACTGGGAAATGCCCCCACAGACCATGCATGCAATCTGGGCATCATCCTGGACTCCTCTCTATCCATGATCCACCAAGTCAGCGCCATCTCATCGTCATGCATCCACACCCTCCGACTCCTTCGAAAACTTTTCAAGTGGATCCCCTCCGACAAGAGTAAGACAGTCACACACTCGTCACTTACAAACTAAACCAAGGCAATGCACTCTATGCCAGCATCACCAAGAAACTACAATCAAGACTGCAAAGAATCCAAAATTCAACATCCAGACTCATCCTTGACATCCGTCAACACAGCCACATCTCCTCCCACCTCAGAGACCTACACTGGCTCCCAGTCAACAAGTGCATCACATACAAACTCCTGATCCACACCTACAAGGCACTACACAACATAGGACCGGCATACCTCAACCACCGTCTTGCCTTCTACATACCCCACAAACATCTTTGTTCTTCCTAACTTGCCCTCACAGCCATTCCCAAGATCCGGAAAAGCACAGCAGGAGGAAGATCCTTCTCCAACCTTGCAGTCTAGACATGGGGCACGCTACCTCTCAGACCGCATCACTGAAGCAGTTTAGGAAGGATCTCAAGACCTGGGTCTTCGATTGAGCAGCACCTTGAGACCCTACGGGTGATTAGCCACACTTTATAAACCACTGATTGATTGATTGCTTGACTTGTGGTATTCCAAAAACCAAAGTCCTTAAAATCCAATGGTATATATGCAACAGGAATTGCAGAGAGAGAGAGTGATCTTTCCACCAAGTGAAAAAAGACAAGGATATGGGCAAAGACCAGGGGGGGAGCTTACTAGACAGGAAGAGGAAGTTGGAGTCTCTGGGGCATTTCTTTCATGTTGAAAAAAGTCAAATAAAAAAAAAAATGCTTTTTGCACTAAAAACAAACTGAACGGTCCGTTGGAGTAGAAAATTCACTCAAAAACTACTTTTTGAATAGATTTATCTGGTTTGTGAGTTCAATGTGCTCAAGAAGCAGCCCTGACCAATTGCCAGTATCATGAAAATGGCACCAGGTGGCTCAAAGGCCACAAGAAGCTGCGCAAGCGGGCAGTAAATTTTGCATGCGCTCACTAGCGGCCTGCCAATCTGATTGCACTTGCCAGCACATGCCAAAAACAAGTCTTGTGTGAACTGAAAAATAATTCCACCACGCGCCGGATGGTAGAGCTTAGCGGGAAATTTGCATTAGATGTGTAAAGTGAAGTCTCTAATTCCACCAACTCTGCAAGTGGAATTATATTTCTGCCCTAGACCTAAAAATAAGAAATTTTGTTGGAGGGTTCTTAGTAGTGAGAAGGAGTTCATTGATGAGTAGGCATACCTCTTATAGTGAAGCCTGTAATCAGACAGAATTAAGAAAAATGTATTAATAATAAGGACTTCACATTCATTTGCCCGGATGTAGTGCAAATAAATTCACCATCTTTCGAAGGGGTGGTAATTAGAACACAACACAAAAAGTGGCTGTTGTGTAGGAAGGCAGAAATCCAGGAAGAACACCAGTATGGCATTCACCTAGAAAATGACCAGGTGTAATGAGTGATACCTAACTGCTGCTGCACATTTACGTCATCACAGGAAAGGTTCAGAGTCAGTACTGGAAACCTACCTACTGACATCCAACCTTGGCTGCGCGATCCCATCAGCAGAAGGGTGCTAGATCGGCTCAAGAGGCTGTGCAGCCCACATAATGCATACCACTGAGTGTGGCAGCCCTCACGATTTGGAGGATGATGTAAGCAGATAAATATATTATCAAACACACATTTCGGCAAACGTACAGCAAACATCAATAGGTGCTTTTTCAAAATAAAAACTGAATCTATGTCTATCATAACAATGGAATAAGTGAAAACAGTTATTTGTGGGGTAAAAGAGATATGAACCTAAAGGCTATCCAGACAGAACACTGAGAATAGGACATCCTACAGTCTGCATTGTGGTCTTATCCATGCGCCTTTAACATGGGTTATACTGGACGGGTGTGGCCGTTTCTTGTAACTAAATTGCAGGAATGCCTGCTGTCCCATAGAGCTTAAATACAAAACACAGTGCTACACTACCATTCTATTGTTCTTTGAAACACAAAGCAATATACAAAACACTCAATAAAACATTAGCCTTTACTACTAACTAAGATCTGGGGAAACTCAAAATAAGCAGGTTATATAAAGTTAATTCAAACTAGTTTTCCCATATCTACCAAAACCTCATCAATCTGTGTTATCTTTTTTTTTAACTGAAAGGAACACTATCAATTTGGAGATACCAATATCACTTTGGCATCTTTTGGAGTGTGAGATTTGTTGGGGCATTCATTTTGGATGACCCGCAAAATTGATGAACTTGGTCTTCATTCAGATTGTTCCTCAGCTGAGAAATTTAAAGTTTATCAGTAAACAGAAAAAAACATTTACATTGCTATGCTGTATTTCCTATCGCATGGCTTGGGTTGTTACAACACTGAACATTAACAATACACTCCCAAAAAACACGCTTTTTAAAATGATATATACATTTATTTTGTTTAGCTGTGAGCCGGTATGATTTGACGTTTCCAATGAAATATTACCATGGTTCTAAGAAGTGAATCATCATACAGCATGTCATATAAAGGACCTCCTTTAGATAACCTTTTCTGCAATGACAGGTTGAACTCCTTTGTTTGCGACATAAACAACTTTTTCCTTGGTCTTTGGCCTGGAGGTTTTACTGAGTCGCTTGTCACAAAAACCCTGGAATTCAAAAACGCTTTCATCACATGCTATGTGCATTGAAACCCTTTACCTATTTAAATGGATAACTATAGCCATTCCTTCAAAAATGTCTTCCATAAAAAATGTATACCTCCTTGTGTAGTGGATGTGTCCATCCAAAAATAATAATATGAGATATCTCATACTACAAATCCACTCAAGCAGTAAACGTGGTAGCTTTAGAGAGCCTGAATGAGAAAGTGGATGAATTATCAGAAAAGACTGGAACTTTAGCAGAAACTAGCATGGTAACAGAGAACAGTGTGCCTAAGTTGAAAGCTACCATAAACACCGAAACTACTTGTCAGGAAAGAAGAATCAAAAAATTGGAAAAGAAATACGAAGACTTAAAAAAGGCAATCTCAACCGGCCAATATAAAAATGGCGCACGTTCTTGAAGTAAATGAAGGATTCGCAACAGAAATGAAACATGAGCGAGCTGTAACCTATGGATTGCTGAATTATTCCTGAAATGGGTCCTTGGAGACAAGAAAACATCATTTCCAGGACACAAAAATGTTGCTGCAGCTCCTGAAGTGCCATTTCACACCCCAAGGAATGAGAGGCCCCAATGACATTCATTATTTACTTTCAAGATGTTCTAGTTAAGAAGATTTTTGCTATGGCGAGGGGAAAAAGGGTACACTCCGACCACATTTCATTTCTCATTTTCAGTTGTCTCGAATCTACCTTTTAAAACATCAAAAGACAGAAAGAGATGAAGGCAATTACTACATAAATTGAGACGCTCACTGATGGATCACTGCTGTCATCCATCCTGATTGAGGTAGTTGACGCTTGCTGTTGATGAGGGTGAAGGTCCGGAGGAGGAGCCGCACAGGAGCCCATGGGAGGAAGACTATGGTGCTGTTTTGCTTATGGTGCTGGAGTGCTGTGCTGCAGCTGGGTCAGGTGCCACAGTGCGAGGTGGTGGGATGGAAGCTCAAGCGGCACTGTGGGTGGCCATGAGTGGCCTGGAGCACAGGCAAGGGTCCGGCTGCTGCAGCTGCAGTGCCAGCCAGTGTCGAGCACCCAGGTGAGTGAACACTCACCGCTAACCGTGCTCCGCTGTCACATCTAGGCTACCCTTCACTCATGCCCGTCTTCCATCCACCTGCCCCCTCACTGCCCTTCCACCATCCCGCTATCAATGCCTTAGCATGCTGGTTGGTTGGTTAGCGGGAGGCAGAGGCAGAGCTGGGTCCAACACACGAGACAATTAGGGCTCAGAGCCCGGGCCTAACCTACTAGGCAGCCCAGATTATTGTACAAAGCGCACTGAGTCTGCAGAGCTGCTGAGCCCCACCTCAATAGCCACACAGCCTGGAAATCACCTTATCACCTCAGAGCAGCAAAAGCAGCAGAAGACTCTGGCCTGCTTATGCCCCCCTCCCATAAAGGAAGGCAGTTGTGTGTTACATAGAGGGGCTGAGGCAGCGCCCTCAGAGTCCTTGTGCGCCCTCTGCATGGGAGAAAGCAATCCCTGGGAGGGTGAGGCACTGCTCCATAGGCCACAATGGGCCTCTGGACCTCATATACTCTATACCCGGACCCGAATAGGCACAGGAGACCTGAAAACAATAGCGTTGTATTAACAATGAACTACCTAAGGACAAAGCCAAAAGAAAGAAAGAGGGAGAGGTGGTGCCTAATGTGTGCTCATGCCCCCTCCCCTGTTAGAGGCAAGAAATTCCCGGGGGGTGGCAGCACTTTATAAGCCCATCCATTGGTCTTATAGCTTTACGGGCCAGAAGGTCTGGATGATAGACACTCAAAAGATCCTGAAAAACTCTAAATATACCTAAAGGATAAAGGGGGTGCAACCCACCCTCTACCCAGTACAGAAATAACCACTTCACATTCATACTCAGAGATCTCAATATATCTTGAAATAAACAGGATGAGATCCGGCAAATTAAGAGCACAGACTCCGAGGCTGAACAAAAGGAAAAAAGTTTTGAAAGCAGAAGGAGCAGTAGCAAAAGGGAGACTTTAAGAAATAACCGTAGTGGGTTCCCCTCCAGGCAACTGCCAACCTGGATTAGATGGGAATACTGGGGCTCCAGTCAGTCCTGGGTGTCTGTCAGATGAGGAAATTCTAGAAATCCTGGAGGCTAGCCAGAGCCTAGAATGGCCAAATGACTCATCCATGCCTAAAAAATAACAGAATTCTTTAAACCCCTAGTCGGTGGATACAGGGAAGAGACCTTTGCAAATGAGATTTACCCTCCCATAGAGGATGGTGCAGAGGATTGCACTGCTGCAAATCTAACATCATGTGCTGCTGTGCCTAACCATGAAGAAAGAAATGTGGCCATAAGTGAAAGGTCTGCCTGAATTCTCTTGTCTCCTAGCATAGTCATCGTAAAGAGCCAACGCCCCGGCCAACTATGGAACAGCTGGTCACAGAGGAGATATATAGTTATACCTCAAAGAAAGGCACAACCACAGGGAATTAGTAACCTGTTCTAACAAACCCTGTTGATATAGAAATAGACGTCTAGGGGCAGCAATGCAAGGTCACGGAAATGTCAACGTGCCCTGGGCCAACTCCTTTATCATGCAAGTTTACTTAGTGTTCGTTCTCTATCTTCAAGATGGACAAACTCACAGAGAACGAGCTGCCTAAATTGTTGGATGGAAGCTGCAGGCACATAATTCCTTGCCTACTGGAGTGGTTGGAGAAGGATGATATGACGTCTCGGGTTCACTACCACAAGAGCATGCAAGGACCTGAAGATCTTGATGCAGCCCAAGAAATGGTGTCTGACACCAACAAATTGTAGGCAGCTATACTGGGCTCAATGCAAGCGGCAGTGGTGGCTTTAACTCATCATGCTAACATAATGGACATACAGGCGGACCTACTTAATATCCTGGCAGTTTCTGTGTCAGTCATTGATGATAAACTGGAAAAACTGAATGCCCTAATCATGCGGGTGCAGGTGAATAGGAACAACAACTTCAGAATATGCTCATGTAAGAAGGTGATTGAATGGTTGATCCAGCTCCTGGCACTCTTACAGAGTATGCTAGAGAAAGTGAAAGTGAATTATCCATCAAAGGTGGCACCAATGCCCGCACCAGAGTCTGTGTGTTTGACTCCAGCCACTTGTTCGACTATGGAAAATCAAGCAGCTAGCAGCCTGGGTTTTCATTGAGTTCCTGCTCGTGAGGAGGAAGGAAGGCCTCTCTAAATGCCGAAACAGTGGATGGAGGCATGGCGTGGCTGCAAAGGTCCAGTCCACAACCGGAGGCCAATTGCACTCTCATCCAACACCCAGTCACAGTTCTGCCACCTGTTCACCAGTCGAAGAGAGAATGCAAGCGAGAAAGGAAGGGCAGGAATAAAGGCCACCATAGAGCATCTTGTACTGTAGTTCCATTATCTACCTGCTCCAATAAGGAGGAAGAAACAACTTGGCAAATGAGGTGAACCCTCCCCCAAGTAGACATCCCAGCAGTTGAGGATGGATTAGCCCCAGCAATGGAGGGGGTGAAACCAGTAGCCTAGTACGTACAACAAAATCTAGGGAAGAGATGGATAACACTGAAGTAACCTCCCCCAGGCATGTGAGACATCACCACAAGGAGAAATGGTCCGCTGCAAATGTGGAGGGGTTTCCCAGGTGGTCAACTGAGTTGACAAGCGTGTAGCAACCATTGAAAAAAGACAGGACTGCAAACAGCCCCAGCCACGCTAGACCTGTGGGCAGGCCACAAGGCCTGTTGGAAACAACTGACTCATGCCAAACTGTAGGGGAGCTTGAAGGGCAAGGGAATCAGCTCCTATGGATATCGGAGTATAAATCCAAAGGCATGCAGGATATTATAAATTGTGCAAACATCCTAAAATTGATTAAAGCATTACCTGGCCTGAATTATATGGAATCAGATGACATCTTCTCTATCAAGTTTCTCCCAGCCAGAGGAAGACAGATCTCAGAACCTACACTTATTACATTTACTACACTGTGCCTTTCAGTGCAAGTTCTAGAGAGCACGAAGCTGCTGATGTCTTGGGGAATTGAAGCAATACTGTTTCAAGGAGACCATTATCCTCACCCGATAATAGAACAGCAGCTTTGCAGCAAGGAGGCAGTCTAAGCGGCATCGGTATTGAGAGGTGTGATGGAAGGTAACCCACCAGGGTACAAACACCAACCTTTGCAGCTCATCCTGGCCTGACTGCCTAAATAAGTAGAGAGGGGGCATCAATGGAACAGCACGGAACCATAAGGATTCAATATGTTCAGGTCAACTGTAGCTGGCTACACTCAGCTTTTTTTAAGACAGCCACAGAGGATTGAACTGTAGCACAAATCAATAATAAGGAATAGGGTGACCTTATATTTGTTCGTGGAACATCGGTGGGGTGCAGGCAAAAGTCACAGATCCCACCATAGTGAATTTTCTTAGTTCGTATGATGTAATAATGCTCCAGGCAAGTGGGCCCAAGTCTGTGTCCCCCTCATAGGGTACATAGAATTCAAAAACTGGCACAGAAAAGCTGCACTCATGGAAAGGCAAAGGGAGGCTTGACAACTTGTATCAACGGTAGACGATCTGTAAAAATTGTGGAAATTGCCTTAGTAGCATCAAGGATGCTGGCCCTCTTCCTGGATAGCTGGATGCGGAAACCAAGTGAACCGTTAATTCTTGGAAATCTCTATATAAACTCAAGAAGGAAGGCTGATTAAGTAGACATATTTATTCACAAAAAAAACATAAGCCATTCACCATATCGCTGTTCACTGGAGATTTTAACTTAAACCTATTTCATTTGCCAAGCAAAGAGCATGCTAGGACAATAGGGCCCCTTCCAGACCAATGTCTGCCACACTATGAACAGCAAGATAGGATCATAGAAAAGCTAACAAGAGCATGTGAGCTAGCAGGCCTTATCACTTTGAACGGCCACTCCCAAGGAGACACTCCACCTATGTGGACAAGGTCAACTGATAATTCTGTGTCATATATAGGCTATACATTGGTAAACTTTCCTCTATATCATCACGTGGTGGGCTATGCCATCTTGCACAGACAAGAGAGCAACCACCATCCACAGATAGTCTGGATCAGGGCCAGGAAGTGTAAAGAAGAACCAGCAAGGGCCATGTTGGAAGACGCCAGGATGGAAAACATAAAGCATTTAAAGTGGAGCTCAGGCTCTGCAAAATCACTGCCGGAAGACTCTATGGGTACTCTTAAGCAACTCATTCATGGAGATACGGCATTGACAAAAGCATGAGAAACTTTGACCCACTGTCTGGTGTCGAAATATCCAGCTAAATGATCGAGTAAGGGGGCTTTTATGGGGTCCAGCAGGCATCCCGTGCTGCTGAGACATATTCGTATGATGAGCGCTCCAGTTATTAGAATGCTCAGGAAATGACGGCTAGTACAGGGGATCTAGAGCTGCTGTAATCTCTGCAAAATGAGCGAAGGAAACTTAAAAACAGAATATGGGTTTTTAAATATAACAAACAAGAAGCCCAATGGTCAAAACTAATCCATGCTGCTAAGCTAAGAAATTACAAAACATTTGGAAGTTGATCAACAATATTGATAAAGGCCCAAGGGCAGCTTGCAATGCAAACATAACTGAGTAAGACTACCTCAAGCACTTAGTCCCATATTGATGGATGGTTAGCGTTGCCTTAGCACCATTTATTTTGGTGCTAAAACAGTGCTAACCTAACTCCATATTTATGTTTTGACACTAGACCCGTCTAGCGTAAAAATATTGGAGTTAGTGCCATGTTTAGGATGCGCAAAACCACTTTGCATCAATGAGATGCAAGGTAGGTGTTCCCGTCCTAAACATGATGCTAACCCCCTGGCTCCTCATTTACCTCCTTACACTAAAAGTACCCTAACTCAGGAAGCAGACCAAAAAATTTCTCGAAGTCCAATTAGCGTCAAACTTTGATGACTGGTCAGACCAGGAATTAAAAAGAGCCTCACACACCACCACTCAAGGAAAACACACAGAAGGAGATTTAGAAATGTCCAGGAAAACCTGGAAGTGGTACTGCTTCAGCTTGGTGCATGCCTCAGACATCTGCGAAGACAGCAAATCCCTCCACCACTACAGCAGTACCCCAAACACCACCACAGCAGCCACAAAGGCAGCACAGAAGAAGGGAGAGGATCTTCTGACAGCGCACAACCATACTTGGAATGAGGATGAGGGAACAAGATGTGGTCCAGATGTACAGACTCAACCCACAGTCAATAGTACGCCTGCACCACCATATTGCACCACACATCATGGCAAGGGTGCAAACTCCCCATAACATTCCACCCATGATAAAACTCCTCACTGTCCTCCATATGATCTGGATCATTCCAGATAACGGGTGCTCAAGTGGCTGGTATTTCCCAGTCATCCTTCTGTCTTTCTACCAAAGGTCCTGGATGCAATCCTACGCCTCACACCCCACCACATCTGCTTCATAAACACCCAGCATCTGCAGCAGGAGACCGAGCAAGGTTTCTATCAAATTGCTGGATTTCTGCATATGCTGGGTGCAATGGACTGTACCCATGTGCAATTGGTACCACCTGCAACAACAGAACACCTATATAGGAACCCCTTGCACACAGATTTTATCAATGTGCATTGTGGACCACTGTGGGCTCCTCATCAACATCGTTGTGAAGTATCCCACCAGCATCCATGATGCATACATCTTTCGCCATTGCACCATCAGCCAGCGGTTCCAGGATGGCCAATATGGCAATGAGCTACTCATAGGTAAGCCAGCATACCAATCATACCACACAACACACCAACCATCTAGGACAAACAAGACAAACACCACACTGAATACACATGGGGAGGGCCACAGAGATGTACAGGCAACAGCACATATGCAACATGCCACACTACACTAAATATATTGCATGTCACAAACACATATACTCAAACACAGCCATACCCTGACTGGCACATCATGTGTGGACAAGTGGAGCCAAGTCCCATTTGCATACAGAAGCTGCTCACAAACCACATCAAGTCCCCACAGATTGACAACTAAATACAGATCACACACACACATTACACCAAACAAAGAAGCGCACAGGCATGCCAATGGCATAGGCTATGGTCAGTTTGAGGAAGTCACACACAGTCACATTCCCACGTAAACCATGGTGTGCAAGCCTCTGGCAAAACCTAAATCAAATGCCACCCAAGTGGTGCCATAACCAAATATATATCAGCTACATATACCTGACAAACTTGTAGTGTGCACATACACCAGTCTGCTGCATTGTGTCTCACCCATACAAATACAAAATTACCTGGCATTAAAGACCATGGGGCTGAATCATGAGAAATGGGGCAGCACCTGCTCCAGTGCCACCTCACATGCTCCCCTACTGCACTCTAACAACACCATGGGCCTCATTAAGATCTTGGCAGTCACCAGACAATACCATCTGTACCCTGGCACGTTTCCAATATTGAAGTCACAGTAGATATACAAGCCCAACAAGCTGTCCAACGAAACAACTAAGGACATCAAATGATGTCACATGTCCCACATGTGCAAGCACCCGGGCTCTGTACATGAGAGGGGAAAGCTGACATCAAGTACCACAGAGGACAATTTTTATAGAATGGTCTGTATGATCACAATTGTGCATGTGTCTGTCTGCTGGGGAGTGTGCATAGTTCTGCTGAGTAGCAATCATGAAGGGGCTAGGTCCATGCTCAATAAACTCACAACCACTGCTCTTGCTCTATTAACATATTGCATTGTCAGAGGCCTGATGCATGTGCACAGCTCCATTTGTGTCACTGTCTAGAGGAAAGGTGCAAACAGCCCAACTGTCAATCTGACCAGACGGGGAATCCACAAACAGGCAGAGTCACAGAATGGTTTAAGCAAGAAAATGCCTACTTTCTAAAAGTGGCATTTTCAAACACACAATCTAGAAATAACCTTTACCAAAAGATATATTTTTAAATTGTGAGTTCAGAGACCCTAAACTCCACATTTCTATCGGCTCTTAAAGGGAATCTGCACTTTAATAATGTTTAAAGGCAGCCCCCATGTTAACCTATGAGAGAGATAGGCCTTGCAACAGTGAAAAATGAACTTGGCAGTATTTCACTGTCAGTACATGCAAACACATAAGTACATGTCCCACCTTTAACATAGACTGCACCTTACCCATGGGGCTACCTAGGGCCTACCTTGGGGGTGCCTTCATGTAAGAAAAGGGAAGGTTTAGGCCTGGCAAGTGGGTACACTTGCCAAGTCAAATTGGCAGTTTAAATGTGCGCACACAGATTCTGCAGTGCTAGGTTTGAACCATGTTTACAGGGCTACTCATGTGGGTGGCACAGCCAGTGCTACAGGCCCACTAGTAGCATTTGATTTAAAGGCCCTGGTAACCTCTAGTGCACTGTACCAGGGATTTACTGGTGAATCAAATATGTCAATCATAGCCAGCCAATTACACCTACATTTTACAAGGAGCACTTGCACTTTAGCACTGGATAGCAATGTTAAAGTGCCCAGATTATTAAACCAGCATAAACAGAGTCCAGCACACATCAACAACCTGGGAAACAAAGTCAAAAAATTGGGGAGACCACATCAAGGATGCAAAGTCTAACAGTCATGCGTCAAAAATGTATGATGCAGACTCATCAACTACACATTGTAAAATGATGCCTGGGCCCTGAGCGGCAATTACATGTATACACGCCTCTAAACGCACCATGGTGTATAATCCAAGCTTGACCGTCATGCGTCAAACGTTTTCACACATATGCATATATACCATATAATACCCCTAAGCTAAAAGACACCTAGCCCCTTAGCGTCTATCACACGTTCACAGGCCTTTTCACGCTAATGGTGAGAAAAACTACACATGACTGTAATGCATTAAAAAAATGACGCATGACTGGAAATGTGATGCTCACGCCCCGGAAATGATGAAACAGGACATCCTGCCTCCAAACATGGTACAGTGAGTTCACTTTCAATTCAGTCTTATTGTCTGTGACTGTGTGAAGGTGTGTGGAGCTGGTGTTGTAGGAGAATTGGTGTCTTTTGGAGTGTTTGCAGTGTTTCTTGTGCTGTGTCTTGTAGGTGTTGCCCTTAGTTGTCTTTAAACTTGTCTTTTGTAGTGCAATTGCACTGTTTTTGTTTCTGTATTGTGAGGTATTTGTCTGGAGTAGAATAGTTGTTGGGGTACTTGGCGTAGTTGGGTTAGGTGTTAGGTTTTCTTTATATTTTAGTTTTTGGTGAACTACATTTGCAGTATATCTGGGAAAGTGAGGCTGCCACGGATGTCTGCCAATGAGCTGGGGGGTTCATCTGGCTTGTTCAGCACTACCCAACTTTGATGCTGCAACTGGGTGGCCGTGTAATCCTTGGCTACCCCATAGAGGCATAGCGGCTGCAGTGGGGCAAGGTGCTCCACTACCTCACAAGGATCTTTGGCAGTGGAAGCAACGACTGTCGACTCAAACATCGATGTGAAGGTCTGGTTACAAGGGAGCAGGAGCTGGGAACTGAGATTGATTTGTGTCATTGGCCAAGACCATGTCAGGGAGCTTGCCCATGCACTGGCGTCCAAACTACTAGCACTTCTCTGTTCCAGTTCCTCATGTATCACATACACCCTATACTATGTCTATTACCACACACATGTGCAGAATCAGTTCCACAGGCCTGCCGCTTCTCACTGACAGTATGGGGCTGCCCTTCATCTTCTCCTTCACTGGCACATCACTCAGTAACTTGCACCAACAAATACATCCGTAGTCCACAGAGCAAGTGTTACTGTGTTGAGGTGTTTTCTATGCCCATGTTCTTATTCCTCCCTGGAAAAATAATGGTATACCATGGCAACACTGCCTGGCTACACACTTGTGACAACACATCCATGATTTCAATCAGTCAATATGCAGGTAGGTACAATTATCTTCACATCAGTATACTCCCATAGCATTATTGCTCATGTGTGTTCTTTGAGATGGCACACACACATTACTTACTTCACTGAAGGATGTATCAGGTCATTCCTCAACACATTGGAATACCCACACAACCCCTGGGCAGTAGTTTGTCAGTTTGCTGTGACAATGAGTTAGATGTTTACAACATCTGAAGAAGGCTCAAATGCCATGGGTGTCACAATGGGACAGCCACTGCAACAACCATTGCATGCCCCTCAGATGCAATATACAGTGTTGAGAAGTCCCAAATGGTCATGGAGGTGTAGAGCTAACAGACACCTGCATGACAATGTTATGTATTACTGGTGCAGTGAGAAGCACCACAGGAGTGCTAGGGACAGTGATGGTTTGTAGGTGCGTGTGTCTACATTATCTGAGACTATGGCGGTCATTCTGACCGCGGCGGGCGGCAGTCGCCGCCCGCCATGCGGTTACCGCCGAATGACTGCCCCGCGGTCAAAAGACCGCGGCGGCCATTCCAACTTTCCCGCTGGGCCGGCGGGCGACCGCCAAAAGGCCGCCCGCCCGCCCAGCGGGAAAGCCCCTGCAACGAGGAAGCCGCCTCCGAATGGAGCCGTCGGAGTTGCAGGGGTGCGACGGGTGCAGTGGCACCCATCGCGATTTTCACTGTCTGCAAAGCAGACAGTGAAAATCTGTATGGGGCCCTGTTAGGGGGCCCCTGCACTGCCCATGCCATTGGCATGGGCAGTGCAGGGGCCCCCAGGGGCCCCACGACACCCGTTCCCGCCATCCTGGTTCTGGCGGTGAAAACCGCCAGAAACAGGGTGGCGGGAAGGGGTCGGAATCCCCATGGCGGTGCTGCAAGCAGCGCCGCCATGGAGGATTCCCTGGGCCAGGGGAAAACCGGCGGGAAATCGCCGGTTCCCCTTTTCTGAACGCAGCTTTACCGCCGTGGTCAGAATAGCCCAGGAAGCACCGCCAGCATGTTGGCGGTGCTTCCGCTGCCCTCCGCCCTGGCGGTCAGAGACCGCCAGGGTTGGAATGAGGGCCTATGTGTGATTGATTGATCACAGATGGTTGATAGTTGCTCTGTTCTACCACTGTGATGACATGCTCACTCAGCCTAACAAGTTCACAGTATACAATGCTGTCCATTAACTGAAATGCCCAAATTACACTGACCAATGTTGTCCATCCATGTCTTGCAGGTGGACCTTCACCCTACACCGGAGGAGCGATTTGAAGACCCTGATGCATCCAGTAAGTGTCATCTTGTGTGTCATGTGCAGTAATCCAGGGTTTGGTGTGAGTCAGTCTGAAGTGTGGAATGCTATGAAAGATGGTTTCGCCTGACCAATGATCTGATATCATTGTAGAATGGATGATGACATCATGTATGTTGGAATGTTATGCAATGAGAATGGCTTGCATGTAGTTCAATGGGCAATGTATGCTGGCATGGTATTGTGTGAAATGGGAATTGTTATGGCTAGCCAGTTATTCATTGGTGTCTACCATGATAGGTCTGAGGGCAGCTGTCTATATTCATAGCATGCCTGTTTACAACCACTTTGTCACAGCACCATTGTCAGCACAGTGTGCCACACATAGCTTACACTTACTGACAAGATGGTACAGATGTGGGTGACATCTGCAGAGGTCTCTAGGGGCTTGTGTAGGAGACACATACACCACAGGCTCCTCAGTACCCTTCAGATATAATGAGACCGTAGTACTGCAAAGAGCTATATTGTGGTGCACAATAATCAGTTGTGGACATATTTAGTAGACAACTAAGCTCCAGATGGTTGTGTGAAAAGTCTTTGATTCTTCCCACACCAGCTCTCTCAAGCAGCTTTTACAACATGGTCCTGCCACAATGATATTTGTGAGTGATGTAGGTCACATCACATATGAATAAGTTCTGAATGCTGTGTGTGTACCTGGTACTTCAATGATGTCTGACATGCATGTGAAAATGATGTACAATGTATCAGGATACTGTTGCAGCACCCACTGCAGTGCCAAACTCACTGTGGGCATCAGGGCACCCATACAGCCACCATGCAAGTGCTGTTTAACACATGTAGCACTACATAGCACAGGGTAGGAGGCTTCAGTTCTGTAATGTGTTGACAACTCTGATGTGTAGCTCAGGCTTAAAGCTAAACTTTCTGGGAAGTTTCAATCAGTTGTACATGTGGGCACATCATGGGCAATGGCGACCCCCCTTGTTCCATATGCTCAGGTCAGGTCTTACAACAGGACACATTAATATTGATTTACCAAACGTTAGAATAGCTAGTGGGAAGTTACCTGACCCCTTATCATATGGCCCACACCTTGCCTCCATGATGACTGTGCAAGCCTTGATGTTTTCCCAGGTGTGTTGAGGTGATGGCATGCATGAATAGCCCCCCTAATGCACGGGGACACAGGAAATCCATACTTGTTTGGACACGTATTCCTCACAAATGTTGATCATAGACAATTTTGTCTATTCAGCTCTGAGCTCTGTTGTTTCTAAATAGATTTTCATCATACCAGTGACATGTATATGATACTGATGATGGCTGGTAGGAAACAGTCACAGATTAAGGGTAAGTCCTTTTTGATGAATGTATATTGGACTGTATGTGTTATCTGCAGCTGCAGTGTACCTTATGTCTGTACAATCTCCACCCAATGCTGATACTGATGCTTACTTCTCCTCATATTTCAGCTGCCAACCTGACTGAAGTACAGAGGCAAGACTTCCAGAAGAGGACCAAATGATACCGCCACATAATGGAGGTTGATGATGCCTACCGCCGAATGGGTAGGAGGTTCCGTAGAGAAAAAGTATCAGGGGAATGGCGTGGCTTTATCCATGGGGGACCTCCAAGACAGCCACAAAAGGACACCAAAGACAAGCCATCAGGGGTGCAGGGGCCACAGCCGGACCACGGCCCTCGTCAGCTTCACCAGTGATCACGCAGCCACCAGAAAAGCCACCTGCAGCAGTAGTCCCAAGTCAGTTTGAGCAGGACATGAGGAGGGACATTGGCAGATTTTGGCCAGACTGACTAAATTGGAGTAGGATGCAGCAGAGGATTGCAAGTTGTTGTAATACATTAAGGAAGAGTTAAATTAAAGCAGGAAGTGAACTATATTGTATCCTACAACCTCCCAGTTCATTCTCCTCCCTTTTACTATTTTGGATAATTTTAGATGAGGTTCTAGGTTTGTAGGGTTAGTTTAGTGTAGGTTAGGTCACGTATAGTGGGGGTGGACTTTTTCTACATTATTTCATTGTTGGGTGCTGGGTGGGGGTCATGTTGGGATATTTGTGTTTAAGAAATAAAAAAAATAAAAAAATATATAGAAAAATAAAATGTACATATTTGTTTAGGTCATTGGTTAGGTTAGTACATGTGAGGTCATAGTTTACGTTGTCCTACTTGTATCGCGTCTCTTAAAGGGGTGGGAGCCAATTTTTAGAGTGTGGTGTTACATGTGTAAGATAAGTTTAAAATAGGTAAGATAGGTGTAGTTTTGTTTTAAGGATAGTCTATATAGGTTATTTTAGAATAGGGAGGTTTTTAGGTTTTCATTTACTTAATGCTTTTAAAATAAATACTGTTTATCTTAGCCTAATTAGTTTTGTAATAGAGTGTGTCTGGGACTTGTCAGGAGTGCACTGGCCAAGTTGGAGGAATGGCTTAGGGTATAGTTACTGTCTTAATTTCCCAGGTTTCCCATATGGAGCCCCATGACCAAGGAACTGTTGGAATGGCTGCCACATACTGTCTTCTAGTGCATACATTTGCCATCCTGTGTTCCAGCTATTCACAATGTGTATGTAATCTTTATCTTGGACAGATAAATATGGCACTTTACCTATCATTGGTGGGGTCCTGCTAATTAATTGTTGCTAAGTGTGGTACATCTGAAAATTCCCAAATTTGGAACTGTATTCTTCAACACTGACAGGTGGCCATCACTGATAATGTAAGCTTTTCCTCTTCCACACAAAGTTGTACTGGTACTCCCATCTGGGCAAATTATAATTGATTGGGTAATGAGCCATACATGCTGTATGTCTATTTCAATGGATATGGATTCCAAAGCATTTAGTATACACAGTTAGTTGGTTGTAGCCCGCAAAACCATCATTCAGCTTACTATTGTTTGGATCCTAGTGTGTGGCTTGGTGTTTGACAGTCATGCACTCAGGTACTGATATTCTGTACATATTGACATGGATTGACACAATGCTAACTTTAAGTTGTGTTGATGGATCACAGTAAAAGTAGAAATGCCACATGTGTACAAGGTGCTTTATTTACTGGTGCAATTGTTATTGTGATTTCTATACAATATACATTTCACAGATCCCATGAGTGAATGTTTGCCATATGTAGTACAATCAAGGTCCAGGGTAGAGGGACATATCAGGAGGCATGGTGAGGAGTAGTATGAATTAGTGAGGAGCGCATAAAATTGCCATTTGTATGGTAGAGACAATGACAGCACATACCAGATATTTCTACAGTGGTTAGGTGAAGAGGACACATTTCATACTGTCACAACACTGACATGATCTTAAGCCCAGAACTAAGGAGAAAATGTCCATGTGGCACAGACTGGTGCTACCGGTACCGTTTTTTTTTCCTTGAGAATGTTATTCCTTCCACATCTTCAAACTCTGATGAGTGTGGTGCCTTCTGTGCCATGGCTGATGCTGTTGTAGAGGTAGAGGGGGACACACACAATTCAGGAGATAGAGATGTGGAGTCAAAGGACACAGCAGCTGCCGTTTGTGGCAACACATAATGCATCATTGTTGCAAGGAGGAACTGAAGATTCTTCAAGACCGCAACATCATTGTGATGGTAGGCAGCCATGTACTCCCTGAGGGAGGCCACTTCCCGGTGTATGGAGTCCAGGGTATTCTGCTGGCATTTTGGGAGGGCATTTGTCATAGCCTCTCCTTAATGACAGCAGCTATGTCTACCAGAGACTGCTGGACTCCACGCAGGGGGGAGTGGGTGCCTCTGATGGCAGCTGACCTGTCCTTATTTGGACTAAGGTATGTCCACAATCCTTCTTGGCTGCCTGCCATGGTCTTCATCCCCACCCAAACCTGCTTTTCCCACTACCGCTGGACTCCTACCACTGTCCTTTGAAAGGTGATCTCGGGGTCCTCGGAGTCTAGGGCTGTGTGAGTACTGGCAGGTGGCGTGTGTTGGTGGCTGGGTGATTCATGTGGAGACCCCGCAATGCTGTGTGTCCTCCTTGCAACTGGAGGTGGTATATGGAGTGCTCCTAGGACATCCTGGAAAGTCTGTTCATTGAGGCTAGGCAGCTGGTCATCCATGTCATCAGGGAATTCCAGGACAGGCAGGTCAGCAGGAGGTAAGCCATCATCCTCTGCAATGAGATAATGTAAAATCAATATTGGATTGCATTGGCTGTTGATATGGGACATGTAACTGACCCGAGGTTGTGGTTGTACTTATACGTAGCATTGTGCATCACACATGGGCCAAGCTCACTAGTAATAGAATATGAAAGAGAGCAATGCTGCACTAAGAGTGGGAGCACTCCGCTGCATCAATTGCACAATGCAGGGATGCGCCGTATTCATTTGCATATGGGGCTCTGCTGTGTTGTCCCCTGAGTTGGCCAACACAGGCATCCTTGCACCATCGTGCAAGGATGTCTGCGTTGAAAGGACTGATTGTTTATGTGTGGGAAGGTGTCCATTCCTGCACAACCAGAATCACTCATGGCGATTTGGCTCTTCTGTGTGTGCTGCAGAATGCAGCACACATAGGCCCTCATTACAACCCTGGCGATCGGTGATAAAGCGGTGGTAATTCTGCCAACAGGCCGGCGGTAAAAAAAATGGAATTATGACCACGGCGGAAACCGCTCACACAGACAGCTACTTTAACACACCGACCTCCATGGCGGTAGCAACAAGGGCCGTGGTGGTAACCACCAACAGCCAGGCGGAAGACAATGTACCGCCCACACTATTACAACAAGCCAATCCGCCAGCTTTTCTGGGGCGGTACCAACGCCATCATAAGCATGGCAGAAACAGATCTCAGAAGTCAAAGAACCTACTCTGGACACTCAAGGAAGAACCATGACGCCATGGAGCCCGAACTACAGGTGTTACCCTTGCTGGTATACCTCCTCTCACACCAGGATCATGAATGGCGGCGAAGACGAGCACGGTGAGTACCGCACCTAGCACAGAAGGGAGGGTGGGAGGAAAAAGAGAGTGACACACACACGCAACACCCCTACCCCCACCCCCAACACCATACACACAAACAGATGCAACAACGGTACATATCTACCCCGTACCCCTCAGGAATAACACAAGGACAAAAGGAAGTGCGTAAAGTCAGTGTAATAATATAAATTTCAAGAAATACGTCCTCAAAACACAAAACAGTATCTACAATACATACAAATGGAGGGACACTGCCCAGTCCAAAATGTCCGTGACCCACAGGGCCATATCTCATAGGCAAAGGCCCCACTTGACTCCTGCCTCAATACGGAGAGAACACTGCTGGGGCATCAGGTCAAATATACACAGGCAACTCAGGGGGAAGAGAGGGGGACACCTCAGCAGGCAGATGGTACCACGCCACTGCTCCTGGAGGGGGCTACATGCCATCTGCGATGTCCTGGGGAGTGCAAAGCCACAGTCTCTCAAGTGGGTGGTTTGCCCACTGCTTGGTCCTGGGGAGTGCAAAGCCACAGTCTCTCAAGTGGGTGTCACACCTAAAGTTTTTGCAGGGGCCAGGACGCACTACAACCCATGGAGGCACGACTACACACTGCCCGCCGGCGGTGACGGCTGCTCAGTGGTGGCAGTGGCAGGACTGGCGGCGATGCTGATGGTGGTGGGGGGAGGCTCCAGCCCTTCCCCCGCAGCCTCGGACGGCTGTACACTGGGGCTGCTGCTGCTGGCAGTGGTGGTGGCAATGGTGCTGGTGGCAGTGCAGGTGGCGGTGCTAGCGGCAGTGCTGGTGGAGGTGTTGCTTGTGGTGGGGGGAGGCTCCAGCCCTTCCCCCACAGCCTCGGACGGCTGCACACTGAGGCTGCTGCTGCTGGCAGTGGTGCTGGCAGTGGTGCTGGTGGTGGTGCAGGTGGCGGTGCTGACGGCGGTGCTGGCGGCGGTGTTGCCTGTGGTGGGGGAGGCTCCAGCCTTTCCCCTGCAGCCTCAGACAGCTGAAGTGCCATGGCTAGTGTTGTTTGCCCAGATGCTGCTCCAGCACCAGGCTCCATATCCACCCTGCCTGCGGCGTCTGTGCCTTTGTCTTTGCCCTTGGCAGCTTATGTTCCCTTCCTGCCCTTGGCAGCTGGTGGTGCCTCCTTGCTTCTGCCAGCTGGTGGTGCCTCCTTGCGTTTGCCAGCTGGTGGTGCCTTCTTGATTCTGTCAGATGGTGGTGCCTCCTTGCGTTTGCCAGCTGGTGGTGCCTCCTTGCGTTTGCCAGCTGGTGCTCCTTTTTTGCCCTTGGCAGCTGGTGCAGGCACAGTGGCTGTGTGGACAGATGTCTTCACAGTGGCTTCAAAACTACAGTGGCCGTGGACTTGGTGGCTGAGGTGCTAGCCTGGGTCCTGACCACCCTGGCCCAAAGTGAAGGACGGCGGGCGAGGGGCAAGGAATAGCTCAAGGGTGGAGAGGAAAAGCTTTTTAGGGACACTGGGGCTGGAAGAGGGTGAATGTTTGGGAGTGGAGGAAGAGGGAGTGGTGGTAGGATGAGTCTATCTTCTGTGTTTGGGTGCAGGTGCATGTGCTGGATGCCGTCGTGAGGTGGATGATTTTTGGGTGTCTGAGTGCTTGCGTTTGTATACTTTTGGAGGAGGGGGCACAGACACAGTGGGAGAGGACACATGGGAGGCTTGCATGGATGTTGGGGTGGTGACTGCCAGTGAGAGGTGTGTAGTGATAGGCGTGATGGTGATGGAGGTTGTGGATGAGGATGTAGTGCATGTAGGTGTGAGTGGAGATGCTACTGGGAGGGATGTGGACATCAAGGAGGGGGACACAGTGAGGGCAATGGATGTTGGTGTGTCTGTATCTGTATGGTGCTTGTATGAGTGCCTGTGAGATGAAGTGTGGTGCTTGTGTTTGCCTGAGCCACTTCTCTGTGTTGATTTGGGTACATGCTGGTCTGAAGGTGTGCTTGTCATAGGCTGGGGTTGAGGGGAATGGGACTGGGTAGAGGAAGTTGGAGGGGTGAGGCTAGAGACAGGGATAATGGCTGCCATCAGGGAGTGGGCCAGAGCCTGGATTGATCTATGTTAGGCCGCCATGCCAGAGTAAACGCCCTCCAAGAATGCAAGTGTTTGTTGCAAATGGGCTGCCAGCCCCGGCATGACAATCACAATGGTTGACTGCCAAACAGAGATGGATCGCAGGAGGTCAATAGCCTCCTTACTCAGGGCAGCAGGGCTAACTGGGGCAGGGCCTGAGGTGCCTGGGGCGAAGGAGATGCCCATCCTTCTGGGTGAGCCGGCACGGGAAACACGCTGAGGGGCTGCTGGGAGGGCGGTGCTGGTACAGGGGTGGTGGCTATACCTGTTGTTGGGGTGGGCACAGAGGTGTCCCCCACCACCAGGGAGCTTCCATCGGGGGAGTTATCACTGTCAGAACTGTCCCCTCCAGTCTCCGCCGTGGTGCTACCCTCGACCTCCATCCCACTGGTGCCCTCACCGTCGGTGGATTCCGCCTCTTGGGCCCTGTGGGATGCAGCTAAAGCACATAAGGACAGGGTGACAAAACAAAAAGGGGGGGACAGACAAAGGATACCCTTGGTCAATGGCGGCAACAACACCACTGTTGGCATACACAGCACACACACACACACACACACACAGGGAACAGCCCTACGTACTAGGTAATGCACTAACAGTCACAAGGCTAGTCGCCAGCCCATGGTCAGGGATACCTAACGCCAATTGTAGCATACATGAGACCCACAGATCCCTGCCCAGTAGAGGATGCCTACTAGCTTGGCTCGAGGAGGTTGACATCAGAACAATCTCAACATGGGCCCTACCCTGCAATGACTGGCCTGTCCTAGGGGCTCCCACAGGCCCACATCCCCCACCCAGATGCCACCCCACCACGCGCAAGTAGTATATTGGGGCACTGCACTCATCCCCTTGTGGCCGCTGTGATGCCCCCAAGGGCCCATCCAGCTCCGGATAGGCCACCGCTAGTATGCGGGTCATCAGGGGGGTGAGGGTTCGACGGGCACCCCTTCTACGTTGGGAGGCCATCCCCACCTGGGCCTCCACCATCTTGCGTGCCCAGCATCTCAGGTCCTCCCACCATTCGCAACAGTGGGTGCTCCGCCTGCCGTGGATCCCCAGGGTCCACACATCCTTGTCGATGGCACACCATATACCCTTTTTTTGATGGGGGCTGACCTGCAGAGAAATACACATAGGAAAAGGTATCAGTCAGACCGTCCTGCCTGTTACACTGATGGCCCACCATAGCCCTCACATCCCCTTTGCCCACCATACATGCAGCACTCTGCCCAGGGCCCTTCCACCAATGCCCCTCTACATGAGGCCCTCACACACACCACTCCATGCATCATGCTCACAGTATACTCACTTGTTGGTCTGGAGGCACATACAGCATTCGGTACTGAGGTAGGACCCCATCCACCAGTCTCTCCAAGTCCGCAGCGGTGAAGGCAGGGGCCCTTTCCCCAGTGACACGAGCCATGATCGGTTCCAGACACAGGTCACAGCAGCACTTGCAGTGTAGGTCTTCTCCTGATGAAGGTCAGGTAGCAAGTGAGTGAACAGATGGAAAATGGCACTCACGTCCCCGGCGGTGCTTACATCACCATTGGTCACTGTAAACCATAGGGCCAATGGTATCCAATGAGGAGTTGCACAGCGGTTATTGACCACCTCCCGCAACGATGCACAACGTCACAGGAATTACCGAATTTCTACATGTCCCTCCATACAGGAGAGGCAGACACCATTTCAGGGGGGAGAAGGCCATGGCACCTAACTGCGTCACAGTACACATAGGCACCATTAGGAGCTATCCAACAATATACTGTTACAGTCACAACATGCAATGCAGTGTAGTGTTTGGAAATATGGAATACTGACCAGCAGCTCACCATTTGCCCCCTAGATTGCAACTGCTGCGGATGAATAGGAGATGGAGACATCCCCCCATGTACAGGCCCCTGGTGGATTGGCAACAATGGAGGACAGACACATTATCCTCACCTACAGACTAGACAGGACCACAATCACAAAGCTGTGTGCCCAATTGGAATCTGACCTGATATCTGCTATCCGTCAGCCTACCAGGATCCCCCCTCTTGTACAAGTCCTTTCAGTGCTCAATTTCCTGGCAACTGGCTCCTTCCAAGTGACAGTGGGCTTGGCAGCAGGAATGTCTCAACCAATGTGCTGACCAGAGTGCTGTCTGCCCTGATTAAACACATGCACAGCTACATCGTTTTCCCCCAGGTAGAGAATTTGGTCACAGTGAAAGCTGATTTCTTTGCAATGGGACATATCCCCAACATTATTGGGGCAACAGATGGTACACATATTGCATTTGTTCCCCCTCCCGGAGAAATGAACAGGTGTTCAGAAATCGAAAGAGATTTCACTCCATTAATGTGCAAATAGTGTGCCTGGTGGACGAGTACATCTCCCATGTCAATGCAAAGTATTGTGGGTCTGTGCATGATGCCTTTATCCTGAGGAATAGCAGCATCCCACATGTGATGGCTCAACTCCAGAGGCACCAGGTGTGGCTAATAGTTGAGCCCTGGTTCCCACCCAGCAGGGGTTGGTGTACAGGTATGGTGTGGGCCCTAAGGGTTAGTGTGTGTCTAACAGTTGTCCCTTGATATTTGCAGATGACTCTGGTTACCCCAACCTCTCATGGCTACTGACCCCCGTGAGGAATCCTAGGGCAAGGGCAGAGGAACGTTACAATGAGGCACATGGGCTAACAAGAAAAATAATAGAAAGGACATTCGGCCTGCTGAAGGCCAGGTTTCGTTGCCTCCCTCTAACAGGTGGATCCCTGTACTACTCACCCAAGAAGGTATACCAGATCATTGTGGCTTGCTGTATGTTGCACAACCTTGCATTACGTCGCCAGGTTCCTTTTCTGCAGGAGAATGAGGCTGGAGATGGCCGTGTGGCAGCAGTGGACCCTGTGGATAGTGAAGATGAGGAGGCAGAGGATGAGGATGAGGACAACAGAAGTGCAATTATACAACAATACTTTCAATGACACACAGGTAAGACACTGTAATTTCACTTTACATTGACTGTTTTGTGGTTGACATTGTCACTGGCAGGCTGATTTTCCCACTTCTATGGCCACTTACTGAACCCTTTGGCATCTCTATTTTCAGATATTTGTACCCCACTATCGCTCCTGGTGTGCTGACTGCAACCAACTACAGGTCATTCCTATGTATACATTACTGTACAGTTGTACTGCAGTGTTTAAAGCATGTTAAACAAATAAATAGTTCAATCATTTGACAGACTCCATACTTGTACTTATTCAAATGATGTTTATTTAAGTGCTAATAAGTAGAGGGGCTGTACAATGGGCTGGAGTGATGGTGGAGAAATGTCCAGGATAGAGTCCGCTCTATTTGTATGACAGGTTGTAGAAGGCTGGCCTGGTTTGTAGTGGGTACTTTGGGTACTTACACCTTTCACCAGGTCCAGTTATCCTTTGTTAGTGAATGTAGTAGTGTTCTAGCAGCTTAGGCTGATAGAGGTAGCTATAGCAGAGCAGCTTAGGCTGAACTAGGAGACATGCAAAGCTCATGCAATACCACTTATAGTTACACAGTACTTATACACAAGTAAAGACAATACTCAGTGTTACCAAAAATAAAGGTATTTATTTGGGTGACACAGTACCAAAAATATCTTGGAGACAATACTCCTTCTGGAGGTAAGTATTATACACAATATATACACTAGACACCAACATTATACAAGTAAATAGTCATAGAACAATGCAAAAAGTAGGAAATCCTATAGACTGCAATGGGAGGAAAAAGGTCTAGGGGAACACAAACCATATACTAAAAAAGTGGAATGTGAATCACAAATTCCCCATAGACAAGTGTAGTGTGTGCAGAATCACTGGGAGAGCAAGAATACAGTAAAGGACACACTACACCTCGTTTTGGGGATTTTGCAGCAGCCAACCAAGTCTGCAAAGAACAACTGCTGGATTATTGGGCCTGAAGACCTGCTATGGAAGGAGACCAAGACCAGAAGTCAAAAGAAGCTCCAGGAAGGACAGGAGACCCTGCCAACCCAGAAGAGGGTGCAGAAGAAGAGTCCTCAGTTAGTTGAAGACTGCAGAAATGCACACTAGGAAGAAGCCAGCAGATTTCTGCATGATGCGAAAGATGTCTCCTGGTGTAAAGATTGTTGCAGATGAGATTTCATGTTGGAAGGCGCCAACAAGCCTTGGCGACAGCAAAAGTTAATTGTTCATCAAAATGGCGCTGGATGGACCCAGGAGTGATCTGGGGGCCTCAACTCTGTGTGAGGAAGAAGAGGGGGCTCCCAGTACTTTAGAGAGCCCTCAGGATGCCAGACAGCACCCCCAGAAGCCACAGGATCCAGGTTCAAAGGAGGTGCAAAATGCGGTTGATGCAGCACAACAAAAGAAGGTCCCACGCTGCCGGAGAACAACTCAGTGAGTTGAGCATCACAGGGTGGAGTGCTGGGGACATGGGCCAGGCTGTGCACAAAGGAATTTTGCAAAGAGTGCACAGAGGCCTCAGGAGGTGAAGGAGAAACAAAACACAGGGGTGCCATTGTTCTTGGGGAAGGCAAGGTCTTACCTCCTCCAAATTGTGTTAGCAGGACCTCAGGACAGTCTATGTCAATGATGTTTACCCTCTGTGTCCTTAGGAGCATGCTCGTTGCTGTGAGAGGAGTCCCAGGGTACTGGTCATCGCCTTGGAAGGTGCCTGCTTGGAGCAGGAGAGTGACTCCGTCACTCCACAGGAGATTTCTTCAGTCCTTCTGGTGCAGTATGAAGACAGGCAGTCCCCAGAGCATGCACACCATGGAAACTGTTGCAGTTGCTGACTTGGAGCTGAGGTTGTTGAAGAAAAGTGTCTCTTGTAGATACTTTGTTGCAGTTGCAGCATTTCTTGGAGCAGGCTGCGGTTGATCCGAGGTCAGAAGATGCTGAAGTTGTTGCAGAGGATTCCTGAAGGAATTTTGCAAGCAGAATCTGAAGAGAACCCACAGGAGAGACCCTAAATAGCCCTCAGAGGGGGATTGGCTACCTTATCAGATATGGACCTATCAGGAGGGGTCTCCAACATCACTTGCTGGCACTGGTAACTCAGAGCCCTCCAGAGTGCCCCCACACCTTGCAAAGCAAGATGGCTATAGTCTGGGACACACTGGAGGAGCTCTGGGCACCACCCCTGGGGTGGTGATGGGCAGGGGAGTGGTCACTCCACTTTCCTTTGTCCAGTTTCCCGCCAGAGCAGGGGAGAAGAGGTCCCTGAACCGGTGTAGACTGCTTTCTGCAAGGAGTGCACCATCTGTGCCCTTCAAAGCGTTTCCAGAGGCTGGGGGAGGCTACCCCTCCCCAGCCTGTAACACCTTTTTCCAAAGGGAGAGGGTATAACACCCTGCTGTCAGAGGAAATGCTTTGTTTTGCCTTCCTGGGACTCGGCTGTCCAGACCCCATGGTGGAGCCCCCAGGATGCATGGAATTGGCTCCCCAATACCATATTCAGAATGGGGGGACAATTTCATGATCTTAGACATGTTACATGGCCATATACAGAGTTCCATTGTGAAGCTACATATAGGTATTGACCTATATGTAGTGCACGCGTGTAATGGTGTCCCTGCACTCACAAAGTCCGGGAAAATGGCCCTGATCTATGTGGGGGCATCTTTGCTAGTGTAAGGGTGCCCTCACACTTAGTAGCTTTGCACCTAACCTTCAGCAAGGTAAGGTTAGACATATAGGTGACTTATAAGTTACTTAAGTGCAGTGAAAATGGCTGTAAAATAGTGTGTGCACTATTTCATGCAGGCTGCAGTGGCAGTCCTGTGTAAGGGTTTGTCTGAGCTCCCTGTGGGTGGCAAAAGAAATGCTACAGCCCATAAGGATCTCCTGGACACCCAATGTTCTGGGAACCTAGGTACCCTATACTAGGGACTTATAAGGGGGGTCTTTTATGCCAATTGAAATTGGCGAATTAAGTCACTGGCCTACAGTGACAAATTTAAAAGCAGCGAGAGCATAAGCACTGAGGTTCTGATTAGCAGAGTCTCAGTGACAGAGTTAGGCACTACACAGGCATACACATTAGGCCACAAACTATGAGCACTGGGTTCCTGGGTAGCAGGATCCCAGTGAGACAGGCAAAACGCTCTGACATATTGTTTTTTATTTATGAGCACTAGGGTTCTGGCTAGCAGGATCCCAGTGACACAGTAAAAACACACTGAAACACACTCACAAACAGGCCAAAATTGGGGGTAACCATGCTAGAAAGAGGCTATTTTCCTACACAGGTGCATTGTCCAAGGGGGCATAGGAAGTAGAGCAATGGCAGTTCAAGGTGGACAGGGTGACAGAGTGGGACACAAGGGTGACAATCAAGAGAGTCTTATTTCCTGGCGGGGGTCTTGGCAATAGTCTCTGGCATCTGCCTGGATCACAGGGACCATTTGCGGGTGGTTCTCTATCTGCAGGGGGTGGGGTGCTGATGGCCTGTTGTTCCTGTGGCAGGTCCTCCTGTCCACTAGCGGCAGCGGAGGTGGAAGGCTGTTCATCGGTTTGGCTAGTGTCAGGGGCTTGGTGTTGTGCCACTGCCTCCCTAATGGTGTTGGCCATGTCTGCCAGCACCCCAGCAATGGTGTCCAGGGTGGTGTTGAGGTCCTTCAAGTCCTCCCTGATCCTCAGTGTTAGAAATGGGGTCTTTGGTTGGCTGTCCAGTTACCCCCTGTCCAAGCAAGGACCTTCACTATAGTTAAGATAAAAGAGAAACACCATCCACAAACCCCTGCTTACTTCCTTGGTAGCTTGGCACAAGAAGTAGGCTTACCTTCAGAGTGCTCGGTGTAAAGTGTTTGTACCAACACACACAGTAACTTATTGAAAACACTACAAAATGACACAACACAGGTTTAGAAAAATAGGAAATATTTATCTAAACAAAACAAGACCAAAACGAAAAAAATCCACAATACACAAGTCAAGTTATCAATTAAAAAGCAAAAAGAGTCTTCATGTAGTTTTAAACACACACTAACACTGTCAGTGTGAAAATGTACCTTGGGTGCGCACGGGCGAGTGTGCGTCAAAAAGGGCTTGCAATGCGTATATTTCACTCACGAGCGAGACCTTGCATCGTTTCTCCTTTCGTCGGGTCGGGTGCGTCGTTTCTTCTCCGCAGGAGAGCGATCCGTCAATCCGGTCAACACTCTCGGGTTCGGGCAGGCCTTGCGTTATTTTTACACTCCCAGCGGTGTTTGCGTCGGAAATCCAGCAGCACGATGATCCGAAAACCACGCAGCGCCGATTGCGATCTCACCAGCCTCCGTCATTAAAGCTGCGCCTCGTTTCTCCTGCAATGTGCGGCGATTCTTCAGTTGCATTACAGGCAAGTGTCGATTTTCATCCGTGAAGCCAGCGGCGTGTCAATTTCCCAGTCACAGATCGGAGTCGCGTCGATCTTTTCCCTGCACGGTGTTTTGTGCGTGGATTTCTTCCTCTTAGGCTGCCAGCTTCTCCTTTCAGGGTCCCAGGAACTGGATGGCCACCACAGGGCAGAGTCTGAGACTCTCCAGAGGCTCCAGGTGCTGGCAAAGAGAAGTCTTTGCTGTCCCTGAGACTTCAAACAACAGGAGATCTCCACAAGATGGAAGGCACACAAAGTCCAGTTTTTGCCCTCTTACTCTGGAAGAAGCAGCAACTGCAGGATAGTTCTGCTAAGCACAGTCACAGGCAGGGCAGCTCTTCTTCCTCAGCTCTTCAGCTCTTCTCCAGGCAGAGGTTCCACTTGGTTTCCAGAAGTGTTCTAAAGTCTGTGGTTTTGGGTGCCCTTCTTATTCACATTTTCTCCTTTGAAGTAGGTCTACTTCAAAGCAAAGTCTCTCTTGATTGTGAAATCCTGCCTTGACCAGGCCAGGCCCCAGACACTCACCAGGAGGTTGGAGACTGCATTGTGTGAGGGCAGGCACAGCCCTTTCAGATCTGAGTGACCACTCCTCCCCTTCCCTCCTATCACGGATGGCTCATCAAGCTATGCAGGATACACCCCAGCTCCCTTTGTGTCACTGTCTAGTGTGAGGTGCAATCAGCCCAACTGTCAAGCTGACCCAGACAGGGAATCCACAACCAGACAGAGTCACAGAAATGGTATAAGCAAGAAAATGCTCACTTTCTAAAAGTGGCATTCTCAAACACACAATCCTAAAATCAACTTTACTAAAAGATGTATTTTTAAATTGTGAGCTCGGAGACCCCAAACTCCACATATTCTTTTGCTCCCAAAGGGAATCTACACTTTAATCATATTTAAAGGTAGTCCCCATCTTAACCTATTAGAGGGGCAGGTCTTGCAATAGTGAAAAACGAATTTAGCAATATTTCACTGTCAGGACATATAAAACACATTACTCTATGTCCTACCTTAACCATACACTGCACCCTGCCCTGGGGGCTACCTAGGGCCTACCGTAGGGGTGCCTTACATGTAAGAAGAGGGAAGGTTTAGGCCTGGCAAGTGGGTACACTTCCTAAGTCGAATTTACAGTTAAAACTGCGCACACAGACACTGCAGTGGCAGGTCTGAGACATGATTACAGAGCTATTTATGTGGGTGGCACAACCAGTGCTGCAGGCCCACTAGCAGCATTTGATTTACAGGCCCTGGGCACCTCTAGTGCACTGTACTAGGGACTTAATAATAAATCAAAAAGGGCAATCATGGATAAACCAATTACATACACATTTTGTGAAGGAACACTTGTACTTTAGCACTGGTTAGCAGTGGTAAAGTGCCCAAAGTAACAAAAACAACAAAATCAGAGTCCAGCACACATCAACAACCTGGGAAACAGAGGCAAAAGGTTAAGGGAGACCACGCCAAGGATTAAAAGTCTAACACCCAGGTATGGTCCCGCCTGCAGCCGCTGGGTCTCCTGCAACTTGTCCAGTATCTGGCCCATCGTCTCCTGGGAATGGTGGTATGGTCCCAGGATGTTGGTGAGTTCCTCCTGGAGAGTCGGTTCCCTGGGCCTGTCCTCCTCCTGTCCCATAGCAGTCCTCCCAGCTTCCCTGTTTTCCTGTGCCTCTGTCCCCTGAATAGTGTGTCCACTGCCACTGACCCCAGGTCCCTGATCGTCCTGTGTTTGTGGGGTGCCCTGGGGTCCCTGTGTTGGTGGACACACTGCTGATTGACGTGTCTTGGGGACAGAGGTATTGGCCTGCCTGGTGGGTACTCTGCTGGCGTTTCCTGGGTGGGGAGGCTCTTTGGTGGTTTGGGACTGTGCCTTGTTTCCGACTGTCCGGAGATCCCTGATGGGCTAGGTTGGTCATCCAGATCCAGGCGTCCAGAGCTGCTGTCATCACTATGGGCCTCTTCTGGACGTGGACTTGGTGTTGCTGGCACCTCCTCTCCGGTGATGTTAGGTGGGGGACCCGTGGGGATGTAAATGCAGTGTTATTGTTTCTGTGTGTGTCATCTTGTGCAAGGGTGTGTTTCCCTGTATGTTTGTTATTGCCCTGTCAGCTTTACTTGTGTGAGTTGTTATTTGGTGGGCTAGGTGATTCTCTCTAGTGTGCATGCTTTGGTGATGGGTGTCCATGCAGGTCTGTGATGGGGGTCCGTGCATTGGTGTTACTTGCAGGGCTTGGTATTGGGAGGGGTGGGTTATGATGGTGGGGTGTGTGTGTGAGGTAGTGGAGTGATGGGAGTGAGGGTAAGGGTGGGGGTTAGTGATGGCATGCAGGTAGGGGGGGTGATAGTAATAGAGATTTGACTTACCAGATTCCAGTCCTCCTCCTACTCCTGCCAGGCCCTCAGGATGCATGATTGCCAAGACTTGCTCCTCCCATGTTATTAGTTGTGGGGGAGGTGGTGGGGGTCCACTGCCAGTCCTCTGTACAGCTATTTGGTATCTTGCTGCTGTGGAACGCACCGTCCCCGTAGGTTGTTCCACCTCTTCCTGATGTCATCCCTTGTTCTGGGGTGTTGTTCCATGGCTTTGACTCTGACCACGATTCTCCGCCATAACTCCATCTTCCTAGCAACGGATGTCTGCGGCACCTGTGATCCGAATAGTTGTGGCTCTGCCCAGATGATTTTCTCCACCATGACCCTTAGCTCCTCCTCTGAGAACCTTGGGTGTCGTTGTGGTGCCATGGGTGTAGTGTGAGTGGTGTGGGTGAGGGTATGTGGGGTGCTTTGTTGGGGTGTGTGATGTAAGGTGCATGGATGGTGTATAGGTGATGGTGGTATGTGGCTGTGGTCTTGTCTGTGGTCTTGCTATCTCTCTTGTGGCAATTGCTTGTAGTCGTAAAGGGTTGTGGGTAATGTGGGTGTGTGTTTTATAGTGGTGTGGGTGTGTGGTTGTGGTGTGTGTGTATGTGTATCAGGTGTGTGTTATTCAAATTGTCCAATGTGGTGTTGTTTTGTTGGTGTGTTTATTTTGAGCGCAGTGGTATGTACCACCAATGGTTTAGCGCCATTGAATGTCCGCCATGGTGATTCGTGGGTCATAATGCTGTGGGCGTAGTTCTGTTGGCGTAACGGTGTGGGTTTTGCTACCGCCAGTTTATCACTGACCTTTGGGCTGGTGGACTTGTGTGTGTGGCAGTATAGTGACAGATTGATATGTGTGGGTCATAATATGGGTAGTGGTTATCCTCTGTGGCGGCGGTATGATGGCAGCAGTCAGCATGGCGGTAAGCGGTACTTACCGCAATGTCATAATGAGGGCCAAAGTGATGGGTGTGAAGGGGCCATATTTACAGGGTGGCATTAATGCACAAAAAGTGGCCTAACACCACTTTTTAAATATAGCACAGGGCATTGCGTCACCGGAGCGTCACAAAAAGTGATGCTCCTGTGGTACTTGGGGCTCATGAATATGCCCCTAGGTATTTTTTACCATATGTAGTTGCCCCAAATGCCACTTGAATGTAACTTTTGGTGAGGCTCATGTGGCACAATACCCTGCCCCATATGTACTAGGTGGTATGTAGCCACTTTATGTGCCTTGATACCACCTTGTATTTAGGGCCCATGGCCCCTTCATACCCAACACTTTGCGTGGAAGGTGTGTGCAATGGGTGTTGCAGTGGGCGGACCACGGCAACACCCATTGCATTTTGACATTGCCTCAGATTTTTGACTATTTGTATTCCGGATGCTAGGCCAATATCTGACACTAGCCCAGGGGTGGGTTTTGCATGTCAAGATCTAGGAGTAATGCTTTCATTTGTACTGTATTTCTTGCTTTTACTATGTGTGCTGCATTATGCAGCTCACAGAGTAAGAGCAAATCACACTTTCAGGTCGTGGTTGTGCAGGACTGTGTTCCTTTCTGCACAGAAACATTCTCCCCCTCAACAGAGCCATCCTTGCACTATGGTGTAAGGGTGGCTGCACTGGCGCACAACATCTAATTACCACTTGCGCAGGGAGGTATACAGGGGAGCGGTGTACTCTAATGTATATGGCGCATCCCTGCCTTTTTTAATACGACGGTGCGTGTTGCTGCCTAATTTTGCACAGCAGCACACACCATCATTTTCTGTTTGATCTAGCCCTCTAACTTGTCAAATGATGAGATTGCAGCCACTTGTTCAGCTTCACACATGATGTTCACCTACATGCACAATGTGTTATATGCATTTTATTTTGTGGCCATTCCCATGTGATGCATATGGTTGTGTGTGAGTTGTTTTGGGGTCAGCCTGTATGGGTTGTGTTCCACAGGTTGCAAGCTTTAGGGCAGATATTTTCTCATTTGGCATGTCTCAGGGTACGGGCAAGATGTTTTGTAATACACTGCAGCAATTTCAATATGCATTGATGTGCTATAGTTACCTGTATACAGTACAGCCCTGCAATTCCCTGTGCGCCTGCACAGATTAGTACTCTCTGCACCAACACAGGAATTGGTGCAGCATGATGACGGGGTGGCTGCCTTGAAGGGATGATTTGTTTATGTGGAAGGAGGTGTTCCTTCCTGCACATGTACAAGCAATTTTGGGAGGGATGGCATTTCAATGTGTGCTGCAAGATGCAGCACAAATGATTAAAGGCAATTCTACATTGAGGTAGGGAAGCATTCTGGCCTGATACACCACCCTGACACCACCCTGGGGTGGTATTGACTTTCGTCCTAGTATCTGATGTCTACGTTGTGCTGGTACAGGGGCTTTGACTATATGCAATGGGTGTTGTGATGACACAGCCACACTATTTGCATTAGTGGAGTTTTAGATATCCCCCTCTGCAACTTTCCCTGCATTTGTGGTGGTTCCTGGTAGTCTGCGCTGTCCTGTCCTGCAATTCCAGTGATCAGCTCCTCTGGTATGACTGCTGCAACCATCTCCTCCAGGTCCTCCTGTGGTGCAGGACTTCCACCTCCAGTCTGCAGTGCTGCCTTACGGTTCCTGGCAAGTTTCTCCCTAGTCCTGAGCTTACAATCGTGGCAGTGCTTTTTTTGACCTCTGTGACAGTTCTCTTCACCTCAGTGACACTGTTTATTTTGCTCTATATTTGCTGCCACATTCCGTCTCTACTCCCAACTGGCAATTTGGAGGTGATGAATAGCGGATGTTGGTGCTCCGTCACCTCTCTGACCAGGATGTCATGCTCCTTCTCACTAAAGCGACACTTGCGCTTTCTCTTCTCCTTCTGTGATTTTTGTGTACCCTCCTGGCTGGTACTTCGGTGTTTGGTGTCTCCCTGGGGTCTCTCCTGGCCTGTTGATTCCATCTTCTGTTGCAATTGCACTCTTTCCTGCTTTTGCATTTTATTTTGACTCTAAAATGGCTTTACCCCTTTTATGACATGTTTACATGCCGCAAAATGGTGTTGCACCATTTGGGCAGCATTAACGTACGTTTTCCTTATGACATTGCGCAGCTGTTAGCACCCTTTTTTAACGCTATCCATTCCTTAACTCCATCCTACGTTATTTCATAAATATGGCGCAAGGATGGCGCTAAGGAATGACGCTAGCTTGCATTAAAAAGATGACACACAACTGCGCTAGCACAATTGTGTGTCATTTTTTATACATATGCCCCTTAGAGAGGAAGAATACCTTAAAATGGGAGATATGGGAGAAGCTGTTGGGGGCTTGCGCTCTATGTGACAGTGCAGAGTTTTGGAGGATAGTGAACTACCCCCTCTTCTCCTGAGACCAAATGAGCGCTCAGGCCCTAATTACCACTCCCCAGGCATGGTTAGATCACTTCAGGGCAATTTACAACCTTGAGTCTATAGAAGTTCTGTTGCTTGTGAATTGGGAGACCATTGGTCTTTGTTTCCAGTGAGAGGAAGTTAGGAAAGCTATCCTGTCCCTCCCAGAATGGGGAATCTACCTAGCCCTTCTATTTGAAGAGAGAGGTGCTCCAGAGGTGTATCCTGGAACCTTTTTTCTTCCCTCTTTATATTAATGGTCTGGAATGGGGTCTTCTGGATGAAGAGGTGGATGTTCCAAGCGAGGGGGGTCGTCTTATGCCTGTTACTCTTATACGCGGATGATGCCGTCCTAATGTCATGAACTGCCAAGGGTCTACAGTGCCTTCTAGACCTTTTTGTACTTTTTATTGGTGGGCTGGCTCTTACTACAAATTACGCTAAGCCCCATGTAATGGTGTTGGGCCCCAGAAACACTAGTTCTAGAAGCTTTTCGATAAAGGGTCAAACCATCTCCTGGGTTGATAATTTTTTGTACCTAGGGATTCTGTTGGAGTCCAAGCTCACCTGGCAACCCTTGCTTAAGAAAAACACCATTAGGTTCAAATCAGCAATTAGAGGGGTCAGTGCCTTGTCTAGGTGCATAGGTCAAACATGTGACGACCATGCTTAAAGTGTTCAGGGCTAAGTGTATTATGGTGGCTTGCTACGAGTGTGACATTTGGGATTTTGTGCCTTCTTCCCAATTACAGTTTATTGAAAACTCTTTCCTGAACAGTCTTCTCAGAGTTCCCCAAAGTACACCTTCTGAGATGGTTCAAGAGGAAGTTGACTTGAGCTATATTTCTGATCTAAGTGGGCTACGTCCCTTGGTTCTTTGGCTGTCGATCTGGGTATAGGAGGACCTGAACCTTAATAGACTTATTATTAGAGACTGTCTGACTTTGGATTCAGTGTCACGTATCTCAAGGCTCTCATATATGAGATGAACCTTAACATCTCGGGGTCGTCCTGACTTCTTTGCTGAACAGGAGTGCATTGTGAGGAGGAACATTTCTTGGGCAAAACAGACTTTTCTTGCCAGGGCAGCAGCCGGCGAGGGTCTGCATCACTTAGCAAGCGCTCAATGCGTCATTTTATTATGTCCCTGGAATGAAACCTTATTTGACTCTGGAGATGTCCAACTTCCTTTTCGGGCTGTTAACTTATTTTAGATTTAGGGGGTCATTACGACCCCAACAGACTGGCGGTAGGGAGACCCGTATAACGACCGCGGCGGTAGCGCCGCGGTCGCACCGCCGGGGCCGGTGGTTTCCCTCCGTTTTAGCCCCGGCGGTGATAATCCGCCAGAGCAGCGCTGCAAGCAGCGCTGCCCTGGGGATTATGACTCCCCTACTGCCGGCCTGTTTCTGGCGGTTTGCACCGCCAGGAAGAGGCTGGCGGTAAGGGGAGTCCAGGGGCCCCTGGGGGCCCCTGCCCTGCCCATGCCACTGGCAGGGGCCCCCTAACAGGGCCCCGTGCAGCTTTTCACTGTCTGCATAGCAGACAGTGAAAAGTGCGACGGGTGCTACTGCACCCGTCGCACGACCGCAACACCGCCGGCTCCTTTAGGAGCCGGCTCCTATGTTGCGGCCGCATCCCCGCTGGGCCGGCGGGCGTAAACTAGGTTTGCACCCGCCGGCCCAGCGGGGATGTTGTAATGGGGTCCGCGGGAGTGCGGCCACATTGCCAAGCTTGTAATGACCCCCTATGTGTGTTTTACCAACTGCTATTGCCCAAAGGGTATTGGTCTAAAGTATTGGACTTACAGTCGTATTCTTGCGCAGGTGTTTCCATTTCTGACACCTTTCATTTTGTCATGATTTGTCCAACATTCAATAGTCTCCGTCACAAGTATATTTGATAGATATTTGGTAGTCTCTGCCACAAGTATATCAGGCCGTTTCTTTTGCCTTTGAATTTTGGCAAGGTGAGAACAACTTTTTTGTTTTTGCAATTAAGTCTCCCACTATTTGATTTTTGATAACTCGTTTTTTAATCTGGGATCCTCCATGTACATTGAACTTTTATATTGCGTTCAAAGTTGGCACTGATGTGCTTTTTAGGATGCTTTTAGGCATGTATTTGGTTATATGTGTTTTAACATGTTTTTTGCGAATTGCAGTGGCCGTGTTTTAGATCTTTTATATTTCTCTTTTTGTAATTTTTTGTTGTGCACAGTTTTGTGATTTTATTATAATTAAAAACATTATAAAATTGTCTCATGCATGGGGATGCGGAGGCAGCTATCTTTAATTATTTGTATCTTAATGAAATCCACTCAAAGACGGCCGATAAACAATGCGTGTACATGAAGATGTTTACAAATAGGCTTCCACATTTGAAATGTTTACAGAAGTAAAAAAATACATACAAAGATAGGTGCTCGTATTTGAACTGTGTTGTTATGTTGTTTTGTGTGAAGGTATTATGTCATGATCTGCTATTACTTTAGAGAGGTCAATGAGCTTGACTACATTTCGAGTCAAAAGCCGCATCTGCATTTTTATGTACACCATTCACTCCTATGCCTCCTGACTAGGATAGTTATGAAATGAAATTGACGTTGTTGTGCCCCTGGTCGTGAATAATCTGTTCCGGCTTGAGCAGCATCTTTCGTTTCTATTTCTGTGGAAAATGTTTTCCTTACTTGCTCTCCTTTTCTGTTTTCCACTGAGGCACATATATCCTGTTTATTGCTGCAAATGACATTTTAATGGTAGGTGTTCCATTTTCTCGCTCGTTGCTATTACACATTTAAAAGTTCATTCGGAGGGTGCATTAGAATGTGTTTTAGTTGTCTGGCAGTTTTCTGTGCATTCCATGCCCTCTGCTACAATAGGCTGTTGAAGGGTGTTTTCTTCCCTCTAATGTGCCTAATTGTCCTTTGATAGACTCTGAGTTCTTTGCATTTTGTGTCACATTATCGTCTTTTTATATACTTGTTTGCGTTCGCCCCCAAAGTCATTACCATAATTGCCTTAAGTAATTAGGAAGGGAAATGCCTTAAAAGAAAAGTTGTGCTGTCTGGAGGGTATTTTAATTTACTAGATAGGCAGGAGGTTCAAAGCAGGAGGGGGCAGGATATGGATGGGAACATATCTAAATAGATCAGGGATGCCTGGTTCCAGGCTTCTGTTCCTTCACCTAAAGCTATCGCTTGTCTGTGATTTACTTCTTTTCATTTACTTCTCAACAGGCAGTTCTCCAGTTCTTTGCACTTTTGATGAATAATCAACAGCATCTTGCATTTATCCTCTTTAAGAATCTGACCCCCTTTTCCCTAGGACGAGAACTTGAAATTAATAGGTGACCCGAAAAGGCTAAGTATCCGTGTTCAATATAAATTTCACCGTGGAGGGTGCCAAAGAAAAATCATTAACATTTTGCATTTACAATAGGAAAAGGGCCTCATCAGACATATCCCTTCCACTGTGTTTTCCTGTTCATGTCGTGACACACAGAAGGGTTTGACAATGGCCCATAAAGAAGCAATATGCAATTCCATCCAGGGAATCGGGCAAACCAAGGATCAGGTCAACCACGGTTCCCATGGTGAACATGCCCTGGAGTTTGAAAACCCATGCAGGGGTTACAATTAATAATGGGACTCAGGGGTTGTAGAATGCTTTAACTAGAGAACTGAGTAAGGAACTGAAGCAATGATTCACAAGCAAAACACTATTCATTCACATTAAAGATACTTAGGGGCAGATCTTTGCACCCAGTGCAATGCCACTTTTCATGCATTATTTAGCACCCCCTGACGCCACCATGTGTGTGCTATATTCAAAATGCGGCACACCATGGTGGTAGTTAGGGGTACTAACATCAAAATGTTTTACGCTAGTCCGGCGCTTTGCAGGATTAGTGTAAAAAATGTTGATGCTAACCCTGCAAAGCACCCAGAGGCCCATTGAAAGCAATGGAAGCCTCCTTTTAACGCTTGCTCTGAGCAGACGTTAAAAGTGTAGAAAAAAATGGTGCAAGGAAATCTCTTTTTACCTCCCCCCAAAGGGGAAAAGCCCCCTTTGCATACATTATGCCTGGTGCAGGCATGATGTGGCGCAAAGGGTTACAAAGTGGCGCAATGCATGCATTGCACCACTTTGTAAATATGGTGCAGCATTTTTGGCCTTCTAATGCCACATTAGCATAAAAAAATGACACTAATGTGGTATTAAAAATGGCGCAAGGCCCTCTTAAATCAGGCCCGCTAAGAGCATATTTATAAGCCCCTAGCGCCTCCTTATGCCACACTAGCGTCATTTGTTTCACGCTAATGTAGCTTAGGAAGGCATTTTTGCAAGGCCAAATTTACAAAGTGGCGCACTGCATAGCACCATTATTTAATGCCTGGGAATGGGCCGGCGTTAGGAGACCTGTGGGCCTTTTTCCATGGTCAGAGACCATGGGAATAGCCCACAGGTGCCTGCCCCCAGGGTCACCCCCACCCACCGGCACCCACACCTGGAGGACACCTAAGGATGGGGGTACCCATCCCACGATAAGTCCAGGTAAGTCAAGGTAAGTATTTTTTTATTTTTTTTAACGTGCCATAGGGGGGGCTAACTTGTGCCCCCCAACATGGCACTGTGCCCAATGGCCATGCCCAGGGGACATAAGTCCCCTGGGCATGGCCATTGGGCTGGGGGGCATGACTCCTGTCTTCACTAAGACAGGAGCCATATGCATGGGGGTTGTGCATCAAAAAAATTACGCTAGTTAGGTTTGAGTCATTTTTTTTACTCTAACCTGACTAGCGCCATTCTTTCCCACACAACCTCCACTACCTGGTTAGTGTCATGTTTTTTGTTGCTAACTGGGCCTTAGCACCGGCTTGTGCCATTCGGTAAATATGACACCCAGCTGGCGACCTGGAATGGCGGTAGCCAGCGTTATACTTTTTGACGCAAACCTGCGCTAACGCAGGTTTGCCTCAAAAAGTATAAATATGGGTCTTGTTTTGCACAGAAGGGCAACCATCTCTTAAAAAGTTGTAATTGAGGGCAAAGAGTTCAGTTTTTGGAGATAATGTTAACACTTGCACAATTGTAGCCTGCTGATAGACAAGGGCTGCCGCACTTGGAAAAGAATGAGTGAATCAGAAGAATTTACTAGGCCTCAAAAGGGATCTTGGAAAGCAGAAACGCCAGGCACATCTAGCAGAACTGAGTTCATTGAAAGAGGATGGATGTGTCCACCATTGGTGCCCAACGTTCTGTGGGTGACCAGAAGATGCTGTATACTGCCACAGAACCTATGGTTGAAATGTGCTTTGTTATGGAATACAATTATTGGTCATCCAAAGTTATTTTTGGTGGGGGGGTTTGTGTTTTTGTGTTCAGTATGTTAGTTATTTTTAAAGTAAGGAAAAATTGAACTGGTAGATAGTTATGTTTTAATTGCCACTGAATGTGTTGCTAAGGTTAGATAGGACAATTTTATATGATGGACAGCCAGTTAGGAGGCAGACCTGTTTTGGGCTAAGGGACCCAAAATGAATGATGGGAGAAAATGCACTTCTATTCCATCAAGTTTATTTTTGTCTTAAATTTGGGACTGCAGACAATTTGAAAACTTACGTTCATGAACTGTCTGTAAAAAAGCCATCAACATTTCCATTTTGTAACATTAACTTCTCAAAAATTCCAAAATAATCCTCCCCAGTCCTAGCTATGACACTACTCTGAGTAAAGTTCAAGTTTCATGCCAAGTTTCATGTAATTCCTTTTAGCAGTTTTTGGTGTAGTGGAGAGCAGCCTTTCCAAAGAGTTAAAATGAAAAACCTAACTTTAGGACTCATATTTTATTACACACTGCCCATGACAGATCTGCAGGAACCTTAAGAAGCAAAAACCTAGCCAGCTTCACTATTTGATAGAAATAGTTAATAATAATAGTAACTGTTGGAAATGACCTCTCTGCAGGGTCACCCCCAAACCATTTGCCTTCCTCCTCTTGTGTTTCCTACCTCATTGTTGCTGGCTTTAGGACTCTGGACAATTTACCACTGCTAATCAGTGCTAAAGTACATGTGGTGTCTCCCTAAAAACATGGTAACATTGGTTCATACCCAATTGGCATTTTTATTTTACTTGTAAGTCCCTGGTACAGTGCACAACATGTGCCTAGGGCCTGTAGATTAAATGCTACTAGTGGGCCTGCAGCACCGATTGCGCCACCCACATAAATAGCCCCTTAACCATGTCTCAGGCCTGACATTGCAAGACCTGTGTGAGCAGTTTCACTGCCACTTTGACTTGGCATTTAAAAGTACTTGCCAAGTCTGAACATATATAAGTTCTATATTTAAGTCCCCTTTTTCTATATATGTCCCCTAAGGTAGTCCCTAGGTAACCCATAGGGCAAAGTGCTATGTTGGTAAAAGGCAGGACATGTACATGTGTGTTTTATATGTCCTGGAGGGGGAAAACTCCTAAATTTGTTTTCCAGTACTGTGAGGTCTGCTCCTTTCATAGGTTAGCATTACGGCTACCTTCATATACTGTTTGAGTGGTAGATTCTGATCAGAAAGGGGTAACCAGGTCATTTTCAGTACGGCCAGAATGGTAATAGAAAATCCTGCTTATTGGTGAGGTTGGATTTTATATTACTATTCTTGGAATGCCACATTTAGAAAGTGAGCATTTCTCTGCACTTAAAATCCATCCTTTACAGCCTGTCTCCAATCCACATCTGGGCTGGGCTAGTTGACAGTTCCCTTGTGCATTTCACCCAGACAACCACAAACACGGGATACTCATTCACACCTGCACTCATCTGCATACTGAATGGGTCTTTCTGGGCTGGGAGGTTGGAGGGCCTCACACTAACAATTCAAAGGCTAGTGGCCTTCCCTCACACAATGGACTGCCAAACACCCTACTGGGGCCCTGGCAGACAGACCTGTACTGAAAGGGGACCTTGTGCACTTTAAAACCACTCTTTGAAGACTCCCCCACTTCAAAGGCATTTTTGGGTATATACACTGGGTTCCTGACCCCACCAAATCAGACATTTCTGCACCTTAACCTGCAACCTGTCAAGAGGAACTACCTGGCTGCCCAAAGGACTCAACTGGACTGTTTTGCTGTGAAGGACTGCTGCCCTGCTGCCCTCTGACTTTGCTAAGAAGTGCTCTCCAAGGGCTTGGATTGAGCTTGCCTCTTGTTTTCTGAAGACTCATGGCCAAAAATACTTCATCTCTTCAAAGGACTCCTTGTGTGGTGAAAATCATGCACAACCTGCCTTAAATGATGCACAGTCTGCCTTGCCACAAGAAAATCGCTGCACAGCTGTACCCGAATGACAAGCCTGACTTCTGGGTGAAGAATCAATGTAGCTCCCGCCTTGTGGCCGGAAATTAAACTCGCAGCCCTACCTCATTGATGCACAGCTGAACTTGAACGATTCAGCTCAGCTTCCCGAGTGAAGAATCGACGCAGTGCCTGCTGTGCGACAGAAAATTAAATACATCGCCATACCGGATCGAGGCAATGCCTGTGACTTCGTCCCGCATGCCCAGCATTTCCACACATCATCCCTAGGCATCAATAAGATCCCTGCATCTCAGTGAGGAACCAATACTGCGTGCTGGAAATCGACGCAAAGCCCCTTGCAGCGTGGAAAGAAACAACGCATTGTCTGTGCCAAGCCATCTCCTCCTCTGCGGTCTCTTTGCGTGTTATTTTTGACGCAAACCAGGTACTGTGTGCAAACAAGAGACAATTGATGATTTCTAAGATTTAAGACTCTTTTTAATCTTGCAAAAGTGATATCTCAACTTGTGCTAATTGAATCTTTATCGTTTTGACCTTAATTTAACCAGATAAATATCTTATATTTTTCTAAACCTGTGTGGTGTATTTTTTTGGTGTTCTCACTCTGTTACTGTATGGTTTATTGTACATATACTTTACACATTGCCTTCCAAGTTAAGCCTGGTTGCTCAGTCCCAAACTACCAGATGGTAGGCACAGGATAATTTGGATTGTGTGTGACTTACCCTGTTGTCCCTATTTGGACAAGGGTGTATACCTCTGCCAACTTGAGACGCCATTTCAGACAATAACAACAATAATAATAATAATGGAGAGGGGGTGCATGCCCACCCTCCCTGAGCCTGTCCCCAGGGCCCAAGGTCTTTAATTTTAGGGCCATGGGGCATGCAGCCCCTTCTGCGAGACAGAAATGGTCCTTGGGGACCCCATCCCTTGGGGACAAAGAAAAACTGGAGAGGAGAGTCACCCCATCCCCCCCATAGCTGTAGAATACCCCAGAGGCCCCATCCCCGGGCCCAAACCTTTACCTATGCCCTAGGAAGCCCACTCCCTACCTGCAGGATTGCAAAAAGAAGTATGATTCCACCCGGCGGGAGGTTTGAAAATGTTCTCTCTAGGTGCGAGCACACTTTGTTTTCCCAGACCATGCTCTTGTGGAAAGGTAAACTGTGATTGCTCCGGGATGATAGGAACATGCAGAAGCAGTAGAGAAATGCTGGAGCCACAAGGGCCCTAGAGATCCCCCATGAGCCCTATAGTCATGTTTTGTGGGTGCCCTCTGAGGCACCCGCTTACAATAGTAAAGGCCCTTGGAGAGGAAGTTAAACTGTGATACTGTCAATATGGCTGAAATGCATTTCACAAAATTTGGCAGAAAGCTACATCTCGATCCAGAAAGCGTGCATTTTCAGATTTGGTGTAAATCCATTCAGTAGATTTTGAGAGATTGAGCTTTAAAATGTGTGTATATCTTATGCTGCAGGGGATCAGCGTACCTGATGAATCAGAAGATAATATGTGATTGGCTGCATCAACATCAACAAAATTGCTGCAATAGCCATATTAGGACTGCTGCGAAAATAAGGTAAAATAAATACAAATGAGTGGGGGAAGAGTAGGGATATTCTGACTCCGTTAGCCTGGTGAGTTGGGGCTTCTGGGGCTAAAAAAGTCATTTTTTAGTAGTACCATGGGACTACAAAGGCACATAAGACCCTTGGAGATCTGCTCCCCCAGGGCAATTTTCTTTTTAGGTGGAGTGCTGACCCATGCTTTGGCCCCGGGGACCCCGTCAGCTGGGGCCTATCAACCAACAATGTTATGAGGATCCTATCCCCTCAGACTCTACACTTCCCTTCCAGCAAAAGCACAGTGAGGGAGCATTTCAACTCCCAGCCCACACTCTTGCAGGCAGAGAACATAGGTTTGCTACTGCACAGGGAGAGCAGAAAGAAAAGCTGCTCCCAGCAGGTTGGGATCAAGGCCAGGTCCCACTGGTAACCATGATGAGTGCTGGCAGATGAGCCAGCGGGCCAGTCGAGCCTAGAGCCTCCCCCTGCGCGTGTCTTGAGGTTCCCCTTACAGTCCCCCAGGGATACAGCAACCTGCAGCAACCCAAAAAACATAAAAACACAGAGAAATGAATAAAAAATGAACAGCCTGAGCTGCTTTTATATTATTCACTGCTCCTTAGCAAGGAGCCCCCCAATATATCCTGTGAGGGCATTTATTTGATATTTGTTGGTCCTGGTGGAGCCGGAGCACTACAAAGCATTTTTTTTAAATGTTATGGGGAAACTATAGAGAGCACAGCAGCATCCCCCCGCACAAATAAAATAAATGCGATAAGTCTCCTAGGGCATTGAACCCTTGGCCCCAGGAGAGCTTACCATTATTTTCAAAGCATTCTGGGCTGGAGCTATATTCTCTTCAGCTAGAGTACAGGGACCACTTGTGGTTGGTTCTATGCCACTTTGCGGCCTAAAAATGTTTGAGAAAGACTGAAAACCATTTAAATTAGTTTTAAATTTCGTTATTGAAAATATTTTTTCACAATCACTAATATTAAATATTCAAAGTGTGTATTTATACAATGTGCATTTGATTATAGCTATTGGTGACTTTTTGACAAAGTCAGTAGATCTGCTTATATAAGTTGATTTGCTCACCTGATAAAGCCAAAAGACCTGCCTTTTATATTTAGATGTTCTGACTCTTTGAAAAATACAATAGGTCTGATCTACTTAAAATGGCAGCATTTTAATTGTTATTTACATTAAAAAAAACAGAAATTCACTGAAATAAAGATTAAGGTGACAGTTATAGTTAGGTATTAAAAAACCTTCAAAATTCAGTGAAAAAATAAAGGATAAAGTGACTTTATAGTCAGGTGAGATATCTGGATTTAAACTTCCTCTGAAATTCACCAGTTTTAGGTACCTTAAGTAACTATACTTGCGCCATCGCCGTGCACTGATTATGACCTTACATATTATATCACTCATGGAAAGTCCTATGACATCCGTGAAAACAGGAAACAAAAGTATCCGGAGGGGGATATCAGGAATTAGCACACTACCAACCTAACGGAGGCACTCTTAAAGATTGCATCCAAAGGGAATGTGATTATACTTTGTTGTTAGTGGCACCCTCCCATCCTGCTGTAATATCGCGCTGGGGTGGGACTTCGTCTCCCAGCATTCCTGCTTGTGAGGTGTGAAAGGAGAGGCAGGAACAGCGACTAGCAAAAATGCTAAAAGAGAGCCTGGCGGTGCGGGATAATATGTTGTTGGTGACCTCCCCCGTGCTGCTGCAATACCACACTGGTGTGGGACTACGTCACTCAACATTCCTGCTTGTGATGTATGAAAGGAAAGATGGGGAGAGTGACTAGCAAATGCTCTAAAAGCACGTCTACAGCCTAAGTCATGGGACATGCCGGGGCAAAGACTGGGCCAAGACCGGGCCGCGTTCACCCAATATCAACCTTAAGAGATCAGGCTGGGCCACCTTATTTGGCTCTTTGTTTGCTGGTGTCATCTTAGAGTAAGTTTATTCATATTTTACTTTGGGGCCCTGTTCACGACCATAGGTAAATGTACGTTGGTGGCAAGAAAAGCCTCTGCTGTGACCTCTTTAAATCATGGTTCTTCTTTGGACTCATTTTTGGCTGGGGCTGTTAGCACTGTATTCAAAGGAATTGAGCTTGCAGAAAGGTGGTTGTCACTCCAGTTGGGGGATAACATCAGTTTTTGCCATTCCTGTCCGAATTCCCCATCAGCTAATATTACCGGCACATTTGCAGTGAACACTATAAATACGCTGTGCGTCGAACCCAAGACTCCAGTATTAGAGAGGCCAGTGAAAGAAGGGTCAGTACCTGGTTATCTGTTAGCCACACCTGATCCTGGTCTCAACAGTAAAATGTGTGAGCCCTTGGTGAAAAAGAAGAGGAAATTGAAAATGGGCAGAGTTCCAGCTAATCCCAAAAACCCGGGCCACAGAGTGGCTCATCGGAATATGGATCCCCTTTCTCAGCAGACCCCCATACCTGTTGCAACCAATGATGGGTGTTTAGGGGACCACATTTAATCCTGTGAAGGTTTGATGGACACGGTGAAGATGACTACAACTGCCTCAATTGCTCCCATTTTGGAAAGAATTGATGTGTTGGAAGGGGTTATGTAGGACTTAATTTCCAAGCATGCACTTATATCTACTAGTACAGCTTTGCCCCCCCACCAAGGTGCCAACTCAGGCACTTTTCTCATGTGTCTTCCTACATGCCTGCATGTAACTGTACTAGTTCAAATATCACCGGGGATCTTGAAAAGCCTTACGAGGTTACATGGCCTTAATAACACTCTAATAAATATTTGCATTGCAGCTCCAGTGATTTGTCATGTGCCCGAGCATGAAACCTTGTAATTGCCACCTGGTTACAAGGTGGAAAGGCTTCCTGATTCTCCAGTTACCTCTGATAACGCCTCCAGCACTGTTCAATGCTTGATCAAGAGCCTTTACACCTGCCTCTGACTGTTCCCCATACATGGCAGTATTGGTGGGCTTCCAACTATGCAGACACTTGTTGATGAAATATACATGATCCTTAAAAATAAAGTGTGTCACTGGCTTTCCAGAAACACTTATTTTGCCATTCTGGAGTTCAATTACATTCTTATGGTGAGGAGAGGTGGCTGGGCGGGTCCTTCTGCCAAAACTTTAAAAGGGGACTGCAGTGTTGTTGATTGCAGGTATCAAATGATAAACAGGGGTTGGAGGAAGAGAGCCGATTACCTGGTGTCCATTGTCGCACTGGATAATTTTTCCCACTTATATGATCTGAATGTGGAAAAGGCTAGGGTGGGTTTCCACACCCAGGGTGGGTTTCCACACCCTCCACCGTCCAGTAAATGAGGAGCCTATGGGATTCCAACTCAAAATAGCAATGACTGACTGGCTCAGAACAATGACCGCTACCAAGAAGGAGGATTAGCCGGTCCCATGCCCAATAGATTTTTTTCAATTTCAACAGGACAACAGTTGTTTGAACAATAAAGGGGCAACTTATGCCCCAGGAGACACTGACTATGACAATCTGGTCTCTGATCTTCCATAATTAGGGGAGAGGGGACAGCCCAACTTGGAGTTTAAATGTGTTGTAGGCCAGAAGCTTTGATTTCCTAATAAACAGGACAAAATATATGTCCAGATGGGAAGTGGCTCCCAGTAAATGGCCTTGGGGAAGCCCAGAAATGATGATAGTCCTTAAGCTTTCACACCCAGCCCAAATGACCAAATGTAAATTCAGACGGACTTTTCATTAAGTAAGGATTGTTCTGTTTTATGGTGCCCAAAGGTCTTACGACTCTTTTCCTGGAACGTGGCTGGGCTTAGATCCAGGAATGGTTGAGATTCATTGAAGCCTTTGATATTATATGCCGTCAAGAGACTTGGGTGTTTGATTGACCATTTATTAATGGGTTTAGATCCTTCTGCTCCCCTGTGGTTCCCTCTGTGCCTGGTAGGAGCTGTGGTAGTCCTTGTTCCAACAGCAGTAGGAACTCTCACGAATGCGTACATGTTTTCAAACCTTTATTATCAACTTGTGGAGCTATCTTACCCTGTGGTGTTTAACATAATTATCATGAATTTTTATTACAATTTTTATGGGTGTCACTCTGTGGGGATCATTGAGGAGTTGGAGCCTATTCTCTCAGGAATCATGGATAAGTAGCCCAATGCTTCTCTTTTACGAGTGGGTGATTTTATTATACCAAATGTTACAATGAGAATAGCGCTTGTGGAATTACAAATGGACAGGGTGATTACCCGGGTCATTTGCAGCACACAGCATATGGGGAAGCATTAAAAAAATAGTGCTGGCTAATAACCTGTCATTTGCTTCAGAATTAAGGAATGAAGACCCGTACATGACTCAACATTTGTAGGGAGAGGTAAGGGGAGTGCTTTAGATCATATCCTGTTGTTGGGGGGACTTGGTTCAAAAGCTAGGAAAGTATGAGCTTTGTCATTCCCCTTGGAGTGATTATTATCTGATCACTATTGAGCTAATCTTTTCCCATATAGCTTCTTTTATCTATGGGAAGTTCCCACCTTTAACTTTTACCTCAAAAGAAGGGGTCAATAGGAAGTGGCAACACATTGATGCTAATAGAATCTTACTAGAAGTGGTCAGTAATAACCTGGGAGAGATTAACAGCTGTTTAATTGATGATCCTGATCCAGTAAATACATGCTTCAATTTTACCAAGATCTGTACATCCATTTCAGACTTGTTACTGATAGATAATCCTCAGAGGGAGAGACCAGCCCATGTCTTGTTCAATTCAGGTGTACAAACGCCTGCAGTGCAAGCAGCTAGCAGAAATTTCAACATAGCTATTGAGAAAAAAATTAGAGCAAATGGCTGGGACGTATTGAAATGTGCTACTACCCTGAAAGACAATAGGACTTTCTGAGAAGTCATTAATAGGCCCTTTTTTACAAAACAAATCCATCCGGGATAGATTTCCATATAATGGAGCAGGAGTGGGTTTCCCATTTTTCTAAAATATTCAATCAAGCATTGTCTGAATCTATGTTGTCACCAGTGGAATCTGCTGTCCCAGTATCAGTGTTAATTGAAATCAGTAAACATTTCTCAGTAGGAGAAGTGTGATTGGCTATCTCACGCTCTGCGGCAGGAAAGGCATCAGGACCAGACGGCGTCCTGTATGAATTTTTTAAGCATAACCTCGATCTCTGAGTTCCTATGATGAATAATGTTTTTCGGTCCTTGATAATTTGGGGGCCCTTGGAGTCATGGAAACAGTCAGTCACTGTCCCTATTTATAAAAATAGAGAAAAAAATGTTCCCTCTAATTATTGTCCCACTTCTCTGCTTGATTCATCTCGGAAGATTTTTGGCAGGGTCATTTGGGGGAAATTGGAAACCTGGGCAGAATATAATTTGTTTTTATGGATGTTCCCCAGGCTGGGGTACAACAGAGCAAGCACTAATGACCTCATTATAAGTTTGGAGGTCTGAGCGCCACCATAGTGGCGGTCGCACCGCTCCTGGCACGGCGGAATGGGCCGCCATATCATGACCATGGTGGTCGACTGAAATGAACACAGCCAATTCACCGCATGTACTGCCAGTGCAGAAGGACCGCATTGGACGTCAGTAGGCATCTCTGGGTCGGTGGGGACCATGTTTCCACCGAGAGTATTACGAGGTTGCACACTGCCAGGGTTTCCGCTGTGGTGGCACCATCACCAAAACCCTGGTGGAAACAAATCACATAAAAGTGGACACTCACCTTCAGGAACAGAGACCCATCGAGAGCTGCCATGGAACCAGAAATCACAGTCTTCCCAATGCTCCTTCTCGCACTGTGTCTCCAGAACCAGCGACGACAATGACAAGGAGGACAACAACCGTAAGTGCACACACCTAGCACACAGTGGAAGGAAATCCATTAGACCACATGCACATACAAGACACACAACCGGGACGGATAGAGACCAACACACACATGCAAAGACACACCCATACCAACATACACACACATGCCCACGCACAAAATGCACATACGCACATGTGCCATACAGAAATCAAGCACAACACATACGTATCAGACATACACCTCCCTGCACACACTCATCACCTCCACACACCAACACACATATACACAACACCAGAGTCACACACCAACACAACCACAGCTACACAAACACGTTGCCATGACATAGCACTGCACACCTACACATGACAACACATACTCCCACAACACTCATAGACAACTCTCAACCAGTCAACACAGGCACATACTCACACAATGTACCAAATAACACACCACCCCCACACAGCACACAATGCAGATGACAAAGCCATACCTACATACACGGATGCACACACACCAACCACACAATAGCAAACAACAGCACTCACAATGCACAACTAAGAAACACACATGCATGGAACCACTGTAGGAAAGTACCATCTTGCCTGGCATGTTACCCCCATTTTTACATGTATGTCAGTTTGTTTTGGCCTGTCTCACTGGTATCCTGCTAGTCAGGACCCCAGTGCTCATAGTTTATGGTCTGAATGTGTATACCTGTGTAGTGACTAACTGTGTCACTGAGGCTCTACTAATCAGAACCTCAGTGCTTATGCTCTCTCTGCCTTTAATATTGTCACTATAGGCTTGTGACCACTTTTACCAATTTCAATTGGCATACTGGAACACCCTTATAATTTTCTAGTATATGGTACCTAGGTACCCAGGGTATTGGGGTTCCAGGAGATCCCTATGGGCTGCAGCATTTCTTTTACCACCCATAGGGAGCTCAGACAAACTTTTACACAGGACTGCCATTGCAGCCTGAGTAAAATAACGCAAACGTTATTTCACAGCCATTTTCACTGCACTTAAGTAACTTATAAGTCACCTACATGTCTAACCCTCACTTACTGAAGGTTAGGTGCAAAGTTACTAAGTGTGAGGACACCCTTGCACTAGCAAAGGTGCCCCCACATAGTTCAGGGCCATTTCCCTGTACTTTGTGAGTGCAGGGACACCATTACACGTGTGCACTACATATAGGTCAGTACCTATATGTAGCTTCACAATGGTAACTCTGAATATGGCCATGTAACATGTCTAAGATCATGGAATTGTCCCCCCATGCCAAATCTGGTATTGGGGAGCCAAGTCCATGTATTCCAGGGGCTCCACTATGGACCCGAGGTACTGCCAAACCAGCTCTCTGGGGTTTTCTCTGCAGCTACCACTGCTGACACCCCACAGACAGGTTTCTGCCCTCCTGGGGTCTGGCCAGCCCAGTCCCAGGAAGGCAGAACAAAGCATTTCCTCTGAGAGCAGGGTGTTACACCCTCTCTCTTTGGAAATAGGTGTTAAAGGCTGGGGAGGAGTAGCCTCTCCCAGCCTCTGGAAATGCTTTGAATGGCACAGATGGTGCCATCCTTGCATAAGCCAGTCTACACTGGTTTAGGCAACCCCCAGTGCCTGCTCTGGCGCGAAACTAGACAGAGCAAAGGGGAGTGACCACTCCCCTCTCTATCACCACCCCAGGGGTGGTGCCCAGAGCTCCTCCAGTGCAGTGTGTACCAGATCTCTGCCATCTTGTTTCCAGAAGTGTGAGGGCACTCTGGAGGCCTCTGAGTGGCCAGTGCCAGCAGGTGACGTCAGAGACCTCTCCTGATAGGTGCTTCCCTGACTAGGTGGCCAACCTCCTCTGAAGGCTATTTAGGGTCTCTCCGGTGGGCTTTTCCTCAGATAACCACTTGCAAGAGTCCAGCAGGACTTCTCTGCACTTCTCTCTTTGAATTCTGCAAAGGATCGACCGCTGACTGCTCCCGGACGCCTGCAAATCTGCAACAAAGTAACCAGAAGACTACCAGCGACATTGTAGTGCCTCATCCTGCAGGCTTTCTTGACTGTTTCCTGGTGGTGCATGCTCTGGGTGCTGCCTGCCTTCACCCTGCATTGGAAGCCAAGAAGAACTCTCCTGTGGGTCGAGCAGGCACCAAACTTCAGCTTCACTGGCACTCTGGGACCCGTCTCATCCTGACGAGTGTGGCCCCTGGAACACAGGTGGTGGACCCAAGTGACCCAGACTGTCCAGTGGTCCAACTGTGGAGGAGGTAAGTCCTTGCCTCCCCTCTCCAGACAGTATTCCTGTACACTATGTGAACTGCAGCTATAACAGCTTCAGTGCATATTTCCAAGAAATCCTGCATGCACAGGCAAACCTAGGTCCCCAAGACTCTGTCCTGTGATGCTCAGCTCCCTCAGTTGATCTCCGGTATCGTGGAACCTCTCTTTGCAGTGTTGAGACAACCGCCATGTTCAGATTTCCTGAACCCGTGTTCAAGGACTTCTGCGGGTGTTTCCTGCTTGTGAATGTGCTCTTTACATTGCTGAGAGCTCGCTCTGTCTCCTCTCCCAAGTGGCGACATCCTGGTCCTTCCTGGCCCCGGGCAGCAACCTTTTTCTCCAACCGGGACTCTTGCAGATAGCAAGGCTTGTTTGTAGTATTTTGCCAAGGAAACAACTCTGCATCCTCCAGCATGCCATGGGACATCTTCTGCACAAAGAAGAACTTCCTACCTCTTTTCGTTGTTGCAGAATCTTCAGCTTCTTCCATCAAGAGGTTGCCATATTGCACCTTCATCCGGGATTTAGTGGGCTCCTGGCCCCCGGACACTTTTGCAACTCTTGGACTGGTTCCCTTCCTTTGCAGGTCCTCAGGTCCAGGAACCCGTCTTCAGTGCTTTGCAGTCTGTTGTGGTCCTTGCAAAATCCTTTATACAGACTTTAGTGTGTTTCTGGGGAAATAGTAGTAATTTACTCCTACTTTCCAGGGTCGTGGTGTGGGGTATCTTTTACACCCTTAGTGTTTTCTTACACTCCCAGCGAACTTCTACACACTACACTAGCCTAGGGGTCCATTCGTGGTTCGCATTCCACTTTCTTAGTATATGGTTTGTGTTGCCCCTAGACCTATTGCATCCTATTGTACTCTACAGTGTTTGCACTACTTTCTGAATGTTTTACTTGCCTGATTTGGTTTGTTGTGTATATTTTGTGTATGTTACTTACCTCCTAAGGGAGTATATCCTCTGAGATATTTTTGGCACATTGACACTAAAATAAAGTACCTTTATTTTTAGTAACTCTGAGTATTGTCTTTCTTATGATATAGTACCTATATGATATACGTGGTATTGCATGAGTTTTGCATGTCTCCTTGTTCAGCCTTGGCTGCTTAGCTATAGCTACCTCTATCAGCCTAAGCTGCTAGAACACTACTACACTCTACTAATAAGGGATAACTGGACCTGGCACAAGGTATACGAACCATTGGTACCCACTATAAGCCAGGCCAGCCTCCTACAATTACACAGTCATAACACTCACACAAAAAAGATGTCACTAACATCAGGACCAATGTCAAGGCCACACACACATACATGCAAACCAGGCAACACAGCTAGCACAACCAACACACACAACTCACACACATAAACCAAAGTCCACAAACAACAAACAGACATATAGAAGGAAAGGCAGGACAAGCATGTCATCATCAACACCAACAGTAGGTCGGGCTTGATGTATCAAATTTGTATATAAATAAAATGTTCAACAATATCCAAGTAAGATGTCAGTGGCCAGTCCATGTCCTTCAGTGCACTTGGCACATATGGCAGCATACATCTGCCCCAACTTGACTTCTGACTGCAAAATATACCTCTACGTGGTAGTGGTATCAGGGGGGCAGAGGGGCACCTTAGGAGTGAGTGTGTGGTGGTGGAGGGAGGGGTTGGGCTTGTGAGGCAGGGTACTTGAGTTTGGGTTTGGGCAGTGGGTCTTTAGCCTCAGCTTTGGGAGAGGGACTCTGGATTTAGGTGGGGTAGATTTCTATGCAGGAGGAGGAGCATGGGATACACCAGGAGTGGCATGGGAGGAGGCGGAGGTAGAAGGGCTGGACTTTGACAGGGACACAGGGTGCTTCAGGACTCATTGGTTAGGAGAGGGGCAGGGGATTGGATAAACTCAAAAAGGAATTTTTTTAGGGTACACAAGAGCGGTCATGGGAAATGTGTTTGGGAGTGGAGAGAGTGATAGTGGTGTCAGAAGTGTCCTTGTGTGTGTCTTGGGTGTAGGTGCGTGAATGGAATGCATGTGTAGGCTGGGTGTCAGTTGGGTGGATGAGTGTGGACGTTTAGGTGTCTTGGGAGGAGAGAGGGAGGAGGTGCTGGGAATGGCCATGATGGATGGGTATCTGTGTGTTTGGGTGGTGGCTGCAGGTGTGGTGGATGTCCTGCATGTGGGGGTGTCAGTGGTTGTGGTGAGTGCGGATATTGAGATTGGGGTGGATGTCTGTGGGTCAGCTATTGTGGTGACTGTGGGTATACGTAGTGGCTGGATCAGGGAGTGTTGATTGTGTGTTAGCAGGTGTGAGTGGTGTAGGGGCTGTGATTGAGGAGGTGGTGGGGGAGTCCATGCAGGGAGTGGATGTTGCTGCGTCTGCAGGTGTGTGTTGTCTGTGTGAATGACGGTGGTGGGTCCTGTGGTGCTTGTGTTTGTCATGCGCAACCATGTCTGTTGGAGTGGATGCCTCAGTGTGTGAAGGTGTGCTCTTGATGTGTGTGGGGAGAGAGGATTAGGAAGAGGTAGGTGGAGGGGGGATAGTAGACAAAGGGACCCTGGCTGCCACTAGGGAGGAGGCCAGAGCCTGAAAGGATTTCTGCAGGCCAGCCAGGGCACAGTGAATGCCTCCCAGGAACGCATTGCTCTGTTGTACTTGAGTGTGTGGTATTTGGCCCATCTTGTCCTGGGATTGCTGGAATGCTCCCAGGCCTTGGGAGATGGCCTCCTGGTCAGTCAGGTCCCTTTTCTCCCCCGACCTCTGGTCCACAGGTATCCTCCCACACTCCACCCCCATGTGCCTGTGCCACAGGTACGGTGTGCCCACTCCCAGCATCACCAGGACCTTCATCATCTTATGTTTGTGGGTTAGACTCTGGTCCCTGTACTGTGCGGCACACAACTGATTGACCAGTCCTTGTGACACAGGTTTGGGGACGAGGGGTTGCGTATGCTGTAATTGACATGAGGTGGGGGTTGGATGTGGGCAGGGTGAGGCTGGGAGTAGTGGACTGACCAGATGTGCCCGATGGGCCTGGTAAGTTATCACTGTTGAGGCATCCTGAGGCGCACTCGTCACTGGGGCCTTCATCCTAGGGAGGATTGGCAGTCTCTGGTATCGTCTCTATGGTGCCAGTGGCTGGGGTACCTGTGAAAGGAGAGGAAGATTGTTATGATTGGTTGTCTGTTTGTCTGATGCATAAAGTGGCTTAACTTGATTCCCAGTTATGGCAATCACAGATGCAGCACTGCAGGCATTGTTTGTGGATAGTGGATTGTGAGTGAGATGACACGTTACATTGAATTATGGGCCATGGGGATTGCATTGCTGTCATTGCCATGAGTTGGTCCTCATTCTAAGCATCCATCTGGTGTGGGTGGTGTAATTATTGTACATGCAGGAGTTGTACTGTGCAGTACTGTTGGCAGGTATTGATGTGGATGAACCGGTGCTTTGTGGGAGTTGTAATGATTGTTCTTGGCAGTGCTATTTGTGCACTTGGGTGGGACTGTTTGAGCATTGTGACAGGGTAATGGTGTGCCATGCAGGGGAAGGGTATTAGATGATTGGGTGGGAGGTGGTGTGGTAGATGGGGTGACTTGGGGGGTGATAAGGTGGTGAGGGGTATGCTGGACAGGTGAACTTAGTGCCATGGAAGTGATGGTTACTTATCAGATTCAAGTCCTCCAGATATTCCAGTAAAGCCCACAGGATGCAGGATTGCCAAGAGATTCTCCTCCCACAGTACAAACTCTGAGGAAAGTGGTAGGGGCCCACCGCCAGTCTTGTGAATGGCTATCTGGTGTTGTGATGCCATGGAACGCACCTTCCCCCGTAGGTCATTCCACCTCTTCCTGATGTCCTCCTTTGTGCGTAGAAGGTTGCCCACTGAGTTGACCCTGTCGACAATTCTCTGCCATAACTCAATTTTCCTGGCAAAGGACATTTGCTGGACCTTTGCACCAAACAGTTGTGGCTCCACCCTAATGATTTCATCGACCATGACCCTCAACTCATCGTCTGTGAAGCGTGGGTGCTTTTGATGTGATATGGTGGTTGTGTTGTGGATGGTGGTGTGTGTTGTGTGCAAGGGTGTAGTGTGTGGTGGTTGGTCAGGTGGGGGGTATTTTTTTGTGAGTGCTGGTTGTATGTGGTGTTTGTGTGCAGTGGTGATGTGTTTATTGTATTTCTGATGTAGTTGTGTGGAGTGTGATGCATTTGAAGTGTGATGGTGGCAATGGTATCGTAGTGCTGTGTCCTCAGTTTGTGTGCTCCTCGCTGTCAATGTGTGTTTTTCTGTTTGCAAAGGATTGTGGGTGTGTGTGGGGGGGTGTTATATAGTGCAGTGAGTAGGCGTGTCTGGTATGTGACAGGAGTGGGGTATTCGAACTGTCCAATGTGTAGTTGTGTTCTGACATGAGTGAGTTCCGAGCGCGGTGGTTCGGACCGCCAATGGTTTTCTGCCATGGAAGGACTGCTGTGCTGATTTGTGGGTCGTAATCTGGTGGATAGAAAGTTGACGTGTGGCGATGCTGGTGGTACAACCACTTCTTTCCTGCCCTCCTATGTCCTGGCGGTATTGGATTTGTGGATGTTTTTAGGTGATATACTTTGGGGACTTCTAGTATGGCGGGCAGGATACCGCCAACACTGGCAGTCTTTTGGCAGACGCAACCGGGGTGGTCTTACCAAAAGACCACCAAACTCGTAATGACCACCTAAGTCTTTCCCTGATCCTAGGTAAATATCTCAAGCCAGGAGTGGTGCCATTCATATGGTCTTTATGGACCTCTCCTGTGCGTTTGAATTAGTGGACAGGGAAATATTCTGGGATATTATCGGCCTAGGGGTGTTGACCCCCCCTTATATGTTTTGAAAAAACTTCACCAATATAGTTATATGAAAGTTCGTTACCCACAGTTGGGTGATTTGACACCCCCCATTCTAGATACTCATGGGGTGAGACAGGGCTGTGTTCTGGCCCCTTTTCCTTTTTCTATTTTTATTTTACATTAAGGCTTTGGATTCTTTCTTACGTACTTGTACCCCGACATACCCAAAATAGGATCGCAATTAGTTCCCATCCTGCTGTACGCAGAGGATGCTGTCCTGGTAGCTTGCACAGCTAATGGTCTGCATTCACTTTTAGATGGGTTCTTCAGTTTTATGCAGGGGCTGAAGCTCAAGGTCAACAACACAAAATCTTATATCCAAACTTATAGCCCAAAGAACATTTGTTCTAAAAAGTTTTTTTATGTGTGACACATAAATTAAGAAAAATCATACACTTTAGCTACTTGGGCATTTTATTTGATGCAAACCTGTCTTGAAACCAATTACTTTTACAGAGGTCCCAAACAATAGAGACAGGGTGTGACATGGTCTTTAGGTTTGCAAAGAATATGGGCCTTAAATCTACTGAAAAATGATTCAGTTATACAAAATTGATATGTTTCCACAGAATGATGAAGGGTGGGCGTGTGGGGGTACACAAAACCAAACCCCTTCATGTGAGCAGAATTTAGGACTCTCCAGATCCACACCGAGTTTCATTTTCCACCATGAAGTGGGTCTAGGTTTTCTAGAAGATTTTGTGGGCTTGACACTCCTTTTGTTATGGGTCAAAATCTGGTCCTCCTAGGAATTGACTTTTACTTGTAAAATCCTGGAGGATTGCCTAAAAAAAAAAAAAATCATCAGCCACCCCCTAGCTTACCTACGTAAAAGGTACAGTCCAGGACTTAAATCTGAGCTACTTCTTTGTGGCCCCACAGAGGATTAGCTCAGGCACCAAGGTCCATGTAAAGGAATTGTACCTTGCCCACAGGGATAGGCTGAGATTGGCAAAAGTTGCTGATGGGGTGTCAGTGCAATTGCACACACCGATATCAACATGTAATGGTATGGAACCCTATTTAACGTGGATAGGGGCTAAGAACATAGCTTCTATCTCATGCGGCTCAGAGCCAACACAATTCATTTTTTAGGTGCTTTTCCAGTTGCTCTGTCATGGTTTTCTTCATTATCTTGTTGCCTGCATGATGGGGTTTCTAAGCAGTCTACTAAGGGGCCAGATGTACGACCGTGAGTTTTGCAACTCTCAATTTGGGACTCATTTCCGAGTCGCAAATTGGAAGTCGCAAAACTAAATGTACAACAGTGTAACTCACACTGTTTGAGAATCCCAATGAGGTAGCAAATTACCTACCTCATCAATATTCATGAGGTAGGTCGCAATTTGCGACCCCATTGTGAATTGCTGCACCACAGGCATGGTGGCCTGCATGAGACAGCAGACCACCATGTCTGTGACTGCTTTTAAATAAAGCTCTTTTTTATTCAAACAAAATACGTAAAGTTTTCTTTTCATTTTTGCATCTATTCACAAAGCGGGACCCCCTTCTCATTTGCAAATGGATTACCACCAATTTGAAATTGGTGGTAACTGCGATTGTTTTGCGACCTCAATTGGGGTCACAAAACAATCATACATCCCTCTGCGACTCGCAATTAGGAAGGGACTCCCTCGGGACACCCCTTCCTAATTGTGAGTCACAATCCCTATTTTTCGAGTCGGTAGTTGCATGCAGACTCGCAAATTAGGGATTGTACATCATATGTGTCAATTTTGCAGTTGCAAACTGCGATTTTCACCATTGGCGACCAAAAAATAGCATCGTACATTGATCCCTAAGCTCTTTATGTTGTTTTGCACAATGTGTTCTGTTTTTAGAAAGCATTATTATGTCCTGTTTTCAGAGGGAAATGTTTTTTAACACATCAAGAGTGTTTAAAGACTGTACAGTGTTTAGAGTCACCAAAATATGCTTTACAGTTCTAAATGTCATTGTTCGGGCTTTAGGACTTATGGTGAGGGGGTCAGCTAAATTATTTCTGTATCTGTTATCAAAAGTTTTTATGATACCGTTGTGTTGTTTTTATATTTCTTCTTCTTAATCTTGTGCTTTTATGGTCATACATGAGACCGAATAAAGTCTATTTGATGATGATGATGATGATGGTGATGGCATCCTTGATAACATCAGTGCAACATATGAAATGACATCATTAATGAAAACAATGTTCATGGTGGGTGTGTGTAATAGTTACCTCAGTTGACTATAACCAGCAATTTCAGTGGTTTTTAAATTTTAAAACATTACATTTCACCTACCTATGGAGAAACTTTTCAATATAGTAGTTGTAGTAGTAGTAGTAGTAGGAATACTTTATTCAGTCATCAACAACCATCAAAGTAAAACAACATTTCATTGCATGCAGATAAAACACAGAGAAAAATATAAATACAATTATTCAAAATCACTACAATCATTATAAAATCAGAAACAATATTTGATAAGAATCAATCAAATAACCGCAAAGGACCAAATTATTCCACTATTTTGCATTCGTAGTTCTCTAAGGTTTACAATGTCTTAGGGCCTTCTAGCGACCAATACATCCAATTTCTCCTATTTTCCTGCAGCCTTCATAAAAATCTATCATGTTTTAACTCAAGGAATAAAACTAGATATTATAAAATATAAGCACTTTAATGGGAATCAGATGTTACTAAAAACTTATGGCACCCATATCAGTTAATTTGTAAAAATCTGCTTACTGCAAAAACAATTAATTTTGCTGTGTCACATTTTAAAATCCTTAAAGCTTTGAAGTAGCGAGATGTCCCTAAACACAGAAAAATTGGACATATCCATTTTCTACACAATCTGCTATACTCAGGACTGAAAATTAAAACATGGGCTTCGGTTTCATTCGCTAAGCCACATGCAGAGCACGCACTCGATCTTATGTCCCTGTAGCATTTAAAAGTAAGGGTTCTAAATGGAAGTGTGCCAACCCTAAACCCAATATACAAACTTTTTGCAAGAGCAGGAGTGATTTTTTCAAGAAATAATTCAAAACTTGGAAAGAGCTTAATTTACAAGAATTTACATGCCAAGGAACCATAGTCATCATCCGAAATGTGCTACTCATTACTATATTGCCATCAGCGGTTCTTAAGCGCATTAAGATCAACTTTATGTAGTGATTCTGGCTCATCCCAAAACCTTTCTAAACCCAATCTACAAAACCAGTCATACACTAACTTCACCCAGGGAATGCGCTTGACATTTGTTGACGTTATCAAATCTCCTAAGAATCCATATGGTGGCTCAGTTCGTTAGTGGATCACAGATGAACCCAATAGACCAGAGACTTTAGAGCAGCCAGACCAGCAATTCTCCTCAAGTCAAGGTCTAAACAAAGTGGGGTCAATAGAGTACTTGCACGTAGTATTAACAGCCTCATTACAAATGTATTTTCTGCAGCAACTAAACAGCTTGTATTACTATGGCCCCAAATCTCAGCGCCAAATAAGACAGCATTTTGAAAATAACGGTATTGGGTCTGTGCTCTAGTGTTAGAGACGACTTAGCTGGGGCAGCCATTTAAAATCACAGTTAGTCTTACCCGAGGTAATCAAAAGAATTAACCATTTCTAATATTTCACTACCCACTCGGATTGGCAAATTCCTAGCTCCCCTCTGACCAAAAATCATGTACTTAGTCTTTTCTGCATTCAACTCAAGTCTTCTGGTCATAGAAAAGTTCATAGATTTATCGATGACCACCTGTAGCCCCATAGGTGTTTTGGATATTAGTAGGGAGTCATGAGTGAAAAGCAAGATGGGGATTATTTACATTATTAACAATGGGAGAATCATTTTTGCAGTCAAGAAGTTCCTTCACCACGTCATTAGTATAAAGGCCGAGTAGTGTGGGAGCGAGCACACATCCTTTAATCACAACCATTATGATGGCAATCCTATCAGTCAATTCTCCCCTACTGCCCCAATGCACCTGGGCATAATTCTTCACATAATCAATCCAAGCAAATTTGAGGGAACCTCCTTATTTGATAACACTTGCCACAATATTTTTTGTTGGATAAGGTCAAAAGCAGCCTTAAGATCAACAAAGGATACATAGAGACTTTGTTTTGCTAATAAAACATATTTCCAATAAAGAACAACTAACCTAAGAAACTGGTCACGAGTACTGGTCTTCAGTCGAAAGACTGCCTGTAAAGGGGTCAGGATTTTTTCTTCCTCTACCCATAGTTTTTCTAAACTTTTTTTTAACATATATTCTCAGTTTCAAATCATTTTGACAATGTTTCCTATTTTGCTCTTAACACAGTATAAGCAATCAACCACATTCTTTCGCTATTGATCAAATTGTATCCGTTATGCCTCCTCCCGTGATCTCTTCATGATAATCCCAGGTGTGGGGAGAGACATATTTTCGTTCATGGCTTCATGATAGTTTGCAATGCAACTTAAACCACAACTTAAAATAAACATCTCTAGGTAACCCCCCTCTTGAGCATACGCGCATGTGAGTAAGGGCATGTTATTGATTTTTACAGTGGATTTTGTCATAATCTGCTTCCGGGGAGGTCATGGGCCTTCTCTCCTCAACGTTCTGTGTTAGCTACTCTCCTTTTAATATATTATTTATTTATTTATCTGTTATGTGTTGGAAGTATTGCCCATTCACTCCTGTGAGGCCTTGATCTATTGCTCCTTTCGTACTTCTTGGTCCACAATTATCCCCCCTATATTCCACCCTGGTCTAACTCGTCCTCTCCACTCTCTACATTCGTATTGTCCCTTTCCCCTCTCGGTCCCAGTGTTAATGATGTTTCCCATCCGTTCAACACCTGCTGCCATATCTTGGTCATAGGTTGATGTTTGGTCCCCTCTGCATCCTCTTGGTTCAGGATCTGTCCCACTTCTCCGGGCCCATTTGTGACCTTCTTTGCCCAAGTTTCTACCGTGGTCCCAGTTTTAGATTTCCATGTCATCACAATTTTATGCTTAACCTGGGCTAAGTCCAGAAACTTTGTACCCACTCTGCCTTTGGTTGGTCTAGGGAAGTTCCCCAGCGAACATGTTACCATGGTCCTCGGGGTTGCCTGCCCTATCCGGTCCCAAAGACGTTGTAGTGCTGCCGCCCATAACTCTTGAACAAGTGGGCTCTCACACACCATGTGTTTGAAATCGCATCTAGTGTGTGACATTTCGGGCAGTGTCTAGTGTCCCCTCAGTAAATGACCTGGAGTCTGTGTCGGATGAGATATGTTGTGTTGAGGTAGTTAAACTGTATGTATCTTAATCTAGTATTGCACGATATATGTAGGGGGTACTCAAGGATTTTGTCCCAGACCGAGTCTGGAATATCATGCCCCAGCATCCGTTACCATTTGGTTTCGGTGCTATCATAAGAAATCATTTCATGTCTGTTAGCGCCTTATATATCCATGTCACTTGTCTTGTGGAGGTGCTCAGAGTTAACAGTGTGTGCAGAACCTGGTGTTGTGGGGGTTCCTCTTGCCCTATTCCCCATAGGTCACGGAAAACGTTCACTGGTGCCTCATAGAGCAGAAATTGTCCAGGTGTGAGTTGGAATTTATCATCAATACACGTAAAAAGGGGTGAGAGGGAAAATCCCTTTTTGTCCAACCTCCCAAAATGTCTACCACTATCACAAAAGGGACAAGAAAAACCAGTCAGTCTCCCACCCCCATGGGTGGGTGTCTACCTGCTAGAAAAACTTCCCTCACCCACTAATTGTGGCATGCTTCATCACTGGGCTTCTACTAACACACTCCTACGTAGACCCACGTTGGAATAGGGCAGTAGGGGCAGGGAACAAATAACACTACGCAACAACACAAACAAAATGGGGATCTGAAGAAACAACAGAACATAAAACTGTCTTATGGGTGTACCCTCCTCAATTTTATTAAAGAACCCCCTGGACAGGATTAAAAATAGACTCCTGATGGTGACTTATGGGACACCATTACCTGTTCACCCCAATACCTGTTCATCAGTCAACATGCTTCAGCCATTTTTACTGCCCCTTAGGGTCACTCGGCCTTCATCAGGACCTCTAAGGACACCCGTTATTTCCATCCTCTACCTGTCATAAGTCAGGGCTTCTATTACTCTGCATATCTGGGTACATTTACCCCTGTTCGAATACACACTATGGGTCATCAAGTTTCATTTTTCAACCCGGAGCTGGATGGGAGCACCACCTTGTAGTCACACATTCGTCAAGGGACCAGTGCCTCCTGACACGCCGCCTCCGGCTCAGAATTTCTCCGTCAGGTTGGCCCAGGGTATCGGCGTCCCCATTTCAAAGCAGTCTCCTGACCTTGCCACCCCTGCGTCTGTCCATACCTTTCATTGGTTTTCAGTAAAGTAACTAATCGGTTTCCCAGTCCCGCCAGTGTCAATGCTCGAGTGTACCACTGGGCTCTCCTCGCTTGTCTCATACCCCCATGCCTTCCATATATGGCCGCCTGCATCAACAATCCAGGCCAATGTAGTCGGGTATCATGATGTAGTAAGTTAGCAATTAGTTTGTTCTGGTTAGGTGCTAATCCTAACCGACACGGGCTCCGGTCCTCGGTCTTAGCCATCCATCTAGCCACTTATTGTAGTTGAGCCGCCTGGTAGTACGACTAAAAGTCGGTACTCCCAGTCCTCCCAACTCCGCTGGCCTTTGTAAGATATGTAGTAAGACTTTTTGCCTATCCCCATTCCAGATCAGGTCCCTAAACAGGCTATTTAGCTGTTTGAACCACGTTCCAGATAGTTTTACCGGGGTATTGGCAAAATAATATAGTAGCTGAGGAAGCATCACCATCTTGGAGAGGGCCACACTAGCCATCAGTGGCAGGGTCAAGGTTCTTCAGAATGTCAAGCTCGCATGTAGTGAACGCAGCACCCTGTCTAGGTTCCCTTCTTTCATGTCTTCCATTTTATGGTATACAGGAATACCTAAATATTTAAAGGTCACTGGTGCCCACTGTAGTTCTGCCAGGTCGTCAAATGGGGCAGACAAGTCCAGCTGACACGGAAACAGATAGGTCTTGGTTTTATTAACCTTGAGGCCTGATATTACGCTTAAATCCTCCAGGCTTTGAATCGCTTGCCCCACTCCTGCTCCACCATTGGATAAATACAGCAGAATATCATCTGTATATAGGGATAGAATGCGTTCTGTGCCCTCTATTTGAATGCCCTCTCCCTTCCTGTGCTGACAAACATATTCTGCCAGTGGTTCTATTGCTAGGGCAAATAGAAGTGGTGATAACAGGGGGAGGCGCGCAAGCTGCCAGCCAAGATGGCCACCTGACAACGGAGCTCCGCGCATCGTCGGACACATTTTAGGAGCCGGAGCCATTTTTTTTTCAGTTTTCCTAGCGCTTTGCACATATTAGTCTGTTGAATGTGTTGGTGATCATTTTTTATGTTTTAAATTCCCCCTAGCTTCTTTTCTTGACTTTTAAAATATGTTTTTACATTTCTCCTCACGAGAGCGGCCATCTTGAATAATTATTGCTCACCAATATGATGTACTTATTTTTTTGACCTTTGAATCTTCGATGGCTTCGTTCACAGTTTTTGCGCAAGCCATGTAATTGCTGCGTCATCAATATATATTTGGAGCTCCTGTGTCACTCGCTTCCTTATTGAAGGCTTTTATTTTTATATCGACAAACTAAAGAAAATTAAGGCCCTCATTCTGACCTTGGCGGTCGGCGGAGAGGCGGCGGTCGGACCGCGAACAGACCGGCGGTATTAAAAATGGCATTCTGACCGCGGCGGTCACCGCCGCGACCGACCGCCACTTCCCCACTCCGACAGCCACGGCGGTCATGACCGACGGGCTGGAGTCTGCGCACTCCGGTCCGGCGGTCGACCCAAGACCGCCAACGGTATCATGACCCTGCTTACCGCCGCGGTTTCTGGCGTCCGGGAACCGCCATGCGAACCATGGCGGTAGGCACTATCGGGGCCAGGGAATTCCTTCCCTGGCACTGATAGGGGTCTCCCCCACCCCCCACTGCCCCCCCGAGTCCTCCCCCCACACCCTCCACCCCCCTGCCACCCCCCAGAGGTGGTACGAACCCCCTCCCCACCCCCACCCCGACATGCACATACACGCACCCCGACATGCACACACCCCCAACATGCACATATACACACCCCCTACACACACACATACACAACGGGGACACATACCCGCACACATACATGCCGACATGCGCACCCGCCGAACTAAACACATTGCCCATAGGCACAGCAGCACTCCCCGCCCGCATGCACGCACTCACACACCCCCTCTACACACTCACACGCACACCCCCATGCACGCACACATCACTCAACACCCCCCACCCCCTCCCCTCACGGACGATCAACTTACCTTGTGCGTTGGTCCTCCGGGAGGTGACAGGAGCCATGGGGAGGTGACCGCCAACAGAAGACCGCCAACAGAAGACCGCCACACAGAAATGTGGGTCGTAATTCTGTGGGCGGTGTTTTGCTGGCGTGGCGGTGGAGGTTGACCAGTCTCCACTTTCCCGCCGACCGCCAGTGTGGCTGCTGGCGGTTTTCCGGCGGAACGCTCCCAGCGGTCAGAATGCGCACAGCGGCATACCGCCGCGGTCGGCGGTCTTCACCGCGGCGGTAACTCGGCGGTCTTGCGAAAAGACCGCCAAGGTCAGAATGAGGGCCTAAATCTCTGTCACATCAGTTCTCTTCAACTGACAAACTTTCTCAGTTTTTACAAATGGATACTTCTGCTGCAGCGTCTTCTTCTACCAAGTAAAGATGTCTTCCTCATCTTCTTCTTCACCTAAAGTCTCTCAGAATATTTCTACAACTACTCATAAGAGGGTCAAACAAGACCCACCTTTACCAGTAAAATCTCCCTCACCGATCTCTCTTGAACTTGTGCTTGACGAAATACGTACACTGCGTCCTTTAATTGAAGAAAGTAATTCTCAGATGCAAAATCTTGATATTAAGTGGTCTCAAATGGAAGTAAGAGTCTCTGTTTTTGGAGCAAAGAGTCAGTGACGTGGAACATGAAACAAAGAAAATTACTAGTTTGGAGAAGGAAGTGGCAACTTTGAAGATACTTGCGGAGGATTTGGAAAACAGAAATAGGCGCAATAATCTTCACCTTTATGGATTACCGGGAGTGACCCAATTTTATTTTTTGCTTAATTCTTTCCAAAGTTAGTGGACCTACCATCTTCTAAAGTACTGAACATCCAAAGGGTACACCCCCTTGGTCATCGTCCTCCGCATACTTCCTTATCTAAACCAAGAGGCATGATCATTTTCTTTCTTGAATTTACTGATCTATTGAGAGTTCGTAATGCTGCGAAGCCAAAAAACAAATCTCTTGGCAAGGAAGTAAAATCTTCATCTCACAGGATGTGTCCAAGGCTACAGCAAACAAAAGGAAATAATTTTTGGATCTTCGTCCACAGCTTCGCGACTTGGGAGCTCGTTTTGGATTATTCCATCCGTGTTTGTTTAAAGTGACATTTCAAAATAAGACCACTTCATATACCTCTCCTGCAGCTCTTCGCGATTTCCTAAGACTATACTCTACAAACCCTATGGAAACGGCTGGTCCTTCTACACGTTGACTATATGCGTTTCTTAATCTATTATGCCCTTGTTCATTACTATTACGATACAGTTGATGGTCCTTCATATGCAGTTTATACATTATATGATATTGATGCGACTATAGGTCTTTTTTGCTAATGTATTGTTTTCTTTCCACAGGTTCCTGGTGTTCTATGAAGCATTATTCTTGCTCGTATCATTTGTCCATTGATGCATTCCATTTCCTTGATGTGCCGTCTTCAGTCTGTGCTGTCACCCCCCGTCCCATTGTCCATTCATCTCAGGTATGTTTTTGCAGTCGTCTTTATTTGACATGTACTGTCTCTTCTATTTCTCTTGCATATTTTCCATCTTTTCTCTTGTTTTTTCCCATTTACTCTTCTCTCCCTTTGTTTTCCTTGTTTTCCTGTCCCTTATATGTATTTTCAGTTATTTATGGTACAAGACCTTTCATGTATATATGTGGTTATTTGATGTAAAAATTCAGAGTTATTTCTTGGAATGTCAAAGGGTTTATTAACCCAATAAAAAGGCAGAGAATGTTATCCCATTTAGCTAAATATAATCTGGACTTGGTTCTTTTACAAGAGACCTATTTGACAAATTCTGAAGCACTGAAACTTAAAAGAGGTTGGGTGGGCAATGTTTTTACTTCTCCTACATCTACAAAGAAAAATGGTGTAATTGTGCTCTGCCATAAAAAAATATCAGTTAATGTTATTTCTCAAAACTCGGATTCCGATGGTAGATGGTAGTTGGCTCTTTGTGATGCTAAGTATTAATGGGATTATAATGATCATTGGTAATATTAATGGTCCTAATCACTCAGATTATCTTTTTTGGCCTAATGTTACAAAACAATGTTTGCATTATAATGATGAATTATTTCTTCTTGGAGGGAGTTTCAATCAAATTATTGATCCTTTTATAGATAGGCAATCTGTAATTAAAATTTCTCCTCATAAATTGCATAAACAATTTAAGGCATTTCTCTCACAATGTGATTTTATTGATTCATGGAGAATCTGTAATCCTGATAGTAGGGATTTCTCGTTTTATTCTACATCACCTGGCTCCTTATCTAGACTTGACCATATTTTTGTTTCAAAATCACTTTCCCAAAATCTTATTAATTCCTCCATTGAACGTATGGTAATATCTGACCATGCTCCAGTCATTATGGATTTTGATTTGCTCCTGGTATATCCCAAATCCAATAGGTGGTGATTTAATAATTCATTGTTGCTTGATTCTAAATTTTCCACATTTTTTGTTGCCTTTGCGGAGGATTTTTTCCGATTTAATGATGATTCTCATGTTTCCTCACAATTGTTATGGGATTCGTTTAAGGCTGCAGCTCGAGGGCATATAATAAATTTTGTCTCTAAGAAAAAGAAAACTTTTAATGCACATCATCAAACTCTACTTCTAAAATGTAAACGTTTAGAACATCAATATTATTTTTCCTCTTCTAATTTTAATCTACAAGAATTTATTCAAGCAAAATTGCAATTTAACAAAATCTCAATGGATAATGCCTCCTCTTTTCTTCTACGCCCGTTATTATGGGGTCGAAATAGATCTGGGAAGCTTCTGGCTAATTATTTAAAAGTAGGAAAGCAACGCCACACAGTGAAGTCTATAATTAAAGATACTGGTAAGTACCTGTTTAAAGATGACGATATCTTCGCTGAATTTGTCAATTATTACCAAACACTTTATACTCCTGAGTCAGTACTGACCTCCTTACAGATTGATGATTATATAAAGAAAATTCCAAACCCTAATAAGACTCTAAGTTGATGTTTCTTCACTTGAAGTAGATATTTCTTCGTCAGTCTCTTAAAAAAGGAAAAACTCCTGGTCCGGATGGATTCACAGTTTTTCTACATTTTTCTGACATTTTACTTCCCAAACTTTTACAGCTTTTTTCAATTCTTTGCTGGCTCTGGCTGTACAGGGGGAACATTTCAAGAAGCCTTGATTTGTTTAATTCCAAAGGAAGGTAAGGATCATACTTTTTGTAAAAATTATAGGCCAATTTCTCTGCTTATTACAGATTATAAAATCTTTGCTAAATTGTTAGTCTTATGTCTTGATCCCCTTTTACCTGCACTGATAAGTAAGGAACAAACTGGTTTTGTCAAAGGTAGACTTGCTTCTGACAACTCTAGAACATTCTTCAATGTACTCAGCAAAGCTTCCGCTCTTTCATACTCCTTAGCAGCAATTTCCATAGATGCTGAGAAAGCGTTTGATCGGATAGACTGGTCTTTGCTATTAAAAACTGTAGCCTGGCATGGTTAAGGGCCTTATTTCATTTAATTTATCTCTTTGCTTTATCAATCCCAATGGCATCGATATTGGTGCATGGGAAATTGTCTAGATACTTTTTATTAAGTCGAGGTGTTCGTCAAGGTTGTCTGCTCTCTCCACTCCTATTTATCCTAGCTCTAGAGCCTTTTCAAATGTGGGCCATAGATGGGGAGAAGGAATCTATGGCCCCCATGATACAAGCACAACTTGACAGAACCCTAGCAGCAATAGCAGATACTAAAACAGAGTTGCAGCAAGATATTGGAGTGGTGTCTGCGGGGATGGGCTGTTGTGGGCCGAACATAGGAAACTGGTGGAAAGGATGACAGAAGTGGAAAACGGGGCAGAGGACATGCAACCAACCCAGCAAGACCTCAAGAAACGAATGTGAGAACTAGACGAAAGAGTGCAGGGACTGGAATGGAGGGCCAAAGATGTCAAAGGAAGTAACTGAAGGAATAATGTAAGAGTGGTTGGTTCGCCAGAGGGCACAGAACAAAATGACATGGTCGCATACCTGGAGAAATGGTTTACTTCAGAAGTAGCACCAGGCCGACTGACATCCTGTTTCACTATTGCGAGAGCACACAGGGACCCCAGCAGGCCTCCACAACTGGGCAGACCCTCACATCCAATAGCGGTGAGACTTCTACATTTTAAAGACCAGGACACTCTTTTGCACAGAGCAAGGGAAAACGCCCATACACGATAGACAATGGGAGAGTAACACTATTCCTGGACTACATGTTGGCAGTTCAATCCAAGCGATCCTCCTTCATGTCAATCAAGAAAGCACTAATGGAGGAAGGGATAAAATACTCACTGATGTTCCCTGCCAAATTGAGGATAATACTGAGTGATAAGACCCATTTCTATGAGGACCCAGCGGTGGCGTGGGACTGGCTCGACTAGAACAGAATGGCTGGGAACACTGCTGCCACAAGAGAGCAACGTAACGGAGACCCACAGAGTTTGAGGAAAAGACCAAGGAAAACACGAAGCAGACAAATGTCGAGGGAACCGAGCAAAGCGGAGATAGACAGAGACAGGGCAGCAGCACTACAGGCAGCAGCAGATCTCCTGAATAAATCAGGTATTGATTCTGAACCGGAGGCAAAATCGAATAAGCAGTCAATGGACTCTGAGTCAGGTGGCTACACTCCGACACAGGAGATGCTGCACGGGGTGACAACTCAGTCAGTGGAAGATTTGATTTGACTGGGCAGGCAGCCAAAAGATGCTGTTCACTGGAACCAGGGAAGTTGGTGCCTCAGGACACAAATGGAGATGACAGGAGGAAAGATCAAACAAACAGGAATTAGATGGCTGAGTACAGGCGAGATACCTCCCAGGAACTAGAACCTCCAGGAACACTAGGCACCCTTTTAGAAAAAAGAGTATCTCCGAAGCTGTGGCCTGGTCAAGGCCCCCACGGCATAGTAATGGGTAGTCTGGAGCAGCCCGTAATGCTACCCTGGACAGCCCCCTTCATCTACCCACCAGCAAAGCTGGGTGAACTGGACTAGATGTGTTTAGTTTTTGAAATCACAAGTTTGGACTACAAGAAACCCAGATGGCAGGCAGAGAGATAGACTGACTCCGTCAAAGAGGCGGGACAACTATTTGCAACATCCTTCTCGTCTTATGCATGAGGGACCTTGCTATGGATAAAGGCGGGTACAGCATTTGAACCCTCCCACTCCCTCAGACAATGAAGGTAGATATGACATAGTAACGTGTAGGCTTATGGGTAAGGAAATCACACTAGGAAGTATTTACGCACCAAACCATGACCAACTGGCCTTTTTGCAGACCGTCTCCAGTGCTTTGGTTTTCGGGGGAGACTACAACTCTGTGACAGATGTCCTGCTGGACCACGCCACTCCTCCCTTGCCAGGTGCTCCCGCACATAAAGTAGCCGCAGGCTTTGCGGAATGGCTACGTAGCTGGGGCTAAGTTGATGTCTGGAGGGTCCAGCCTGGCGAGGATCGGGACTACTCCTTTTATTCACCCCTGCACTCACTACATACAATACTAGATGCCTTCTTCTGCTCAGATCAACTGAGCGGAAACATTTCCTTCATGGAATACCTCAGGCGCACACTGTCTGATCACAGCCCCATAATACAGAGATTACGTATATCTGATGACATGCTGGTAATCCCAATTTGGTGACTGCAGCCGGAGGTGCTAGATGACCCAGCATATAGGGAGGTGCTACGCAAGCGATTCTCAAGTTTCATATTATCCAGGAGAGCCAACAATCTCACATTTAGTAGGATATAATCAATAACACGGAGTGACTGCCCCTCTTAAAGCTAATAGCCCTCCATGGATCAGATAATGAGCGGCCATTACAAGCTCAGCCCCTGCTGAGCACCAATGACACAATCTTAAGAGTGGTAGCTTTATAATTACAGCATGATTTTCCCTCTACAGACAGAATGTTCCACATTTTGGGCCAGATGTAGCAAAATGCTAATTTGCGACTTGCAAATTGCGAGTCCCTGCGACTCGCAATTTGCAACTCGCAAATTGGTATGCAGTACGGTGTCTCAGACACCGTCTGCGACTCGCTATGGGGTCGCAATGACCCACCTCATTAATATTCATGAGGTGGGTCGCTAATTGCGGCCCCATAGCGAGTCTAGGCACTCGCAAACATGGAGGCCTGCTGTCGTCAGCAGACCTCCATGTTCGTGACTGCTTTCAATAAAGCAGTTTTTTTTTTTTTAAGTGTAGCCCGTTTTCCTTAAAGGAAAACGAGCTGCACTTAAAAAAAAAAACGAAACCTTTAGTTTCGGTTTTTTTTCAGGGCAGGTAGTGGTCCCATGGACCACTACCTACCCTGAAAAAATATTTGTGGGTCCATTCACAAAGAGGAAGGGGTCCCATGGGGACCCCTTCCAATTTGCGAGTGGGTTACCATCCACTTGAAGTGGATGGTAACTGCGACACCATTTGCGACCGCATATGCGGTCACAAATGGTATTGCATACCACTCAGAATCGCAAATAGGAAGGGAACACCCCTTCCTATTTGCGATTCTGAAATGCATATTGCGAGTCGGTACCGACTCGCAATATGAATTTCTGCATTGGGACTCGCTATTTGTTTCCTGCATCTGGCCCTTTGGTCTCTAGGATAGTGACCTCACTCAAAAGTCGAGAGGGTTCAAAAGAGTAATTAAAATCACCTGCTGTGATGAATTTTATACCAGAGGGGCAGTTTCTAGTGCCGCCTCCAGAGAAAATAAGGTTGGAGAATCTTTACTTGCTGCAACCTATCATACATATATGTTTATAAAAGTAATGAGGAAAAGTTATAGTAATGCCCAGAATACCAGGAGAGTCTATTTGCATAACCAATGGGGGCTAGGTAAATCGTTCTTCATAAAAATTAACAAGCCCCCACTAGGCCTCCCAAATTTTGCTGGTCTCTTGGCCTCTATGCTATATGAAGTACATCCATTAATTAATATTTTCTCTGTGGCCCAGGTCTCTTGAAACATACAAATATCACACTTCTCTATATAAGACAGCCATTCATCATCAATCAATTTGTTGTTGATTCCAGCCAAATTCCATGACCGCAACTTGAGATGACCACTGGAATTCAAGTTGACTCTCTCATCCATGTCACTTCCATATTTTGGGGTATCCTCAAAAAGTATTGGTTCTACCAACCCTCCCATCTCACTGTTCTCCCTATCATTGGTGTTCTCAAGGGATAATAAGTCCCCTTGTGCTACTTCTATATCACCATTATTGGTACCTAGAGAATCAGTGAGGGATATTGCAGAGTCAGCCCCCATCACAGACTTAGGCCCTCATTGCGAGTTTGGCGGTCAGTGGACCGCCAAGGTGGAGATGGTGGTCGCACCACCGCGGGCCTGGTGGTATAGACCGCCATATTACGAGAACTGGGAAGGCACCTGCGTAACACAGTCAAGTTTCCGTCCGGACCGCCATTGTGAACAGACCGTTGTTGCCAGACAGTTTCCACCCACTGTATTATGAGCTTGCACACTGCCAGGACATCCGGGGTGGTCTAACCACTGCGAAAACCATGATGGAAACGAACAACATAAAAGGAAGCACCCACCTTCTGGAACACAGGCACGTCTGTAGGCACCATGGCACGTGAATTGCAAGTCTTTCCAATGCTCCTACTGGTCATTGAAATCCAGGACCAGAGATGCCGACATAGACACCAGCCGTAAGTACCCCAGCCAAGCACACACTGGAGGGAAGGACATTAGCACACACACACACACACACACATAAATGCACAGTCACCACACATACATGAATAAGGCAAGCCAGGACAAGCTATGTAGCATCAACACCAATGGTGCCATTGTAGATAAATATAATATGAAATATAAAATACGTAAATAAAACAACTACTTACAAAATGCCACAAGGGCCAGTGCATGAATGTCCAAATATCCTGGGCACACTGGACATATGAGGAGTGCCCACCTTGACTCTTGATTGCAATGTGCAGACCTCCACAGGGTAGGGGCATCAATGGGGGGCATGCAGACAAGCACCTCAGGGACAGGGGTGTGTGATCAGAGTTTGTATAGGGGGTCCCTCCTCTTCTTTTTAGGCTTCCCCTCCTTACTGTCCTGCTTTCGGGGGGACACTTTAGCCTTGCCCCTCTTTCCTGCCTTCTTTGGTGGGATGGCGGTGGAGGTCACAACAGCAGGGGACCCAGATGGAGTGCTGCCAGGGCTGGAGGTGTGAGGGGCAGGTGTGCCTGTTGTGGCAGCACTGCAGACTGCTGTCTGAGGGGCATGGCTCAACCCAGAGGAGGACTGGGAGTTCATAGGCAGGGGCCATGGGTAAGGCGTTTGGGAGTGGAGGCAGAGGGGCTGGTTAACAGGTGTGTACATGGATGTGGTTTGGGTGTTGGTGCGTGGATGTAAGATATGGGTGTGCTGGGTGTGTGTTGGGTGTATGAGTGTGGGCATATAGGCGTACTGGGAGGAGGAGTGGAGGAGACACAGGAAGATGGCGGGGGATGTGTGAGTGAATGTTGGCATGGTGTGTGCAGGTAGGGTGGATGTGCTGCATGTGGTTGCATTGAATATTGTGGTGTGTACAGATGTGGTGTATGGGGTACCTGTATGGGGGTCTGCTGTTGTGGTGGTAGTGGCGGTGACGGCACATATGACTGGACCTGGGACTGATGATGTGGTGTCTGCATGTGTGAGTGGTGATGTGACTGTGAGGGGGAGGAGGCGGGGGAGTCAGTGTAGGGAGTGAATGTTGTTGTGTGTGTGTCTGAATGGTGGGTGTGTGCATGGCAGTGGTGGCGTTTGTGGTGCATGTGATTGTCCTTGCGCTCTGGGTCTGTTAGAGGGGCTGCATGCTGTAATGAAAGTGTGCTTTGGATGGGAAATGGTAGAGGGATGTGGGAGTAGGAAGAGGTAGTTGGAGGGTCGATGTAAGAAGAAGGAACACTGGCTGCCGTCAATGAGGAGGCCAGGTCATGAAATGATCTCTGAAGGGCAGACAGGGCACTGTGAATGCCTTCCAGGAATGCATTTGACTGTTGCATCTGGGATGCCAGTCCCAAGAATGCATTCACGATGGTGGTCTGCCCAACAAAGATGGACCTCAGGAGGTCAATAGCCTCCTCGTTGAGGGCAGCAGGGCTGACTGGGGCTGGGGCTGGGGCAGAGGTGCATGCGGCGAAGAAGATGCCCACCCTCCTGGGTGAGCTGGCACAGGCAACTGGGTGGGGAGCTACAGGGAGGGTGGTGCTGGTAAGGGGGGTGGCGGAGAAGGATGGTGCAGGCATAGGCCTGAAGGTTCCGCCACCACAAGGGAGTCGCCATCGGAGGAAGAATCTGATGATGGTGTAGATGTTCCTGTCTCCCCCGTGGTGCTCTACTCGCCCTCCGTCCCACTGGTCCCCCCGGCTCTGCTGGTATCAGCCTCCTGGCACCCGTAGGATGCAATTTACCCACTCGCTGGTGCCCCTTCTCCTTTGCCAGATGATGCTGATGCACACAAAGACAGAGGAGGACAGGGAGGGAGGGTGGTACAGTGAGAGACAGGGTGGGAGAAAGAGACAGGGACCAATTGGTCAATGCCAGCACAAAAGCCACACACAAGTCACTACCACATACGGTAATGCCATGTCATTACATGCTATGCCTTCACTCACACATGTCACTCCAATAACAGCCCATGCGTGCCACCTCAGTCATGCACATGAGTTTTACTCATGCTGACACACGTTCAATCATGCACAGGATAAAAGCCATACCCTCAACACATGGCTGAACCAGCCCATTGGGTCATGGCTCTTGACGATCACAAGACCCAAACTAAATACTCTAAGGGCGTTTGGAGGCATACTTGCACAGCCACACAACCCATGCACATATAGCTGTGTGATGTGAAACTTCAGACTTCGCAGACTACCCATACACCACATGCCAGCAGACAGCAGATAGAGATATGGCACCAGCAGCACTGTTTGGATAATTAGGAGTACAAAGTGTGTGAACTCCAGATGTCAGAACCCTGTCCACATCAAGCACCCTGCTCATCTACTACACAGTTGCCATGTTATCGATACTACTTAGCAGATAAGTTAACCTCAACTCACATCCTGCATGACATTTTAACAAATGGATGTAGCACATTCGGCCTCTATTTGTCCCAGGCCTAGTCTGACAGTAGCTACCTAGAACACATTCCACAGCCTTCACACACTGCACAGGCTGCACCTATCAGTCACCACATAACCCAAGTACAAATGTGAACTCACCCCCTTGTGGCTGCTGTGCTGCCCTCAAGCGCCCATCCACCTCAGGTTAAGCCACTGCCAAAATGCAGGACATAATGGGGGTCAGGGTCCTACGGGCATCCATCCCTCGTTGGGAAGGACGTCCCTAGCTGGGCCTCAGTGGTCTTCCTCACCCAGCATCTCAGGTCCTCTCACCGCTTCCTGCAGTGGGTGCTCTGCTGGGACCGCCAGGGTCCGCACTTGCTTGGCGATGGCACGCCAAATCACCTTCTTCTGATGGGCATTCATCTCCATGGATGACACGGAGAAAAGGAGACAGTCATGTAGTGTGGCATCTTAGGGACTGCATTGGACACAACACATCTCCTGAACATACGCACATTTCAACATTCCAGTTGTCCTCACAGCCCTCAGCCAGGTCCTTCCACAAGTCACTCATCCTCATCCCTACGCCCCGTCCACATTCGTACCATTCACAAACAGAACAATCATAGTGGACTCACCTGCTGCCCTGGTGCCCCATACAACTGGGCATACAGGGGTAGGACACCCTCCATAAGTGTCTCTAGTTCTTCCTGTGGGAAGGCTGAGGCCCTATCCCCTGCAGCACATGGCATCTTGGCTACCAGTGGCAGAACACAGCAGGATATGCAGTGGAGGTATTCTCAGCATGAGTGCCAGGAGTCAAGTGAATATGAGCACATGAAATGGCGGTCATGGCTGCCACAGACATCACCGTCATAGCCGGCGGTGATCGCCATTGGTTCATGTTTCCCATAGGCAACCGTGTTAACCAATGAGGAGTTGCACGGAGGTTGCGACCGCGTACCACCTTATCGTCTTAAGCCAGTGGGATTCGCTCACTTCCATCTGTCCTGTACATGCAGGGCAGGCAGCTGCCATTTTACTTCTACAATGTGTATAGAGTGCGTCATGGATGTTTTACAGTGACCTGTGCACAGCTCCACTGCGTCTACACAGTCCTTTATGCACATAATGATTGCTACTACCTCCTATTCCCAGGTAAGGTGGAAGAATGATAGTGAGGAATGCTCCTGTCTCCTGGCCCCTGGTAGATCTTGCCACCCTTGAAGAGCGGCACATCATCCTGTGCTATAGGCTAAACCGTCAGACCATCATGCAGCTTGTGAGGCTGTTGGAATCGGACCTGCGGCCTGGTATTCATCATCCCAATGCCATCACACCCACAGTACAGGTGTTGGAAGTCCTCCACTTCCTTGTCTCAGGGTCCTTCCAAATTACAGTGGGCTGGGCTGCCGGAATGTCCCAGCCCATGTTCAGCCACGTCTTGAAGGATGTCCTATGTGCCCTACTCAAACATATAGGCAGCTATATCAGGTTCCCCCAACGTGACGATCTGTCCACTGTGAAAGCAGCCTTCTACGGTGTTGCACATGTGCCACATTTTATCAGGGCTATTGATGGGACCCACATTGTCCTGGTACCACCCAGGAGCAGTGAACAGGTGTTTAGGAACTGTAAAAACATGTACTGAACCAATGTTGAGGTGGTATGTCTCGCAGACCTCTAAATCACAGAAGTGACTGCCCGGTTCCCAGGTTGAGTGCATGATGCCTACATTCTGCAGAACAGCAGCATCCCACACCTAATGGCACCACTGCAAAGGGATTGTGCCTGGCTCATCAGTATGTAATGTGGCATATGTGTGCCTCTGTATCCTGAACACTCTACTCCCCCTTCCAGATTTACCTACAGTTTTTAATATGCCAATTACCTCTGTGCACACAGGTGACTCTGGTTATCCCACCCTGCCATGGTTATTGACACCTCTAAGGCATCCGACTACAGCAGCAGAAAACCATTTCAATGAGGCCCATGGTAGGACCTGACGGGTCATCGAACGCACCTTTGGAGTCCTGAAAGCCAGATTCCTGTGCCTGCTCCTTACTGAGGGGGCATTACTATACAGACCAGCGAAAGAGTGCCACATCATTGTAGCGTGCTGCATGTTACACAATTTGGCTCTCAGATGTCACATCCCATTACTGGATGCTGAGGAGGGTGCAGCTGTGCCAGTGACTGATGAAGGGGAAATGGGGAGTGATGAGGAGGAGGATGACGAGGATGCAGCTGATTTCAGAGCAGAGCTGATACAACAATACTTTCACTTAAAGGTATGTGTAAAAGCCATGCAATGTAACCAGTAGCAATGTCTGCTGTTTGCACGGCTGCTACCAGGGTTGTGTGTTCAATGTGGGTATTGGGTGAACCCATTACTTTAGATGTTGTGCTGTTATCTGTATTGCAGAACTTGTAAATGATTGCTCTCCCTTCTGGCACTGTCACAGACATTAGTAGGACAATTATCTGCCTGTTACACATCTCATGTCTCTATAGTTTGTACTCATAGTAGATAAAGACGTAGGCAGAAACTGCGCTCGAATGTGTTTATTTTAATTATACAAGTGCAAGGGCTGATGAGTGGGGTTGTGGCAAGTGAGATCATCAGGTATTAGCCCACCTTTGGAAAGTCGAAGTCCAGAATGATGGCCATGTGAAAACGGAGTTATGACAGTGGACAGCCAACAGGGTGTCGCTGTGACACACAAGTCCAGAGGTGGCTCACTTTCTGGCAGTGGTCTTGGTCTTTGCATCTGTGGAAGCTGGATGTCTGGTTGGATGTCCTCGCTTGCGTGTGGGCTCCTCAGCTACAGGGAAAGGGGTGCTGGTGTCCTGCATGTCCTATGGCAGGGCCTCCATTCCACTGGCTGAGGCTGACGTGGAGGGCTTAGATGTGATCTGGCTAATGTTAGAGGCCTGCTGGTGGGAGGAGGACTGACGCAGGATGGTGGTAAGTTCCATCAGCACACCTGCTATGGAGGCCATGGTGGCATTGTGAATCTAGCAGTGCTGCATGGCCTCCTGATGGTTCTCCCTCTGATGCCTCTGGGTCGCCTGCAGGGTAGTGAGGATCTAGGCTATGGTGAATGGTGTCCTGGGTATGGTGGTATGCAATCATAACTTGGGTGACGGCCTCCTTGCCAGTCTGATGTTGTTGCTGCCTCCTCTCTTGGACCACAGATCCCCTCCCACTAGCCCTGTCCCCATGTGCCTGTGCCCCTGGCACAGTGTGCCCACTCCCAGTAGCACTAGGGCCTTCATTGTCTGGGGCGGGTGCCCTTGACTCAGGCCCCTGTACTGTGGGGCACACCTCTAATTGAGTGGTCCCTGAGGCACAGGTTTGGGGAGGAGGGACCAGCTGAGGTGTTGTAGCCACACAGGAATGTGAGTCCGGGGTGTCCAGATTGGGGCTGCTGGGGGTGGACTGGGCATTCGCCCCAGATGGACCTGGCAATTCGTGGTCCTCCAGACATCCACTGGGACCTTCATCCCGGGGGGTGCTGTCTGACCCTGGCATTCTCGGGTGGGTGTAGGTAGCAAGGTTAGTAGTGGATTGGAAAGGGCGAGAGTTAGTACATGGATATGTTTTTGTAGTGTCATGGTGTGCTGCCTGCAGTTATTGGATTCGTTACCCAGGGATGGCAATGACATTTGCAGCAAATGCAAGCACTGCATGGTGAATGGGCTTGGGCCATGTTTGTCATATCATACGTAGTCGTGGGTTTGTTGTTTGACATTGCTGTAATTGCCATAGGTTGGCTAGCAGTCAGGTGGGCTGGGATGATTGTCCATGCAGGTGCTCCATTGTGAGGTATGAGTGTGACTCGTATCTGTTGTGTGTAGTGATGGATTGTGGGAGTGGCAGTTGAGGAGATCGTGAAGGTTTAGAGTGCATTGTGCGGGGTGGGTGTGTGGATGGTGGAAGAGGAGTGCTGTGGCATGTAGAGTAGGAAGGTGGGGTGATAGTGGGGGGTGCATTCTAGTGGTTTGTGATAGTATGGGGAGTGGTGAGTGCTTGGGAGGCATGCAGGACTGGAGTGGTTAGTCCTCAGGGGGGGGCGTTGCTTCCTTACCAGAGTCAACCCCTCCGTCGATTCCAGTCAGGCCCTCAGGATGCATGATGTCCAAGACCTTCTCCTCCCAGGATGTCAAGTCAAGGGGAGGAGGTGGTGGTCCACCACCAGCATTGTTAAAGACGATGTTGTGACTGGACGCCATGGAACAGACCTTCCCCCTGAGGTCGTTCCACCTCTTTCTGGTGTCCTCCCTTGTGCGTGGGTAGCTGCCGACTACGTTCACCCTGTCGATGATCCTCTGCCATAGCTCTGTTTTCCTGGCCATAGATGTTTGCTGGACTTGTACTCCCATCAGTTGTGGCCCTACTCCGACGATCTCGTCCACCATGACCCGCAACTCATTGTCGGTGAAGCGTGGGTGCTTGTGACATGACATATTGTGGTGGTGCGTGCACCGTGTGAAGTCAATGCTCAATGTGCAGAGGTTCGTGGATCATGTGTCTCTGTGTCATGGTAGTATTCACAAAGGTTTAAGGGAGCATGAGAGTGTGTGTATTATGGTGCAGTGAACAGGTGTGTGTACTGTGTGCATGTGTTTCAGGTGTGGGGTATTCGAACTGTCTAATCTACTGTTGCCTTCTATTGGTGGTGATTTTGTAGCCCGCCGCAGTGCACACCGCCAATGGTTTCATGCTGTGCATGTTCCGCTGTGCTGAAATGTAACTCATAATATGGTGACCAGAATGGTGTCGGCGTGGCGGGCCCGTGGGCGGACAGTCACTCTTTCGCCGTCAGTAGCACTGGCGGTGTTAGATTTCTGACTGTTTCATCGGCTTGGTGATTGTGACTTGTAACACGGCGGACAGTGTACCGCCAACACTGGCAGGATGGTGGCGGGATTTTCCATAGCGGTCTTGCCCGAAGACTGCCAAACTCGTAATGAGGCCCTTAGCTTCGATAATAAAAAATATTAACATCAACGCTGTCCCCTGAAGACAGTCAATCCACCTTATCGAGGTGCACTAGAGCACCCGCTCACACCTCTTACCTGGACCAATTTCTGGAGGGGATAGTTTCAGTCTGATTGCTGTCAATTGTCCCTCACTGAGATGGCAAGTACGTAACTCTAAATGTATAAGATTGGCAACCATTGTACTAGATATCTATACTGTAACGTAATTGTTTGCTGTCAAATTAGTGTCTCCTCGCATGAATAATATCGAACCTATCTACAAACAGGAAGTTACATTGCATCCTGAAACAAAAAGTGACTTTATTAATCAGTGCTTCAGTGTTTTTATAAGAGCCCTTCTTCAATTTAGGCATCTGGGTTAAGTAAATAGGCCCTCATTACAACCCTGGCTGACGGGGGAGAAGTGGCGGTAATACCGCCAACAGGCCGGCAGAAAAAAAATGGAATTATGACCATGGCGGTTACCGCCATGGCCATCCGCCACTTCTCCACTCCGACCGCCAGGGCGGTGACAACCGCTGGGCTGGAGACTTCGGTCTCCAGCCCGGCGGCCATCACCAGACCTCCGTCGGTATCAGGACCCTGCATACCGCCATGGATTTCGGGTGGTTTGGCACACATTTCCCATACACACAACACACTCTCCGCATGCATACATGCACTCACACACCTCCTCTACATACTCACACGCACACCCCCATGCACGCACACAACACACAACACCCCCCCACCCCCCTCCCCTACGGACGATCAACTTACCTTGTCCGTTGATCCTCCGGGAGGGGACGGGATCCATGGGGGCTGCTCCACCACCAGCACCCCATCACCAGAACACCGACACACCGAATAATGGGACGTGATCTGATGATGTGGCGGTGGAGGTGGAGCAATCTCCACTTCCCTGCCGACTGCCAGTATGGCTGCTGGCAGCTCTCCGTCCGAAAAAGGACGGAGGGCTGCCAGCAGTCATAATACGCTGTGTGGAAAACCGCCTGCACTGGCGTTCTTCAGCACAGCGGTACCTCGGCGGTCTTCAGAAAAGACCGCCGAGGTCGAAATGAGGGCCATCATTTCTTACAGTCAAAAATATTTGTCTTGGGCATTAAATGAGATTTTTCATCTGTGACATAATCATTTCCTGAAAAGCAATAACGCCTCAAACTTGAAATCATATTCTGGTCAATAGGCGAGTAGGAGAGATTTGATTTTTAACACCTCAACAGTTCCAGAAATTACAATTCTCTGAATGACTATTGATACTCTTGAAAGCAGGGAGTTTAAGGTTGCCGGTTAGTCTAGTACCTGATCTAGCCCTCCCTCCTGAAAAAATCAATTGCTTTGGTGCAAGTGAGTTCTTATTCAACACAGGGCCATCCCAGGAACACAAATGACACTTTGATGGAGAACCCTGAATTTTGCTCCCCTGTAAGGGACCCCCTCTCTATAGTTGGTATCCAGTAATTGATTGAACTACTTTTCAGTACTAGTGCTTCACTATTTTCTCCTTACATCCTCCAAAGCACATACATCTACGTTATTCAAGTTTTGCTACAAGCCTGTCCCTCTTGGTGTCCAAATCGATAACTAATGTTTTGAGTTCATCCAATTTAAAGTGTAAGACATCTGAGTCAGCAATGCATTCCTTTGATAATATTCCATCTTTAATCTTACTGCAGGGTTCATACAAGGCATTAATAGGCACAACAGTACTTTCTGTAGTGGCCAAAGGGGCAAACCTATTTGAGCAAGGTATGCTTCTATTAATTATTACTGTTGGTGAAAGAGTTTGTCTGGGCAAAGCTATATCGTCATTATGTGGCCAAATTGATTCAGCCGATTAAACTGGGGTATATGACATTATTCAATGGCAGATCTTAGGCACCCACTCAAGTGGGCATTGCTACATTCGTTGGCTTCCTAAAAATTTCAGGGACCTTACTTTGCAACATATTCTTTGTCCCTTTAGTTAACTTGCTGTTTAGCAATGGTTCTACCTTCCCAATAAGATTGTCGATATCAGAGAGTGTGCTGGGTTTAGTACTCAGAGATGGCCCAATTGCTGCATGTCACAATTACTTCCTCGATTTCTTGGCGCTACCTGCTGGTGCCACATTGTCCCCTGCCTCCCGATAATTATAACCACACACACCGACAGCTGTCATAATTACTCACTTACTCATTCGCTCTATTAGACGGCCGGGTCCTGATGAAAGAGAGTGAGCCCAGCCCAGCCTCTGCCAGTCCATGACAGGTGAAAAAGGGCCCATGTCTCCAGCCCAGCGGTCGTCTCCACCCTGGCAGTCTGATCGGAGAAGTGGCGGATGACCATGGCGGTAATTGCCATCGTCATAATTCCAATTTTTTTACCGCCAGCTTGTTGGCAGTAAGGCCGCCACTTCTCCCCCATCCGCCAGGGTTGTAATGAGGGCCTTAATCTTAGTGATATCTGTCACTGTGGTATTTTCACAAAATTTCACAAAATGTTGTTAAACTTCAGCGGTACATGGCCATAAACATTTCCCTTTACTTACATAAATTGGAGAATAGGTAGGGACCCACTACTTACCTGTATCTTAGGCCCTAATATTGAACACAGCCAAAGTGTAATAAAAACAATATGCCCGCCTTTTCATTCTCTCAAAACAGCCATTACTGAATCATAAAATGACTTTTCATCTCCATGTTCCACTGTATACTGCAAAGTTATCTCGGCATTCCGTGGCCCAAAATGTAACTAAGGCCTAACTGTGTTATTGGATTGCAGGTCACTCCTGGTGTCGCACGGGTAATGTAATACTCAAATCATGTTTTACAAAGGAACTCAAGGCCACCATGCATGGTACTGCATTGACTGGTAAATCTGGAGAAACATAAGGGAGCACAATTCACTGTTTTGTGTTACCCTACACACCATAATCTATATTGCTGCTAAATTTGACATACACCATATGCCACTCCATTGTAGCCACTCCTCTATATGCTATTTCACTCTGCACTACTCCACTCTAATGCCTCGCCACTGTACAAGACTCCACTCTATGCTATTACACTGTACGCAAAACCACTGTATACCACTTCAGTCTATGTCACTTCACTTCACTTCACTGTATGCCACTCCACTGGATGCCACTCCATAATACACTAATACACTCTATGCCATCATACTGTAGACCACTCCATTTTACTCTATTCACTGTATGCCACTCCACTCTACAACACTCCACTATACACTATCCTACTGTATGCCACTCCACTCTATGCAAATTCAGTGTACGGCACACCACTCTATGTCACTTAATTCTATGTTATTTGTTTGGACCCCATTCCAATGTTAGCCACTCCACTATATGCTATTATACTCTACCCCATGCTACTGTACACCACTCCAGGCTACACCACTCTACTATACATCACTCCACTGTATGATACGTCACTGTACACTATTAAACTCTAAGCCATTCCACTGTAAAACACTCCACTCTATGCCACTCCACTCTATGCAATTACACCGTACTCAACCACACTGTCCGCCAGTCAACTCTATCCTATTGTACTATGTGCAACTCCACTCTAGTCCTCTTCAGTGTACACCACTCCACTGTATGCCACTTTGCTGTATGCTACTCAAGTATATGCTTTTCCACTCTACACCATTCCACGTTATGCTTCTCCACTCTATGCTATTCCACAGTATGCCACTCTACTGTCCACTATTGTACTCTATGCCACTCAAGTGTTTGTCACTCTACTCTAGGCCCCTTCATTCTACACTATTCAATTGGACCCCACTCCAGTGTACTCTACTCTAATGTATGCTATTACACTGTACCACACCACTGTACCCTACGTTTGTCTACACCATTCCATTATATGTCACTCCTGTGTACACTACCCCACTACATACTATTACACTCTCTGCCACTCCATTGTAAAACACTCTGGGGGTCATTCTAACCCTGGCGGTCGGCGACCGCCAGGGCTAAAATGACGGAAGCACCGCCAACAGGCTGGCGGTGCTTCCTTGGCCATTCTGACCGCGGCGGTAAAGCCGCGGTCAGAAAAGGGCAACTGGCGGTTTCCCGACGGTTTACCCCTGGCCCAGGGAATCCTCCATGGCGGCGCTGCTTGCCGCCCCCTTCCCGCCATCCTGTTCCTGCCGGTTTTCACCACCAGGAACAGGATGGCGGTAACGGGTGTCGTGGGGCCCCTGGGGGCCCCTGCAGTGCCCATGCCACTGGCATGGGCACTGCAGGGGCCCCCGAACAGGGCCCCACTAAGATTTTCAGTGTCTGCAAAGCAGACACTGAAAATCGCGACGGGTGCCACTGCACCCGTCGCACCCCTTCGACTCCGCCGGCTCCATTCGGAGCCGGCATCCTCGTAGAAGGGGGTTTCCCGCTGGGCCGGCGGGAAAGCCAGAATGGCTGCCGCGGTCTTTTGACCGCGGTGCGGTCATTCGGCGGTTCCCGCTTGGCGGGCGGCGACCGCCGCTCACCAATGTAGGAATGACCCCCTCTGTTCTATGCCACTCTACTCTATGTTACTGCACTGTGTGCAACTCGACCCTATGCCTCTTTATTAATGCCAATCTACTGTATGCCACTTCGCCATACGCTGCTCCAGTATATGCTATTCCACTTTACCCACTACCACTGTACACCACTTCACGGTATGCTATTTCACAGTATGTCACTTCACTGCATGTTACTCACTGCCACTCCTGTCTATGCCACTCCACATTACCCCACTCCATCCAAAGCTATTCTATTGGACGCCAGTCTACTGTATGTCACTCCACTGTATACTACCACACTCTACCCATTCAAGTGTATGCCACTCCAGTCTACATCACTGCACTGTATGCTACTCCACTACACACTATTCCAGTCAACACCACTCTACTGTACATCACTACACTCTATTCATCTGTATGGCACTTCACTATACAATACTCCACTCTCTGCCACTACAGTATACACCACTCCACTCAACGCCACTCCACTCTACTTTAGTCAGCTAGGATGCCACTCTACATCACTCCACTCTATGCTACCTCCTCTATACACTACGTCACTCTATTCTGCTCCACTGTACACTACTCCACTATATGCCACTCCACTCTACACTATTCAACATTATGCCACTCTTCCATACTCTAGTCTATGGTATTCCATTGAAATCTCCTCCATTCTATGCTATTGCACTGTCCGCAACTTCAATCTTTGCCTCTATACTGTATAATATTCCACTCTACCCCACTCCACTGTATGCTAATCCATTGTATGGTATCACAGTCTACCTCACTGCACAGTATATCACATCAATACATCAGTCTACACTACTTCACTGGAAGCCACTCTACTGCACACTAATACAGTATACTTTTCCACTTTACACATCTTCACTGTACGCTACTACACTATGCGCTATTACACCTTTTGCCACTCCACTGTATACCACTCCAGTCTATGCTACTCCACTCTATGTTATTCCACTTTATGCCACTCTACTCTATGCTACTCCACTGTATGCCACTCTATAGCTCCACTCTATAAAACTCTACTACACTATGTTCCACTCTAGTCCACTCAACTCTATCCCTGTACACTGCACTGTCCACATTTGCACTTAACTCTATGTGTCTATTATATTGAACAACACTGTACTCAACTCCATGACAGAGTCCTGCACTGTACATCACAGCACTCTACTCTACTGTATTAGACACCACTTCAACAGATTGCTCAATGCTACACCACATCAACGTATACCACCCCACTCTATGGTAATCAGCTGTACCCTACTCCACCCTCACCACTCTACGTTACTCCACTCTTTTGCAACCCACTGAACAGTATTCCACTGTACGCTATTCCACTGTATGCTACTCCACTTTATGGTAATCCACTCTACACCACTCCAGTCTTTGCCACTCCATTGTATGGCACTGTCCTCCACTCTATATAACTCCACTCTATAAAAGTCTACCACACTTCATAGCGCTCTATAACATTCTACTCCACTGTTTAACCCTATACTCTACTCTATGCCCATACACTCCACTGTCAAATACTATGGCCCTCATTACAATCCTGGCGGTAAATGCCACCTACCGCCGTGCCAACGGCTGCCAAGATACCGTGACCACAGCGGTAATCCGCCACGGGTATTATGACCCACACAGAGAATCCGGCCACAATACAGACACCCACACAAGTCTGCCACACCAAAGGTCAGTGATAAACTGGGTGTAGCAAAACCCACACCGTTACGCCAACAAAAAGACGCCCACAGTATCACGACCCACGAATCAGCGCAGCGGTCATTTAACCGCGGTAATCCATCGGTGGTACACACCGGCGCGCACAAAATACACACACACTTACAAAACTACACCACATTGGAACATTCAAAATATACACACCTGACACACATACACACAACACACCCTCACACACCTGTATCACTATAAAACACACACCCACATTACCCACAACCCCTTACAACGAAAATAAAGAGACCAAGTACAGAGCACTCACTCAATCAGAGGCACAGAACCCAATCAGCCACACACCATCCATGCACATCACAGTATACACCCCAATACATATCCGCACACATCACCTCACACATCCTCAGACATGTCACTCACATCTCATCCATGGCGCCCCAAAGACACCCCAGGTTTTCAGAGGAGGAGCTAAGGGTAATGGTGGAGGAAATCATCCGGGTAGAGCCACAGCTATTTGGATCACAGGTGCAGCAGACGTCCATTGCAAGGAATAGGGAGCTATGGGGGAGAATAATGGACAGGGTCAACGCCGTGGAACAGCATCCAAGAACAAGGGATGACATCAGAAAGAGGTGGAACGACCTACGGGGGAAGGTACGTTCCGTGGTTTCAAGACACCAGATTGCTGTACAGCGGACTGGTGGTGGACCCCCACCTCCTCCCGCACAACTAACTACATGGGAGGAGCAAGTCTTGGCAATCATGCATCCTGAGGGCCTCACAGGAGTAGCAGGAGGACTGGACTCTGGTAAGTCAAATCTTTACTATTATATCCCCCACCCTACCCTACCTGCATGCCATCACATACCCCCACCCTTTCCCTCACTCCCATCACTCCACCAACTCACATATATCCCACTATCACAACCCACCCATCCCAATAGCAAGCCCTGCATGCAACAACAATGCATGGACCCCCATCACAGACCTGCATGGACACCCATCACCCCAGCATGCCCAATAGAGAGACTCACCCAGCCCACAAAATCACCACTCACACAAGGGAAAGCACAATCATACAGGGAAACACACCCATTGCACAAGATCGCACACACAGATACATTAACAATTTATTTGCATCCCAACAGGACACCTACCCAACGTCACCGGAGAGGAGGTGCCAGCTACATCCACCCCCCCTCAGAAGAGGCCCACAGTGATGACAGCAGCTCTGCACACCTGGATCACGATGACCAACCTGGCCCATCAGGGACCTCTGGACAGTCGGTTACCCTGCCACACTCCCAAACCACCACAGAGCCTCCCCCCTCAGGAAACACCACCGCAGCACCCACCCAGCGGGCCCACACCTCTGTTCCTAGGACACGTCAATCAGCAGTGTGTCCACCACTACAGAGACCCCAGGCAACCCCACAAATCCAGGACGATCAGGGACCTGGGGTCAGTGGCAGTGGGCACACGTTTGAGGGGACAGAGGCACAGGACAACAGGAAAGCTGGGAGGACTGCTGTGTGACAGGGGGAGGACAGGCCCAGGGAACCGACCCTTCACGAGGCACTCTCCAACATCATTGGAGCATACCACCATTCCCAGGAGACCATGGGCCAGGTACTGGCCAAGTTGCGGGAGACCCAGCGGCTGCAAGAGGGACAGTACCTGGGGATCAGGGAGGACCTAACTAAAATATACACCATCCTGGTCACCATTGCAGGGGTGCTGGCTGACATGGGCAAGACCACGAGGAAGGCAGTGGCACAACAAAGGGCCCCTGAAGCTAGCCAAACAGAGGAGCAGCCTTCCACCTCCGCTGGCGCTAGTGGACAGGAGGCACCACCACAGGAACAACAGGCCACCAGCACCCCACACCCTGCAGAAGGAGAACCACCCCACAAACGGTCCCTGCGATCCAGGCAGAAGACAGAGAACATTGCCAAGACCCCGCCAGAAAATAAGAGTCTCCTGATTGTCACCCTTCTGTCCCACTATGTCACCCTGTCCACCTTGAACTGCCATTGCTCCCCTTCCAATGCCCCTTTGAACAATGCACCTGTGATACCAATAGACTGGACTCTAACTGGACATTCCTCCACCATCACCCCATCCCCTTGCACTTACCCCCATACTAATTTGCACAAAAAATAAACACCCCTGAAACACAAACCACACTGGAGTCAGTGTAATGATTAGAAAGATGTATTATTATAACATTATCACACCATTGCAACGTCTATGTTCAGTGAAATATACCACAGGATGACCTTTGGTGGGCAGCAGTACATATAGCTGTAGCCAGAATGGGGTACACAGATCTGAAAATAGAGAATCCCAAGGTAACAGTCAGTGTCCATAGACAGAGGGTAAGAGTCTGCCATGTACAATATCCAAAGGTTTACTGTAATGTAAATTTGAGTTACAGTCTCTTACCTGTGTGTCACTGGAAGTACTGCTGCATAATGTTTGTTCTGTTGTCCACATCTTCTTCATCTGCCTCCTCTTCCTTACTATCCACAGGCTCCACCGCTGCCACAGGATAATCTACAGGCTCATCCTCCTGCAGAAAAGGCACCCGGTGTCTCAAGGCCAGGTTGTGCAACATACAGCATGCCACAATGATCTGGCACACCTTCTGGGGTGGGTAGTACAGGGATCCACCAGTCGGATGGAGGCACCGGAACCTGGCCTTCAGGAGGCCGAAGGTTCTCTCAATTATCCTCCTCGTACGCCCATGTGCCTCATTGTAACGTTCCTCTTCCCTTGTCCTGGGATTCCTCAATGGGGTCAGTAGCCATGAGAGGTTGGGGAAACCAGAGTCAACTACAAATATCGAGGGACAACTGTTAGACATACACTAACCCTTAGGGACAACTCCATAATCAGACCCCAACTTATACTGTGTGGGGACCTTGGGCTCACCTATTAGCCACTCCTGGTGCCTCTGGAGTTGCTCCATCACATAAGGGATGCTGCTAGTCCTCAAGATATAGGTGTCATGCAATGAGCCAGGATATTAGGCATTCACATGGGATATGTACTGGTCTGCCAATCACACCATCTGCACATTCATCGAGCGATAGTTTTTCTATTCCTGTAAACCTGTTCATTTCTGCGTGGGGGACAAATGCCACATGTACCATCAATGGCACCAGTGATGTTTTGGATATATCCCAGGCCATAGAGTTCAGCTTTCACTGTGGTCAAATCATCCCCCTTGGGAAAAACGATGTAGCTGCGCATGTGCTTCAGCAGGACAGACAACACTCTGGTCAACACGTTGGAGAACATTGGCTGAGACATCCATGATGCCATGGCCACTGTAGTCTGAAAGGAACCACTTGCCAGAAAATGGAGCACTGACAGAACCTGCACTAGAGGGGGTATTCCTGTGAGCTGATGGATAGCTGACATCAGGTCTGGCTCCACTTGTGCTCAAAGTTCTTGGATTGTGGCACAATCAAGTCTGTATGTGATGATATTGTGTCTGTCCTCCATTGTCGACAGGTCCACCAGGGGTCCCTACACCGGAGGATGCCACCATCTCATCATCTGCCTCAGCGGTTGTAGCCTATGGAGGAGAACGGTGAGCAGAAGGCCATTTTCCACATAGATGGCACAACTGTTTTTGAATTAATGTAATGAATTAAAGCAGTGTGTGAATTTGAGAGTCAGTAGATGTGCCAATATGTGCTGTGATGCAGCTAGGTGCCATGCCATGTGCCCCCCTGAAATGGCGGCCGCCTGACCTGTGAGGAGGGACAAGGGGAAATGAGCTAACTGCACTGGCTTTTTGCTGCGTTGCGGTAGGCGGTCGATGACCGCTGCGCAACTCCGCATTGGTTATCATTGGGCCATATGGGTCACAGGAGCCAATGGCGATGTACGTCGGCGGTGACGGTACGCACCGCCATGGACGTCACCGCCATTTGCTAGCTATTCACTCACTTGCTACCTGAACATCAACAGGAGAGGACCTACACTGCAAGTGCTGCTGTGACCTGAGTCTGGAAGCGACAATGACTAGAGTGTCTGGGGAAAGTGCCCCTGCCTTCACTGCGGAGGAGTTGGAGAAACTGGAGGATGGGGCCCTACCCAGTACACATTACTCTACGGTCCTCCAGACAAACACGTGAGTACACTGTGAGCATGATGTGTGGGCAATGCCTGTTTGGAGTGGGGTGGATGGAAGCCACATGTTGGGGGGTGCTAAGGCATCGTGGCCTGAATGCTGCATGACAGGGGATCAGTGTATGTGCATCGGGGCATGGGTGGGAACTGGTGGGCAATGAGTATGATGGTCCGGACTGGTGAGTAATTACATTTTCTGCTGTCTTTTCCCTCTAGGTCAGCACCCACCTGAAAAAGGGTATTTGGCGTGCCATCGCCAAGGAGGTGCGGACCCTGGGAGTCTATCACAGGCAGAGCACCCACTGCTGCAAGAGATGGGAGGACCTGCCCCGCTGGACGAAGAAAACAGCGGAGGCCCAGCTGGGGCTGGCCTCCCAACATGGAAGGGGTGCCCGTTGCACCATGACCCACCTGATGTTCCGCATCCTGGCGGTGGCCTATCTGGAGTTGGATGGGCACTTGAGGGCATCACAGCAGCCACAAGGGGGTGAGTACAGATTCAAAAATCTGACTTTGCGTGCTTTAGGAGCTAGCAGGGTGGGGGATAGGGGAGGTGGGTGCCCCTAGGCCAGAGCGATCATGGCAGGGTAGGTCCCTTGTGTGCAGGCTCTTAAGCACTCCTACCCCAATGGTACAAGTGGCCAACTACTACTGGGCAGGGTCCTGTGGGAGTCAGGTGTGCAGATGCTGACATTAGGCAGTGTACCCAATGGGGTGGTGACTACCTTAGTGACTGGTTGGGCATGGCCTAGTGCATAGGGCTGCTCCCTGTGTGTTGTGTCTGCCAACGGTAGTGTTGTTGCTGGCACTGACCAAGTGTATCCTCTGTCTCTCCCCCCCTTTTTTTTTTTGTCACCCTGTCCTTGTGTGCATTTGCATTATCTGGTGGAGCAGCAGAGGCACCGGCGACGGAGGGAGCTGCATCCCATATGGGCCTGGAGTCTGAATCCACCAAGGGGGGAAGGCACCAGTGGGACGGAGGGCGAGGGGAGTTCCACGACGGGGACAGGAGGGGACACCACTGACAGCGATTCCTCCTCAGATGGAAGCTCCCTGGCGGTGGTGGACACCTCTGTGCCCAAACCAACAACAGGTACAGCCGCCACCCCCACTACCAGCACCGCCGTTCCAGCAGCCCCTCATCGTGTTTCCCGTGCCCACTCACCCAGGAGGGTGGGCATCTCCTTCGCCCCAGGCACCTCAGGCCCTGCCCCAGTCAGCTCTGTGAGGAAGCTATTGACCTCCTGAGATCCCTCTCTGTTGGGCGGTCAACCATTCTGAATGCCATCCAGGGTGTTGAGAGACATTTGCAACAAACAAATGCATACCTGGAGGGCATTCATTCTGGCGTGGCAGCCCAACAGAGAGCATTTCTGGGTCTGGCCTCAGCATTGATGGCAGCCATTGTCCCTGTGTCCAGCCTCCCCCTCCAACTCCACTACCCAGACCCAATTGCATCTACCTCACCCTATCCCAAGCACACCTTCAGACCAGCATGCACACAAATCAACACACAAAAGTGGCTCAGGAAAACATAAGCACTACACATCATCACACAGGCACTCACACAAGCACCATACCCATGCAAACATACCAACATCCACTTCCTCCACTGTGTCCCCCTCCTCCTCTTCGTCCACCTCCCTCCCAGTTGCATCTCCACTCACACCTGCATGCACTACATCCTCATCTACTACCTCCATCACTAGCACACCTATCACTACGTGCCCCTCACTGGCAGTCACCACCCCCACAACCATGCACACGTCCCCTGTGTCCTCTCCCAGTGTGTCTGTGAGCCCTCCTCCCAAAGTACACACACACAGGCACACCCCATTCAACAGCCATCCACCTCACAACAGCATCCAGCCCATGCACCTTCACCCAAACTCAGCAGATGTACACCTCCCACAACCACTATCTCTTCCTCCACTCCCAAACCCCCTCCATCTTCCTATCCCAGTGTGTCTAAAAAACTTTTCCTGGCTAACATTGACCTCTTCCATACGCCTTCCCCCCGTCCTTCCCATAGGGCCAGGGTGTCAAGATCCCAGGGCAACACCTCAGCCACCAACTCGTCGTCCGCTGTGGTACCTGCAAGTCCCAGGGAATCAAAGGGGGCACCCATCAGGGCTGGCAGTGTACCACCGACTGATGCAAAGGACCAACCGATTCTGCCACCTGCCAAGGTGAAGAAGGGGCTAGCATGCAGCACGGACAAGACGCACGACCCACCCAGCAAGGCCTCATCCAAAAAACAAGAGGACAGTGCCAAGGTCCCAGCAGCATTTGCCAAGGTGGGGAAGGGAAAATAAGCCAAAGGCAAGGCACTTCAGGGCTCGGGCCTCCAGGTGAGGGACTGGTGACCACCATTAGTCGTGACAGCCCAGCAACCTGTACTGCGGAAAGCACCGCTGAAAGCACCGCCACCTGCACCGCCATCTGCACCGCCACCTGCACTGCCGCTGCCACAACAACAGTCAGCAGCATCATCCCCAGTGGGCAGCCATCCGAGGCTGCTGGAGATGGTCTGGTGTCTCCCTCCACTACTACCAGCACCTGCACCACGGCCTGCCCCAGCAGCATCTCCACCGCAGACACTGCCGCAGGCACTGCCACCTGCACCACCACATGCCTAGCCGGTGCCACAACGTCGGACATCAGCAGCATCCCAAGTGGGCAGCCGTCCGAGGCTGCAGGAGACGGCCTGGACCATGTACCCACCACTTGAAGCACCACCACCAGCACTGGCACTACCAGCAGTTTGCAGCCTAAGTCACCGCAGGATGGAGTCTGGCTCTGCCTCCATGGAGTTCATGCTACCTGTTCCCTGCACATCTCGTGCTTCAGACACCCAGGTGAGGGAATGTGAACTGCCACACCCAAGGTGCAGCATCACTGGGCACAAGGCCCCCTCCAGAACCAGTGGAAGAAGGCATCCATTTGAGAGACTGTGGAATTGCACTCCCCAGGAGAAAGCAGTGGGCAAACCCCCCACTTGAGAGACTGTGGCTTTGCCCTCTCCAGGAGCAGGCAGTGGGCAAACCACCCACTTGAGAGACTTGAGAGACTGTGGCTTTGCCCTCCCCAGGACCAGGCAGTGGGCAAACCACCCACTTGGGAGACTTCAGAGACTGTGGCTTTGCACTCCCCAGGACCAGGCAGTGGACAAACCACCCACTTGAGAGACTTGAGAGACTGTGGCTTTGCACTTCCCAGGACCAAGCAGTGGGCAAACCACCCACTTGAGAGACTTGAGAGACTGTGGCTTTGCACTCCCCAGGACCAGGCAGTGGGCAAACCACCCACTTGAGAGACTGTGGCTTTGCACCCACGGGACCATGCAGTGGGCAAACCACCCACGTGAGAGACTTGAGAGATTGTGACTTTGCACTCCCGAGGACCAGGCAGTGGGCAAACCACTCACTTGAGAGACTGTGGCTTTGCAGTCCCCAGGACATCGCTGTGGGCATGTTGCCCCTCCAGGAGTAGTGGCGTAGTACCATCTTCCGGCTGAGGTGCCCCCCTCCCCTTCCCCCTGAGGTGCCTGTGTGTTTTTGACCTGATGCCCCTGCAGTGTTCTCTCTGTTTTGAGGCAGGAGTCAAGTGTGGGCTTCGCCCATTTTTTTTTGGACCACTGGTCCACGGACATTTGTAAAGGACAGTGTATGGCCCTCTGTACATATTGTAAATATTTGTATATACTGTTGTTTACAATCATTAACTGTATCTGCATTTTCTAAATATCACTTATTTCACTCAATTCCTTTTGTCCTTGTGTTCTTCCAGGGGGTTACGGGGTGTAAATGTAATGTTGTTGCATGTTTTTGTGTGTATGATGTTGTGGGTGAGGGCGGGAGTGGGAGTGTTGCATGTCGCGTTTGTGTGTCACTCTCTTTTTACTCCCCCCCTCCCCTGTGTGCTAGGTGCAGTACTCACCGTGGTCTTCGCCGCCGCCTTCGTTGATATTCCTGGTGTATTAGCAGATACACCAGCATCGGCAGGACCTGTAGTTTGGGCTCCATGGCGTCCTGGTTCTTCGTTGAGTTTCGAAAGGTCAGTAGTTCCCCTTCAGTGTAGTGTTTCTGCCGTGCTTTTGTGGTCGTTGGTACCGTCCCGGAAAAGCTGGCGGATTAGTGCCTTGTAATAGCGTGGGCAGTATATTGTCTTCCGCCTGTCTGTTGGCGGTGACTGCCACGGTGTTTGTTGCTACCGCCATGGTGGTCAGTGTGTTAAAGTGGCTGTCTATGTGATCCCATTTTTTTTACCGCCAGCCTGTTAGTGGTATTACCACCACTTTATCACCGACCGCCAGGGTTGTAATGAGGGCCTATGTTTTACTATGACACTTTTTTCTATGAAACAGCCCTTCACTCTACTGTACGAGACCCCACTCCAATTTAGAACAATTTGCTACCTATATTACACAAGCACACTCCACTCGATGCCACTCTATTCTATGATGCACCACTACAGTCCATTGTACTTTACTCCACACTACATTACACTACTACACCCCCAACTTTAGTCAACTGTACAAAACTTTACCTCACTCTACGCTATTAAACAGCAATCCACTTCATGCATCGCCAAAGTTTCACACGCTACTGTACTCTAAGCAACTCCACCTTCCAACACTCTAGTACAATGTATGCCACTCTCTGAGACTTTACTTCTACCTATAACCCTTCTCTTTTCTGTACAACAGTGTACTACATTGTATGCCACTGTACAACACTGCACTCCACTCTATGATACTCTAACCCACTACACAACACCATATGCAACTCTTTCTTTTACACTGCACCCCACTTTACTCCACTCTACTCTGACACAGTTCTTCACTGTACTCCACTACTACACTGTGCACCACTCCACTCTATGTCACTCTATGCAAATATACTCTATAAAGCTGTACGTGTCACGTACTGCGCTGGACTTCTCACCTCTGGATTTCGGATTGGCGAATACACCAAGTGTTCTACAGGTCCTGGATACTCCCAGATAAGGGCGACCCCTTCTAGTAGCCACGGTGCCGCTTGACAGACTACGCCAAAGCAGACCGTACCCTCTAGAAGGAGTCCCAGAGGGAAAAACCCCAACACTGGGGAAAAAAAACCTCTAACAGGAACTCCTGAAGGAAAACAAGAGAAAACAGGTCTTGACAACAGGAAACAAAAATAGGCAATATCCAGGGTACAAGGCAGGAAAAAAGGAACAGGCAAAAATATCCCAAGGCAAAAGCAGGAACAAAGAACAGGCAAAAATCTCCCAAGGCAAAAGCAGGAACAAAGAACAGGCAAAAATCTCCCAAGGCAAAAAAGCAGGAACAAAGAACAGGAGCGAACAGCACAACCAGAAGGAAGTGTTTGCAACGCAAGGAGGAACAAGACTGACTGACTTATATACTGATAAAAGGGAAGTGACATCACAGGAAGGGGAAGTAACACCATCTTGGATTGGGAAAAGCCCATAGACCAGAATAGGAAAAAGGAAGTAGTATAAAAGAAAAACAGAGCATGCTGGGACAAAAACACGAAGAAGACAAGATGGACACAACATGGATAGAGACAGGCAAAAGGACCAACAAAAAACCCACCACCAACAACAAAAGAAGAAAAAAGGCTACAAGTAAGTGTAGCGCGACCGGGAGCGAAATATATGCTTCCCAGAAAGCATAGTCAAAAAACGCGGGGAGCGGCACTCCGAATATCGGTAGTGCGTTCCACCCGCGAGGACAGAAAGAGACGCTGCGTCAGAGCGCGGTGTTACAGTACGCCAATCCACTTTACCACATTCTACAACACTATACTCAAGTCTACAAAATCAACTAGACTGTATGCCACTCTATGCTACTATAGACTACATCACTTTGCAGTATATTACGACATCCACCTACCCTCTAATGCACAACATGGTATTCCAATTTATGATACTTTACTCAACTGTATATGATTCCACTCCACGCTACTACGCTCTACGCCACTGTAGACTACAACTCGCCACTCTACTCTATGACACTTTACTCCACTCTATAGTACCCAACACCAGTGTACTTCACTTGACTATACTCCACTCTACTACCCTTTGTCCCACTCTATGACATTGTACTACACTCCGCTCTACACTGCTCCACTGTCTGGCACATATTCTCCACTGTATGCAACTTTACTTTATAAAACAATAGTACACTCTATGACACTCCACTCCACTCTATGCTCATCCACTCTACGCTACTTTACTATAATGCATGACTCCTGACAACACACCACTCAACTTCTCTCTATGATAAGCCACTCCATTACATAACACAGCACTCCATTCTATGACACTCTCCTCCACTGTAGTCTAAGACACTCCACTTGTCAAGATTCCACTCTATGACACTCTACTTCACTTTACTCCACTCTAAAACACCATTCAATTCTATGACAGTCGATGACTCGCTACTCTACGGTTCAACACTCCATTCCACTGTACAACTCGATCCTCCAGTCTAGGATACCTGACTCCACTATATGAGATCCCATGCCACTACACTACCTAACCCTTATTACACTCTACAATATGCTACTACACTCTATTCTACTCGATTCCAATCTAGAATGCTCCAATGCGCCACTTAGATATGGTTAGGAAAAGTATTTCCCCTATAAAAATCAAGTTTAAACTACACAAACTAATTCTAGTTATAGTTATAACATTAATTTTCAATTTATCCACCACCTTGAATTCATTATAAGTAGTGGTCCTTTTTATGCAACATGTTCAGCTCGCATACCAGACAACACTTACTATAACTCATCATTCTTCGATGCACAGTGTTGTGACAAACTGCTGTGACAAATAGTGTCATTTGAGAAGTTATGTGTTGTTATTAATGCTATTATTACACATGCCATAAGGGATTGAGTATTCAAGGATATAAACAGTGCATGAAAAAGGCATCATTATATATATATATAAAAAAGGTCATCTACCTCAGCTCCTTCCTGGAATGTTTCAGGTTGATCCGTCAAGGTAGGGCCAAGAAAAAAGGGAGGTTCCAAACAGAAAATCCCTATGCATTTTCTATTGACCCCTTTAAAACAGTCTTAAGCAGAAACTGCTCAACAGAAATATACCAAATTCAGCAGGACGCTAGAGCTTGGCCTATTGATCATGCATTTTGTCACTTGGTGTAAATATGTTCAGTAGTTTTTGAGAAAGATAACTGTACATTTTGGCAGTTGGGCCCGCAAGAGTCTCAGAGACTCTTAGGGGTGTGCCAGTTTAAAAATTGAGTATTCTGATTGACCCAGGGCGCTTTATTTCCCTTTGGCCCTCTTTCTCCCACAGGAGTCAGACTTCTGTGAGAGGGAGCACTCTGATTGGCTGCCAGTAACATGAGAAAAGTGTTGCTGGAAACCATTACAGGACTCACAGACTTAGACTAAAAAAAAGAAAAGATATTAAGTGATATATGGGGGCAGGGGATGGATACCCTGACCTCCTAGACCCCATGTGGGGGATCCAGAGGGACCCCCCCAGTGCCACAAAATATACAATAATTGCTAAACAAATGTTGTAACCTCACAAGACTCTCTAAGGATTGGAAAAAAAAATGTTCAGGCCTACCTCACGGGCTGTGTTCCTAAAGAAGGGGGGGCCCACCTTCTTAAGCCTCCAGAGGCCACAGGAGCCCACCCCCTGGCCAAAAACAATTATAATTGGAAGGGGGACACATGGACCCCAGCCCCAAGCCACTAGAGGCCTCTGGGAGCCAAATTCCATGGCCAAGTATACTTTGTACTTTGTATGGGGAGAAAGCCATGCAGCCCCATTCCCTGTCCTCAAGAGGCCCAGAGGAGGCCACTCTCTGTGCTGAACATAATATTTATTGGGGGGAACACATGTCCCTCCTTCCTGAGCCATTGAAGGTCCCAGGTAGCCCATCCTTCCCTACCTCTGGTGCAAGTATGCTTTTGTATGGGAAGGGGGCCTTTGTGCCCGCCCTCCCTGTGCCTTAAGAGGCCCTGAGGAGCCCCCTCAGGGCTGACAATAATTTTATGCAGAGGGGGGCCTCGAGAGGCTCTGGTAAGCCCACCGCTGGGGCTGAAATTAAGAAAATGAGGAGGGAGCTGTGCAGAAACCCTCCCCAAGCCTGTAAGGCGCAAGGGGCCTACCCACTGGACATAACTGTTTTCCTGCCATCAGTGGAACAGGCAGGGAAGCCTCTCTGTGCATTTTTAAATCTCCACCCAAGTCGGAATAAACACCAAATCTGCTCCGAGTCAGCAGGGTTTTAAAAATGGTGCTGCTGGAGGGGGCAAGCTTTTCATCTGTTTCCCTGTTAGCAATGAAGTGGGCAGGGAAACAGATTAAACATTGGTCCTGCCCACATGGAGCAGCATTATTAGCTGCTCCCTGTGGGTAAGGGCAATGCTGGCTTCAACGGTATACAGAGAGCTTGCTGGGTGCATTTGGGCCTTGGGACACCCCAAAGCCCCAGGAATAGTATGGTGGGTGTCCTGGGTGGGCACAAAGGCACCCAGCTTTTGTTGCTCCAAGTCCCAGGGGATGAGGTCCTGGGGGTCAAAATTGGGCCACGGAGGGCAGTCACGTCCCCCTCCTTGAAAATGCTGCCAGGCCTTGGGGATGGGGTCTCTAAGGCTGAAATCAATCTGAGGAGATAGGCTGCAGGCCCCTTACCTCTTGCAAATGCTGCTGGGCCCTGAGGGATAGGGTCCCTGGGGCTGAAATTGGCCTGGGGGGCACTCAAGCCTGCTTCCCCTCAAACTTATTCTGGGCATAAGAGGATGGGAGCCCTGGGGCCTAAGCTGGCCCCAGGAAGGGCCCACACATGCCCCTTTCTCCCTCAGAATAACACCAGGTGCTAGGGGATGGGGTCTCTTGTACCACAATCACCCCCGGCACCCCCAGAGCCTAACAAGGTTATTTAAGTAATTGGCTTGGGAGATGGGTCCCCGAGGCCAATAATGGCTTAGAGCTCCCTCACCTTAAAAAAAATGCATGGCCCTGGGGGATTGGGTCCTCAGAAACTAAAGACACTTTGGGGCTGTATGGACAGAGGGTTGGATGCACGGCCTGACTGCAACCCAGGCCCTGCAGCAATCCCCTACTGCCCACAGCTGAAGGCCTGCACAGTGGAGGTTTGCATTTGCATAGAGTTATGAAGTATTACTTTATGTTTAAAAAAAAAAAAACTATTCACTGAAAAAATGAAGGTTTTAAGTAACGTTATAGTTAGATGAGTTTGTCAATGGAAACATTGTCGGTTTGAACAAAAAAAAAACACATAAATTTACAAGTTACTGTTAGCAGCAATAACTCCAACTTGCGCCACGCCATGCACTGCTTATGACCTCACGTATGACATCACTCATGACATGCTATGATATAATTTATGACATCAATGATGACATCTCAAATAACATAATTGATGACATTACGGGTGTCATCACTGATGACAGCATCCAAACTTCACTGGCAGGAGAATATCAGCTATTGTTACTGCCATCACATGAACAACTTCCTTAGGTGTAAAAAAGCATGCATTATGGTAACCATACACTTTATAGCTAGTATAGTTCACATTAACTTTTAGTGCACCAGTACCACAGATATATAGAAAAACCTTATTGAGTGTGGTGTTCAGTCTGTATATAAATGTGCATAGAAAGCTGGTTCCTAAATATAGCGAATGTCAGTTTCAATACAAATGACCTACTTTGGACACCTTTTACCTATATCAAACACCTGAAACTCACCAAATCCTGAATTAAGAAATTAAGTTTATATCAGTACAGAACTGGGTACTGTAAACAGTACTTACTCTATGGAGAGAGTTCAATTTATACTACCCTTTTCGCAAACAGTGAAACTTTCATGAGAAACACATCACAGACTATTAAAACGTATCTACTAAGAACAGTGTACACACTATGAGACAGTTTTGCTAAATATAACCAAGATCTGCAGGTGCTAAACATCCTACTACCTGCACCCTTTATACTGTAGAAAAGTGTACAGAAAGCCCATCTTCTCAAGCAAAACAACCACCTGTATATAGGTTAGTACATGGTGCTAGTCTTCTAAGGTATGTAGAAATTGTCATGATGGTACAATTCTGTCAAGTAACTCAAGGCTGCTTACAAAAGTTATTATCTACTATGTAGACTCTTGCTCCTGTTGAAAACCTTTTCTGCAGAACCAAAACAACTTGTGTGGAACATAATGAACACAAGTCAACTGTCACTTACACCCAGAGTTATTCTTCAATAGAAAGATTTATAACATGTTCAATACCTCTACACACATCTATATATATTTATATATATATATATATCAAAACAAATCCCTTTCAGGGTTAGAGTGCCGCATAAATTATGCAAAAAAAGAGAATAGAGAACTCTGGGTAGTTCCCAAGTTTAGGTGGAGAGCAGCTCTAGTAAGGAGCACCCTGCAACACCAGCGACACTCTAGATTTGCTCACCTCAAATGTCTGTTTATCTAGCAAAGTTTTTAAGCATTGGATCAGCACAGTGCTATCCACGCCGAGCTAGATAGTGACAAAGTCTTTTGCCATTGCTTAAAAACTTTGCTAGATAAACAGACATTTGAGGTGAGCAAATCTAGAGTGTCGCTGGTGTTGCAGGGTGCTCCTTACTAGAGCTGCTCTCCACCTAAACTTGGGAACTACCCAGAGTTCTCTATTCTCTTTTTTTGCATATATATATATATATATATATATATGTGTGTGTGTGTGTGTGCATCCATATAGGTATATATATTTATATGTATTTTTATATTTATGTATACATTTATATACACATATACACACGCATATCTCTCTCTCTCTCTCTCTCTCTCTCTATATATACATATATATATATATAAATCATGTAAAACACACACTTTCTCCTGGCCCCCCCACATGACAAGCTGTTGGAAAGTGCATTACTGTTAAGGACAGGTACGTATCTACACTTAGTAATAGGCCCCAAACCCCCACTAGGTTCAGTGAAGGTCTCAATAAATTAATCCTGGCTCAAACCTTGGTAGCTTGGCCACGAGCATTTAGGCTTAACTTAAAAGACAGATGTGTAAAGCATTTAATATCAACATAACAGTAAATAAGTAAAACACACAATACAATAACAATCCAACACCAATTTTTTTAAAATAAAATAAACTATAATTTCATCTTTAAAATGACACCAAATGACAAAAATCCAATGTAGGGAACTGGGGATATGAATTTTTAAACATTAAGGGGCATATTTATACTCTGTCTGCGCCGAATTTGCGTCAAACATTTTGACGCAATTTTGGCGCAAACCTTACACCATATTTATACTTTGATACCTGAACCCGCAAACGCCAAAATTCTGCTGTGTGCATCATTTTTTGGATGCGTGAAACCGCCTTGCGTTAATGACATGCAAGGTAGGCGTTTCCGTCCAAAAAATGACTTAAACACCTGTGCGCCATATTTATCCTATTGTGCAAAAATGCCGCACGGCTGGGAGGCGGAAAATTATGCACAGCCCGATTTGCGTAAAAAAATAACGCCTGGGTAAGGGCAGACATTAAAATGAGGCAAACACACCGAAGCAACATCAGAGCTCAAAAAGGAAGACATGGGGTTGCTCTTCTTCCAGCATGCGTGAAGACGCAGAGCACAGGACCAACAGCAGCAGCTTCCAGCACACCAGCAGGGACCCCAAAGGCAACGCAAAAGGCAGGAGAGGATATTCAGGACAAGGACAACCCTTCTGGGCCTCAGGGAACATGACACCATCCAGAGGTACAGACTAAACTGGCAAGCCATTCAGCAGCTGCTGAGCCACATTGAGCCACAGCTGGCACCCAGCTTGCAGACTCCTAACATCATTCCCCCGGAGACCAAGCTGCTAGCTGTCCTCCACATGTTGGCAAGTGGCTCATTTCTAACCACTGGTGCCCTGGTTGCCGGGATCTCACAGCCCTCATTCTCTGCCTTCCTACCCAAGGTATTGGATGCCATCATCTCCCTCACACCCCGCCACATCAGCTTCCCCAGCACACAGCAGAAGCAGCAGGAGACCAAAAAGGGCTTCTACCAAATCAACGGCTTCCCACACGTGCTTGGTGCCATTGACTGCACACATCTACGGATTGTGTCACCTGCTGCAACCGAGCATCTATACCGCAACAGGAAGCACACACACTCCATCAATGTGCAGGCCATTGTGGATCACCGGGGATTGATCACCAACATCGTGGCAAAGTATCCTGGTAGTGTACATGATTCATTAATTTTCCACCATTGCACCATCAATCAACACTTCCAGGATGGACGATATGGAAATGGCCTACTTGTTGGTAAGTACAGAAACCCAGTTATATACACACAGCACAGCAACCCTGTAGGACACACAACACATACACCACTACATTGACACGTGGCCAGGAAGACACTGAGGTTGTCACACTGCTAATCATGTTTGGTATCCTGACACAATGGGATACATACCTATGGACAAATGACAGATGCAAATAACAACAGATGCCACTCCACAGACACAGGGGAACAATTTAAAACCACACAGTGACACTGACATGGCCTTAACTGCCAGTACAACTTGGGAGATGAATCTTCCAACATCACATCAATAACACTCAATCACACACCCTTCCAAACAATATGTACTGTGTAAGGGGTATGCAATGTGTTTAGCTGCAGGTCAAACACCATGACACACATAGCATGATGATGATGACTCCAATGAATGGGACGTGGAATCATTGAGGCTGTACCTACATCTCACATCACTCCTTGTCTGACATTGCCCACTACCAATAAGCAAGTGGCCTGTGCTAAGAACATATATCGATGTGACAATATTGCAAAGTGCACATTGCTACACATATGGATTGAGACAATTACACATTTGCACAACAGATGTACAGGCATATGGACCCTCTGACACTTAAACCTTCACACCCCACAACCAAGTTAGCCAGCTAACCTGGACCAGGTTCAGTAGTGTAGGTACACGTTTGAACATGACCCAACTCGGTGAGGGCAGATAAATAGGTTTGCATTGAATTTGTCACACATGGGATATTTGTGCATTGTCAATTGTCAACACGTCAGTGCTGTCAACTTATGGAGGTGTGTTGTACATTGTCACCTAGCCAAATCAATGGGCCTCACTGATGTTGAACAAATTCTATTGCATATGTTAAATTGGATGGGATATCCAGGCCATACAGATGCAACCGTGTTACCACCACTGTGGAATTGATTCTGTGTATGGAAGTATCATGTCACCCCCAGTTAAGACACATGGACACCTCTTTCACATGACATAATGCTTGGGAGTACACAATGTACTCCAAGTCTACACAAATACTACTGACATCAGGTCAATCAGCCAAACACCAGTTCAGATAATGAAACATCCCAATGCTGATGGTACATCCTAGAAGTCTAGGATTCCACACAATAACACAAACACAGATGAGTCACAGACAACACAAGATAACAACTGCCATGCAAAGTGACAATCATGGTGCAAGCTCCATCAAAATAGTTCACTCATTTTCACTTTCAGCTGATCAGGGGTATGGGATCCAGCCATGGATTATGACCCCATTTGCAAATCCAAGCACTGCAGCAGAGCATGCCTATAATGAGGCATTAGAAGGGAGGACCTTTGGCATCAAGTCAAGATTCAGGTGCCTCAACATCACAGGAGGCAGCCTCCTATACTCACCTGAAATGGTGTGCAAGATCATTTTGACTTGTGCCATCCTGCACAACATTTGTGTAAGGAGGGACATTCACCTCTATGAACCAGACCCACAAATGCCTGAAGAGGAGGAAGAGGAGGATGTTGTCCATCACCATGAGGGGGACTATCCAAACACTGCAGCAGGATTGCGTCGGAGACAACACATTGTACAAAACTTCTTTTAACTATAGTCACCATCACCACTGTCTTACCATATGTCATTAAACACCTCACTTCATCACTAAATCATGGTCTGGTTAATTATTTATGCATCACTTGATCCCTAGGAATCATAATCAGAGTTTAGCCTCATGGAGCATTGCAGATATATAGATTACGATACTGAAAAAGCCACATCACATTTGATGGGTATGAATGTACACCCAACTTCACACACAGTGTAAATGACATATATCTTGTCCATTTCACATTTGAAGGGCAATATCAAAGTAGCACAGCTATGGCACACATCCAGGTTGGCAACATGCTTCATTGAAGCATTTGCCACACAACTAAGACACCATCAATCATAAGGTAAAAAACTGCTCATACATGAGGCAGTGGATGTGCTATTGCATTGGTAACAGGAATGTATGGCCACACCCTTGACAGCAGCAAGTGTGACATCAGCTATCTCTGCAGGGAGCATGTGTGACAAGAAGTCCATCTAAGCTGAAAATGGATAGCACGAGTGCCCCAAGTATGACAAGCATTGCTCACAAGACATGCCCTGCTCAGTCTATCCCAGGTTATAAGTCCTGCCACAGGCATGTTTTCAGTCTCCCCCCACCCTTCTCTAGGGGGCCCTGTAACTGGACTATATTTACCCTGATAATCCTTCATCTACACACACCCAGACTCACATTCTGACTCCAGTGTGCTTCCCTCTTTAGTATGGCATGCCACAGTCCTAGCTCATTTGTCTGTATGGACTTCAGATCCGATAATGCACTGCCTGGTAGTCTGTAGGACCTGTAATCACCTGTTCATTGCTTCCCATGTGTAAGGTACTGTTGGCCCTTTGGACTTAATTCTCACCTACAGGACTTGTGAGAGACTGAAGCTGCACACACCTGTGAGCACTTCCATGCAGACCAGCCATTTGAACCTGCACTGCCCTTGCTGCTGCCTGGAACGACTTAGAAGCTGCCATTTTATGTATATCGTTGTTGTGCATTGCCGTATAAATCACTTGTGTGATACAGGCCTTGGGTTGTTGTGTAATGTTGCAGCCCACAGCACAAATACAGTTTTTATTTTCCACAGTTTTGTTCCAGCTTTTCCCAGTCAGAGTTTGTTCACTGTGTATTTGCCTTGTTCATGTTAGTTCCTGACAGAGCCTCCATCCTGTTAGCCTGATTGGTTCCTGTCTTTGTTTTAACATAAACGTTCCCTGTGGCTACATTTGTCTCATACTTGCTTTCCATGCCCTCACTTTCCTCCAGGGGTATTGTGTCTGGTAGGTCTACGATGAATCCTCAAATAGATTATATAGTGTAATCAGTTAACTTATCGTATCATGGTCTGGGACATGTATTCAAATAGCCTAATCCCGGCCCTATCCCTTGTCTGGGTTTCATGTGTGCATGAGTGACAAACAGTGACAGTGTACCATGGCTGTATGCATGGATTGGGTATGGTGCCTCCAGCACAACAAACAACGTTTGCTAATATTCATGAAAGGACAAAACATGTTTGTGCCCTGATGGTCCACAGACAGATTCACATTGGAAGCAACCTAGTGATAGTGCTTGCGTGGTCACTAACTGTGAGTTTAATCAGCACAGAGGCATTGATGTTCCCTGTTGTGGAATTTTAGAGGCCACCCTGTGTACAAATGTTGTGTTGAAACCTGCCGGTTTCAAATTACTGATCCATTAACTTTGTGAGCACACCAAGGTTGCCCTGTTGTCAGTCTCATAAAACTTCTGCAGTGCCATAGCTGGACTATCCCCATATGTGTTGTCAATTCCTCTTTGGCTTTCGGTCAATTCTGCTTTGAAGGATACTCTGTTAATGCAGGGAATGGCTCCACAGACTCATGACTAGACCTGCACGTAACTGTGACAACGTGGAGGCTAATAATGACACAGGGTACACATGGCCACACATTTGAACGTCAAAAATTGTCGCATATGCGTAGAAAAATGACGCTCACAGCCATGATACATCCATTGACACCGAGCAGTAATTCCTGCCCTGTACCCCATGAAATTGGTTATCAATGCTAAATATTTTGAACTATGGATGCGGGGTAATTTTTAAGCATTTGGTAAAAAAAAGTTGACACACAGACTGTAAGCGTCACAAAAGTTTAATTCATCATAATAAAACCGCATTTGAGGCAGGAAGTGATGTAATAGGATATCCTGTTTACAGAATTGGTACAGTGGGTGTACTTTCACTTTCACTTTGCAGTCTGTGATTTTTCTAGACTGTGTGGCTGTGCTTAGAGTTTTGTCTGTCCCAATTGTACTTTTGTCTCCTGTGTACCATTCTATTTGTCGTCTGTTTTATTTGTAATTGTCTCAGTTGTTCATTGTAAGTGTTTATTTGTCATATGTGGTGTCTAATTTTGTCTTTGTACTGTTGGAAGTCTTGTGGGTATTGTTAGTTTGGGTTTGGTTGAGCTGTTTGAGGGTTACTTTTCTTTCATTTTCCTCCCTCCTTTCCCTTTAGTTTCCTCTGTACCCTTTATTTTTCCTATTATTTCTGTCATGTTGGGTAGGCCACGTCTGGGGCGAATGGGTGAGGAGGAGCTGGGGGCATTCATTTGGCTGGTGTGCTACTTCCTCCCCTTGATGATTGAAGCAGGTGGCAGGGTGATACAGGGGTATCACACAGAGGCGAGGAGGCTCCGGTGGTCAAAGGTGTTGTACCATCTGCGTCACATCTTCAACACACCGCGCAATGACCACCAACTGAAGCACTGCTGGGCTGACCTTGTTGCCAGAGAGCAAGACCTGCTGGACCACCTGGGTATTGTGATTGGTGGCCCTGTTGGTGAGTATAATTCAGAGTAATGTGCACATTTAAATGCTCTGTAGTGACAGTAGCAGATTTGTTGATATGCTGCAGGCAAAGTTTTTGGACATGTGGAATGCAAGTTAAACATACAGTGGCCCTTAGTTATATAATAATTGCTACACATTACCGTCATTTGTTGACGCAACAGCTGCACTAACTTACAAAACACAACTTGATCTTGTAAATTAGTGCTGCTTTCACGTCAATAGATGATGCTAATGCGGCTCAAACAGATGTTTTATCCATGGTCTGTGAGTGTACCAGGAAAGAGATTTTTCACAAGCTAAAGCAAAGAATTAACGTGTTCTCCAATTATTTTGAATACATATCTGTATTCTGGCCCATACGTACCAATTTCTTTCTAACCGGAGGCTGAAAGTTTGACTTGGTTGTGCCACAATTAAATTAGGAATGGATGCCAAAGTAATGCACATGGGTTCATATCTAAATGTTTGGTGCTACTTTCCATAGCTGGAGTGTAAAAAATGAAGCAAATGATAAAAATTGAGGGATAACAACTATCCCTGCCCCTCTGTTCATGGTAGCTGTGTGTTTTAAAATGGTCTTTGGCACAATAGCTGGAACAGAGCTGATGCATTTCCCATCTGTGTTACTCTATAGCCATGCACTTCTCATAAGTTATTGGGTCATCATGGGATACCTGACATTGGGGAATGCATGGTCACAATGTATTACTTGCATGATGTTGTGCATGGGACCCCTGACCAATTCCATCATACATATAAAGTTCACTAATATTTTGCTAGTTTACGTTTGGTACACCCCTGCTGATCCAATACAGCATATGTACAATAGCTAACTTCCCAGTATGGAGTCTATCACAGGCATGGGTGTATGCTAAGATCAGAAGACCAGCATTCTTGTGACTGCTGCCATTCCTAATGTACATCAAATTGAAACCTACAACATCATGATTGACACAGTAGGACATTTGCTAAACCATGTTTCAATAATGGGACAGTGTCAGTTTGCTGTATACCCACTGATCTCCCAACTTGCCAAATGTAAGATGATGAATGTGGCTAACTGTGATTTCCAAAACCCAATATGGGTACATAGGGCAATGAGTGACACATTTCAGGTGCAATGACTACACCTGTGCCCATGCATTCTGTCATGGATGACCACAATATACACTGTCAGCATATATTTCTTTGATGTATGAAATTTTGAAAAATGGCCAATCCATGTTTTGCCTTTAGATTGTCACCACATAACGCACAGGATCCCTGCCATTATGGTGTCATAAGGGGCATATGTGGCTCAGGGTCCACTGCAAATGTAGCATATGTAACCTACACACAACACAGGCCCTACATGTAAGGGACCAAAGAAAGCATAATAAATCATGACCTTCACTCAACCCATATGAGGATCACACAGTAACTTATTGTCCCTTGATGCACAAGCCACAATACCTGAGTGGCTGGTATTGCAGTGCTCCAGGAATGTGGCTTTGCATTCTCTCATTACAACAAATGATAAAAGGAGTACACTCCATAAATGAGTCTGCAATCAATTGAGGGATCATGTTTGTCACCACATGATAGTTAGGGCCACTGCATGTGTGTGTGTCACTCACTGGTGTGACAGGGTCTATACATGTTTACAGTGCTATGTATGTTGGAGTATCATCATGCCTGAGGGGCTAGACTTTCAGATCTAATGTCACACACAGTAATTTTATTTTAAAGTGTTGTATAGTGCACAGACATTGAGCACATTTTACCCTTCCATGCTTGACAGGTGGACCTGCCCCTTACACAATTGTCGAAGTGGTTCGATTTGCAGACCCAGACATATCCAGTAAGAGTTGATATTTCAGTTCTGTGTTGTGTTTGCAGCTGTTGTGTGATTGACTCATATGTGTTGGACACATAGCAAGGTATGATGTTCTGGCACATGATCTGATATGTAACTTGACTGGAGTTTCACTTTTTTTTCCATATTTGAGTTGGACAATCAGTAGTGTAGAGTAATATTTTGGTATTGTAGTGCAGACCTGTAGGCATGGCCATGTGGATAGGGTGGCATTTGTTGTTAAATTTCTTGTAAAGAAAATTTTGCAGAGGGCCATTTTCATGATTTAGTCACCAAGTCATACCCTGAATCTCACAGAATAGGGATGCCAAAGTATAACCCACAGACTTGAGCCTCCCTGTTCAATAATGAACATGTTCCACTGTATGTTTGACTTCCTAGCAGCATCTAGCTCCACATGTTGTGCTACGTGTATGTGGCACTTGAGTACAATGTCATAGGTGTGCATGCAGCTCATGCCCAGATGTGTGCTTGCATCTATCTGCCTCATGTATGACAGGTATTGGTGGTATCAAATGATGTTGACAATTATCTGCATTTACAAACATAAATGTGGATGGGATTGTCCAATGTTTGTGTCTATCCCAGTTGGACTCCCTCCTTACCTGTGGTGGACTGACTCAACCCATGTACAGCTGTCCAAAGCTTCCTGGGTGTCCTTGATATTTGAAAGCATGTGTTGCTTGTCCACCCCCCCCCCCTGTTGTACAGGCTTAGGGTTATGAAATATGTGTACCTAGGTGTGATGATCTAAGTGTAGTACACAGACATGTAAATCTGTAAATCATTTGTCCCAACCTAGGATGCCCACTCTTGATTAGCAATCGCATACCATCCTGGCAATTCCATTTACAAATCACACATCTTGTAGCCCTTGATTGTCATCCAGAAGATAGTCATTAGTTGGCCTGTCACATGTGGAGGACTTGCAGCATTTGTTATGTGACTAATGGCAGAACAATGATGCTTAGACAATTTAAGTTGGTAGACATCTTTTAGAGCATTGCTGTGCTGTTAGATAGGACATGAGTAGGCTGTGTTGGCATGTACATCCTCAGGGAGAATCTGTGATCTGTATGGTGATATGGCCTGTTTCAGCTGCAATAGATGTATTGTCTGAGTCTCATCAGTAGCTGTATCAGTCAATGATGTATCTAATGTTTGGCTTTATCTTTTTTAACAGCAGCCAATATGGATGCCAGCCAGATCCATGAATTTCAACGGAGGGTGATGTGTTACAGCCACATTCTGGATGTAGAGTCTGGGTTCCGCCACATGGCACGGCGTTCTCACCATGAAAGATCCTCAGGGGTGTGGAGGGCATTTGCCCAAGGGGCCCTTCTGTGTCCACAACAGCCGCCACAACCAGCACCACCACTACGACCCAGGTGTCACCAAGGGTGATAGCCACCACTGCAGGACCATCAACTTCCTCAGCTCCTGGACCACTGACAGAAGCACCTGCACCTCCCCCTCCAAGCATGGCACCACCAACTGGACAATCCTCGACAACTGGCACTCAGACCACCCCTGCTGCAGTCATTGACACTGGTGATTTTCCTGCTATGCAATGTGACATGCAAAGGATGTTGCACATACTGGACAGGCTGCAGCCGGAGGTGTCGCAGATAAATAAGAGAGTGCGTGCTATTAAGAAGACACTGCAGAGGGCGAACTTGTGAATTTGATACCCTCACCCATGATTCCCTCCCCTCCATCCTCTTTCCTGGTTCTTTTAATTAGTGGGTTTAGGGGGCTAAATGTTAGGTTAGAAGAGGCTGTTAGTTTACTTAGTAGTAGTGGGATGGGGTGGACGGTATGATATTTTTACATGTTTTTTTATGTGGGTGGGTGGGGGATGATGTGGGGGTTTTTGTGTATTAAATTAAAAAATATATATATATTTATATATATATATATATATATATATATATATATATATATATATATATATATATACATATTTGTTTAGTATAAGATAGTATGTGTTTAGGTTAGTGTATGTTGTCCTCCATGTGTCCCGTCATATAAGCGGGGGTTCATGTTTAGAGTGTTTAATGAAATGTGATAAGTAAGTTTAGCTTAGGGTAGTTCCAGTTGTGGGTACTGTGTACTTAGAATAGGTTAGGTTAGTTAAGGTGTTTCCCCTAGTTTTAGCATCCTATTTTGACATTTTAATAAATACCTAGGTACTCCTTTATAGTATGTGTCATATGCTTGGGGATCAGGGCCTTGGCATGGGTGAACAGTGTCAATTTAGTATTTGCATTTGTGTTCCATCCTGCATCCAAATCCCAAATGAGCTGTCACATTGGCAGCTACACCAAAGCTACTTCGCTAGGAATCTGTCATCCATTGCACCCACCACTCAAGGTTACTATTGCTCCCAATGTGTTGTTAAGTTTGGATATATGTTTTCAATCTGACATACTTTGAGACCAGATTTTGTATTGAGGACACTGTGTTTTGTCTGCCTGCAGCCTGATGTTCATGTGAACCCTGATAAGGTGAATGATGGTATAATCTCATGTAGTATAGTATACATAACTCACGCCTATCATTTGTTACATTGTACAGCCAGGTTACTTATTTGTATGTACACTCATACACATCCATTCTTGCTGTATAGTGTGTTTGATAAAAAATTTGAGGCAAATGTCACATACGTAAAGATTGTCTGGAAGAAAAAGTTGAAGACAATGATTTTCTGCTTAAACATCCCTAGACGAAGACTTATTCTGTCCAACACAGCATTATACTGTAATGTTTCTATTTACCTTAGAATTAACCCTCAGGAAGGGCAGATGATGGTACAATCCAACCACAGTGCATAGTTATCAGCCTACAATCTTTCAGGGCAGTTGAATTGGCATTCTATAGGCATTGACATGAGGCAAACCACTAATCTCCCTCACGTTTGATGTGTCACATTATACAGAGACAAAGTGGTTGTTTAAGTGCTAGTTATTTTAAAGTGCTGTAGTGCTATATTTACATAGTCCAGGATTGTGAGTCCATTAGTGTGACACCATCCATTGTGATCCTACACAAGTGCAAAAGGACATGTAATTGGACATGCTGGGGGAAGTGTCATACAGTGCAAAGGGACATGAATTGCCAATGAGGTAGTGAGAGTCAAACACAGGGCATAGTGACAAGGTAAACAGTGGGCTGGAGAACAGTGCTTGTGAGCAGCTATTGCAAGACTGGCATGTTACAAAGCACAGGACCTTGGTTATAAGTGCCCATGTGGCAGAGACTGGTGCTACTGGGAACTCTTATGGGTGAAGGTGATCTGCTCCACGTCTTCATCTTCTGATGTGTGTGTTGTCTCCTCTGCCCTTGGTGGTGGTGGGTTTGAAGGGGCAACACACACTTTAGTGTTTTTGAAAATGAGGAGTCAGAAATCCCGGTAGCTACCCACTGTGGGGCTATTAAGGGCAGTACTGCAACAAGGAGGAGCTGCTGGTTCTTGAGAATAGCAGCTACATCACTGTGGTAGGCAGCCAGGTCGGCCCTGAGGGGGTCAATATTGCATTCGTGCACGCGTTGAAAGGTTTGTTGTTGGAGGTGTTGTGTCAACTATCTTAATGCTGTGCTCATTTCCTTCACACTTTGTTGGAGTTCTTGCAAGATTGATGTTTGCCCTTGCATGGCTGCTGCCTGTTCTGCAGTTGACATCAAGCACGAATGCACCCCCTCTAGGCTGGCTGCCATATTTTGCATCCCCACCCGCACCTCCTTGGTCAGCTCCGACTGTACTCCAACTACAGTCCTCTCAAAGCTGGTGCCAGTGTTGTCACAGTCCCCAGCTGGGTTGGAGCTGTCAGGTCCTACAATTGGGATGGTGGCTGGGCCCTCTGTGATGGCTGCTGTATCTGTGCTCCTCCTTGCAACTGAAGGTGGGGTCTGGAGTGTTCCAAGGACATCTTGGAGGGTCTGCTGGTAGATGTTTGTCAGCTCGTCATCCATGTCATCAGGGAAGTCCATGACAGGCATATCCCCATGAGAGCCATCGTCCTCTGCAATGAGATATAGTACAAATAGTGTGTCTGTGTTGTGGCTTCTGTAATGGTGCGTGCCTGACTTCATATTAGTTGAACATTGTGATCTTGGTTCCTGTTCATTGTTCCTGTCTTTAATATTGGCATTCTCCCAGGTCTGTGCCCCACCTGCGTGTCACATGTAGTGTGGGCAGTTTGGTGAATTGTCTGCGTCATATCCTCTAGGTATAGGTTCTGCCCAAATTGTAATTTGCCACCTTCTTGTCCTACTGAACCCTCCGTCTACTTCCATTCTCATCTGGTGGCCTTGCACAGGCTGTGGGTGTTCTGATGCACTTGCAGCACAATTAACAATGTGGAACTGCCCCAGTCTCTGATATTTCACATCCAGCTATATGTTGCTGAGACCTAGCATATACTATGTATAGCATTGGCATGGCACACTACAGATGTCAGCATTGGTAGTGTGTAATGTTGATGTTGGGGAATGTGTGCTACATTGGATTGCACTGATGTTCCTAGCAGTGTTCCATTTCCTCAACTGACTGTGCGGGTGTGTTTCACTAGCTGGTAACATATGTCCTCCCCCTCAATGCTGTTGTCTGAGCAGTATAACAGTTGGGGTGTTGCATGGTGTCATTGCAGCTATTGTGACCCAGGCACAGGGTGGACCCTGACATATGCAGCATGGGTATGACATTACTGCTGTGTACCTCATAAGGTTTGTGACAATGGCTGATGTTTGTAGCGACTATGGACGTTCACATTTGACAGGTTCAGCACATTTTTATTGATTACAGGGGATTGATAACAGTGTGATCCTGAACCCTGTAATTTGGGTGTGTTTGTTCATGGGCACGTAACTGCCATTAGCTACTTGACCTGCACACACAGCAGAGGTGGTAGTGGCAACTGTTATCAATGTTAAATTCCACTTGCAGATATGGCCGGGGACTGTTAATTGAGCCCTAGTTCATGTAGGGAGAATACCAGCTGTTGTGTGACAGCATGCCAGTTTTACGTTGTACCCTACCCTCCTGGACTGGCTTTGCTTTTCCAACATCCTTGGCATGGCAGCATACCCCAATGCAAAGGTTGTTGGTGTAGTGTAATACTGTGCCCCAGGTTTGCCCTGCACAGCCGATGCCCCCGTGCCATGCCCATTTGCCCATTCCACTCCCTGAATATCATGACTTCCGTGCATTGTGTAGTAGGTATGTCCCCCCTGCTTACAGTTTACAAATAGGCATTTTTAAGTTGCCCATGCCACTTACCCTGCATCTGTGTTGTCTCCTGGTAGTTTGCGTTGTCCTGCCCTTGAATCCCTGTGACGATCTCCTCAGGGATGATGGCTGCCACCATCTCCTCCATGTAGTCCAGGGCCTCTTGCGGTGCTGGACTCCCACCTCCAGTCTGCAGTGCTGCCTTCCTGTTCCTGGCCATCTTTTCCTTGGTCCTGCGCTTGTAGTCATGCCAGCGTTTCTTGCACTCAATGACTGTTCTCTATACTTCTGCCACACTGTTTATCTTGTCAACAACTTGTTGCCAAATTGCCTCTCTCCTACCAAGTGGCAATTTAGAGGTGACAAAAAGTTGGTGCTGGTGTTCTGTCATCTATTTCACCAGTATTTCCTGCTCCTCTCCTCTGCACTGAACCAACACTTCCTTTTCTTCTTATCCCTCTCCTGGGTCTTTTTTTTGTTTTTTTTTTGTCCTCATAATTATCACCCATGCTTTGGTAGAAGAATAGTACCGGTCGGAGGAAACGAAACCCTTAGGTCGTCCCATCTGGTCTACCTATTACTATTCTCCCAATCGTATGCCATCGACCAGGATTTACTATTTTCTTGAAACCTAGTCATAACCAAAGCAAAGCCCAGTAATGGGTAAGGGGAGTACTAATCATTGGACTTAAGTTGCAAGAGGAGGAGACCAGACAGCAAAACAATAATATAGAAAAAAAAAAAAATGATATACTATTGATAGAGATTTTCCCAATTCATCCAAAAGTTATCCCTTCTAGAAAGGGGACCTCGTTGTTCCATTATACACATTCGATTTACAGATATTTGCCAATCCTTAGAACGGGGGGGAAAGGGGTCGACCCATTTACGACAAATTTCTCGTCTAGCCAAAAGCATTAATACAAACAACAAGTGTTCCTGATGTGCTGACAGTTTTTGATGATTTATACCCTGTTCACAGACCCCAAACACCACCATAGAAAGATCCAATTTTACGTTCACATTAAATATTATCTTTAGAGTGTTTCTTATCTCCTCCCAATATTCCCACAACTTTGAACATTGCCAAAACATGTGTATATCATTTGCCTTATCGTCACCACACCTCGGACAGTTTTTCTGAATTTTCCCGATAGCTGTTAATATGGCCGGTGTCCAGTAAACCCTGTGAAGTGTGAACAAATGGTTTTTCTTCAACTCTGCTGGGCTGGTCGTGAACCACAATTCTGAACAGGACCTATACCATAATGTTTTCACATCTAGAGTTGGAAAAATCCCCCCCCACTTCAACAAGGGAAAGGATACCCCATCCTTTGTCGCTTCCAACAGAGCATGGTACCACAGAGCAACTTCTTTATTAATGATTTTCTGGTTTAATTTCCCTTCCCATATATTCCTTCCTATTTCTCCTGGTTGTTGCGATTTAACCCAACTAGCTATCTGAAGATACTTGAATTTAGAAACTGTCCCTCCAGTCCCTTCATAAAGTGTCGACCAGCTTAACAATTCTGGTCCTTCCATTATCTGGCCCCATCTTACAATCCCACTCATTCTCAAAGGAATTGATAATTTATCATTAAGGCATTCAGGAGTACCAGGTGAATCCCAAATGGGGGCAGAGCTGCAAAAATAGGGTATCTCTAGCACCTTCCGAAAATACATCCAAATGTTGCATGCGTGTCTGAGTATCTTCAAACGTACCTTCTTGAAGTAATTTATATAGAAAATGATCTGCTCTTTCCTCGAGGTGTGCCGTTAAGGCTTTCCAAGCCGGATCATATTCTGACTTCTTATTCAATAGGTTTCTAATGTTTTTTAATTGAAATGCCAGATAATACTTAAAAAAATCCGGAGACGCAATACCCCCCCACTCTTTTTTTCTACTCATCTTTTTCCACGAGATCCTTACTCCTTTAGAGGCCCATACAAACGAGGATAAATCCCCCTGTAGTTTTTTAAACCAGCAGTTCTTAAACTCTAATGGAATAGTGTTGAATAAAAAGGTAAATTTTAGGAGAATGCACATCTTCAAAATGTTGGATCTTCCAATTATGGAAAGAGGGAGAGCGGCCCACGTCTTTAGCAATTTTTTGGTTTCTCTGTATGTTATGTTAAAATTTAGTTTAGGTACCTCCCTTAGATCAGTTGTTAATCGAATACCCAAATATCTGATCTCTTGTTTGACTAAAGGAGAAGCATAAGTCAAATTCCAACACATTATTTCTGTCTTTTCTGTGTTTACGCTATAACCAGAAAATTTACCAAATTGTTCCGTCAAAGTATTGAACGTAAGTAGGGTAGAACTAACATCCCTGGTGTATAGCATAAGATCATCCGCATATAATGCTACTTTTTTTTCCCAGTCCCCACTTTGAAATGGAATAATTTCCTTACTTAACCGAAGAGAAATTGCCAGAGGCTCAATATATAAGTTAAAAAGCAAGGGAGACAATGGACATCCCTGTCGCGTACCCCGCCAAATCCTGAATTCTTGCGATAACTGGCCATTGACCAGAATTCTCGCTGAGGGGCGTCTATACAATTCCCTGACTGCCCTAACAAAAGGAAATCCCAAGCCCCCTTTTTCCAGCACTAACCTCAAAAAAGACCAATTAACCCGATCGAAGGCCTTTGCTGCATCAAAAGTCAGGATCGCCAAAGGAGCCTTTTCTTGTTCCGCCAGGTCTATTGCAGCGAATAACTCATGTGTTACATCCTGGAGATACCTCCCCTTCATAAAACCCTTTTGATCCATATGAATCAGATTGCCTATGGCACTCCCTAATCTCCTGGCTAAAATCCCTGTATAAAGTTTGTAATCGGCATTCAACAGGGAGATGGGTCTATAAGATGCACAAGACATTGGATCCTTACCTGGCTTTAATACTAAACAAATTATCGCCTCTCTCCAGGATTTAGGCGTCTGAGCCCCCTCTACCAGCATAGAGTTAAATAATTCTAATAAATATGGACTAATAACTTCCCCCAAAACCTTGTACAATTCATTAGGTAGGTTGTCTGGACCAGCGGCCTTTCCTTTTTTTAACGCTTTTATGCCTTCAATAAGCTCAGCCTCATTTATTTTACAATTTAATAAGGTCTTTTCAGAATCTTCTAGAGCTGGAAGGTGTACTTTTTCTAAGAAATCATTAATCGACTCGTCTGAATTGACCAGGTTTTCTGAGTATACGTCTTGAAAAAAAGATACAAATGCCCCCTCAATCTCTTCTTACTCCACACAAATCTGATTCGTATAGTCCGATTTGACTGATGAAATATATCTTTTAGAGAGGTCCGACTTAACCTTCCATGCTAATAGCTTACTGCAACCTTCTCCATATTCATGGTGAGCATATCGACTAGATTCCCACTTTAACTTACTGCGATTTTCCAAAAAAGCCTCTAGCTTGATCCGAACATTAACCTCTTGACATATCAAGTCCTCTAATAAATTGACCTTCTCTTCTGCTCGTGCTTTATGGATTGCAGCTTGCAAGGATTTTAGAGATGATTCCATATCTCCCAATTTCTCTTTTTCTTCACGATGCTTGTATATTGCCAGGCTCATAAGCCTCCCTCTAATATAGGCCTTAAAGGCGTCCCAAACACACCATAAACTTGCCGTACCTTGGTTCAAAAGAAAGAAATCTCTTGTGTCTTTTTTTAACGCTTCTACTATAGAGTCGTCTAGTAGTATAGCGCGATTAATTATACATCTAATACCCTTATTTACGACCCTGTATCCAAGTGTAATTTTACAGCTGAATGATCTGAGAGGTGAGCTGGATTGTGGGCTACGTTTCTGACCTCTGGGCATAAACTTTTGTGTATTAAAAAAAAATCTATTCTAGATCTATGCCCATATTTTTTATTGTAGAATGTATATCTGTCTCCTTCGCCTCCTCTGCAGTGCCATATGTCTAGCAATCCTAGATCTTGCATGGCTTGTTTCACCTGTGCCCTCATTTTAGGAGAGTTATCCGTACCTCGAGGGGTTGACTTATCGTATACAGGGTCTAACAATATGTTGAAATCTCCACCTAGTACCACTGGATATCTAGCTAGAAGTAAAATATTGAATAACTCTTGAAATGGTGTGGGATCATCTAGGTTAGGCCCATAATAGCCTGCCACCGTGACCCAATAACCACATACGCACAGTTCTACCACTACCCATCTCCCTCTAGGGTCAACTTGCACCGATCCTATCCTAAGCTTTATGGATTTTTTGATCAGAACTGCCACGCCTTTTATCACACTGGTTTGGGAGGAGCATACGCTAAGAGAAACCCAATTCAACCGTTTAACCCAGGTCTCCCACTCTGTTTGTTGGAGATGAGTTTCTTGCAGTATAATAATCTCCTCTTCCGCCAATCGTAAATATTCAAAAATCTTCCTCCTCCTGCCTACCACCCTTAAACCATTCACATTCCAAGAAAGGAATTTCAATCTTAAATTCCCATACTTAGACATATCTGTCAGGAGAAAAGGAAAACGTCATGAGCACAGCGCACCCCCCTCCTAGATAAACAACATATGAGGACTTTCCTATTTTTATCGTTTCAACCCCCCTAACCCACCTAACCCAACTCAAACCCCCACACCCAGTGCCTCCCACCCTCTCCACCAACACCAACACCAACTCCCACCCAAACCCAACCCCCCTACCCTGGGGAACCCTCCCTGATTCTACTAGGATAACCATCCTGTTATCCTAAATTCGAACTCCCCATCGGACGAGATACTTCCGCTAGATCTTATTGTGACGCCTTAATCTGGTCTATAAATGCGCTAACCTCCCCCGGATCTCTCATGTTATACATTTTGTTCTTCCACATGATCCGGAGTGCTGCCGGAAACCTTAGCTGTACGGTAGCCCCAAGAGAGCGAAGCTCGCGCATAAAGTTTCCCAATTCCCACTGTCTATCTAACGTTGCTTTAGACAAATCCGATCTTATCCTGAGGGCCCAATCCCCCTTGGAAAAACCACCACTTTAAGGGCTGCAGACAGAATTTTTTACTTGATAGAGTACGTATTGAAGTTTATCAGAATCCTCCTGGGATTCTTCCTTCCGGGATTTTTCTTGAACGGGTCACGATGGACTCTTTGAATATCCTCTTCCAGGTTAAACAATGCTGTATTTGGGATAACCTCTTTTATCAAAGCAATCACATAGCCCTTGATGTCTTCACCTTCCAATCCCTCAGGAACACCCAAAAGCCTGATATTATTTCTCCGCATGTTGTTTTCCAAAGTCTCTAGTTTGTCCTGTAACAACTTTTCCCCACGTTTTAATTGTGAAATATCCTCAGATTGAGCTGCCACCCGCTCCTCATGGGCCGCCACCACAGTCTCGAGTTTACCCATCCGATCTGTTAACAAAGTGATTTTATTTTCCAAAGCCTCACATACTTCCCGAATCCTTGTTTGGTTATTTTCTGATATCTCAAATTTTTCCCTAATCTCTTTAGTAAAAGAGATTAGCAGGGCCTGTACGTCCATACCATAAGACATTGTACCTCTGAGAGGATTACTCTCCACTTCTAACAAAGCCGATAATTTAGAGGAATCCTCTCCCTGTCCATCTAGATCCTTGTCTAGTGGATTTGGGGGCGAACGCATAGCCGAACGCATAGCTAGATTTGACATTTCTAAATCATCTGAGGTTAGTTGACCATTTGCCATATCCTGCGATGGAAGGGTAGTGGTCCGAAAATATCTTGTAATCAATGATTCACTCCTTCCCAGAGGTTCAGGTTGACCTTCCCCCAAGAGAAGGATAGGAGGGCCCACGGATGACAGAGATTGATCAGTCCCCTTTAAAGAGACTTCACCGTGAGTCTTAGATCCAGGATTTGTAACTGCTACAGACTCTGATGAGTAAGTCTGGGGCTTATCACTCACACCCAGGGGGCCGGGCTTACAAGTCCTTGCACCAACCAAGTTTTTAACCTCTGTCCGTACAGCCCTGGGGCGACGTTTGATTGGAGACATGCACCGAGAGGCTCTGCTGGTATCACGATCTCCTCCCACCCTATTCCTGTTCAGATTACTCCTAGTGGAAAGCCCCGGAGTCTCCGGTAAGCTCCCACGAAGAGAACAGCGAGAGGTATAAGATCTCCCTCGTCGCACACCCCTCACTGCTTCAGCCCAAATACTGGAATTTAAAGCTTGATTCCAGGGGACCCCCTGACCACCTCTCCCCGAAGCAATTTCACCCCCCTTCTTGTTCGCTGTGTTTTTGATTGAATCTCCCGACCTGGGCCGGGAAGGTCAATACAAACAAGTACACTCCAGTAATAACGTATCCTGAAACTGGAGAAAAGTTCTTAGGATCCTTCAGAGTCCTTCAAATAGCTACTCCAAGCCCGATAGGCAATGGTGCCCAGTAATGCCCAGCTCAGTCTAATTCAAGGAATATATAAATAATAAAGAGAGGGAGAAAAAAAAAAAAAAAAAAAAGGGAAAGAAGCAACGTTGAAATAGCTCTCAAAGCAATGAAACAGTGCTCAGAGTTAATGATAACAGAGTGTTAACAGCAAAACCTCTGTGGGTGGCAGTAGAAGGCTCAAAAAGAAAATCTTATGCAGATTCAACCTGCGATGTTTTAAAGATCCAGTGTTCCGGTTAATTAACTTTTATGATATTCCTACCAATCTGAATTTATCGGTGTGTGCTTCTCTCGCGGGAAAAAACAGACAGCTCTGTCACCCCCAGCACCGGAAGAAAAAAAAACGGCCACCAACAGCTCCTCCCGGCAAGAGGAGCGACTCGCCCGGGCGCCGGTCTAGGAGCCCTGCATATAACACGATCCCAGTCTCTCCCCCGGCGTCTGTCCTCCAAACCTCCAAAAGCTCAAACCTCTTCCTCGTCACAAAAAGGGGGCTCCTCCACGACCGCGGTGATCCTCCCGCGCGTCAATCCAACTCCGGCTCTAGCTCCGGCTCTAGCTCCGGCTCTCAGCGCATCATTTCCAGGTCAGGGGTCGCAGGTCGCGTCTCTCGTCCGACGGGAGTTCGCGGTCAGCGCTTCAACTGGCCGCCATGTTCCCCCTCAGTGCCTGCCTCAGCGAATCATCTGCGCTGCCTTTGTTGCTGCTGTTGTGGTGTTTGGCCCTCTCCTGGGTCTTGTGTGGGTCCTCCTGGCTGCTTCCTGGTCGGTTGTCATCTTCCTGGGGTCTCTTAAAGCTTCTGGGATCCATTGTGGCACTCTTTTGCACATTTTGCTGTGTTTGCGCCGCTTTTTGACACAATTGCATCAAAAAATTGAATTTCCCAGGAGGCTTGAATGTTGATGAGAAACTTCATGTACATATTGGATAGATGTGATGAAACATCTTTCCCGTTGTTTTCTGGGCTTTTCTGTTATATGATGAATGTGTACAAACACAGATATAGACACGGATGAGTGGAAAGTTCATATGAATTATTTTATTGTTTTTTATGTAGAGACAAAAAGAAAAAAACTGTCATGATATAGCAATACAAATCACATGTTGAAAAAGGCAAGTAAAGTGTACCATTTTCTTGTACAAAGATACTTTGCACATTATAAGAGAAATAAAATGTGAAAAAGTGTAAAACAAAACAAAGAGCTTAAATGCAAAGTAAAACAGGAATAAAAGTAAGGTTATTATAATAGTAGGCATGACAATTTCGCAAATAGGTTTGGCAGTAAACATACTTTTGGAAAGGCAATAGTCTGGTAAAGGTCACCAAAGGTTATTGGAGTAAGTCATGAGTGCTAATCTATGGTATGTGCACTAAGGGACTAATAAGATAAGGAGTGCTCAGCATTTTATGGAATAACAAGAAATAGTGAATGCTCCTGATAAGCTAAAATGGTTCCAGGAGCTTCTTTTTTCTTGAAACATGAGAGGTGTTTATGGAGGTTTGGTGTTGGTAAAGTAGCTGTCTATCATCTTCCAAACAGCTCTGGATTGTGGTCTCCAAGGGGAATTTCGAAGAGCAATGTTTTCGATACCCCTTAAGTAAGAGATCCAGTTCAGCCAGGACTTAAAAAAGGTGGCAGCAGTGGGTTTTTTTCAGTTAGCAAGTACAGATCTAAAGGTTACAGTTAGCAATATGTCAGCCAGTAGGCTGTCATTAGGTTTCTTACAACTTATGTATACAAGAGGGAGTCCAAAATGTCCTATGTAGGAGCCAATATTTACTTTGGGATAAAGAAGGAGTGATGTTATGAGAGACTACCGATTTCCAAATCAGGCCTCAATCATCCCAAGAAATAGCATCAAGTATATCCTATTTCTTTAGTAAGTTGGAGGTCAAGCGTGTGGTTTAAAATTGTTAAAGGTGATAGAATTTGGAGGTTTGGTGATTGTATTTATTAAAGGAGGAAATGATTGAGGGAAGTGAGGGGTACACATTGGAGCATTCAGCCTTAGCTAAACTTGCTTTGAGCTTTAGGAAGTCATAAAAATCTATATCTAATAGTTTATATTGCTGTAATTCTCTGAAGGAAAGGAGGGCTGCTTGTGCGCCCAACTCTTTCAGAAAATTGATGCCATTGGATGCTCAGGGACACCAATATATGGGCATTCCTTGAATTCTGATTTAAGGGTTATACCAGAGCAAGGTCAGGTGAGATTGGGTAATTGGCATCTGCAGTTATCTATTCATTTTCAAGAGAGCCTTTTTTGTGTTGTTAAAGATATATTTGGCTGGTAGGGAGGACTTGAGTTTGATGGCTAAAAGCATTATGGGGTAGAGATCTTCAAGAATTTTCTTTTCGACTAATAGCCATGAGGGGGTGTAATCCACACATTGAGAGAACCATAGGGAGCTTTGTCTCCCTAAAAAAGTGGTTTGATAATTCCTGAAATCAGCCATGTTGACTGCCAAGATACATGGGTAGGTATAGCTGTTTGATGGAGATTCTGGGGCGTTTAGTTTGACATATACATTTTGTTAATAACTTGTCTAGTTTTTGGTGGAATCAACAGATTATGTTAGAGGCAGCATACTTATAAGAAAATTAACTATTGAAGTCACCATTATTTTGATTGTCTCTATACGGCCCAGCCAAGTAATTAATTTAGGACTCCATCCATCCAGCAGATTTTAAATTTTTCTAATGTCAGTTTTTCATTGTGGTGAAGGGTTTTAACACTTCTGACACAAATTATAAACCAAGATATTTTATCAACAGGGGTTGCCAGGTCAGCCCTGTGTTATTTATAAAGTCACTAGTACATAGATTGTTTAAACCCTTGACTTCAGATTTGTGCCTTTTCAGTTTATATCCTGCAATTTGGTCATAATCATTGCTTGTTTGCACTAATCCCATAATTAAGTAGCTGCATTCTCGGTCATGATCAAAATATCAAATGCATAAGTTGCTACCTTCACAGCGGTATTATTGAAGGTTCAACTTGTTAATCTGAATATTATGGAGTAGATGTTCGAGAGTCAGAATTGATAAAGATGGGGATAAAGGACAACCCTGTCTAGTACCTCTCTCTAGGCTAATAGGCAGGGGACAGTAGGCCACCAGTTCACACTGTGGCAGAGGGACCACTATAGAGAGCCATGCCCATCCAATAAAAGATCCCCCCAGGCTGAATTTTAAAAGGGTTTCACAAAGGAATGTCCAGGGTTTCAAATGCCCTTTGGGCATCTAGGGTTATCGCCAAGGTATCAGAGTTCATTAATTTGTCTCTCTCAGGAATATGGCATAAGAGGCGAGTGTTGTCATTAGACATTTGATTCTTCATGAAACTAGTCTGTGATCGGCTAATCAACTGTGATAAAAGTGGTTCCAGTGCTTTGTATAAGATTTTGACATAGATTTTAGCATCTGAATATTTAAGGAGATTGGCCTGTAGTTTTTTGCCAGGGTCAGATCTCTACCATCTTTTGGAATCACTACAGTGGTAGCCTCCCTAGGAGTGCCTACAACAGAGCTTGACTTTGAAAAGTGTTGGAAGAGATCAAGATGTGTAGGCGTAAGGGTGGAGGCAAATGTCTGATAAAATTTAGCAGTAAAGATATCAGGTCCATGGGCATTGTGTAGTTTAACAAGTTTTATAACCCCTGTAATTATCTCTAGGGGCAATGGTGAGTTAAGGGCCTTCTTCTCTGAGTCAATGTTAGTAGGTAATTGTCAGTTATTGAAGGAAAGTCCTCCTTTGTGCCTTGGTCCCCCAACAATGTTTTGGACAGATACTGGTGGTTACTGATTCTTTAATGTGCCCTGGGTACTGCCAACCAATCTCAGGGCCATTGCTCTGTGTAAAATGGATTATGCAGGATAGGCTGATTATAATTAGCTATAACAAACTACCTATAAGTCCCCAGTATATGGTAGGGCATGTAGGTTTAGGGGCCCCAGCATAGGAAGTGCACCCATAGATGGACTGCTGTGTTGCCCCTTTTCTTTTTAAATGCAGGCCTGAATTTCTGGCTGCTTTTAAGTTAAAGTTAACACCAAATTCGACTTTGGAGTTAAACGTACTTCCAAAGTCCTAAGCTACCTTTTTTTTTACATATAAGTCACCCCTAAGGTGTGCCCTAGGTGACCCCATTGTAACTATAAGCAGGGACTTCATAAAAGGGGTTTTATAAGCCCTGGTGAGGGAAAAATAGCTAAATTAATCTTTCCCGATTGTTGTGAATGGGTTCCATTGGCTAACATGGGGAGACTTTTTTTATAAATAATAAAATCTTATTTTCCACAGAAAGGAGCTAAATATGACATGTCTGGTATTAAATTAAAAGTTATAATAAATCCAACAACTTGCCACTCTTGAATTTAACATAACTTGCACCTAGAAAGAGTTTTAGAACTCTTCCTAAAAGTTACCAGTTTCAGCTCTGGAGCGCCATTCTCTGATTGACCAGGCTCTGGCAGCCTGGACAGGCTACCTAGATGATGTGTGTAGTGGCCTGGGCCGACACAAAGTAAGCACCCAATGAGATGAGATCTGCCTCAGCAGATGGTGAAACAGGATTGGGGGAGAGCAGCCAAACTGATCTTCAAAGGAAGGAAGGACATTTGTGACAACAACGGTTCCTCCCCCATTTTCTGCAAACCCAGGCAGCCAGGTGCCCCCTTCATTTGATTAAGAGAGGGCTGGAAAGGGGTGTGCCAAGGGAAACATAGCTACAACAGTGGATCGGCTCAGCCAGACCTAACATCTGATATTGAATTTTTGCCATCTTAGATTTTTGGAGAATGTTGCTCCCTGAGATTGATTTTTGCCACACTTCCCAGGAAGTGGTCACTCAAGAGGGTGGTGGCCTGCATGTGATTGGACAGAAGACCCCATGCTTTCCACCCCCAGGAGCAAGGATTACACTGGCAGAGCTGCACTCCACCTCAGATCCGTACAAGGAACATGACAAAGAAGAAGGACTACCCTGCTGGACCCCAGGCCTGCACTTGGACACTGCACTCTGAAGGACTGCACCAGCTGTACACTTTAGTTTCACCCCTAAAAGGACTTTTCCTGTCTTCAAGTGCTTCAGGAAGGTACTCCCTGTTTGCTACAGGTAGGACGTAGCTGACCAGAGTCCCTTACATCAAGCCCTGAAGAAACTGACCAACTAACTAGTGACCAGTGGTAATTTTTGGATTTGAGCCAGGTGCAAACTGGGAGTTGAAGTCCTAACAATCAAGGAGCAACTCAGAGCTTCTGGAACCTTGGGATGACTTGTGGGTTCCTAAACAACCTTCAGAGACTTTCTGGATGAAGATACAGAAGTTTGGAGAAGCTTGGAGCAACTTAGAAAAAAAGCTCCATAACTGGACTGACCCAATGTCGTGAGTCATGCCGGCTTACGTCGACCTGGCCTGACCTGCCTGTTCTTCCCACTGAAAAGCTCCAGAACCCCAGACTTACAGGATTTCACTGGGGGCTTATGGAAAGGCAATCTGGAGATGTTGACTCAAAATCAGTTTGCTGTGGAGGGTCGTCCAACGTCGGAGAGAAAAAGCTACAAAAAAGTTTCTAAGACTGAACCTAAAAAGATGACCGAGGCTTCCTGCGTTGCGTGTCCGAAGAGGGCTCAATGGAGGTCAGCTTCAATTTCAAGTTCGTCCTGGACAAAGATTTCTGTCATGAAAAATCCTCTAAGCCTGAAGGTAGAATCGTTCACCAAGGTCTCCTGCAATGCAAGTCTGAAGAGGGCTCCAGGGAGGTCAGATTCGACTTGTGACTTTGTCCCAGTGAAGAAAGTCTTTAAGAAAAAGACTAAGGCCCTCATTATGAACATGGCAGTAAACACCGTTGACTGCCGTGGCGACGGCGAACAGAAGACCGCTTTTGGTGGTGAACAGAAACCCGCCATATAATGATGCAAAAATCAGAAACCAACAAAAATCTCCCTGCCACCAGTCACCGCCAGGACCATGGCAGCAGAAATGCTGGACCTCCCACCCCGCCACCGGTGAGCACACAAACACCCCACCCTCCAAATAATGAAGCACAAATCACTGCTGTGGTCATTGGAAGCCAAACGACTATTGGCGGTACAGACCGCCACAGGTGGCAAGTGGACCCAACAGTAAGAAATGCATACATTGGCAAGTTTGAAACCCACATACCTGACACACATCCACAACACTATAAAACACTCACAGACACACCCCACAATCCTTTGCATCACCAATAGGAGAAGCCAGACAGACAACACTACAGGCAGACACTGAACGCCACATCACACGACTCACACACCCAACCACACAAGAACACCCTCACCTAGATCCACACAAGACACCATTCACAACACACACCATGGCACCCCCCAAACACCCACGCTTCACAGAAAGGGAGCTAATGTCTATGGTGGACGAGATACTGAAGGTTGAGCAACAATTATTTGGGGCACAGGTCCAGCACACACCCATCGCCAGGAAGATGGAGCTATGGCAGACAATAATCAACAAGGTCAAAGCAGTGGGACACCATCCACGCACCAGGGATGACATCCACAAGAGATGGAACGACCTGTGTGGAAGGTCAGGTCCATGGCATCCCGGCACAACATTGCAGTCCAGAAGACTGGGCGAGGACCTCCACCAACACCATCCAACTACACTGACTGGGAGGAAAAGGTACTGCCCATCCTCCACCCTGAGGGGCTCACTGGACTCACTGGAGGAATGGACTCAGGTAAGTTGTCTACATTTACCCCATATCCATCACATCTGTAATGCATGCACCACCCCACCCCTCCAACAGCCCCCAGGACCACTACCCCACCCAGACCACAATCACTACATCCAGTCACCCTGCATGCCCGCAAACCCACTAACAGGCCCACATCCCTCCCCCTGTGCATAGCCCCCTATCCCTGCAATGAATCACAAAGGGACTACACCACCCACAGGCACCCCCCACAAAGCAAAGCAAAATGCAATGCAAACCTCACAAGGGCACCCTGCATGGCCCCAAAGTGTGAAAACCTGCACAAAACAGCCCAGTCCTGTGCACCACATCAGATCATGCAATTGCAAAAGATATGTCCACTCCCCCCAACAGGCACCACATCCCATGCCACCCTGACAGACAGGACAAGGAGTGACAGTGCCGCACAGGGAGACAGAGGCACCTCCTGGGACACTGGGGATGGAATCCTGAACATTGACGACCACCCTGGCCCCTCACACAGTCCTGGACTGTCATCATCCAGCAGCCCCACCCAGGACACCACTGACACCCCTACTATCCAGCCAACAACATCAGCCCAGGGCAACCGTCCCCATGCCTGTGTATCCAGGCCACAGACTGGTGGAACACATGGACAGTGGCCACAGTCACCCCCTACTAACAAGCACGAAGACGATGGCCCCAGTACAAGTGGTACCGCCAGACCTGTGCAGGGGACATAGGCACAGGGGGCAAGGCCCAATGGGAGGGCATCACTTGCCCAGGGGGGAGGCCACAGGATTGATGCTGCAGCCCAGGATGTGATCTCTGAGGTTCTGGGAGCATATCACCATACCCAGGACAAATTGGCCCAGATAACATCCACCCTGGAGCAGAGTCAAAGGATGCAGGTAGCACACCACCAAGAGGCGAGGGGGCAGTGGAAACTGCACAATGCCGCAATAGCCACCATAGCAGGTGCGCTGCTGCACCTTGTCCCAACACAGCCTGAGGCCAACACAGACCAGGAAGCCCCTACTACAGGCCAAGCTACAGACCGGACAACAAAAGCAGCAGCAGCAACTGGACATGTTCCACCATCTCAGGACACACAGGAGACATGCATGTCAACCCGTACAGCCCAATACCAGGCACCCAAATGGTCCCTCAAGCCCAGATATGGCACTGGAACACCAAGACCAAGGCCACCTCAAAGAAGTGACTCTGGCAAGAACTGTCCTCCAAGTGTCCCACTGAACCAATGACCAAACCATGTGAAAACAACAACAAACACTTGAAAACATAGATGGACATACCACTACTGCCAACAAATGCTGCGACCATGTTGCCATATTGTATATCCCCCAGTAGCACACTCCCATCACTGTAAACTGCACGATGTAATCCCTGCACCAGATAAAACACCAGTTCACCTATTATAATGTCCCCTGTCATTATGTTTATACAAAGTGAAGTATGGATGCAACTGTATTATAAATCATTTATTATTATCTGAGTAGCAGGAATTGCACCACACGCATAACATGTTGTTGTGTCTACAGATGTGTCGAACTATTATACTATAATGTTACCTGTCCTATGCAGACCTGGTCACAGTGGAAATGACTATTGACCCAACACCCCCCCCAGATGAAAAGGCACAATGACAGTATGCTGCACAGACAGCAATCTCATCAATTAGTCCCACATAGTTACTGGAAGTAGAGTTGTATCCGTCGGGTCCAGTAATGTACATCTTCCCCCTCCTCATCATCACCATCACTCTCATCCTCTCTCTGAGGAAGCAGATCTGGATATACAGCACCCTCCTCCTCAAAGAGAGGGATAGAATTCCTCACAGCTACGTTGTGCAGCATGCAGCAGGCCACCACTATTCTACACACCTTTTCAGGCCCATAGGCCAGGGAACTGCCAGAGATATGTAGGCAATGAAATGTAGCCTTCAGTAGACCTATTGTGCGCTCTATCACCCTCCTAGTCCGTTCATGGGCCTCATTGTAATTCCTCTCTGCATCTGTTCCCGGATTCCTCACTGGAGGCAACGCATGTTGGGGTAACCAGAATCACCTACAAAAGGGGGCAAAACAGGACTGTCAATGACAACCCTCAGTGGCAGACAGCCTGGCTGTCTGCTATGTGGCAATAAGTGTCAGAAACACCTACATATGATCCATCCTGTGTCCCCTTGTAGTTGTTCTATCTTATGTGGCACACTACAGTTCCTCAGCACAAAGGAATCATGGACTGATCCAGGGAACATGGCATTCACATGTGAGATGTACTGGTCTGCAGTACACACCAATTGAGTGTTCATGATATGAAAGTTCTTCCTGCTTCTGTACACCTGTTCACTGACTCTTTGGGGGGGGTGAGAGCTGTGTAGGTGCCATCAATGGCACCTATCACATGGGGTATGTTGGCAAAGGCATAGAAGTCCGACTTGATGGCAGGGAGGTCAGCACTTTGGGAAAACCTCACAGGTGTTGTACAAATGCATTCAGGATTCTGGACAGTAGAATGCTAAACATTGGCTGTGAAAAACCTGCACCCATGCCCACTGTCACTTAAAATGAGCCCGTGGCCAGGAAATGGAGTTCAGAGAGCACCTGTACTTCAGTAAGGATGGCATGCTTATTCCGATTAGCCGGTCTCAGTGCTGGATCCAGTAATGCACTAAGTTCATGAATAGTGGCACGAGTGAGTATGTAATTGATAATGATGTGACGCTCCACCATGGTCCGCAAATCAACAAGTGGTCTGTACACCGATGGGGCCCTCCCTCGCCACAAGGTCTGTACCTAGGAGGAGTTGAGAACACATGTGAGGAACACACATTCATCTACACACTGTTTCTTATTCAGCACTGCTGGCATGATAGTCGATGACATAAATGCTTAGTATGTGTGACATTACAGCAACATGACCACAATGATATATCAGGACTGTTCAGGTGGGGTAATGTATATTGTTTCATGCCTATGGGTGTTTAGGGGACATTAGGGCCTGCTTGGTGCTGAGGAGGGTTTTACAACTGCGTGGTTAAGGCCAAAATGTCTGCCCCCTGTAATCCAGAAGTGTTGTGGTGGAAGTGACCTCATACCGCTACCGGTTGACGTAGTACGATAAGGCGGTGTTTACCACCGTGCACAAAATCATTGGTTAACATGGTTGTCAATGTGCATTCTTAGCGTATCATGATCGCCGCCGCCGGTGATGGTGCACACCGCCGCGGTGCGTACGCGAACTCGTCACCCCAACTTCACTTGACTCCCAGATCTTGTGCATGCAGGTACTCCACTGAGTGTACTGGTGTGTACTGACTCTGGTCATGGAAATAGCATGTGTGGCAGGAGAAAGGGAACCGGCCTTCACCAACGAGAAATTGGAGAAGGTCGTGGACGGGGTCCTGCCCCTGTACGCCAAGCTCCATGGTTGGCCAGAGGTACAGGTGAGTAGGAGGATTGGGGGGCATGGGTGTGTGTAATGGTGGTAGATGGCTGCATACATGTGTGCATGTGTGACACTGTATAGCCCTGAGTTCCTGACATGCTGTGTGTATGTGTGCTGTTAGGCTGTTTGAAATGTCCGTCCCATAGTGGATGTATAGCCAGCTGTATCTTATTGGCCATTGTCTGACCTGAGTGTTACTTTTTCTCTGTGTTCCTTATAGGTAAGCGCCCACCAGAAGAGGGGACTTTGGCATGTCATCGCCAGGAAGGTGCGGACCCTGGTGGTCTACAACCGGCGGAACACCCACTGAAGGAAGAGGTGGGCAGACCTGCAGCGCTGGGCGAGGAAGATCTGTGAGGCCCAGCTGGGGAAGTCCTCTCAACGAGGAAGGGGTGCCCGTAGGGCACTGACACCCCCCTTATGCATTGCATTCTGGTGGTGGCGTACCCGGACCTGGATGGGCACTTGAAGGCTTCACAGCAGTCACAAGGGGGTGAGTACAAATGCCATACTTTGGCTCCTTGATGAATGTGTGAGTGTGCGGTCGTATTTATGCTGTCTAGTTGCAGGGACTCTGACTGATGTCCATCTACATAATGGCCCCCATGGGGAGTAGGGGTGTAAGGGTCAAGTCTGCAGTACGTCAAGTCCTTCAGTGCTGTGGGGAATGGCTGTAGAGCAGATTTGTGGCCACTAGTCAGGGGCATAGCCATGAGTATAGCTGTAGGTGCTGCCTGGTGGAATATTTTCAGGGTGGGTCTACGTGCATCCCCATTCAGCTACTTATAAGTGTCTCTCCTGTTTTGTCCCCCCATCCCTGTTCTCTTGTGTTGTCTGTGTACATCAGCATCATCTGGCGAGGGAGCTGAAGCACCGGCGAGTGGGGATGCAGCAGCCCACGGTTCCTCGGAGGCAGAGTGGTCTGACGCCAAGGGGACCAGTGGTTTGGAGGGAGAGGGGAGTACCACTGGGGAGGCAACTACCACTGGAGGTAGTGACTCTGATACCTCCTCTGATGGGAGCTCCCTGGTGGTAGGGGACCCTACTGGGTCCACCCCTTCTGTTTCATCTTCTACCACCCCCCATACCATCACCGCCCTCCCATTTGCTCCCCACTGAGTTGCCCGTGCCCGCTCACCCGGAAGGGTGGGTGTCTCCTTCACCCCAGGCACCTTCTCCCCTGCCCCAGTCAGCCCTGCTTCCCTCACAGAGGAGGCTATTGACCTCCTGAGAACCATCTCTGTAGGGCAGACAACCATCGTCAATGCCATCCATGCGCTAACATCAGCGGTGCAGCAGACAAATGCCTATCTGGATGGCATTCTCAGTGCCGTGTCTGGCCTACAGAGATCTTTTCAGGCTCTGGCATCCTCTTTGGCGGCAGCCAGTGTCCCTGGTCATTCCGTCCCCCCTCCAACCACCTCTACCCCTTCCAGCACCCCACTCCCTTTGTAGTGAATCCTAGTTTGTTTTAACGGGATAACAGGAGTTAGCTTAGCCGTAGACCTTGTAGATCTGTATAAATACAACACACTTTTAGACAGATAATCAGAAGGATTCCGACCAGAGGGCATCGCCACCATCGCTGATACCGATGCTGCAGTCATCTTGACGCTGACCCAGTCTTCGTGTCCCTGCGGAGTCTGAGATAGAGACCTCATTCCAAGGTAACGAGGGTTGGGGGCTCCTCTCATGGATACGGCTTTGGCAGATTAGGTTTAACGAACCCAGCTCTCCTTTTTTTAGGTAGGAGGTTAGACCTACTCTCCTTAGGGTATTAGGGCTTATTCCATTTTTTCCATATACATATATTTCTTTCATATATTGCATAATGGTGGGGGGTCTTTATGACAATGACTCTCCTCTTCACAATACTGTTGCTTGGTATATTCATTATCCTAATCATTGCAGTTCATGCAACTTATCACAAATTGCAGTTATGTTGAATAAAAACTATTATAACTTCACTGCATCTGTGTTATTGCCTTTGTTTGTATGAGACATAATAAATCTGTGAGAAAAGGGTAATTTCTGTTTAACCACGACAACCCTGAGATATCTTATTTTGAGTCCATGCGTAAGCGACTGCTACAAATCACCTTTTACTATTGTGTTTCTGGTGAGGTACTGCTACTAAGCCGGTAAGGTTTGGACAACAGTTACAACTAGTTGTAGGAAGAAACTTAGTCACCTACAAACAAAAGTACTGTCATCCTGAGACCCGCAGTCTTGCTCAGAGCAAGAGTCCAAACTACGACACCTTCACCCGTCCAAAGCACATATTCTGACATGCAGGCACGCACCTCAACACACACGAAGCATACTTCAAAACACAAGCATCACACCTCTCACCACAGGCATACAATTCATACAGCCAACATACACATGCACATACACCAACATCCACTTCCCCCAGTGTGTCCACCTCTTCCGCCTCCCTGTCTGTCCCCTCTACATGCACACCCATAGGCACTGCACCCTCATTCAATGTTGCTGACCCTATTCTTGAGGTCACCACAATATCAAACATCCATTCATGCACCCCTGACACCACACCTGCAATCACCACAACGACTTTAGTTGACACATGCAGCACACTCACCAGACTTGCAGACACCCAGACAACATACATTTACACTGGCAGCCTGTCTTGTCCCACTGTGTCCACCCCCCTTCTCCCAAGACTCTCAAACGCACCAAAACACACACCCATCTCACATCCACCACACCTCAGCATACTGTCCAGTCGCCTGCACCCATGTCACGCACACCTACACCTCTTACAACCACTCCCTCTACCTTCACTCCCACGCCTTCCTCCAGGTCCACCCCAATTGCACCTAAGCAACTTTTCCTATCCCGTGTAGACCTATTTGAACCCACTGGCCCACCCTGTCTCGTCCCTAAATGTGCCCACTTCCTTGCCCTGTCCACTCCTCCTATGTCACAGCCCACCCCTTCCCATTCCTGTGCTACCTCCCCTGTGAGGAAGAGACCCCATGCTGGCCCAGGAACATCTGCCACACCCCAGGCCAAGTCCACTCCACCAGCTGCAAGCACAAAACCCAACCCTCTCCACCTTCTAAACATAAATCTAAGCCCATCCCTCCCAGTCGTAAGTCCCCACCCCCACATCTCCCTGCCCCTGTTCCCGGAGGAGCCTGGGTGCCCCATTGTTGCCCCTATGAGGTGGATTACTGTTGCACTTGTGGGAGTCAAGTTGGGGCCATTGTGGCCCATCGAACTACTTTTACTCTGGACTGACCATTGGCCTTTTATGCACTTATATTGCTCATTGAGCAGAATAAAAGTTAATGTGTGGCCTGTGTTGTTTATGGCACACTCTGGATCCGTGGTTTATTGTTTCATTGTTTGGGGTGTTGAGCACATGTGTGTACTTTGTGCAGGTTGATTTGCCTTGTGTCGGGTAAGTACCTTTTGCTGTGGGGTGCATGGCTTGTGCTGCTGTGAAGGGTTGCAGGGTGGGTGGAGTGGGTGGGTATGTAACTGTGCCCTTTCTTCCCTTGTTTAGTAGGTTGAGGTACTTACCGTTGACGTCTTCGTCTGCGGTCTCGGTCGTGGAGGTATAAGGCAAGGAGCAGGGCTGGCATGATCTGCAACTCTCTATCCATGTCTGCTTTGGCGTGTTGTGTGAACCTCTGGTGAGTGTTTCCTTATATTTGGTAAGTCTGAAGGTAAAACATTGACTGAGGCCTCCAGCTCACTGCAGCCAGCAGGGCTCCTTCGTGGTCGGTCTCAAATTTTGACTTTACCTCAGTCAAGTTCGACCAGATTGGCGCTTTTAGTTTCTATGCCATAAAAAATGTAATTTTTTGAAATTCATATCACCGGTGCCCTTTGTTGGATTTTTGTTCTTTTAGTGTCATTTGAAAGTCACAAATATAATCTATGTTTATAAAGTAGTGTTTGATTTTTATTATGTTTTGTGTTTTACTTATTTACTGTTTGGGGATTTTTAAATACTTTACACACCTGTTTCCTAAATTAAGCCTAATTGCTCATTGCCAAACCACCAAGGATTGAGCTGGGATTAATTTATTGAGACCTAACTGGACCTAGTGGGGGTTAGTGGCCTATTGCTAAGTGTAGGTACTTACCTGCCCTTACCAATAATCCATTTTCCAACAGTTATTTATATATTTGCTAAATGTATTAGTGGAGGAGTCTGAATCATCTTCAAAAATAGATTCATAAAAGTATCTGAAGACATCCATGATCTTATGAGGGTTTGTATATGTTACATCCAGCTTGTGTTTGAGTGCAGTAATGCCCCTATGGTTCTGTGTATGTTTAAAGTATGATACTAACATTTTATTAGCCTTGTTTGCTTTGCACAGTTTTAGAAGTTTGTATCTATTGATCCAGATGCAAGCTATCTCGCTCAAAATTCTATTATATTCATATTTCTTATTAGTAAGAGTGGAGACGGTTTGAGCGTCTGAACTGGAAATGTGCTAGCTTCTAGGGTCTTGATCATTTCTCTAATTCCAGCAGGTTGTTATTGTAGGTTTCATTTAAGTTGGATTGAATCTCAATGCTGTCTTTGGGTGCTGCATCTCTAATAGATTCATCACTGAACATTCAAATTTTACAAGATGGTCTTGCATTGGTGCCCATGAAAGATAAAGTAATGGCTGAGTGGTCTGAGAGCATCCTTGGGAGAATGTCTGTTTGGTCGATCAGGTGAGTGTGTGTGTTGGAAATCAGGAGATAGTCAATTCTAGATTATGATTTGTATGGATTTGAAAAATAGGTTTAATCCCTGGTGTCAGGGTGTTGCAATCAATAAGAGTCATGTTGATTGAATTGAGAGCATAGTCTAAGAAGCAACTTGTGAGATTTAGGGGGCAGAAATTAGGTTTTGGATTGCCAGTCAAGAGCAATATCCAGGGTAGATTAATGTCCCCACCCATGATGAGTAATCCATTGTTAGACCTGACAGCCTCAGGGTGGTCACCCCTAACTTTTTGCCTGCCTTCCTCCACTTTTTGGACACTGTTTTTGCTGGCTTTTAGACTCTGCATACTTTATCACTGCTAACCAGTGCTAAAGTACATATGCTCTCTCCCTTTAAACATGGTAACCTTGGATCATACCTGATTGGACTATTTAATTTACTTAGAAGTCCCTAGTAATGTGCACTATATGTGCCTAGGGCCTGTAGATTAAATGCTACTAGTGGGCCTGCAGCACTGGTTGTGCCACCCACTTGCCATTGCAAGTCCTGTGTGTGCAGTTTCACTGTCACCTCGACTTGGCATTTAAAAGCACTTGCCAAGCCTAAACCTCCCCTTTCTCCACATATAAGTCACCTCTAATGTGTGCCCTAGGTAACCCCTAGAGCAGGGTGCTGTGTGGGTGAAAGGCAGGACATGTACCTGTGTAGTTTACATGTCCTGGTAGTGTAAAACTCCTAAATTTGTTTTTACACTACTGTGAGGCCTGCTCCCTTCATAGGCTAACATTGGGGCTGCCCTCATACAGTATTGAAGTGGTAGCTGCTGATCTGAAAGGAGTAGGAAAGTCATATTTAGTATGGCCAGAATGGTAATACCAAATCCTGCTGACTGGTGAAGTTGGATTTAATATTACTATTCTAGAAATGCCACTTTTAGAAAGTGAGCATTTCTTTGCACTTAAATCTTTCTGTGCCTTACAATCCACGTCTGGCTGGGCTTAGTTGACAGCTCCTTGTGCATTCACTCAGACACACCCCAAACACAGGGTACACAGCCTCACTTGCATACATCTGCATTTTGAATGGGTCTTCCTGGGCTGGGAGGGTGGAGTGCCTACTCTCACACAAAGGACTGCCACACCCCCTACTGGGACTCTGGCAGACAGGATTGAACTGAAAGGGGACCTGGTGCACTTCTTAGCCACTCTTTGAAGTCTCCCCCACTTCAAAGGCACATTTGGATATAAAACAGGGCCTCTGCCCTACCTCATCAGACACTTGCTGGAAAAGAAACCTGAACCAGAACCTGCATCCTGCCAAGAAGAACTGCCTGGCTGCCTAAAGGACTCACCTGTCTGCTTTCTACAAAGGACTGCTGCCTTGCTGTTGCCCTGCTGCCTTGCTGAACTCTTGCCTTGCTGCTGAAGTGCTCTCCAAGGGCTTGGATAGAGCTTGCCTCCTGTTCCCTGAAGTCTCAGGACCAAAAAGACTTTTCTTTTTCATTTGGACGCCTTGTGCGGCGAAACATTTGACGCACAGCTTGTTCCGCGGTGAAAAATTCACTGCACGCCGATCCGGAAAGATGCCGCTCGACGCGAAGCTTGCGGTGCGACCGGAACTTCGCCACACGGCCTCGCCTTGACAACGCCGCCCGACTTCAGAAAGGAAATCGACGCAACGCCTGCCGTGAGGGAGAAGATTCCACGCACAGCCCACCGGAACGATGCGCAGCTGGAAAACAAGCCTAGGATTCCACGCACAGACCCCGGGACATCTGGTAATCCCGCGAACCACAGAAGGAGACTGTCTGTGCACCAGAAAACGACGCACAACTACCCCGTGTGAAAAATAACAACGCAAGTCTGTGTGTGCAGGGGAGAAATCGACGCACACACCATTTTTCCACGTATCTCTTCCTCTACGGCCCTTTGCAGAGATTTTCCACTTTAAACCACGTACTTTGTGCTTGAAAGAGACTTTGTTTGCTTTTTAAAGACTTAAGACACTTTGGGGGTCATTATGAGCCTGGCGGAAGGCGGAGAAGCGGCGGTAAAACCGCCAACAGGCTGGCGGTCTTTTTTTTTGTATTATGACCCTGGCGGTTACCGCCATGGTCATCTGCCGGTTCTCCGTTCCGCCCGCCAGGGCGGACACGACTGGCGGGCTGGAGACCAGGGTCTCCAGCCCGGCGGCCGTCACTATACCGCCGGCGGTATTTGGACCCGGCTGACCGCCATGGATTTCATGGGGTTTGAAACCGCCATGAAATCCATGGTGGTAAGCACTATCAGTGCCAGGGAATTCCGTCCCTGGCACTGTTAGGGGTCGAGCCAAACCCCCCACCCCGACTCCCTCCCCTACCCCTTCACCACCCCTGCCACCCCCCAAAGGTGGCAGGACCCCCCTCCCCACCCAGACCCCCAACATAACATCACACATGCACACACGACACGCACGCAGGCACCACCAACACACATACATGCACACACACTGACATACATGCAAACATCCACACACAGTCAGACATGCACATCCACATTCAAACATACACGCACACATCCATACAGACATACCTACAGACATACACACACTCATTCCCAAACACACAACACCCCCGCAAGCATACACGCACTCACACACCCTCTCTACATACACACACGAACACCCCCATGCACACACACAACACCCACCCACCCCCCTCCCCTCACGGACGATCGACTTACCTGGTCCGACGATCCTCCAGGAGGGGACGGGAGCCATGGGGGCTGCTCCGCCTACACCACACAGCCAACAGAACACCGCCACGCCGAATCACAGGACGTGATTCGCTGGGCGGGGTTCTGTTGGCGTGGCGGTGGAGGTGGAGCAACCTCCACTTCCCCGCCGCCCGCCAGTATGGCTGTTGTCGGCTCTCCATCCGTAAAAGGACGGAGAGCTGCCAACGGTCATAATAGGCTGAGCGGCAAACCGCCAGCACGGCGGTCCCTCGGCGGTCTTGGAAAAAGACCGCAGAGTTCAAAATGACCCCCTTTATATCACTTTTCAGTGATATCTCTACAATTTCATATTGCATCTTTATACGTTTTGACCTGCAATTATCCAGATAAATATTATATATTTTTCTAAACATTGTGTGGTGTATTTTTTTTGGTGCTATAGTGTGTTATTGTTCATTGCCTTCTAAGTTAAGCCTGACTGCTCGTGCCAAGCTACCAGAGGGTGGGCACAGGATAATTTGGATTGTGTGTGACTTAACCTGACTAGAGTGAGGGTTCTTGATTGGACAGAGGGTAACCTGACTGCCAACCAAAAACCCCATTTCTAACACCCATCAACAGGGATTTTGCTTAGAGAAGCAGACAGGGAGTTCCAGAATGCTGGTTCATGGAAGGAATTTGTGTTTTTAGAAAGTTTTGTTAGGATTCATCTTCCTTCATTATCTGTTATGTGAGCTTCTACTAATAAGCCCAGTTGTTTAACATCAGCGTTATCACTCCTCTTCTCTTATTGGTGCTTGGGGAGCAAAAATGATGTCAATTCTTTGTGAGTCATCGTGATCTCCTACAGGAGAATAAATCAGCCATAAGTTATAAAAGATAGTTCCCAATTGCCTTATGCTCAACTGAATGATTAAGTCGCTTAAAATTTTAGATTTTCGGCAAGGGGATTGTTAGTCAGTCAGTCAGTCAAAGATTATTTATTCGACATAATGCCATAAAAGTACAGAAAGTTTTAAAAAACACATTTACACTAAATATGAGCCAATATTCAGCAAGCATGGCTCACATTTCCAGGATACAAAGCTACTTACAAATATATATAACAACATTTCCATAATAATATTTAAAATGCAGTAACAATATCAAAATTAAAATCTGTAAAATTCAACACTTAATTAATAAACATTTCCTTCCACCAATTCATACAGTTTCCTAATTGCAAATGCTGATCTAAAAAAGTTTAAAACAGAATACAAACTTGAGTAGATGGCTGTTTTTTAGCATACATCAGTGCGTCTTTATGGGGAACAATAGGTAGTTTCCAAAAAAGAGGCAATATAAAGGTACATCTAGGAGCTGAATAAAGTGGACAAAATAGGAAAAAGTGACACGTACTTTGCTTGGAAATAGTATCACAAGGACAATGCAGGAGCACTTTTTGACAAGTGCTTTGCTTAGGAAAGGCCACTCTAAAATGTATCAAATTTAGGCCCTCATTACAACCCTGGCGGTAAATCCTGCTTACTGCCGTGCAGAAGACCGCCAACATACCACTGCGGCCGCGGAATTCCGCTACAGGTATTACGACCCACAGCTCAGAATCCTCCCCAATACAGACACCCACACAAGTCCGCCACACCAAAGGTCAGTGATAAACTGGCGATAAAAAAAAACGACATGTCACGCCAACAAGAATACGCCCACACTATCATGAACTACGAATCAGCGCAGCGAACTTTCAACCACGGTAAACCATTGGCGGTACACACCGCCGCGCTCAAAATACACACACATATACAAAACATAACCACATTGGACAATTCGAAATACACACACCTGATACACATACACACACCACACCCACATACACAATCCAATATAAAACACCCCCCCACATTACCCACAAACCCTTACTACCAGAAATTTGAAAGCAGGCCAGAGAAAGACACTACCGAAACAACACCAGCATCCACAGACACACAACACCATCACTTACACAACATCCACGCACCAAAAACAACACACAACACATCCCCTCACACATCACAACACACACCATCTCACACATCACCCACACCACATCATGCACCTCAACGACACGCCAGGTTCTGTGAGGAGGAGCTCAAGGTCATGGTGGAGGAAATCGTCCGGGTAGAGCCACAGCTATTTGGATTACATGTGCAGCAGACACCCATTGCAAGGAAGATGGAGCTTTGGCGCAGAATTGTCGACAGGGTCAACGCAGTGGGACAACATCCAAGAACTAGGGAAGACATCAGGAAGAGGTGGAACGACCTACAGGGGAAGGTGCGTTCCGTGGACTCCAGACACCAGATTGCACTACAGAGGACTGGCACTGGACCCCCACCTCCTCCCCCACAACTAACAACATGGGAGGAGCAAGTCTTGGCAATATTGCATTCTGAGGGCCTTGCAGGAGTAGCAGGAGGACTGGACTCTGGTAAGGCAAATCTTTACTACTTTATCCCCCACCCTACCTGCATGCCATCACATACCCCACCCTTACCCTCACACCCATAACCCCAACAACCCACAGATACCACACCAAAACAACCCACACATCCCAAAAACAAGCCCTGCATGTAACACCAATGCATGGACAACCATCACCAAAGCATGTCCAGTACAGATATCCACACAGACCCCAAACCAACTATCACACAAGGACCAAGACAAGAATGCAAGCACTGGAGTAGAGGGTCACTCACCCATTGCACACGATGGCACACACACATGCAATAATCATGCTTTTACACCCCTACAGGACCCCTACCCAACATCACCGGACAGGAGGTGCCAGACATATCCAGTCCCCCCACAGAAGAGACCCACAGTGATGACAGCAGCTCTGCACAACTGGATCAAGATGACCAGCCCGGCCCATCAGGGACCTCGGGACAGTCGGTTCCCCTGACACAGTCAGAAGCCACCACAGAGCCTCCCCCCTCAGGAAACACCAGCACAGCACCCACCCAGCGGGCCCATCCCTCTGTCCCCAGGACACATCAATCAGCAGTGGGTCCACCACTACAGGGAACTCAGCAACCCCACTAACACAGGACGATCAGGGACCTGGGGGCAGTGGGCACACGGACAACAAGGAAGCTGGGAGGACTGCTGTGCGACAGGGGGAGGACAGGCCCAGGGAACCCACTCTCCACGAGGCACTCTCCAACATCATGGGAGCTTACCATCATTCCCAGGAGATGATGGCAACGGTACTGGTCAAGTTTCAGGAGACCCAGCGGCTGCAGGAGGAACACTACCTTGGGATCAGGGAGGACTTGAAGTCCATTAACAACACCCTGGTCACCATTGCAGGGGTGTTGCAAGACCTTGTCAACACCAGGAGGGACAGAGTGGCACAACAAGGGGCCCCTGACACTAGCCTGGGCGATGAACAGCCCTCCACCTCCGCCGGCGCTAGTGGACAGGAGGCACCGCCACAGGAACACGACACCAGCACAACACCCCCTGCAGATAGAGAACCACCCTCAAATGGTCCCTGAGATCCAGGAACAAGACAGAGAACATTGACAAGACCCTGCCAGGAAATGAGACCCCCCTGAATGTCACCCTTCTGTCTCACTTTGTCACCCTGTCCATCCTTAAACTGCCATTGCTCCACTTCCTATGCCCATTTGGACAATGCACCTGTGAAACAAATAGACTGGACTCTGCCATGGACATTCCTCCACCATCCCCCTACCCCATTTTACAACCCCCTCCACTAATTAGCACAGACATAAACACCCTTGAATCACAAAACAATCTGGAGTCAGTCTGTGCTTTCACAAATGTGTAATTGCAATAACCATGGAATATAGCAATGTCAATTTACTTGTGCACATACCGATGTAACACAGCTGTAGGCCAGGAGGAAATATAGCAGAGGGCACAAAGTGGGACCCACACCTGTGAAATGGAAAGGCAAAGTGACAAGTCAGGGTCCATACACTGAGTGAAAATGACAGACTTATGCTAGCTCCAACAATTGTATGAGATGTGGGAGGCAGTGACATCTTCTTACCTGTGTGTCACTGGAAGTATTGCATGATTATTTTGTTTCGGTTGTTGATATCCTCTTCTTCTGCCTCCTCTCCTTCACTGTCCACAGCTCCACAGCTGCCACAAGACAACCAGCTGGACCATCCTCCTGCAGAAAAGGCACCTGCCATCGCAAAGCCAGGTTGTGCAGCATACAGCAGGCCACGATGATCTGGCACACCTTCTTTGGTGAGTAGTAGAGGGAACCACCTTTCATATGGAGGCACCGGAATCTGGCCTTCAGGAGGCCGAAAGTGCGTTCGATCACCCTCCTAGTTCGCCCATGTGCCTCATTGTAGCATTCCTCTGCCCTTGTCCTGGGATTCCTCACTGGGGTCAGTAGCCATGACAGGTTGGGGTAACCAGAGTCACCTGCAAATATAGAGGGACAACTGCTAGACACACACTAACCCTTAGGGACAACCCCATACCGAGACACCTATTCACACTATATTGGGTCCTTGGCCTCACCTATTAGCCACACACGGTGCATCTGGAGTTGCCCCATCATATAAGGGATGCTGCTATTCCTCAAAATGTAAGCGTCATGCACTGAGCCAGGAAACTTGGCATTCACATGGGAGATGTACTGGTCAGCCAAACACACCATCTGCACATTCATCGAATGGTAGCTCTTCCGGTTTCTGTACACCTGTTCACTCCTGCGTGGTGGTACTAATGCCTCATGTTTCCCATCAATGGCACCAATGATGTTGGGGATATGTCCCGGGCATAGAAGTCACCTTTCACTGTGGTCAAATCCTCCACCTGAGGGAACACGATGTAGCTGCCCATGTGTTTCAGCAGGGCAGACAACACTCTGGACAACACGTTAGAGAACATTGGCTGGGGCATCCCTGATGCAATGGCCACTGTTGTTTGAAAGGAACCACTTGCCAGGAAATGGAGTACTGACAGGACCTGCACTAGAGGGGGTATCCCTGTGGGATGGCAGATGGCAGATGGCGGATAGCTGACATAAGGTTTGGCTCCAACTGGGCACACAGTTCCTGGATTGTTGCACGATCAAGTCTGTATGTGACTATAATGTGTCTCTCTTCCATTGTCAACAGGTCCACCAGGGGTCTGTACACCGGAGGATGCTGCCATCTCATCACCTGCCCCAGCAGACGTGCCCTATGAAGGAGAACACTGAGGTATCACAAAATGTCATTTGCAGAAATGTATTAATCCGCAATGTGCCTATAACTGTGTGTATTCCAGGCCTAGATAGGTGTTATTAATGCCATGTGGCCCCCTGAAATGGCGGCTGTCTGACCTGTAAGGTGGGAAAAGGGGATATAAAGTAACTGCGCTGGTGCTGTACACCGTCGCGGTTGGCGGTTGAAGACCGTGGCGCAATTCAGCTTTGGTTAACATTGGGCCCCATGGGTCCCAGGAGCCAATGACGATGCACGCCGGTGGTGACGGTACGCACCGCCGCAAACGTGAGCGCCATTATCTGTCCGTTCACTCACTTGATACCTGACCTTCAACAGGAGAGGACCTACACTGCAAGTGCTGCTGTGACCTGTGCCTGGAAGCGACGATGGCTCATGTGTCTGGGGAAAGGGCCACTGCCTTCACTTCCGAGGAGTTAGAGAAACTAGTGGATGGGGTCCTCCCCCAGTACACGCAACTGTACGGTCCTCCAGGCAAGCAGGGGAGTACACTGTAAGCATGCTGAATGGGCAATGCCTGCTTTGAGTGGTGTGGCTGGAAGATACATGGGGGTGCTGAGGCCTACATGTGGGGATGGTGAATGTATGTGTGTCATGGCATCGGTGGGAACTGGTGGGCAATGAGTATTCCGGTCCGGACGGGTGAGTAATGTCCTTTCCCCCTGTACCATTCCTCTAGGTCAGCGCACACCAGAAGAAGGCTATTTGGCGTGCCATCGTCAAGGACGTCCGGACCCTGGGGGTCTACCACAGACAGAGCACCCACTGCCGTAAAAGATGGGAGGACCTGCGCTGCTGGAGCAAGAAGATGGCGGAGGCCCAGCTGGGGATGGCCTCCCAACGTGGGAGGGGGGCCCATCGCACCATGACCCCCCTGATGTTCCGGATCCTGGCGGTGGCCTATCCGGAGTTGGATGGGCGCTTGAGGGCATCACAACAGCCACGGGGGGTGAGTACACTCTCATTCACCTTACTCTGTGCGCATTACAAGGTGTCTGGGCGGGGGAGGTTGGCAGTGGGTTCCCCTAGGCCAGGGTGATCTTGGAAAGCAAGGTCCCTTGTGAGGCAGGCTATGTGGCACCCCAACCCCACTAGTGGTAAGGGCCATCTACACCTAATCAGGCTCTTGTGACTTCCAGGTGTGCAGCAATTGGGCTAAGGCCTCGTACCCCATGAGCATGTGAAAAATCTAGGAACTATAAGTGCATGGCGTATTACAGAGGGCTGCTCACTGTCAGTTGTGTCCGCCAACGGTAGTGGTGTTGCATGCACTGAACATGTCTTTCTTCTGTCTTTCCCCCCTTTTTTGTGGTCTCCCTGTTCTTGTGTGCAATAGCATCATCAGGCGGAGGAGCATTGGCGCCGGAGCTGGAGTTAGCTGCACCCCACTTGGCACTGGAGGGTGAAGCTACGGAGTCTGAAGCCACCAGTGGGACGGAGGGCGAGGGGAGCTCCACGTCGGGGACAGGAGCAGAGATCAGCGACAGCGACTCCTCCTCTGATGGGAGCTCCCTTGCGGTGGCGGGCACGTCTGTGCCCACCGCGTCAACAGGTACAGCCGCCACCCCCACTTCCCGCCCTCCCAGCAGCCCCTCAGCGTATGTCTCCTGCCCGCTCACCCAGGAGGTTAGGCATCTCCTTCACCCCAGGCACCTCAGGCCCTGCCCCAGTCAGCCCTGCTGCCCTCAGTGAGGAGGCCATTGACCTCCTGAGATCCCTCACTGTTGGGCAGTCTACCATTCTGAATGCCATCCAGGGTGTTGAGAGGCATTTGCAACAACCAAATGCATACCTAGAAGGCATTCATTCTAGTCAGGCAGCCCAACAGAGAGCATTTCAGGCTCTGGCATCAGCACTGATGGCAGCCATTATCCCTGTGTCCAGCCTCCCCCTCCACCCTCCTCCACCCAGACCCAATCCCCTGTACCTCAGCCTATCCCAGGCACACCATCAGACCAGCATGCACACACACCAACACACAAGAGTGGCTCAGGCAAACATAAGCACTACACATCCCACAGGCACTCACACAAGCAACAACCCCATGCACACATACCAACATCCACTTCCTCCACTGTGTGCCCCTCCTCCACGTCTCCCTCCTCCCTCCCAGTCTTGTCTCCACTCACACCTGCATGCACTACATCCTCAGCTGCTACCTCCATCAACAGCACACCCATCTCCACACACCGCTCACGTGCAGTCACCACCCCCACTACCATTCACACATCCCCTGTGTCCTCTCCCAGTGTGTCTGTGAGCCCTACTCCCAAAGTACACAAACGCAGGCACACACCCACCAAACAGCCATCCACCTCAAAACAGCCTCCAGCCCATGCACCTTCACCCAAATTCAGCAGAAGTACACCTCCTACAACCACTACCTCTTCCTCCACTTCCAAACCCCCTCCATCTACCCATCCTAGTGTGTCTAAAAAACCTTTCCTGGCTAACATTAACCTCTTCCCTACACCTCCCCCCCGCCCTTCCCCTATGGCCAGGCTTTCCAGGTCCCAGCCCAGCACCTCAGCCACCACATCCCCAGGCAGAGTGGTGCCAGCAACTGCGGGGTCATGGAGTGTGCCAACCATCAGGGCTGCCAGTGTGCTACGTAGCGAGGGCAAGGACATTCCGCCACCTGCCAAGGTGAAAAAGGTGCCCATATCCCGGAGGGAGAAGCCGAAACCACCAGCCACCAAGGGGTCAGCGAAAATGAAAGGGGATAGTGGCAAGACAACTGCGCCACCATCAAAGGTGGGGAAGGGCCAAAAACAGAAGGGCAGGTCAGGAGAGGGCATGGTGGCACAGACTGAGGTACCAGTGTCACACCTTCTGTCCACGTCCACGCCAACCTGTACGGCAGTGAACACCGCCACCTCCACCGCCACCTGCACCACCACCTGCACAGCCTCCGGCACGTCTACAGCAGCTGCGACAGTCCCCAGCCTCTTCCCTGGTGGGCAGCCATCCGAGGCTGCAGGAGACATCCTGCTTTCTCCCTCAGCAGGTGCTGACACATGCCCCCCCGCCACAGACCCCGCCGCCAGCACCACCAGCACCAGCACCGACACCACAGACCCCGCCGCCAGCACTGCCACCACAGACACCGCCACCAGCAACACCACGACAGACACCGCCGGAAGCACCGCCAGCAGCCCTGCGACATCCTCGGACAGTGGCACCACCGCTGACATGCCTACCATCCCCAGTGTTAAGTCGTCCGAGGCTTTTGGTGAGTTCCAGGACCCTGGGCAGCTTCCATGAAGCATTACTGTCATCACTGTTGGCACCTGCAGGTGGAATGCAAAGCCACAGCAGTGTGGGGTATGTCGCTGCCTCCATGGCGTATCATGCTACCTGTACCTCGCCAATGTCGTGCCACGCACACCCAGGTGAGTGTATTGTACCGGCCACACTGCACGTGGAGCACTCTGGGCACCAGGCCCCCTCCAGAACCAGTGGAGAGATACATCCACTACCTCAGTCCTTGGCAGGATAAAGCACTCTGTGCACCAGGCCCCCTCCAGAACCAGTGGAGAATGACATCCATTACCTCAGTCCTTTGCAGGATAAAGCACTCTGGGCACCAGGCCCCCTCCAGAACCAGTGGAGAATGACATCCACTTGAGAAACTGTGGCTTTGCACTCCCCAGGATAAAGCAGTGGGCAAACCACCGACTTGAGAGACTTGAGAGACTGTGGCTTTGCACTCCCCGGATAAAGCAGTGGGCAAACCACCCACTGGAGAGACTTGAGAGACTGTGGCCTTGCATTTCCCTGGATAAAGGAGTGGGCAAACCACCCACTGGAGAGACTTGAGAGATCAAATCAAATCCTTAACATTTATAAAGAGCGCTACTCACCCGTGCGGGTCTCAAGGCGCTAGGGGGAAGGGGTTACTGCTGCTCGAAGAGCCAGGTCTTGAGTAGTCTCCGGAATGCGGAGTGGTCCTGGGTGGTCCTGAGGATGGTGGGGAGGGTGTTCCAAGTCTTGGCCGCCAGGTAGGAGAAGGACCTCCCACCCGCCATGGAGCAGCGGATGCGAGGGACGGCGGCGAGAGCGAGGCTGGTGGAGCGGAGAAGACGGGTGGGAGCGTAGAAGCTGAGGCAACGGTTGAGGTATTCTGGTCCCTTGTTGTGGAGGGCTTTGTGTGCGTGGGTGAGGAGACAGAAGGTGATCCTTTGGCTGACGGGAAGCCAGTGCAGGTGTCTCAGGTGTGCGGAGATGTGGCTGTTGTGGGGTATGTTGAGGAGGAGCAGGCGGAGGTGTTTTGAATTTGTTGCAGACGTTTCTGGAGTTTAGCGGTGGTTCCTGCGTATAGGGTGTTGCCGTAGTCCAGGCGGCTCGTGACGAGGGTGTGGGTCAAGGTCTTTCTGGTGTCGGCGGGGATCCAACGGAAGATATTTCGGAGCATGCGGAGGGTGAGGAAGCAGGAGGATGATACGGCGTTGGCTTGTTTGGTCATGGTGAGAAGTGGGTCCAAGATGAAGCCGAGGTTGCGTGCGTGGTCTGAGGGGGTCGGTGCGGTGCCAAGGGCCGTGGGCCACCAGGAGTCGTCCCAGGCGGTCGGGGTGTTACCGAGGATGAGGACTTCCGTTTTGTCTGAGTTCAGTTTCAGACGGCTGTGTTTCATCCAATCTGCGACATCTTTCATTCCATCTTGCAGGTTGGTCTTGGCGCTGGTGGGGTCCTTGGTGAGGGAAAGTATCAGTTGAGTGTCGTCGGCGTAGGAGGTGATGATGATGCTGTGTTTGCGTACGATGTCGGCGAGGGGGCTCATGTAGACATTGAAGAGTGTCGGGCTGAGCGAGGAGCCTTGTGGGACGCCGCAAATGATCTCAGTGGGGTCTGAGCGAAAAGGTGGGAGGTAGACTCTTTGGGAGCGATTGGAGAGGAAGGAGGCGATCCAGTCCAGGGCCTGGCATTGGATCCCGGTGGAGCAGAGGTGGGTTATTAGGGTGCGGTGACAGACGGCGTCGAAGGCAGCCGAGAGGTCGAGGAGGATGAGGGCGACTGTTTCTCCGTTGTCCATCAGGGTTCTGATGTCGTCTGTGACTGAGATGAGGGCGGTTTCTGTGCTGTGGTTGGCTCGGAATCCGGACTGAGAGGGGTCGAGAAGGTTGTTGTCTTCAAGGAAGTTGGTAAGCTGCTTGTTGACGGTCTTCTCTATGACTTTGGCAGGGAAGGGGAGGAGCGAGATGGGGCGGAAGTTCTTCAGGTCGCTTGGGTCAGACATAGGTTTCTTCAGTAGGGCGTTGACTTCAGTGTGTTTCCAGCTCTCGGGGAAGGTAGCAGACGAAAACGAGGTGTTGATGATGGTCTGGAGGTGCGGGGCGATGATGTTGTTGGCTTTATTGAAGATGAAGTGTGGGCAGGGGTCCGAGGGGGCACCGGAGTGGATGGAGTTCATGGTGGCTTTGGTCTCTTCTGTGTTGATGTGGGTCTAGGCGTTGAGGGTGATGGCTGGGGTTGTGGGTTCTGTGGTGGTCGGCTGGGTCTGGAGTCCGAAGCTGTCGTGTAGGTCGGTAATCTTACGATGGAAGAAGGTGGCGAGAGAGTTGCAAAGGTCTTGTGAGGGCGTGATGGCGTTGGCGTTGGGGTTGGAGAGCTCTTTTACGATGTTGAAGAGTTCTCTGCTGTTGTGGCTGTTTTTGTCCAGTCTGTCTGTGAAGAAATTCCTTTTGGTGGCGCGGATCAGGTGATGGTGTTCGCGAGTAGCGTTCTTGAGGGCAGTCATGTTGTCTGCGGTGTGGTCCTTACGCCAGGCTTTCTCGAGGGTGCAACAAGTTTTCTTTGATTCCTTAAGGGTGTCAGAGAACCAGAGAGGTTTTTTGGTGTTGGACTGTCTTGGAAGGCGTCTGAGGGGAGCGAGGTTGTCTGCGCAGTTGGTGATCCAGTTCGTGAGGCTGAGGGCTGCGTCGTTGGGGTCGGCGGAGAAGGTGGGTTGGTTGTCGATGAGAGACTGTGGCTTTGCACTCCCCAGGATAAAGCAGTGGGCAAACCACCCACTGGAGAGATTTGAGAGACTGTGGCTTTGCACTCCCCAGGATACAACAATGGGCATGGAGCCCCCTCGTGCAGCAGTGGTGTTGTGCGTTCATCTGGCTGAGGTGCCCCCCTCCCCCTGAGGTGCCTGTTTCATTTCAATCTGATGCCCTTCCAGTGTTCTCTCCGTTTCTAGTCAGTTATCTTGTGTGGGCTTCGCCCATGCATTTTGGGCCCCGTGGACCACGGACAATGATTGGTGCACTGTCCGGACTTGTGTAGTTGGTGTACATAATTGTATTTACTGGATTTTTAACTTTGATAATGAGATTTCACATGATTACATTCGTTCAAATCATTTCCTTTTGTCCTTGCGTTCTTCCAGGGGGTGGGGGGATGTTGGTGTACTGTTGCTGCATGTATTTGTGTGTATGGTGTTGTGGGTGATGGTGGGGGTGTTGCGTGTTGCGTGTGTGTGTCACTCTCTTTTCCCTCCCCTGTGTTGTAGGTGTAGTACTCACCGTGGTTATCACCGACGTCTTTGGTACTCCTGATAGAAGAGAAGGAAGACCAGCATTGGCAGTATCTGCAATTCGGGCTCCGTGGCCTCCTGGTTCCTCGTGGGGTGTGGAGAGGTGAGTGTTTTACCTTCTGTGTACTGTTTCCGCTGTGTTTTTGTTCGCATTGGTTCCGCCCCGGAAAAGGTGGTAATAGGCATCTTGTGATAGGGTGGATGGTACATTGTCTTCTGCCTGTCTGTTGGCGGTTACCGCCGCGGTGTTTGTTTCTACCGCCGTGGCAGTCAGAGTGTTAAAGTGGCTGTCTATGTTGGCGTTTCCGCCATGGTCATGATTCCATTTTTTTTTCCGCTGGTCTGTTTGGGGTATTACCGCCGCTTTAACACCGACCACCAGGGTTGTAATGAGGGCCTTAGTCTGAATAAGATAAGAAGGGAGTATGATGAGGAACTCGGGAACCAAGTTAAGTAAGGTTCCTTCAAAATTGTAGTTGAAATCTGAACATAGGGATCAAAAGTTTTCAAGTTCAGAGCCCCCTGTAGTCTCAGATTCGAAATATACTCGAAATATAGATTTTCTACCAATACCTTAACATTTAAAGGCAGGGACTCTGGATGAGTAAACATGCTCTCCATGCCCATATTCCGAAATGAAGTTTGCAGATAGGTAAACCACGGAATTCTATTAAAAATGGTTCAAGTGGATGCAATCAGTCATACAATCTTGTACCAGACTAGCCGCAGGACTCGACCAAGATTTCAACCACAGTAAAAGGGGAGCGACACCAATCAAATCTTCAATGTGTTGTAGTCCCAGCTCTTCGTAACAGATGATATTTGCTACATTCTTTGGTACCAGCAATAGTCTATGAACAAATGTATTCTCTGTATGTTGAAGAGAATCTACTTTAGTCAGGCCCCACAAACCCGCCCCATACATAGTTGCTGATACACGTGTTAGTCATGTTGTAGGAGTGTGTATACTGTTATGTAGCATATGAGAGGAGGGAACAACTTGATCCTGTAATGAGGCCGGCCACGTTGGTTACAGAACTTGAGATACTGCAGCAATACCTATAAAAGCAGTCTTCCCTGCTGTAGTCGAGTTGTTGCTCTCCCTAAATGGGTATAGATGAAAGTGTTTTGTCGCCAATTATTAGGTATCAACAAGGTAGAAAAATGGTATGTCAAGCTACGTGGTTTGAGGAGTGGAAAAGGAAAAAATACATTAACATGTAACAGAATACAAGCACAAAAATAAGAACCCCAGCCCAGAAACTCCGTCAGTGTCCCCTCACCTTCCCACCCACTCATCCCACCCTTAACACTGAATTAGAGGGAGAGGACTGTGGGGTGACAACCCGACCATCACGGAACTGCAATAAACAATATGAACAAATCACTTAAGCAGCAGTCTTTCAAAAGAGAAGAGAGTAATAGTTGCAATTACATTGACAAAAAGGTATAAACCGCCAACTTGTGCCAACCATCGCACACACATAGAGACTTGAAAGATGTCTCAATTTCTGAGCAAGGAAGGGTAACCTGGTGGCAAGAGGTTGGTTCTGTGTCTTGTTTCAGCCATGGGACTCTGATTTGTTAGTAAGAGGAGATTATGGCCCTTATTATGACCCTGGCGGTTGGCGATAATATGGTGGAAAGTAATGCTAACATGCTGGCGGTACTTTCCACCATATTATGACATTGGCGATTTGGCTGAAGCCAAACCGCCAATGTACCACACCGACCGCCATGGCTGTAACAGCCGCTGGGCTGGAGATATCAATCTCTATCTAGGCGGCGGTAACTGTACCGCCTGCGGGATAATGACCCCACCTACCACCATGGTTTCCGTGGATTTGTTACCGCCATGAAAACCATGGCAGTAGGCACTATCAGTGACAGGGAATCCTTTTTTTAGATGTGTACACCTACCTTGTGTCAATGAGATGCAAGGTAGGCGTTCCCATCTAAAAATGGTGCTGGGTCAGACCAGGCGCTAGGGGACCTGTGGACCCATTTCCATGGTTGAACATGATGGAATGGGTCCACAAGTGCCCTCCCCAAGCCCCAGGAACACCCCCACTCCCACCAGAGGGACACCGAAGGATGGGGGACACCATCCTAGGTAAGTAGGGTAAGTATTTTTTTTGTTTGTTTTTTTGCCACCGGTAGCCCTAACTTGGGGCCCCCTGCATAGCACAAGGTACAATGGCCATGCCCAGGGGACATGTTCTTGTGCTGGATATTGGGGTGGTGGGCATGACTCCTGACTTTTCTAAGACAGGAGTCATGTTTTTGGTGTTTGTGTGCAATTAAATGGCGCTAGTCTGGTTAGAGAATTTTTTTTTGCCCCTAACCAGACTAGCGTAATTTTGTGATGCACAATCCCCCCATTCCCTACCGCCACCATCGCCCAGCTAGCTTCTTCTTCTGAAACGCAAGCCCAAGTTTAGCACTGACTTGCGCCATTCAATAAATACAGTGCCCGGCTGGTGTTGTTAAATGATGCAAGCTGGCGCTAAACTTTTTGCAGTAAAAGTGCTCTAGCGCAGTTTTGAGGCAAAAAGCATAAAAATGGCCCTAAATCTTTGCCATTCGCAGTTAGGTGCCAATGTGGGAATACATGACTTGCCTAATAGGAAGGCTCAGAGGGGCCTTCAATTTTTGTAGGAGTGCAAGACACAGGAGCTTACTTGTTGTCAGGAGCTTAGTAGTATTAGGAAATCATAGCCTTATCGCACCTTTAATGATCATAGTGCACGGTGTTTGTGTAGGCCCTGAGAAGACCACAAGGTCAAAATGCGTTACCTGTGAATATATAATGAAAACACATCCTGGAAAGAGAAGATGCTATGTTTTGACAATGTTGTCAAGCAACATAATGATCCATAATTGTGAACGGGAAGTTTGCACCCATTGTTCATCACAGACACCGTAGGTGGATGTGACTGGGGTCTGTGTAAAAGACTGAGGCTATACATTGATGTTCCTAGTTCCTGTCGCCGTTAACAGTCAGCTGAAACTTGTCTATTATGCTGCACTTCAGGCTCTGTTCATTGGAAGGGGCAGGGAACACAACAAAGTCTTGTTCTGATGATAAAGAACGAATGGTGGAGGTGGCAGGCGTTCTGCAGTGGTATAGTTTTACAGCCTTATGGCAAAGGATGTGCTTGAAGAATTCAATTTAAACTTGGCAGGGAAGTCAGACTGAACCAACAGCGAGTATAGGGGAGGTGCTACGAAAAATGAAACATATTTTGCAGGATGAAAGTACTGAGAGTGCACATGCGGAAATGGATGTGCTCACAATTAATGGTTGTGACCAGTGCTTAATTTGTAAATAAAAAGGTGCCGGTGCCCAAAGCCCTCTTCTTAAACACACAGCTGCTGCAATTAAAACTGCGATCATGGAATTCTGAGGCAGCGTAATCCTGGAGCCATCTTGGGCCTCTTCAATGCACTCCCTGCCCCTACAGCTCACACCTGCAGCGTTCAGCTTTCTCCCTTTGAGAAGCTTTTTCGTTTTTCTATTCCTCTGTCTTTCCCAAACGTGTCTTTTGCCCGCAGCACTTGCTTGAGGCAGAAGACTAAGCGCCGGCCCTCAAAAATAAGTGCTGGTACTCAGCACCGGAAACAACAAGCACAAATTGAGCACTGGTTGTGACTCGTCCAAACCAATAAAGTAAAGTATATATCAATATGAAAAACTGTGCAAAAAGGAGATTAGCAGGTGGTTGTGGGTCACATCATAACATAATTATACTAAAGTCGACAGAGACCCAAGCGGACTGCACTTTCTCATTACTCCAACATATATGAGAACCCACATCCTAGATTGTTAGAAGAATGGTCCCTACTAAATAGTTTGACTATAACTATAAGCTATATTCGAGCCCTTTCCATGCAGTGCTGACATCCCCACGTTACATCACTCACAACATGTTCTATGATATAATTGATAACTTCACTGATGGCATTTGAAATTACATCATTGCTGACAACACTGTGCATTGCAGAAGACATATATATATATTTGTAATATAGCTGTCCTTGACACAAATCAATTATGCAGCAGGAATAATGCAATACATGCATTCACCGTTATTCTAATGCAATAGTTTAATAGTGTAACACACTTCAGAATGAACCTGGAAAGACGATTTATTTGATGGTAGCTACTTCACTAATGTAATAACAGAGAAAGCCATTCAAATGTCATAGTTAATTTTATTTTACATAAAAGCAGTCAAATTATTAAAAAGGGGTTTTTATTGTGAATAAGGACAGCACACTTTACTATTACAACAACATTGATTTAGTGTAATGATGGTTTAATGTGTTTTATGTGTATCAGTGTAACAAGATGGACTTGGCAATTCTTATGTTAGAAAATATGGTGAATATATAATTCAAATTAATTCAAATGGTTTAATCATCTCATATCTTCAGTGTTGTTTTTGTTTCAAATAACTAAAAAAATAAGATCAGATCTCCCAGGATGAGGCTACATCAGTAACAGGCAATTCAATTCCGACCGAACCATCTGTTTGATAGCGCAGTATTCAATTCAGTTTGCCAAATAATTTAAGAATATCTCCTTCTCTACATGAAAAATGCATTTTAACTGTAGAATGAGAAATTGTAAATTCTTTAGCATTGCTGAACATGAAATCAGCCAGCACACCCCAGCCTCCTGGGTGCATATTACAAGCAGTGAAAGTCGGTGTGCACCCTGAATATCGAATCCAAAATGTCAAGGCATGCAAATATTGACAACAAAATACATATCCAAAATATCAAAATCTAATGAAATGTAGATTTTCCATACCTAACTCTACATATAGGTACCTTGGTGCCATATATATATATCTTAAGGCTACGTAAATGTGGAGTTAGGAATAGTAAATCTGTACTTCCTAATTTACACTTATGTTTTGATATTGATGCCTTGATATTCTGTGCCTGATATTCTTGGGCTCAATATTCAGTAGTACAAACATGAAAGTTACAGAACTAGGGTTGTGGCCTCTTGCTATCTTATGCATTCTCTCAACTACATTAATGTTCCCTGCTGCTCAGCCAGTGAGTGAGGTCATTGTGTGGTTGTAATCTTGATAGTGTTTGTCCTTGGATGAGTGGAAAGTTGGAGTGAGAAGGGCTGAGCCGCAGGATGCTGCTCCTGGTGGGGCTTAATCTGTAGCCTACAAATAAGCTAATAAACCTACTCCTTTTATAACTTACAAGCATCCATCATTGACTGCAACACTGGTGATGATTTAAGGAAGAACCAGTGTGTGAAAGAAGAAAGAAATTGAACCTACAGAAAATCTAAGGAGAAACAAGATTACAGAGGAAAACCAAGAGGAGAGAGATTGAAAATCAAAGAGAAAAATATAAAGCAAAAGAAACTGAAGATTGAAGTGAAGAAGAACGCCCTGGAAGCCGCACCAGTGTCTTTTCTACCCAAAAGCTGGTACTCATCAGACGTTAGAGGCGTGACCTGTTTAACTTCAAGGCAAGCTGTTTAATTTACTAGGTGCGCAGCAAACAAGAAATGCAATGGCCTGCAGATTGAGAAGGTGGTCTGCTCAGCTGTGCACAGAGTCAGACCTGTTGTACCTGCTTGCATGGACTGGGTTTTTCGAGGAAATAGTGTGCTGAACTACGTGAATACAGAGTTAAAAATATACGGCACTGAACGTTTGGCAACCTAGTGGAAAGTTAGTTGGAGCAACAACTGGTGTCAGCATTTAAACACTATCTGAAGCGTGATCAGTGAACCTGCACAGCAGCCACTTGAAGCGCTGTGCTGAAGGGCACATATTGTGAGTAACAATTACAGTCTTCCTGTTGACTGGGTTGCTGAGTTTCCCCAACCCCTATTCTGCAAGAGAGGTCATTGGATACCTGATCTGTTTCCAGGATGTTTTCTGAGAGGAAAACTAGCGAGACGAGCTGGCACATGGGAACAGCTTCTGTGCAGTGGAGAGCATGTGTGCCAATTTTTCGTACAAGGATATGGAACTGTGGGTGCATTTAAATGGAATAAAATGTACAGTGGCAATGTATTCAGATGAGAAGTCGCTCACCGGCATGGAGTATTTGACTATCCTTGAGAATAATGTAGCTTTAGATATACTGTCATGTGCATTTTACTCAATACCATACATTGCTTTAGTGTATTTTTCAATGCTGCTATACTGGATTTGAAAGATGTGTAGGGATGAATTGAGTAATGTTATGTTTATGCTGACAATGCTTGCCGCTGCTGAAATTAAATTTTAATGCTGTATTGAATTGAGAAAAGTTAAGCCGTTACTGATGTGTTTTGAAGTTGTTGAGTCGTGACATGTGTATTACATGGGAGGTGCGCCCAATGCTATTTTAACTTGAAATTATGCTTCCCATATTTTGTGTTTGTAATATGGGCTGACGTTTTAAAGCCTTGCTTAATTTTAGAGATTTATAATTTGAGGTTCGATGGTACAGCCATGTGCAGAGTGACATTTTAATGTTGTGATATTAGTATCTTGGTCCGTATTTGGGATCTTGTTTTTGACCACCCTTCCTTAGGGGTTAAGGATGTGGGGGCAGTGTGCTAAGCCCAATGTTGTGGGGGTACACCCCAATCATGTGTCAATCCTTCCTATGTGGTTAAGGATATGGGGTCAGTGTGTTAAACCCGATGTTAAAGGAAGCACATCCCAGTAATATGTATCAATTCTTCCTATGGGGGTAAGGATGGAGGGGCAGTGTGTTAAGCATAATCTTAAGGGGGGCACACCCCAGTTATATGTGTCAATCCTTTGTTTGAGGTTAAGGATGTGGGGGCAGTGTGTTAAGCTCAATGATAAGGGGGTACAGCCCAGTGATACGTGCCAATCATTTCTACAGAGTTAAGGATGTGGGACAGTGTTTTAGGCCCAATGTTAAGGGGGTAAGTGGTTACATCTCAATGCAGTAGAGGGTAGGTGAAACCCTGGTCTTGTTTGAGCATAGGTTGATGGGAGTACATGGTTGCACCCCAATGCAGTAGAGGGTAGGTGAAACCCTGGTTCTGCTTAAGTGAATGGTGATGGGTGGGTGTGTTTACACTCCAATGCAGTGGAGGGTAGGTGAGACCCTTGTTCTGTTTAGGTGTATGATGATGGGGGTACTTGCTTACACCCCATGCAGTAGAGGTGGAAGAAACTCTAGTCCTGTTGAGTTTTGCATATTGGAAGGCAACAGGCTGGTCCTGTTATAGTGTGCGTGATGTGGAGGGGAACACATAGTCAGTGTGCTCTGTTGGGCGAGCGGGGAGGTTTTAAGTTATTTGTACACTCATATTGTGAATTTGTGGAATGTATGATTAACTGTGTTTTAGCATTTTACATCCCATTGGAGTATTGAAGTTATGCAGAGAGTGTTTATTAACCTGTTCTGTTTATTTTGATGGGATGGTCTTCATAAGTTTGAAGGACGGTTGATGGGAGTGTTTTGCCTTTTTCTGTTCTGTTGAATATTTAATTGTTTTTGTTAAAAATTGGGTCTTTGGTTGGCAGTCAGGTTACCCTCTGTCCAAGTAGGGACCCTCACTCTAGTCAGGGCAAAGGAGAAACACACCTGGTTTTTATCCCCACTCACCCCCTCACCCCACTCACCCCCTTGGTAGCATGGCACGAGCAGGAAAGCTTAACCCATAAGCAATGTGTTAAGTATTTGTACCAAAACACCCAGTAAGACAGTGAAAACACTACAAAATGGACACCACACAAGTTTAGAAACATAGGTAATATTTATCTAAATCAATCAAGACCAAAAGGAAAAAAATCCAACGTACACAAGTCAAGATATACATTTTCAAAAGAATAAGAGACTTACTCCAAAGAAAACAATGGAAACGTTGATTTTACACAAAGTACCTGGTTTGTGTCTCAAATAAAGCCGCACGAGCGAGAGTGCGTCAGAAAAGTCAGCGATGTGTCGATTCCTTAGTCGCAAGTGAGGCCATGCGTCTTTTCTTCTCCGGTCGGGTCAGCGATGTCTCGTTTTTATCCCTCGCAAGAGAGCAATGCGTCAATTTCTAGACAGAGCACCTCGGATCCGTGCCGGTTCACAATGACTTTGACGCCCAGGGACGATGCATGGAAATACGGTCGCACGGTGTTAGAAAACCATGCTGTGTGGGGTTTGATTCCTTATCAGCAGCCATAGGCAAGTGTTGTGTAATTTCTCCAGTTACAATGCTTAGATCTCCCAATTGCGATACAGGTGGAGCTTCAATTTCAGCCGCGTTGCAGATGGTGCATCGAATATTTCACCACACGTTCTGTGCATGGATTTCTGCTCTTGTCTGCCAACTTCACCTTTCAAGGGCCCAGGGACTTCAAAACAGGAGGCAAGCTCAATTCAAGTCCTTGGAGATTCTTCTTCAAGTAGGAATGCACAACAAAATCCAGTCTTAGTCCCCTTTCACAGACAGAAGCAGCAGCTGCAGGATAGCCAAACAAAGCACAGTCACAGGCAGGGGCAGCTCTTCTCCTTGGCAGAAGTTCCTCTTGGTTCCAGAAGTGATCTAAAGTCTGGGGTTTTGGGTCCACTACTTATACCCCTTTCTGCCTTTGAAGTAGGCAAACTTCAAAGGAAAGTCTCTGTTGTTTACAGGATCCTGTCTTGCCCAGGTAAGGCCCCAGACACACCCCAGGGGGTTAGAGTCTGCATTGTGTGAGGGTAGGCACAGCTCATTCAGGTGTAAGTGACCACCTATATGCAGGCTACACCCCAGCTCCCTTTGTGTCACTGTCTAGAGGAGATTCACAAACAGCCCAACTGTCACCCTGGCCCAGACAGGGAATCCACAAAGAGGCAGAGTCACAAAATGGTTTAAGGAAGAAAATGCCTACTTTATAAAAGTGACATTTTTAAACTAACAATCTAAAAACCAACTTCACAAATCAATGTATTTTTAAGTTGTGAATTCAGAGACGCCAAATTCCAGATTTCTATCTGCTCTCAAAGGGAATTTGCACTTTAAGGATATTTAAAGGCAGCCCTCATGTTATCCTATGAGAGAGATAGGCCTTGCAACAATGAAAAACGAAATTGGCAGTATATCACTTTAGGACATGTGAAATACATAATTACATGTCCCACCTTTAACATACACTGCAACCTGCCCATGGGCCTACCTAAGGCCTACCATAAGGGTGCTTTCTATGTATAAAAAGGGAAGATTTAGGCCTGGCAAGTGGGTACACTTGCCAGGTGGAATTGGCAGTGCAAAATTGCACTCTCAGACACTGCAGTGGCAGGTCTGAGCCATGTTTACAGGACTACTAATGTGGGGGACACAACCAGTTCTGCAGGCCACTAGTAGCATTTGATTTACAGGCCCTAGGCACCGCTAGTGCACTCTACTACTTACTCACTGGAAAATCAAATATGCCAATCATGGAAAAGCCAATTACACCTACACTTTACGCAGGAGCACTTGCACTTTAGCACTGGTCAGCAGTGGTAATGTGCCCAGAGTACCAAAAACAGCTAAAACAGAGTCCAGCACACTGTCAAAACATGGGAAACGGAGGCAAAAAAGACAGGGGAGACCATGCCAAGGATGCCAGGTCGAACAGTTTTCATAAGGGGGAGATATGTTGTGACCTCTGAATTTGTGGAATGTATTGATTAGCTGTGTTTTAGTATCTTATATCCCACTGGAGTATTGAAGTTAAGCAGAGACTGTTTGTTAACCTGTTCTGTTTATTTTGATGGAGTGGTGTTCATAATTTTGAATGACAGTTGATGGTGGTGTTTTGCCTTTTTCTGTTCTATTGAACATTTCATTGTTTCCAAAGGGGGAGATGTTTTGTGGCCTCTTATTCATTCTCTCCTCTACCTTAATGCTCCCTGCTTCTCAGCCAGTGAATGAGGTCATTGTATGGTTGGATTGGTGACAGTGTTTGTGCTTGGATGAGTGGACAGTTGAGGTGAGAAAGGTTGAGGGGCAGGATGCTGTTCCTGGTGTGCCTTCATCTGTAAGCATCCATCATTTATTGCAACAACTAGCCTTGTCAGACATTATCAAATATGTTACAATATTGTGCTAGGGAGAGGTGTAAAATATTGGCCCAGATTTCAGAAAAATGACGCACAAATTATGCCGCCTAACGACACTCCCTTGTGCCATCCGTGCGCCGTATTTAGAAAATGACACACCATAGCGCAAAGGAAAGGTTAGCGTAAAAAACATTATGCTAACTATTGTGACACGCCGTAAAGAAACATGACACTAATGCTGCAAAAGTGGTGTTACAACAATTAGTGGCACTGTTTCATGCTAATCGTGTTAGTGCCATTTTTTCAGTACTAGCTTAAAAAAAAGCCAGCGAGAAAGAAAAATAAACACAAGGACCCAAGATAGAGAATGCAGGCCAGGAGAGACCCCAATCAGCCCAGTACAAGTCAGGATGGACCAGCAAAATCCCAGGAGAAGGAGAAAAGGAAGCAGAAGTGTCGCTTCAGTGAGGAGGATAATGACATCTTGGTCAGGGAGGTGATGAAGAACCAACACCAGCTCTTTGTCACCTCCAAATTGGCAAAAGAAAGGAAGACTATACAGCAGGCAATAGTAGATAAAGTCAACAGTGTGCCAGAGGTGAAGAGGACTGTCACTGATTGTAAGAAGCGATGATATGATTGCAAGCGCAAAACTAAAAATAACCTGGCCAGGAACTGAAAGGCAACACTGCAGAGTGGAGGCGGAAGTCCCGTGCCCCAGGAGGACCTGGATGAGCCAGAGGAGATGATGGCAGTAGTCATCCCGGAGGAACTGGTCACTGGAATCGCAGGACAGGACAGCGCAGACTTCCAAGACCCACCACAAATGCACGGTAAGTTGCAGTGAGGGACAATCTGGAAATTACCAAATGGCAGAAGGGGAGGCACATATGACACACTAAATGCATGCAAAAGGGTCTAATCGGGACACATAGTGCCAGAATTAAAAGGCCCTATCACCAATGGAACACCACTTTTAGTGATGATCTCTTGGCACTATGCACTGCAACGTATTTACAAGGTGGGGATAAGCCACTTTTTGTGGCTTAACAAAACCTTGTAAATATGGCCCCTTCACACGCAGCACTTTGCATGGAAGGGGCGTTTAATTGGTGTTGCTGTGGGCTTGCACAGCAACACTCATTGCATTTTGATGCTGCCCTAGATGTATGAGTTTTTGTAAACCTAAGGCAGCACCAAAATTTACCACCACCCCAGGAGTGGTGTTAGCATGGCGCAACAAGGAGAAATGCTTTCATTTCTCCTAATGTTTTGCTCTTCCTACGTGTGCTGCATCCTGCAGCACACATAGAAAGAGCAAATCTCATTTGAAGGTTGTTTTTGTGCAGGAAGATGTCCCTTACTGCACCAAAACAATCTCGCCCACAGCACAGCCATCCTTGCACCATGGCGCAAGGGTGTCTGCGTTGGTACTCACTAGCAAAAATAGCGCCAGCATTGGGGAAACAGATTTGCGTGGTATACGATAAAACGAGCATCCCTGCATTTTGAAAATGACAGACTGCAGCGCTGTCAAATGTGGTGCAGTATTACTCTTCATCATTTTCTTTAAAAACTGGGCCATAGTAGCCAAACACTTCAAATCAGCCCACAACTTTAACCAATATGCACTGACCATTTCTCAATCCTCACAGCAATGGCTTCACTGTTGCCACTGATCCAACTGCCCATGTCTAAAACTCGGTGGGCAACATGTACTATGCTTGTTGCACAGGGTGGCCCAATAAGAACTGCAACACACCTCCGTGCACAATTGGGAATGGGTACAAAGTGAACATATACCAGATATGGGGCATGTCTGTAATCATCATATGTGCTGCTGTACAAGTAGCTTCCATTTCACCATGTAGGAAGGTTGCCTCTGAGGTAGGAATGGTTGGTGTCGTGCACGAAGGGACATCTTTATACCTAACAACATTGATGCCAATGTGTATTCCAGCTACCCATTCCTCTTGTGCTACATTAACAAAGTCACACAATGCATGGATAGATCCACTTTGTACATCCTTCCACCACAATATGCCTGTGCTAGATATGATGTATGCAAGGAATTATCCCTTATGCAGGGAGGGAAGAACTAATGGGGCTGACAGTCCATAAAGGTTGCAATGTGCCTTCTGATAAACTCATGTGTGAGGTCTGCCAAAGGTAGATGTCAGAGTGACACATGCATTGTAAGCAATGGACCACACAGTCCTTTGCTTCACTAAAGCTATAATTTATGGTACCAATGAAGTAAAGAACTAGTATAGTGATAAAGCTCATTAGACTACTGTGGGAATCTTCACCATTGAGATCAGTAATGTAAATAATGTGCTTCCACAGTGTTGGTGGCTGGGGCAAAAGCCTGCAAGGAAAATGGTGGTGTCGGATCAATGCACCAAATACATTGAAAGTTTGCCCTGTGTGTGATGCACAATGCAACACAAAATAAACAACTACAATCTGTAGACATACAAACTTGTCACACACCAACTTGTCACTCCCAATCCACCCTAAGTTCTTGGACTACACTTCAACAAATTCAGATGTACAGATCTTTTCAAAGGCATCAGCAGCTGGGTGGGTCACACATGTGTTGCATGGGAAAATCACAAAAATGCACATGGAATTCCTACCTCATGCAGAGACAGGTATGAGAGGGGCACATGAAAAATACACCAGGATAAGGTATGCAAGGTGCCTCACCTTGGTTTGTTAAGTATGACCTATCACTATCCACCAGTGGTGTAGAAGTGAAAAAAAGAATATGCTTGGGTAGAGCACTATGATGTCTGTGTCTGGATATAGTAGCACATAATCACCTGATTATGAAGAAACATGCAGATCAACAGCTCAGCTTGCTTTGCTGTGCAGCATCAATTCAAATGTGCAAGGATGTGTACTTGTCATAGAGAGTCAATGCATCCCTCTACTAACCTTGGTAATGCCTAAATATACGATGGACAATATCAACTTTGCCACACAATCTGAATGGTGTAGAGACATCCCTCTTGCTGATCGAAATGCATATCTGCAGATAGGAACGCGTCCAGCTAAATCTACTAACAGGAATGTTGTTTACCACTTACAATGTTTGACAATGATTGCAACATACATTTAAAGTAGTCTACAATAAGATTACAAGGTCAGTCCTTAGAACCACAAATACAATGCCACCCCTTATGTGGTGTCCCAACATGATGCATCCACACATCAACAAGCCTCAAAATGTATCAGGTCCGCCTCCCACCACATGTGTGCTGTCAGAGTGATGGAAGTGGGTGGGTTTGCCAGATGCGTCCCACTAGCCACTTGAGTCATGTGTTCAGCATCCTTCACCACACAATATAACAATTAACCACCTTGTGTGTATATGTGCAAATAGGAAGGTCTACCTTCCAAAAAAACAACACTCAGTCCAGCAATACAGCTTTCCTTGCAGCTATGCAACAAGAAAAACTGAGATGCAAGGATGAGTGTTGCCCTGTCGGAAGGGAGAAAATCATGTTAGCATATATAGAGAATAGGTGGTTGAATCTCACAATGGGTGGTGCAGGATGCTGGACACACCACTTAAAGTGGCTAAGAGGGTGCATGTGGACATCTCAGACCCTTTCATTACTCCAACACACGTAGGGTGGCAGATGAGTCATGTACTTAATCAAATATCTGTAAAACTGAATTCCAAGTATTTCTGTACTTCTCCACTTGTGGTGTGAGCATAAATCTTGAACAATGCCCATGGCATGCAAATTAACACAGCCAAGTCAATGAAATGGGTACATATATCGAAGACCAACAATCAAGGTGGGTGTAACACATTGGTAACTCTGGACTGACAGATTGTGAAAATGGTGACTCCACAGAAATGATGCTCAGGTGGCACAGTGTGCTGTTAGGGGTCCATTAATGTGGGTCTTGATGTGGGGGTCGGTACAATTTCACTGAGCCACTGGTAGCAAGTAAATGATGAGCCATGTCAACAGCCACTACAATCAAAGATTGCCCTTTTACTATCCTATTGTAGAGGATGATGCCTTACCTTCTTCAGACATGTCTGTGCTGGATTTTCACAGAAGATATGGATGACTAGCTGCCGACCATCAATGCTGACACTCTCCAGGATGTCCTGGGTTCCTTCCAGACATCATCTCCAGACAAAGGGAGGACACACAGCATTGCAGAGTCTCCACATGAACCACACAACTACCAACACACAGCACTGACCAGTCCTGCCACAGCCCTGGACTCTGAGGACCCAGACATTACCTCCTCACTAATGCTCACCTTTCCTACACATTTTTAATGACATGTCCCTCACCCTTGGACTCTGACTGGACATTCAGGCCCTCATTACAACCGTGGTGGTCGGTGTTAAAGCGGCGGTAATACCGCCAACAGGCCAGCGGTAAAAGAAATGGATCATGACCACGGCGGAAACCGCCAACACAGACAGCCACTTTAACACTCCGACCGCCACGGCGGTAGCAACAAACACCACAGCGGCAACCGCCAACAGACAGGCAGAAGACAATGTACAGCCCACCCCATCACAACCCGCCAATCCGCCAGCTTTTCCAGGGCGGTGCCAATGCCATCAAAAGCACAGCGGAAACAGAACACTGAAGGGAAACCATTCACCTCTCAACACTCAACGAAGAACCAGGATGTCATGGAGCCTGAGTTACAGGTCCTGCCCATGCTGGTCTACCTCCTCATCTACCAGGAATACGAAAGGCGGCGGCGACGACGGCGGTGAGTACTGCACCTAGTACACAGGGAGTTGGGGAGGAAAAAGAGAGTGACACACACACCCTCACCCTCACCCCCCCAACACCATACACAAACTCATGGAACAACATTACATTCACACCCCGTAACCCCCTGGAAGAACGGTAGGACAAAAGAAATTTAGTTAAATCAGTGATATATTAGAAATAGGCAGATACATGTAAGATTTTTAAAAACAGTATTTAAAAAAATATACAATAGGTACATTGTCCCTTCCAAATGTCCGTGGGCCACTGGGCCTAAAATCATGGGCCAAACCTACACTTGACTCCTATCTCAATACGGAGAGAACACTGCAGGGGCATCAGGTTGAAAATACACAGGTACCTCAGGGGGACAGGGCAGGGTGGGGCATCTCAGCCAGAAGATGGAATAATGCCACTGCTCCTCGAGGGGGCTCCATGCCCACAGCGATGTCCTGGGGAGAGCAAGGCCACAGTCTCTCGAGTGGGTTGTTTGCCCACTGCTTGGTCCTGGGGAGTGCAAAGCCACAGTCTCTCATGTGGGGGGTTTGCCCACTGCTTGGTCCTGGGGAGTGCAAAGCCACAGTCTCTCTAGTGGGTGGTTTGCCTACTGCTTGGTCCTGGGGAGTGCAAAGCCACAGTCTCTCTAGTGAATGGCTTCTCCACTGGTTCTGGAGGGTGCCTTGTGCCCAGTGTGCTTCATCCTGCCAATGAGGGGGTGAGTGGATGCATATCTCCACTGGTTCTAGAGGGGGCCTTGTGCCCAGTGATGCAGCACTTGGGGTGTGGCAGTGCACATTCCCTCAACTGGGTGTCTGAGGCACGAGATTTGCAGGGACCAGGATGCATGATAGTCCATGGAGGCAGGGCTAGACTCCATCCTGCGGCGGCTAAGGCTGCAAACAGGTGGTAGTGCCGGTGCTGGTGGGGGTGCTGGCAGTGGTGGTGGGAGGCTCCAGCCTGTCTCCTGCAGCCTTGGACAGCTGCCCACTGGGGCTGCTGCTGCTGGTAGTGGTCCTACTTTCAGCGGTGTAGGTGGTGCTGCCCGTGGTGCAGGTGCCAGTGCTGCCAGTGGTGGAGGGAGGCTCCAGCCCTTCTCTTGCAGCCTTGGACGGCTGGCCACTGGGGATGCTGCTGCTGACAGTAGTGGTGCTAGCAGCCGTGCAGGTGGCGGTGCTTGCGGCGGGGCTGCTGGCGGTGCTGGCCGCGGTACAGGTGACGACGGCTGAAGTGCCTTGCCTGCTGTTTTCTGCTCCTTCCTCACCTTGGAAGATGCTGTTGTGACCTGGGCTCTGGCAGCTGGATTTTTGGAGGAGGCCTTGCTGGGTGGTTTGTGCTCCTTACCCTTGCTGCATGCTGTCCCCTTCTTCACCTTGGCAGTTGGCGGAATGGTTTTGTCCTTAACAGGGGTTGGTGGCACATTGGCTGGGCTGATGGTTGCCTCCTTTGTGCCTCTGTGAGTTGCAGGTACCACAGCGGACGCCGACTTGGTGGCTGAGGTGTTGGCCTGGGCTCTGGACACCCTGGCCCGAGGGGAAGGACGGGGAGGGAGAGGTAGGGAAGAGGTCAATGTTTGCCAGGAAAAGCTTTTTAGACACACTGGGGTGGGAAGAGGGAGAGGGTTTCGGAGTGGAGGAAGAGGGAGTGGTTGTAGGAGGTGTCTGTCTGCTGTGTTTGGGTGAAGGTGCATAGGCTGGATGTTGTTGTGAGGTGGATGGCTGTTGGGTGGGTGGGTGCTTGCGTTTGTGTACTTTGGGAGGAGGGGTCACAGACACACTGGGCGAGGACACAGGGGACGTGAGCATGGATGTGGGGGTGGTGACTGCCAGTAAGGGGTGAGTAGTGATGGGCGTGCTGGTGATGGAGGTAGTGGATGAGGATGTAGTGCATGCAGGTGAGTGGAGACACTACTGGGAGGGAGGTGGACGAGGAGGAGGAGGGGGACACAGTGGAGGCAGTGGATGTTGGTGTGTCTGCATGGGGATGGTGCTTGTATGAGTGCCTGTGAGATGAAGTGTGGTGCTTGTGTTTGCCTGAGCCACTTTTGTGTGTTGATGTGGGTAAATGCTGCTCTGAAGGTGTGCTTGGGATAGGCTGGGGTTGAGGGGATTGGGACTGGGGAGTGGAAGCTGGAGGGGGGAGGCTAGAGACAGGTACAAGGGCTGCCATTAGTGTTGAGGCCAGAGCCTGAAATGCTCTCTGTTGGGCCGCTACGCTAGATTGAATGCCCTCCAGGTATGCATTTGTTTGTTGCAAATGCCTCTCAACACCCTGGATGGCATTCAGAATGGTTGACTTCCCAACAGTGAGGGATCTCAGGAGGTCAATAGCCTCCTCACTGAGGGCAGCAGGGCTGACTGGGGCAGTGCCTGAGGTGCCTGGGGCGAAGGAGATGCCCAACCTCCCGGGTGAGCGGGCACGGGAAACACACTGAGGGGCTGCTGGGAGAGCGGTGCTGGTAGAGGGGTGGTGGCTGTACCTGTTGTTGGGGTGGCCGCAGAGGTGTCCACCACCGCCAGGGAGCTTCCATCGGAGGAGTCGCTGTCTGTGGTGTCCCCTCCTGTCCCCGTCATGGTATTCCCCTCACCCTCCGTCCCACTGGTGCCCTCACCATCGGTGGATTCGGCCTCCAGGCCCATGTGGGATGCAGCTCCCTCCGTCGCCGGTGCCTCTGCTCCTCTGCCAGATGATGCTAATGCACTCAAGGACAGGGTGACAAAACAAAAAGGGGGGGAGACGGTGGAAGCATTTGGTCAATGCCAGCAACAACACTACCGTTGGCGTACACAACTCAACCGGAGCAGCCCTATAAACTAGGCCATGCACTACCAATTACTAAGATAGTCACCAGCTCATGGGTTACAATGGCTAACGCCATTAGCTGCACACCTGAAACCCACAGGACCCTGCCTAGTAGTAGATGCCCACTAACACTATTGGGGTAGGAGTGCTTCAGAGCCTGCCCATCAAGGAACCTACCCTGCCATCTTCACCATTGCCTAGGGGCTCCCATAGCCCACATCCACCACCCAGGTACCTCCTAACATGCACAAAGTCATGATTCTGAATCTGTACTCACCCCCTTGTGGCTGATATGATGCCTTCAAGTGCCCATGAAACTCCGGAGAGGTGACCGCCAGAATGCGGAACATCAGGGGGGTCATGGTGCGACGGGCACCCCTTCCTCATTGGGAGGCCAGCCCCAGCTGGGCCTCCGCCGTCTTCTTTTTCCCAGTGGTGCAGGTCCTCCCACCTCTTGCGGCAGTGGGTGCTCCGCATGTCAAAGACCGCCAGGGTCAGCACCTCCTTGGCCATGGCACGCCAAATACCCTTTTTCTTGTGGGCGCTGACCTGCATTGAAAAGACAGCAGAAAAGTAAATTAGTCAACCGTCTGGACCGTCACTCTCTTGGCCCACCATATCACTCTCATCCCCTGACGCACATACATTGACCACCTTACATGCAGCACTCTGCCCAGGACACCTCTGCGCCCCCCTACACGTGGCTTACACACACAGCAATCTATACAACCATGGCCCACGCATCATGCTTACAGTGTACTCACCTGTTTGTCTGGAGGACCGTAGAGTAACGTGTACTGGGGTAGGACCCCATTCACCAGTTTCTCCAACTGCTCCGCAGTGAAGGCCGGCGCCCTTTCCCCAGACACATGAGACACTGTCGCTTCCAGACACAGGTTACAGCAGCACTTGCAGTGTAGGTCCTCTCCTGTTGAAGATCAGTTAGAAAGTGAGTGAACAGATAGAAAAATGGTGGTGACGTCCGCCGGGCAGCTTACCGTCACCACCGGCGTACATCGCCATTGGTTCCTGGAACCTATAGGGCCCAAAGATAATCAAGGCGAAGTTCCACGGCGGTCTTTGACCGCCTACCGCGATGGCGCACAACGCCAGCGGAATTACCTCATTTCCACTTGTCCCTCCTCACAGGTCAGGCAGACGCAATTTCAGGGGGTCACAGGACATGGCACCTAACTGCGTAACAGCAGACATTGGCACAGCAAGTGATTGTCGGATTAACATCTTGTTTCTGTAAAGTAAACAAATCATCATTAGTGCAATGGATGTGTGACTATGACCCTCTGCTCACCGTTTTCTTCCATAGGCTTCAACCGCTGAGGCTGAATATGAGATGATGGCATCCTCCGGTGTACAGACCCCTGGTGGACCTTGCGACAATGGAGAACAGACACATTATCATTACCTACAGACTTGATTGTGCCACAATCCTAGAACTGTGTGCCCAATTGGAGCCAGACCTAATGTCAGCTATCTGCCAGCCCACAGGTATCCCCCTCTAGTGCAGGTCCTGTCAGTGCTCCATTTCCTGGAAATGGTTCCTTCCAAACAACAGTGGCCATAGCATCAGGGATGTCACAGCCAATGTTCTCCAACGTGTTGACCAGAGTGTTGTCAGCCCTGCTGAAACACATGCGCAGCTACATCGTGTTCCCCCAGGTGGATGATTTGGCCGCAGTGAAAGCTGACTTTTATGCCCTGGGACATATCCCCAACATCACTGGTGCCACTGATGGTACACATGTGGCATTTGCTCCCCCCCCCGAAGAAAGGAACACATTTTCAGGAATAGAAAAAGTTATCACTCTATGAATGTGCAGATGGTGTGTTTGGCGGACCAGAACAACTCCCATGTGAATGCCAAATATTCTGGCTCTGTGCATGACGCCTTTATCTTGAGGAATAGCAGCATCCCATATGTGATGAGCCAACTCCAGAGGTACCGGGTGTGGCTAATAGGTGAGCCCAAGGTCCCCACACAGTATGAGTAGGTGTCTGGGTATGGGGTTGTCCCTAAGGGTTAGTGTGTGTCTAACAGTTGTCCCTCGATATTTTCAGGTGACTCTGGTTACCCCAACCTCTCATGGCTACTGACCCCAGTGAGGAATGCCAGGACAAGGGCAGAGGAACGTTACAATGAGGCACATGGGTGTACAAGGAGGATTATTGTAAGGACCTTCGGCCTCCTACAGGCCAGATTCTGGTGCCTCCATCTGACAGGTAGCTCCCCGTACTACTCACCCATGAAGGTGTGCCAGATCATCATTGCATGTTGTATGTTGCACAACCTGGCCTTGAGACGGCAGGTGCCTTTTCTGCAGGAGGATGTGCTGGAGATGGTCTTGTGGCAGCGGTGGAGCCTGTGGACTGTGAGGAAGAGGAGGCAGAGGAAGAAGATGTTGACAACGGAAGCAATATAATTCAGCAGTACTTCCATTGGGACACAGGTAAGAGACTGTAAGTTCACTTAACTTTTCAGTTTTCTGTGGGACATTGTACATAGCAGCCTGTTTCCCTATGTCTAAGGCCACTGACTGTACCCTTTGGCATCTCTATTTTCAAATCTCTGTGCCCCCCTTTGGCTCCTGCTATGTGTATTGCTGCCCACCAAAGGTCATTCCAAAGTATATTTTACTGTACATTTGACTTGCAATGCCTTGATAATGTTGAACTAATACATATGTGAATCATTTGACAGACTCCAGATTAGTATTTGTTCCAAGGGTGTTTATTTAAGTGCTCATAAGTAGAGGGGGATGTGCAATGGGTTAAGCTGATGGTGGAGGAAAGTCCATGGTAGAGTCTAGTCTCTTGGTATCACAGGTGCATTTTACAATGGGGCATAGGAAGGGGAGTAATGGCAGTTCAAGGTGGACAGGGTGATAGAGTGGGACAGAAGGGTGACAATCAGTAGAGTCTTATTTCCTGATGGGGGTCTTGGCAATGTTCTCTGGCTTCTGCCTGGATTGCAGGGACCATTTGTGGGGTGGTTCTCCTTCTGCAGGGGCTGGGGTGCTGGTGGCCTGTTGGTCCTGTGGCGGGGCTTCCTGTCCACTAGCGCCGGCAGAGGTGGAAGGCTTTTCATCGGATTGGCTAGTGTCAGGGGCCCGTTGTTGTGCCAGTGCCTCCCTCATGGTCTTGCCCATGTCAACCAGCACCCCTGCAATGGGGACCAGGATGGTGTAGATGTTTTTGAGGTCATCCCTGATCCCCAGGTACTGTCCCTCCTGCAGCCGCTGGGTCTCCTGCAACGTGGCCAGTATCTGGCCCATCGCCTCCTGGGAATGATGGTATGTGCCCTGGATGTTGGAGAGTGCCTCGTGGAGAGTGGGTTCCCTGGGCCTGTCCTCCCCCTGTCACACAGCACTCTTCCCAGCTTCCATGTTGTCCTGTGCCTCTGTCCCCTAAACCGTGTGCTCACTGCCACTGACCCCAGGTCCCTGATCGTCCTGTGTTTGTGGTGTGCCTGGGGCCCCTGTAGTGGTGGACACACTGCTGATTGACATGTCATGGGGACAGCGGCATGGGCCCGCTGAGTGAGTGCTGTGCTGATGTTTCCTGAGGGGGACCCTCTGTGGTGGGTTGGGACTATGGCAGGGGAACCGACTGTCCAGAGGTGCCGGATTGGCCAGGTTGGTCATCCTGATCCTGGCGTGCAAAGCTGCTGTCATCATTGTGGGCCTCTTCAAGAGGGGGACTGGATGTAGCTGGCACCACCTCTCTGGTGACGTTGAGTATAGGTCCTGTGGGGATGCAAATGCAGTGTTAGTGTATCTGCTTGTGCCATCTTGTGCATGGGTGTGTTTCCCTGTATGATTGTGATTTCCCTGTCAGCTTGGCCTTGTGTGAGTGGTGATTTTGTGGGCTGGGTGAGTCTTTCTACTGGGCATGCTGTGGTGATGGGTGTCCATGAAGGTCTGTGTTGGGGGTCCATGCATTGGTGTTACATGCAAGGCTTGGTATTGGGATGGGTGGGTTGTGATGGTGGGGTATGTGTGAGGTGGTTGAGTGATGGGGATGAGGGTAGGGATAGAAGGTTGTGATGCCATGCACATAGGGTGGGGGGGGAGAAAGTAGTAAAGATTTGACTTACCAGAGTCCAGTCCTCCTGTTACTCCAGCGATGCCCTCAGGATGCATTATGGCCAAGACTTGCTCCTCCCATGTTGTTAGTTGTGGGGGAGGAGGTGGGGGTCCACCACCAGTCCTCTGTACGGCTACCTGGTGTCTTGCAACCACAGAACGCACCTTCCCCCGTAGGTCGTTCCACCTTTTCCTGATATCAACCCTTGTTCTGTGGTGCTGTCCGACGGCGTTGACCCTGTCCACGACTCTCCACCATAGCTCCATCTTCCTTGCAATGGACATCTGCTGCACCTGTGATCCGAATAGCTGTGGCTCTACCCAGAAGATTTCCTCCACCATTACCCTTAGATCCTCCTATCAAAACCTGGGGTGTCTTTGAGGTGCCATGGATGTTGTGTGAGTGATATGTGGGAGGATGTGTTGGAGGATGTGTGGGGTGATGTGTTAGTGTGAATGCTGTGATGTGCGTGAATGGTGTATGGGTGATGGTATTCTGTGGCTCAGATTGAGTGGGTGCTCATGGCTTGTGTCTCTCTGTGTTAGCAATCTTGTTTTTTGTTGAAAGGGTTGCGGGTAATGTGGGTGTGTGTTTTATAGTGGTGTGAGTGTGGTGTGTGTCTATGTGTCAGGTGTGTGTAGTTTGAATTGCCCAATGTGGTGGTGTTTTGTACATGTGTGTGTATTTTGAGCACGGCGGTGTGTACCGCCAATGGTTTACCGCGTTTGAAAGACCGCTGCGGTGATTCGTGGATCATGATACTGTGGGTGTATTCCTGTTGGCGTAACGGTGTGGGTTTTGCTATCGCCAGTTTATCACTGACCTTTGGTCTGGTGGACTTGTGTGGGTGTCTGTATATTGGTAGTTTTCTCAGTGTGGGTCATAATACCCGTAGCGGAATGCCGCCACAGTCACGGTATACTGGCGGCCGTCAGCACGGCGGTAGGTGGCATTTACCGCCAGGGTTGTAATGAGGGCCTCAATGGCCTAGGATCTTTCTTGGGGTCAATGAACTGTACATTGTACATATTTGGAAACAAAACCTGCACATGTAAATAAATCATCATAATCACATGTTGTCACGCTTTTTTTCAGTGTTCCATCAACTGTTATAAATGTATGCATTGTGTGAAGCTAAGTCTTTGACTACAGAAGCAAAGGACATGTGCAACTTTCTGCCAGACTCAAAGGGCACACTTTAGGACTCAAACATGATTAAGGTGACTGACAGCACTGTGGACTACAACCAACATTCTGAGTCTTCAAAGCAGGTATTAAACAGGTATCAATGCAAGTTGACATATGGCATGTGTGGTTCAGAACACAAGTGTCTTGAAATTTCCCTGATGACTGTACCAGTACAACATTGATGTGAGCAACAACATAGGCATTTGTTAGACTGTAAGGGGCGGTTGTTAGTGTGTCAATTTCCACTTCGATATAAGGTAGCGTGCAATGTGATAAACATTTTCAAGAATGATTGTTACAGACGTTAGCACTAACAATTGATGCTGCATGATTACCTGGCAAAGAATTTGTATCCATACACAATCCGGGTATCAGGATCTGCTTTGAAAAGTGTCTTGAGTAGCTGATGTGATACCGCTGCCAATCAGATAAGTCTTTAGTCATAGTCGATACACATAGTCACACATGTAAATCAATACTGAATATGTACCCAAAGGCATTTGTCTAATGTGACCAGTGCAGACATGATAACACCCAGCCAGTCAATCATCATGGACACCATATTGTCAAAAACTAACAGGATTTATTAATACTAAAAAACACTACCTATTAAAAACCTAAACTACACACTAATCTACGCTAAGCTAACCTGTACTAACTTATCTTAGCTTATCCCTACTGCTATCTTTCCTAATATAAACTTATCGCATACATGTAATGCCACACAATAAACATTGTCCCCCCGCCCCCTTAAGAGACAATAAACGAGTAGGAAAACATGAATTAAAGGTACAAATAGACTAGATAAAACTATTGCCTAAACAAATATACATATTGTTTGTATTTTCTATCTATCTATCTATCTATCTATCTATCTATCTATCTATCTATCTATCTATCTATCTATCTATTTCTGTATATGTATATGTATATATATATATATATATATATATATATATATATATATATATGTATATATACATTTTTTAAACATAGAGCCCCATACATAGCCCCCAACTCCCCTCAAAACAAACAAATACCTAAATCCCCCCTAACTATGCTATGTCCTACAACTAACTTAATCTATGCTACCTAACCTATGCCTACCCACCTTAAACTCACTACATCTATTTACAAAGGAAACTAGGGGAGAGGGAGGAACTGGGAAGCGGTCCACTGTCCACACTCATAGTTTCTTTAGCTTCTTCTTGATGTATTGAAAGAGTTTGAAGTTATGGGCATTGTCTGCCTCCAATTTGGCCAACCTTGCCTTGACCTCTGCCATGTCCTTCTGCATATCTGTCTCAAAGGTAGAGCCTGTGGCCTAGTGGTGGCTGTTGCTGGGCTGCTGGTGTTGTATGTGCTGTAGATGTGGAGGGGTTTGGACCTGCTGAGGCACCCCTGACCTTTGGTGTTGAGATCACCCCTTTTTTGGTGCTGGTCGCTTGTCCCCCATGTGGGAACACCAGCCACAACCCTGATGCCTTCTCTCTATGGTACCTTTTGGCCATCTTGCTGTAACCTGTCTGGACTTTGCAGATGTGGTGGAAATGCTCAGCCTTCTTATCAAAGGCACGCTTCTGTGCTGGGGTCATTGTGGCTGCTAAGCATGTCATCAAAAACTGCATTGGGTAGAGGAAGAACAGCCATGCAATGTATACAGCATCTTCAGATAACACATGTTGTCCACTAGACATACTACAACAATGTCAAGACTCGAGTCTATACAAATCTGCCTCCCAGGGATCTAAGGTATCTTGTTTATGTCACAGGGAAAATGGCAATCCAATGTTGCACACAAGGACCCAGATATAGGAGGGCCTAGAACCTCCTTGCACCACATTAGTGTCATCAATATTGTGACACTGATGTGGCTCAACAGGGCCAAATTCCATGTGCCATATTAACAAAGTGGCTGTAGTGCTTTCCTCTTATTTAGTTTCTAAGCACTAACATAACACAACAGAAATGCACTTGTGAGGTCAAAGAAGACTTTTATTGTTATTTTATTCTTCCCCAACCACAATGTTTATGAATGAATGACGAATTAGTAGCTTTCAAGTCCGCGTTAATCAAACAAAATATATCAGTTTGCAATATACACAGCAGGTTATATTTATAAGATATTGAATGCAAAGCAAAACAAATACTTCACCGTGTAGGAACTATTTACAGCTACATCTTTCTAAGGTCTGCAAGCTGATGACCCCTGTCAGCCGCGAGAAAGAGTGATTCATCTACCCACACGGGATTGCTGGCAGCCTGCGCCAAGCTCCAGCACGAGGTCCGGCAGATTCGAATCTGACTCTCTGCAGCCTGTTACATTCGTTACAAAGGTGTGCCCCCTCCTCTCGGACCTGGGAAACTGAGCAAGCCTTTTGGAGACTGGCCAGGTCTCCAAGACTACTCCTGTTCCCAAGCTCAAGGGAAGAGAAACGACGCCCATGTACTCTCTCTTATCAGGTCTAGTCTACTGTGAGAGCAAAACATCTTGGTTCTCTGGTGCAAAAACACAGCTTGGAAAAATACAGCTTAGATTCTCAACTGCCATGTCTAACTCCACGTTAAAGGCAATGGGCAGCTAACCTAAATATCAAATGCAATGTCATGTTAAAGGCAATAGGCAGCTAACCTAAATATCAAATGCAATGTCTAGTGTCATGTCAAAGCCAATAGGCATCTAAGCTGAATACAAAATGCAACGTCTTATATCATGTCAAAGCCCATAGGCAGCTGAGCTGAATATAAAGTGTAATGTATAATATCATGTCAAAGCCAATAGGCAGCGGAGCTGAATATCATGTCAAAGCCAATAGGCAGTTAAGCTGAATACAAAGTGTAATATATGATATCATGTCAAAGCCAATAGGCAGCGGAGCTGAATACAAAATGTAATATATGATATCATGTCAAAGCCAATAGGCAGAATATCTAATAGCATGTCAAAGTCAATAGGCGGCTAGACTGGATACAGCATGTCAAAGCCAATAGGCAGAATACAGAATGTAATGGCTAATGCAATGTCAAAGCCCATAGGCGGCTAAACTGAACAAAACATACCATGTGCTACTGGTGAACATTGAGCAACTAATATGCGCAGTGGTGAAACACAAAGTCATTGGTCAAAACAAAACTTTATCAAATGGCAGGACATTCCGCCCTTTGACCAATGAATTTTTGTTTCACATATCTCATATTTCAAAAAAAAAAAAAAAAAAAACATCAGCACACAAAAAAACATTATGATCAAAGCAATCCCTGTAAAGCAATAGAAGTGAATTAACACATTGATTTCATAACCTTTCACATCAGATACATCTACATAGAAAAGACTGGGCAATTTATTTATTTTTTTCTCTGAATGAGTCTCTAATTCAACAGTGTTAGCAATTTGATGTGGCATGAGTTCTGCTCATGTAAAGAGGCACGGTCCACCTGAAAGGTTTTCTGGAAGGTAAGCAAAAGTCAGAGTTCCATACGAGAGGGGAAAAAAAAAAAAACACAGCAAACAAGTTGAACTTGAACTGAAGGCGCAGTTTGCGCAAAATGGATCCATGGTGCTGGCACTTTACTCAGCCAGGTTCAGGTTGGGGATTCGGTCCCTTCCCCGACCCCACACGCACACACCGGAAGGGGGACCACACAGCACACTCAGGGACAGTGGCGAAACGTGGTCGGATCTGCAAAAGAAACAAGTATGACTTTTCTTGCAAATAACATTTTTCATTTAAACTGCACCCTTCCTCTTTCTTTCCCTGTTTTATAATCAGCAGGACGTTTTTGGGGCCCTTTGTTATATTCTCTGCAGGTTCTGGAGGGTCACTTGGGGCTTCAGCCCACACATCAGCACTGAGGTTTTTATCTGCTGCACCACAGCTTCCCTTTTCTTGCACTGTCAGAAGGGCTGGGGCAGACTCCTTCTTTACCAAACCTCCATTCACTGCATTTTCGCCAATTTGGGCCATTCTGTCTCCAATTTGTATAAATAAATCAGATTCTTTTCTAGGTATCAGCATAATTTCGATTTTTCCTTGGTAATTTGCAGCAATCACTCTCCCTAAAACCTGATCAATTTGCCATTTCTGTTCTGGTAACTTTCCTCTCCCCAACTGCTCTGTGACTGCTTGCATGACAGATTGCTTTTGTGCGTGCTGCACAGTTTTTATCAAATCTAGGGGAATGTGCATCTCTCTCATCTCTGCCCACCTGTAAGTGGCCTTTTCACATTTCTGGGGCACCCACATAGCCATCCCCACTAAGGCAGAATTCTGGGTGTACACTTCTCTCTCTGAATTTTTCTCATTAACATCTGCAAGGTAATTGAACCAGTTAGGTGCTAAAACATTATCAAAGAACCAAAAATCAGCATAAAAATGACACATCTCATGTAGCTCTTGCTTTAAAATCTGACACACATTATACAACGCTGTTCCTTCTACGGTGCCAGAAAGCAACATTTCAGTCAATGAATCATTAGTAAAACAAACATGCTTTTTATCTTCAGTAGACACGAATTCAAATGGTGCACACAATTTCATCGGTAATTCTTTTATCTGTGGTACTCTAGCCCTGTCTTGCAAGTACCAGATCCATTGTATGATTCTATCTAGGGGCACTATTTTCTTTCCTTGTTCATGATTTAAATGTACATAAGTATTTCCTTCTTGCACTGCGCAAAAACCTAAAGTCTGCATTATTTCATTTGCCAAATCACAAGCGCGCAGCTGCATATAATTTTTCACAGTGACCATATACAAAAGTGTTAGGATTTCTCTCAAATGAGGGCTATTCTTTTTCCAAAAATCAAACAAGCTAATGAAACTCGGGGTGTCTTGCTCTAAAATCCTTAGTTTTACTTGTGCATTTTGCAATGGTAACTCGTAAATCACATTCTGAGCTCTCTCGTCCGTGTTATCAGTTAAGGAATGCACTTTGGCTGCCAAAAACCCTGGCTCACACGGAAACTCAGTGCAGCTCGGAGCTGTCTTAACCCCCTCATTACTGGAATGGGACAAGAAAGATTCTTCAAAAACAGCCCTTTTATAACTTTCCGTCTTATTTTGAATTATTGTATCCTGGCTAATTTGCTCACGTAAATTCCTATTTTCATGTTCCAACTTCCTACATTTCTCCTGCATTTCTCTGTAAGCAGATAAAGGTATCCAGACCTTTCTGTCATCATTACTTCCAAAACACACGTTTTCTACATATATACAACGGGAATTATTTCTCAAAACAACATCAGGCATTTTAGCTACACATGCATTTTCTTCTGTAATTCCCCAAACAGAAAACAATTCACAGTTTTTCTTAGCACCATCAGGCAGTTCATCAACACATGTATTCTCAGACATGGTCTGCCGTGCTACTGTGATTCTCCAAACAGAAAACAATTTCTGTAATTCTCCAAACAACAAAAAACAATTACACTTTTAAAGTGTGCACTTAGAAATCTACTAACTCGTCAAACCCCTTTAATCACCTCTTAATGACCGACCCCACGACTCCAGGTACCAATTGTAGTGCTTTCCTCTTATTTAGTTTCTAAGCACTAACATAACACAACAGAAATGCACTTGTGAGGTCAAAGAAGACTTTTATTGTTATTTTATTCTTCCCCAACCACAATGTTTATGAATGAATGACGAATTAGTAGCTTTCAAGTCCGCGTTAATCAAACAAAATATATCAGTTTGCAATATACACAGCAGGTTATATTTATAAGATATTGAATGCAAAGCAAAACAAATACTTCACCGTGTAGGAACTATTTACAGCTACATCTTTCTAAGGTCTGCAAGCTGATGACCCCTGTCAGCCGCGAGAAAGAGTGATTCATCTACCCACACGGGATTGCTGGCAGCCTGCGCCAAGCTCCAGCACGAGGTCCGGCAGATTCGAATCTGACTCTCTGCAGCCTGTTACATTCGTTACAAAGGTGTGCCCCCTCCTCTCAGACCTGGGAAACTGAGCAAGCCTTTTGGAGACTGGCCAGGTCTCCAAGACTACTCCTGTTCCCAAGCTCAAGGGAAGAGAAACGACGCCCATGTACTCTCTCTTATCAGGTCTAGTCTACTGTGAGAGCAAAACATCTTGGTTCTCTGGTGCAAAAACACAGCTTGGAAAAATACAGCTTAGATTCTCAACTGCCATGTCTAACTCCACGTTAAAGGCAATGGGCAGCTAACCTAAATATCAAATGCAATGTCATGTTAAAGGCAATAGGCAGCTAACCTAAATATCAAATGCAATGTCTAGTGTCATGTCAAAGCCAATAGGCATCTAAGCTGAATACAAAATGCAACGTCTTATATCATGTCAAAGCCCATAGGCAGCTGAGCTGAATATAAAGTGTAATGTATAATATCATGTCAAAGCCAATAGGCAGCGGAGCTGAATATCATGTCAAAGCCAATAGGCAGTTAAGCTGAATACAAAGTGTAATATATGATATCATGTCAAAGCCAATAGGCAGCGGAGCTGAATACAAAATGTAATATATGATATCATGTCAAAGCCAATAGGCAGAATATCTAATAGCATGTCAAAGTCAATAGGCGGCTAGACTGGATACAGCATGTCAAAGCCAATAGGCAGAATACAGAATGTAATGGCTAATGCAATGTCAAAGCCCATAGGCGGCTAAACTGAACAAAACATACCATGTGCTACTGGTGAACATTGAGCAACTAATATGCGCAGTGGTGAAACACAAAGTCATTGGTCAAAACAAAACTTTATCAAATGGCAGGACAGTGGCACAATGCATACATTGTGCCACTTTGTCACCCCGTGCTCCATATTATGCCTTGGCCAGGCATAATGTATGCGAGGGAGAGGTTCCCCCTGTAGGGAGAGTGAAAAAAATGGCACAGGTGAATCAAAGACATTCCACAGAATCATTTATTTTGGCTACTTTTAACACCTGCTCAGAGCAGGCATTACAAGGGGGCACGCCATTGGTTACAATGGGGCCCTATGTACAGATCAAGGTTAGTGCCAGTTTATTTTTTTCCAACCCAGGACAGTACATTAAGTGCGTCAAAAACTTTTACTCTATTGCCCCCTACCCTGCGCCATGGTACATCAGATTTCAAATACAGTACACATATGGGGGCGGTAGGGGTGAGCTAAGCGGTGCAGGAAAAGTGGCGCTGCACTGGGTGCATCACCACTTTTCTTAATTCTTACCCTATCTGTGCACACGCTTGTTACATCTCCTAAGTACTAGGTAAACACTCACCATGCACATGTCATACACATGTAATGTGACCATGCTCTCTCACAATTATCATGATGGGTAGATCATGTAGGTTCAAAGGCACACATCCTGCTTGCTACAATCCGTAGACATGTCCCACATCCATCTGGAGAAGAGCTGAAATCAACTGACTGTTGACCTTCACAAAATGCTCAGGACACGGCCGGCGCCTCACTTCACTTCTAAAGAGTAGTGAAGGACCGGTGGTGCAAGAGCCTCATTGATAAGCCCCTTGGAGATCTCAATACATACATAAACCATGTCCCGAGTAAATGAGTGCAACGTGCGGCACACAGTGCAGTAACGTGCTGTGACAAATATGTGGCAACATCCATGGAATTCTAAAAGCCAGCACCTCTGACACATATCTTGACTGACATCACTGTGTTTGAGGGCATTATCACCTTTTCCTATGACCCACTAATCCTCATTCCACATCCTCAACATAACATCGAGCATGATATTGATACCCAAGCAAGATGATGGTGCCTTCATTGATACACATGCCATTTTAACATGGCATTGCACACATCATACCCTCTCACACACAACCCTGGATCTACACAAGTCACTGTGTACAGATAACATAGGAATGTGATACCATATGTTTGTAGGTGTGTGTGATGTATGGGAGTGCTGCTACTGTTTGCAAATGTGCATTTGTATGAAGTCTCTATCACATACATGTTTACATATGTGCAATGAATGTACATATGTGATGGTACTCATATTGTGGGTCCACCAAATTGTCATGTCTGACTGTACATTTCAAAACACCGCATGAGATATGATGAGCCGGGTGCAATACATGTTCATGCATATGATACCCTTCACAAATCTTTAGCAAAGGATGGTGTTGTCTAAGGCTAGGTTAAGATCCAGTAAACCATGACAATGTGAGTGCAAGTACTTCCACACTCTGGTGTGTTGTAAGGGCCAGACTTCATGATGCAAAGAAACACGTGTAGCGTATAGTTCCCCATGCATGCAAAATGTTGGAGATGATGTGCTGACATGCGTAATTGTAGATATGTGTATGACATGTCTCTACGTGAAAAGATATGTTTCATGTAAGATAAATGATGCATGATACAGTGGTGTGTTTAGGGATTAGACTCATACCGAATCTCAATTCCAGCATGGATATATGTAAGCCTTTGCCTCAAGGCTGTGTACTCATGTCTGTTTTTAATATGTTTCCCTATGTGGAAAAGTTTTAGAGGGCATATAAGTTTGTAAGTAATCATGTGACACCTACACATTTTCATATGCAATTGTTCCCTTTTGTCCATATGCAAATAGACAGCATCAAGCCTGGTCAACCGAGGTGGGACATGTATGCTAAGATTTTGGTACTATGTGTTCACAACATACACTTGGAATGTACAATGACTCAAAGATTGGTTTTAGTGCCAGATTTACATACTTGCATACAATCTGTATGGCAAGGCTGCTCTCAGGCAGTGATGGCACCCTAGTCATCAGTGTGCCAGTACCACTTTGTATGCCCACACAAGCCCATTGTTGCATGTATTGACACAGGTTGACTGTGGTCACCTCAGCTCAATTCACTGTGCATAAGCAGCAGGTCCATGACTGGGTCATGAGTCAATGTGTCCTCATCTGGAGATTGGGGGGCATTGGGTGGGGATCTGCCATGATTTATCATCAGCACTGCGATGCACAGTCCCCTGCAGACATAAACCAGGCACATTTGTGATCCCATGGCCAAGTATGTTTTGTTACCTTTGGGATTCTTGATGTCAGGCTTGCCCTATCATATGCTGAGGTCTGGCAGATTGTTTGTGTAGGACATGTCTTATCATTTGTCATGGTTTTACATGACTTGGCTTGCACAGGTGAGATTATTCCAATGATGCTGGTTAAGTCATTGAAAGCTTGTGGAACTGCGTCATGTATTTCGACCCAGGTTACAGATACTGTCGTTTGTCACTAGCTTCTGTCACACTTGTGTGTGCTTGCCAAGCACATAGTTGTAGTAGTTGCCAATGTGACTGCAATATGTACTGACCTTTGGATAATTGGGTCTGTTATTACATGGAAACATCATGTGTTGTAAAGTTAGTATTAGTCTATGTGTGTTCCTTCACACACATTGATGGCATATCTTGTTATGAATGGTTCTAGTTCAACATTGCTGGCATAATTTCTGTTGATTACCCTTAGTACCCATCTTGGTCATCAACATTGTCCATCCATCCATGCACAGCATACTGAGTCAGACGTGTGCCCTTTCTAGATGGACACAGCTTCTTCTACAGGCTAAGGGATAGTATCCTTCCATTTTCAGGCTTGCTAGATTACATGACTGTCCCCACACATCACAGAACACCAGCCACAGTACTTGTGTTGTGTCTGAGTGACCTCCAAATGTTGGATCTCAAAGTGACATAATTGAGTCTCTCAGCTGACCTTCCACATCATTTACTCAACATGGGCACACACTTACATCTGCATTCCACAAGCTATGTCACATTCACCATGAGTGTATTTTGTTAGTGTGATTTTGCATGTCAGCCATGAGTAGAAGAGATGCCACATTCAACTTTTCTGTCTCATTCATCACACATAAAATTTGGCAAGGATCTGTGACTTGTTTAGCCATTGCTTGACTTACATGCACATTCCAAACTGGATTGGGTGTAATACACCTAGACATTTATGTGTTTTGGTCCCTGTATTTCATTCTCTCTTGGTTAAACATGTGAGTGCTCCTGAGAGCTATGTTTTTAGTTATCACATGTGACAGTGTCATTCAGACTTTGCTTGTTGACCTAGCAGACACAAACATGACATAGTAGGTAATTGGTGCCCTTTTTCTTACTTAGCCCATACATCTGTACAGCACTCCACGTTTATTTCCAGGATTGCTGCAGGCATATGTCAAGCCAACACACTTGTGTGATATGTGTGTGACAATGTCAGTTGTAATTGCTACAGACAATGCTTACATTTCGCTCACACATTCACGTGGCAGTGCATTATTTTGAATCTTGAGGCGTAAGGTGTTACAAAGTGGCGCAATGCATGCATTGCGCCACTTTTTACTTCTGGTGCATAGATTTTGGCATTTGGAATGATGATGCTAATGTTGAACTCTTAGGGGGTCATTCTGACCCCGGCGGTCATGGACCGCCGGGGCCAGGGTTGGCGGGAGCACCGCCAACAAGCTGGCGGTGCCCCGCAGGGCATTCTGACCACGGCGGTTCAGCCGCGGTCAGAAAGGGAAAACCGGCGGTCTCCCGCCGGTTTTCCGCTGCCCTGTAGAATCCTCCATGGCGGTGCAGCTCGCTGCGCCGCCATGGGGATTCTGACACCGCATACCGCCATCCTGTTCCTGGCGGCAGAGGCGGTATGGGGTGTCGTGGGGCCCCTGGGGGCCCCTGCAGTGCCCATGCCAATGGCATGGGCACTGCAGGGGCCCCCGTAAGAGGGCCCCACTTTGTATTTCAGTGTCTGCTTTGCAGACACTGAAATACGCGACGGGTGCCACTGCACCCGTCGCACCTTCCCACTCCGCCGGCTCAATTCTGAGCCGGCGTCCTAGTGGGAAGGCTATTTTGCACTGGCTGGCAGGTGGCCTTTTGGCGGTCGCCCGCCTGCCCAGTGCAAAACCCAAAATACCCTCAGCGGTCTATTGACCGCGGAGCGGTATTTTGGAGGGGGGAACTCTGGCGGGCGGCCTCCGCCGCCCGCCAGGGTGAGAATCACCCCCTTAATCTGGGTCTATGTTGCAAAGTTGTTTACAACTGTTGTGGTGTAGTCATGCTCTCTGAGATAGGAGCAAGTTACAAATGGTATGTGATGGTGATAATGAGAACCCCTTGAGCATTCTGAGTTACCATGAATTTATTCAAATATTTAAATGGTGAATCTTGGAGTACAGTGTCTATCTGAAATTATTCTGCACAATTTGTTATCTTCTGCATACTCCAGCATCAGTGTTTGGTTGGTCCCCATCCTCGTGTTGTGCACCATTGTCATCATCCTCCTCATTGGGGACATCTACCGATTCGTCCAAGGAGACATTGGTGCATAGACAAATGTTATGCAAAATAGCACACACAAGGATCATTTTGCAGACAAGGGGTTGTGCGTATAACAGGCTTCCTCCTGTCAGAGTTAGGTACCTGAACCTGGATTTTAGAAGGCCAAATGTCCTCTCCAACACATTCCTGGTCCTTCTGTGGCTTTCATTGTAAGCCTGCTCTGCATCAGTTGTAGGATTTCCCAAAGGGGTCATGACCCATGGCAGGATGCCGTAACCTTGGTCTGCTGCAAAGGAATGTCAGTAAATGTGTCAGTCAGGCATATTTGTTATTTTCTATGTGCCAATGGCACATATTTATATTAAGTGTAACGGTGATTGAGGCTTGCATCTGGTATTGTGTGTGTTCCTGTTTGGGTGGATAGTTGCATTGGTGTGTGGTGGTGCACTTTCCTACCATGGGTTGCGCCTCAGGAACCTGGTTATTATAATGTAAATTCTAGTCTGACAGTTCACCCATGCCAAATATGTGTGGTGTTTTCTATATTTGACCCTGAGGCCCAAATTTAGGAGGACCTAGCAACTCCTTGCATCACTTTGATTGTCGATATTGTAGCCCAAACATGCCAAAATCACAGTGCCATGTTTACAAAGAGGCACTACCCATGCAGTGCAACACTTTAGTAACCCTTTTGCCCACATTATGCCTGTGCTAGGCATCATTTATGCAAGGTGGGTATTCCCTCATTAGGGTGAATGCAAAAATGGTGCTGAGGAATCTAAGAGGTCTAATGCTTCTTTTTTAGTAGATACTTTTAACACTTGCACAGAGCAGGCGTTAGAAGAGGGTACACCATTGCGTTAAATGGGACCGTATGTACTGTGCAAGATTTGCAGCAAAAATTTGCCAACAATCCTTTACAGTCCATCAATTTTCATCCATTATCTTGACAGTATTGCTCCTACTCTGCAGCATGGTGCGCCGTATATTGCATGTAGCGCACACATGGTAGTGGTAGGGGGCGCTAAGGGACGCAAGTAAAGTGGCACTACTTTAGATGCTGCACCACTTTCTGATATATGGCCCTTAGTCCTTTCACTTTAGACCATCAGAAGAGTGATGTTATGGGAATTTTTAGCTATTTTGTGTGTTGTGCGCCATGTTACAAATGTTGCACCATGTGCAGTGCATGTAAATCCCACCCCTTACTTTTTAAATGCCTCCCTTGCACAAAGTTTTGTTTTTGCTAATTGCTGGCTGGCATACATATGCACATGAGGTTCATATGCCCAGTGTGGCACTGTTGTATGGGATGTATTATGATGTATGCAAGAGTTTCTAGGCACCTGTGGGACAGGACAGGGCATGATGTGCTTTTCTGCACTGCTCTGCATCACAGGTCAGGCCCTTCTAAGTCCCATGACTCCTCATTCATATGCTTTTCTGGCCTCTCCCTGTACATTGTCAGTAGTTCAGCTGCAACAGTCCAATGGTACCATTGTATTATGGTAAAAAGATGTGAGATTTGTGGGTTTGATTGTTGGGGTGCTGGAAGGTTTTCATTCCTGCACATGATCTTTAATTGATGGAGATGTTGTATTTCAATATGTGCTGCACTATGCACCACACAAGGGAAAGGTGAACTCAATGAGTTTATCTGGTATGTTTTGATGATGTGTAGATGGTGATGACACCACTCAGTTGGCAATTGATATCAGTGCTGCTTAAGGTTTTTACAGCACGGTGAATGTTGGGCAATGCCAATATGTGAGTTGTTTGATGGTGGCATGGCTGATGCAATTCACACAGCTAAGCTATTCCTTGGTGTTATGCGTGGAGGATCTGTATTTTGTTGTCAACCTGTGGACACATGTACTGGTTTGAGGCCAGCTTTTGTATGCAAAGGGGACATAGCTCCAACTGTCCGTTATGTAAAGTGTAAATCAGGTGGTGCAAGGAACTTGTAGATATGGGCGTGTGTGAGGGTAATGTGCATTGAACGCGGTGTAGTGTGGCATGTGGCATATGTGATGTTCTCAAAACATCTGTGTTTGCCTGTCCATGTGTGTTTAGTGTGGTGTATGTATTGTTTGTCCCACAAGTTTGGTGTGTTGTCTGGGTTCTGATTAGTGTGCTGGCTTACCTATGAGTAGGCCATTGCCATATTGTCCACCCTGGAATTGTTGTTTGATAATGAGTGTCTGAAGATGTAATCATCATGGATTCTGCCAGGATATCTTGCTAGGATTTTTGGAGATTATTCCACGGTGGTCCACAATGGCCTGCTCATTGATAGAGTGGGTATGTTTGCGGTTCCTGTAGAGGTGTTTGGTTGCAGCAGGAGTGACAAGTTGGATCCAGGTGCAGCCAATTGCACCCAGCACATGCTGGAAGCCAAGTATTTTATAGAATCCTTGCTTGGTCTCCTGCTGCAGTTGCCGGGTGGTGAGGAAGTGGTTGTTGTGGGGAGTGAGGCAGATGATGGCATCAGGACCATAGGAAGGAAGGCAGAAAGGGATGGTTGGGAGATAGCCCCCATTTGTGCAATAGTTGTCTGGAATTATCCTGAGGCCAGCTTGTGTAGGACAGCCAGGAGTCTGGTCATGGGTGGTATGGTTGTGTGACTTTCCACTCTTGCTGTGATGTCAGGTGCAATGTGGTGGAGCAAACGTACAATGTACTCCCACTTCAGACGGTAGAGTCTGATCACCTCTTCTTCCTTGAGGCCAAGGAAGGATGGGCACAGGTGAACTATCCTATCCCTCTTTCTATGCTGCCTTTATGGCTGCTCTGGTGGTATTTGAGGTTGCTGCATTTGTGCTGGTGGCACTTGACTTTGTCGTTGTCATCTTTTCCTGGTGCTGAACTGTAGCAGTAACAGGTCCATGTTGTTCAGTTGCTTGCCAATGGTCGTTCTGTGTGTTTCCGTTATCTAGTAGTGGCTGGGCCTCTTTTTAATGCATGGTCTTACCAGGTGTTTGAATTTTTACGCTAATAGTTCTCAGTGTTATTTTTGGACCTGGTCCGTCAGATTGTAAATATGGTGCTAGTGGGCTAGCGTCATTTTTTTGGGAGGAAACGTCTACCTTGCATATCATTGTCATAAAACAATTCAAGGTTGGGTAGCACTCCAAAAAAAGGACGCTAACTCAGAAATGTTTTTGCTAGACTGCTCTAGCGACAAAATCTAAATATGGCACTGTGTTAGCGCCGCTTTTGCGTAAAAAAAATGGCACAAAGACAGCACTAACTTTTCTTAAATCTTGGCCATTGTGTTTTAGGATGGATATTATAAGTTTCACAGATAGTGAATTATGTTTAACTCTATATGTCCCAGTGTTCATACACAATTTTCTCTTTGAATAAGAGAAAAGATTTTAATTGAAATTATATGTGAGCTAAAATTTCCCCGTGCACATTACATTTGTTCCAGGCACACAATGGTACTAACCAGTGCATGGTCCCAGTCAGGATCAAGCAACAGATTACAGAACAATGGGCCAGATTTATGTAGTTTTGATTTGCAATTTCCTATTAGCGAATCTTAGCGATTCGATATTAGGAAATCGCAAAGTGGGATGAATAATAGTGTGTTTAACACTGTTTACGATTCCCAATGGGGTCGCAAATTACCTACCTCATCAATATTCATGAGATAGGTCGCAATTTGTGACCCCATTGGGAACAGCCACACTCATAGGGATGCTGGCCTGCTGGGGACATTAGACCACCATCTCTGTGACTGCTTTTTAAATAAAACAGTTTTTTTTTTTAAACTGCAGCTTCTTTTCATTAAAGGAAAAAAGGATGCATTTCAAACAAAAAAAATGAAGCTATCTTTTCATTTTTTTTAGGCTAAGCAGTGGTCTGTGGGACCACTACCTGCTCTGAAAAAAATATTTTTGCTTTCATTTACAAAGGGGAAGGGTTCCCACAGGCTTTTAAACATCTGTCCCAAAATGCTTTCTCCCGACCACTTATGAACTTGTCTCCACTTTCACTGCCTGTTCACCATGCATGGTTTTCACTAGGGAACCAGGGATCGGCTTTCGGGTGGTGGGTGCAGGGGTATACAAGGTAGGGTTCTTATAATCCAGGCCCCCCTTTCTCAAGAGATACACTTGGGGATGAACTATATGTGGATAATTTTCTATGTGTCACACCATGTGTGCGCGTCCTCACATCCTAACTTCCCCAGTGACAGTATTGGATCGCAGCTCCATACAAATGAGGGTAAAATGTGCACCAGTACCATAACTATGACAGAGAAGGACTCTCAAGCACTTGCAGCACCCTCTGCAATTTCAATGTGGCCCCGGGTGAAAAAAATGGATACAAAAAGGATAAAAATGCCTGCTTAATATACCATTGTGACTGATTTGTGATTATTTTAGCACGAGAAACTCAAAAAATGGGCACAAAAGGCATTTCTGCTTGCCTTGTTTTAATAACTGCTACAGCCACTGAAAGTAATTAGACTACTGCTTTGACTTCACTGTCACTTTGGTATGATAATGTAACCGTCAATGCAACTGAGACAGATATTTTATTAGGGGACGCACACAACATACTTCTTGGCAATGACAACCAAAAACAATTTCAGATCCTATGCATTAATACCTGTATACTAATTTCAAAGAGCAATTATCTTTGTTAAAGAACAAACACAATTCAAAGATATTTGCCTAGAACAAAAGCTCTTGCAAAGGCATGTACATGGTATATTTACAACAATATCCGCCCTATATCAACAGACTAGACACAAGGATAAGCTACCACAACAAACTCTGTCTCCACCTCACAAGGTACTCTGGAACTGACTCACACTTTTTCTTCCTGTCAGACCAGATTTTATGAATCTCAAGCAAGGAACAAGGAGCTTCACATTCTTCATTGTTTCTGTCCATTGATCACCTTGTACATAGCGCATAGCGCTCAACTCACAACTGAGAGCATCTGATCGAAAGAACCATCCATCCTGTGGTGCTTTTTGCCTGTCTAAGAAATGAAAGTGACCTTGTGTAATATAACTGGTGCTCATGCAAAGCACTCCAATACCGTCGAGTCGAATTCGAACGATATAAAACAAGTAAAAAAGAAAGCTGTAAGTGCAAGAGTCTTTTATTTAAATGGTTGGTCTAATCTATTGGTAGTTTTCGTTAGGAGGAGAATTTGCTTTCTGGAATTTATCACATGTTTTGTTTGTTAAAGATTTGGAGGGTGTTAGCAACTGTCCAGAGTAGGCTTATTTTGATACCCTGCATGTGTGTAACTTCAGCCTGAAAAGCACCTAGGAGTTTCTGTTTCTTTATTCCTTAGAAGTTTTGACCAGGTAGGGCTGATAGTGATAGGGCTAAAATGTTTTGTTTAGTTAGGAGCAGCATCAGCTTTTCTGAGACGAAGCCATACATGGCCAATTTCCTGAATGCTGGGAACAGCACCTGATTGAAATGAAGCCTGGATGCTGTTCAGCCAGAGTAGTGTGATAGCATCATACAATTCTGTGGCCAAGGGTGGAGTGATGGAATCCGCACAATGTGAAGGTTTGGACTAAGTGGTGGCTTTTCCAACTCTTTATAGTATGATGGAAGGTCCTTGGATTGCAGGTCAGAAAAATTCTGCATTGGATGTAAGAGTGTTGATTTGTTTACTGAATGTTTAATATAGAAGTAAATTGAACGTTTTCCAGATCTAGAATCATTGGGTTGTGATGTGGGAGTGGAGTACTGTTTCTTTAGGATGTTGGCAAGCTCTTTGCACCATCAGGACCTGTTCTGTACTATTTGTCATTGGGTATCATCCTTCATGAATGATGCTATTTCTCCACTTTTTTTAAACACATATACATATTTTTTACTTTTACATGAGATGATCACAGGGTTGGTATAGTCCAAATATGTCAAGTAGTGCATTGGCACGTACAGCTTCACTAAAGCTAGAGTCCATTGTTATAATTTTCTAAAGGAGCTCTTGCAGGGTGAATAGAAAAATTCTAGGCTTGTGAGATGTGTAAGGGATCTAGATTGGTATTAGTTCCTGTAAAAAAATTGGGTTACTGTTTAAGGGTAGTGAGACCCTACTCAAGCAGGAACCACACTCTTAGTCAGGGTGAAGCAAACCCCAAATTAACCTGTGCACTTCTCTCTGGTAGCATGGCAAAGAGCAGTCCCGTTTAACTTAAGGGCAATGTGTAAATTGTATGCAGCACTTCAAAAGGTAACAAAGTGAAAAACACCATAAAAAGGATCCCACACCAGATTAGAAAAATAGAGTACTAGAGTGGCCTTCTTGCCATACCAGAGTTTCATGACTTCTTGATGTGTTTTTTTACAGAAGTGATACAACTGGCTGCTGAGTGCCAGAATGTAGCTGACCACATCCAAAGGGTGTTTCCTAGGAGTTTGCTTCCACCTCTCTCTTACAAAGCTGAGAGGTCCCCTAACAGAGTGGCCATAGAGATGTGTAAAGGAGGTAAGCCCAACTCCATTCTGTGGCACTGTCATGTAGGTAAATAGTAGGCATGGAAGGAGGGCATCCCACTTATGCCTCATGGTTTCAGGGAGGCCCATTATCATGCCTTTAAGGGTCTTGTTGAATCTCTCCACAAGCCTATTGGTTGAGGGATGATAGGGAGTGGTGAGCTTGTTAGGAACTCCACACTCATCTCACATGGACTTCATGTACGCTCATATGAAGTTAGTGCCTCTGTCAGACACTCCCTCTCTGGGGAACCCCACATGGGTAAGAATCCCCATCAGGGCCCTGGGTACCGCAGGGACAGTCACCTATTAAAGGTAGGTGGAACTTACAGAGTTTTTTGCCATGGAACGTCATAGAGTTACATGAAAACTCTGCAATATTCAGCAGGGTTCCATGAACGGACGAAAATAAGAATGTCACACTGATTTTTAGAGCCAGGAGCTTGATCCGCACTGAAAAATCAGTGTTAATGGTACCATGCAGCTCACCAGAGGGCGCTGCTTCTCGAACTGCCTCTTAAGTAGATTTTCTACTCGACCACTGTGACTGCTTGTGTTGCAGAAATCTTGCTAAGTGTCCCCCTATAAACTGAAAATCATGCTAGGGGATATTGAATCACTCGTCAACTTACTGTTGGTGAGCCAGATGCAAGAAAAAATTCAGTCACATGCAGATTGGTGGTATTTGGCCCAAACTCAACGTTACAAGCATAACATAGAGCGACCAAAATTCTGCGAACTCCACCACTGGAGAAAAATGTATTGCCCACCCCTATCACTGACCTCAGAGGCATGGCCTGTGTGTAGTGGATGCATGGTTAAACAAGACCTGAATGAACATTTTGCCTAAAGGCACCTTGGGGTTCAAGGGACCAATAATGTTAATGCCCACTGCCTCAAAGGGAGTTTCAATAACAGGTAATGGGGTCGGTGGAGGTTTGAGCTTTTTCCCTGACTTTCCACTGACCTGGCAAGTGGGACAGGACCTACAGACATCTGAGGCCGTTTTTCATCCAGGGCCAATAGAAGTGGGCGACTAGCCTGGTCACGGTATCGTCTTGTCCCAAATGTCCTACCAGGTGAATGTCAAGAGGCAACCCCAGTAGGAAGGCCCTGTAACATTGAGAGACCACCAGCACCAGGGACCTCAGGCTCACTGTAAATGAGGTCATTCTCCCAATAGATAAGGTGATCTTCATAGATATCACCTGCTGCTTGGACCTCAGCTTACAGCTTCAAGCAATCTAGAGTGGGGCACTAGTTCTGCACTTTTCAGAATTCTTCTCAGATGTGCCCACCTTCAGTTTGCCACTCAGCAAGCTCAGGCAGTCACCCAGGGCAGCAATGTCCTCCGTGGTAGACCCATGAGCAGCCTCCTCAGGTGCTCCGTCAACCTTGACCGAGGGAGCATCAGAGGTTGGTTTCCTGCTCCCCTTGTCCTTACTCTTCTTCGCATCTGCCAGGCTATTTTTTCAGAGTCCCTTGAATCCCTTAGGTAGCCATGGACCTTGTGGTCATACAGACCCATTCAGGCAATCCCAACATCTCCAAGTGTGACCAGAGTGCTACCTCTTCCAAGATAGTGTGCTTGAGGCCTTTGCCCAGCAGGCAATCTACAGGCATGACAGAGCTCACAGTTACATTTAGAGAACCTGGGACCCCTCCCCCACTCAAAGAGAACAAGAGCCATTGGAAGATGACTCACAAGCTTGTCTGCGGCTTTGACTTGGTGGAATGTGTTATGGAGGACCTGCTCCGAGGACACCAGCTGACACCTCACAGTAGTCATGTTGGCTCCTGTGTCCCTCAGAGTGTCTACCCATTCTCCATTGATGGTAACCACCTGCCTATACTTAGAAGTATATGAGCCATATGGTCTTCTGGCATCATCTCCTTATCCCCATGGGATACTAGCGTAACCTCTGTCTGCTCCCCAAAGCTAACTGGGACCACCTACTCTTCCAGTGCTACAGTCAACAACCCAGGTTTCTGCCCACCAGTGGGGGCTGTGGCTTCTTGGGACATTTGGGCCCATATTTACACTTTTTTAGCACCGCATTTGCGCCGCTTTTTGATGCAAAAGCGGCGCAAACTGACAAAATACAATTGTATTTTGTAAGTTTGCACCACTTTTGCGTCAAAAAGCAATGCAAATGCAGCTCCCAAAAAAGTATAAATATGGGCCTTGATGTCTCATTTGTAGTACCCATACTTGTAGCACTTGGTACTTGGTATAATAGAGGACAAACCAACCCTGTCTTTGAAATATTTTTTTTTACGTTAGTTCAGATTGGGACTAGTTACTGGTGTTTCATAGGGAATTATTTCCCCCCGTTTCTTCTGGTGGGAACCCTGACCACCGTATTGAGAGATCCCCATCCACCAGGTGCCTTTATGGACACTCTGGTGCTGGCCCAGAGCTCCACTTACTCAGCATGCCTCCTTGATCAGTCAACTTGCTGTCTATTAGGTGCATGCCTGCTCTGTAAAAAAAATATTGAGCATGTGGGCCTTGAGAAATAAGTTGTACAGCCCATGGTAATCATTACCATTGCTGCTCCTCATTCTGCCATTCAATGCCTTGCCAGAGTAGTCCAAGAAATCCACCCAAGACTGGTCTGGGAACTTGTTGCTGTCCCTGAACCTTTGACAATACTCTTCAGGGGTCACCTCAAATTTAGTGATAAGTACAGCATTTGTGGGGGCATACTGTGTTTGGTCCTCTACTTCTATTGTGAGTAGTGTGTCCCTCCTCACTGGTAAAGTATGTTGCCACAAGCCACCCTTCCCAGTGCTCATCTGCGATCTTGTGCACACACTGGGTCACATCATCAGCAGAAAAACATTGATCTCTGTCTTCTCCATTGACATAATTTGACACTGAGTGCATGCTGCCACCATTGCTGCAGGAGTCAATTTATTTTGCCTTAAGTTCCAGCTCTTTAATTGTTCAAATTCCAGCTTGAGCTTGGCCATCTGTAGCCTGAACTCCCTTTCTGCCTTCCTGTCTATCATCTGCTCTGGAGACAGAATATGTGAGGACACTCTGCTTCCTGCTCTGACAGGGAGTTCCAGCTCAGGAAATGGGGCATCCTTTTCCCCTGTAGGCTGTGTTTTAGGGCTGATGTCCAGGTCCTGATCCTGCTCATCTATATCATGCTCATCATCCTGCTACTCTGCTGCTGTTAGTGACTGGTGAACCTCCCATTAGACCTTTGGCGCTTTCTGTAGCTCTGACTTCCTGGTACCCTTCCTAGTGGGGAGTTATTTCTCCTTGCAGAATTGTTTGTGCGCAACCACAGTGTAGTTTTACAGGTTGACCAGCTCTAATTCCATTCCTGTAGGTAAGGTCACAGACTGTCAGGTAGAAGTAATGAATCCAGATGTGTAAAGAGCAAAAGAAGCCAATCAAGGAAAATTTTAAAAACTCGAAATAGCATCAAATTATTCATATGGGTTTGTAGTGTAACACAAAATAATGGTAGGGCACTGCTCAAACAAAGTCTAAATCTACACCACTGAACACTAGCGTGAGAAATTGTGTTAATGGTTGAGAGGGGTGAAACTGAACTAAAGCAGAAATCACAATCCTTGTTAAGGTGAAATTGCAAACAAACTCCAAATTAACCTGTGCTCAACCATCTGGTAGCTTGGCATAGAGCAGACAGGCTTAACTTGGAGGCAATGTGTAAAGTATTTGTGCAACACTTCAAATAGTAATAAAAAGGAAAGACACCACAGAAAGGATCCCACACCACATTAGGTACATAGGGTAAATTGTAATAAATAAAACAAGAACAAACTGACAAAAGTCCAATGAGTAGAAGCAGAGATATGCAGATTTAAAGATTTCAGTGAAAATAGCTCCAAAAAGCACAAAGTGGCAAATGTGGATTTCTGATCGCACCAGACAAGGACAGAGTCCCAAGGTCAGGCAGACCTGATGGAGCACGAGCTGGCTACAGGAACCCAGTTGGGCCTGCTGAACAAGAGTACCTTAAATCCTGGTTGCTGAGCATTGTGAGGCCCTGCATCAAGGATGTGTTGCACAGCCAAGGCAATTTGTCAGTTCCAGGTAAGCTGCAAGGCTGCCATGCGAAGTCCTGCATAGCCAGACAAGTGAAACGAGAGATTTGAAGTTGGGCATTGGTGATGCATCATGAGCCAGCTGGTTCTGAGGAGACTCCATGGCTTTTGTCCTGCGTTATCATTGAGGCTGTCAGTGATGACAGCGTTGCGATGCCAGGGCCTGTGTTGGGGATGGATTGCACAGTTTCAGTTCCGATGTGGCTGCGGGTCCGAGGTTGAGTGCTTACATTGGAAGAATCCCTACAGCTGAGGTGATGTGTCAGTACTTGTGCTGTGCAGCAGATGTAATGAGTTGGTTCTGGTGGATCCACAAATGAGCAGGCAGAGCACCGTCAGGCCCACTTCCAGGGTTCCAGGACTGGGGTGGAACCATTTGGCAGGGTGGCTATTTGACTTGATTTTGCTACTGCTTAGTAGAAAATATACTTGAGCAGCAGCAAATCCACTCAAGTAATTTCCCTTCCACTTCCGTTAGAAAATCACAATAGTGGATGCCAAATCTCACTCACAAGCTCGCATTCATGGAGCCTCGCAGGCAATTGGCCGACTTTGGCTAGAACTCTGTGTTACAAGAACAACACAGATTCACAAAATGTCACCAATTCCATGGTTTGAATGAAATATTCGGCCCACCCTTGATAATAAGGTAACTCCAATGTTATCCTATAGGAGAAGCAGTCCTTGCAGTAGTGAAAAGCAAAGTTAAGAGTTTTTCACTACCAGGACAAGTAAAACTTAAATAATCCCATCTACTTTTTAAACACATTGCATCCTGCCCTGTGGGCTACTTAGGACCAACCTTAGGGGTGATTTAGATGTTTTAAAAAGGCAGGTTTGTGCTTCACAAAAGGCTTATTTTGCCAAGTCAAAAAGCTGTTTAAAACTGCACATATAGGGGCATATTTATGAGCCCCTGGTGCCACTGAAGCATCACTTTACGTTTCACTCTGGTGACACTATTCCCTGTGCCGTATTTACAAGGTGGTGTTAAGCCACTTTTTGTAACTTAACCCCACCTTGTAAATACGGCCCCTTCACACGCAGCCCTTTACGTGGAATGGGCGTGCAATGGGTGTTGCTGTGGGCGTGCCACAGCAACACCCATTGCATTTTGACGCTGCCCCAAATTGAAGTGTTATCGTAAACCTTAGGCAGAGCCAAAATCTAACCCCACCTGAGGGGTGGTGTTAGCAAGGCTCAACAATCATTTCAGAATGACCCAGCCATAAGTGATTGTTTATGTGCAGGAAGGTACACCTTCCCGTACATACTCAATCAAACCCCTCAACACAGAAATCCTTGCACGATGGTGCAAGCATGCCTGCGTTGGCTCTAGGCAGCTCAATTTAGTGCCAGTGCAGGGGGAAACACAGGGGTGCACTGTATTCTAATAATTACGCCGCATCCCTGCGTTTCTAAAGTGATGCAGCACAGCACTGCAATTGTGGCGCAGCACTGCGCCATCTTTTAGGAAATCTGGCCCATAGTCTGTAATGACAGTTCTGAGACGTGTTTAAAGGACTACTTAAGTGGGTGGCAGATTAAATCATGCAGGTCCACTAAAGGTGCCTGAACAGTGTAGGAGGCTGGACTGGCTTGTAGTGAGTACCAAGGGGTACTTGCACCTTGCACCAGGCCCAGTTATCCCTTATTAGTGTATAGGGTGTCTAGCAGCTTAGGCTGATAGATAATGGTAGCTTAGCAGAGCAGCTTAGGCTGAACTAGGAGACGTGTGAAGCTACTACAGTACCACTTAGTGTCATATGCACAATATCATAAGAAAACACAATACACAGTTATACTAAAAATAAAGGTACTTTATTTTTATGACAATATGCCAAAGTATCTTAGAGTGTACCCTCAGTGAGAGGATAGGAAATATACACAAGATATATATACACAATAGCAAAAATATGCAGTATAGTCTTAGAAAACAGTGCAAACAATGTATAGTTACAATAGGATGCAATGGGGAAACATAGGGATAGGGGCAACACAAACCATATACTCCAAAAGTGGAATGCGAACCACGAATGGACCCCAAACCTATGTGACCTTGTAGAGGGTCGCTGGGACTATTAGAAAATAGTGAGAGTTAGAAAAATAACCCTGCCCAAGACCCTGAAAAGTGAGTGCAAAGTGCACTAAAGTTCCCCTAAGGACAAAGAAGTCGTGTTAGAGGAATACTGCAGGAAAGACACAAACCAGCAACGCAACAACTGTGGATTTCCAATCTAGTGTACCTGTGGAACAAGGGGACCAAGTCCAAAAGTCACAAGCAAGTCGGAGATGGGCAGATGCCCAGGAAATGCCAGCTGCGGGTGCAAAGAAGCTTCGACTGGACAGAAGAAGCTGAGGTTTCTGCAAGAACGAAAAAGGCTAGAGACTTCCCCTTTGGTGGACGGATTCCTCTCGCCATGGAGAGTCATGCAGAGGTGTTTTACCGCCGAAAGAACGCCAAAAAGCCTTGCTAGCTGCAAATCGTGCGTTTGGCATTTTTGGACACTGCTGGGGCCCAGGAGGGACCAGGAGGTCGCAAATTGGACCTGAAGAGAGAGGGGACGTCAAGCAAGACAAAGAGCCCTCACTGAAGCAGGTAGCCCCCGGAGAAGTGCCAGAAACCGGCACTACAAGGATGAGTGAAATGGTGCTCGCCGAAGTTGCACAAAGGAGTCCCACGTCGCCGGAGACCAACTTAGAAAGTCGTGCAATGCAGGTTAGAGTGCCGTGGACCCAGGCTTGGCTGTGCACAAAGGATTTCCGCCGGAAGTGCACAGGGGTCGGAGTAGCTGCAAAGTCGCGGTTCCCAGCAATGCAGCCCAGCGAGGTGAGGCAAGGACTTACCTCCACCAAACTTGGACTGAAGAGTCACTGGACTGTGGGGGTCACTTGGACAGTCGCTGGATTCGAGGGACCTCGCTCGTCGTGCTGAGAGGAGACCCAAGGGACCGGTAATGCAGCTTTTTGGTGCCTGCGGTTGCAGGGGGAAGATTCCGTCGACCCACGGGAGATTTCTTCGGAGCTTCTGGTGCAGAGAGGAGGCAGGCTACCCCCACAGCATGCACAAGCAGGAAAACAGTCGAGAAGGCGGCAGGATCAGCGTTACAGAGTTGCAGTAGTCGTCTTTGCTACTATGTTGCAGGTTTGCAGGCTTCCAGCGCGGTCAGCAGTCGATTCCTTATCAGAAGGTGAAGAGAGAGATGCAGAGGAACTTGGCTGAGCTCATGCATTCATTATCTGAAGTTTCCCCAGAGACAGAGACCCTAAATAGCCAGAAAAGAGGGTTTGGCTACTTAGGAGAGAGGATAGGCTAGCAACACCTGAAGGAGCCTATCACAAGGAGTCTCTGACGTCACCTGGTGGCACTGGCCACTCAGAGCAGTCCAGTGTGCCAGCAGCACCTCTGTTTCCAAGATGGCAGAGGTCTGGAGCACACTGGAGGAGCTCTGGACACCTCCCAGGGGAGGTGCAGGTCAGGGGAGTGGTCACTCCCCTTTCCTTTGTCCAGTTTCGCGCCAGAGCAGGGGCTAAGGGGTCCCTGAACCGGTGTAGACTGGCTTATGCAGAATTGGGCACATCTGTGCCCAAGAAAGCATTTCCAGAGGCTGGGGGAGGCTACTCCTCCCCTGCCTTCACACCATTTTCCAAAGGGAGAGGGTGTCACACCCTCTCTCAGAGGAAGTTCTTTGTTCTGCCATCCTGGGCCAGGCCTGGCTGGACCCCAGGAGGGCAGATGCCTGTCTGAGGGGTTGGCAGCAGCAGCAGCTGCAGTGAAACCCCAGGAAGGGCAGTTTGGCAGTACCAGGGTCTGTGCTACAGACCACTGGGATCATGGGATTGTGCCAACTATGCCAGGATGGCATAGAGGGGGCAATTCCATGATCATAGACATGTTACATGGCCATATTCGGAGTTACCATTGTGAAGCTACATATAGGTAGTGACCTATATGTAGTGCACGCGTGTAATGGTGTCCCCGCACTCACAAAGTTCAGGGAATTGGCTCTGAACAATGTGGGGGCACCTTGGCTAGTGCCAGGGTGCCCTCACACTAAGTAACTTTGCACCTAACCTTTACCAGGTAAAGGTTAGACATATAGGTGACTTATAAGTTACTTAAGTGCAGTGTAAAATGGCTTTGAAATAACGTGGACGTTATTTCACTCAGGCTGCAGTGGCAGGCCTGTGTAAGGATTGTCAGAGCTCCCTATGGGTGGCAAAAGAAATGCTGCAGCCCATAGGGATCCCCTGGAACCCCAATACCCTGGGTACCTCAGTACCATATACTAGGGAATTATAAGGGTGTTCCAGTAAGCCAATGTAAATTGGTAAAAATGGTCACTAGCCTGTTAGTGACAATTTGGAAAGAAATGAGAGAGCATAACCACTGAGGTTCTGATTAGCAGAGCCTCAGTGAGACAGTTAGTCACTACACAGGTAACATATTCAGGCACACTTATGAGCACTGGGGCCCTGGGTTACCAGGGTCCCAGTGACACATACAACTAAAACAACATATATACAGTGAAAAATGGGGGTAACATGCCAGGCAAGATGGTACTTTCCTACACAACCCCCCCCCCAAACGAAGGACAATAAGACTAGCCATGACCTGATGAGTCTTCATTGTCTAAGTGGAAATATCTGGAGAGTCCATCTGCATTGGAGTGGCTACTCCCAGGTCTATGTTCCACTGTATAGTCCATTCCCTGTAGGGATATGGACCACCTCAACAATTTAGGATTTTCACCTTTCATTTGTTTTAGCCAAAGTAGAGGTTTGTGGTCTGTCTGAACAATGAAGTGAGTGCCAAACAGGTATGGCCTCAACTTCTTCAGAGCCCAGACCACAGCAAAGGCCTCCCTCTCAATGGCAGACCAACGCTTTTCTCTAGGGGTCAACCTTCTACTAATAAAAGCAACAGGTTGATCCTGGCCCTCAGAATTAAGTTGTGATAGGACTGCCGCTACTCCTAATTCAGATGCATCAGTTTGGACATAGAATTTTTTAGAGTAACAAGGGCTTTTCAGGACAGGTGCAGAGCACATGGCCTGCTTCAGCTCCTCAAAAGCTTTCTGACAGTTTGCTGTCCATAATACCTTTTTAGGCATTTTCTTGGATGTGAGGTCATTAAGAGGGGCTGCAATGGAGCCATAGTTCTTAATGAACCTCCTGTAATACCCAGTGAGGCCTAGGAAGGCTCTCACCTGAGTCTGAGTGGTAGGGGGAACCCAATCAATAATTGTTTGGATTTTCCCCTGAAGTGGTGCAATCTGTTCCCCACCAACAAGGTGTCCCAGATAAACCACCTTACCCTGCCCTATCTGGCACTTTGAAGCCTTGATAGTGAGGCCTGCCTTTTGCAGGGCCTCCAAAACTTTCCATAGGTGGACCAGGTGATCATCCCAGCTGGAGCTAAAGACAGCTATATCGTCCAAATATGCTGCACTGAAAGCTTCCAGCCCTTGCAGGACTGTGTTCACCAACCTCTGAAAAGTGGCAGGTGCATTTTTCAAACCAAAAGGCATTACAGTAAACTGGTAATGTCCTCCAATGGTAGAAAATGCAGTCTTAGGTTTAGCATCTTCTGATAATTTGATCTGCCAATACCCTGCAGTCAAATCAAAAGTGCTTAGATACTTGGCAGATGCCAGTGTATCTATAAGCTCATCTGCCCTGGGTATAGGGTGAGCATCAGTTTTGGTTACCAAGTTGAGACCTCTATAGTCTACACAAAACCGCATTTCCTTCTTTCCATCTTTAGAATTGGGTTTTGGTACCAGTACCACAGAAGAAGCCCATGGACTGTCAGAGTGCTCAACCACTCCTAGTTCCAACATTTTCTGAACTTCTTGCTTTATGCAGTCCCTTACATGGTCAGGCTGCCTATAGATCTTACTTTTGACAGGTAAACTGTCTCCAGTATCTATAGTGTGCTCACACCAAGAAGTGGTGCCTGGCACAGTAGAGAAGAGTTCTGAAAATTGTCCTAGGAGATTTATGCAATGGTCTTTCTGCTCAGCAGTAAGACAATCTGCCAAAACTACACCTTCCACAAGAGCATCTTGTTCTGTGGAAGAGAAGAGATCAGGTAGAGGATCACTGTCTTCTTCCTGTCCCTCATCAGTTGCCATGAGCAAGGTGAGATCAGCCCTGTCATAGTAGGGTTTCAGGCGGTTGACATGGAGCACCCTAAGGGGACTCCTGGCAGTGCCTAAGTCAACCAAGTAGGTGACTTCACCCTTCTTTTCAACAATTGTGTGGGGTCCACTCCATTTATCTTGGAGTGCTCTTGGGGCCACAGGCTCCAAGACCCACACTTTCTGCCCTGGTTGGTACTGAACCAAAACAGCCTTCTGATCATGCCATTGCTTCTGGAGCTCTTGGCTGGCCTGAAGGTTTTTACTGGCCTTTTTCATGTACTCAGCCATCCTTGATCTGAGGCCAAGTACATAATCCACAATATCCTGCTTAGGAGCTTTTAAAGGTTGTTCCCAACCCTCCTTTACAAGTGTGAGTGGACCCCTAACAGGGTGTCCAAAAAGAAGTTCAAAGGGGCTGAAGCCCACTCCTTTCTGGGGTACCTCCCTGTAGGCAAAAAGGAGGCATGGTAGAAGGATATCCCATCTCCTGCGGAGTTTTTCAGGGAGACCCATAATCATGCCTTTGAGAGTTTTATTAAATCTCTCCACCAGTCCATTTGTTTGTGGATGATAGGGTGTTGTGAACTTGTACGTTACACCACACTCCTTCCACATGGCCTTTAAGTATGCAGACATGAAATTGCTTCCTCTGTCTGATACTACTTCCTTTGGGAAGCCCACCCTGGAAAATATTCCCAGGAGGGCCTTTGCCACTGCAGGAGCTGTAGTGGTCCTTAAAGGAATAGCTTCAGGATATCTTGTGGCATGGTCCACTACCACCAAGATAAACCTATTGCCTGAAGCAGTAGGAGGGTCAAGGGGGCCAACTATGTCAACCCCTACCCTTTCAAAGGGAACCCCAACCACAGGCAGTGGGATAAGGGGTGCCTTTGGGGTGCCACCTGTCTTGCCACTGGCTTGACAGGTTTCACAGGACTTACAAAATTCCTTTGTGTCCTCAGACATCCTAGGCCAATGAAACAGGGGAACAAGCCTGTCCTAAGTTTTCATTTGTCCTAGATGCCCACCTAAGGGAATGTCATGTGCCAGTGTTAGGAGGAACTTTCTGTACTCCTGAGGAATCACTAATCTCCTGGCAGCTCCAGGTTTAGGATCCCTATGCTCAGTGTACAAGAGGTTGTCCTCCCAGTAAACTCTGCGAGAGTCACTGACATCCCCATTAGCCTGTTTGACAGCTTGCTGTCTGAGACCCTCTAATGTGGGACAGGTTTGCTGTGCCACACTCAGCTCCTCTCTGGCAGGCCCCCCTTCACCCAAAAGCTCAGCAGTGTCTGCTTCCGGCTCCTCTGGTGTAGGTTCTGCACAGGGAGGGAATTATTCTTCCTCAGAAGTTGAATCCACTGTAGAGGGAGGGATAGTAGGAAGTGGTTTGCTTCTACTAGCCCTAGCTTTAGGGAGCACTTGGTCCATTGTTCCAGGATCCAAGCTTCCCTGTCCTTTTTGCTTTTTGGCCTGAGCCCTTGTCAAAGCAAAAATATGTCCTGGGATGCCCAGCATTGCTGCATGGGCCTCCAACTCCACATCTGACCAAGCTGATGTCTCCAAATCATTCCCTAATAGACAGTCTACAGGTAAATCTGAAGCTACCACAACTTTCTTTGGACCAGTTACCCCCCCCCAGTTGAGATTTACAACAGCCATGGGGTGGCTTTGTGTTATGTTGTGAGCATTGGTTACTTGGTACTGGTGTCCAAGTATGTGTTGTTCAGGGTGCACCAGTTTCTCAATCACCATTGTGACACTGGCACCTGTGTCCCTGTAGGCCTGGACCTCAACACCATTTATTAGGGTTAGTTGCTTGTACTTCTCCAAGTTATGGGGGCAAGCAACCAAAGTGGCTAAATCAATAGCCCCTTCAGAGACTAAAGTAGCCTCTGTGGTCTCCCTAATCAGACCAACCCCAACTAAGTTACCAAAAGTGAGCCCAGCTACTCCTTTGGATTGGCTATTAGTAGGTTTGCTCCCACCACCACTGCTATTAGTAGGGACACTAGGTGTAGCAGTAGGGGTTGTAGTGGTAGGAGCAGTGGTGCCTTTCTTTGGACAACTGGGATCTGTTGTCCAATGGCCTTTTATTTTACATAAATAGCACCATGGTTTCTTTTCCTTGTTCTGATTAAAGGAGGATTTGGGCCCACCACCCCCACCAGAGTGTTTTTGTGGGCCTGATGAAGACTCATTTTTAGATTTGTCCCCACCCTTGTCAGAAGACTTACCATCATTCTTTTTGTTGCCATCTTTGTCACCCCTTGTATGAACTTTTCTGTTCACTCTTGTTCTGACCCATTTGTCTGCCTTCTTTCCCAATTCTTGGGGAGAGGTCAGATCAGAGTCCACCAAGTACTGGTGCAACAAATCAGACACACAATTATTAAGAATATGCTCTCTCAGGATCAAGTTATACAGGCTGTCATAATCAGTAACTTTACTGCCATGTAACCACCCCTCCAAGGCCTTCACTGAATGGTCAATGAAATCCACCCAGTCTTGTGAAGACTCCTTTTTGGTCTCTCTGAACTTTATCCTGTACTGTTCAGTGGTTAAGCCATAACCATCCAGGAGTGCATTCTTAAGAACTTGGAAATTATTAGCATCATTTTCTGTCACAGTAAGGAGCCTATCCCTACCTTTTCCACTAAATGATAGCCATAGGATAGCAGCCCACTGCCTTTGAGGGACATCCTGTACAACACAGGCCCTCTCAAGTGCAGCAAACCACTTGTTAATGTCATCCCCCTCCTTATAAGGGGGAACTATCTTGTGCAGATTCCTGGAATCATGCTCTTTTGCAGGATGACTATGGGGAATACTGCTGCTGCCACCATGGGTATCTAAACCCAAATTCTGTCTTTCCTTCTCTAATTCAAAAGACTGTCTATCCAAATCCAGCTGTTGCTTTTTAAGCTTCAGTCTGGTTTGTTCCACCCTCAACTTATTGAGTTCCCTCTCTAACATTCTGTCATCAGGGTTGGTGGGAGGGACATTTCTAGAAACGGAGCTATCATGGGAATGAACAGAAGGAGACCTGTCCCTTACAGAAGCCACCCTAACAGCTTGGTTTACAGAAACATTACTACCAGTATGGTGAGAATAAATGCTTTTGCTATGATGTGAGACAACACTATTTATATGGTGTGGCTCATCATCATTACCATCTATGCTAGATTGTCTAGTAATGGGCAGGCTAGGAAGTTTCTTTCCTGAATCTTTTCCTGGGGGAGTCCCTGAATCAGATTGAGAACTATTAGGTACTTTTTCAACAGATGAGGCACCTATGGCCTTATCCTGTTCTCTAAGCATGTTAAGTAACAGTTCCAAGGAAGGATTCTTCCCCACACTCAAACCTCTCTCTATACAGAGACTCCTTGCTCTTTTCCAGCTAAGGTTGTCATATGCAAGTTTGGACAGATCAACATTTTGGCCTGTGCCAGACATTTTTAGAGAGAGTTAAAGTGATAGAAAAAGAGAAAAAAGTTTTCAGAACTTTTTGGAAAGACAGAAAAAACTTTTTAAACTTTTAAGAACTTTTTGAAAGTTTAGAAGTACTTTTCAGCACTTAGAAAAGAGTGAAAAGAGGAAATGCAAAACTTTTTGGCTATGTGTATATACACTGACCTTGTTTTGTATATTTTTCTCTTATGAAAAGTACAATGACAAGAGTGGTAAGTAGTCTCAAGCACTTATCCCACCACTGCACAACCAATGTAGGAGGCTGGACTGGCTTGTAGTGAGTACCAAGGGGTACTTGCACCTTGCACCAGGCCCAGTTTTCCCTTATTAGTGTATAGGGTGTCTAGCAGCTTAGGCTGATAGATAATGGTAGCTTAGCAGAGCAGCTTAGGCTGAACTAGGAGACGTGTGAAGCTACTACAGTACCACTTAGTGTCATATGCACAATATCATAAGAAAACACAATACACAGTTATACTAAAAATAAAGGTACTTTATTTTTATGACAATATGCCAAAGTATCTTAGAGTGTACCCTCAGTGAGAGGATAGGAAATATACACAAGATATATATACACAATAGCAAAAATATGCAGTATAGTCTTAGAAAACAGTGCAAACAATGTATAGTTACAATAGGATGCAATGGGGAAACATAGGGATAGGGGCATCACAAACCATATACTCCAAAAGTGGAATGCGAACCACGAATGGACCCCAAACCTATGTGACCTTGTAGAGGGTCGCTGGGACTATTAGAAAATAGTGAGAGTTAGAAAAATAACCCTCCCCAAGACCCTGAAAAGTGAGTGCAAAGTGCACTAAAGTTCCCCTAAGGACAAAGAAGTCGTGTTAGAGGAATACTGCAGGAAAGACACAAACCAGCAATGCAACAACTGTGGATTTCCAATCTAGGGTACCTGTGGAACAAGGGGACCAAGTCCAAAAGTCACAAGCAAGTCGGAGATGGGCAGATGCCCAGGAAATGCCAGCTGCGGGTGCAAAGAAGCTTCGACTGGACAGAAGAAGCTGAGGTTTCTGCAAGAACGAAAAGGGCTAGAGACTTCCCCTTTGGTGGACGGATCCCTCTCGCTGTGGAGAGTCGTGCAGAAGTGTTTTCCCGCCGAAAGAACGCCAACAAGCCTTGCTAGCTGCAAATCGTGCGTTTGGTGTTTTTGGACGCTGCTGGGGCCCAGGAGGGACCAGGAGGGACCAGGAGGTCGCAAATTGGACCTGAAGAGAGAGGGGACGTCGAGCAAGACAAAGAGCCCTAACTGAAGCAGGTAGCACCCGGAGAAGTGCCAGAAACCGGCACTACGAGGATGCGTGAAACCGTGCTCGCCGAAGTTGCACAAAGGAGTCCCACGTCACCGGAGACCAACTTAGAAAGTCGTGCATTGCAGGTTAGAGTGCCGTGGACCCAGGCTTGGCTGTGCACAAAGGATTTCCGCCGGAAGTGCACAGGGGTCGGAGTAGCTGCAAAGTCGCGGTTCCCAGCAATGCAGCCCAGCGAGGTGAGGCAAGGACTTACCTCCACCAAACTTGGACTGAAGAGTCACTGGACTGTGGGGGTCACTTGGACAGAGTCGCTGGATTTGAGGGACCTCGCTCGTCGTGCTGTGAGGAGACCCAAGGGACTGGTAATGCAGCTTTTTGGTGCCTGCGGTTGCAGGGGGAAGATTCCGTCGACCCACGGGAGATTTCTTCGGAGCTTCTGGTGCAGAGAGGAGGCAGGCTACCCCCACAGCATGCACAAGCAGGAAAACAGTCGAGAAGGCGGCAGGATCAGCGTTACAGAGTTGCAGTAGTCGTCTTTGCTACTATGTTGCAGGTTTGCAGGCTTCCAGCGCGGTCAGCAGTCGATTCCTTATCAGAAGGTGAAGAGAGAGATGCAGAGGAACTTGGCTGAGCTCATGCATTCATTATCTGAAGTTTCCCCAGAGACAGAGACCCTAAATAGCCAGAAAAGAGGGTTTGGCTACTTAGGAGAGAGGATAGGCTAGCAACACCTGAAGGAGCCTATCACAAGGAGTCTCTGACGTCACCTGGTGGCACTGGCCACTCAGAGCAGTCCAGTGTGCCAGCAGCACCTCTGTTTCCAAGATGGCAGAGGTCTGGAGCACACTGGAGGAGCTCTGGACACCTCCCAGGGGAGGTGCAGGTCAGGGGAGTGGTCACTCCCCTTTCCTTTGTCCAGTTTCGCGCCAGAGCAGGGGCTAAGGGGTCCCTGAACCGGTGTAGACTGGCTTATGCAGAATTGGGCACATCTGTGCCCAAGAAAGCATTTCCAGAGGCTGGGGGAGGCTACTCCTCCCCTGCCTTCACACCATTTTCCAAAGGGAGAGGGTGTCACACCCTCTCTCAGAGGAAGTTCTTTGTTCTGCCATCCTGGGCCAGGCCTGGCTGGACCCCAGGAGGGCAGATGCCTGTCTGAGGGGTTGGCAGCAGCAGCAGCTGCAGTGAAACCCCAGGAAGGGCAGTTTGGCAGTACCAGGGTCTGTGCTACAGACCACTGGGATCATGGGATTGTGCCAACTATGCCAGGATGGCATAGAGGGGGCAATTCCATGATCATAGACATGTTACATGGCCATATTCGGAGTTACCATTGTGAAGCTACATATAGGTAGTGACCTATATGTAGTGCACGCGTGTAATGGTGTCCCCGCACTCACAAAGTTCAGGGAATTGGCTCTGAACAATGTGGGGGCACCTTGGCTAGTGCCAGGGTGCCCTCACACTAAGTAACTTTGCACCTAACCTTTACCAGGTAAAGGTTAGACATATAGGTGACTTATAAGTTACTTAAGTGCAGTGTAAAATGGCTTTGAAATAACGTGGACGTTATTTCACTCAGGCTGCAGTGGCAGGCCTGTGTAAGGATTGTCAGAGCTCCCTATGGGTGGCAAAAGAAATGCTGCAGCCCATAGGGATCCCCTGGAACCCCAATACCCTGGGTACCTCAGTACCATATACTAGGGAATTATAAGGGTGTTCCAGTAAGCCAATGTAAATTGGTAAAAATGGTCACTAGCCTGTTAGTGACAATTTGGAAAGAAATGAGAGAGCATAACCACTGAGGTTCTGATTAGCAGAGCCTCAGTGAGACAGTTAGTCACTACACAGGTAACATATTCAGGCACACTTATGAGCACTGGGGCCCTGGGTTACCAGGGTCCCAGTGACACATACAACTAAAACAACATATATACAGTGAAAAATGGGGGTAACATGCCAGGCAAGATGGTACTTTCCTACACAACCCCCCCCCCAAACGAAGGACAATAAGACTAGCCATGACCTGATGAGTCTTCATTGTCTAAGTGGAAATATCTGGAGAGTCCATCTGCATTGGAGTGGCTACTCCCAGGTCTATGTTCCACTGTATAGTCCATTCCCTGTAGGGATATGGACCACCTCAACAATTTAGGATTTTCACCTTTCATTTGTTTTAGCCAAAGTAGAGGTTTGTGGTCTGTCTGAACAATGAAGTGAGTGCCAAACAGGTATGGCCTCAACTTCTTCAGAGCCCAGACCACAGCAAAGGCCTCCCTCTCAATGGCAGACCAACGCTTTTCTCTAGGGGTCAACCTTCTACTAATAAAAGCAACAGGTTGATCCTGGCCCTCAGAATTAAGTTGTGATAGGACTGCCCCTACTCCTAATTCAGATGCATCAGTTTGGACATAGAATTTTTTAGAGTAACAAGGGCTTTTCAGGACAGGTGCAGAGCACATGGCCTGCTTCAGCTCCTTAAAAGCTTTCTGACAGTTTGCTGTCCATAATACCTTTTTAGGCATTTTCTTGGATGTGAGGTCATTAAGAGGGGCTGCAATGGAGCCATAGTTCTTAATGAACCTCCTGTAATACCCAGTGAGGCCTAGGAAGGCTCTCACCTGAGTCTGAGTGGTAGGGGGAACCCAATCAATAATTGTTTGGATTTTCCCCTGAAGTGGTGCAATCTGTTCCCCACCAACAAGGTGTCCCAGATAAACCACCTTACCCTGCCCTATCTGGCACTTTGAAGCCTTGATAGTGAGGCCTGCCTTTTGCAGGGCCTCCAAAACTTTCCATAGGTGGACCAGGTGATCATCCCAGCTGGAGCTAAAGACAGCTATATCGTCCAAATATGCTGCACTGAAAGCTTCCAGCCCTTGCAGGACTGTGTTCACCAACCTCTGAAAAGTGGCAGGTGCATTTTTCAAACCAAAAGGCATTACAGTAAACTGGTAATGTCCTCCAATGGTAGAAAATGCAGTCTTAGGTTTAGCATCTTCTGATAATTTGATCTGCCAATACCCTGCAGTCAAATCAAAAGTGCTTAGATACTTGGCAGATGCCAGTGTATCTATAAGCTCATCTGCCCTGGGTATAGGGTGAGCATCAGTTTTGGTTACCAAGTTGAGACCTCTATAGTCTACACAAAACCGCATTTCCTTCTTTCCATCTTTAGAATTGGGTTTTGGTACCAGTACCACAGAAGAAGCCCATGGACTGTCAGAGTGCTCAACCACTCCTAGTTCCAACATTTTCTGAACTTCTTGCTTTATGCAGTCCCTTACATGGTCAGGCTGCCTATAGATCTTACTTTTGACAGGTAAACTGTCTCCAGTATCTATAGTGTGCTCACACCAAGAAGTGGTGCCTGGCACAGTAGAGAAGAGTTCTGAAAATTGTCCTAGGAGATTTATGCAATGGTCTTTCTGCTCAGCAGTAAGACAATCTGCCAAAACTACACCTTCCACAAGAGCATCTTGTTCTGTGGAAGAGAAGAGATCAGGTAGAGGATCACTGTCTTCTTCCTGTCCCTCATCAGTTGCCATGAGCAGGGTGAGATCAGCCCTGTCATAGTAGGGTTTCAGGCGGTTGACATGGAGCACCCTAAGGGGACTCCTGGCAGTGCCTAAGTCAACCAAGTAGGTGACTTCACCCTTCTTTTCAACAATTGTGTGGGGTCCACTCCATTTATCTTGGAGTGCTCTTGGGGCCACAGGCTCCAAGACCCACACTTTCTGCCCTGGTTGGTACTGAACCAAAACAGCCTTCTGATCATGCCATTGCTTCTGGAGCTCTTGGCTGGCCTGAAGGTTTTTACTGGCCTTTTTCATGTACTCAGCCATCCTTGATCTGAGGCCAAGTACATAATCCACAATATCCTGCTTAGGAGCTTTTAAAGGTTGTTCCCAACCCTCCTTTACAAGTGTGAGTGGACCCCTAACAGGGTGTCCAAAAAGAAGTTCAAAGGGGCTGAAGCCCACTCCTTTCTGGGGTACCTCCCTGTAGGCAAAAAGGAGGCATGGTAGAAGGATATCCCATCTCCTGCGGAGTTTTTCAGGGAGACCCATAATCATGCCTTTGAGAGTTTTATTAAATCTCTCCACCAGTCCATTTGTTTGTGGATGATAGGGTGTTGTGAACTTGTACGTTACACCACACTCCTTCCACATGGCCTTTAAGTATGCAGACATGAAATTGCTTCCTCTGTCTGATACTACTTCCTTTGGGAAGCCCACCCTGGAAAATATTCCCAGGAGGGCCTTTGCCACTGCAGGAGCTGTAGTGGTCCTTAAAGGAATAGCTTCAGGATATCTTGTGGCATGGTCCACTACCACCAAGATAAACCTATTGCCTGAAGCAGTAGGAGGGTCAAGGGGGCCAACTATGTCAACCCCTACCCTTTCAAAGGGAACCCCAACCACAGGCAGTGGGATAAGGGGTGCCTTTGGGGTGCCACCTGTCTTGCCACTGGCTTGACAGGTTTCACAGGACTTACAAAATTCCTTTGTGTCCTCAGACATCCTAGGCCAATGAAACAGGGGAACAAGCCTGTCCTAAGTTTTCATTTGTCCTAGATGCCCACCTAAGGGAATGTCATGTGCCAGTGTTAGGAGGAACTTTCTGTACTCCTGAGGAATCACTAATCTCCTGGCAGCTCCAGGTTTAGGATCCCTATGCTCAGTGTACAAGAGGTTGTCCTCCAAGTAAACTCTGCGAGAGTCACTGACATCCCCATTAGCCTGTTTGACAGCTTGCTGTCTGAGACCCTCTAATGTGGGACAGGTTTGCTGTGCCACACTCAGCTCCTCTCTGGCAGGCCCCCCTTCACCCAAAAGCTCAGCAGTGTCTGCTTCCGGCTCCTCTGGTGTAGGTTCTGCACAGGGAGGGAATTATTCTTCCTCAGAAGTTGAATCCACTGTAGAGGGAGGGATAGTAGGAAGTGGTTTGCTTCTACTAGCCCTAGCTTTAGGGAGCACTTGGTCCATTGTTCCAGGATCCAAGCTTCCCTGTCCTTTTTGCTTTTTGGCCTGAGCCCTTGTCAAAGCAAAAATATGTCCTGGGATGCCCAGCATTGCTGCATGGGCCTCCAACTCCACATCTGACCAAGCTGATGTCTCCAAATCATTCCCTAATAGACAGTCTACAGGTAAATCTGAAGCTACCACAACTTTCTTTGGACCAGTTACCCCCCCCCAGTTGAGATTTACAACAGCCATGGGGTGGCTTTGTGTTATGTTGTGAGCATTGGTTACTTGGTACTGGTGTCCAAGTATGTGTTGTTCAGGGTGCACCAGTTTCTCAATCACCATTGTGACACTGGCACCTGTGTCCCTGTAGGCCTGGACCTCAACACCATTTATTAGGGTTAGTTGCTTGTACTTCTCCAAGTTATGGGGGCAAGCAACCAAAGTGGCTAAATCAATAGCCCCTTCAGAGACTAAAGTAGCCTCTGTGGTCTCCCTAATCAGACCAACCCCAACTAAGTTACCAAAAGTGAGCCCAGCTACTCCTTTGGATTGGCTATTAGTAGGTTTGCTCCCACCACCACTGCTATTAGTAGGGACACTAGGTGTAGCAGTAGGGGTTGTAGTGGTAGGAGCAGTGGTGCCTTTCTTTGGACAACTGGGATCTGTTGTCCAATGGCCTTTTATTTTACATAAATAGCACCATGGTTTCTTTTCCTTGTTCTGATTAAAGGAGGATTTGGGCCCACCACCCCCACCAGAGTGTTTTTGTGGGCCTGATGAAGACTCATTTTTAGATTTGTCCCCACCCTTGTCAGAAGACTTACCATCATTCTTTTTGTTGCCATCTTTGTCACCCCTTGTATGAACTTTTCTGTTCACTCTTGTTCTGACCCATTTGTCTGCCTTCTTTCCCAATTCTTGGGGAGAGGTCAGATCAGAGTCCACCAAGTACTGGTGCAACAAATCAGACACACAATTATTAAGAATATGCTCTCTCAGGATCAAGTTATACAGGCTGTCATAATCAGTAACTTTACTGCCATGTAACCACCCCTCCAAGGCCTTCACTGAATGGTCAATGAAATCCACCCAGTCTTGTGAAGACTCCTTTTTGGTCTCTCTGAACTTTATCCTGTACTGTTCAGTGGTTAAGCCATAACCATCCAGGAGTGCATTCTTAAGAACTTGGAAATTATTAGCATCATTTTCTGTCACAGTAAGGAGCCTATCCCTACCTTTTCCACTAAATGATAGCCATAGGATAGCAGCCCACTGCCTTTGAGGGACATCCTGTACAACACAGGCCCTCTCAAGTGCAGCAAACCACTTGTTAATGTCATCCCCCTCCTTATAAGGGGGAACTATCTTGTGCAGATTCCTGGAATCATGCTCTTTTGCAGGATGACTATGGGGAATACTGCTGCTGCCACCATGGGTATCTAAACCCAAATTCTGTCTTTCCTTCTCTAATTCAAAAGACTGTCTATCCAAATCCAGCTGTTGCTTTTTAAGCTTCAGTCTGGTTTGTTCCACCCTCAACTTATTGAGTTCCCTCTCTAACATTCTGTCATCAGGGTTGGTGGGAGGGACATTTCTAGAAACGGAGCTATCATGGGAATGAACAGAAGGAGACCTGTCCCTTACAGAAGCCACCCTAACAGCTTGGTTTACAGAAACATTACTACCAGTATGGTGAGAATAAATGCTTTTGCTATGATGTGAGACAACACTATTTATATGGTGTGGCTCATCATCATTACCATCTATGCTAGATTGTCTAGTAATGGGCAGGCTAGGAAGTTTCTTTCCTGAATCTTTTCCTGGGGGAGTCCCTGAATCAGATTGAGAACTATTAGGTACTTTTTCAACAGATGAGGCACCTATGGCCTTATCCTGTTCTCTAAGCATGTTAAGTAACAGTTCCAAGGAAGGATTCTTCCCCACACTCAAACCTCTCTCTATACAGAGACTCCTTGCTCTTTTCCAGCTAAGGTTGTCATATGCAAGTTTGGACAGATCAACATTTTGGCCTGTGCCAGACATTTTTAGAGAGAGTTAAAGTGATAGAAAAAGAGAAAAAAGTTTTCAGAACTTTTTGGAAAGACAGAAAAAACTTTTTAAACTTTTAAGAACTTTTTGAAAGTTTAGAAGTACTTTTCAGCACTTAGAAAAGAGTGAAAAGAGGAAATGCAAAACTTTTTGGCTATGTGTATATACACTGACCTTGTTTTGTATATTTTTCTCTTATGAAAAGTACAATGACAAGAGTGGTAAGTAGTCTCAAGCACTTATCCCACCACTGCACAACCAATGTAGGAGGCTGGACTGGCTTGTAGTGAGTACCAAGGGGTACTTGCACCTTGCACCAGGCCCAGTTTTCCCTTATTAGTGTATAGGGTGTCTAGCAGCTTAGGCTGATAGATAATGGTAGCTTAGCAGAGCAGCTTAGGCTGAACTAGGAGACGTGTGAAGCTACTACAGTACCACTTAGTGTCATATGCACAATATCATAAGAAAACACAATACACAGTTATACTAAAAATAAAGGTACTTTATTTTTATGACAATATGCCAAAGTATCTTAGAGTGTACCCTCAGTGAGAGGATAGGAAATATACACAAGATATATATACACAATAGCAAAAATATGCAGTATAGTCTTAGAAAACAGTGCAAACAATGTATAGTTACAATAGGATGCAATGGGGAAACATAGGGATAGGGGCATCACAAACCATATACTCCAAAAGTGGAATGCGAACCACGAATGGACCCCAAACCTATGTGACCTTGTAGAGGGTCGCTGGGACTATTAGAAAATAGTGAGAGTTAGAAAAATAACCCTCCCCAAGACCCTGAAAAGTGAGTGCAAAGTGCACTAAAGTTCCCCTAAGGACAAAGAAGTCGTGTTAAAGGAATACTGCAGGAAAGACACAAACCAGCAATGCAACAACTGTGGATTTCCAATCTAGGGTACCTGTGGAACAAGGGGACCAAGTCCAAAAGTCACAAGCAAGTCGGAGATGGGCAGATGCCCAGGAAATGCCAGCTGCGGGTGCAAAGAAGCTTCGACTGGACAGAAGAAGCTGAGGTTTCTGCAAGAACGAAAAGGGCTAGAGACTTCCCCTTTGGTGGACGGATCCCTCTCACTGTGGAGAGTCGTGCAGAAGTGTTTTCCCGCCGAAAGAACGCCAACAAGCCTTGCTAGCTGCAAATCGTGCGTTTGGTGTTTTTGGACGCTGCTGGGGCCCAGGAGGGACCAGGAGGGACCAGGAGGTCGCAAATTGGACCTGAAGAGAGAGGGGACGTCGAGCAAGACAAAGAGCCCTAACTGAAGCAGGTAGCACCCGGAGAAGTGCCAGAAACCGGCACTACGAGGATGCGTGAAACCGTGCTCGCCGAAGTTGCACAAAGGAGTCCCACGTCACCGGAGACCAACTTAGAAAGTCGTGCAATGCAGGTTAGAGTGCCGTGGACCCAGGCTTGGCTGTGCACAAAGGATTTCCGCCGGAAGTGCACAGGGGTCGGAGTAGCTGCAAAGTCGCGGTTCCCAGCAATGCAGCCCAGCGAGGTGAGGCAAGGACTTACCTCCACCAAACTTGGACTGAAGAGTCACTGGACTGTGGGGGTCACTTGGACAGAGTCGCTGGATTTGAGGGACCTCGCTCGTCGTGCTGTGAGGAGACCCAAGGGACCGGTAATGCAGCTTTTTGGTGCCTGCGGTTGCAGGGGGAAGATTCCGTCGACCCACGGGAGATTTCTTCGGAGCTTCTGGTGCAGAGAGGAGGCAGGCTACCCCCACAGCATGCACAAGCAGGAAAACAGTCGAGAAGGCGGCAGGATCAGCGTTACAGAGTTGCAGTAGTCGTCTTTGCTACTATGTTGCAGGTTTGCAGGCTTCCAGCGCGGTCAGCAGTCGATTCCTTATCAGAAGGTGAAGAGAGAGATGCAGAGGAACTTGGCTGAGCTCATGCATTCATTATCTGAAGTTTCCCCAGAGACAGAGACCCTAAATAGCCAGAAAAGAGGGTTTGGCTACTTAGGAGAGAGGATAGGCTAGCAACACCTGAAGGAGCCTATCACAAGGAGTCTCTGACGTCACCTGGTGGCACTGGCCACTCAGAGCAGTCCAGTGTGCCAGCAGCACCTCTGTTTCCAAGATGGCAGAGGTCTGGAGCACACTGGAGGAGCTCTGGACACCTCCCAGGGGAGGTGCAGGTCAGGGGAGTGGTCACTCCCCTTTCCTTTGTCCAGTTTCGCGCCAGAGCAGGGGCTAAGGGGTCCCTGAACCGGTGTAGACTGGCTTATGCAGAATTGGGCACATCTGTGCCCAAGAAAGCATTTCCAGAGGCTGGGGGAGGCTACTCCTCCCCTGCCTTCACACCATTTTCCAAAGGGAGAGGGTGTCACACCCTCTCTCAGAGGAAGTTCTTTGTTCTGCCATCCTGGGCCAGGCCTGGCTGGACCCCAGGAGGGCAGATGCCTGTCTGAGGGGTTGGCAGCAGCAGCAGCTGCAGTGAAACCCCAGGAAGGGCAGTTTGGCAGTACCAGGGTCTGTGCTACAGACCACTGGGATCATGGGATTGTGCCAACTATGCCAGGATGGCATAGAGGGGGCAATTCCATGATCATAGACATGTTACATGGCCATATTCGGAGTTACCATTGTGAAGCTACATATAGGTAGTGACCTATATGTAGTGCACGCGTGTAATGGTGTCCCCGCACTCACAAAGTTCAGGGAATTGGCTCTGAACAATGTGGGGGCACCTTGGCTAGTGCCAGGGTGCCCTCACACTAAGTAACTTTGAACCTAACCTTTACCAGGTAAAGGTTAAACATATAGGTGACTTATAAGTTACTTAAGTGCAGTGTAAAATGGCTGTGAAATAACGTGGACGTTATTTCACTCAGGCTGCAGTGGCAGGCCTGTGTAAGGATTGTCAGAGCTCCCTATGGGTGGCAAAAGAAATGCTGCAGCCCATAGGGATCCCCTGGAACCCCAATACCCTGGGTACCTCAGTACCATATACTAGGGAATTATAAGGGTGTTCCAGTAAGCCAATGTAAATTGGTAACAATGGTCACTAGCCTGTTAGTGACAATTTGGAAAGAAATGAGAGAGCATAACCACTGAGGTTCTGATTAGCAGAGCCTCAGTGAGACAGTTAGTCACTACACAGGTAACACATTCAGGCACACTTATGAGCACTGGGGCCCTGGGTTACCAGGGTCCCAGTGACACATACAACTAAAACAACATATGTACAGTGAAAAATGGGGGTAACATGCCAGGCAAGATGGTACTTTCCTACAAACAGTCACCGGCAATCTCTGGAGGTCAGACTGATGAGTCCATAACTAGGGATAATCTGGTCCTAGATTGCTAGATTTTCAATTCACGCAGGTCCTGGCTTGGTAGTTCGGGCTAGACTTTTCCCATGAGTAGCAGAGTCAAGACTGATATGCATATGGCTGGGTCTAAACTGAGGCAATATGGTGAGCAAAAAATGATGGGTTGGAATGCTATCCCGAGCTGTTGTCAGTGGTCACACTTAATGCAAGCAGCCACCCATCATCTTTTGTGTGTTTTATGTTTCGCTATAATGCAGAATGGCAAGACAGAGTCTTGCTCCAATTTCCCCCTAATGTTCAGTGGGTGAACTTTCCTGTCCCACAGCAGAACTTTACAAATATCTGATAAGGGTCTTCCACTCTGGATGGGACCAGTCAAAGCAGTCATAATCGGACATTAAAGGGGGTGTCCATGGAATCTCCCCTCAAGTCTGCCTGGCCACTCTCATTAGTTTAACAAAAGTTAGGAATTGTCAAGCACTTATTGCATTTTTTTGTCTAGTCTCCTCAAAGGTTATAAAAAATCTCCCTCATATATAGCCACCAGTCTGGAGTAACCCTCTTCAATCAACCCAGGAGCCTCTGCCTCCCTTTTTAACTTCTGAAATTGTCGAAATCTCCATATTTCAGCATCTACAGTAACACTGCAACAACAAGAAGGTCATGGATAGAATGCTTGAATTAATCTCAACTACTGCCAATCACTCAGGGCCACATTCCAATCCATCATTTTTTATCTGCCATGCCATCTCAGTTTGAATCCATTTATATGCAAAATAGTTTTGATAGTGCACCAGTGGGAACAGTTGAGCTCTGACTGCCAAGGTAGGTTCGCCCGGGACTGTAATTATCAACCTAGAACCAGTTTCACCCCTATTCAGCCAGGTATAGCTTAATTCCACTAGCATAGTGAGCATGGGACCCACGTCTGGGCATACGTGTCACACATAGGGCATCAACTGCAACAACCATAAGGTGATGGATGAAATGCTTAAATTAATCTCAACCACTGGCAATCACTCAGGTCGCATCCTAGTCCATAGTTTTTTGCCAACCGTGCCTCCTCAGTTTATACCCAGCCGTATGCAAACCAGTCTTGACCCTGCTCCAATTGGAACAGTTCAGCCCAAAAGGCCAACCCAGATCCTTCCTGAACCAGAGTACAAGCAACCTAGTACCGATTTCACCCTTATTATGTGTTCTTCAGCCAGGTATAGCTTCATTCCAGTGGCACAGTGAACACAGGACTCACGTTTAGGCATACCTGTCGCACATGGGCATCAACTGCAACAAAAACAAGGTGATGGATGGAATGCTTGAGTTAATCTCATTTACTGGTAACCACTCTGCCCTGGCTGATGAGCCCATACCTAGGGCAAATTCGGCCTTGGGTCGCTTGATTTCTGATGGATACAACTACCTGTTGATTCCACACCTCATGAATTCTCCCAATGCGCCAGCATTATACGGAAATTTTCTTCCTAGCGCTTCACGTTGACAAGGACGTTACAATTGTACTGCTCCACACGTGACTCTATCTGATGTCATTGGAGCCATAAGAAGTCCTCACCGGTGTGCTGACGTCAGTTCCCTTTTTTCTGCGCCTTCGACGCTAACGTTTTTTTCCTACCTCTTGGCAGTTACTGTTTCAAGGGAATTGTTTTAGAGTGCTACAATGTCTCCACCAAAAAATTCAGGATTTAAGCCTTGTAGCGAGTGTGGGGGTCACATGTAGGTGTCGGATCCACACAAAATTTGCCTGTAGTGCCTGAGCTCGGATCACGACGTGAAGGGGTGCGTGTCCTGTCAGAGGATGAACCCAAAGGCCTTGAAAGAGAGAGAGGCTAAGCTTTTCTTTGCAAAAGCTAAGAAGGTACAGAGAGTTCACCGAAGATCAAAGGCAAGGGATCCTCGAGGTCTCATAAGAAGTGACACCGACAGCATGAATCTCTATGTCTTTCGTTCAGAGATCGGTCTTGGTCTCCTCCGAGACAATGTCACATGGTGTGGGAGATCAGCCCTACAGTGTCTCCCCAGAGTCCACAGGCTTCACTGACGAGGACTTTAAGTGAGATCTCCGAGTTCCCAGCAAACCCAATAGCTAATTTTTCCTCCTGCATCCACTCATGGTCAGTTATCAGGTGTACAAGCATCGGAGCCAGTCCAGCCACCTCAAGAGGAGCAATGGTTTCCTGCCTTCCCGGCTCTGGGAGCAGATCCATCAGCATTCTTCAATGCTATGTTTAGCATATTTAACAGAGCTATGGCCCCCTCTGGTGCACCTGCTGGCCCCACTGATCCGTTGGCATTCACGCTGGGGTGACCGGCGCCGTACAAGCAGGCCCCATTTGTACCCTTTCTTCCATGTGAAGGTTCTGATCCATTGCCAATGATGTTGCCACCTCTACCCCGAATGATGGTGTCAGCGGAGCCGATGGAGTTGATACGGGTGCCCGATTGATCCCGATCAGTGAGGAGTGTGGATTTGCCTCCCTCCCTGCCTCCGCCAGAGCTACATTTTAATTTGTAATCGACGTCATCCATGTTGGTTAACTCTCTGTTGAGGCCACGTTTAGAGTCCAGGCTAAGATCAAGAAGGAGGGCCTTGAGACTCTTGAAGGAGCAAGAGTATTAAAAACAACTATTAGAGGAAGGAGAAATTCCAGAGCTTGCAGGTGAATTTCAAGGCCTAGACTCTGCTAGTGGTTTGGATACATCCCTGAGTGGGAATGTTCATCCCCTGAAGGTGAACTCACTTCAGAAGCAGCTTCTTACCACGGTGTGATAAGGAAGGCTGCTACATTTTTGGACTTACCCTGCATCAGAGATGAAAACAAATATTTTAACTGAGGTGTTGCATCCATCGGCTACATCTTCTAAGCCTCTCCTCCCTTTCAATAAAGCCCTCATTGAGCCCATTTTAGAAATTTGGAGGCAACCTGTTACAGCACCGGCGGTTTCCAAGAATGTGGCTAGCAGGTACAGAGTTGCTCCAGGAGATCCTTAGTTCTTATCACAGCATCCAACACCTGAGAGTTTGGTGGTGCAAGACTCTTGTTATGTATGGTCGGCTCCTGGTTTGTTCCCTACGACTCCATCTGATAGGAAGTCTAAACGTATGGAGCAGACAGCTAAGAAGTGCTTCTCCTCAGGCAGCATGGCCTTCAAATCTCTGAATGCTAACTGTGTGCTGGGGAGGTATATCTATGCCTTAATGGAAACAGCAAGAGCAGTTGTACTGAATTTGCCTCAGAATGTGCAGGGGCACTTTAATGAACTCCTGCAGGACAGTCAAGCGGCAGCAAAGCAGGTCATTCTATCTGGTTTGGACACTGCTGACTCGGTTGCTAGGGCTATGGGCACTTCTGTTGCAACCAGGAGGCATGCGTGGCTCAGAGGTTCTGGTTTCTCCCCTGATGTTCAGACTACGCTGATGGACCTTCCTTTTGATGGCGGAAAGCTGTTTGGGCCTAAAGCAGACTCAGCAGCTTTGGAACGTTATAAAGAAAGCAGGGCTACTGCAAAATATTTGGGTCTCCAAGCATCATCTTCTGCACCCTTTGGGTCTTTTTGGAGATTCAGAGGATTTGGACGTGGGTCCTCATTTCGTGGAAGGCTACAATCCAATGTCCAGCAGTCTACCAAACTTCTCTGCAGGTCTTATAGGGGCTGTGGGAGGGTTAGAATGTGAGGAGCCACACAGCAGCCTTCCGCTTCATCCTCTTCCTCTGGGAGAGCCCACAAAGGAAAGCAGCCCTAGTTTTCTCTCCATAGTCCACCATAGGGGGAAGGCTGTTACATTTTCTCCACGAGTGGCAGTTAATTACATCGGACTCTTGGGTGCTGAGTATAGTGGGAAAAGGTTATGCCCTTCCTTTTCAGGAGTTTCCCCCTTATTTCCCTCCCCGTCATTCATTTTACACGGAAGAGCATCTTCTATTGCTTCAACAGGAGGTGCATGCCCTGCTGTTAGAAGGTGCAGTGGAGTTGGTTCCAGAGCAGGAAAAGGGTCAGGGATCTTATACGAGGTATTTCCTGTTTCCCAAGAAGGATGGTGGATTGAGACCCATCCTGGATCTGAGAATTTTGAATTGGTTCCTCAAACAGGAGAAGTTCAAAATGCTGACCCTAGCACAGGTGCTTCTTTTGTTGAACAAGGAAGACTGGATGGTGTCTATCGACTTACAGGATGCTTATTTTCATATCCCTATTCTGAAGTCGCACAGGAAGTATCTCTGGTTCGTTGTAGGGTTGCAACACTACCAGTTTGCGTTCCTTCCCTTTGGTCTTACTTCTGCACCTCAAGTCTTCATGAAGGTGGTGGCAGTGGTGGCAGTGAACCTCAGAAGGAAGGGAATATCTGTATTCCCTTACCTGGACGATTGGCTGATCAAAGATGGGTACCCAGAGCTCATGCTGCATCACTTGCAGGTGACAACCCAGCTGTTGTTCAACCTGGGCTTTACTGTAAATGTGCCCAAATCTCACCTGGAGCCCTCTCAGCACCTCCTGTTCATCGGGGCAGCACTGGACACAACATTGAATCGGGCCTACCGTCCTCCTAGGGGATTCAGGACATTCATTTGTGATTTCAAAGTTTCAGGATGAAGCAGCTGTTCCAGTCCTCAAGGTCCTACGTCTGCTTGGTCTGTTCGCTTCCTGCATTCTGTTGGTCACTCGTGCACGTTGGCACATGAGGGCTCTCCAGTGGTGCCTCCACAAGCAGTGGTTTCAACACAAAGGGGATCTTGAGGAGTCAATAACGATCGCCAGAGACACTGCAGTGGATTTACGATGGTGGGCTGTGGACGGCAGCCATTCCCAAGGAAGGCCGTTTGTGTATACCACCTCCGGTGACCAGAGTCATAACCGATGCTTCCACTCTAAGGTGGGGAGCTCATCTGGGCGACCTGGAGATCATAGGCCATTAGTCGCCAGTGGAACAGATGTTTCACATCAATCTGTTAGAATTATGGTCGATGCGTTTGGCTCTCAAGGTCTTCTCACCGTCCATTCGTGGTCAGTTAGTTCAAGTCTTGATAGACAACACTACCGTGATGTGGTACATAAACAAGCAGAGGGGGGTAGGATCGTACTTCTCTTCAGAGAGGCTCTGCAGCTCTGGTCCTGGGCACAGGACCATCGGATTTGCTTAGTAGCAAACCATCTGGCTGGAGTTCTCAATGTACATGCGGACAGTCTCAGTCGCCACTTTTTGATCGATCAAGAGTGGCGTCTTCCTCCTGACGTTGTTCTTCACGTCCTCCGGGCTTGGCAAATCCCTCAGATAGTCCTGTTTACCACTCGTGAGAACGCGTCATTCTGCAGCCTGCAGTATCCGGTGCAGGGGGCATTGGCGGACGCGTTTCAGCTGTCTTGGTGCGACCATCTGCTTTGCACATTTCCTCCCATAGCCTTGATTCCTCGAGTTCTGAGGAAGATTCGTCAAGATCGTGTCAGGTCATATTAGTTGCCCCGGACTGGCCAAGAAGGGGGTGGTACACAGACCTTCTTCAACTCTTACTGTACCATCCGCTCCATCTCCCTCACAGGGTAGATCTCCTCTCGCAGTCGCAGGTTCTACACCCCCACCTCCAGAGCCTGCACCTTCATGCCTGGAGATTGAACGGGGCAATCTGAGTTCCTTTTCTCTCTCTCCAGAAGTGGTGGATGTTATCTTATCAGCCAGGCGACACTCCACCAAGACTGTCTATGCCAGCAGATGGGCAAAATTTGTTAGTTGGTGAGGAGGGAGACAAATGATCCCCTAAAGGCCCATTTATTTGATATTTTGCTTTTTGTCCTTTCCTTGGCACAGAAGGATTGTGCAGTTGCGACAGTGAAAGGCTATTTGCCAGCGCTGTCGGCCTTTCTTTGCCTTCCTGATCAGCCTTCCTTATTTAAGTCCCCTATAGTTCTTAGGTTCCTTAAAGGCTTAACTAACAAGTTTCCTCCTACTCCTTTTGTAATGCCTCAGTGGGATTTGAATTGAGTTCTGACTTTTCTAATGGGTTCACTGTTTGAGCCTATGCATTCTTGCTTGTTGAGACTTTAAGCTTTAAAAACAGTTTGCCTAACAGCTATCATGTCAGCTAGACGTGTGAGCGACCTTCAGGCTCTTTGGCAGTCATTACAACATTGCCGGTAAAAGCCGCTTACCGCCGTGCAGAAGACCGCCAACACACCGCCGCTGCCGTGGAATTCCGCCACAGCCATTATGACCCACAGCACGGAATCTGCCAATATTCAGACACCCACACAAGTCCGCCACACCAAAGGTCAGTGATAAACTGACGAAAACAAAACCTCCATGTCACGCCAACAGAAATACGCCCACACTATCACGACCCACGAATCCACGTGGCGGTTTTTCAACCGCGGTATTCCATTGGCGGTACACACCGCCGAGCTCAAAATACACACACATATACAAAACACAGCCACATTGGACAATTCGAAATACACACACCTGATACACATACACACACCCTTCCCACACACCCAATACAACATAAAACACACACCCACATCACTCACAAACCCCTACGACCACAATTGAGAAAGAAGCACAGAGAGAGACACCACCATCAACAAAACTAGCATCCACAGGCACAGAACACCATCACCCACATAACTTCCACGCACCTCACACAACATCCCACTACATATCAGCACACTTATCACCACACACACCACCCCACACATCACCCACACCACCCCATGGCACGGCAAAGACACCCCAGGTTCTCGGAGGACGAGCTCAGGGTCATGGTGGAGGAAATCGTCCGGGTAGAGCCTGTAGGAAAGTACCATCTTGCCTGGCATGTTACCCCCATATTTCACTGTATATATGTTGTTTTAGTCTATGTGTCACTGGGACCCTGCAAGGCAGGGCCCCAGTGCTCATAAGTATGTGCCCTGTATGTGTTCCCTGTGTGATGCCTAACTGTCTCACTGAGGCTCTGCTAACCAGAACCTCAGTGGTTATGCTCCCTCTGCTTTCCAAATTTATTACTAACAGGCTAGTGACTAATTTTACCAATTCACATTGGCATACTGGTACACCCACATAATTCCCTAGTATATGGTACTGAGGTATCCAGGGTATTGGGGTTCCAGGGGATCCCTATGGGCTGCAGCATTTCTTTTGCCACCCATAGGGAGCTCTGACAATTCTTACACAGGCCTGCCAGTGCAGCCTGAGTGAAATAACGTCCACGTTATTTCACAGCCATTTACCACTGCACTTAAGTAACTTATAAGTCACCTCTATGTCTAACCTTCACCTAGTGAAGGTTGGGTGCAAAGTTGCTTAGTGTGTGGGCACCCTGGCACTAGCCAAGGTGCCCCCACATCGTTCAGGGCAAATTCCCCGGACTTTATGAGTGCTGGGACACCATTACACGCGTGCACTGTACATAGGTCACTACCTATGTACAGCGTCACAATGGTAACTCCGAACCTGGCCATGTAACATGTCTAAGATCATGGAATTGTCACCCCAATGCCATTCTGGCATTGGGGGGACAATTCCATGATCTCCCGGGTCTCTAACACAGAACCCTGGTACTGCCAAACTGCCTTTCCAGGGTCTCCACTGCAGCTTCTGCCAACCCCTCAGACAGGTTTCTGCCCTCCTGGGGTCCAGACAGCCCTGGCCCAGGAAGGCAGAACAAAAGACTTCCTCTGAGAGAGGGAGTAACACCCTCTCCCTTTGGAAATAGGTGTGAAGGCTGGGGAGGAGTAGCCTCCCCCAGCCTCTGGAAATGCTTTGATGGGCACAGATGGTGCCCATCTCTGCATAAGCCAGTCTACACCAGTTCAGGGATCCCCCAGCCCTGCTCTGGCGTGAAACTGGACAAAGGAAAGGGGATTGACCACTGCCCTGACCTGCACCTCCCAGGGGAGGTGCCCAGAGCTCCTCCAGTGTGTCCCAGACCTCTGCCATCTTGGAAACAGAGGTGTCAGTGGCACACTGGACTGCTCTGAGTGGCCAGTGCCAGCAGGTGACGTCAGAGGCTCCTTCTGATAGGCTCTTACCTCTCTTGGTAGCCAATCCTCCTTCCTAGGTAGCCAAACCTCCTTTTCTGGCTATTTAGGGTCTCTGCTTTGGGGATCTCACCAGATAACGAATGCAAGAGCTCATCAGAGTTCCTTTGCATCTCCCTCTTCACCTTCTACCAAAGGATCGACCGCTGACTGCTCAGGACGCCTGCAAAACCGCAACAAAGTAGCAAGACGACTACTAGCAACCTTGTATTGCTTCATCCTGCCGACTTTCTCAACTGTTTCCAGGTGGTGCATGCTCTGGGGGTAGCCTGCCTCCTCTCTGCACCAGGAGCTCTGAAGAAATCTCCTGTGGCTCGACGGAATCTTCCCCCTGCAACCGCAGGCACCAAAAGACTGCATCACTGGTCCTCTGTGTCCCCTCTCAGCACGACGAGCGTGGTCCCTGGAACTGAACAACTCTGTCGAAGTGACTCCCACAGTCCAGTGACTCTTCAGTCCAAGTTTGGTGGAGGTTTGTCCTTGCCTCCCCACGCTAGACTGCATTGCTGGGTACCGCGTGATTTGCAGCTGCTCCGGATCTTGTGCACTCTTCCAGGATTTCCTTCGTGCACAGCCAAGCCTGGGTCGCCGACACTCCTTCCTGCAGTGCACAACCTTCTGAGTTGTCCTCCGGCATCGTGGGACTTCCTTTTTGTGACTTCGGGTGGACTCCGGTTCACTTTTCTTCCAAGTGCCTGTTCAGGTACTTCTGCGGGTGCTGCCTGCATCTGTGAGGGCTCCCTGACTTGCTGGGCGCCCCCTCCTCTGTCTCCTCCTCCAAGTGGCGACATCCTGGTCCCTCCTGAGCCACAGCAGCACCCAAAAATCTCTACTGCGACCCTTGCAGCTAGCAAGTCTTGTTTGCGGTCTTTCTGCGTGGGAGCACCTCTGCAAGCTTCATCGCGACGTGGGACATCCATCCTCCAAAGGGGAAGTTCCTAGTCCTCTTCTTTCTTGCAGAACTCCAAGTTTCTTCCAACAGGTGGCAGCTTCCTTGCACCGTCTGCTGGCATTTCCTGGGCTCCTGCCCACTCTCGACACTGTCGCGACTATTGGACTTGGTCCCCTTGTCTTACAGGTACTCATGTCCGTAAATCCACTGTTGTTGCATTGCTGGTGTTTGTTCTTCCTGCAGAATCCCCCTATCACGACTTCTGTGCTCTCTGGGGGTAGAAGGTGCACTTTACACCTACCTTTCAGGGTCTTGGGGTGGGCTATTGTTCTAACCCTCACTGTTTTCTTACAATCCCAGCGACCGTCTACAAGCTCACATAGGTTTGGGGTCCATTTGTGATTCGCATTCCACTTTTGGAGTATATGGTTTGTGTTGCCACTATACCTATGTGCTCCTATTGCAATCTATTGTAACTTTACACTGCTTGCATTACTTTTCCTGCTATTACCTGCATAATTTTGGTTTGTGGACATATATCTTGTGTATATAACTTATCCTCATACTGAGGGTACTCACTGATATACTTTTGGCATATTGTCATAAAAATAAAGTACCTTTATTTTTAGTATATCTGTGTATTGTGTTTTCTTATGATATTGTGCATATGACACCAGTGGCATAGTAGGAGCTTTACATGTCTCCTAGTTCAGCCTAAGCTGCTTTGCCATAGCTACCTTCTATCAGCCTAAGCTGCTAGAAACACCTCTTCTACACTAATAAGGGATAACTGGACCTGGCACAAGGTATAAGTACCTCTGGTACCCACTACAAGCCAGGCCAGCCTCCTACAGAGCCACAGCTATTCGGAGCACAGATGCAGCACACCTCCATTGCAAGGAAGATGGAGCTATGGGGAAGAATAGTGGACAAGGTCAACGCAGTGGGACAGCACCCAAGAAATCGGAATGACATCAGGAAGAGGTGGAATGACCTACGGGGGAAGGTGCGTTCCGTGGTCTCAAGACACCACCTTGCGGTTCAATGGACTGGCGGCGGACCCCCACCTCCTCCCCCACACCTAACAACATGGGAGGAGCAGGTCTTGGCGATTCTGCATCCTGAGGGCCTCGCAGGAGTAGCTGAAGGAATGGACTATGGTAAGTTAAATCTTAACTATTACATCCCCCACCCTACCTGCATACCATCACATATCCCCACCCTCACCCCAATTACTCTAACTCCTTACAAATGTCCCAACATCACAAACCACACATCCCAACACCAAGCCCTGCATGCAACAGCAAAGCATGGACACCCATCACTAAAGCATGCCCACTGTACAAACCCATACAGCCCCCTAAACCATCATCACACAAGGTCCCACACAGGAATGCAAGCACTGGGGTACACGGTCACCCACCCATTGCACACCATGCCACACTCAGATGTAATAAACATCCTTTTATACCCCTTCAGGACCCCTACCCAACGTCACCGGACAGGAGGGTCCACACATGTCCACACCACCAACAGAAGAGGCCCACAGTGATGACAGCAGCTCTGTCCAACTGGATCTAGATGACCAGCCCGGCCCATCGGGGACCTCTGGATAGTCGGTTCCCCTGACACAGAAACAGGCCACCACAGAGCTTCCCCCCTCTGGAAACACCAGCACAGCACCCACCCAGCGGGCCCATACCTCCGTCCCCAGGACACGTCAATCACCAGTGTGTCCACCACTACAGGGAACCCAGGCTAACCCACCACCCCAACAACAAAAGGGACCTGGGGGCAGTGGCAGTGGGCACATGGTCCAGGGGACGGAGGCACAGGAGCACAGGGGAACTGGGAGGGCTGCTGTGCAACAGGGGGAGGATAGGCCAAGGAAACCCACTCTCCACGAGGCCCTCTCCAACATCATGGGAGCCTACCACCATTCCCAGGAGACGATGGCAACGGTACTGACCAAGTTTCAGGAGACCCAGCGCCTGCAGGAGGAACAGTATTTGGGCTTCAGGGAGGAACTCAGAGCCATCAATTCCACCCTGGACACCATCGTAGGGGTGCTGAAGGAAGTATTCAACACCAGGAGGGACACTGTTGCACAACAAGGGGCCCCTGACACTATCCTGGACGATGAACTGCCCACCACCTTCGCCGGCGCTAGTGAACAGGAGGCACTGCCACAGCACCACCACACCAGCACCCCACCCCCTACAGAGGGAGAACCACCTCGCAAACGGTCCCTGAGATCCAGAACAAAGACAGAGAACGATGCTAAGACCCCCGCCAAGAAATGAGACCACCCTGAATGTCATCCTTCTGTCCCACTTTGTCACCATGTCCATCCTTAAACTGCCCCAGCTCCAGTTCCTATGCCCATTTGGGCAATGAACCTGTGAGACTAATAGACTGGACTCTGCCATGGACATTCCTCCGCCATCACCCCTCACCATTTTGCTACCACCTCCAATATTGAGCACTGAAATAAACACCCTTAAAGCACAAAACAATCTGGAGTCAGTCTGTGATTTCGGAATAGTGTATTAGCAATTACAGTGTCAAAAATATCTTTCATTTGTAATGTCAACATACCTATGTCACACAGCTGTAGTCCATGAGGAATCAAAGCAGATGTCACACTGTGGGACCCACATCTGTGAAATCATAAGGGAAAGTGACAACTGAGTGACCATACACTGGGTGAAAACGACAGAGAGTAGAGAGGTAGTAATGTTAAAGTACATGTAGTAGGCAGGTTTGTATTCTTACCTGTGTTTCACTGGAAATATTGCTCGATCACTGAGTCCCTGTTGTTCATGTCTTCTTCTTCTGCTTCCTCGTCTTCACTGTCCACAGGCTCCACAGCTGCAACAACACCGCCATCTGGACCACCCTTCTGCAGAAAAGGCACCTGTCGTCGCAAAGCTAAGTTGTGAAGCAGACAGCAGGCCACGATGATCTGGCACACCTTCTTTGGTGAGTAGAATAGGGATCCACCTGTCATATGGAGGAACCTGAACCTGGCCTTCAGCAGGCCGTAAGTTCGCTCGATTATCCGCCGTGTACGCCGATGGGCCTCATTGTAGCGTTCCTCTGCCCTTGTCCTGGGATTCCTCACTGGGGTCAGTAGCCATGACAGGTTGGGGTAACCAGAGTCACCTGCAAATGGCGAGGGACAACTGTTAGACACACACTAACCTGTAGGGATATCCCCAGACCCAGACAACCATTCCCACTGTTTTGCTTCCAGATGCTCACCTAATAGCCACACACAGTGCCTCTGGAGTTGACCCATCACATAAGGGATGCTGCTATTCCGCAGGATGTAGACATCATGCACTGAGCCAGGGAACTTGGCATTAACATGGGAGATGTACTGGTCTGCCAAACATATCATCTGTACATTCATGGAACAGTAACTCTTCTGGTTTCTGTACACCTGTTCACTCCTGCGGGGGAGGGACCAAAGCCACATAGGTCCCATCAATGGCACCTATGATGTTGGGGATATGTCCCAGGGTATAGAAATCAGCTTTCACTGTAGGCAAATCCTCCACCTGAGGGAAAACGATGTAGCTCCGCATGTGTTTCAGCAGGGCAGACAACACTCTGGACAACATGTTGGAAAACATAGGCTGGGACATCCCTGATGCTATGGCTACTGTTGTTTGAAATGACCCACTTGCCAGGAAATGGAGCACTGACAGCACCTGCACTTGAGGGGGGATTCCTGTGGGATGGCGGATAGCTGACATCAGGTCTGGCTCCAGCTGGGTACACAGTTCCTGGATTGTGGCACGGTCAATCCTGTAGGTGATGATCACATGTCTTTCCTCCATTGTCGACAGGTCCACCAACGGTCGGTACACCAGAGGATGCCGCCATCTCACATGTCCCAGCGAACGGTGCCTATGAAGGATAACAGCGAGCACAGAGTCAACCAACTCTGAGGTACGTACCCACAGCTTACACAGAACACGAATCATAATCCAAAATGTTGCATGTATGTGTGTTGAGTCTAGGCCTAGGTATGTGTGACGCAGTTAAAAATTAAGCCATGTGGGCCCCTGTAATGGCGGCTGCCTGACCTCTAAAGTGGGACAATGGGATGTGAGGTAACTGCGCTGGCATTGTACACCGTCACGGTCGTAGACCGCCGCGCAATGCTGCATTGGTTAACATTGGACCCTATGGGTCCCAGGAGCCAATGATGATGTATGCCGGTGGTGACGGTACGCACCGCCGTGGACATGACCGCCATTTTCTATCTGTTCAATAACTTGATACCTGATCTTCAACAGGAGAGGACCTACACTGCAAGTGCAGCTGTGACCTTGGTCTGGAAGAGACAATGGCTCGAGTGTCTGTGGAAAGGGCCCCTGCCTTCACATCGGAGGAGTTGGAGAAACTCGTAGATGGGGTCCTCCCCCAGTACACGCTACTCTACGGTCCTCCAGACAAACAGGTAAGTACACTGGGAGCATGCTGTATGGGCTATGCCTGTGTGGAGTGGGGTGGATGTAAGAAGGGGGGGAGATTGCGGCGTGCATGAAACGACAGTGCGTGCATGTGCCACATGGCAAGGGTAGGGATGGGGGCCAATGAATGTGACGCTGCAGTTGGTGATAGCTTTTCCTTTCCCCCTGTACAATTCATGTAGGTGAGCGCCCACCAGAAAAAAGATATTTGGCGTGCCATCGCCAAGGACGCCCGGACCCTGGGGGTCTACCACAGACGGAGCACCCACTGCCGGAAAAGATGGGAGGACATTCGCCCTCTGGAGCAAGAAGACAGCGTAGGCTCAGCTGGAGATGGCCTTCTAACATGGGAGGGGTGCCCATCGCACCATGACCCCCCTGATGTTCCGGATCCTGGCGGTGTCGTACCCGGAGTTGGATGGGCACTTGAGGGCATCACAGCAGCCACAAGAGGGTGAGTACACTCTCATCCTGCTGATTTAGCGCGCAGTGGAGGTGTCTGGGTGGGGGAGGTGGGCTGTGGGTTTCCCTAGGCCAGGGCGAGTTTCGTAGGCAAGGTCCCTCCGTAAGGCAGGCCATGTGGCACCCCACCCCACCTCTGTAGAGTGCCAAGTACACCTAGTCATACCCCTGTGTCATCCATGTGTGCAGATGTCGTCCATAGACTAGTAGGCCATTTCCCAGGGATTGAACAGTGGAGCCCAAGAGTGCAACGTAGTGCAGGGGGCTTCTGTGTCTGTCGTGTCCGCCAACGGTAGTGGTAATGCATGCACTCAACACGTCTTTCTTCTGTCATCCCCCCCTTTTTGTGGTCTCCCTGTTCTTGTATGCAATAGCATCATCAGGCGGAGGAGCAGTGGCACCGGAGCATGAGGGGGCTGCATCCCACATGGCCATGGAGGGCCACACTACGGACTCGGACTTCACCAGTGGGACGGAGGGCGAGGGGAGCTCCACTGCGGGGAGAGGAGCTGAGACCAGCAACACGGACTCGTCCTCTGATGGGAGCTCCCTTGTGGTGGCGGCAACATCTGTGCCCCCCCCATCTACAGGTACAGCCGCCACCCCCCCTACCAGCAGTCCCTGTCAGCTGCGACACCTTCCAAGGTGAGGAAGGGCCACAAGAAACCAGGAAAGTCTGGGAAGAGCAGCACGGCGGAGGAGACCGCCATTATCCCCGCTGCCCAGGAGGCCACCGCCATCATCCCCGCTGGGCTAGAGAGGACCGCCAGCACAAGCCCCGCTGGGCTAGAGAGGACCACCAGCACAAGCCCCGCTGGGCTAGAGAGGACCGCCAGCACAAGCCCCGCTGGGACAGAGAGGACCGCCAGCACAAGCCCCACTGGGACAGAGAGGACCGCCACCACAAGCCCCGCTGGGACAAGGAGGACCACCAGCACAAGCCCCGCTGGGACAGAGAGGACCGCCAGCAGCTGAGTCACTGCAAAGAGCCCACCGTCTCAAGCACCGCTGAACAGGGCACCGCCGCCTCAAGCACCGCTGAACAGGGCACTGCAGCCTCAAGCACCGCTGAACAGGGCACCGCCGCTCCAAGCACCGCTGAACAGGGCACCGCTAACTCAAGCACCGCTGAACAGGGTACCGCCACCTTAAGCACCACTGAACAGGGCACCACCGCCTCAAGCACCGCTGAACAGGGCACCGCCGCCTCAAGCACCGCTGAACAGGGCACCGCTGCTCCAAGCACCGCTGAACAGGGCACCGCTGCCTCAAGCACCGCTGAATAGGGCACCGCCGCCTCAAGCACTGCTCAACAGGGCACCGCCACCTCAAGCACTGCTGAACAGGGCACCACCGCCTCAAGCACCGCTGGCCCATGAGCGCCAAGGGCACTGACGCTACTGAGTCCGTCACGAGCAGGATAAAGCACTCTGGGCACCATGCCCCCTCCAGAACCAGTGGAGTATCACATCCACTACCTCTGTCCTTAGCAGGATGAAGCACTCTGGGCACCATGCCCCCTCCAGAACCAGTGGAGACTGTCATCCACTACCTCTGTCCTTAGCAGGATGAAGCACTCTGGGCACAAGGACCCCTCCAGAACCAGCGGAGACTGTCATCCACTACCTTTGTCCTTAGCAGGATGAAGCACTCTGGGCACCATGCCCCCTCCAGAACCAGTGGAGAGATACATCCACTACCTCTGTCCTTAGCAGGATGAAGCACTCTGGGCACCATGCCCCCTCCAGAACCAGTGGAGTCATCCACTTGAGAGACTGTGGCTTTGCACTCCCCAGGATTGAGCAGTGAGCAACCTACCCACTGTAGAGACTTGAGAGACTGTGTCTTTGCACTCCCCAGGATTGAACAGTGGGCAACCCACCCACTGTTGAGACTTGTGAGACTGTGGCTTTGCACTCCCCAGGATTGAACAGTGGGCAACCCACCCACTGTAGAGACTTGTGAGACTGTGGCTTTGCACTCCCCAGGATTGCACAGTGGGCAACTCACCCACTGTAGAGACTTGTGAGACTATGGCTTTGCACTCCCCAGGATTGAACAGTGGGCATGTGGCCCTCTCGTGGATTTGGCGTTGTGCACTCAACCGGCTGAGGTCCCCTGAGCCCTCCCCCTGAGGTGCCTGTTTTCTTGCTCTCTGATGCCCCTGCAGTGTTCTCTCCGTCAATTCAATTCAAAACAATCTTTATTCGGATTTTACTCCATAAAAGAAGGAGAAAAAGAACAGTCTCTTTAAAATAAAGAAATATACAATAAAAGTTTTTCCAAATACATACTGATAAAAAGAATAAAAGTCTTTGTTGTGTCAATGCGATTACTCATTCTCATATCGGAGTTTTTCTAAATAAGACAGCTTTTTCCTCTGCTCTATTGCATATAAGATGAATTTTATCACTGCTTCGCATTTCTCATTCGTATCCAGTTTAAATAAATAGTTAAAAGCTTCTCTGCAACAAAATAGCTTATTAATAATAAATAGTGGTTTTAAAAATTGTTTCCTAATATCATGAAAAAATTTACAAGATAAAATAAAGTGCATTGTAGATTGTGCAAATCGTCCCACACAGGGGCACTTCGGTAGGCTTTTACTCCAAATTCTCATTTTTGGGAAGGCTACTAAAAAATGTAACATTCTAAAACGTAATCGGGTCAAATAAAATCTATGCTGAGTGTTCACAACTGTCAGTAAGTAATTTGGTATAACCTCATTGTTTTCGATCATGTAAGGAGCTACTGTTGATTTCTTGCATTCTCTATTTCCTCTTTGGCTAGCCCTCCAAGCCATTAAAAGATTTTTCAGTTCTTTCTTACTAAATTGGAGAACTATGCCTGGGTTATCTAAGTTGGGTGTTAAATTTAGACCCCTCAGTAGATCTTTTATGTGCACGAACCATGGAATTCTGTCCCGGTGTTCTAATGTAAGGCAGTCTTTAATAATTTTTCGGGTAAGATGCGTCCCTTCCTTTGACCAAATACCATGCCAGGCCATCAACGCATTTATATATATTGAATCCTCCACGTAGGGACTACCCAATTCGTTGTGTACCATGTATGTGGAAGTGGAGTTTGGGACTGCAAGTAATCTGTTGAAGAATTTATTCTCTAGCACTTGTAATGAATGGATCTCGGGTATCAAGCCCCAAAGGGCAGAGCCGTGTGTAATGCTGCTGATTGATTTACTTTTGTAAATCTGCAGCATTTCCCTTAGGGGTTTGTTACCAATTTAATTGGAGAACCTAAAGATTGCCTCCGTAGTCCTAATATACTTCATTTTGGTAATTTCTAAGTGTTGTTTCCAGTATCCCGTATTAGAAAATTGTATACCCAAATATGTAAATCCATTCACCTCTTCACATTCGTGGCTCTTAATAAAATAAGTTTTCTTCTTAGCCTTTCCCTTTCCACATGTCATGACCACTGTTTTACTCATATTCAACATCATATCCCTTTCCTCCATAAATTCCGTAAAGCCCTCTATTAGTTGCTATAGCCCGTTTGCGGTTCGTGACAATAAGACTGCATCGTCTGCGTCTAAAAGAATTGGGATAGAGCAATTTCCTATTTTGGGGCAGTCAATTTTTTGGTTTTTTAAGTGGGCATCTACACCATTTATATAAAGAGAGAATAAAAGCGGCGCCAAGACACAGCCTTGGCGTATTCCTCTCCCTATCCTGAAACCTGGTGTACATTCTCCATTTTTTCCATATCTCACCCGTGCTGTTAGATTATTATATAGTTGTGCCAAGAAGCTTATTATATCAAGGGGCGCGGCCATATCTATTAAGACTTTCCACAACTTTGCATCATTACCTAGATCAAAGGCACTACTAAGATCTGCAAAACAGATAAATACATGACCCTTCTTTGCTATGGTATACTTGCTTATAATTAAATTAAAATTTATACATTGTTCCAGGGTGCCTACCTCAGGCCTAAACCCCAATTGAGCCTCTGTAAGTATATGGTTGTTTGTTGCCCAGGTTTCTAATCTTTCTACAAGTACTCTTCCCAGCAGTTTAACAGAGGTATCCAAAAGTGAGATTGGTCGATAACATTTGGGGTCGCCTCTTTGCCCCTTTTTGAAAATAGGGACAATTATACTTTCACTCCATGATGTAGGAATATATCCCTTTGTCACACACAAAAAGACTTGGGTCAAGATGGGGCTCCATAAATCAACGTGTGTCAAATAGGCATCTACTGGCACCCCGTCAGGGCCTGGTGCCTTCCCTTTCGGACATCTTCCCATGACAAATTTCACTTCCTCTAGACTGACTGGTTTCAAGAAGGGTGGGTTGATCTCAATTATCCCATTGTTTGGCGGGAAAATAGTCAAATTCTCTGGGTTAAAAATGGATCCAAAGTGAGAAAGCCATTCCAATGAAGGGACATGTACTGTTATTTCGAGTGCATCACTATCTTTTAGGAAAGGTTGATTGATTGTTTTCCAAAATAGGGTATTATCTCTTAATGTTGTTGCTTGTTCAAGATTTGCCCATGCCCTAGCTCTCAAATGTACCTTCCTGGTTTCTAATACGAGTTTGTAATTAGAACGTTTAATAATTACTTTTTCTCTGTTTCTCGGTCGGGCCTGCAGGGCTTGTTTTAATTCCTTGCTGGCTAATGAGCAATGGTTATCGAACCACCCCACTTTACCACTCTTTTTTCCCCCCGAAAATATCAATAAACTTCCTGCAATGGCAATTCTAAGTTGATTAAAGGACCCTAGGATCATTTGTGAGTTTTGATTATATTCTGTACATATGATGATTTCTTGGCGGTGTTGTGTCACCACTTTGTTCATCACATCTGATTCATTTATCCCAGTCCATTTGATCGCAAATCCTTTTCCACTTCTTATTCCTATGTCCATTGCTAGTCTTTCACCTATATAAAAGGGTTTTGCTAGTATCATAGTCAGTATCAGGGGGTAGTGGTCGCTATATATGGTGGGCTCAATCTTCAATGAAACAACCGTATCCAAATGGCTCTTTGATATTAATATGTGGTCGATTGTCAAGAAGTGCCCTCTTCCTACAAACGATGGGAGCTTCTCTCCTTTATGCCCATCTTGTTCCATCAACTCTAAATCATGTCTAAATAGTACTTCATTCAATGCAGTACCATAATTATTGTGTGGGAAGTGCAATTGAGTTCGTCCCCCCTCGTCAGTGAATCCACATGTCTCCCCTATGGTATTCTTGCATACCCCGATATTAAAATCTCCAGCCCATATTATTATGTAGCTTGAAGTTATATCATTTACAAAAACCTGTAGATCATCTTGAAGAATCAATGCCACTTCTCTATTAGTGCCGTCAAATTTGTTGTTATAATAGTTTATTAATACAAATCCTGAGATCCCATCTATCCGGAAGTATAGAAACTGATAGTAGGGGGAGTCAAGGGAGGATTTCACCAATAAGTAGGGTATCAATGTTGAAATAAGGATTGCTAGACCTCCTTTTGCCCTTCCCCTGGCTGAAGCCGAGGCTGGTGTGGAGAAAGTGGCGTAACCTTCCATTTAGAAGGATCCCGTATGCCAAGTCTCTTGTAGGCAGATTATATGTGATGAACTTATTATAGTCTGCCATTCCTTCTCTGCTATTTTTGTTTTTACTCCAGCTATGTTCCATGACATGAGTGTAATTAGGCCTCCTACTAGAGGTTCCCCATCTGACTCAGTGTCACCATTACCATTTAAAGATTTGGATATGGGCACTGTAGTGATGAGTCGTGTTTCGTTATGCGTCGAAATTGTTTTCCTACTCGGGTTCTCCTGCAGTCAATCTTGATCTTCCATATTACTCAGGGGGGGCGAAACGATTAGGATACTCCTGTTTATTATGCCTATTCAAAGTACTAGGGGGCATATTTATACTCCGTTTGCGCCGGAATTGCGTCGCAATTTCGACGCAAAACTAACTCCATATTTATACTTCCATATTAAAGTCCATGGAGTTTGCGTCATTTTTTAGCGTGGACACCTACTTTGCGTTAATGAGATGCAAGGTAGGCGTTCACGTCTAAAAAATCGACTCCGAGGCATGTGCGTCGGATTTATACTCCCGGGCAAAATTCACGCCCGGGAGTGGGCGGGTCAAAACAAATGACGTACGGCCGTTTTTTAGCGCCTGCAAAAGGCAGGCGTTAAGGGACCTGTGGGCTCTGAAGGAGCCCAGAGGTGCCCTCCCATGCCCCCAGGGACACCCCCTGTCACCCTTGCCCACCCCAGGAGGACACCCAAGGCTGGAGGGACCCATCCCAGGGACATTAAGGTAAGTTCAGGTAAGTGTTTTTTTTTTGTTTTTTTTGTGGCATAGGGGGGCCTGATTTGTGCCCCCCTACATGCCACTATGCCCAATGACCATGCCCAGGGGACAGTAGTCCCCTGGGCATGGCCATTGGGCAAGGGGGCATGACTCCTGTCTTTGCTAAGACAGGAGTCATTTCTATGGGGGTTGGGAGTGAAAAAAAATGGCGCAAATCGGGTTGAGGCGAAAAAATTGCCTCAACCTGACTTGCCCCATTTCTTGACGCCCAAGCACCATTTTCCCCTACGCCGGCGCTGCCTGGTGTACGTCGTTTTTGTTAACGCACACCAGACGGCGCCGGCGGCTAACGCCGGCTAACGTCATTCAATAAATACGGCGCCCGCATGGTGCTTCAGAATGGCGTTAGCCGGCGATAATTTTTTTTACGCAAAACTGCGTTAGCGCAGTTTTGCGTCAAAAAGTATAAATATGGGCCTAGATGTATTCTCTGTCACCCCTTTGTCTATTATGCCTGTGGTGGACCTCACTCTGTAAAAGTATCCTAGGGGGACAGCCATAATTTCCCTCCTCAAGTGTTTACTGTTCTGATGTCTTATATCCAGGTCCACTAGTAGTTGACCCACAAAACGGGGGTTACGAAAATTTACCACGATACAATCCCCCTCTTCCTCCTCCAAGTTTCCCACCCAGTCGACTCTCCTTGCATATAAGATCTCTCGGAATAATGTATCTGGATTACATATGTTTCTTGACATCCAGTGAATTACCTTATTACGTATATCCTGCCAGGTCTCGACAATATATGAGCCAAGTTTGGGAACATTTTTCAAGAGAATTGTATATGGGGTTGCATCTGGTGGTAGTTGTAACACATTTTTCGTGGGTCTATTCCTAATCAAAGACTCGCGTCTCTTGTTTCTATCCATGGGCTCAGTTCGATAGGTCATAGGTGCTTCATACTGGGGCATTTCTTCCTGTGTGGGATGCCGACATTTCATGCTCCTTTTGTTGGGGTCTACAGCCCCTATCATTACTCTATCCCTTAGGTCAGCAGCCTCATGATTCTCATTTAATATAAGGTCACTGCTAGGGGATAGAGTTTCTGGTTTGGTCATTAAGTTAACACTTGCTTCTATCTTAGTTATGCGTTCTTTTATCTCCTTAATTTCTGACAACATTTTTGTCTCTATATTGTCTAATTTACCAAGCAGTTTTTTAAAAAGAGTTTCCATGCGTTTTTGGAGGGAACCATCGTTCTCTAATGGTAGCGCTATTACCTGTCCCCCATGCATATGTGTAATTTTTTTGTTACTCTTGGGAAGCTGTGGATGTGCTACCATGGGTTTGGATTTGATAATCTGGCTATTTCTTTTTTTCTTGGGTGGTGAAGGAATTTGGTCATCTGTACTATTTGGTGAGTCATTTTCCTCTATTATAACTGTGGGAAATAGGGGACCTAAAGATAACATAGAGTCTGATCCAGTAGTTTTCATTTCTGGGGCTTTTAACTCAGAAGTTAGGCCTGCAGCCTCAGAGCTCACTTCGGCGATGGCCATATGTAAAACATTTTTGGTTGCCACTAAACGTGCTTCAGCATTAATAATTTCTTCATTTATTTTACCCATGGCATCTGTAAGGTAGTTAGTAATTGTATTAGTTCTTCTCTGGGTTATGATGTTCGTATCATTCCCTATTTGGTTTTGCTTTCTCTTCCCCATTGTAAATAAGGGGTTAACTATGGGAGGCACTCTTAGCTAATTGTAAACAGGGTTTATATGGTTCCTAGAGACAAATAACAGGTAGAAAAACAGTAAGAAATGCCCAGCTCAGCCTCACCAATAAAGAGAAAGCCCGGCTGCAAGTTCGAGTGGTTCTTAGTAGTGGTCCTGGAGGAGGCTAATATCTGTAGTGGCCGGTAGAAAATGTCGGGGGGGGGGCCCAGCCCAGCCTCTGTCAGGCGCTGACGGGCACAGGACGGGCCCGCCCTTGGCCCAGGCTTCGTCCCGGCGCGTCCCGCGTGCTTCCCGCAGAGCGGGAGCGCGGTAGTTCAAATTTAAAGGGCTCCTGCCCTTTAGATCAAAATTAAAGGGCTCCTGCCCCTTCTTTGCTGCTGCCGCCGCCTCCCTTGGCCGTGCCACGCTTCCCCTTCTAGTCACTAGGGGACCAGCTTAGGGCACAACGGTAAAGGGGGGGGGCCCAACCCAACCTCTACCAGTCAATGGCAGTCAATGACAAGCGTAGGACGGAAGCTTCCTTCGTGAGATAGGCCTCACGTCCAGTCTGATCGAAATGACAAAGTTTGGAGGACTCCTGCCCCCTCAGCAGAGCGCAGCGCGACAGATGGGAGAGGCAGTTAGGAAAAAAAGGAGGGAAAACAGATCACCAGCACAGTACCTTCAGGGAGCCATACGGTTGTAAAAATGCCTAGTTCAGAAGTCCAGAAGGATTTTAGGAAGAATATCAGGGGGGTGGCCCTGCCCTGCCTCTTCCTGGCAATGACGGGCAAGGACGGGCTCGCCCTTGGCCCAGGCTTCGCCCGGGCGCCGCCCGCGCGTGTCTCGCGACGGCGGGAGCGCGAACCAAATTTAAAGGGCTCCTGCCCTCAGTGCAGTCTCCTCACAAACGCGCTTCCCGCGACGGCGGGAGCGCGAACCAAATTTAAAGGGCACCTGCCCTCGGTGCAGTCTCCTCACAAACGCGCTTCCCCCGTCATGGTTGGGGATCTTGTGTGGGCCTCGCCCATACCGTGTGGGCCCAGTGTTCCACGGACTTCATTGGAGCACTACCTGGACTCATGAGCTTGGTGTATATTTTGTTTATGGTGTATATATATATTTTTGCCTACTTGATTTTAATATATTACAATGATTACACTCATTTTCTTATGTCTTTGCAGTCTTCCGAAGGGGATTTGGGGGGTGTAACTATCATGTATAAATATGTATTAGTGTGTGTGTTGTAGTGGGTGAGGGTGGGGGTGGTGGTGTTGCGTGTTTCGTGTGTGTGTCCCTGTTTTTTCACTTCCCCCCTCCCCTGTGTCGTAGGTGCAGTACACACTGTAGTCTTCGCCGCCGGCGTTCGTGCTCCTGGTAGAGGAGCAGGAAGGCTATTGCAGGGAGAATTTGGAGTTCCGGCTCCATGGTGTCCTAGTTCCTCGTGGGGTGTGTAGAGGTGAGCGTTTTCCCTTCGTAATCCTGTTTCCACCGTGTTTTTATCCGCGGTGAATCCACCCTGGAAAAGGTGGCGGATTGGTAGGTTGTAATACTGTCGGCGGTACTTTGTCTTCCGCCTGTCTGTTGGCGGTGACCGCCAAGCTGTTTGTCTGTACCGCCGTGGCTTGTCGGAGTGTTAAAGTGGCTGTCTATGTTGGCGGTTTCCGCCACGGTCGTAATTGCAATTTTTTTACTGCCGGCCTGTTGGCGGTCTTACCGCCGCTTTAACACCGTCCGCCAGGCTTGTAATGATCACCTTAGTGTGAAATCCCCTTTAACCACCTTTCATGCTGACAAGGTGGTGCTAAGAACCAGGGTGGCTTTCCTTCCTAAGATAGTCAGTCCCTTTCATCTGGGACAATCTATAACTCCCTCTTCCTTTTACCCTCCTCCCCATCCATCAAAGGAGGAGGAAAGACTGCACTTCTTGGATCCAAGAAGGGCTCTGAGTTTCTACATGGAGAGGACGAGAGACTTTAGAATTGATGATCAACTCTTCATTGGATATATGGGCAAAATTAAGGGCAAAGCCATACACAAGAGAACTCTTTCAAGGTGGGTCATTCTTTGCATTAAGATTTGTTATTCGCTAGCAAAGAAGGTTCCTCCTAAAGGGATTAGGGCCCATTCCACGAGGGCAAAGTCTGCCACTTCGGCTTTATCTAGGGGTGTACCAGTTGTTGATATTTGTAAGGCAGCAACTTTGGCTTCCCTCCACACTTTCGCAAAACAATATTGCTTAAACTCAGAAGTTAGAAGGGATGGCCATTTTGCCCGATATGTTTTGCAGGACTTCTTGGTTTGACCAGTCAGGCACCCACCTCCGAATGCGGGACTGCTTTGGGATCCTATTCATAGGGTGAGGAATCCCCAGGTAATTGTATCCATCAGAAGAACAGGTAACTTACCTTCGGTAGATCTTTTTCTGGTGGATACAGTAGCTACCTGTGGATTCCTCACAGTCCTTCCCGCCTCCCTGTTGCCATTCTGGTCATACCAAAACTTTGTTTATCATAGATAGAATGTATATATTTTGGTTTATTTAAACAGATATTGTGATCTAGATATATTTGTGTGCATGTATATGTATATATATATTTTTGTTGGATTGGCACATATTGTGCTTGTGAGGTCAGTATTCACCTGTTCGCCTTGAAGGCACAGTAAAAAATGGTAAAACTGATGTCAGAACGCCGGCGAGGACTTCTTATATGGCTCTGATGACATTAGACGGAGTCGCATGCAGAACCATACAATTGTGACGTCCTCATCGACGTGAGGAGCTAGGAAGAACATTTCCATCGAATGCTGGTGCATTGGGAGAATTCAGAAGGCGAGTAATCTACAGGTAGCTACTGTATCCACCAGAAAAAGCGTTACCAAAGGTAAGTAACTTGTTCTTTCAGTTCTTGGAGGTCCTGGCTTGGTAGTTTGGCCTGGGCTTTCCCATGAAGGGCAGGGTCAATACTGATATGCATATGGCTAGGTCTAAACTGAGGCGATATGGTGAGTAAAGAATGATGAGTTAGAGTACTACCCTGAGCTATTGTCAGTGGTCAGACTTAATGTAGCTCCCATCACCTTTTGTGTGTTTCACGTACTGCCATATGTTGCATGGATATGCCCACACGTGGGTCCCATGCTTGCTGTGTCACTGGAATCAAGCTCTTTCTGACTGATTAGCCCATTATTAGGGTGAAATTGGTCCTAGATTGTTTGTGTCCTGATTCAGGGAGGACCTGGCTTGGAAGGCCAGATAGACTGATTTGCGCATGGTTAGGTCCATATGGGGATGGCCTTGTGAGCAAAAGAATGGCTGGTTGGAGTGCTACCGTGAGCCATTGCCAGTGGTCAGACTTAATGCAAGCAGTCTCCCATCACCTTTTGTGCGTTTCAGTCAGGTCCACTAGTTGCATGTAAATTATGGCCACTGGGTACATATCGAACCACTTTACTAGGTACTTATATGTAAATGATATAGGCCACCTGGGGACAAGCCAATGTTACTATGTCATACGGAATGAGCACACTGAGCACACACAGTTTAGCACTGGTTAGCAGTGGTAAATATGCTGAGTCCTAAGGGCAACAAACATAAGATTAGAAAAATATGGAAGAGTAAAACGGTTAGGAGAAGACCACCCTAAGGCTGACAGGTCTAACAGTTCCAAACAGATTATTCAACATTTCTTGCCACCCGTACAAATCATCTGGCATTTTTGTCATCCCTGTATACTAGCTTCATATGGACCTCCTTCGCTATTAGCCCTCTTTTATGTCTCTCTTCAGTGAGTCTAGCTGGGGCACTAGAATTGTAGCCAATGTATGTATCATTATGTGCCACTTTGAAAAAGGCAACAAAAGGGCTACTGATCTATAATGACGTTTTTCTTATTTTGCATTGTATGCCAAATATACAGTGTTTTAATGAGCATGATACTGCTCTTGTCCACTTTCTTCCACACATTTGTGAAATGTTCCACCTCCATTGACTGCAGTGTGAGCAGTCTTCCAAACTCACTAGATCTATCTTTTGCTGTATACTAATGGTGACATACAACCTAAGTAACATTTTAAACTCAGTGATACAAAACTGTGAATTGCTAGACACCATCTTGTGGAACTGCAATATCTTGTCCTTTGTAATGTCAGTGAATTGCAACTCAGTGTCTTGCTCCAATTTCCCCCCATATTCAGTGGGTGAACTATCCGGTTCCGGATTAACACTTTAGAAATATCAAATAAGGTTCTGTCACTCTGCGTGGGGCCAGTCAAAGCAGTCATGATTGTACGTTGAGAGGGGGGTCCAGGGAACCCCATCTCAAGTCTACCTGGCCGCTCTTGTTAGTTTAGTGAAAGTCTGGATTTGTCATGCACTTATTGCAAATATTGATCTAGTCTCCTCAAAGGTTATGAAAAACACTCCCTCATATATAGCTACTAGTCTGGGGCACCCCCTTCAGTCAACCCAGGAACCTCTGCCTCCCTTTTTAGGTCGCGCCTAGAGAGCGCAAGCATGCCCTGTCTGCAAAACCTGTAGGATAGAGTATAGGCATTTGCTCCCACCTGCCGCTGCCTGCCACTTACAATAAGTTAAAGGCAGTGTCGCTCTTGATGTGCTGCCTCCTAACTGGTTTGGCAGCCCATACGTCAGTTTCTGTACTTGGCTGAGGAGCACCGGCCAAGTACAGTTTAATTGTGCCTGGAATGTTTTTCTGTTGTTTAGACTGACTATTTTTCTTTGTTTCCTGCCTCTCGTGTTTGTCAGTAAACACTGGTGTTCACGTGTGCGGTTCGTTTTTCGCATTTGCTCATCACTTGGTCCTTACTTTATATAATCAGTAATTAAAAGTAGTTGTGCGTTTTGTACTTTTTTTGGTGCTTCATATAGCATAAAATTGACTCAGGAAGGAATCCTCAACAGCAGCTCTCCCGGCACAGCGGGAGAGCCAATACTACAATAGTCACTGCACTTGGGGAAGCTCACCCCATAACGCTTTGCAGGTATTCCTTTTACAACACAACACATTGTTGCCCTTAACTCAGCCTGTGGTGGCCCTAGGGCAATGGGACCACCACCAAAACATTCAAAACAACTTACTCTTTCCTTTCAGGCCATCCTGTGGGTCACAATAGGTGAGGGGGGGCCCAGAAAGCATAACCTATTCCACCATTCAATGTATGTATAAATTATCTCATAGCTAAAACTTTTGTTTTTGTAATTGAGAGGTGTTTTTGTTATAAGGGTCTTGTTTGTAATTATATTTTGATAGCCTTTCTTTGCTTGTAAATGTGTAATGTGCAATGCTTTCTAAAAGCTGATGAAGGATAGTTGCTCAAAAGCACTATTAACTCTGTTTCCTTGACAGTGACATTTAGCCACCACCACTGGTATTGCATCTTCTGCTAATGCACAAACACATTTTTTGTCTGAAAAGGTTTAGTGTATGCATGGAAACTCCCACCCCCCAGAATGCTCTGCAGGCATTCCTTTTACAACACACCATAACTCAGCCTGTGGTGGTCCTAAGATAATGGGACCACCACCAATACATTCGGAACAATGTGCTCTTTATGTTCAGGCCATTTTGTCGGTCACACTAGGTTAGAGGAGGCCCAAAAATCTCTCTTATAGTTGGAGTTTTTTTTTTTTTTTTTACAGCCCAGAGGAATTTGATTTATAAGCGCCTTCTTTGTAATAATATTCTGACAGGATTGCTTGGCTTGTAAATGTGTAAAGCACTATGCTCTCTAAGGTCTGAAGAATGATAATTGTTCCAAGGCATTACTATCTTATTAGGTTCTACAGGCACATCTAGCCAGGACCAGTGGTATTGCACATTTTGTAAATGCACAAACATAGTTTATATCTGATAAAGGTTTAATGTATGCACAGAAACTCACCCCATAATGCTTTGCAGGCATTCTCTTTACAACACATTTTTGGCCATAAATCAGCCTGTGGTGGTCCTAGGGCAAACATTCAGAAGATATGTTCTTTCTGTCCAGGCCATCAGGTGGGTCAGACTAGGTTAGAGGGGGCCAAAAGCCATCACCTCTTCCACCATTCAATGCATATTTAAACGTTGTTATAGTTGTAGTTTAGGGGTTTTTCCCCTCCCTTCTTCTTCCAGCTGAGAGGCTTTTGTGTTGTAAGGACCCTGTTTGTAAAAATGCTCTGACAACCTTGCTTGGCCTACAAATGTGTAATGCACTATCCTGCCCAAGGGCTGAAGAAATATAATTGTCCCCAATGCTCTAATAACTCAGTAGGCTCCAGAGGGACATCTAGCCATGACCAGTGGTATTGCACCTTCTGCTAATGCTTATCTCTGATAGTGCTTTTGGCTGCACAGGGACATCTAGCCATAACCAGTGGTACTGCACTTTCTGCTGTTGACTATACAGGTTTATCTAGCCACGACCAGTGGTACTGCAGCTTCTGCTGTTGACTCTACAGGGACATCTAGTAATGACCTGCGGCACAGCACACTTGCGCCACTGACTCCACAGTTAAATGATGTTTAAAAGGCTTGCTAGGACTGAAAATGTGTAATACACTATGGGGGTCATTCCAACCCTGGCGGTCGGTGATAAAGCGGCGGCCAACCCGCCAACAGGCTGGCGGTCAAAAAAATGGAATTTTGACCCTGGCGGGAACCGCCAACACAGCCCGCCACTTTAACACTCCGACCGCCACGGCGGGACAGACAAACAGCGTAGCGGTCACCGCCAACAGGCAGGCGGCAGACAATGTACCGCCCACAGTATCACAACTCACCAATCCGCCACCTTTTCCGGGGCGGGAGCCCCGCCGATAAAAACACGGCGGAAACAGACTACGAACGGGAAAACGCTCACCTCTATACACTCCACGAGGACGGAGGACAGCATGGAACCCGAATTAAACATCCTACCAGCTCTTGTCTACCTGCTCATCTACCACGAGTACGAACTCCGGCGCAGAAGACAACGGTGAGTACTGCACCTACGACACAGGGGAGGGGGGAGGACGAAAGGTTACGGGCACACACATAGGCCCCCCCCAACTATCAACATACCAATGCAGAGCAACAACTGAGTGACACCCCCCAACCCCCCCTGAAAAATGCAAAGACATAATAAAACTTTAAATTAAATTTATGTATAAATTAGGTCCATTGAAGTCATGGAAAATTATCGTTATGAAATATCAAAGCAAAAATCAAGAACAGTGCGAAAACTATGTACAAAGTCAATAAGTCCTGCTCAGTGTGTCAAATATCCACAGTCCATGGGCCAATGTCTACCAAACACATGGGCAAAGCCCACACAGGAGACCTGAGTCCGTTGGAGAGAACACTGCTGGGACATCAGATGACAAAACTACAGGCACCTCAGGGGGAAGGGAAGGGGGGGCACCTCAGCCGCAGGAGTCCACGATGCCAGAACCACGAAGGGGCCACCATGCCCACTGTGCCATCCTGGGGAGTGCAAAGCCACAGTCCATCAGGTGGATTACAGACTCCACTGGTCATGGAGGAGGCAGGGTGCCCAGAGTGCAGCGTGAACACTAGCTCGACACAGAACCGGCACTGTCAATGGGCCAGCGGTGCTTGACAGGAAGGGCCCAGCGGAGCGGTGCTTGAGATGAAGGGCCCAGCGAAGCGGTGCTTGACAGGAAGGGCCCAGCAGAGCGGTGCTTGAGACAGCGGGGCCCAGCGGAGCGGTGCTTGAGATGAAGGGCCCAGCGGAGTGGTGCTTGACAGGAAGGGCCCAGCGGAGCGGTGCTTGACAGGAAGGGCCCAGCGGAGCGGTGCTTGAGATGAAGGGCCCAGCGGAGCGGTGCTTGACAGGAAGGGCCCAGCGGAGCGGTGCTTGACAGGAAGGGCCCAGTGGAGCGGGGCTTGAGACGGCGGGGCCCAGCGGAACGGTGCTTGAGATGAAGGGCCCAGCGGAGCGGTGCTTGACAGGAAGGGCCCAGCTGAGCGGTGCTTGACAGAAAGGGCCCAGCGGAGCGGTGCTTGAGATGAAGGGCCCAGCGGAGCAGTGCTTGACAGGAAGGGCCCAGCGGAGCGGTGCTTGACAGGAAGGGCCCAGCGGAGCGGTGTTTGAGACGGCGGGGCCCAGCGGAGCGGTGCTTGAGATGAAGGGCCCAGCGAAGCGGTGCTTGACAGGAAGGGCCCAGCGGAGCGGTGCTTGACAGGAAGGGCCCAGCGGAGCAGTGCTTGACACGGCGGGGCCCAGCAGAGCGGTGCTTGAGATGAAGGGCCCAGCGAAGCGGTGCTTGACAGGAAGGGCCCAGCGGAGCGGTGCTTGAGACGGCGGGGCCCAGCGGAGCGGTGCTTGAGACGGAGGGGCCCTGTTCAGCGGTGCCTGTCTTCAAGGCGGGGCCCTGTTCAGCGGTGCCTGTCTTCACGGCGGGGCCCTGTTCAGCGGTGCCTGTCTTCACGGCGGGGCCCTGTTCAGCGGTGCCTGTCTTCACGGCGGGGCCCTGTTCAGCGGTGCCTTTCTTCACGGCGGGGCCCTGTTCAGCGGTGCCTTTCTTCACGGCGGGGCCCTCTTCAGCGGTGCCTTTCTTCACGGCGGGCCCTGTTCAGCGGTGCCTTTCTTCACGGCGGGGCCCTGTTCAGCTGTGCCTTTCTTCACGGCGGGGCCCTGTTCAGCTGTGCCTGTCTTCACGGCGGGGCCCTGTTCAGCGGTGCCTGTCTTCACGGCGGGGCCCTGTTCAGCGGTACCTTTCTTCACGGCGGGGCCCTGTTCAGCGGTGCATTTCTTCACGGCGGGGCCCTGTTCAGCGGTGCCTTTCTTCACGGCGGGGCCCTGTTCAGCGGTGCCTTTCTTGTCTATCAAGGGAGCCAGACCTGGCCAGGACTCCCTGCTTATTCGCCCTCTGACCGTGCAGTTGCTGGTCCCTCCTGTGACGGAGTCCTGGGCCCGTGGGTGTCCTCCGTCACACCCGGGATGGGGCTTGTGGGGCCCTCCTGGTCCGCTCCCCTGCTGGCTGACTTCTCCGCCCTGCTGCCCTTGCCCTCCTTCGATGAGGCTCTCTGGCCCTTGCCTGCCCTTGATGTTGTGGCAGGTGACGGGCCACGACTTCGCTCCTTGGGGGCAGCCGTGTCAGCCTTCTCACGGCGGCCCTTGTTTTTACGGGTTCTCTTTCCAGGGGGGGGGCTGGCTGTTCCCTTGCTGCTGGCCGATGTATCTGTGCTGGGAAAGGGTGGACTCCAAAACCCGTGCACAATGGTCAGACTTGATGCAGGGCTGGTGGTGGCTGAGGTGCTCTTAGGACTCTTACCAGATGGAGGGGGTGGGTCAGTGACTGGAACGAGCTCAAGGTTGGCAAGGAACTGCACTTGGGAGGACAGGGACGGGTAGGTGTAGTGGGTATGGGAGTGGAGGAAGAGGATGTGGTTGTAGGAGAGTCAAGTGTGCTGTCTGTGGGTGCAGGTGCTTGTGACGGAGGCTGTGGTGAGGTGGATGGCTGTTGGGTGGGTGGCTGCCTGCGTTTGTGTGTTTTGGAAGAGGGGGTGACAGACACACTGGGAGAGGACACAGGGGACGTGTAAATGGTAGTGGGGGTGGTGACTGCACGTGTGCGGACTGTACTGGAGGGTGTGGTGGTGATGGAAGTACTGGCTGATGGTGGTGTGCATGCAGGTGTGAGTGGAGACGTCACAGGGAGGGGGAAGGGAGACGAGGAGGAGGGGGACACAGAGGTGGTAGTGACTGTTGCCATGTCTGCATCTGGATGTTGCTTGGGTGAATTCTTGTGGGATCTGTGGTGCTTATGTCTGGATGAGCTGCCCTTGGGTGTTGAGGTGTGTGCAGGCTGGTCTGATGGTGTGGATGGGATAGGCTGAGGAACAGGAGACTGGGAGACGGTGGAGGCAGTTAGAAGAGGGAGGCTGGAAACAGGGACAATGGCTGCCGTCAGTGCTGAGGCCAGAGCATTGAACGATCGTTGATGGGCAGCCTGACCCGAATGAATGCCCTCCAGGTATGCATTGCTCCGATGCACCTCCCTCTCTACCCCCTGGATGGCATTCAAAAGGGTAGACTGCCCAACAATGAGCATCCTGAGGAGGTCAATGACCTCCTCACTGAGGGCAGCAGGGGTAACTGGGGCAGGACCTGAGGTGCCTGGGGCGAAGGAGATGCCCGCCTTCCTGGGCGAGCGGGCACGGAGCGAAGGCTGAGGGCCTGCTGGGAGGGCGGGGCTGGTGCGCTGGGTGGCGGCTGTACCTGTAGAGGCGGGGGGCACGGATGTTGCCGCCACCACTAGGGAGCTCCCTTCCGAGGACGTGTCAGTGTCGCTGGTGTCACCACGGGTCCCCGTTGTGGAGCTCCCCTCGCCCTCCGTATCACTGGTGACCTCGGTGTCTGTAGCATGGCCCACCGGGGCCTTGTGAGTTGCAGCTCCCTCGTGCTCCGATGCCAATTCTCCTCCGCCTGATGATGCTAATGCACACATGCACAAGAAGATGAAGAAAAAGGGTCGGGGGGAGAAATAAAGACAGGTTGAGTGCATGCATTGTCAACACCGTTGTCGGAGAGGACAGACACAGGAGCCTCCAGCACTACGCCGCGCAATCGGGGTACACTACTCAGTACTTGTGACTAGGCCTACAGGTCTATGGACAACAAATGCACACATGGGTGATGCTGGACCATGGATTGCTGTACTTGGCACCCTACAGAGGTGGGGGGCGGGGGCACAGGGCCATGCCTAAAGGAGGGGACTACACTACAGAAAGCGCCCTGGCCTAATGTCACCCACAGCCCTCCTCCCCCACCCAGGCACCTCCACTGCGCGTAAAGATAGCAGGATGTGCTGGTACTCACCCCCTTGTGTCTGCTGTGATGTCCTCACGCGCCCATCCAAATCGGGGTAGGCCACCGCCAGGATCCGGGACATCAGTGGGGTCAAGGTACGACTGGCACCCCTCCTACGTTGGGAGGCCATCCCCAGCATTGACTCGCCGGTCTTCCTGGTCCCGCTGCGGATGTCCTCCCACCTCTTTCGGCAGTGGGTGCCCCGTCTGTTGTGGACCCCCAGGGCCCGGACTTCCTTGGCGATGGCACGCCAAATGTCGACTTTCTGATGGGCGCTGACCTATTTGACATGTACAGGGTGGGAAAGGAATTTTCATCATTTTTCTGCATGTTAGATGTGATTGCCCCCCCCTCCCCAACCCTGCCATGTGGCACATGCTCTCATCTGTCGTGCCTTGCACTCCTCATTCGCTCCCCACCCCACCATCTTACATCCACCATACACAACCCAGGCATAGCCCATTCAACGTGCACCCAGTGTACTTACCTGTTGGTCTGGAGGACCGTAGAGTAGCGCATACTGGGGCAGGACCCCATCCACAAGTTTCTCCAACTCTTCTGAAGTGAAGGCAGGGGCCCTTTCCCCAGTCGCAGCAGCCATTGTCTCTTCCAGACCGAGGTCACAGCAGCACTTGCAGTATAGGTCCTCTCCTGTGGATGGTCAGGTCTCGAGTGGTTAAGCAGATAGAAAATGGCAGTCACCCCCGCGGCGGTGCGTACCGCCGCGGTGCGTACCGCGACCGCCGGCGCACATCGTCATTGGCTCCTGAGACCCATAGGGTTCAATGTTAACCAATGCGCCTTCGCACTGCGGTCTTCGACCGCCTACTGCCACGGTGTGCCACGCCAGCGGGTTGACCTCATATCCCACTGTCACACTTCTCAGGTCAGGCAGCTGCCATTACAAGGGCCCACATGGCTTAATTGCTACTGCGTCACACAGGCCTAGGCCTTGCATTGCCACTCATACAAGCCTTTCAATGCATAGCGATTCGTGTACTGTGCAAGCTGGGTGAACGTACCTGTGGGTTGCTTGACTCTGTGCTCCATGTTGTCCTTCCTAGGCACCGTCCGCTGGGACTTGCGAGGAGAAGGATGAATCCTCCCGTGTACCGACCGCTGGTGGACCTGTCGACAATGGAAGAACGACATATTATACTTCGATACCGACTTGACCGAGCCACTATACATGAACTGTGTGCCCAGCTGGAGCCTGACCTGATGTCCCCCATCCGCCAACCCACAGGGATTCCCCCTCTGGTGCAGGTTCTGTCAGTACTCCATTTTTTGGCAAGTGGGTCTTTTCAGACAACAGTGGCCATGTCATCAGGGATGTCTCAGCCTATGTTTTCTAAGGTTTTGTCCAGAGTGTTGTCTGCCCTGATGAAAAACATGCGGAGATACATTGTTTTCCCTGAGGAGGGTGATTTGGCCACTGTGAAGGGTGATTTCTATGCCCTTGGACATATCCCCAACATCATTGGTGCCATTGATGGGACCCATGTGGCTTTAGTACCCCCAAAAGACAATGAGCAGGTGTACAGAAATAGAAAAAATTACCATTCGATGAATGTCCAGGTGGTCTGTTTGGCTGACCAGTACATCTCCCATCTAAATGCCAAGTTCCCTGGGTCAATGCATGACGCGTATGTCATGCGAAATAGCAGCATCCCTTATGTGATGGAACAGCTACAGAGACACCGTGTGTGGCTAATAGGTGACTCTGGTTACCCCAACCTGCCTTGGCTATTGACCCCGGTGAGGAATCCCCGGACCAGGGCAGAGGAACGCTACAATGAGGCACATTGGCGAACAAGGAGGATTATAGAACGGACCTTCGGGGTCCTGAAGGCCAGGTTTAGGTGCCTGCATATGACAGGTGGATCCCTAATGTACTCACCAAAGAAGGTGTGTCATATCATCGTGGCCTGCTGTATGCTTCACAATCTTGCATTGCGACGCCAGGTGCCTTTCCTGCAGGATGATGGTCCAGATGGTGGTGTTGTAGCAGCTGTGGAGCCTGTGGAGAGTGAAGAGGAGGAAGACGACGGGGACGACACGGACAACAGGGACACAGTTATACAACAGTATTTTCAGTAGCACACAGGTAAGAATCACCCACGCCATTTTACATTTACTTCTGCCCTCCTGTATCTCTACTTTCTGTGTTTCCCCCCTGTTCCTTTTAACTGATTTTTGACTTTCCCTTCCCTTTTCAGAGCTGTATGACCCACAGCGTGACTGCTGCTTTGTTTGCCCATGGACTAATGCTTATAGACATTGGTATGTTGTCATCACAATGTGACTGAACATTATTGCACCGTTATGTGTAATACATTTGTAAAGAATACAAGCAGACTCCTGATTTTTGAAGTGCAATTGGTGATTTATTTTAAGTGCTGCATATGGGTCTATGATAGTAAAACGGTGATGGAGTAATGTCCATGGCAGAGTCCAGTTCTCAGTCGCACAGGTGCATTGTCCATATGCCTGTGGAAGGATGGAGCAGGGGCAGTTCAAGGTTGGACAGGGTGACAATGTGGGACAGTGGGATGACATCAGGGGGTATCTTATGCTGGCGGGGGTCTTGGCATCCTACTCTGTCTTCTTGTGTGATCTCAGGTTCCGCTTGCGGGGTGGTTGATCTTCAGCAGGAGGTGGGGTTCTGGTGACCTGTCGTTGTGTGGGGGCCTCCTGTCCACTAGCGCTGGCGGAGGTGGTAGGCTGTTCGTGGTCCGGGCTAGTGACAGGGGCCCTTTGGGGTGCCACATGGTCCCGCAATGTGGTGACTATCTGGTTGAGGGCCAGGACGATGGTCCCCATTGCTGAACCTATGTTCCTGAGTTCGTCTCTGAACCCCACGTACCGTTCCTCCTGCTGTGCCTGGATCTCCTGGAACCTGGCCAGTACCGTCGCCATCGTCTCCTGGGAGTGGTGGTATGCTCCCATGATGGTGGTGAGGGCCTCTTGGAGAGTGGGTTCCCTGGGCCGGTCCACCCCCTCTCGCACTGCAGCCCTCCCAGTTCCCCTGTTTCCCCGGGCCTCTGTCCCCTGGACGGTGTGCCCACTACCACTGCCCCCAGGTCCCTGTTGTTGTTGGGGTGGTGGGTCAGCCTGGGTGCCCTGTAGTGGCGGACTCACCGCTGATTGACGCGTCCTGGAGACAGAGGCATGGGCCCGCTGGGTGGGAGCTGTGCTGGTATTCCCAGAGGGGGTTGGGTCTGCTGTGGCCTGTGTCTGTGTGTGGGGAACTGACTGTCCAGAGGTCCCCGATGGTCCGGGCTGGTCATCAGGTTCTAGGTCGAGCTGCTGTCATCACTGGGGGCCTGTTCTGGGGGCGGGATGGACAAATCTGGACCCTCCTGGTCGGTGTGTTGGCGTTCGGGCCCTGCAGGGGTAAAAGAGTATGGTTATTGCTTCTGTGTGTGCCATGGCGTGCGATTTGTGGGTGCCCTTGTCCCCCAGTGCTGGCATTCCCTTGTGGGAGGAGTTGTGAGGGTGGTTTGTGGGGGGGGATGGGTATGTGCAGTGGTCATGCTTAGGTGATGGGTGTCCATGGTTGGTGTTGGCATTCAGGGATTGGTGTTGTGTTGGGTGGGTTGTGCTGGTGAGACATTGGCAGGGAGGATGTGTGCTGGGGGGTTGGGGGTGAGGGTGGGGGTGTGGGTTGGCATGCTGGTGGTTGGGGGGGGTAAGGTAGTTGAGATTAGACTTACCAGAGTCCATTCCTCCGCCTACTCCAGCGAGGCCCTCAGGATGCAGGATGTTCAAGACCTCTTGCTCCCATGCTGTGAATTCGGGTGGAGTGGGTGGGGGTCCGCCGCCAGTCTTCTGCACAGCGATGTTGTGTCTTGACACCATCGACCGCACCTTCCCCTGTAGATCGTTCCAGCGCTTTCGGATGTCTTCCCGGTTTCTGGGATGCTGTCCCACAGCGTTGACCCTGTCGACGATCCTTTGCCATAGCTCCGCCTTCCTGGCTATTGTGGTGTGCTGCACCTGTGTGCCGAATAGCTGGGGCTCTACCCTAATTATTTCCTCCACCATGACCCTGAGTTCTTGGTCTGAGAACCTGGGGTGTCTTTGGGGTGCCATGGGGTGGTGTGGGGTGGTGTTTGTGGTGATGAGTGTGGTGTGTGTGGTGGTGTGTGGTGTTTTGTGCGTGGATGTAGTGTGGGTGATGATGTTGTGTTCCTGTGTGTGTTGGGGTTTTCGATAGCTGTGCTCTCTCTCTCTCTCTCGCCTTCTCTCCGAATTTCTAGTAGTGGGGGTTTGTGGGTGATGTGGGTGTGTGTTTTATAGTTGATTGGATGTGTGGGAGTGGTGTTTGTATGTGTATCAGGTGTGTGTATTTCAAATTGTCCAATGTGGCTGTGTTTTGGAGCTGGGTGTGTATTTTGACCGCTGCGGTGTGTACCGCCAATGGAATACCGCGGTTAAAAGACCGCCGCGTGGATTCGTGGGTCGTAATGGCATGGGCGTGTTTGTCTTGGCGTGACGGTGGAGGTTTGGTCATCTCCAGTTTATCGCTGACCGCTGATGAGGCGGCCTTCCGTGGATGTCGGGTTTTTGGCAGCTTGGCAGTTGTGGGTCAGAATGACCGTGGCGGTTTACCGCGGCCGCGGCGGTAGAATGGCAGTCTTCTGACCGGCGGTAAGAGCCTTTTACCGCCGAGGTCAGAATGACCGCCTATGCCCTCAAGGGGCTGATTGTATGATTACACTGCAATGTTCTTTATCATTGATTTTTATTTGATTATGCCCTCTAGGGGCTGAATATATGTTTACATGGCCATATTTCTTCCAAATGCTATTTTTACTGTGGTGCGCAGTAAGAGCTGCTCAGAGCATTACAGTCGAATGCCAATTGTTTGAAGGAACGCACAAACACAGTTTATTTCTGATAAAGTTTTAATGTGCTGCATGGCTAAATATTTATAAGGTTCCCAAATGCAAGGTTGTCATCATCATTTACAATTCTATTGCAAATGCTTGTTAACTTCTGGAAGTGTGGAAAGACCCACATTTCATAATCTGCAATGAAAGGGTTCCCTTTTAGAATTATCACTCACATGGCACATGGAATTAAAAATTTGTTACATCAGCAATATGAAAAAGGAGGTCTCCTCATTTTTGTGCCTCAGAGCCATGTGTGAAATATGGTGTGAGGTGTCTGAGTAACACCCCACAAATAATGCTGTCTCCTAGCTAGGGGCCCTGTCTATTCACCGCAGCAAAAGTTACAGCTGAGCCACCAGGTAATAGAACTCAGGGGCACATTTAAGAGCCCCTAGCCACTTTTAGTGACGCTCCGGTGTCGCTATGCACTGCACCGTATTTACAAGGTGGCCTTAAGCCACTTTTTGTGGCTTAACACCAACTTGTAAATATGGCCCCTTCACATGCAGCACTTTGCATGGAAGGGGCGTACAATGAGTGTTGCTGTGGGCGTGGCACAGCAACACCCATTGTATTTTGATGCTGCCCCAGATTTATGAGTTTTCGTAAACCTGAGCAGCGCCAAAATCTAACACCACTTCAGGGGTCGTGTTTGCAGGGTGCAACGAGGAGAAATGCTTTCATTGCTCTTTGTTTTTTGCTCTTTATATGTGTGCTGCATTCCGCAGCACACATAGAAAGAGCAAATCCCCATTTAATATTGTTTTTGTGCAGGAAGGTGTTCCTTCCTGCACAAAAATAATCTCCCCCCTCAACGCACCATCCTTGCAGAATGGTGCAAGGGTTGCTGCATTGGCGCAAGGCAGCAAATTCAGCACCGGTGCAGGGGGAAATACAGAGGTGCACCATATTCTATTAAATACGCTGCATCCCTGCATTGTGAAAATGACGGTGCAGGATGCAGCCAAATTTGGTGCAGCGACACACACTGTCATTTTCCCTTGAATTTGGCCCTCAAAGTCTGGCAGGGCTAACACACCATGCTCATGTGGGAACTTCAGTGTCATGAGTTTAATGCTGGGGCAGCCTCCACCCCATATTATTGGAGTAATAAAAACCTTATCAATCTTGCAAATATAAACCCCTTAGCCTCTGAGGCTTTAACACCCCTTGTGCTGAGCTCTTTTTTGATGTTTAGGGTTGTCTGCGCTTAAACCTTCCTGACTTTTCCTCACAAAAGGTAACAAATCCAAATTTGTTTCCTGTTTTTCCAACATCCTGGAGACACCAAAAGTACCCAGAGCTTATGGATTCCCCAAGAGGGAATTTTAAAAAATAGCCAGAATATAGCTAATATTTGTTTTTTGTTGGTAACAATGGGAAAAAGTGCAATTGTGAACACATATGTTTTGTTTTTTAAAAACACATCAGTGAAAGCTTTGCTGTGCTAGGATCATCATCTTCCAAGCTTTTAGGTAAAAGCAGATTTGGGGAACAGCCCAATGACTAGGTGGGGGCCCACTAGCCGTTCTTTTTCTTTACACCAGGTTTTCCCTGGTGTGCTAGTTATCTTTTTGCCATACTGGAGGGGTAGATTGTGGGTAAAAGACTTGTATGCCTGAGGGTGGGGAGGATCACAAGCCCATTCTAGATTGGGACACTGCCCCTAAAATCAGAAACAACACCATTCTTTTGTGTCTAGTTGGATTTCTGCCCCTGTCTGGTCAGATTGGGGGAAGGACCTCCATTGATGCCCCTCTGGGTAGACAGAAAGCTCTTGGAGGTGTGGAGAACAGGCTCATGCCTATGTGAGGGCGCCCCCCCCAAATAAAAAACAGTTAGGGGCATATCTAAGAGCCTGTAGCACCACAGGAATGTCACTTTTCATGACGTTCTGGTGGTGCTAAGCGCTGCTCCATATTTACAAGGAGGTGTAACACCACTTTTTGTAAGTATGGGCCCCTCTGATGCAGTTTTCTGCATCAGAGGGGCGTGCCACGGGTGTTGCTGGGGTGTTCCACTGCAACACCCATTGCTATTGACACTGCTTCAGATTCATGAGTTGTTGTAAACCTGAGGCAGCGCCAAAAACTAATGCCACCCCAAGGGTTTCGTTAGTATGGCAAAACAAGGAGTAATGCCTTTATTCCTCCTTGTTTTTTGCTTTTTCTATGTGTGTTGCTTTCTGCAGCACACATAGAAGGAGCAAAATGCCTTGGACAATTGTTTACTTGCAGGAACGGACACCTTCCTGCACATAAACAATCTATCCCCTCAATGCAGACACCCTGGCACTATGGTGTAAGGATGCCTGCGTTGGCGCTAGGGCAGCTGATTTCAGCTCCAGCTCAGGGGGAAACGCTTATTTCGCTGAATACAGCACACCCATGCATTTCAAAGGTGGTGCAGCGTGCCACTGCTATTTTTGGCACAGCACCGCGCTGCACAACTTTAGCATACATCTGGGCCTTATTTTGTTATTTTATTTGGAGAACGACTCACTCTTTTGCTTTACACTCGAGTCAGCTTACGATTCTCTGTGCTAACGCTGATCTCAGTTGGAGGACCACCATCTTAGGATAGCAGTCTAGTGGTTGAATGAGGGAGAGGAATTTGAAGGAATGCATGCCTAAGGCAATCCCCTCTGCCCCCTTCCACACCTGGACGATGCCAAACTCCCTGCAGTATTTGGGCCAGATGATAAGGGAAGGCGTTTCTATGAGTGAAATACACTTTTACCTTTGAGAAACCTATTGAGACATGACCCTGGGGCTCGTATAGTATAGTGGGTATTCCAGGGCAGGTGGAGGCCCTTTTTCCTGTCAGAATTGCAACTGGGTAGGAGGGACTGATAAAGTATCCCTCAATTGCTCAACTAACTTACCCTCCTTCCAGTGGCACTTGAATTAAAATGTCTTTATTTTAATGAAAACTCACTACCGAAACACTGCAACAAAATTTGGGACACCATTACAGATTCTGCCTCTGATGTGGTCTTTATTACTGAGACATGGTTAAATCAGCAAGCCTTACCTACCATTGCATCACCATGCCCTCTGGGCATAAGATGTTAAAATGTGACAGAACAGGTCACCAGTGGGGTGGCGTAGTTATCATTTTTAAGGATATTTATATAGGTACCTTTGAATTCTGTGCTTTTTCTACAGAATGCATGATGCTAGCACTTTACCTATATCCTAATGAGCAGAGAATGTTGGTGGAGGAACCATTCTACACAGACTCTGGGTTATAACTCTTAATAGTTAACTAGCCTACTGGCTTGGCTTTCTCCACTCATCTTAAAGTATGACCACTACTTAGTAATTAGGAATCCTAAAGTGCATTTTGAGGATACAGATGCCCACTTCTGTGAACAACTAGCAAGAGATGTGAGTATCTTTCAGCTCAAAATAAAGTATTCTAGGCCATACATATATAGCCGGTCACACCTTGGACTTACTGTTCTCAAACATGAATACCATACACAATATTGATATTGGGCCTTTAACCTGGTCCGACAATTTTTGTATTCGTTTTTCAATTTCACTCCCGATTAAGCAAAAACAGACCTCCAATTCGTCCCCTGTGCTTCAAAGGCCTTAGCGCAAATGTAATGTTTAATCTTTTGCTGAACATTTCTCCCTTGAGCACTTGCCTCAGACACATCTCTTGAGGGTTATTTAGCTAACTTTAATCTAGCTGTCTCTGAATCCCTAGATATATTCACCCCTTCAAATATCAAACCATTCTGCAGACAAAACCCTTCTCAAGCTTTGTATTCCAATGAGTTAAAACTTGAGAAGAGGAATTGCAAATTATCAGAGAAAACATGGCACCTATTGAAACATTTTGCTGATCATCAAGCTTATTAACAGTAGTTAAACGTCTATCATTGACAGCTTAAAAGAGCCAAAAAAGATTTCACTAGAAGACTGGAAGATAATAGAGGTTCTAGTAAAGACCTTTTTTAAAGTGTCAAGGAACTCTTCCAGCCAACTAGTCTTTTACAAGCTATCCACCCCATACCCCCCACTGCAAAGATATTGCTATGTTTCAGAGAAACTTGATACTATTTACTCTACCTTTGACCCCCAACCCTCTCTTTCAGAGCTAGATTGGGACCGACTTGGCCCACTTCCAGATGCTAGAGTACATTTTGGTGAGTTTGCTAATCTATCAAGAGAACAGCTAGAAAAGATGTTAGAAGTTAAATCAGGTTCCCCACTTGACCCTTGTCCTCATTTTACTTTCTCCAGATTATCTCCTGTTCTTAGCCTGCATTTTACTCAGATCCTTAACTTTTCCTTGACTAATGGTATTTATAACGACACATGAAAGCAGGCACTGATTATCCCCCTAACCAAGAAAGCAGGACTAGACATTTCAGTGCTCTCAAATTACCACCCTATTTCTCTACTCACTTACATGTCTAAGGTTCGAAAAAGACTGGTTAACAGTCAACACAATTTTTAGAAGATAATGATTTACTTGATCCTTCTCAAATGGGCTGTAGGCCCAAGAATAGCAATGAAACCACTCTTTTGGCTGTCATAGACAATATATGATTGGAAGTAGATCAAGGCAACGCTGTTGCTCTGATTCTCCTAGTTCTAATTGCAGCATCAACAGCATTTGACACTGTCTTGCATAGTCTTCTGATAAGTAAACTCCATGAGACTAGGCTGCACTCAACTACCTGACGGCGGTTTTGCTCATTATTGATTAACAGGACTCAGTCAGTTCAGTTGGACACAATAAGATATTTTCCCCACAGTTTCAACTGTGGTGAGCCACAGGGCTTGTCGCTGAGCCTGACTGTTTGTAATGCGTATGTTGCAGCTCTTGCTAAGCAGATGTACAAGTGGGGTTTTGAAATTTGCTCATATGCTGATGTCACACAATTGGACATCTTACTAGAGGGCAGATTTAAGAAACGTGGCGCTGCACCCAGTGCAGCGCCACTTTGCTTGCGCCTGTTAGCGCCCCCTTACTGCCACCATGTGCGTGCCATATTTAAAATACGGTGCACCATGGGGGGCAATAGCATCAAAATATTTGACGTTATTGATGTACTGTTCAGGGTTACCGCCAACATTTTGGAGCTAACCCTGAACAGTACATAGAGGCCCATTGTAACCAATGGTGTGCCCCCTTTTAATGCCTGCTCTGAGCAGGCGTTAAAAATGCCGACAAAAATGCAATTTTTTTGCCCCCCTCCTGCATACATTATGCCTGGTGCGGGCATAATGTGGCGTAAGGGGTTACAAGGTGGCACAATGCATGCATTGTGCCACTTTGTAGATCTAGCGTGGTGATTTTGGCCTCAATGGGCCACATTAGGATGAAAAAATTATGCTTATGTGGTGCAAGGAAGCGCTAGACTCTCTTATATCTGGGCTAGGTGAGCAACACAAGAAAATCAGATACAACCTTTCTGGATGCCTCAAGGAGACAGCCAGTTGGATGAGGATTCTTTGAAGCTGAATGCTGCAAAAACATGGATTCTCCTTTTTTGGTTGTGTTTATGAAATATGGGACTGATCTTGGAGGCCGGGTTCTTTGGGACCTACTCCTAAACCATAAAAAGTAGTAAGAAGTCTGGAGTTCCTGATTGATGAGTCCTTAACAATGTATGAGAAAGTTATTGCTACCTGTGGCAAGTGTTACAGTCTGTTGAAAGTCCTCAAGAAATTGTTCCACTGGATTCCAGTTGACTAGCTTAGAACTGTAGTCCAAGCCCTTGTGGTAAGCAGATTGGAATATAGTAATGCCTTATATTTCAGAGATGTCAAACCATCTTTTTTGTCGCCTGCAGGTGATTCAAAATATGGCTGCTAAACTTACATGCAACCAAGATACCTTTAGCTCAACTTCTGCCTGCCTTAAAACCCTGCATTGGTTTCCCATTCATCTGAGGGTCAGGTCCTGTGATTGTCCAATCTAAATTTAAGTTTTATACCCTCACAAGGAGTCTGAGATCCAGTAATCGTGCCCTTTCTAAAACTAAATGAGTGAAAAAAGCAAGAGCAGGGGGCCATTTTTTTACCCATCTTGCTGACACACATTGGAATTTAACTGCCATTAGATCTCTGTAGCACTAACAACTATCTTGGATTCAGAAAGAAGCTTAAAACTTGTCTTTTTCCTAAGTACTGGTCATCTTTACTTCTGCCTTACACAGTAACTATGCCTATGTTACATGGCTTGCCTTGGTGCCTCGATATCCCTTTTGGAATGAGTGTTGCACTTTACAAAAACTGAGAATAAAATAAAATATAAACACTCTCTGGTTTCTATTGAGCTTTGTGTCCAGTAGAGAGTAACTTAGGGGGTAACAAGTCCTCCCAGATGGGGCACAAAAATATTATGTCCAGGGTATTGAGGGGGCAGAGGCCCATGTCTGGTGTGAAAATCCACCGCCACCCAAAAGAGTACACACAACCGATGCCATTAGGGTAAACATCCCCATATTTGTCCACTAGGAGGAGAAAAATTGTAGTGCCTATGGTAAGGTGGAGCACAGACCCATGCCTAAGGGGACTTGCTGCCCCTCAAAAAACTACACCAGAAATATCATGAGGTCCAGTAGGCTTTCTGCCCCTCAGGACAGGTCAGATTGGGGGTAAAAACCTCCTATCGGCATGCCAGAAAGTGTAGAAAGACTATTGCGCCCATGAGAACAGGACAAACACAGCTGATGCCCAGGGGGACTCTCAATCAAAACACAGAACACAACATATTCTCTTGTGGCTACTGGGAATTTCTGACCCCTATATCCAGGATTATGGGTAGACACCTCATATCGGTAGCCTGGGGGACAGAGTGCCTGCTGCCTATCTCCAATAAATGTCTATAGAGGGTGATAGCTGGGCCTTGTACATTCCATCTAGACAGTCACACACAATGGAAGATTAGGTGTGACTTGACGAGCCTTAATGGGCCATTAATTGGTTTGATCAACTTGTAGCTTAACCCTGCCTCACTTACACCTGATCAGGCTTGTCCTTTCCACACACAACAGGGCTTGAAGGCCCTGAATTATAACTCCAGCCAGCTTAGAGCCCAGACAAGGGGAGGCAGGGCATCTGTGCACTTCAAAGAGATATGTCAAGTAGCTTCTCCCACTTTCCAGAACCAGGGCACTGAAGAATCAATACTGGACCTCAAATACCTCCACTTCAGTACACTTCTGAAGCTGTGGACACTCTGCTGGGAAGAAGGATTGCTGTGCTGCTGAAAGGACTGTCACTCTGTTGGACTCATGTTCCGCTGTGCTGTGCTGACCTGCTTCCTGCTGCCCTCTTTGCCTGGTAGAGAGAAGGACTGGACCTGCATCTATACAACAATGGAGCCAGGCTTGCCTCCTGTTTTCTGAAGTCTCAGGTATACAAACTACTTCCAACTCACCTGCTTGAGCACCTGAACTCTGCCATCTGTGAGTCTACCCTGCCAAGTGGAGCCACGCCAGTACTGGACACTTGGAAGTGCGCCTAAAGTGCATTGCCTTCTGCCTTCTGTGGTCCTTCTCAGAAGCGATGCCAGATGACTCAAAGCAATGCTGCACAGACCTCACAACAGGATTTAAGGTACTGTGTTCAGCGGGCAGAGGTAGATCCCTGTAGCCAGCACAATCTCCATTGGAGTTGGCCTGAACGTTTGACTTTGTCCCAGTCTGGCCCAACCAGATGATCAGAGTTGGCACTTTGTGCTTTTATATTCCATTTTCACCTACATTTTGAAACTTGCATATGTCAAGAATAACTTATTGGATCTTTGTCATTCTGGTCTTACTCATACAAGTAAGCTCTATTTTTCTAACCAGGTGTGGTATCTTTTTATGGTGTTTTCGCTGTGTTACTTTTTTGAAGTGTTACACACATACTTTACACATTGCTTCTTAAGTTAAGTCTGACTGCTCTGCACCAAACTATCAGAGGATGAGCACCAGTTATTTTGGGGTGTGTATCTGACTTACCCTGATTAGAATTGTTATCCCTACTTTGAAATGTACATACTTCTGCAAGCTACAGACCAATGTCTGACATTGATGATCAGCGGTGAGAATACGACTTGTGTTTGTGAAGTGCCTTACAGTATGTTGGTGTACACTACTGCCCACATCTATGATCAATTCAAATCAATTATCTATGAACCTCATTGCAATCTATTTTTCCCTACTCTCTTTATTTGTCATTTTTTGATTTTTTTAAATTATCCCTGATTGGCATGTTTACTTTTTTCTAAAATCATGTCTCTAACTGGAGGACCTACCCTGCACCTGCACTTGCAACAGTGGAGTGTGACTTGGCAGAGCTGAAGAAGTACAGTGTGAGCCACCTCAAAATGTTATGCAAGAGGTTTGGCATTTCCATGAGAGGCTTCACCAAGAAGATGGAGTTGCAAAAGGTGATGTGGGCTTGATTGGAGACCCCGGATGCAGCTGTGACCTCCGAAGAGGAGGATGTGATAACAGATGAAGATATGGAACTGGATTCGCTAGGGGATCTGGGACTGCCTGTGGGCCAGGGAGCCACTGGAGTGGAGCTCCCTCTAGGGCAGGGAGCAGCATCTCATCTAAATGCCCCCAAAATATCTGGAGGACGGGAGGGAGGAGATGAATTTAAAATTGGAAATGGCTGAGTTTCAACTGGAGAAAGAAAGTGCTCTTGAGAAGAAAGGACTGGCCATGGAGAAAGAGGAAAAGAACAAATGGGCATGGAAGAAAGGAAACTCATGTTGGCTCATGAGCTGAGCCTAAAGGAGTTGGACATTAAGGCCAGACAGGGTGAGTCCAGCAGTGATGGTGGCAGCATGCTTACAGTGTCTGCTGGTGAGGAGAGGGCCCCCATCCCAAAGGAACTAGTGCCCAGCTATGTTGTAGGGGATGATATAGATAAGTGGTTTGCAGCCTATGAGGTGGCTCTCAGAGTGTATAAGGTTCCTGAAGAGTATTGGAGAGGTAGCTTGTGGAAGTATATGACCATGGTGGGTAGGGACACACTCCTAACACTAGACGCGGAGGACCAGACACAGTACACTCCCATGAAGACTATACTCATCAGCAAGTTTGGGTTAACTTCAGAGAAGTACCACCAGAGATTTAGGAAAAGCCACAAACTCCCCACACAAACCTAGCTAGATTTCCTTGATTATTCTAGCAAGGCACTGAATGGCTGGATGAGGAGCAGCATGGTAGATGACTTTGATGGCCTATACAACTTCATTCTGCAGGAGAACATGCTTGAAGTTTTTCTTACAGAGCTGTGTCAACACCTGGTTAATAGCAAGCTGACTTGACTTGAGGAAGCTTGCTGAGGAGGCTGACAGCTGGGTCAGCATGCGAGTGTCCAAAAAGGTATTTGGGGTAACCCTAAGAAGAGTGATTCAGGTTCTCCTCCAGCAGGGTGAGGGAGAGGTCAAGGGAGACCCAGACATGTCTGAGGTTAAGGGGGAAGAGTTCCCATGTCCCTTCAGAGAAGGAGGGAGGTTCTGGTGGCCAGAGGCCCCAGGTACCCCATTTCTAACTCTGCTGCTTTCATTGTTCTTATCTAGGACACATGCAGTGGGACTCTTTCTACCCAAAGAAACCACCCATGGTTGATTACTCTACAGGAGTAGCCTATGTGGCCTTAGGGGAAGGTAGTCCTAAAGGGCAGGAGATGGAACGTGTCTGAGTCACCACTTCCAACAGGTGGAAGTGAATGGGGTCCCAGTCACTGCTCTGAGGGACACCAGTGTAAGCAGTCCCATGATAGTGGAAAGGCTAGTTTCCCAGACAAGTACACCGGCCAGGTGTGAAGGGAGACCACATCCCATGGGCAGGACCTTTTCCGCCCTAAGACCTAAGCAACCCTAGAGTGTGGTGCGGATATGGCCCAGAGGAGGGTCATAGTTAGTCCCCAGATGCCCATAGATTGCATTCTGGGGAATGGGTTGCCCCTGGTGGCAGGGGGACTGGGAGGGGCAGCCCCTCAGGGCACCCTGACAGTTCTGTTTTCTGGGGTTACCAACAGGGTACAAGAGCCCAGATGTCCGGGCAGGACATGGGAGGATTCACCCCTGTTCCCTGTTCAGCCTTAGGGTATAGACCCTGGGTTGAAGGACACTTCAGGCTACCACTCCTGAACAGGTGGGTGGTAGAGTAGAAAAAAGGGACACGTCACCTGGGGCTACTGCCCCCAACCCTGGGAAACCACAGAGGTCAGGGACTCCTGAATGGCCTGGGGCCTGGTTGTTGACACTGACAGCTGTCAGTGGCCTCTGTTGGTTGTTGTCCCTGTGGGCAGAGTTTTCCTTGGGTTGAAGACAGAAGGATGATCCCAAAGGTAAAATGAGCCACATCACGTTGTTGGCAATGGTAGTACTGTCTGCCTATTATGATACATCTGTGAACAAATCCACCTTAGGTGCTGCACAGATTGGGTCCAGAGGTGAGGAGAAGGGTTCCCCATGGGTCAGTAAAGTGTCTCAGGAGTGTACAGATAGAGGGGCCCAACTGAATAAAGGGAGACATAGAGCTGACAACTGTGCCTACAGTAGAAAGCCAATGTCCACATTCTATCACCTAAGAAGTGAAGTCCATCAAAGTATTGACTAGTCTAACATGGATTTAGGCCTGAGGTGGTCGTATTGGGGATGGCCCTCTCTACAGGGTCACCCCCAAATATTTTCCCTTCCGCCTCCTACTTTTTGTCTAGATTTTTGCTCTGTTAGCATAAGAAATGGGGCTTGAGGTTGTCAGAGTATGCACCCTGTACACGCATGAACCACCACTCTAACATGGGTAAGCTAGTCACACACTTAGAGATAACTTGTGCTCACCCTCTGGTAACTGGCACACAGCAGTCAGGCTTCTCTAAAGAGGCAGTGTGTATTTGTGAAACACACACACAGTAACACAATGAAAACTCCACAAAAATACTTCACACAGATTTAGAAATAGAGAATATTTATCTGAGTAAAATGAGACCAAAACAATAAAAAACACAAATCTGTAGATGTTGAGATATGAGTTTTTAAAGAATAACCTAAAAATAGTGCTTAGAAGTCACAAGCGGTCAAAAGGTTACTTGAGGTCAAAAGGGACCAGTGCAAGTTCAAAGTGCAGGCCAACCGTGATATAGGGTAGACTGACTACAGAACCCACCAGGGTCCACTGAAAAAGTACCTTAGATGGAGCAAAGCATCAACATCCAGGGCGCAATGTATTGATATTTTCCACTGCGTCGTCATTGGGCTCCACTGTAATACAGGCAATGCGTTGTTGTCAAGCCACGCAGTGTGTTGTAATTGGACCATGCAGGCTGTGATTCTGATGTCATCAAACAGCCTTTGTGTTGAAGGGTGATGCATTGGTTATGACTGGCACAGTGTTGACTATGCCTCACCATCACTTTTTGGAGAGGGCACCTCAGGCAAGGGTAGGAGTCACATATGGCAGAGACAAGCAGCACCAGTAGAGTTGCAAGAAGTTTTTTGTGTCCCTGAGACTTCAGAAAACAGGAGGCAAGCCAGAAAGCCCTTGGAGTCACTCTGGGTTCAAGAGAGACGGTTGTCCTCAGCAGGGCAGAAATCAGCAGGCAGTAAGGCAATTCAGCCAAGCAAAGAAGCAGTTCCTCAGTGTTAGAGACAGGGTCCCTAGTTGGCAGGGTATGTGCCCTGTCCAAGGAGGGCTCACAATCCTAGTCAGGGTAAGTCAGACACGCAACCTAAATTAACCAGTGCCCACCCCCTGGCAGCATAGCACAGAGCAGGAAGGCTTAACTTAGAAGGCAATGTGTAAAGTATTTGTGCAGCACTGACTCCCAGCAACACAGTGTAAAGACACCATAAATGTTTCTTAGTGGCTTAAAGTAAAACTTAGTCCATCATATGCTATTCTATTAAGTAAGCGGGTTAGCCCAATATCATGCCTTTGTGTTTTGGATATCCAGTGTGCGGGTAACAAGGGGCTAAAGAATCCCTGGTGATGTTGGAGGTACCCCCCCACCAGTGGAAAGGAAAGACTCCCTTCTTTAAGGTTAAATTCAGAGCAGAGTCCTCTGTGATGTGTGCGAGAAGGCGCACACACTTTGAAGAACATGGTAATTCCCTTCATGACTCCATCCTACCTCTAGGACTTCGCTGAAGGTAGGGCTGGTTGGTGCGGTTTTGAGTGCCCCCCATGGGGTGAGAAGAGCTGCGATGAATCCAGGATTGACCGTTGGACACAGAAAGGGGAGGGCACAGCATCTGGGTGCAGCAGCTGAGGATTCCGCACAGAGTCCATGTTCAGGAGTTGACTCCGTACTCCCCAGCAGAGGTAGGTGCTGTCCCTGTGATCTCTGGCCTACCCTGGGCCCTGCGGGGAGTTGGATGTGTCCGTGATTGGCAAAACCAGGCAGTAGTTGTCAGCTAGTACCTGGTGGCCCAACGCAGCGATCACTGGTTGAGTCGGCGGTCCCTCTTTTTGCACTACGATGCTCCAGTGAATCTGGGCAAGTTGACACCCAGCGGCCTGAGGCAGGGGTCACTGGGTGCTATAGAGGACTTCTTGGCTTGTGTTACTGTGCTTTGGTGATTTTTGGGCAAATTGACACTGGAGGGCCCGAGGCTGCAGTCGCTGGGTGAGTTGATGATTCCTTTGGGTCTCGCTGTGACACTTGGTTGAGTTAAATTTCCGGTGGTCCTGAGGAAATTAGTGCAGCAGGCCAACACACCAGGCACAAGTTAAAGTAAGAAAATGTCAACTTGATAAAAGTGGTATTTTCTGACTTACGATTTAAAATCCAACTTCACCAGAAGTTGTGATTTTAAATTGTGAGTCCAGGAACACCAAACTCCAAATTTGTATCTCTTCACATTGGGAAATTATACTTAAAAGATGTTTTAAGGCAATCGCAATACTATTCTATGGAAAAGATAGGCCTTTCAATAGTGAGAAACAAATGTAGCTGTTTTTCACTATCTGAACATGTTAAACTTAAAAGGTACATGCCCAACCTTTTATGTACTCTGCACCCTGCCCTTCGGGTTAAACAGGGCCCACTTTAGTGTTGACTAACATGTAATAGAAAGGAAGGTTTGGGACTGGCAAGTGGGTGTACTTGCCAAGGCAACAGGGCAGCTTAAAACTGCACACACAGGCTCTGCAGTGGCAGACCTGAGTCATGTTTGGAAGGCTACTCTAGAGAATGACACAATCAGTGCTGCAGGCCCACTAGTACAATTTAATGTACAGGTTCTGGGCATATATGGTGTACTTTACTACAGACTTAGAGGTAAATTTAATATGCCAATTTTGGAGAAGCCATTGTTAACATTTTTGAAGGACAAAGCACCTGCACTTTAGAACTGGTCAGCAGTGGTAAGTTCACACATCTGTAAAGGCCAGCAAAATAGGTCATAAACACAGGAGAACAGAGAGCAAAAAGTTAGGGGAGACCACACCAGTGATGCTGGGTATAACACTCAGAGCAATCAGTCCACGCAAAGTAACAATCCTTACAGCACAGCAGTCTTTACTCCAGCAGAGTTCTTCCCAGGTCCAGGTATGTACTGATTTGGTAGGGTCAGACCCACAGCAATTATACCCACATGTGTCTTCTAAGTGGGGATGACTTTAAAGCAGCTCCTTGAAGTGAACAGGTCCCCCTTTCATCCCAGCCCTGTCTCCAGGATACCAGTAGTGGGTAATCAGCCCTTTGTGTGAGGACTAGCACTTTCTTATTTAAGTGCAATTGTCAGCTCCCCTTCACCCTTCCTGCCCAGGAAGGCCCATCAGAATGTAGACGAGTACATAGACACACCTAATCTTCCTGTGTTTGTGGCACTCTATAGGGAATAAACAAAGTGTAGCTGTCACTCACCCCAGATGTGTATTAGAGACAGGCCGCAAGGCACACAGAGCAGTAAGAGCATAGTAAATCCCATTTTCTAAAAGTGGCATTTCTAAAATAGTAATGTTAAATCTGACTTTACCAGTAAAGAGGATTTATCACTACCATTCTAAAGATATGAAACATGACACAACTTCTCCTTTCGAATATGGAATTACTGTTTAAAAGTATATTAAGGATTTCTCAATACAGGCACATGAGAGGGGTGGGCCTCACTATAGTGAAAAACGACTTTGGGAATTATTCACTATCAGGACATGTAAAACCTAAATGTACATGTCCTGTCTTTTACTTACATACCACCCTTCCCTTTGGGCTATCAACGGCCTACCTTAGGTGTGGCTTTTATGTAATAAAAAAGTGGAGTTTAAGGCTTGGCAAGAGGTTTTAAATTCCTAGTCAAAGGGGCAGTGAAACTGCACACAGAGGCTCTGCAATGGCAGACCTGAAACAGATTAGAAAGGCTTCTTGTGTGAATGGCACAATCAATGCTCCAGGCCCATTAGTATCATTTAATATACAGCCCTGGGTGTATGGTATACCATTTTGCAAGGGACTTACATGTAAATTAAATATGCCAATTGTGGATGTACCAATTTTACCATGTTTAGGGGAGAAGCGTATGCACTTTAGCATGGGAGTTCCTCCCATCACTAGTATGGAAAAACCTGGATAAACCATCAACATTGGCGTGATCTACCCCTAATCTGTGTTCCTCCTTAAAGACCCTACCCTGTAGGAAAATGGACCATCTCAACAATTTTCGATTTTCAACCCTCGTTTTCATGAGCCACCTGAGAGGCATGGGGTCAGTCTGAATGAGGAAGTGAGTGCCAAACAGGTATGGTCTCGACATTTTCATGGCCCACACCAAAGCAAAAGCTTCTCTACCTATAGAACTCTACCTCTGTTCCTTGAGAAACAACCTCCTGGAGATGAAGGCTACAGGTTGGTCTAGACCTTATTCAATGAGTTATGATGAAACTGTCATTATGCCAAGCTCAAGGGCATCTGTCTGAATGATAAGCTCCTTGGAGAAGTCAGGGGCCTTGAGCAAAGGGCTGTGCACATGGCTTGCTCCAGGGAGTCAAAGGATTTTAGGCATACCTCAGTCCAAATCACATTCCTGGATTGCTTCTTAGAAGTCTACTCTGTTACGGGGGTAAGAATGGTGCCATGTCCCTTGAAAAACCTTCTGTAGTACCCAGTTATGTCCAAGGATGCTCTGACCTTAGTCTGGATTTTGTTGTGCTCCCAGGTGATAGTCTCCAGCTTGGTCTGGATGGGCTGCACTTTACCCCTGCCCATCTGATGTCTCAAATACACCACAGACCCCTGCCTTATCTGGCACTTACTGGCCTTGATAGTGAGGTCTGCCTTTTGCAGGGCCTGAAGCACTTCCTGGAGGTGAAATAAGTGGTTCTCCCATCTGCCACTAAAGACAGCAATGTCATATAGATAGGCAGCTGAGAAGGCCTCCATACCAGCATGTACTTGGTTCACCAACCATTAGAAGGTGGCAGGGCATTACATTAAATTGTAAATGGCCCTCCAGAGTGTAGAAGGCTAATCTGTGCTTAGCACCATCTGTTAGGGAAATCTTCCTGTACCCTGACATAAGATCAAAGATACTTAGGCCCATATGTATACTTTTTTAGCACTGCATTTGCGTAGTTTTTTGACGCAAAATCGGCGCAAACTTACAAAATACAATTGTATTTTGTGAGTTTGCGCTGCTTTTGCGTCAAAAAATGACGCAAATGCGGCGCTAAAAAAGTATAAATATGGGCCTTAATTACTGGGCAGTGCATAATTGTTCAGTCAGCTCATCAGCCCAGGGGATGGGATGATCATCTATCTTGTTCACAGAATTTGGCCCTCTGTAATCTACACAGAACATCAATTCAAGCGTGGTGCCAGGTGGAGCAACCTTTTGTACTAGAACCACAGGTCTGGACCCTGGGCTACTGGATGTTCCATCACCCCCAATGTCAGCATTTTAGAGATTTCACTCTTAATACTGTCCCTCACCTCATTTGACAACCTGTGAGACTTATCCTTGACAGGGAGATTGTCTCCTGTGTTCACACGATGGGTACACAGGTGGGAAGTAAGAACAGTAGTAAGGAAGAACAGAGAGGTAAACTGTCCCAACATTTTACAGCAGTCGCTCTGTTGTTCAGGAGTTAGAGCAGGGAAAGGATTACTCATTCCATAAACTCTTCCTCCTCATTGGAATCTAAGAGGTCAGGGAGATGTTCACTTTCCTCCTCCCCTTCTCCATCTGTCACCAACAGCATGGTGATCTCAGACTTCTCAAAAGAGGGTTTGAGGTGATTGATGTAGAGCACCCAGTGGAGTTTCCTAAGGGGTCTTACGGTCCACCAGGTAGGTGTTCTACCATTCCTCTCAATCCCATCATAGGGCCCAGTCTAGTGATCCTTGGGGGTCCCAGGCTTCGCAGGTTCTTTAGCCCACAATTTCTGCCCAGGCTGGAATTCCACAGTGGTAGACGTTTGGCCATACCACTCTTTCATTACAGGCTGGCTGGATTCTAAGTTGTCAGAAACTTGCTTCCACAACGTAGCCATTTGGCTCCTGAAGGACAGCATGTAGTTTACTATATCCTGGGAAATGTTCCTGGGAGCTTACTCCCAGCCTTCCTTCACCAAACGCAGAGTTCCTCTGACAGGGTGCCCATACAGAAGCTCAAAGGTGCTAAAGCCTACTCCCTTCTGTGTAACCTCCCTGTAGGCAAGCTGCAGTCATGACAAGAAGATATCCCACTTTTTCCTTAAGGTCTCAGTAATGCCTCTGATCATGCATTTGAGGGCTTGTTGAATTTTTCAACAAGCCCATTGTTTTGGAATGATAATGAGTGGAGAACTTGTAGGTTTGTAGGTTATCCCCACGTTCCTTCCACATTGACAGCATGTAATCAGACATGATCTTTGTGCTCCTTTCAGACACAATTTCCATGGGGAAACCCACTTGGGTAAAAATTCCCCTCAGAGTCTTTACCACTGCAGGTGCAGTTTTAGTCCTCAAAAGGATTTCCTTTGGGTATCTAGTAGCAGGATCCACCAAGACCAGGATAAACTTGTGAGCGGTGGTAGTATGGGGATCCATATGCACAGCAAAGTTGATACCCACCCACCAACGAAAGACAAGGGATTAAGGGGGCTGTTAGCGTCTGCCCTGTCTTCCCACTGGCCTGACAGGGGACACTTTTCCTACAGAAGGTATCTAAAGAATTTCTGATCTTGGGCCAGTAGAATTGGGGGCAAGCCTTGCAAAAGTCTTTTCTTGGCTCAAGTGTCCTGCCAGTGGAATTTGGTAAGCCATCTCCAGTAGAAAGGCACTGTAGCATTGGGAGACCAACAGGACCCTTGCTGTCCCATGCACAGGAGCCTTAGGTTCACTGTAAAGGAGGCTGTCCTCTCAGTAAATGTGGTAATTTCTAGAGACATTACCTGCTGCATGTGCTTAAGCCTAGCACCTCATGCTCTCAAGGGTTGAACACTCCCTGTGTGCCCTTCAGAACTCCTCCTTGGTTGAGTTTCCTTCTACATGCCATTCATTAAGTGTAGGCAGGTCACCAAGGGAAGCCGCGCCCACCTCTGTGGACTCCAGGGTGGTTGCCGCAGGCGTCCCATCCATCTCAATGGCAGTACACTCAGGCATTGGTTTCTCATGTCCTCTGCCTTTCTCCTTTTTAGCAGCTTTCTGGGCCATTGTTCCAGGTTACAGCCTTTTCTGACTCCCTTCCCAGGCAACCATGGACCTGGTGGTAGCCAAAAATCCAGTTAGGTAACCCCAACATCTCCACATGAGCCTTGAGCTCCACTTTTTTCAAGACAGTGTACTCAAGGTCATTACCCAACAAACAGTCCACAGGCATGGCAGTGTTCACAGCAGAATTCAGGAGTCCTGAACCCCACCAATCAAATAGAATAAGGGCCACAGGATATTGACCTTCTCTGTTGTCAGTCACCACAACTTGGTGGTGACTGACAGTGAATGTATGGTGAATCACCTGCTCTGAGGACACCAGCTGACTCCTTACCATAGTCATGTTGTTACCTTTGTCCCACAGAATTTCAGCACAATGCCCATGTATCTCCACTAGTGTGCAGCTCTTTCCCTGGGGCTAGCTCCTCACACTTCCCATTGACGGCAGCCTCGATGACGACACCAAACCTCCGCATCACAGCTTTACTACTCATTGGAACTAGTGCATTGTCTTGACTGTGCCACACCACCTCAACACTGGCCTTCACATCGCAAGCTCCATCGACTGGATCCTTGACTTGATTTTGCATCACAAACTTGCCACATCTTGGAACTAACCCATCACCTCGGCTGCATGACACATTTTTGTTTTGAAACAATGCAATGCTCTGCAACTAGGTTTTAAGGTACTATGGTTCAGCGGGCCTAACTGTGTCCCTGCTGCCTGCCCGTGCTCCATCACAGTCAACCTGAATTTTTGACTTTGTCCTGGTCAGGCATGACTAGAAATCACATCCCTGGTTGGCACTTCTTGTTTTGAAACTCTATTTTACTGTTGTTTCTTAAGAAATTCATAACCCAAGTTCTACTTATTAGATTTGTGTTGTTTTGGTCTTGCTTTCTTTATCAAATTAAGTTCTGTTTTTTAAAACAAGTGTTTTTCTAAACTTGTGATATCCATTTTGCTTGGCGTCTTCATTGTTTTAATGTTTGAAGTGTTGCCCAAATACTTGACGCATTGCCTACAAATAAAGCCTGACTGCTTTGTGTTAAGCTACCAGAGGGTGAGCACAGTCTAATTTGTGGTTTACTTGTGTCTTACCCTAATAGGAATTGTGATTGCTGCTTCACCAGGGCTCACACCCTACTCAAACAACAATCCAATTTCTCACAGACATGAAATGCAAATCTGTCATTTTGTGATATATTGTGGTGTGAAATGTGTCTTTGCATCTATTATTGGCACAAGGATGCATTTAAACAAAAGCACAGCGAAAGAACGACTGCTTGCATTTTGTTGTTCCCACATGTTTGCATTAAATTTCACAATTAGCAGTAAATGTTTACAACAAATGGCACATAATTATGCACGTAGTGTAATGATGTAAGTTTGGGAATTTCTCTTAGCAAGCATAATCAAATTTCCTGAAATTATGTAAATTACACTGTCGGATTTTAAATTTCACCCATACCTACTGTCCATAAGCTTGATATGAGAATGAATCCAATATTTTATATACATTCCCTAGGGCACTTTTCTTGTCTGGCAACACCCAGTTTTTTGCTTGCAACAGTAAAGCATGCCACTCCAGTGCATTTGATCTGTGTTTGACCATTTACTATTTTGATGTGAAGCTGGCCCAGAACCTCAACTATTTTACTAATAGCAACTTCCCTGATCACAGTCTTCACAGCCTCCCACTTGTTGCCTCTTGTTTGAGTTATATCACAATTTGCATTGAAGTAATCAGTTAGTTATGTGCAAATAGTTGTGGGGAACTATGGCCCAGATTTATGTGGCGCAGTGCAGTGCTGCACCAAAAATAGCAGAGCCATGCCACTTTTGCAATGGAGGGATGTGCTATATTTAGACAGATACAGCACACCCCTGCATTTCCCCCTGCACTGGAGCTGAATTAAACTGCCTAGCGCCAACGCAGGCATCTTTGCACCATAGTGCAAGGGTGTCTAGATTGAGAGGATCGATTGTTTATGTGCATGAAGGTGTCCTTTCCTGCACATAAACAACCTACAATAGCGATTTAGCACTTCTATATGTGCTGCAAAATGCAGTACACATAGAAGTACCAAAGTGTTTTTTAGAATGATTGTTTATGTGCAGGAAGGTGTCCCTTCCTGCATGTAAACAGTCGTCCATGGTATTTTGCTTCTTCTATGTGTCCTACAGAATGCAGCACACATAGAAAAAGCAAAAAATGAGGAGGAATAAAAGCATTCCTCCTCACTTTACTATGCTAACTCCACCCCGGCGGTGCATTAGTTTTTGGCGCTACCTTAGGTTTATGACAACTCGTAAATCTGAGACAGTGTCAAAAGCGATGGTTGTTGCGGTGGAACACCCACAGCAACACCCACTGCACGCCCCTCTGATGCAGAAAACTGCGTCAGAGGGGCCCATATTTATGAGGAGGTGTAACGCCACAAAAAGTGGCGTTACACCTCCTTGTAAATAGCAGTGCTTAGCGCCACTGGAGCATCATGAAAAGTGGCGCTCTGGTGGTGCTAGGGGCTCTTAAATTTGCCCCTAAGGGGCAGATTTATACTTTTTGCCGCAAACCTGTGATAGCACAGGTTTGCGGCAAAATGTATAGCACCAGCTAGCGCCATTCCATGATGTCGGCTGGGTACCAGATGTATGGAATGGCCCTAGCCGGCGCTAAGGCCCTGTTAGCGTCCTTGTAAAGGATGCAAACAGGGCCTGGGAGGAGTAGGGGGAACTGGGGCATGTGCGCCAAATTATGGCGCTACACTGCTTAGAGACAAAAAAATTGCCTCTAAGTAGTATAGCACCATTTTCTGGTGCACAAGCCACATGGACATGGCTCCTGTCTCAGTAGAAACAGGAGCCATACCCACCACCCACCACCCCAATGGCCATGCCCAGGGGACAAATGTCCCCTGGGCATGGCCATTGGGGCCAGCGCCGTGCAGGGTGCCCCAAGTCAGGGCCCCTGAGCGGCATTGTTAAATAAAAAAATACTTACCCAGGCTTATCTTTGTATGGGTCCCCCATCCGTAGGTGACCTCCTGGTGTGGGTAGGAGTGGAAGGGCACTTGTGGGCTGTTTCCATGGTCTCTGACCATGGAAAATGGCCCAAAGGTCCCCTAACACCTGCCCTGACCCAGACGTTAAATAAAGGCGCTAAGAAGGCTTAGCACCATTATTTAAGACCCTCCTCCTCCCATGCGTGGTTTTTGCACGGGAGGATAAATAAGACGCAAGGGCCTAACAGTCATTTTTTGTCCGGGAACTCCTACCTTGCATCTCATTGACACAAGGTAGTTTTCCGCAGGCAAAAAATTACGTTAACTCCAATATTTTGATGCTAGATGGGGCTAGCGTCGAAATATAAATATGGAGTTAGGTTTGTGCCGGATTTGCGTAAAACAAATTAGGCAAATCTGGCACAAACAGAGTATAAATATGCGCATAAGTGTCCTGGATTGCCTCTGATCTCATCTGCTATGTGAAGATATATTGGCCCTGATTGAAGCCAAAGTGGCGCAGCATGATGCTGGGCTAAAAATAGCAGCGCTGCACCACTTTTGAAACGCTTGGGAGCACTGTATTTAGAGGAATACAGTGCAGCCCTGCATTTCCACCTGTGCTAAATTAATCTGCCTGTGCCAACGCAGGCATCCTTGCACCATAGTGCAAGGGTGTCTGCCTTGAGGGGATAGATTGTTTATGTGCAGGAAGGTGTTCCTTCCTGCACATAAACAATCTATAATCGCAATTTGTCAATTCTATGTGAGCTGAAAAATGCAGCACACTTAGAAGTACCGAAGTGTCATTTCAGAATGATTGTTTATGTGCAGGAATGGACACCTTCCTGCACATAAAAAATCATCATGGCATTTTGCTTCTTCAATGTGTGCTGCAGAATGCAGTACCCATAGAAAAAGCAAAAAACGAGGCGGAATAAAAGCATTTCTCCTCGTTTTGCCATGCTAACACAGCTGCTTGGGTGGTGTTCGTTTTTGCGCTGCCTCAGGTTTACAACCGCTTGTAAATCTCAGGCAGCATCAAAAGCTTTGGGTATTGCGGTGGAATGCCCACAGCAACACCCATTCACGCCCCTTTGACACAGAAAACTGTATCAGAGGGGCCCATATTTACATGGAGGCGTAACGCAACAAAAAAATGGCATTACAACTCCTTGTAAATATGGAGCAGTGGTTAGCGCCACTGGAGCATCACGAAAAGTGAGGCTCTGGTGGCGCTAGAGCCTGTTAAACCTGCTCCTCCTTCAGCAGTGACCATATGTTATCAACAAGAGGGAGTTTACTGAAAGGAGCTTGCCCACATATCTTATGCCTCCACAGTCTGTGTGCATGTCATAATGGACAAAAAGTAGCCTAGCCTGCTGTCGGAGCAATGTGGGGGGGGGGGTGTAGAAGGAGCAAACTAGCTAATCTGGATGTCCAGTATGTCACACATCAATCATCTGAAGTTGGCACAATGTGTCTATTAATTGCAATGTGCATTTTGTCTGGGGGCCCTGTCTTGGAGGGTATCTGTCATTCTTGATGATATCACACAATTTAAAAACCTGTCCCAGATCATTGGTATTCCCAGGATTGGCATCATTAATTCCAGTTAGATGGGAACATTGACATACTCTCTATGTTGTGAGCATGAACATTCAGCAGCACAATTCCTCTCCCATTTAATGAGCGGGTTATAATGTGTACCTATCAACAAAATCCCTGTTTTTAAACAGAGGTTCAAGGGGCACTCAGCCATCCATCCATTTGGACACTACTCTAGAGTACATCAATTTGGCAGCCAAATTCAATTGTAATATCCACTTTCCCACTAGTGTCAGATGTTGCATTAAGTGTATTTCCTGAAGGACTGCCATTCTGATATTCTGTTGCTTTATAAATTATAACAATATGTGCTTTTTGTACAGTTTTGTAACCCTTTCATGTTCTAGGTAATCATGTTGAATGGATCCATGGATTTGTGTTGTTGTGCTACCTTTGCCTATTGGGACCTCTTTTGTGCCTCCATACCCAAATAATACCATCCATTTGGACACTACTCTAGAGTACATCAATTTGGCAGCCAAATTCAATTGTAATATCCATTTTCCCACTAGTGTCAGATGTTGCATTAAGTGTATTTCCTGAAGGACTGCCATTCTGATATTCTGTTGCTTTATAAATTATAACAATATGTGCTTTTTGTACAGTTTTGTAACCCTTTCATGTTCTAGGTAATCATGTTGAATGGATCCATGGATTTGTGTTGTTGTGCTACCTTTGCCCATTGGGACCTCTTTTGTGCCTCCATACCCTAATCATACTCTGGCTATGCTTGGCCCACAAGGTATACCTGCTACTCTAGTGTGCACTATGGTCAGAATACCCAAAGTTTGTTCCAGGCACCATACACATGTACAATGAGCACTGTATGTCTGTGTAAAGGGATCACATAAATCAGCTGTATTTTAATATTGCTATTTTGTTTTCAACTCAACATGCTATGGCATTCCTAAAATAGTCTCTGAGCCTCCCATCCCAGCTACCACCAATGTTACCCTATCAGAGATCAGTCATTGTCAACACCTATACCGTAAATAACATTCATGATAAGGATTGTTTCTGAGAGCAAGGTTTTATTCAGTTAAATGACATGGGAACTCCTGAAGTTCCTGTGAGTTGTCTGACAAAAAACTCTAAGCGCAGGTAAGTATCCCTTTGTCCAGCAATTAAAATTTACCTAAAAGTTCAGCTCTCAGGCAAAACAAACAAATACACACATGCATTTGTTATAAATGTAAGAACTCCTGCCTGGTACATTGATAACATTTGTTTAAAAAAGTGTTCTTATCACTAGAGCTACAAACTTGAGAGACGCCTACAAATGCCAGAACTAGAACATCATCTCACTCCCATATTGTCCTATGACATCTGGAGCTGAACTCTGCAAAATACCCCAATTAGTCATTATCAAACCTTAGGATCGTATTAGTGCTAAAATAATGTGTTCACATGATGTAAGCAAGGAGTCAGATAAATTATCACATTTGCAGCCTACCCTCACACTTGTTGCTTCTTTTAGTACTGAAAACCAACCTTCTTACCACTCAATATCATGCAAACATCTCATCTCCTTCTGAAATTCATACTCCCTTTCTAAACTCTCCTTATCGCTTAATCCCTGCTTATAACCTTTGAGATTTCTACAGTTCTTTCCTATAATTAAGCACATTGAGCATACATTAGGCCCTACAAACATGAGTATGAACAAAAGTAAAAATATTGAAATCCCTTATCCCAGGAAGCCTAAGAGGCACTTTCTCCAGCTCCCCAATTGGCTTTCAAGCCTTCCCCAAAATCCAGGTGTGCTTTTCTCATGCGCTTACCGCGAAACCCTTGAGATATCTAATGGAGGATCTCCTATGGTCTGTGTATTATAAGGGATAAATGTGCTAAAATCAAAGCCAAAACTCTTTTGTTCTGCAAAATCATGCTACACATGGTCATCATCTCTTCAGTGTTATTAGATAAACAGGCAGCAGTGTCATTATCCAGCTCTCTATCAAATGCCCTTGCTTCCTTAATCTCACTACATACAGTGCAGCACCTACTGGAGGAACTATTTACCTCGATCCATCCTATGGAGTTAGAAGTGAATGCCCCTCAATTATTAACTGCAATAAATACATGGGAACACCAAAACTAGCTAATATGAACCGCCCAACCCAGCAGATAAGGAGAAGTAAGCCTTTTTTCCACAAACATGATATCTATCTCATAACTTATCTCATTGTAGCACATACATTTCTCTCACATTTTAAAAGTGTGACTGCAGTTACTTTCAGCAACCTTTAAGTGGGCAGCACAAAGTTGCTCTCCCCTTTAACGCCCTACATTCAAAGCTGGATGTGTTACTGGCCAAGCAGGTTTATTAAGGACATTTAGTACTCCTTTTTGTACTTTCAAGTAATGCCTAGTATCATTTTTGTATGCAGCAAAAAATTATTTTTCCACTTCAGACATCATGCATTATACATGTTTAGGCACTTTAAATTTCATTTCCATTGACCCCTCATCTAACCCTTTAAATTCTTGGTTCTGTGGAAAATGTCCTGGGTACCTGTGTGTGAACTAAGAAAGGTAAATAGCACATAACAATGAGGAGGAAAGTGGTATTTTTGTGTATGTAACTCCTTCAGTCAATGAGGTTGGCATGTCCAACACTCAAGACAGTCATAATTGATTAGTACGTTTATACAAGCTGGCCATAGGTGCTTTTTCAATACTCATTTGGCAATGCCAGGATCAATTCAATTGTGTAAGGAGCAAATGTGGCCCCCATGATGATCAGCACTATCTTCTGCCTTCTGACTCCTCATTATTTGGCTTGTTGTGCTGGCCCCTTCTATTGGCTGTTTTGTAATTTGGCCACCTGCCTGGCTTTTCATTTCTAGCAATGACCACTAACTTGGTAGCTCACCTTTGAGGTCACGGGGCTTTGCCACCATCCTCTGGAGATTTCACTTTTTAGTGTGGGATGCGTATATCCACTCGCATCTTTTCACATTTCACAGCAGTGATCATTACCAGTAGGACCTATTCAAGCCCCCTTTCAGAGGGATTGAAGGCAACTTTCAGGACACGGGGCCAGATGTATCAAAGGGTTTTACCCATTCTGTGCCTATGGGAAAATATTTTCATACATATGGCCCATGGTTCTTCGCTGGGACTCAGACTCAAGGTTCTATACTATGAAAGGCAGCAATCAAGGGTATAGGGGTTGGCTACAGGACCAGGCAATACACAAAGTACACTACACACAACAATTTTTCCAACAGCCTATGATCAAACCATCAGTTGTTGACATGACAGGAATCCTCATCAGCTGTGCCAGTCAGATCTCATGGGACAGTAGACCTGCTAATTATTTTAATTCCGGTGTTCAACAGATATTCATTAGCACCAGAGGTAGACCACAGGGCCATTTCAAAGTACTGGATGTTTAAAACGTATCCAACTTGTTTTTTATGACACTATTCAGGTTCTCCACTGTGCCCAAAAATGGAGGGTGATAAGCACAATGCAATCTCTGTATGATGCCCAGTGTCTCTCAAATTAGTTTCATGCTTCAATTTTAGAAATTACCACCCGGATCTCTCTCTACAAACTGGATCATAATATTGTGTGATCTGTACTTTGAGCAACTTCTTTGCCACAGTCCCCAAGCTGCACGTTTGATAGGCCTCCACTAATTTTCAGAATATGTACATCAGCATCAAAGTAGTTCAATAAAATCCATTTGATAGAGAGACCTGTATACTAATGAGAAATCACTTATTTAAAGATATCTGTAATCACATCTCTTCCTATGTTAGTCTGGTAGTGCTGTCTTTCCTCCTGTGTTCACTCACACACCACTTACATTTATCCCTTAACCCCTATTTTGCAAATACGTAAAGCTGTTTGTCCTGGAGGGAAAATGAGGGCATATTTATAGTCCCCTAGTGCCACCTTGCACCACATTAACGTAATTATTTTTTACGTTAATGTGGCCCAATGAGGCCAAAATCCCAGCAACACTAGAGTAGGCCTACAAACATTAATGAACTGCCTAGGGTCATTTGCAAAGAGCAATGAGCTGAAAACAAATTGCAAAAAAACAAAAGTCATCTCATTAAGTTGCCATATTTTAAATCAGTGTAAATGGTGCCTCAACAACAATACAATTTGTGAAACATCCACTTATGTGTATTAAGGGGGTCAAAATAAATGCAAGAGGTTTTTACACACCCCAAAGTGGGGCAATAAAAGCAAAAGCGCAGGCACCTAATCATGCGTTTATAGCACTGGCAAGAACTATCCGGGGACATAACCTTAAACCACTGGTATCAGTAATGAAATCTAAATTATCACCCAGTCTCTCATATGGTTCAGAAATAATGACAGTTACAGAGACCAGCCTCCTTGGAAAATAATGATAAGAATACACAAACAAGTATTCCATTTATCTAAATCAGAATCGCCGTGCAAGTCAGGCTGGAATTTTCATTAATAAAGCAAACATTTGCCGGTGCTTCTGCATCTATAAGATGGTGCCATAAAGTCCGCTAGCCACCAAATGCATGTTGGCAAACCTAGGGGCATATTCATACTCTGTATGCACCGAATTAGTGCCATTTTTTTTTACTCTAATTCCGTGCAAAACGAACTCCATATTTATACTTTGGTACTAGACCCCTCTAGCGCCAAATTTATGGAGTTAAAGTAAATTTTTGAAAGTGGACACCTACCTTGCCTTAATGAGATGCAAGGTAGGCGTTCCTGTGCAAAAAATGACGCTATGGCCTTAACGCCATATTTAGGGGCATATTTATACTCTGTGGCATATTTATACTCTGTTTGCACAGAATTAGCATCATTTTTTTACTCTAATTCGGTGCAATTCTAACACCACATTTATACTTTGGGTCTGGACCCGTCTAGCACAAAGGCCCTGATTTATACTTTTTTTGCGTCGCATTAACATCATTGTTTGACGCAAAAGTGGTGCAAACGTACAAAACATTGGCCCTTATTTATACTTTTTGCTGCAAAACTGCACTAACTCAGTTTTGCACCAAAAAGTTTAGCACCGGCTTGCACCATTTCTGTGCACCAGCCGGGTACCATATTTATGGAATGATGCAAGTTGTTGCAATGGGTAGGCTAGAGTAAAAAAAAATGACTCTAGTCGGGTGGGGCTGGCAGTATAGAAGAAGAGGGTTTAGCACCAAAAAATGACTTTAGGCAGGTTAGAGTAAAAAAAAATTACTCTAACCAGATTATTGTCATTTTATGGTGCTAAACCTACCATGCCCATTTCAGGGCCACCTATGTCACTTAAAAAAAAAAAAATGCAATCTTACCTGTACTTACCTGGGATAGGGTCCCCCATCCTCCGCACTCCTTCTAGTGTGGGTGGGGATGCCCCTGGGGCCTGGGGAGGGCACCTGTGGGCTTATTCCATGGTGTTCCACCATGTAAATAGGCCCACAGGTCCCCTACAGCCTGCCCTGACCCAGGCTTTAAAAAATGGGGCAAAGCAAGCTTTGCCCCATTTTTTGAAAACCTCCTCCCTCTCTTGCACCATTTTTGCATGGGAGTATAAATATGGCGTTAAGGCCATAGAGTCATTGCAATTATACATTGGCGGGGTGCTAGGGTCCTTGAACTCTTGTTTTGTCCTAGCCCACCAGGCCTTTTTTAGACAGGTTAAATGTTTCCTTTGAATAAGCATTAGCAGCTCAGCATGTTCTGTGTCAACCTGAATATTGTATAGGTCATTGATAGTTTTGAAATATCAAACATTTAGCACTTTTTGTTATTTCTCTCTAGCTATACTTATGATTTAGGTTTTATTTTTTGTATTTTCATGTTTTAAATGGTATTTTACTCATTACATTTATGGTTTCTATTAACTAATAAACTAGCATTAATCGAAAAAAAATCTATACTAGTATAGGTCAGGATAATTGGGGGCCAGACGAAAAAAAGGCACAGCCTAAAGGTAACTCCAGAAAGAATAACACTAAGCAAGTGCCGGAGTTTAAAAAAAAATGCTAGGATAAGCAAAAATCTAATAAAGACACAGCTACATCAAGAGGAAAATTTCTGCATTCTGAGACCTCTGAGAAACATTACAGTCTATGAAATTGTGATGATTTAAGACCACCTGACAGGTAGCAGTATACTAATACACACCATTTTTGTATCTTTCAGGACTCATCTGACAAACAAACAAAGAGAGGTGGGCAGTCAGAGAGCAGACAAGAAGAGTACATGAAACCAATGAAGGATTCACAACGCTCACCTGACATGATAATAAAAAAGGAAGAGAAACTTTCACAACAAAAAACACAATGTAAAAAGAAGAAGGTTGCAGGGATTTTGGCTAAATATGCCACACATATTGAGAACCTTACTGAAGAACAGGATGTGGGCAGTGACTGTGCTAAACAGCGTGGCAGAGATCACAATAGTTTACCAGAATCTTCAAGAGTTTTGGATGTGAGAACAACTAATGACTATAAAGAAGTTGAAATCCTAGACAGATGAATCACCCCTCCAGACCGCGGTTATAAATTATACATTCAAATTGAGGGGGACATAATGTGCTAATTCACTACATTTTCTGAGAAAGATTACCGCTCAGCTGTAACATTCTCAACATGGCTGCAAGAGCTTATTAGAACCTTTCCACAAGGAGAAGGTGCCATTTTGCCATCTTTTTCAGTCCTAGTTCCAGAGTCAGAAAAAAAAGTCTGTGGTGCAGATTGGGCTCTAGCACAGGCACTAGCACTGTATCGCAACCAGGTGGGCTGAGATCGGGGTTCTCCTTATCATGTTATACCTAGACGGGCGAGCATGCAAGTACGACCGCAGTACCAATAGTACCGGTTAGACCTGACAGCCTTAGGGAGGTCATCCCCCAACTTTTTGCCTGCCTCCCTCCATTGTTCTTACACTGCTTTGCTGGAATTATGATTCTGCACACTTTACCACTGCTGTCCAGTGCTAAAGTGCATGCTCCCCCCCGAAACATGGTAACAATGGTTCCCGCTCAATAGGCATATTTAAATTACCTGTAAGTCCCTAGGAAACTGCACTACATGTGCCCAGGGCCATGTACATTAAATGCTACTAGTGGGCCTGCAGCACTGATTGTGCCAACCCCACAAGTAGCCCCTTAACCATGTCTCAGGCCTGCCATTGCAAGGCCTGTGTGGGCAGTTTTACTGCCACTTCGACTTGGCATTTAAAACTACTTACCAAGCCTTAAACACCCCTTTTCCTAGATATGTCACCCCCAAGGTAGGCCCTAGGTTACCCATTCGGCAGGGTGCTATGTAGTTAAAAGGTAGGGCATGCACTTATGTGTTTTACATGTCCTGGTAGTGAAAAACTCATCAATTCATTTTCCACCATTGTGAGGCCTGCTCCTTCATAGACTTACATTAGAACTGCCGTCATATACTCTTAAGGTTAAGTGGTAGATTCTGATCTAGAAGGAGTAGCCATGTCTTTTTTTTGTTAAATTTGTCCTCATTCATCCCAGGCCCCAGGTCTTTCTTCACTCTTGTGATCGACCTTTCTCCTTAACCGGGGGATGGGGGCCTCCTTCTTTCTCTCTCAACATATCCATCACACAATGAAGTGGGGAGGAAAAGGGCACATATGTTACCCTAATTTTGTGGATTATGAGAGACACGAAAGAGGAATAATCCTCGGACAAAATTTCCTATGTTCACCAAATGTTCCTCCAACCAAACTTTAAAAGGTAACCAAAATCGCCTGGACTTGGTAATCCCCATTCCCGTGTCCATTTTAAATACATATTTCACTTGGTACAACCACTCTTTATAGGAGGGAGTAGCCTTACCTACCCATCTTCTACAGATTTCTTGTGTAGCTAATAATATAGCATAAAATAGCCACTTCTGCGAATCCACCCTTAGATTTACTATCTGATCCAATCTACCAAAAATGACTAATAGTAAGGTGATCTTAAACTCAACCCCCAATACCTTAGATATCGTATACCTCACTGCTTCCCAAAAAGATTGAATCGGCGAACATTCGATAAACATATGTACATCCGTAGCCTTTTCCATACCACACTTTCCACATTTGAACACCTCTTCTTTCCCCATTTTTGAAAGTCTATAAGGTGACAAGAATGCCCTATGTAATACAAATATATGATTTCGTCTGGGAGGGGCAGGTTTGACCACTAGGTATAGGGTACGCATAGACGCCTCCCAAACCTCTGCGTTTACAGGAAAAAATTACCCCATAAATCTTTGGCTAAATTTAATTCCCCATTTCCTACCTCCACTATCTCCCAATACCAAGACGCCACTACTTTTTTTGGAAGGGGATCTTCCATAATCTTATCTTCTATCTGAAACTGCCAACCACATTTCTTATTATCCTTCCCAATCCACCCTTTCACTTAAAGGTATTTTAGCCTTGACAAGGCCCTACCTGTTTTCTGCCAAATTTCCTCCCAAGATAATAAATCCCCTTCCTTAACTAACTCACCCCAGTATTTAAAACCTGCCTTCTTGATTGGAATAGCCAAAACATCCTTAAAGCACTCAGGCGTGCCTTTGTGAATCCCAAATAGGTGACCGACTACTGTAATAATCGATCTTGAGCAGAGACCTGACATTAAACCATAGTTTTGCAGCGTACGTCAAGACTTTTAGCTTGATTTTTTTGAAAAATTTTGGATCTCCAAATTTAAACAGATAATGGTTTAAACCCTCCTTTGCTTCTGCTAGCATAGCCTTAAACATACACCCCATCTCTGTGGTGTCTAGGGAGGAGCCCAGGATCCTAACATTTTTAAGTTGAAACACCAAACCATATAATTGCAAATCTGGTAACGCTAATCCACCTTTTTCCCTTTTACTCCGCAACTTTTTCCAAGAGATTCTTACTCCCTTCTGTGCCCATATAAATGAATTTATATCTTGCAGAAATTTAGCTGTCAAAGTTTTATCAAACTGCAAGGGGATTGAGTTAAATAGAAAAGTGACTTTGGGTAAAATTATCATCTTCACTAAATTTATTCTACCCAAGATTGGAAAAGGCAAATACATCCACCTTTTTATCAAAGTGGAACACTCCCTACGCACCGTTCTAAGACTGGCATCAGCAATTTGCTCATTATCTTGTAGTATCTTGATACTGAGATACCTCATTTCACTTTTTCTTGATAGATTTTCCGGGCTCTGATTCCATACCAAAATAACTGTCTTATCAGCATTTATCTGATAACCCGAAACTTTACCAAAATTCTCAACTATATCCAGAACAGCTGGTAATGTTATATGTAAATCAGATGTACAGACTAGCAAATCATCAGCATAAAAGGGAGGCTTTTTTCTCCCATTCACCATATACAAAAGATGGAATTTTCTGCTCTTGCCTAATTCTTCTGGCCAGAGGTTCAATATAGAAATTCAACAATAATGGTGAAAGTGGGCATCCCTGTCTCGTACCCCTAAAGATTTGGATAGGAGAAGTCAAACTCCCATTTACTAAGACCCCAGCTGTCATTTTCAAGTAAATTTGGCGAATCATCTGACAGAATTTATCCCCAAAACCATATTCTTTTAAAATAGTAAGCAGGTGGACCCAATTCACCCTATCAAACGCCTTTGAGGCATCCAACATTACTGCTGCCAAGGGGAGACTAAGGGGGTCATTCTGGCTCCCGCCGGCCGCGGTAACCGCGGTGCCGGCGGGAGCCGCCAGAATACCGCTGCGCGGTCAGAAGACCGCCGCGGTTATTCTGTGTTTCCCACTGGGCTGGCGTGCAACCGCCAGAAGGCCGCCCGCCAGCCCAGCGGGAAACCCCTTCCCACGAGGAAGCCGGCTCCGAATGGAGCCGGCGGAGTGGGAAGGGTGCGACGGGTGCAGTAGCACCCGTCGCGATTTTCAGTGTCTGCATGGCAGACACTGAAAATCTTTGTGGGGCCCTCTTACGGGGGCCCCTGCAGTGCCCATGCCAATGGCATGGGCACTGCAGGGGCCCCCAGGGGCCCCACGACACCCCTCACCGCCATCCTGTTCCTGGTGGTCAAAACCGCCAGGAACAGGATGGCGGTGAGGGGGTCGGAATCCCCATGGCAGCGCAGCAAGCTGCGCCGCCATGGAGGATTCCACAGGGCAGCGGAAAACTGGCGGGAGACCGCCGGTTTTCCGTCTCTGACCGCGGCCATACCGCCGCGGTCAGAATGCCCTTGGGAGCACCGCCAGCCTGTTGGCGGTGCTCCCGCGGTCCCCGGCCCTGGTGGTCCATGACCGCCAGGGTCAGAATGACCACCTAAATGTTGTAGCAATATCAATAACCCCTATTAAACTCACTGTCAATTCATGTAGATACCTACCCTTCATAAACCCTTTCTGATCTTTTTTGCAGAAGCCCACCCACCACTTTATTCAATCTATCTGCCAGAACCTTAACAAAAACATTATAATCAGCATTTAGTAATGAAATTGGTCTATAAGACTCACATCTGACTGGGCTTTTGCCTGGCTTCAGAACCACCTTAATTATAGCATTATTCCAAGATTCAGGAAGATCCTCCCCATTTCATATATCTCTTTTGAACAAAACCAGCATTATCGGGACAATCGCATCCCCCAGTATTTTATATTGTTCAATTGGAATACCATCCAGCCCTGCTGCTTTCCTTCCCCTACTTGACATAATAACAGACTTAGGGGGTCATTCTAACCTTGGCGGGCGGCTACAGCCGCCCGCCAGGCGGGAACCGCCAAGCGGCCGCCATGCGGCCGCAATAAAGCAGCCCCCATTCCAACATGGCGGTGCTTCCGTCATTCTTGCCCTGGCGGTCCAAGACCGCCAGGGTCAGAATGACCCCCTTAATCTCTTCCATCGTAATTTTCTGATTCATAGTTTCCTTCTCTATGTCTGTAATTTTTGGGAGTGTATATGCATCCAGCCATCTTCGTACCTCTTCATTCGTTACCACAGTATCTTCCTTATATATGTCTGAAAAAAACACTTGAAAAACCTCCCTTATATCATGAGAGCTGGTTTGTCTCTGCCCCATTTGATCAAAAATCTCTCCTATTTCATTTTTTGTCATATCTGTCTTGGCTTTCCAAGCCAACAAGTTGCTTGGGTTCTCTCCATATTTAAAATGAGCCAACTTACTGGCCTCCCATCTTTTTTTTAACCTAGTCTGTAATAACGTCTCCAGTTGCAATTTCAAATGGGACCTCACAACTTCTAGCTTATCTAGAGATTCTAGGCCACCTATCTCCAAACTATCACACTCGTTCAGCTTATTTTCCAATATATTCATTTCCATCCTATACCTCTTATTCCTGGCAATGGTGAGACTTGTAATTTTGCCTCTTAAAAACGTCTAAAACGTGTCCCACACCATACTTATCGAAGCTGAACCAATATTAAACTTAAAGAATTATTCCGTCTCAATAAACAATTGAGACTTAACGTCGTTCTCCAACAATAGAGTTCGATCTAATGTCCACCTTCTCATCTCTCTTACGTGAGTTGGGGGAACATGGCGGCCGACAGGGCCGTGGAGTGTCGGAGTAGAGGAGCCTGACCTGAGGAGAGGGAAGGAGGGCTAACGCTCCCATGTGCCAGCTTATCGGAGGTGTGGTGGAGGGCACAGTTGGCGCCGCTGGTGCAGTGCTTTGGGCACGTGCAGCTCTGGAGCTGCGAAAGACTTGTTCGGCCATGGCGCATTTGCCTCTCCGATGGCGAAGCAGCGGCAGCAGCAGCAGAAGCAGCAGAGTCAGCACAAGCACCTTGCTGACTCTGGAGTGGATAGTGGATGATGGGGCATACGATGCATATGTGCCCGGAGTAAAAGGAGGAAGCCCTGCAGTACAAACTGCGGAGGAGACAGTTGGTTTGGTCAGAGGCAGAGGCAGGAGGAGACTTGGGAAGGAAAGCCTCGGCAGCACTAATAAATCTGGTCCCCCTCGGGAGGTGAACATTAGAGGTAAGAGCGTGGGGCGTTGGGGAGTAATTGGTGAGTACTCAAAGGAGTTTCCGTTAGTGGGCTCCCCACGGAAAAATATTTTTGATGCCAAGTCTGCTAAAAAGGGGAAGGTAGACTCCCCCATGATCGCAAGGCCAAAAATAACTCCCTCATTGCGGTCTTATTATAAAAACCTCCCCTTAGGGACATCAGACGATTGTACTCGGTTTATGGAACTAGAGGAAGGGGAAGGGTTACAGTCTTCTGTAATTAAGACGATGGAGAAAGTGGGGACTGAAGTGAGAGTGGAAGAGATGGCAGTACGGGATAAGAGCGAAAACAAAAAAGACAGGTGCCCTGTTTTATCAGTAAACTCGGAATCACAAGAAGAACAGTCTGGCGAGTCTCCCCCAGGACCGATGGTAAATAAAAGCCATGCGCCAGGCATATCACAGATATTAAGGATGGAGTATGGGGAGGGGACAGCCATGCTCTCTCCTATGGAAGAGATGATAACAAAGTTAGTGGAGGAGATCAAAAAGGGTTTCTCGGTGTCCGAGGCAAATCAGGCTAGCATAAAAGAGGTGTCTGAAATACTGTAAAGTAAATTTAATTTATTGGCTAAAAGAACGCAGTTCTTGGAAGAGACAGTGGAGTCTCTTAAAGAAGAGGTAGTACAGATTAAGCAGGATTTGCGGGAATTGAGAGCTTGTGAACAAGACCTACAGGATAAGTTGGAACGGATGGAGAACGCAGCAAGGAGGAATAATCTGAGAATTCTAAATATACTGGAGGGGGAGGAAGGGAACGATATTAAGGCATATTTTGCCTCCCTCCAGTTGGAAGAAACGGAATGGGATAGTGCGGTGGATAGCCAGAGGATACATAGGGACCCGTTTAGGAGAGATCCTGGCAGGAAGAAACCTCGGAAGGTCTTGATCAATTTTTTGATGTATGCTTTAAAGGAGAAGATCCTGTTACAAGCATTAAAACAAAAAACTTTAAGAGGAAAAGATTTCTCCTTTGAAGTTAGATCGGATCTTGTGAGTGGTACCCTTAATAGATAGTGGGAACTGGGAAATCGCATTGAGGATTTCAAGAAGTTGGGTACTTCAGCGCAACTCAAATTCACAGCCACTTTGCGTGTGATGTACAACATTAAGATGTACAATCTAAGAGATATAAAAACAGCGGATGATTTACTAGAGACGATTAGAAATGGATCATCTTAAAATATGGGGGTTGCGTCCTCCTCTCTATGTCCCGCCGGTCAGGCTTTTCTGGTAGCGCTCCTAATTAGGGCTTTATCATCTAGCCCAGTATGAGTCAGGGATGGGATCCCTGGGGGGGAGGGTTGGGGGCACATGGTTGGGCGGGGGGAGCACAGGGTGGGGAGCATTAGGGACGAAAAGAAGAAAGACATAATAAAAGGAAAACCTCTTTCACCCCAGATACACCAGGACACACTAGACTTGGGAATAAGAATAAGAAGCGATGGGTGAAGGTAATGAGACACCAGGTAGGGATAGTGGCCTCCGGCATGTTATGACTTGGAATGTAAATGGGTTAAGAATAAGTGGTAGGAGAAATAGAATTCTGCAATATTTGAGAGATTATCCAGCATACATTTATATCTTGCAGGAGACCCCTCTGACGGGGAGCGAATGCTCCAAATTCTTTAAAACCCAGCAGTGGGTCAGGCATGTGGTGGCCACAGAGAATATTACTAATACCAGGGGGTGGCTATAATCATTAAGCAGCAACTTAATCTAGTAGTGTTAAAAGCCATAGCAGATAATATGGATCGCTGGGCCATTGTTAAACTTCAGATTCATGACATAGTGATAACAGTGGTTGTTTTTATGGCCCTAACTCTGATGATTTAGGACCTATGAGGAAAATGTTTTTCCACCTCTTGGACTTTCCTAGTCCAGTAATTATAGCGGGAGATTTTAATGTGTTGTTGGATAATGATTTGGATAGATCACAAAGTGCTAGGTCCACAGGTATGTCAAAATCTCAGAGCTTCTTGAGGTCTAGGATGAGAGAACTGGGTTTGTGGGATATTTGGAGAGTAAGAGATGGCACTCAACAGGTTTCCTCTTTTTTTTTAAGAATAAGAAGTATGGCCACACATCCAGAATAGATTACTTTTTGATTGATCAGGGATTGGTGGATATGGTCGACAATTTAGAATACAAGGCTGCACATCTGTCAGATCATTCGGCAGTGGTTTTAACAATAAATCTTATCACTAAAGGAGTAGCCATGTCTTGTTTGGTATTGCCAGACTGGTAATAGAAAATCCTGCCTACTGGTGAAGTTGGATTTAATATCACTATTTTAGAAATTCCACTTTTAGAAAGTGGGCATTTCTCTGCACTTTATCTATCTGTACCTTACAGCCTGTTTCCAATCCACACCTGGTCTGTGCTGGCTGACAGCTCCCCTTGTGCATTCCACCTGAATAACCATAAACATAAGACACTCAGTCACATCTGCATTAATCTGCATACTACATGGGTCTTTCCGGGCAGGAAGGGTGGAGGGTCTCACACTTATATTTCAAAGGCCAGTGGCCTGCCCTTACACAAAGGACTAATAACCCCCCACACAGAAAGGGGAACTTGTGCACTTCAAGACCACTCTTTGAGGTTTCCCCCACTTCAAAGGGGTTCTTGGGTATATAAACTGGGTCTCTGACCCCACCAAATCAGATACTTCTGGACACCTGCACTCTGTCAGAGAAACTGCCTGGCTACCCAAAGGACTCATCTGGACTGCTTTGCTGAGAAGGACTGCTGACCTGCTTGTTGCCCTGCAGCCCTGCTGGCCTTTGACTCTGCTGGAAGGACTCTGCCTTCCTCTTGAATGCTCTCCAAGGGCTTGGATTGAACTTGCCTCTTGTTTCTGAAGTCAACAAAGAATCAATACAAAGCCTGCATCGTGGCTGGGAAATCGCTGCACCACCAACCAGAATGACGCAGCACCCACTTCCTGACAGAGAATTTGATGCAGTGCCTGCCTTGTGATGGAAACTTTGATGCATCACCTACCGGATCAACGCAGCGCCTGTTCCGTCTACCAGCGCATGAAGGATTTTCAACATTTTGTTGAAAGAAATGATGCATTATCTGTGCCCCGACGGAAAATCTGAGGCAACACCTTATTTTTCCATACATCTCCACCTCTGTGTTCACCGTGCGTCGTTATATTTGACGCATCCCAGGTACTGTGTGTAACAGAGAAATAACTGTTTATTTAGTCAGAATCCTTTAAACCTTTTAAAAGTGATAGTTCAACTTGTGTTTCTTGAATCTATTTTATTCAGATACATATTATCTATTTTGCTAAACCTATGTGGTGTATTTTTGTGGTGTTTTCACTGTACTACTGTTTTCTTATTGCACAAATACTTTCAACATTGCCTTCTAAATAAAGCCTGAATGCTCAGTGCCAAGCTACCAGAGGGTGGGCACAGGATAATTTGGATTATGTATTGACTTACCCTAACTAGGGTTGTGGTCACTATTTGGACAAGGGTGCATACCTCTGTAAACTAGGGACCCCATTTCAAACAGTAACCAACAATAATGATAAAAAATGTCCATAAAAAAACAACATTGGGCTTCTCCAATGGTTTTTTATGCCAGGCCAGGGTAAACCACCGTTAATTGGGATTTGCCGAACATGGCTACAAATTCAACAAAGAGAACAAAAATTGCATTTCTCAGTTTCCTATATGGGATACATGCTTTCTGATGAGGAGAAGAGTCTGGCACCACACTTCCTTGAGAAGTGTGCACAACTACAGCCATTACATGGCATAAAAAACTGCAATCCTTATTAGGATTCTTTCATTTTGACAGAACAAACATACCAGATAATGTGCAATACATATCACCACTTTATGATTTAATACATCTACATTTCTCAGGCAAACATTGGGCACCAAAATATACAGAAATACTTTATGTCAGAAATTTGCATTGGCAACGTTTGTGTACGGGGAGCCAGTGAAGGTTACTAAGGTGGGGCAGAGGTGTGAGTCCCCTTTGGGAGGTCTAGGATGAGTTTTGCAGCTGAGTCTGAATGATTTGAAGTCTTTACACCAGATGTGTTATGAGTCTGGCATATAACGCATTGTCACAACCCAGGCAGCTGGTGATGAGGGACTACATTAAGGTTTGTCTGATGGTGGCTCGTGGCCACTTGAAGATATTACGGAGCATGTGTATGGTAAGAAAGTAGGCAGAGGAGACTGCGTTGATCTGATTTGTCTTGTTGAGTTTATTGTCAATGATGAATCCTAGGTTACAGGCAAGGTTTTTGTGGGTGGGGCAGAGCCCTAGATCAGCGGGCCACCAGGTGTTATCCCGGGGTGAGGTGGTGTTTTCGAACAGCAGGACTTCTGTTCTGTCAGTGTTGAGCTGGAGCCAGTTGTCCTTTATCCAGTCAATGATGCTACTAATGCAGCTGTGGAATTTGGCCTTCACGATGGAGGGGTCTTTGGATAGGAAGAAGTTTATCTGTGTGTAGTTTGTATAGGAGATCATGTTTAGACTGTGGTTTCTGACAATGGTGTTCCTTATGACTTTGGCGGTCTACAACATAGAACACCGAAGTTCCACCAGTCACAAGATCGCCATTGATGGCGTCTACCGACCGTCATATTATGACTGCTGGTGGCTCTCCTCCATAAATTGGGTGGTGAGCTGCCAGCAGCCATACTGGCGGTTGGGGGTAAAGTAGAGGTTGCTCTGCTGGCACCGCCACGTCAACACAACACTGCCACGCCTACTACAACTTAGGGGAGGGGGTGTTGTGTGTGCATGCCTGAGTCCGTGTTTAGATGTCTGTATTGATGCATGTATGAATGCATGTTGGGATGTATGAGTGAATGCATGTATGGTTGTGGGGGTGGGGCAGTTGTGTGGTGGTGCCTGCGTGCGGGTGCATGAATGGGTGTCGTGTGTGAGTGTGTGTTTGTCTGCAGGTGTGTGCGCATGTGAGGGGGTGGGGGTTAGTCTATGGATTGGGGGTGGGGGTTAGTGTATGAAGTGTGGGGTTAGTGTATGGAGTGAGGGTGCGGTGTTAGTGTATGGATTGGGAGACTTCTGTTTGTATGGGGGGATCTGGTGCTTGCTTGGGGGGTGAGGGACCCGCCTCTGGTGACAAGGATGGAATTCCACATTACTGGTAGCCCTACCACCATGATTTGGTGAACATGGTGGTAGGCCGGGTCACAATACTGCCGGCGGCACTCTGGGGGCCGCCAGGTCGGAGATGAAGATCTCCTGCCCAGTGGTTCATACCACCGTGGCGGTATGAGTTGTGTTGTGGAGGGCTGCCAGCGGCAAACCCGCCATGGTCATAATGTGGCGGTATGAACCACCAGCATGTTGGCGGCGCTACCACCACTTTACCCTGCTGGTCAAAAGACCGCCAGGGTCATAATGACCACCAATGTTTGCTAAGGGGTTATGTATGTGTTGAAGAGGGTGGGGCTGAGGGAAGATCCCAGGGGATGCCGTATATGATGTCTTTGGACCTACGGGTGAAAGGAGGGAGGAGGACTCTCAGGTGGATAGAAAGGAGGTGATTCTTTAGAGGGCGTTGCCTCTGATGCCGATCTGGTGTAGCCTCTTGAGCAGGGTGTGATGGGAGACAATATCGAAGGCTGCTGAGATGCTGAGTTTCCTTGGTCAAGAAGGTTTCTGACATCATCTGTGGCAGCGATCAGGGCAGATTTGTTTTTTTGGTTTTGTGGTTTGAGCGGAAACTGGATTGGGCTGTGTCTAGGAGTTCTTTCAATCAATCAATCAGTACTTATAGAGCACATCTTATCACCCATAGGATCTCAAGGCGCTAAAGTGGGCATGCTGATCATTCAAAGAGCCAGGTCTTGCGATCCTTCCTGAATTGTTTCATTGAAGCTGTCTGTCTGAGTTTGAGAGGGAGTGTGTTCCATGTCTCGGCTGTGAGGTAAGAGAAGGATCTGCCTCCAGGTGTGCTTTTATTGATTCTGGGGATGGTAACAAGGTTAGGTGGAAGGATCAGAGTTGCCTGGCTGGGGTGTAGAAGATCAGCCGGTGGTTGAAGTAGTCTGGTTTGAAGTGAAGTGCCTTATAGGTGTCAGGGGTTAAGTGCCTGATTGGTGTAAGTCTTGTTTTCGTAGTATGCTGTGAGTTGTTGGTTGATGGGTTTTTTATTACTTTTGCTGAAAAACGGAGCAGGGAGATTCAGCAATAGTTTTTGAGTTCGTTGGAGTTGGAGGAGGGTTTCTTGAGGAGAGGTTTGACTCTTGTGTGTTTCCATTCTTCAGGTTTTGTGTCTACAGTGATGGATGTGTTGAGGATGTCTGTGAGTCTGCTGCCAATGCTACCAATGTCAAGGTTTAACATGTGGTGAGGGCATGGGTCCATGAGTGATCCTGAATGGATGGAGTTCATGATTTTGGTAGTGTTTGGTATGGTGAGCTGGTTCCAGTTGGTGATTCTGTTGTTGGTGAGGGTGTCAGTGGAGTCAAGAAGGCTGATGGTGATGGCGGTGGTGGGTTGGGGTGCGACGTTTTTATAAATGGTGGATATTTTGTTGTGAAAATAGTCAGCAAGGGAGTCACCTAGGTCCTGAGATGGGGTGGTGTTGTTTCTTGTTGCTGTCAAGTTGGAGAACTCCTTGGTTATGTTGAAGGGTTCTTTGCTGTGGTTGGAGGTGGCTTACATGCAGGTGGACAAGGCATGTTTCCTGGATTCTTTCAGGCATATGTGATATTGGCTCAGTTTGTTTCTTGAAAGTGGTTCAGTTGTTGGGATCTTTGGTGATGTGTCATCTCCTCTCAAGTTGTTTACACTTGTTTTTTGTGGCTCTGAGTTCCCGTGAGTACCAGCTGTTTTGATTGGTGGGTCTATTAGGTTTGGCTGGTTTGATGGGGGAGACTATGGTGGTCATGTGACGACTGGCAGTTTAAAGTGGTGATAGCACTTCCAACAGGCTGGCGGTGCATACCGCCACATTATGACCGTGGTTGGTTTGCTGCTGGCAACCCGCCACATCACCACTCTATCTCTGACCCAGCACCACCCAGAGTGCAGCCGGCAGTATTGTGACCCAGCCTACAGCCATGTTTTCCGCGCCAGTAGCCCCACCATGAAATTCATGGTGGTAGGGCTACCGGTAACAGGGAATTCCATCCCTGTCACCGTTAGGAAGGTCCCTCACCACCCCCAGCAAGCATCTGACCCTCCCACCCCCCATACAAACACAATCCCCCTCCCCCAATCCATACACTGACCCCACCCCAATCCATACACTAACCCCCGAGACCATACACTAACCCCCTACAACCCAATACATACACTAAGCCCCCAACCCCTTCATACATGCACACATCCGGAGACATGCACACACTCACACACACAACACCCATTCATGCACCTGGACAAAGGTACACACCACACAACTGCCCCCACCCCCACAACCATACATGCATTCACTCATACATCCCGACACACATTCATACACGCATCACTACAGACATCCAAACACGCACTCAGGCACGCACACACAACACTCCATCCCTTCCCTCCCACCGTTGGTCGATCACCTTATCTGGTGGTCATGGTGGTCATCCGGGAGGGAACGGGGTCCATGACACTTGCTCCGCCGCCAGCGCCCCGTCACCACAACACCTCCATGCCTATTAACAAGCTGTAATAGGCGTGGCGGTGTTGTGTTGACGTGGCGGTGGCAGCGGAGCAACCTCCACTGCCTCGCCAACCGCCAGTATGGCTGCTGGAGGCTCTCCACCCAATGTATGGAGGAAAGCCACCAGCAGTCATAATATAGAGGTCTGTAGACCGCAATCACTGGCGGTCTTGTGGCTGGCAGAACTTCTGCGGTCTACGTTGTAGACCGCCAAAGTCATAGTGACCACCTATGTCTGTGCAGCCTGAGATCAAGGTGATTAAGTTTTTGATGTCCTTTTCAATACCCGCTGTGATATCTGGGTAGTGAGAGTTGAGGGCGCTGACCCACTGGCTCTCTGATATCGTTCTTCAGCTCTGATGGGAGGTGCACAGAGGTATGGTGATGAAGCTGGGAGCCATGGTGTAGGTGAAATGATCATTGAAGTGGTCAGTCCAGGTGAGTTTGGTGGTTTGACAGTATTTGACCCTGTTGATGGATGTGAAGATGGGGTTCAGTGTGTGTCCAGCGATGTGTGTGCGACCAGTGACTATTTGATTGAGGCAGATAATGTTCATGTTGTCTATAAGGTTAGTGGTGATGGTGTCATTGGGATCATCTAAGTGGAAATCGAGGTCTCCCAGGAGTATGTAGTGTTCAGTGTTGATGGCTTGGCAGCAATGAGTTCATGGATTGCATTGCAAAAGCTGGGATGCAGTCCTGGGTGGCTGTATGCAGGGGTGCCTTTGATGGTAGTTTTGTCATTAAGCTGAACTGGAAGTTGAAGTGCTCCATGACTTGTGTATCTTTGTCAGTCGTGGTGGTGCAGTTGAATGTATCCTTGTGTATTATGGTGATTCCGCCTCTGGGTTTGTTGGCACGGTTTTGGTGGATTATCTTGTAACTGTCTGGTGTGGCAATGTCAAGTGCAGAGGTGGCATTGCGCCTGGTCTCAGTGAGGAATACAACGTCGGGGCAAGGGTAGTGATCGGAGTAGGAGAGGGCGGGGTGGGGCTGGGAGCCAAATAGTGCTACAAGCCAGATAAACCAAAATATGACTAGACAAACCAATCAAGGTATAATTAAGAGGCTTAACAAAAGGTATAATTAAATGAGGCTAAAACAAGGCAGAAGTACTAACACGCCAAGCAAGATACTCACACTCCATGTATCAGGTGGCAGAAGGACCCAATTGCAAGATGGAACCACAGGCCTCAAGGTCTGAGGCAGATACAACAGACTCACTGGGCTATGCGGCTGTGTCAGATACAGCATGGAGAGCAGTGTGCAAGACCAGGGCTCAGCTACTCCTAATTCCTAAGTCTGTGTCCTATTGGCTTTACCTAGGTCTCATTCAATGAAGGTGACATGGTCCTGATTCCATATTAATCACATTTATACTTCAATGGGGAAAAGCATTTTGCATCCACTGACAAAATACTGACTGCAGTTCAGGTGGCTGTCATTAAGGTGAGACCACTGGCCTAGGGAAAATGCATCATTGTCATGACCCCAGTCCCAGCCCTGGAGGCTGTTACAAAAGCTAGCATTCCAAAAGCAAAGGTATTGCATCCATGATGGATACAATGGACCACCTCCTCAACTGCCACTGATGGTGACTATGGGGGTCATTCTGACCCTGGCGGTAATTACCGCCATGGCGGAGGTTGGCGGTAGCACCGCCAACAGGCTGGCGGTGCACCGCCGGGCATTCTGACCGCGGCGGTACAGCCGCGGCCAGAAGCGGAAAGCTGAAATTCGCGACGGGTGCAACTGCACCCGTCGCACCTTCCCACTCCGCCGGCTCCATTCTGAGCCGGCTTCCTCGTGGGAAGGGTGTTTCCCGCTGGGCTGGCGGGTGGACTTTCGGCGGTCGCCCGCCAGCCCAGTGGGAAAGCCAGAATGACCGCCGCGGTCTTTTGACCGCGGAGCGGTCTTTCGGCGGGAACCGCTTGGCGGGCGGCGACCGCCGTCCGCCACGGTCAGAATCACCCCCTATGTCTTTGACTCAAAGTTACAGACCCAAGAATTTCTCTAATACAAACATGAATACACTGTGACCACTAATCTCATGCCTCAAGATCATTACTGATGGTTCAGCTCAACCTGCTGTAGGGACCAAACATCAATACTCTGCGGCTTGTGCAGCTGTTTAGAGAGTGATGGGCAATGGTGCATTCTATGATGAGGGATTTGGCATAGAGAATTCCTCCCTCAGCAAACACTTACACAGTCCCTTGGGGATTGTGGTACACAACATACTGAACAGAAAACATTGATTTTAGCACTAAAACATACAGATCCTGAATTCCCCACACTGATCCTTTGTGATTTGTATTATTGTGTCCAGTCTTTCAATGAAAACCTGCACTACTGGCGCCTTAATGGATTCAGGGATTCCAAAGGAAACACTGTCAAGCATAAAATGCTTAGAAGGAAGGTGGCAGAGTTTAAGGACAAATTGCCACAGACTCATGTAATACATACATTAGGCCATCGCCTTGTTGGAATACATGTTGTAGGGAATTCACTGGCTGATGAACCGAGCAAATCTGCAGTTGTTAGGTCAACTGTGGCTGTGAAAACTCATTCTCATACAAAGGTGGATGATGAAATATTGTCTGCCATAAATTCCCCGGCTGACAGCACCCCTTTACCATAAGTATAGCCAACAAAATATTCCTACCAGTTAAGAACCCAAAACATTCCTTAAGTACAATTCCAAGGGTAGGTGATCATGTTATCCCCAACCAAGATGGTAGGCTGGAATTAATTCAGGCAACTCATGAGGATGTTGCTTCTGCCCACACTGGTGTGGCAACCACAATTTCCCTATTATAGAAACATTACTAGTGGCATGGTCTAAACAAACAGACCAAAATGTATGTCCTCAGTTGTGACATCTGCCAACAAACTAAAGGTTCAACCACAGACAACCTCTTAGTGTCCAACACATGTATACAGTGTGTGTACCCAGACCACTGTGGTCCCTTAAGTTCTGATGGTGCTTACAAATACATTTTACTACTAGCAGACTCTTACTTCAGATTCCTTTGGGTGTGGTCACAACAATTGGCTGACACTCACACTTTTATTAAAGATTTGCAAGTCTTTATCTTGACATATGCAGTTGCTGCAGTCCATTCAGACCGGGGCCCTGGTTTTGCCTCTAGGCCTCACAGGGACACTATGGGAACATTAGGTGCAGCAGTACATTATTCTTCCCCCATCATCCCTAAGGAATTTTGATAGTGGAAAGAAGAAAACAGGACTTAATGCAATCCTTATCAGCTAGACTATGATGTGCAGGTCATGGTTGGATTCATCACCTATAAGGGGTCCAGAGAGCATTAAATCGTCTGCCTAGAAGATCTTTGGGAGGCCGTGCCCCATGTGAAATCCTGTTTGGCATTCCAATGTACATACCAGATCTTGTTGGTCCTGGCACAATGGCAGCAGAAACTCAATTTGACATAAATGAACGTCTCACTGTCTTACAGGACTTTCAACAGTTCTGAGATGAGCGTTCCACCACACACACCTTTATGAGGGATTAACCACCTTCGACAGGCTGGATACCAAAAGATGGGGATCTGGTTCATAACAAGATTCCTGTAAAAAAGGAGTTTGCTCCATCCTACTGCACACCAGTGCCTGTCTAGGGATATATAGTACCAGAACAGTCATGCTACAATCATTTGCTGGTTCCAAAGATACACATTTTATCTCTATTGATTGAAACAAGTTGCATCACATGGCTGACCTTGCACAGTAGACCGCAAGGATTCCTGAGTAGTTCCCTTTGCCCTCTTTACCATACAGGAGATACCTCTTCAAGGATTACATAATGCTGAAATTGTTTCCACTAGGATGAGGACGGTGGAGAGTGAACTTTTGTTGATTCCAGTTACCGCTACATGCACACAAAAAATTCCAGATGTAAATGTGCAGCCCTCTACTGCACCCCAAACCAATGGAGTTGTTTATAATAAACCATAATTAGAGGCAGCTTTCAGCTATCTTTTGCCTGCACAGGCTCCAGTTTTTGCAAAGAGTGCTTCTGGTTACTTCATTACCATAGACGACTTTTCATCAACTTCAACTACCACTTTAGTATATGGTATACGTAAGCTTTTCAAGTGGCTTAAACACGTCTATTTAATTTGCCACTGGTATTACCTATGGACTATATTAGCATTGCTTGCCTTTCACCTATGGATTGGATGTTATTGTGTTCTTCATGATTATACATGGGAATTATCATCCTGAATGCTCTGCTGTTGAACTGGTAGATGAGGTTTTGGAATCTTAGTTATCTTCCCACAAAGCGTGCAGCGACTTGTCCCTAGTTAAAATTTCTGCAGTTTTAGGTCCTGATGGTATTGTTTTGGATAATGTTATTTTTATATATTTGCCCTACTAAAATGATTCAAAATCCATCTGTATTTAAAATGTCAATAAATTATGTTATCACACCTGGTGTTGTGTCTGATGACTGCGATGTAAAAACTTTTGATTCTATGCCTTCCGAGCTTGAACATTATACTGCATTTGAAAGTGAAGATATGTACGTGAATTCTGCAAACTGGTGAAATGTTCTGTTACCATTATTATGGACACCATTGCCCAGACAGAGCTAGTACCCCACATACAGTTTTTAATTACACACTATGAGAATATTATCCAACCCTACCAGTGGGGAGTTCCAAAACATATGGAGACAAATTCATATATTTTCCTGGGCAGGATGCTATTGATCCTGAGTCATATTATTTCAAACTGCCAGTAGCAAAATCAAGGAAAACCTTGCTCACAGACACTAAGTTAATATATTCAAATGTAATTGTTTCCCACTGGGCATATAAGGCTAGGAATATTGGAACAAAACAGTTGATCTAAAATCAGTTTGGGGAATGAAAGATTGGCAAGTACTAGGCCTTATTCAAGGCATGCTTAATACATTGAAAATTATTTCTCTGAACTAAACTGTTCAACAAGCAACTTGCCTTGATTTAGAAAAAGTTAAAGAAATGAACGTGCCCAGTATTCCCTCAATAGCTAAATTTGAGAATTGGCAACATGTTGTGATTTTTACAGAAGACCAGCTCAATGGTATGGTTAAGAACAATACATTCAATTCAATACTTTTAGGTCCTAAAGGGTGATTATTGTGGCCAGTAACCAGTGGCAAGGGGAACATGCATAACAAATGGTTGCCATGCATGTTCTATTAACTCTAGACATTGTTTTGAAGCAGGCAGACTGGACCCTTGCAATGTCACCACACAACATTCAGGTATAATCCCCACATATAGCATGGGCAAACTATTTCAGCTATGATTGCAACACTTCCACATTGACAGATGTTGAAGAGCAACTGTCTCTTCTCTCTGAGAACATAGATCTGCAAGATTTCTTGCCGGGTCCTATGAAATCATGGTCGAAAAGATTATAGTATGCAATTTAGAATGAAATATGGAAGCTTTCACAAATGGAAGCTGCTGCCGTTTAAGGTAACTTGTTCTGGCAAACTTAGTGAAAGCATTAGCCATGTCAATAATTTTATGAACACTCTGTCCACTCGCATTTACATAGTAAACAACATTGTGTCATCTGCAAATGACATAATTCAAAGTGATATATCACTATTACAACATGGCCAAAATCAGCTTAGTTCCATTGTGCAGTTGAGTTGGACTTTGCAAGTTCTGAAGGTGAATTGCATGCCTTGGAAGCATCTGAACTCGAAAGAGTTATTTACTCCATTCAACCTTAAATTAAAACAACGGATAATGGCAAAGAAATAAGCTAATTTTATTCTGCTTCACATAGAGAAGTTAGAAAAGTTGCCTTTTACAGTGGCTGAAACACTATCACCGATGTGGTTAGTACATGGGGTGATATCCCTGCTGATACCGACCTTCCACTTCATTTCATGTCTGAAACACTTTTCAATTGGCAGGTTTGAAAATTTAGGGAAGAGCTTTACTCACAAGGTATGGGAATTGTCTTCCCATTACAAGTGTTTAAGTGGGGACAAAGATTTTTCTTAGTGGAAGGGACTGTGATCTTCTGTAAGCCATAATGATTTCTAAACAGGTGGCATTGCCTGGTGTACGTAAAGCGTCAGTGGCTATCTTAGCCGCTACTTGAAGGGTATTCTCATCTCTTTGATTCACTCAGTATTTCAGTTACTTTCAAGTGAGAGTTACTCGATACTGAGTGAACAAGGCTTTTCTGGAATGAAAGCAGGTGCCGCTTATGCGATTTCTGGTTCTCAAATAGTGACCTGCTGTGGAAGTATACTTTCTCACCATCGCACAAGATAGAAGTAGCAATTTTGTGGCCTGACATTGCTACTTCTAATGTCTACATTGACAAGCTGAGCAGACTAAAAGTACTACAGTTTCAAAAACATGTGGTGCTTTTATCTGCACGTGAAACCTATGATCTACAAGTAGCAAGGTGACCAGCCAAAATACAATCCCTCTTAAATACCATCTTTCCAAGACACTTCTGTGAACTGGTGAGTAGTATCTTTAATGAGTCCAACACTGCGGAGGTTGTACACTTTTTTAAGGCAATAGAGCCTCAATTTGTAAGTAGATTGCAGAAAGTTTTTGGAGTAATTTTATCAGCCATACACTAGTTTTCTTTTGGAGACATACCGCTAGTACTAGCATTATTTGGTAGTATCCTGCTATTGCTGGTTTTGCTGCACAATGGCTGTCCTGTCTCAAATTAGAAGAGTGATGGAGCTACCATCGTCCCAACTATGTTGTGATTGCATGATGCAGTACTTTGGAGTATCTCTGTTGAAGGAACTGAACAAAGACTGGTCCCTCTCCTTTGGACCAGATCCTGAGTGGAGTATGTTTAATATTGCTTATGGTGCCCCTCTGTGGATTTAATGAAAGTGTGTCTTGATCAGCAAAAAGTGCTTTATAGGGACTTGACTCTGATGTTCCCATTGAGGGTTCATTCTCAGAGTTGTCATATGAGACTACGGTTGCTCCATGAAGCCTTTACATAGATATGGTCGCTACGGCTCCAGAAGTCGTTTCATCTACTACAGTGACAGAATGCTGCTCTCCCCTGTGGCTGCAGATCATGTGTGTTCATTTGACCTTTTGGAAGAGGCTTTGTAGTGATATCATCTGCAAAAGTGGGATCCCTCTTGGATTACAACTCGACTGATGTTGCACCTAGTGCATGATTCAGAGGCATTTTAACATGGTCCTTTTCAACAAAAAACCTATGTGTTTTGAATTGGTCATATTCTTTTGAAAGGCTCTGCTTGTTGGTATACGTAGATAATTTTAGAGTATATTTTTAATGTTTTAGTCGCTTTTAGTCATCCTTCGAATCTGCACTCCATTTCTGGCAAGGGGAGGGTGTTGGGATGGCCCTTTTAGTTCCCTAGCTGGGCATTCCTGTTTTAGCTTAGTTTCACGGCTTGTGCTTTATTCAAATTTTTTTAATACACAGTTTTTCATGATTAGTGAGACTGCTTTTTAGCAATGGCTTTTACATATTTTATCAGCTACTTCTTTCTATGAAGGCAAGGATCATGCTGCATATTTATTAAGCCTTTGTACCCCAGATAATCTGTACTCTTTGTCCACGGCTGTTACATGCAGTACGTAATACGTTAACTTGTGTTGCCAGTTCAGGAGCCAGGTTCTGCCTCCAAGACACAGCATTACGTCAGAAATGTGCTCCCAATATGGTATGGGTTATTACCTTTGTTTACTTTATTCTGCAATTGAGAAAGCCATAAGAGAACAAGCAAATAAAGGCATTGTTAGACCTGACAGCCTTAGGGTGGTCACCCCTAACTTTTTGCCTGCCTCCCTCCACTTTTTGGACTCTGTTTTTGCTGGCTTTTAGACTCTGCGCACTTTACCTCTGCTAACCAGTGCTAAAGTGCTTATGCTCTCTCCCTTTAAACATGGTAACCCTGGATCATACCCAATTGGACTATTTAATTTACTTATAAGTCCCTAGTAATGTGCACTGTATGTGCCTAGGGCCTGTAGATTAAATTCTACTAGTGGGCCTGCAGCACTGGTTGTGCCACCCACTCAAGTAGCCCCTTTTACCTTGTTTCAGGCCTGCCATTGCAAGGCCTGTGTGTGCAGTTTCACTGTCACTGTGACTTGGCATTTAAAAGTACTTGCCAAGCCTAAACCACCCCTTTCTCTACATATAAGTCACCACTAATGTGTGCCCTAGGTAACCCCTAGAGCAGGGTGATGTGTGGGTAAAAGGCAGGACATGTACCTGTGTAGTTTACATGTCCTGGTAGTGTAAAACTCCTAAATTTGTTTTTACACTACTGTGAGGCCTGCTCCCTTCATAGGCTGACATTGGGGCTGCCCCCATACATTGTTGAAGTGGTAGCTGCTGATCTGAAGGGAGTAGGAAGGTCATATTAAGTATTGCCAGAATGGTAATACAAAATCCTGCTGACTGGTGAAGTTGGATTTAATATTACTATTTTAGAAATGCCACTTTTAGAAAGTGAGCATTTCTCTGCACTTAAATCTTTCTGTGCCTTACAATCCACGTCTGGCTAGGTTTAGTTGACAGCTCCTTGTGCATTCACTCAGACACACCCCAAACACAGGGTACTCAGCCTCACTTGCATACAACTGCATTTTGAATGGGGGATCCTGGGCTGGGAGGGTGGAGGACCTGCTCTGACACAAAGGACTGCCACACCCCCTACTGGGACCCTGGCAGACAGGATTGAACTGAAAGGGGACCTGGTGCACTTCTAAGCCACTCTTTGAAGTCTCCCCCACTTCAAAGGCACATTTGGGTATAAAACAGGGCCTCTGCCCTACCACCTCAGACACTTGCTGGAGAAGAAACCTGAACCAGAACCTGCATCCTGCCAAGAAGAAGTGCCTGGCTGCTCAAAGGACTCACCTGACTGCTTTCTACAAATGACTGCTGCCTTGCTGTTGGCGTGCTGCCTTGCTGGACTCTTGCCTTGCTGCAGAAGTGCTCTCCGAGGGCTTGGATAAAGCTTGCCTCCTGTTCCCTGAAGTCTCAGGACCAAAAAGACTTCCATCTTTCAACTGGACTCCTTGTGCGCTGCAAAATTCAACGCACAGCTTGTTCCGCGGTCCAAAATTCACCGCACGCCAATACGGAAAGACGCCGCTCGACCCCGCAAGGAAAAGATCGACGCGACGCCTGCCGTGAGGGAGAAAATTCCACGCACAGCCCACTGGACAACGGGTAGCTGGACAACAAGCCCAGTATTCCACGCACAGACCCAGGGACATCTGGGAATCCCACGACCCTCAGTGGAGACCTGTCAGCGCACTGGAAAACAACGCACGTCTTCCCCGTGTGAAAAATAACGACACAAGTCCATGTGTGAAGGGACGAAACCGACGCACACCCCATTTTTCCACGCATCTCCTCCTCTGTGGCCCTTTGCGGAGATTTTCCACTCCAAACCTGGTACTTTGTGCTTGAAAGAGACTTTGTTTGCTTTTTAAAGACTTAAGACAATTCATATCACTTTTTAGTGATATCTCTACAATTTCTTATTGCATCTTTTATCGTTTGGACCTGCAAATATCCAGATAAATATTATATATTTTTCTAAACACTGTGTGGTGTATTTTTGTGGTGCTACATTGTGCTATTGTATGATTTATTGCACAAATACTTTACACATTGCCTTCTAAGTTTAGCCTGACTGCTGAGTGCCAAGCTACCAGAGGGTGGGCACAGGATAATTTGGATTGTGTGTGACTTACCCTGACTAGAATGAGGGTCCTTGCTTGGACAGGGGGTAACCTGACTGCCAACCAAAGACCCCATTTCTAACATTGGTAATCAGCGGTGAGGATAGGACTTGTATTTGTGCAGTGTCATACAGTAGCTAAGTATTTCACAACCTACCCACAGTTGAAGGTCAACTCGATTTTTATCTCTTTTTGCAGATTCTTTTTTCCTGACAATTTTCAAAAACTAAATCCTCACTCAACATGTCTCTGGCTGGGTCTCAAGCAGGAGATTTTGACCTAGCCCTTTTGGAGACATATACTGTCAAACAGCTAAAAGAGTTCTGCAGGGTGATGAGAGTACCCACCCAACGGCCTCCAGAAAGGAGGACTTTCAAGTCTGAGGGCCTGGACAGAAGCCCATTTAGAGGAGGATGATAAGGAAGAGGAGCCAGAAAATGGCCCCTCAAAGGATTTGTTGCCATCAGTGGGTGATGTTACCACTGCAATTGTGCCCCCTTCCAGACCAGGGAGCAGTGTCTCTGAGCAAAGCCTGACCGCAGAGGAAAGGAGAGAAGAAAGGGAGTTCCAAGTGCAAATGGCAAGACTGAAAATTGAGGCTCAACAGGAGGAAAGGAGGGCAGAGAGAGAAGCCAAGCGAGCAGAAGCTGAAAGAGCAGCCAAACAGATGGAGGCTGAAAGAGCAGCCAAACAGATGGAAGCTGAAAGAGCTGAAGCTGCAGCTGAGAGAGCTTTGGCTGAAAATAAACTATTGTTGGCTCATGAACTGAGTCTCAATGAGCTGGAGATCAAGGCAAGACAGTCTGAATCCAGCAGTAATGGTGGCAGCATCCAGACAGGACCTGATGGAGAGAAGAAGGTTTGTATACCCAAAAATGTGGTGCCCAGTTTTGTGGTGGGAGATGACATAGATAAGTGGCTAGCTGCTTATGAAGTTGCACTAGAGGCCTATGAGGTTCCTGAAGGGCAATGGGGTACAGCTATGTGGAGTTATGTACCAGTTCTGAGGAGGGACACACTTCTCACACTGGATCCTAAGGATAGAAATACATACCCACTTCAGAAAGCCATTTTACTTGCCAAGTTTGGGCTGACCCCTGAGGGATACCATCAGAGGTTCAGGGACAGCACCAAACAAACCACACAAACATGGATTGATTTCTTTGACTTTTCCAGTAAGGCACTGAATGAATGGGTGCGGGGCAACAAAGTAGATGATTACAAAGGGTTATATGACTTGATTCTGAGAGAACATATGTTCAGTACTACTTTTACAGAGTTGCGCCAGCACTTGGTAGACAGTAAGCTGACTGATCCCAGGAAGCTTGCTGAGGAGGCGGACTTCTGGGTTAGCACCAGAGTGTCCAGAAAGGTATCTGGGGGGGACACCCACAAAGGTGGTCAGGGTTTCCAACAGAAGAAAGAGGGGGAGATAAACTTACAGATAAGGAACTCTCAAAAGGCCCCCAAAAGAATTCCCAGGGAGGTGGTGGCAACCATTCCTCTTCCAGATTTGGGAAAAAGCCAGGGACTTATGATAAATCAGGGAAATTCACCCCCAAAATGCTTATAGTGCTACCAGTGTGGTCACTAGAAGGGCGACTCCAAGTGTTCCAAGAGAGCACGTCCACTACCGGACAGACACCTGAGTTGACTAGTGTAGCGCTCAGTGGGGGAGACAGACCCAGATAGCTTTGGGGAGCAGGTAGAGGTTTCCCTAGTGTCCCTGGGAGAAAGAGAAATGGTGCCCAAAGCCCACATGCCCCAAAATACTTCCAAGTATAGGCAGTGGGTCACCATTGATGGGCAAAAGGTGGAGGCTCTGCGTGACACAGGAGCCAGTATGACTACTGGCAAGAGTCAGCTGGTGTCAACAGAGCAGATAGTCCCTAACACATTCCACCAGGTCATAGTCGCTGACAATCGTGAGAGTCACCTACCAGTGATTCTGGTTCCCTTTGAGTGGGGGGGTCTCTGGTACTCTGAAAGTAGCTGTGAGTCCTGCCATGCCTGTAGATTGTCTGTTAGGCAATGATCTTGAGCATACTGCTTGGAAAAAAGTAGAGCTCAGATCCCACCTGGAGATGTTAGGTTTGCCTGAGTGGGTCTGCATGACCACAAGGTCCATGGCTGCCCGAGAAGGGAGTCAAGGCTGTCTGGAGCCTGGAACAATGGCCCAGACAGCTGTAAAGAGGAAGGGCAAGAGGCACGGGAAACCCCCCTCAAATGCTCCCATGGTGATGGACGGGGCCCCTGAGGAGGAGGAGGCCCCTGAGCCAACTGGGGAGGACATAGCTGACCTGGGTAACCTACCTGAACTTGCTGGCTGGCAAGTAGAGGGTGGGCCAACCAGGAGAGAATTCTGCAAGGCGCAGAAGGAATGCCCCACCCTTGAGGATCTGAGGCAACAGGCCTCAGCCCAAGCAGCAGGTGATGCCTCTGGCAATCACCATATTTACTGGGAGAATGATCTCCTTTACAGTGAGCTTAAGGTTCCAGGTCCTGGGGCAGCCAGTGTGCTGGTGGTCTCCCAGTGTTACCGGAACTTCCTACTGGGTCTGGCTCACGACATCCCCCTGGCAGGACACTTGGGCCAAGACAAGACCTTTAACAGGCTTGTCACCCACTTACTTTGGCCCAGAATGAGGATAGCCTCAGATAACTTCTGCAGAGCTTGCCCCACCTGCCAGGCTTGTGGAAGACAGGGAAACAGCTTAAGGCTCCCCTGCTCCCACTCCCGGTCATTGGCATCCCCTTTGAAAGGGTGGGCATCGACATTGTTGGTCCCTTGGACCCCAAAACTGCCTTGGGCAACAGGTTTATCCTGGTTTTGGTGGACCATGCCACCCGCTATCCAGAGGCAATCCCTCTGAGAACAGTGACTGCACCGGTGGTGACCAGAGCCCTGTTGGGAATATTTACCTGTGTGGGATTCCCTAAGGAGGTTGTGTCTGACAGGGGCACAAACTTCATGTCTGCATACATGAAGTCCATGTGGGATGAGTGTGGGGTGACCTACCGTTTTACCACCCCTTATCATCCTCAATCCAATGGGCTTGTTGAGAGATTCAACAAGACCCTGAAGGGCATGATTAGTGGCCTGACTGATGCCATGAGGTGTAAGTGGGACGTCCTCTTACCATGCCTGTTGTTTGCTTACAGAGAGGTGCCCCAGAAAGGGGTGGGGTTCAGCCCCTTTGAGCTTCTCTATGGTCACCCTGTCAGGGGACCCCTAAGCATTGTTAAAGAGGGCTGGGAGAAAGCTCCCAAGTCACCTCCCCAGGATGTGGTCAGCTACATGCTGGCCCTCCGCAACCAAACCCAACGCTTCTGGAAGCAGGCCAAGAGTAACCTCGAAGCCAGTCAAGAGGTGATGAAGGAGTGGTATGACCGGAAGACCACTCTGGTTGAGTTCTCACCTGGAGACAAAGTTTGGGTGATGGAGCCAGTAGAGCCCAGGGCTCTCCAGGACCGCTGGACTGGCCCCTTTGAGATCAAGGAGCGTAAAGGGGAGGCCACTTACCTAGTGGACCTCAGGACCCCTAGGCACCCCCATCACAACCGGCTCAAACCTCACTTTGAGAGGTCTGAGGTCAGTATGCTCCTGGCCACAGATGAGGGCATGGAAGAGGAGAGTGAACCTCTCCCCGACCTCCTCTCTGTCAAAGAAGGGGATGGGTCAGTGGAGGGCGTCATTCTCTCTGACTACCTGACTCTAACCCAGAGAGGAGACTGCTATGAGCTGTTAGAGCAGTTCTTCCCCCTGTTCTCCCTTACTCCTGGACTGACCCACCTCTGTGTTCATGACATTGACACAGGTGACAGTCCCCCTGTGAAAAACAAAATTGACAGGTTATCGGATAAGGTGAAGGCCAGCATCAAGGAGGAGGTCTCCAAGATGTTGACTTTAGGGGTTATTGAGAAATCCAGTAGTCCCTGGGCCAGCCCTGTGGTATTGGTTCCTAAGGCTACTGCCACAGGTGCAAAGCCAGAACTCAGGTTCTGTGTGGACTACCGGGGTCTCAACTCAGTCACCCGGACTGATGCTCACCTCATCCCCCGAGCTGATGAGCTCGTTGACAGACTAGGTGCTGCCAAGTTCCTGAGTACGTTTGATCTTACTTCAGGGTACTGGCAGATCGGCCTGACTGAGGGGGCTAAAGAGATATCAGCATTTTCCACCCCTGACGGCCATTACCAATTCTGGGTGATGCCATTTCGGTTGAAAAATGCCCCCGCTACCTTCCAATGGTTGGTTAACGGGGTCCTAGCTGGTAAAGATGCCTACTGTGCAGCTTACCTGGATGACATAGCTGTCTACAGTTCCAGCTGGGAGGAACACCTGCTCCACCTCAAGGAGGTGCTTCTGGCTCTGCAACAGGCAGGCCTGACCATCAAGGCTAGTAAGTGCCAGATTGGGCAGGGTTCCGTGTTGTACTTGGGACACCTAGTAGGTGGTAGTAAGGTGCAGACACTCCAGGCCAAGATTGAAACTATCAAGGCCTGGCAACCACCTCGAACACAGACTGAGGTGAGAGCCTTCTTAGGCCTCACTGGATACTACCGCAGGTTCGTCAAGGGCTATGGTACCATTGTGTCACCCTTGACAGAACTCACTTCCAAGAAACAACCTAGGTTGGCGAATTGGACAGAGGCTTGTCAGAAAGCCTTTGATTCTCTGAAGGAAGCCATGTGCACGGCCCCCGTGCTCAAGGCCCCTGACTACTCCCAGGAATTTATTGTGCAGACAGACGCTTCAGAGCATGGCATATGGGCTGTTCTAGCACAGCTAAATGAGGAGGGCTGAGACCAACCAGTAGTCTTTATTAGCAGAAGACTATTACCACGGAACAGAGGTGGAGTGCTATTGAGAGAGAAGCATTTGCTGTGGTCTGGGCACTGAAGAAGCTAAGACGCTACCTGTTTGGGACTCACGTCCGGGTTCAGAGAGACCACAGGCCCCTCAGATGGCTCATGCAGATGAGGGGTGACAATCCAAAACTCTTGAGGTGGTCCATTTCCCTACAGGGGATGGACTTTATGATGGAGCATCGCCCAGAGGTTGACTTCGCCAACGCTGATGGTCTCTCCAGATACTTCCGCCTTAGTGATGAGAGCTCCCAGGAGGTCGGGTAGCTCTCCCCAATTTCAGCTGGGGGGGACACATGTTAGACCTGACAGCCTTAGGGTGGTCACCCCTAACTTTTTGCCTGCTTCCCTCCACTTTTTGGCTCTGTTTTTGCTGTCTTTAAGACTCTGCGCACTTTACCACTGCTAACCAGTGCTAAAGTGCATATGCTCTCTCCCTTTAAACATGCTAACCCTGGATTTCCACTCCAAACCAGGTACTTTGTGCTTGAAAGAGACTTTGTTTGCTTTTTAAAGACTTAAGACACTTCATATCACTTTTCTTTGATATCTCTACAATTTCTTATTGCATCTTTTATCGTTTTGACCTGCAAATATCCAGATAAATATTATATATTTTTCTAAACACTGTGTGGTGTATTTTTGTGGTGCTATATTGTGTTATTGTATGATTTATTGCACAAATACTTTACACATTGCCTTCTAAGTTAAGCCTGACTGCTCAGTGCCAAGCTACCAGAGAGTGGGCACAGGATAATTTGGATTGTGTGTGACTTACCCTGACTAGAGTCAGGGTCCTTGCTTGGACAGGGGGTAACCTGAGTGCCAACCAAAGACCCCATTTCTAAGAGGCATCATAAAATAAGTCATTCAAATCATTAGAAGAAGAGTCTTTCAAAAACATGATCCATGTTTGGGCTGTCCATGCAGGACTGAATGAATGCCTTAATGGGCTCAAGATCAGTATTAAATGAGAATGTAGATGAAGCTTATAGTCAGTGGGAATAGTGGATTGAGCAATCATTAGATGAGTGCATCCCAATAACAAGAATAGGAGGTAAGTCTAGTACTAAAAGAGCCCCTTGTTTCAATGGCCACCTCCTCTTGCTGAGGAAGCATGACTAGAAACTGGGAAGGAGGAAAAATTACAATCCTAAATTACACAACAAATGCAAACAGGCCATCAGATATTGCCAAGATGAAATTTAAAAAAAGCCCAAGCCCTGTTCTTTGAGGAAAAGATTATCCAGGCATCCAACTCCATTAAAGAGCTGTTTTGGAGTGTTAAATCTCTTATGGCTGCTGAACAGGGCAATATCCTCCTGCCATCATCTCCAACCAGGTGTAATGAATTAGCGGCTTTCTTTCAAAAGAAAGTCATCAATATTTAGGAATCATTGGCAGCCAATGCAGCTCCTCCAATAGACCAAAAAGATTTTACCCCTCCCATTCCAGCCTCCATTGTTTTATCACACATTCTGGAGGTAAATGATGAGATCACATCTGCACTGTTCGGCAAGGTTAAATCAGGATCAACCCTAGTCCCAGCTTCACTGAACATGTTATCCAAGGGCTTGCAAATGCTACTTCCATCCATAGTCACTATGATGAATTTGTCATTAAGAACAGGGACACTCCCAAAAAAGTGGAAACATGCAGTGATTAGACCTCTGCTGAAGAAGGTCCACCTTGACTCCACTATACTGGGCAATTATGGACCTACTTCCCTGTTACCAGGGACAGGGAAACTACTAGAAAAGCATGTTAATCATATGCTGTCTCACTTTCTATAACATAACCACCCCCCCTTAAATGGGTTTTCATGCACAACACAGCACGGAATCAACGCTTCTACTAGTGACAGAGGATCTCAAAAACCCGCTCGATCAAGGAGGCACCACGACTATCTTTCTTCGAGATCTACGCATGGTGTTTGACACTGTGGATCATAAAATCCTGGTAGAAAGGCTCAGAGAAGTGGGGATTCAAGATGAAGCCCTGGAATGGCTGCCATTTTTTGTGAAAGATAGAACCTTCCAAATCATCGAAAATACATGCTTCTCAGATATCCTGCCCTACAAGTACAGGGTTCCACAGAGCTCTTCACTGAGTCCCACTATGTTCAATATCTACATGCATCCGCTAGCCAACATTGTACAGGATTGTGGGCTATCTCCCGTCTTTTATGCTTACTATACTCAGTTAGTTGTTTCCCTTACTAACGGCACTAATTTGGGAAACCATCACCTAGTGCCCTGTCTGGAAAAAGTGGCTAACTGGATGGCAAGTTGTTGTCTAAAGTTGAATGGTGAGAAGACAGAGCTAATGATCATGGAAAATAATCTTTCCCGCCGGCCTGCTCTTATTTGGCCAGCAGTATGGGTCTTCCTCCTGCTCCCAACGCCGCAATGAAGAGTCTAGGTATGTGACTAGATCAAACCCTAGTGATGGATGTCCAAATGAAAAAACATGCAGCAGCGTGCTTTGGTCTTCTCCGAATGATCTGGATGATAGTGGATCTTATCCCAGAAAACTGAAGAAGAGCAGTGATTCAATCTCTAGTGGTTTCCCGGTTGGATTACGGGAACTCGCTGTTATTTGGCTCTCCAAAATAGGTCATGAAAAAATTACAGGCAGTCCAGAACACAGCAGCTAGACTACTCCTCAAAATACCTAGCCACGAATCACCGAAGGAGGCCTTGAGGAGTCTCCACTGGCTGCCTATAAGCTCAAGGTTCAAGTTTAAAGCTCTATGCCGTGCACAAAAAGCCATACATACCAAGAGTCCAGCAAGGATAAGAAACCTTCTTGCTTTGTATGTCCCATCTAGATCCTTCAGATCATCTCACCAATTGCAACTAAGAATTTCTAAAATCAGAAGGGCAAGGTGGGGAGGCAGATCTTTTTCCTATTTGGGCCCCAAACTTCGGAACACTATGCCACATCAGTTAAGGCATCTGAAAGAGGAAACTAGCTTTAGGAAACCGCCTAAAGCTTGGCTATTTACCCAATAATATCTGTACCTGCTATAACATAACATAAAATATAACATAGAAAGCAGCATATAGACTTTGTCCACAATTAAGTTAATTTCTTAAAACACACAAAATACACTCCTCTAAGAAACCAAACTCAGGTTACAAAAATAGTAAAACACTCATAATAAATCCACTCAACTACAATGATAAAAATATCAATTATAATGCAATGCTCCAGACCTATTTGAATGGCAGTTGGCCCTCGTAGAGTCAACACAGCATTCAGGACACAGCGCTTTTCTGCCTACATCTCCACATACACAACAGGAAGTGAGAAAAAGCAAATACAATTAGAGGTGCTGTGTTGGGTTTAAGAATCCTGGAAGCTGTCCTATGGTCCCAGATCCTCAGATCCTCATATTGCAGCACAGCAGCAATATCCATTTCCTTTTACGTACATTTTAACGTGGGTAGAAAAAAAAACATGGTCATGCATTCTTTTACCTTTCCAGGCAAAAGGGTCAAGTCATGTCAGAATTGGTATAGGTACATTTTCATTTAGCAGTTAAAGAGTGAAGCAGCAAGGTCCCAATATGAAATTTAATATACAAGGTTTTTGCAAGCAGGGGCTCAATGGCATTCATGTACTCTTTCATAGAATAGACATCTTTGAATTCTAGAAAAGCTAAGGTCAGAAGGCCCACCTTCCAGTTCTATGAAGTCCTCCAGCCACATGCCTCCAGTAGATCTCTTTGAGAAGAAACTTTGATATTCTGCATACAGTCTTAGGATTCGTCCACAGATTCTCTCACCCCAGTTCTATTAAGCGGGATAGGATACCCCCGAACCAGGGGATCAGGGTAGCTCCAAGGAGCCTTAAAATCTCCTCCAATCCTATCTGATAGGGCACTAGATCTGCAGAGGCCTAGACCCTTCTCCAGTACAGTAGGGATCTGAGGCCCACTCTGTGAACAAAGGATCTATGGCTAAGTTCTAATTGGAGGAGAATAAGTGAAGTACTAGAGAGGAAACTAGTTAAAAGTTGCATAAATCGATTCCCCACCAACTCCAGATCATTTCCATTCTTATGTCCACATAATTCTCCTCCATATAATGAATCCCCAGGTGTTTGTAAATTGTAAATTAAGAGGGCTGGAGATAACGGTCGAACACTGGGAGGCCTTCAGGATACCACCTGTGTAGTGCTCTAGCTTATATTTGCACTTCTGAATCTGTGCAGACCAACCAAAATGCTTTGTGAGAGTGTACCTTAGATATTCAAAAGTACATACTCTCTCCAAGGGGACACCATTTAAAGATCAATGTTGGCCGTCTGTGTGGTAAGGGTTCAGGACCATAAACTTGGTCTTATTAAGATTGATTTCAAGCCGTCTCTGCCTGCAGAAGACAACAAACTGGTCCAACAAATTTTGTGTACTCATAGGAGTATAACAGACCAGTAAGGTGTCATTCGCAAACAGGAGCGCTGGAACCTTTCTATTGTCTAAATACAGAGCCTCATGCTTGCAAAACTTTAGTTGGAACACTAAGTAGCTGATGTTTAATAGGAACAAGGTCAGGACAAGGACAAAGCCTGGCCACACTCCCCAAGTAACTAAAATGGGCGCTGTCAATTCCCCAAGGGAGTCACATCTAATCTGTGCTTAATTCTTCTTATACAACCTACTGATGACATCTACAAGGTGTGTGGAGGTTAACAGCTCAATTAGGACCTTCCACAGGACCTCCCTCAGAACAAGATAAAAAGCTGACCAATGGTCAACTAAAACTACATAGAGATGACCACCTCCCAATGCAACATTATTCCGAAAGATTAACTGCAATTGAAGTACTTGGTCAGCCGTACTTGTCCCCACCATTAACCCTGCGTGTAAAGGACTCAACAAGCCTACATCCTCAATCCACTCTTGCAACCTGTCCAGCAGTATCCGGCTAAAAAACTTCTACAAGCTATTCATGAGGCTGATTGGCCGTTAGTTGGAAGGAAGAGACCTTAGTCCTTTTTTGTAGACTGGAACATTCTCATACCCTACCCAGATTGGGGGAATTGGAAGCCCTTCCAAGATGCGGTTGAAGTACAGGGCAAAGTAGGGGCCCCATATGTCCTTATTAGTTTCTAAATAGATCACCCGGTACCTTATCCAGCCTTGCTGCTTTTTTTCTGGGACAATCCAATCTATCACTTTAGCAACCTCTCAAGGAGTAACAAGACGAATATCACAGCCATCCTGGCTGGTCAAGGCTACCCTGTGAAGAACACTCTCCGCACATCTATCCCCTACCATTGCACAATCAAAACAGGGCTCAGCTATTTCTTCCATGCTACCAGCATAATGCCCCAGGAACTGGTCGACTCAAGCTGCTACATTAATATTACAAGTCAAAGGAGGAGCAGGTACTATACCCCCATCACCCAGAATTTGCCAGGATCAATGATGATCTTTCTTTTTTAATGCCATGAGCAGGACTTTCTATTTCACCATTTCACACTCACACTTAGCCCTTGATTCTGTGGTTTTATAGGACACCCTTGCCCCCTTAATTAAGGCTCTATTACCTCTTTTGATAGCATGCATCAGGGCACTCAGGTCTAGCCTACAAGCCTTTGTGTACCATGGATCCGCTTTTGCCCTTTTAGGAAGAGACCTAGACTCCACCATAAAGAGCTCTGTAAGGAGTTGAACATGGTATTGTGAATAAAATTAAGGTCCCCCCATGAGGCAGATACAAGAGAGTTCCTCCCCCCAACATTAACACTGCTTCCAAGGCAGTGTCAAGCAATTCATAGATCTGCTTCTGAATAGCCGGGGTTGAAGCAATAACACTCCAACCTCAGCCTACGGTGATGACTTGTGGGTGTGAGCCTCCTATCAAATGGTTCATTATTATTATATGATGAAGTATGAGGTGCCAATGACCTCAAAGTAAGATCTAGGGCATTATGGTCTCTATTCTGCCGCGGGATTGCCTCCATATGACTACTTAGGGCCACACACTTGTATCCATCAGTATACAGTCAATACAACTGGAGCCTCCCTGTTGATTAAAGGCCTCCCTCTCTTCCTTATCTGAAGTTGTTCTCCCATTACATGCTCTCAGGCCATTACTGAGGACAAAGGTGTTCAGTTGCAGGGCAGTGGTGGACCATTTTCTGATGGGTGGAATAGAGAGCATGGGAACTGCAAGCTCCTTACCCTCTTCCCTACTAAGAATACCCACAGCAATACCAAGAGGTTAATTCTTTTTTTAACTGCCCGCCACTATTCTATGTAGGCCAGTGGGGGGATGGCTAATGGGCATCACTTAGATCGATGATGGCTATGTTAGTCTTATGACCTTCTTGTCTACAATATACATGATATAAACACAATGAAACACCATAGGAAAATTGCAAAATAACACATCTGGTGCACCAAGATCAATCACTTTCGATGAACAAGCCAAGATTGTTTTAATCCAAGGTGCAAGGCCCCCTGATTGCCGACAGTTCCCACATGAGAGTGAAGGTCGGTCAAAACTGGCAAACCCAAATTGATGTTGGGGGTGTAACAACCCAGTTCTCTTGGAACATTCAAATGGCAAACTGGTCCACAAAATGATACCAATCAGGGCAAGCAAGTTTGTTCATAATGCCTGCAAGATTCCAGGAGACAAGATTGTTATGGATTACAACATTAACTTCAGGGCTAATATTGGTGGACATACTAGGGCTGACAATGGCTGGTGATTGGGGGGCGTCAGCTGTTGTCATTTGTCGCATATTACCAATATTAGAAGGATTAAAAGCATCAAGGGTATCAGAGGATGAATGGGAAGGGCCACCAGTTCCAAATGTTAAAAATGAATCAGGGCATGCTTCTACTTCTACAGCTCCTACTAGGCCCAACACC